>NC_090268.1:386988911-389663911 GCF_040414725.1 Anabrus simplex
AATAATTAATTAATAAATAAATTTATTTTTGGGTGTCTGGTTCTGACACAACATGGTGCGATCATTTATTTTTATAGAGATATTAGGGATTTGATAACAGTGATTTTTGGAGCACCATGCCTTACCAAGTAGCAAGTTAAAACGTGAATTAAATACTTTTTTGTGTATTTAATCGGTTCAAATATAACCTGAGGTTGTTACGGTTCAATTAAGTGTCCATTCGGTAGCTGATGATATCCTGCGTGGTATTTTGTGATCGGTGGATAACATTAGTTAAAGAAAAATTTGGAGTTCGTTTACGGAAGCTGAATCTTCACGGATCAAGTGAATAGACCAACGGTGTTACTTGAAATCCGATAGTAATTTTCAGGGTTTTCTCTTTTCATTGTTTTATTATTGAATTCTATTCTGAAATGGAAATTAACGTTTAACTTATTTAAATATCAATAAAATAATTCCTGAGGTCTTCATCATTTTCATTTGTGACAAAATTATGTCAGCTGTTCAGTCAAATTAACAAACTTTATTTTATCATTCGATGCTTCACATCTATGAAACGTAAATATTTCCTTTTACAATAAATCCATTTTAGTACACTTCTTAAATGTTAAGTAGTAATTAGATTTACTTATGCTACCCGCCGATTTATGTCAACAAGTGACGGAAGAGCCCGGAACCCCTGAGATTAGAAGAGTCTACATTATCAAGAAGGGGCTACGTGGCCGAGGCGGTAAAGGAGTACTCAGTTCACCCGGAAGGACGTGGGTTCGAATCCCCGTCAGGAAGTCGTAAAATTTAAGAAATGAGATTTCCTCTTCCGGAGGTGCATATGGCCCTGAGGTTCACTCAGCTGACACAAAATATGAGTACCAGGTTAATTCCTGGGGGCAAAGGCGGCCGGGCGTAGATCTAACCACTCTACCCTATCAAGTGCCGAGGTTACGAATAGTGGAAGCCTTTACCTTCCACCACTCCCAGGGCCATCAAGGCCTATACGGAGATGACTTTGCTTTGCTTACATTATCAAGAGCCAGAGGCAGATCTTGACTATCGCTTAGCAAGGGTGCAATACATTTAAGGCTTTCGCATGTCCATGTACATACAGCATAATACAGCTAGACATGAGATCCTGTTCTCGTAATGGTAGGTTATCACGACAGACCACTTAATAAATAATAATAATACCTGAGACAGACAGGCGTCTCGTGCAATGGTAGTAATTTAATATAAATGCAGGGATATGAAAGGATTCCCCATATCTCCAAATAATAAGATTAATATGGGATGGCTGGTTTATTGATATACCTCTTGGGATTGTTGTGGAGGCGCCACTTTGCATTGTTGATGTGGTAGGAGACAAGTTGGCGATAATGGCGGTATACTACTCTCTAACAATGACACACTCGAAAAAATGACAATAACATGTCCGTTAAATCTTAAATTCAATTCACAAGTAATTATAATAGTGGTTGTATGTATGTATGTTCAGTCTTCAGCACTAAGGCTAGTTGGATCCTAAACAGCTCTGCTATCAGCTGTCATAGATGGCCTAGGCATCACTGAAGAGGCGCACTAGGGAAATGAGGAGTGAGGTAGTTTCCCGTTGCTTTCCGAGCCGAGCCGAGCCTGAAGTTGCTATTACACATCAGTCTTCCAAGCCCACTGACATGTATGCACCAACCGACCCTATGAGCAACATTTTCACACCATTCATAGCAGGGACTAGCTGCAGAAGGAATGGCATTACTAGCACCGCTCATACCTCAGTCACTTTCATATTGTCAAAGCGAAGGATAAGACAGAGACAGATCAATGAAAGTAACAAAATTGTTCTAGCCCATACCAACAGACATAGTGCACTATATACACTAGGTGCTGTCAGCAAAGGCACAATAGTAGTTAGTCCATGTGAAAAATTTAAATAAATCTTTACATTAACTTTAAATCAATGAATGGTAACGATATTCAAAATGTAATACATGAAAAGCTTAAAAGAAAATTACTTTAAATACCATTTGAAAATCATGGCTTGAAAATTATGACTTGAAATTTAACTTGAAACTATATGACTTAAAATATATACGGTATATTTGAAATATGTGACTAAAATATATACATGAATGTGTAATATATGACTTGGTGACTTATGGCTTCCTTCGCCCGTGGTTCAAAAGTAAAATCCTCACATCAATATCAGCGTTCATTTCAAGTTGTTATTAGTTAAACAAATCACGTAGTTCAATCTAAATGGATATCGTGAAATTGAAATGGTTCATTTTGAAGATATGACACACAAATATGACATAATCTCAAAGTAATAAAATAGTTATACACCAACATGTGAGTAGAAATAACAATAAAGTGGCGTTGGCTCGTTCCCTAGATTGGATAAAAGTACACTCCCAAAATTCACTTCAGTTGCATAGATACTCTGGATCTATGGTTCTGGATCACTCCGTCACGAATAGCTGTAATAAATCGCCATTCACATGCACAATACTACAATCATGATGCTGATCACAGGATCTGGTCAGATTTCCGTAGAATGTACCTAAAAGAAATATAACGGGAGCAGAACTTGACACACAGCTCCTAACATTTATTCTGCTTCCTATCGAAGATCACTATCTTCTGCAGCCACCATATTGCACCATATCTTGTCTTTAAATCCGACTAACTCAGGGAGGGGGTAAAGCGCGTGGTGATGTTCGAAAAATGGGCGTAAGAAAATCTCTGAATAAACTTATACTAATTAGTATATAGACAGGAAATATGGAGGCATATTTTGAAATAAAAATATATGTAAAGCGGTAGAATGGATTTATTGGTCCAAAACATAAATATAAATCATACTAAAATGAAATCCATCACGAAATTAGCAATCACGACCCAAAAATTGGTCGTGAAAATGTGACTCGCACTTAAAAATCGAATACACAACGAAATAAATTCAAAGATAAGAAAGCGGGCAACGACCCGTAAAATTAATGTTACAAAATCTATTACATGTAGTCCATTTGCCCTGGGGCATTGATCTTAATAGCCTCTATGATGTTCCGGTAATACTAATATACTAGTACAAAAATAGCTGACTATCTATATTACACTTCGACATATTCGGTTACAAATAATAAAACACACTAGTACAGGGTGGTTCCTAAACCTTCCCTACAAAATAAAGTACTGATTCTACTGTATGAGTCCGCACTCATATGCAAATTGGACCAGACTAATTTGGCTTCCCAGCAAATTAGCTATCGAGCTAATTAACCCAAATTTGCAAACACAAGACACATAAGAACAAACAGGTACACACACACAAATAGAGCAAAACCTGTGAATAAAAACACATACAGACAAGCATATAAAGTAATAGAGATATCGGGGATCGAACCCGACTCTGGCAGGATTCGTAGGCTTGCGTGTAAAACAGAAACAGCTGTCCATCTCTCTCACTCCACGTGGTTAGTTCCATCAGCTGTTTGGAACGTAAAACGTTATCTAACAGGCAAGGATGTGCAGAGCTCAGAGAACACATAACGGACCTCACTTGACACGAGTGGAACTAGTATTTCGGCTCTCAAACGGGCCAACACGCTGGGGAGCTTATACAATGGGTCAGGCCTTCAGCCTGCAATACTTCTCTTGAAGGAGGAAACATTTTTTTCATACATCTCCGCTCAGCTGCCACTTTCTTAAGCAACCCATCACCTGGCTAATTATCGCACCTACAAACATAGCTCCCAGCAATAATACAACATTTATCACCTAATCACAAACATTTGGCCCCAAAATCAACCCTATGGCATTTCAAGCCATTCACTTTGCACATCCTTGGTTCGATCCCGTGATGTTCCCGAACTTGCTTTCTTCCAATATAAATGATCCTATTATGACTCAACGGTGGACATATTGTCACTCACATCTTGTGGTTACTGAAATAATTCACCCCACATGCCTAGAAAGAACCTAGCAAGCTCATGTTACTTATTATCTGAATTTAATCCAATGCAGCGGCCTATAGCCTGTTTGATATTTAAAGGAACTCTACCCGAAATATCTGTATGATAAATGACATAGAAGCAAAATAGAATACACTAATCAAACAAAGAGAACCATCTATCATTATCCTATCATTACCCTTCCTTACCATCTAGCTAAATACGTGCACTTAAAATGTGCCTAAAACATGCACACCAGGCCTGACCAAATTGAAGGTTAAATAAAATTAATAAAAAACATTTGCCATTCTGGTGACATTTAATCATTGAAATACTCAAGTTAACCCTACTCTAGTGTATTAATATTCCATAAAACATACACCACGAATCACATGTCCGCTGTGTCACGATCATGACAGCGGGCAGCAAAGGTTGAACGGTCCTGATCTCGAGTCCTCGTACAGCCATCGTTGTCTTCTTCTCTTTCCTGAAAAGGTCCGCAAGGATGCTGTGAATTAAGGACTCCTCTTCACCGTTTTGCGTGCACGAATGCACAATATTGATCTTAATGATGGGCTATAATTAGCTTAGCCTACGCACAAGTATTGGTCTGAACTTGTGCGTCATTAGATTAAGGGCATATACTCGATCAACATTAGTCCTTATTTGCGGCTAGAATATGCGGAACGCACTCGTAATATCCGAGACTCGCGAACACATACCGACTGGATGTGCTAATTAAAGCATTAATTGTATTTCTATTTCACTCGTAGGTCTCGAGTTTTATTTTCAGATTGATGAATATATGGAATCTGAACGGTGTAACTGTTCGTCCCTAACCTTCTCACTTGAGGAGACGAAAGTTATTACCTTGGGACACATGAATATCAAATAAACTATTTGTGGCTTGCCCGCAAATTGCCACGCAAATTGCCACGCAAATAGAAACAATTAACATTCCATGGTTTCCCATTTCTCTATGTGATGTTTGGGCGCCAGGGTTACAGGTTAAAAAACTGTAAACCAAAATTTATATTTAATAGCATAGAGACTTATACTTAAATCACAGGGGTAGGATTTTAAATAATTAACCATTAAGTACCGTTTGAGAAAGAAAATAAACGCAATATAAAATACAAATGTATTTATTATACAAAAAATGAGATGAATCGGAAAAGTTCCTTAAAGCGTGGAGGGATTTAGAATTTACGTTACTCAAATTACTATTGCTTGCTTTATCTAATTGAAGCTCACCAATTGCAGTTTCCGTCGAAGTCATCTGGTTTCCGTGGTTACTCGTTCTCTTCTTCTCGATGTAGAATTGGCTCCATGGACATCCTTCTCTGATGTGGTACGGGCTATCTGGACTAACACTCCCTAACTGCCTAGTCTTTAAATTAGACATTGGCCCTATACTTGTAAAAACTGATCAGCGTTGATCGTATGAGGAGAAAATTCAGAGATATGAATTTTTCCATGTTAGTAGAAATCTCAATCCAACTGAGCTATACTGTTTATACGGTACAGACTTGTACCAAATTCCATGGACTTGAACTAAACATAGTTTTCGTCCAGAAGATTTACTGAATATAACACGAGCCGTAAGCTTGTTTCGTCTCACGCAGATCCGATAACATTACCGCAGCTGAGTACTGTGTCGAAGCGACAACACACTGTACAGAAATAACTATGTCTCGCAGAGACCACACACTGTCTCAAAATCAATAACGTCGTTCAAAGTAGATGTTCACAGTAGTTCTAATAGTCGTTAAGTTCTCAGCAGAAGTAGCGATGTGAGTGAGTATCTGAGACTCCGTGTTAGAAAATATCACCGGGCTCTCCCCACTCTTGATAATAGCTCAATATCAATTCTCATATAACGAAGCATCTGATTCGTAGATCGCATTATCATCTCCCTCTTCTTTCTTCTTGACAAGACCAGTAGGAGTGGCGATGATGTAGTCTGCTGGTATGCAAGCCTCGCGCGGGTTGCTGTTTACTGCCTTGGCTCATGAGTTTAACCCAATGACTCATGTAATTTTCCCCCGCTATAAGAATAACCTTTTCCGTATACACAAATATGAGATGAAATGACAACAACTATGTCTCAACATATTGACCCTATTTACAGTACATAATGAATTCCAATCCTACCTAATGTAATAATTTAAATAATAAATGATGTTATAATATATACAATATGATTGCAAAAGCCTCATTTACAAATGCTTGACGTTGAATAAATATGATATTACTGTACCCTATAGGGCATAAACAACACTGCATAGTCGATCTTACCTTCTTACCTGTCATTTGATGAATGCGCCAGCCCAACTGCAGCCGGCAGGAAAAGGTCGTTTACAGGGTTCTTGTGAACGAGAGTAGGGAGATAAAAAAATGTTCTATACGTATGCTTACGAAATGAGAAACACAAACGCATTTACTAACATTTTGAGCCAAAGTTGTGTATTCTTAAACCAACATTTCCTTTTCTTTTATATTACAATTGATTGCACTAATAGTGCTAAAATGGATGCCCCAAAGGCTCACATCATAAATCCAAAGATAAACATCGAAAAATATAAAATAGCTGGTTGATGTCGTGCGGGAGACGATAAGTGAACCAAAGAAACAAATGTGTCCTTACACGGAACAGCATCGCTGTACCTACAAATAGAGTATATGATGCCAGGGTGAGAAATTGTCCTGCAGAAATAAAGCCACAAAAAAAGGTCCCCACTCATATTTGGGAAAATGCACACAACAAAATAGTAAGTTTGAACCTACAACTACAGGCATATCCTTTTTAATCTCGCATGAAATATATATTTTATGGATATGAACCAAGGTCCATTCAAACAAACGTTATATTTACAAAATGTACTGATTAAGCTAGTTTCCTTAGTGCCCAGTTACTACCTAACACACACAATTAACAAACAAAAATAAACAAAGTAAGAGAGAAAGAAAGAATGAATGAATGAAACCGCCGTCGCATGCCTGTCTCGCCTGCGAGAAAGAATTCCTCACACCACCGTCCTTTTAAAAATGGCGGCGATGCTCCCTGCTGTGCGGGCAGGGGAAACGACCTCCAAGACTCGGCCGTGAAACACACCCTCACAACAACAACAAAATAAAAACATAGCCTAGTTTCCAAGCATGCAGAGCTCTTCGCCCTTGCTTCTACACATGACGAAAAATAGCCACATAATGAGTGAGGAATCACATACATTTTTTTAACTGTCCAACACCCGTGACAGACCGCCCTGGGTCTCAATTATAACATATGAAGTATAACATTCCGTTATTCACATCGACCTCGCCGTCAACCCATGCGACGAGTTCCAGCTACCCTCAAGTCTAGGGTTCAATCCCTTACTTGGCAGAGTATGAGGGGTCGCAAATATACGTGACATAGCCTACGGTGTAGTTTCATTACACTCACAGTCAATCAAACTCAATACAAACACGAAGTAAACAATTAAATCCAGGCCGCATGCGTGCTCTACATTATGCGGACAGATTCCCTTCCCAACATAATGGTACTCTATCATTAATAACCCATAATTACAAGCAGATATCGTCAGATGCCGGGCACTAAGAAACATTGATCTAAGCTCGTAATTAAGCTTCCCTACGACTATGTGTACAGCAACACTATCATTTAAACTACCTTAATCCTTGCTTTCTATAAAAATAAAATAAAAATGTATATGCCTTACCCTAAAATATATAAAGAAAATACCTCAATAAATGGCCTAATGGGCCGTAATCATATTCCCTACTATATTTACAAACTAATCACCGTATTTCTGCATAACAACCCCCCGACCCTACACATATATATTAATTATAGTTCACTTACTGTATCTATCATCTTGGAGACCTCTTCCTCACCGTCCGGGTTGACTGTCAATGCTTAAGCAGTCATGGCGGCAGCGTTGTCCCAGACCGATCCCTTAGGTCCAGTCTTCCAGTGTACCATGTTCATGATGTCTTAACACCAGTCTCCTGCACACCTCACCGCTCTTCACTAAAATGAAAGACTCAGTTTATTCACAGCACACCACCTCCCGATCTATTTATTCCCTTTGACATGGGAATCAGTCCTGGATATCTGGAATCTCGAAACTGACTTTACTATTCCTGCTCCACTAATCTAGTCTTCTACATCTGACCGGAATAATACCAACTATCCTAGCTTATTGTTATTGGCGTTCCTTCGCCCTTCGCCAGTCCTCTCTCATCGCCTCATAATGAAAGTCTACACAGGTAGCACTCTTTGCGTCAAATACTAAAACACTCGCGGTCTCACTGCACACGTCTACATATTGTCATTTACTTAAATTGCTACCGGGAATTTTACAAATCTCGAAGCTACTGAATCAAATTATCGCCACAACACTTATTAGTCACAATCTTTGTCTTAAACAAAGGTTTCTGGCGCGAATATCAGCAGAGACGCGACGCGCACGAACAGCGATCTTATCATGGACTGAATACCTCCTTCCACCTTTCTCTGCTCTTATAGAATCCAGGAACCCACTCGACGCGCTGGGAAGTCCCGGGAAACAACTTGAGATTGGCATGTGGCCTCGAAACATTTTCTCACGGTAGTCGGCCTCCCACGTAGTTATTTATTCGATTATATATTAATAGACTTTGATGTACCTATGGCTTCGTAAAATTCTGGCACTGATTTCCCTTCTTTTACTTTCCTGGGAAACCTTCAAATATAGGAATTACGACTCAATTTCCGTAATGTGGTGAGCCTGTCTGTTCCCGCTGAAAATCTCTGTTAAGATGGCAGGTCTCTCCCCCAGACAAAATCCCATCTCTCTTTCTTTCTTCCTCACATATTCTTTCTTCGTCACACATGACCACGCCTTGCCTCGGGAATCCCCTTCAGTTCCCGCGCTTGGTATAGCATCACGCCTTTGCAGTTAGCGTCCTGCTGCGCATTATTTTATCAGCGTTAAATATCCATTCTTATAATTAACAGAATGGTACATTACGAATAATTGCCGATGGCGGATAAACTTGATATCAAATGATATCGCGTAAAATGACAGTATATTAAATTAGTCTGGCTGGAGAAGCCTGGACGGTTACAACGGTACCAGACCGCACTTGGTATTTCAAAGTATTTGATAAAGAGCAAGATAGAGGTATCTATCTTTTAAAAGTTCTGCTAGTCACAAAGCAAATTATTAGTTCTGGAACGCGCACGTAGCGTGTAACTGACTGATATTTACAAAGAAAAGTAACACCTCTCACGGAGAACGACACGCACCGCGTGCAACTAACTGAAAGTACGTCTGGCGAATGAGAAAGCTTCCCCCACAATGGGAGTTTAAAAAGTGTTACAGTTTGTCCGTTGCTCGAGGTACATACCCGGCTAACAGAGGCAGTGGCCTGCTAACGGCTTTCCAAACTTCAACGGCTTCGCGTTCAAATGAGTCTTATTATCACAAGCGCTCAAGTAATCATTATTATCACATAGAAATGAATGATAAATCGGTTTCCAATTGGTCATTAATTCTGACCTGTGGAATTTTAACTTAGTGGCGAATATCTCTGCTTGAATTCAAAGGATCCCAGTCCTGCGAAGATGAAGTTGGTCAACCTGATTTAGTTGTCTTGGGGTTCCCAAAGTTCAAATTTTACCTCTCCCCTAGCTCTTATCGGTTGAATTTGAAAAGTAGAATGGGGTCTACATACCAAAGTTTCGATTTGAACTTGAAAATGTTCGCTGGTAATAGAACAGTACTGGGCGTGTCTCGCCTATATCACGGCTCTCCTGGCTTCCTGCCTTCACTCCCAGCTCCTTGTATATACATAAAATAAAATATTTCCTCGGTGTTATAAGTAAATAATTGAGGCTTATACGATATGTCTTCATAAGAGTACTCAACATAATTCCTCTCTATCTCTATAAAACGGAGATTCACAATAAACACGTAGATTCACAATAAACACGTAGCTATCACAGTCTTCGCTCCTCCTGTAATAAAATTCCTGTACTACTTTAACATAATTCTGCTGCACTACACTGAAATATAATTCCTGTTCTACACTGCAATACAGGTACAAAATCAAGTAATTCTACGATGAATAATTATCATCTCCAAGATCCTAATTTAGTCTGACCAATGTAAGGAAAGTCACCCCCCGTACAGGCCATGAAGGCCCTTGGAGGAGTGGAAGGTAAAGGCTTCCACCATTGTTAACCTCGGCACGTGGTGGGGTAGAGTGGTTAGCTATACGCCCGGCCGCCTTTGCCCCCAGGAATTAACCTGGTACACATTTTTGGTGTAGGCTGAGTGAACCTCAGGGCCATATGCACCTCCGGAAGTGGAAATCTCGTTTCTTAAATTTTACGACTTCCTGACGGGGTTTCGAACCCACGTCCTTCCGGGCGAACCGAGCACGCCTTTACCGCCTCGGCCAGGCAGCCCCTTTGACCAATGTAGCATCATTGAAATTAATATATTGACTGAATGACTTCCAGAGATTAAATTATATGAACTGAGGTACAATTAAATTATTTTAAATCTCCCGTAGCATTCGTTTATTTAATGAAGATTAACATCCCTGAATAATTTGATTTCAGTCGATGACACGATATCAATTTCATATTTCTAAATATTCTATATCTTCTGTTCATTTATGACACTAAAAGATATGTACAAAAAATCAACATCCTTAAAGAAAATAACTGATTATTAAATAATGAATGAAGGACTTGGCTTTCGATGAACCGGCCAACACTTGGGTCGTCTTCTAATCCATTCTCGGTGGTGTCCTTACGCTTCACATGTTTATTCCATCTTGATGACACACTCACAAATTAAGAATACTTTCACTCCCATCGCACACTGGAAAATAATATCATTCATTATTATGCATAGGCCAAACACAAGTAAATTAAATATCAGTAAAAAAAACCACACACAATACGCCGTAAAGAATCACAGTAATCTTCACAGCGACGATACGAGTATGTATAAAACGGTGGTTTCGAGTGCAGATATTTCAATGCTCGGAGTTCTCAAGTGGTCTCAATCACATTCAAATCAAGAGTGAGGAGTAACAACAATATTGGCAGTTCAATTTTGCCGCGTTTATACAACTCCAGTCATGTCAGATCTTGAATCCTGTATTTCCATGCGTAGCTTCTGAATATAAATGTGGCAATATTATATTAAATTATGGTGTGAATTATAATGCAATATTCCACGTTCATAAATTCTGTTATCACATATTTCATTTTAATAAAATTGTCATGTTGACATTGCGTCGCATTCTAAAGATATTATTGTTATGAATTATGTTCTCCAAACCCATATGAGGAAAATGTCATATTATTATTATTATGATAATTAAATGGTTAGCATGCTGGCCTTTATTCCAAGGGGTCCCGAGTTCGATTCCCGGTCGAGTCGGTGATTTTAACCTTCCGATGGCTCGGGGGCTGGCTGTCTATGGCGTCTTCAGCTTTAGAATTCATCATGGATAGGGCCCCATTCTCACAGAAAAACAGGTCGCCGATGAGGCGTCAAGTCCGGACCTCTCTAGAGGCCGCACGCTATTTATTATTATTATTAGTAGTAGTAGTAGTAGTAGTAGTAGTAGTAGGAGGAGGAGGAGGAGGAGGAGGAGGAGGAGGAGGAGGAGGAGGAGGAGGAGGAAGAGGAGTAAATATACTGTCGCTGAGGGCGAGCACCTGAATACTTGAAAAACTCTTTAAAAATTAAATTCTATGACGCTGTATAATTTGTGCTAAATTCTAGACTCAAGTTTTTAATAGTGTAACTCGTTTTCACCTAGTTCAGATTTTACCTCATGGTTAAGAAAACATGCTAAACAAGGGACGTTAATTTAGTCCCCCTGAGATATGAGCAAATTCCAAAGTAATTAAGATTGAAAATTATGTCGCCACGTCCGTACACGAGGTGCGCACATGAGCATGAGCATGTAGGTATATGTGTTAAGTATGACTGCAGAGCTGCTTTCTGCATTACAGCTATTTGCATACCGCATATGAATTCTAAAGTGAAATTTTGTTTAATATTAGTTCAAATTTCTTGCTAGGTTATTAATTTTGTACATAGCAATAACGTTACGGAACATTATTGGATTTTCCATGAGGCTTTCTTTTAACCCGGGATTGAGAATCCAAATAGAACTCCCCTTGATTGTAACTGGTGTCGTTTTCATCTCATGATATTAATATTTGCACGGACGAATATCTATTTTTATATGTATTTCAAAGGGATGTTACGTTTTGCTGGGAACGGCACAGATATTAAACAGCAGCAACCACGTTAGCTTAAGGACACAACTGTGCAGACCTCAAAGGGACGGGCTGAAATAACATCCCGTTATCAGTGGTTGCTTAAAATATAGCTCCAGCCAGTTTGCAATATGAGAAAGTGTAAGAGGGTTACATGAAAATGATAGTGATGTGGATAACTAATGCTAAGTGTACACCAGTTTATCAAATTAGCTCTCAAAGCTGCTTAATTAGTGGTTAGAGAATTACAGAGTAAATTATTAAATCTACTGTCGCTAGGGGCGAGCACCGGATTACCTCAAAAACTCTTTAAAAATTAGCTTCTATAACGCACTTCGAAAAGTAATTGCACAGATTTGTATAATTTGTACTAAATTCTAGACTCAAGTTGTTAATAGTGTAAAACATAGGACAAGTTTTTAAATGGCGGAGCGATTTAACTAAAAAAACATGGTATGTTGAGTTATTTACGTGAAATGCCAATCGTATATTGTGATCAGAAATAATAAACAAGGTGAAAATTTCACGTTGTTTATTTTTTTAAAGTTTAAGTTCGTTTGGGCCACCTAACGATCACGGTGCTTGTGCTTTAGCTGTGCTGTGATTTTCGATCGATGCTGCTTGTGGTGTTCTTAACGGTAGGTCTGGCTGCTACTTTCCTATTGGTACCTTGACTTTATCTGTTGGCCCATTAAGCCTTCATTCTCTGGC
Organism: Anabrus simplex; assembly: GCF_040414725.1. Lineage (NCBI taxonomy): Eukaryota > Metazoa > Arthropoda > Insecta > Orthoptera > Tettigoniidae > Anabrus > Anabrus simplex. Next base: position 387,001,860 of record NC_090268.1, read on the forward strand.
TGAACTCTATTTTGCGTTGCTCGGACTATTTACTGGTCTCGTTGTGCTTAGATTCTGTAAGGATATCAGGAAGGGTCTGGTTTTGATAGCTGAATGGTAGTGCTCCTGTTAATTATGATGAAATTATTAATACTAAGTTATGCCAGATCCTTCTCTATCTGCTGGATCTACAGCGATCCAGCGGCTTTACCCTTGCTGGCTACTTTGAAGATCTTAAAGGACAGCCTGTGGGAATCCATTCTGTACAAGTGTCCGTAGAAAGCCAGGCGTTTTCTTCTGATGGCATCTGTGAAGGTTTCTTGGTGTGGGTAGAGTTCACGGTTTGGTTTGTGCAATCGCCTTCCATCTGACAGGATCCTTGATCCTACTATCTTAATTTAAATGTCCACTTTCATGGTTTTTGTTATTGATTGTCAAAATTTTTTATTGAACAATGGTGAATGATTTAAAAAGTAAGAGATGTATGATTGACAACGTCATCTGGGTTTTTTCGTGCTGTGGCTGTACATTAATTAAGGCCACGGCCGCTCGTAGCCCTTTCCTATCCCATCGTCGCCGTAAGACCTGTGTCGGTGGGACGTAAAGCAATTGTTAGAAAGTCATGTTTTTCATTTGCTGTTATAAGAGGCAGCCACTGCAGCCTTAAGCTTACGACGTCTCAATCTTCTGTAGATGTACTTTTGGTCTTAAATGATTTGTTATTTAGTCCATTTTCTTCCTGCATTTTCAACTCCTGGCCAGAGAGAAGGAGTTACCTTCTAGGTGGCTCGCCCCTCCCCTTCGGGGAGGGGAATGAAAGCCTTCCGTAGGTCCTAGGTAATAGTGCAGCAACCAGACACAATATAATTAATCCATTTATTCAGATAATAATTACCATGGTGCAACACAATTAAACAATAATTAGAATTAAAGCATACCAACTTCAACGGTGCCACACAATAAACAAATAATTCATTCAGTGCAACTGCACGACACAAAAATAAATATATTTTAAATCCATTCAATTAATTCGTTTGTGAATATAATCACGAACAGTAATTGAAGGCCTCCCCGGTATACGGATGTAACCAACACATTTTTGAACATTGAAATGTCAGTGGGAATATGGTGTATGCTGTGGCGTCATCTTATGTCTTTTATTTGAACTTAAAAGCTTTGTTCCTCGTGGCGTAAGGATGGAAAATCAGTCAAGATGGTGGAAAGTGCTTGTTATTGGTTCATTATCAGGTGTAATAGATCATTTAAATAAAGGCCACTAAATCACATCTATATTTTGAGTTTTTGTTATTGTTGTTATTTTTATTATTACACTCATATTATTTGCTATCATTTTTGTTCCAAGTGCATGTACAGGATTTCTCTTCTATTATATACAAACGAAAGACATGATTGCAGATTATTTTTCATTGTTGCAAGTTCTAAATCTCATTCCGTATTGACTGTTATCACTTTACAAATGAAAATATTTATAAAATCCTCCTTATCAATACAAATCAAGTCATCTGTTAGATGAAGCAAAGTCTATGCATGTTTCAGCCTAATCTCAATGCCAACTGAGACCTGAGACCTGAGAACTGAGACTTCCTCTCATTAACCTGGTATAACTTCGATAATATCTCAGATAATGGTATCAGTGAAATACGAGGTTTACAGAAAATAATTAAAATCATAAGATCATAACAATAGTCTTTAACTATTCGATTAAAATAATAAATGTCAGAATAGTCAGATATTTAATATCAAGACCCAATAAAATCTATACTAATATTATAAAGAGGAAAAATTTGTTTGTTTGTAACGAATAGACTCTAAAACTACTGAACCGATTTTAAAAATTACTTCGCCCATAGAAAGCTACATTGCGAGTGAGTAACATGGGCTGTATTTTATTTTTAAAACAATTCGAGGTGGGGGACACGGGGGGGAGATATAAAAATAATAGGCGAATATAGGCAAAATATCGAATTTGTCGTATAAGGACGAGACAAAGCTCAGTTGACGCAAAGAAGAAAACTCGGTAAGCCCCACGGGTCCTAAAACCAACCGTTACGGAGATATTGGCACCACACTACCTCTGCTCTAGGAATCGGATAAAGTAATGAACAGCCGTAACCATGGCAACGTCATCTCTAGGATTCTACAGCAGCGAAATTATCTGCAATATATCACAAAAACCTAACATGTTACAGACATAAAAACTGATATTTGGAAACCCCTTTAAAAATAAAAGAACACAAATATTCATTTTAAGAAAATCCACTTAGGGATTTGGGGGGGGGGGTGAAAAGAAGTGAGGAAGGAGTTGAATTATTTATGAGGATACATATGTCTCAAAAATGAAGATGTTACAGACATTAAAATTGGTACCTGGAATCTCCTTAAAAAATGAGCACACTCTTTTTTGGAAAATCCACTTAAGGGGATGAAAAGAATAAAAAGGCGGGTGAATTTTTAAAATGAGTATCTTCTTCTTCTATCGCTTTAGCCATACTTGTGGGGTTGCGGGTGCGTACTGTGTAGCACATGTGGATTTTACTCTGTTTTACGGCTGGATGCCCTTCCTGACGGCAACCGTATGTGTAGGGATGCGATCTATACTTCTATACTAATCTTATAATGAGAAAATTTTTGTATATCCGTTTACAACGGATAGACTCAAAAACTACTGAACCGATTTTAAAAATTACTTCACCTATAGAAAGCTACATTGCCAGTGAGTAACATGGGCTGTACTTTATTTTCAAAACACTTCGAGGCGGGGGTGGGCGACGGAGGGAGATATAAAAATATTAAAATAATAGGCTAATATAGGCGAAATCGAATTTGTCGTACAAGGACGAGACAAAGCTCATTTTAAGCCCCTTGACGCAAACAACAACACTCGATAAAACCTTCGGGCCCGAAAACCATGTTTTAAGGCCCTAAAACCAACCGTTATGGATACATTGGAATCACACTACCCCTGTTCTAGGAATCGGATAAAGAAACGAACGGCCGTAACCATGGCAACGTCAGCTCCAGGATTCTACAGCAGCTAGATTATGCATGTACGTTTGGGCATAACTGCTAACCAAAATCGATACACATATGACTTACTATCTGGAAAAAATAAACTGTTGTGTAAGACGCTCATAGCACTCCTTTGGGTGGGGATGGAAAGGGAGTGAAGTATAAAAACAATAGCCCCGGAGATCTCCGTAGTACAGCAACCAGCGGTTGCAGACGGGCCTCCGCTTTTACGTACTGGCTTAGGTTTCAGCATTTTGCGGAGTCTGTTACCTATAGTTTAAACTATTTTCTATCAAATCATGGAGTAGTAGTATCACTGATGTTATTAGTGCCGATATTTTGGTCCACTTTTACGATCATTGTAACGATGAAAACAACCTATATACTGTACACAATTGTCAAGATGGTGGACCCATGACTTGAAAAAAAATCTCAGCATTTATACTCAGATTCATTATATGATGTGCGACATGAGTGACAGCCCTGAGAATTATAATTCTCGATAATTATAGTAGTTTCTTTTATGCATCGCGTATTTCTTTGATCATTTGTAATAGTTACGAAATGTCGGATCAAACAAATACATTCAATAATATTTATATTTGTGGTACTATCTAGCGGAAGTATGCTTACACTAAACCTGCAGCTTTGTGAAGGGAGCATATATATTTAGGTGGGAATGAAAGAAAACAAGGTAGCAAAAGATCTTAGAGGTCGACTCTAATAAGGAACTAATATTTATAGACCCCCATGAAGAAAAGAAGAAGATACAATACAATTCCAAACATGACAAATAATTCCTACGCACTTAAGTAAATACACCGGTGATATAAATATCTAATGAAGTCAGTCACACCGATAGTATGAGTAACTAAAGCCAGTTTCTGATAACCCGTACGAAGAACGGGTACTCCTGCTAGTAGAAAGATAATGGCAGTGAAATTTATTTGGCACAATTAATGCCTTAAAATAATGTTACTTCAAGTAAATATACTTCGGAGATCATATAGGTCAGAACCCAACCAATTAAATCATTAATTAATTAGTCAATTGGTGCTTCACACCAAAAGAAGGCAGCGGAGCCGAATAACATGTAACCCTCTCATCAATTACATTCATCACCTCAAAGTAATGAATAATAAAGTAGGTGTCAAATTTAAGTACGAATAAGGTCCTATTCCTATGGCAAAATAAATTGGATCCAAGGGTTCATTAATAATCTTAAATCTTTCTTCCAAAAAAGATGCATGCCAACTTTGAACATTTCCTTCAGTCTGGAAGATCCTACAATTGTACATTCGAAATAAAATAAGTAGAGGAGATAAAGGATATGTTAATGATTATTTATTTTTATTTATCGTATGATTTACAATAACATAACAATAAAAGTATTTTAAAACTATTTACACGATGTCACTATGTCAGATTGGTATGTCAGAGTAGCCATCAGGACACTCGGATGGATCTCCTGAGAAGGCTGTTAGTTGGATAATATGCTGAACAGTTTGTCTTTCAGCACCACAACTACACTCGGGAGATGGAATTTTCTTAGGGAGTCTGCACATCTGCCACAATTAGTTCTGATTCGGTTTAGAGTACACCAAATTTTTCTGGCGAGCTCAAAACCTGGTGGCTTCGTTGTGATGCATGGCATAGTTTGCTGTTCTGGTGTTGCAGAGGTCTCCCATTATAGCTTCCAGCTGTCATTCATGTTGACATTACTTTCAGCAATGTAATGTTAATGATAAAATTGCTAATGAAATTTGGCTTTCCGGGCTGAGTGGCTCAGGTGGTTGAGGCGCTGGCATTCTAACCCCAACTTGGCAGGTTCGATCCTGGCTCAGTCCGGTGGTATTTGAAGGTCCTCAAATACGTCAGCCCCGTATTGCTAGATTTACTGGCACGTAAAAGAACTCCTGAAGGACAAACTTCCGGCACCTTGACGTCTCCGAAAACCGTAAAAGTAGTTAGTAGGACGTAAAGCAAATAACATTATTATTATTATTATTATTATTATTGGCTTGATAATTTTCTAAAATTGTTAGGAGGACATGATACTTGGATAGAATATATATTTATGAATATCTCGAAGAGTCTGGAGATACGTATCCCCTGCTTAGATGAAGAAATATTTGAATGTGGGGTTTTAGAGGTGGCAAGAAATGCCAAATGTAGGAAAGCGCGGGGACTAATTGGAATAACAAATCGTCGCTTCTGTGCCAAAATCGCAAATGTGACAATGCTCTTCCTGTCCATTATTTCCGTTCAGACTGGTCACGCCTCCCAGCCACATATTGATATGAAGTCCAACAGAACAATTTTTTTGAGTTTATTTTCCTATGCGCGTGTGTAAAGGAAAATGAACCTTACTCTACCGTTCTGCAGGAATGTATGCATCCATGACATATTTACCCACTCCTAGAGTATGATGTACCTCGTATTTAAGGTAGTTCATTTTCATGTTGGGGGATGTATTATCACGTTTGAAAGTTTTTCATATAGTAAAGAATCGTCCGTCCGCCTCTGTGGTGTAGTAGTTAGTGTGATTAGCTGCCACCCCCAGAGGCCCGGGTTCGATTCCCGGCTCTGCCACGAAATTTGAAAAGTGGTACGAGGGCTGGAACGGGGTCCACTCAGCCTCGGGAGGTCAACTGAGTAGAGGTGGGTTCGATTCCCACCTCAGCCATCCCGGAAATGGTTTTCCGTGGTTACCCACTTCTCCTCCAGGTAAATGCCGGAATGGTACCTAACATAAAGCCAGGGCCGCTTCCTTCTCACTTCCTTGTCTATCCCTTCCAATCTTCCCATCCCCCCACAAGGCCCCTGTTCATGGTGTCTTAAAAAGTAGGAAAGATCACAATATGACGATAAAGTTGGAATTCAAGAGGACAAATTGTGGGGCAAATATTCGTTTTTAGGAAGGGGAACTGGAATAACTTACCAAGGGAGATGTTCAATAAATTTCCAATTCATTTGCAATCATTCAAGGAAAGGTTAGGAAAACAACAGATAGGGAATCAGCCACCTGGGCGACTGCCCTAAATGCAGGTCAGTAGTGATTGATTGATTGATTGATTGATTGATTGATTGATTGATTGATTGATTGATTGATTGATTGATTGATTGATTGATTGATTGATTGATTGATTGATTGATTGATTGATTGTGTTACAAACTTACAGACGACAAATGGAAGTCTGAGATGAGGAACGGCAGTGCGGAAACGTTAGAGTCAAAAGTTATTAATTATCCAAGTTGTTGTACGTCCGTCCGTTCTTAACTGATGCCGGGGTGTCGGAATGTCCTCCTCCAGTGGTTCTTCAACGTGCCGGAAGCCAACGACATGGGGTTGTCTCATTTAAACCCCTTAAAAGCCACCAACCTGAGTCGGGTTTGAACGCGTTAACTTGGGATTAGTAGACCAACGCCGTATACACTATAGCAGTGCGGTCGGCAGTCAAATTTAAAGCGACAATCGGTCTGATACCTCCGACTGTACTGTACACTACATGTGCTAGGGGAGACAATCCCGACGAGCAGTAGAGGCTAGTGTAGTAATAACTCAACGACTCCAATGCAAATGACGTACTGTGTACTGACTTGATCGGTGTGCAATGTCTGTACTGTAGGCTTGAGTCTGTGTTTACGGGTTGAAGTGGTACGTTGATCAGCCCTATCCAAATGGAATTGTACCCACTTACGGAACTTGCAGATGAACTTTTGACTCGATCGTTTCCATAATATGAGTCCTTATCTTAAACTGATTCATTTACCGTCCTCAATCATCCCTGAAAGTTTGTAACATTATCACGGATACACCCTGTATATTCTATCTTTCATTCTGGTAGTTCTGTATCGCATCTCTGCACATCGCATTATGAAGCCACGCCTGGCACGCATTCACACACACACATTAACATTACCATAGAAAAATGCAATGCTGAATACTGTACAGAAAAGGTTGGAAATAGGAATGGCATTGGCATTGGCCGTAAAGTAGGGCTAAGTCCCTATGTGCTGCACAGTTAGCACCCGCGACTTGGGTAAGTGTCAAAGGAAGAAAAAGAAGATTTATTGTTGCACGAGTCAGAGACCATTAGTCTCTTCCAAAATTATGTTTTTGGTTCCTTAACCATTTTTCGATAGTCATGTTTAGTTTACTAATTGCAAGGAATTCAAACACCGAAAAAGCAAAGTTATGCCGTATTAATTTTTATAATTATTCTTAACTAGTGGATGTCGCAGCAATATCTGCAAACAAAGACTAAATATGAAACTGATGATCAAGGAAGCGTGAGAAAAGTAACGGAAAATATACTGAACTCTGGAAAAACATTTATTTGCCTTTAAACTTACACTTCTGTTGTGACTATATACACTGCCGAAAAAAAAAAAAAACATGCAACATCCTAAAGAACTGTGTTCAGTGGTACCAGGGTATAATAGGTACATAGTGAGGGGTTGTTGGGTTATTGATTCATTTGTCACGGACATCGGCCATCAGATGGTGCTCAGGAGGCCTGTCCCTGCGCTCTCTGTTTTGGCTGTGCTGAGGTTAGAGGTGAACAGGGCTTGCAACATTCATTCTAGTATACAACCATGCACCACTGACGAGTACGTGTGCAGCCATTTGAACAGGGTCGCATTGTTTGCGAGAATTCCAACTTATGGTCGGGTACGGGGCAGTTTAAAAGTTGATCAGAATGCTTCGCAAGTATTTCACAATTCTCAGCATTGCTTAGGCCAAGTCTACTATTTTCATCTATAAAGCATATGCTAGGTGCTTGATACCCCTTTAACTGACTCTTAAAAGTCTGATAGAAGTTTCGAGAGTTATTGTTAACAAAACTGTCTTGCGGGTCAATAAGTTGTGTTTTTTCAAAAGTTATTTTAACTCCCCGTATTATTCTAGCAGTGTCTTTCCTTTGCTGTTTGAATTGGTCATAGTGCTCAGTCTTGCCAGAGGATTTAAACTTTTTCCATTGTTTTATTCTCTCTTAATGCAATAAATGCAATTTAATGCAATGAATAATATTTTTCTAGTCATTGTGAGACTAAGACCTTTCTTTTGACGTATATGACATAGCCGTTAGCATTGCGGTTTTCTCAAAATATTGTGTTAAACGTTCAAATTATTTATATAGAAGAATATATCGTATAATATTATATAGATGTTGATGCAAATTGTTTATCTCTTCCAACACGCTGACAATGTATTGTATGAGATAAACCAGAAATAAATGCTATCAAAGCCCACTTCCGATTTGAGTGTTGTGTAACCTGTATCTCTTCAGATTTGATTTCCACCCTTGTGAGCAATGAGAGAAGTATCGGCAATTTATTTGGGATGCAAGCGCTTCTCTCTGAAAATGTAAACATCGAGTTTCTAGATAATGTAATATATGAAGAAATCCCTGGTCTTTTAGGTAAGCAAGCGTCTTTATAAAGGAGGCGTATTTTGAAAGGGAGAAAGGGAGCATGTTGAGAAAAAAGACCAGACTGAGCTGGAGTCTACATTTGTAAAACCCATGTAAGGAGCAGTGTATTTGACGTCACGCGATGCGACGCCTCGGGGCGCCCGCAGTTTCATTTCGGGCGAGCTAAAGCTGCAAGGGCGACCGAAACCAAAAACCAATAACGTTAGCGTGCGGTAGGAGATAGAGGAAAAACCTATGTTTGTTTAAAGTTGATTAGAGCGGTTTGGGCCTGGGTTACATGATATGGTGAGTAACTAAACATCCCAACACTCTACCGCTCGCTTCACAGCTTCGTTCTTATTAAATTGCACGTGATACTTTACAAGCTCAAGCTAAAGAGACTCCAATGATGTTATTAATGACCCTCGGTTGGAAGGAAAGCTGTCTCTAGAGTTGTACTTACTGAGCTCGTTTTAAAGCCACAATGTGAAATTATCTCCTTCTGTAGATCAATGGTATCGCAATTGACCTATCTAAGGCCTTTGATAGGATAGATCATGGGAGACTACTGGCAAAAATGAGTGCAATTGGACTAGACAAAAGACTGACTGATTGGGTGGCTATATTTATAGAAAATAGAACTCAGAGAATTAGAATAGGCGAAGCTTTATCTGACCCTGTAATAATTATGAGGGAAATTCCTCAAGGCAGTATTATTGGACCTTTATATTTTGATCTGTAAGATATGTCCTCCTGACTCAGCCCTATGCTCTTGAGATTCTTCCTTGCCTCCTTGAACCATTTATCCGAGAAGTTAGGTCTGTTGTCCAATACATTAAAAATCTGCTTCGTTAGTCGGGTTGCAACCATCCTGAACAGATGTCCATAGAACATGTGATTATTATTATTATTATTATTATTATTATTATTATTATTATTATTATTATTATTATTATTATTATTATTATTATTATTACCTTTTTATTTTTTATTAGTCGGTTTACCGTCCAGGTTTGGTTTCTCCCCTGGATTCAACGAGGGATCCCACTTCTACCGCCTCAAGGGCAGTATCCTAGAGCGTGAGATATTTGGTCGGGATACAACTGGAAAGGAGGACCAGTACCATGCGGCTTCACCTGCTATGCTGAACAGGGGCCTTGTGGGTATGGAAATATTGGAAGGAATAGACAAAGAACTTAAAAGGTAGGGGCTGTGGGCTTAAGTTACGTACCATCGCGGCATTTCTTTCGAGAAAAAGTGAGAAACCACGAAAAACCACTTCGAGGGTGTCTGAGGTTGGAATCAAGTCCCCTCTACTCAGTTCACCTCTCGAGGCTGAGTGGACGCCGTTCCAGTCCTTTTCATATATCGTGATAGAGCCGGGAATCGAACCAGGACCTCTCGATGTGGCAGCTAATTACACTAACCACTACACCACAGAGGTGGACGATTAATATTATTATTATTATTATTATTATTATTATTATTATTATTATTATTATTATTATTATTATTCAGGCGTTGATAATGCGTTATACGAAAACAGAGAAATTTGACATGGATTAAACTTAAGTTTTGAATTAATCTTAGTTTAAGTTTAGAAGTAAGCTTCCGCGGCTCAGGCGGCCGCGCGCCTGTCGCACACCGCTGGGTTTCGTGGTTCAAATCGCGATCACTCCATGTGAGATTTGTGCTGGATAAAGCGGAGGCGGGACAGGTTTTTCTCCGGGTACTCCGGTTTTCCCTGTCATCTTTTATTCCAGCAACACTCTCCAGTATAATTTCATTTCATCTGTCAGTCATTAATCATTGCCCCAGAGGAATGCGACAGACTTCGGCAGCCGGCACAATTCCTATCCTCGCCGCTAGATGGAGGCTTCATTCATTCCATTCCTGACCCTGTCAAATGACTGGAAACAGGCTGTAAATTTTCATTTTTAAGTTCAGAAGTCAGTCAACACAGCAGGTATTAGGGCTCTCGTCCATTTAAAGCGGAAATCTGCGAAAAGCTGCAATGACGAATTCATACGAACACGCACGAAAAACGGCCGAACGATCTAAACTGCTAAATTCAAGCGGGACTGCGTCCATTGGTACCGGCGTTGTTCGTCAGTGAACGGACGAATACCTGCGCACTGCGAACTATCCAGATTGGTTTGGATTTTTCCGCCAAAGCTGAAAAATTGATACCTCTGGTGCAAGATGGGAAATATTTGTGCGATCAGCGAGGGTCTAATTACCACATGCGGGATGTGCAGAAGTTGTTAAGTAGTGAAGTGGCGAGAGAAATGGGTGAGCCAGGTAAATTTAATTTTATATAGTTTATTCATTTTATACCACTTTACTTGATTCTTATATATGAAGATTCTTTACAACACAAGTTCAGCAATATTTATATTTTTCCGTCCGATCACTTCATACCAACGTCTGATTATTTTTTGAAAATATGTTCTAAAAGTGCCCTAATGATAAATCATTACCTCCAGTCTTCGAATTATAGATAATAAAGATGAAGTTTCTTATTTCAGATAAATGTTCTCATTCTGTGACTTGACAACGAAACTCTACACACACTCCCGAGTGCTGTGGCCGCTCAAACCAAGCTTTATCGCACAGATGAGAGGTAATAATTTCCGCTATTTCTATTACCTCTCGCTGTTACAAAACATACTCTGGGGTAAGAGAAGATATCCTTTGCCTGGTTGGGAATTAGGAAATGAATGTTAAAACTGGAAAAAATAAGAAGGGGAGAAATTCTTGAGCTTCCCATTTCAAAATGAACATTGCTTACCTCAAAGTTGCAGCTAGACGTTTTTCAGGTGAAACAGTTTGTCGAAAGTTAATGTACCTCTTTAACAAATATTGTACTTTTTGTAGTATGTATTGCGCCCTGGTGGGGGTGTGATAAGCGTCATGCAATTGTAATTATTTATGGAGGAATATATATTTCAATTTCAGAAGCGAGAAGATCGTACTTCGTATATTATAAGTACAGGCCAGGTCGAGAGGATGTTGTGAAATCTACACCAGACTGTTGTCTCCACTGAGATTAACAAAAACAATGAACGGCAGAATTAGAATTCTCAGAAATTGTGACAACGAGGAAAGAGAGAGAATAATTTGTTGCCAAAGTTTTCATAGCCCCGGGCAGAATAGGTAGTGGCAACAGCGCAAAGAGCCGGGTGCAAATTTCTGAGAAATGATGGCAGGGTATCTCCATGTACTAGCGGGAGTTGAACGCGGGGTTGGCACTGGAAGAAAAAAATATGAGCCTTCCCGGTCCCGTGGTTTAGGTGGACCAATGGAAAAATTTCATCGACCAGTCGCAGGTACGCCAACTTCGTATTGTAAGAAGCACTAGCGAGGCTAACTCCGCGGATGAAATTGATAGAAGGAAGTGAGATATTTATTTAGAATAAGGTGGAATTTAGGAGCCTTACTATATTATAAAACTTATAAAAAGTTAATAATTGCGGGAGATTGCATTATGTAATTCTGAGAATTCATGGACGCTATTCGTTGATTGGCTACCGGCCAGGGACGCTACAATAGAGCGCGAAATCCCAGGCCGGGATATGGCAGCTAAATTCTCAAATATATCCATTACCAGCGAACGATAATAGTTGAGAATTGGTATAGAGCCTTTGAGAACATAATTACATCATTGGATATCATATTTAAGTCACGGGCCGAACCGCAAATTGTCGTATGAAGATATCGGGACTGCGCGTCCCAAGATGAACTCCGGTGAACTCGGAAGAGAAGGGATACAAGTATAAATATGAGGTCGTGGACAATGACTGACAACTACTTTTGACAAAGCGTTCGAGCGGATACCACGCCTGGGGTGCATGACAACTTCTGATATTTTGTTCGAGCCGTGATTACGCCAGGGGTGCGTGTGTGTACTTACTCGTGGAGTAGGGTTCGAAGTATTATATTGTTACATAGTACAGTGATTCATAACGTGATGTAGCTCATATTACAGTCTTGAGCAGTATACTAGTATGAAGTGTTTCAAATAGTTACAGGACTTAATAAAGCATAACTTACGGAGTGCGAGATTCTACCAACAGATTAGGAAGTACGTTACGTGAGAACGATCAAGAGTGTTTGATGTATTTCACCTAGTAAACAGTCGATTATAAACTGATACCTGGTCAGCTGTGTGAACGCGTGACGGAAATTCAAGTGCGCGCACGGGCCGTTGTAAAGGGGATCCCGAGGTATCTCATGTTCCTAGTGTCCGGGAAATGAATGAAGAATGTATATCTACATTAAGTGGGCTAGATACAAGGCCGAGAGTGTAAAATTTGTGAGTAGAATTTAGGGTGGAAATTATTCCAGAGTGCAACAGTTATTTTATTTGTTTTTATTCAAAATGTGTTGAAAAAGGTCAAGGATTAATTCTTCAAGCTGGCATGAATACCAGTGGAATGCAGTGATAAAAACCGGAGGGGCTAGGCTCCATGTCCGGTTTTAGCAGACTACAATGGCAGAGATGAGTAACCTTGTGACTTCCCCTCTCGGAGAACAATCATCAAATGAGAAATGCAACCAAGCAAGCAAAGGGCGCCAATCTTTAAGTTGAGGACTTAAAGATAAAATTTATAATCAAGCTTGGACAGACTCTTATCACAGGGGTGAGGTGATAGTACACTAATCATTAAGTAGGAGAATTAGAAATCAAAAGGCTAATTAAGGCAGATTGATTACAATGAACTAGAAAAATACTATTTATTATATTTAAGATGAATGACGACGGTTTAACGAGAACTGAATTTAACATAGAAAATGAATTTAATAAAAAATTGAATGACTCTACTTCGCGAAAACTTGCAATATCTTTAACTCGCTTGCTCACCATGTCGTCTTGTTCTGCTGGTCCTTGGAAAGCTTCCCTCCTTGTAGCGGGAACATCATCGGTCGTCTTTGATATCTCTTCATCTGCAGCGAAGTACCATTCCTGCCTTGCAAATTGCACCCACCACTAATTGGAAGATGACTTCAAAACTAACACTCCCTATTATGCTTTATCCCGTATATTGGAGATAAGCCCTAAGTCATAGTTAGCAGAACCACCTTGGGTTATTTGGAGAGGATACTCAATTAAGAATCCTTCCAACTTTACTGAAAATGTTCTCTGAAGTTTCATTTCTATCTAGATTAAAACTATCTATTGACTTAGACTGGTTCAAACCGGTCTTGTAGCCGTGCTGTACGTACTTCCTGATGAGAGTGGCTATACACCCCTCATTCAGAATTTCTAAGTATCGAGACGCAGAATCAAGTAGAAAATCAAGTAGAAGCCTCGTAGAAGATCGTAGAATAATGTAGAGAGACTCGCAGAAGCGAATAAGACGTTGTAGAGAGACCCTCAAGGAGCTCCAACACGCCCTCTTATAACCTTCTCTCGCGCTAATTACAGGCCGCTACACGTGGTCCAATCAGATGACACTTCACTCCCCACTCTAGATATTAGAGTTGACGGGCCAAAACCATGATATCAACTGTTCTTCTATTCGTCCTTTCACTCAGTATCCATGGCAACATGACGCTCCTTTGAAAATATAGGCGTTGATCAGTTCGAATAATTCTGGTCGAAATACGGTAGCTTACGTTAGGACGCGTGAACACGTGCTCGCATTTCTCAGAACTTGGTGTCTAAATTTGTCCTCCCTTCCTCCTCGGTGATGTGGCAAGATAACTGAAATCTACTGCAAGTTAATTTTAACCAACTGTCGCAAGAATCTAAGTGAATATTAGGATATTCAGCCCTCGTTTATAAGTCGTAGTTACAAAGTAATGAAATGATAGTGAGCAAATGATTAAACATGAATTATAATACAATTACATACCAAATAAATATCATGACGTTAAATTCCTGAATTAATTACACATAATAAAATTAACATAATTACACTGTAACGTCTGGAACGTTACATACGCCCCCATGAGTTCTTAACAAATATCACATGAGTTGAGAACTCACACACATACTCCCACATTGACTTGAAATACCTCTATTACCTGCCCATAACGAGCGACATTATTTTCATACACTTAATTATATCTCACTCTTTCCATATCTCTCTTAGACTGCTTCCCATTGCGACTGTCTGTTATTTCAGTTCATCTTGAGGTTTAGATGCTAAATTATGCCCAACATGAGCAACTTTTCACTTTTGTAAAAAAACAAGATTATCCTAGAGAATATAATATAATATATATACAATTCAGATTACAAACTCTGCCGAGTGTCTATCTGTCCTTTGACTCCCCATCTCTCCGACATTCTTTGCTAGATAGCAGTAACACGTTCTCTTCCAATCTTTTACATTAAAAAATGGAAAACATATGATACAAACAATTTACACTTTTATCACTCTTTCGAATGTTTCAACCTTATCTTGAAGCAGGATGCAATACACTTCACACAAATACACACGTGATTTAAGCTCACGGTAAAATTATTGCAAGTTAGAAATGCACATGCGGGAAAATTAATTATTTGCCGTCGTCAGCTTTAATTAGCCTTATGTAACATCTCAGAAACAAATATATAAAATTTCATGGCCTCACATACGGAAAACAGATGATCTATCGTTAATGAACGAGCGTAAATCTACCGTCACACAAAACATCTTCCTTGTTTACAAACACAACTAGGAAATACCACCACAATTGAGACGTAAACACATACCGCTCGTAGTCTGACATAACAAGTAGCAACTTCCCCGAGTTACTGACCTATATCTCACAATCCGGTTCAGCCACCTCACACGACAGGTATCTCCTTAAACTACTAATGTTGTATGAACCATTCATTACGCTCTCGCCATCCGCTAACTTGTAAGCACAGGGTCCAAGTTTTCTATGTACTTTATAAGGGCCTTGATATAAAAGAAAAAATTTCTTCGTTACCTTATCCTCACTATTTGACAACATAGGAACTCTCACCAAAACCATATCACCTACCTCAAAGTTATCCAGTACCTTACGTTTTTGTTGCCTTTTACGTTTATCTCCAGATTTAATCAGGTTCTCCCGTGCCAGTCGGACGTAAAATTCAGCATTACGAGGGGGTTCCTCAGGCAAACCTAACACTCTCACTAGTTCATTCTGAGGCTTACAACCAAAATGAACTTGTGACGGCGTCAATCTCGTGCTTTCATGTTGAACTGCATTGATCCATGTCTCTATGCGGGATAAATGAGCCACCCAGGCTGTATGCTTATCGAACACTAAGCATCTAAACATGCGAGATAACTCTTTCATAACGCGCTCACACATATTACCCTGAGGGTATCTAATGGATGAATGAACCTGTGTAATACCTAGCTCTCTAATTATGGACTTCCATTTTCTCGAAATAAATTGCGGTCCACTGTCTGATAATATTCTAAGAGGAGTACCTAATTCAGGTATATACTTCTCTTTGATTATACGACTACAAGATTTTCCAGTGGCTTTTCTCATACCGTATAATCTGACCAATTTCGAGAAGGCATCAATAATGACTAAAATATATTGGAAGCCGAACTGTCCCTTAACCACAGGTCCAAATAAATCAGTACACACCAAGTCACCAGGTCTTTCTGAGATTACTGCCTGACGAGGTCCTTCTAAATAGCGGTTAGGAACTTTGCTACGCTGACACAGATCGCAAGTGGAAAGAATTTTTCTTATATCTCTTCCCATCTTGTCCCATATAAAATTCTGTCGGATCTCATACAGAACTTTATTAGCTCCATAATGTCCTAATTCCTTGTGGATAAACCAAATCAATTCCACACGTAGCGCTTTGGGTACACAAATCCCCCAGAGATCCTCGCCACACTTCCTGGCTAGAAACCCGTTAACCAGTTTGTACATGTGCCTACCATGCGACACAGTGAGCTGCTCTCCTCCCTGAAGTACAGACAAAGGTTCCCGACATTCTTCGTCTACCGACTGTTCAACCAATAGGTTACGTAGTCTATTTAGAGCAGTTTCATTTTCCTTAGACAGACATGTACATATAATAATGCCCTCACGTGGCTCTAGAAGGCTACCTTCTTCGCACAACTTCGGATCACGTGACAATAAATCAGCAAGGACATTATTCTTTCCCTTAATGTGAGTTACCTTAAACTCATACTCTTGTAGGGCGAGTATCCATCTACTAACTCTGTTAGATGATAATTTACACTTGGATACAAAAGAAAGAGCATGATGATCCGTCCTAATTTCAAATTCGGTACCTAAAACATACATCCTAAATTTACTGAGGGAGTATACGATAGCTAGGAATTCAAGTTCCGTTATAGTATAACGCTTTTCAGCAGCACTTAAACCTCTGGAAGCTAAAGACACAATCCCTAAATTACCATCATCATCTACTTGACATAGTGCACCAGCGATACCACAGTGAGATGCGTCCGTCAGCAACACATACTTCCTATCGGGCATGGGGTATCTCAAAACAACCGCCTGCCTGAATCCTTCTTTTAATTTTAGGAAAGCTATATCATGATCTTGTGTCCATTCCCACTTACTGCCAGCTTTCAATAGTTCTCTAAATGGCTCTAGTAAGTTACCAAATCTCACTACAAATCGTCTGAAAAAATTACATACACCAATATACGATCTGAGCTCCTTAATATTTCTAGGTGTCGTAGTATTCAATATTTTTTCAATTCTTGTGCTCTCAGGCGTCACTCCCATTGCCGATACACGGTGCCCCAAAAAAGTCACGTCTCGTCTACTGAAAACACATTTGTCAAGTTTCAGAGTAAAACCAGCATACTCTAATTTAGAAAAAACCCTCTCCAAGTGGTCCAAGTGCTCTTCAAAGGTACTAGATCCTATAACCAAATCATCGATATAAATAGTAGCATAATCTCCAGTATCATCTCCCAAGGCAATACTAAGTGCGCGAATAAGAGCTGCCGAACTCGTACGGGTCCCAAAAGGAACACGCCTAAATTGGTACAAACTATGCTTATAGCTGAAAGCAGTAAGAGGCCTGTCTTCTGATCTTAAAGGTATCTGCCAAAAACTACTCCTAAGATCTAACGTAGAAAACCAACTCTTACCCTGAAAATTCTGTATCAACTCTTCAATGGTTTGTGATCTCAACTGATCAGCACCAATGCGTCTGTTCATCTCCCTGCCATCAATACACAAACGTATAGATCCATCAGACTTAGGCACGACAATTAAGGGATTAACGTATTGACTGTTTGATAATTCAATCACATCGTCTGCTAACATAGCTTGAATTTGATCCTCTACGGCTTTTGCATATTTGTGTGGTATTGGATACCGCGGTCCGCTGAATGGAGTCTTATCCAGCACAGAAAAAGAATGTTCATACAGATGGGTAACACCAGGTTTCTCGGAGAAAATCTCCACGTGTTCACACAACACTTCAAATAACTTGTCCTTCTGGATTTCATTTACTTCACTTCTACTTACGGCTTCTTTCAAGCCACATATTTTATCCTCATGAATCCACAACTGACACAACTTCAGGCCCTCACTAGCCTCTTCATTAACTTTAGAAACCTCTCTCATTCTCCACACTGTACTAACTTCCGTTTTCCTCTGAATTTCCTCCTCAAACTTGACCTTGATATCCTCATTATTCCACCTCAAATTTAGCACTAGATCATTGTAATTTAACTGAGCCAATTTTAACGTTAACCAGTCAGATCCCAAGATAAGATCAAATATTAAATGCGGAATTACCAAACATATCTGAACGCTAATAAAATTATTAATACAGATCGGGACAGCTACTTGTTTACAAATTTGCTTAGACCTCTTTCCAACAGCCGTAATGATGAAAGTAGACTTAACAGGCATTTCCTCCAACTGAATACCCTGTTTCACTAATGACTCATACCACTGAGAACTAATACATGATATTTGGCTACCAGAATCAATTAAAACTTTAACCCACGCCCCCCAAACTTTCAATTTAACAACGGGATTGACTACTTTATTACTTGAATCTCCATTATTCTGCTCGGGTTCATACAACAAATCGTCTCTAACATCGAGGTCATATGGTAACACTTTCATGGCAAGACACTTCGCTACCTTCTTACTAGGCTGGAATTCTGACCTAACATTACAGCCTCTCGTTAGTTTAAAGGTTCCCTTTGTGTATTGACGTTGGACTCATTAGTACATTGCTCTGGCCTCCGTTGGGAATTTCCTGTCCTATATTCAGATGCTCCTCTCCTGCTGTTCTGCTGAGGTCTGAACTGATTGCGAGCTTCGTGATTCTGTGTACTACCGTTATGTCTCATTCCGTTGTGATGACTAAAGTTCTGAATATTCTCCGTTCTACTTCTAAGGTTGCCTAAAGCATCAAAACTGCCTAGTAGATTCTCCATCTCCTGAATAGTACCAACTTTTTGCATGCAGGCCGCTTCTCTCACCCTGTCCGGAAAATGTCTTAAAAGTAGTCTTACTACATCAGACCCTTCGGTTATACCATCTAAGTTCTGACAAATCATGACATGTGCCAGGAAGTACTCGGTCATAGTAACTCCCTCATGCTGTTTGTACCTCCCAAATACCACCCTTTCTCTCTCCCTAGCTTGTATCGCTTCATTCCAGAATTTCTCTCTAAACTTATTTCTGAATTCTTTCAGGTTCGTCATCGTCTGCCTATATACCATGAACCAAGACCGAGTTTCTCCTACAAAAGCATGGTCAATATTTTCCATAACGTCTTCCCAGTCCATAGACCCTTCCTCTAGACGCTTTTCAAATCGTTTCTCTATCATCTTAAGGAAATCTAGCGGGTTCGTTTGTTTCCCATTAAATTTAGGTAGTTCAATTTCCCTAATGTAGCTATTTCCTAGACATTGCCTTCCCGTGAAAACCTGTTTATCCTTTGCCACCTGTTTTAACTGATTTTCTGCTTTCTCCATCCGGCATTCTACCTCTTTGTCTCTCCTATCAATTTCGCTCTCCAAGTTAACCTGCTTCTCTTTCAATGTCCTAATTTCAATCTTATTCTCTTCAGCTATCGCAAACCTTTCTTCCCTTGCCCGGGTCTCATCTTCTATTCTAAGCTTTACCGTGTCAATCTCTTGTTGGACGTGGTCTTTAAATACCCGTATTTCCCCTCTTTGAGTCTCAACTCTCTTATCAATACTAGTGACGTGCCTCATTACTTCCTCCCTAGTAGAGTTGTTTTCCTTCCCCATTAATTCCAGGAATTCACTTCTCTGTTCCGCAAACTTTTCTTCTACCTTTTTCCCTTGCCGTACATATTCACTTTCCTGGTCCTCTAATCGCTTATTAAAATGTTCATTTTTTACCACCAGATCGCGTAACTGCTTACTGTGTTCGTCCATTCTCCGATTCGCTTCCTCCTTATTTTCCCTCATCTCCCTGCTTAATTCAGCTTTAGTTTGTTCTAACTGTTCTTTAAGTTCAGATTTAGTTTGTTCCAATTCATTTTTTATTTCAGTTTTACTGTCCTCTATCTTACTTAACATTAACTGCATCATTCCCATTAACTGATCATTATTATTACTTTCATTGTTAGTATTTACTTCCGCTTCGCCCCCCATCCTACTATCATCTGACTCCATACTGACTTCTTTCTGCTTGCCTTCACTCTCCATACTACTTACACTTCTATCTTCAATTTCCTCTCCTAGACTACACAACTCTTCCTCTGAACTCAATACATTATTGCCTTTTATCGCCCGTCCACTGCGCAACATCCTCTCCTCTTTCGTCTGATCAGCCATGACCCTTCCCACAATCAAACACTCCTAATGAAACGTGGATATCCAAATTTTGCCCATAATACTAATTCTGATATCGTTACCGTTATTAACTGCTCCGTACTTAATGATTTTCTCGCCACACGTTGGAGCGGCATTTATGTGACTTCCCCTCTCGGAGAACAATCATCAAATGAGAAATGCAACCAAGCAAGCAAAGGGCGCCAATCTTTAAGTTGAGGACTTAAAGATAAAATTTATAATCAAGCTTGGACAGACTCTTATCACAGGGGTGAGGTGATAGTACACTAATCATTAAGTAGGAGAATTAGAAATCAAAAGGCTAATTAAGGCAGATTGATTACAATGAACTAGAAAAATACTATTTATTATATTTAAGATGAATGACGACGGTTTAACGAGAACTGAATTTAACATAGAAAATGAATTTAATAAAAAATTGAATGACTCTACTTCGCGAAAACTTGCAATATCTTTAACTCGCTTGCTCACCATGTCGTCTTGTTCTGCTGGTCCTTGGAAAGCTTCCCTCCTTGTAGCGGGAACATCATCGGTCGTCTTTGATATCTCTTCATCTGCAGCGAAGTACCATTCCTGCCTTGCAAATTGCACCCACCACTAATTGGAAGATGACTTCAAAACTAACACTCCCTATTATGCTTTATCCCGTATATTGGAGATAAGCCCTAAGTCATAGTTAGCAGAACCACCTTGGGTTATTTGGAGAGGATACTCAATTAAGAATCCTTCCAACTTTACTGAAAATGTTCTCTGAAGTTTCATTTCTATCTAGATTAAAACTATCTATTGACTTAGACTGGTTCAAACCGGTCTTGTAGCCGTGCTGTACGTACTTCCTGATGAGAGTGGCTATACACCCCTCATTCAGAATTTCTAAGTATCGAGACGCAGAATCAAGTAGAAAATCAAGTAGAAGCCTCGTAGAAGATCGTAGAATAATGTAGAGAGACTCGCAGAAGCGAATAAGACGTTGTAGAGAGACCCTCAAGGAGCTCCAACACGCCCTCTTATAACCTTCTCTCGCGCTAATTACAGGCCGCTACACGTGGTCCAATCAGATGACACTTCACTCCCCACTCTAGATATTAGAGTTGACGGGCCAAAACCATGATATCAACTGTTCTTCTATTCGTCCTTTCACCCAGTATCCATGGCAACATGACGCTCCTTTGAAAATATAGGCGTTGATCAGTTCGAATAATTCTGGTCGAAATACGGTAGCTTACGTTAGGACGCGTGAACACGTGCTCGCATTTCTCAGAACTTGGTGTCTAAATTTGTCCTCCCTTCCTCCTCGGTGATGTGGCAAGATAACTGAAATCTACTGCAAGTTAATTTTAACCAACTGTCGCAAGAATCTAAGTGAATATTAGGATATTCAGCCCTCGTTTATAAGTCGTAGTTACAAAGTAATGAAATGATAGTGAGCAAATGATTAAACATGAATTATAATACAATTACATACCAAATAAATATCATGACGTTAAATTCCTGAATTAATTACACATAATAAAATTAACATAATTACACTGTAACGTCTGGAACGTTACAACCTTTTCAAATATTTGTAGATTGCTATCGTTAGGGGGAGGAAATCATATTATTTTATCATGGTAGCTTGATTGTGAAACGAGCCGTTTCCGGCTCGTATAAATTCAAAGATAGATGGGCAAAGGGACAAATTAATATGTACATAATTAGATCAAGCACTCATCATAATTTTGATTATTAAATAGAGTAGAGTAGTGTTTATTTGTTCATTCAAGTGCTTGAGTTGTTTGATATGATATGGAGCACGTTTCACGTAAAGATAATGTTAATATTCATTTAGAAGTGCTTCCAAAGTGTTTTTCCGTTATCGGAACGTTTATAGATGTTAAGGCATGTTGTTAAGATAATCCAGAGGTAGGGTTGCCAAGTGATTTAAATTGTTGTGGGACGGAATGAAGTCCATTGATTTGTTTGTAAATATCGCGAAGTTCGCCAGTGGACAAAATAATAATAATCTGTACAAGTGTCGAAGTAGTTACATTAATATTGCGTAATGTGTAAAGGCGTGTTTAATAATCTTTGAGAATAAAGGCATGGGCCTAGTTGGATAGAATTATTGCAAATCAAAGTAATTTAAACGTGGAGATATTATGTGGCATGAAAATTTTATTTGGGCATTGAATCCGATTTTAACACTAATTGTTGATTTAACGTTTTTGGACTCCATAATAATCATAAATAAATTTGGTAGAAACGAGATAGGCATTTTGATAATATGGTCACGCTATGTTTGAGGCCCAGAGTGATTTGAGCCAAGAGTTGAGATTTGGAGTTTTGTGGGACAGAAATCCGGCCCGAAATAAAAGTGAATTGTACTGATGTTGATGAAGAAATAGATGGATCTTAAGGCCTACATAGAGGTTGTAATTTCTATACCGGTGATATGAGTGGCAGAAGAGAGTCCACACACCGAGGGTTAATTAATGAAAATGTTTTGAAGAGTTCCGATGGATAAATGGACTTCAGAATGGAAAAGGAAGGAATAATTTAACACTTGCAGAGATTGGAGGTATTTGCCCAACTGCGAGGTGTTATGGGATTTGAGAATTGTCTTAGGAGCATACGGTCTCCATGAATTAACGACAGTACGAAAATAAGGGTGCGGGTTCGAACACTATTATGTCCCGACCGATGTGAATTCGGATCTTGGTGATTTCTGTTTGGGAGAGAACGTATGTGACTAAATTATAAAGATGGGGAATAAAAATATTCTCGAAAGCATAAGAATATTAATAATAATAATAGTCCAAGTAAATCATGTCTGGATTGATTAGTGCCAAAATAAATCGGAATTGTAAAAGGGGTTATGCGTTAAACATATTAAGAGTGGACTACCGTGTAACAAGCGAAATTTTTAAAAATTAATAATAATAATAAAAATAATAATAAATATTTGAAGAAGAAGAAGAAGAAGAAGAATTTACTTTTTTATATTTTGGACGTAATAATGATGTTGGGAGTTGAAATGAAAAATTTGAGATTTTTAACTAATAATAATAATGATAATAATAATAATAATAATAATAATAATAATAATAATAATAAGAAGAAGAAGAAGAAGAAGAAGAAGAAGAAGAAGAAGAAGAAGAATGAGAATATTTGAAGAAGGAGAAGAAGAATAAAAAGGAAGCTACTTTTTATTGTTATTTTTTGATGAGAATAATGAGGGCGAGAAGTTGAAGTATTATAGCGAGGATGATTACGGGTTACGATAATCACGATTTCCACTATTAATAATAATGTTGATAATAATAATAATAATAATAATAATAATAATAATAATGTTTTAATTATTTTATTTTATTATTTCGGATGCTGATGATGAATGATACTAGGGAAGTCAGCTGGCGAATTAACGTAATAATGTCAAGTGTTGTGAATAATA
This sequence comes from Anabrus simplex, assembly GCF_040414725.1. Lineage (NCBI taxonomy): Eukaryota > Metazoa > Arthropoda > Insecta > Orthoptera > Tettigoniidae > Anabrus > Anabrus simplex. The sequence continues at coordinate 387,025,499 of NC_090268.1, forward strand.
AGTTAAGTTAATAGTTGTAAAATAAAGGCAAATCCCTACATCTGGATCATTAGGTTATAGTCCCTTTGTCGTTTCCTTCAGCTAACGATTAGCATATCTTGGTTAGGAACCCGGGGAGAGTTTGTAGTTTCCTGGGTTGGTCTCATCTCAATCAAAGTGGAGGCGATAACATGGTCCATGTGATCGCGCATACTTAGCCAACAGATAATTGGTCCACGACTAAATATGGTCATGGTGGTAACGAAGGTATATCTGATACCTTCAGATATCAACGGTTCCACCACCCAAATGGAAGGGTGTTCAGAAGTGATAAATATTATGTAATCATTTTCAGAAATAATTTGCCAAATTACCGGCAAATCAAGGGTCAACTATTTCTGTTGTGTGTAAAAATTATTTTGTTTACTAAAATAAAATGCTCCTTTAGAATTTGCAAGGAAACAGTTCCAGGTTCTTGTTCTTGTAGAATAGTAAACCCTTGGTGACCGTTTAAATATCCGTCCCCATCCCTAGGGAGGAGCCTTCATAATTTCCCTTTGATCTGAATAGATATGATGTGACCGTTCATCACATCATCAAGACTATATTGTGGCATTCCGCCGCTCAAATATGCCGTTTTCCGCGCTTTCATACGTTAATTAGCGCCCAAGTCAGCGCACGTCCACCCTCCACGGGGTGCGAGTGGCGAGCTGTCAGCCCCACGCACCAAACTCTCTTTGCGCGTAAGTACTGTACCGAGACATATTTTCGCCTCCGGCCAGAAGCGCTCTCACTCAGGCGCGACAGAGAAAGAAACACTCCCACAGCAAGTAGGTCACGGAGGTCGTGCCCAGCGTTGGCAAATATCACTTTTTCGCTCCTTTTCCCGCGGAAACACCGCTGCCAGAAACCTGTCTTCAATTGTTTTCAGGAGAGAAATTAACATAACTCGCATACTACAAGGCAGATTTTCATGACTCAAGGTTCATTAAAAGCGGCGAAATTTATAGAAAATTTTGACACCAAGAAGTCCTTTACATGATTCTAATGGGATAATCTACGCAGTCTACGGACATCCCACAGGTGTTCACCATCTGGAGAAAGCTGTTAGGGTGACCGAAGCCACGGAACCGCCAAATTGCAAGCCCCTCCCTCACTGGGATATCAAAGGACGCTTTCGAGATTAAAGCAAAACGCGTGAAGTGATCAAAATGATAAGTGATCAGTAGAAACTCGCGCTATTGAGCTTTAATTTGATGCATTGATCGATCCTGGAAACCACGTGCCACCGTACCGATTTCTGCAGGTAGGAGGAGTCTTACCCTCTCTTTCGAGTCTGACACGTTTCATGATAAAAGGGGGTGCGAACTGAGGCAAGCATCTTGTTCTATTCTGCCAGTGGCATAGTGAGGTGGTACCTAATGCGAGTGATTCTTCAGTATTCTTTGCTTCAGTGCTACAAAGTGTGACCAGTCAATAATCATTTGAATAGTGTTTATGTAGCTGAAGTTCTATCAGTGATATGATTATGTGACAGTGGAGTGAAGGTTTATTGACACTAACAGAGTGCGGTATTTAACCCTAACCATGACGGTCATATGATATGCAGAGTGCTTATGTGTACGAATATATGAGTAAGGAGAACGCAAATCAAACGCTAGTAGGCTGTGAAATCGTGTAAGTAAATTCACGAGTGTATTAACTGCCGAAGAAATAACATGGGAGATCCAGTAACCATATGATGAATGATCAGGTGTAGGAGAAAGTGCGGCTCAGTGGCGACGCGTAAACTCAGGGCGTTATCGGTGAAAAAAAAAATCCCAGACGTAGTAGCTAATCTGTACTCCCATATAAACTAGTACTGAATTAGGCAAGGTCAAACCACGTTCGTAAGGGTAGCTTTGGGACTTCCAATAACAGTGAAAGTGTGAACGTGATAATTAGGGCCTAACTGCCGATAGTAGAATAGACAGCCAATAGGGAAAGCAACGGGCTACAAACATTACCGGTGCTTGGTTAGAGGACTCGAGCTTACGAGTCTCTCTGATCATAGAAAATTATAATGTGTTGCCAATTATCACAATTATAATTAAGTCAGATTCCCTCATTGTGGTGTGCCAGTGACATCAGTCTCCGAGGAAGGAGAGAATCAACGGGAGGCCCGTACTTAATCAAGACGCCGTGGAACCTCAAGGACTGTCTACGGTGTACGGGGAATCAAGACATCATGCCATCCACCCAGCGGCAGCCGAACACCGGACTCCAGATTGCTGATGCTGTCGTAATGGACGACTAAACGACTAGATGTGCCTTCTTGGGTGAGCTGTGGGGTGATCCAGGCAGATGAGTATTGTGAAAATGTTTGAAAGTCTATTTCCTGTAAAAATGTAAATATTTAATGCATGTAGATTCTTTAGAAATGTAGGGTAGGATTTCGTTGTTCTCAAAGGGATGGCAGTAGTTATTGATAGGGCTAGTGTTTATGTTTCTTCACGGTCGGGGACCGTATTTCTTTATTTAATATGGGAATTCATGCATGATAATTTAAGACCCTAGATTTGATTTACCGTGGAGCACTATGGGAATTAAAAGGGATTATTTAATATTCTTGAAAATCATTCCATGTACCATCGATAAAAAGATACGAGTAATATGAGTCATCTGGAAATTTCAAGGTTTTCTGTAGTAGATGCTTCACGTAATGTGTTAGGTCATCCCCTGTATAAATTAAGTATGGCGAAGAAGAAACCTCGATATGACAAGTGAAGTGTGATAATGTGTGAATTTATTTAGAACGCGAGTGTTAGCATACTTTGTCCCGAATGCTAGGGCCTTTCTTTCTTCCATAATATGCGTGTATTGGTTATGCCGAGAAGTGAGATCGAGCTACTCCAGCTGATAAGGAATAGATCGAATGCGGTGTTGATGAAATATAAGCAAAGTATGCGCAAGGTTGTTTATCCCGTGCTAATGGTATAAAGTAGGCTAGATGCAAGCCGATGTGTTTAATTGATGCGTGTGGCATCCAATGAATAATGATATTTTGAAGCGAAATGCCGAGGTGGCTAGATAACGGGACCGAGTTCCCTTGTGTTGAAAGTGAAAGTGCAGGATGAGGACAGTGTAAACAGCTGGCCGGTGAGATTTAAAGTCCGGCCAGGTAAGGAGGGATGTGAAATACTATCACCGCTGTGAGAGGAACTTAGTGTTAGAGGGCTCGTTTTCTTTCTCTCCGGCATCGATATTACATGCAACCAGTCAGAAATAAACACCGTTGGTTAGACCTACAATTCCAATAAATGAGAGAATTCCCCCATTTCTTTATGTAATTAAAACGACTAGGGATTTTCAGAGTGGAAGTCACACTTCACAATTGTCATGGGACATGAGTTCATGTCTCATCAGCACCAGAGGCAGTTATGCTGCTGCCACCAGCTACGGGCGGATGCCCCGGTCCGTGATTTATATTGTGAATGTCGAGTGTATTTATTGTCTTCTCTCCACAGGTGTGATATGTATTTGAATACTGTATTGTTTTTCTGTTTCGCTAAATATGACTCGTTTAGGGGCCATCGTTGTACAAGTGTCGAATTCGTGTATATATTTAAGTGACATCCCATTGGACCATACGATGTGTATTATTTGTTTATCTCATGAGATGGCGAGATAGGTGTTTTTCTTTCTAATAAGTGAGACGACTTTCAGGTATTTTAGACAAGCTCGTATATCAAATACGCCTCACCTGGTTCATTCGATAGCTAAGGTTAATTCTCGCCAATAGGACTACGACTTGGTATTTGAATATATAGTGTAATAATGTAAATAAGGCGAGTAATACAAGATACGCCATCATCCAATTATTTCTGTGTACAACGGTACTAGTGCATAATGTGTTTGAATATCTTCAGAGTGAATTGCAATTCTAGGGAAAGGACTAGAGAGGACAGTTACACACTCAAGAAAATTTACGGTGTCTAATTTATATGTTTAATATGGTGGCATATCCATGTATAAATTATCTACGTGTTTTCTCAGGCATTAAATTTTTTTAAAAAAAGAAACGTAATTCATTCTTCTCATTTCATAGGTAAATAGTATTCCTCTCATTATTATGATTCCCCTACTGTAAATTATTAGATTACTGCCCAGTAAGGACAGACTGCGACCCGTATGTCTCTACCGGCTCAGCTAGTGCGTTGTAACGCTAGTAGGGGAGAAGGGGTCTTCGGCACCGCGCCCGGTCGAAGGCCTCATCCAAGGTGTTCCATTTTTAACGTCATGTTGCGGGAATATTATGGTCTATTGATGTACTGATACCACGAAAGGTTACAATATAATTTGTGTGTTTTATGATGAGCCTTAAAGTTAAAGATTAGAGTGTCCCGTTCAACCTTGTAGTACTGATTGGATGGCGCCCTTACATTTAGTTTGAGATCTTATATCTCAAAATATAATTTTATTGTTTATTAGTTGCGATAGATTCGGACCGTAACACTCCCTGAGATAAATGCTGGTTGGGACTCAGGCTTTGAGCGGGTACAGTATCGAAATGTTTAACATTTCATGTGAAAATAAATGAAGTACTGTCTCTGGTCTTTTTGGAGACCAGCCCACATACGTGAAAATTCACTACTTTTCGATGAAATATAACTTAATCATTCCCGTCTCCACTTCTGAGATCTTCTCGCTAGCAGAGGTGTATCTAATGCATGAAGATCACACAAATCTTCAGGAAGCGCCATTACTTCACGCATATACCTACTAATAACTCGGCCGAATACGCAACCAAATAACGATAGCGTACGCACGATAATAATAATAATAATAATAATAATAATAATAATAATAATAATAATAATAATAATAATAATAATACTAAACGAGCTCGATAGCTCCAGTCGCTTAAGTGCGGCCAGTATCCAGTATTCGGGAGATAGTAGGTTCGAAACCCACTGTCGGCAGCCCTGAAAATGGTTTTCCGTGGTTTCCCATTTTCACACCAGGCAAATGCTGGGGCTGTACCTTAATTAAGGCCACGGCCGCTTCCTTCCCACTCCTAGCCCTTTTCTGTCCCATCGTCGCCATAAGACCTATCTGTGTCGGTGCGACGTAAAGCAACTAGCAAAAAAAAAAAGGCAATAATACTAAACTGGAGCTCTTTATATTAATTGGCTACCTGAATTAAATACTCACTAACTACCCAAACATACTAGATATATCCGATACAAGAACATTTTTTGTCGAAGTAGTCACCAACTCCTCGTTTCAGCACACTCAACACGTGTCCTTATGCACTCAGCAACTTATGACAAAAATTATAAAAAATGGACCACCCAGAAGGGGAGGAGGAAGCGAAAAAACTTTACGTGTTTGAGACGGTATGTGATGATATCTCAGTGATTAAAAAAATTACAAAGACTTTGGCAGTACGAACCCACTTATCAGTATGACGTTGCACCCCCTCTGGCCTGGATACGTGCACTGATTTGGTTGGGAAGGGTGTCATAAAGTCATCGTGTCGTCTCCTGAGGCAAGCTGGTCCTCAATTGTTGTTACTGGTCCTTGACATCCTGCATACTAGCACTGGGACCGAGTTGACGTCCAAGCAGGTCCCACACATGTTCTATCGGGAACAGATCTGGGGATCTTGCTGGCCACGGGAGTACCTCAACATCACGAGACAGTTCATAGGCATTGTCCTGCTGAAAAGTGTCACCACGATACTGTCACGATACTGTCGCACGGGGAGTAACGCATGAGCGCGTGCAGAATGTCCGTGACGTGCTGTTGTGCTGTCAGAGTTCCCTCAGTCACTACCAGCCGTGGCATGAAGTCATGCCCGATAGATCTCCACACCATGATGCCAAGAGTAACGCCGCTGTGCCTCTCCAAAACATTGGGAGTTTGGGACCTCACCCCAGGTCACCGTCATACTCGCAGACGACGGTCATCCGGTGTAGTGTAGAACCACGATTCATCGCTGAACACGATGTGACGCCATTCATCAGCAGTCCGTGCTTCCCCGTCACGGCACCGCTCCAAACGCAGCTGTTTCTGTTGTGGTGTTAACGGCAATCTGCGCATAGGACGGTAATTCCCTCGTCCGGCTGCTACTAGTCTCCGACCAATGGTGCGGGAGTCCAGTTACAAGGAGTCCATTACATGTTCTTGGATGGTAGGCGCAGATGTAAAGGGGTTACGATGTGGTCGACCGGAACCTTGACAACGCGTATGCCTGCCATCACGTTCCCATGCAGTCCAGCATCGGGCCACTGTGACATTCGAATACCCCACAAATCTGGATATTGCGTGATTTGACCAGCCAGCCAAACTGAGACCCAAAATGAGCAAGCAAAAGCGAAGTCATCTCCGTACAGGCCATGAAGGCCCTGGGAGTGGTGGAAGGTAAAGGCACTTGATGGGGTAGAGCGGTTAGCTCTACGCCCGGCCGCCTTTGCCCCCAGGAATTAACCTGGTACGCATTTTTGGTGCAGGCTGAGTGAACCTCAGGGCCACATGGACCTCCGGAAGGGGAAATCTCATTTCTTAAATTTTAAGACTTCCTGATGGGGATTCGAACCCACGTCCTTCCGAGGCCCAAAATGAGGCCCATTTCAGTCTCTGCCAGGTGCTGATAACACTGTCACACACGAGCAAGCGGCATCTCCGTGTCCATAGTGATCACTCAACATCTGCCGCTGTTCAACACCCATATATACCCTAAAAGGCCTGGTAGCAACACTAAACATGAACAACGCTATTGCACTATGGTGGTGTGTACGTGTGCGAAGTTAAATTGACATGCGACCATATCTTCTGGGTGATTCATTTTTTCTTTCTTGTCAAGCTGTGTATATGTGTTAAGGACCAGCTCTCCAAATTTCAGTTCAACATTTCAAAAAATAATGTAAGGAGCATTTTCTGTGCTATATGGTAAAATAGAATAAAAATAGGGTCCGCCTCTGTGGTGTAGTGGTTAGCGTGATTAGCTGCCACCCCCGGAGGCCCGGGTTCGAATCCCGGCTCTGCCACGAAATTTGAAAAGTGGTACGAGGGCTGGAACGGGGTCCACTCAGCCTCGGGAGGTCAACTGAGTAGAGGTGGGTTCGATTCCCACCTCAGCCATCCTGGAAGTGGTTTTCCGTGGTTTCCCACTTCTTCTCCAGGCAAATGCCGGGATGGTACCTAACTTAAGGCCACGGCCGCTTCCTTCCCTCTTCCTTGTCTATCCCTTCCAATCTTCCCATCCCCCACCAAGGCCCCTGTTCAGTATAGCAGGTGAGGCCGCCTGGGCGAGGTACTGATCATTCTCCCCAGTTGTATCCCCCGATCCGATGTCTGAAGCTCCAGAACACTGCCCTTGAGGCGATAGAGGTGGGATCCCTCGCTAAGTCCGAGGGAAAAGCCAACCCTGGACAATAAACAGATTAAGAAAGAAAGAATAAAAATAGACTAATGAAAAAGTCATGTACTAGTATTCTTCAACTCGTGTGTGGTGATTTCTTATAAGGTTATGCATTAGTGGTTAAAATTGGACGGCCATACGCAGAAAACTCCAGAAGTTGGATTTTTTTTACATTTTGTTTTACGTCGCACCGACGCAGATAGGTCTTATAGAGACGATAGGATAAGAAAAGCCTAGGAAAGGGAAGGAAGCAGCCGTGACCTCAATCAAGGTACAGCCCCAGCATTTGCCTGGCGTGAAAATGGGAAATCACGGAAAACCATCTTCAGGGCTGCCGACAGTGGGGCTCGAACGAACTCTCCCGGATGCGAGCTCACAGCTGCGCGCCCCTAACCTCACGGCCAACTCGCCCGTTGAAGTTGGAAATTTCAGTCATGACTACCCTTAAAAAGGCTAACAAGAGACACGAGCTTGGCATATTGTCAGGTAAAGGTGCATAACCAACCAGAGCAGGGAAAATAATATTTTACAAAATTAGTGTGAAGCTGTTTGCCGCCATCTTGGTGTACGACGATATGGCTCCGTTCTAGTCAACCTCCAATCAGGACAGCTAAGTACCTACACACGTTGACTCCCATTATCAATCTGGCCTGGAGACAAGAATGAATTAAGAGCTCTGTACTACGGCTACATTGTTTACTCCGAGGCAATGTTAAACCTGATTGATTCTCTGTATTTGCCTCGCAGAATGTGGTTGGCACTGAACAAGATCTTGGTAGATGTGCTGACCTGAAGTACAAGCAGAGCAACATCGTGAATCTCAGGAAAATCTTCAAATATGCTGTCCAAAAATATTACTCTGAGAGTTATTGAGTGCTGTTTCATGAATAATAATTTAGTATTAATTATTTTCTTATCCTTTCTTTATATTTGATGTTAATAATGCTTGTGATGAAGAGGAAATAGTAGTTTGCTATATTCCCGGGAGCTATTTACCCCAGGAATTAACATCGAACCGATGTCCTTCGGAGCGGACGAATCAAGCACGTCTTTACTGCCACGGCTTGACGGGGACTCATCACTTCTACTCAAGATAAACTTTTTTTTTTGCTAGTTGCTTTGCGTCGCACCGACACAGATAGGTCTTATGGCGACGATGGGACAGGGAAGGGCTAGGAGTGGGAAGGAAGCGACCGTGGCCTTAATTAAGGTACAGCCCCAGCATTTGCCTGGTGTGAAAATGGGAAACCACGGAAAACCATTTTCAGGGCTGCCGACAGTGGGGTTCGAACCTACTATCTCCCGAATACTGGATACTGGCCGCACTTAAGCGACTGCAGCTATCGAGCTCGGTACTCAAGATAAAATTATACCTGATCGGAACATATTAGTTGCGCCCGGTGGTGAAATTCAGCGTGGCAGTATTTACTGTTTTAAACAGTCGTACCAACAACCTGGTTCTAGTCGAAGTTTGCAAGATAATTAGAACATAATTAATGTTTATGATAACTAATGATTTCGAGGAAATTATACGTACTAATATTTTCTTGTCGACGTTGAAAAATTCTCCCTCCAGCTTTTGTATTTGATTCACAGCCTCTCTATACAGGGTGTATCAGAATATACCGCAAAATATCAGAAATGCCCTTCGTGTTATGTTAATAAAGATGGTGCAATCGGATTGGCAGAGAAAGTTTTTCTTTTCGAGAAAGTGAGGTTAGTTTATTATTTCCGGACGCGCCATTCAAATTGATGAACTCGACGTACTTTCTATACCAGAGCACAGGCCACTGCCGTGCTTCAGGGAAGAGAATAGGAGGGAGGAGATGTCGGGTGTATGATGGAGACAGAGATAATGCTCCGTGCGTATGCACAAGTTTGGTCGTTCAACTCACACAGGATTGTTCTTGTCTCTTACAGGCAGTATCCACAGTTTGAATATTAAACAGCCGTAACTGCACACACAGTACAAGAACACACTGAAATTAAAACACACTTGTCAGTCAAGGAATTCCCCAGATCATTTCTCTTCCCATCTGCTGGTCGCAGTAACATTCTCTTATTATTTAACATGATCGGAGATTCAAAGCTGCCCTCCCACGATTGTGTATTCCTTCACTCACAACATTGTAAATGGAATGAATTACTGAACGAAAGAAACAATACGTCGAGTGGTTTGATTACAGTAGGTATTCAATATGCCCCCCCTTCTACTTCGACGCACAGTTCACAACAGTGTAGTAGTGACCTTTGACTCTGTACAGGATGTGTGGTGTGTCGCGAACGACCTGGAAAAATGCCTGTATATCGGTACAAGGGGTTCGCATAATAGTCAATTTGTGCAGACTGTCCACTGGGCCTAGGAAGCGAGTATGCGAAATTAACGAGGGACATGTGCCTTCGCACCGAGCATTACCTCTGTCCCCCACTTCCCATTTTCCATCTCTTCCCTTCCATCCTCTGACGCACAGCAACAGGCAGCGGCTGGTTCTCTGGCATAGCAAATACGGCAAGTTTAACAGTTTGAATCGCGCGCCCGAAAGTAACAAAATTACCTCATTTTAGACACGATACTTTATAGGCTTTTGGTCTTATGCCGTGTCAAGAAATTAAGAAGGTCACATAACATGTGTACGTAACATATTGAGAGGTGTATGACACAAGTCTGAAATGAAACATTTGGCGATGAGGAACGTATGAATTTGGAAAACACCGAGACCCTCTTAGACTGATTCTGATGGTTCGGTCAGCTTCCGCTTCGAACGCTAGCGCTGTGCCACGTCCAGGGAGCCATCTGGTGACGAGTGGACGTACCATTTCTACTTCTATTATAACGTCCAAATTTCAAAACTTAAATGTTTAAGAAGCCTTTCTCGTGGACAGTCGAGGTTTTCTTCTGATGACGCAGAGCACAGTTCTCTGCGAAACGTAAAGAATTTCACCTCATTTTCTTGACTTGGCATAAGTCCAAAAGCCTATAAAGTATGATGTCTATTAGTACGGGCCGTGAAAGCATCAATGGTAACCTCGTAATCAAACATTTTCTCCGCCAATCCGATTGCACTATCGTTCTTAATATAACACGAAGAACAGCCCTGATTTTCTTTCTGCCGGTAGAGTTCTGATACACTCTGTATAACAATTTTGTGTAGGTCTGTCTACTGCTAGTCTAGCACGTTGGTCGATGGGAATCGCACTCCTGCATAATGTCAAAAACGACATCGTTCGACAGCAAATGGGCACTGAACCCATCACTGAGAAGGCACGCGATAAACGTCTTCAATGTTATGGTCACGTCCTGCGTGCTGTACATGGAACTGTACCAGGAGGTACATCTCTACGCCGCACGTTTAAATCTTGCGCCAATAAAACCTTCTCTACAGGAGAAACTCTGAACTTAAAACTGAACTAACTTATAAATTTTCTCTGAAGATGGCGCCACTAAAATTTTTTGTTCTGGTGAAGTTTTCTGAACTGTGCACATTTCTACTTGTTTTGTTTCCCGTTTAGCAAGAAGTGTGAACATTCTCTCATAGATGTCTCTGCAAAAAAAACTATGATCATGCACCCTGGTGAAGTGCGAAGTGAAGGAACATTTTTGAAGAAATGTTGTACTCATAAGTTTTTTTTTACTAAATTTCGTTCATTCGTTTGTGGGTTGGCAATATTGATCTTTTCTTTCCACCAGTTTTGAATTTAACCAATCCCGAATTTCTGTAATTAATTTCGCACCAATCATGTATTTCTTCTTCGACTTTGAGTGTACCTTCAAGATTGACCAATAAAGTAAGAGGGTGTGGCTTGATTATTCATGAAAGCTCTCGAACTTTCCCCGAGAGTTTATAAACTGCTGATTTTCAAGTCTCGTGGCCACTTGATTATCATCTAACCTAGTGTACGGACGTGTAGCAGGAGGCGGGTGGTGCCCCTTTCTTCAGACGGCAGTTCTTCAGTAAGGTAATGGCCATGTAACATCTTATTTCTCGCTAGCTCAGCAGTTTAACTCGCGCGAAAGGCCCGAAACTTTAATATGTAACCTACCTTTCTGTAATGTAAATTTCTGCCGGCTTATGTAAATATCTTTAATTGTAAATCGGGGATAGAGAATGCTTTACCCTCTCGAGCTCCCCTTCATTTTGGTTTGAGGTGACTACGTTTTGGTAACTGATTTTCTTCTCTTCCTTAATGTATTAAATAATTCTTATACGAGTCACCTCTATAGGTTGGGATTAGTCATCGGCATTGTGCCTGTTAGGTTTTAAGAAGCTACATAGAGGAGTGCAAGTATCCGCCTCCTTCCTTTTGTTTGGGGCATTTATTTAACGGTTATTTCTTTTACTCGAAGGCCCAGTAGGTTGGGTACGAGATACCCCTGTTTCAATTTGTAAGCTGGGCCATGGAAGGCCAGAAAGTGTAAGACATTTTTGATGTTGCCTTGACTAGGCTTGGAAAACTGAGAGCGGGTCTGCTCTTTTCTAGTATTGTAAACGTGCCACTAGGAGGCTTGACTTTGTAATTCACGGAGCTAGTGCTCCATGTGGTAGGGGTTTTCTGCCCCTTTGAACAAATTGTGCTTTTGTAAAACTAGGGGCGTGTAGCCCCAGAGTGTCAAAGTTCTGGAATCTTGGATCTTTCTAGTCTTGTTTCCAAATTGTTATTTCACAAAGTGAAATGTTGTTCAGGTTTTGTCGTTGATTGATTGTTAAAATTCAAAAATATAACCTTTATTTGAAATTTTAATTTAACTTTGATTCTGTAGTTAGACCCATTCATCCCGGCACCTTCTTTCACCTCTGCTGTTCCACAGGAGTCCCGGAACAGGAACAATTGCCAATTTCATCCACTCCTTAGAAATTAATGTGCAACGACCACGTGGATATCCAAAGCAGCGCTGGCATAACACAGTGAATGCTGATATGGAGATTCTAAACACTAGACGATATGATGCCCAAGATGCGGGATGGCGAGGCAAAATTTAAACAGCGGACCATGCACCATCTGGAAAACCTAGGAAGAAGAATTAAAATAAGAACATTGCTAGCCTGGTGTAGTGCTTATAAGGCAGACCCTCCGGCGAGGGTGGGTGTCGTGTATGGGCAACTGCATTGTTATTATTTTGCAGGATAGTATTTTGTGTGGGGTATGAGTTGTAGGGATGTTGGGGTCAACACAAATATCCAGTTCCAGAGCCAAGCGAACTAAAAACTGAAGGGTTAAAATCATTGACGCGACTATGAATCGAACCCAGCACACTGACCATTCAGCCAAGAAGCCGGACTGACAGCCTCTACAACATTGTAAATATGTGGACGTGTACTGTTAAAACTGAGAAAGCTCTATAAAACGCTTCACATGCATTTGAATAATTTATTTCAGAAACAACTTAGGTCATTTTTGGCCATTTTTACTTAACAGAGAAGTTAACTTCTTTATATGTATACTAGCATGTACCCGCGGCTTCGCCCGCGTTAGATACTGTTGAACCGTAAAACCTGCTTGCTGATGACGCTGTCAGCCTCATTTGTTGAAGCAAAAATCGCTCTTTCACAACCATGAGTGATCCGTGAAATGCTGTGTCCACGTATGTTAAAAATGTCAGATCTCTACGTCCCGTAGATTTGGCTGGGCTGCGCACGCGTACATATAGTCAAACAATTCCGGACCTCACGGACAGGACGAAAATAGCTTCCTATGGCATGGTCTTAAAATGGCATCTTGACTGGTATATGTATTACTATTCCTTTTTTTTTAAACTGGTTTTACGTCGCACCGAAACATGTAGGTCTTACGGCGACTATGGGATAGGAAAGGGATAGGAGTTCGAAGGAAGCGGCCATGGCCTTAATTAAGGTAAAACCACAGCATTTGCCTGGTGTGAAATGGTAAACCACTGAAAACCATCTTCAGGGCTGCCCACAGTGGAGTTCGAATCCACTATCTCCCGAATGCAAGCTCACAGATGAGCGTCCCTAACCGCAAGACCAGCTCGCTCGGTTTACTGTTCCTTGTTTATCTATCTTATATAGGCCCTATTATATGTTTCCTCTGAATAAAATATGCGATTTAGTTGACAGAAAATACGATTCGCACACGTACACACAGACAAACACTTCCGGATATTACGGACTGAATTTGGCTCTTCGTGTCAAAGGCCGAAATTGGCTTCCTACACGATGGACTTAAAATGGCTCCTTGACTTGTATCCTCTACCTATCTTATGTACGTTGCCTAGCGCAGTGAATATATATGCCTTTAATCTTGGTGACAGCACGTTGGATTGCCATATCCCAACACATGTTTTTCGACGGTTTTTCATTCATAACTCACCAACGAAACCAAAAATGGAAAATCCGGCTTCGAGGTACATTCAGACCACTTTCCATCTACCTATGTTCAAAATGTCACGTCTCTGCGTGCCGTAGATTTGGCTGGACACCGCACACACATACACACACAGGCAAACACTTCATTTTATTATTATAGATTTCATTCTTTCTTAATCCATTTACCCACCAGGGTTTGTTTTTCCCTCGGATACAGCGAGTGATCCCACCTCTACCACCACAAAGTCAGTGTCCAGGAGCGTGAGACTTTGGGTTGGGGGTAAAACTGGGGAGGAGGACCAATACCTCGCCAATGCAATGCTGAACAAGGGCCTTGTGGAGGGATGTGAAGATTGGAAACGATAGACAAGGAAGACGGAAGGAAGCGGCCGTGGCCTGGAGAATAAGTGGAAAAGCACAGAAAACCACTTCAAGGATGGCTGAAGTGGGAATCGAACCCCCCTCCCTCTACTCAGTTGACCTCCCGCGGCTGAGTGGACCTCGATCCAGCCTTCGTACCACTTTTAAAATTTCGTGGCAGAGCCGAGAATTCACCCCGGGTCTCCCGGGAGTGGCACCTAATCACACTAACCACTACATGTAAATCCTAACCCTTTCTTTCTTAATCCGGGATAGATAAGAAAGAGGGAAAGAAGCGGCCGTAGCCTTATGATTATTATTTAGCTCCAGGACAGTGCCTGGCGGCGGTCAATAGTCTGTAGAAGAAAGTAATGGCTTAAGAAGAACGGTAACCATCACAACACAAAGCATAGTAATTGTTATTTTCGAGGTGATTCACTCAAAAATTATACTCCTGAATTTCCATCACTATTGCTAGTGTTGGGTCTACTCACGCTACGGTCCATACAAACATAGGTGCGGAGGTCCCAAGACCTCGGCGCGTTCTAGAGCGCTGAAAGAAAGTAAAAGTGGGTCAGTTCGATCTCAATCAGGACCAGTGTGCACGCCATCTGGAAGTGGTTCCAGCAGTCTTTGGTTTCACGAAAGTTAGTATATCTATAACAATGCCAAAGAATAAGCATCAGAGCAACTGGGGGCGTAGCTCAGATGGTAGAGCGCTCGCTTAGCATGTGAGAGGTACCGGGATCGATACCCGGCGCCTCCAGGAATTTTTAATCTCTGACTGATTGGTCGCGATATAATAATATTTGGATTGACTAGCCTGTGTAAGTTCTATGTTAGTCCGCCTCTGTGGTGTAGTGGTTAGTGTGATTAGTTGTCACCCTCCGAGGCCCGGGTTCAATTCCTGGCACTGTCACGAAATTCGAAAAGTGGTGCGGGGGCAGGAACGGGGTTTACACGGCCACGAGAGGTCAACTGAATAGAGGAGGGTTCAATTACCACCTCAGCCATCCTCGAAGTGGTTTTCCGTGGTTTCCCACTTCTCTAGGCAAATGCCGGAATGGTACCTAACTTAAAGCCACGGACGCTTCTTTCTGTCTTCTTTCTCCATCCCTTCCAATCCTGACCCCCCTCCGCACCCCCCCCCCCCATCACAAGGCCCACGTTCAGCATAGCAAGTGAGGCCGGCTGGGCGAGGTACTGGTCCTCCTCCTCCAGGACACTGCCCTCGAGGCGGGAGAGGTGGAATCCTTCAATGAGTTCGAAGGAAAAATCATCCCCGTACAGTAAAGGAATTAAGAAAGAAGGAAAGGAAAAAGAAAGATAATAATAATAATAATAATAATAATAATAATAATAATAATAATAATAATAATAATACTATAATAATGATTTCGTGTGGCTATTTCTAGCCGAGTGGAGCCGTTGTAAGGCAGACCCTCCGATGAGGGTGGGCGGCATCTGCCATGTGTAGGTAAATGCGTGTTATTGTGGTGGAGGATAGTGTTATGTGTGGGGTGTGAGTTGCAGTGATGTTGGGGACAGCACAAACACCACCGAGCTCGATAGCTGCAGTCGCTTAAGTGCGGCCAGTATCCAGTATTCGGGAGATAGTGAGTTCGAACCCCACTGTCGGCAGCCCTTAAGATGGTTTTTCGCGGTTTCCCCATTTTCACGCCAGGCAAATGCTGGGGCTGTACCTTAATCAAGGACACGGTCGTTTCCTTCCCGATTCTACCCCTTTCCTATCCTATCGTCGCCAATAAGAGGTACCTGTGTCGGTGTGACGTAAAGTAATTTTTTTAAAAAATCTTGTTTTATTTAACGCATAAAATACCATTTAAAATAGTGTGCTCTTTTGTAGTATTAATTGATTCACTTTTTGGGCATGAAATTCGTGTCATTAAACCCATCATAAATGAAAATATCCCTGGATGATTGCTCCTTGCTCACTAGTTACATTGGCAACTCGCCTGGCTGGTAAATCGAGGAAATCCGCTAGAACGCTCTGAACCTCGCGACTTCTCCATGGGAATCCCGCTGAATGTGGGTGGGGGCGGTAGAATAACACCCACGGTATCCCCTGCCTGTCGTAAAAGGCGACTTAAAGGGGCCCCAGGGGCTCTAAACTTTGAAGCGTGGGTTGGCGACCACGGGGTGCTTAGCTGAGTCCTGGCATTGCTTCCACTTACTTGTGCCAGGCTCCTCACTTTCATCTATCCTATCCGACCTCTCTTAATCATCTCTTGTTCTTTTCCGACCCCGACGGTATCACGTATGGAGACCTAGGGAGTCTTTCATTTTCACTCCCTTCGTGGCCCTTGTCTTCCTTTGGGCGATACCTTCATTTTTCGAAGTGTCAGACCCCTTGCATTTTTCCTCTCTGATTAATGTTATATAGAGGATGGTTGCCCAGTTGTACTTCCGCTTAAAACAATAATCACCACCACCACCGCTGAATGTAGTCATAATCTATATAAATAAAATTGTAGGGGTTCCGCTGTCTGTAATTTCGTTTGTTTTGCAAATTTTTCAGGTCAACTCAGTATCGAATTGGTGGTTTTTATTTTTCGTGTCTGTCCGTTTGTCTGTTTGTCTGCCTGTTTGTCTGTTTGTTCCACCATCACGCCGAAATGGCTGGATAGATCTCAACCAAACTTCATATTTAGATTATACTCATCCCGAGGAAGGTTTCGATATGCATATCATATTAAAATCTTTGAATAGACGGGGGGTTTATAGGAAAACCAGAACGGGTATTCTCCACTTTCTCTTATACTATTGATTTTCTGTAAACTCCGTGGACCGCATGTAAACGCATCTTCATTATAAACAAATTTCGTTATGTTCATAATTTACCTTACTCTTCAAATGACGGAGAAATTTACTAATTTCTGAGGGTATCATGCTCTGCATTGAGTGACCGACAGACCGACAACGAACCTACAGGTTACCATGGCAACGTCTCTGCATGCCAGCAGGGAAGTGACGTATTGCCATTTTCCTCATCATGCCTTTAAATTCGTGGTTGTTCGTTAGGTAGAAGGCAAGAGAGGCGTCAATCGGCCATTCTGCGTGATATTGGCGGAATATCGTTGGAGGTTATAACCGTCCTCGAATAGCTCAAGTAACAACACCATTACTCAACTTCTTATCTATTTACCTACGAATCCCTGCGCCTAAATTTCTCCTATGTTACCGCTTTCTTACATCCATAACTCGCAAAAGCATAATTTATTGAGGGGCATTTGATTTTCCAATACATTCACTTGGTATTTACATATTATCGTCCTATCCTCCTGTCCTCAGTTATTAACCTATTTTCTATTAATTTAAACTTTCTTAACTGTATTATTTTCTTACTTCGTACATATGCGAATGCTAATCCCGAAGCCTGCACACTCTTTTCTTTGAGGAAATATTCTAAGGTATGCAAATGTATAACTTTTGGCCCCGGAAAATGTCTGAATTTGGATGCAATTTAACGACGGTGCAGACCTTCGTTTCGGGATAATTGGTGGCTAAACGGTAAGTCGTATTACAAAACAGAAAGCAAAATCGCCTTTCATTTTGGATGTATCTACAACTTTGGTCCTATGACTTTTTGTCGTGTTTCTATCCATATATGTTTAATAGAGCTGTATTTCTCGATTTCAAGTTAATTTTGTACTTCTTACAGGTTTGTGTTATCGTTTGGCACACTTAGAGGAAACATAGAATGATGACATTCGGCTCACATATTGAGATGACCAGTTGCCATATGCTAGCGAAATTTTATGATTCTAGCTGTCACATGAGTATCAAAAATATAAAATAGTATGGGAAAACTGTACAAAATTTCACCTCATTCAATGACTCTAACTCAATCTAATCCATAAATATAGGAGATACGAGAGGATGTCATAGGGCCAACCAAGTAAAACACTGAAAGGGGCGTCTGATGGTGAAGTCCGTTTGTAGATATGTCGTAAATTTCAAAGTAGTAACTCTCGAAATAAAGTTCTGCACTTCTGGACGTGTCCATGTTTATCTATATACATAAAATTGTAGGGGGTTCGATGTCTGTAATTTCGTTTGTTTTGCCAATTTTTCAGATATTTATCCGTTTTAGGTCAACTCAATTTAATTTTGTACTTTTTGCACGTATATTTGGCATACTTATGGGAAAGATGCAATCATGGCATTGGGCACGCATATTGACATGACCAGTGGCCGTATGTTCGCCAAATGTTATGATTCCAGTGTCACATCGATATCAAGAATATAACGAAGTATGTGAAAACTGTACCAAAATTTCACCCCATTCAATGACTAACTCAATCTAACCCATAAATATAGGAGATACGAAAAAATGTCATGGGACCAACTCTGTAGAACACTGAACGAGGCGTCGCATGGTGAAGTCCGTTCCTAGATGAAATTTAGTATAATCTTACTCACTGCCTTTACAGTAATTTACGGAGAAATCCATATGCAATATAGAATACCGTAGCGAAACACGGGTTACATTTGCTAGTTTATCTATGTAAATAAATGGAAGTTGATTTGGAGCGACCTACATATATATCAAGGTATAAAAATGAAAATAGACGTAAATTAATGAGGCATTTATAGGCATCTTAGAAAATTAAAATTTGTTACCAGAGAAGCTGATGATTTTCAGGATCCCTAGAAAAATCAGGAATTCTTAAAATCCCCCGAGGGGGCCACGTTGGGGGATTTCATATTTGGGACTCAGCATAAGAACGCAGTCGGATATATTGATCCAAAACGATAACCTATATGTTGTTTGTGCGTAAAAGTTTCCTGTAAGTCCTAATTTTACCCCCTCCCCCAAATCAAGATGGCGGCACAATCTGCCAGACGTGCTAGAAAATTGAACTTGATTGTGGACGGCAGTAGACAAGTGAGCTTGACCTTACAGTAGAAACTCCCGAACTCGATTGTGAATGGCAGTGGAAAAGGGGGCCTGCCATTATCACCACAACTCCGCAACTTGCACTTTACATTGGAAACGACGTATGGATACCTTCCCATGCTGTTTTTCGGAAAGCGCTAAGAGACATGCGATTATAAAACCTTAGTCAGTGCGTGTACAGTAATTTAGTTCGAAATCCGTATACAATATAGAATACCTTAGCGAAGAACGGGCACCTTTGCTAGTCCTTGATATAACACAGATCAAAGAGAAAAAATAGAAGGGATCCGACACGTCGAAAAATGAAGGTATCGGCCACAGAAAGACAAGGGCCACGAAAACGACGTATGGATACCTTCCCATGCTGTTTTTCGGAAAGCGCTAAGAGACATGCGATTATAAAACCTTAGTCAGTGCGTGTACAGTAATTTAGTTCGAAATTCGTATACAATATAGAATACCTTAGCGAAGAACGGGCACCTTTGCTAGTCCTTGATATAACACAGATCAAAGAGAAAAAATAGAAGGGATCCGACACGTCGAAAAATGAAGGTATCGGCCACAGAAAGACAAGGGCCACGAAGGGTATGAACAAGAGTTGACCAAGAGAGATCGAGTATAGATGAAAATGAGCAGCCTGGCACAAGTAAGTGGAAACAATGCAGGACACAAAAGGGCTCCGTAGTCGCCAACCCACGCTCCCAAAACTGAATTCCTGAGACAAGTGAGCTTGACGTTACAGTAGAAACTCCTGAACTCGATTGTGAATGGCAGTGGAAAAGGGGGCCTGCCGTTATCATCACAACTCCGCAACTCGCACTTTACATTGGAAACAACGTATGGATACCTTCCCATGCTTGCATAACAATAAGATTCACAGGTACTTCGAAAGGAATGGATTAATTATTGTAATTAAACGTAATAAGCGAGAACTCAAGCCTCTACATATTGTGTTAAAATTACGTTAAATTTAACATGCTATTTATGAGTGCTTCTGAAATAAGGTGAGAGGAGAACGTTTTATGTAGCTATTTAAGGGAATATTTAGAATTTATGGGACAAATGCATGTGGACTCTCGGGTCGATGAAAGTCTTGATACGGCCTGTATATCATGAAGGAAGTGCTCTGAGTCTGAATAACTGGAATTAATATAACGGTTTAGTTTGTTGAAGCGTTATATGTCGGGCTTGTTTCTAAGGAAACGTACAAACTTATTATTGCCACAAAAATGTACGAGGAAATGGCAGCTTGTAATATATACTATGCGATGCATAGTAATCACTGTTCGTTGAGCGTGGTGCATCATCTACAGGATTGAGGTAGTAACACTACTAGAGGATTTGATATCCTTAAAGGAATATGTGTCCCGAATAGAATGCGAAAGCATGAATTTCACAGCCCAATTCAACAATTCTCTGGTAGAAAACAATATAATACACGAGAGAAACACAGTTTTTTATTCTTACGACCTTATTCCTTAGTATAACATAATTTAGGAAATAACGGGATTGGAAGAAGCCTTCATTCTCCTCTATAGCCACAACACATTCGGTGTGCAGTCAACAATCAGACACGGCAGAAGCATACTATTGTTGAACAGGTCGCTTACTGTGCAGTCCGCATTCAGTTAACATAAGAAGGGTAAGAAAGGTTTTCGCTATTCCCCGTTCACCCAGCACGCGTCCGTAAGGATTCCGGGGGCGATCAAGCGTGCTGACTCTCTGGATGGTTGCCACGGGTGATGGCGGGGAGGAGCCATCACTACGGGGAAGCCTGCTGCGATCGCAGCTGGTACTACCCCACTGTATTTGTTAATATCATCGGGGTGACAGTCGAACTGGACACGAGGTCACTGCTCCTCAGAACAGGGTTTTCTCTGTTTGGGGATTCAGTACCGAGTGTCACAGACGACTGAAACTTCGGGGATATTAGCAAATACGCGGGATGAGGTGCGCGTCCGAAAGGATTCCGGAGGCGACAAAGCGCATCGACTTACTGGATGGTCGCCACGGGTGATGGCGGGGAGGTGCCATCACCTCTACGAAAGCTTCCTGCGTTAGGTCAAGGAAGCAAGACACCGAACTCCGGACGAGGTCAAGGACTGTTGATCTGTTTTGAGGATCAGTCTGCGACCGAGTCGCGGGGACGACTGAAGCCTTGGAGGCATCAGCAAGTAAGTGTTGGTACAGTGCGCGTCTGAACGGAGACAAAGTGCACCCACTCCCTGAATGGTAGCCACCGTTGCGACTTGCTGTATTAGTCAGTTAGGTAAAGACTGAACGAATTCCCCTTGATTGATTTCTTGTGAAATCCATGTTAACATAGTAATGCCCTCATGACCTACTTCCTTTGGCTGCGAGACCACTGGTGTCTTCCAGCTCCCTCCTAATTTCCAAATTGCGCCCTGAAACATTCGCGGTTAGGAGGGTGGGTAAATGCTCTGAGTCTCTAGATCATCTCTACGGGTAAGGGTGTGGACAACCTTGACAAGGGAGACAGATATCAGAGTACCTTTCTTTGATAGCTTCCAGGTATATCTGCTGAAAGGTGTTGTGTAAAATGTTTCTTCAGTGCTTTTCTCTGCTCTAGTTGTTACTGCTGCTGCTGCTGCTGCTCCTCTTCGTGATTTACCACATACTACAGATTTGACAGATGGACCTAAGAGAAGTTCTTCCCACTATCTGGCAAGAGAGAAGAAACATGCGGAGAATCGACAAAATGACGCATGTTCAATTACTGTGAAGAGCTTCAATTGTAAAGTTTATCAATGGATGATCAGAAAATCAATGTATGAATAATTTTGTCTATCCCTATGATATTCGTTAAATAAAATTCAACATCAACATTCTTTAACTGCAGTATTGTTTAATATTCAATTAAATATAGAAGGCTAAACATATATTTACACTATCTGTACTATCCACTGATAGGGGTTATAGAAAACTTACAACCATAGGGTTAGCGGCAGATTTAAAATAAGATAATACCCGTCTCCCATAAACTCAGAAACCATAAATCTGGGGGAGGGTAATGTTTATTGTAATCTTAATTTTCGATACATGCAGTTTACAAAGCTGAATATAGCATAATTGAAAAACAACCAGTAAAAGCACAAATAAAGAATCAGGTAACCGGAAAATATCATGAATCAAAATGCAACATTTGCAAGTGATTTAGGAATTCAACAGAGAAAGAATGGCCTGAAAAGCGTGTTAGAAACATTTTTGTAAGAAATGAAACTTCTCGGACATGCTATCGAGGTTCATCAGATACCCCGGAAGTATGACGCCACAAAGAGGTAACCACAGTAGTCATCCTCAGTCCCTTCATATCATGTCCGACTCCTGAAATGAATATTAATATTAACTATCGAAAGAAAAACAAAAAGCTTGCCGACTAATTGAAATATGACGATAAATTTATTATATGCTATAACTATAATCTGTGTCCGCCTCTGTGGTGTAGTGGTCAGTGTGATTAGCTGCCACCCTCGGAGGCCAGCGTTCGATTCCCGGCTCTGCCACGAAATTTGAAAAGTGGCACGAGGGCTGGAACGGGGTCCACTCAGCCTCGTGAGGTCAACTGAGTAGAGAAGGGTTCCATTCCCACCTCAGCCATCCTGGAAGTTGTTTTCCGTGGATTCCCACTTCTCCTCCAGGCAAATACCGGGGTGGTACCTAACTTAAGGCCACGGCCGCTTCCTTCTCTCTTCCTCGTCTATCCCTTCCAATCTTCTCATCCCACCGCAAGGCCCCTGTTCAGCATAGCAGGTGAGGCCGCCTGGGCGAGGTACTGGTCATCCTCCCCAGTTGTATCCCCGACCTAGAGTCTGAAGCTCCAGGACACTGCCCTTGAGGCGGTAGAGGTGGGATCCCTCACTGAGTCCGAGGGAAAAGCCAACTCTGGAGGGTAAGCAGATTAAGAAGAAGAAGATTTCCCTTATCTCTAAATAATCTTTTATAAGGTTTGCCCATCCCATTCCTTCAGAACATAGTAAACATTTATTTTCATATCTATTTGGTCTGTTTGCCTGCTGTCATTTCTTGATGGATACAGTATTTTTGTATCCATCTCTTGGAAACAGGCCAGAGTAAAGTGCAGCTTTCACCGAAGTCCCAGTCTCATCCATGGCTGTGACAATAAGGAAACTGCTGGGGTGTGGGTGGTGCTGAGTAATTACATTCAGAGCACGACTAGTGCATCTGAGTGTTATGAAAGTTGTTGCTCATAGGGTCAGTCGTGCTGCAATAGCACTTTCTGACCCAGTGAGGAAAGCAATGGCAAACTACCTCACTCCTCGTCCTGCCTAGTACGCCTCATTTTGGTGCTGCCATTGGTTTTTGCGGTTTCCTTATAACAGCATAACCTTTGCTGGTGCTATTTGAGGATCCAACCAGCCTCTGGGCTGATGACCTAACAGACAGACACATTTGGTCTGTATGCTTTATTTTTGTGTACCCCCATTAACCACCATATAATGCCGCTCATTCCCTTATTAGTTATATTATCTATATTTATCCTCATTCTCCCAATTACATAAAATTCCTCTAATTATCTCTTAACTTTACACTGTGAAGGAATTTGTTGCTTTTTAATATCATTAACTCTTAGAACTGTTTTATGCAATCCCATTCCCAGTAGTATCCTATTCCTATTGTTTCCAAAATGTTCCGTACCCCATCCACCCAGTATCCTTGGTTCTGATATTTCATTTGGTGTTGGTAGGATAGGGCCTATCTGTAACACTTAGCCACCCGATCCCAACTTCAGTCTCAGACAATACTTGATTATCCTTTTAACAATATTCGCCTGCAGAATTACATCATTTTACATTATTCTCACTCCACAGTTAGCTGCACAACTGGGTAGTCCAATAAATTATTTTAGTAAATCTACTTATAATTGCAACTTTCCCTTCAACTGCCTAGATTTCTGCTCCGTACAGCACCCTAGATTTAAGTAATGCATTAAAGTCATTTATATACACTCTGTAAGGAGTATTGGGGATATTTTTATCCAAGATGTTAATAGCTGCGTGCATATCCTTTAGTTTAACTCTTTTTATTTGTTCTAACCATTTTCCATTTCCACTTAACATCATACCCAAATATTCTGCTTTCTTGATAACTTCTAATCTCGTCTCAACCATCCACCATTGTTCATTCTTAGACAATTTATATCCTTTTATGTATACCATTACCTTGGTTTTCTGTACATTAATTTTTAAATTCCACTCTTTAGGTCTATAGTAATTTACCACTACCTTTCCCTACTTCCCTGCATGCTAGTGGGAGTCAATGTGAGCAGAAAGACGCCATCGTCAATCACTACTGATATGCATTTATGGCAGTCGCCCAGGTGACAGATTCCCTACCTTTGTATTGTTTTCCTAGCCTTTTCTTAAATGAGACCTGGACTATTCTGATTCTCATGAATTCTCTATTTCTAAAACTTTCTTCTCTGTGCACCTTTTCGAAAGGAGGATTAATAAGGAACATGTCATTAACGGACGGTGTGCAAATACTTTTTTAAAGGCGTCTGATCATCAAAACTCCCCAAGGCGCGCCTTACATCGGAAAGACCGGGCGAGTTGGCCGTGCGCGTAGAGGCGCGCGGCTGTGAGCTTGCATCCGGGAGATAGTAGGTTCGAATCCCACTATCGGCAGCCCTGAAAATGGTTTTCCGTGGTTTCCCATTTTCACACCAGGCAAATGCTGGGGCTGTACCTTAATTAAGGCCACGGCCGCTTCCTTCCAACTCCTAGGCCTTTCCTATCCCATCGTCGCCATAAGACCTATCTGTGTCGGTGCGACGTAAAGCCCCTAGCAAAAAAAAAAAAACATCGGAAAGAAGGTATGGGGACCTCCCCGTGGTCTTTCTTAATCCGTTTACCCTCCAGGATTGGAATCCACCTCTACCGCCTCAAGGGCAGTGTCCTGGAGCGTAAGACTTCGGTTCGGGGGGGTGCCAGTTCCTCGTCCTAACGGGCTCACCTGCTATGCTGAGCAGGAGCGTTGTAGGGGAATGGGGAGATTGGAAGGGATAGACAAGGCTGTGGACTTAAGTTACGTACCATCCCGGCATTTGTCTGTAGGAGAAGTAGGAAGCCACGGAAAACCACTTCAAGGATGGCTGAGATGCGAATCGAACCCTCTCTACTCAGTTGACCTCCCGAGGCTGAGCGGATCCCGCTCCAGCCCTCGTTGGACTTTTCAAATTCTGTGGTAGAGCCGGTAACGGAACCTGGGCCTCCGGGAGTGGCAGCTAATCACACTAATCACTACACTACAGAGGCGGACTAAGAGATATACAATTTAATAAAATCTTACTCTCCGCGTGTACAGTAATTTACGTAGAAATTCGTATACAATGTAGAATACCGTAGCAAAGCACGGGTACATTTTCCAGTTCTTACATACAGGCGATGTTCTTTCAACCCGTAATTGTCAGCTCTGCTAACAGAGTAGCTGTGCTCCCTGCTGGATCTGCGGACACTCTCACTGCTGCACTGACTTGAAGAGGACTGCTGCGGTGGTACCGAAACCTCAGCATGTAAAAGATGTTTCTTGTCACCAGGAGAAAGTGAAAGTAGGTCTACTCAATCTCAAGTACGACCAGTTCCACGCTATCTGGGTGTGGTTTCAAGAACTATCAGGTTCACGAAAGTTGATATTTGCACAAACCTACCAAAGAAAGTAGCGTTGGGTATCTGGGGGCGTAGCTCAGATGGTAGAGCGCTCGCTTAGCATGTGAGAGGTACCGGGATCGATACCCGGCGCCTCCAGGAATTTTAAATCCCGGAACAGATATATTTTCCTAGTGGTTTGATGTCGCACTAACATATCGAAGGTTTCCGGTGTCGGAAGGCTGGGAAAGGCGTACGAATGGCAAAGTAGTGGCCGTGGCCTTAATTAGCCTACAGCTCCAGCATTTGCTTGGTGTGAACAAGGGAAACCACGGAAAACAAACTTCAGGGCTGACAACGGTAGGATTTGAAACCACCATCTCCCGATTGCAAGCTCACAGCTTCGCGGCCCTAAGCGCACGGCCAACACGCTCTGAATTTCGTAATCTGCTTACACTCCAGGGTCGGTTTTTCCCTCGGACTCTGCGAGGGATCCCACCTCTACCGCCTCAAGGGCAGTGTCCTGGAGGTTCAGACCCTGGGTCAGGGATACAACTGGGGAGGATGACAAGTACCTCTCCCAGGTGGCCTCACCTGCTATGCTGAACAGGGGCCTTGTGGGGGGATGGGAAGTTTGGAAGGGATAGACAAGGAAGAGGGAAGGAAGCGGCCGTGGCCTTATGTTAGGTACCATCCCGGCATTTGCCTGGAGGAGAAGTGGGAAACCACGGAAAACCACTTCCAGGATGGTTGAGGAGGGAATCGAACCCCCCTCTACTCAGTTGACCTACCGAGGCTGATTGGACCCCGTTCCAGCCCTCATACCACTTTTCAAATTTCGTGGCAGAGACGGGAATCGAACCCGGACCTCTGGGGGTGGCAGCTAATCACACTAACCAATACACTACAGAGGCGGACATGCTCGGAATTTTTAAAATAAAAAGTGATATCTTTGTGATTCGGATTAGCCGTAAAACTGGAGGTAATGATCACAACATCGATAGTCATGTGACGCTATGTGATTAGTCACATGAAAATTGTAACTCGAAATCGATCTGCATTTGAATCTCGGCCGGCTATGTGGAAGGTGAACAGCTAAGCTAATGGGCTAAACATATTTCAAATACTTACCTTCTCCTTCTTTTACTACTTTTTTAACCATTTCCCAATTGTATGAATGCGAATTAAGCACATGGTTTACACTACAGTGTCGATTTTTCCCTCGGCCTCAACAAGGGATCCCACCTCTACCGCCTCAAGGGCAGTGTCCTGGAGCTTCAGACTCTGGGTCAGGGGATACAACTGGGAGGATGACCAGTACCTCGCCCAGGCGGCCTAACCTGCTATGCTGAACAGGCGCCTAGAGAGGGATGGGAAGATTGGAAGGGACAGACAAGGAAGAGGGAAAGAAGTGGCCGTGGCCTTAAGTTATGTTGCAGCATTTGCTGGAGGAAAATGGGAAATCACGGAAAACAGCTTCGACGATAGCTGAGGTGGGAATCGAAACCCCCTCTACCCAGATGATCTCCCGAGATTGTTGGTTACAAGGATAATGTCCAGATAGAGGAGGAGACTAATGCTAAAGAAGTATTAAAATTTACATATGATAACAATGACATTTACAATAAGATACAAAAGTTGAAAACTAGAAAAGCAACTGGAATTGATAAGATTTCTGGGGATACACTAAAGACAATGGGTTGGAATATAGTACCATATCTGAAGTACTTATTTGATTATTGTTTGGTCGAAGGAGCTATACCAGATGAATGGAGAGTTGGTATAGTAGCCCCTGTGTATAAAGGAAAGGGTGATAGACATAAAGCTGAAAATTACAGGCCAGTAAGTTTGACGTGCATTGTATGTAAGCTTTGGGAAGGCATTCTTTCTGATTATATTAAACATGTTTGCGAAATTAATAACTGGTTCAATAGAAGGCAGTTCGGTTTTAGGAAAGGTTATTCCACTGAAGCTCAACTTGTAGGATTCCAGCAAGATATAGCAGATATCTTGGATTCAGGAGGTCAAATGGACTGTATCGCGATTGACCTGTCTAAAGCATTTGATAGGGTGGATCATGGGGGACTACTGTCCGACTCGTTGGCTTTACGGTCAGCGTACTGGACTTCGGTTCAGAGAGTCCCGGGTTCGATTCCCGGCCGGGTCTGGGATTTTAACCTTAATTGGTTAATTCCTACGGTACGGGGACTGGGTGTATGTGTTGTCTTCATCGTAATTTCATCCTCATCACGACGCGCAGGTCGCCTAGGGGAGTCAATTAGAACGACCTGCACCCGGCGAGCCGAACCAGTCCTGGGATATCCCGGCACTAAAAGCCATACGACATTTTATAGGAGACTACTGGCAGAAATGAGTGCAATTGGACTAGACAAAAGAGGGACTGAATGGGTTGCTATATTTCTAGAAAATAGATCTCAGAGAATTAGAGTAGGCGAAGCTTTATCTGACCCTGTAATACTTAAGACGGGAATTCCTCAAGGCAGTATTATTGGACATTTATGTTTTCTTATGTATATATATATAGACTAGCAAATGTACCCGTGCTTCGCTACGGTATTCTACATTGTAGATTTCTCCGTAAATTACTGTAAAGGCAGTGAGTAAAACTATATTAAATTGCGCATACAAACGGACTTCACTATCAGGCGACTCGTTCAGTGTTCTACACGGTTGGTCCTATGACATTTTCTCGTATCTCCTATATTTATGGGTTAGATTCAGTTATTCATTGAATGGGATGAAATTTGGTAGAGTTTTCACATACTACTTTATTTCTTTGACACTCATGCGACTCTGGAATCATAAAATTGTGCGAACATATGGCCACTGGTCATGTCAGTGTGCGTGCTCAATGTCATGATTGCATCTTTCCTATAAGTGTGCCAAACGATAACATAAGTTACACGTGTAAAAAGTACAAAATTAACTTCAACTCAAGAAATGCAGTACTATTTAACGAATAAGGGATAGAGATACGACAAAATGCCATAGGCCCAAAGTTGTAGATTTCTCCAAATTGAAACGCGAGCTTTTGTGATACGACTTACGGTTTAGCCACCAATTATTCCGAAAGGAAGGTCTGCACCGTCGTCAAAATTGCATCTATATTCCGATATTTTTCGGGGCCAACAGTTATAGATTTGCATTGCCTGAAAGATGTATTTCCTCCAAGAAAAGATTGTCCAGGTTTCGGGATTAACACTCACATTACATACGGAGTAATTAAGGAAGAAAGTAATACAGTTGGAAATTGAAATTAATAGAAAAGAGGATTACAACTGAGGACAGCGGGATGAGTACAAATATGTAAATTCCAAGTGAATGTATTGGAAAATAAAATGCCCCTAAATAAATTATGCTGATATTAGTTAAGGATATAAGAAAGCGGTAACAGAGGAGAAATTTAGGCGCAGGGATTCTTAGGTAAACAGATAAGAAAATGACTAATGGTGTTATTACTTGAGCTATTCGAGGACGGTTATAACCTCCAACGATATTCCGCCAATATCACGCAGAATGGCCGATTGACGCCTCTCTTGCCTTCTACCCAAGAAATAACCACGAATTTAAAGGCATGATGAGGAAAATGGCAATGCATTACTTCCTTGCTGGCATGCAGTCAGAGACGTTGCCATGGTAACCTGTAGGTTCGTTGTTGGTCTGTCGGTCACTCAATGCAGAGCATGATACCCGCAGAAAATAGTAAATATCTCCGTCATTTTAAGAGTAAGGTAAATTATGAACATAACGAAAGTTGTTTATAAAGAAGATGCATTTACATACTGTCCACGGAGTTTACAGAAAATCAATAGTATAAGAGAAAGTGGAGAAAAACCTTTCTGGTTTTCCTATAAAACCCCCGTCTATTCAAAGATTTTAAATGATATGCATATCGAAACCGTCGCCGGGATGAGTACCTATACACTAAATATGACGTTTGGTCGAGATCTATCCAGCCGTTTCGCTGTGATCGTGGAACAAACAGACAAACGGACGGACACGAAAAATAAAAACCACCGATTCGGTCTTGAGTTGACCTAAAACGGATAAATATCTGAAAAATTGGCAAAACTAACGAAATTACAGATAGCGGACCCCCTACAACTTTATTTATATAGATAAGCACGGACAGGTCTAGCAGTGCAGACCTTTATTTCGAGAGTTACTGCTTTGAAACTGTACGACATATCTACAAACGGACTTCACCATCAGCCGCCTCGTTCAGTGTTCTACATGGCTGGTCCCAAGACGTCTTCTCGTATCTCCTATATTTGTGGTTTGATTGAGTTAGAGTCATTGAATGGGGTGTCCGACTCGTTGTCTGAACGGTCAGCGTACTGGCCTTCGGTTCAGAGGGTCCCGGGTTCGATTCCCGGTCAGGTCGGGGATTTTAACCTTAATTGGTTAATTCCTACGGCACGGGGGCTGGGTGTATGTGTTATCTTCATCATCATTTCATCCTCATCACGACGCGCAGGTCGCCTAAGGGAGTCAAATAGAAAGATCTGCATCTGGCGAGCCGAACCCGTCCTGGGATATCCCGGCACTAAAAGCCAAACGACATTTCATTGAATGGGGTAAAATTTTGTACAGTTTTCACATACTACTTTATATTTTTGATACTCATGTGACAGACAGAATCATAAAATTAGGCTATCACATGGCCACTGCTCATGTCAATGTGCGTGCCGTATGTCAAGATTCTATCCTTCCTATAAGTGTGCCAATTAATAACCTATACGTGTAAAAGTATAAAATTACTTGAAATGGAGAAATACAGCTCTATTTAACGTATAAGGGATATACATACGACAAAAACTCATAGGTCCAAAGTTGTAGATATCTCCAAAGTGGAAGGCGATTGTGCTTTCTGATTTGCGATACGACTTACCGATTAGCCACCAATTATCCCGAAACGAAGGTCTGCACCGTCGTTAAATTGCATCCATATTTCGATATTTTCAGGGACCAAAAGTTATACATTTGCATAGCTTAGAATATTTCCTCACACAAAAGAGTGTCCAGCCTTTGGGATTAGCACTCGCATATATACGGAGTAATTAAGGAAGAAAATAATACAGCTAAGAAAACTGACGTTTAGAAAATGGATTATAACTGAGGATAGCCGGATGACGACAAATATGTAAATACCAAGTAAATGAATTGGAAAATCAATTGCCCCTCAATAAATTATGCTGGTGTGAGTTATGGATATAAGAGAGCGGTAACAGGGGAGAAATTTAGGCGCAGGGATTCTTAGGTAAACAGATAAGAAAATGACTAATGGTGTTATTACTTGAGCTATTCGAGGACGGTTATAACCTCCAACGATATTCCGCCAATATCACGCAGAATGGCCGATTGACGCCTCTCTTGCCTTCTACCCAAGAAATAACCACGAATTTAAAGGCATGATGAGGAAAATGGCAATGCATTACTTCCCTGCTGGCATGCAGTCAGAGACGTTGCCATGGTAACCTGTAGGTTCGTTGTTGGTCTGTCGGTCACTCAATGCAGAGCATGATACCCGCAGAAAATAGTAAATATCTCCGTCATTTTAAGAGTAAGGTAAATTATGAACATAACGAAAGTTGTTTATAAAGAAGATGCATTTACATACTGTCCACGGAGTTTACAGAAAATCAATAGTATAAGAGAAAGTGGAGGAAAACCATTCGGGTTTTCCTATAAACCCCCCGTCTGTTCAAAGATTTTAATATGATATGCATATCGAAACCTTCCTCGGGATGAGTATAATCTAAATATGAAGTTTGGTTGAGATCTATCCAGCCGTTTCGCCGTGATGGTGGAACAAACAGTCAAACAGGCAGACAAACAGACAAACGGACAGACACGAAAAATAAAAACCACCGATTCGGTCTTGAGTTGACCTAAAACGGATAAATGTCTGAAAAATAGGCAAAACAAACGAAATTACAGACAGCGGACCCCTACAAATTTATTTATACAGATTCATCATTTTAAACGTAAAACGCGTTCGTCATTTTATTATTGAGCATTTTAGATGGCCACGGAAAGTGGCTTTTCATGCACGTGCCGTTTGAGTCATTGACTGAGTTGTTCTGCACTCAATGGCCCATACATGAAAGAAATAGAAAAAAGAGAAATAACTACTTTGTGTCATGATCCAAGACTGTTCAGATACTATAGATTATAAGCGATGGTGCGAAAGATATTACAAGAATGTTGTGACATCCCTTGAGAATCAGGAAGAGGAGTTACAGTTCAAAATCGGCTGGCATATACACGAATGGTCCACTTCTGTGGTTAGTGTGATTAGCTGCCACCCCCGGAGGCCCTGGTTCAATTCGCGGCTTTGCCACGAAATTTGAAAAGTGGTACGAGGGCTTGAACGGGGTCCACTCAGCCTCGGTAGGTCAAGTGAGTAGAGGTGGGTTCGATTCCCATCTCAGCCATCCTGGAACTGGTTTTTCGTGGTTTCCCACTTCTCCTCCAGGCAAATTGCCGGGATGGTACCTAACTTACGGCCACGGCCGCTTCCTTCCCTCTTCCTTGTCTATCCCTTACAATCTTACCATCCCCCCGCAAGGCACCTGTTCAGCATAGCAGGTGAGGCCTCCTGGGCAAGGTACTGGTCATCCTCCCTAGTTGTATCCCCTGACCCAGAGTCTGAAGCTTCAGAACACTGCCCTTGAGGCGGTAGAGGTGGGATCCGTCGCTGAGTCCGAGGGAAAAACCGACCCTGGAGGGTAAACATATTAAGAAGAAGAAGATCACGAATGTCGGAAGCAACGTGAACGGGGTATATGAGCGTTAGATTGTTGGTCATATTGATAAATAATTTGAAAAAATAACTCGATATCTCACGCCGTTTTCATTTTATCAGCTTTGAACTTAACCAATCCGATCACTTCGGGGGCGAATTTAAATGGGCATTGCGAGGCGATGTCGCTAAAGCTGCACTTGGCTTAACACTGGCTTGACTGATATGCCTACATATAAAAGAATTTTAACCCCAATTTTTTCTCTTGAATTCCAACTTTATCTTCATACTGTGATTTTTCCTAGTTTTAAAGACACCAATCAAACGTATTCGTCTACTAATGTCATTCCACGGCATCTCTTCACTGACAGCTCGTGACATACCACTTAGTCGAGCAGCTCGTCTCCTTTCTCCCACGTCTTCCCAGCCCAAAGTTTGCAACATTTTCGTAACACTACTCTTTTGTCGGAAATCACCCATGAACATATCGTGCTGTTCTTCTTTGGATTTTTTCCTGTTCTCGTTTCAAGTAATCCTGGTGAGGGTCCCATACTCTGGGACCATTCTCTGTTTGGAGTCTTACCAGAGACTTATATGTTCTCTCATTTACATCCTTGCTACAACCCCTAAATACCTTCATAATCATGTGTAGAGATATGTACCCTTTATTTACAATCTCATTTATGTGACTACCCCAATGAAGCTCTTTCCTTTTATTAACACCTCGATACTTACGGTGATCCCCATCAGAAACTCATACCCCATCAACGCAGTAATTAAAACTGAGAGTACTTTTCCTATTAGTGAAACTCAAAACCTGAATTTTAACCCCGTTTATCATCATACCATTGCCTGCTATCCATCTCACAAACTCTGTCGAGGTCTTTTTTCAGTTGCTCACAATATTCAGACATAGGCTATGTCCCAGAGACTATATCTTCCTCCACCACGCCTGTGTTAAATGAAATATACACTGTATGATTGATGACAAAAGCCACACGATATGAATGGCTTTGTATCGCTATTTAAAAAGCTGCAACAACAAATATCGGCTTGTATATGAAATAAATATGCTCTGGAATGAACTGCTGAGTCTGCAACGAATGCTCCGAGCGCAACTGATATCTTTTTAATTATTTCGTGCGCAATCATAAGTTTAGGAGAATAATAATAATAATAATAATAATAATAATAATAATAATAATAATAATAATAATAATCGTATGGCCTCAGCTACCGTGTGCAGACATTTCGATTTGACGCCATCTGGCTGTCTGCTCGTCAATTTCGACGTTCCGTTTTACTCTAGGCCCACTAGATGGCAGGCAGAATAAACCGGATCTCTCTTGGGCGTCTATGGTTGAGATTTAATTAATTTTGTCGGGTAAATACCAAATGTATCACCAGAGATCTTTTACATGCCGACATCGTACGACATGAGGTATCGAATGGACTTTTCCCCGCCCTTCAAAAATCCGACTACCTCTGCCGGGTTTGAACCCGCTATGTTGGGATCCGGAGGCCGACACTCTACCATGGATCCACAGAGGCAGGAGAAAATTTGTTTAAAGTGAGTAGTGAAATTCCCTGCTCCGAACTGTCCTAAATTTCTAAAACGTTACCACTTGCTGCTCACTAAGAGTAAACCTCTGAGGGAGAATTTCACAGGATGAATGGTGCAATGTTTTTAACATAACGAAAATGCGCCCATTAACTTTCCTATTTTATAAATACTAAACATATTGCTCTAATATGACAGTTATCTGTACCAAACATCTATCACAGGTGCAAGGTCGGGTGTCCGTTATGAGATCACTCCATGTTTTCCTAATGGAGGATAATGTAACAGCTACTTTGCTAGACATTACGGGGCCATTCCCTTAACACGATGTTTCCATTTGTTCCGATAATTCTGGAGATAAATGATCGCAGTTTCTTCTTCTTATGAGTCTTTCGTAAAGTCTCTATTTACCGTTCAACACACTTCCTGTTGATCTAGTTTCGCCACCTGCTGGTCTCCTTTTATTCTATTTTAGAACATTGTCATCTCATCAGTTTGGCTCACCAGGTACTTAACAATGGTTAAACGTGTGTGACGTGTACGACACTAGAGAGAGTTCGTTTAGCTGTCAGCTTGTATGATGGGAGATGATGGATCTGAATCCTCCTACCACCTCCCTAAGGATGGTTTTCCGTAGTTTCCCATTTTCACACTGGCAAATGCTGAGACTGTACTTTAACCGAGTAAGCCCTGTGGTGGGGAGATAAAGTGCCTGGTTGTGATTCTTACATCAAAGCCCCTGGATCGACTCCTAGCCAATCCTCTAATATTTAGGGACCGTATGACTTAGTAGGCCAACGCCCTTAACGAGCTGTATGTGCCACAAGGCTGTTAGATTAGTCAATTAACCAAAGCCTTGATTTTTTTTACAATTTGCTTTAAGTCGCACCGACACAGAAAGGTCTTATGGCGACGATGGGATGGGAAAGGTCTAGGAGTAGAAAGGAGGCGGCCGTGGCCTTAATTAAGGTACATTCCCAGCATTTTCCTAGTGTGGAAATGGGAAACTGCGGAAAACCATACTCAGGGCTGCTGAGAGTGGGGTTCGAACCCACTATATCCCAGATGCAAGCTCACAGCTGCGCGCCCCTAACCGCACGGCCAACTCGCCCAGTCCTTGAATTCTTTCTTATACCTCGTCACCAAAAACTTACCTGTGTTAATGGAACATTAAACAGATAACCGGAGGAAGAGGAAGACTATATATATTTTTAGAATTTGCTTTACGTCGCACCGACAGAGATAGGTCTTATGATGACAATGCGATAGGAAAGGGCTAGGAGCGGGAGGAAAGCGGCCGTGGCCTTAATTCAGGTACAACCCCAGCATTTGCCTGGTGTAAAAATGGTAAACCACGGAAAACCATCTTTGGTGCTGCCGACGGTGAGATTCGAACCCACTATCTCCCGAATGCGAGCTGGCAGCTATGTGCCCCAAACCACGCGGCCACTCGCTTGGTACAAGGAAGAAGAAGAAGTAGGAGGATAATACGAAGAAGAAGAAGAAGAAGAAGAAGAAGAAGAAGAAGAAGAAGAAGAAGAAGAAAGGTCTCGAGTTACGTCCATCTCTATTTCCACTAACAGAAAATATCTCTCCACAGTTGGTGCTCATGGTACGATATTCAAATTTCTTGTGCAGTTTTAGAATAATACAGGTCTCAGTCGTGCACAACTTTATAACTTCCATACCACAACAATAAAAGGACTGCCTCAATGAGGCGCAAATGCATACTGGGACTCTCTGTAGGAAAACAGAGGAAGCTAGAAACGAGATTTCCACGTCTGGAGTGGTACATGCACCGACGTTCACTCAGCGTATACCAAAACTGTGCATCAGTTTGATTCCTGGGGACTAAGGCGCCGGGCATTGAGCTAATCCTTCCATGCACTTACTGCCGGGTTGCATATAACAGAAGCCTTCAATAAATAAATAAATAAATAAATAAATAAATAAATAAATAAATAAACGTCTCTGTGTTGTAGTGGTTAGTGTGATTAGCTGCCACCCCCGGAGGCCCAGGTTCTATTCCTGGCTCTGTCACGAAATTTGAAAAGTGATACGAGGGCTGGAACGGGGTTCACTCAGCCTCGGGAGGTCAACTGAGTAGAGGTGAGTTCGATTCCCACCTCAGCCATCTTGGAGGTGGTTTTCCGTGGTTTCCCACTTCTCCTCCTGGCAAATGCAGGGATGGTACATAATTTAATTCCACGGCCGATTCCTTCCCTCTTCCTTGTCAATCCCTTCCAATCTTCCCATCCCCCACCAAGGCCCCTGTTCAGCATAGCAGGTGAGACGGCCTGAGAGAGGTACTGGCCCTCCTTCCCAGTTGTATGCCCGACTCAATGTATCACGCTCCAGGACACTGCCCTTGAGGCGGTGGAGGTGGGATCCCCCGTTGAGTCCGAAGGAAACAGCAAACCTGGAGGGTAAGCAGATAAATAAATAAATAAATAAATAAATAAATAAATAAATAAATAAATTACCATTTATCCTGCATTTAGAGCTGTCGTCCAGGTGGCAGCCGTCCACTCTCCCAAGGGTCTTCATGGCTTGTACCGGACATGGCTTTGCTTTACTCCGTAAGAGCCGATGATCTAGACATTAGACCGCTTAAAATAACTCTGTAACCACTTGTAGCTAGAGGAAATTACTTCTGCACCTAGTATTCGTGTCTTCATTCGACGAATTCATTTTCTTTGAGTCTTTCTTTTTTCTTTAGCATTTTATTCTCCTAGTGACAACCTGCTTATTGCGGGCATTATTATTGTTATTATTATTATTGTTATTTTTATTATTATTAATTTACCGAGCGGAGTGGACACGTGCTAACGCGCTACGGCTATGGAGTCAAACTCCACATTTGGAAGACGCGTAGGTTCGAATCCACCGTCGGCTATCCTAGGTAGTGTGTGCTTTCCCATTCTTTTTCATTTCTGGGCAAATTTCGGGACAGTTCCCATTCATAGGCAACAGCCGATTCCTTTTTTTTTTTAACTTGAAAATTTGCTTTACGTCGCACCGATACAGATAGGTGTTACGGCGATAATGGGATACGGAAGGGGTAGAAGTGGGAAGGAAGCGACCGTTGCCTTAATTAAGGTACAGCCCCAGCATTTGCCTGGTGTGAAAATGGGAAAAGACAGAAAACCATCTTCAGGGCTGCCGACAGTGGGGTTCGAACGCACTATCTTTCTTACATATTTTCAAATTTACTAAATACCTTTCATGACCAAGCAAACTTTTTTTTTTGCTACTTGCTTTTACGTTACACCGACACAGATAGGTCTTATGGCGACGATGGGACAGGAAAGGGCTAGGAGTGGGAAGGAAGCGGCCGTGGCCTTAATTAAGGTTCAGCCCCAGCATTTGCCTGGTGTGAAAATGGGAAACCACGGAAAACCATTTTCAGGGCTGCCGACAGTGGGGTTCGAACCTACTATCTCCCGAATACTGGATACTGGCCGCATTTAAGCGACTGTAGCTACCGAACTCGGTTCAAGCAAACTTGTCAGCAGTAGGTGTCTAAGAAAGGGTTGGAATTTATTATGTTGTCACTTGTGAACTTTTATTAGTCTGACAATAAACAATACATACATTAATTTAAAAATTTGGTCTAAACATTCTTCGAAATGCTATATATTGGCCTAAAACCTTCTCATTACATATCTTGCAAGATGTTTGCAGAAACACAATACAGAAATATGATAATTAGGAGGAAGTTTTTCCTAACGTGTCTCCAAGCCAAAGGACTGCATCAGCTTCATCCACCCCTATAGACAGTCATTCAACTCCACCCCTGCAACCAGTCACTCAGCCTGTACCTCAAGGCTAGGAACAAATGGAACCGAGAAGAGATTAGAATAAATTACATAAATTTCCGTTTCAGTACCGAATTATCGTCCAATGTAGTTCTGCGCAAGGAAAAAAATACTGAAACTCAAACCCCACACAGTGTATTTAATTCAGCTAGTGAATGAATTTGGAAAGGACGTGTTTACAACAGTTGGGCGCGTTTCATTTTTTAAACTGTGCAGTTTTATAATGAGTGAGGAAAGGAAGTTTATTGTACAAGAGCACATTAAATGAGAAAACATCTGAAAGCTGTTCAATAAGTGTTCCCAAGGAAAAAATACATCC
Source organism: Anabrus simplex (assembly GCF_040414725.1). Lineage (NCBI taxonomy): Eukaryota > Metazoa > Arthropoda > Insecta > Orthoptera > Tettigoniidae > Anabrus > Anabrus simplex. The sequence goes on from NC_090268.1 coordinate 387,063,577, forward strand.
ATCAAATTATTACGTCCATATTTATATACACTTACAAGTAAATAAGGATATAATTATTTCTGTAAGAGCAAGAACTGTACAGTAAATATAACTGGCATACGGTGGGCTACTTGTAAAACCACTCTTATACGGCCACCAGAATTAAGTTTGGTCAAATATTTTAAACTCAGTTTTAATATATTTTGTAGCCTTATTCCATACATTTAAGGACATTTTATTGACTATCTTCAGTGATTTTTAGGTTATCAACATCCTCCACTACATATGACAATTGTATGGAAGCATCGTGTAAATTTGAGGGAAAAAATAGTTGTTATGTTTATGCCCGAATCCGCATGCAATATCCTCTAAACTGCCACTCCTCTTCAAGAAAATGTGTGCTACAATAGCGTTAAGTTTTATATTTTTCTAGCTGACGTGCCCGCGCTTTGCTACGGAATGAGCAGGCACCAGACAGCCGTGAACACTCCCACTACTACAAAATGTTTTCATTCCCTGAAGGGGGAGGCGGACCTTCTAGACGGTGACGCCGTCTCTCAGGCCAGGAGATTTGTATCGGAGAAGGAGATGTGCGGAGAAGGTGAGAGGGTTGGCGGCCGTGGCCTATACTAGGAACTGTCCCGGCATTCGCTTTAGTGCAGGAGAATGGAAAACCACGGAGAAACATTCTCAGGACAGCCGACGGTGGGGAATAGAGAGGCGTAGAGCACAGTAGAGCTGTGGCCACCCCTCCCCTACTCGGTTGGCAGGTCGGGGTGCAGAGCTGTCGAACCACGGACTAGCCGTGGCCACTTGTAAGCCAAAACCCACTCTGCATCCGCCGACCGATCTCTGCCGTATTCCGTTAAGGTAGCAATCTACTCATTCCAATCAGCGCCTCAGCAACAGCTGGAATACTATAAGTGTGTTACGTATCAATAGTTCTCAGAAAAGTTATGAAGCAGAGGAATGGCATGCAAAAAAAGTAATCTAATTCTGCAGCTACTTCCTGCCAATATTCAGGCAGGCTGTTTTACTCGGCACGCAGCAGTAATCCCATCTATCGGAGATAAATGGCAGCAGAAGAGATAATGCGCATCTCAAAAATCAATGGTCAATATAATGTTATTTTTCATCAAGTTCAAGAGTTTTCGATATTGTAGGCTTTCATATTCAATTTTCTTCCGACTCTATGATATTAGGGTATCTAATATTAAGAGAATTCTCCCTTCTTCCATGACACCCACTTGTCTTATTCTGCAAGTGATTGTTCCTTTGCGATTTTTTCTCATATTTATAATCATCTTCATAATTTTCCTTGTCGATATGGACCAATGACTACGGGGTTTTACACCTTAAGACAAACATGACAAAAACCATCGCCAGTGAACATGATTGAATAATATTTCCATGTTAGCAGCCCGGCGTCCATGTGGACTAAGCAACAAAAGTCTAAATTCATGAATTCTGCTATGAAAATCGGTACGATTAAAACTATATTCAGACATAAATCATCGGAAATTGTATTCTGGAAAACTTCTCTTATGTAGTACTTTTCGATAGGACCAATGGGTTAAGTATTTAAAAATTAAATTTCAGCCTCATCCCTTAAGCTAAACTTCCATTTCATCCAGCTTGCATAAAATTATTTATATCCTAGACTGTAGCGCCTTATTCCCCAAAATATACCGATTTTCATTAAATTCTGCTCACCCATTTTCTTGGGGCTCGGCGGTGTTATGGACTTGGCAACAAAAACAGGAATTCATGAATTTCTAAGTTATCATAGTCGCTGCGGTAAAAATATAAAAGGCATAAATGATCGTAAATTTAATTCAACGTAACTTTAAGTTATGTAGTACGTATCGATAGGACCACTAATAACATAGATATTTGAGAATTAAATTTTAGACCTTCACCTAAACTACCATTTATCTCTGCGTGAATAAAATTATTTACAGCCTAGATTGTAGTGGCTCACTCCCTGACTTTACATACCGATTTTAATTAAATTCTCTTCAGCCATTTTCTCGTAATGTCCATACATATATACTGTACCTTTCCAAGGCATATTTACATGAACCAGTTACCATTGTTCATAAATATGACGTTAGAATGGAGCACCATCGGTGAGCCTCGAACTCAGCCCGGTTTGTCGAAGCCTCACCCTCCCCTACTAGAATAATTCGCTAGCCGAGTCGGTATTGCATTTTCGGGTCTGTAGACTGTCCGATGGGGCGGTAAGTTCTTTAGTAATAGTCTCTATAGTAGGGGGAAAAGTTAATTATGAGAGGAATACCATTTCATTACTAATGAGAAGAGAGACAATATCTCGTATAACAAATTTTTACTTATACTAGTGAAACACATTATTTACATGGATATGCCATACAAACACCTTACATACAGTAATTTGGGTGATCTTGACGTTTAAAAGTTCGGTAGTCTTTTTCTACACTTCATTATACGTTTAAATATTCAAACTTAAGAAGGCGTTCCCTCTCGAACTATTACACTACCTCGGACTTAGAGAGGCGTTTTCTCTCTAATTATTTCGCTTTACACTTACACTGATCACTTTACAAACAAATCTATTCAACATAGGCATACCCCGCTGTAATTCTGTTTGTTTGCCGAGAATTAATATATTCAAATTATTATTATACAATCTTCCTGCAACAGCTGCAGGTTGCCCAAAGACAAAGAGTACCTTCACAACAATAATGGATGTGGATACAATAGATAATGTGTTCGTATGATGTTAAATGTAGGCAGTCGTGTGAGGCATGTCAAACATTTATTTGAGGTCCGCAAGCATGGTTCTTGAAGATCATGATGGACTTCTTGAGTGTGGTAATGGCGATGTTATAGATAAAATCTCTATTTAGCCCAAAGGTATTGCAGAAGTTGACAAAAAATGCAGGTATTGTTCCTCGAGCACCTAACATCAAGCCGATTACAGAAATGGATGAGAGCTTATATTTTTGCTTGTAGAAGTCCGCCGTTTCTTCATAAATTCTTCTTTTTTCTGCATCGACTTCTTCCGGCTGGTTTTCGTTGGTCTCAAATCTAATTGTTGGATCAATGATGAAACCTTCAGAACAGGATGGCTTAAAAGCAATAATGTCAATGCGTCGGTTGCTTCCTCTGTTGGAGAGACCGTGTACTTCTTCATAGACATTATAACCTTGTCCTCTAAGAGCGTTAGCTATCATTGATCTGACTACATTATGGCGTGAGGTGCGCAGTAATTCACCATGTGGACAGGCTCCCAGGACGTGTGAAAGAGTTTCGAACTCTCTGTGGCAACGCCGACAGAGGCTGTTGCCCTGGGATCTGCCAGGTACAGTACGCACAGCAGAGACATTGGCGTTCATTTTTATTGCATCACGCCATTCACTGCAAGACAATCCTTTATGATCACGAATCCATGTATTCGCTGGAGTATACTGTTTAAATAGGACTACACCTTTGCCTTTATGCTCTTTTTTGCTCCAGTTGTCAAAGGCTCTTCTTCTCAGTTCGAGTCGGACTTTCTTTGTATCTACAAAGCCATGTCTTTTGTCTCGAATAGATTCTGTTTCTGCTACATTTAATACGGCAAGGCTTGTGCTGATTTCTTGACATAAGTTTCTCGTTGAATGTAGAAAATTACTATTGGAAGATTTCAAAATTTTGCATGCATTAATATGTTGCAGATATATTTCCCATGATACACAAAATAAACCCAGACCTTTAAATTTCATTTCAGCGTATATCATATCATTCGGGACATCCATGGGAAGTTGCAAAATTTCCTTTAATGCCCCCCTAACCATAATATCGGCGTCATTTGTAAATTTGACTGGAATCTTTTGTGGTGGTACTGTCTGAAAATTTATATACCAAACTGGGACAGATTGAAGTGTTTATGATTACAAATTTTTGATCGGAATGCAAAAGGGGTGAAGAAATGAGGAGCTCTAGGGTGTTTTTGAGCTTATTTAGGACCTCGACGGACTGGAAGGTAATTTCATTGGAAAAATTTACACCCAAATATTTGATAGATTCTCCTTTCTTCAGACATGGTATCTGTTTTTCATCTGCCGTGAATAGTTTTTCTTCTGACAGGTGACCATGTTTGATGCATATTCCTTTACATTTTCCAGTATTGATGCTAAGTCCAATTTCTTGTAGTTGATGTATGGCCGCATGAGCAAGTACTAAAGCTGACTCAGAATCTTTTCCAACAATAACTACATCATCAGCAAAACTTAACACTGTTAGAGCTTCATGATCTGGACTCAACTGAAAGCCATATTGGGTAGATATCGACGTTTCGCTAAGGTCATCCAGAATATGATTGATGGCGAGATTGAACAGGATTGGCGACAGAGGAGAACCTTGCATAACTCCCCTGCTTATCAAGAGAGGTCTTGTTTTGCTTCCCTGCGTCTGAATTTGTGTGACATTTCCTGATTGCAGATTCATGATTAAATTCGTAAGTTTGGATGGAATTGGTAACGACTTTAGTGTCTCATTTAAATGGGCATGACCAACGTTGTCAAAGGCTTTCTGGATATCTAAGAATATAGCAGTCAGATTAGCTTGTTTATTTTTGGCTTCACGGAGAAGAGAGTCGAGTATCGCAGTGTTGACATGCGTTCCAGAGGAGTTGGTAAATCCTCGTTGATTGGGGTTTAAGACAACATGTTCACGAAGACGCCTGTCAAGGACCCGCTCAATTATTCTCCTTATTACTGAACAGATTGTGATAGGTCTCCAGTTCTTAATATTGAGTGAATCTCCACCTTTATGAATTAGAACAGTCCTGGCCTTTTTGAAGATAGAAGGTACAACCCCAGTTTTCAACATACGTGTGGCAATGTGAGATATTATGTCGATTGCAATACTTTCTTTGATAACTCTGACGAGGACGTGGTCTGGGCCGGGTGATGTGTCTACGGCTATATGATTAATAGCAAATCTGATTTCATCTGGGCTTATAGTGTCATTAAATAAAATGTCAATTTGTTCCCTATCAATATCACTTGTATGAGATGGGTATTCGGGTCGAATCATGTCATTAGGTTGCCCGAGAATTTCAGAGAAATAATGAAATATTTCATCCGAAGGAATTTTACAGTTTTCAGCATTGGAATTTAAAACAGATCTAATAGCCTTTCTGCGCTGATTGTAAAAGTGGTACTGGGTAAGCTGATATTTGTATTTTTCGCGGCGTTTTATTCGGTCCCGTTTTGTTGCCCGTTCAGGGTTGGTTGTCTGTTTATATTTCCTTTGGTTGTCTGTGATTTGTTTATTTTTCCTATACTGGTAGTATTTCCGTGACGGATGTTTGGGGCCAGGAAGTAGATCAATCGCAGAGGCCAAGAACTCACACCAAATGTTAATCTCATTGTCAAATTGCTCGTCTGTCAAATTGTTTAAAAATCTACTTCGCCACTGCATCATTTTCTGCTTAAATTCATGCGGTAGTGTGTTGACATCTTTAGTTTCCGTGTTAGCATTAGGGTCACTTTCTTGAACGATTGTTTGGACATTTTGAGAGGGATCAGCCCTCTGTCGATTTCTAGAAACTAAAATTTGACGGTGAATATCAGGATGAGCTCTGCTGATGTGTATTTTGACCCCACGGGAACTGGAGTAATGACATCCGCAGTGTGGACACTGACAATTTATGTTATCACATGCCTGGTTTGAAGAATTCGCACTGTGTCTAGCTGATAAATTTGTATGAAGAGTTTGAGATGCCTGAGGAATTCCTAAATTAACGTGCAACTGTTCACTATCTAGCAATGATGAGTCCTGAGATAGTTGCTCGTGAGCTCTTGCTATGTGTATGTTAATGCCCCTCTTTGTAAACTTTCTGTGACATATCTTGCATTCAATAAATGTAGGCACAGCACTTGAAGTGCTTGATGCTTCCGAGAATCGACCATGCTTTGGAGTGTTTGGCTCATCTGTAATAATGCTGTTTTTGAATGATAGATCTTACCGAGTCAGATGGTTCTCTCCACTGCTAACACAAAGGTAAATAGCTGATGTGAAGTGTCAGAATAATAATACTGCTTTTATATCGTCATATGTTCAACGACAGTGGTACAGAAATCAACCAACGAAGCCGTCATAGAGGGTACCCCACAATGTTATCACGGAGGTTGTACATTGGTAATGTAACGGAGGAAAATCAGGTGCAGATCATTAAAATAATCTATACTATAACATAAAGGTTCTATCGCAGTATTTTCATCCAGTTAATTATATTGTAAGATTTGTTATATAAATTCAATATATATCCAATCAAATGTCCAAATGCAGCACCTAACCTAGATTGTTGGTATCGTATGTAAACAGATTAGATTGTTTAGCCACAAACAATATGGTCACGAGATGATAAAATTCTTACTCATAAGGGCCTAAAGACTGCCAATTGTCCTAAACGGAGATTGTATTAGTTAATCTTCAAAATATTCGTGATATAGAATAACATAGCAACCATTCGATGAACGTAAATAAACAATACGTGTACTAACCTATAAGTATATGACAAAACAACTATAAACGCAGAAAACGATACAAGCCACAATGTAAACTATAAAACATATTTCAAAATATCACCAAGACCAGAAAAACTATAGTAAAAATGAATATTAACCGTAACAAAATGTCAAAATATCAAGATCGGGAAGTGTCTCTTAACACTCAAGTCACCGCCTGATATAGGCCTACGAACACATATGAACTGAAATATACGATGGTTACTTGTGTGTACGCTCCCAAGCCTTTGAAAGTCGTGTTACAACACTTCCCTATGTTAATCATTGCCGAATAGGCAATATAATAAACACGCTCATTTCATTAGGATTTTTATCAATACACATGACACGACAGTATCCACACAACGTTGCTACCTATGGACAAGCACTTAGCGACTTCAATACCAAATCATTATAAACATAGCATTATAACACTTCCTGCAAGAAAAGGGGCAAGAACAAATACATTTCACATACACACAATGAATCACAGGTGGCCTTAGTCACCTGCCGCTTGTGACAGTAAGCTTTACCGTCTCCTGCAATGAACTCAGGACCTTCTGAGACAGGGTATATCTGACCTGGAATTCCCTAAACGCTGTGAATAATTAAAGAAATAAATTGGAGGGGTCCTTCATTTAATGCTCATCTGGAATCACCGCGACGTTGATAATACTTAAATCGATGCACGTAATCGTTGCACCGAGAGGCACGAAATAGCTACTTGTATCTGTTTACTTTCAGTGTAGGAAACACTTTTCTTCGTCCCTACAGCCAGGCTCGTAAATCTATTCAGCTGATGGCCTTCCAAGACCCATCTCTAAAGGGCGGGCGCTGGGCCGCCTTCATACAATGACTTCGCGGTAAACGACCTTGCTTTCTTTTTCTCGAGCCACAATGGCCTCACATTCAATATCAGCTATGTCCGGCCGTAATTAACATATTCACAACACGAGATCCACTTCGTGTACATTACTAAAGAGTTCCAAGGGAACTTCACATTTTTATCTCACAGTATATATCACGGCTATGGCCTACTCACTCGTTTCGTTTCTCCTCTCGATACTTCGAATACCGTGCTATTTATTGATGAACTCCTGCCACACGGGTCCAAATTAACTTGCGCATTCGCGAACTAATTAGCGATGTAAGATACCCACTGTCTCGATGCCTTGTTCCAGGTGCCTTAGTTACTAATTAGGAGGGATCTCTACCAGGTGAAGCGCACCAAAAAAATGAATTACTGAAAAATCTTGATGACTCGTATATGCTTTGGAAAGATGATAACTGGAGTCACTTTTACAGAATATTTAAGCCCTCTCTACTTGACAACGCTTCACACTTAATTAAGCCAAGGTCCTTATAATTACGTCATGCATTATCGAACCCTTATACAAGGATGGAAGTAAAATATGGTCGTCCCAAAACCATGATGAAAGTATTCTATAAAAGACCCAAATAAAAATGAAATTATTATTATTATCCCTCTGAAATGGCGTGCTTGCAGTCTACGTTACATCTAAGTGGAAAATCTACATATTTACAATGGGACACGACCTTCAAAGATATAAATACTTGGAAATGTACTCAGCCTTCTGGATACCAAGTTCACAGCTTTACAGGAGGGCACACCATGGGCTTAAGCTGCTTGCATCACGTCATCGGCGATGTGAAGACCATGATGACTTCCTGGCAGGTCATACACATGACAGCGACGTTCCAGACGTTCTCGGCTACCAGGCGAAATTCCGGCAAACAGCTAGATGACTCGTTCACTCCGGTACACAGGCAAAACTCTGGCATTCAGCTGGATGTCGACGTTCTCATAGACATGTAAATGAGAGGAAGTTATCTCATGTGAATGCGTTAGTTTAATACACATCACAATTTGAATATATGGTTGGATCTGCTCAATAGCACGAGCATTCCAACCCAATGCCGGTATTGTCTCTGTAGCCCGACACTGCTCCCTTCTCATGTACCTATTCTTTTATAAACAGCATACAGCTATTCTAGGTCCTGAATAAAGAATGTCACTGGTTAGGCCACTACTGGGTTAAAATTTCTCGTCTCACACGACCGCACTTCATGTATATTCTATTTCACCTAGTCATGCGTAAGTCAGGCTCTCAACTGCATTATGGATTTATAGACGTGACACGCACTTTCTTTGTATCTCTCATTTATGTCGAGAACACACACGCAACTCCACGCACTGAGATACCTGGCTATTGAAGTTAATTGAGCCGTATTAGTTTAGGCACATATGAGGCTCGACGCACGACCTCTTCGACACACGGACAGCGGTCATTACGGTTTCGTGCTGCTCCTACTATATTAATTAGCGACACACTGTACTCGCAAAAGCTTACTTAGATTGTGGGTATTTTCGCAGATGTTCACAGGCTTTAATAAATCATTGCGTTTCACTGCTCACTTTATAAAAATTATTTCTCCACAGACGACTCTCACGCACTAATCACGACGAACCACTACCGAACTGGCATTTCACTGAAAATGCACTGGGGTGTCTGCCTCCCAGCTCTTGAATATATAAGCGAGCTACGCGAGAGGCTCGAATGCTGAGGGTGGGGGGGGGGGGGGAATGCAATTTCTTCTCAGAATTCGGTCCGGTAATATGCAACCTAGAGTAACGAACAGGGTATCAAAATGTAGCTCCTGTATTCCCATCTCCACTGAGTGACTGTTTTTGAAATAGCTTCGTAGATTCTCAAGCAATCTCAAAAGCGTCCTTTTGTCTCTGGCGGTGAATGATGACGAGCACAGGGGATTCCTTGTGTTCGCTGTCACGGTTAGGGTCCAACATCTGTTAGTCATTAAGACGCGCCCTTGTTTACAGCGTAGTTATAGCTCTGTCAGTTAATTAGAGCACTTCTCGGTCTCATAATTATGCGTAAAATTCCCTGATTCAAATGAATGTTTGCGCTTAATTATCCATTGGGTATTTTGCGATTTATAAAAATTAACAGAAATAAAACAGCTGAACGCGATAAGTTGGCAGTGGTGGGTGAGCGAGGAAAACAGGGTATAATGTTAGTTTTCACGTTGGATATACTCTCTGGGCTCAGCTAGTGACCTAGATTCTCTGTCACGTGACAACGCGTCTCCTTTCATCTCGCTCGTGGTTGGAGTGAGAAAACTTCCAGTACAAGCGCTCTTGCACCGCCTTGCTGCTAATTACCAGCAACTAGAGCTCGGTCGCGCGACTCTGGATACTGCAAATCGAGTCCTGGTGCGGGCAGAAAAATTCTAACTTGGCCAGTTTTTATCGTAGAATGACGCGGAAAACGGCATATTTCATCTCCTGGATATCATGACATACCACAGGTGACGTTGTGAACGGTCACAATACATCCTGTACATGCGTACGTACATACATACTATACCACCTCGGGCATATCAGGGCATCATTTAAAATAATTCTGATTCACAAATAAATATATGAATGGAGTTCTTTGGATGAGAATCTTTGGAAATCACTTCCCGGGCCTCCAAGTCCCATCCTCCCTAATTTCATTGCGTCAACGGCTGGAGCTCAGTAGCATACGGGTAATGGAATGTTAGTAAAAGAAAAACGGACACTACATTAAATATAAGGAAATTAGGGTTCTCTCTAATGTAAGATGAATACACCAATATTATTAAATAGAACAGTTTTGTTCCCAATATTGACTAAGAATTTAATTAAACTGATAGAATCGCACGATAAAATTACACGAGATAATGTCATATTGTTACACACAAAAACAAAAAACAAAAAAGTCATGTGTATATAGTATGCCTCAAAGTCTTCGCCAGTTCATACACTGTTTCGGCTATCGCTTGGCATACTTTAAATCACCTTATTAGCGCGCACTAATACTGTATACACTTTACACAAACGCAGGTTTATTTATCACTTACAAATGATATTCGATTATATCTATTCGTTGAATGGATTGACAAAAATATATGAATGACATTTTCTCGTCAGGCCATAATATTTTAGTTGGCCGTCATGCTTATGGAATTTCTAACAGATAATTGCGTACATTTTTCTACCCACGAGATCACACCACCACATATCGAACACATGGTCTACCTGATCAAATCAATTACACATTATATTGAACACATACACGTATTTCTGGGTTTACCTGACCCTGTTATGTACAAAGCGAATCACTACCACGTTGGTTTCGTACCCATCACCATCAAACACTTAAGAACAACATAAATACATTATACAAAGAAACGAACAATCACTAGTAAATACAATGAAAAAAATATCTTTAAGATATGGCCTAATATGGCTTATATAGTGTCAGCTCAAATTCATCATCCTGACGCGAGTCGAACCCACGTTCGCTAGCTTGCAAGGTGCAAAAATCTGAAACACCTATCACGAGCTCATTTAATAGATAAAAATGGGGAGGAATACGTCCTTTACAGGCTCATAAAATTCTCAACGCTGGTCATAATATATCATTGGCATGGGATTTTTAATGCAGTGGTAAATGAAGGAGACTACTAGGGATAATGTGAGAGCTCTCAAAGACGACTCGATCCGCACACGGGACCAGGCTTCGCTTTTTACATCGTAAATCTGTCCCTCTTGCTGTGGTCACCGTTCAACCAGATGGGCCACCAGGACACTCTCTGTTTTCTTTCTTCACTTCTCATTTTGCTCGTTTCCAAGTACTCAATTATTCAGAGGCTGCCAATTCTTATTTATTATTCTGGCCATATACAGCCGAATTCAGTACGTCGCAATAATCATAATTATTCTAATTCTTTGTCATTCTGTCATCTCGAACATTTCATAAGTCTCATCTCCCCTGCCTTCACACTACTGCACCTTACAACCATCTCATTCATTCATCTTGAGGATTCTACTCAACAGGTGTTTGCTAGGGGCTTTACGTCGCACCGACACAGATAGGTCTTATGGCGACGATGGGATAGGAAAGGCCTAGAAGTTGGAAGGAAGTGGCCGTGGCCTTAATTAAGGTACAGCCCCAGCATTTGCCTGGTGTGAAAATGGGAAACCACGGAAAACCATCATCAGGGCTGCCGATAGTGGGATCAACAGGTGTTTAACTAACACTACCTCACTCACGTATTTATATAATTCATAAGTTGCACCTCGGGCTTGTACCCCTTTTGATGATCATATTCTTAATTATTAAGTAATTTATAAAAATACGTGCATTACCATGTGAAGCAAATACGTACTATATATTCAAATTATTATGAAGATCCATACCAGTTAGTAAAATTAGGAAGAAATTATAAATTCAGCTGAAGTGCCCTTGAAATATATGCTTCACACGCACCTGAGCTTAATGGGATATTACGTACTAATTCATACAAATGAGCCCGCTGAAATATTAGTGATTATCCTTATATCATAGAAATCCTAATTAAATAAATAAAACAATCCTTCCCAGTAACACGCGTATAGTGTCCTCTACATTTAATGTTATTAATTACGTAAAAATAAACAAGACTGATACGTACAATTATATCAATATGCGAACGTGCAGATCTCATGCCTAGTATATTTAAAAATGTACTCATCGATACTGTGTATGGTTTGCTGTCTTCTCAAGGACACACCTGGGGTTTTTAGACCTCCATCACGGCAGCTTCACTCGTAGATAGTCCTAGGTTCCTCTTCCTCGTGGTGTCATACTGTACATGATGTCTCGAACTGTGGTCTCCTACTGTAGGAATATCTCGATGTTCTCGGAAGCGATGAATGCTGGCACTAGGCGCGACTCTAGTTGATTCCAATCATGGGTTCGACGATCACTAATTAACATACAGGCAAAAATTGGAAATTGTTAATGAACACTGTTTATGCGTTTTCATGAACCTACTGGTGATTAGAGCCGCTCATTGATTCAAGTGGACTAACCCGAATAGCGGTAAGTCTGTGTAAATCACTATTCATTCCCCTTTTATCACACGCCCTGATTAATAGTTACTGTTAATTAACATGAGTGTCCATGGAGTATGCAGATGTTCTTCTGTCAAGAACACCGTTCTATTAATTTATTGAGCGTCACTCACTATTCATATGCCTTAAATTGGCCACTATTAATCAGTGAATGTAATCGGCTGTCTCACTAATTCTCAGCGACTTTTTGCGTTTGCCCGTCACTGAAGTTACAAACATTTATAGGAATACATGTTGAAATAACACCTCTGTTCATCACTACCGTACTTGTCTCGTCCCACAGGGCTTATTTTGCGATATCTATATCGCGCTGATATATATTTCTTCAACACAGCACTTCACACACTGTTATCCATTTTGCACAGTTCCACACTGATACATAAGCACTACGCCCGCACAAATTACAATGGGTTCCCGGAGCTAGGCCTGGGTTTCATTTATAGTATTTTGGATGAATTGTCGGAGAGGTGGTAAACCACACACCTATCCGAAATTTCGCTCCGATAATCATGATCTTCCAGCGACGTGAGGGTAATCAATTTGTAGCTCCTGACCCCTGTTTTACACTGATCTAATTTGATGTAGATCCGATCGTTGGGTCGTTCACAATCTCCAAAGCGTCCTTTTCATAAATTCACGCGTCGTGGATTACCTCGTGGAGACTCCCACTTTTTCTTACGTTGCCAGATCTTAACGCTTGGCTTCAATCTACGCAGTACTGTATGACGTGCGTCATTGCCAATCCACTCTTAATGGTATTGAGTTTTTGCACATCATCAATTTTCATAAAATACGCCGGTTCAAATTAGTCCTTACTCATAAATTTCCATAGGTTATCTCAAAAAATTATTATTTAAATATGGTGGGTTGGCAGCAATGAATGTGCGGTTAAATCGGTAAGGATCTTTATTTCTTGGGGTTAAGACGCCTTGATCCACCCCACTCTCTGACCAAATACCCTTTTACACGTTGCGTCCTCTCTTCTTCTTGCTCGCTCCAAGTGCGAGCGCAATTCCAAGGTTACGCGGTAATGCGCCTTCCTCCCCTCGGTGTAAGCACAGAGACCTGCCCCCTTCGAGCTTGCGTACCGCAACTCGTATCACGGTTTGGGGCATAAATTGCTAATTACGACACTATATGTCGCAGAATGTTGCGGAAAACGGCATAAATTGTTGACTGGGCCTCCTAACATGCCTATGGCGTGGTGATGAACGGTTACAATACATACATACAGACACACAGAGATGACGGAAGATTGTAAAACATCATCTCCTTGTTACTGTGGGCGTGACTGATACAAAAATACCATTCCTTTTCAATTCCGAGCACTGTACGGACAAAACTCTTATTTTATACAGAGTGAGCGGGAAGTAACTAGGTATTGAAATTGACGTATAACTTTTATGTTTGCAGAGTTATTAATTTGAAATTAATACAGTAAGGTAAATCCGGGACAGATGCCGCCCCGGTAGAGATGCCGCATACACTGTAGCTAAAGGTTCCCATCGTCACAGCTAGATGGCAATATGTGTGGTTTTTCAGTTTCTAAGGAAGAACTACTGTCTGCAAGTGTGACGAAATTTGCTCGTATATTACGCCAATTACAGCCGATATCATGAGGCGAGTACATGTTTCCTCCTGACAAAGTTTTTGCGTGTGTTAATTTATTGTATATTAAGTTGGCTTCAAATGCTTAAATCAGACGTTTTTAGTACAGTAGACGTCAGAAACATAACTGTAGTTGAGAGTAAGCTAATTTTGGGCCATGATAGCCTTGAGGTATAAAAACAGGAGGGTGCGGCGTCTCTCCCTGATAGTTGGCCTTCGGGCTGAGCAGCGGTCGCTGTGCAGGCCAGAGCCATTTCAAGGGTGTTAAGCGCCGTGGGGTTTTATATAACACAGTGAAGAATCCATTGCACATGCACATTTATAGTAAATCGAAATTAAAATATGATTTTAATGTTGTAAATTATCAGATAGATTTTTTCCATTGAATGATTATATTATGTGGATATAATTGTCTTGTAGTACGTTCTAGTGTTCGGTTATATTAAAGTTGAAGAAATTGGCTTAAATTTGATTTTGTCATTAATTATTTTACTCGCGGCATCGCTCCCGAGCAAAGTCGGCATCTATACCGGGATCCAGGGAGAGACGCCGCAGATGCAACAATTCCTTTGTTCACTCCTTTCTCCCATTTACTTTCAATTGCCAATATTTTGTTCATCCCTGATCAAATGTACATGTTTTCAAATTATGCTCGATGAATTTGCAACAATTTTTAAAGTAAATGTACCGAGATATAACAAAAGACATAAAAAGTGCGGCAACTCTCCCGGAATTACCCTATGTACACTGTTATATGAGAATATGATTGAATATCTTACAATTCCATTACATTTCGATGTAGGCACCCGTGGCGGTGACCAATCTCCTCAACCGACCTGGAATGGAATCGACAGTTTTCTGGAAGAAGTTGTGTGGGACGTTGGTAAGAACTTCCCGAATCCGTGTTTCCAATTAGTCCAACGTGCGAGGGTTCGTCCAGTACACCTCCTCTTTTGCCCAGCCCCATAAAAAAGTCACGGGTTGTTAGGTTTGGACTTCTTGCAGTCCATTCATAAGGTCCGCGTCTCCCCAGCCAACGCCCTGGGAACTTTTAATCCAACCAGTTCCACACATGTGCAAAGTAAGGCGGTTCGCCGCCTTGCACGAAGATGTCGGCGGTATTTTCCCATCCAGATACCGTGGGCCAAACGTAATCCTGAAGCATTTGAATGTAGCGCTCCCCATTCATTTTGTCACGCAGGAGATGTGGGCCGATGACATTTGTAGCCGTTATTCCACACCACACGGTCACTTTTGGAAGAGACTGCATCATCATTTCGGGATCCTGTGCCGCCCAGTAATGGAAGTTGTGCCGATCGATGAAACCTCCCACACATTCGTTACCCCAGCTGCAAATTTTTAAAAAGAATATAACCGCAGCCCCACTACTCTCTCTAAAGTCAACATTACTATTTTAAGAACTCACTCGGCAAATAAGTGGAAATATAACAAGTAAACACATCAAACAATAAATGAGAAAATGTAGGTGTTAAAGAACTTATGAAATTATAACTTCCCTTGAATAAAAAAATTCTCAACCATATACTCTCACATATTTCCGAATTGATATTCACGTCAGATTTTAAATAATGTACTGACAGTTTTACCCGCTGACGCTTCGTAATAATACAGTCATGGTTTTCACAGAAATATACTAGAACTAACGTTTTGCTTTTGTTTTAACTTAGAAAGCCTAACCTAAACTGGATGAGCCGAAGTTTTACAGTTTCACTCGCTTATTTAGCTTTGGTAGGCCCTACAGCAACGACAAACGAGAGAAAATACTCTTCACGACGTGCACCACTGATATATTCACGAGGAATGCCACTTAACTCGCAAAATCGTCTCCTATAATCCAAGATGAACGCAACAAAAATTCGCATGTACCCGAGCTAGCTGCTCCGCCGCCGTAAGACGCTGTGAATCTCGTGCTAGGCCGACAGCTATCACCCCGCCTCCCCAAGAGAAGGACGGCTTAGGCCCGGTTTCACAGTATACGCTTAAGCCTTGGATCGGGCTTAAGCGGGAGCTTAAACTCTGGACGAGTTTCACAGTGGGGAGTGCAAGTGGTAAGCCGAGCTTATCTGTGACTGGCTTAAGCTGTATGAAACTGAGGTTTAAGCTAAGCATTCAGTTCAGATGGTAGAGCGCTGGCCTTCTTATAGCCCAACTTGGCAGGTTCGATCCTGTCTCAGTCCTGTGGTGAAGGTGCTCAAATTCATAGTTAATGGGATGTAAAACCAATAACATTAAATAACTTATATTTCTGAATATATTTCGAGGCTCGTGAAATAATACAGTTTCCGTGTTCCGATATACAGTAAAAGAGACAAAAATGTCGGTCGGTCACTTGCTTTCTTGGCTTACGCTGCGTGAACCATCAACGATAGACCTCAAGTGTAAGTGTACGAATTGTAGAGCATAGAAACCTCTACAAAAAAAAGTCCGCGATGGTATATACCTATTTCCAACCGTTTGCCCTCTAGAAGCCATTTTATGCTATACTCAGCGGTAAAAAATATAACTCCTTCATATTAAATATTTCGATATTATTCTCCAATTCCTCATCGAAATAAATTGTTTGACCTCCTCCAGTATTTTATAAGGATTACAATAACCTTGTCAGGACATTATTTGCATGAATGGTTCAGAAGTTATGGCCATTTTAGACTGTAGTGGTAATACGTGTCAGCAGGACGGGCGAGTGACCTTTTTTAAACTTTATTTTTGTTACTATTATTGGAATCACATTTTCCGTTCATTTTTCTAAATTATCTTGGCTGATGTATAACCTACAAGTCAATCAATCATAGGCTACGGATGTAAACAAAGATGAGAATTGAATCATTGCGCATGCGCAAGCATTACCAACTTCGGAGATGTTCAACTTAGTAAAGCTGCACATGGTCCCCCTACTGTGAAACCCGTAGTGTTTAAGCCAAAGAGTAAGCCTTGCTTAAGCGGTGTGCGTGGCTTACTAAAGCTTCGGCTTAAACTCAAACTGTGAAACCGGGCCTTAAAGTGCATCCATCAACCAAGCGACTTGAATTTAGCAGGGGTCTCTTTCGCGCCGGCTAAGAAACCCAGCTCAATGGGGAGACCTGGACTGCGGTAGAACGAATGGGTTATCAAAACAGCTGTACTTGCCTTGAATTAGCTGTTTGCAGTTTTTGACATGATAAAGAAATGCTGTAAGGAATAATAAGAAAATGTGAATACAAAATTATTTGCCCCAGCAGCGCTGGGGTAGCTGGGGTTCAGTGCACGCCACTGCTCCCACATGGAATATGGCGTCATCACCCCGGACGATTTTGTAAAACAATTCAGGCCAACCTTCGTGGCAGAAACTGCATCCTTTTCTTCCTTACATGTTCCAACTAGCAAAACCAGGATTAATCCACCCCTTCATATCCCGTATTTCCGCCTCTCTCTCGCTCAAAGAACTTTATTTATCCGCATACCAACCCTCCTTAACTCTTTATCTTCTGACAGGAACTTGGACGTTTTTTTTTCGTATGCCGCCTTTAATCGAATCTTCTTTAACTTAACCTAGTTCATTTTCTTCATATCCCTTTTTTCTCTTCGCATTGCTGTCCCCTCTCTTGTACATAATGTAACATTTATTTATTTTTTACTGTACTATACCGTGACTTGTGTGTTATATCTGTATTTATCTTAGTATGCCTAGCTATAGGCCTAAGTTCTCCTCTTCGTTTCACGTTCAATCTTTAATTTTCCTCATTGTTTCTTTTGCCTTCATGTTTTGTTGGTAATTGGTGTCTCTACAGTTATTTTGTTAGTTTTTAATTTTTCCCTCCATTTTTATCAGATTTTTTTCGTCATTTATTTTCGTCCACTTATTTTTTATGTTTGCTATATGCTACTCCATTGTAATTTTTTTCATTGCGGAACTCTGTAATTCGGCTTCTCGCTGTTTTGGTTTCCCAAATAAATAAATTTTAAAAATAATACTCCATTCTGCGATCACAGTCTTTTGGCGTTAGCTGTTGTACGAATTGGGGTTTCCATGTTCGAGATTTTAATTCTTTATGCAAAACCTGACGCACAGCCTTGTGAGTCTGCTCTCGCGAGCTGCCTGGTGTGCTGATTTCCCCGAGCTACGATTGAACATGTTCCGCACAATCGCCACATTCTTAGGACTCCGAGACGTGGATAGGCGACCTGTTTTTACTGCATCTTGTACAGAACCTGTGGTCATTAGCTTCGTGTGACAGTTCTTTATTATCTCCGGACGAAATGTCGCATTCCTTCCCTTCATCTTCATCTTTATCTTCCCTTCCCTTCATTACTTCCCATCTCTATTCTCTACACAAGAACGATCGAATTCCAGAGCTCATAGCGCGAAGCAATTTGTGCTCGTTCTCTTACTGCAGGGCGATCGACCATCTTTGTTACTGTTGAGTGTACCGCCCCTCACGGCCACCGTCGGTACTACGCGGCATGAAAAATCACTATCCTGGTTCTGTATGTCTACTCTGTTTCCAATATTAATCCATCAATATAAAAACTTGACAGCTATATAGTAATACCTAGTTAGTTCCCTCCCATCCTGTACATTTAGTTAGGAAATGTAGCAACTCACTTGGTAGGCATTAAATATTGTAATTTTAGGAAGCAATATAAGTCGTCTTTTTTCAAATTTATTGGTGTCGGCACTATGTGAACATTTGGCTCAGTTTTACTGCAGAATGCTCTTCCTAATGCCAACTATGGCGTGTTTCTGTGGTGGTTGGTCGTGTGGTGTGTTTTGTGTAGATCGAAAGGTTTGCATTAAGAATGTAGGAAAATCAGAAGGAAGATGATATTAACCCAACGGTTATAGAAATAATTCAATTGCATCAGCAAAGGGCTGTGGTAATCCAATAAATCCCACTTTATTAGGTCCTTTACGAATTTGAATATAACCTAAAACCTTTCGCTCCAATAAAGTAAGGAAAGCCACCCCAATTAAAACACAAATAATTAACATAACAGCCCCTAACATTCTTATTAAAATCTCTATTATCAATACTATCTGTAATACTCTTACATTTTTGAATTCTAAATTCAATACACTTCTCTGTCAAAGTAGTATTAATATTTATCACTTATATATAAAAATGATTTTGAATATTTAGTCCTTTCGTACTAAAATATTCATTTATTATGAAGATAGAAACTGACCTGGCTTACGCCGGTCTGAACTCAGATCATGTAAGGATTTAAAAGTCGAACACTCTGTTCTCAAGCCAGAGGCAGCCACCTGTAGATGAGGGTGGTAGAAAACATCCACGGTATAACGTACTTTGTGTAAGAGCTACCTAAAAGTTGGACGAGGGACACCCAAATTAAAGACCGTGGGTTGACAACTACGGTTCCCTTAGGAGCTCTGGCGTTGCTTCCATTAACATGTGTTAGGCTCCTCACTTTCAGCATGTCTATCCGACCTTGCTTGGTCAACTCTCGTTGCGAGCCCTAGAGAATCCTTCATGTTCACGCCTTTCGAAGGGTCTTCCTTTCTTTTGCCAATAACTTCATTCTTCGAAGTGTAGTGCCTCTTCCATTTCCCTTCTATGTCAAGAAAGGATGGTTACCTAGTTGTACGTCCACTTAAAACAATGGGCACAACCAGGGGAATTAATCGTACGCAATTAAAACACAGGCCCGTTCGGCAATCGAACCCGGGGCTCTCTGAAACGAAGGCCACGAAGACAGAATGATTTCTAAAAGTTATTCAGTCAGGGAGCCTTAGAGTTACCCGCTGTTGATTTTTACCTTAAAATTCTGTCTTGGGTGTGAAATCTCAGACATACCAAAAGATCTTTTTTCTGCAGAGTGTTAATTTGATAACTGCCCTGAAAGTCATGTGTCTGCTCCAGTCTCAAGTTGTGTGAGCTGAGGCTGTATCCCCGCTAGCGATTTGGTCTGTACATCAGTATATACTCTAGTGATTCCTGGGGAAAGGAACTAATAAACTTGGTAGCAAACATACACTCCTCTGCTTGCACAAGCAGTCCCAATCTCATACAATGGTGGCCACCGATGCTCCTTTATTTTCTTCCAAGTCTCCTCCCTCCGAGTTTCTCTTTCTCCCTCTCTCTTGTTAATCGGCTGGTTCCTTTTCTCTCTCTTCTCCAATATTATTCAATTTAGCCGACGTGATTGGGAGTAGCGTTGGCCGCAGTTATTGGCGCCTCTCTGTTAGGCCAGCAAACAAGCTTCCCCCAGGGTGTGATTAGCACTCACTACTTACCACTACAATTCCGCATCATCATCATCATCATCATCATCATCATCATCATCATCATCCCAATAATAATAATAATAATAATAATAATAATAATAATAATAATAATAATAATAATTAGACCTATTACTTTTAAACTTTCTTCAGTTTATCTTATTTATAGGATCGCAGGAGGTACCCAGGCTTATTTTGGTTTTGGCCAGGTTTTTAAGGCCACATGTCCGTCCTAACACAGTGTGATTTTTGAGACGACCGAGGATCGAACCACAGCTTTCCTAGTGGAAAATCAGCACCTAAGATAACCGTGTCTCGATATTATTGTTATCACTACTATTCTTCTTCCCCCTGACATTTCTCATTTATTTATATTCAAACCCTACGTGTAGATGTGGTACAGTTTTATAGCCGGATGCCCTTCTTAACGCCAATCCTAAGTGAAGGGATATATTCACTACTACACGTCTCTATGGTGTTTGGTGTGTTGCGTGTATACGAAGTAGTGTGCATTTAAGAACAAAAACACGGGACGCCTGAGCCAGAAGAATTAATCAGACGCGGCTAAAATCCCCAGAATCGAACCCTGGACATCTTGAACTAAAGACCAAAACATCAAACATTCCTTCAAATAATAATAATAATAATAATAATAATAATAATAATAATAATAATAATAATAATAATAATAATAATAATAATAATAATAATAATAATAATAATAATACCAAGCAAGCTTAGCAATAGTGCTGAGGGTACCGTTACGCTGATCTCGTAATACTCCAACATCTGCAAGCCATGTGGTTGTCAGCAGTCGTCTTGATGGAATGTACGTGCGACGTGTTTGGTTTGTATTATCGTACTAATGCAAGCGATTTCTTCCACGATTTTGAAAGAGTTGCTAATTTCTTTTTCTGCTATTGGTATTGGCTTTACGTCGCACCGAGACAGATAGGTCTTATGGCGACTATAGGACAGAAAAGGGCTCGGAATGGGAAGGAGGCGGCCGTGGCCTTAATTTAGGTACAGCCCCAGCATTTGATTGGTGTGAAAATGGGAAACTACGGGATACCATCTTCAGGCCAGCCGACAGTGGGGTTCGAACCCACTATCTTCCAAATACTGTATACTGGCCGCACTTAAGCAACTGTAGCTATCGAGCTCGGTTTGAAAGAGTTGATCATAAACATGATGAAAAGGTTATATCCGTCAACTAGCTGATGTACCCGTGCTTCGCTACGGAATTCTACATTGTATACAAAATTCTAGGTTAGGTAGTGTACACCTTGTGAGCAAGATTGTATTATAATGTACAGCTCTTAACGTTACCTTAGAAACGTGAACGGGGAAGTCACCAAACGTCTTTTCTCATATGAAGACTGGGCTCGGGAATTTTCATTGTAATGGGAGGCCTGATGCCTACC
Organism: Anabrus simplex; assembly: GCF_040414725.1. Classification (NCBI taxonomy): domain Eukaryota; kingdom Metazoa; phylum Arthropoda; class Insecta; order Orthoptera; family Tettigoniidae; genus Anabrus; species Anabrus simplex. The sequence continues at coordinate 387,085,327 of NC_090268.1, forward strand.
ACCTGCTTTTTTACATCCTCAGAAAGACTGTCTTGGTGGTTTTCCTAAGGGAAATGAACATAGGTCATTACAATGACGTCAATAGGAATGGCGCGATTAAAAGCAATATGAAATACTTGATCAAATGAAAAACTACGCATTTCCTCACTTTTAACGAACAGTACTACGCTACCGATCTAACAGTCCAAAGTTCCAGAGCTGGAATGACCAAGCCGCAGACAGCCGTGATCCCTGAACACTCTTCGTTTTCTTTTTGGCGGGGGGGGGGGTTCGAAAAGTGGAGAGTCCCAGGGCAAATCTATGCCCTTTTACTAATTTCTTTTCTAGGAGTACCCGATAAGTCGGAAAATCTCATTTCACTAAACTGGCGACGGAAAAATCTGACTTGGAGGAAAATGTTTCCTCCAAGCCAGAGGAGAAAACTCCTCTTCACTGCTAATTTGGAATAAAATGAATGTAGAATTTAATATTAGTGAAGAGAAAGACGCTTTTCTTAAGAAACGGCTCTTTTGAGGGTTGAATTTTGAATTATTTAGTGAATTGCAGTGCTATAATTTGGAATAGGCATAAATTGTAATAATTCTAGACCAGGTCATACTACTATTACTAAGTAAGCCACTGCCAAATGTGCACACCGCTCATTCAAAACAGTGCGTCAGAGTAGGGATCGAATAGGTGGAATACTATGATGAACCAGTGTGTTACGTACCAGCAGTATCAGACAATGTATGAATCAGAGGAAAGGCATGCTAAAGAAAAATTTCTTCTAACTCCCCAGCTATTTCCCGCCAATATTCAGTCAGGCTGTTATACTCGGTACGCAACAGTAATCCCATCTATCGGAGTTGAGGGCACCATAAGAAGCAAAGAACATCACAACAATGGTCAATGTAATGTCATTTTTGATCAGTGTTATGAGCGTTCGATATTGTAGGCCTTCACATTTAGTTTTCTTCCGACTCTGAAATACTACTCTTATCATAGTCTGTACGGTAAAACTAAATAAAACATAAATTATTGGAAATTGTATTCTCTATAACTTTTGTTATGTAGTACTTTTCGATAGGAGCAATAACATTGGTATTTAGGCGCATATCCTTAAACTACCATTTCATCCAGGGCCAGTAAAATTGTTTATAGCTTAGGCTATAGTTTCTTCTTCCTCGACTCTATATACTTATTTTCATCAAATTCTGTTCACCCATTTTCTCGTGGCTCGGCGTTGATGTGGACTTAGCAATAAAAATCGAAATTCATGAATGTTTGTGTTATCATAGCTGGTACGGTAAAAATGTATAAGACATAAATGATCGGAAATCTAATTCTATGTAACTTTAGTTATGTAGTATTTATGGATAGGACCATTAATAATATACAAATTTAAGAATTGAATTTTAGGCCTTCCCCTAAACTACCTTTTCATTCAGCGTGAATAAAATGATTTATAGCCTAGATTGTAGTGGCTCATCCCCCTATTTTACATACCGATTTTCATGAAATTCTCTTCTCGTGATGCGTGTACATACATACATACAGACAGGCAGACAGACAGACAGACAGACAGACATTACGGAAAAGTAAAAAAGACCATTTCCTCGTTACTGTGGACATGACCGATACAGAAATACCATTTTTTTTTTTAATTCTGAGCAATGTACAGGCAAAACTCTTATTTCATATATATTTGTCTTTGGATCGTTTTGTTTGAATTAATTAAACACAAACTTCGCTAGCCAGTACGAAACTTACCCATATTAAAGTACAGACGTCCAGATTATTTTTCGTATTTCATCACCCACTCTTCACCACATGACTTAGGAAGTTAACTTCACCCTTCGGTTTCTGGCTAAGAGTAGCGTTTGTGTTTTGTACTTCTCGCTTTGTCCGCCTCTGTTGTGTAGTGTGATAAGCTGCCAACCCCGGAGGCACGGGTTCGATTCCTGGCTCTGCTACGAAATTTGAAACGTGGTGCGAGAACTGGAACGGGGTCTACTCAGCCTCGGGAGGTCAACTGAGTATAGGGGGTTCGATGCCTACCTCAGCCATTCTCGGAGTGGTTTTCCGTGGTTTTCAATTTCCTGTCCATGTAAATGCCGGGATGGTATCTAACGTAAGGCCACGGTCACTTCATTGCCACTCCAAGCCCATCGTCACTATAAGACCTATCTGTGTCAGTGCAACGTAACTCAATTTTTTTAAAAAATTTCTAGCTTTGAACGCTTTTTGTTCAATTAATCTTCTTGTAGGACGAACCGTTACTGATATACAGTATTTCCAGAAAATTGTTCAAATTCTTTATGTAATAATAATAATAATAATAATAATAATAATAATAATAATAATAATAATAATAATAATAATAATAATTTATCCTCCACGATGGTAGCAGAGTAAATGAGATTGAATGAAGATGCAGCAAAGCTAAGGCAGTGGGCTCAAAGTTGTGATCAACAGTATTCTGCAAGAAAGAAGTCAGCTCTCGGATGGAACTATATTTACATAGAACTGTTTTCAGTCCAACTTTGTTGTACGGAAGTGAAAGCTGAGTTGCTTCATAAGTTAGAAATAAAAGAGGCTGAAGTAGCGAGAATGATCGCTGGTACAAACAGATGCGAACAATGCAGGAGAGTACTCGAAATGAGGAAACAGAGACAAAGTTAGGAATGAACTCGATTGATGAAGCTGTACGCACAAACCGGCTTCGGTGTTTGGGGTCATGTGAGGCGAATGGAGAAGGATAGGTAACGTAGGATAATAAACGGACCTGGTCAAGGATTGTAAGACCCCCACTGTCGGCAGCCCTGAAGATGGTTTTCCGTAGTTTCCTATTCTCACACCGGGCAAAATTCTGGGTCTATACCTTAATTAAGCTCACGGCAAATTCCTTTCCACTCCTGGGCCTTTCTTATCCCATCGTCGCCATAAGACCTATGTGTGTCGGTGCGACGTGAAGCAAATTATAGAAAAGGAGGGTAAGAGAAGTAGAGGCAGACCACTATGCTTAGACTTGGTTTCTAATGATTTAAGAGGTGTGGAACTCAACAGAGCCACAAGGTTAGTTACAAAATGAGTTTGTGGAGGCGTTTAGTAAATTCACAGAGACTTGCAGACTGAACGCTAATAGACATAACAGTCTATAATGAAGATACATGAATATTAATCTTTAGTGTGGACAGAGAAATCTTCACATCAGTCAGATTTCAATGAATGCTGGGTGAATCGTCAATTATTACAGCTTGCATTTAATGGAAATTATCATTTTCAGAGGTAGTTTTATAATCATTTGCTAAAAAATGGATGTGGAACTCGGATCAGTTAGCTGATTATGATTTAGAATTATCTTGCAAATGTACTGTAAAATATACTATTACTTCTATTTTGGAATTAGACTTTGTACGGAAAATGAGATTTTGAAAACACGAATAGAAATTCACTCTCTACAAACGTACTTTACTCACACGTACAGTGTATGAATGTATCTAAATACGTAGTACAGTCATTAAGTTCTGAGACTGACCGTATGATGGCGCTGTTCTGCACTATAGCGCATAGGTGGCGCCGTGGTATGGTACCATGTCAGTTAGTCTCTCGTCCCTGCAAGAGACAGTTGAGTGCATGCACTGGAACCAGACGTACGGTCGTTGTTGTGGCGGTGATTAGAATGCTCGAGTCGGACCTTGACATATCACAGTATGAGCAACAGGCAAACATCAAGTTCTGCCAGAAATTTGGCAAAACCGCTGCCGAAACGGTTGAAATGATGCAGCAGGTTTACGGTGAGGACGCATTGAGTCGCAGTGTTGAGTTTAGATGGCACAGACGTTTTGTGCAAGGACGGGACAGTTTGGAAGATGTTGTGCGTACTGGTCGGCCATAAACATTTCGAACGGAACGCAAGATCCAAGAAGTCGCAACGTTGGTGCGTACTAACCGCTCCCAATCGGTAGACGATCTCGCAGCAGCAATAGGGTTTAACCATGGTACTCGCCAAAAAATTCTGACGGATGACCTCAACATGTCTCGTGTTACCCAGCACAGTGTCGCAAGACCAACGTGATGATCGCATGGCGATTTGTGGTGACCTCATCAGTAGTGCTGACGATGATCCGACGTTTCTCAACCGGATAATAACTGGAGACGAAACATGGTGTTTCCTTTCAGCGGTGCTTCCAGAAGCTATACCAACGTTGGAAAACGTGCATAAAGACCAACGGCGACTATTTTGAGGGTGGATGTGGCTCTGTTTAAGTGGTTAACGGCCAACGGCGACTATTTTGAGGGTGGATGTGGTTTAGTGTAGGTGTACGCCGTGTAATGCGGTATCTTGTGCAACATACAGAGTCGTGTGGGTGCCTATCCTCCAGGCGTCAAGTCTCAGAACTTAATGGCTGTACTACGTATTATACAGCTATTGAATTAAAATACAGTTTGTAAATTTAAGTGATACAGAATCGGCTTTCGGAAGCTTCGTTCCATCATAATTGGATCTATTAAAGTTAAAATGTTAAAAAGTATACTAAAATTCACGTGTCTTCTTCTTCTTCTTCTTCCTCTCCGTAGTGTTTATCCCGCGTAATTGAAGGGTCTGCTTTTCAGCACTTCGCTTTCCTTCGCTTCCGATCCTTGACGTCACCTGGAGAAATGTCCACCAAGCACATGTCCTTCCATAGTGCGTCAAGCCTTCTCTTCCTTGGCCATCCCCGTGGTAAACGGCCCTCGGGGTTCCAATCTAGTGCCACATTCCCAACTGAGGTACCACTGCTGCGCAGTACATGGCCATACCATCTTAGACAAGTCTAATTGGAGTCAGTAATTGGAGCCGCTCAAAATGCCGCTCTGACGTCCTGTTTCGCCGTGGTCCAGTTTTCTGAGTCTCAGCATTTCGCCCCGCAGAGTGCTACATGAAGAACAACCGTTCTATAAATCTTTGATTTTAAGTAGAGCGGGATCTTCCGGTCGAAAAGGATTCGGGTAACTTGGCGCCAATTTATCCAGGCTGCGTTTACTCTGTCCCTTGTTTCTGGCAGTGTATCACAATCTTATACAATGACTGATCCCAAATATAGGGTGTCTTATATAAACTAAGACCGAACGCACGGAGTTTGCAATCTGCGCTACTGCAGCTGCCTCAGCCGAACTCAAGTCACGCGCAGCCGCCCTGCTTTAACCGTGTATACAATCTTACCTTATAAAAGATGCTGGAAGTGTCGTCCTTACTGGGTTATACAGGAATTGTATCTAATAACCACATTCTGGCTGACGCGAGTAAGTTCTGCCAGTATAATGTTTCTGATTTCATTCGCAATGTTTTCTTTCAGTTCTTCCAATGTGTGAGGATTTGTTCGATACAATTTTTCTTTTAGTTTACTCCGCAAGTAAAAATCGCACACTGTTAGATCTGGAGAATGAGGGTGATACAGACCAGCACCGATCACTCTGTCTGCAAACACTTCCGAGACTGTAAGAAGGGAATCTTCTGCCGTATGTGCAGGGGCTGAATCTTGTTGAAACCACCCCCACCATTTTTCTTCTTCCGTTAACTGATGGAAGAAGGCGTCAAAATGTCATCTTGGTACCTCTCTGCATTTACTGTCGTCTCGAAGAAAAGTAGACCCAATTATCGTCTTGCACTAATAGCACAGCAAACACCACTCTTCCTATGATAATGAGGGACTTCAAACCCCATTAGTATTTTCTGCACACCAATAGCGAGGGTTATGACTGTTCACGCGACCATTAAAATGAAACCAGAACTTTTACATACGAAAATACAGTGTTGCAATGATAACTGTTTCACCATATCAACAGCTGAGATTCAGACTGGTAACTGATGATGAGAGAACTTGTGTCGATCTATATGCAAGAATTGTGTCTCTGTTGTGGTTTCTGGCGGGTGTTTGTGGCTTATTTTGATGTGTTGACCTAGCGTTGGTGTTGGCTAGTATTTTAAAATCTTTATTTGCTGTTATTTGTGTTATATTTGTGGAAGTTTTTACGCTCTAAGTGGCAGTTATTTTTAATTTGCTGCAATGGTTCCAGAACTCTAGATAGAAAGGCAATTTATTATATATATCTCTATAAATTCTTGCCCTAAGTGTCAGCCATCTTGTCCGATTTAACACAATTGCCATAGAAACCACGGGTCATATAGGGACTCTACACTACATATCCGGTGTTGCCTAGACCACAGAATATGTATTGTTTAATTACATCTATGTCCAATCTAAGTAAACCATCTCTTACTTAGTCAGCCATCGTTAGAGCGGCGTCGATGTTGCTTCATGTCCGTAGGTTTTAACCTTAAAGTGCCCTACACGTGTCCCCCGGGTGGTGTTAAGAAAGCAACATAACTGGCTGCCAGACAATCTTTCCAGAACTCCTGGCTACACGACAAATACATACCAACTGAATAAGAAGATGACACAACACTATATCAAAAGCCTTTTGCAGGGCCAAACATCTAGAAAACTTGGACCAAATATTGAAATATGTCAATTAAATATTGAGGGCATTAGTAGAACCAAATGTCAAATCTTACAAAAGATGTTGCTAAAGCATAATATCGATGTGGTTGCCTTACGGGAAACTCATGCAGATAGTGAAGACCAACTTTGTTCTAGAGCAGAGATTTCCAATTTGTAAAGGCTCGAGGGCCACACTGGCAGCCCTAGGCAGGATCGCGGGCCGCATTTCAATAATAGGCCAATTTTAGTAGAATTCCGCAAACAGAACAGAGGTACCAGTATGAAATAATGTGCATAGTCCAAATGAATCAAAGGTTTAATAATTTCAATTGCTTACAAGACTCTTTTACAATTGCATGAAAGAATGAAATTAAAAATAAACACTACTTTACGCCGGATAATTGAATTTTGAAGAGCATCCATTAATGTCACTTCATGATAAGTAATATTTGACAAATGACAAGCAAGAAAAATATACCTAAAGACAAACTGAAATCAATAATCTACATACATACATACATTATCATTATAGACTGTTATGCCTTTCAGCGTTCAGTCTGCAAGCCTCTGAGAATTTACTAAACGTCGCCACAATCCTCGATTTGCAACTAGTGTTGTGGCCTCATTTAGTTCTATACCTCTTATCTTTAAATCGTTAGAAACAGAGTCTAACCATCGTCGTCTTGGTCTCCCTCTACTTCTCTTACCCTCCATAACAGAGTCCATTATTCTCCTAGGTAACCTATCCTCCTCCATTCGCCTCACATGACCCCACCACCGAAGCCGGTTTATGCGTACAGCTTCATCCATCGAGTTCATTCCTAAATTAGCCTTTATCTCCTCATTCCGAGTTCCCTCCTGCCATTGTTCCCACCTGTTTGTACCAGCAATCATTCTTGCTACTTTCATGTCTGTTACTTCTAACTTATGAATAAGATATCCTGAGTCCACCCAGCTTTCGCTCCCATAAAGCAAAGTTGGTCTGAAAACAGACCGATGTAAAGATAATTTCGTCTGGGAGCTGACTTCCTTCTTACAGAATACTGCTGATCGCAACTGCGAGCTCACTGCATTAGCTTTACTACACCTTGATTCAATCTCACTTACTATATTACCATCCTGGGAAAACACACAACCTAAATACTTGAAATTATCGACCTGTTCTAGCTTTGTATCACCAATCTGACATTCAATTCTGTTGAATTTCTTACCTACTGACATCAATTTAGTTTTCGAGAGGCTAATTTTCATACCATACTCATTGCACCTATTTTCAAGTTCCAAGATGTTAGACTGCAGGCTTTCGGCACAGTCTGCCATTAAGACCAAGTCGTCGGCATAGGCCAGGCTGCTTACTACATTTCCACCTAACTGAATCCCTCCCTGCCATTTTATACCTTTCAGCATATGATCCATGTAAACTACAAACAGCAAAGGTGAAAGATTACAGCCTTGTCTAACTCCTGTAAGTACCCTGAACCAAGAACTCATTCTACCATCAATTCTCACTGAAGCCCAATTGTCAACATAAATGCCTTTGATTGATTTTAATAATCTACCTTTAATTCCATAGTCCCCCAGTATAGCGAACATATTTTCCCTCGGTACCCTGTCATATGCTTTCTCTAGATCTACGAAACATAAACACAACTGCCTATTCCTCTCGTAGCATTTTTCAATTACCTGGCGCATACTGAAAATCTGATCCTGACAGCCTCTCTGTGGTCTGAAACCACACTGGTTTTCATCCAACTTCCTCTCAACGACTGATCGCACCCTCCCTTCCAAGATGCCTGTGAATACTTTGCCTGGTATACTAATCAATGAGATACCTCGATAGTTGTTGCAATCCTTCCTGTTCCCTTGCTTATAGATAGGTGCAATTACTGCTTTTGTCCAATCTGAAGGTACCTTACCAACACTCCACGCTAATTTGACTACTCTATGAAGCCATTTCATCCCTGCCTTCCCACTATACTTCACCATTTCAGGTCTAATTTCATCTATTCCTGCTGCCTTATGACAATGGAGTTTATTTACTATCCTTTCCACTTCCTCAAGCATAATTTCACCAACATCATTTTCCTCCTCCCCAAGAGCTTGACTGTTTGCAACACCACCATGATGATTTCCTTTTACATTGAGAAGATGTTCAAAATATTCCCTCCACCTCTCCAGTGATTCCCTGGGATCTGTTATGAGTTCACCTGAATTACTCAAAACACTGTTCATTTCCTTTTTCCCTCCCTTCCTAAGATTCTTTATTACTGTCCAGAAAGGTTTCCCTGCTGCTTGACCTAGCCTTTCCAGGTTATTACCAAAATCTTCCCACGACTTCTTTTTGGATTCAACAACTATTTGTTTCGCTCTGTTTCTTTCATCTACGTACAAATCCCTGTCTGCCTCGGCCCTTGTTTGGAGCCATTTCTGATAAGCCTTCTTTTTACGTTTACAGGCTGCTCTCACTTCATCATTCCACCAAGATGTTCGCCTTTTCCCATCTTTACACACAGTTGTTCCTAGGCATTCCCTTGCTGTTTCTACTACAGCATCCCTGTATGCCACCCATTCACTTTCTATATCCTGAATCTGCTTACTGTCTACTGTTCGAAACTTCTCACTAATCATATCCATGTACTTCTGTCTAATTTCCTCGTCCTGGAGATTTTCTACCCTTATTCGTTTGCAGACAGATTTCACTTTCTCTACCCTAGGCCTAGAGATACTTAGTTCACTACAGATCAGATAATGGTCTGTATCATCGAAAAATCCCCGAAAAACTCGTACATTCCTAAAAGATTTCCTGAATTCAAAGTCTGTTAAGATATAGTCTATTATGGATCTGGTACCCCTAGCCTCCCATGTGTAGCGGTGAATAGCCTTATGCTTGAAGAATGTATTCGTAACAGCTAAACGCATACTAGCACAGAAGTCCAGCAAACGCTTCCCATTCCCATTAGCTTCCATATCTTCCCCACATTTACCAATCACCCTTTCGTATCCTTCAATTCTATTCCCAACTCTCGCATTGAAATCGCCCATTAGCACTATTCTATCCTTGCTGTTGACCCTGACCACGACGTCACTCAATGCTTCATAAAACTTGTCAACTTCATCCTCATCTGCACCCTCACATGGTGAATACACGGACACAATTCTTGTCCTAATTCCTCCCACAGACAAATCTACCCACATCATTCGCTCACTTACGTGCCTAACAGAAACTATGTTGCGTGCAATGGTATTCCTGATAAAGAGCCCTACCCCAGACTCTGCCCTTCCCTTTCTAACACCCGTCAAGTACACTTTATAATCTCCTATCTCTTCCTCCTTATCTCCCCTTACCCGAATATCACTTACTCCTAGCACATCCAGATGCATCCTCTTTGCTGACTCAGCAAGTTCTACCTTCTTTCTTCCATAAGCCCCATTAATATTGATAGCTCCCCATCGAATTCCATTTCGTTCGCCAAGTTGTTTCCAAGGAGTCCCTCGCCTGTCAAATGGGAGTGGGACTCCATTACTCCCATAGGTCCGAGGCTTGCTTAAAGTGTTCTGAGCTCGGTAAATTCATGAAGCAGGATGCTGCCCTACTTGCACATAGTCCAAGTGAGGATCTCTCCTCTAACGGGTTATGGACCACCGGTGAATTGTGTAGTCCTAGCCGCCTGAGCACAAGGAGGGCCACGACTCAGAATATGTCCGAGATGCCCACTCCCATTCCATAGCAACTGGTATCCCGACTCTCAGGACCACTTACTAGGCCACTCAGCCGTTGCCCATGGTTCACGAACTAGGACGTGACTACAAAACTTAACGAAGGACTATTTAGTCGGATTAGTGTGAAGGGAGCAATGATATACAATTGTAAGAGCCTAAAATCCGAGCAGAGTACTTCCAGGAGTACTTCCCTAACCAGCACCAGCAATGAGAGAAGACCGCTTCTTGCACCAGTGGTATTCATACGTCCACAGTGAGGTTGGCATGGATCCCATAGCCATTTTTATAATGATTAATACCTAGCACTGGCATTAGCGAGGGTTCATTTTCCGTCGAAGTTTAGATTTTAATTTTTAAATCTAAAATAATTTATTCAAATCAAGTGAATGCTTAAAACCAGGAAACAATATTAAAGAATGAATTAGTTCTGAATTGGTTCTATGAAGGGTATAAAATTAATACATTTTTGAACGAGCTATGACAATTTTTTTGTAAATTTTCTTCACATTTCTTAAAATAATTTTAAAAGCCCTCGCGGGCCGCAGAATATACCTTTCGGCGATCCCTATAGAACAAGCTGGCTTTCGCCCCAATCGAAGTTGCGCAGATCAAGTTTTGGCACTCACGTCACATATTGAAGCAGGTTTTTAGAGGAAGATGAAAACATCTGTGGTTTTCATTGATTTATCAGCAGCGTATGACACCGTCTGGCGGCAAGGCCAGACGGTGATAATTCCGTGCCATCAAGTTACAAAGCTTATTGATACCATGATTGGAAACAAAGGATTTCAGGTCATTATGCGAAACAAAACCAGTAGCCAGAAATTTCTCCAAAATGGCCTCCCTCAAGGTTCTGTTCTAGCTCCACTGCTCTTCAGCCTTGACATTGCTGATATGCCAGAAACTCAGCAAAAAATTTGGATATGCTGATGATTGGGCCATGGCAACTAGACACACTCACTTTGAACCCATGGAAGAAACTCTAACATCTGATTTAATATATAAGTAATAATAATAATAATAACGTAATTTTGATTTGTCTGTGCTTGCAGAGTATTTTCGAAAATGGAGGCTTCGACCAAATGCATCAAAAAAAGAGAGGTGACTTGCTTCAATCTCAACAACAGACAGTCCAATAGGACTCTGGAAGTCTACTTGGATGGTACACAAGTTACGCACAGTGAGGAACCGACATATCTGGGAGTCACACTAGACAGGACCCTGTCGTTTAAATCACATCTCACAAAAACTGCTGCGAAACTAAGAACGAGAAACAACATCATACAAAAGCTTTCTAGAACCACATGGGGATCATCCGCCACAACTCTGCGGACGTCCGCGTTGAGATTGGTATACTCTGCGGCGGAGTACTGTGCACCAGTATGGTTGAACAACGCCCATACTAACAAATTTGATGTCCAACTTAATAGTACTATGCGCATTATTACAGGAACAATCAGGTCTACTCCCTCCATCTGGCTGCCTGTCCTAAGTAACATACCACCCCCTAACCTGCGAAGGTAAGTAGCTTTGATCGGAGAATACAACAATATCCTAGCGAACCCTGGACTACCGGTACACTCTGACATCTCGGACCTCAGAATCAACCGACTCCGTTCGAGACATCCACCTCTTGCAACTGACATCAACCACATCGGGTTCAACATCACCGACTCCTGGAGGGAAGAATGGATGCAAAACGCTCTAACTACACCCCAGGCAATGCCATGCATCAGTAAGACAGGTCCAGGGTTTGATCAACCCCGCAAGGTATGGTCAATGCTCAACTACCTCAGGACGGGGCACGGGAGATGTGGGGATTCACTTTTTATATGGCGAATGCTGTCCTCACCGGTATGCGACTGTGGTGCACCACGACAAACTATTGAACACATTAGGGAGGACTGCAGTATCAGAGCATATGGGGGGGGGGCATATGAAGACTTCCTTTCAGCAACCCCAAAATGTATTGAGTGCATACAAGGTCTAGAGGTTTGTTTGTAGTTTAATTCATTGATTATTGTTGTTCGTTTGTAATAATGTATTTGTATGCCATACGCTAAATAAATAAATAAATAAACACGGTCGATGTTGATGGACCCATTTTGTTGCTCTTCACAACTCAAGCATTCCGTTTTCCTGACTTTAAGTCGCAGTTCGTATTTATCCAAGTGACTTTTCCAGTGTTGGACTACCTGTTGTAGTTCTTGCTGAGATTCGCAAGTGTGTCGTCATAATATTTAAATTCTTGAGAACAGTTGTGCATGCTGCATGTTCAGTCATTGTTTACACAACAATGAGGACAATATACACTCTAGACGCTACAAAACTCATAACACCACGATCACGAAAAAAAAAAAAACGTGACTAATGCCAACTAGGGAAGGTACACTGGAACGATAAAGGATATAGTGTATATAGTTCCTACCCAAAGTGGAAGGCCACTAGTTTATTTCTGACAATATCTTCGTTAGATTTTTTAAAGCAAGTTTTCATTCCTCCCCTGAAGGGGGAGGCGGGCCACGTAGAAGGTAACGCGTTACCTCTGGCCAGGTCATTGGATTAAACTTATGCGGCTAAGTGGGTGTTCATTTGTTTACCATGTTTGCGTATTAACACGCGTGTTTTGAGATAAGTATTCATCTTCGTCATTTAGTCGTCTGGTTATGAAATTTTAAATAATTAGACAATTCAAAAACACATTTTTTGAAAGTCTACACTAAACATGTTGTCCATTTGCATATACTTTCTTATTTTATTTATTCCTGCAACATGCATCAGACTTCTGATGAAAAACATAGCATATCTAAAGCCTGTATCGAAGTATGGGGACATGTGAAAATGTTTTGAGACTTTGAGTGGTTTTCATCCCTTTGTAGCTCCTGCGTTGACCAAACAAACGATTTCGTCTAGATATCACCCCTTGGTTTGCTCTATAGACATGTTGTAAATCACAGGCCTCGTCCGTATGCGGAGAACCCATTTAGTTCTGAATTACACTGATTGTGAGTTGAATGTGGTGCGCATTGCTAGTTCAAGCCTGGCGAGGCGGGGAATGTATTAGACAGTAGCCAAGCCCGAGAATAGACAAGCTAAGCTGAGCTTTACCCAAAATACTCTGAAGAAATACACGCACCTATAATATATTCTTCTTCTGCGCCTGGCTACAGCATTTTTAAGACTAACATTCCTCAGTGAGTTTTGTTCTGTAGAGTGAAAACTTATGTGCCTTATGCGAATTTAATATTATTAAAGCTTTAAGTAGATGCCTTACGTTACATGTATCACTTCTGTAGATAAGAATATTATTTAGATGATATCTAACGTGCGCAGTAAGTCTATCTGCTAAATTTAATAAAAGAAAGAGATAGGCACTAGAATAATTGTAGAAATTTGAAGTGGAAATTACATATACCACTAAAGAGATTTCAGAGCAGAATCAGCAATTTCCAAATTCCGTATCTCCCTAACAATTGCCAGGAAAATTCAGATACACAAAATTTATGACAGACCTGCACTTAACAGACCATTCATATGCACAGTATTACAAAAAAAATGTATTTTTTCATGAAAGGTCGTGTTCTGTTCATCTTACCCGAAGAAAATTCCCACGCTTCACCATTGGTTTAAGAGCTGATTAAGTGGCAAATAATTTAGAACCTGAACACGTTGGATACGTCTCGTTGAACAATTTTACAAAACAGTTGAGTGTCAGCAAGTCTTATTATGTGACCAAGACAATGCAAAATTATAAGAGACAAGTTCTCAAATGGACAAGAATTGTCTAGTATCTACTTTACTGAAAATAACTATATATTATGTAGTTTTATTGCTCGATATACCCTGATGTTTAAAAAACGTATTCAACAAGCTTATGTATCAAAGTTAATATTGTGTCTTTTATCAACCACAATGTACCATTATATGTGATGGAATTTATCCACGATTTGTCGTATTGTCATGAGAGGTAACGAAAATTAATTACTTCCCAAGGGCTGAAGGCTGGTTGAAAACCACGGGGCTCCTTGCTGAGCTTGGTATTACTTCCACTTATTTGCACCAGGCCTTCATTTTCATTTTTCCCACCAAAATCCTTTAGTCCCCTCTTGCTCATCTCCGCGTTTAACGGTAATAGATTTTTTGAGACCTAAGGAGTATTTCATACCGACAGCTTCACTCTTCGAATAGTGGGAACTTTTGCAGTTTTCTTCCGATTATTGTTAGTAGGGGATGATTATCTATACTGGGAGTCATCTCAAGTCCTAAGCGGTTCCTTCGATCTTATACATTTATTTTCGTTTCAGAAACATATCAAAGCAAAGCAAAGTCTTCTCCGTACAGGCCATGAAGGCCCTTGGAGGGGTGGAAGGTAAAGGCTTCCACTGTCCGTAACCTCGGCACTTGATGGGGTAGAGTGGTTAGCTCTACGCCCGGCCACCTTTGCCCCCAGGAATTAACCGGGTGCTCATTTTTGGTGTAGGCTGAGTGAACCTCAGGGCCATATGCACCTCCGGAAGCGGAAATCTCATTTGTTAAGTGTTACGACTTGCTGACGGGGATTCGAACCCACGTCCTTTCGGGCGAACCGAGCACTCCTTTACCTCCTCGGCCAGGCAGCCCCTTTCAGAAACATATAGGGTACATAAAATACGCACAGTTCAAATATTATATTATTTGTGACCAGAACTTGGCTACTTCCACTGCATTTCTTTCTTAATCTGCTTACCTTCCAGGGTTGGTTTTTCTCTCGGACTCAGCGAGGGATCCCACCTCTACCACCTCGTGGTCAGTGTCCTGGAGCTTCAGACTCTGGGTCGTGGGATACAACTGGGGAGGATGACCAGTACCTCGCCCAGGCGGCCTCACCTGCTATGCTGAACAGGGGCCTTGGTGGGGGATGGGAAGATTGGAAGGGATAGACAATTAAGAAGGAAGGAAGCGGCCGTGGCCCTAAGATAGGTACCATCCCGGCATTTGCCTGGAGGAGAAGTGGGAAACCATGGAAAACCACTTCCAGAATGGCTGAGGTGGGAATTGAACCCACCTCTACTCAGTTGACCTCCCGATGCTGAGTTGACCCCGTTCCAGCCCTCGTACCACTTTTCAAATTTCGTGGCAGAGCCGGAATCGAACCCGGGCCTCCGGGGGTGGCAGCTAATCACACTAACCACTACACCACAGAGGCGGATTCCACTGCATTTACTGTGGAGTAATCTTGAGTACAGGAGGCTAGGCATAGTTGGTATTGCAGCAAATATTTTACAGTCTGGACTTCTCAACATTCACACTAGATATCATTCTTATCAGGGTATCCCCACCGAACTAAATTAACCTTTGACCTGCCCACTCTAGATCTCAATCTATTTAAGGACTCCCAAGTCAGCCATTGTTCGTCACAGCCAGGAGGAAAAGTTTCCGAAATTCTTTCTCAACCAGTGGGAAGGTAGGTCGTAGTCTTTCGTAGTTGCAGCCTAACATCTTCGACGGTGGTTGTAAGTTCCTTTGATGTTCTAGGAAAGCTCTCCTTTGATTTTAATCGGTATATATGTTATACAGGGTGTATCCGTGATGATATTACAAACTTTCAGGGATGATGGAGGACGGAAAATGGATCAATTTGAGATAAGGAACCATATTACGGAAAAGATCGAGTCAAAAGTTAAGCAAAATTCTACAAGCTACTCCATTTACAACAAATGTTCAAAATGACGTCCCCTTGCGTCAATGCGAGCACGGTATCATCATAATGAGATCTAAGATAATACCGTAACTATTACCGGATGGTGAATTATTTATTTTTAGATATTAACTCTCCAATTCGTTTTTATTCAACTAATGCGAAGTTCTTGCGCCTCCCCTGCAAACGTACGGCTTTTCTCCGAGGAGACGTGCCGAACAGTTTGAATAGAGCTCGACTATAACATACGCTCACTAAACTGGAAACACTGAACATCATTCAGTCTATTCTATCAACATTCTTGCAACAGTTGGGAGAGATGTTGATTCAGTAGGTTCTTACTCTCCTATACACTGTCCCACAATATTACGCATTCTCAAAGGTGTTCGTCAAATCATCTGGCCAGCACGATCACCAGACTTGTTCCCCATTGAACGCGTGTGAAAGCGGATTGATCGTGGGTTATACCTAGTATCAACCATCTTTTATAGAACTGAGAAGCCATGATTGGTTGTGTACTCATTGCTCGAGAGCCGAACAGGTACAATACATACATTTTCATGCCTTTCCGTATTCAGTCTACAAGTATGATAAGCTAACAAGCTCCACAATCCTTTACTTTCGAAGAGCTCCGTCGCCTGCTTAAGTTCAAATTTTCTCACGAAACTGGAGTATTTATCGTAGAGACAGGATAAGAATGGTAGAAGGGGGTGGGAGTATTAATTCTGGCGAAAGAAAAATTTGTAAGCTACGAAATACTTAAAGAAGACAAACATGAAATTCTATGTGTAAGGCTCATCTCTAAAGATAATGGGGAACTTGATGTTTTAGGAGTGTATAGGCCTAGAAAGAGTGACGCAGACGCTGATTCAGCATTATTTGATAATAAAATCAGCTATTTGGGAAATTGAAAAATGTTAAAAGTACTCTAAAATAAATTAAAATTAACTTTTAGAAGTTGCTGCTAAAATTAATAACTACTGTGCACTATATTGAATACAAGAACTCTGATGAAAACAGTTTCAAACTGGAATTCCCCGTTTCCCCATGGCACTACAGCCCTTGAAGGGCCTTGACCTACCAAGCGACCGCTGCTCAGACCGAAGGCCTGCAGATTACGAGGTGCCGTGTGGTCAGCACGACGAATCCTCTCGGCCGTTATTCTGGCTTTCTAGACCGGTCAAACTGGAATATACTCAGCACATATCACAGAGAACTCGTCCACTACTTTGAAAACTTGAGCAGTCTTCATGCCACCACACTTTACAATTATCGCTCATTGATCCAGTCTTCATTTAGAGGATGAACTTAGGCTAATTTTATTCACAGCTCTTCATAATATTTTTCTGTTGTCACTGCTGGAGATCAATCTTCCTCATAAAATATTTGTGGGTTGAATGGGCCAATTCCGTAATGCTTCAAATCTTTCAATGGCGTTGCTCATAGTTGCATTACGAGATATCTGAGATTCTTTGACAGCATGCATTGCGGCTATCATGCTTACTTCATCCCAGCCCCATCTATCCGTCTTCCGTTGATAATTTCTAGGTATTTCTATAATTAGCGTAAGGGTGCGTGTGACTACGTGTAGCCTATACCTGGCTTGGGGTAAGATGACGAATTCGTCAACTTGCCCCCGTCATCTTGCCCCAAGCTACTTAGAAGCGGTTCGGTTAACACTGAAATAAACTGGAAATACATTGACATTTAAAGAAAATAAGACGATTAAGTCATACTGTGAGGACACTAGTAGTAGCTTCCTGCACATACCTCAGATATTTTAGTGCGACAGCGCCAGACAGACAACCCCCTACCACTGCCTGTCACAGACTGAAAGAAATTTCCTTCTATGTGTAAGTTATACGTGTGAGATATGGGGCCCAAAAGTCACACAGTAGCATTTATGTTCTTTAGAAATATATGCCCTTGTGTAGTACATAATTAAAATTAAGTTACTTCAAGTTTTGATGGTGTGTTTAACAAATTTCAATGAAGTTCCGTGTTGAAACAGTCGAGAAGAATGCTCGTCATCTTACCCCAATAGGTTCGTCAACTTAACCCGGGCACGGCGCAAGATGACGAATTTATATAATATTAAACTTTACTACTTTATGAATAAGCTATTTAAACAAGAACTTTGAACATTGCAGTATTGTTGCGCGAGGCAGTAATAAGCATGCAATCACGGCGGAATGTCGAAAGAAAGCTTATCATCGTCAACTTCCCCGTTCTCCCCTAATATAATAATTTCGTGTGGGTATTTCTAGCCGAGTGGAGCCCTTGTAAGACAGAACCTCCGATAACGGTGGGCGGCATCTGCCATGTGTAGGTAACTGCGTGTTATTGTGGTAGAGGATAGTGTTATGTGTGGTGCGTTAATTGCAGGGATGCTGGGGACAGCACAAATACCCAGCCCCCGGGCCACTGGAATTAACCAATGAAGGCAAAATTCCGCGACTCGGCCGAGAATCGAACCCGGGACCCTCTGAACCGAAGGCCAGGGCGCTGACCACTGAGCCAACGAGTCGAAAAGGATGAGAGTGAATACCGGAGTACCCGGAGAAAAACCTGTCCCGACTCCGCTTTGTCCAGCACAAATCTCGCATGGAGTGACCGGGATTTGAACCACGGAACCAGCGGTGAGAGGCCGGCGCGCATTCACCCGGGCCACGGAGGCCCCATTTCTTTTATTGGTGTGTGTAAATATAATTATGTGATACAGCAATATTATTAAAGTAAACACAGAACAACTATGAACATTGGCTTGTACAGTAGCATGCTCGCTGTTGTCGCAGTGACAGCCAGACTGATGAGAGAAAGAGATTCGCACGGTTCTTCCTCGCAGTGTAAACACTGCGCTCTTTTCAAACCTATTGCACTCCGACATATGTGATCCAAACCAACCAAACACCGAGTAGAGCATTACAGCTCTATATTCGAGAGGCGGAGAGGCTCTCCTGAGGAAGTTTTCCGTGGTTTCCCATTATCCTACATTAAGGCAAATGCCGGGACAGATCCTCTAACACCGAGCGAGTTGGCTGTGCGGTTAGGGACGCGCGGCTGTGAACTTGCATCCGGGTTCGAATCTCACTATCGGCAGCCCTGAAGATGGTTTTTTGTGGTTTCCCATTTTCACACCAGGCGAATGCTGGGGCTGTATCTTAATTAAGGTCACGGCCACTTCCTTCCAACTCCTAGGCCTTTCATATCCAATTGTCGCCATAAGACCTATCTGTGTCGGTGCGACTTAAAGCCAGTAGCAAAAAAGAAAAAGATTCTCTTACAGGCCACGTATCCACTCCCTTGCTTTCTCCATACGTCAGATCACCTCTACAAATTGCCTTGGCCTAAGAGAGGGTGTTACGCTCTAGGATGCGCACCGTACCCCTTTAGAGTAAGGAATGAAAGCTTGCTATAAAAAAGGCACGAGGAATTCATCGGACGTTGTTCTGGGCTTTATCTCCGCTATCTCATCTTCAGATAGTTCCTCAATTGTAATGACGTAGGATGAGTGGACCTCAAAGCAGCCCTCAGATCCAGGTAAAAATCCTTGACCCGACCGGGAATCGAATCCAGGGTCTCCGAGTAAGAGGCCGGCACACATGTTGAAAAGCCATAATCCTATGATTTTCCGGGCTTACAACGAAGTTAACACAAGCTTACAATTACGACAATCAGGTACAGAGTAATATCTCCAGTTAAATGTCATAAAAGTTGCTCGGGAACGCAGTACTCTACCCATGCGAGGCTGAGTTAGTATTTGATACGATGTAATCTATACCGCGTGTCCCTTCCAGTGAAATTTACAGAGGCGTCTTTATAAGGTAAAATAAATAGATAAATTAGTTCATTGGTTGGCTTGTATTTGAAACCAAGGGATTTCATTTGCGCGTACATGAAAGATACGGAACCCTTATAATAACTTTTCTGCTTCATTATTGATGTTGCCTGGGCATCTCAGTTGGGCATGAATCTTCAACGAACACTGTATACACGAAGATCAGACCGTCGACATTACTTTCACGATCATTACGACAAGATTGAAAATATGACCCTGAAGCTTGACGTAGAGCTCAAGAAACCAAGACGTTGTGATCGTCAAACCAAACGTGACAACTATGAAGTAGAATCTGTTGAAGATTATTATAGAATCTCTGCCTATATTCCTTTTATGTGCAACATATCTGAGGACCTCGGAACGAGATTTTCTCCTGATATGCTCGATGTACTAAAGTTACCAGTGTTTCTTCTAGAGGCTACAGTGAAGCTCAGATCTTCAGATATTGACGAACCTCTTGGGTGAATTGTGGACAGATTCGCAGGGTTCTTGGCAAATACGGAAGATAAAACGAGAAATGTCTCACTGGCAGCATCAATGGCAGACAAAGCAACAAAGTGATGTGAAACTCCCTTCCAGAGCTTTACATGGACTTCAGGAATGTGACAGAGATATACTGTATATACTGCACCCAATTAATTGAGCCTAATTACATCATATCAACATATTGCTACTGATATTGATAATGTAATTTTTCCACACAGTTGAGAATATGTTCTCACACTCTGGCAGGAAGCAGAAAAATCACAATAAATGTTTAAGCCGGCCAGAGCACTTCGGAGCACGGTTTGTTTTGGTGCAATAAAGCAATTATCTTCACACAAAGAGGGAGAGGACGCGTTGGTACTTTGAAATTGAGGTCAAGGAGTGGTAGTTTTCCATCTGAAGACAAGAAAGAGCTTCCAACCACCCCCACGAAAGTGAACTAGGAACAGTCCAATGTTACCCGCTTGAAACCGATCAACCAATCAGGGAGCTGAATTTGTATTATTCAAATGTAGCGCTTCCTCATATTTATTTTCGTCATAGAATCGGACAATAATTGTATACTTGTTTATCAGAGTGACACTTTAGGTTGGGGATCATAGTGAGTGTGTATGCTAAATCCTGTTAATATGCAGTAAATATTAAGTTAGCAGAAGTTATGTCTGGGAACGAGAGTACCTGAAGTTCGCGCCGGAACCGTACGACAGCCGGCGGTGCGACAAAAGAAATATTCCCACCCACGCCACCTATACTGTGCATAATTGTATGATTAATTCGGTGATCACAGGGTAGTGATGGAACCACCAGCAGTTTAAGTATAAATTTAGATGATAAGGACGGTCCGCATCGAGCTGCGTGTATTAAAGGACGCTCTTGAAATTCTGAAAATATCAGTCCGCCAGAAATCGAAGCAGGTCTCTGCCGCCAAGAGGAAGGGACACTTGTTCACCAAGGATCGTACAGACCAGACGTGTCAGCGAATTTCTCTCTTTTGAACATTGGGCGACATTTGTGAAATGTAAACTTTAAGGCAACTTAGCCGAGCATTCAAAGACACCGTCTTGTATTAGAACGAGTAATTGCGGTCAGAGTTATAGAGATATTCTAATTGAGTGATAAGCCAATTAGTCACTAATTTTATTTGCCATATATTACTTTGTAACATTTTAAGAGTAATGGGTAAACAAAGGAACTTCTTTCGTACAAGAATAGGCTGTACGGGAAATGTTACTAGCAGGAGCCATTAAGAAATAACAGTAGTGGTAGAGTCAATGGATGGATTATTCCACAGGTCATTGACAACTAGTAGGACAACAAACTTGCTGCAGAGGGATTATCGCCGGCCGCAGTCCAGTGTGTAAATAACTTTCACTGAGGGAGCGAGGGCCACACTCACACAATCGTCTCGCAGGAATGTCCAGAGAAGCGGGCGTGGTGTTAAAAAAAATACAAGTGAATCTTTTATATGTGTTTTCAGTCAGTGTATATAATTATTAGTATTTAAGCCGCTGAAGTTGCAAGAAAAGTGTCGTGTGCCCAAGGAAATTGATACCATGGAGGTATACATCAATTTTGTGAAGATGTGCCTTATGTATTGCAACATGTTCTAACTTCAACCAGATGGATGCCCCTGTGGGGTGAAGCTTAATGGCAGAATGTGAGTAACAAAAAATCTCATGTAATCTTTCACTGATTGTACTATTTCCTTAGGCGTTACGCGAGCTGCTAAGTAGATGTTTAGGTATTGTAATTTCTTATTTTTGGTGTAGCACAGAGGAGAGGTAAAAATGCTGATTTATGCACGTAGTTTGTGTTTAATTTCAATTATCTTTTTCTTATTATTATTATTAATTTTTTTGTCGATGTTATTGTCGGATTGGACCGAATTAGTTTAAATGCTTAGGCCTACATTTGAACTAGATTTGAGGTCAATATTATGCTTATTGGCAGTGGCAGGGTATGATATTTGATTCGCTAGTCACCAGACGGAAGTTTTCTTTGACATTAAAGTAGACTCATTTTTTTGTTATGGTTATTTTGCAACCATCTTAATTAGTTGATTCTAAATTTCTCCTGAATGCTGATTACATGGACAGGAGGAATATGATTTGCTTAGTTGACTGTTCAGATTTGATTTGGAGAATGTAATTGAATTTTATTGTAGTCTGATAGAGGCATTAATTTGGGAAGTGATCATTGGAAGATTAATCGTGGTGAATCTAGGTCCACGCGTCAAAATATGCTATGTCATTAGGCCCAGACGACAGTATATGTGTGTTAAGATAATTATGTGATGATGGATAAGCCACTACGGGCAATTATTTCAGTATGTGAGAAATGAGGGAATGATAATGAGGCGATGAGCCGGATAAATATAATGGTCAGCCGAGGAGCTGAGAGTTAGTAGTCAAGCCATTGAGCTTAATACACGGAGCGATATGCAAGCTCTGACAGCTTGATATCACAATGTGCATATATGTGCCGGCAATGTGAAGCCGAGGTATGAAAATGAGCGGGAGGACCAGATGCCCCGTGAAGTGAAAATGCATTTGTAATATCTATTATCACGACGAATTAATAAATGTGGCGACATGGCATAGCATATTGTACTAGATAAGTATAGGTAAAGATAGCAGGTTAAGTCTGCAATAGTACTCATGAGGATAGTTAAATCCCATTTTATATGCCAACATCGCATTATAATAAGTGTTTTGAACTTTGGTTTTAAATAGGAGTTTGTGAACCTCATTTTTCGTAATGTTGTTGTGAGTTGATTTTGAGTTGATTTAATTTTAATTACTCCTTGTTTTTTTTTTGTAGTGAATAGAGTAGGGGAGCCATGAAACTGATAATTGGACATGGTGAATCAATATTCTTAACCAGAGAGTTGAAATTGCAGGACTCTGGGCAAGATAACATGTTTATCGGTGACGATGCAATCTACATCATATTATGTTAAATTCATTTACGATTATGAGTGCGTGCATGAATAAGCAGCGGTATAGGAAATGTAAATATCACGTGGACTCGTACGTTGATCATCTCTCAACCCTGACGAGTATATTTTATTGATGTGTAAGTTAGATTATTCTCTGTGACTACAAGGTAATATTATTAGTTTACGTAATTTTAAGTCCATTAGTGTGATAGGTGATTTGTTCACTCATTTGTAAATAGTACGGCAGTTCGTGTAACGTAAGTACAAGATGTGTTAGGTTCGTGTTATTACGTCACGGAACACGACACAACAGATTTGTAGGACTTACTGAACGAATGTTTGTCGTAAATTAAATTGTATTTTATTAGGAAGCGATGTAATTGATTTTGATGATTAATTGCCATAAGTTGGTTCTGACAGTAATACTGGCCTTGATGCATAAATTTGCATATTTTTGAGTGTGTTAAAAGATGAGGTTTTATCTTTTTAAAGTTCAGTAAGATCCAGGGTTTAGAAATTAAATTTGCAGAGTTCATAAGTATGATTACGTCACGCTGCACAGCGGTTTATTTGTGTTACATCTATCCTCAGGTTTTCAATGAGTGTATTTAATGTTAAATAATGGACATAGAGTTTGGAGATTGTACTCCTAGGAATGTTGGAATGTTCTAGATTACATGCAAGCTTAACTATAATGCATTACACGTTAGTAGAGTTCTTGTTTATGACACTATGATATCTATCGTAAACACACCATATTATATCGATCTAGTTGAATCAGTAAATGACATTTTATTGGGAAATTATTGTTAAACGCACTATTTTGGCGGACTTGAGGTTGCATTTTGGTCAACGACTCACTTCACTTATATTTGTTGACAATTTTATTTGGATCATTTTTAATTAATTATTCTATTAATCAATTAATTTATTGATCACATTCAGATTAGTCATGATTAATTGCAGGTATTCTTTTATTGCATCTTCAACGGTGACACTAAACTTGATTGAGCTTTGGTTCAAGCCTTGTGCATACTTACTAAATTCTTGCTTTGTCAATAAAGTTTACTTATTACATAATCAGTCCGTGTCATGGTGGTTATTATAGACTATTTACTGGTAATCCTTAGTTAGGCAAACCCTATGCACCAACCCACAGGCGACCTGGAACTGAGCACACCCGAGAAAGAATCTCTACGATGCGGTAAGTATATTTTTTCTAGCAGCCGGAGACAGCATATATCAAGAGGAACCGCAGCTCTACCGACAAAAGGGTGCATGGGGATGTATGAGTCTTTTTAAAAATGGCGTCCCAAAGTGGAGCTCGATTATCGCCTTATGATGGTAAGAATGGTTAGGTCGTGACAGACGGACAATTTAGAACATTCCAAGGGTAAATAAGTAGTTATAAACACTGTGCAGTTGTGTGACTGTATAATGGTAGTCATGTGATAAAGTAACGTTGTTTATCCCATTGTAAGGATAAGTAAGGAAATGTTGTGTTGTGTTGTAAATAGCTATTAAGTTTCGCCCTAGTGAAAGGGGGGTCCAGTATTTTATATATTTGTTTACGATGGTGGTAACTGATGAGCAGTGGGAACAGCTAATCACGGGCATTAATATGCTAAATGGTAAAGTGGACGCGGTCCAGAGTGAAATGAAGGCGGATCAGAACACACTCACGGAGAACTTAAATAAATCATTGGAAGACACACAGAACACTTTGACTCTGAATTTAAATAAACAATTGGAGGACACACAGAACACTTTAACCCAGAACTTGAGTGAACAGTTAGATGTTATTCAGACAGAGTTTTCACGTAACCAGGAGGAGCTGCGTAGGGAACTGTCAGAAAATCAGGAAAAGCTACTGGAACAGTGTGATAAAAATAGGAAAGAAACCAAGCAGGAGCTTAGTAATTTGGCTCATGCACATAAACAACTTATCAAACAGCTAGGGGATGTAACGTTGTCACTAAGTAGCAAAATAGATGACACTAAGAAACAGGTCGAGGAACAGTGTAAAAAAATGGCCGAACACATTCTTATGGTCCAAGACCAAATGAATGTATTAGAGGCAGACACGCAAAAGAGTCTGACCTCAATAGCTAACGAAGTTCACGAAGGGCTAGAGAAGTTCGACCAAGGATTAAGAGTTATGGAGGAGGCTAGGATCGCGAACAAGGAAGACGTGACTAAACAACTCGTAGGAATGAGAGAGGAAATTACAGCTTGGCAGACTGAAATGGCCAGTACCATTGATAAGGAGCTTAAAATTGGTGACGAGTTAATGCGTGACGAAGTACGAGAGGTTGTCAATGGTGAAATCAATAACCTGCAAACTCAGACGGAAAATCTGGCAACATTGGTTAAGTTTATGTCAGAAGAGCAGGCTATTCTAAAGGCTGGTATGAGGAAGGACGGGACAGCATTTCAACAACCAGCACCTGTTGTTACACCTCAGGTAACAGAAAGGATTAGTGTCGACCCGAGCACTCAGCCAGTTCGTAAAGAGAATGTTCAAACAATTGTAGCGCACTCAAACCTCGTCAATATATTAAAATTGAGCGACGAGCAACCACGGAAGTTTAACGGTACTAATTCCGTGACCCCTAAAATGTTCCTTAGAGATCTGAAGGCTTATTTTCAGGAAATGCAGATTCCGGAGGAAAAGAAATTAAGAATAACTGAGAAATATTTAGAGTCAAGTCCTAAGACATGGTTCATAGGCTTTCGCACTTCATTTAGTACATTTGAAGATTTTGAGAGGGCATTTCTCAATCGTTTTTGGAACTTAGGGACACAGCAGAGTTTACGGTTAGAACTTTACTCCAAAAAGTATACGAGCACTCAGCCTACGCAATTTAGTAGGTACTTCCTAGATCAGTTGGTTAAATTGCAGGAGCTAGACAATCCTCCATCTCAGAGTGAGCTTGTCCAAGTGCTCATTAAGCAACTTCCAGTCGAGGTTCAGAGGATGTTAATTACCTCGAAAGTTCAAACCCCGGAGGACGCAGAAGAGATTTTACGCCAGTTAGACGCCACAACCAGTGTAAATTCACCTAGGCCAACACGGAACCTCGAGCATAAAGTGTTTGTAGTCGAAAACGTGGAAACCAATAGTCACCAGGACAGGAATAGCCCGAATACAGGAGCAATACCACGCAGGAAGCCCGATAATAGGGAACAGCTTAACAATGCAGAATTCCGTAACGAGAGGCCAGTGCGGAATAATTATGAATATAATAGGAGTTACCCTAGACAAGACCTCAGACGTGACAGGAATAGGTACGAATATCGGAACCGTGACCGTCCTTACCAAAGGTATAATCAACGCGGAAGGTGGTACGGTAGAAATCAACAGCAACAATCGTACAGATATCGTAACAGAGAACCGGATCATCGTGACAGGGAGAATAAACGGTATGTCCAAGATTTGAACTCAGAACGTCAAGAAAGGGAACGTTGGAGAGAGGCCATTAATCAAACGGACCTCAATCCGGACATAGTAGGCGCAGAAAGTATCGAGTATCAGAGAACGCGCAACCAAGCTGACCGCAGGCAGCAGTCTTTGAACCCGGAAGCCCAGCCATACTCACAGAATGGCCACGGGCAGCAAAAAAAAAAAAAAAACGCCAATGTAATATCAATGTCTCCATCCGACCGGAACGAGCTTGTGCTAATGGCCGACAACTCGAGTGATTGGGTTGTAGCGCAGGTGGATTCCTGGGTCGTGCAGCCACAAGATCTTTTGGAAGATCCTATAATAAGAGAGGCCAAACAGATACCGAAATTGCCGGTCATAAACGTTAGGTTGTATGGCACAAATATTAGAGCTCTCACAGACACAGGAGCGTCGATAAGTATTATATCCAGAGCACTGTATGAAGATATAAAAGAACGTCACAAACTTCCCGAGATTCCTGTATCTTCTGTCAAAATAAGAGGGATTATTCCGGATAAAACGACAGTATGCAAATCCCAAACATTGTTGGAAATGCAAATCGGAAACTCTATTTTTACGCACCCATTTGTGATTATGTCGAAGGTTAACCACAACCTAATTCTAGGAGCTGACTTTTTGAGGGCCACTAATGCGGTGATTGACCTGGCCAACAACCAAGTCAAATTCCGAAAACCGGAAGGGGATGATCATGTTTGTCTAGACCCCGAAATAAATTGTAAAACGGATGTGGGTGTGAATAACCAGGAAGAACCCATTAACGAGGATATTGCGCAAATTTTAGACAATGAGAGCATATTTGCCAATATTTTCAGTGCTGAAATGGACGAGGAAATTGAGAGTTTAATATCAAGCAAGGTGGCCGAATTTAACGGAACCAAAGAGCAAAAGGATAAGCTACGAGCTCTATTGGTGAAGTATAAGACTGTTTTTGACTCGAAGGTTGGTCTGATCCCTAATTTCAAGTACGCATTAAATGTCACAGATTGGCGTCCATATAAATGTAAGCCATATCCTATTCCAGAAAAGCATTACGCGGAGGTGAAACGCGTCATTAAGGAAATGGAAGAGAACGGAATTATATCAAAAAGGGTCACCCCTTTTCTAAATAATTTAGTGATTGTAGTCAAAACAGACGGATCGCTCCGCATTTGTGTTGATGCGAGAATGCTCAATCAGAAACTGATACCAGAATACGATCAGATACCATCTGTCAAGGACGTCATTAGGAAGTTCAATGGCATGAGCATGTTTACCGGAGTTGATCTTACTAGTTCATTCCACCATCTCCAGCTGGAGGAAAAATCCCGATTGTTAACAGGATTCCTATTTGACCAGCACACTTATACCTACAATAGACTCGCATTTGGTATACGCAACAGTACGGCAGCTCTTCTCCGTGCCCTAGATAGAAATCTTACGGACGAAGTTAAGGAGGTGACGACTCGTTTTATTGATGATATTATTATTCCTAGTAGAAATTTCGAGGAAAATTTAGAATATGTGGAGAAGTTACTTAAAAATTTGATGGACACAGGCTTTAAGGTTAACTTAAAGAAGTCCCATTTCTGCCAATCAGAGATTCTATTTTTAGGACATGTGATTGATGGCCAGGGAATACGCCCCAACCCTGTAAAGATAGAAGCTATCCAGAACTTTCCGAGGCCAAGAAGAGTTAAGAACATACGACAATTCTTGGGTCTCTGTAATTTCTTTTCGGACCATTGTATGAACTATACTGAGGTAGTGGCACCACTGCAAGATATGCTCCACAAAAATAACAAATGGAAGTGGACGAAGGAGACAGAAATGGCATTTCAGCGGACGAAAGAATTGTTAGCACGGAGTATTAAATTGTCATACCCGGATTTCGAACAACCGTTTGTGCTACAAACTGACGCATCCAACGTTGGAATTGGAGCAATTTTATACCAAGAGGATGATAAACCGCCTCACTTAAAGAAATTCATATCATTTTATAGCCGCAAGCTGAGGAAGCATGAAGTTAACTACAGTACTACCGAGCTGGAAATGCTAGCGATAGTACAGGCCTTACAACACTGGCACAAGGTCATTTATGGTTTTCCAGTAAAGATTCGGACCGACCATAAAGCCTTGACATTTATGCTAAAAACAGCTATTTCTAGTCCACGAGTGTCACGCTGGTCGCTGTATGTACAGCAATTTAATTTTACAATTGAACATTGCCCTGGCAAGGATAACATTGTAGCTGACATTTTAAGTAGGAACCCCAGCGAGCCACTTGAACATGTAAATTATGTCGATTTAGTACCGGATGATCATGAAGTCTTACGACACCTAAGTCAATTACATCAATTTCAACAGGCAGAAAACTCTTTGAGCAAGCTGATCGACTTTTTCCAGAACAGAATTCAGCAGGGAGATCCAAACTACCGGGACATCCAGAAGCAAGCTGAGGAATATTTATTCATTAATAATTTGCTCGTTAAATATGTTGATAGAGATCACACAAAATTGAGAGTGGTAATACCATCTCAACTTCAAAACGAAATTATC
Source organism: Anabrus simplex (assembly GCF_040414725.1). Taxonomy (NCBI): domain Eukaryota; kingdom Metazoa; phylum Arthropoda; class Insecta; order Orthoptera; family Tettigoniidae; genus Anabrus; species Anabrus simplex. The sequence goes on from NC_090268.1 coordinate 387,114,451, forward strand.
TGGCATGTACACCGAATTACCGGACATGGCGGTATCGACAAAGTAGTTGCCACTATTCAAGAAAGTTTTACTTGGAGAAATTTAAGAGAGTCAGTGAGGGACACTGTTGTGACTTGTGACACATGCCAGCGAGTAAAAGCGAACCCTTATCTCATTAAACAAGAACCTATCCCTATATTGCCTACGGAACCTAAAAAGCTGTTCTCAATGGATATTTTCGGCCCTATTCCGAAGTCAACCCGTGGGAACCGTTTTGTTTTAGTGACCATGGATGTATTTTCGAAATACACGACTCTATATCCGATCCAAAAGGCTAACACTAAGCTTGTACTAAGATGTCTTACCAGAAACATTATACCGAACATGGGTAAGCCACAAAGTTTGCTAACTGATCATGGAACTCAGTTCACATCAGCTCAATTCAGAAATGCTTTACAGGAGCTCGAAATTAAGCATGTCATGAGCTCAATTCGTAATCCTCAAAGTAATCCTTCGGAAAGAGTAATGAAGGTCATCTCTAAATTTTGTAGAATTTACATACCGAATCAACACAGTAAATGGGTTCAATTGCTACCAGTCATCATGGACTGTATAAACCATACTATCCACGAAGCTACGGGATTTATACCCTCAGTCACCCATTTAAATGAATACCCTATTCGACCGTGGACAGCAATTATTAATTGCCCAGCGGATCCTAGGCCAGCTCCTGACGTATGTGTAAGGAGGGTTGCCGAACACTTGCAGCAACAGGCGCAACGTCGACAGAGAAGATTAAGAGGGAAGAGATTCCATCGCCCACTTAGAGTAGGTGAGTACGTTCTTTTACGTCGTCCAGTCTCATCTGCACCGGAGGCGAAATTTTATGCTAAATTCGCACCATTATATGTGGGACCGTATAGAATAACCGAGTCACTTCACAATAACGCATACAGGATAGTCAGCCTAGATGGTCAAGAGGAGATGACTTTTAATGCCCGAAGCTTAAAGTTGTATCGACCACCACCCGGAGGAATTCCACAAGTGAAGCTGGTAGAATATTCACAGAGTGAAGAAGAGGAGGACTCATCTACGGAAGAGGAGATGACGGCTGACGAAGATTGGTCCATGGCAGAGGATGATGACGATATTTCTGCAGTGGAGGAAGAAGAAGAAGAAGATGAAGATGATGACCAATTCAACCTGAGCTGTGATGAGGAAGAAATATCACCGAATGACGGAGACCTACCAATCACGAAATCCGTAGAGAAGCGAGAAGAAGATGGACGTGATGATTGCCCAGAATGTCTGCAAGAGGCCACGGAGCTGAGAGAAATCATGGAGACAATTATCGCCGAGTTACAGGAGGAACGTAGACAACTAGAAGAAGAAAATTTGCAACTACGAAGAGAATTTACTAACTAAGCGAGGTACAGAGTTGAGGCTCAATTATGGTTGCAGTTTTGTAACCAAGTTGAGATTGAATGACATAAGATCTAGAAATCTTCCTCATATTCTTTCGGAACATTTCTATTTTTAGTAAGGGAGGAGTTGCACCCAATTAATTGAGCCTAATTACATCATATCAACATATTGCTACTGATATTGATAATGTAATTTTTCCACACAGTTGAGAATATGTTCTCACACTCTGGCAGGAAGCAGAAAAATCACAATAAATGTTTAAGCCGGCCAGAGCACTTCGGAGCACGGTTTGTTTTGGTGCAATAAAGCAATTATCTTCACACAAAGAGGGAGAGGACGCGTTGGTACTTTGAAATTGAGGTCAAGGAGTGGTAGTTTTCCATCTGAAGACAAGAAAGAGCTTCCAACCACCCCCACGAAAGTGAACTAGGAACAGTCCAATGTTACCCGCTTGAAACCGATCAACCAATCAGGGAGCTGAATTTGTATTATTCAAATGTAGCGCTTCCTCATATTTATTTTCGTCATAGAATCGGACAATAATTGTATACTTGTTTATCAGAGTGACACTTTAGGTTGGGGATCATAGTGAGTGTGTATGCTAAATCCTGTTAATATGCAGTAAATATTAAGTTAGCAGAAGTTATGTCTGGGAACGAGAGTACCTGAAGTTCGCGCCGGAACCGTACGACAGCCGGCGGTGCGACAAAAGAAATATTCCCACCCACGCCACCTATACTGTGCATAATTGTATGATTAATTCGGTGATCACAGGGTAGTGATGGAACCACCAGCAGTTTAAGTATAAATTTAGATGATAAGGACGGTCCGCATCGAGCTGCGTGTATTAAAGGACGCTCTTGAAATTCTGAAAATATCAGTCCGCCAGAAATCGAAGCAGGTCTCTGCCGCCAAGAGGAAGGGACACTTGTTCACCAAGGATCGTACAGACCAGACGTGTCAGCGAATTTCTCTCTTTTGAACATTGGGCGACATTTGTGAAATGTAAACTTTAAGGCAACTTAGCCGAGCATTCAAAGACACCGTCTTGTATTAGAACGAGTAATTGCGGTCAGAGTTATAGAGATATTCTAATTGAGTGATAAGCCAATTAGTCACTAATTTTATTTGCCATATATTACTTTGTAACATTTTAAGAGTAATGGGTAAACAAAGGAACTTCTTTCGTACAAGAATAGGCTGTACGGGAAATGTTACTAGCAGGAGCCATTAAGAAATAACAGTAGTGGTAGAGTCAATGGATGGATTATTCCACAGGTCATTGACAACTAGTAGGACAACAAACTTGCTGCAGAGGGATTATCGCCGGCCGCAGTCCAGTGTGTAAATAACTTTCACTGAGGGAGCGAGGGCCACACTCACACAATCGTCTCGCAGGAATGTCCAGAGAAGCGGGCGTGGTGTTAAAAAAAAATACAAGTGAATCTTTTATATGTGTTTTCAGTCAGTGTATATAATTATTAGTATTTAAGCCGCTGAAGTTGCAAGAAAAGTGTCGTGTGCCCAAGGAAATTGATACCATGGAGGTATACATCAATTTTGTGAAGATGTGCCTTATGTATTGCAACATGTTCTAACTTCAACCAGATGGATGCCCCTGTGGGGTGAAGCTTAATGGCAGAATGTGAGTAACAAAAAATCTCATGTAATCTTTCACTGATTGTACTATTTCCTTAGGCGTTACGCGAGCTGCTAAGTAGATGTTTAGGTATTGTAATTTCTTATTTTTGGTGTAGCACAGAGGAGAGGTAAAAATGCTGATTTATGCACGTAGTTTGTGTTTAATTTCAATTATCTTTTTCTTATTATTATTATTAATTTTTTTGTCGATGTTATTGTCGGATTGGACCGAATTAGTTTAAATGCTTAGGCCTACATTTGAACTAGATTTGAGGTCAATATTATGCTTATTGGCAGTGGCAGGGTATGATATTTGATTCGCTAGTCACCAGACGGAAGTTTTCTTTGACATTAAAGTAGACTCATTTTTTTGTTATGGTTATTTTGCAACCATCTTAATTAGTTGATTCTAAATTTCTCCTGAATGCTGATTACATGGACAGGAGGAATATGATTTGCTTAGTTGACTGTTCAGATTTGATTTGGAGAATGTAATTGAATTTTATTGTAGTCTGATAGAGGCATTAATTTGGGAAGTGATCATTGGAAGATTAATCGTGGTGAATCTAGGCCCACGCGTCAAAATATGCTATGTCATTAGGCCCAGACGACAGTATATGTGTGTTAAGATAATTATGTGATGATGGATAAGCCACTACGGGCAATTATTTCAGTATGTGAGAAATGAGGGAATGATAATGAGGCGATGAGCCGGATAAATATAATGGTCAGCCGAGGAGCTGAGAGTTAGTAGTCAAGCCATTGAGCTTAATACACGGAGCGATATGCAAGCTCTGACAGCTTGATATCACAATGTGCATATATGTGCCGGCAATGTGAAGCCGAGGTATGAAAATGAGCGGGAGGACCAGATGCCCCGTGAAGTGAAAATGCATTTGTAATATCTATTATCACGACGAATTAATAAATGTGGCGACATGGCATAGCATATTGTACTAGATAAGTATAGGTAAAGATAGCAGGTTAAGTCTGCAATAGTACTCATGAGGATAGTTAAATCCCATTTTATATGCCAACATCGCATTATAATAAGTGTTTTGAACTTTGGTTTTAAATAGGAGTTTGTGAACCTCATTTTTCGTAATGTTGTTGTGAGTTGATTTTGAGTTGATTTAATTTTAATTACTCCTTGTTTTTTTTTGTAGTGAATAGAGTAGGGGAGCCATGAAACTGATAATTGGACATGGTGAATCAATATTCTTAACCAGAGAGTTGAAATTGCAGGACTCTGGGCAAGATAACATGTTTATCGGTGACGATGCAATCTACATCATATTATGTTAAATTCATTTACGATTATGAGTGCGTGCATGAATAAGCAGCGGTATAGGAAATGTAAATATCACGTGGACTCGTACGTTGATCATCTCTCAACCCTGACGAGTATATTTTATTGATGTGTAAGTTAGATTATTCTCTGTGACTACAAGGTAATATTATTAGTTTACGTAATTTTAAGTCCATTAGTGTGATAGGTGATTTGTTCACTCATTTGTAAATAGTACGGCAGTTCGTGTAACGTAAGTACAAGATGTGTTAGGTTCGTGTTATTACGTCACGGAACACGACACAACAGATTTGTAGGACTTACTGAACGAATGTTTGTCGTAAATTAAATTGTATTTTATTAGGAAGCGATGTAATTGATTTTGATGATTAATTGCCATAAGTTGGTTCTGACAGTAATACTGGCCTTGATGCATAAATTTGCATATTTTTGAGTGTGTTAAAAGATGAGGTTTTATCTTTTTAAAGTTCAGTAAGATCCAGGGTTTAGAAATTAAATTTGCAGAGTTCATAAGTATGATTACGTCACGCTGCACAGCGGTTTATTTGTGTTACATCTATCCTCAGGTTTTCAATGAGTGTATTTAATGTTAAATAATGGACATAGAGTTTGGAGATTGTACTCCTAGGAATGTTGGAATGTTCTAGATTACATGCAAGCTTAACTATAATGCATTACACGTTAGTAGAGTTCTTGTTTATGACACTATGATATCTATCGTAAACACACCATATTATATCGATCTAGTTGAATCAGTAAATGACATTTTATTGGGAAATTATTGTTAAACGCACTATTTTGGCGGACTTGAGGTTGCATTTTGGTCAACGACTCACTTCACTTATATTTGTTGACAATTTTATTTGGATCATTTTTAATTAATTATTCTATTAATCAATTAATTTATTGATCACATTCAGATTAGTCATGATTAATTGCAGGTATTCTTTTATTGCATCTTCAACGGTGACACTAAACTTGATTGAGCTTTGGTTCAAGCCTTGTGCATACTTACTAAATTCTTGCTTTGTCAATAAAGTTTACTTATTACATAATCAGTCCGTGTCATGGTGGTTATTATAGTCTATTTACTGGTAATCCTTAGTTAGGCAAACCCTATGCACCAACCCACAGGCGACCTGGAACTGAGCACACCCGAGAAAGAATCTCTACGATGCGGTAAGTATATTTTTTCTAGCAGCCGGAGACAGCATATATCAAGAGGAACCGCAGCTCTACCGACAAAAGGGTGCAATACCTTGACACATACTCTATTGTAAGAATTAGTGATGGGACATTCGATTCATTTTACTGAATCGATTCATTTGATTCCGTTCACGTTGCTGAATCGATACAGCGATCCGATTCACGGCACATTAGAGTCACCGCTCCTACTGCATCTGTATAGTATGTGCTGGTAAGACAGCAGCAACAGCATTCAGTGCTCGCTGCTGCCATCTGGTCTTCATACTATGAACTCCTCTTTTAGAAAAAAAATGCTAGTCACTCAAATACAGGGGTTCCCAACCTGGGGGGCGCGCCCCCTTAGGGGGGCGTGGGGCTTTATCAGGGGGGCGTGAAGTGATTCCCAAATTATTATTTTTAACTCGAATATTACAATTTTGTGTAATAAACATTTTTAGAATCTCTCCAAGTGATTTTCACGCCGAGTCAATCGTTCAAAAGCACTGATAATTGCCAACTGTCGGCACAAACCTCTGCGTAGCCGTGAGGTTGGAGGTGAAATAAGGAATTTTCTGTGTTGTAAGGAGCAAAATGGAGCCTGAGAGCAGGTGCGGGAACAAGACCCCTCAAAGCATGTTTAATTGCACACTTTGTGGATCAACTTACGTGAAAGTAAACTATGACCATACGCGACATGTTTCAACTCATCAACAATGTAGTAGTTGCTTTCATTTTCCAGTATCATTGTCACAAACTGTACAAGGTTTTTCTCATAAACAAATATATTACATGAAGGAAGTACTCATATAAATGTCGGTAATATATCAAATTGATCTAGTAAGGAGAACAACATGAGACAAGGCAATAATAGTAGGCTAAATTATAACATGTATTTAATGTAACATGTTAGGCTTTCACGGCTAGCGTGAAATTCTATGTTGGCCTACTGGTATTTTGAGCTACAACTAATTAATGTTTAATTACAGCAATCAATGAAACAGTGACATTTTCTCACCAGAGACCTTAACTGGCAATAAGTTACTACAGTCAGGAGTCGACATTAACTCTGAAGAACAAAGAATATCGGAGTTTCAGAAGCAATAAATGAAGTGGATGTTCCTCCTTCCCTCTCACTCTCCGGCATATAGACTCGTTTTGTGGGTAGCTCGTCCTTGTATGCTCTGTTCCCACCCCTACACCTTCACAATGCAAACGTAACGTAACGTAAACTTAAAATGAACGTTAACTTAGAAGTTAGCGGCCATGTTATCTAATGGAACCATTCACAATGCGCCGACGTAAACTTAACTGAGAGTCCGTAAAAGGAAGGGATTGCAAACTCCGAGCTCTTGCGGTTAATTTTTCGTTAGCTTTCAGAACCAGCTAATCAGAGCAGATGTAAACATTGCATTTTGGGCACGATATGACGACTGCTTTCGATGAAACACTTGCCTCTTTCAAAATAATCTTTGTATGTATGTATGTATGATAAAAGGAAAATAATTACAAAGATGCTGTACCGAAAAATAATACGTGGAAATAAATATCAGTAATGAAATCTGACGGTAAATGGCGGGAGACTAGCTCGCAGCGCTGGCGAACGGACGAGAGACAATCCCTGTCATAGATAAGACAGTATCCCTGTATATTTCTTAACATTATGACAGACTACTAGTTTACGAAAACGATATTATCCAAACAAATAGATCCAATCATCTCATCGGGGTGTGATAGCTAGGGTCACACGAGACCTTACACTTCTTTTTATTATAAAAGGGGAATCAAAACGTAAGATAGTATCAAACAGTTCAGGTTTCATCCACATATACAAAACGAACTGATGAGGATCATTTCTTACAGTAGATCACCGAAATCGCCCTGAGATAACCTTTGATTCAAGGGATGAACCCATTTTCTTCACCCTTGCTTAGTTTGCCTTTTCAGGTACACAGCTCCCAGGAGCAAAGCAAGAGGTGTTTGAAGTAATATGAATTCCACTACCACGTTGTTTGATTCCATCGAGGTTAAAATATAAAACTGCGAGATAGCCCAAAACTTCCGTACTAAATAACATGGCAATGTTTTGATTGGCTGCTGTGTACTCTTTACGTTCATGCTATGTTCCTCCGTTGTGAATACCTCAAATTTTACGTTAATTTTATGGTTACGTTTGCATTGTGAATGGGGCTTAATTCTTCCCTTGCAGTCAAATTGGCGAGAACTACATAGTACAACTGTCCCATCAGAGATGGCGCAGTAATGGCCATGACAACACATCGCCGAAAGACCATCAGTGGCCAGGCCCTTCGACTGTTGATTCTGTGCCTCGTATACTTTCGCAGTGGACGTGTCTGTCAAGTTGTTTATTGTGAGTGTTGTGTATGCTTCACTGTAACAGTGTCCGACTCGTTGGCTGAACGGTCAGCGTACTGCCCTTCGGTTCAGTGGGTCCCGGGTTCGATTCCCGGCCGGGTCGGGGTTTGTAACCTTAATTGGTTAATTCCATTGGCACGGGGGCTGGGTGTATGTGTAGTCTTCATCATCATTTCATCCTCATCACGACGCGCAGGTCACCTTAGGGAGTCAAATAGAAAGACCTGCACCTGGCGAGCCGAACCCGTCCTGGGATATCCCGGCACTAAAAGCCATACGACATTTCATTTCATTTCACTGTAACAGTGTGACTGTGTGAATTGTGTTATTTAATATTGTGACTTTTAAAAAAATTGATAACGATGTCCAAGAAGAGACTGTACAATTATGACTACATTAAATATGGCTTCACAGTCGTTGAACGGATCGGAATAAAACAGCCTCAATGCGTAATCTACCACTGTGTTCTGAGTAACGTTGCGATGCGGCCTGTGCGTTTGGAGAGACATTTAAACACGAATCACTCAGACTTAAAAGACAAACCCACAGAATTTTTTGCAACTCAACTCAACTCACTAAAACGTATGAAATTAGATTCATCGGTTACTTTTAACCAAGAAAATGAGACAGCAGTGGAAGCATCATACGAACTAGCTCTTCTGATAGCCAAAGATAAAAAAGCACACACAATTGGGGAAACATTGGTAAAGCAATGTATGTTATTAGCCGCAAATATAGTCGTGGGGGAAGGGAGTCGGCAGAAATTGTCTAAAATTTCTCTTTCTGATAACACAGTGGAGTTCAGACCTCAAGAATTGTCAGAAGACATTAAAATGCAAATTTTGGAGGAGGTGAAAGCAACTCCAGTGTTTTCAATTCAGTGTGATGAAACAACCTACGTGGCCCATTGTTGTCAACTGACTGTATATTGTCGATTTCTCGACAGTGGAATTTTAAGAGAAGAAATGTTATTCTCCCAATGTTTGAAAACAACTTCGAGAGCTTGTGATGTGTTTTCTGCCATCGATAGATTTTCCAAGAACATGGACTTTGCTGGGAAAATGTAGTGGGTGTATGTACGGATGGTGCACCTGCTATGATTGGGTCACGTTCAGGGTTTCTCAAATTGGCCAAATATAAAAACATCATGGAAACCCACTGTATAATTCACAGGCATGCTTTGGCGGCCAAAACCTTGCCCCAAGATTTTAATAACACTCGTGAAGACAAGTTCTTTACAGACAATATTGTTTGAAGCCGTTTGTGTTGACCTTCAAGCCGATCACAAAACGCTCCTTTTCCGCACAGAGGTTCGCTGGCTATCAAAAGGGAAGATGTTGGGTCGGCTGTTTGAATTAAAGTCTAAAGTTGAAATATTTTCCTTGGTGAAGGTAAGAACGATCTGTATGAAGTGTTTACGGATGCAAAATTTATCGTCTCATTGGCACATCTTTGCGACTTTTTGAAGCTTTGAACAGTTTGAACTTAAAGCTCCAAGGTAAAAACTCCAATATTACGCTTGCTTATGATGCCATCAGAGCTTTCCTGGAAAAATAGTTATGGAAACGCCGGCTTCAGTTGAACAACTTCTCATCCTTTCACCGCCTTAATGAAATTTTTCCGGAAAATGAACGTGATCGTAATAAACTTAAGGTGCAAATTCAGTCACAGTTGGATTCCCTGGTACAAGAATTCAGTTTCTACATTCCTGATATCTCATCAGATGAATGGCCCTGGATGTTAACAAGAAATCCACTGAAGCACTGCCGGCACAACTTCAAGAAGAAGCCATAGATTTGAAGTGTGATTCAAAACTACAAGGTGATTACAAAATATTAGGACTGGGCGACTTTTGGGTAAACTGTCTTGCAGTGTATCCTGAAATAGCCAAAGTAGCATTGCGTGTCATTGTCCCATTTTCAATGACATATTTATGCGAGTCAGGATTTTCAACGGTGAGTGTCATAAAAACGAAGCAGCGCTGTCGGCTTGATGTTGCAAGTGAACTCCGCTGTGCTGTCAAATATCAAACCAAACATACCGAATCTTACCAAGAGAAAACAGTGTCAAACCTCTCACTGACATTTGCCGACTAACTTACAGATTTATTGTAAAAGGTGTTCTTTGTATTGAGCTAAAATGAAGTTAGTATGTCATAGATATAAAGCACGTACTTCATATTATTTTTTCATAAATAATTGAATAATGGAATAATTCATTGTGTAGTGTCATTAGGTTAGGTCTATATCCTCCACGTCAGTTTATCGGAGAGGTTATATAAGCGACGGAGGGGGGGAGGGGGCACGATGACCACCCGTATCTGAAAAGGGGGGCGTCAGCTAGCAAAGGTTGGGAACCACTGCTCTAATACATCGAAGTTTTCCGGGGACGAAGGATGGGAAAGGTCTGGAATTAGGAAGGTAGCAGCCATGGCCTTAATTAAGGTACACTGACTGACAGAACAAATGCAACACCAAGAAGGAGTGGTTCGAAAGGGATGAAAGTTGGGGAAAAAACAGAGACGGCACGGACGAATAATTGATGTTTATTTCAAACCGATATGCAAGTTACACAATGCGCACGGCATCGACTCAGTAGGATGTAGGACCACCGCGAGCGGCGATGCACGCAGAAACACGTCGAGGTACAGAGTCAATAAGAGTGCGGATGGTGTCCTGAGGGATGGTTCTCCATTCTCCGTCAACCATTTGCCACAGTTGGTCGTCCGTACGAGGCTGGGGCAGAGTTTGCAAACGGCGTCCAATGAGATCCCACACGTGTTCGATTGGTGAGAGATCCGGAGAGTATGCTGGCCACGGAAGCATCTGTACACCTCGTAGAGCCTGTTGGGAGATGCGAGCAGTGTGTGGGCGGGCATTATCCTGCTGAAACAGAGCACTGGGCAGCCCCTGAAGGTACGGGAGTGCCACCGGCCGCAGCACATGCTGCACGTAGCGGTGGGCATGTAACGTGCCTTGAATACGCACTAGAGGTGACGTGGAATCATACGCAATAGCGCCCCAAACCATGATGCCGCGTTGTCTAGCGGTAGGGCGCTCCACAGTTACTGCCGGATTTGACCTTTCTCCACGCCGACGCCACACTCGTCTGCGGTGACTATCACTGACAGAACAGAAGCGTGACTCATCGGAGAACACGACGTTCCGCCATTCCCTCATCCAAGTCGCTCTAGCCCGGCACCATGCCAGGCGTGCACGTCTATGCTGTGGAGTCAATGGTAGTCTTCTGAGCGGACGCCGGGAGTGCAGGCCTCCTTCAACCAATCGACGGGAAATTGTTCTGGTCGATATTGGAACAGCCAGGGTGTCTTGCACATGCTGAAGAATGGCGGTTGACGTGGCGTGCGGGGCTGCCACCGCTTGGCGGCGGATGCGCCGATCCTCGCGTGCTGACGTCACTCGGGCTGCGCCTGGACCCCTCGCACGTGCCACATGTCGCTGCGCCAACCATCTTCGCCACAGGCGCTGCACCGTGGACACATCCCTATGGGTATCGGCTGCGATTTGACGAAGCGACCAACCTGCCCTTCTCAGCCCGATCACCATACCCCTCGTAAAGTCGTCTGCCTGCTGGAAATGCCTCCGTTGACGGCGGCCTGGCATTCTTAGCTATACACGTGTCCTGTGGCACACGACAACACGTTCTACAATGACTGTCGGCTGAGAAATCACGGTACGAAGTGGGCCATTCGCCAACGCCGTGTCCCATTTATCGTTCGCTACGTACGCAGCACAGCGGCGCATTTCACATCATGAGCATACCTCAGTGACGTCAGTCTACCCTGCAATTGGCATAAAGTTCTGATCACTCCTTCTTGGTGTTGCATTTGCTCTGTCAGTCAGTGTACATTCCCAGCATTTCCTGGTTGAAAATGGGGAGACGGCTGCCGACGGTGGGATTCGAACCCACCACCCCCCGAATTCAAGCGCATAGCTACGCGGTACTAACCGCACGTCCAATTCGCTCATTCATTTTTGAAAATATGTATTTTTCTATCAGAGGATTTTTTAAATTGTCATACTTTGTATAGGCTACCCGAGATGTACAGTAGCCCACTGGTTTTCTGATTCAACATACTGTTGGTTAAGTTATTGCGTCAGTCAGCTCACTTACCGTCCACATATTATTGAATTCTTGTGCAACGATGTGACATACGAACTGAGAGAAAACTGAGTCGTTCTTTCCAATATAAAACAGGTACTTTTGAGTGGTCATAAGCATGACTCGTAGTCATAGGGCAGGCTTAAGTCGAGTTTAATTAATTGTAAAATGTCAACTAAGTTATAACACTAGGATTCATTAAACTAATAAATAGTATAACCTAATAGCCTACCTACTTACTAGCTACTTTAGAATTATGTTTTGACTACTGTACCTTTTTAACACTGCAAATAAATCCATCTATTATTTAAACCTCCCTGTAAGAAGAGGACAGTGAATGCAATGAACCGTGTGTGTGTTGTGTCTCACTGAGCCCTGACTACGTACGATTCTTTTGGTGTGCCATGGCTCACTGTATGTCTCACTGCAGCGTAAGCTCGGCTCTCCGCCAGTGTCCAGTGTGCCGATAAGGGGCCGTGTGTATCCTGTGTCTCACTGAGCCGTGCTGTGCGCACGATTCTTTCGGTGTGCCATGGCTCACTGTATGTCTCGCTGTAGCGGAAGCTCGGCTCCCGGCCAACGTCCAGTGTCCCGCTAGTGAGCCGTGAGTGTGCCACTCAGTAGTGTTGGCTACTGAATGCATGATTCGAAGCAGTGTATCGATTCATTCAAGTGTCGGAGTGAATCGATTCACAGGAACGGCGAGCTCACGGCTCACTAGCGGGACACTGGACATTGGCGGGGAGCCGAGCTTCCGCTGTAGCGAGACAGTGAATCATGGCACACCGAAAGAATCGTGGGCGATAGCACGGCTCAGTGAGACACAAGATACACACGGCTCCTTATCGGCACACTGGACACTGGCGGAGAGCCGAGCTTCCGCTGCATCGAGACATACATCTGTAAAGCCATACTCTAAAAAAATAAATGGCACACCGAAAGAATCGTGGGCGCAAGCACGGCTCAGTGAGACACAAGATACATACGGCTCCTTATCGGCACACTGGACACTGGCGGGGAGCCGAACTTCCTCTGAAGCAATACATACAGAGCCATGATGCACTGAAAGAATCGTATACTATAATGGACTCTCGAGCTCAGCTCATTTGAAAATAATACCCACTTGCATTCACTGTCCTCTTCTTACAGGGAGGTTTAAATAATAGATGGATTTATTTTCAGTGTTAAAACGGTTGTCAAAACATAATTCTAAAGTAGCTAGTAAGTAGGTAGGCTACTAGGTTATTAGTTTAATGAATCTTAGTATTATAACTTAGTTAAGCTGCCTCTGTGGATCCGTGGTAAAGTGTCGGCCTCCGAATTCCAAGATAGCGGGTTCAAACCCGGCAGAGGTAGTCGGATTTTTGAAGGGCGGAAAAAAGTCCATTCGACACTCCATGTCGTACGATGTCGGCATGTAAAAGATCTTTGGTGATACATTTGGTATTTCATCATCATCTGTTTACCCTCCAGGTTCGGCTTTTCCCTCGGACTCAGCGAGGGATCCCACCTCTACCGCCTCAAGGGCAGTGTCCTGGAGCTGCAGACTCTTGGTCGGGGGATACAACTGGGGAGAATGACCAGTACCTCGCCCAGGCGGCCTCACCTGCTAAGCTGAACAGGGGCCTTGTGGAGGGATGGGAAGATTGGAAGGGATAGGCAAGGAGGAGGGAAGGAAGCGGCCGTGGCCTTAAGTTAGATACCATCCCGGCATTCGCCTGGAGGAGAAGTGGGAAACCACGGAAAACCACTTCCAGGATGGCTGAGGTGGGAATCGAACCCTCCTCTACTCAGTTGACCTCACGAGGCTGAGTGGACCCCGTTCCAGCCCTCGTACCACTTTTCAAATTTCGTGGCAGAGCCGGGAATCGAACCCGGACCTCCGGGGGTGGCAGCTAATCACGCTAACCACTACACCACAGAGGCGGACCATTTGGTATTTACCCGACAAAACTAATTAAATTTCAGCCATAGACGCCCAAGAGAGATCCGGTTTACTCTGTCTGCCATCTAGTGGACCTAGAGTAAAACGAAACGTCGAAATTGACGAGCAGACAGCCAGACGGCGTCAAATCGAAATGTCTGCATACGGTAGCTGAGGCCATATTATTATTATTATTATTATTATTATTATTATCATCATCATCATCTGTTTACCCTCCAGGTTCGGTTTTCCCCTCGGACTTAGCGAGGGATCCCACCTCTACCGCCTCAAGGGCAGTGTCCTGGAGCTTCAGACTCTTGGTCGGGGGATACAACTGGGGAGTATGACCAGTACCTCGCCCAGGCGGCCTCACCTGCTATGCTAAACAGGGGCCTTGTGGAGGGATGGGAAGATTGGAAGGGATAGGCAAGGAAGAGGGAAGGAAGCGGCCGTGGCCTTAGGTTAGGTACCATCCCGGCATTCGCCTGGAGGAGAAGTGGGAAACCACGGAAAACCACTTCCAGGATGGCTGAGGTGGGAATCGAACCCACCTCTACTCAGTTGACCTCCCGAGGCTGAGTGGACCCCGTTCCAGCCCTCGTACCACTTTTCAAATTTCGTGGCAGAGCCGGGAATCGAACCCGGACCTCCGGGGGTGGCAGCTAATCACGCTAACCACTACACCACAGAGGCGGATTATTATTATTATTATTATTTGTATCGATTTAGGAAGGCACATTTTTCTATGAAAGGAGTTCCTATACAACACCAGATGGCAGCAGCGAGCACTGAATGCTGTTGCTGCTGTCTTACCAGCACATACTACACAGATGCAGTAGGAGCGGTGACTCTAATGTGCCTTGAATCGGATCACTGTATCGATTCAGTAACGTGAACGGAATCAAATGAATCGATTCAGTAAAATGAATCGAATGTTCTATCACTACCACTCAGCACTGTCCGCTGGGAGTAAGCTGAATCGTGAGCCGTGAGCTCGCCGTTCCTGTGAATCGATTCACTCGGACACTTGAATGAATCGATACACTGCTTCGAATCATGCATTCAGTAGCCAACACTAGTAATAATACTGTGCAAGTTACCCGTAAGCAACGCAAGCTCTGAAAGTTCGTTTTCATTGTTGCGTCTTATTAAAACATAGTTGAGGACAACCATAGAGGAAAATAAATTTGTTGGATTGGCGTTGTTGTTCAGCCATAAAGACCGACAACAAGTGGAGTGGTTTGCCAAAACTGGAAAACATAGCATGGTCTTTAAACAGGAATACATGTAGCATTTATAATTGGATAGGCCTATTTTTAGCATCAACTGGGGTTATTTTGCGGCCAAGGTGGGTAACTTTGAGTTGAGATGCAGTATTAGTTTCCTGAAAGAGAACTATTCAGTACTCTAGCCACCAATATAATATTACAGTTTCATACCCTGTAATATCAAACTGTATATATTCGAGAAAGAAGAGTTCTGTATCACAATCTTATCTAACCTGTCATAACAAAGCCATGGTTGATGGTGGTTTCCTTATACTCTACTTTCTCCCATCCCTGTCCAATTTTAGACTCTATTAATTAAAACTATAGAAAGATTCAGAGGCTGTTGAGCAAGTGGCAAGAGAGTATCTGAGCTAACTTAGCGGTTTGTTTGTTGGCTCTTATTTTATGCATATCATTTATATTGTCTGTCTGCCTTGAAGTCATCATCCAGAAGGTTGGGTGGATCCTCACCCCTCATCCACTGACTGCACCGTATGAACTTCCTGGAGAGTTGATGAGGCATGAGGAGTGAGTTAGTTTGCCATTGCTTTCCTTTATACTGTACACAGAGCATATGAAGTGGAGAAAGTGATGTGTTATTTTGGACAAGCGATTTATTGATATATTTATTGGTTATTTTATTGGGATAATTGTTAGTTTATTAATATTTCTCTGTTTTTTATCTAGTCGAAATTAGTTATTCAGTTTCATGTTCTTGATTAGTTATTTGCACTTATGAAGTAGATTAGGTTCTATACATATTTGGCCTATGTATTGCACCCGTCCACCTCCCGAGTCCCAGACTAGCATTTATCTCAGGGGTGTCGGTTCATTATTTAAATCATCAAATATAAATATAACGGCATAATAGAACACGGGGATGAACGGAGCAACTTAAAATTAAAAGGGGGAAGGCTCGATTGTAACTTGAATTTAAGGATTCCATGATAGGACTAGGAAGTGACTGTTACTTTAAAAAGGGCATCATCTAACTACAATAAAAAGATTATGAGAGTGGTTTCCTTTGAAATAATTTGCCAGAAGGAGCGGTTTATTACGCCATTTGACGTATAAAACTTTGATACACGTAGCAACAATATTTGAATTTACACACATGTTACATATATAAATCACTTGCCATACCGCAAGTGGTATCAATATCTTGCTGCGTTGCTTCTGAAATAAAATGACATTTTGGAGATATAATTTACGGATCGATTCCATTTGAATCGAACCGTCACTCAAAGATATAGCTTCCTTCTATCGGGAGCCCGAGCATAACCCATGTTACGGTCGGCTTCCCGATTTAACTAAGATGATGTACTCCGGCTATATACATTTTTCCGAGACCGGTACTCGGACTGGGTAATGTTTCTCGTGAAGTGCGAAAACTGGATTCCACGGACAGTCCCTATCTTACGATATCCAGCTGATGCCATACCAATGAATTAGCATTTACATTTATTTTACATGTGATCTGAATTGTTTCCAGTTAGCCTCAGTAGACTACTGACACAGATGAGATAACGAGAAGCGGTGGGAAATACCGTGCCAGTGACCCCCCTCGCATCGCGAGCGAAGTAAACAAACACGCAAGTATGTAACATCGTCCCATACGGAGACCGTACAATAAAGAGGTACCAAATGACTCTAATATTATCACTCTCATTATTCAAACATACGAATAGAGGGATGTTGTCACCAAACAATTTAATCCACGATTTTATCATCCTCGAAATTATTATTATTATTATTATTATTATTATTATGCAACGGTTCCTGGCACTGTCACGTTTGATTAATATCATCATTATTATGCGGGATGCAAACACAAATGGTTATTACTGTTATTATTATTATATCCCTCTCGTGATTATTATTATTATTAATGAATAGGTGACTCAAGATATTATTATTATTCACGTCACTTAAAAAGGTTATTATTATTAATGGACCGGTCACTTCCGCCAAATTATATACAGATATCGGTCGCAATTACAAATTAATTCACTGATCAACCAACGACATCATTACAGTTTATTATTATGACAATTATTATTAATCCGACCGCGGTGATTTAACATCGTCCTTACATTGTTATTATTATTATCGGTTGCATATTATCATTTAGATTCCCGTTTAACATCCTTATCAACGCTCAATTAATTAAGGCGGTCCAATCCTTTATCTGCAATATTTATTATTATTATTATCACGACATCATGATTGTTCTCACTCGTTATTACAATGAATACAATATACGACCATTTCTGTGGAATCTGAACTCTCATTATCCTTAGATCCGTTGTATCTCAACGAATAACTGTGCAGTCTATTTATTTCGTACATGCTGTCACGGGTTCGAATTCTACCCGCTGCGTAACTCAGTATTTCTCTGTGACACTGCCCGTACATTTTACACTCATATCAATATCCTAAGTGTCTCTCGTACGGAACTTATTTTTCTCTCTATCTCAATATTCCTCGATTCATTTATTTATTCCTCACAGAATTATCAACTGACTTATTTATTCATTTCGGACATCGTACGACCTTTTATTATCTGACTGCAAATTCTTTCACATTTTCTATCTCATTTGGATCTATGCCTTAGTTCATTCTCCACAAATAATCGTAACATCTTGAAATTATATTTACCAAAATTTGACAATCATGGTCTCGTAATATTAGCACTACATGTTCCGGCTAATGAATCGCAACTTCAAAACGCGACATTTATACGTAAAAAAATATTGGACCGTAATTTAAACCACACGTTCATTAACATGTACGGATTATTAACACCGATCTACATTTCAATATTATTAATCGATCAAATTAAATTATCACGCACTTTAATTCCAAATTAAAACGACCTCCCGTCATTAAATGATTCCCAATAAACTCAACACTTGATCACATAAATTATTATTATCTCCAAATCATATTTAAAAAAAGAAAATATCTTCTTAAAAAAAAATAGTTATATTATTTATTTATTATTATTATTAATATTTAAAAAAAATAATAATTTCGCCTGTAATACGGTAGTCCACTCTTATTATGTTTAACGCATAACCCCTTTTACAAATTCAATTTATTCTGGCACTAATCACTCCAGATATGATTTACTTGGAAATTATTATATTAATCGCATCTCACAAATTTAACAACTTCACTTTGAAAATATGACCATATTAATTTCAACAAAACACACTTGGTATGGCGAAGCTGGATTTTCCTTCCATGTCATTAAATGGCTCGTTAAAATGACAAAACATAAAAGCACATATCGGGTCTTATTTAACTAGCATAATCAAAATCAAATGTAAAGGAAATTATCGACTACAAAGAAAATAATGAATGCATGCATGACTTAACGTACTACACTATATATACAAATTTACATCTCCAACAAACTGAATACATAAAAGACCCGATTATTTACATTATTATGATTTACTACTGTCCGTGCTACAAATTTAGGATGGGGTCGTTAAGCGACCCATCTTGTTACAGAAGGTAACCAAGTATAATCAAATTATTCCCATTTTTCCCATCACGATAACATTTCCCAAATATATTTTACAGTTTAGTACTCATCTTAGTTATCGGTATTCCATTGCAGCTTTGCAGACGAGAGGCTTCATCCAGCCCCTCTCTGCGTTTTACTCCTCCATCCTTGATGGCGTAGTTTCACAAAAGATTTCCTGGCACATTATTATTTTACACTCATATCTTGACTACCACAAACCTTCACCATTTACAACGTTAACACTGTATACATTAACTTGGATACAACAAATTTCCTATCCTAGACCCAAGAATTTAATATATTTACACTATTTAATCTTCGTCCACCTACCGCACAATGGACCTGGACACGTACGACGAGGTGTCAACTATTTCGCCCGCCGCGATACGCCCGATTTATACGGCATTCTTGACGTGTTCATTACATCGGTTCGGTATGGCTAAGTACAGGCTACTACTTCCTTAAAGTACTGTTCGTCACACAGTCTATTATGTACGTACTTATGGTGATATATTTTATACTACTCTCTTGCAGGGTAATTACTTTACGTCACTGATTATTCATAAATAAAAAAAACACTATCCTACGTTAACTATTTCCAGATTTAACATGTTGCTTGAGCGCGATCACACTTTACAAACACTGGCGGATGCTCGCGCCATTAAATGACTGTACGTCCGTAGAATTCTAAGTTACCGGCGACCAACAGTTCAACTCCCGATATTCAATTCACGTGTGCTGGCGACCGTCAATTCAGCTCCAACGATTCAAGACAAGTGGCTCTACAAGTGTGTTGGCGACCGTCCTCGCCCCGTATATATTGATGAAGCCTTTTTCCCGCGGATTTGTTGACGTCATGCCCCTTAGGGAGGGGGTGGATTTTTAATATCGGTACTTGCACTCCGAATTGGAAGTTAAAATTTACATCAAATTAATCCACTCCGATAGCATATCTGCTGGATAAAATATGAACTCCAGGTGATCACAGATTTAGGAGATATGGATGGATTTAGCTCCTCACATTTCGCGCCTTCGTAAGCGTCTCTGACAACGTGGTGTTCTTTCAGCCAATGAGATTCAAGCTGTCCGGTTTCCAAGAAATCCAGCCTTCAATTTATTTAATTTGCCATTAAGTATTGATTATTTTTCCATGCATGACCTCTAATAAATTCATTACATCCATCCGCGTACTCATATTAATTTATTACTGATTACTTTTGTAGTTACGAAAATATCTCATCCCTCATTCCTTAAGATGGTATCACTGAGTCTCCCATTAAATTTTTACTATTGGCCGGCAAGCGGTCACGTGATTTAAATCTCCACCTGCTCGAACTTAGGCTAGCGAACGTACACTCAGCCGCTGTAATTTTCCATGAGGTCATGGAATTTCCGTCCTACCAAAAATATCCCAAGGTCTTACTCATGTGGTGGGTTTTCTTTGTCTGACTCTCCCCCTTCCTCTTTCTGACCAAGACTTATTTGTGGACTCTGTATTTCCTTGTACGCCAACTAATGATATTCCCTGCTGTGAAGTAGCTAAAAGTTGTCGGGTTGAGCTAATCCGTCAGGCTCCAGTCTGTCGTCCTTCCTTCGCTCTGATTTCGACATTACCTAAACGAAATATTTTCAAATACACTCCTCTGTATTTCAATAAATGTACCATATTATTTTACCGATCAAATCATGATTGATTATGGGCCTAAGTCACTCGGGTTCAGTATATTGGAGTCTATTTTGTTTTATGTTCTTTATCTTAATGAGTGTAACATCTGTGGGTCAATGGTAGGGTGTCAGCTTTTAGATCCCAAGATCATGGGCTCAAAAACAGGTAGAGATAGTCGATTTTTGAAGCCTGTCAAAAACTCCTCGGACCTCCATGTCTTACGATTTCGGCATGTTAAATATCTATGGTGCCTCACTTGGTGTTTACCCTGACAAAATTAATTAAAAACTCAGCCATTAGCCACCCACTATAGTTTCGATTCACTAACGCGATCTGACCGAATAAAACGGAATGAGGAAATTGACACTCACGTAGCCTAGATGGCGTCATCTCAATATACTTCAGTTTTCATTATTATTTTACTGGAAACTTCTCACCCCTGTTGTCTGTAAATAAAGCATATTGATTG
This sequence comes from Anabrus simplex, assembly GCF_040414725.1. Taxonomy (NCBI): domain Eukaryota; kingdom Metazoa; phylum Arthropoda; class Insecta; order Orthoptera; family Tettigoniidae; genus Anabrus; species Anabrus simplex. Next base: position 387,135,347 of record NC_090268.1, read on the forward strand.
ACTTCAGTAATTAATTGGTTTACTTTTAGGTGTCTAAAAGCACTTTTAGATGCCTTCAAAATGTAAGGTTAATTATTTTTTGCGATGGTCACGAATCCCGGACTCCTCCCAAATTTTCACACCCTCACTGTCGAAGTTCCTCCCCACCAAGACTGCTCTCTGTATCCGCCCCTCTGCAAACAACAGATAGGGAATCTGCCACCTGCGTGACTGCCCTAAATACTGATCAGTGGTGATTGATTGATTGATTGATTGATTGATTGATTGATTGATTGATTGATTGATTGATTGATTGATTGATTGATTGATTGATTGATTGATTGATTGATTGATTGATTGATTGATTGATTGATTATCTTTAAATAATTAAAAATTGAGTGTAACTATCGTCATTTTGGTCCTCCCTCCCGGCCCATGTCCATTATTCTCCTAGGCTCCTCGTGCGTTCACTTCACATGATCCTACTACCAAAGTCGTTAATAAGCACAAGTGAACCTGTGTATATCCTTATTAATTTACATTCTTTATATCCTTAATAAGCCTCTGTGCCTCAGGCGGCAGCGCACTGGCTTCTCACCGCTGGGTTCCATGGTTCAAAGCCCGGTCACTCCATGTGAGATTTGTGCTGGACAAAGCGGAGGCGGGACAGGTTTTTCTCCGTGTACTCCGGTTTTCCCTGTCATCTTTTATTCCAGCAACACTCTCCAATATCATTTAATTTCACATGCCATCCATTAATCATTGCCCCAGAGGAGTGCGACAGGTTTCGGCAGCCGGTACATTTCCTATCCTCGCCGCTAGAAGGGGGCTTCATCCATTCCGTTCCTGACCCGGTCGAATGACTGAAAACAGGCTATGGATTTTCATTTTTATTTCATATCCTTAATCCAAATGCCTTCATCAACACTATGACTATTAATATTAATGACAGTGTTGGTGATTATTGTATTACGGGGCAGTACAACTAGATAACCATCCCCCCTTTACTGTAATGAGAAGACGAAAAGGAAGAGGTCCTACCCTTCGGAAAATGAAAGTATGAGCGTAAGAAAAGGAAGTGCCACAAAGGATACGAAGGTTGGGGCGTAAGTGACGGCAACTATTCCCTCCCCCCTCACATTTTCACGGTGCTGCCGTAGAACGGTCACATGTCATGGAAAACATGATACTCATAGTACATGGACACAGAGCAAGATGGCAGTGCGTTGGACAGGTACAATCGCGATCACAAGAATTCCGGGTGGAAAAGGAAACAAGTAACGTTTGGGCGAAGATTTTGGCCAACCCTGAGGATGAAGGAGAAGTAACCAAGGCAACGTCACATTCTTCCAGGAGGTGTTGCTTGTGACGTTGCGCACTCAGAGGTCACTCCCAACTCCATTTTTTCAGGAATTGATTAAGATGTTTCTATGGTAAAACATTCTGGCTATGCTAGCTTTTCCTATTCAAGGAAAACAATTAATTAATTAATTAATTAATTGTAATTTAATTGCGATGAAGTGAGCACGATATAATTCCACCCCACTATATGGCATTACATTGTTTGAATAGCGCTGACAATAACTTCATAGAAACGGCTTTCCAAAAGACCTTGCGTCTCTAATAATCATAATTATTTAATGCCAGGTTATTTTTACTTTGGTTTTTGAGGATAAAAATTTATTATTATTATTATTATTATTATTATTGTGTAGTAGTAGTAGTAGTAGTAGTAGTAGTAGTAGTAGTATTTAGAGCCTCCGTGGCTCAGACGGCAGCGCGTCGGCCTCTCACCGCTGGATACCGTGGTTCAAATTCCGGTCACTCCATGTGAGATTTGTGCTGGACAAAGCGGGGGAGCGACAGATTTTTTTCCGGGTACTCCGGTTTTCCCTGTCATCTTTCATTCCAGCAGCACTCTCCATTATCATTTCATTGCATCTATCAGTCATTAATAATCACCTTGGGAGTGGCGACCCCATTGTAATATTAGCCTATATATGTTTCATTCATTACACTCCTGACCCGGTCTAAGACTGGAAAACAGGTTGTAGGTTTTCATTTTCAGTAGTAGTATTTAACAGGGACTATATTGACGAAAATAAGGGTCATTCTTTCTTACAGTGGTTGAGTGCGATGCCATTTGATAATTAAGTCATTAGTGGAGATCGCTAACATTTCAGCCAGACTTCGCACACAAGAATGACAAAGAAAGTCGAGAATTTGACCCTCAATGTGTTGAAATACACATTACGTGTGTTGCCTTAGAGGAGCCGTGTGGTTCCTCCCCCCATTCCCCTCTCCCTTATTTGTCGAGCCAGTGGGACGTGTGGGCAGGCGGGGAAACAAGTATCTTCCCCTCCGCGTGTGTTTCGTTCATGCTGGATATCCTCGTACTTCGTTTTCTCCACCTCCCCTCACTCTTCTGATATGTGCACGTGTTAACGCGTCTAATGAATGTGACCAATGAGAAAGTGTGTGTAAGGAGGTAATGGGTGGTTCTGAGGGCTGTTCTGATTTCTTGCCTGAAAATTGAGACATGTTCCTAACTCGGTTACGTACTTGAAAACATGTGTAACTGCATTTAAATTGAAAATTATGAAATATCTGCATTTTAAATGGATAATATGAAAATTAATATTCATTAAATAAAATACACAATCGTCGAACCTTGTACTCACACTTACTTCTTACCTGCTTATTTACACATACGTTATTTGAAGGGCCCCAGCTACCACTCAGTGCAGCAATAATAGAATGAGAATCTTAACTATCTCTAGGGTGTGGGGTAATGAGCTTACTTTTGACAACATACCATATAAGTTCTGGGAAAAGGAGATTGGCGTTTGGTTTCCCCATTAAATTTGAGGTTATCTAATTCTGTCATTGAAATAATACTATGAATTCATTTGATAGAACAAAATATATTCTTTAAATAATATATAAAAAATAGTGAGTCTTGTTGCGATAAAACAGATGAGAATATGAAATTATGACATTGCAACTGAAAGAAACTAGGCATGAATTTGAATTCTTCTTGACCGGACATTTACCAATTTATACGAAATATATCCCTCGCTGTTTCACTTGACTGTACCTTCAACACTTTGAGTGTAATTACGGCGTATTCCTAAGATCTGGTGTTTACTACTGTAGATGTGTCACGCCTAACTTGGTGATGCATCCTTGTGACTGCTTCTTCTCCATATTATATGACTTATTGGTAAGTCTGCACTGTATGACCTCATTGCAGGTCTATCCCTCTACGACTTCGTTGTAAGCCTTCCCGTCCGTATTTTCAACTAAGTGACCGACCAACTTGGGCCTCACTCTCTCAATGACCAAAGACTAATGGCTCACTGAGTCTTCTCCATCTCGTTCACACTCGTTGACTCTCGTTGACTGACCGACTTATGCCTCTGCTTCCAATTGAATAATGACCGACACTACAAGATACACCCACCTTATATAGACGTTAGGATGGCACACCTACATAATCTCCAGAAATAACAATAATTTACTCCCACCCGCCTCAAACCGTTGCATGTAATGGTGCAATCCCCTGGGGCGGCCTGAATATCTGAGCGCATTGCTAAATGCTCACGATGACGTAGCCATGACGTGGCGATGACTTGACAGAAAACCCAGCAGTATTGCACAATGTAACGATGTCACATCCAACATCTGATATTTAACAATTCTCACTGTACATGTCTTGAATGTTATTCTACACATACTTATATATGCATACATCTAAGTACAATCATGCAAGCGACAAGCATTGCAAAATTGAATTGAATAAGAATGATAATACAATAATAGTAATCTCACAGATAAAATAATAATAATACGGATATAATAATAATAATAATAATAATAATAATAATAATAATAATAATAATAATAATAATAATACAGATAAAATTTTAAAAAATAAAAATACAGCTATCATCTTGTAACGGGATTTGAACCGTTACAAAATGAATATTTCTGGCCCCGAGATACTAAAGATTTCGAGGGTGATGGGAATGCAGTAATGAGTCAGGCTCCTTGCAGAATGGATACGACGTGACAAGTACTGGAAGGCTCGCCATTCTTACCTGACCTGTCTCCATGGGATTTTGACCTCATCTCCAAAGTGAAAGAACCGTTGCGTGGAAGATGGTTTCGGACATGATAGGACACTGTCAACGCTCTGAAATATGAGACTGCAAAATGCACACATGGTGAGACGACTGGTATCCGACATCACACATCGTTGGCAACGTGTTGTGGACAATTTATGGGACTGTACTGTGGGTTTACCGTAAAGGTTTCTGTGCAATCTCAGAATAAACATTGTGTAGCACAAGGATTTCATGGCTGATAGTTTCCTGGTTTTATATCCTACAGCTGGTAAACCTACTCGACATTATTCATGGGTTCTACACCACCTTACGCTCTCCACTCCCATCTGTATATTTCCATTTGTCTGGCAGAACCCACATTCGTGCGAAGAAAATAGTTACCAACCCTCGTATTAATATGAAGATCTTGCAAACTATATCGTGTGGATCGGAAAACAACAAGAGTTCACCAAGAGAAATCGGATAAAAAATATTTAAGTGGTAATCCTGGTACAAGTAAGCAGAAACTATTACAGACTCGGCTCATTGTAAGCAACCACGCTCGCTAGTTGAGAGTTCCAAGAATTACTGGGACTGCAGAATGGATACGACGTGGCAAGTAGTGGAACACTCGCTGGAGGTAGCGGACGGTTAGCAGCTTAAGATAAGTACAGAATCATTTTTCGAAGTTACAAAGATGACAGTGGACGACTGCTACAATCATAATTTTGTCTCACTTCTTCACAATCATGGAGAAGTAAAAAATTATTTCCTTCTTCTTAATCTGCTTACGCTCCAGGGTTGGTTTTTCCCTCGGACTCAGCGAGGGATCCCACCTCTACCGCCTCAAGGGCAGTGTCCTGGAACGTGAGACATTGGGTCGGTGGATACAACTGGGGAGAATGACCAGTACCTCGCCCAGGCGGCCTCACCTGCTATGCTGAACAGGGGCCTTGGTGGGGGAAGGAAAGATTGGAAAGGACAGGCAAGGAAGAGGGAAGGAAGCGGCCGTGGCCTTAAGTTAGGTACCATACCGCCATTTGCCTGGAGGAGAAGTGGGAAACCACGGAAAACCACTTCCAGGATGGCTGAGGTGGGAATCGAACCCACCTCTACTCAGTTGACCTCCCCAGGCTGAGTGGACCCCGTTCCAGCCCTCGTACCACTTCTCAAATTTCATGGCAGAGCCGGGAATCGAACCCGGTCCTCCGGGGGTGGAAGCTAATCACACTAACCAATACTCCACAGAGGCGGACGAAGTAAAAAAATATTGTACATATATACACATGTTTAAAAGGTGACTTGATAGAATCTGAGGATGTTCTTGTAAACGAAACATGTCATTCTTTAATAGTGTGTACCGGGCCGTACACCTCCACGCCACTTATTTAAAATTTGCGCCAATTGAAACTCCTCTACTGGAGGAAGTCTGAACTTTATCTACGGTATTAATTTTCAAGTTTCTCAGAAGATGTCACTACTTGGAAATTTTGGAGTTTTTGAACTGGGTCATTTTTGATGTACTTTTGTTTTAGCTGTAGTAAGAAGTGTGAACTTTCTCTTCTAGAGGACACTACTGAAAAACTACAATGGTGCACCCTAGTGCGAAGTGAAAGAACTGTTTTTTGGAGAAATTTTTATTTCAAAAGTTTGTTTCTTGTTAAATTTCTTTCTGTTATTGTTTAAGTTGGCTGTATACCCCTTTCTTTCCCCTTGTTTTGAATTTAGCCAATCCTGAATTTCTCGAATTAATTTCCCACCAATAATATGTTTCTTCTTCGTATTGTGTAGGGGTTTTCTTTGTGAACCAATAAAATCCTTGTGGGAGGGTGTTCTCATTTCAAAAACGCCTCGGACTTTCCGCGAGAGTATATAAACTGCTGATTTTCGGGTCTCGGTGCCACTTCAGTACCATCTTTCAGTGTGTAAAGTACATAGCAGGGGGCGGGAAGCGCCTCTTTCTTCGGGCAGCAGTTCAACAACCAGGTAATGGCCATTTAATAACTTCTTTTCTTGCTAGCTCAGCAGTTTAACTCTCGGGGCGGGTCCGAAGCGTTTCCACCATGTAACTTTCCCTAAAATGTAAAGACACTTTGTATTTATTCTATCTTTTAAGCTACATATTGGGATAGAGAGTGCTTAACCCTCTCGAGCTCCCACTCATATTGTTTTGAGGTGAACTTATTTCTCACAACCGATTCTTCCTTAATGTAATGTAAATTGTTCTTTTCTAAAGTCACCTCTGTAGTATGGGATTAGCCCTTGCATTAGTGGCCTAGAGCCAGATTAGGTTTTAAAACAAATGCGTTAGGAGTGCAGATCGCCTCCTCTCAATTTGGTATTTTAGAGGCCATGTAATTAACCTTTTCTCACTTAATAGGCCTCAGTAGGTTGGGTATTTTACCCCTGTGTTTATGTCCTTAGAGGACAGCTTGAAGGTGGAATTTGGTGTGGCCTTTGACAGGCTTAAAATTTGAGAGCGGGTTGCTCTTTCTTGAAAATTTTGTTTTCTGCGCGCCTCAAGGAGGCTTTACTGTGTAATTTGGAGCAAGTGCTCCCGGGTATGAATGGGGTTTTCCGCCCCTCTGTTGAAACTTGTGTTGGGGTAAAACTGGGCTAATTGCTCAAGAATTGTGAGGTCGGGGCTCGAAGCCCAAATCCTGTAAATATTGTAATTGTACTTTTATTGCCTTGCTACTCTGTACCTGTCTTTCGTGTTATTTCTGAATTTTGGAAAGAGAATATAACCTTGTTAAATTTTACATTAACTTTAATTTCGTAGTTTGAGACCCGTTCACACCCGCACCTTCTTTCACCTCTACCTACCACAAAAATACGGTAACAAGTGGTAGCAGAGCGTGGTTGAATGGGTCTCAATTTAGCCCCTTTTGACGGCTAAACATTGTTTTGATTCGAACTCTAACAATTTTCTCTGTTGCTGGAATTTTTTGATTTTTTCCGTTTCAAAATTGTTCTGTCATCATGCCCGGCCCTCGCGATGTTCTCCATCTTAACTATTTGCGCAAGGAGGAGTTGATCTATGAGTTAACTATCAGAAATGTGCAATCTGGAGGCACGGTTGCAGTAGACACAAACAAGCTTAGAGAGTCCCTCGATTTGCCCATTTCCATCCCCACTTTGGGAGAGAAAGAAATTGACGACTCTCTTTCCACGATCATCGAGAATATTACTGGGCTAGCATCTGTAGTTAGTTTTTTTGACGAAAATGATCCCTCTCCTAATCAAATTAAGCGTGTGCAAGCCAGGCTATTTCATTTTTCAAATAGAGTTAACGATCTGTTGTCTCTAAAGTCGAATGACGTTCAGAGGAAGGAAGCTAGTACGGTGCTTGAAAATATTTCTGAATTATCTGGTAAGGTCACTCAATTGTTAACTGGGGAAGTTCCTCCCAAAACTGATCTACCCGCTACGGTGAATGTAGGTAGCGAGGAAGAGCCTCCTAAGGGAGAAGTCAATAGGAAAACCGTTGGAGCTCAAACTATCTCTGCCCCATTGGACAACGAGTCTGAATGCCGTACGTCGTTGGATATTGTACGTTCTGAACTAACTTCTTTGCCACTGAAACCTTTACCTACTATGTCACCTGGGTTCAGCAGCTTGCCTCATCCATTAGCTATGTTGCTCAGAGGTATCTCTAAGTTTTCTGTTAATACCACCAGTGACGTTATTTCATTCTTAAGGTTTTTAGTTGAATTTCAAGATCATGCCCTTGTTTTTTCTCTTTCTCCGTGTCAAATTTTACAGATAATTTATCCTTATGCAATTGGTATTCTCTCAGATAAAATAGTAAGAGCCATTGCCGAACAGTCATCTATTGAAGATTTTCATGCACATTTGCTTGCAAATTTTATTCCTGCTCGCGCGAGGTCATCTCTGATTCAGAAGTACTATTATCGAGTACAGAGATTGGATGAAAATCTGGCTGATTTCATACAAGACATTAAATTCTATACTAGGGTGTTTGCTCTTCACTTCCCTGAGGATCAGATTGTACAAGCTATAGTGGAAGGTATTTCACCATCGTATAGGTCATATTTGTGTTTCGCGGCGTGCCCGCAAACATTCTCTGAACTCGAAGCATTGGCCGTCTCAGCGGAAGGAGTTAGATACGCCGATTCTTTGCGTGTCGCCTGACCATCTTCGCAATAAGTGTCCACTGATCAAGTCTAGTGGGACAAGGAATGGAGCTGGTTCATCACAAGGCTGTTTTAAATGTGGGGCTTTCTCACATATCGCCAAGAATTGCCCAAATTCAAATAGCATCCCCTCCTGTTCAACTTCTGGTGCAAATTCCACCAATGCCAATAATAAAAAATGACTAGTGGTTTCGGCTGAGTCGACTAATCCATCTTTCCGAGGCTCAGCCCCTGGTAAACAGATCGAAAATTCAGGGAACGTTCAATCTGCAAATCCATCTTTGGAATGCCCCAAAGAGTGTCTTAGGATTGCGGCGGATACCCCCGCACCGGTCCCCTTTCTCAAAATTGAGTTAAATAATGAGCCTATAACAGCCCTATTAGATTCAGGCAGTGTTTGTTCTATTATTTCGGCTGAATGGTATGCAAAATTGAAATATGTTTGTAAACTTCCTGACTATTGTTCCTCTTCGATCCAATATGTTTCGGCTAATTCATCTCCCTTAGAAATTCTAGGTTCTTTACAGGTCAAAATTCGTATTTTTAAATTTACATGGAAAATCAAACTGTCTGTGGCTAAGCACTTGTCTTGCCCCATCATATTGGGAGCGGACTTCATTTCTCACACTGGTCTTGTGCTCGATCTTCAGAGTAAGTCGTGCACATTCAAATTTGCTTCCAATTGTAAAATCCCCTTATTAAAATGTAATTCTGCGTCATGTTCATCTATTTCGCCTACCCAGGATGAGATGTTGTTAGACCTTAGACATCTACCTGAGGAGCAGGCTGATAGTATTCGTAAGTTGTGTCAGTCGTCTCCAGAGGTGTTCTCTGATACTCTTGGTGTTACTGACCTTATTGAATACAAAATTGAGGTCACGGATTCGATTCCTGTCCGTTTTCCACCTTATACGTTATCTCCACCTAAAATGAAGGCTCTGAAAGAAATCATCGATCAGATGTTGAAGGATGGTATTATTAGGCCCTCTAAGTCGGCGTATTCTTCGCCTATTTTTCTAGTCCCGAAACCCCAAGGGGGCTTCAGGCCTGTCATTGATTATAGGGCTCTCAATCGGAAGGTGGTGTTACAATCTGTGCCCCTTCCTGACCTTCATTCTTGTTTTTCATGGTTTCGTAAGGCCAAGTTCTTTACTATCTTGGACTTGAATCAGGCCTATAATCAAATTCCCCTAGCGGAAGAGTCTAAACATCTCACAGCATTTGCCACGGATTGGAATTTGTATGAATACAACCGCGTGCCTTTCGGGCTCCCCACGGGAGCAGCTGTACTCACTAGGCTGCTAGATAGGGTCTTCTCCGACATCAAATTTAAGTACTTGTATCACTACTTGGATGATGTCGTCGTATTTTCGGAGACTTTTGAATAACATCTAGATCATCTGCGAGAAGGTCTCAATCGCCTTCGTAAGGCTGGGTTAACTGTCAAGTTGTCCAAGGTTGCCTTTGCTAAGCCCTCTATGTCATTCCTAGGGCATATTGTGTCACCTGATGGTGTTGCCGTCGATCATTCTAGAACACAGGCCATCCGTGATTTTAAACCTCCCAAGGACATTAAAGGTATCGCCAGGTTCATTGGTATGGTGAATTTCTTCAGGAAGTTTATTCCTAACTTCGCTAATAGAGCGGCGCGCTTAAACCTTCTTCGTAGGAAAGGCATCAAATTCGAGTAGGGACCTTCTCAACAAGCCGCTTTTCAAGATCTTAAATTAGCTCTCTGTAATGCCCCTGTCCGTGCTATGCCTGATTTCACAAAGAAATTCATCGTCCAAACTGACGCGTCGTCGTCAGCAGTAGCTGCAGTCCTTCTTCAAGAGACTGAACTAGGGAGGCGACCTATCGCCTATGCATCTAGGACTCTATCGGTTCAAGAAGCAAAGTATTCCATATATGAGCTCGAAGGTATGGCAGTCTTATTTGCCTTAGAAAAGTTCCGTCTCTATCTGGAACATGTCAAATTCGACCTGGAGACAGATAATCAAGCCTTAAGCTGGGTCTTAGGTCGGCCGCGTCGTACTGGTCGTATAGCCCGTTGGGCCATCCGAATCTCTGCCTTCCAATTCGATGTCAGGCATATCAGAGGGACCGAAAATGTTGTTGCTGATGGACTCAGCCGTATGTTTTCCAACGACGTTGAGACCTATGAACCGGTCGATAGTTCATCTCCTCCCGAGTCCATGCTATCTGATGTTAATGCCATCTTAACAGATGCTCCCATGCTCTTTAGGGATATCGAGAAATAGCAACGTGAAGATCTGACGCTGGCTCCGATAATGGAAACCCTTTCTTCTGGGGAACATGTCGTCCCTTATGTTTTGAGGAATGGTGTTTTATGTTGCCCATCGAGGCATGATAAGATGATGAAAGTTGTCGTTCCAGCTGTTCTTGTACCTATGATCTTCAAGTATTATCATGAGACCCCATTAGGAGGGCATCTAAGCATCTTTAAAACTCGTGAGAAGATTCGTGAAATGTTCATCTGGAAAGGTATGGACGGTGAAATCCGTGAACTAGTAAAGGCTTGTAAATCCTGTTTGCTTAGTAAACCAACCATGTCCACCAAGGTAGGCCTTTTGTCTTCTCATCAAGCGTCGCGCCCCATGGAACGCCTGTATATTGATTATGTAGGACCCTTCCCCCAGTCGAAGGGAAATGCCAACAAGTTCATCTTTGTATGCGTAGATGGTTTTACAAGATTTCCCTGGTTATTTCCGACTAAGCTGGCTACCGCTCAGTCCACCATTACTTGTCTAAATTCTATCTTTGCTTCTTTGGTCCGTGTCAATATATTGTATCTGATAATGCTAAGGCTTTCACATCTAATTTATTTCGTAAATTCTGCTTTGACCTGTCCATATTGAACCCGAGTGACTTAGGCCCATAGTCAGTCATGATTTGATCGGTAAAATAATATGGTACATTTATTGAAATACAGAAGGGACGTTGAAAATATTTCGTTTATGTAATGTCAAAATCAGAGCGAAGGAAGGACGACAGACTGGAGCCTGACGGATTAGCTCAACACGACAACTTTTAGCTACTTCACAGCAGGGAATATCATTAGTTGGCGTACAAGGAAATACAGAGTCTACAAATAAGTCTTGGTCAGAAAGAGGAAGGGGGAGAGTCATACAAAGGAAACTCACAACATGAGTAATACCTTGGGATATTTTTGGCAGGACGGAAATTCCGTGACCTCGTGGAAAATTACAGCGGCTACGTGTACGTTCGCTAGCCTAAGTTCGAGCAGGTGGAGATTTAAATCACGTGACCGCTTGCCGGCCAATAGTAAAAATTCGATGGGAGACTCAGGGATACCATCTTAAGGAATGATGGATGAGATATTTTCGTAACTACAAAAGTAATCAGTAATAAATTATTATGAGTACACGGATGAATATAATGAATTTATTAGATGTCACGCATGGAAAAATAATCAATACTTATTGGCAAATTAAATAAATTGAAGGCTGGATTTCTTGGAAACCGGACAGCTTGAATCTCATTGGCTGAAAGAAGACCACGTTGTAAGAGACGCTTACAAAGGCGCGAAATGTGAGGAGCGAAATCCATCCGTATCTCCTAAATCTGTGATCACCAGGAGTTCATATTTTATCCAGCAGATATGCTAGCGGAGTGGATTAATTTGGTGTAAATTTTAACTTCCAATTCGGAGTGCAAGTACCGATATTAAAAATCCACCCCCTCCCTCAGGGGTGTGACGTCAACGAATCCGCGGGAAAAAGGCTTCATCCATATATACGGGGCAAGGGATCCTCGCAGCACACTTGTAGTGAACACTCGAAGCTGAATTGACGGTCGCCAGCATACTTGAATTGAATATCGGGAGCTGAACTGTTGGTCGCCGCTAACTTAGAATTCTACGGACGTACAGTCATTTAATGGCGCGAGCATCCGCCAGTGTTTGTAAAATGTGATCGCGCTCAAGCAACAGGAATTAGAAATAGTTAACGTAGGACAGTGTTTGTTATTTATGAATATCAGTGATGTAAAGTAATTACACTGCAAGAGAGTAGTATAAATTATATCACCATAAGTACGTGCATAACAGACTGTGTGACGAACAGTACTTTCAGGGAATAGTAGCCTGTACTTTGCTATATCGAACCGATATTATGAACACGTCAAGAATGCCGTATAAATCAGGCGTATCGCGACGGGCGTAATAGGTGACACCTCGTCGTACGTGTCCAGGTCCATTGTGCGGTAGGTGGACGAAGATTAAATAGTGTAAATATATTAAATTCTTGGGTCTAGGATAGAAATTTGTTGTATCCAAGTTAAAGTATACAGTGTTAACGTTGTAAATGGTGAAGGTTTGTGGTAATCAAGATATGAGTGTAAAATGGTAGTGTGCCAGGAAATCTTTTGTGAAACTACGCCATCAAGAATGGAGGAGTAAAACGCAGAGAGGGGCCGGATGGAGCCTCTCGTCTGCAAAGCTGTAATGGAATACCGATAACTAAGATGAGTACTAAACTGTAAATAATATTTGGGAAATGTTATCGTGATGGGAAAAATGGGAATAATTTGGTTATACTTGGTTACCTTCTGTAACAAGATGAGTCGCTTAACGACCCCATCCTAAATTTGTAGCACGGACAGTAGTAAATCATAATAATGTAAATAATCGGGTCTTTTTATGTATTCAGTTTGTTGGAGATGTAAATTTGTATATATAGTGTAGTACGTTAAGTCATGCATGCATTCATATTTCTTTGTAGTCAATAATTTTCTTTACATTTGATTTTGGTTATGCTAGTTAAATAAGACCCGATATGTGCTTTTATGTTTTGTCAATTTTAACGAGCCATTTAATGACATGGAAGGAAAATCCAGCTTCGCCATACCAAGTGTGTTTTGTTGTAATTAATATGGTCATATTTTCAAAGTGAAGTTGTTAAATTTGTGAGATGCGATTAATATAATAATTTCCAAGTAAATCATATCTGGAGTGTTTAGTGCCAGAATAAATCGAGTTTGTTACGAGTGGACTACAGTATTACAGGCGAAATTATTATTTTTTTAATTAATAATAATAATAAATAAATAATATAACTATTTTTTTTAAAGAAGAGATATTTTTTAAAAATATAATTTGGATATAATAATAATTCATGTGATATTGGAATATTTAGTGAGCAGTGCGTAATAATAAATTTATGTGATCAGGTGTTGAGTTTATTGGGAATCATTTAATGACGGGATGTCGTTTTTTATTCGGAATTAAAGTGCGTGGTAATTTAATTTGATCAATTAATAATATTGAAATGTAGATCGGTGCTAATAATCCGTACATGTTAAAGAACGTGTGGTTTAAATTACGGTCCAATGTTTTTTTACGTATAAATGTCGCGTTTTGAAGTTGCGATTTATTAGCCGGAAAACGTAGGGCTAATATTACGAGACCATGATTGTCAAAATTTGGTAAATATAATTTCAAGATGTTACGATTATTTGTGGAGAATGAACTAAAGCGTAGATCAAAATGAGATAGAAAATGTGAAAGAATTTGCAGTCAGATAATAAAAGGTCGTACGATGTCAGAAATGAATAAATAAGTCAGTTGATAATTCTGTGAGAAATAAATGAATCGAGGAATATTGAGATAGAGAGGAAAATAAATTCCGAACGAGAGACACTTAGGATATTGATATGAGTGTAAAATGTACGGGCAGTGTCACAGAAAAATACTGAGTTACAGAGCGGGGAGAATTCGAACCCGTGACAGCATGTACGAAATAAATAGACTGCGCAGCTATTCGTTGAGATACAACGGATCTAAGGATAATGAGAGTTCAGATTCCACAGAAATGGTCGTATATTGTATTCATTGTAATGACGAGCGAGGACAATCATGATGTCGTGATAATAATAATAATAAATATTGCAGATAAAGGATTGAACCGCCTTAATTAATTGAGCGTTGATAAAGATGTTAAACGGGAATTTAAATGATAATATGCAACCGATAATAATAATAACAATGTAAGGACGATGTTAAATCATCGCGATCAGATTAATAATAATTGTCATAATAATAACAGGAATGATGTCGTGGGTCGATCAGTGAAATATTTGTAATTGCGACCGATATCTTAATATATATTTTGGCGGAAGTGACCGGTCCATTAATAATAATAACCTCGTAAGCGACGTGAATAATAATAATAATATCTTGAGTCACCTATTCATTAATAATAATAATAACCACGAGAGGGATATAATAATAATAACAGTAATAACCATTGGTGTTTGCATCCCGCATAATAATGATGATATTAATCAAACGTGACAGTGCCAGGAACCGTTGAATAATAATAATAATAATAATAATAATAATAATAATAATAATAATAATAATAATAATAATAATAATAATAATAATAATAATAATAATAATAATAATTTCGTGGATTAAATTATTTGGTGACAACATCCCTCTATTCGTATGTTGAATAATGAGAATGATTATATTAGAGTCATTTGGTACCTCGTTATCGTACGGTTTCCGTACGGGACGATGTTACAGTCATACTTGGCGTGTTTGTTTACTTCGCTCGCGATGCGAGGGGGGCCATTGCCACGGTATTTCCCACCGCTTCTCGTTATCTCATCTGTGGCAGTAGTCTACTGAGGCTAACTGGTGACAATTCAGATCACATGTAAATAATATATAAATGCTAATTCATTGGTATGGCACCAGCTGGATATCGTAAGATAGGAACTGTCCGTGGAATCCAGTTTTCGCAATTCACGAGGAACATTACCCAGTCCGAGTACCGGTCTCGGAAAAATGTATATAGCCGGAGTACGTCATCTTAGTTAAATCGGGAAGCCGACCGTAACATGGGTTATGCTCGGGCTCCCGATAGAAGGAAGCTATATCTTTGAACAACGGTTCGATTCAAATGGAATCGATCCGTAAATTATACCTCCAAAATATCATTTTATTTCAGAAGCAACGCAGCAAGATATTGATACCACTTGCGGTATGGCAAGTGATTTATATATGTAACATGCGTGGAAATTCAAATATTGTTGCCAAGTGTATCAAAGTTTCATACGTCAGATGGCGTAATAAACCGCTCCTTCTGGCAAATTATTTCAAAGGAAACCACTCTCATAATCTTTTTATTGTAGTTAGATGATGCCTTTTTTTAAAGTAACAGTCACTTCCTAGTCCTATCATGGAGTCCTTAAATTCAAGTTACAATCGAGCCTTCCCCATTTTAATTTTAAGTTGCTCCGTTCATCCCCGTGTTCTATTATGCCGTTATATTTATATTTAATGATTTAAATAATGAACCGACACCCCTGAGATAAATGCTAGTCTGGGACTCGGGAGGTGGACGGGTGCAAAATGGCTGGCCCAAAGTGGGGCCTTAAGAACGGCAAAGTGTTGCTTTAAGAACGGCAAAGTGTTGCTTTAAGAACGGCAAAGTGTTGCTTTAAGAACGGCAGAGAGGGCCTAACAAAACAAGGGAAGAACTACGAGTCATGTTGGTTGACATCAGTAAAATGATGACCAATTGTAGGACATGTTACAGTTGGGCCAGAAGCAATATAGCTTGCCCAACGTGTTGCTTTAAGAACGGCAGAGAGGCCAATATTATTGCTAATCAATTGTAAAATTTTTATATTTTTATATTTTTTTTCAAATTTTATATTTTTAAATTTTTGATTTTTATTAATTGATGACCGCATCACGGTCAAGTGTGTGTTCACTTGTAACGTAATATCGTGCTAGAGTAAGGTTAGTTTCGAACGGAGCTAGATTTGACTAGTTATTAATATAATCCATTGCTAATCTCTTCAAGTTTGGCAATGATTCAAAATTCAATAAGCTCGAAGATTTGATGTTTCTCTTTTTCCCATATGAAATTTAATATTATTTTGGTAATTCAGGACTCCATTTAAATGTCATTGGACATGAGATGAATATTATAAACAGTTGTTTAGGAAGGCTTGAAATGGTAAAAATATTACTGAGCACCAGTTCAAGCTATTATTTAAAAAGAGGTTGAGATGGTATAAATTAAAATTAACGTATTTCAGGGCAGGATATTTCCAACTTCTTCGTTGTTTTTAATGTTGTTGTTGTTGTTGTTATATTGGAGCGGTTTATTGTGAAATCTTAGGCGCAAGCCAGCATTCAAGTTGTATGACCTGCGAATGTAAACAAGTTTTATAGTCAAATTTTTTTTTGTTAAATGAAAGTTAGTGTAGGGGTATAATGTCATAGGATAGGGCCTAGACCCAATAGCGTATTCCTTCGTGTGCAGCAAGGTGAGAGGCCGATCGGCCCTTTTGCTTTCTCAAGAAAACTTATAATGTCTGACGACGGTGGGGAGCGATCCCAGGGCATGGTGGTAGAAGGACAGGGAGAGGTGAAAGATACAACGTTAGAGAAATTAATGCAAGCGTTGGCTTTGAATAATGTTGCGATGGAACGTAGGCTAGATCAAATGCGGGCCGATAGTGTTTCGGAAATAGTTCAACAAATGAAGGCTGATAGGATTTCAGATAAACAGGAAATTATTGAGCAAATGAAGGCTAATGGTGTTTCAGATAAACAGGAAATAATTTATAAGATAGACCAAGTACAGGCTGCGTGCGAAGTTAATAAAACAGAACTCAAGGCACAAATAGATGCAGTTCAGGCCGCGAGCGTAGCGATGGGACAGGAACTTAGGGACAAATTAACTCAAGTCCAGGAAGCATGTCACTTCGCGAAAGATGAATTAAAAGTGCACATGGATGCGTACATCACCATCGTTAATGAAAAGGTTGACCGCGTTAGAGATGAGGCTCAAATGGAACGCGCAGAAATTAAGGAAAAATTGAACGCTAGTGTCAAGGAACTCGCCGCTCTACGATTAACTGACAGAAAAGACATAGAATCACACATAGAGGAAATTCGGGATGAATGTCGGAAGGAGAATGACATCGTCCGGGGACAAGTCGAAGAAAAATGCGCGCAGATAGCTGGCACCTTGGACAAGCATGACAAGGGCATGAACGAGTTACGTGGGGAAGCCGCACGTACACTTGTCATCGTAGCAGGACTGAAAAACAAAGTCGAAGAACTAACTATAAATTTAGAAGACCGTAGCCAGAGAATAACCAAGTGCGAAGACGCAAACTTAGCGTTATTCCAGCGGACGGAAGATCTAATCGAACAGGGCCAATCATTTGCCGACACGGAAGTTCGCCTATTAGAACAATGCAAGGCGTATAATGGGCAAAATTCCGGCACAAAAGAAATGGCAAGTTGTAATCCCGACGGAATGGATGACATCCGAAAGGACTTGGAGATGTTGAAGGCTAGGTTGGAACCATCATCGTCTAGCCAAGATTTTAACCTCCAATATCGCGAATACGAACCCCATGATAACCAGGGGATTCATAAGAAAGGAGGCCTATCCCATGCTGATACACACGGTTTCAAGTTTGAAAACAGAGATGGGTCGTCTACGTCATCAAATGCTATCCCGACATCGGTGGTACACGTCATTAAGATGTCCGATGACAAGCCACCAAAGTTCGATGCCCGTGGGCATATCACCCCGAAAGGTTTCATCCGGGAAATCGCCGGTTATATAAATGAGAATAAAATACCAGTAGAGCGACAACTGCGAACGGTCGAGAAATTCCTAGACGGAGCACCAGCTGTATGGTTCAGGGCTTTCTTGTATACCTTTGAAGATTTTGAAGGATTTCGGCGGGCTTTTCTCCAAAAGTTCTGGAGTATTCAGGAACAGCAGGAGTTAAGGCTGGAAGTCTACTCCAGACGATATTCAACGTCTTCACCCACGAAATTCTCTGATTATTTTGTGGCACAATTTCACAAGCTACGGGAGCTTGATAATCCAATGAGCGAAACAGAATTGATTAGCGCCATTGGAAAACAATTGCCATTCGAGGTCCAACGAATGATGATAGCGTCAAATGTCCAGACAGCTGTCGAAGCAGAGGCTTTATTACGTCAATTAGACCTCACAACGCATCATTCGAACCCGAGACAAATTAGGAGCAGGGACCAACAGGTGAATAATATCGAACGGACAATCGAACCGAAGACCACTAGTACGAAGAACCAGGGGACTAGTACTGATCCGGAACCTCGTCGAGCATATAATACGGAGTGGAAGCCGCGACAATGGACGAGACCAAGGAATTTTGCGGAAGGCAACCGGCAAACCAACCAAGGGAACTTTCGAGCCGACAGGGGATACCGTGGATTCCAGAGAAGTAATTATAGGCCGTATCCAGCTAGGAACCAAGGGAACCCGAGATATTACCAGGGAGGATCTCGTCAGGAGAAGGATGACAGATATCAAGAGTCTAGGCGGTATATAGAAGAGCTGAACAAGAGAAAATGGAAGGAGGCGATCCATGATCGAGGCCGTGATGAGGAAGCGACAGGAGCGGAGAGCTTGCCATTCCAAAGAGCAAGGAAAGGGGGCAGCGACCTGAACCCGAATGCACCGACGTTCGAATCTGAAGAACGGCTCGGGGCGAAAAAAAACGCCGAATTTTAACTGAAGAATGGGTCATCGCAGAGGTCGATACATGGGTTGTGACCTCTGGCGAATTAATTGACGATCCCGAAATCCAAATTTCAAAGGAAATTAAGAGACTACCAGTGATATACACTAGGATCAACCACGTGAGGGTTCGATCACTCATTGATACAGGCGCCAGCGTATCAGTAGTATCCCAAATTCTGGTAAATGAACTACAATCCAAAGTAAACATCCCGATTATCCCAGTTTCAAATTTGAAGATTCGTGGAATTATCCCGGATAAATCCGTCATATGTAAGAACCAGGCATTATTGGACATCGAAATTGGAAATTCAAAATTTGCTCATACATTTATTATCATGAATAAAATCAACTATAACTTGATCTTAGGGGCCGATTTTATGACCGAATACCAGGCTGTGATTGATATGGGGGATAACTCTGTCAGATTTAAGCACAGGGAAGGTATTGAGGATACAACCATGAACCCTCAGTCGGAGATAGGAGAACACGAAGAAATTTGGAACACCGAAGTCGTGAATCCGCTTAGGACGGACGAAAGTGTTATGAGTGCGACGGATGATCATGTGACCTCTGATGATTATAAGCTATTTGCGGCAGAATTGCAGGAAGGTGAAGTCAACTGTGGGAAGGTCATAGCAGATAAAGTTAATGCAGCTGTAATAGGTCCCGAGGGGAAGGAAAATTTATTCACAATTTTAACAAAGCATAGCGACACGTTTGGCTCAAAACCTGGAAAAATTGAAAATTTTGAATACGAATTAAACGTCAATGATTGGTCCCCGTATAAGAAGAAATTATATCCAATTGCCGAGAAATTCTACCCCCAAGTCCGCGAAGCTATTAGAGAAATGGAAGCAAGTGGATTGATTTCGAAGTCACCGACGCCATTTTTGAATCCTTTAGTGATAGTAAGGAAACCGGACGGATCGGTGCGCATTTGCCTTGATGCACGTGCTATCAACGAGAGATTAGTCCCAGAGTATGAGCAGGCCCCGCCTATTAAAGAGATCCTGAAGAGATTTAAAGAGATGGAATATTTTACCACTTTTGACCTGACGTCATCATTTCATCATATACTGTTGGAAGCTAAATCTAAGTTGTTGACGGGATTCTTATTCGATCAACAGACTTATGTTTTTAATCGTCTCCCGTTCGGTGTTAAGAACGCGGGTTCGGTTCTCATTCGAGCTCTTGACCGCAATCTAAGTCCAAATGTCAAAGAGGCGACTATCATGTATGTGGATGATATCTTGGTAGCTACAAAAACACTTTCGGAACACTTGGAAAATATTAATGAAGTCCTCACCGATTTAGGAAGGCATAACTTCAAGGTCAACCTATCGAAATCACATTTTTGTCAGAAGGAGGTGTTATTTTTGGGTCACCTTGTAGATGGAGATGGTGTGCGACCAAACCCATTCAAAATTGAGGCCATTAGGATGTTTCCTAAGCCTACTAAAGTAAAACATGTTCGGCAGTTCCTTGGAATGTGTCAATTCTTCGCTGATCATTGCCCTGATTACACAACCGTAGTAGCACCATTGCAGGACTTACTTAAGAAAAATAATCGATGGAAGTGGGACCATACTTGTGATGAGGCGTTCGCTCAGACCAAGCAACGATTACTGCATAATGTTAAGCTCGGATACCCGGATTTCAGCCTCAAATTCATAATTCAAACAGACGCCTCAACCATAGGTATAGGAGCCGTATTACTGCAGGAAAACCCCGATGATCCAAGCATAAAAACCTATATTGCCTTCATGAGCCGGAAATTGCGGAAACATGAGATAAAGTACACTATCACGGAATGGGAAATGCTGTCTATCGTGAGCGCTTTGCAATATTGGAAGAAGATCGTGTATGGTTTTCAGATTGTTATTCGTACCGATCACAAAGCGCTGACGTTCATTATGAAAACCAATATGGCAAGCGAGAGGGTTAGCCGTTGGGCATTATTTATCCAGAAATTTGATCTAACAGTCGAACATTGCCCCGGGAATCTCAATATTTTGGCAGACACATTGAGTCGACATCCGAACCCGGAGGAAGTCGTAATCCACCAAATTGAGTTGATCGAAGAGGATCAGGAGGTCTTAAGGAATTTGAAGGACATAGGAGCAATACAGAAGAGAGATGGGTTCACTAACTTGATGATAGAATTTTTTAACAAAACATTGCAGCCAGACAATCCACAGTATGACAGAGCTAGTAAATTATCAGCGAGCTACCATTATTTGAATGGGGTTCTTCATAAGTTTTTGGATGAGGAACACACGAAACTTCGCATAGTCATACCATCTGAAATGCAAGTACCGGTAGTCAACCATGTACACCGGGTCATTGGACACGGAGGTATAGGGAAGGTTTTGGCAACTATCCAAGAGACATTCGTGTGGGCCAAGATGAACCAAACAGTCCGAAATGTACTACGATCATGCGACGTCTGCCAAAGGATTAAACCTAATCCGTACTTACTTAAGCAATCTCCGCGCCCACTGTTACCTACTGAACCCCGCGAGATATTCGCAATGGACCTGTACGAACCACTCCCCAAGGCCCGTAGGGGAAATCAATTCATCCTTGTTAGTTTAGATGTATTCTCTAAATTGGTAGCCTTGTATCCGCTGCAAAAGGCAAATTCTAAAACTGTACTACGAGGAATTACTTCACATATTATTCCACAGATGGGGAAGCCTAAGAAGATCCTTACTGATCATGGTAGTCAGTTCACATCTGCTGCGTTTGCAAATCAATTACGACAACTAGATATTCAGCATGTACTTAGTTCGATTCGCCATCCCGAATCGAATCCATCAGAGAGGATCATGCGAGAGATTGCAAAATTTTGCAGGATCTATTGTTCCGAGGCACATTGGCGGTGGATTGACGTGGTGCCCATTATAACTAAATGTATTAACACCACGATCCACGAAGCAACAGGCCAGATACCGGAAGTGGTTCACTTTAACAGATATCCGGCCAGGCCATGGCATAATGCAGTAGCATGTCCTGCAGATCCACGCGTATCCAGCGAAATTTGTATCAGAAAGACACGGGAACATTTGGAGGCACAAGCAGAACGACGATTGAGAAGGCTGAGGAATAAGCGAGTCCACCGTCCGTTGAGGGTTGGCGAGCTCGTTCTAGTAAAGAAGCCTAGTGTATCTAACCCAGAGCAGAAGGTGTACCACAAGTTTTGTAAATTGTTCGTGGGCCCTTTCAAGATTATACAAACTTATGACAACAATGCTTACAAAGTTCAGAGCTTGGATGGAAGTTCAGAGAACATCTATAACGCTGCAAATTTAAAGCTTTACCACACGCCAGCAGACCAAAGGGAAGCAGAGGATGAACGAGAGGAAGCAGATGACGAGCCGGAAGAAGATGATGTCGAAGAAGAGGATGAAGAAGATGACGGAAGGGAAGAAGAAGTCCAAGTAATCCATACACCAATTGAAGCAAGGCCATGTCCAGAGTGTGGAGAGATAGACAGCGACGTGCAGGAATTTGTAAATACGATCCATCAAATCGAAAGACAGAACGAGGAGTTAAGGTTCAGGAACCAGATGTTGAGAGACGAAATCAATAGCCGTCGCAGAACAGAGGATCCGATGTCAAATCATGATAGTGATGATATGGACACATCATAAAAAAAATCTCATGATACTCACTAGATTTTTTTTACCTGGGCAAGAGGAAGATGAACCCGAGTGACTTAGGCCCATAGTCAGTCATGATTTGATCGGTAAAATAATATGGTACATTTATTGAAATACAGAAGGGACGTTGAAAATATTTCGTTTATGTAATGTCAAAATCAGAGCGAAGGAAGGACGACAGACTGGAGCCTGACGGATTAGCTCAACACGACAACTTTTAGCTACTTCACAGCAGGGAATATCATTAGTTGGCGTACAAGGAAATACAGAGTCCACAAATAAGTCTTGGTCAGAAAGAGGAAGGGGGAGAGTCATACAAAGGAAACTCACAACATGAGTAATACCTTGGGATATTTTTGGCAGGACGGAAATTCCGTGACCTCGTGGAAAATTACAGCGGCTACGTGTACGTTCGCTAGCCTAAGTTCGAGCAGGTGGAGATTTAAATCACGTGACCGCTTGCCGGCCAATAGTAAAAATTCGATGGGAGACTCAGGGATACCATCTTAAGGAATGATGGATGAGATATTTTCGTAACTACAAAAGTAATCAGTAATAAATTATTATGAGTACACGGATGAATATAATGAATTTATTAGATGTCACGCATGGAAAAATAATCAATACTTATTGGCAAATTAAATAAATTGAAGGCTGGATTTCTTGGAAACCGGACAGCTTGAATCTCATTGGCTGAAAGAAGACCACGTTGTAAGAGACGCTTACAAAGGCGCGAAATGTGAGGAGCGAAATCCATCCGTATCTCCTAAATCTGTGATCACCAGGAGTTCATATTTTATCCAGCAGATATGCTAGCGGAGTGGATTAATTTGATGTAAATTTTAACTTCCAATTCGGAGTGCAAGTACCGATATTAAAAATCCACCCCCTCCCTCAGGGGTGTGACGTCAACGAATCCGCGGGAA
Source organism: Anabrus simplex (assembly GCF_040414725.1). Classification (NCBI taxonomy): domain Eukaryota; kingdom Metazoa; phylum Arthropoda; class Insecta; order Orthoptera; family Tettigoniidae; genus Anabrus; species Anabrus simplex. Next base: position 387,158,769 of record NC_090268.1, read on the forward strand.
AAAGGCTTCATCCATATATACGGGGCAAGGGATCCTCGCAGCACACTTGTAGTGAACACTCGAAGCTGAATTGACGGTCGCCAGCATACTTGAATTGAATATCGGGAGCTGAACTGTTGGTCGCCGCTAACTTAGAATTCTACGGACGTACAGTCATTTAATGGCGCGAGCATCCGCCAGTGTTTGTAAAATGTGATCGCGCTCAAGCAACAGGAATTAGAAATAGTTAACGTAGGACAGTGTTTGTTATTTATGAATATCAGTGATGTAAAGTAATTACACTGCAAGAGAGTAGTATAAATTATATCACCATAAGTACGTGCATAACAGACTGTGTGACGAACAGTACTTTCAGGGAATAGTAGCCTGTACTTTGCTATATCGAACCGATATTATGAACACGTCAAGAATGCCGTATAAATCAGGCGTATCGCGACGGGCGTAATAGGTGACACCTCGTCGTACGTGTCCAGGTCCATTGTGCGGTAGGTGGACGAAGATTAAATAGTGTAAATATATTAAATTCTTGGGTCTAGGATAGAAATTTGTTGTATCCAAGTTAAAGTATACAGTGTTAACGTTGTAAATGGTGAAGGTTTGTGGTAATCAAGATATGAGTGTAAAATGGTAGTGTGCCAGGAAATCTTTTGTGAAACTACGCCATCAAGAATGGAGGAGTAAAACGCAGAGAGGGGCCGGATGGAGCCTCTCGTCTGCAAAGCTGTAATGGAATACCGATAACTAAGATGAGTACTAAACTGTAAATAATATTTGGGAAATGTTATCGTGATGGGAAAAATGGGAATAATTTGGTTATACTTGGTTACCTTCTGTAACAAGATGAGTCGCTTAACGACCCCATCCTAAATTTGTAGCACGGACAGTAGTAAATCATAATAATGTAAATAATCGGGTCTTTTTATGTATTCAGTTTGTTGGAGATGTAAATTTGTATATATAGTGTAGTACGTTAAGTCATGCATGCATTCATATTTCTTTGTAGTCAATAATTTTCTTTACATTTGATTTTGGTTATGCTAGTTAAATAAGACCCGATATGTGCTTTTATGTTTTGTCAATTTTAACGAGCCATTTAATGACATGGAAGGAAAATCCAGCTTCGCCATACCAAGTGTGTTTTGTTGTAATTAATATGGTCATATTTTCAAAGTGAAGTTGTTAAATTTGTGAGATGCGATTAATATAATAATTTCCAAGTAAATCATATCTGGAGTGTTTAGTGCCAGAATAAATCGAGTTTGTTACGAGTGGACTACAGTATTACAGGCGAAATTATTATTTTTTTAATTAATAATAATAATAAATAAATAATATAACTATTTTTTTAAAGAAGAGATATTTTTTAAAAATATAATTTGGATATAATAATAATTCACGTGATATTGGAATATTTAGTGAGCAGTGCGTAATAATAAATTTATGTGATCAGGTGTTGAGTTTATTGGGAATCATTTAATGACGGGATGTCGTTTTTTTATTCGGAATTAAAGTGCGTGGTAATTTAATTTGATCAATTAATAATATTGAAATGTAGATCGGTGCTAATAATCCGTACATGTTAAAGAACGTGTGGTTTAAATTACGGTCCAATGTTTTTTTACGTATAAATGTCGCGTTTTGAAGTTGCAATTTATTAGCCGGAAAACGTAGGGCTAATATTACGAGACCATGATTGTCAAAATTTGGTAAATATAATTTCAAGATGTTACGATTATTTGTGGAGAATGAACTAAAGCGTAGATCAAAATGAGATAGAAAATGTGAAAGAATTTGCAGTCAGATAATAAAAGGTCGTACGATGTCAGAAATGAATAAATAAGTCAGTTGATAATTCTGTGAGAAATAAATGAATCGAGGAATATTGAGATAGAGAGGAAAATAAATTCCGAACGAGAGACACTTAGGATATTGATATGAGTGTAAAATGTACGGGCAGTGTCACAGAAAAATACTGAGTTACAGAGCGGGGAGAATTCGAACCCGTGACAGCATGTACGAAATAAGTAGACTGCGCAGCTATTCGTTGAGATACAACGGATCTAAGGATAATGAGAGTTCAGATTCCACAGAAATGGTCGTATATTGTATTCATTGTAATGACGAGCGAGGACAATCATGATGTCGTGATAATAATAATAATAAATATTGCAGATAAAGGATTGAACCGCCTTAATTAATTGAGCGTTGATAAAGATGTTAAACGGGAATTTAAATGATAATATGCAACCGATAATAATAATAACAATGTAAGGACGATGTTAAATCATCGCGATCAGATTAATAATAATTGTCATAATAATAACAGGAATGATGTCGTGGGTCGATCAGTGAAATATTTGTAATTGCGACCGATATCTTAATATATATTTTGGCGGAAGTGACCGGTCCATTAATAATAATAACCTCGTAAGCGACGTGAATAATAATAATAATATCTTGAGTCACCTATTCATTAATAATAATAATAACCACGAGAGGGATATAATAATAATAACAGTAATAACCATTGGTGTTTGCATCCCGCATAATAATGATGATATTAATCAAACGTGACAGTGCCAGGAACCGTTGAATAATAATAATAATAATAATAATAATAATAATAATAATAATAATAATAATAATAATAATAATAATAATAATTTCGTGGATTAAATTATTTGGTGACAACATCCCTCTATTCGTATGTTGAATAATGAGAATGATTATATTAGAGTCATTTGGTACCTCGTTATCGTACGGTTTCCGTACGGGACGATGTTACAGTCATACTTGGCGTGTTTGTTTACTTCGCTCGCGATGCGAGGGGGGCCATTGCCACGGTATTTCCCACCGCTTCTCGTTATCTCATCTGTGGCAGTAGTCTACTGAGGCTAACTGGTGACAATTCAGATCACATGTAAATAATATATAAATGCTAATTCATTGGTATGGCACCAGCTGGATATCGTAAGATAGGAACTGTCCGTGGAATCCAGTTTTCGCAATTCACGAGGAACATTACCCAGTCCGAGTACCGGTCTCGGAAAAATGTATATAGCCGGAGTACGTCATCTTAGTTAAATCGGGAAGCCGACCGTAACATGGGTTATGCTCGGGCTCCCGATAGAAGGAAGCTATATCTTTGAACAACGGTTCGATTCAAATGGAATCGATCCGTAAATTATACCTCCAAAATATCATTTTATTTCAGAAGCAACGCAGCAAGATATTGATACCACTTGCGGTATGGCAAGTGATTTATATATGTAACATGCGTGGAAATTCAAATATTGTTGCCAAGTGTATCAAAGTTTCATACGTCAGATGGCGTAATAAACCGCTCCTTCTGGCAAATTATTTCAAAGGAAACCACTCTCATAATCTTTTTATTGTAGTTAGATGATGCCTTTTTTTTAAAGTAACAGTCACTTCCTAGTCCTATCATGGAGTCCTTAAATTCAAGTTACAATCGAGCCTTCCGCATTTTAATTTTAAGTTGCTCCGTTCATCCCCGTGTTCTATTATGCCGTTATATTTATATTTAATGATTTAAATAATGAACCGACACCCCTGAGATAAATGCTAGTCTGGGACTCGGGAGGTGGACGGGTGCAATATCTCATGTGACATCTTCTGCTTATTACCCTCAACCATCTCTGGCTGAACGGGTTAATCGTAATCTCAGGTCCGCGCTTATTGCCTATCATCATGAAGATCATTCTACACGGGACACGTCCCTGCATTGGTTAGCTTTTGCTTTGAATTCGGCGGTTCATGAATCACATAAATTTACTCCAGAGTCTTTGATGTTCAAGTTTGTTCCCAACAGGCCGCTCTCTAACTTCTGGTCTCTGAGTGACATTCTACCCGAGACAATAGACCCGGACAATATTAAAGATCTTTGGAAGAAGGCTAAAGCCAATCTTAAAGTGTCTCATGAAAATGTTAGGGAAAGATATGATCGTGGACGGAGACCCACCAATTTGAAGGTAGGCGACCAAGTGATGGTAAGAATTTTGTTCCCACGGGCAGGCTTGCCCCCAGATTTCATGGGCCGTGCATAATTCTCGATTTCCTTATGCCGGTTACGTTGTTATTAAGTAATCCAGCCACCGAGAGGATATTTAGGGTTCACCTGTCCCAGGTGAAACCGGTGTAAATTTTGTGTTAACTTGCTTCATATCATTTGAAAGGAATACGAAGGTTATATTTTTTTGAAGGTTTTCACTTTTAAGGCTTTCTGCCCCTTCTATAATATTTTGTTTTATATGTAAGCATTTTTGTAAAACCTGCCCCGAACCGTTAATCTGCCATCCTGTCGTTGCCACGGCCATTACCACGCTCCCGTCTCCTGCTCCACTACACACAGTGGCTTGTACGTGAAATGAATTTCTCCACGCCGCTGGCCCCTCAACCTCACCACTATGAATGTACCCTATTATCATTCTGGTCCAACAAAAATTCTGCCGTCGAGCTTTAATGTTTCAGTGCCCCCGCAGCAGCGCGGCGCCGTACCGCTCCTGAGGCAGGGTACGGGCCCGCCCTTCCCCAGTGAGGCCAACCTGTGTACGGCGAGCCGGAGTCCTCCTCCCGGCCAAGGCTGAGGTGCGGCGCACAACCAGTAACTGGCCCGCAGCCTGTATATGTTCGCCGCGGGCGCGGCGTGCTTCAACACCACTACTCCTCTCATAGTGCGGGCGAGCGGTATCTCAGGGTACTTGAGGGGTCCGAGCGGCCTCCTCTGGACACAAGCCGCAGCGGCCGCTCTGGCCATCCAACTTAATCAACCTTGAAAATATTTAATCAGCTATATGGATATTCCAGTTCAACATCACTACCTTTTCTTGGATTTTACTGCAATACCTGGTGGACTTAGAAAAATTTTTTTCTCAACTTTAAAAACTAAAGATTTCCTTCTGAATTTAACTTCTACAAACATAAAGACATTACTTCAGCAGTTACTACGAGAATTTTTGAAACTGGATCAAATCAAATTTCAACAATTTTGATAAATGCTTCTGCAATTAATCTCCATATCAACATCATAACTTGGACCTGGTTTTCAAACAAAAGTTTATGTTCTTCTGTGTTACCCCCTTTGAGGAACTTTTGGGGGGGGAGGTCTGTACCGGGCGGTACACCTCCACGTCGCTTATTTAAAATTTGCGCCAATTGAAACTCCTCTGCTGGAGGAAGTCTGAACTTTATCTACGGTATTAATTTTCAAGTTTCTCAGAAGATGTCACTACTTGGAAATTTTGGAGTTTTTGAACTGGGTCATTTTTGATGTACTTTTGTTTTAGCTGTAGTAAGAAGTGTGAACTTTCTCTTCTAGAGGACACTACTGAAAAACTACAATGGTGCACCCTAGTGCGAAGTGAAAGAACTGTTTTTTGGAGAAATTTTTATTTCAAAAGTTTGTTTCTTGTTAAATTTCTTTCTGTTATTGTTTAAGTTGGCTGTATACCCCTTTCTTTCCCCTTGTTTTGAATTTAGCCAATCCTGAATTTCTCGAATTAATTTCCCACCAATAATATGTTTCTTCTTCGTATTGTGTAGGGGTTTTCTTTGTGAACCAATAAAATCCTTGTGGGAGGGTGTTCTCATTTCAAAAACGCCTCGAACTTTCCGCGAGAGTATATAAACTGCTGATTTTCGGGTCTCGGTGCCACTTCAGTACCATCTTTCAGTGTGTAAAGTACATAGCAGGGGGCGGGAAGCGCCTCTTTCTTCGGGCAGCAGTTCAACAACCAGGTAATGGCCATTTAATAACTTCTTTTCTTGCTAGCTCAGCAGTTTAACTCTCGGGGCGGGTCCGAAGCGTTTCCACCATGTAACTTTCCCTAAAATGTAAAGACACTTTGTATTTATTCTATCTTTTAAGCTACATATTGGGATAGAGAGTGCTTAACCCTCTCGAGCTCCCACTCATATTGTTTTGAGGTGAACTTATTTCTCACAACCGATTCTTCCTTAATGTAATGTAAATTGTTCTTTTCTAAAGTCACCTCTGTAGTATGGGATTAGCCCTTGCATTAGTGGCCTAGAGCCAGATTAGGTTTTAAAACAAATGCATTAGGAGTGCAGATCGCCTCCTCTCAAGTTGGTATTTTAGAGGCCATGTAATTAACCTTTTCTCACTTAATAGGCCTCAGTGTGTTGGGTATTTTACCCCTGTGTTTATGTCCTTAGAGGACAGCTTGAAGGTGGAATTTGGTGTGGCCTTTGACAGGCTTAAAATTTGAGAGCGGGTTGCTCTTTCTTGAAAATTTTGTTTTCTGCGCGCCTCAAGGAGGCTTTACTGTGTAATTTGGAGCAAGTGCTCCCGGGTATGAATGGGGTTTTCCGCCCCTCTGTTGAAACTTGTGTTGGGGTAAAACTGGGCTAATTGCTCAAGAATTGTGAGGTCGGGGCTCGAAGCCCAAATCCTGTAAATATTGTAATTGTACTTTTATTGCCTTGCTACTCTGTACCTGTCTTTCGTGTTATTTCTGAATTTTGGAAAGAGAATATAACCTTGTTAAATTTTACATTAACTTTAATTTCGTAGTTTGAGACCCGTTCACACCCGCACCTTCTTTCACCTCTACCTACCACAAAAATACGGTAACATAGTGTATTATTTTTACAGGTATGTTATACTTGTTTATGTTTAAAAATGAGTGCTTCAGCAGACTGAAAATTTTACAACTTTTATTAACTTAGTCGGCAATGAAAACAAATGGCTTCCTTCTTAACACACTTCACGTCCGGACCCACGGTGTAGGAAACAACGTGTCCGCCTATCATCCGGCGGTGCCGGGTTCGATTGCCGGCCGGGTCCGAGGGTTTTTAATTGTAAATGATTAATATCCCTGGCCTGGGGACTGGGTGTCTGTGTCGTCCTTAAAGTTCCTTTCCTCACATTCAACCCTTTACACTTCCGCCATTTACAAAATACACGCAGGTTCCTCACAAGGTACAAGTAGGGGCAAAAGATCTTTCTAGGTGGACGCCCCGAACAAATAGCATTTAAAAAACACACCTCACACGACGGCTAGGGGATACCATGGATGCATTATATAAACCGATAAAAGGCGGATTCATTGTTTTATTGTGAAATTCTCTGGTTGTCATGATTGTTAAGGTGTCAGATTTATATGATCTAACACCATAGTTAGCTGGTTTGACTACCGTTGGTGTAAAACAATTTAACGATAAGAATGTTGGCCGGCGGACTAGGAGAGGTGGCGGTTTGCAATTTCTAATCACTAGATTGCGTGCCAAACCTCTCCTCAGTGTTCATGTGGAGTGAAGGCATACGACGTTATTGATGGTGATTCGTCTGTGAGATGAGGGCGTTAAGCCTTCAGCAGACACCTTGATGTTATTCGACAGGAGAGGCTATGTGCCGACACCGGGTTTCATCCTCGCTCTACCTCATTAACATTTCAACACATACAGACGTGCAGGTCACTCATGGGCGTCAAATAGAAAGACCTGCAAAAGGCCTCTATAGCGGCCACACGACATTACGATATCTAATGTGTTACGAATCACATACAAATATTGTGGCTGCATCCAAATTAATTCCCTAACAGCTGAATTGATTCCTGGCTTCTAATGAAGGGCACGTCCGAATCGATTTCCTGGTTGTAAGGAAGACTACGTCCGAATCGATACCATATTGTGGAGTTACTACATTTTCCTCAGACTTAAGAGAGTCTATACGTTGTTGTCTTTCTAAGACGTCGTCTCCAAACGGAGCTAGACGATCCACACGGCCAGCTCTGATCTTGACGTTGCAGCCACGCCATGTGAATTTATTGGAATATCTCTCAGGATCTTTAATGCAGTGGTTTCCCGTTGCCTTCTGCATCCTAATGCCGTTGACCAAACTGGTTCCTCCGCCTTTGGGAACAATTTGTTGTCCCCAGGACAATAGAGTACCCTTACCCATACCCGCTCATCCACTCTCAAAGAGACTGTTGGCACTTGGTATAGGGGATCTCCTTATACCGGGAGATAATCGGTCCCTTCATTCGTTAGCCGCCTGCATATAAAATATCATTTTTACATGCAGTCGTTGCCCCCTCTCTACCGCGGGAAGGTGAATGTCAGGATTTCACCGTCATTGAAACAAGGACCAAGTGGCATTTCCTTGTTTCCCTGATTACTTAGAGAGGATACGTTGTGGGAATGGTTAAAAATACATGGCTGTCTAATGATTATCATTATTAAAAATATAAAGTTGCAACTGTCAGACGAAATACCCATTGCACTATTCAGGTGACAGAAACTTCTGTAATTGTGTATTCTTATGGAGTGAATAATCTCAATTTCTCAAGTTTTCAGTTTCTTGTTTTGTGAAGTTATCTTTATCATGGATGTTTTTCAGCATTATATTCTTCTTACCTTTGTTTTCCAGTCACTTTTTATATATTGACTTTTTGAAAATAAATTATATTGATGATTCTTATGTTACATGACATCAGGTAGAGATCGCAAAAGTGGGAACAATTTCCGACCAACGTTTGAAGGCAATGAGAGGAATCAATTCGGATAGCATTTCATCCACTACGGACGCAACTTAGAAACAGCGTATATTGTTTAGGTGGAAGAGGAAATATTTCACCAAACTGTCAGGTGATTTGATTCACAAGACTCTTCTATTTGACATTAAATTTATAATGAAGCTGCGTTCTAGTTCATTCCTAATATTACACTGCTTTAAATGTTTTACATTTTATATTCAAAGATGGGAAGAGGAAATCCTTGAAATGAACGGATGAGATGCTCCACTTGTGATCTCGAAATGCCATCAGAGTCGCTCTTGGAGGGACAATAGAGGCAACGAACAATGCACTTAAAATGAAACAGCATATTTAATTCCGTTCATTCATTAAACTCTCAATGGCAGATATTAAATCTTGGGCCGGGGCAAAAATATTAATTACTTCTCGCTGATCCACCTGGCGCGCTGCGAAGTTAAATTATGATGAACTAATTCAATAAGTGTTCCAACTCGTCGGAGAAGGAAGACATTACATTTTAATAAAGCAAGCCAAAATGCGCGCGCGACGTTGTTCGAGTGTAATCAATCGAATGAGTACCAAGACAATAGAACGGCTGACAAAAGGCATAAAATGAAAAGCAGAGAGAAGCGCATGTTCCGAGGTAAATGAACTGTAACCGTGGGTCATTTAAAAACCGGACGATTAATATTGTATTGAAATACATTCATATCCTGGATGACATTTGGAGAGACCTTCAATGAAATCCATATAACATATTATTATGCAACATTCAAATTTCGATCAAATAGCATTTCCAGAATTCGAATAACCTTTTGTACGCGTATGGAGGAAAACGGACGACGCACACGGGACTTTTTCAAGGAATTTATATTTGGAGTATTAGTATTACTTTATTACCGAGCTACTGATTGTGCGGTTTGGGTCTCATAGGTATCGGCTTGCGTTCGGAAAATAGTGGGTTCGGAACCCACTGTCGACAGACCTGAAGATGGTTTTCGTGGTTCCCCATTTTCACACCAAGCATGCTGGGGCTGCACTTTAATTAAGATCACGGTCACTTCCTCCCCACTCCTAGCCCTTTCCTATCCCGTCGTCGCCATAAGACCAGTCTGTGTCGGTGCGACGTAAAACAAATTGTAAAAATAGTTTGAGGTAGGCCGTCACTATTGCAACGCCCGCAGGGTTTTGTGGCTTTTGTAGACTTACTTATCTATATAAATAAAGTTCTAGGGGACCGCTGCCTATAATTTCGTTTGTTTTGCTAATTTTTCAGATATTTATCCGATTTAGATCAACTCAAGACCGCATCAATGGTTTTCAGCTTCTGTGTCTATTTGTCTGTTTGTCCGTCTGTTCCACCATCACGGCGAAACGGCTGGATAGATCTAGACCAAACTTCATATATAGAGTATACTGATCGAGGAGAAGGTTTAGATATGCATATGATTTAAAAATCACTGAATAGAATGGGGGTTTATAGGGAAACCACAATAGTTTTCTTCCATTTTCTCTTCTACTATTGATTTTCTGTAAAGCCCGTGGACTACATGCGAAACATGCCTTATATATAATTGCCTTTGTTATGTGCGTTATTTCGCTTGGTCACTATACACTCTTTTCTCTGAGAGAATATTCCAGGCTGTTCAAATGTATGACTTTTAGGTCCCGAAAAATATCGAAATGTGGAGGCAATTTCCACGACTGTTCAAACCTTCGTTTCATGGTAACTGCTTTCTAAACCGTGAGTCATTTCACAAAGCAGATTACACAATCGCTGCTCAATTTGGTGAGGTTCTATGCCTTATTGTCGCATCTCGATTCTTCATATTTTGCATAGCTCAGCATGTCTCGGTTACAATCAAATATCTCCAACTCGAGTGGGACTATCGTTAGGAAGGGGGACCTGCTATTATAATGAAAACTATCCATCTCTATTACAAATGGCAGCTGGTAGGTGAGCCTGCCGTTATTGTAGAAATTCCCGAACACGATTGTGAATGGCAGTAGGAAATGTGGCCCCCCATTATCATCTAAATTTCCCCAACGTGCACCTTACATCGGAAGCAACGTATGGCGTCTTCCCCGGTTTGTTTCTCGGATATCACTATGAGACGTGCAATTTGATATAATCTTACTCACTGCGTGTGCAGTAACTCCGTATACAAGGTATAATACCGTAGCAAAGCACGGCTACATTTGTTAGTTAGAAATAAAAGACGTCCGCCTCTGTGGTGTAGTGGTTAGTGTGATTAGCTGCCACCCCCGGAGGCCCGGGTTCGATTCCCGGCTCTGCCACGAAATTTGAAAAGTGGTACGAGGGCTGGAACGGGGTCCACTCAGCCTCGGGAGGTCAACTGAGTAGAGGTGGGTTCGATTCCCACCTCAGCCATCCTGGAAGTGGTTTTCCGTGGTTTCCCACTTCTCCTCTAGGCAAATACCGGGATGGTACCTAACGTAAGGCCAGGGCCGCTTCCTTCTCTCTTCCTTGTATATCCCTTCCCATCTTCCCGTCCCCCCGCAAGGCCCCTGTTCAGCATAGCAGGTGAGGCCGTCTGGGCGAGGTACTTGTCATCCTCCCCAGTTGTATCCCACGACCCAATGTCTGAAGCTCCAGGACACTGCCCTTGAGGCGGTAGAGGTGGGATCCCTCGTTCAGTCCGAGGGAAAAATTGACCCTGGAATGTAAGCTGATTAAGAAAGAAAGAAAGAAATAAAAGACAAATATTATGTGGATAATAAATGTGTTATTCTATACAAGTGACCACGATGTATTCACAACGACAGCTAACCTCCAGCTGAGCGTGCGAGTCAACACAGCGCCATCTTATAACAGAGTATGCTTGTGACGTCACATATTTAGCACAAATTTTGTCTTTCTGTGAAGTGCTATATCATAATAACTTCGTTTCAGATTTTCAATCCTTTTTTAACAAGTAGCCTACTCTTTTATCTGTCAATTGAGACATTAAACATATTAGTTAAGTGAAATACTCGCGGCGATAGACGCGTTCTACGCAAACGCTAAAAGCGTCTTGAAATTTTACTTTTCGTGTACCCGGCGTCGAGGAACCTAAGTCTACGTTAAAAATTAAAAATTAAAAATACTTTATTTCCTTTATATGTTACTCTTGGAAAGTGGTGGTGCTGGTGATTGTTTTAAGAGGAAGTACAACAGGACAACCATCCTCTATTAACACTAATCAAAGGGAAAAGGTAGGAGGGATCCGACACTTCGGAAAATAAAGATATCGATAAAAGAAAGGCAAGGGCCACGAAGTGCGTGAAAAGAACAAGAGTTGAACAAGGGAGCTCGGATAGGACAGATGAGAGTGAGGAGGCAGGCACAAGTAAGTGGAAGCAATGCCAGGACTCAGCTAAGGGCCCTGTGGTCACAAGTCCCAAGTTAAGAACTCCAGGGCCCCCTTTTAATTATGCGTGACAATATAAAAGGAATTGATTCCACATAGGCTACACTGCCGTGTTACCTTACCACAGTACCCTAATATGGCCTAAAATCGTTGGGCTGAGTAGCTGCCTATACGTCAGCCCCGTGTCGATAGATTGCGTCTCGGGGCGTCGACCTATAGAGATCTTTTGCCCTACTTGCACCATGTGACATGAAATTGCGTGTAATTGGAAGGACGACACTAACTCTCAGTCCTCAGGCCAGGGATAGCCTATTAAACATTTACAATTAAAAACTCCTGACCCGGCCGGGAATCGAGCCCGGCGCCGCTGGGTGACAGCCGTACGCGTTGCCCCCTACACCGCGGGGCCGGATATAAAAGCAGCTAGTGAGACGTAAAGCTAATAATTGGAGCCACAAAATGTATCAAGTGGAAATTTTGCCTTCGGCTCCACCAAGATTCTAATCTCAATTAAAAGCCACCAACTAATTCACTTTGCTAACCATATACTGTGATTAGTCGCAAATATACTGGGTAGAAATTTCGTGAATAAGTCAGTTTTTAAAAAAAATAAACGATACAGTAGTTTGAAGTCAAGCGCCCTGACAATACCAGATGTCGCTGAACAAGACACGCTTCATGGCGGGCTCGAAGCCTCCTAGTTAGCAAGCCTTGTACTTCAGCTGAAGTAGTGCGGGCTTCCTACCGCGAATTACTCGCTTTCATAAAAGAAATTAAGAAGATAATCGCGGCCAATTACGCCATTGTCAACAATCTCACCCTAATGGACGGCGTCCCCAGTTCTCATACGAAACAACGTTGCCATATCGTGCGATATAAATGCCTTTGTACAAATGCAGAGATTTTAGCCATGTTACTCTAAAAGGTCTTGTTGTCTGAATTAGAACATAATAATAATGTAATTGGTTTTATGACCCAGTTACTGCTTCTATAGTTGTAGGAGACGCCGAGTCGCTGGAATTCTTTCACGTGCCGGTAAATATACTGGCGTGAGGCTGGTGTACCGAGGCAATGAGCCTTGATCGATCCTGTTCCATGAACAATCAGAGTAGCCTCTTCACACGAACATTTTTCAATGTTGAAAATATTTCTTAGTAGACAAAGTAGGGATTTCCATACCACAAAAAACGTAAAATTAAGCAATTTCCTCAATTGTGCCGAAAGTTGAAGGGTTAAGGGGTCCGGAAAGGTTTCAAATTGTGAGTCTTGGATAGCTCTGTCAAAATAGGAAAAACAAATTTGAAAATCACTTCCGGCCTAAATGCAGTTACGGAAAAACAGCTTAAAATCGCTTGTTTCTACACTCGTTTTCTTTTCGATTCAAATCCTAGCCAAATTAACGTAATTACATAATTTTCTCTTTAATATATTCCTTAATTCAATACCCTCAGGCTTTTTGTGATTTATTGAAAAATGCCCGCACCAAATGTAGTTATAAGGGATCAAGTGAAACTGTGCATTGACTCACATTAGCGCTCGTAGTAGTGATTAAGTGAAACAATGCATTGAATCATATTAGAACTCGTAGTGGTAGAAAAATGCAAACTGCCAATCTAGTCGACCGATTTACGATGATTAAAAAATGATTGTACTTTTTAGGAATAAATAAAGAATAGCCTACATTCTCATACGTTATTGTATTCAGTGTAGTGTACAGTAGTTATTAATTTTAGCAAGAACTTCCAAAAATTGTTTAAATTTATTTTAAAATATTTTAACATTTTTCTATACTAATATTATAAAGAGGAAAAATTTGTTTGTAACGAATAGACTCAAAAACTACTGAACCAATTTTAAAAATTACTCCACCTATAGAAAGCTACATTGCCAGTGAGTAACATGGGCTGTATTTTATTTTCAAAACAATTCGAGGTGGGGGCACGGGGAGGAGATATAAAAATAATAGGCTAATATAGGCAAAATATCGAATTTGTCGTATAAGGACGAGACAAAGCTCAATTTAATCCTATTGACGCAAAGAACAAAACTCGTGCATTTGACCCTGTTTTACGGCTGGATGCCCTTCCCGACGTCAACCGTATGTGTAGGGATGTAATTTATACTTCTATACTAATATTATAAAGATGGTGGTGGTGGTGATTATTGTTTTAAGAGGAAGTACAACTAGGCAACCATCCTCTATATAACACTAATCAGAGGGAAGATATGGAAGGGGTCCGACACTTCGAAAAATAAAGATATCGGCCAAAGAAAGACAAGGGCCACGAAGGGCGTGAAAATGAAAGACTCCCTAGCCCTCGCAAACCTAATAGCGTCGGGGTCAGAAAAGAACAAGAGTTGACCAAGGAAGGTCGGATAGGATAGATGAAAGTGAGGAGCCTGGCACAAGTAAGTGGAAGCAAGGAAAAATTTGTATATTTGTTTGTAACGGATAGACTCAAAAAATACTCAACCGATTTTAAAAATTACTTCACCTGTAGAAAGCTACATTGCCAGTGAGTAACATGGGCTGTATTTCATTTTCAAAATAATTCGAGGGGGGCGACGGGGGGGAGATACAAAAATATTATAATAATAGGCTAATATAAGCGAAATCGAATTTGTCGTACAAGGACGAGACAAAGCTCATTTTAAACCCCTTGACGCAAAGAACAGAACTCGGTAAACCCTACGGGTCCGTAAACGATATTTTAAGGCCCTAAAACCAACCGCTATGGAGATATTGGAACCACACTTCCCCTGCTCTAGGAATCGGATAAAGAAACGAACGGCCGTAACCATGGCAACGTCAGCTCCAGGATTCTACAGCAGCTAGATTATGCACGTACGTTTGGGCATAGCTGCTAACCAAAATCGATACACATATGACTTACTATCTGGAAAAAATAAACTATTGGATAAGACGCTCATAGCACTCCTTTGGGCGGGGATGGAAAGGGAGTGAAATATAAAACTAATAGCCCCGGAGTTCTCCGTAGTACAGCGACCAGCGGTTGCCGACGGGCCTCCGTTTTTACGTACTGGCTTTGGTTTCAGCATTTTGCGGAGTCTGTTACCTATAGTTTAAACTATTTTCTATCAAATCATGGAGTAGTAGTATCACTGATGTTATTAGTGCCGATATTTTGGTCCACTTTTACGATCATTGTAACCATGAAAACAACCTATATACTGTACACAATTGTCAAGATGGTGCGCCCATGACTTGAAAAAATTTCTCAACATTTGTACTCAGATTCATTATATGATGTGCGACATGATTGACAGCCCTGATAATTATAATTCTCGATAATTATAGTAGTTTTTGTGCATCGCGTATTTACTTGATCATTTGTAATAGTTATGAAATGTTGGATCAAACAAATACATTCAATAATATTTATAGTATTTGTAGTACTGTCTAGCGGAAGTATACTTATACTAAAGCTGCAGCTTTGTGAAGGGAGCAGGTATCTCTAGGTGGGAATGAAGGAAAATCATGGTAGCAAAAGATATTAGAGATCGACGCTAATTAAGAACTAATATTTAGAGGCCCCATGAAGAAAGGAAGAAGAAGGTACTTACACTATAATTCCAAACATGACAAATAATTTCTATGTACTTAAGTAAATACACCAATGATACAAATATCTAAAGAAGCCAGTCACACCGATAGTATGAGTAACTAAAGCCAGTTTCTGATAACCCGTACGAAGAACGGGTACTTCTGCTAGTTTAAATATATGTTCTTTAGGAATGCATGTCCTTTTATAGTAACTTACATAATTAAAATTAAGTTACTTCAAGTTTTGATGGCGTGTTTAACAAATTTCAGTGAAGTTCTATGTTGAAGCAACTGAGAAGAATGCTCGTCATCTTACCCCAATAGGTTCGTTAACTTACCCCGGGCATGGGGCAAGATGACGAATTTACATAAAATTAAACTTTACTACTTTATGAAAAAGCTATTAAAACTAGAAATTTGAACATTGTAGAACTGTTGCATAAAAAGGTAAGCAGTAACACACATGTCATCACAGGCGTAAAACACGCCATATTCCGGCGGAATGATGAAAAGAAGCCTGTTATCGTCAACTTGCCCGTTCTCCCCTATTTTATTTTCCTAAAACTTGTAGGTCATAACCCTAGGATGTCTTCAACACTGAGTTGCTCGCCTGAAAGGCTAGAACTGTGAATTATTTTAACAAGTTCCTTTACGTTGCACCGACACAGATAGGTCGTATGGTGTCGATGGGGTAGGAAAGGGCTAGGAGTGGGAAGGAAGCAGCCGTGGCCTTAATTAAGGTACAACCCCACGATTTGCCTGGTGTGAAAATGAGAATCCACGCAAAATCATATTCAGGGCTACCGACAGTGTGGTTCGAACCAATTTGGGTGTTAAAACCTGTTTTGAATTTACAGACGTTTACTAGGCATTCTTCAATGCATCTTTCAGGAGTGTATATACGTCGACGTTAGGACTACTATGGATATGATATATTCCCCTGATATGCTGCCTAGCGGCCACCATCGTTAAGGCTTAAAGTCTATACAATCTGCCTCCGTGGTTACCCGGTTTGAGTCTCGTTGGTGGAAGAAAATGTCGCCATCAGAATGTTGGCATGCACATTGATGAATGTTGGTGATTCGTCTGTCGGACGTGGAAGTTAAAGCCTTTAGCAGAACCCCTTGGTGTTATTCGACAGAAGTAGGCCGACACTCGGTTTTACCCTCTTCCTATCTCATTACCATCATCATCTCAGACTCAGACGTACAGGTTTCCCATGGGTATCAATCAGGCGAGACGAACATATTCTCGGCGCTAAAAGACATATGTTAGATAAATTGAAAAAAAAAAATCTCTTATGAGCATTTTAGTGAACCTTGTAGACTGAAATGTTACAGAACCTTCTGACTCAGTGAGGAAATCTTAGTACCTGTTCTGGTTCCCTACTTGAAATTCCAATAAATCGAACGAATTCCTACAATCATTCCTCCTTAGTTACTGCATCGAGACTCTGGAATACACTCCCAATGGACATTGGCACCTTACTTCATCTCATAAATTCAAATCTGCCTGGCGAAAGTTTTTCCTGGGAACATAAATCTGAGTTGTGTGAGTCATTGTGTGTATGTTGTGTGAATGGGATTTCTTCATCTATTGTGCACCGCAGTCATTATCCTTATTACTATATTTCCTCTTTATAGTATTATTTTAATACTGACACACTAATTGCCGTACTGATATGTAACTTAGGGCCGGTTCTACCACCTACTGGTTAAGTAGCGCGTAATTTGCCCTCCGCGTAAAAGGATGTTTCCGTCCGACCACTCCCAGGTAGCGCTATCGGCAGCATAAATCGTCGTTACCCGGCGCGTAATTTCTCGGCCACTTCGAGGGCCCGATAAGACTTTACCTGCCGGGCAAGTTCTGAGAGCTGAACATTATTAGCTGTATTTCTGGTGATATGCAACTCAAATTAGCTTAGTATACTGAAAAAAGCAGTATACTGTAACAGTGATCGATATTGTATTGCAGGATTTTGAACATTAATGCTTCCCTTTAGTTGCAACGGTCACACCAGCCTCTCGCATCGGTAGCGCAGGGAACACATTTTATACGTCAAGCTTTCGTAAAGAAACTCTAAAAGGATGTAAAATCAAAATCTATTTGGAAATCATTTCAAATGGGCTTTAATTTTCTACTTTTTCAGTTTTCCGACACGAGATATATATTACTGTATGTATCCCACCTAACCTCAAGCGTTTTCGTAGCGTAATGGTTAACACGTTCGCCTCGAAATACGAAGTGTGCAGGTTCGAGTCATTATTATGACGAATCTTTTTTATTTCCATTATTAGCGTTCTGTTAATCTGTATGCCTCTTTTCATACGTTCTTATCATAATATTATGTCTACTAGGAAAATTGCTTTATATGTATGCTACCTATAGCAAGTGATGTTATGATTAATAGCACATAGGACTGTCGCCCAGGTAGCAGATTCCCTATTAGTTGTTTACATAGGCTTGTAAATTATTTCGAAGAAATTGGAAACTATTCCATTCCCGAATTCCTCTTCCTATGAATGGATATTTATCCCGATTTGTTCTTTACATTTACAGTACCTTCCAACTTTATCTTCATAAAGTTAAAAATTAAAATGAAATGCTTTATCAATAAATGGAAGCATCTGGAACTAAACGAGGTCACAGAACTAGTTGCAAATAGAGCATCGCGGAGATACTTAATCAATTCACAGAAGCCTGCAGATAGAATGCTCAAAGGCAATAAGTCCGTAAAGAAGATGTGTGTGTATATACGTATATGGAAGCGCGTAAAAGAGAGTTAAGAACAACGGCAGGGAACGAAAATACACTTTAAAATGTAAATTAGAAATACGATGAAAACCTGCGTACCTTCCATTACGGAGCGAGCGACTTGACCAGTCTACTAGGAGAATACCTTTCAAAAACGCTGCCTTGCATGATAGGTTATAACTGGCGTAAGAAAATGTAATCTCGAGATTTTAATCCCAATTAGGTATTGATATTGAAGATCATAGATTAAAATCACGAAAGCTTGACATGAATCGTTGTCCATAACTCTTAAGACTTCCCTTATTAGGCTTTTTGGCAGTGGCGTATCCTGGAATCTCCACTGAGGCATGCAACTAGTAACCATGCAGTTAACACAATGTATTAAGTAAATTTCAATTCTACTCACCCTAATTACATGTAAGTGAACTCGAGCCAAACAGTTTTACTGTAAGTTCCTGGATTGAACGTGCGTACACAATTCTTGTTTTCTATTTTTAAATTTACGAGAGTCCGCCTCTGTGGTGTAGTGGTTAGTGTGATTAGCTGCCACCCCCGGAGGTCCGGGTTCGATTCCCGGCTCTGCCACGAAATTTGAAAAGTGGTACGAGGGCTGGAACGGGGTTCACTCAGCCTGGGGAGGTCAACTGAGTAGAGGTGGGTTCGATTCCCACCTCAGCCATTCTGGAAGTGGTTTTCCGTGGTTTCCCACTTCTCCAGGCAAATGCCGGGATGGTACCTAACTTCAGGCCACGGCCGCTTCCTTCCCTCTTCCTTGTCTATCCCTTCCAATATTCCCATCCCCCGCAAGGCCCCTGTTCAGCATAGCAGGTGAGGCCGCCTGGGCGAGGTACTGGTCATCCTCCCCAGTTTTGTCCCCGACGCAGAGTCTGAAGCTCCAGGACACTGCCCTTGAGGCGGTACAGGTAGGATCCCTCGCTGAGTCCGAAAAGCCGAGGGAAAAGCCAACCCTGGAGGGTAAGCAGATTAAGAAGAAGGAGAAGAAGAATTTTTTTGCTACGAGCTTTACGTCGCACCGACACAGATAGGTCTTATGGCGACGATGGGATAGGAAAGGCCTAGGAGTTGGAAGGAAGCGGCCGTGGCCTTAATTAAGGTACAGCCCCAGCATTTGCCTGGTGTGAAAATGGGAAACCACGGAAAACCATCTTCAGGGCTGCCGATAGTGGGATTCGAACCTACTATCTCCCGGATGGAAGCTCACAGCCGCGCGCCTCTACACGCACGGCCAACTCGCCCGGTAAAGAAGAAATATACGAGGGAAGGTAGAGGTCTCCCGGCTTGAACTATTTGAATCTTTTCATCAAACGAACGGCCAGTAAACTGATTTACAATTATATCCGTTTTAGACTCATCCATCGTTAATACCACAATAAGCGCAAAATATAATAAAAGACCGAAAACGACGAATAGCACAGGAACAACACACACAGAATGAACTCACTAATCAGCAAAACACACAATGAATTAACTCACTAGTTAGCCACAACTGAAGCACTGGAGGAAAGTCACCTCAGTGGCATTGGTCAGTTTCGTCACGTTGGGTTCTCGCTGGGGGATAATCTGTGGGTCCAACACCTCCTAGATAATTATATTATAATATTATCTAGGAGGTGTTGGTGGGTCCCGTTCGCTGTAAACATGTCGACTTTCTCCATGTTGCTAACAGATGGCAGAGGGTAGCACGGGTATGGGGTGACAAATTCTGACCAAGTTTCAATTGCAGCGACATCGTTCGGAGGGTTTCAGAACTACGTCCGCCACCGAATGCAATTTTAAGATTGAATGCCTTGCATCAAATAGCTATTTGCTTGCATCCTTAACTCCGCCATGCTGTCTCTTTCTTCCTAGAGAGGAGTAGACGGCGAGACTACACCAGCACCACACGTAGTCAAGCAACTGAACTAGTACAGTTGCGCGGACCTTTTGAACTTCTGAGAGATTAAATCGTTAATATTTGACTTAAAACAACCTAAAATCGTACATCAGACAGTTCTTTGTGTTATCATAACGCATGCAGTGAATGCCTTGCATTCAAGGAGAATACGCCCCTGCTTTTTGGTGATAATCAGCAGACGCAAGCACAGGGAAATAAGACAATCGAAATGGGTTTCATGCATCTGACGATAGATAGCACCACACTCGAAAGCGAGAAATCGCTGAAAATCAGTCTAGCCAACTTCGTATATCGGTGTCTAGCTCCGGGTAGCTACCTAGCGCTTGCGCGGAGGTGGTTGGACGCAAGCCAAAGTACCAGCCGATTTACACCTCCAGGTAGTTTACATCCCGGGCAGCTGCCAGCCACTTTACCAGCAGATGGTAGAACCGGCCCTTAGTCGAAGAATTATCTGTCCCTAGTATTATTTCTTTGTAGAATTTCTATGTCTTACTTTTATGTTTACATTTTTAAATTTTATTGTTTATAGTGGTTAAGTATAAGAGAGGGCTGTGAGCCCTAACTTCGCCACAAATGTAAGTCAGGAATAAATAAAACAGATAAATAAATAAAACAACGGGAAACTACTTCAACTTCATATCCTAGTGGGCCTCTTTGGTGACGTTTGGGATTTCTATGACAGCTGACAGTGGAACTGTTGGGGAACCGATTGGCCTTCAGGGCACCACTCAAACTGAACCAATATGGTAATTATGAAAACAAACCTTAAGGTAACATGCATGCGTAAGTTATGAGCGATATCGGCCGTGAGGATGCGTCGTGCTGACCACACGGCCTTCGGGCTGAGCAGCGGTCGCTGGGCAGGCCAAAGCCCTTTCAAGGGCGTTAAGTGCCGTGGGGTTTGGTTTGGTTTGGTAAATGTAAGTCTAATAGCTTGGGGTCATCTGAAAATTTGTGTCACTAAATTGACGATACAAAATGTGTGACGCGATATTACCTAGCAACCGTGCAGGCTGTGAAGTATTAACGAATGACCATGACAGAGAGGCATATATCAAACAGGTCTCATCTCATCACACTCTAGAGAACTTATTACTGTATTTCATTTGTGGTGGTTTCATAGACCCTGACTCAGTTTCCCCCTTGCGATGTGTCGAATCCTACGCTTATCGACTCCAAATTCCATACAGATGCCCCTCGAAAATAAATTGTTAGGTGCAAATAAATTAATCTGTAACATAAAAACTTTCCAATCTGTCAAACACACAACAAATTTCAATATAAATGATAACACTATAAACATACCTTACCCATTGTTATACGAGGAATGAAATGTTTCATTCTACAAGAACATCCTCAAATTCTATCAAATCACTTAAATCATGCGTATATATGTACAGTATTTTTTACGCTGCATGAACTTGTCAGTGGTAGAGAGGTAAGTAATAATCGCAGTTCTTCTATAAAGCCTAGACCGGTCGTCTTGTAAGCTCATAGGCTAGTCCCGAAGGAGCATTTTTTTCCAGGCAGAGAACTGTTCACTCGTTCTAGTGTAGCTAGGTTATCCTTCGATGGGTGTTCCCGGATACTGTATAAGGCGTAGCCTATGTCATGATGGAGTCTGTTTGTACGTAGACTTTTTTGTCTCAGCAATATGAATGTTATTGGGAACGCTTTGCCATCTGTTGAATATATTTGGAAACTGGGAAAGGTCACAGAATCAAAGAGTATCTAGTAGAAAATAGTATTCTTCCGTGATCAGAGGCAGTGTATACTCTCCGGCTTGACAGGTAGTAAACAAACATGGCTGCATTCAATGACATTCCTAAGGATGATAATCATATATCAGAATATTATTGAAAGTGTTAGTCGCTTAAGCAACCTGCGAAGTACAGAATGTATTGCGAGTTAGGGTAAGCCTTCACCTGCAATTATTGGAATGATCATTTAACTACTTCATTTTATGTTTACTCAAAACAGGCTGATCTTAGAGACCTATCAATGTCTCATGGTTCAGCAACAGGTCATTCCGGAGAGAATAAAACAAAACTGAAGCTAATAATAATAATAATAATAATAATAATAATAATAATAATAATAATAATAATAATAATAATAATAATAATAATAATAATAATAATAATAATAATAATAATAACGTTCACTGGGCGAGCTGGCCGTGCGGTTAGGGGCGCGCGTCTGTGAGCTTGCATCTGGGAGACAGTGGGTTAGAATCCCACTGTCGGCAGCCCTGAAGATAGTTTTCCGTGGTTTCCCATTTTCACACCAGGCAAATTCTTGGGCTGTACCTTAATTAAGGCCATGGCCGCTTCCTTTCTACTCCTAGGCCTTTCCTATCCTATCGTCGCCATAAGACCTATCTGTGTCGGTACGACGTAAAACCACTAGCAAAAAAAGAAATAATAACGTTATTAGCTTTAAGTCGCACTAACTACTATTACGGTTTTCGGAGACGCCGAGGTGTCGTTACGTTGTACCGAGGAGTTCTTTTACGTGCCAGTAAATCTACCGACACGAGGCTGACGTATTTATGCACACACTGGACTGAGCCAGGGTCGAACCTGTCAAATTGGGATCAGAAGGCCAGCACCTTCACCGTCTGAGCCATTCAGCCCGGTTACCAAAAATCTACTTCTGATCTGAAACCACAATGGATATAAATACAAGGAATTCTAAAACCACTTCATCAACTCCGGTCAGTGGTAGGTCAGCCTGTCAGCCGATATGAGTCAAACCAGTATGTTTTCAAACAGCGCACGCTTCGCAGTAGGCAACGTACGTCTATTATACGTACTTATGTCGACAAGCGCAGGCTTCATACCGCGAATTACTCGCTTGCATAAAATAAATTAAGAACGTTGCTGCGGCCAGTTGAGTCACTGTCAACAATCTCACTCCAATGGACAGCGCCTCCACTTCACATACAGCACAGCGTTGCCATATACAACACCACTTTTTGGCTCGGGGGCATCCAGAATTCATGGCCACAGTTCTTTTCAATATACCTTTCGACGTTTGGATGATAGTCTGTGTCTACACTTCTACTGCACGTACTATTATTATTATTATTATTATTATTATTATTATTATTATTATTATTATTATTATTATTATTATTATTATTAGTAAAGCTAATGCAGTGAGCTCGCAGTTGCGATCAGCAGTATTCTGTAAGAAGGAAGTCAGCTCCCAGACGAAACTATCTTTACATCGGTCTGTTTTCAGACCAACTTTGCTTTACGGGAGCGAAAGCTGGGTGGACTCAGGATATCTTCTTCATAAGTTAGAAGTAACAGACATGAAAATAGCAAGAATGATTGCTGGTACAAACAGGTGGGAACAATGGCAGGATGGTACTCGGAATGAGGAGATAAAGGCTAATTTAGGAATGAACTCGATGGATGAAGCTGTACGCATAAACCGGCTTCGGTGGTGGGGTCATGTGAGGCGAATGGAGGAGGATAGGTTACCTAGGAGAATAATGGACACTGTTATGGAGGGTAAGAGAAGTAGAGGGAGACCAAGACGACGATGGTTAGACTCGGTTTTTAACGATTTAAAGATAAGAGGTATAGAACTAAATGAGGCCACAACACTAGTTGCAAATCGAGGATTGTGGCGACGTTTAGCAAATTCTCAGAGGCTTGCAGACTGAACGCTGAAAGGCATAACAGTCTATAATGATAATGTATGTATGTATATGTTATTATTATTATTATTATTATTATTATTAGTAGTAGTAGTAGTAGTAGTAGTAGTGTAATTATCCTAAATCGCTGACTAAATTTACAAACATATTAATCTGCATTTAACTTGAAAATCTGAATATCTGCAATTAAAATGGAAATTATGAAAATTAACATTCATTGAATAAAATACACACTCGTCGGACCTTGTACTCACACTCACTTGTTACCTGCTTACTTACACATACGTTATTTGAAGGGCGCCAGCTGCCACTCAGTGCAGCAATAATACAATGAGACTCTTGACTATCTCTAGGGTGTGGGGTAATAAGCTTACTTTTGACAACACACCATATAAGTACTGGGAAAAGGAGATTGGCGTTCCGTTTCCCCATCAATTTTGAGGTTAAGATATTTTACTGTCAATGAAATGAAACTATGAATTCGTTTGATAGAACAATATATATTCTTTAAATAATATATCGAAAAATAGTGAGTCTTGTTGCGATAAAACAGATTAGAATATGAAATTATGACATTGCAACTGAAAGAAACTAGGCATGAATTTGAATTCTTCTTGACCGGACATTTAACAATTTATACGAAATATTTCCCTCACTGATTCACTTGACTGTACCTTCAACACTTTGAGTGTAATTACGACGTAATCCATTGATCTGGTGTTTACTGTAGATGTGTCACGCCTAACTTGGTGATACATCCTTGTGACTGCTTCTTCTCCATATCATCTGACTTCTTGGTAAGTCAATATGGTATTACCTCTTGGCAGGTCCAGGGTTGCCCTCTCTGCCCTAGCGTCCGTGTCTTCCACTAAGTGACGGACCAACCATTTGATCTCACTCTCTCAATGACCAAAAATTAATGGCTCACTGAGTCTTCACCATCTCTCGTTCACACTCGTCTGACCAACTAAGGCCTCTTGATCTAGTAGACTTCTTCACTGTACTGCATCCGTATAACTAATGACTGACGCTACAATATGCACCCACCTTATATAGACGTTGGTTGACACAGCTACGTAATCTCCAGAAATAACAATGACATACTCCCACCTACGCGACAGATATTACATACAGTGGTGAAATAGCCCTGGGGCGGCCGACTCTCTGAGCGCATATCTAAATAAATACGATGCCGTAGCCATGAAGTGGCGATGACTTGGCAGAATCGCCAGTGGTATAGCAATATAACAACGTCACTTCCAATCTCTGATATATACAACAATTCTCACTGTACAGGTATTGAGTGTTATTCTACACATACGTATATATGCATACATCTAAGTACAATCTTGCAAGCAACAGGCAATTGCAAAATCGAATTGAATAAAACGGATAATTACAATGATAGTAACAATATCACAGATAACATAATAATACGGACATAATAATAATAATAATACAGATAAAATAATTAAAATACAGATATCATCTTGTAACGGGATTTGAACCGTTACAATTCGCCTCCCTCATAAATAAATCGAAGAACAAAGAATCGATTGATTTATGAACAAAATTATATATATATATATAACACTGACACATATAAACACTTTAAATGAGTATACAACAATAGTTTTCTTTTTCAACATCCATACATTTTATAAAATATCAAAGGTATGAGAATTTTTCTCGCACATTGTCATCGCAGTAACTGTCCAGTGTCCCATTCTCATACAATACACAAGAGCATAGCCCTTAATTTAACACACACAAATAATTTTCAATCAATATACAACATTCTTCTCCTTTTTTTAACATATCAAAATATTTTGTGAAAATTCACTTATATGAGAACTTTTCTTGCATATTGTTATCGCAGATAACTGTCCAATGTCCTGTTCTCCGTTTTCTGTCACACAGAACATGACAATGTAGCACTTATTCTTCCAATATACCAATACGACACTTGGTTCACACGCAACTCGCAGATGTTAGTTTTATTTTGCCAGTTTCTTACAAAAATTAATCATCTTATTATTATCTCAACAAATCTCACGTGAAGTACTTCTTTACATATATAATACTATAAATACCGACAATATCCCCTTCCTGATCTTTATAAGAATATGCACACTCCCCGATACGGTTCACAATAGTGAAATAGCCCTGATAAAAAAATATAACTTCAAAATATTTCCCGCCTCTGCATATGATGAAATGGAACTCTGAGTAGCACTCTGTCACTCAAACTGAATCAATTTTGCCCTTATAAACTTACATATCTCAAAAAATCACATCCTACTTGGCAACAATAATTAAAGAATCAATACTATGGCTACACGATGGTTCAATTATACCGTAATCCAGCATAATGTTTATTTGTTCTTAGACTTCACTAGCACATTTAAGTTGACTGGGGTACTTACCTCCCACAAACGATCAATGGTCATTTACTACAAATTTATGTTCATATACGTGTTCTTCCTCACTTACCACTAAATAATCTCGATGCTTACCTAACATCGAACACAATTACTTCTCCTGGAATTCACTCAAATTACCTCACGTCACTGCCTCATACCGACTATCCCTCGGATACTGGTCGTTATAGACACGTAACACACCTTAACATTTCCTCTCACTAGGAACAACTTCACTTACCTCTCATATATTTCAAAAGAACACACGTCACCAACACACTTACCTCAGACCATCATAACTAACACGTACTTCTTTGCTAGATTACTCCCAGAACAAACACACACTACCTAAATTAAAGTCTATTCTACTTCCATGATTTGCAACCAAGTCAGCTCCTAAGACAACTAAATACACAAGTTTTGGTACAACGCATAGATGAAACTTACAATCATCTTCTATCGTGATTACTACCGCTATCATCTTATTTACTCACTGTGACTTACCCAACCGCTGTTATAAAATAGTACCTTCTTCACATCACAATTTCCATAATCGGAGTTACTACCTCACTACTTACATCACATACTCTGTATTATAAGTATTTCCATCACTTATCAGAACATTTCTTTCGTCTACCTTACTACTACCATTAATTACTTCATTATCTACGACTACGTCATTACTTAAATATCTCACTTAACATTACTTAGGTCACAATCACACCATACTCTTAAATCTACTTTCACTACATAACTACTTATACTACATACCTGTTCATCTACTACCTTCCGACTGTTCACTTTATTTACCCGATTCCCTGTGAATCTGAAATACTCTGACTCGATAGCGACACTTGGATAACATTCATATTAAGACTATCATAATCCCTCTGATAACTCAAATCCGTACGCCTCCCATCTTCCGATTCTCTCTGATTACTCTTCTGACCTTCTCTCTCATAACTCAAATACATACGCCTCCCATCTTCCGATTCTCTCTCGTTACTCTTCTGATCCTCTCTCTCACAACTCAAATCCATACGCCTCCCATCTTCCGATTCTCTCTCGTTACTCTTCTGACCACTATCACCATCAACACAACTATTAATCCTCTGCGGATCATGATCACCCCCTCTCCTCTGATACACGGCTAACATTGTCCCCCTTCTCTCTACTATACTACTTTCCCCAGACATCATGCGTTCTCTCTCACGCGCCTGTGAACATTTCTCCCAGAGCCTGTCAATGAACTCTTTAATCTCTCCTAAATTCGACATATTATCCCAGTATACTCGAAACCATATTCTACTTTCACCAATAAAAATATTAGACAAAATCTCCAACACGTATTCCCATTCAATAACATTGTTCCTCAACTTACTTGCAAATCTTTTCTCAACTACTTTTACAAATTCTATCGAATGAAACTGTTTTCCAGAAAACTTGGTTAAATCACAATCCCTACTGAACAAACCACTCGCTATTACCACTTCTCCAGCCGTCTCACCTCTACCTTCCTGCCGTATCACTTCCTGGCAGTTTACAACTTCTTCTTATTATTATTCTTATTCTTCCGCTGCTCTCTCAGAATTCTCTTCCACTATTCTCACTTCTTCCTTCAATTCTTCCTCTCTTTCTCTTACCTGCTGTGATAGCGTTTCCTGTTCGCTCCGTAGTTCAGTGACCTCCACAAGTTTGCTTTCAACTTGCTCATTTCTACTAATCTGTTCCCTCGTATCTTCCCCAACTGCATTGTAACTCTTGTCCAATCTTTTCTCGACTAGGTCATGAATTTCTTCCCGATTACTCGAAATTTTATTACTTAACAGTACGATCTTGTTTGTACATGTTCCTTTTACATGCTCAATTTGAGTATGAAAACCGCTCCGACTCAACTCCCTTTCTCCTCTAAGGTCAACACACACTTTATTAAACTTATTTTCTAACTTGTATATTTGACCAGTTACCTCTACTATCTTAGTATCTATTTTAGAATTTAGTGATTCACTTAACCTATCTAATTTATCATTAATCGCACTGTTACCATTAATCAATTCTTCGATTTTACTACTTATAGCGTTAATCTGTGTATTACAATTTTCATTATTAGTACTAATTAATTCTTTCATCTCTTCCTTACTATTTTCGTTACTACCAATTATTTGTTCCATTTTACTACTTATTTCTTTCTTATTATTTTCACTACTAGTATCAATCTTTTCCTCCATCTTACTACAGATACCAATCACTTCTTCCGTCTGTTTATTATTTTCGCAACTAATAGCAATTAATTCTTCCACCTGTTTCTTATTATTTTCATTACTAGTATCAATCTTTTCATCCATTCTACTACTTATCTGTTTGCTTAGCTTTTCGCTAAACTCGGTCATTTTGGCCATCCACAAATTCAAAAGCTCTTGGTTCATTCCCCCCGCGATTTCCTTTTGAGTTTCAGTGTGCTTCTCAATTTCTGCACTTTCCTGAATTAACTCAGAAGCTCCCATCGTATTCACCTGTTCCCTACTCTGAATTTCACCTTGGATGTCCGCAGAAACAATGACCTCGTCGTCACATGACTTGTTATTGTCTTCCTTGTCCATCTTTGGTTCACTAGTGATAGTACGCGATCTCAAATTAATTTCCCTCTTCAAATCCCTTGACATATCCCCAAAATACAAATATATATCACAAAATTACACTCCTTACATTTACCGGTAATAATTTCCTTTGGCTTAAATGCGCACACTCTTCCAAAATGAACCTATGATATGCTGTCATTCACAACAAATTCTGAATTTATTCGAGCACCACGTTGTGTCGACACATCGAGAACATGTTCCTGACTGTCTGACTAACTTTTGAAACATATTTATCTGCTTTTAACTTGAAAATCTGAATATCTGCAATTAAAATGGAAATTATGAAAATTAACATTCATTGAATAAAATACACACTCGTCGGACCTTGTACTCACACTCACTTGTTACCTGCTTACTTACACATACGTTATTTGAAGGGCGCCAGCTGCCACTCAGTGCAGCAATAATACAATGAGACTCTTGACTATCTCTAGGGTGTGGGGTAATAAGCTTACTTTTGACAACATACCATATAAGTTCTGGGAAAAGGAGATTGGCGTTCGGTTTCCCCATTAATTTTGAGGTTAAGATATTTTACTGTCAATGAAATGAAACTATGAATTCGTTTGATAGAACAATATATATTCTTTAAATAATATATCAAAAAATAGTGAGTCTTGTTGCGATAAAACAGATGAGAATATGAAATTATGACATTGCAACTGAAAGAAACTAGGCATGAATTTGAATTCTTCTTGACCGGACATTTAACAATTTATACGAAATATTTCCCTCACTGATTCACTTGACTGTACCTTCAACACTTTGAGTGTAATTACGACGTAATCCATTGATCTGGTGTTTACTGTAGATGTGTCACGCCTAACTTGGTGATACATCCTTGTGACTGCTTCTTCTCCATATCATCTGACTTCTTGGTAAGTCAATATGGTATTACCTCTTGGCAGGTCCAGGGTTGCCCTCTCTGCCCTTGCGTCCGTGTCTTCCACTAAGTGACGGACCAACCATTTGATCTCACTCTCTCAATGACCAAAAATTAATGGCTCACTGAGTCTTCACCATCTCTCGTTCACACTGGTTGGCTGGCCAACTAAGGCCTCTTGATCTAGTAGACTTCTTCACTGTACTGCATCCGTATAACTAATGACTGACGCTACAATATGCACCCACCTTATATAGACGTTGGTTGACACAGCTACGTAATCTCCAGAAATAACAATGACATACTCCCACCTACGCGACAGATATTACATACAGTGGTGAAATAGCCCTGGGGCGGCCGACTCTCTGAGCGCATATCTAAATAAATACGATGCCGTAGCCATGAAGTGGCGATGACTTGGCAGAATCGCCAGTGGTATAGCAATATAACAACGTCACTTCCAATCTCTGATATATACAACAATTCTCACTGTACAGGTATTGAGTGTTATTCTACACATACGTATATATGCATACATCTAAGTACAATCTTGCAAGCAACAGGCAATTGCAAAATCGAATTGAATAAAACGGATAATTACAATAATAGTAACAATATCACAGATAACATAATAATACGGACATAATAATAATAATAATAATAATACAGATAAAATAATTAAAATACAGATATCATCTTGTAACGGGATTTGAACCGTTACAGTAGTAGTAGTAGTAGTAGTAGTAGTAATGTCATTTGCTTTACGTCCCAGTAAGTACTTTTACGGTTTCCGGAGACGCTGATTTGCCGGAATTTAGTCCCGCAGGAGTTCTTTTACGTGCCAGTAAATCTACCGACACGAGGCTGACGTATTTGCGCACCTTCAAATACCATCGGACTGAGCCACGATCGAACCAGCCAAGTTGGGGTCAGAAGGCCAGCGCCTCAACCGTCGGAGCCACTCAGTCCGGCATTATTATTATTATTATTATTATTATTATTATTATTATTATTATTATTATTATTATTATTATTATTATTGCTAGTAGTGTAACGACGCACTAACGCATGGATGGTTTTCGACGTTACAACGATGGGAAAGTGATAGAATTTCGATGATAGTGGCCGTGGCCTTAGTTAAGGTAGGCCCTACAGTCCAAGCATTAGCTCTTGTGAAAATGCGAAAACACGAAAAACCATTTTTAGGGCTGCCGGCGATGGGATTCGAACCCACCATCTCCCGAGTGCAAGCTCATAGCTACGTGGCCCAAACCGCACGGCCAATTCATTCGATTGTTTTATTATTATTATTATTATTATTATTATTATTATTATTATTATTATTATTATCATTATTATCATCATCGTTTTTGTTGTTGTTGTTGTTGTTGTTGTAGTTGTTGTTCCAATGGCAGGTGTGGATAAGTAATTTCATCATCATTGAACTGGCATCCCAGCAGTGTTTCGTGATATTTGTAAATCAAATTATGGTTAGTAGAGTAGGCCTAGTTGTTTCTCATTCATTATACAATCAGGAACCTGACATAAGGGGTGTTCGCTCGACTGTTAAATGTAAATTCGTCTTAAATGCAGAGAAATGCAGTCGCGTCCTGTCTTGGGTGTAAAATTTACCACTGTTTTTTCCTGGATTATTATTATTATTATTATTATTATTATTATTATTATTATTATTATTATTATTATTATTATTATTATTATTATTATTATTATTATTACGTGTTTACATGCTGTTCACAGGAAAACACCTTGGAACGTATAACTAATAATCACTGGACTAGATGCATAAGTAAAGACTGAGTATACCTGTACCGCTATGTACACCCGCCCCGTGCATTCAAATGAAGCGCCTCGAAGAACGACATCTGATATATGAAGGTTGCAACAACTAGTGAAAAAAAGTTTGTTATTTTAAAGCTTACTACACTGAGTTGATTATTATTTGTTTTGGTACCGGTACGTTAAAGTTGTCAATACTTCGAGCTCTTCCCGCCAACTTAAGATGTTGGCCAACAGAAAATTTTGTGTATTTATTTTTCAGCCAATTACATTTATCCTGTAACTATTTAATTATCCAAAAAATATTGAGGGTGTGTCGGGCGTTAACCCAGAGCTCTCTAGAACCTTCCTTTCGGGTATAAAAGCTAGCACATTTTCGAGACACCTTGTCTTATTAATCGTACAGTCTACAGAGTGTGTGTTAATAGAGGAGGCGGGCCCTTCATCGAGTTTTTTAAGCAGATTAAGGTAATGGCAGCCATTTAATGACTATGTGATAGCCTCTGAAAGCTAGCTCGAGGGGAAAGTTTCCTATCTTTAATAATATAACCTTAAATTTCCAATCTTCTAAAATGTAAATTTCTATTTCTAATGTAAATCTCAAACAAGCCAAAAAACACGTAGCTAAAATTCGGGAATAGTGAGTGTGACACGCTCTCGAGTTCTCTATCAACGTGACTTCGAGGTGACTATGATTTTGTAAACGTTTCTGTCTGCAGCTTTTGTAACTTAAATTTTCTCCATCTAGTCACCTCAGTAGTATAGGATTAGCCCACCTATAGTTCTTCTAAGTGTAAGTTTCAAGGAGTGCAAGTGTCCGCCTCCGCATCATTTTATTTTTTGGGCCAGTAATTTTAACCTGTGGTTTTTTCTCCCCACAAAGGCCCAGTAGAATGAGTATTTGATACTTCTGTAAAATTCGTTCATTTGTGTTAAGTGGTTAGACTGTTGAGTGTTTAAGACAGTGAATTCTGTTTGAATTGTAACATGTAGGATAAGCCTCGAGAGGCCTGGAAAGTGTACATTTTAGCGAGCAAAGCTGCTCTAGTTATAAATGTAAAAGGTGAAGGTTGCCTTGAGAAGGCAGTAAGGTATAAGGTTCGGAGAGCAGTCTCCTAGACAAATGTATAGAGCATAGATGCTCTTACTATTCTTGTAGAGGTGTTAGTGTAAATATTGTATGGTGCCTTTTGGCAGGCGGTAACGTTGTGGAGCAAACGGTGCTCTTAGAAAATTGTACGTTGTGAAAACTTTGTGATTGATATGGGGAGATCTATCTCCTTGACTAATGAGAAGATGGAGCAATAGTGCTCAAGCAACCTTTGTGAAATTGGGAGCTTTAAGCTCATATTGTTAACGGGCGTTTTTGTGGATTACCTTTTTCTGGTTTCTCTAAGCTAACAAGCTAGTTTTGTACCTGAAATCTTGTGCTGTCGCTGAGCGAATTGTTTCTTAAAATTTCATATCTGAAAAGAAACAAAAGAGGAGAAAAGAAATATAAATTTAATTTTAAAGCTCTTAATCAATCGTTTGATTGTGTAACGGTTCAAATCCCGTTACAAGGTGATATCTGTACTTTTATTATTATTATTATTATTATTATTATTATTATTATTATTATTATTATTATTATTATTATTATTATTATTATTATTATTATTATTATTATTATTATTATTATTATTATTATGTCCGTATTGTTATTATTTTATCTGTGAGGTTACTATTATTGTATTATAATTATTATTCAATTCAATTCTGCAATGCTTGTCTCTTGCGTGATTGTAGCTAAATGTATGCATATATACGTGTGTGGGGATTAACACTAAAAACATGTACAGTGAGAGTTGCTGTATATCAGATGTGGATGTGACATTGTTACATTGTGCAATACTGCTGGCGTTACTGCCAAGCCATCGCTACGTCATCGTGCGTATTTAGCGGTGAGCTCACGGTCTGGACTGGGTGCCGCGGGGGATTTCGCCATAGGGTGTAATATTTGTCGCGAGATGGGAGTAGATCATAATTATTTCTGGAGATTACGTAGGTGTGTCAACCTATGTCTATAAAAGGTGGCTGTGTCTTGTAGCGTCAGTCATTATTCAATTGGAAGCAGAGGCTACAGTTGGTCGGAGTGTGAACGAGATGGAGAGGCCTCAGTCGGTCAGTCAACGAGAGTCAACGAGAGTGAACGAGCTGAAGAAGACTCAGTGAGCCATTAGTCATTGGCCATTGAGAGAGTGAGGCCACAGTTGGTCTGTCACTTAGTTGAAGATACGGACGGAAAGGCTTACTATGGAGTCATAGAAGGATACACTTGCAATGAGGTCCTACAAAACAGACTTACCAAGACGTCATATGATATGGAGAAGAAGCAGTCACATGGATACATCACCAACTTAGGCGTGACACATCTACAGTAAACACCAGATAAAAGGAATACGTCGTAATTACACTAAAAGTGTTGAAGGTACAGTCAAGTGAACAAGTGAGGGATATATTTCGTGTATAATTGTTAAATGTCCGGTCAAGAAGAATTCAAATTCATGCCCAGTTTCTTTCAATCGCAATGTCATAATTTCATATTCTCATCTACCTTATCGCAGCAAGACTTACTATTTCTTCTACACTACTTAAGGAATATATTCTGTTCTATCACATTAATTTAGCGTTTCATTTCCAGAGTAGAATAACATAACCTCAAATTTAATGAGGAAACCGAACGCCAATCTTCTTTTCCCAGAACTTACATGGTATGTTGTCAAAAGTAGGCTTATTACCCCACACCCTAAAGATATTCAAGATTCTCAGTCTATTATTGCTGCACTGAGTGGTAGCTGGCGCCCTTCAAATAACGTATGTGTAAGTAAGCAGATAAGAACCAAGTGTTTGTACGAGGTCCAACGATTGTGTATTTTATTTAATGAATATTAAATTTCAGATTTTTCAATATAAATGCAGTTTGATATTTTTTAAAGTTAATAAAGGCGTTAGGAACATAATCTTACAATTGTCGTAGACAGACGCATTCATGCCCGCACCTTCTTTCCCCTCTGTGATCCACATAAACACGATAACAATATTTGATTCTATTCTAGAAAATAAGACACTGCCCTGTAGGTATACAAATTATTATCCGCATACATTCCGCACCCCTTTCCGCATTCTTCTGGATAATGTAAATATTTGACTATTACACCGAAACGGACATATCTATTAACATAATACAACAGGCTTGATACCTGGCTGCAGGCCCCTACAGTCTCAGGTTTATCAGAGTTTCCTCTTGCTACAACTACCGACGTATTGAGCGGTACCCTTTCGGAACCTTTGTTCCTTCCTTCCACTAATTGCGGGCAGGAACCAGTTAGGCTTAGGTCAGATTTAAGCTTTGTGGACTCAAGGATCTTTATAGCATATCATCCTTCTGGCATATCAACGTCAAGGGTCGCCTAACCTCAAGAAATAATAGAGTATACCTGAGTGAAAATCAATAAACTTCGTTATTTATAGTCGTAATATTGAAAGATGCGCTATGACATTTCTTAGTGGGAGTTCCTATTAGTGCCTGCCTGAGTCGAGAAAAGGAGTAGGAGGTATGGTTGCCATGGATACAGGGGCGGACCCACTGCGGTTGCTATGAAGATAAGCCTGCAGGCCGGCCCCTGTTGCTCGGAGTTGCCAAACCTCTCGCCTCTTAGTTATGTACAGCAGTACACAGCGGTCTGAACGAATAAACAAGTGAAGCGAGGCGAAGGGAAGGAGAAAGGAAAGCAGGAATCTGGCAGCACCGTACAATGACACATGAAGTGCTCCTCCAGCCCTATCTGTCAAAATGCTTCTTTTAATATTACCGGTATATAAATTATCAGCCAAATTATCTGCACTGCCATAGAGTTTGCATCCGCCAAGACACTAACTTTGCGAATATCCGCGAATATCAGGTCGGTAGATGCAGAGTGGGGTCTCGGCCCTCCAGTGGTCACGGCTGGTCCGTGGTCCAACAGCTCTGCACTCTGACCGGCCAACCGAGAAGAGGAGGGGTGACCACGGCTCTACCGTGGCTCTACGCCTCTGCATTCTCGAGACGGGAAAGGGCTGGACCTCAAGGCTGGCCCCAACCGTCGGCTGTTTCGAGAATGGTTTTTCGTGGTTTTCCATTCTCTTGCACTAAGGCGAATGCCGGAACAGTACCTAACATAGGCCACGGCCGCCAACCCCCTCACCTTCTCCGAACATCTCCTTCACCGAACAAATCTGCCGGCCTGAGAGACGGCGTCACCGTCTAAGAGGCCCGCTCCCGCTTCAGGGGAGGAATGAAAACATATTTAGTAATAGTAGCGATTCACGTAAGCCGAGGAAATCTTTGTTTGTAACCCAATGCAGGTGTTCTTTGTCGTTTTCCACATAAGTTACTTGTAAACTCCTCGGCCCCTTACGATATATTTATGACGTTTTCACAAGAAATATTCTATAACTTGACATCTCCAATTTTGATGAAATTTAGTGAGTGAAGTCTTTGATGCTCTCCAATCACGATATTCACCTTTTAGCTACTTCTCGGTGTCCCACAGTTTTTCCTTTCAGAATAATTTGTAATGAGTTTTGGTGTTTTTCAACTCTCACACATGTCTTAGATATGCAATTTCCCCGCAGTAGATATTGGTCTGGAGATCTCTTTTGCAGTTTGCTCTCTGCACACTTATCGATTTGACACGTATATTAAGGCGATTCTGATGGAGGATGGCTCCAGTGTATGGGACCCTCACCAGGATTACTTGATACGAGAACTAGAAAAACAATTCAAAGGAAAGGAGCCTATTTGTTCTGGATTATTTTCGGCAAAGGAAAATATTGCAAGCTCTGGATCGGGAAGACTTGGGAGTAAGGAAACACGATGCTCGACTACGTGGTATGTTTCGAGCTGTCAGTGGTAAGTTGGCGTGCAATGACATAAGTAGGCTAGAAGAACAAGCGTGAGTCGAGCTTTTGAAAGTAGGAAAGATCATAATATATAGATAAAGTTGGGATTTAAGAGGACAGCTTGGGGCAAATATTCATTTATAGGACTAGGAGTAAGGGAAATGTTTGATAAATTCCCCAAGTTCGTTGGAAATGTTTAAGAAAAAGCTTGGTAAACAGTTGTAAATAAATGAGGTAAGCAATTCACAGGGAATCTGTCACCTGGGCGACCAGCCTAAATTCAGATCATTGATGATTAATTGACTGACTTCCTTACGAAACCATAACTCGAAATCTTTCAAGTGTTTATATTTCTCTTATTTTCCTTCCTTGACGGCGGCCCCATTACCGCTAATGAGTAGCTGTCTCTTTGCTAGCATTTTCTAAGTGCAAATCAGTCAGCCTGAATACGTTGACATTCTTTCGTAATATATTCTTTATTATTATTATTATTATTATTATTATTATTATTATTATTATTATTATTATTATTATTATTATTATTATTATTATTATTATTAAGTGAAGTACATTAACGTTTTAGAATAATGATTTTGTGAATAAAACGGCACATAGTGAATGACTATAGTGCCAACTTCAGTGAATTTGTGGAAGCAGGTCCAGCTGTAATAGACTTTATTAACAATGTGATGTTTGGGACATCACTGAAGGTTTTTAATTATTGAACTATATATTTAATTGATAAGATGTATATATTTAATCACTGATAGGTCATGTTTAAATTAATATGTATATATATATAGGGTCTTTATCATCCATTTCAATCATCATTTCATTTCTTTGTATCGCGGCTATAACGTATTCTGAACGAACAAATTATTGGGTAAAGTATTTCAACATCACGCATATTTATAACTTGCAGTAAATTTTCCAATAGCCGTTGTGAGGTGACCAGAGTCAGCAGGCTAATTTCAGCCCAATTCCAGGAAAAGTACGTCATCGAGATTACGAGAGACCTTACCCTCTCCACCTCATGAAGATACAGTTGATACATTAACACCCACTTTTCAAACTCAGCTTGGGGACGCTTTATTTCAGCGGGAAAGTTCAGCCTATGCGTATGAACGTAATGAAGCAACGTGATGGATCCACAGCAATACATTGGAGAACGGATGAGACCTCGAATCTTACTGGACCATGTGATATGGCGGATGGAAGGAGACTTTTGAACCAATATATACCACCGACAAGGGCTGGAGAGGACACTCACATTAAGACTCACATTCAGATTCACATTCAGATTTAGATTCTGATTCTGATTCTCACGCTTGGAAGATACTCTTACTACGATTCTACGTCTACACATCGGAGAAGATTTTAACTTAGTTCACTTCGCATCTGAGTATATTCTACTCAAAAGTTACTCTCATTGGGACTTGTTATCTCAATGACGAGAGGTAGTCAACGGGAGACCGGTTCTGACTGGTATAGGGGAGGAGAGCTTTTATTATGAATTTAGCTACGCTACTGTTCCGTAATACGGAAGAATACGAACGTATTCTCTCCATGAACATAACCCATGGTGGTTTTGCATTTAAAATTAGGACTCATTACGATTTTATGTAAGGAGTACAGTAGGAAGTGTTAAAGACAGGAAATGTGGATGTAGGACTGGAATCCAACAACAGATGAGGCAGCCTGTACGAGAGATCCACCCATCTTCAGCTTCAAGACAACAGAGTCTACATTTGGTGAGCTTATGGCATAAGTTACTGCAAGTCTTCGCGCAACAGTTCATTTTCTTAGAGTTAATTTCATTCACTTTTTCTTTTGCTTCCGTAAGTTCAGATTTCGTTAATACGCCGTTACTTCACGTTTTTCATCTTAATAAATAGCTGTTTTAATTTATATTTTGTGAAATGATTATTAATGATCCTTAAATTCCAAGTTAGTGTACTTAATGATTTGTGTTCCGTTCACCCCACCCCTGGGAGTTTTTTGAGTCTCATTACGTATTTTTATTTATTATTATTATTATTAATTATTTACTTTTGTTTTCAAGCCATAAGCTTGAAGACTGGCGCCCTTGGGATACTGTTTCTGGAGAAACAATGACATATCATTTATTTATCTTAATATTAAAGTGACCCGCCACGTTATAAATTTGTCATACATCTGTGGACAAAGTGGGTACGTCACAACAACTTGAAAGTCAAACTGTAAATAATGTAAATACGTATTTTATTTTTGAATAATGTTGATATGTACAGCCAAACGATAAATAATAATTTCAAGAAACGATACCTTTCATTAAAACACATGATATTGTCTCGTTATTTAAAAACAAAGATCATGGCGCTAAGCCCTGATGGGCCTTGGTCAACCAAGCGACCGCTGCTCATCCCGAAGACCTGATGCATGATCAGTGCGACGAATACTCTCGGTCGATAGTCTTGGCTTTCTAGACCGGGGTCGCTATCTCACTGTTAGATATCTCCTCAGTTGTAATCACGTAGGCTCTTATTATTTGAAGGGTGATTTAAATGAAAAATGTGTGTTTTGTAGTTACAATAAAAACTTGTTTTTAGAAAGTCCACAAGGAGCACATTGTGCCTGTTCATATGACTTTGAGCACTGCACCTGAGGGGTAAGGTAAGGGTGTATTCTGCCCGAAGGCCGGTTCGAACCTCCGCAGGGGTGTGCCTGAGTCGGAGTTTACGTACGGTAAGGTGGCCAGTTCTTTTCCGCACCTCCATTCCCTTACCCTACCCCCCCCCCGCCACCAACAGCGCGTGGCAACCCATCCAAATCTTAACCACGCCCAATGTTGCTTAACTTCGGAGATCTCAAAGGATCCGGTGTTTTAACACGGCTACGGCCGTTGGGGCACCTGGGGGAGTGCCCGTGAAATGCAAGTCAATAGAAGAACACAGATAAAAATAGAAGTTCAGATTTCCTTTCATTCGAACATTTTGTTCGCAGAGCACGTAAATAGATCACATAGCCAACACTGGTTCAGACTCAATCATTACTTCATTTCTTGGATGCAAATATTGTTCATTGTTCCACCACAGCTATGGAATTTCTCTTGATGGCCTGTAGTTCGAAAATAACTAAAAAGAACGATATTAGTAGAATTATTTGTACGTTAATATTTCTTACTCTGAAGTATTTGATAGTTAGTACTTGAGTAGTCCGCCTCTGTGGTTTAGTGGTTAGTGTGATTAGTTGCCACCCCCGGAGGCCCGGGTTCGATTCCCGGCTCTGCCACGAAGTTTGAAAAGTGGTACGAGGGCTGGAACGGGGTCCACTCAGCCTCGGGAGGTCAACTGAGTAGAGGTGGGTTCGATTCCCACCTCAGCCATCCTGGAAATGGTTTTCCATGGTTCCCCACTTCTCCTCCAGGCAAATGCCGGCATGGTACC
This sequence comes from Anabrus simplex, assembly GCF_040414725.1. NCBI lineage: Eukaryota > Metazoa > Arthropoda > Insecta > Orthoptera > Tettigoniidae > Anabrus > Anabrus simplex. The sequence goes on from NC_090268.1 coordinate 387,198,647, forward strand.
TAACTTAAGGCCATGGCCACTTCCTTCCCTCTTCCTTGTCTATCCCCTCCAATCTTCCCATCCCCACCAAGGCCCCTGTTCAGCATAGCGGGTGAGGCCGCCTGGGCGAGGTACTGCTCATCCTCCCCAGTTGTATCCCCAGACCCAAAGTCTGAATCTCCAGGACACTACCCCTGAGGCGGTAGAGGTGGGATCCCTCGCTGAGTCCGAGGGAAAAACCAACCCTGGAGGGTAAACAGATTAAGGAGAAGAAGTGCTTGAGTAGCACAAAGATGTGCGCATTGCTTCTTTCTTTCTTTCTTAATCTGTTTACCCTCCATTGTTGGGTTTTCACTCGGACTCAGCGAGGGATCCCCCTCAAGGGCAGTATCCTGGAGTGTGAGTCATTGGGTCTGGGATAAAACTGGGGAGGAGGACCAGTACATATCCCAGGCGACCTCACCTGGTCTGCTGAACAGGGGCCTTGGTGGGGATGGGAAGATTGGAAGGGATAGACAAGGAAGAGGGAAGGAAGTGGTCATGGCCTTAAGTTAGGTACCATGCCGGCATTTGCCTGGAGGAGAAGTGGGAAACCATGGAAAACCATTTCCAGGATGGCTGAGGTTGGAATCGAACCCACCTCTACTCCGTTGACCTCCTGAGGCTGAGTAGACCCCGTTCCAGCCTTCGTACCACTTTTCAAATTTCGTGGCAGAGCTGGGAATCGAACCCGGGCCTCCGGGGCTGGCAGCTAATCACGCTAACCACTGGGTCTACACCACAGAGGCTGACTGCATTGCTCCTAATCTCCTAAATTTTCATAAGTACATCATATAGGTCGGAAACGACTCGCTGGGCAGTTCCCCGGGAACTATGATTCACTTACATATTTTTGCTGAAAGGTGATAATAAGATTAGCAGTCTCTAATTGGTTTGTTTTTCATAGCAGAGTAAAACAGCTAACGGTACATAAATTCTAGATGAGCTTGACGTAGTTGATTTCTCAGATATCCCGGAGTCTGAATTCAATACTTCTATATGATTGCCAGAAGATAAAACAGGGGAAATTAAGATGAAGACTGTGTAGATCTCACATATTAAATCATTACTAGCTTCAACTTGGAGCAGAGTAAGTAAAATGAAATGGCGTATGGCTTTCAGTGCCGGGAGTGTCCGAGGACATGTTCGGCTCGCCAGGTGCAGGTCTTTTGATTTGACTCCCGTAGACGACCTGCGCGTCATGATGTGGATGAAATGATGATGGAGACGACACATACACCCAGGCCCCGTGCCGGCGAAATTAACCAATGATGGTTAAAATTTCCGACCCTGCCGAGAATCGAACCCGGGACCCCTGTGACCAAATGCCAGCACGCTAACCATTTAGCGGACAGTACTGTAGGTACCAGTAAATGATAGCTTCATCTCGGATAACCCTCTCAAATTCAGTGGCCCTCCTGTTTCCGTGGAAGAATGTAGACAAACCAACAGCAGTGACTTGGACATAAATTATAGTAATGAAGAAGTATATCATACTCTTTCTGTTGGGGAACAAGAGATATGAAATGCCTTGCTATATCTCCCTTCATCTTTCGCGATCCTGATAAAAGTTTCTTTTACGATTTTTTCGCGCTTTGTAGGTTACTTCGATGCAAATACTGTTTATTGTATTCCTGCAAGAATAATGTCTGAATTCCCACCACAGCTACGCATTTCCTCTAAATAACCTGTAGTTCTATCTAAAAGATACGAAAGCAATTCAGTATAATTGAGGAACAGATCCAGAGGGACGAGATCAACTTCTATTGAAGTTACGAACGATCGCCAGAGGAAAGAACACCATAGGCATTTCCTAAAAGTGACCAAGCCAGGCTGACTCAAAATTTGTGGTAATGAAACTTTCATAACATGTGCTAGGTGTAACTATCCTCTTTCTAATAATTGTTTCGCAATTTACCATGAACAAATCTGAGCTCCAGTGTTAGCTATGTGAACTATTTAGTTGTTCTGAGAATAAAATGTTCTTCTTGTGAAAGGAAATCTAACTTTAATGTTAGCTATCTGATCTAGTTATGTCTTATTCTTCTTCTTTATCTGCTTTCCCACCAGGGTCGGTTTTTCCCTCGGACTCAGTGAGGGATCGCACTTCTACTGCCTCAAGGGCAGTGTCCTGGAGCTTCAGACTCTGGTTCGGGGTACAACTGGGGAGGATGACCAGTACCTCGCCCAGGCTGCCTCGCCTACTATGCTGAACAAGGCCCTTGTAGGGGGATGGGAAGATTGGAATGGATAGACAAGGAAGAGGGAAGGAAGCGGCCGTTGCCTTAAGTTAGGTACCATCCCGGTATTTGCCTGGAGGAGAAGTAGGAAACCACTGAAAACCACTTCCAGAATGGCTGAGGTAGGAATCGAACCCACCTCTACTCAGTTGATATCCCGAGGCTGAGCGAACCCCGTTCTAGCCCTCGTACCACTTTTCAAATTTCGTGCCAGAGCCGGGAATGGAACCCGGCCTCCGGAGGTGGCAACTAATCACACTAACCACTACACCACAGAGGCGGACGTTACGTATTCTGCAAACATAATATTCCTGTTGTGGAAGGGAGCGATAGCCATTATCGATGTGCAAGTGCTCATTTCATAACTATATACGATACAATGTATGATAGTGTACGACTCCTTGGCTGAATGGTCAGCGTTGGGGTTCTTGGTTTAGAGGGTCTCGGGTTCTATTCCCGGCCGGATCGGGGAATTTAATCGTGTATGATTAATTCTTCTGGCTCGGAGACTGGGTGTTTCGATTTATATAAACAATATTCTCTTCATGTTCAGACAACACACAATACTACCAACTACCACGGAAACACGCAATAATAATAATAATAATAATAATAATAATAATAATAATAATAATAATAATAATCGTGTGGCTTCAGCTGCCGTATGCAGACATTTCGATTTGATGCCATCTGGCTGTCTGCTCGTCAATCACGACGTTCCATTTTACTCTAGGCCCACTAGATGGCAGAATGAGTAAACCGAAACTCTCTTGGGCGTCTATGACTGAGATTTAAATTAATTTTGTCGGGTAAACACCAAATGGTTCGCCTCTGTTGTGTAATGGTTAGTGTGATTAGCTGCCACCCCCGGAGGGACGGGTTCGACTCCCGGTTCTGCCACGAAATTCGAAAAGTGGTACTCAGGCTGGAACGGGGTCCACTCAGCCTCGGGAGGTCAATTGAGTGGAGGGGAGTTCGATTCCCTCCTCAGCCATCCTCGAAATGGTTTTCCTTGTTTCCCACTTATCCTCCAGGCAAATGCCCGGATGGTACCTAACTTAAGGCCACGGCCGCTTCCTTCCCTCCTCCTTGCTATCCCTTCCAATCTTCCCCCTGCAAGGCCCCTTGTTCAGCATAGCAAGTGAGGCCGCCTGGGCGAGGTACTGGTCATCCTCCCCAGTTGTATCCCAGACCCAATGTCTTACGCTCCAGGACACTGCCCTTGAGGCGGTAGAGGTGGTATCCTTCGCTGAGTCCTAGGGAAAAACCGACCCTGGGGAGTAAACAGATTAAGAAAGGAACACCATGTGTATCACCAGAGATCTTTTACATGCCGACATCGTACGACATGGAGTGTCGAATGGACTTTTGTCCTCAATATTGATTACATCCCTCCACATAGGGTTGGCGTCAGGAAGCCTATCCGGCCGTAAAACAGGGCCAAATTTACATGTGCAACACAATTCGCACGAAGTGAGCAATTTTCTTTTAACGAAAGGCTTTCCATGCTTGTACAATTATTATTATTATTATTATTATTATTATTATTATTATTATTATTATTATTATTATTATTATTATTATTATTATTATTATTATTATTATTATTATTATTATTAGCTAGTCCTGTAGTGTAGGGGTAGATTGCCTGTCTCTTATTCCAAGGTCATGGGTTCATTTTTCGCCCAGCTCAAGAATTTTATTTCTGGACTGGGGACTAGAACGGGGTTCACTTGATACGAGATTATCTTAAGCTCTTTGTTAAAGAAAGAAAGAAAGAAAGAAAGAAAGCGCACGGTGAGAAGATGAGGCTATTGACCTAATATGTATACACGAAAATTCGTTGGCATGGTTACAATAGTATAAGGAAATTAATTAATTTAATTCCAGATAGACCCCCCCCCCCAGTCCAAAAATATGACCATGTTAAAATGTCTCTAAATCTTCACTTATTTGTCTTACATTTGACACTAACATGACATATTCAACACCGAAATGATCTGCGTCTGTGGCTACACAGTACGAGGACATTTTATTTTTGTTAGTGATTTAACTTCATCCGGATCCGCGGTGTAGGGGTAGCGTGCGTGCCTCTTACCCGGAGGCCCCGGGTTCGATTCCCGGCCAGGTCAAAGACTTTTACCTGGATCTGAGGGCTGATTTGAGGTCTACTCAGCCTACGTGATTAGAGTTGAGGAGCTATCTGACGGTGAGATAGCGGCCCCAGTCTAGAAAGCCAAGAATAACGGCGGAGAGGATTCGTCGTGCTGACCACACGACATCTCGTAATCTGCGGGCATTCGGGTTGAGCAGCAGTCGCTTGGTAGGCCAAAGTCCTTCATGGCTGTAGTGCCATGGGGTTAGGTGAAGTCAGAGAGAATTTCTTTGGCGACGGTGGGACAGGGAAAGGCTTTGACTCGGAAGGAAGCAACCGTGGTCTTAATAATTACGATATCATAGCAACATTTATAAGGTATGAAAATGAGGAAAACCGTACGAGTTGGCCATCCTGTTAGGGTCACACAGCTGTGAGCTTGCATTCGGGAGAGAACCCCACTGTCGGCAGCCCTAAAGGTGGTTTTCCGTGGTTTCCTCATTTTCACACCGGGAAAATGCTGGGATTGTACCTTAATTAAGGCCACGGCGGTGTCCTTCCCATCGTCGCCGTAAGACCTATGTGTGTCGGAGCGACGTAAAGCAAATTTAAAACAAATGGGAAATCATTTGTATAGCAGCCAATAGTGTAGTTCGAACTCAGAATGTAAGTTAATAGCTGCATGGGCCAAGCCGTGCAGTCAACTCGCTCGATTGTAAAGAATCCAATCCTGAAAGTAATCACGATGAGTTAGAAGACGAAAGGGGGAAAAATTCGCTGCTTCCACCTGAAAACTGAATCAGATTTAAATGTGTTATTCTGAAGAAAGTCAATAAATATATTGTTGCGATGTATCTTTGCACTTAGAGAAGCAACTGAAAGATAAAATGAGAAGTCAATCACCAAACTAGCATGATTCTTTTTAGAGGAGTTCTTGGTTTTGGAGAGATATAACCAGAGAGAATTTAACCAAATATTGTCCGTACATGTTGTGTACAACAAAATGTCGTACTTTCTAATTTTATATTTGCAGTAATCCATGAATCATACATGTACTGAAACAGAGTGCGCTGTATTTTTCAGAAGCTTCATCCTATTTATAGATAAATAACTGTCACTCTAAAGTGTCTGTGAAACAGAAGTCCCACTGTACATCAGTTTTCCTTTCCCATTCTTAATAGTATGAATGTTGCAATCATAGGTCCCATTAAGTCTAGCACTGCTTCGATTTACTTTCATCGATTTGTCTCGCCTGATATTTGGCTGTACAGTATGAGAGTGACTTGAGGTATAGTGATGTTGGTAACGACATCCCTCTTTCGGTCAGTCCTTGTGATGAAAAATTGAGTCAGTTTGTGTTCATATCTCAGTGAGCTAAACAGGTTGATTTGTAATGTATTTATTTATTTATTTATTTATTTATTTATTTATTTATTTATTTATTTATTTATTTATTTATTTATTTATTACAACTTCCTCCGTAAGGAGGCTGCCAAAAGGTCAACATTTATTCAACGCAGGGTTATGTATTGAGAAATGGAGCAAAGAAAAATAAATTTTATACATGAAGAAGTAGTACAAGAAGGAGAGGAATAAGAAACAGAAGAAGAAGATGACGATAACGACGACAACGAAGTATAAGAATAAGAAGAAGACAGCTGTGAACTATTGTGGAAAACTTTTCAGATGATGCCGGAGTTTGGTTTGGCTAATTCACTCCTTATTTCCTTAATATACTTCTTCGGTGACAGTGCGGCTTTCTCTGACATAGAGGATGGTTTCCCCGTTGTACTTCCTCTTAAAACAATAATCACTGCCACCACCACTTTCTCTGACAGTTAATTGATGGTGTAACTATTGCGGATCCAGCCACCTCCGGCCTTAGGACATAACTAACAAAAGAAATAAATATACAAACAAGTAATACAGATAAACCCGTGCCTCTCGTATCATACACTCCTCAATCGGTCTCTCGAGGCTGAGCGAATCCAGAATTAAAATCCTTGATCTGGTCCGGAATCGACTCCGGGACATCGACGTAAGAGATCGGCACCCTATACTTACACTACCGGACTGGCATACATACAGTACATTAAGGTAACATCAATAATGGATACTAACCTTGAAACGGTAATAGGAAGAATACGAGACTCAGTTCGATGCATCGTGGTCGTTGTCCACTTTCCACTTTTCATCACACACTGAGGGATAAATGTATTTGAATTAGGAAGATATCATAGAGGAGTGACATTCTTTACATCTGGTATCTTGATTCCCTAACCTGACCATTGAATACCTGGGATGAAGGCTGAAGAGTCTTCATTGTAGCTGAAGAGTCCTCGATCATTTCAACCCGTATCCATTCATCTGTAACTTTCAGTTACTGTTGAGCGTCTTTCTTTCATAAATTGGTTGATGGGAAAACATCATTATCTAATGTTACGGGCCTCTGTAAACAGCCATTGTGCACAAAATTGATCACAGATGCGTGTTTGGTACTGCAGCACAGTCCATTACCTTTACAAGTGGTTCTGCCAGAACCGGCCTCTCTACATCAAGACAGATGGTCTTACATCCCTACTCGTCCTCGCAATGCTCTCGTGTTTCTATTCAACAAATACGAGAAGATACACCTGAAGCACTACCAGGATCTAAGGGGCAGAAACGCAATTCATGCTGTTAAAACTGGTACTGAGTTGAATTCTCTCATTAAGATGTTAGTAAACTAAACATTCGCAAACATCACTATAGTATTTTAGACACAAATACCAACAAAATGAACTTCTGACTTCTACGGATTTTTCTTTTTCTTAAATCTGTCTTCTGTCCACGTGATATCGGATTTACAGAGAGATGGACCTGCAGATTTCGCTTGATACTTCCATAAACTAAACAACGGGGAAAATTATCACTGTTCATCTCCAGCGAAATGAAAACGAAGTATTATCACCGGAAACTTGAAATCTGCAGAAAGAAATCCAATATATTGTAAAATTTCCGGAAAAGAACAAGAAACAAAGTTGTTTTACCTTTCAGGAGAACAAAATTGAAGATATCTAAAATACTATAGAGTACAGACCTTATGAAACTTACAATATATACTATATTTCTATGTAGGTACTTTTAACATTGATAGATCTTTCAATTTTAATTTCAAACTACTTCAAATAATATAGTAACAATCACATTTATAACATCCTCAAGCACATTGAATAGTTTTTCTTACTCCATGTGAATAAAATATGTTATCACATGTCTTGATTTCATACTTCTATTTGTTCTTTTATTTCTTATATCTACATTCTATTGTTAAATTTCTCTTCTTCTATTTGAATCCAAAGTTTTTAAAGATGTATAAATTAAACACTTTTCCTTGCAGAATATTATTTTACATACTGTGTCATGTTTATTTCGCACTCTCTCTTCTAAGCCTGTTCGTATAGTAATTTAACTGCGTAACTAAATGTGTTACTTTGTATTATACATCACTGTAAATTACTGTAATTTTTTGTAGTAATTGTAGGCTATATTTTTATTGTATTACAAACTTTGTCTTGTTTGGAATCCTCAAATCTAAACTGTTCATTGTATTCTTCAAGTTGTATTTTTATTTGTTTGTATTCAGTTAATATTTCGTAGTGTAATTATTAATTGTATTTTATGAACATTATAATTGGGCGAAAGCCTGTTATGTTCATCAATCAATCAATAAATAAATAAATAAATAAATAAATAAATAAATAAATAAATAAATAAATAAATAAATAAATAGAGATATTTTTGTTATGTTAATATTGTTCATTAATATTTCTGTAAATATATCATCAAGACAAAACATATCTAGATAACTTCGTATAAATTCTGAAACAGTAGGCCTACTTAGAATATGTTGTGTCATGAACTATGATTGCAACGTTTTTTAATAACCAGTAAATATGGATTGCTTAAATGTGTGCACTATAACACGCACAAGGCTTTGCCTTATGTAGTATTTTCTGCTATTGGTTATTTTCATCATTTTCATAAGGCCGTATTTTCATAATGTAATATAATGCAATGATTGGCTTGTTAATTACCGTAATTAACATGTGTGACTTATAGCAGTGAGAGATGCTAACGAAGTAATATACTTTTCCTCCTAATTTCACGTCCATATGTATAAATACTTCGTTGAACACATGTTAAATTCAATCATTAGTCCACTGATCAGGAGGATCTTCGTGAGCGTCACTAACAACTATGACGGGCGTGCGTTTGCAGGCTCAAAATATAATTATTCAAACGTGTATGTACAGTACACACCATATATGACGTGGACTATGCGATCAGCAGTTAGCCTACTGTCCGGACATTTATTTGTTAGTTCTATAACTTGAACTTAAGTCATTATTGAGTGATTGATGATTGATATTTGTTGTTTAAAGGGGCCTAACATCGAGATCATCGGTCCCTTTAATCATTATTCTATGCTCCTTCTTTTTCTCTCGAAATATGTACTTTTTTTTTTTTTGCTAGTGGCTTTACCTCGCACCAACACAGATAGGTCTTATGGCGACGATGGGATAGGAAGGGCCTAGGAGTTGTAAGGAAGCGGCCGTGGTCTTAATTAAGGTACAGCCCCAGCATTTGTCTGGTGTGAAAATGGGAAACCACGGAAAACCATTTTCAGGGCTGCCGACAGTGGGATTCGAACCCACTATCTCCCCGATGTAAGCTCACAGCGAAATATGTACAGTACGATAGTGGAGGTTTATTTTCCGGTCCTCAAAACAGCTGTCAAGTGACTTGAAGAGATTAAATCTGCGTGCAAAAAACATTCATCTTAGCTGTGGGTATATGTTTTGTCGCTGTACATTATTTTACTTGAGCATGTTTATTACGTGTTGGTAAAAATCCCTCTTTTATTCTTTCTTAACTATTATTGATAGCATTCGCCTCGAATTATTGATAGAATATAGAACACTTTCATAGCTTACTTCTTTTCCTCCGACTAAGAACACAGCGTTTACAGTTGTAACGTAGAGGTAGAATCTAAGGTGAAATACCAAACTATATTGCAGCTCAATTCTGCATAGTTTAATGCACCAAGAGATTATTTTCCCTCGCTCAAAGTTACCGAGCAAATAGCCGTTTGGGTTTCACGTAGATATCAGCTTGCATTCGGGAGATAGTGGGCTCGAACCCCACTATCGGCAGCCCTGAAGATGGTTTTGCTTGGTTTACCATGTTCACACCAATCAAATGATGGAGCTGTACTTTAATTAAGAGCACGGTTATATCCTTCCCACTCCTAGTCCTTTCCTATCCCAACGCCGCCGTTAGACTTATCTGTGTCGGTGCGACGTAAAGCAAATTGTGAAAAATATAGAAATCCTCATTTTGAATAGTATTCTATTCCGCTACAGGCGCTAACAAATGATAAGACGTGTTTTATGAACAAAAGGCTGTAAGCTGAAGAACACATTAATTTCATTTATGATACACACTTATTTCATGTCCCTCCATCAACATTCCTGTGGGTGGGAGCGTTGAAGAGGGAACCCTCCAAGGATTCCCGTCTGGGAGAGAGGAGTTGTGACACAGGATCTCTAGCAGAGTTTGTTATTGCTTCCATTAGTTTGTGGTGGCAGGCCCTTCACTTTGCTACCTGACCTCCGTTGGACAACACTCGTTCTCGTCTTAGCCAATGATATTGGGTGTGCAAGACCTAAGACCGTCCTCTATTTTTCGCTCCGTGGCCGATATTTTCAGTTATCGAAGGGTGCGAACCCCATTTTTTTTTCTCCTCTGATAAGCCATCAAGCTAGCTCCCCACCCCCTCCCTAGTATAGCCGTAGCATGTTTACTTCTTATCCAGAGGCTCTGGGTTTGATTTCCAGCTAGTCCAAGGATTCTACCTCTACAGTGCGAGCTGCTGCACAGTTAACTCAGCCTCATGAGACCAAATGAGGAGGTGTCTGATGTGAGATGTAGCGGAGCTCGTCGCAAAAGCGAAGTAGCGTAGTACGGTTCAGGACGTCGTTACGTCAAACACGTGACACTCCAAAATCCGCAGCCAAATGGCTGGGTAGCAGTCGTCCTGGGGGCCAAGGTCACTGTTAAGCTCGAGAGTTCAGCATTCTTCCTCTTTCCCCCTTGGTTGAAGTTTCGTACACCTGCAGTAAGCTGAGGTGTTCGCCTCCCATTTTAAATGCTGGAGAATAGCATACTGTACCCGAACAGTCGGTTGGCATAAAACTGAGTCAGCAAATTTACTAAAATGCTAAAGAATCACATTTCGGAGTCTTCTCTTGATGTAATAAATCGCTGTCTGTCTGTCTGTCTGTCTGTCTGTCTGTCTGTCTGTCTGTCTGTCTGTCTGTCTGTCTGTCTGTCTGTCTGTCTGTCTGTCTGTTAGTTCATCAGCCCAGAGGCTGGTTGGATCCTCTGATAGCACCACCAAAGGTTATGCGGTTATAGAGAAACCGCAAAATCCAATGCTAGCAACAAAAATGAGGCGTACCAGGCAAGGCGAGGAGTGAGGTAGTTTGCCATTGCTTTCCCCACTGGGCCAGAAAGTACTATTGCTGCAAGACTGACCCTATGAGCAACACCTTTCATAACACTCAGATGCACTAGTCATACTCTGAATGTCATTACTCGGCACTGCCCATACCCCAGCAGCTTCCATATTGCCATGGGTGAGACTGGGACTTCGGTGGAAGCTACACTTTACTCTGGCCTGCGCCAAGAGATGGATGCAAAAGTACTGTATCTATCAAGAAATGACAGCAGGCATCAGTAAATACACCAATTTAAGTATATAATTCAAGAATTATACATTAAAAAGTTATTCCATGATTATACAGTATTTCTCTTAAATATTTATTACAGGGGGCCGCCTGTTGGGCACGACGAGTATGATATTGGGTTATTCAAGGTAAATTATCAGTAGGTGGTAGATATGGTCCATACGTTATTGTATGATTAAATAAATAAAATTGATCGTGTAGGGGCGAGAAACACGATGAAAATCCAACGCCGGTTTATCTCTGCATTTTTTTGTTTTGAGTGAACAAGCAACCTTCGTCTAACCCCCGATCACTTGTTGGACTCTTGGATAAAGTCAACAATGGATTTCTGCTGAGAAAATGTCCACAGCTCGCCATGTTCTTCTGACCGGTATGCTACATACCTTTACTGTATACATTACGTGTCCAACCAGCAAAATTCAAAACTATCGGTATTTTCTGCTTGCACTTCGTGAATCGTAGAAGGTAATATGGAGCATAGCTGGGCTGCACTTGCTCTTTCTGATTCCCCACTATTAGGTTAACGAGACACAGGGTTAATGCTGCGAAGCTCTAATAAAACAATAAACATCACCACTACTCCTACGACGACCACCGCCAACACAACTACACCCACGACGATCACCAACAACAGCACTACCCCTCGGCGCTCCAAACCTTATTCTTCTTGCTTCGCGAGGAGCGCTGCCTATTCTGTGGACGAAGAGGGTGCAAAGGAGGAGAGAAAAGCAAAGGAATTAGAATTTGATATCAAGCAGATTATTATTATTATTATTATTATTATTATTATTATTATTATTATTATTATTATTATTATGCCGGCTCCAGGGGTAACGGGTTAGTACGCAGGCGTTTATTCAAGGTATCTACGGTTCGATCCCCCTGTGAGTGGGGGCGGTAGAATAACACCTACGGTATCCCCTGCCTGTCGTAATAGGCGACTAAAAGGGGCCCCGGGGGCTCTGAACTTTGGAACGTGGGTTGGCGACCACGGGTCCTTAGTCGAGACCTGGCATTGCTTCCACTTACTAGTGCCAGGCTCTTCACTCTCATCTATCCTATCCAACCTCTCTTGGTCAACTCTTGTTCTTTACCAACCCCGATGGTATTAGGTTGCGAGGCCTAGGAAGTTTTTCATTTTCACCCCTCTCGTGGCCCTTGTCTTCCTTTGGCCGATACCTTCATTTTTCGAAGTGTCAGATCCCTTCCATTTTTGTCTATGATAAAGCAAAGTAAATTCGTGCCCTCATCCCGAGGTGGTGCAGCTCTTTTCAGGCAAACCCCCGATGGAGGTGAGCTGCATGTACCATTTCAACTAAATACCAGCCCTCCTGCCATTCTTAAATTTCTGGCAGTACCGGGAATCGAACCCAGGCCCCCAAGGACGGCAGCTATTAACACTAACCGTTACGCTACGGAGGCGAACTGTGTCTATGATTAGTGTTATATAGAGGATGGTTGCCTGGTTTTACTTCCTCTTAAAACAATAACCACCACCACCACCACCACTCTCGATTCCTGACTAGAACGAGGATTTTGCCATTCATTGGTTGATTTGTCGTACTCTAGAACTGGACTTTTGTGCTGGTTGGAACATTTTATTTCTTCCTGGCTGGGCCCTATTCTGACAGACTCGCAGGCTGCCCATGGGTATCAACTGTAAAGGCCTGCACCAGGTCTCTCTGGAGGACTTCTCTCTATGGGTGAGGACGGTAAAGGACACCCACGGTACCCCCCGCCTGTCGCAATAGGCGACCTGTTGTCCTCAACTTGTGAGAGTGGGTTTAAACCCGCAGTTCTCCTAGCTTAGTCTGGCATTGCTTCCACTTTTGTCAGACTTCTCACTATCATCTTTCCTGCCAGACCTTCCTTGGTCAACTCGTGTTCTCTTCCGATATCGACGGTGTTAGGTTTGCGAGTGCTAGGGAATCTTTCATTTTCAAGCATTTCGCGGTCTTTTCCTTTCTTTTACCGGTAACTTTGTTCTTCGAAGAATGGGAACTCTTAAATTTTTCCTCTGATTATTGTTAAGAGAGCACTGTTGCCCAGTTGTACTTCTCTTAAAATAAGCACCACCACCATCTCTCTGGAGACCATACACGACGAGTAGAGGCATGATATTTTCGCATTAATTTATGCTCGATTTCGCGAAAGGGGGCACATTTTTCGCGTTATTTCGCGAAACAGGGTTTACTAATTGCTTGAATTTCGCTTTAACCATTTTCCAACATTATTCACAAACATTTCTATTATAATATAATATAGCCCTAATCAAGATTACATAATAAATATTACCCTTTCACCATACATGGCCATACCATTAAGGGATTTCCTAGAATATAAAAACGAGCAGGTACTTCTGTCGAGTTAAGAAATCCTTATTCGGTTTTCCGCTTCTCGTCACACACCTAACATTGGAATACAATTTCAGGCTCGTTATTTTCCTTGAATTTTGTTACTATTTTGCACAAATAATAAGAAGATATCGCATTAAACTGGCCTTATCGCTTCAATTCGCAAAAACGAAATCGCTATTTTCTTAACCATAATCATATGATTCATTATCTCAAAATCGCTTCAAAATATTTTTGTCGCGCTTATGGTTAATGCGAAAGTGAGATTTGTGCTGGACAAAGCTGAGCTGGGACAGACTTTTCTCCGGGTACTCCGATTTTCCCTGTCATCTTTCATTCCAGCAACACTCTCCAATATCATTTCATTTCATTTGTCAGCCATTAAACATTGCCCCAGACATCGCGACAGGCTTCTGCCAGCCGGCACAATTCCTATCCTCGCCGCTAGAGAGGGGGCTTCAATCACTCCATTCCTGACCCAGTCAAATGACACAAAACAAGCTGTGGATTTTCATTTCATTATTATTGTTCCGAGGTTTCTGTGGAACAGCAGAGGTGAAAGAAGGTGCCGGGGTGAATGGGTCTAACTACAAAGCCGAGATATGAATTAAAATTTCATTAAAGGTTATATTTTCGAAAATAGCAAGACTTAACAATTTTCACTTAGAATTTCAAAATTTAACACATAACAACAAGTCAACAAATAACCGACACTCAGATACAAGACTAGGAAAAGCCAGGATTTAGAGACAATTTAACAGAATGGGCTTCAAGCCCCAAGTTTTACAATTTCTGAGCTCTCAGCTCACAAACACATATTTACCAAAGGGCAGAAATTCCCTAATAACATGGAGCACTTGCTATCACCTAGCAATGTCAAGCCTCCTAGAGGCACATTTCCAATACTTAAAAGAGCTGACCCGCTCTCAGTTTTCGAAGCCTATCAAAGGCAATACCAGTCTTTACACTAAATTACCATCAAGGAACAACTTACACAAAATGAAACGGCGATATCTTGTACACAGCCTACTGGGCCTTAGTAGAAAAATAACAGGTTAAGTAAATGGCCCAAAATGCACAATGAATGGAGGCGTGAATTTGCACTCCTACATGAAACTTCTTAAAACCTAAGACGCACTAGGTCGATGAAACAGGGGCTATTCCCAACCTATGGAGGTGACTCGTATAATGAATAAATTTAACACATTAAGGAAGAGTAGAAAATCAGTTACCAAAACGTAGTCACCTCAAGACAAAATGAAGCGGAGCTCGAGAGGGTAAGGCACTCTCAATCCCCGATTTACAGTTACAGATATATGCAGTTTTTACATAAACTGGAAGAAATTTACATGTTTATAGAGATGGGTTACATGGTAAAGGTTTCTGACCTTCCCCGCGGGTTAAACTGCTGAGCTAGCAAGAGATAAAGATGTAATAATTAGGTATCACGTATATTATTGTATTTCATCATAGGTTAAGTGAATATGTTTGTAATTATTCTGTATTGTAGTAAGTGAGATTTGTTGGTTTCATATTGTCATGCTGTGGCTTGTAACTTTGGCTAGATGAGCTGGCATAGTATTTTGCAATCGAGGCTATGTTTAACTGGGAATGCTGTGCAAGGAGATTTCCCGGTGACGCATTCGGCATAGTCATTCCCGAACCGCTTGGGTACGCTTAGACGACACATGACTGATGACATCAGTGCGTGGACACGTGATTGCGACCAAGTGTCAGTATTCGCCAGCTACTGTATGTGGAAGTGGAAGGGATGAACAGTGAGTGGGGAGATGAGTCGTCATCGAGAGGTTATATAAAGTCAAGGCGACGGTGGGGAGAGGTATTCTGTTCTTACTCAGTTCATAAGCAGTTGATATCGTGCAGATCATATGTAACAGTCAGATGTATCAAATGGAAGAAGTGGTCTTAGTGTGATGGTCAGAGCTAAGAGTTGTGTTTGAAGAGGTAATCATCGAGGAAGTCTACAAGTGGTGCTTGTATCCGAGCAGAGACGGGTACTATGCTGATAAAGAAACATCATCTTCTTGTGAGGATGGACTTCACAAGATGTTTCAATAATATTTTCCAATTATTTAAAATATATTGAGTGGACGTAATTACATTGGAGCTCCCTACACGCGTACATGGTATGTAGGCCAACTCCTTGTTATATAAGAAGATTACAACAGACGGCTCCCGACTTCAGCTCACAGGTTTTCCCAAGAATTTCAAGTTCAACAGCGGTGTATGCAGACAACAGGTAATTAAAGCATCAGACATGTTATGCATTCATAACATGAAGAAGAGTGTAATCAGCGGCGATATCACATCTCACTTCAAGTTCATGCCAATAGCTTCTTTTGTTTAGATTAAATTTTCCTTTTTTTTGTACCGCAAATCTCACGATATATTTCTTTTGTTAAATTAAAAGACGTCAATGATTGTTCATTGTGACGTAAATTTAGTCATAAACTCAGTTTTATTTTTAATTATAATAAGTGATTCCAGTTCCATGTACAATCCTCAATTGTGGAAATGCAACAGTAATTTAATATTGTCCTGATCCATATCCCTGTATATTGCCAAATATGTGAGTCTATCACCTCACGCCTTGAGATAATTGATATAAGAGGTATGCTCTACCGAATTTTGTTGTTTTTCTTAAAAAGCAACTGGCGCTCAAACAAATGTTATTTATATTATGTGGAAGATATGTAAGTATAAGAGTAGTGGTCAGAGTAGCCACAAGAGGTGTACGCCCCGGTACAATTATTATTATTATTATTATTATTATTATTATTATTATTATTATTATTATTATTATTGCGCCAGCCCCATGGTGTAGATGTAGCGTGCCTGCCTCTTACCCGGAGGCCCCAGGTTCTATTCCCGGCCAGGTCAGGGATTTAACCTGGACCTGAGGGCTGGTTCGAGGTCCACTCAGCCTACGTGATTAGAATTGAGGAGCTATCTGACGTTGAGATAGCGTTCCGGTCTAGAAAGCCAAGAATAACGGCCGAGAGGATTCGTCGTGCTGACCACACGACACCTCGTAATCTGTAGGCCTTCGGGCTTAGCAGCGGTCGCTTGGTAGGCCAAGGCCCTTCAAGGGCTGTAGTGCCATGGGTTTGGTTTATTATATTGCACTGGATGCTCGTGCTTTATTTACTACTCACCTCGTCATTTACACACAGCCCAAGGTAGGCTGCTGCCAAACGCCACAGTAAAGTGTCATAGGTGAATACATCCCTATACTAGGAACTGTCCCGGCATTCGCCTTAGTGCAGTAGAATAGAAAACCACGGAAAACTCTTCTCAGCACAGCCGATGTTGGGGACGGTCGGAGTGCAGAGCCGTCGAACTACGCACCAGCCGTCGCTACCTGTATGCCCGAAGCCCACTGTGCAACGGGCCACGGTTGTCAACCTTCTCCGAACATCTCCTTCACAGCATCACATTTTCCTGGCCTGAGATGCGGCGTTACCTTCTAGGAGGGTCTCGCCCACTTCCAGGACAGAATTAAAAAGTTTTAGTAGTAGTAGTAGTGTACATTCCTCCACATGGGGTTGATTTCAGAAAGGGCATTCAGTCGTTATATTGGGCCAGATTCACCTGTGCGACACAGATCACACCTACGAGGTGTGGGAAACGCAGTGTCGAGAGAAAGGGAAATGAAAGAATATTTTCTTACTGTGTTTTGAATTCCAACTTGCAATTAAGGAAATCCATCAATGAACTTGGTGAGTATTTTGACACTAAATTCAAGTTCTCGCGATACGTGAATGAGATACTCACAGATGCCTGCAGAGTTTCACTATAGCTTACTATGCCTGATACAATGAAATGATTAAAGAACTCTTTCGTCACTAAAATACAGTACGAGGCACTCATTTGGAACCCGACTGTACATGCAAGTACAATTGAAACGATATAATACTAATTTCTCAGACACTCTACCTTGCTGAACTGGAAATCACATTATCTTGTCCCCTTACAATATCATCATCAATTAACAGATTCCATGACTGATCCGAATCATGTAAACAGCAGTTCAAGTTTTCCTTGGTAGGTAAAAACTAGGTGTGGAGTTGTTTGTCTTTAAATAGGATCAAAGCTAAGAGCTGGTGTTCGAGCTTCATTCTTCTTCTCTTCACTGGACGTTCGCTTCAAAAGGGCTTTCTTGTGACAAAAATTAAGAGGGGATGATTAACTCATTGTTTCCCCTAAAAGTAATACCATCCCCTTTACTGCTATAATGCTGGTTTAAATTTATCACTCACGTCTTTTCTTGAGAACTTTATAATTAACTGCCTGTTGCTTCTGTCGCTAACGGATTAGTTGCAGAAAACGTAGCTTCATAATACCTTAAACAGTAATCCCATCGAGCGGAGATGAGTGGAAGACAGGTGGTGGTGGTTTGTTTTTAGAGGAAGTACAACTGGGCAAGTAGACCTTCTTAACACTTTTCAGAGAAGAAGAAGAAGGAAGAGGTCTGATCCTTCGCAGAATTAACACATCCAGTAGCCTACCGCAGACCAGGTAAGGCTTTTAGCGAGACCTTCGTGGGCGCGGCCATCGCGTCGGTCTGTTACAGCGTTTAAGTGCTGGCGCGAACAAACTTCTTTTGGTCCGTATATTTAGTACAGTCCGTCTCTGCGGTGTAGTGGATAGTGTGATTATCTGCCAGCAGCGGAGGTCCGGTTTCGATTCAGGGCTCTGCCACGAAATTTTATAGAGGAACGAGGACTGGAACCTGGCCCACTCAGCCTCGGGAGGTCAACTGAGTAAAGGAGGGTTTGATTCCGTCCTCAGCCACTTCGAAGTGGTTTTCCGTGGTTTACCTACTTCTTCTCCGGGCAAATGCCGGGATTGTATCTAACTTAAGACAATAACCGCTCTCTTCCTTGTCTATCCCTTCCAATCTTCCTATCCCCCAGAAGGTCCCTGTTCAGCATAACAGGTGAGTCCACCTGGGCGAGGTTCTGGTGTTCCTCCCCAGTTTTATTCCCGACCAAAAGTCTCATGCTCCAGAACACTATCCTTGAGGCGGTAGGGGTGGGATCCCTTCATGATTCCGAGAGAAAAGCAACCCTGTACGGTAAACGGATTAAATAATAATAATAATAATAATAATAATAATAATAATAATAATAATAATAATAATAATAATAATAATAATAATAATAATAATAATAATAATAATAATAATTAGCACACATACAATTATACTCGGCAATGAATGACAACAACTCACTAATTACTGGCCTTTCACTAAAGTTTATTGTCTTCATAGCGGGTCTTCGGCTGGCAGTCTTAACCCTGAACCATTTTCTTCACTGAGAAAGAACCTTAATCATTGGTGGCGGGTCTCTAACCAAAGATAGAGAGAAACAGGAAAGGAAAATTTTAAGAAAAATTTTGGCCCAGTTTGTATAGAGGGAATTTGGAGGAAAACTCATTCCAAGAAATATACTGTCATTCTGAAAAATATATCTCTCACTTTTCGGAAAAGACGATTGAAATTTTATGGACACATTATCACAGTAAACAGTAACAGACTAACTAAAAGAATTCTCAACCTGGCCCTTCCATCTAAAACCGTGAAATTGAAACAGATCTCCAGGAAATCAACATCTCGGATTGTACAGGACAGATGTAAATTCAGAACCAAAATAGACAATCACCAGTTTGAAGACAAACCCAACACCAGAGCCACTATAACTTGGACAGAAGAACGAAGGAAGAAGCTTAGCGAGAGGATGAGGAGATTTTGAGAGGAGAAGAAGGCCAACACATCAGCTAATCTGGTTCAATCGAGCTCCTAAGTAGGGCATAACGATGTAAATAATAATAATGACATAATTAGCACACACATAATTATACTCGGCAATGAATGACAACACTTCACTAATTACCGACTCTTAACTAAAGTTTATTGTCTTCATAGCGGGTCTTCGCTGGTAGTCTTAACCTTGAACCTTAATCTTGACTGACAAGTTTCACCTTTCACTTCACTCCGCATGCACCACAGTCACTTGATACAGCAACTCCATATGGTTGGGATCGATCACAAGTCCGTTGGCTATCACAATGCATGATTTCTGTACACTTGGCTCGACTCCAGACAAGACCGACAACTCGCGCCATCAACTCACGTGACCGTTCCACACATTTAACTCTCAACACACGACTTGTAACTGACTACTCAGTACAACACAACCATCTCTTTCCGAAGCGAGCTAACATTTTTATACGTCGAGGTGAAGTTCTAGTATGTTACGAGTGTTCGAGTTTCACCTTCCAGAACACTCATGGAGACACTAGACAAAGGGGAAGATAGAAGCAGATGTTGTAAAGCGGGGCTTGAAAATAAAATACTCCGAAAGACCTAGACCTGTGTTCGTCAGAAGCTTGATAAATAAATAGTAAGACACATTTTTAAAAATCTATCTGACTTAGTGTAGTATTGCACTATCAAACACATTTTTTGAAGACATTTTGTGAAATATTTCATGACGTTAACTTTCATGAAAGATCATAATACTGTATTAAGTTATTGCACCCGTATTCCTACTCCTTGGCTGAATGGTCAGCATTGAGGCCTTCAGTTCAGAGGGTCTCGGATTCGATTTCTGGCGGGTCGGGTATTATAATCGATTTTGATTTATTCTTCTGGATCGGGAGATGAGTGTTTGTGATTGTCTCAACGCTCTCCTCTCCATATTCACACAACACACCACACTACTAACTAACACAGAAACACGCAATACTGATTACATCCCTCTATATAGGGTTGGAGTCAGGAAGGGCATCCAGCCGTAAAACAGGGTCCAAATCCATATATGCATCACAGTTCATACCCGCGACCCCACAGGTGTGGGAGAAGCGGTAGAAGAAGAGTTATTGCACCACTAAACTACCGGTACATGAAATATTTTTATCATAGTTCTCCAAAAATGCTCGTTTAGCTACTATCAGCTCAATAGTAACATTATTTGTACTCTTCAAAAAGAGAAACAAAGACAAGAAGGAAGGAAACGTCTACACTGGATTGCAAGACGTGACAAGAAATGCATCAATCATACTTCCTATGATAACTGCAATGCGAGGACATGAACAATATTTATTTGATAACAGACAAAATACTCGCCTGTGAAGTTGTATGACACATTGAACACAGCACCAGTGCTTGGTTTTCTTAAAAACACTAGCGGAAAATGGAATCCCAACATCAAGCAGACATTACATTAGAGGAATGCAATTTAGGCTAAGCAATTGTCTAGGTAAAAGCAAAACAAAGTCATCTCCGTACAGGCCATGGAGGCCCTTGGAGGGGTGGAAGGTAAAGGCTTCCACTATCCGCAACCTCGGCACTTGAAGGGGTAGAGTGGTTAGCTCTACGCCCGGCCGCCTTTGCCCCCAGGATTTAACCTGGTACTCATTTTTGGTGTAGGCTGAGTGAACCTCGGGGCCATGTGCACCTCCGAAAGTGGAAATCTCGTTTCTTAAATTTTACTACTTCCTTGCGGGGATTCGAAACCACGTCCTTCCGGGCGAACCGAGCACGCCTTTACCGCCTCGGCAGGCAGCCCCTAATTGTCTAGGTACAAAATATAAATTGATGTGCGAGAAGACATATGACGTGGTAGTTCATCAATAACTGCTGCAGTCACCACGATATTGAATGCAAGCATTTCGCTTATTTATATATTTATTTTTTATTTATTTGTCATAAGTCTGTACAGAGTTCTCCTCCATTTTCACAGACACTATACATAGGTGTACATAAATGCCTGAATGAGTTTTCTTAAATGAATGATTCCATGACCGAATTAAATAATCATGCATACATGAATAAATGAATGAACACTTCTCTCCCAGTCACGGATAGCCACCAACCGAGGAGAGAGCATTCGGTTCGCATGATAAATGCATGGATGGGATTATGCATAACTACTGCCCGGTCGTGTTATCCACCCCTGGTGAGAAAAGGAGCCATCTTCCCAAGGACAACACGTCCGGCCCTTTCTCCTGGGGCCCAAACGGAAGACCTCACCTGATCTAATAGCTGTCAAACACTAATTTCTCACCATTCCCTAATTTCTGCGAGGCACACGTAAGCGGATATCCCGCTCCCCATGTGCCCTCCTCCCTATTCTCCTTGTTGAATGCAAGTATGGGGATGGATTTCCACGTCTGTTACACCTGGCGAGTCAAATCAGAAACGGTTAATGCTTTTACTGAGTGACGCTGGATTTGTCGTTCCATAATGTCTCATACGTGCTTAATGGGTGCAAGGTCTGGTGATCTCGCAGGCCAAGACAACTGGTCGGCACCCAGTAGAGCAAGTTGGGTGACAATAGTTGTATAATGATTAGCGTTATCCTGTTCGAAAACACCCCGTTGAATACTGCGAATGAATGGCAGCACAACCGGTTTAGTCTCCAGTCTGACGTTCGAATCCGCTGTCAAGTTTCTTGGGATAACGTTAAGAGTGCTCCTGCTGTCAAAAGAAATCGCTCTCCGGACCATAACTTCTGGTGTAGGTGCAGCGTGTCGGCGCCACAGACAGCTTGGTTTCAAGTGTTCATCAGGCTTCCTTCTTACCAACCTACGGCCATCAATGGCATGAAGACAGAAACGGCTGTCATCTGAGAACACAACAGATCTCCACTCCGCCCTCCAATGAGCTGCTTGACACCACTGAAGTCGAAGATGGCATTGGTTCTGAGTTAGCGGCATGAAAGCTACAGGACGTCTGGCTATGAGCTGTCCCTCAAGTAGCCCCTAAACGATTTGTAACAATTCGCTGTGTTACTCTGGTGCCAACTGAAGCTTTAATGGCTAATGCAGATTCAATATGATCCACCACAACTATGCAGTGAGAACGGCGGTCTTCCCTCTCCGCAATGGCCCGTGTGTGGCCGGACCTAGTTCTTCTTGAGACAATGTCTTCCTGTGGCAATTGTTGTCAGTACCGATGCACTGTGGATACATCCCTGCTGAGTCTTTCTGCAGTATCGCGGAAAGAACATCCACCTTCATCCACCTTCTCGTAGCCCTATTACACGACCTCATTGAAACTCAGCGGCTGATACTGCCTTCATCTTCTCCTTAAAGGCATGTTTGACTCACATCTAGCTCACAACGTCAACACCGGACGATGACTAAGACTCACGAAGTATACAGTGCGCATTTAAAGCAAAGGTCATAATGGTGCTACTAGCACTACTTTTCGTGGACTAGCGCTCAAATTTGAAGAGGCGTTATCTTTGAGTTGTGGTAACACGCCTCCCGAATTTGGTTTATCTAGCAAAACTTCTTCTTGGTATTGGGATTTCGTTTTCCTCCAGTGTTATGAGTCATCACATGCCAGAAGTCTTCTGGTAAACGTGAATGAGACCGTTACATGCCTTGTACCGCTGCTGGATGAGTCCACTAACCTGTGCTCCACGCATTTTGTTTTCCGCTTGTTCCTACAATGGCGTCACACGAAGTCTAAATGTTCTTAATTGGGACTGTAGAAACAGGATTAGTCCGCCTCTGTGGTGTAATAGTTAGTGTGTTTAGCTGCCATCCTCGGAGGCCCGGGTTAGATTTTCGGATCTGTCACGAAATCTGAAAAGTGGTACGAGGGCTGGAACGAAGTTCACTCAGCCTCGGGAGGTCAACTGAGTAGAGGGGAGATCGATTCCTACCTCAGCCATCCTCGAAGTTGTTTTCCGTGCATTCCAACTTCTCCTCCAGGCAAATGCTGGGATGGTACTTAACTTAAGGCCACGGCAGATTCCTTCCCACTTCCTTGTCTATGCCTTCCGATCTTCCCATCCCCCTACCAAGGCCTCTGTTCAGCATAGCAGGTGAGGCCGCCTGGGCGAGGTGCTGGTCGTCCTCCCCAGTTGCACCCCCCGAGCCAAATCTCACGCTCCAGGACACTGTCCTTGAGGCGGTAGAGGTTAGATCCCTCGCTGAGTCTGAGGGAAAACCAGCCCTGGACGATAAACAGATTAAGAAAGAAAGAAAGACAGAAAGAAAGAAAGAAAGAAAGAAAGAAAGAAGAAACAGGGTACCTTTACCAATCACGTGTTATTCTTTTAGATATGATATTATTCTATGTAACAACGTCAGGCGTGAAAATGAAAAAATAATTGCATACATGGTTTGAAAAAGTGAAAAAATAAGAAAGCTAAAAAACGTGGTAAATAAATTTGCGCCCCATTCACATTTCATGGTCGAAAGTAAAAGAACCAAATGAGTACAGTGCTGAGACATAATTCTAGTTTCGGATAGAGAAAAATATTTCACTTAGCTCAAAAAAATTAGTTATAAAGCTTCAAAATATGTCTAAAATGCTCAGCACACTGCAGTTAACAAGTAACAAGTATGCCAATGTTAAATCTGATAAGTGTTGAATGTCACGTTATGGTTATATTGCGGTTTCTAGTAACTAGAGAAAGTTATTCAGGTCTATAACAGAGTATCTGAATTTCTCAATACACTGTCTCTATCATTATTCCAGAGACATGTGAGGCTAATAACCAGTCAATCTTCTTCTTATTCCTGGTCCTTTTCCAATTACTTACGATCGGTCCTTCATGTGGAGGAAGCCTAGCATTACGGCCTGATTCTTGCCTGACGCTAACGCTGTGTGGAAGGATCTGTTTGCAATTGCATATTTCTGTGGTGGTTGGCAGTGTGGCGTGTTGTGTGTAAACAAAAATGCTTTGGGCCTATTAAGACAAACATACTCATTCCCGAACTAGAGGAATTACCTGACGTGTATAAAATCCCTGTCGGGAATCGAAGCCGTGGCCCTTTCAACTCAAGACCGCTAGTCGCCATTCAGCCAAGGAGATGGACTTATTAATCAGTCGCTTACAAATACTGTACGAATTTTTAAGAATTTTTTTCTCTCTTAAACAGACTTTACATTCCTTTATTTACCTATACAATTTGATTTACGTCGCAGGGATAGTTAGGTCTCTTTTGAAAAAATGCTATTTGTCGACCTATATGATATGAATCTGCGAGTAATTGTAATTGCGGAAGTGTAGAGTGTTGAATGTGAGGAAAGGAACGTTAAGGACGACACAAACACCCAGTCCCCAGACCAGCGATATTAATCATTTACAATTAAAAACCCTTGACCTGGGGAATCGAACCTGGGGCCGCCGGGTGACAGGCGGATGCGTTGCCCTCTACACCGCGGGGCCGGGCCAGATAGGTCTTACGGCGACGATAGGATAGGAAAGGTCTAGGACTAGGAAGGAAGCTATTTTTACAATTGGGTTTACGTCGCACCGACACAGATAGGTCTTATGGCGTGGATGGGACAGGAAAGGCCAAGGAGTGGGAAGGAAGCGGCTGTGGCCTTTATTAAGGTACAGCCCCAGCATTTGCCTGGTGTGGAATTGGGAAACTACTGAAACCCATCTTCAAGGCTGCCGTCAATGGGGTCCGAATCCACTGTCTCCCGAATGCAAGCTGACAACTACGAGACCCAAAGCGCGGAGCCCGTCGCTCGGTAATTACTGTATATTTAATTAAATGTAGTTTTAATTTATTTTCTGAATTAAGTAACTTGCCAGTGGGCATTTTTAGAAAAAAGAATTTAACCCTTAAATGCACAGCACTGTAGAGGACTATGCTATATTTTTTTGCTAGGGGCTTTACGTCGCACAGACACAGATAGGTCTTACGGCGAAGATGGGTTAGGAAAGGCCTGGGAGTTGGAAGGAAGCGGCCGTGGCCTTAATTAAGGTACAGCCCCAGCATTTGCCTGGTGTGAAAATGGGAAACCACGGAAAACCACCTTCAGTGCTGCCGACAGTGGGGTTGGGACTCACTATCTCCCGGATGCAAGCTCACAGTCGCGTGCCTATAACCGCACGGCCAACTCGCACGGTGCACTGCATGTGTCCAAAGAAGAATGTACTTGCTTGTTATATATGCTTTACGATTTTACAAGTGTGCATTTGCTTCTACCTTGAAGGCGAACTCGTTAGAGTTCGCTAGTGTATAAAAAAATGAACAATATTTTATTTTATGATTTGTCTTGCTAATCAGCTGGAGTGAAGTGTAAACTTTAAACAGTTAAGGTAAAACGAATAAAATGTTGTTTACCTCAGAAAATTCGTAAACAAGGACATCCCTAAGATAATAATAATAATAATAATAATAATAATAATAATAATAATTATTATTATTATTATTATTATTATTTCGTGAGGCCATTTCTAGCCGAGTGCAGCCCTTGTAAGGCAGACCCTCCGATGAGGGTGGGCGGCATTTGCCATGTATAGGTAACTGCGTGTTGTTGTGGTGGAGGATAGTGTTATGTGTGGTGTGTGAGTTGCAGGGATGTTGAGGTCAGAACAAACACCCAGCCCCTGGGCTATTGGAATTAACCAATGAAGGTTAAAATCCCCGACGCGACCGGGAATCGAACCCGGGCCCCTCTGAACCGAAGGCCAGTACGCTGACCATTCAGCCAACGAGTCGGACATCCGTAAGACTGAAGTGCGGCACTGCCGCCAGTAATCGTACAGCTTTGTACAGTAGGTTTATACACCAGTACGTAAAACAGTCAAAATTCTTAACATTTTGACTGATGCAAATAAATAAAATAAGTAAATAAACAATTATTAGGCCTAAGTAAAACATTTTTGATAAATAATTGTTTAAATATTTTTCTGAATTTTATGATTTTGGAATAAAAAAAACCGTCATATTTAAAAGAAACAATCAAGTGAGCATTTAAGAGGTAAAATATTCTTCCATACATGTTCTAAAAGTCTGCCTCTGTGGTGTAGTGGTTAGTGTAATACCCCCAGAAACCCGCGTTCGATTTCCGGCTCTGCCACGAAATTTGAAAAGTGGTACGAGGGTTGGAACGGGGTCCACTCAGCCTCAGGAGGTCAACTGAGTAGAGGGGGGTTCGATTCCCTCCTCAGCCATCCTGGAAGTGGTTTTCCGTGGTTTCCCACTTCTCCTCCAGGCAAATGCCGGGATGGTACGTAACTTAAGGCCACGGCAGCTTCCTTCCCTCTTCCTTGTCTATCCCTTTCAAACTTCCCATCCCCCAACAAGGCCCCTGTTCAGCATAGCAGATGAGGCCGCCTGGGCGAGGTACTGGTCATCCTTCTCAGTTGTATTCTCCGACCCAAAGTCTGAAGCTCCAGGACACTGTCCTTGAGGCGGTAGAGGTGGGATCCCTCGCTGAGTCCGAGGGAACAACCGACCCTGCAGGGCAAACAGACTACGAACGAACGAACGAACGAACGAACGAACATGTTCTAAAATATCATTTACCGAAGAGATTTAACAAATTACCTTGGTCCGTCATTTTAGATTCAAATTAGTAAATTCTTTCATAGAAGAACACGACGAGCATACTTTTAATCAAATACATTTTATAAGGGCTATTTTCATCAAAGGTTTTTCCATTACACTGTCAAAATATTTTATGGAAAATACTCGTATTTCACAAAAGGTATTTGGTATTAATACCTGCCTTAGGTAAGGACCATCTTTTGATGATGTTCATTGCTGGCAAAAGAATCTCATAACAAAATTACCATTATTGTTGATTGAGTCACTCTGGAGACCTGATTACTCTCTCTCCTCACGTTGTTCTAAATAACTATTGTGAGACTCAGCAGGAAGCTATTAACAGCCAACTACTGACAGCAGGTGACAGGGTCCTAAGCGGATTACTGAAGTGTTTCCCCAATCACTGAACAGGTATAGAACACTAAGCCAGTTAAAAACATAGAGGTGACGATAATGGTTATGACAAATTGCTGGATTGGTGCCAGAGAGGTTGCTGCTCCTTACCAACACTGCTCTTGTTCAAGGCAATGGATTCGTTTCAACTTATTTCCTCCTATAAGCTACATACTAAAAATAATATTCTGAACTATATCCGCAACTCTTTAAAGAAATGATTGGCGAACTGACTCAGACTGCCGATATTCGAATTCCATTGTATCCTAAGTCCAGTTTTCACTTCCAGAATCAGACGGCGTCATATCCGTAACAGAGGAATTAACCAGACGGCGCTCAAATGCCCGGACAGGAAGAGTATTATTATTACTGTATTATTATTATTATTATTATTATTATTATTATTATTATTATTATTATTATTATTATTATTATTATTATTATTATTATTATTTAATCCGTTAACTCTCCAGGGATGGCTTTTCCCCGGGACACAGCGAGGGATCCCACTTCTATCGCCACAAGAGCAGTGTGCTAGAATATGAGACATTTGTTCGGGGATACGCGTGAGGAGAGGACCAGTAACTCACACAGTCGGCCTAACCTGCTATGCTGAACATGGTCCTTGTGGGGGATTGGAAGGGTGAAAGGGATAGGCAAGGAAGAAGGAAAGAAGCGGCCGGGACTTCAGTTAGGTGGGAAGCCACGGAAAACCACTCCGAGGATAGCTGAAGTGGGAATCGAACCCTCTCTACTCGTTTGACCTCCCGAGGCTGAGTGGACCCAATTCCAGTCCTCGCACCACTTTTCAAGTTTCGTGGCAGAGCCGGGAATCGAACAAGGGCTTCCACTACAGCACAGAGCAAAGTCATCTCCGTACAGGCCATGTAGGCCCTTGGAGTGGTGGAAGGTAAAGGCTTCCACTATCCGTAACCCCGGCACTTGATGGGGTAGAGTGGTTAGCTTTACGCCCGGCCGCCTTTGCCCCCAGGAATTAACCTGGTACTCATTTTTGGTGTAGGCTGAGTGAACCTCAGGGCCTGTGCACCTCCGGAAGAGGAAATCTCGTTTCTTAAATTTTACGACGGGGATACGAACCCACGTCCTTCCGGGCGAACCGAGCACGCCTTTACCGCCTCGGCCAGACAGCCCCAACTACAGCACAGAGGCGGACTCGAAATATACAAAGCTATAAAAATGTTTATGTAAGAGGCTCAGCTGTTGTTTACTCTCAAAGTGATCAGTGCCCATCTCTCTCCATTATAATAGTATGTTGATATATGTGTTAGCTTGAGTATGTGTGTGGTATTTTTTAAGTACCTCGTAACAGGACAACTTTTCACGTAATCTCTTGTTTAATAATACATTTCAGCCTACAGTTTGTTTACTTCCAGCCTTTTACAGTTGGACTCTTTTTCTGTATGACATGAACTCTGTTGTCTTCTGGACAGAATTTTAAATATGTTCATTTATGTCATGTAACTTACGTGTTCTATGTATAGTGTTGGCAATGTGGTCAATACAGACCCAATGTCATATCTTCAATAAATAAAAATCCCTATCGAAGGATGTATTCCCTATTGTTACTGACCTGGTTTGTAGTGTGATGTGCTGTATGTAGAAGAGAAGTGTATTAAGATGAGATTTGTTGCTGTTGTTGTCCAACCCTCGTGCCGTTTCTCTACGGGGTCGGGTATAAATTGAGATGAATTTTTACGACTGGATGCCCTTCCTGACGTCAACCTCAACGGATTTAATGAGTTTAAATGAATTACGTGATTTATGATAGTAGGAAGGGAGAGGGTGAAACCCGTTGCCACCACATAGCCTACTTCAGTCCAGTAGCACCAAGGGGTCTGTTTAAATAGATTTAACATCACCATCCGACGAACGAATCGCCATCAACATCGTCATACGACGTCACTCCATATGAGCACTGCGGAGAGGTCTGGAATTTAATGCAAGCTTGTGGCATTGTATCTAGTGATTAAAAGTCGTATACCACCCTCACCTACACTGCAGGCTAACATTCTGACGGTGAAATATTTTCCACCAATGGGAATCGAACCGAGTAACCACAGCGTCACACCATATAGATTTGATACGTTAACGATCATGAGCGCCAGGCGGGAAAAAAATGTATTAAGACCAGTGATGGGACAAATATAAGAAAAATGTATTTGGGTTGGATTACAGTTACTTGAGAATTAGTTTTATCATCATCATCATCATCATCATCATCATCACCTGTTTACCCTCCAGGTTCGGTTTTTCCCTCGGACTTAGCGAGGGATCCCACCTCTACCGCCTCAAGGGCAGTGTCCTGGAGCTTCAGACTCTTGGTCGGGGGATACAACTGGGGAGTATGACCAGTACCTCGCCCAGGCGGCCTCACCTGCTATGCTGAACAGGGGCCTTGTGGAGGGATGGGAAGATTGGAAGGGATAGGCAGGGAAGAGGGAAGGAAGCGGCCGTGGCCTTAAGTTAGGTACCATCCCGGCATTCGCCTGGAGGAGAAGTGGGAAACCACGGAAAACCACTTCCAGGATGGCTGAGGTGGGAATCGAACCCACCTCTACTCAGTTGACCTCCCGAGGCTGAGTGGACCCCGTTCCAGCCCTCGTACCACTTTTCAAATTTCGTGGCAGAGCCGGGAATCGAACCCGGGCCTCCGGGGGTGGCAGCTAATCACGCTAACCACTACACCACAGAGGCGGACAGTTTTATCCAATTGCAAATACAAATTACTTTTTCAACAAGAGACCACTAAAATTACAATTAGAAATACTTTACAGGAAGCCAACCTTAAGGAGATTTTTGGCATTTTTTAAATGTGTCTGGAATGATGCAAAAGATTTCAAGAAAAAAAAGAAGTGACGTCATTTTGTGTCTATTTTTTAATCATCATAAGTCGACATGATACCTTGCAACTTTCGAGCCGGGCTGAGTGTCTCAGACGGTTGAGGCGCTGGCCTTCTGACCCCAACAAGGCAGGTTCGAACCTGGCTCACTCCGGTAATATTTGAAGGTGCTCAAACACGTCAGCCTCGCGTCGGTAGATTTCTTGGTACGTAAAAGAACTCCTGCGGGACTAAATTCCGGCACCTCGGCGTCTCCGAAAACCGTAAAAGTAGTTAGTGGGACGTAAAGCAAATATCATTATTATTATTATGGAATTTTCGAATTGGCCTTTCCCCATTAATTTTTATTTTAGTGAGAGACTTTAAGCTTTCCAGATAATTTGCCATTTAAACCTCATTCAAAAATAATCGGTTCTTAAAATTGTCATCGCTAAGACCTACAGCGTCACTTATGTTTAATTTTTAAAATGTTAGAATGTTGGTAATATGCAAGTATTTATGACCTAAAATATATTAAGATCATCATCATCCTCATCATCATCTGTTTACCCTCCAGGTTCGGTTTTTCCCTCGGACTTAGCGAGGGATCCCACCTCTACCGCCACAAGGGCAGTGTCCTGGAGCTTCAGACTCTTGGTCGGGGGATACAACTGGGGAGTATGACCAGTACCTCGCCCAGGCGGCCTCACCTGCTATGCTGAACAGGGGCCTTGTGGAGGGATGGGAAGATTAGAAGGTATAGGCAAGGAAGAGGGAAGGAAGCGGCCGTGGCCTTAAGTTAGGTACCATCCCGGCATTCGCCTGGAGGAGAAGTGGGAAACCACGGAAAACCACTTCCAGGATGGTTGAGGTGGGAATCGAACCCACCTCTACTCAGTTGACCTCCCGAGGCTGAGTGGACCCCGTTCCAGCCCTCGTACCACTTTTCAAATTTCGTGGCAGAGCCGGGAATCGAACCCGGGCCTCCGGGGGTGGCAGCTAATCACGCTAACCACTACACCACAGAGGCGGACATATATTAAGATATGAAAATAAATATGATGTAAAAGTTTTTCTGATCACGTTTTTTTCGAATTCTTCGAAAGCTTGCCGCTGTTTAAATTAACATTGTAGTGAAAGTATACTTTTAAAATCTAGAACATTAAATAATAATATTAATTTTATTATTATATTTTGAATTTATTTAATTACCGGTACTCATTCCAGAGGTACCGGACCCGCGGTGTAGGGGTAGCGTGCCTGCCTCTCACCCGGAGGCCCCGGGTTCGATTCCCGGCCAGAACAGGGACTTTTACCTGCATCTGCGGGCTGGTTCGAGGTCCACTCAGCCTACGTGATTAAAACTGAGGAGCTACCTGACGGTGAGATGTCGGCCCCGGTCTAGAAAGCCAAGAATAACGGCCGAGAGAATAAGTCGTGCTGAACATATGACACCTCGTAATCTGCAGGCCTTCGGGCTGGGCAGCGGACACTTGATAGGCCAAGGCCCTTCGGGGATGTAGTGCCATGGGGTTTGGTTTGGTTCATTCCAGAGGTAACTCTCGACTCTGCACAGAATGAAATTTGCCGGGCTGAGTGGCTCAGACGGTTAAGGCGCTGGCTTTCTAACCCCAACTTGGCAGGTTCGATCCTGGCTCAGTCCGGTGGTATTTGAAGGTGCTCAAATACGACAGCCTCGTGTCGGTAGATTTACTGGCACGTAAAAGAACTCTTGCGGGACTAAATTCCGGCACCTTGGCGTCTCCGAAGACCGTAAATGTTGTTAGTGGGACGTAAAGCAAATAACATTATTATTATTATTATTATTATTATTATTATTATTATTATTATTATTGTAGAATGAAATAAATGTCATATTTCAATGGACGATCAGAAAGAATTACAGTAGCAAATTACATAGGCTATTTGAAATACGTCAAATCATTATAGCTCAATTGAGGCTCAGTTTTCTGTCGCTTTATACGCATCTGTCTCTTTGTACACAGCTTAAGTTACCCTCCTAAGGGCCGTTTTCCCCAAATGAGTTTAAACTAGGTTTATTTTGATCTGGTTTAATTCTGAGTTTAAACTAATATTAATTTTCCCCATATTGGTTTAAACTTTGTATCAAGTTTAAACTTGGTTCAAAGTTAAACCTTCTATATTGTTGGTTTAAACTGCTGTTTATATTCAACCTTCGTGACATTTTATTAACGTATCTGTGATTTTCCTAGTAGAAGGGTTAGTTTTGACTACTAGTACTGCAGCACTTTAATAGAAAACGTACTAAAATTATAACCTAGTATTAGCATTAGAAAAATGGGAGAATTTATTGAAGTCTTTGGTTAAATAGGAAGTAATTTTGATGTGCAAGTGAGGTTAAGAAGCCGCATTCCAACAAAAGTTTACAATCTTGGAAAATCGGATGTAACGGAGTTTTTTTGATGGATTTATAATTCATAAGCGAACAGCAAGGATTGTCTAGTATCGAAGAAGGATTCATTTAAAACGTCAACTGCACGAAATAATGCTACTTCGCTAGAAGCAATGATTCTGGTTGCTTTAAGATATGATGCAGCAGGAATTTTTCTTATTAACAACGGGGACCACAGACCTTAAATTGCAGTCTCCTTATAATATTATATACTATAAAATACTGTTGGTGGTATGAATACTGTAATGTCTATCTATCTATATACTAGGTATTCTGCCTTATGGCAGGTCTTGTCATGGTATGAACCTCTTCCACTGTTGCCTGTCCTGCGCCAAGTTTTTCATGTCCGAATATTTATTTCCTTGGATATTGTCCAACATTTGATATTTTTTCCTTCCTCTTCCTCGTTTGCCTTTCACCATTCCTTCTACTCCTTCTTTCAGTAAACAGTCCCTCCTCAAACAATGTCCGATCCAGTTCATTTTTCTCCTTCTAATGGTTTGTAACATACTTCGTTCTTCTCCAACTCTTCGTAATACCTCCTCATTCCTTACCCGGTCTTCCCATTTCACTCGTTCTATTCTCCTCCATACCCACATCTCTAGTGCCTCCAATCTTCTCTCATCTTTCTTTCTCAATGTCCAAGTCTCTGCGCCATACAGCGCTATGCTCCAAATGTAACACTTAGCAAGTCTTTTCCTCAAATCTTTATTTAATGGTCCACAAAATTATTTTGATTTTTTCCTAAAGCCTTCTTTTGCTATGGCAATTCTTTTCTTAATTTCTGTTGTGCAATACATATCATCTCTGGTACACATGGTACACATAACGGGCTATAATATTTACAGGCATGACCGAATAGATAAAAGAGGTGGAGGAGTAGCCTTGTACTGTAGAGATGATATTAAATGTAAAATCGTATGCACATCTGCCCACTGTCCTGACCCGAGACCTGAGTTCATTTTTGCCGAGATAACTGTGACAACAGTTAAAGCCCTAATAGGAGTTGTTTATCGGCCACCACGGGTAGGTCACCTCTCAGACATTGAAGACATCCTGCAGAGACTATTACCTGCTTATGAACATATTTTAATATTTGGAGACTTCAATACTAATTTACTGGAACAGACTGGAGATACAAAGCAACTCTTAAGTATTTTCCAGACGTGTGACATGACAATACTTCCACTAAAACCGACAAATCATACCTCATCTTCACATACACTAATTGACTTAATGGTCACTAACAACCCACAGAAAATAGTATCACATGGACAAATTCCTACCCCTAGTATATCGACACATGACTTAATATACTTATCTTACTCACTCAAAGTACCGAAGTATAAGTCCAGATACATCACATTCAGGGACATTAAACATATAAACTTAGATCATCTGAGAGTTGACGCCTTGAATAGACCATGGGATGACGTAAAAAATATAAACGGTATCGATAAGAAAGTTGAAACTTTAAGTTCACTTATACTTGGTCTCCTTGATAAACATGCACCTAAGCGTACGGCCAAAGTCTCCCGACCTCCTTCTCCATGGCTGACCGATGACATTAAACAAATGATGTCTCACCGTGACGCGTTACACCGGCTCTACAGACGCACACACTCTTCCAGTGCGCTTGAACAGTATCGACAACTTCGGAATAGAATTAAAGTAATAATTCGAAATAAGAAATTTTCTTTTTACAATCACCTGGCTGGAAATTTAAATGTGTCAAACACTTGGAAACAACTTCGTTCCATTGGAATTGGGAAAGCTTTGCCCCAGCCATGTAATCAGGACATCTCTCTGGAGACATTGAATGCTCATTTTTCTGAAGTAAAAATTAAACCGGAAATACGCACAATATCACAGACAATAAAATCTCTTCTGAACCAGCCACCACCAAATAGGCCATTCTTTGAATTTCGCGAAGTCACAGAGATTGACGTGAAACGCGAGGTATTATCAATTACATCATCTGCTGTAGGACCTGATGAAATACCCATACTCATAATACAACACATCATTGACATTATTCTTCCTGCCATTACTCATATATACAACACGTGCCTCACAAGTGGCCACTTTCCAAAAATGTGGAAAAATGCCATTATAAATCCTGTTCCCAAAACTTCCTCACCTGTACTTATAACAGATTATCGACCTGTTTGCATACTTTCATCTCTCTCCAAGCCTCTTGAACGCATAGTACACGTGCAATTAACCGACTATTTAAATAAATACAAACTACTTGACCCTTTACAATCGGGTTTCAAAAAGGGACACAGTACGGCCACTGCCCTGCTGAAAGTTACAGACGACATGAGACGCGCTATGGACGAAAGGCAGGTGACGTTGCTTACACTTCTTGATTTTAGCAGCGCTTTTGACACAGTAAATATAGACGTACTGGTTGCTAAATTGAAATCGCTTCACCTTGGACAGACAGCCCTAGAATTCTTTCTCTCATATCTTACGGAACGAAAACAACGCGTAATTATTCAGAATAGGTCATCCGAATGGGTAATGAAATTTTCAGGAGTACCACAAGGCTCTGTACTTGGACCACTTCTCTTTGTTATCTATATTAACGATATATCGACACGGCTAAGACACTGTAAATACCACTTGTATGCTGACGATCTGCAGATCTATTACCATTCCAAAATTTCAGACATCAATCAAGCAATAGGTTATATGAACTCTGACTTAAATAATATCTGTGCATACGCTCATGAAAACTGTATTTTAATTAATCCATCAAAATCTAAAGCTATTATTGTTGGGCAAACGAAACAAATCAGTGCGGCAAAAAACAAAAACATTCCTCCACTAACTTTATCTGGTAAAATTATTCCGTACGAAAACTCGGTAAGAAATCTTGGGGTAATTATAAACGAGAATCTTAACTGGGGAGAGCACATTACAAATATCTGTAGAAAAGTGTACGCGTCCCTTCACCCACTAAAATATCATCAAAATATGCTGCCACTAAACATGAGAATTAGGCTTATAAATACTCTTATCCTCCCTATATTTTCCTACTGTGACGTAGTACTAATTGATGCCACGAGAGAACAACTAAACCGATTACAACGTGCTATGAATTCGTGTATTAGATTTATCTTTTCCTTACGCTATGATGTTCATGTTACCCCTTATTATCGACAACTTTCCCTTCTAAAATTTGAACAATATAGAAACCTCCACGTGGCAGTATTAATCTTTCGAGTATTAAAAGAGAATATCCCATACTACTTATCTTCACAACTCAATTTCCTATCCTCTTTCCACCAGCATAATACACGCTCTGGCAGTACACTTGCTATCCCTCTCAGCAGGTCAGCAGCATTCAGCCGTTCCTTTGTTGCAAATGGAGCTAGAATATGGAATTCTCTCCCC
Organism: Anabrus simplex; assembly: GCF_040414725.1. Classification (NCBI taxonomy): domain Eukaryota; kingdom Metazoa; phylum Arthropoda; class Insecta; order Orthoptera; family Tettigoniidae; genus Anabrus; species Anabrus simplex. The sequence goes on from NC_090268.1 coordinate 387,234,546, forward strand.
CACAACATTAGAGCCATACAATCCTTAAATTCCTTCAAGTTGTCTTGCCGTGAGCATCTCCTCGATATGTGCCGCCAGGCTGAATGAATCTGGCAGAGTGAATGTGTGTATGAATGTACGTTTACTGTGCTTAGGGTATTTAGTGTCAATCAACTTTTAATTTGTAACGATAGTTTAAGACATGACTAAGAATATTTATAGAGTTTATGTTATTATGTTTCATATTCTGTTTCTAGTTTGTAATGGTAGTTTTAAGATAAGATTATGAATATTGCTCTCAGATGTACTATGTTAATGAAGTGTGGTTAAGTGTAAGAGAGGACCATGAGTCCTAACTTCGCCACTACAAATAAAGGCAAATATAATATAATATAATACTTCCCAAATACTTGAAGTTACTGACTTGCTCTATTTCTTCTCCTCCGATACTAATATGACAACTTCTACCTTTTCCTCCAATTATCATACTGTAATGTGAAGCATAAAAATAGAGTCGTGTAATACGTCCGCTCTTCATGTGGTGGCTGTGGTCGCTAAAGCGTTAGGTTAGCATCGTCGGAATCCGTGACTAGATGGTTCGAATCCAGTTTGTCGAAAATACTTTTACCATCAGAATGTTGACCGGCACGGTAGGAGAGGCGGTGGTATACTATTTCTAATCGCTAGATTATATATTTATAGGATCAGAAAAACAATAAAGTGTTTCATGCTTGCTAGTAAACTTGTAATAGAATAAATTATAGTTAAGAATGTGTCATCGTAACTATTGCCAGCATACCAGCAATGGAAATATTAATGCTATAGGGAGAAGAGTATTATGCATACAGTACGACATATCGCGAAATTGGTTATGTTATAAACGAATATGGAATCAAGTAATACATCTCCAAATAATACATCCTCAGTGGTCTGTCTGCTGGATCCAAGGTTTGTGAGATTGATCCCGGCCGAGGGCGATGGATTTTAATAGGAGATAGATCCCGAGCATGCTTGGAATTTGTTTACTTGAAATTCACATAAATGTCGATTTTCTGAGGAAAGGAATACCGTAGACCTATTGCTGAAAGAGCAGGATTTTAATATTTCAACGTTCCCGTGTGTTCCGTAAGACAATACAGACTTCAAAAGACACGTATTAGACCCACGGTACTTGTTTATGGTAAAGCATGACAGAGAAAAATAAGATATAAAAGTTCGTTCCAAGAAATTCTAGACAGCAATAGGTAGAATTATATGATACAACACTTCGTACAAATGTAAACAATTTATTTATCAGTAAAGCTAATATCCCGCCGAATTTGTTCTTTATTCACTACGTACGATAGCATTAATTCGCCACAAACAGCTGATATTATTACAATAATGTCGGTCATTGGATTACTTGGCTCTGATTGGCCAATTCCAATCGACCATGCCTTCGACTATTCCTTCAGTGCAGCCAACGTTAGCGCCAACGACAGCTCGCCCGTTTAAACTAAACGAAAGTCAGAAATTGGTGGAGAAACTGGTCGCAAGTTTAAACTAGGTACTAAAGTTAAACGGGTTTAATTTATACCAGGTTTAACTCGATTTGGAGAAAATGGCTCTAAGGGCCGGTATTATAATAGAGGTTTAAACTGTGGGTTCAGTTTAAACTTCGGTTTATCTGTTAGTCGCGTATTATAAAACATAATCTTAAGTTTAACTAGAGATTAATTTTACTGCCACTCGTCTACCGTTTAAACTTAAGTTTAAGAATACATAACCCTACAACATGGCAGAACGAATGGATCTCGAAGATACTTTTGAGGTGTTTGAAGAAATACTAAGCGATGACGAAGAAGTGGTTCAAATTTTTGAACGATCATAGACACTACGAGTTTTCAGAGCACGGGGTCATCACTTTCATATATGGAATGAATTTTTTTTATATAGGTTTAGGCTTACAAAACAGACTTTCATAACCCTATTTCAGCAAATTGGTGCTAGAATAAAACATGCAACGAAAAGGTAAGAACGTAAAAATGTTTTGAACTGTCTGAATGTCAAAGGTGTACATTTTAGAAAATAAAGTAACTTCCTTTTATTTCAGAAATCATGCTGTAGAAATCCTCAGTCAGCTTCTCTCAGTTTTAATTACTGCGTTGATGGGGGTGAAAGTTCCTTTTGGGGATCATTGTAAGTATCTAGGTGTTAATATAAGGAAAGATCTTCATTGGGGTAATCACATAAATGGGATTGTAAATAAAGGGTACAGATCTCTGCACATGGTTATGAGGGTGTTTAGGGGTTGTAGTAAGGATGTAAAAGAGAGGGCATATAAGTCTCTGGTAAGACCCCAACTGGAGTATGGTTCCAGTGTATGGGATCCTCACCAGGATTACTTGATTCAAGAACTGGAAAAAATCCTAAGAAAAGCGGCTCGATTTGTTCTTGGTGATTTCCGACAAAAGAGTAGCGTTACAAAAATGTTGCAATGTTTGGGTTGGGAAGAATTGAGAGAAAGAAGAAGAGCTGCTCGACTAAGTGGTATGTTCCGAGCTGTCAGCGGAGAGATGGCGTGGAATGACATTAGTAGACGAATAAGTTTGAATGGCGTTTATAAAAGTAGCAAAGGTCACAATATGAAGATAAAGTTGGAATTCAAGAGGACAAACTGGGGCAAATATTCATTTATAGGAAGGGGAGTTAGGGACTGGAATAACTTACCAAGGGAGATGTTCAATAAATTTCCAATTTCTTTGAAATCATTTAGGAAAAGGCTAGGAAAACAACAGATAGGGAATCTGCCACCTGGGCGACTGCCCTAAATGCAGATCAGTATTGATTGATTTGATTGATACTGAACCGTGTGTTTGGTCTCCTCCCGCCTTAAAGGACTTGGTACCTGTGCTGTGCTCCTAGCGAGCTCATTGAAAATTTACTACCATCATTGTGCGTATTTCTGAATGTCCTAGGCATTGATTGTGTAATAAATGTGTCTCTCCCTGTTCCTCACTTATGGCTCCATGGACAAGGAATTCTTTCCGTCCTGGGGCGTCCCTCCGTATTTGCATTTCTTTCGTATGTCGATCGTCTGCCATGCTCCCTCGCGTGTACTTACCCCCTCCCGGCTTCTCCGAGAGAGGGGCGTGATGACGTTGGTATCGGGACCTACCCCTCCCGGCGAGCCAGTGTGCCTCGCCGGGCGGTGGTCCGTCTCACTTACCTGCTGCTCTTGGTGGAGAGCACTACTCTTGGGTCGAACCGAGGACCGTGAGAGGGGCATGGGAGGTAAGATCTACTGGCTTGCTATGTGTTGGTAGGATGATGGGAGGAACTAGGAACTTGTACAGATATGTAACGCCATGTATCTGGTTGTAATTGATAAGGAACGGCTTGGTGCCGAGATATTTTGTGAAAGTAACGTAAAGTAACTTAAGGTGTTGTACGTTTCTTGTAACATGAAAGAAAGATTCCAGAATGTTCTGGACGTGTAGTTAGGAAGTATGCGTGTCATTGTGAGTTCACTGATAGTAGAGTTTTCCTTACCTTGTAGCTGGCGAGCTGTATATACGTTGTAGCGCTGTAGTGATTAGTAAGACATTTATTTGGTACCAAGGTGCGCAGCTTACGTTATGTTAAACCTTTTATTAGAGGAGTGGAATTCCTCTTATATTTTACAAGGATGAGAAATGGAAACGGGTTAAAACCCTTCCTTAGTTATGTTATGTTGGTTTTCGTGCGCTTCCGAATTGGTTTGTTTTACATTGTCTATGAATAAAGTTGTTGTCAAGCTGTTTGAATTGGGACTTGACATTATCCTCTGGGTTGGACCTTACTTTTATATCCAGATCCCTGGCCCGCTCTCCTTTGGGTCATCCTGCCGGGGGTACGGCACAGTGGTGGTAGCAGAGCGTGGTTCGATCTGGATTTCCTTTTTTTTTCATTTACTTGCGAAATTTGAGCTCCCAGAGCTCTCTCGTCTCGGTGCTTGTAATTTTGCCTTGTGTGTTGTATCATTTACACGATGTCTGCTCGCGACATTATTTATCCGGGAGCTTTGCGGAAGGAGGAATTGCTGTATGAGTTAGCAATACGTAATTTGGAATCGAAAGGGACAGTTAAGGCCGATGAACTCTTGTTGAGGAACAATTTACATCGGAATGTCTCAGCGCCCTGTTATACCGAAAGCGAGGTCACGAGTTCGGTATCCCTTATTGAGACTAACCTCTCTGATATCGCCTCAGTGATGGATTTTCTGGAGAGCGACGTCGCTTCGCCCCATCAACTTAAGAGAGTGCAGGGTCGTTTGATGCATTATGTTCATCGTGTAGGTGATTTGCTGTCATTAGACTTAAAGGAGGAGGTGTTAAATCAGGTTCAGGATTTACAGGTCAAATCTTCTACGCTTTTAGAGAAAGTTGAGACTTGGCTAGCTGACCCGTCCATCAAGACTAAGCCAGTGTTTCCTTCCACTGCGGCGGTGGTAGGCGAGTTAAACCAACCCACTCCTGACCTTGGGCCTGACGGGCAGCGAACTTCCCTCGAGCCGCATTTCTCATCTTTAGAGCGTTCTTCAAAACAGACTACGAGGCAACAGCCACCTTTGTCGCCGCAGGTTTCACCATTTTCGAGTATTCCTCACCCATTGAATAACATGCTGAAGGACAGCCCGCGCTACTCAGTGAATTCGGCGAGTGATGTGGTTGCATTTCTTCGTTTTCTTGTCGAATTCTTGGATCACGCTCAAGTATTTGGGTTGACGCATGCACAAATTTTACAGGTGATCTATCCGCATACTGTCGGAGTTCTTTCTGATAAGATTGTTAATGCTATATCGGAACAATTATCGTTGCATCAGTTTCATGCCCATATACTAACTCACTTTATCCCCGCTAGGGCTCTTAATTCTTTGGTGCAACAATTCTACTTTCGTGTGCAACGTTTAAATGAGACCTTATCAGAATTTATTTCTGACATTAAATTTTATGCCAGGGTATTCGCACTTGATTATACGGAGGAGCAGGTGGTTTCGACTATCGTGGAAGGGATTACTCCGTCGTATCGTTCTTGCTTGTGTTTTGTGTCTCAGCCTCGTAACTTTGCCGAGTTGGAAGCTATGGTCGTCTCGGCGGAGGGCATTCGACATGCCGACTCGCTTCGCGATCCTGGTCCTTCTTCTGGCCGGGGTGTATCTGAGCGTGCTGTTACTCGTAAACCCGCCCCGTTAAAAATATGTTTTGGCTGCGGCGCGTCTGATCATCTCCGTAATAAGTGCCCTTCTAGATCTCTTCAGGCACAAGGGCCTAGCCGTGGTTCGAGTACCGAGGGGCCGCCTAGGGTTTCGAAGGTTGTATGTTTTCGCTGTGGGACCCCGGGTCATGTAGCGAGGGATTGCACGAAAGGGCCGAAAGGTATCTGACTAGACCGGCAAAAGGCCAGGGACAGGCTCATTAATTCGCCGTCGCCTAGTCAAAATCATCGTACGACTCCAGGTGAACGTTTGTCATCCTGTCCTGCCGAATGTTTGCAGATAACGACCGAGAATAAGGGGGTAGCTCCATTTGTCAAGGCCGAGATTAATAATGAGCCAGTGACGGCACTCTTAGATACTGGAAGTGTTGTTTCCTTTGTAAGCGAGAAGTGGTTTGGTCTGCATAAATCTGTGTGTAAATTTCCCGTCGTCCACCCGGTTTCCTTTTCCTGTGTGGCTGCTAATTCTTCTAGAGTTGAAGTCTTGGGAGTTGTGAAGTGTAAGATTCGTGTTGCTAATTTTTCGTGGAAATTTCCGTTGTATGTGGCCAAAGATTTACCGTGTCCTGTAATCTTTGGATCTGATTTTTTCGCTTACTCAGGCTTGGTTTTGGATATACAGGAAGGGTCCTGCTGGTTCAAATTTTGTCGTGATGTTCGGGTTCCTGTATTGCGGTCTAACTCGAGTTCTTCTTTTGCCGTGGTGCCCTCTGAGGACGAAAAGGGCTCCGATCTTAGCCATTTGCCCGAGGATCAGGCCAAGAGCATTAGGGAGTTGTGTGATGCCTTTCCCGAGGTTCTGACGGAAAAATTGGGGATGACTAACTTGTTGGAGTACAAGATAGAGGTCTCAGATTCTATTCCTGTTAGGAGTCCGCCCTATCGTCTTTCTCCCCCAAAAATGCGAGCATTGAAGGAGATCATCGATAACATGTTGCAGGAGGGAATAATTCGGCCTTCCACGTCCGCTTACTCCTCACCCATATTTCTCGTGCCTAAGCCTCAGGGAGGTTACCGTCCAGTTTTGGATTATAGGTCATTGAATAAGAAGGTGATATTGCAATCTGTTCCGCTCCCAGACTTGCATTCCTGTTTTTCGTGGTTCAGAAAGGCTAGGTATTTTACCGTCCTGGATTTAAACCAGGCATATTATCAAATCCCTTTGGCAGAGGAGTCCCGTCATTTGACAGCCTTCGCAACCGACTGGAACCTCTACGAATTTTGTCGATTGCCCTTTGGCATTTCCACTGGCGCTGCGGTGCTTAGTAGGCTTCTAGATCAGTTGTTTTCGGATATTAAATTCAGTTATCTTTATCATTACCTCGACGATGTCGTCATCTATTCGGAAACCTTTGAGGAGCACCTTGACCACCTGCGCGAAGTGTTGTCTAGACTGCGTAACGCTGGCCTGACGGTTAAATTGTCGAAGGTTTCCTTTGCAAAGCCGCAGATGTCCTTTTTAGGCCATATAGTGTCATCTAATGGAGTTTCAGTCGACCAGTCTCGCACCCGGGCCATTGATGAGTTCAGACCCCCACAGGACGTTAAAGGCGTCGCCCGCTTCATCGGGATGGTAAACTTCTTCCGTAAGTTTATCCCTAACCTTGCTAAGCGTGCTGGGCCTCTTAACGCCCTCCGGCGTAAAGGGGTGAAGTTTGAATGGGGTACTTCACAACAAGCAGCCTTCGAGGATCTGAAGTTGGCTATAACTAATGCTCCCATACTTGCGATGCCCGATTTTTCCAAAACCTTCATTGTTCAGACCGATGCTTCAGCCTCGGCGGTTGCAGCTGTCTTAATGCAGGAATCCGACCTGGGCCGGCGACCTGTTGCTTACGCTTCCAGGACCTTGACTCCTCTTGAAAGTAAATATTCAGTCTATGAGTTAGAGGGTTTGGCTGTGTTGTTTGCCCTAGAGAGGTTTCGAATGTATTTAGAACATGTAAAATTCGAGCTTGAAACCGATAACCAAGCGTTGAGCTGGGTCCTGGGTAAACCTAGGAAAACGGGCCGTCTAGCTCGGTGGGCCATAAGAATATCGGCGTTGACAAATGGAGCTACCCCCTTATTCTCGGTCGTTATCTGCAAACATTCGGCAGGACAGGATGACAAACGTTCACCTGGAGTCGTACGATGATTTTGACTAGGCGACGGCGAATTAATGAGCCTGTCCCTGGCCTTTTGCCGGTCTAGTCAGATACCTTTCGGCCCTTTCGTGCAATCCCTCGCTACATGACCCGGGGTCCCACAGCGAAAACATACAACCTTCGAAACCCTAGGCGGCCCCTCGGTACTCGAACCACGGCTAGGCCCTTGTGCCTGAAGAGATCTAGAAGGGCACTTATTACGGAGATGATCAGACGCGCCGCAGCCAAAACATATTTTTAACGGGGCGGGTTTACGAGTAACAGCACGCTCAGATACACCCCGGCCAGAAGAAGGACCAGGATCGCGAAGCGAGTCGGCATGTCGAATGCCCTCCGCCGAGACGACCATAGCTTCCAACTCGGCAAAGTTACGAGGCTGAGACACAAAACACAAGCAAGAACGATACGACGGAGTAATCCCTTCCACGATAGTCGAAACCACCTGCTCCTCCGTATAATCAAGTGCGAATACCCTGGCATAAAATTTAATGTCAGAAATAAATTCTGATAAGGTCTCATTTAAACGTTGCACACGAAAGTAGAATTGTTGCACCAAAGAATTAAGAGCCCTAGCGGGGATAAAGTGAGTTAGTATATGGGCATGAAACTGATGCAACGATAATTGTTCCGATATAGCATTAACAATCTTATCAGAAAGAACTCCGACAGTATGCGGATAGATCACCTGTAAAATTTGTGCATGCGTCAACCCAAATACTTGAGCGTGATCCAAGAATTCGACAAGAAAACGAAGAAATGCAACCACATCACTCGCCGAATTCACTGAGTAGCGCGGGCTGTCCTTCAGCATGTTATTCAATGGGTGAGGAATACTCGAAAATGGTGAAACCTGCGGCGACAAAGGTGGCTGTTGCCTCGTAGTCTGTTTTGAAGAACGCTCTAAAGATGAGAAATGCGGCTCGAGGGAAGTTCGCTGCCCGTCAGGCCCAAGGTCAGGAGTGGGTTGGTTTAACTCGCCTACCACCGCCGCAGTGGAAGGAAACACTGGCTTAGTCTTGATGGACGGGTCAGCTAGCCAAGTCTCAACTTTCTCTAAAAGCGTAGAAGATTTGACCTGTAAATCCTGAACCTGATTTAACACCTCCTCCTTTAAGTCTAATGACAGCAAATCACCTACACGATGAACATAATGCATCAAACGACCCTGCACTCTCTTAAGTTGATGGGGCGAAGCGACGTCGCTCTCCAGAAAATCCATCACTGAGGCGATATCAGAGAGGTTAGTCTCAATAAGGGATACCGAACTCGTGACCTCGCTTTCGGTATAACAGGACGCTGAGACATTCCGATGTAAATTGTTCCTCAACAAGAGTTCATCGGCCTTAACTGTCCCTTTCGATTCCAAATTTGCCGAGTTGGAAGCTATGGTCGTCTCGGCGGAGGGCATTCGACATGCCGACTCGCTTCGCGATCCTGGTCCTTCTTCTGGCCGGGGTGTATCTGAGCGTGCTGTTACTCGTAAACCCGCCCCGTTAAAAATATGTTTTGGCTGCGGCGCGTCTGATCATCTCCGTAATAAGTGCCCTTCTAGATCTCTTCAGGCACAAGGGCCTAGCCGTGGTTCGAGTACCGAGGGGCCGCCTAGGGTTTCGAAGGTTGTATGTTTTCGCTGTGGGACCCCGGGTCATGTAGCGAGGGATTGCACGAAAGGGCCGAAAGGTATCTGACTAGACCGGCAAAAGGCCAGGGACAGGCTCATTAATTCGCCGTCGCCTAGTCAAAATCATCGTACGACTCCAGGTGAACGTTTGTCATCCTGTCCTGCCGAATGTTTGCAGATAACGACCGAGAATAAGGGGGTAGCTCCATTTGTCAAGGCCGAGATTAATAATGAGCCAGTGACGGCACTCTTAGATACTGGAAGTGTTGTTTCCTTTGTAAGCGAGAAGTGGTTTGGTCTGCATAAATCTGTGTGTAAATTTCCCGTCGTCCACCCGGTTTCCTTTTCCTGTGTGGCTGCTAATTCTTCTAGAGTTGAAGTCTTGGGAGTTGTGAAGTGTAAGATTCGTGTTGCTAATTTTTCGTGGAAATTTCCGTTGTATGTGGCCAAAGATTTACCGTGTCCTGTAATCTTTGGATCTGATTTTTTCGCTTACTCAGGCTTGGTTTTGGATATACAGGAAGGGTCCTGCTGGTTCAAATTTTGTCGTGATGTTCGGGTTCCTGTATTGCGGTCTAACTCGAGTTCTTCTTTTGCCGTGGTGCCCTCTGAGGACGAAAAGGGCTCCGATCTTAGCCATTTGCCCGAGGATCAGGCCAAGAGCATTAGGGAGTTGTGTGATGCCTTTCCCGAGGTTCTGACGGAAAAATTGGGGATGACTAACTTGTTGGAGTACAAGATAGAGGTCTCAGATTCTATTCCTGTTAGGAGTCCGCCCTATCGTCTTTCTCCCCCAAAAATGCGAGCATTGAAGGAGATCATCGATAACATGTTGCAGGAGGGAATAATTCGGCCTTCCACGTCCGCTTACTCCTCACCCATATTTCTCGTGCCTAAGCCTCAGGGAGGTTACCGTCCAGTTTTGGATTATAGGTCATTGAATAAGAAGGTGATATTGCAATCTGTTCCGCTCCCAGACTTGCATTCCTGTTTTTCGTGGTTCAGAAAGGCTAGGTATTTTACCGTCCTGGATTTAAACCAGGCATATTATCAAATCCCTTTGGCAGAGGAGTCCCGTCATTTGACAGCCTTCGCAACCGACTGGAACCTCTACGAATTTTGTCGATTGCCCTTTGGCATTTCCACTGGCGCTGCGGTGCTTAGTAGGCTTCTAGATCAGTTGTTTTCGGATATTAAATTCAGTTATCTTTATCATTACCTCGACGATGTCGTCATCTATTCGGAAACCTTTGAGGAGCACCTTGACCACCTGCGCGAAGTGTTGTCTAGACTGCGTAACGCTGGCCTGACGGTTAAATTGTCGAAGGTTTCCTTTGCAAAGCCGCAGATGTCCTTTTTAGGCCATATAGTGTCATCTAATGGAGTTTCAGTCGACCAGTCTCGCACCCGGGCCATTGATGAGTTCAGACCCCCACAGGACGTTAAAGGCGTCGCCCGCTTCATCGGGATGGTAAACTTCTTCCGTAAGTTTATCCCTAACCTTGCTAAGCGTGCTGGGCCTCTTAACGCCCTCCGGCGTAAAGGGGTGAAGTTTGAATGGGGTACTTCACAACAAGCAGCCTTCGAGGATCTGAAGTTGGCTATAACTAATGCTCCCATACTTGCGATGCCCGATTTTTCCAAAACCTTCATTGTTCAGACCGATGCTTCAGCCTCGGCGGTTGCAGCTGTCTTAATGCAGGAATCCGACCTGGGCCGGCGACCTGTTGCTTACGCTTCCAGGACCTTGACTCCTCTTGAAAGTAAATATTCAGTCTATGAGTTAGAGGGTTTGGCTGTGTTGTTTGCCCTAGAGAGGTTTCGAATGTATTTAGAACATGTAAAATTCGAGCTTGAAACCGATAACCAAGCGTTGAGCTGGGTCCTGGGTAAACCTAGGAAAACGGGCCGTCTAGCTCGGTGGGCCATAAGAATATCGGCGTTTCAGTTCGATGTACGGCACATTCGAGGCTCGGACAATGTTGTGGCCGATTCGCTTAGCCGCATGTTCACTGGTCAGCCTATTCAGGATGATGACTCTTCTGACCCTGAGGTCCTAACTTCTTTACCCCTGGCTGGAGCGATCTTGACTGATGCCCCGTTGTTATACCATGATCTTGCTAAATTCCAAGTGGAAGATCCTATCTTAGGGCCTATTGTCCAGCAGTTGAAAGAAGGCAAGATTGTTAACCCATATGTGTTAAGAAATGGTGTCCTTTGCTGTCCCTCCCGCTCTGATCACAAGATGAAAGTTGTTGTTCCATCGGTATTAGTACCTATGATATTTAAATATTTCCATGAAACTCCTTTGGCTGGTCATCTGGGAGTGTTTAAGACCAGGGAGAAAATTCGCGAAACCTTTATTTGGAAGGGGCTGGATGCTGAAGTCCGTGAGATGGTCAAAGCGTGTAAGATTTGTAGGATGAGCAAGCCTGCCCTTAATACTCGGGTCGGCCTGTTGTCTTCTACCCAGGCTACGCGACCCATGCAACGTCTATTTATAGATTATGTGGGACCCCTCCCCAAGTCAAGGACGGATGGCAATAGATTTATATTTGTTTGTGTCGACGGCTTCACTCGTTTTTCTTGGTTTTTTCCGACGAGGTTAGCCACGGCAGAGTCCACCATAAGGTGTTTAAAAACCATATTTTCTTCTTTTGGTCCGAGCCAGTACTTGGTGTCCGATAATGCGAGGGCGTTCACGTCGAATTTGTTCAGAAAGTTTTGCTTTAGCCTGTCCATTACGCATGTGACAACGTCCCCGTACCACCCCCAACCCTCTTATGCAGAGAGAGTCAACCGCAATTTGCGGGCCGCTCTCATCGCCTTCCATCATGACGATGTTTTGAGATGGGATACTTCGTTGCCATGGCTGGCTTTCGCATTTAATTCTGCTGTACATGAAGCGCATCAGTTTTCTCCTGTGTCTCTTATGTTCTCCTTCGTTCCCAACTCTCCACTCAGTAATCTCTGGAACATTGATGAACTGTTACCAGAGAGGATTGACCCCCTTAACATCAGGGCAATTTGGAAAAAGGCTAAGGAAAACCTCAAGGTGTCCTATGAGAAGAAGAGAGAACGTTACAATGAGGGGCGCCGACCGACCGATCTCGCTGTAGGAGATAATGTTTTTGTTAAGAATTTCGTGCCTTCCGGGAAGCTCGCTCCTAGATTCCGAGGACCGTATGAAATTATTGATTTCTTAACGCCGGTCACCTTGTTGGTAAAGGATCCGGAGACGGAGAGAGTCTTCCGAGTTCATCTTTCGCAAGTAAAGCCTGCTTAGCGTTTCAGCTACGGGTACCTTGGTTTCATGTGGTATGAAGCTTTAACTTGGTTATCCGGAGAGTTTTGACTCATTTCCATTCTTGTCGGAGATATGCTCTTCCATTAGTTAGTTTAAGTTTGTTCTTCCCTTTTTAAGAAAAACAAATCTGGATGTATTATTTATTTATTATGAATGATTTAATGTGAGTCCTCCCGGAGTCCTATCGCACCCGTACTGCTCCCATGCCCCCCGGTCCGGTCCCCTACACTGCATTGGCCCCCTGTACCCTGTACCGGTGGATGGATATCTTCCGACATCTTTGCTGGCCTTCTGCTTTATTTTACAGTGGACTGGAGTATCCACCTACGCCCACTGCTCCATGAGAAGGGCCCCTCGTGGCTGCGATTCCTGGCGATCATTGACTCCAGCCGCCGTGTCTTACGGCTACCGAGTTCAGAAGGATGGGGATTTCCAGCGTCTGAGTGGCCTAAGGAGGCTCCGAGACGGTCCGCTACTGTGGCCGTTGTCCTGCATGCATGCCGCTCAATGTTTGGTTGGGTTGTATCCCAGCTATGATGGTTGCCGGCCCTGATGGCCCACCTTTCCCCTGGCGATTGCTGGGGACATCTTCATTGAACTGAATGTTGCCATATCCCGGGATATACTTGTCAAAGACTCGCTACTTCATTGTGGTGTACAGTAAGAAACTAATTTTGATACAGCAAGAATGTAAAGTCAGAGATAGGCTTGGCAAAGACTCGCTACTTCATTATGGTGTATAGTAAGAAAGTAATTTCAGTGCTAATCTTGGCAAGAACTCGCTATTTCGTTTAATGTACAGCAAGAATGTAAATTCAGAGATAATCTTGGACTCACTACGTCATTTTGGTGAACAGCAAGAGTATTAATTTTATATATTATCTGGGCAAAGACTTGTTTCTTCATTTTAATGTGCAGCAAGATGTTACTTTGGTATATAGTTATTTATTGTAAAGCAAGAACACTATTGTATATCCAGCAAGTATCCAGGATAATGAACTTTATGCGGCTGATCTTTATGTAAGGAAAACACTTTGGTCAACCCTGGGTTGGTGTTTTGGGGGGGAGGTCTGAACCGTGTGTTTGGTCTCCTCCCGCCTTAAAGGACTTGGTACCTGTGCTGTGCTCCTAGCGAGCTCATTGAAAATTTACTACCATCATTGTGCGTATTTCTGAATGTCCTAGGCATTGATTGTGTAATAAATGTGTCTCTCCCTGTTCCTCACTTATGGCTCCATGGACAAGGAATTCTTTCCGTCCTGGGGCGTCCCTCCGTATTTGCATTTCTTTCGTATGTCGATCGTCTGCCATGCTCCCTCGCGTGTACTTACCCCCTCCCGGCTTCTCCGAGAGAGGGGCGTGATGACGTTGGTATCGGGACCTACCCCTCCCGGCGAGCCAGTGTGCCTCGCCGGGCGGTGGTCCGTCTCACTTACCTGCTGCTCTTGGTGGAGAGCACTACTCTTGGGTCGAACCGAGGACCGTGAGAGGGGCATGGGAGGTAAGATCTACGGGCTTGCTATGTGTTGGTAGGATGATGGGAGGAACTAGGAACTTGTACAGATATGTAACGCCATGTATCTGGTTGTAATTGATAAGGAACGGCTTGGTGCCGAGATATTTTGTGAAAGTAACGTAAAGTAACTTAAGGTGTTGTACGTTTCTTGTAACATGAAAGAAAGATTCCAGAATGTTCTGGACGTGTAGTTAGGAAGTATGCGTGTCATTGTGAGTTCACTGATAGTAGAGTTTTCCTTACCTTGTAGCTGGCGAGCTGTATATACGTTGTAGCGCTGTAGTGATTAGTAAGACATTTATTTGGTACCAAGGTGCGCAGCTTACGTTATGTTAAACCTTTTATTAGAGGAGTGGAATTCCTCTTATATTTTACAAGGATGAGAAATGGAAACGGGTTAAAACCCTTCCTTAGTTATGTTATGTTGGTTTTCGTGCGCTTCCGAATTGGTTTGTTTTACATTGTCTATGAATAAAGTTGTTGTCAAGCTGTTTGAATTGGGACTTGACATTATCCTCTGGGTTGGACCTTACTTTTATATCCAGATCCCTGGCCCGCTCTCCTTTGGGTCATCCTGCCGGGGGTACGGCACAGATACTAATAGCATTGCGGTTTAATGCCTCCCGTAGTATGTTTATTAAAATGGGACATTTTGGAGGAATTCATAAGGCCACTGTTTCACGGACTATATAAATACTTCTGTACTAATTGCACAAGCAATTCTATGTCCTTACAAGTAAAATTCGGACAAAGTCTATTGCTTTTTTCCTCCATTTTACCTACAAGAAGTAAACAAAACATTATCGATAGTCATCTTTTCTTGCAAGTCACAGCAAAACATTATCGACAGTCATTTTTTTCTCGCAAGTCACTGCTACCAAAGTCGTATATTTCCTTCTTCACCTCAGTTTAACTTAGGCCGGTCATTATAAGACTCAACATCGGTTTAAACTCAAGTTGCAGTTTAACTTAATCTTCAGTTTAAACCCTCATTATAATACCGGCCCTAATTCACGTAAATATATATTTCTAAGAAAGATAATTGTAAGAAATTACAGACAACAATTAAGAGATATGAATAATCCGGCTCTGAGACGACTGAAACCGGATGTGTGAAAATGGAATAAAAAGATAATTCATGGGAACTTGTATTTTCTATGGAAAAAAATATAAAGAAATAAAATATGACATGTCATAAACATCCGGACCCTAGTCGTGGGCAATCCAGACCAGAAACATGTAATTCCTTAAAAGTTGTACCACACCCGATCATGGTACGTTCCATGTGTCCTTTATTTTACATTTCTTGCTCTTTTTTCCACAATTTTATTGAGGTGGAAGTGAACAGACACTCCTCAACTGTGATACAATTGAAACCAACTGTAGTAGAATAATTTATCAGTCATCATCGCTTAGGTTTTCGCCGTTTCTGTTTCCATGCGATGTATATCGATTACTAGAATAATGATTACTAGAATGTATCGATTACTATAATGTAAAGACTGTAATTTTATTTCAAGGAGTAAATTACGAATGAGAATTTCATGTTGTAAAAAGTAACGATCGCAAGTAAAATTACTAAATTCGCTAGAATTAATTCGTTTACTTTTATTCAATTACTTCTCGACTCTGATTAAGACGAAAAACTCAGTCCCCGAGCGAAAGAAATTAACCATGTGCAATTAAAATCCCCGGTCTTGTTAGTAATCGAACTCGTGGCCTTCTGAACAGAATAGCGGTGCACTGACCATGCATCGAAGGAGCTGGACGATAACTTTCATTAACTTAAATGATTCTTGAAAACTATCAGCGATTGTGATAGAAAAACTGGCCAGAGGTGTGGGAAATCTTTAAGAAAAGTAATATACGGTATTTCCTACCAGTAAATCTACTGGCACTTAAACGTTGACCAACTGTGTTAACATTCGATTCGGCAACGTACAACATGAAGGACATCAATCACACCACTAACGCCTGGGAATCAAGTCTCGTGCATGTTAAATATTGGTGTCTTCCTATTTCATTCTGTGTGGTTTGTTTATTCTAGTTACCATTATGAAAAAAACTGGTGAACAAGCATTACCTACACAACGCCAATATGTCTTCGTAGAACACTGCCCATTCACCACAATATCTGATAATTATATTGTCCCCAGAATACTCAGATTATCTTTTAGCAATTAGTTATTACTAATTATACGTTCAGTTTCTCAAATTTTGAACGAGATTCAGTTGACTGGTTGTGAATTGCTGGCGTGCAACTGTATGGAAAGTAGAGATCCGTATCGCCCAGCTGTCCACACTGGGCGCTAATTACACTTGGTATATTTACTGAAGTGACAAGCTTACTGTTACAGCCCTTGGCCATGCTAAATATAGCCTGGCCTACCACGGTTTTGAATTATGTGTTACTGGACTAAAGACGGCACTTTCTTCTGTCACGGACAACTGACAGCTCTCAAGCAAAAAACGAGGACAAAGTATCAGAATTCTTGAGATGTGAAGACATTGTTTCAGTAGCACATAAATACATCCCTTAATGAAAATGTCTTTTTTGTCATAAATATCATCGTTCGTAGAAATATATCATGCCAGACTTAATACTATTTAAGTTATGATTCCGTAACAGTCATATTATTGTCGACCTTGTTACACTGCGATGGACATTGTTGAATGGTATGGAAGTAGTCTTGGAGAAGAAATACAAGATGAAAATAAATAAGCCCAAAACAAAAGGACTGGAGTGCGGTCGAACGAAGTCAGGTGATGTAGGAAATATTAGATTAGAAAATGGTCTTAAAGGAAGTAGATGACTATTGTTACTTGGGTAGCAAAATAACTAATGATGGCAGAAGGAGGACATAAAATGTAGACTAGCACAAGTAAGGTATGCCTTTCTTAAGAAAAAAAAATTGTATTCACCTCGAAAATTGATATAGGAATTAGAAAAATGTTTTTGAAGACTTTCGTCTGGAGCGTGGCATGGTATGGAAGTGAAACATGGACGATAACTAGCCCAGGAAGAAAGAGAATAGAAGCTTTTGAAATGTGGTGTTACAGAAGAATGCTGAAGGTGAGATGGGTAGATAGAATCACGAATGTAGAGATTCTGAATCGAATATGTAAGAGGAGATCGATTTGGCTAAATTTGACCAGAAGAGATAGAATGATAGGGCACATCTTAAGACACCCAGGTCTTCTACAGCTGGTTTTTGAAGGAAGTGTAGGTGGTAAGAACGGTAGGGGTAGATCAAGGTATGAATATGACAAGCAGATTAGAGCAGATGTAGTAGTAATGTAGAAATGAAAAGGTTAGCACAGTATAGGGTGGCATGGAGAGCTGTATCAAACCAGTCCATGGACTGTTGACTCAAACAACAACACACTTATGAGGGCTCGGAAGTTGAGGAAAAATCCTTTCTTTCTCGAGTGTCCGATGACGAGGACCAACACAATACAGCATGTTCACATTCTGGATCATTGTAGGGCAGAAAATGGTGGATTTTACTTGTCCTCTTTTTCCCTTTTCCGGCGTTTTTTGGTTTGTTGGTACTCTTAAGCTTCTTTTAGGTAATAACTGCTTTTTTTGCAACACCACCTTCTATCGACTACATTTTTGCAGCCCGTTCTCAATTCGAATCATAATTCATCTATCACCTCTTTTGAAGAAGTTTAATATGCTGTGCCAAAACAGCGAACGTGACAATGCTCTTCCTATCCATTATTTCCCTTAAGGCCGGGCTGAGCGGCTCAGACGGTTGAGGCACTGGCCTTCTGACCCGAACTTGGCAGTCTAGACCCTGGCTCAGTCCGGTGGTATTTGAAGGTGCTCAAATACGTCAGCCTCGGGTCGGTAGATTTACTGACACGTAAAAGAACACCTGCGGAACTAAATTCCAGCAGCACGGCGTCTCTGAAAACCGTAAAAGTAGTTAGTGGGACGTAAAGCAAATAACATTATTATTATTATTATTATTATTATTATTATTATTATTATTATTATTATTATTATTATTATTATTATTATTATTATTATTATTTCTTTCTTTCTTTCTTTCTTTCTTAATCTGCTTACCCTCCAGGGTTGGTTTTCCCTCGGACTCAGCGAGGGATCCCACCTCTACCGCCTCAAGGGCAGTGTCCTGGAGCTTCAGACTCTGGGTCGGGCGATACAACTGGGGAGGATGACCAGTACATCGCCCAGGCTGCCTCACCTGCTATGCTGAACAGGGACCTTCTTGGCGAATGGGGAGATTGGAAGGGATAGACAAGGAAGAGGGAAGGAAGCGGCCGTGGCCTTAGCTTAGGTACCATCCCGGCATTTTCCTGGAGGAGAAGATGGGAAACCATGGAGAACCACTTCTAGGATAGCTGAGGTGGGAATCGAACCCACCTCTACTCAGTTGACCTCCAGAGACTGAGTGGACCCCGTTCCGGCCCTCGTACCACTTTTCAAATTTCGTGGCAGAGCCGGGAATCGAACCCGGTTCTCCGGGGGTGGCAGCTAATCACACTAACCACTATACCACAGAGGCGGACATTATTATTATTATTATTATTATTATTATTATTATTATTATTATTATTATTATTATTATTATTTTTATTATTATTATTATTATTACGCAGAAGTACAAAACAAAGAGCTTATATTTGTAACATTAGTCAATGAGATTAAAGAATGCGACAAAGTAAAATGGATCGAAAGATTGCAGCAGATTATTGATGCACGGTTTAGCAGGATGCCCCGAGGATGGTGGCCGAAAATAACCAAAGAGTTTCAACAACGCTTTGACCAAGGAGCTCGTCAAATTGATGTCAGGAATTTATACAATCGATTCAGACACAAGAGTCAGAATATTAATGCATATGAAACGGATAACCTCAAAGAAAATAATGCAATACAAATGCCATCTATGGTGAAGAACACAGACTTGTTCCTCAAAGTGAAACGAACGTTATTGACAAATATTGATGAATACTGTAAGAAGAAAGAGGCAAAAACAAGAACTAAGAAAATATTTAGCCAGGAAATAAATCAAGAAATATTCGAAATGATGAATGTAATCATAAAATCGGAACGAGTAGAACAGCAAATAACCACGATCGCCGAAATGAATGATGTGTTGTATGCATGCCAACAGACGTATGAGATGGTGACAGCTAAAGAAAAGAAGGCATCTGTCTGGAAAAGCTCTATCGAAGCCAAGATCAACAAATTGAATAGAAAATTGGAAATAATTGATGCCCACCGCCCAAATGAAAGAGCAAGTAAAGAGTTGATTAGAATGTGTAGAGAAAATCGAATTCATTCAAACAAGAGTAGGGATATTCAGAAGATGCGTGATACGATTCTTGAGAAAATAGCTATTTACAAGAAGAAGATAGTGATAGCTGAAAATCGTATAGCATCTAGGAACACAAACCAAAAGTTTGAGTTCAATAGGAAGACCTTCTATCGTGACCTTGAAGGCGACAGATTTACAGTAAGTGAAGATATTAATCTTGAAGAAACCAAACGCTTTTGGACTACAATTTGGCAATATGATGAAAGTCAAGATTATGAACAACTGATCCAAGAACTAAGTCCAGCGGAAGTGGAGGTAGATATGGATAGAGATAAGATAAAAGAGGTCATATCCAGGTGTATAAAGTACCTTGCGAACTGGAAAGCAACAGGACCTGATTTTGTATATAATTACTTTATTAAGAGGATGTATGCACTACATGAGAGGTTAGAACAACTAATCCACGAAATAATCCAAAACCCAGACTTGATCGATGAAGAGCTTTATGCTGGGATAACATATTTGATTCCAAAAGTCCCGAATGCAAACATACCGCAGCTCCTGAGGCCAATTACATGCCTTTCAAATTTATTCAAATTAATCAGCAAAGTGTTCACGGTAATAGTCAATGATTTCTGTGACGTGAACAATATTATCTCAAGTAATCAAATGGGAACACGCAACCGATGTCAAGGCGCTAAGGAACAAGCACTTATAAGCAAAACCATAAACGAAAAGTACAATAATAAATTGTGTACTGCTTGGGTGGACATTGTAATTAGTTTGATGATAATAATAATAATAAATAAATAAAAATATATAAATAAAATTACTCAAAAACTTAATAGAATTAATAAGCATAATTAACCAAAATGTCCGTAGTATGGGCGCCAGAGTTCACCAGAATGGATCCCTCGAATTTAGATAAGAGCATGATAAACTGTATATCCCAGGGCGTGTACATAATGCTGCGTACTGGTACATCTGCTGCAGGCCTTACCTAACCTCCTGAAAACGACTAATTATGTAGGAACTGCACCTAGGTTCATCAATAACACTGATTCTAAAATAGCTACCTATATTCTTAACAAATTCCGTGCATGAGCACCTCATCAACATACAACATTATACATATAATACACAAATAAAATATTGCTGGAAGACCCCATATTTACAACAACAACAATAATGAAAACCGTGGGAAAACGAAAGTGAGAACTAAGCTACCATTTGTAGATAGTCCGATGAACAATGTACATGTATGAAGATAAATACCCTTCACTGTCTCTATATCAATTCGACTTACCGATTCTCATAATCGGCAGTTATCACATCACACAGATACTGTACCTTGTACTACTGTGTTCACATATTTTAACACTTGTTGTAAAGATATATACACACGTCTGTCGATCCTCAACATATAAATTTATGGAAAGTCTGAGATAGCTTTCACCAACATATAATGCTAGGCCGCCACAAGTGCTACCATACTTAATGCGCAAGCACTCTCCACAATCAGCCACTTTCCACGAACATAACACGACTACGCTCCACGAACGTTTGAAGTCCAGTCCATTGCAGCCATGTCACTCCAGTACCGTGTATCAGCACCACTTCCTTCCCGTACAGTGCCTCAGTTGTAGTTGTAGTTATCTTCCTTCTCGTTCCTTTACAATCACCTCTACAATCACCCTTACAATGTTCCTTACAATGTCACTTATAATGTCTCCTTACAATGTCTCCTTACAATGTCACTTATAATGTCTCTTATAATGTCACTTATAATGTCCTGGTTGCCGCCGTATCATCAACCTTTATAGACATCAACATCCCCCTCCTCTCAGATGATACGTCTGGATTGGTGCTTGCCAGCCAATCATGAGTGATCTCTAGTCAAGACCAAGCCCTGAACTACTCCTTTCTCCCAAGAGATAAACAAACACCCGGGAGTTTTACATGAATCACCAAATTTTCCCTGGTACAACAACAAGCTTATCTCATCAGGCTGGGATATATACATGAGTAATGGAATTTCCTGACACAAGTACATCACAACAGACACTGGGGCAGCCATATGACTCATTCAAATTACCAGAGTTATTAAAGCAATGTTTTCCCACTCATGCAAAACATATTACTCATACCTACATATGTGGATATCTTCCAGCTTACCAATATAAACGGCAAAATATACAAATGAAATACTGATAATAATAATAATAATAATAATAATAATAATAATAATAATAATAATAATAAATCAAATACTGACAATAATATCTCTAACTTCTACATATAATTCGGGGGTGTGATATATGTACTATCACATAACGCCCCCTTGGTGAATCGATGATATCACATATTATGATTCACCATAAAACAGAACTTCATACATAACCTTATAATGGCATAACTGAACACATAATTTACTGTAATAATGATATATACATTGCGTCTACTGCATTGTTTTCGCACACACGAAATACAATTTGTCCACACAATAATAATAATAATATGGCTATTTACACACAACTCTGATTGTTTCATATACCATTGAACACAATCCCTTCTTGCTACTGTACACAAAACTCATAATTGATAATATATACATCCAAGGTGCAGATCCTATCTCTTATATCTGCGAAGGCTATAGATATTAAATGTTCCAAGAACCTTGTTGTCAGCGGTTAGGAGCCTATAAGCACACTTGCCTATTCTACTTTCCACAATATACGGACCCTGATATAATGAAAAAACTATACATAAACGTAATATCGACATCGATAAGCGAGGAATGCGTACCGAAATAAAAACTAACTACGTCTAGACTACACTCTATCTCACACACAAGCATTCATCCCATTCGGTCACACAAGAATTATACAAACTTTCATTCGGAACATGCATAAAAAAGAAATCCCTCTTTCTGAAATGCGCGGGAATCTCACAATATTTACTCTTCCACAAACTCATAATTAATGCAAGCAAACAGATCACATACTTTTTCACACATTCCACATCGATATCACTCAGCACGTCATTCAAATCATTCACACAAGTCTCAGAATTAAATAAAACATTACACACTCGCTTGAATGTACTTTCTTTCATCTCACGCACACTTCCATTCTCACTCACGCTCACTCTATTACTGAAATTCTTACCATAATACACTTTGAAATTGCTGTCATTACTACTTAATGACCCAACAATTAATCCATCTTCACCACCTTCCATATCAGTTCCTACTTGCACCACCTTCATGCCAACAACACTGCTACTTTCGACTCTCTTATCAGAAGTTTCATTAATCTCAAAGTCACCATTTTCACACATAATGGACCTAACTTTACTCTCCTCACATACACTTAAATCAACAAAAACATCCTCATGATGTATACTCCGTGAACACTCTTCACTTACTAAACAACCTTCATCAACTTCACAAAAAACTTCACTTTCAATTTCAGAAACTTCTACAAGATTATCGATCGCAGCACCGCTATTACCATCACCACTAGCACAAAGTAAGACATCCGACACATCTTTCTTACTTTCATCACGCCCCCTATTCTCAAAATCTCCCTGAACACAAAACACGTGGTCATACAATAATTCCTCTTTCACGTCTACCTCGTAACTTACCTGTTTCATCGCGTGAATCGGAATTTCGGTATCGGACTGCCTATCTGACCCAACTAAGAAGTCCGATTCCGGTTTAAATTACTTGACATGGACTGTTCACTATTATCATGTCTCTGCACTTGATCTGGAGGTCTTTGATCCGTACGCCCCCTACTTTCTGATTCCCCTTGATTAGGTCTTCTGCCATAATATTCCTGGTGATTAACTCCCTGATTAGACTGTCTGTTTCCCCTTCCGGAATTACCACCCTGATTCCCTTGCCTAGAATGACCGAAATTCTGATTATTCCTATCTCCCCCTAGCTGATTACCTTGTCTCCCATTATCCCCGCAATTCCTACCTTCACTTTGCCTAGTCCTCCCCTGCCCTTCCAAAGCATCAAACCTCTCTAACAGCTGCTCTAATTCCTTGATCGTAACAATATTCTGCATACATGCAGCTAATCCGACCTTCTCAGGAAAATGCCTCAACATCTGGCGGACTGTATCTCTCTCCGATGCTAGACCTTCAATATTCTGGCTGATCAGAACATGCGCCAAGAAATATTCCGTCATAGATACACCTTCCTGAGGTTTATACTTGCCAAATAGCACGCGATCTCTTTCCCTTCCCTGAATAGCTTCACTCCAAAATTTAGAACTAAATTTCTCCCTAAATTCCTCCAAACTCGAAATACCCTGTCTATAAACTTGAAACCAAGATCTCGCTTCTCCAACAAATGCAACATCCAACATCTCATCAACTATACTCCATTGGATCAAACCATCGTCAAGATTCTTGGAAAACCGTTTCTCCACCGTTTTCAAGAATTCCATCGGATTAAACTGCCGACCATTAAACTTGGGTAATTCAGAGTCCTTCGTACAAGATACGTACCTATTACATATGCTGCTACCTACTTGGATTTGACTGATCTCCTGCCTTAACTTTACATGACATGCTTTAATTCCTTCTTCAACTACCATTCTGGCATTTCCTTCTACTGACTTGAGGTCTTTCTCCAATTTCTCAGTCTTTTCATCTATTCGCTTCGCTAAAACATTCTGGCTGGTTTTAATTCTATCTATTTCTTCGACTTTATCTTCCACTATTTTTATTCTCTTATCACATTCCTTGCTGTTTTCAACAAATTCCTTCCTAACAACATTAAATCGGCATTCGATTTTCTCAGTCAATTCCAAGCGTTGAGATTCAACCTTATTATTGACTTCCTGAATTTCTCTGCTTTGATGGTCAACCTTCTGGTTCAATTCATCTATTCTACCATTCACAGCACTGCTTAAATTATCAATTTTACTAGACAAATCAACACTCACTGAATTTAATTCCTTACTCTGATTCTCAATCTTACTAGACAGTTCCGTACTAACTGAATTTAATTCACTATTAATACTGTATATTTCATTGCTTAAAAAACTCAATTCACTCTTCAACTCTTTACTCTGACTATCAATCTTATTGGACAATTCAACATTATTATTGTCGATTTTACTGGACAGTTCAACATTATTATTATCGATTTTACTGGACAGCTCAACATTATTATTATCGATTTTACTGGACAATTCATCACTCTTACTATTAGAAACAACACTCTGATTATCAATTTTACTGTTAACAGCATTTAATTCACCCTTCAACTCATTAAGAAGCGATTTAAGGATATTGAACATTGAAGTCTCGCCTTGATCCCCTATATTCTGAGTTTGAGGCGGATTACTAGATTCCTCACATATCGTTGCCGATTTATCTTTCTTACTATCAGCCATTTCGCTACTCTCGTACCAGCAACTTTAAAAACCTCTCTATTTCTTAATTTTATAATACTCGACTCGCTACAACATTTCTTCATACTCCAACATACATATCACGTACATATAAAACACTTCACTGACATAGTTTGCAGAATTCCAACCACACCTGACAAGTGCACCTACGCTTATAAGCCTAACAGATGTACCAATCATCGAGCCCCACGTTGGGCGCCAATTGTAATTAGTTTGATGATAATAATAATAATAAATAAATAAAAATATATAAATAAAATTACTCAAAAACTTAATAAAATTAATAAGCATAATTAACCAAAATGCCCGTAGTATGGGCGCCAGAGTTCACCAGAATGGATCCCTCGAATTTAGATAAGAGCATGATAAACTGTATATCCCAGGGCGTGTACATAATGCTGCGTACTGGTACATCTGCTGCAGGCCTTACCTAACCTCCTGAAAACGACTAATTAGGTAGGAACTGCACCTAGGTTCATCAATAACACTGATTCTAAAATAGCTACCTATATTCTTAACAAATTCCGTGCATGAGCACCTCATCAACATACAACATTATACATATAATACACAAATAAAATATTGCTGGAAGACCCCATATTTACAACAACAACAATAATGAAAACCGTAGGAAAACGAAAGTGAGAACTAAGCTACCATTTGTAGATAGTCCGATGAACAATGTACATGTATGAAGATAAATACCCTTCACTGTCTCTATATCAATTCGACTTACCGATTCTCATAATCGGCAGTTATCACATCACACAGATACTGTACCTTGTACTACTGTGTTCACATATTTTAACACTTGTTGTAAAGATATATACACACGTCTGTCGATCCTCAACATATAAATTTATGGAAAGTCTGAGATAGCTTTCACCAACATATAATGCTAGGCCGCCACAAGTGCTACCATACTTAATGCGCAAGCACTCTCCACAATCAGCCACTTTCCACGAACATAACACGACTACGCTCCACGAACGTTTGAAGTCCAGTCCATTGCAGCCATGTCACTCCAGTACCGTGTATCAGCACCACTTCCTTCCCGTACAGTGCCTCAGTTGTAGTTGTAGTTATCTTCCTTCTCGTTCCTTTACAATCACCTCTACAATCACCCTTACAATGTTCCTTACAATGTCACTTATAATGTCTCCTTACAATGTCTCCTTACAATGTCACTTATAATGTCTCTTATAATGTCACTTATAATGTCCTGGTTGCCGCCGTATCATCAACCTTTATAGACATCAACATCCCCCTCCTCTCAGATGATACGTCTGGATTGGTGCTTGCCAGCCAATCATTAGTGATCTCTAGTCAAGACCAAGCCCTGAACTACTCCTTTCTCCCAAGAGATAAACAAACACCCGGGAGTTTTACATGAATCACCAAATTTTCCCTGGTACAACAACAAGCTTATCTCATCAGGCTGGGATATATACATGAGTAATGGAATTTCCTGACACAAGTACATCACAACAGACACTGGGGCAGCCATATGACTCATTCAAATTACCAGAGTTATTAAAGCAATGTTTTCCCACTCATGCAAAACATATTACTCATACCTACATATGTGGATATCTTCCAGCTTACCAATATAAACGGCAAAATATACAAATGAAATACTGATAATAATAATAATAATAATAATAATAATAATAATAATAATAATAATAATAATAATAATAATAATAATAAATCAAATACTGACAATAATATCTCTAACTTCTACATATAATTCGGGGGTGTGATATATGTACTATCACAACATTCAGAAAGCATATGATTCGTTGTCACATGAATACCTAATTGAATGCCTACGGAAGATACATATACCAGAAAACATAATTAAATTTGTCAATAGAACACTTGACAAACAGAGAACAACATTAATATGTGGAAATAAAGTGGTCGGTTACGTGAAAATAAATAGAGGAATATTACAAGGAGATGCTCTATCACCCAAGTTGTTCGTAATTGCTATGGAATCGTTAAGCAGAATTTTAAATAAGAACTGCGAGAAGATCCAAGCAGATGAACATGGAATAATTGAATGCAACCACCTCATTTTCATCGATGACATTAAATTGTTCGCCAAAGATGTGCAGACATTGAACGAGCTGAGCCAGTGGACGAATCAATGTCTCAACAACATGAGTTTTACAATCAATCAGCAAAAGTCAGCGAACAATATCAATTCGAACCATATCTTTGGAGAGAAGGTAAATGACGTGGAAGGATACAAATACCTAGGAATATTAGAAGACTCGAGAAATGTAATTAAACCCGAGAATAAAGTTATCATAGCCAACAAGATCGAATCACGGGTAACAAATGTATGCCAAACAAAGTTGAACGCGAGAAACCTGTTTGCAGCAATAAATGAGTATGCGTTATCAACTATTAACTATTATATTGGCCTGATCCCGTACGAGCACGAAGAATTTAACAACATTGATCTGAAGGTGAGAGGAATCTTGAGAGAGCATAATATCGTCAGAACAGCAGGTAATATGGAACGACTGTACCTGAAAAGACCTGAGTTAGGAAGAGGACTACAAAATATTTCTGAGAAGGCCGAATTGATTTTACTAGAATTATGTAAATATTTGGCAACAAACACAAGAACGAAGTTTATCGCAGAAAGTGAAAGAAGAAATGCAACCCATCTTGGACTGATTGAAGAACATTTGAAACGGAAGTACCTAATTGAGGACGGAAACGATGTAACGGTAAAAATAGTTAAGCAGAAACAAAAACAGATGCGAATGGATCGAATCATGGCTAAGTCAATGCATTACACATTGTTCCGTGAACAACAGGAGAAATTTGTTGACGTAAAACAGTCATCGTTATGGCTAATGAGGGGGAATATATCTCCACAGGAAGAAGGAATGTTCTGTAAGATACAAGACAGAAACATCTTCTTTAGTCATGGGAGTATATTCCAGAGGTGCCCACACTGCAACCAGGGCAATAAGACACTAGATCACCTGGCAACACAATGTGGACGAATGCTTAATTTGGACTACAAGAAACGCCACAATGATGTTGTCAGATGCTTGCATTTCATGTTCACCAAAATGTATGGGCTGAATAATTCTAAGAAAATAAAGAACTATAAAGTTGAAAATGTCATATCCAATCAGCGAATTAGAATAAAGTCAGACGTCATCATACAGACTGAGCTTCGCATTGAACACAATAAACCAGATCTGATGATACATGACCTTGTAAAGAATGAAATCCTATTAATTGAAGTTGGAATCACAAACAAAAATATCCTAAAACAGACTGATACCACTAAAGGAAGAAAGTACGAGATGCTAGCCAACGAACTCTCACTTATGTACAATGGGGCCAAGGTGACGATGGTCCCTGTGGTAATAACATGGGACGGGCTAGTTACCAACTTGTTCAAGAAGCACATGGACAAATTGGAAGTGAGCAAACAGCTACAGGCCCACCTACAGACCATTGTACTAAAAAGAACATGTGAGAGTGTGCTAATCGACTTCAGACGAGGCAACTTGGATAACGAGTTGTGGACGGAGGACTTGCAAACAATGATGGACCAGATGGAGGCGGTCCTGGTACCGTAAATGGTGTGCAAGAAGTGTGTATACAAATGCGTAGAATCATTGGATGTAACATGGACTTAAAAACTAATTGAATAAATTTATTATTATTATTATTATTCCCGGCTGGGTCGGAAATTTTAACCTTAATTCCCTTGCCTCGGTGACTGGATGTTTTTACTGTCCCCAACATCCCTGCAACTCACACACCACACAACTTTATAATAACATGCAGTTTTCTACACATGGCAGATGTCGCCCACCCTTGTCCGATGGTCTTCCTTACAGCACCAGGATAGAAATAGCCACAAGGCCACACGAAATTATTATTATTATCATCATCGTCATTTCATGTCAGGGAGATTACTTTTACGGTTGTCGATGTCCCGCGGTAGTTCTTTAAGGCGCCAATACATCTGCAGACACGAGACTCACATATTCGAGCACCTTCAGATATCACTGGTCGGAGCCAGAATCGAACCTGTCTTCTGGTAGCTCAGAAGGCGAACGTTCTACCGACTGAGCTACTCAGCTCGACTCTTGGTTAGGAGTTTGTGACGATATCACTCAGCTATCACGATGCACCCAAAATATCTATGTCTTAATCTACCGACTGCAAGCTTTCATTCTGTTAATTTGACTTGACATCAGCTGACTACTGCATTTCAGTTTAAGTCACATGTTACGTTCTCCCGATGTCCGACTCGTTGGTTGAATGGTCAGCGTACTGGCCTTCGGTTCAGAGGGTCCCGGGTTCGATTCCCGTCCGACTAGGGGATTTTAATTCAGAGGTAAGGATTTTTGCAGATGATGTTATTCTGTATAGAGTAATAAATAAGTTACAAGATTGCGAGCAACTGCAACGTGACCTCGATAATGTTATGAGATGGACAGCAGGCAAAGGTATGTTGATAAACGGGGTTAAAAGTCAACTTGTGAGTTTCACAAATCGGAAAAGTCCTCTCAGATTTAATTACTGCGTCGATGGGGTGAAAGTTACTTTTGGGGATCATTGTAAGTAGCCTAGGTGTTAATATAAGAAAAGATCTTTTTTGGGGTGATCACATAAATATGATTGTAAATAAAGGGTACAGATCTCTGCACATGGTTAATAGGGTTAATAGGACATATAAGTCTCTGGTAAGACCCCAACTAGAGTATGGTTCCAGTGTATGGGACCCTCACCAGAATTACCTGATTCAAGAACTGGAAAAAGTCCAAAGAAAAGCAGCTCGATTTGTTCTGAGTGATTTCCGACAAAACAGTAGCGTTACAAAAATGTTGCAAAGTTTGGGCTGGGAAGAATTGGGAGAAAGAAGACGAGCTGCTCGACTGAGTGGTATGTTCCGAGCTGTCAGCAGAGAGGTGGCGTGGAATGACATTAGTAGACGAATAAGTTTGAGTGGCGTCTTTAAAAGTAGGAAAGATCACAATATGAAGATAAAGTTGGAATTCAAGAGGACAAATTGGGGCAAATATTCATTTACAGGAAGGGGAGTTAGGGATTGGAATAACTTAGTAAGGGAGATGTTCAATAAATTTCCAATTTCTTTGCAATCATTTAAGAAAAGGCTTGGAAAACAACAGATAGGGAATCTGCCACCTGGGCGACTGCCCTAAATGCAGTTCACTATTGACTGATTGATTCTTCTGGCTCGGGGACTGGGTATTTGTGTCCGTCCCAACATTCACCTCTTCATATTCACACAGCACACTACACTACCTACCACCACAGAAACACGCAATAGTGATTACATCCCTCCATATAGGGTTGGTATCAGGAAGGGCAACTGGCCGCAAAACAGGGCCACATCTATATGTGCGACATAGTTCGCAACCGCGAGCCCACAGGTGTGGGAAAAGCGGTAGGAAAAGAAGTTACGTTCTCCCGGTAAGGACGTACTGCAAACACCTCCTCCTCAATCATTTGTCTGTCCTGATTTGTTTTCTCCAAGTCCGGCAGTCTGTAGCTATAAGGGTAGCCGCGTGGAATGATTTCCCCACCAGGAACTGCGATTGGTCCACCCATCGGATTGGGTTCGTTACTTGCAGTTTCTCCCCATTAAGCCCCAGAGGCCCTTAACTTAGGAGCGTAGGTTGGCGACCAAGGGGCTCTTAGCTGAGTCCTGCCATTGCTTCCACTTACTTGTGCCAGTCCCCTCGCTTTTATTTATCCTATGCGACCTCTCTTGGTCAACTCTATTGTTTTCCGATAATGACGGTATGAGATTCTCGAGGCCTAAGGAGTCTTTCACTTTCACGCCCTTCGTGGCCCTTGCCTGTTTTGGTCGATACCTTCATTTTTCGAAGTGTCGGATCCCTTCAATTTTTCCATCTGATTAGTGTCATATGTCAGGCTCCATGGCTAAATGGATAGCGTGCTGGACTTTGGTAACAGTGGTCCCGGGTTCGAGAATGTTAATCATAATTGGGTAATTTCGCTGACACAGGGGCTGGGTGTATGGGTCGTCTTCATCATCATTTCATCTTCATCACGACGCGTAGGTCGCCTAAGGGAGTCAAATCAAAAGACCTGCATCTGGCGAGCCGAACTTATCCTCGGACACTCCCGGCACTAAAAGACATACGCTAATTCATTTTTCATTAGTGTTATATAGAAGATGGTTGCTCAGTTGTACTTCCTCTTGAAATACAGTAACAGTTACCAACACCACTCTTCTCATTAATCTCTCGCTCCACCACAAGCTTCTCCGAGGTGCCTGTTTTAGTAATATGCCCGATGTAACGGAGGTCTATAAAAAAATAATAAAAAAATTCTTCCAGCGCGGACGTATTGGCTCAGTCTATGAAATTCGGAAAATGCGTCGGTAAACTCACATCTCGAAGCCCTCTATTTTCCACTTAACTGCCTGTTTGACTGTCCAGGTCTCAGGTGACAATGGGGAATATTAGGGAGTGAGACAGTTGCAGTTTATTAGTAACTGTGCGGTTTTCCGTATTCTACTCAGCTTTGAGGTACTAAAAAGAGCAAAATACATAATAATAATAATAATAATAATAATAATAATAATAATAATAGCTTCATATTAGACTAACTAGTGTTATGGTTTTCGGAAACGCCGAGGTGCTGGAATTGTTTCCCACAGGACTTTTTTTTATGAAATAGTAAATTTACTAAACAGAGAATGGTTTATCTGAGCACCCTCAAATATCTTGGATTGAGTTGGGTTCGAACCCAGCAGTTCGGGCTGCAAACTTATTTACTTCAGTCAGATTTCCTAGTAGTTAAATTGAGAATTCTACTGTGTATAGTTGGTCTACATCCCGAACAGTTTAGCTTCTAAATTAGTTCGCAAACCACGTCTTGATCTGTTTTACCAACGCTTACTGTTGAGACACAATATGAACACGGATCTTACCATTTGTACTACGGAATGCAGTACCTAGAAAAGAACACGAATGAAAAAATATAAGTCGTAAACAAATGTGCCACAACTGGAAACACGATGAGTGTACTTTCTTTCTTTCTTAATCTGTTTACCCTCCAGGGTTGGTTTTTCCTTCGGACTCAGCGAGGGATCCCACCTCTACCGCCTCAAGGGCAGTGTCCTGGAGCGTGAGACATTGGGTCGGGGAATACAACTGGGGACGATCACCATTACCTCGCCCAGGCGGCCTCACCTGCTATGCTGAACAGGGGCCTTGGTGGGGGATGGGAAGATTGGAAGGGATAGATAAGGAAGAGGGAAGGAAACGGCCGTGGCCTTAAGTTAGGTAGGCCTACCATCCCGGCACTTGCCTGGAGGAGAAGTGGGAAACCACGGAAAACCACTTCCAGGATGGCTGAGGTGGGAATCGAACCCACCTCTACTCAGTTCCAGCCCTCGTACCACTTTTCAAATTTCGTGGCAGAGCCGGGAATCGAACCCGGGCCTCCGGGGGTGGCAGCTAATCATGCTAACAACTGCACCACAGAGGCGGCGATGAGTGTACTTACTAACAACAAATGACATTAAACCGAGAAAATGAAATTATTAAGAATAAAATCAAACGAGAAAGTAATGAATTACTCACCTGTAATGACTGGTATATGACGAAAATTATATCCCATGAAGGAAATACTCCACTAATCTCTGAGTCACTGGAAACCTCTACCGATGTATCACTGTCTTTGTCACCAGCTCCCAAACAAATGACCTAAGTTTTCTACGAAGCAACTGATATTTTCCCATGCCATGATTTAACACCTTTCGTGAATGGTGTATTAATACGAAGTGTTTAGACCTATTATTATTATTATTATTATTATTATTATTATTATTATTATTATTATTATTATTATTATTATTATTATTATTATTATTATTATTATTATTTTGCTATTTGCTTTACGTCGCACCGACACCGTTAGGTCTTATGGCGACGAGGGGATAAGAAAGGCCTAGGAATAGGAAGGAGGCGGCCGTGGCCTTAATTAAGGTACAGCCCCAGCATGGGAAAATTGGAAACCACGGAAAACCATCTTCAGGGCTGCCGACAGTGGGGTTCGAACCCACTATCTCCCGGAGGCAAGCTCATAGGTGCGCGCCCCTAACCGCACGGCCAAATCGTCCGGTATAATAATAATAATAATAATAATAATAATAGTAATAATAATAATAATATTTCTGTGGTGTAGGGGTAGTTTACCTGCCTCTTACTCGTTAGCCCGAGGTTCAATTTCTGGCCAGTCCAGGAATGTTAATTGTGGACTGAGTGATGGAAAGGTGTTTTCGTGCGGTCTCGTGAGACAAATTAAGACGATGCTTGAGAAGAGAAGTAGCGAACTCGGTCGCGGAAGTTAAGCTGTACGGCTGAGAATACCGTCACGTTAATCAGGAGACACTCTAATATCTACAGGTCAAGGACCTTAATGGCCTATAAGCGTCATGGGTTTGTATTATTATTATTATTATTATTATTATTATTATTATTATTATTATTATTATTATTATTATTATTATTATTTGCTGTAATGACATGTAGCACAATAATTCTTACCTCCTTTTACAGAAGACACAGCCATTCCAGAACCGTTTATGTTCGTACTGATTTACATTTCATCAAGCCATTCACGTTCGGCGAGACAGCTTAGCCAAGCGGTGATTGCAAAACAGATATAAGACCTATGTACATTTCTCCGGTATACTGGAAGCATAGAATCAGTGATATGGCTTTGTACTCAGAAGACGAGAGAACTAGTACAGATTCTTTGGCTGTTCCCCTGTTTAGTAGCCTCTTACGACATGCAGGGGGGGGGGTACAAATAATGCATCCTTTGACTACACCCACAGGAGAGATAAAGAGTTGCTAAAAATCGAAAGAAATATGTAGTATCATTATCGACGTCCAGCAACATGGTCGCCGATTCAGCAAACAGTTTTACTGCCAGAAATATTCGCAAGATACGTATTATGAGAAAAATTCTGCTGCCTTCGGTGACGTTTCAGTCTCTAAGGGGCTTTGCTGTGACCAAGACAGAACCAATCAAAGGCAGTGAGGAAGAAGATGACGAAGACTTAGGCTCCTATTCACCAACGTCGGTAACGTTTGCTGTTATCTTAGATTTAAAATACTCGAATAATGTCATTATCTCGAATAACGCTCACTTCTGTGATCACCATATAATTTATTATCTCCATTTAGCAAAACTAAGTTTTCGTTTCAATCTGAATTTGAATCTAAATTTTTAATACTAACGCATGGAAAACAAATGACTACGTGCTGCCGCCACTATCGAATGTAAACAAGTTTTGATTTCATTCGGAGTTTGCAATTAATTTATCATAAATTACGTCCGCTATTGATCAGAAACGAAGTAGGAAGCCTAACTGGACTTTCCAAGAGAATGAATTGTTATTGAATTTTGTGACAGAAATCATTTACATCGTCGAGAAAAAGAAAACAAATTGTAGCTTATACATTGTATTTTCACTGAAAAATAAGACAGTTATACCTTAATTCTTGATTAAAAAGTCACGCAGTCGTGTAACGTACAAGATATAAGCTATAATCGAGAGTTCATCTTAGGCCTATCTTTGTGTTGGTAATTCTACGTCATGTTATAACATTGACAAAGTCAGCTTTAGATAATCTAAAATGTTTCAAACAAATGTCATCGTAATCTTCAAACTATGTAGTGCGTTCTTTTTTTTCACCTAGGACGTTTTATTGCATAATCTTTGTTATATTCCTCGTCACTCTGTTTTCTCTTTCAGTTACATATTCCAGCTGTCTACGGGCCTGCCATTTTGAAAGACTATTTCCTGTTTTACCGGCCAACCTTTTTCCGGTAAAATTTTAAACCGAGATAATACCCATTATCCGAGATAATGTTGTTGGTGAATACTAATGTAACTCCTATCTCGGTTTTCTTAGCTTTGGTGAATACGAGCCTATAGATAGATGACAAACATTGGTTGCCTGGTTACCAGAGAGTTGGTTGGTCCGTGGTCCAACAGCTCTGCACTCTGACCGGTCAACCGAGCAGAGGAGGGTTGGTCACGGCTCTACCGTGGCTCTACGCCTCTGTATTTGGGAGACGGGACAGGGCTGGACCTCACGGCTGGCGCCAAATGTCGGCTGTCCTGAGAATGGTTCCGTGGTTTTCCATTGTCCTGCACTAAGGTGAATGCCGGGACAGTTGCTAATATAGGCCACGGCCGCTAACCCTCTCACCTTCTCCGAGAATCTACTTCACCCTAACAAATCTCCCGGCCTGAGAGACGGCGCCACCGTCTAAGAGGCCCGCCTCCCCCTTCAGGGGAGGAATTAAAACATTCTAGCAGCAGCAGCAGCTGTCTACGCTAAATTGATTATGCGAATACCAGATGAACCCCAGCCAAAACACATATCCATGTTGAAACGGAATAAAGTTTCCACGGTTTGTTGAACTACAGCCGAATAACTATCTCCGTCCAGGTTATAGGATACCTCTTCGTTCCGTGTACACTTGTACAGTACTCAAAAAAAAAGAATGAGAGCAGGGTATTGTATAATTTCCTCGCACGTACGCTTTCTTAACGGAGACTTACGTTCCTCGGCAATGGGTGCATGGAAAGAAAATGTTAAGACGCTTTTAGTGTTTAAGTAAAACACGTATATCACCGAGAGTATTTACGTTACGATTATGTTTAATGTCTCAGTTGACTGGTAAAAGAGAAGGCTACCTGCTGCAAAAAGAAATGAAGAAATGAAAAGTAGTTTTCATGAAATACCTCTTCAAAGTAAGGAAAAATTTGTGCTAAATATGTGACGTCACACGCATACTCTGTTATAAGATGGCGCTGTGTTGACTCGCTCGCTCGGTTGGAGGTTAGCTGTCTTTGTGAATGCATCGTGGTCAGTTGTATTACTCCCAAAATCTTAAATTATGTCTCTCATTTCTCATATCACAGACCCATAATACACAGAGTTATAACCCGCATTCCAAGTGTACCACGTTCTATTGAATAAAATGTATTATCCACATATTATTCGTCTTTTATTTCTAATAAGTTAAGTCTACGGAACCCTCAAAACCCTGTGGCTGTTACAGCAGTGACAGCCTATCGACAATGTTTTCGGAAACAATTTGAACTTGTAGATATAAGCAATTTAATTCAGGTAACTCAATCGTAAAACTGCCGGTCCCGCGGTGTAGAGGTAGCGTGCCTGCCTCTTACCCGGAGGCCCCGGGTTCAATTCCCGGCCAGGTCAGGATTTTTACATGGATATGAGGGCTGGTTAGAGGTCTACTCAGCCTACGTGATTACGAGGGGGCGAATTTCTATGACAAGTCATATTTTTCCCTTAACATTATATCTTATAGTTTTGTATTTTCAACACGTTTCCAAGCATGATAATCAAAATTAAACAGGTTTTATTGAGCATATAAATGCATATTTAGGCTTCATTAAGTTTTATGGCATATTTTAAACAAAATATCATTATAATGGCTTATTTTGGTAATTTTCATTTGAATTTCATTTTACAAAAATCAGAATAAGCTCTAGAAATTATTTTTCAGGATAGACTGGAATATACTACTGAAGAACCATTCTAAAGTAGTGTATGGAATGTTTCTAACAGGTAGGAGCTATTGTTTGCTAGCTGGGTCAATTCCTGGAAACCGGGCTGTTGTTTACACGGAAGCAGATGTAATTCTGCAGTTATTTGTCATTGTTCTTATCTCTCTCCTTCGACCTTCCCTCTTCCACCTTCAACACACTGAATGACCTTGGTCATTAGGGAGCTTCAGTCATTCATTAATCATTTCCTTTCAATATGCCTAAAACGAAAGTCTCAATTTGTGGGAAGTTGCGAAGTTTTGTTCGCGAGTTCGGTGAAAACATATACAGTACGGATGAAGTCATATTCTGTAAATTGTGTGAGGTAAAATTTACTGCCGAAAAACGCTTCCCTGTGCAACAACACTGTAATACTAACTTATAAAATATAAGAATTGTGTAACTAGATATTCTGCACTCGAAAACAGGCAATGTCTGCTATTCGAAACCCCGACATCAAGTTCACAGTGTTCACAATTTTCACAAGATCTCTGCAAGATGATGGTTTCGTATAATATTCCTTTAAAGAAACTTAACAGCCGAAGCTTCAGACAGTTTCTTGAAAAATATACAAATCATCCTGTTCCCAACGAATATGCTCTCAGGAAGGACTATCTGACCCCTTCTTATGAAGAGATGTTGGATATAATAAGGCATGGCGTGGGAGACAGTAAGATATAGGTTTCAATAGACGAGACCACAGATGTGGATGGAAGATATGTAGCAAATGTGATCGTTGGCACGCTGAAGGAAGACCGGCCAGGAGATACGTTCCTCCTGACATGTGAAGTGCTAGAGAAGACAAACCATTCCACCATAGCAGTTCTCTTCGACAATTCAATGAACATGTTGTGGCCAAACGGGGCAAAGAGAGAGCACATTTTTCTATTTGTAACTGACGCTGCTCCGTATATGGTGAAGGCAGCCAAGGGACTTAAAATGCTATGCCCGAAAATGATACAAGTGACATGTCTTGCACATGCCTTGCAAAGGGCAGCTGAAGAAGTTAGAAGTAGCTACCCTGAAGTTGATAAATTAATATCGAACTGTAATAAAGTGTTTGTCAAAGCTCCACTTCGCGCTCAGAAATTTCAAGGAGAAGCAATTTCACTACCCCTACCTCCCCAGCCAGAACGCGATGGGAGACTTGGCTTGATGCCGCAGTGTACTATTGCAACAACTTAGATGTCGTGGAGAAGATCGTGAAGTCTTTTGATCCTACAGAATTGTCCTCCATAAAAACCACTCAAGATTTATTTTCAAGCACTACATTAAAAGCGGACCTGGCTTACATAAAGTTCAATTTTAATTGTTTATCTGGTGCAATCACGCAACTGGAAATTTCAGGTGCAGAACTAAGCGATGCACTGGATGTTGTAAAGTGCACTAAACAGTAATTAAAGCATGCAAAAGGAACAATAACAATAGAAAATTAGAAAATGTACTAGAAAAAAAATAGCGGACTTGTGTACCTGCGTGGAATAAGTGACATTCTTTGTGGAAACCCTTCATCTGCGGATTTCCATGAATTTTCTCCAAGCGGTTTTTAACTCTATTCAAGTACGCTCCCGTTACATCATGTGATGTCGAAAGAAGTTTTTCTCGCTACAAGACGATACTCAGCGACAACAGGAGGGGATTCTCATTTAACAATCTTAAGATGCATGTGGTCATAAATTGCAACAATTCCGATAATGGAGACTAGATCAGGTATGAAAGTTTCATTCAAATAACATATGCTTTGTGTATAAATTAAAACTGATTGAATATTGAACAGTGAAAGTAAATGTAGTGTTTATGTCTTCCACAGAGTCCGCCCTTGCCTAGGAGTATGCAGAGTAACCTTAACGGGTTCATGAAATATTCATCATTTTAGTTTGTTTTGGGTTAAAGATTTCGAAGAATTAAAACTTTTCTTGCCGGGCTGAGTGGCTCAGACGGTTAAGGCGCTGACCTTCTAACCCCAACTTAGCAGGTTCGATCCTGGCTCAGTCCGGTGGTATTTGAAGGTGCTCAAATACGACAGCCCCGTGTCGGTAGATTTACTGGCACGTTAAAGAACTCCTGCGGGACTAAATTCCTGCACCTCGGCATCTCCGAAGACCATAAAAAGTAGTTAGTGGGACGTAAAGCAAATTACATTATTATTATTATTATTATTATTATTAAAACTTTTCTAACTCTAAATTAATTGCAGCCTGTAGCAATTGTAATAAAAGTGTTTCTATGTAACGTAGATGCTATTCATTAAGTCATATTTTGAATTTTATAGGTCATATTTTTATGTTTTTAAGGTCATAAATGCATACATAATTCATACATTTTTATGTCATAGAAATCCTCCCCCTAGTGATTACAATTGAGGAGCCACCTGACGACGACATGGCGGCCCCGGTCTAAAAAGCCAAGAATAACGGCCGAGAGGATTCGTTGTGCTGACCACACGACACCTCGTAATCTGCAGGCCTTCGGGCTGAGCAGCGGTCCCTTGGAAGGCCATGGCCCTTCGGAGCTGTTGCGCCATGGGGTTTTTGGGGAGAATCGTAAAACTACTAGTGTTTCGCCCCAACGCGGCTTGGGCTCATCAGTTGTAAACCGCACCTTACCAGGACACTGACTGATTATTATTGTAATGGTTTTGGATGGTATTTTTCTCTACAATATTCAATTGATGACTCGTGTTTGATTCCCCTCCCTGAATCGAATTCTTAGATTTGGCTGTCACGCGCCTCGAACCTGATGTAAGTCTGATTCCTTGCATCTAACCAGTCAGATATCAAATAAACGATATTATTACAACCAAAAATCATTTTTCATCTCAGTGAATACTGATGAGTGCCTCAACCCTTCGAAAGAACAGGCCATTGAAGAAAGCGAAAGAGTAACAAATAACACAATCATTACTCTGTCTGAACGGGAAAGTAAGTTACCCAGCTGGGGAGACAAAAGTTCAATTCCCGGTAGTGTTAGGGATTAAAAACTCTCCCTCACTTTCCTGG
Organism: Anabrus simplex; assembly: GCF_040414725.1. Taxonomy (NCBI): domain Eukaryota; kingdom Metazoa; phylum Arthropoda; class Insecta; order Orthoptera; family Tettigoniidae; genus Anabrus; species Anabrus simplex. The sequence continues at coordinate 387,273,711 of NC_090268.1, forward strand.
TGGTTGCTGATCTGCCCAGCAACCTCCAGGACCACCACTGACGGATTTCCTGGCAAGTACATTATTGACGTTCCGTCATTGAACTTACTCAGTATTTTCTCCGAGCTCGTGCTTAGAAGGAAGCTCCCCTGTAACAGGTTTAGCAATGATAAGACACTTTCTTAGTGCTCATTGAACGGGAGCACGTGTTACACTTCTATAATGGCTCTGACACTTTCTTGGTAATTACGGGTGAGTTGTCGACATATTTTCTTAAGTGGGAAAGGCCAGCCACACCCGACAACAAGATTTAGAGAGAACCACAAATGAGTTTGATAGGCACGATAAATTTAATTAATAATTAATCCCATGTATAAAATTGGTAAATTCCTTTTTATCAACTTAAGAGGGGAGACCCAGCTTAACAAAGGAAAAAAATAGGTTAATATTCATTCGATTGTTAAATATGCTACAATTGTTGTTGACAATTGCTGCACATATCCCAGTATTGGCATGCTTCCTGGCAACCAGAAGCAACTTCAATAAGGTCAGACTTTTAATAATGTTAATATTTTAAAATAAAATGTTCAAAATTTCCCGCCTTTTTAACAATATATCACTCTCTTATAAATTCCAAGTTTATAAGAATTTTCGTACTTTTCCTTTTTTAAAGTGTGTATCAAAACTCCATAGACTGTGATTTGGATTTTTTGTCGCGTTTTTATTCCGAGCACCAGAAAATATTAATAGTTTTTAAAATAAAAATGTTATATAAAATATAATTTAAATCCTATTGATCTGAGTGAGGTACAGATTGCAGTACAACGTTATGGGAGGAAACTCTGAAAAAATCATAATTATCCGTGAATCAGTAAGAGAGACATGAAGGAAACCGTGATATATTGTTAAAAAGGCGGGAAATTTTGAACATTTTATTTTAAAATGTTATAATTAGAATGTTGACATTATTGAAGTTGCTTCTGATTGCTCTGAAGCATGCCAATACTGGGGTATGTGCAGCATTTGTCAACAACGTTTGTAGCATATGTAACAATAGAATGAATATTGGCCTATTTTCCCCGTGTTAAGCTAGGTCTCTCCCCTTAACACACTTCACTTTGTCGTTCATAATTTTAATATAAATTCGTATAATCTCAGAGAGGATTTCGTAGTTTTCTTAAAAATCCTACTCGTGCGATAACCTCATAAGGGTAACTTAAAATGAAGTCACCGAACCCTAGAAAAAAACAGCTAGCTGACGGATAATCTCAAGCACGTCCTTTTTCTGCTGCATCCAGTACGGTACCATATCGAATTGGGTATCGATATGAAGAGCAAGAGATTCCGCTCGATGCAGCCCTCCATAAAATTCTTGTCTTCTACATCGGCGAGAGTAAGGTTTGTTATATCACAGGTGATTTTAAATGTGGCGAACAAACCTTCAGTCAAACGGCTGAGCATAATCTTCATCGCCATGTAGAGAACTTGCTCGGTCTTCACTGCGCGTCTGTCTCGGAGTGATGTATTCTATCTTGAATGTACGCGGTTCGCCGAGGTAGAGGTCCAGCACCTTTGTATGCATGCTGGCTTTAGGTCCAAGGCGTCTTGGGTTCGGTTCCCGGCTGGGTCTGGAATTTCAATCTCAATTGGTTCATTCTTCTGGTTCGGTGTTCGTGATGTCATCAACATTAGAAATCATCTTCGGTAGGGCCCCATCCTCACAGACATGCAGGTTGCCTATAGGCCGCCTACAAGAAAAAAGACCTGCACCAGGCCATTATTGCCGAGGTACTCGTAGATACTTGGAAACGAAAGCTGTTTGGCGTGTTCGTCGTACAATAAACGGATCGGTTTCTGTACCATGCCTGGTGCGAGATCTAGACACTTTTCGTCAGTCCACATTAGAGTGTGTTGCTTAGCTAGAAGCAAATTCGTTATCATCTGTAATCGAACTGAGAGCTTGCGTTCCAATATCAACGTATAAAGAACATGTAACCAAGAGCTTACATTGTTATAGCAACGTACAGATGACACTACTGACCTAGTATACATAGATGACGAACACTGGTTGCCAATGTAACAATGGTGTCGGGAGACAGATAACGTCATTTCCTGATAGACTCCCAGTTCAAAAAACATAGGCTATCCATGTTAAAACAGATACTACTACTACTACTACTAATACTAATAATAATAATAATAATGAAAATGAAAATTCACAGCCTGTTTCCAGTCATTCAACTGGGTCAGGAATGGAATGAATGAAGCCCCCATCTAGTGGCGAGGATAGGAATTGTGTCGGCTGCCGGAGCCTTTCTCGCTCCTCTGGGGCAATGATTAATGAATGACATATGACATGAAATGATAATATGATATTGCTGGAATGAAATATGACAGGGAAAACCGGAGTAACCGGAGGAAAACCTGTCCCGCCTTCGCTTTGCCCAGCACAAATCTCACGTGGAGTGATCGGGATTTGAACCACGGAACCCAGCTGTGAGAGGCCGGCGCGCTGCCGCCTGAGCCACGGAGGCTCTTGTACTACTACTACTACTACTACTACTACTACTACTACTACTACTACTACTACTACTAATAATAATAATAATAATAATAATAATAATAATAATGTCCGCCTCTGTGGTGTAGTGGTTAGTGTGATTAGCTGCCACCCCCGGAGGCCCGGGTTCGATTCCCGGCTCTGCCACGAAATTTGAAAAGTGGCATGAGGGCTGGAACGGGGTCCACTCAGCCTCGGGAGGTCAACTGAGTAGAGGTGGGTTCGATTCCCACCTCAGCCACCCTGGAGGTGGTTTTCCGTGGTTTCCCACTTCTCCTCCAGGCGAATGCCGGGATGGTACTGAACCCGAGTGACTTAGGCCCATAATCAATCATGATTTGATCGGTAAAATAATATGAGACATTTATTGAAATACAGAGGAGTGTATTTGAAAATATTTCGTTTATGTAATGTTGAAATCAGAGCGAAGGAAGGACAACAGACTGGAGCCTGACGGATTAGCTCAATACGACAACTTTTAGCTACTTCACAGCAGGGAATATCATTAGTTGGCGTACAAGGAAATACAGAGTCCACAAATAAGTCTTGGTCAGGAAGAGGAAGGGGGAGAGTCATACAAAGAAAACCCACCACATGAGTAAGACCTTGGGATATTTTTGGTAGGACGGAAATTCCATGACCTCATGGAAAAGTACAGCGGCTGAGTGTACGTTCGCTAGCCTAAGTTCGAGCAGGTGGAGATTTAAATCACGTGACCGCTTGCCGGCCTATAGTAAAAATTTGATGGGAGACTCAGTGATACCATCTTAAGGAATGATGGATGAGATATTTTCGTAACTACAAAAGTAATCAGTAATAAATTAATATGAATACGCGGATGGATGTAATGAATTTATTAGATGTCACGCATGGAAAAATAATCAATACTTATTGGCAAATTAATTAAATTGAAGGCTGGATTTCTTGGAAACCGGACAGCTTGAATCTCATTGGCTGAAAGAAGACCACGTTGTCAGGGACGCTTACAAAGGCGCGAAATGTGAGGAGCGAAATCCACCCATATCTCCTAAATCTGTGATCACCTGGAGTTCATATTTTATCCAGCAGATATGCTAGCGGAGTGGATTAATTTGATGTAAATTTTAACTTCCAATTCGGAGTGCAAGTACCGATATTAAAAATCCACCCCCTCCCTAAGGGGCATGACGTCAACAAATCCGCGGGATAAAGGCTTCATCCATATATACGGAGCTGAATTGACGGTCGCCAGCACACTTGTCTTGAATCGTCGGAGCTGAATTGACGGTCGCCAGCACACTTGTCTTGAATCGTTGGAGCTGAATTGACGGTCGCCAGCACACTTGTCTTGAATCGTTGGAGCTGAATTGACGGTCGCCAGCACACTTGTCTTGAATCGTTGGAGCTGAATTGACGGTCGCCAGCACACGTGAATTGAATATCGGGAGTTGAACTGTTGGTCGCCGGTAACTTAGAATTCTACGGACGTACAGTCATTTAATGGCGCGAGCATCCGCCAGTGTTTGTAAAGTGTGATCGCGCTCAAGCAACATGTTAAATCTGGAAATAGTTAACGTAGGATAGTGTTTGTTATTTATGAATAATCAGTGACGTAAAGTAATTACCTTGCAAGAGAGTAGTATAAAATATATCACCATAAGTACGTACATAATAGACTGTGTGACGAACAGTACTTTAAGGAAGTAGTAGCCTGTACTTAGCTATACCGAACCGATGTCATGAACACGTCAAGAATGCCGTATAAATCGGGCGTATCGCGGCGGGCGTAATAGTTGACACCTCGTCGTACGTGTCCAGGTCCATTGTGCGGTAGGTGGACGAAGATTAAATAGTGTAAATATATTAAATTCTTGGGTCTAGGATAGAAATTTGTTGTATCCAAATTAAAGTATACAGTGTTAACGTAGTAAATGGTGAAGGTTTGTGGTAATCAAGATATGAGTATAAAATAATAATGTGCCAGGAAATCTTTTGTGAAACTACGCCATCAAGGATGGAGGAGTAAAACGCAGAGAGGGGCTGGATGAAGCCTCTCGTCTGCAAAGCTGCAATGGAATACCGATAACTAAGATGAGTACTAAACTGTAAAATATATTTGGGAAATGTTATCGTGATGGGAAAAATGGGAATAATTTGATTATACTTGGTTACCTTCTGTAACAAGATGGGTCGCTTAACGACCCCATCCTAAATTTGTAGCACGGACAGTAGTAAATCATAATAATGTAAATAATCGGGTCTTTTATGTATTCAGTTTGTTGGAGATGTAAATTTGTATATATAGTGTAGTACGTTAAGTCATGCATGCATTCATATTTTCTTTGTAGTCGATAATTTTCTTTACATTTGATTTTGATTATGCTAGTTAAATAAGACCCGATATGTGCTTTTATGTTTTGTCATTTTAACGAGCCATTTAATGACATGGAAGGAAAATCCAGCTTCGCCATACCAAGTGTGTTTTGTTGAAATTAATATGGTCATATATTTCAAAGTGAAGTTGTTAAATTTGTGAGATGCGATTAATATAATATTTCCAAGTAAATCATATCTGGAGTGTTTAGTGCCAGAATAAATCGACTTTGTAAAAGGGGTTATGCGTTAAACATAATAAGAGTGGACTACCGTATTACAGGCGAAATTATTATTTTTTTAAATATTAATAATAATAATAAATAAATAATATAACTATTTTTTTAAAGAAGATATTTTTTTTTATATGGTTTGGAGATAATAATAATTTATGTGATCAAGTGTTGAGTTTATTGGGAATCATTTAATGACGGGAGGTCGTTTTAATTTGGAATTAAAGTGCGTGATAACTTAATTTGATCGATTAATAATATTGAAATGTAGATCGGTGTTAATAATCCGTACATGTTAATGAACGTGTGGTTTAAATTACGGTCCAATTTTTTTTACGTATAAATGTCGCGTTTTGAAGTTGCGATTCATTAGCCGGAACATGTAGTGCTAATATTACGAGACCATGATTGTCAAATTTTGGTAAATAAAATTTCAAGATGTTACGATTATTTGTGGAGAATGAACTAAGGCATAGATCCAAATGAGATAGAGAATGTGAAAGAATTTGCAGTCAGATAATAAAAGGTCGTACGATGTCCGAAATGAATAAATAAGTCAGTTGATAATTCTGTGAGGAATAAATAAATGAATCGAGGAATATTGAGATAGAGAGGAAAATAAATTCCGTACGAGAGACACTTAGGATATTGATATGAGTGTAAAATGTACGGGCAGTGTCACAGAGAAATACTGAGTTACGCAGCGGGTAGAATTCGAACCCGTGACAGCATGTACGAAATAAATAGACTGCACAGTTATTCGTTGAGATACAACGGATCTAAGGATAATGAGAGTTCAGATTCCACAGAAATGGTCGTATATTGTATTCATTGTAATAACGAGTGAGGACAATCATGATGTCGTGATAATAATAATAATAAATATTGCAGATAAAGGATTGGACCGCCTTAATTAATTGAGCGTTGATAACGATGTTAAACGGGAATCTAATTGAGAATATGCAACCGATAATAATAATAACAATGTAAGGACGATGTTAAATCATCGCGGTCAGATTAATAATAATTGTCATAATAATAACTGTAATGATGTCGTTGGTTGATCAGTGAAATGTTTGTAATTGCACCGATATCTTAATATATAATTTGGCGGAAGTGACCGGTCCATTAATAATAATAACCTCTTAAGTGACGTGAATAACAATAATAATATCTTGAGTCACCTATTAATTAATAATAATAATAACCACGAGAGGGATATAATAATAATAATAACAGTAATAACCACTTGGTGTTTGCATCCCGCATAATAATGATGATATTAATCAAACGTGACAGTGCCAGGAACCGTTGAATAATAATAATAATAATAATAATAATAATAATAATAATAATAATAATAATAATAATAATAATAATAATTTCGAGGATGATAATATCGTGAATTAAATTATTTGGTGACAACGTCCCTCTATTCGTATGTTGAATAATGAGAATGATAATATTAGAGTCATTTGGTACCTCTTTATTGTACGGTTTCCGTACGGGACGATGTTACAGTCATACTTGCGTGTTTGTTTACTTCGCTCGCGATGCGAGGGGGGTCACGGGCACGGTATTTCCCACCGCTTCTCGTTATCTCATCTGTGTCAGTAGTCTACTGAGGCTAACTGGTGACAATTCAGATCACATGTAAATAAAATGTAAATGCTAATTCATTGGTATGGCATCAGCTGGATATCGTAAGATAGGAACTGTCCGTGGAATCCAGTTTTCGCACTTCACGAGAAACATTACCCAGTCCGAGTACCGGTCTCGGAAAAATGTATATAGCCGGAGTACATCATCTTAGTTAAATCGGGAAGCCGACCGTAACATGGGTTATGCTCGGGCTCCCGATAGAAGGAAGCTATATCCTTGAGTGACGGTTCGATTCAAATGGAATCGATCCGTAAATTATACCTCCGAATGTCATTTTATTTCAGAAGCAACGCAGCAAGATATTGATACCACTTGCGGTATGGCAAGTGATTTATATATTTAACATGTGTGTAAATTCAAATATTGTTGCCACGTGTATCAAAATTTTATACGTCAAATGGCGTAATAAACCGCTCCTTCTGGCAAATTATTTCAAAGGAAACCACTCTCATAATCTTTTTATTGTAGTTAGATGATGCCCTTTTTAAAGTAACAGTCACTTCCTAGTCCTATCATGGAGTCCTTAAATTCAAGTTACAATCGAGCCTTCCCCCTTTTAATTTTAAGTTGCTCCGTTCATCCCCGTGTTCTATTATGCCGTTATATTTATATTTGATGATTTAAATAATGAACCGACACCCCTGAGATAAATGCTAGTCTGGGACTCGGGAGGTGGACGGGTGCAAAATGGCGCCCAACGTGGGGCTTTAAGAACGGCAAAGTGTTGCTTTAAGAACGGCAACGTGTTGCTTTAAGAACGGCAGAGAGGCCAATTTTATTGCTAATAAATTTTTATATTTTTATACATTTTTTTCAAAGTTTATATTTCTAAATTTTTGATTTTATTAATTGATGATGCATCACGGTCAAGTGTGTGTTCACTTGTAACGTAGTATCATGCTAGAGTAAGGTTAGTTTCGAACGGAGCTAGATTTGGCTAGTGTATTATTATAATCCATTGCTAATCTCTTCAAGTTTGGCAATGATTCAAAATTCAATAAGCTCGAAGATTTGATGTTTCTCTTTTCCCATATGGAATTTAATATTTTTTTGTTATTCAGGACTCCATTTAAATGTCATTGGACATGAGATGAATATTATAAACAGTTGTTTAGGAAGGCTTGAAATGGTAAAAATATTACTGAGCACCAGTTCAAGTTGTTATTTAAAAAGAGGTTGAGATGGTATAAATTACAATTAACGTATTTCAGGGCAGGAGATTTCCAACTTCGTCGTTGTTTTTAATGTTGTTGTTGTTGTTATATTGGAGCGGTTTATTGTGAAATCTTAGGCGCAAGCCAGCATTCAAGTTGAATGACCGGCAAATGTAAACAAGTTTTATAGTCAAAATTTTTTTTTGTTAAATGAAAGTTAGTGTAGGGGTATAATGTCATAGGATAGGGCCTAGACCCAATAGCGTATTCCTTCGTGTGCAGCAAGGCGAGAGGCCGATCGGCCCTTTTGCTTTCTCAAGAAAAGTTATAATGTCTGACGACGGTGGGGAGCAATCCCAGGACATAGTGGTAGAAGGACAGGGAGAGGTGAAAACTCTCACGTTAGAGGACTTGATGCAAGCATTGGCTGCAAGTATTGGTCCAATGGAACGAAGGTTAGATCAATTACAGACTAATAGTGTTTCGGTAGAGAATAAAATAGATCAAGTACAGGCTAATAGTGTTTCATTAGAAAACAAAATAGACCAAGTACAGGCTGCGAGTGTTTCACTAGAGAATAAGATCGACCGAGTACAGGCTGCGTGTGAAATAAATAAATCAGAACTCAAGGCACAAATAGATGCAGTTCAGGCCGCGAGCGTAGCGATGGGACAGGAACTTAGGGACAAATTAACTCAAGTCCAGGAAGCATGTCACTTCGCGAAAGACGAATTAAAAGTGCACATGGATGCGTACATTACCATCGTTAATGAAAAGATTGACCGCGTTAGAGATGAGGCTCAAATGGAACGCGCAGAAATTAAGGAAAAATTGAACGCTAGTGTCAAGGAACTCGCCGCTCTGCGATTAACTGATAAAAAAGACATAGAATCACACATAGAGGAAATTCGGGATGAGTGTAGGAAGGAGAATGACATCGTCCGGGGACAAGTAGAAGAAAAATGCGCGCAGATAGCTGGCACCTTGGACAAGCATGACAAGGGCATGAACGAGTTACGTGGGGAGGCCGCACGTACACTTGTCATCGTAGCAGGACTGAAAAACAAAGTCGAAGAACTAACTATAAATTTAGAAGACCGTAGCCAGAGAATAACTAAGTGCGAAGACGCAAACTTAGCGTTATTCCAGCGGACGGAAGATCTAATCGAACAGGGCCAATCATTTGCCGACACGGAAGTTCGCCTATTAGAACAATGCAAGGCGTATAATGGGCAAAATTCCGGCACAAAAGAAATAGCCAGTTGTAATCCCGACGGAATGGATGACATGCGAAAAGACTTGGAGATGTTGAAGGCTAGGTTGGAACCATCAGCGTCTAGCCAAGATTTTAACCTCCAATATCGCGAATACGAACCCCATGATAACCAGGGGATTCATAAGAAAGGAGGCCTATCCCATGCTGATACACACGGTTTCAAGTTTGAAAACAGAGATGGGTCATCTACGTCATCAAATGCTATCCCGACATCGGTGGTACACGTCATTAAGATGTCTGATGACAAGCCACCAAAGTTCGATGCCCGTGGGCATATCACCCCGAAAGGTTTCATCCGGGAAATCGCCGGTTATATAAATGAGAATAAGATACCAGTAGAGCGACAACTGCGAACGGTCGAGAAATTCCTAGACGGAGCACCAGCTGTATGGTTCAGGGCTTTCTTGTATACTTTTGAAGATTTTGAAGGATTTCGGCGGGCTTTTCTCCAAAAGTTCTGGAGTATTCAGGAACAGCAGGAGTTAAGGCTGGAAGTATACTCCAGACGATATTCAACATCTTCACCCACGAAATTCTCAGATTACTTTGTGGCACAATTTCACAAGCTACGAGAGCTTGATAATCCAATGAGCGAAACAGAATTGATTAGCGCCATTGGAAAACAATTGCCATTCGAGGTCCAACGAATGATGATAGCGTCAAATGTCCAGACAGCTGTCGATGCGGAGGCTTTATTACGTCAATTAGACCTCACAACGCATCATTCGAACCCAAGACAAATTAGGAGCAGGGACCAACAGGTGAATAATATCGAACGGACCATCGAACCGAAGACCACTAGTACGAAGAACCAGGGAACTAGTACGGATCCGGAACCTCGTCGAGCATATAATACGGAGTGGAAGCCGCGACAATGGATGAGACCAAGGAATTTTGCGGAAGGCAACCGGCAAACCAACCAAGGGAACTTTCGAGCCGACAGGGGATACCGTGGATTCCAGAGAAGTAATTATAGGCCGTATCCAGCTAGGGATCAAGGGAACCCGAGATATTACCAGGGAGGATCTCGTCAGGAGAAGGATGACAGATATCAAGAGTCTAGGCGGTACATAGAAGAGCTGAACAAGAGAAAATGGAAGGAGGCGATCCATGATCGAGGCCGTGATGAGGAAGCGACAGGAGCGGAGAGCTTGCAATTCCAAAGAGCAAGGAAAGGGGGCAGCGCCTTGAACCCGAATGCACCGACGTTCGATTCGGGACAAGGAAACAAAGAGATGTGACTAGAAGCAGAGGAGGAACGAGAGGAAGCAGATGACGAGCCGGAAGAAGATGATGTCGAAGAAGGGGATGAAGAAGATGACGGAAGGGAAGAAGAAGTCCAAGTAATCCGTACACCAATTGAAGCAAGGCCATGTCCAGAGTGTGGAGAGATAGACAGCGACGTGCAGGAATTTGTCAATACGATCCATGAAATCGAAAGACAGAACGAGGAATTAAGGTTCAGGAACCAGATGTTGAGAGACGAATCAATAGCCGTCGCAGAACAGAGGATCCAATGTCAAATCATGATAGTGATGATATGGACACATCATAAAAAAAAAATATCATGATGCTCACTAGATTTTTTTTTACCTGGGCAAGAGGAAGATGAACCCGAGTGACTTAGGCCCATAATCAATCATGATTTGATCGGTAAAATAATATGAGACATTTATTGAAATACAGAGGAGTGTATTTGAAAATATTTCGTTTATGTAATGTTGAAATCAGAGCGAAGGAAGGACAACAGACTGGAGCCTGACGGATTAGCTCAATACGACAACTTTTAGCTACTTCACAGCAGGGAATATCATTAGTTGGCGTACAAGGAAATACAGAGTCCACAAATAAGTCTTGGTCAGGAAGAGGAAGGGGGAGAGTCATACAAAGAAAACCCACCACATGAGTAAGACCTTGGGATATTTTTGGTAGGACGGAAATTCCATGACCTCATGGAAAAGTACAGCGGCTGAGTGTACGTTCGCTAGCCTAAGTTCGAGCAGGTGGAGATTTAAATCACGTGACCGCTTGCCGGCCTATAGTAAAAATTTGATGGGAGACTCAGTGATACCATCTTAAGGAATGATGGATGAGATATTTTCGTAACTACAAAAGTAATCAGTAATAAATTAATATGAATACGCGGATGGATGTAATGAATTTATTAGATGTCACGCATGGAAAAATAATCAATACTTATTGGCAAATTAATTAAATTGAAGGCTGGATTTCTTGGAAACCGGACAGCTTGAATCTCATTGGCTGAAAGAAGACCACGTTGTCAGGGACGCTTACAAAGGCGCGAAATGTGAGGAGCGAAATCCACCCATATCTCCTAAATCTGTGATCACCTGGAGTTCATATTTTATCCAGCAGATATGCTAGCGGAGTGGATTAATTTGATGTAAATTTTAACTTCCAATTCGGAGTGCAAGTACCGATATTAAAAATCCACCCCCTCCCTAAGGGGCATGACGTCAACAAATCCGCGGGATAAAGGCTTCATCCATATATACGGAGCTGAATTGACGGTCGCCAGCACACTTGTCTTGAATCGTCGGAGCTGAATTGACGGTCGCCAGCACACTTGTCTTGAATCGTTGGAGCTGAATTGACGGTCGCCAGCACACTTGTCTTGAATCGTTGGAGCTGAATTGACGGTCGCCAGCACACTTGTCTTGAATCGTTGGAGCTGAATTGACGGTCGCCAGCACACGTGAATTGAATATCGGGAGTTGAACTGTTGGTCGCCGGTAACTTAGAATTCTACGGACGTACAGTCATTTAATGGCGCGAGCATCCGCCAGTGTTTGTAAAGTGTGATCGCGCTCAAGCAACATGTTAAATCTGGAAATAGTTAACGTAGGATAGTGTTTGTTATTTATGAATAATCAGTGACGTAAAGTAATTACCTTGCAAGAGAGTAGTATAAAATATATCACCATAAGTACGTACATAATAGACTGTGTGACGAACAGTACTTTAAGGAAGTAGTAGCCTGTACTTAGCTATACCGAACCGATGTCATGAACACGTCAAGAATGCCGTATAAATCGGGCGTATCGCGGCGGGCGTAATAGTTGACACCTCGTCGTACGTGTCCAGGTCCATTGTGCGGTAGGTGGACGAAGATTAAATAGTGTAAATATATTAAATTCTTGGGTCTAGGATAGAAATTTGTTGTATCCAAATTAAAGTATACAGTGTTAACGTAGTAAATGGTGAAGGTTTGTGGTAATCAAGATATGAGTATAAAATAATAATGTGCCAGGAAATCTTTTGTGAAACTACGCCATCAAGGATGGAGGAGTAAAACGCAGAGAGGGGCTGGATGAAGCCTCTCGTCTGCAAAGCTGCAATGGAATACCGATAACTAAGATGAGTACTAAACTGTAAAATATATTTGGGAAATGTTATCGTGATGGGAAAAATGGGAATAATTTGATTATACTTGGTTACCTTCTGTAACAAGATGGGTCGCTTAACGACCCCATCCTAAATTTGTAGCACGGACAGTAGTAAATCATAATAATGTAAATAATCGGGTCTTTTATGTATTCAGTTTGTTGGAGATGTAAATTTGTATATATAGTGTAGTACGTTAAGTCATGCATGCATTCATATTTTCTTTGTAGTCGATAATTTTCTTTACATTTGATTTTGATTATGCTAGTTAAATAAGACCCGATATGTGCTTTTATGTTTTGTCATTTTAACGAGCCATTTAATGACATGGAAGGAAAATCCAGCTTCGCCATACCAAGTGTGTTTTGTTGAAATTAATATGGTCATATATTTCAAAGTGAAGTTGTTAAATTTGTGAGATGCGATTAATATAATATTTCCAAGTAAATCATATCTGGAGTGTTTAGTGCCAGAATAAATCGACTTTGTAAAAGGGGTTATGCGTTAAACATAATAAGAGTGGACTACCGTATTACAGGCGAAATTATTATTTTTTTTAAATATTAATAATAATAATAAATAAATAATATAACTATTTTTTTAAAGAAGATATTTTTTTTATATGGTTTGGAGATAATAATAATTTATGTGATCAAGTGTTGAGTTTATTGGGAATCATTTAATGACGGGAGGTCGTTTTAATTTGGAATTAAAGTGCGTGATAACTTAATTTGATCGATTAATAATATTGAAATGTAGATCGGTGTTAATAATCCGTACATGTTAATGAACGTGTGGTTTAAATTACGGTCCAATTTTTTTTACGTATAAATGTCGCGTTTTGAAGTTGCGATTCATTAGCCGGAACATGTAGTGCTAATATTACGAGACCATGATTGTCAAATTTTGGTAAATAAAATTTCAAGATGTTACGATTATTTGTGGAGAATGAACTAAGGCATAGATCCAAATGAGATAGAGAATGTGAAAGAATTTGCAGTCAGATAATAAAAGGTCGTACGATGTCCGAAATGAATAAATAAGTCAGTTGATAATTCTGTGAGGAATAAATAAATGAATCGAGGAATATTGAGATAGAGAGGAAAATAAATTCCGTACGAGAGACACTTAGGATATTGATATGAGTGTAAAATGTACGGGTAGTGTCACAGAGAAATACTGAGTTACGCAGCGGGTAGAATTCGAACCCGTGACAGCATGTACGAAATAAATAGACTGCACAGTTATTCGTTGAGATACAACGGATCTAAGGATAATGAGAGTTCAGATTCCACAGAAATGGTCGTATATTGTATTCATTGTAATAACGAGTGAGGACAATCATGATGTCGTGATAATAATAATAATAAATATTGCAGATAAAGGATTGGACCGCCTTAATTAATTGAGCGTTGATAACGATGTTAAACGGGAATCTAATTGAGAATATGCAACCGATAATAATAATAACAATGTAAGGACGATGTTAAATCATCGCGGTCAGATTAATAATAATTGTCATAATAATAACTGTAATGATGTCGTTGGTTGATCAGTGAAATGTTTGTAATTGCACCGATATCTTAATATATAATTTGGCGGAAGTGACCGGTCCATTAATAATAATAACCTCTTAAGTGACGTGAATAACAATAATAATATCTTGAGTCACCTATTAATTAATAATAATAATAACCACGAGAGGGATATAATAATAATAATAACAGTAATAACCACTTGGTGTTTGCATCCCGCATAATAATGATGATATTAATCAAACGTGACAGTGCCAGGAACCGTTGAATAATAATAATAATAATAATAATAATAATAATAATAATAATAATAATAATAATAATAATAATTTCGAGGATGATAATATCGTGAATTAAATTATTTGGTGACAACGTCCCTCTATTCGTATGTTGAATAATGAGAATGATAATATTAGAGTCATTTGGTACCTCTTTATTGTACGGTTTCCGTACGGGACGATGTTACAGTCATACTTGCGTGTTTGTTTACTTCGCTCGCGATGCGAGGGGGGTCACGGGCACGGTATTTCCCACCGCTTCTCGTTATCTCATCTGTGTCAGTAGTCTACTGAGGCTAACTGGTGACAATTCAGATCACATGTAAATAAAATGTAAATGCTAATTCATTGGTATGGCATCAGCTGGATATCGTAAGATAGGAACTGTCCGTGGAATCCAGTTTTCGCACTTCACGAGAAACATTACCCAGTCCGAGTACCGGTCTCGGAAAAATGTATATAGCCGGAGTACATCATCTTAGTTAAATCGGGAAGCCGACCGTAACATGGGTTATGCTCGGGCTCCCGATAGAAGGAAGCTATATCCTTGAGTGACGGTTCGATTCAAATGGAATCGATCCGTAAATTATACCTCCGAATGTCATTTTATTTCAGAAGCAACGCAGCAAGATATTGATACCACTTGCGGTATGGCAAGTGATTTATATATTTAACATGTGTGTAAATTCAAATATTGTTGCCACGTGTATCAACATTTTATACGTCAAATGGCGTAATAAACCGCTCCTTCTGGCAAATTATTTCAAAGGAAACCACTCTCATAATCTTTTTATTGTAGTTAGATGATGCCCTTTTTAAAGTAACAGTCACTTCCTAGTCCTATCATGGAGTCCTTAAATTCAAGTTACAATCGAGCCTTCCCCCTTTTAATTTTAAGTTGCTCCGTTCATCCCCGTGTTCTATTATGCCGTTATATTTATATTTGATGATTTAAATAATGAACCGACACCCCTGAGATAAATGCTAGTCTGGGACTCGGGAGGTGGACGGGTGCAGTACCTAACATAAGGCCACGGCCGCTTCCTTCCCTCTTCCTTGCCTGTCCTTTCCAATCTTCCCATCCCTCCACAAGGCCCCTGTTCAGCATAGCAGGTGAGGCCGCCTGTGCGAGGTACTGGTCATTCTCCCCAGTTGTATCCCCGACCAAGAGTCTGAAGCTCCAGGACACTGCCCTTGAGGCGGTAGAGGTGGGATCCCTCGCTGTGTCCGAGGGAAAAGCCGACCCTGGAGGGTAAACAGATGATGATGATGATGATGATGATAATAATAATAATCTTGTGCTTGAAAACGGACATGGGACATGGGAAAATGACACAAAGGGAATAACTATTGGTAGACTACTAAGAAATAAAATACATTTTCAGTGTTTGGCTTTCGCAGATGATCTACCTATTCTTTCTAGAAACAAATAAGAAGCAATTCAGGTCCTTGAAAAACTTCATGAAATTGCAGCTAAGACTAGGCTTCAAATATCGTATGAAATAAGGAAGGATCCGCTCGTTATCTGGATGGGAAACCTCTAAAGACTAAATTCGGCAAAATTAATAAAGTGAATAAGTTCAGTAACTATGACAAGTAATTCAGCCATCAGGCTTGAATCATGAAGCAAATAAGGAAATGATCTCAAAATTACAGAAGGCGTATGGACTCACCTGGGACAGATAACACAAGAAACCAATATCTAGGAACGCAAAATTATGACATTGCACCTCATTTTCAAACCTGAAGCACTATACGTGTCGGAACCTTAATCATTGGAGGCAGACGACTTATTGATGACATAGAGAAACAGGAAAGGAAAGTACTGAGGTCCAATTTACTCAGAGGGAATCTGGATGAAACGGAAGTCTTGGGAGCTTTATCAACATTCTGAAAAGATCACCGACACCATCAGGAAAATGCTATTTAAGTTCTATTGCCACATTCTCAGAATGAACAATGAAAGGCTCAACAAACGGATTCTCAACCTTGCTCTCTCAATGAACGTCAAGAACAACTGGCTTAGTGAAGTAGAAAAAGACCTTCAGGAAATTGACATCCTATAGGAAATTGTTCAAGATCGACTCCAGTTCAAAAAACCAGTCAACAACCATAATTTTGTTGACAAAATGAATACCAGGACCAATAAATCATGGACTGAAACAGAGAAAAATGTTCAGTGCCCAGATGAAGAGATTTTGGGAGAAGAAAAAATAAAAAGCTAAGTAAGTTCTATAGCGCTCCACAGAGGAGCATAACGCTGTAAAAATATCATCATTATCATCTGAGCGTTAGGTAGTGAGTTCTAATATGAGTCAGCCCGGTGATATTTAAAAACCGCGGCACATTCAGCTCGTTTTAGGTCCTGTTAACCAAGACGACTGTCCCCAGCCAGAAGAGCTGCAGAAATGGGAGTGCCACGTGGTAAGCGTGACGACAGTCGTGGCCGCAGCGTATCGCTTGGCTTTCGTGACGGAATCACTGCCTCTCTTATCAAGCAGCTGCTCAGTTGATCTCACGAGGCCGAGTGAACCCCGTTCCGGCCCTCAGTCGGCAATTACTATCCTTGGACTGGCCATAAATAGAACTCAGGGCCTCCAGATAAGTGATACATAGAAAAGGTGTAACATGCACGATCGTAAATTACTAGCAGCCTATTTTGCAATCACTCACTTCCATTAAATTTTAGACATTTTGAGCTATATACTAACACAATCCTCTAACGTTTTCCCTACAATAAAGCTTCTCCTAGGGAAATTCGACAGCTGGACTTAATAAGCCAATTTAATACTAACCTACGATACCTTTGCAACTTCCCAGCAGACTTTTTCTCGCGTGTCATCCATCTGATTGCCATCCCAGTTATCCTTTGATGAGATAGCTAAGTCTGAGACAGCTGACAATGAACCTCATCACTTGAGACAATCCAAAGACACTTCTCTTCAGTTCAAGACTGTAGCTGGGGAGCGATTATGTGGCGGCTCTATCTTCTTGACGTTGTGGTTGGGACAGAGAGACAAGGATTATTTTCAATATTCACTTTGTTTTTACTTCGATGACTTAGAAATGTTGTTGTCATTGCATTTTCTTATACCGGGCGAGGTGGCCGTGCTGTTAGGAGCGCGCAGCTGTGAGCTTGCATCCGGGAGATAGTGGGTTCGAATCCTACTGTCGTCAGCCCTGAAGATGGTTTCCCGTGATTTCCCATTTTCACATCAGGCAAATGTTGGGGCTGTACCTTACTTAAAGTCACGACCGCTTCCTTCCAACTCTTAACCCTTTCCTATCCCATCGTCACCATAAGACCTATCTGTGTCGGTGCGAAGTAAAGCCACTAAAGCCACTAGCATTTTCTTATGTTCTCTTTGATGTAGTACCAACGAGTCTCTAGCGTAACATTAGGTAAAATATAAGCCTAGGTACAACCTAATGCAACTCTTAATATAATGCACAAAGTTACGTTCTCCACATATGTTTATGCTCCTGACGCGAAAAATGTTAGTTTTCTATTATTCTACGGTCATACCATGAAAGAAATAAATGAAGAACTTCTCTTCTTTTAACACATCCACTTATATCTTTTCCCATAACTATTTATGAAACCGAAGGACAGACAATGAAAGGTGGTATTCAAGGGCAGACGTTTGTGGTGACCATTTTTAATGAGCAGGGAGCAGATTAATCAAGGTTGCTGACGTGGCTAGATTTCAGTCTTCAAGTGGCTAGGAGGAAGTATGTTGTAATCTGAACTTCCATTACGCATTCCTCTTCTTTCCAAGTCTTTTCCCTAATTATCTGATGTTGACAGTAATACGCATGAGCCCAGTTTTACATCTGGATGGCTTTTCTGGAGCCAGCTCCGTGTAGAGAACTGTATTCACTATTGCGTGTTTCTGTGATGTCTGATAGAGTGGCGTGAAGATGTGCATTAAGACGATCACAACTACCCAGTCCCCGAGCTAGAGAAGTTAAGCAAACAATGCTAAAATCCCCAGCCTGGCCGGGAATCGAACCCAGAGCCTCATGAACCGAAGGTCACTTAATCGTTCATCCAAGGAGCCGGATGGTATCTATTATACATAACGCCTGTAAGTGAAGAGAAGATAAAGAACATCGGAACGGTAGAAGATTAAATGAGACAATAGGAGGCGTAGATGTTTTTAACCAGATGTGTATCTCGCACTGGACCTCTTGGATAACGTGGTTATACACGCCTTTGAACATTGTTCTCATCAATTCAGAAATAATCAAACTCACTTGGGCAATCAAGGAATACTATAGAGAAGAATTCATTCTTAGAAAGCTTAGCCCTTTCGTTGATGAAAATACAATTGTGTCCTGAGATTCCATCACTGCCAGCTGATATAAGAACACTTTCATCTCGACACCGAACTCGGAAACGTGATACTGGAGTAGTAATGAGAAAATAAACCGTAGTAACTGATTCCTGTCAATGATAAGTGACAGTCATAATAGACCTGTCTAATAAATAATACATTACGTAGTATTATGTTGTGTAAAATGCTATATTTAATAACATTTCTCGCCTTAAGGCAGTGGAGTAACTACTAATCAGAATCCCCAAGCACAATCGTATATTAAACTGGTCCTCAGAATGCAGCGGTTTTATAATGACTAACAGAATGCCAGTACTTGGCACGTGTATTTTCTTGTTAATAATAATGAAGGAATGACGCACAGTGAGCATATTATATAGAATACGAGATGTTCTTGAATAAAACTCGATCAATGATTGACCTCTTTTCTCACACATTTTCTCATGATAACGGTCGCAGAATTTATCACACAATCCACACACACTATTTTCGTCCGGATCATGATACCTTTTACGCTGATCTTATGATGGCAATCATGAACAGCGAAGCGGGTCAAGGTATGTCGTAGCTCAAATTCTCGGTTCTTCCATTCTGATGATATCACGACGCCCGCCTGTTAAAAGTCAGTCGAAATGGCTGCTTTCTTTGAGTTCAGTTTTTCGACGATTGCTTGATATAGCACTGTAGATAGAAGCGGTAGCCTATGTAGAAAAGTTCTCAAGTACGTTCGCAGATCAATCTTGAAGGTGTAGACACAGAGCTTTCTGGACGTATCTTTCAATCATTGCAATATCAGATTTCGACCGATGTTCCTAGATGATTTATAATGCAGATGTTATGATAGGTGAAATCTTAATCTGAAAGAGGGTTATTGCACTTTGTATGGGTAGTCGGCCTAATGTTCTGATTTAATTCATCGCTGCGATCGTTGCTAGTATTCTGTCCTTTATATGCTTGGTAAAGCCCTTTCCATTTGGCCTTGTAAGTATGTTCACTATTGCTGGATGCTATCGCCTGAACAATGTCTTTGGTTGCAATGTTGAACATTACTGGGCTGAAAGGATCTCCCTAACATCCCTATCATTTGTTGTACTGTCTCTGATTTTGTAAGGCTGTCATCAATGTGTATATCACTTCTCCTTAGTAAAGTGGCTGCCATCCTGTTGAGGTAGTGGTCTCTTCCTATAAGCAGTTCCAATTTATGAATCGTCATTGTTCTGTCTGTTGAATCGAAGTCCTTGGCGTAATCTATGAAAAGGTCATATCATTTACTTGTAGGTAAGTTAATCTGACGATGTATTTGAATTTTTCCATTAGCATATTAATGGCATTGGTTGTTAATCTTTCCTTTCGGAATCCAAATTGCTCTTCAGGGAGGAGTGGATCTGTTAGAGACGTTAGTCTATTGACTAGATGGCTTCACAGAAGTTTTAACCCTGTATTTTCCAGGGATATGCCGATATGAATTTGAGGATTCTGGTTAGCCGTTCCCTTTAAAAAGAAGTGTAATTATCCAGTATCTCCATTTTGATGGGATTTTCATATTGGTAAGACACTAAATTCCTTCTCTGAGAGGAAAGCGCTGTTTTCTTTTAAATGTTCATTAATACTGGCATCTGGCCCGCAGGTTCTTCCATTTCTTGAGGCTTTTCTGTGACTTCTGCTGTGGAGAAGGGTTCTATTCTTACCATTGCGCTGATTGGACGTATGATTCGTGACATGTCACTGCTCTGCAGTAGGGATTTGAAATGTATTTCCCACTTGCACATGGTAACGTTCCTGGTGAATTTGAGTTGCTTTCGCTGAAGTCCCTTGTGTGGGGTTCCCTTTGCTTGTGCTATCATGGCTCTGTCTTATGCTTTGTGAAATTTTTTTTTATTCCCTTAGAGTCTCTTTCAGTTCATAATCGTGTCCTGATTCTTGCAAGCTTGTCCTCAGAGACTTGTGTAGAGCATTCAATACATTTCTTCTGACTTCGTAACATGCGCAATTATATCATTGTTTGGATATTCTTTTGTTTGGATTCATGGGCACTATTGCATCTGTTAGAGTTGATTCAATCTTATGCGAGATTTCGACTGGGTTCTCGCCTGTTTTATGTGCAATATTTTGGATTTTTATCCTCCACTTACGTAATCCCTTAACATTGACTAGTATTTTGTTCGTTAGAGCATGGTGGTTTCTTACTGATCCTGAAGACAGTCTCGACTGGCATGTGCTTTCTTATTGGGATGTTCTTTTCAATCGTGTGGTGAATTGCCTGTGTGTGTTTGTTTTTCATGAACACTAGATCAATGGCACTTTTGCCGTTTTGACAGATGCATGTAACGTCCCCACGGTTATTTACGAGTTTATGAGAGATCGTTCTTTTTCTTTTATGTAATTTAGCTCCATTTCCGATTTGTTGTCTTATTTATCTATCCTGCAATTCAAGTCATCTGCTGGTATGAGTGAAGGTTGATTGTCTACTTCTGTGAATGTAGCACTCAGTTCATCTATAATATAGGTGGCATTTAAATCTGGCTGGAAGTATACTGCTATTAACTTAATAGAATTTGTCTCGATGTCTATAAGGTGATTTGTCTTTTTTCAGAATTTTGAAAGGAAGGAGTGACATTTGGATTTATTAAAAATGAGTACGGGTGGCCACGACTCTACCGTGGCTCTATTCGATTCTACGATGAGCTTCGAACTGACCATCTCCGAGGGCAAACCAAAGAAAACTCGAATACTTTCGTCATATTGCGAGGATATCAGAGGCAATAGAAATATTCATTATACAGGGCCCTCTTATAATCCCACACGGAACACACGGTGTTTGTACTCTGGGCTACGGCAGCTGCAGAATGGGAGGCGCGCGCATAGTTCTTGACCTTGCAAGCAGCCTGCACGTGTTCGACCTGGCAAGCATGAGTCGCCAGTCTGAATCTCAGCTGTTGACATGGTGAGACAGTCATCATTGCAACACCGTATTCTCATAAGTAAAAGATCTGATTTCATCTTAATAGTCGCGTGAACAGTCGTTCCTCTCGCTATTGGTGTGCAGAAAATCCGAATGGTGTTTATGAAGTCCCTCAATATGAGAGGAAGATTGATGTTTGGTGTGCTGTTAGTGCCAGATGAATAATTGGGCCTATTTTTATCGAGACGACAGTAAATGCAGAGAGGTACCAAGATGATATTTTGTCACCGTTCTTCCGTCAATTAACGGGGGTGGTTTCAACAAGATTCAGTCCCTGCCCATACAGCTGAAGATTCCCTTCTTAGAATCTCGGAAGTGTTTGCAGACAGAGTGATCAGTGCTGGTATATTTCCCCCTCGTTCTCCAGATCTAACAGTGTGTGATTTTTACTTGTGGGGTAAACTGAAGGAAAAAAGTGTATCGAACAAATCATCACACATTGGAGCAAATGGAAGAAAACATTACGAATAAAACCAGAAACATTACAGTGGCAGAACTGACTCGCGTCAGCTAGAATGTGGTTACCAGATACAATTCCTGTATAACTCAGGAAGGACAACACTTCCAGCATCTTTTATAAGGTAAGATTTCATGTAAGATTGTATACACGGTTAAAGCAGGGCGGCTGCGCGTGACTTGAGTTCGGCTGAGGCAGCTGCCGCCGTGCAGTGTAGAAATACCGCGCGTTTGGTCTGGGATTAAAAGAAGAAGGTAAAGGCGACAGCCCAGAGTACGTGCGCGATTGTGAAGGATGGGCAACGGAAGATGACTGGTGAAAAGTAGGTTTTGGAAACGCCGAACTGCCGGAATGTTTCCACACAAGCTATTTTACTAGTCGGTAAATCTATCGAAATGAAGCTGACGTATTTGAACAATTCCAAATACCACGGGACTGAGCTGGGATCGAACCTTGAAACGTGGATTGTATGATCCGAGCCACTCAGCCCGGCATGATTTAATAATAATAATAATAATAATAATAATAATAATAATAATAATAATAATAATAATAATAATAATACCAAGCGACTGCGCAGTTTGGGTCACATAGCTATCAGCTGCATCCGGGAGATAGCGGTTTCCAACACCACTGTCGGTAGCCCTGAAGATGGTTTTTCCGTGGTTTCGTATTTTCATACCCGGCAAATGCCGGGAGTGTACCTTAACTAAGGACAAGGTCACTTCTTTCCCAGAAATAGCCCTTTCCTATCTCATCATCGCCATAAGACCTAATCTGTGTCGGAGTGATCTGAAGCTAATTATTATTATTAATAATAGACTAATAATAATTAGCCATCTCAAACACGTGTTACAAATATTTTGATTTCGATGTTCAGGTTTACTTTACAAGATACCAAAGAAAGCAGAACTCCGCTGGGCAACTATGTGTGACTAAGTTCTACAGGTGAACCTTAAATGTCATCAAAGATCTTTACATGCTGACGTGAAGAGCGGCGTAGATTTTCTTTCGTCCTTCAAAAATGCTACTTCTTCTGACGAGTGTGAACCTGGAGTCTTATGAAACGGAGACCGACACACTGCCATTGGTCCACAGAGTGAGCTGCCTCCCATTGATTCCACTCGTATACACTCTGCTTTGCCTAACCACGCTTCTTCATCAAGCATTATTGCTTTAAGCTAAGCTGACACCGATTTAATTCCCCAATCATCTAGTGGGTGATATCCACTTTCTGGTCAGATGAAAGCTCCTCAGCCTGTTCCCAGGTCAGGAATGTAATGAATGGAGCCCATCTAGTGGCGAGGATAGGAATTTGCCTCCTGCCCAGTCCTGCCGCACTCCTCTGGGGCAAGGATTAGTGACTGAAAGATGAGGTGAAATTATATTGATGAATGTCACTGGAATTAAAGATGACAGGAGAAACCAGACTACCCGGAGAAAAACCTGTTCCGCTTCTGCTTTGTCCAGCACAAATCTCACGTAGAGTGAACGGGATTTTAACCATGGAACCCAGTGGTGAAAGGCCGGTGCGCTTCCGCCTGAGACACGAAGGCTCCTTTCTGATCAGATATTGCTATTAAAAGTATTCAACAGTATTAACATACCGTGATTGTCCAAATTCATTCACGAGTTGGTAAATCATAAATTATACTTTTGATGGAATAGGGCTAAATAGATAGATAGATAGATAGATAGATAGATAGATAGATAGATAGATAGATAGATAGATAGATAGATAGATTTATCATAAACCGGTTATTTGGCAATTTACAGATGATTGAATAAAACAGTATACACAAGAAATACACCTTAAATAAATAACACTAATTTCCGAAAATAATAACCAGATTTAAACTATATCTAGGGACATTTATATATAGGCCTACATATTTACAACACCTTAAATAAATAAGAAAATAAAAATAAATAAATAAGTAAATAAATAAATAAATAAATAAATAAATAAATAAATAAATAAATAAATAAATAAATAAATAAATAAATAAATAAAATATCCTTAAATAATTGTACAAGAAGTGCATATACGCCAAAATGATGCTTTATGAAGACCAGATAAATACTTCATTAATTAAGAACACCCATTTAATTTGATATTTTCATCTTGATGACGTCATTTATTTCAGCTTTCTTACTTTTTGTCTCTAGTTTACACACAGTATATTCTATCAATAGAAAAAATGCATATTTATTGAGCTTAGATGTCCACCTCAAATGACCTGTAAACCATTAACGATATCGACATTGTGTTTTCACTTTCAGCAATGGTGTCAAGCGGCCCATGATCGAAATTTTGGTACTTTTTCAGGATGTCAATATCAACGGAGATAACTGTAGCCTACTAACTTTGGTTTTATAAATGAAATTGCGCTCTTTTTGTACACCTAACGTTAAACTTACAGACATTACAAGTACCGCGCTGTGATTATTTTGGAGATCGGACGAGAAAATGTATTCAAATATGCTTCATTTGACAGCCGTGCGCAGCTCATTTCGATCCAATCATCATCCTCCTCATCATCACACTTTACCACTGATCTGTGTTTAGGGTTGTCGCCAATGTGGCACAATCCCTATCAATTGCTTATAGTTCTCTCAGTTTACTCGTTAACGACCGGCGAATCAAACGTTAAGCAGTACCAACCCCTGACAGTATCCAGATATAACTATCTATAGTCACCTCTGTTTTGACCAATATCAGATGGCTCTTGACCAATAGCATCCTAGCTTTGTCAGTGACAGTCCATGTGGAGCACTTCAAAAGCGTGCCGGTCCTGAAGCCGGCTCGCTTGTCAGGTCTCCAGTGATCCAGAGCTACACGCAGTTCTGTCAAGTCTCGCTGCTCGCTCTTTAAATAGCTAAAACGGAGAGTTGACAACGCTGTGTCTCGAGTTGGGGAAATCCTGGCACTCTGCGGCTAGCTAGGCTTCAAAACCGTGCCAGTCGTTGACGAGGAAATTCCAGTGACTATACCTAGCCCTTTCTTAAAATATTTCAAAGAAGCACTGTTCGGCAGAGTATTTGGACGATTCTTGAAAGGTCCTGCTAATACAAACTGACTGCGAGAAGGTTGCTGTTTAAACGCTGTCCTGATTAGACGGGAGGGTACAAACATGACATGACCAACCATATCGGCCCGCCAACACGGATTCGTTCTGCCAGTGGCGTCAGAAAAGGCATTCGGCCGTAAAACTGGGCCACATCCATATCAAGTGCCGATCCCAATAAAATGGGAAAGTTGCTTGGATTCTTTTAATAAGCGAATGGACCACTAAGGATAACGTTACAACCGCATTTCTTTCTCTTCGTGCGGAGTTTTTTCTGTGTCCCATGCTGCTTCATGCGTTCGCTGGCCAGCTTCCGTTGTTCATCTGTTCGGGCTCTTCCAGTCTTCTTAGCTGCGGCTTGAATCCCTTAAAAAATAATCACTGTGTTCCTAAATGTATTCGTTTCTAACAGTTGGACTCCGACATGTTTAACCTTTCCATATCCTTTTCCGTTCCTTAATCCATGCTGTAGTGGTCTTTTTCTCCAGAAGTTCTGTTTGGTCTGTCTGCGTTCATTCTGTACAGATGTCCGAGAAACGCAGTCTCCTTTCTTTTATGGTCTAGTAGATTCTTTTCACCTTCTGGTAAACGCCTTTGTTGCTCCAAAGTTTCCATCCGTTTTCAGTTTGAATTGTTATTATTATTATTATTATTATTATTATTATTATTATTATTATTATTATTATTATTATTATTATTATACAAGTAATAACAATCGTCGCCTCACCTATCGGGCTTTCTGAAGCGCTGTCATTTTCGTGGCCTATGTCCTAATTTAGACGTTTAATAACATTGTCATCTAGCTGCGAAATGGAAAGCTACTGGAATTAGAAGAACTCGATTTTAATTTTATCGGATAAGCACTGATTTCACAAATGGAGTTTATCATAATTTTCCAGAGAGAAAAAAGAGAAAATCCGCAAGGGATAGCTGCCCATAGAACAAGAGGTGCCGTAATGTTCACACTATTTTTCTTGGGATAAAATGAGCTTCTTTTTTTAAATTTTTAAATTCCCCTTTTGTACAGTTATCTCTGATCAGGAAAACACAATTTTTATTTTACATGTACTATATAAACGGTGACTTACCATTGACAATGAATTACCTAAAACATCTAAATAAATGTCTTTTAAAAACGAAACAGGGATACCAAAACGAAGGAAGAAATTAACAAATACACGGTGACCCAAAAGTCCGTTAACATTTGACGAGGCAACACTTCACGGACTATTGGAGATACAGAGGTAATAACTGGCGACACCAAAAATAAATTAAATAAACCTTCACAAACAGTGCCTTTTTTGGTAACGTCAACATGCCGCAATAGCAGGCGCATTAGACGTCCTCTCTCACGACAGCTCCTTTTATACCGCTCACGTGCCTCATGCGGCATCACTGATGTGTTGCTGTCCAGCGCCATCTGTTGGTCATTTTGTGTATGGGTACTTTATTTTTGGAAACCCCATGTCATGCCAATCATGTGTGTCAATTATTACATCTTTACCTCCAATATTCCTTTAAGTATTTCCTCGTCAAATATTTTTGGATCATCCTGTACATTTCACTTGGAAAATTTCCCGGTGGTAAATGTCTACTTGAACTACAGTGGTATAGCTGACAAATTAAAATGACGGCAAACAACTAAAAGAAGATATGATATTACACGAATATCGTGATAAAGAATTATGTGGAATAACAAAGAAATACATGAAAACATGAAGAAAAAATATACGACAGTTAAAATTATTTATATTTATGCTTTCAATACCTTAGAATCTCAATGACTCAGGCGGCAGCGCGCCGGCCTCTCACCGCTGGGTTCCGTTGTTCAAATCCCGGTCACTCAATGAGAGATTTGTGCTGGACAACGCGGAGGTGGGACAGATTTTTCTCCGGGTACTTAGCTTTTCCCCGAATCTTTCATTCCAGCGACACTTTACAATATCATTTCATTTCATCTGTCAATCATTAATCATTGTCCCAGTGGAATGCGGCAGGCTTCCTATCCTCGCCGCTAGATGGGGCCTCATTCATTCCATTCCTGACCCGGTCGAATGACCGGAAACAGGCTGTGGATTTTCATTTTCTGTCATCACCTTGTAAATTATATAACCACCTGGAATTCTTTGTTTCGAGAAAACTTTCCTCTACGTTCTCAGGGGAGAATGGCGGTAATCACTTGACTGTTTAATATTTAAATATTTTAAGAATATACCAACAATAAAGTAATTCCAAGTTCAAAACGTCATTGTTAAAATAGTCAAGTCTTCACGAAATGTCAAGAATTCCTACAATTTAATTCTTTGACACGGAAAATACCTAAAAGATAATTAAATCAGTTAAACATCATTTTCTGGTAGTATAACATAATAATTAAAAACTATCACAAACAAACTAATACGGCATTTAGAGAAACAACTTAAAGTGTTTCCTTAGACACAACGTATAATAATTACAACGCAATCGACGTACAAACTTACAGACAACTTAAATATTTCCAATATCTGAACATCGCGATTTACAGTAGATTGCTTGTTGCTTGTTGTTAAAGGGGCCTAACGTCTAAGGTCAGCGGCCCTACAGTAGACTGAGGTCGGCGGTTGCAGAGTTGGTTTCGGCTTGTCCGACGGCCCTGCACTCTGACCGACTAACCGAGCAGAGGAGGAGTGGCCGTGATTCTACCGTGGCTCTACGCCTCTGCCTTCGGGAGACGGAGAGGGACTGGTCCTCACCGTCAGCTGTCCTGGGAATGGTTTTCCGTGGTTTACAATTCTCCTGCACTAAGGCGAGTGCCGGGACAATTCCTAGTTTAGGCCACAGCCGCTTACCCTGTCACTTTCTCTGCACATCTCCCCTTCAGGGACGGAAGGAAAATGTTTTAGTAGTAGTAGCAGTAGCAGTAGCAGTAGTTTTGTGACAACATTTCAGAGTCTCCATTTGTTCAGTGTGTGAATTATGCCGAAAGTGTCAGCTTCCGTCCGCCTCTGTGGTGTAGTGGTTCGTGTGATTAGCTGCCACCCTCGGAGGCCCGTGTTCAATTCCTGGGTCTGCCACAGAAATTTGAAAAGTGGCACGAGGGCTGGAACGGGGTCCACTCAGCCTCGGGAGGTCAACTGTGTAGATGTTGGTTCGATTCCCACCTCAGCCATCCTGGGAGTGATTTTCCGTGGTTTCCGACTTCTCCTCCAGGCAAATGCCGGAATGATACCTAACTTAACGCCACGGCTGCTTCCTTCCTCCTTCCTTGTCTATCCCTTCCAATCTTCCCATCCCCCCACAAGGCCCCTGTTCCGCATAGCAGGTGAGGACGCATGGGCGAGGTACTGGTCCTCCTCCCCAGTTATATCCCCCGGCCCAATGTCTCACGCTCCAGAACACTGCCCTTGAAGTGGTGGAGGTGGGGTCCCTCGCTGAGTCCGAGGGAAAAAGCAACCCTGGAGGGTAAACAGATTAAGAAAGAAAGAATTGATACATATTTAAATAGGCCTACGTAAAATTGAAGCTGCCTAAGGTATGTTCAAGTACCTACTTCTTCATATTTCAAAGTCTGTTTTAGTTACCTAGAATAATATTTTAGCACCTAAAAGTCCGAGGTCTAATAATTAGAATGCAATCACGTACAAACTCACACATAAGTATTTCCAATATCTTAACATATAGATTTATAGTACATTGAAATGTACAATTAGTTACTCCTAGATTAAACATGGTACCTAAATACAACACAACAAATAATAATAATAATAATAATAATAATAATAATAATAATAATAATAATAATAATAATAATAATAATAATCTCTGCAAATAACCTCACCCTTTGTGGGTGAAGTTAACTTCCGAAAGTAACCAGGGGAACCCGTCCCCTACAGAGCGCGTCCCCAGGTGGCGGATAGGCGACCCCTACAGTCTGTAGGGCTGGTTGAAATACCCAACAACCCGCGGACCATCGGGTAGCTCAATTCCTGGGGGCTTTTAAATACTGGGACACCCTCTCTCCAGGGGTCATAAATATGGAGGGCCCTTAGCCTGGGTTATAGGTGAAGTCCTCAACGGCATCTACGGCGGAGAAGATGACCTTCGGTACGGTGGAGATGGCGCAAGGGGCAAACCTTGCCTAGGGTTACTAAGTGAAAAGTCAATGGTCTGAATGGCGGATGAAGAGAAGAATCTCCCAACGGCGGAGAGGCTGGATGAGCTACCTCCAAGAATTGAATCTTGGTTGAAGAACATAAAATTCCCCAGGCGTCTGTTCCCAGATTGGGCGGCCTTAGGTCAGCGTCTGTACCCCAGGTTAGGGGCGGCTGGAAGAAACCTCCAGGGCTCACAACCTTGGTTGTAAACTGGTGACTCAAGTAGTTACCCCAAACTCATGTTTATCGTTCATGGGAAAGTGTAATGTGAAACAAATGACCTCAGGTGCACCGTTGTGCACAAGCAGACATTTGGATTCTGGGGAGTCTGCAGCGTTACACAGAGACGAGTCGGAGCGTCTTGGAACCTCAAACAAAATCAAATGCAAATACCCGAATTTCATAGCCACCTTCAATGCTAATTCCCTTCTTAAACCTGGAAAGTTAAAACACCTTACAGACACACTCAGAAATAATCGAATTATCATAAAGGCACTTCAGGAGACCAGATATACAGATGAAAACAACTTCGACTCTGAAGGGTTCAGGATATACAAGGGAAAAGTTGGTCAAAGAGTCATGAAAAACATGTCACACCTCGGAACTGGCTTCATAATAAACAAGAATGTCCTGGATTCCATAGTCCAGTTTGAGTCCCAATCTGAAAGACTCTTAACTTTGGTTTTCAAATCTACCAATAGAATATACACTATTGTGAATGCCCATGCCCCCATAAATGAGGACAACAGAAAGAACAAGGAGAAAGTGGAACTCTTTTGGAATCAATTGGACGATGTCATCCAAAGGGTACCTGAAAAACACATCATACTAATGGGAGACTTCAACGCCCAGATAGGGAAGGAGAGAAAGTATCGACATGTAGTCGGGAACTACCCAGCGCATAACAGGACCAATCAAAATGGTGTCAGACTTATACAGTTGTGCCAAGCCCACGGCATGATACTGAAGTCCACAGATTTTAAAAAGCTTCCTAGAAAACAAAAAACGTGGATCTCATCAAATCCTAAATTGGGTGAATTTCAACTGGACTGTGTGGC
Organism: Anabrus simplex; assembly: GCF_040414725.1. Lineage (NCBI taxonomy): Eukaryota > Metazoa > Arthropoda > Insecta > Orthoptera > Tettigoniidae > Anabrus > Anabrus simplex. The sequence goes on from NC_090268.1 coordinate 387,304,160, forward strand.
TATTAGACGGAAGTTCAACAGGGAAATACAAAATGTCAAAGTCCTCAGGGGAGCTAATTTAGACTCGGACCATTACATGTCGAAGATAAAGATCAAAATCATCCCCAGAAGGAGATGCAAGATCCTTAAACACACAAGCAAACGATGTGTCCCGGAGAAAATGCTAAATTCAACAGAATACCATCTTGCGACAAAGGATATACACAAACAAAACTGGGATCAAATAAAACAGAACTTATTATCAAAAGCCGAAAAATTTGATCCTATAACAAAAGTCAAAAAACATGCTTGGTGGTCGAAAGAATGTGACGATCTATTGAAACAAAGGAAGGAAGCATGGCACAAATGGCAGTCGCAACGAACGGAAAGCAATAGACACAATTTCTTGAATATCAGGAAGATGGTCAATAAAAAATTCAAAACAATTTAAAAGACTTACGAAAACCAGATGCTTATTCAAATAGATGACGACTTTACCAAAAACAAGACAAGAAGATTCTACAAAATCTTTAAACAGAGAACAACGAAATTCAAGCCACCGACTCTGCAGACAAGAATGGAAATATAGCACATAACAACAATGATAACTGCAGGATACTAACCGACTACTTTGAAAATCTCCTCAACGGTGAAACGCCAGTAGAAAGAATGACATTCAATGTCCCAACAAATACCAATCCTGACTCACAGCCACCAACCTTCGAGGAACTAGAAAAGATCATTTCAAGCCTTAAAAACAACAAAGCATCGGGAGGAAACCAGATCACAGCCGAACTTTGGAAGAATGCCAAGAAGGAAGCAATAGAATCCCTACAATTTTTTTTGAAGAAATCTGAGTCAAAGAAAGAATTCCAGAAGAATGGAAGATCGCCCTTATCCACCCAATCTACAAGAAGGAGGATAAAATGAACCCCAACAACTATAGAGCCATATCACTTTTGGATGTTACATATAAGATATTCTCAAAGGTCTTATTTAATAGGACAGAACCACAGTTAGATTATCAATTGGGTGAATATCAAGCGGGATTCAGAAAGGGGAGATCCTGTCCTGAACAAATCTTGAACCTTAAAAATCTCATAGCATACCAGAAATCTAGGGCAAAACATACGTCATCACCTTTATTGACTTCCAAGAGGCGTATGACTCACTAGACCGGGAAAGTCTCCTTTCTGTACTCAAAGAATTCGGTCTAGACAACAAAACAACAAACCTCATCAGGGAAACTCTCACTAATACATTTTCCAAAGTCAAATTCATGGAAGAATTGTCGGCTCCTTTTGAGATCAAAATGGTGTCCGACAGGGTGACGGACTGTCCCCCATACTGTTCAATTGTGCCTTGGAGAAGGTAGTCAGAGAATGGGATAAGACAACTAGTAGTGGAACTCGATTGGGATCGGTAAACAAGGGTATCAAGACCAAATGTTTAGCTTTTGCAGACGACATGGCCTTACTAGCTGAGACGTGGGAGGAAGCCAAGGAGCAGTCCTTTAAACTGCTGAAGCAAGCAGAGAAGATAGGTCTCAAAATCGCCTTTGGAAAGATCAAAATAATAACCAACATTAAGAATCCTCCAAAATATTTGAAAGTGGGGGAATAAAAAATAGAGATAGTCACAGATTTCAAATACATTGGTGAATGGATCAGTTGGAATGGTCTTGAGAAGAAAGCAATGGAATCTCGACGAACCAAAACAGAAACAGCCTTCCAGCTTACGAAAGACACCTATAACAAAAAATCCCTCTCGTAGAATTCCAAGATTAGACATTATAATACAGTAGTCAAGCCTGAAGCCCTTTATGCTGCAGAAACTCTATCTCTAACTACACATGGTCCAATGGAAAAGTTGGAGATAAAGGAAAGGAAAATACTACGACTCCCACGCTGGTATCTTCATCTTGTCGCGATGTGGGAGCTTGCGTGCGTAAGTGATCCAGAGAGCTATACCGGCCGGAGAAAAAGCTCCTGGTAGGGCCACCCAAGCCGGAAAGGTCAAAGGTGATAGGCAAGACTAAGAGGGATACCCTGGTCCTCCAGGTTGGGGGTTGATCATGGGGCTATCAACCCTATATCGGAAAAATCAACTCGTTACGAAAATCATAGACAAGAATAGCCGGACTGATGATAATGGTGAACGACCCACGCGAGAAAATGGAAGATGCAAACGGAAATATGATATGTATATAGCAACCTGGAATGTACGAACCCTGAATAAACCAGGAGTCCTAAACAGTCTGAAACAAGAAATGGAGAAATATAATATTGAAATATCAGCAATAACGGGAAGTCAGATGGAAAGGAAATTGTGTTTTTAGAACTGGTAGATATACAGTGCTGCATAGATTTTTTCAATATCACCTTTGTGTGTGTGTATGCCATTACAGAAGAGGCTGAGGATGAAGAGAAAGATATGTTCTATGGACAATTGGAACAAGAAATAGAATGCATCCCAAGACAAGATGTAAAAATCATACTTGGAGATTTCAACTCTAAAGTGGGTAAAGAAGAAGCCTGTAAGGAGACTGTTGGGAAGGAATGTTTGCATGATGAGTCAAATGATAATGAACAGAGGCTAATTGATTTTGCCATGAAAAACTCGATGGTGGTGAAGAGTACATGGTTTCAGAGAAAGAATGTACGGAAAGCCACTTGGTGTTCACCAGATGGTGTCACATTTAATCAAATAGATCATGTAGTAATCGATAGGAGACATGCATCTGATATACTACAAGTTGACAGTTGTAGGGGAGCTCATTGTGATTCGGACCATTACTTGGTACGGGTAAAATACAGGCTACGTATTGCAACTTACAGATCTGCTAAGAAAGGGAAAGCTCCAAGGAGATATATGGTCTCAAAATTGAAAGATAACGAAACTGGGCAGCTATATGAATCCTGGATTTAGAAGAAATTGGAGGCTAAACAACAAAGCTGGGCAATGGAAAACATTGAAGGAAAGTGGACTTTATTGAGGGATGCATTGCAGGAAACTGCGGGTGAAGTACTAGGAGTGGAAGCAAAGACTGAAAGGCAAGGATGGTTTGATGATGATTGCAGAAGAGCAATTGAGGAGAGAAATGAAGCAAGGAAGAGAATGTTTAGCAGGAAAACAAGAACATATGTAGAAGAATTTAGGAAGAAGAGGAAAGAGGCAGACAGAATTTGTAGGAGAAAGAAGAGAGAGGCAGAGACGAAATGGATTACAGATTTGGAGGAACAGTATGATATGCAAGAAGTACGGATGTTCTATGAGAAAATAAAGGACTTACAGAAAGGTTTTCAACCATATGCTGTATTCCGTAGAGATAACCAAAGAAACATGATTGGGGGAAGAGACCGGATTCTTGACCGATGGGCGCAATACTTTAGTGAACTGTTGAATATGGCTGCAGAGACGGTAAGATTGGAAGAAGAGGATGGGCAGCCTTGGCAAGATCCTAGCCTAGATTTAAAACCAGTGCCTGTACCATCTATAGAAGAAGTGAGGACGGCAATTAAGTACTTGAAGAATAATAAGGCTCCAGGAAGTGATAACATCTCAGCTGAGATGATTAAATACGGGGGTAAACAGTTGGCGCAACTTATTCACCAACTAATTGTAGAAGTTTGGGAAACAGGACAAATGCCAGAGCACTGGAGCTTAGCAATTATTTGCCCAATTCATAAGAAGAAAGATAAAGCAAATTGTGAAAATTATAGAGGTATATCTTTGCGTAGTGTGGTCTATAAGGTCTTAGCCAAGGTTTTGTCTATGAGACTCACTCCACTGGTTGAGCAGATTCTAGGAGACTGCCAAAGTGGCTTTCGACAGGGTAGATCAACAACAGATCACATCTTCACTGTCAGGCAAATAATGGAGAAATGCTATGAATATAATGTGGATGTGCATCAGCTGTTTGTGAATTTTCGGCAGACTTATCATAGTGTGAAAAGGAGGAAACTGTATCAAGCAATGATGGACATGGAGTTCCCAACTAAATTGATAAGACTAGTACAAATGACCCTAACGCGTACTAAATGCATGGTTAAAATAGAAGGAAATCTTACTAAAAAGTTTGAAGTAAACCAAGGTTTTCGGCAAGGGGATGTGTTATCTACCCTGCTCTTCCATGTGGTTTTGGAGCGTGTGATGAGAAAGGTGGAGGTCAGTAATCCAGGCGGTACGCTGTTCAACCGTGTAACACAGAATCTGGCGTATGCTGATGATGTTGATATGCTTTCTAGAAGATTAAAAGGCCTAGAGGAAGGACTGGATAGATTAGAAAAGGAAGGAGGAGAAATGGGCCTAAGAGTGAATAATGCCAAAACTCATTACCTGTTTGCATCTAGGAGGACCATAGTTAGGGAAGACAAGTGCATACAATTGAATGGGATTAACTACGAGAGATGTGAAAAGTTTATTTAGGAGTGCTGGTGGCAAAAGATAATGACATGAAAGAGGAAATAAAAGCGAGGATTGCTGCAGGCAATAGGGCTTACTTAGCTTTACTGAAAGTGTTTAGATCACGCAGCCTTGGTAGAAGATTAAAGTTGACAGTCTATCGAACAGTATTACGACCAGTGGTAACTTATGGTTCTGAAACATGGACAATGACCAAAGCAGATGAAGAACTGTTGAACAGATGGGAGAGAAAAATACTGAGAAAGATTTTTGGCGCAGTGAAGGAAGGGGAATTTTGAAGAATAAGGAAAAACAAGTAATTGGAAGAACTCTTTGGACATCCATGTGTCGTAACCGAAATAAAAAGCAACAGATTAAGGTGGTTGGGACACGTGGAGAGAATGCCGGATAATAGGGCTGTCAAGAAGATCTACAAAGGAAATCCAGGTGGTAGAAGATGGAAAGGAAGACCCCGGTAAAGATGGCTGGATGAGGTGGAGGAGGATTTAAGAAAGATGAGAATAAGAAGACGGAGGGGGCGTGCAGAAGATCGTGCACATTGGGCTAGAATCGTCAGAGAGGCCAAGGCCCTACAAGGCCCGAGGAGTAAGTAAGTAAAATACTACGAAAAATTCTAGGCCCCTAATTCCATAATAACGAAATTTCACACATAAGCAATCAAACCCTGTATAGGAAAAAAGAATGGATTTCCGACACAATAAGGAAAAGGAGAATTGACTTCTATGGCCACATGGGCGCCCGCAGGATCTTTTCCAGGGGGGGGGGGGGGCGGCACATTAACAAATTTCTTGAATATAAAAACCAATATAATGTCAGCAACATTAAATTGTTTACAGAAATTTCTGCTTTTAACAGTTCCTAGATGACTGTCAGTAAGTTCAGTTTATGAAATAATCTGGTATGATATTAAACAATTGAACATCAGCCATTTTAGAATTCCAGGGGGGGGCAAGCGCCCCCCCCTTTCCCCCCCTTGCGGGCGCCCATGTAATGGCCACATCCTAGGAATTGATCCGAAAAGGATAACTAAAAGAATCTTCGACTATTTCCGTATAAGAAAACCAAGCCGAACAGGTTTAAGGAAACTGAGAAGGACCTACGAGAGTTCAAAATTACACAAGAGATGCTTGTACATGGATCTGCAAAGAAAAGAACCAAAGATAAAATAAAGAGGTTTCAGGACAGGGTGAAGCCCAAACGACTGTACAGAATTTCTGAAGAAGAGAGGAAGGCAAGATCTGAAAGAATGAAAAAGTACTGGAAGGACAGGAAAACACGACTCACTAACCATTGATAGAACTGTCGTACCCCAAGGAGGGTGAAACGGACAATAATAATAATAATAATAATAATAATAATAATAATAATAATAATAATAATAATAATAATAATAATAATAATAATAATGTCCGCCTCTGTGGTGTAGTGGTTAGCGTGATTAGCTGCCAGCCCCGGAGGCCCGGGTTCGATTCCCGGCTCTGCCACGAAATTTGAAAAGTGGTATGAGGGCTGGAACGGGGTCCACTCAACCTCGGGAGGTCAACTGAGTAGAGGTGGGTTCGATTCCCACCTCAGCCATCCTGGAAGTGGTTTTCCGTGGTTTCCCACTTCTCCTCCAGGCGAATGCCGGGATGGTACCTAACATAAGGCCACGCCGCTTCCTTCCCTCTTCCTTGCCTATCCTTTCCAATCTTCCCATCCCTCCACAAGGCTCCTGTTCAGCATAGCAGGTGAGGCCGCCTGGGCGAGGTACTGGTCATTCTCCCCAGTTGTATCCCTGACCAAGAGTCTGAAGCTCCAGGACACTGCCCTTGAGGCGGTAGAGGTGGGATCCCTCGCTCAGTCCGAGGGAAAAACCGAACCTGGAGGGTAAACAGATGATGATGATGATGAATAATAATAATAATAATAATAATAATAATAATAATAATAATAATAATAATAATAATAATAATAATTTAGGTATAAAGTTTGCAGGATCTTGGAGTCATTTCTTGAAGTCTCCCACATTTTTTATGAAAAGGATCTAACATGATGTCTGCATCACCGATTTTGTTCAAACGTTGTAGGCTGGTAGTACTACACAACAAAAACACACTGGCAAAGTAGTAGCGCGCAACTCTAATTTTTTCGGAAAAAAAGGGATTTTGAAAATGTCGAAGAAAGTTATGAGAGGTTTAGCATACCACGTACCATCTAACAAGAGACTGAGGCGTGGTGTTCAAGTCGTTAAGGTTTTCCACTTCGGTTGTGAAGGTGGCGAGTTCGAGTCGCGCTGGTATCAACTCGCTTTTTTTTTTCTGACTTTTCCTGATCTCCTTCATCTATTACAAGGTTATTTTCTTCTATTATTGTCAAAATATATATTTTTTTAAATTCTTTCCCAATAATAATTCGGCCTCTTCTGCAATCTCTACAGAGTCGCTGGGATCCAGTAAGCGATTTATATAAAGGAGGTGCTCGAAGTATACCATGGCCCTTTTCAACTGTTTATTTATTGCTTGTCCGCCTCTGTGGTGTAGTGGTTAGTGTGATTAGCTGCCACCCCCCGGAGGCCCGGGTTCGATTCCCGGCTCTGCCACGAAATTTGAAAAGTGGTACAAGGTTTGGAACGGGGTCCACTCAGCCTCGGGTGGTCAACTGAGTAGGTGGGGTTCGATTCCCTCCTCAGCCATCTTCGAAGTGGTTTTCCGTGGTTTCCAAATTCTCTTCCAGGCAAATGCCGGGATGGTACCTAACTTAAGGCCACGGCCACTTCCTTTCCTCCTCCTTGTCTATCCCTTCCAGTCTTCCCATCCCCCACAAGGCCCCTGTTCAGCAGGTGAGGCCGCTTGGGCGAACTACTGGTCATCCTCGCCAGTTGTACCCCCTACCCAATATCTCACGCTCCAGGACACTGCCCTTGAGGCGGTAGAGGTGGGATCACTCACTGAGTCCGAGGGAAAAACCAACCCTGGAGGGTAAGCAGATTAAAGAAAGATATCTTCTCTTCAGGTAATGCTTTCCAATAATCAGTTCTACTGTCTCGTAGCCTGAGACTGATCTGTCAACAGAATTTCAACACGCCAGAAACAAGAATTCTAGTTAATAACTATAATAATGAGCACGTGTACGAACATGTTACGGTAAACACTGGAAATTAACAAGTCATTACAGTAATTTCCAGAGGGGAAACTGTTCCTGTCACTTACGAATACCAGTGTAAGGTTGCCAGCTCTTTCCTCTCAATATAACAGCAGACCTTGATGGAGCAGTCGGTTATTGCCGAGTTTCAATTCCTATGACAGTGAGTTCGATTCAGGCAGAGGTCTTCTTCGAGTTGGCAAGTAATTGAGTGTATTACTTGTAACAAATACTGTCTTGGTAATTTTTACTTCTAATCCCTACTTTTTTATAAAATGTAATTTTTACTCGTAATTTACTTCCTGAAATAAAATTGTAATAGTTACATTCTGGTAATCGATAGACCTATATATCGGATGGAAGAGGAGCCGGGGGGGGGGGGGGTGAAGTAAGGGATGATAAAGAGAACGTTTTCAGTTCTACTACTGCAAAATCGGTAGCTTCACCAGTGCTGGATGAGGTACCTTTTTTCCCTTCCCAGTACTTGAAAGATATCGTACTACAATATCCATCACTGCTGGCGATGTTCTTAACATTAAATATAGGTTCTCCTCCAAGTGCCCCTGTAGAGAGTCCTTTCAGTAAATACAAAGACACCAAAGACGTAGTAGGGCCTACCGCCCCCCCCCCCCACTCCCCCCCCACCCCCAGAGTTCGAGGCTTAGCTATGAACATTTTAAGAACGAATTATTTTGTAAAGTAAATGGCAAATTGGTCGCCTCTGTGGTGTAGTGGTTAGTGTGATTAGCTGCCAACGCCGGAGGCCCGGGTTCGATTCCAGGCCCTGCCACGAAATTTCAAAAGTGGTACGAGGACTGGAACGGTCAACTGAGCAGGGGGGGGGGGCGTTCAATTCTCACCTCAGCCATTTTCTTAAGGCCACGGCCGCTTCTTTCCCCCCTTCCTTGTCCATCCGTTCCAATCTTCCCATCCCCCCAACAAGGCCTCTGTTCAGGATAGCATGCGAGGCCGCCTGGACGAGCTACTGGTCCTCCTCTCTAGTTGTATCACAAATCCAAAGTATTACGATCCAGGACACTGCCCTTGAGGCAGTAGAGGTGGGATCAACTCGCTGAGATTGAGGAAAAAGCCAACCCTGGACGTTAAACGAATTAAGAAAGAAGAAAGAAAAATGGCAAATATTGAAACTATAAATGATGAGAAAAGATCAGTCCGGCTCTATGGTGTAGTGGTTAGTGGGATTAGCTGCCACCCTCGGAGGGGTTCGATTCCCGGCTCTGCCACGAAATTTGAAAAGTGGTACGAGGGCTGGAACGGGGTCCACTCAGCCTCGGGAGGTCAACTCAGTAGAGGTGGGTTCGATTCCCACCTCAGCCATCCTGGAAGTGGTTTTCCATGGTTTCACACTTCTCCGCTAGGCAAATGCCGGGATGGTACGTAACTTGAGGCCACGGCAACTTCCTTCCCTCTTCTTTGTCTATCCCTTCCAATCTTCCCATCCCCCGTCTGGCTCCATGGCTAAATGGTTAGCATGCTGGCCTTTGGTCACAGGGGTCCCGGGTTCTATTCCCGGCAGGCTCGGGAATTTCAACCATCATTGGTTAATTTCTCTGGGTGTATGTGTTGTCTCCATGATCATTTCTTCCTCATCAAGATGCGTAGGTCGCCTACGGGAGTCAAATCGAATGACCTGCACCTGGCGAGCCGAACCCGTCCTCGGACACTCCCGGCACTAAAAGCCATAGGTTACGCCTTTTCATTTTTTTCCCATCCCCCAAAAATCCCTGTCCAGCATAGCAGGTGAGGCCACTTGGGCGAGGTACTGATCATCCTCCTCAGTTGTAGCCCCTGACCCAGAGTCTCACGCTCTAGGCCCTTGAGGCGGTAGAGGTGTGATCCCTCGCTGAGTCCGAGGGAAAAACCAAACCTGGATGGTAAGCATATTAAGATGATTAAGAAGACGAGAAAATACAATTTTATTTTTAGTCTCACCTAGTGACAGTAGCCAGTTAATGTTTCTGTGCGAAGGAAACCAAAAAAATAAGAATCATATTTTTCCCTGCAGACTTTAATACCATGCAGAAAAGAAGATGTTAGTGATTTAAAGCTGACGTTCTGTGGACTAATTGTAATAGTATTTGTAATTTTAATGATTACTTGTTGAAATGTGGAGCCTCCGTGGCTCAGACGGCAGTGCGTCGGCCACTCACCGCTGGATACCGTGGTTCGAATCCCGGTCGCTCCATGTGAGATTTGTGCTGGACAAAGCAGAGGCGGGACAGGTTTTTCTCCGGGTACTCCGGTTTTCCCTGTCATCTTTCATTCCAGCAACACTCTCCATTCTCATTTCATAGCATCTATCATTCATTAAAAAATCACTTTGGGAGTGGCGACCCCATCGTACTATTAGCCTATATCTGCTTCATTAATTCCATACCTGACCCGGTCAATGACTGGAAAACAGGTTGTAGGTTTTCATTTTCACTTGTTGAAATATTTGTCCGACTCATTGGCTGAATGGTCAGTGTTGATGTCTTCGCTTCAGAGGGCCCCGAGTTGGATTCCCGGCCGGGTCGGGGATTTTAATCGCGTCTGATTAATTCTTCTGTCCTGGGGACTGGTTGTTTGTGTTTGTCCCAACACTTTCCTCTTTATATTCAGACAACACACTTACGCTATTAACCACCACAGAAACACGCAATATTAATTAAATCCCTCCATATAGGTTTGCGTCAGGAAGGGCATCCTGCCGTAAAACACTGTCAAATCCCCATGTGCGACACATTTGGTACCCGCGGCCCCACAGATGCGGGGAAAACGTAGGAAGAAGAAGAAGAAGAGACTTTTGAAATAGTTATTTACGGAACTGCCAAGGAAAATGAGCCTTTACAACTTCGAAAGGTGTAACGTAAACTTATCAGTTTAGTGGCTGTTGCGTACAAGATTTTATTTTATAGTCTATTAAGGTGAATTTAGTTATTTTAAATTAAATATGTATTTATAAATATGCTATTTGCTTTACGTCGCACCGACACAGATAGGTCTTATGGCGATGTGGGATAGGAAAAGCCTAGGAGTGGGAAGAAAGGTACAGCCCCAGCATTTGCCTGGTATGAAAATCGGAAACCACGGAAAACCATCTTCAGGGCTGCCGACAGTGGGGTTCGAACCCACTATCTCGCGATGCAAGCTCACAGCCGCGCTCCTCTAACCGTACGGCCAACTCGCCAGGTAAATTTATAAATAAGTTTTGACGCGGCGTTACGCATATCATCCGTATTTGATTCATGCAGTGACATTTTGTTCTGTTGTATGTTGCTAAGGAAGAAATAAGAGGTGTGCACTTGAAGTTATGTGGTATAAAGCATCAATATTAATGTCATTGGAAACAGTGAAAAGTCCTCTAAGCTATAGTTGGGGACAAATCATGACGACCTTGCCTCACACCACTAGTTACCAGCGGCAGCTCTGTGTCTATTAGTGATTTATAGAATTTACTACCTCTACTGCAGCCAGAGTTGCCAAATCGGCTACTGCACTCTACATGAAGAAACTCTGGTCTCCCTTCAAATCGCATAAATCTTTCGCCTTTTACATGAAGAAAGGGTAAATACTACAGAGAGTGAGGAAGAAAGTGGTTTGGCAGCCTCTCCAAAACAAACAGGATCACTTAGAGCTCGTTAACTCAGCAGGGTGCAGAGTGTGATTGACTACTGGCTTTCAGCTCGCTTCCAGGAACTGAGGTCGTAATGTTTTGTCCCCAACTATACCATAGTCGTAAACATGGTCATCCGGTCTTGGATTAATGAAGCTAATACAAAATTTATGATTTACTGTAATACAGTAATACGGAAACAACGTGAACCGAGTATAAGAGGTTAGAGCGTTGGTCATACTGTGTGACAGTACATATATCTCACCCTCGTACTGTATTCAGAAGTAAGAGATTTATTATTGACATTATTATTATTATTAGCTCATTTAAATATTTATTCTTAATATTTTAAGCTGGAAGGTCTTCATATGTGATGTGAGTAATTTGTTTTGTGCAAATGGATGTGAATACAGTGCTATTTACAACTCGGAAAGTTTGCGTGAGTCATGAGGATAGCCCAGAGTCCGGTGAGGTGGCCTTGTTGGCCGGAAGAGGTTCGGAGCGTGGTATTGGTATGTCAAGAGGATCTTCCACTCGTAATTTGATGGCCAGGATCAATCTTGACGTACCATGAGAGAGAAGGGGGAAGCTGAGGTCTGTTTAGGCATTGAGAAAATAGCGGAGAAGACTTGTTTTAAAAGTTTGGTGAAGCGGACTTGCCTTAAAACCCTTTTTAATTAATCATTTCAACAGTAACAACCACCCTGCACCAATTCTTACTATTCTTCTTTTGTGGAATGTGATGTGTGGTACTGACCAACAAACTGTGGAGTGCTTAGGCACTTGGTATTTTTTCACTTGTGGTGACTTGGTGTCTTATATGCTGATGAGAGCTATGGGGTACTGTATCTCAAACTTTCCGTAACTTATGATTTGGAACAACAAGCTTGTGTTGCTCGAGTGAAAGTATCTTTAAACCAAGTGTTAGAATCAGTGAACACAGAATTATAAAAGTACAGTATAGATGTGATGTAACAAGTGCCAATAATGATAATATTGAAGTTGTGTTGATACACAGAGACAGTGGAGGTTAATTATGGACATGTAGGCTATGTGCATGTTGTGTATTCAGCCCAAAGGCTGGTTTAATCCTCCACAGGTCCACCAATAGCTATCATGGACAACCTAGGCGTCACTGAAGAGGCCTACTAGGGAAGTGAGGAGTGAGGTAGTTTCCCATTGCTTTCCTCACCGAGCCACAAGTTGCTATTGCATATCAGTCTGCCAAGCCCACTGAAATGTAGGCACCAACCGACCCTATGGGCGATATTTTCACACCATTCATAACAGGGACTGGATGCGTAAGGAATGGTATTACTAGCATCGCTTATACCTCGGTCACTTTCATATTTTCAAAGCCAAGTATGAGACAGAGACAGGTCAATGAAAGTAACAAATTGCTCTCGCCCATATCAGAATACATAGCGCACTGTAAACACTACACCTTGCCAGCAAGGGCTCATGTAGGGTATGTGCTTTGTAATGACCTTTCAACGGACTAATTGCAAATGGTACCTTGGTCCTCGCTTTTGGTTTTCCACTGTTTTTGTTGTTGTTGTTGTTGTTGTATAATTGCGTAAATATGGAGTGTATTAAAGCATATTTTGTCCTGCCCCTCGGTGTAGGTGGTAACGCGGCCGTCTGTCACCCGGCGGCCTCGGGGTCGATTCCCCGCCGGGTCAGGAGTTTTTTTTATTGCAAATGATTAATATCTCTGGCCTGGAGACTGGGTGTTTGTGTCGTCCTTAACGTTCGCTTCCTCACATTCAACACTTTACACTTCCGCCATTTACAGAATACACGCAGGTTCCTCACATATGGTGCAAGTAGGGGCAAAAAATCTTTCTAGGTCGAGGCCGCGAACGTGTGTTGGTGAGATGCTCATGCACGGATATTATTTAGAATATAGTTATTTTAGAATCAGTGGAGTTATTGATGAATCTACTGTAGGTACAGTTCCTACTTATTTAGTCGTTTTCAGAATGTTAGGTAAGAGCTGAAGTATATGTACCAGTACTCAGTTTTAAGTACTCGCCCTGTGAGAGAGAAATATCATGCTCAATTAAAAATTGAGAGACCCATTCTTGTGAACTTTGGTGGCCATACTACCGACATTTCGATGAATTATTTTTATTTATTTATTTATTTATTTTATTTCAATTATTTCAGTAATTTATTTCAATTATTATTTTTTTTTTGCTAGGGGCTTTACGTCGCACCGACACAGATAGGTCTTACGGCGACGATGGGATAGGAAAGGCCTAGGAGTTGGAAGGAAGCGGCCGTGGCCTTAATTAAGGTACAGCCCCAGCATTTGCCTGGTGTGAAAATGGGAAACCACGGAAAACCATTTTCAGGGCTGCCGATAGTGGGATTCGAACCTACTATCTCCCGGATGCAAGCTCACAGCCGCGCGCCTCTACACACACGGCCAACTCGCCCGGTAATTATTTATTTATTCATAAATAATAATTAGATTACTATTGCCACCCAACAGTGGGGCAGTTGCTAATAATAATTAGTATTGTTATTTACGTACAGTATATTTCAACTGAGGCCTCTGTGGTGTAGTGGTTAGCGTGATTAGCTGCCACCCCCGGAGGTCCGGGTTCGATTCCCGGCTCTGCCACGAAATTTGAAAAGTGGTACGAGGGCTGGAACGGGGTCCACTCAGCCTCGGGAGGTCAACTGAGTAGAGGTGGGTTCGATTCCCACCTCAGCCATCCTGGAAGTGGTTTTCCGTGGTTTCCCACTTCTCCTCCAGGCGAATGCCGGGATGGTACCTAACTTAAGGCCACGGCCGCTTCCTTCCCTCTTCCTTGCCTATCCCTTCCACTCTTCCCATCCCTCCACAAGGCCCCTGTTCAGCATAGCAGGTGAGGCCGCCTGGGCGAGGTACTGGTCATACTCCCCAGTTGTATCCCCCGACCAAGAGTCTGAAGCTCCAAGACACTGCCCTTGGGGCGGTAGAGGTGGGATCCCTCGCTCAGTCCGAGGGAAAAACTGAACCTGGAGGGTAAACATATGATGATGATGATGATGATGATATTTCAACTGAGTCTGCCTCTGTGGTGTCCTGGTTAGCGTGATTAGCTGCCACCCCCGGAGGTCCGGGTTCGATTTCCAGCTCTGCCACGAAATTTGAAAAGTGGTACGAGGGCTGGAACGGGGTCCACTCAGCCTCGGGAGGTCAACTGAGTAGAGATGGGTTCGATTCCCACCTCAGCCATCCTGGAAGTGGTTTTCCGTGGTTTCCCACTTCTCCTCCAGGCAAATGCCGGGATGGTACCTAACTTAAGGCCACGGACGCTTCCTTCTCCCTTCCTTGCCTGTCCCATCCAATCTTCCCATCCCTCCACAAGGCCCCTGTTCAGCATAGCGGGTGAGGCCGCCTGGGCGAGTAACTGGTCGTTCTTCCCAGTTGTATCCTCCGACCCAAAGTCTGAAGCTCAAGGACACTGCCCTTGAGGCGGTAGAGGTAGAATCCCTCCCTGAGTCCGAGGGAAAAACCGAACCTGGAGGGTAAACAAGAAGAACAACAAGAAGATATTTCAACTGATAGGTAATTTGAAGAAAATACGTCGATATATCTCGTCATTGTCATTTTATCAACTGCCCAAGATGGTCAGTCAGATCGCTTCGCGGGTGAATTCAAATGGACTTTAAGAGGTGGTGTTCCTAAATGTGCACGTGGCTTGGTCGCGTTTGAGAGTCATGCCGAGAAATGAGCATCAAACACTAACACACAGTGAGCTTCAGCCAGTTCCACCGTAGCGTACTTGCTATGGGCCGAGCCTAACAGCAGGCAGGTCATTGTTCAAGTCGCTCCCCTGGAGAAGTTTATTTCTTCTATTGGCTTTCTCAAGCCGATAATAAGTCACGTGCAGATTTATCAACGCCGCCTCGCAAAGCGCAGCTGAAGTCACCCGCGAGACGATCTGATTGGCTGACTTCAGCAGCTCATAAAATAAGAACGGCGCGAGATATAGACGGAATGTTTTCAAGTTACGAATCAATATGACCAACGCTCTAGCGCTCATATACCCGGTTCACGTTATTTCCGACCATCCATACGAGATATTTACCTGTTGGAAATGGATCAACCATACATTACTCAACATGGTGAGGGCGGCACGTTACTTCTTGATCTGGGAATGCAGAGACGCCATTTTTGTTGTAGAAGGGTGCGGAGCCACAGTGCTGCAATCAGGCGGACAAACAAGTCAACAAGGTTAAGTTTGGTGTTCTCTGACTCATAATCTCTCTGACTACCTTTCTAGCAGGAACTTTAGTCAGATGGAATCTCAAAATTAATGCAAGGAAAATAAAAACCACGACAATATGTAAATCCAAGAAAACACATCAAAATGGGCCCCGATGAAATTTAAGAAGTGAGACAATTTTTCCACCTAGGAATCCTAAACACGAGTGATAATCGAAACATATCAGAAGTCACGAAAAGGTTAGCAATGGCAAAGAGAGCCTTCCAAGATAAAAAACATCTGCTGGCCAATAAACATATACCGCTACTGTAGATATTTAAACTCGGAAGGCCTTTGCAAACACCTTTGTATGGAGGGTGCTTCTGTACGGTTGCGAAAGCTGGGCATTCGGAGAGTAGAAAAACAAAAGACTACAGGCAATTGAAATGTGGATCTGGAGGAGAATGCAGATGATAATTTGGACTGAAATGTAGAGCAATACCGAAGTCCTTAGAGAGATAGGAGAGAAACATTCTGCGGCATAAAGAGTTCTTTTGGAATAACACTGAAGGAAGAATTGCCGGGAAAAAGGAAGAGGACGTCCCAGAGTGTCTTATTTCAAAAACCTGCTTCAGAAAATGAACTGCAAAACCTACACCGATTTGAAAGGACTGGAAGGCTTGGCCTTTAGAATATGATGATGATGATGATGATGATGATGATGATGATGATGATCCGTGTTTACATTATTGTGAAGCAGAGTTCAACTAATCAGAGACGATTTCTATGAAAACAGCGCGTTAAGTAATTACAATGCGTAAAGTGTCATTTTTGCTACTCTTTTGAGTACGGAAAGAAGGCAGTTACGTCATAGTAAGTATTGAGTACTTTTTAATAGTAACTGAGTAAAGTATTTCTCAGGTAACTGTAATTCGGCGCAAATAAATTACTTTTAACTTGTAGTTTTCCTATTAGCTATCACAACTACCCTAGGTATGACTGAAGAGTTGTACTAGGGAAATGAGGAGTAACGTTCTTTCCCGTTGCTTTCCTCATCAAGCCAGACGGTTCTGTTACATATCAGTCTGTCAAGCCCATTTAAATTGCGGTATGCGTACTGTACACGAACTGACAGTATAAGCAACACTTTCATACACTTCAGTGTTAGGATTGTGGTTGTATAACAAATGGTGTCACCAGTAATGGGCTACTCATACCTCAGCCACTTCCATATTGTCAAAGCCAAGGGTGATACTGAGGTAAAAAATTGAAAGTAACATAGTTGATCTAGTCCATACCGGGTGATACTGAGGTAAAAAATTGAAAGTAACATAGTTGATCTAGTCCATACTGGAACCTTTCCCACCGTCCCCCATGACTCATGGGACCATGTGACAACAAACTAACCCTTTCGGGTCACGAACACATGGGACCATGCTCCACGGAAGTCGATAGTCAAGGGATCTTTTTGGTCTGTGCCGATTTCTCCTCATTGGGATTGTATACTTAATCCACTCACATGAAGAGTTATCGACCATTCGACTCAGCTAGATCAGAGCTACTCTCCCGTTCCTGAGGTCTGAACACGGACTCCTCAGGGCCGAAGAACGTTCGCGGCAAATAGAAGGCTATCAAACATAAACTACCTTAAAGGCCTACAATGAACGGAAGAGGATTTTGGATGCTTGTTTTTCGGCAAAGAATAAGCACAAATAAGTTTTCCAAATTTACTAAGGCGCTCGTTGAATTATACACATACACTATGACATCCTTGGAAAATTAATATAAATTGACAAGTTGAATACTGTACCAGGAAGGCCTAGGTCCTGGTCCATATTAATTGAAAGAAATGTTATTTCCAGCATTAAAGATCCGACCGACGTACGAACATCCATTTAAAGAATGTTCCAGTATGTGCCAGACCCTACGAGTACGCTAGGCGGAGTCAAGTGACGTCACCTGTCGCTCGAAGCTCACCTCCCCTAGAGATATTTCTCGAAAGAATTTTTCTTTTAACAGCTTTTTAACACCTTAACCAATTTCAACGGGACAAACGCTGAATTATAGCAAACATCATAAAAGTTAATCCCTGTAAATTTCAAATTAATTCATCAAACGGTTGTTGAGTTATAACAATTTAAAGTCTCAACGAAATTACGTAATTACGGTCACATGGCCGAGAGAGAGCTGCCACCCCTCCCTGCGCTGGTATCTATATATGTCAAGGCCAGATAGCCCGCAAACCAGTACAGTACAGTACAGTACAGTACCGTACAAGGACAAGCAGACAACTGTGTGAGTGAGATAGTGAAGAGACCGGCCCGCGTACAGTATGTTCGCGCAGTTACGGTAGAAGTACTGTCGTCGTATCTCCAGAACGCGAAATTCTATCGCCGATAAAGGACGTCGCACTGCAGTTAGTATGTCGCGTCGCGATTACAATATAATCCTAAAAAGACATTTAAGACTGTAACACGAGTGAACTTATTGGAGTACAAATATTAACTATTTCATTACGTGTGGACTTAGGCAACGTCAAGTAACATTAAACTTCTACAGAGCCTAATACTTAAGAATCACCAGAACTTATTTTTTTTTCTCGAGTATTGCATTATATTTCTTTATTCACGTCACATCAATATTTTGAATGAAAGAGTAAGAACTTTTCTGAGTTAATATAACAGGATTAGCAGAAAATCTAACTTAATGACTGTGTTCACAGTCTGTGCTTATCGACTTGCTTTTTTTTTTTCTTCAAGTGTGAACTGTGTGATTAAGAACGTTTCAATAACGACTGTAAATAGTATTTAGTACAGAAAGGACTGTGATTCTTCATACGCCATAAATAGTGTTCAACAGTGTAAGTGATAACCAGTCGCACTAAATGAATTTTCGTGTGCGAAACTCAACAGTTCCTGCTGTCATCACCTCATCGGGAACGTCAACATCGCCGATCCTGATTCTACATGGAACATTCCAGATGTCCATCTTTCGACATTTGGTAACAACAGTTCTTGTCATAAGTGAGTAACAAACTGACTAAACTTTTTAATTTATTTTGAACAGTGAAACTTCAGTGTCGCGTGTGAACAATTTCCATAATTTCTCAAAAGTGATAAATTTAATTTCAATTTCATTTCTCGTAGAAAGACTGTAGGATTTCAAGTGTGCTGTATAACGAGATTGACGAACTAAGAACTGAAAACTTTTAATAATTTCTCATATCCATTTACCATTATAAAAGTGTGCTTAGGTTTAAAAAGACTTTAGGTGGAAATTCACACATATGAAAGACTTTGAAACCAATGATATTTATGCCATTTTTTTTTCAAGAAGATTATTTTCAACATTTAATTTCAATATAAATTTTGAGTCAACAATCATACCGCAGGGTGAGAAATCAATAAATTGTTTTGAAAAAAAATTATTTACCATCTATTACTCGCTCTGCGAGACTATCCTTCTCTGTATCGGCTCCAAAACCCAGTTCCACTCCCTGAGGTCCTACTCATGCCCTTTGCCCACAACTTTTCCTGGTACAGAGAGGATAGTATAATAATAGATGGCGCCCCAACTTCAAGGGCACGATTTTGGAGCCATACTATAATAATAGATGACATCGCAATTTCAAGGACTCGATTTTGAAGCCGTGCTATAATAATAAATGATGCACTTGTAATAGTCGCAACATTCAGGGTTCGATTCAAGTCATTATATCTCGAGCACAGGATTTGACTGCAAAGAACTTGTTTTATTTGACTTATTCGAATATTCCGGAAACATGGATAACATACTTGCAGCAATCGAAGCTCTCAGACTTAGCATTAATGATCAGAATGCTAAGATTGATAGGTCTAATAACCAGATAGCACAAATGAACACACAAATAGAGCGAATTAATACGCAAATGGTAGAGTCTAATAACCAATTGCAGGCTCAAATGGTAGAGTCTAATTCCCAACTACAGGCTCAAAATACTCAACTTCAACAACAAATGCAGGCACAAAATACTCAACTTCAAGCGCAGTTAACTGAGTCAAATAGTAAGGTTGAAGACTTAACTTCTAAAATTGACAGGACCTTGGATACTAAGTTTGCTGAAGCGGATAAAGTCATTAACAAAAGACTCACTGAATCTAGTGCCCTTATCGAGCAACGATTCCGTGAAGCTGGAACTCGCCTCGAAAAGAAACTTACTGATTCTAGTGCACAAGTCGAAGCTACATTGAAAAACATGCGGGATCAGTTTGTTGAAAATTTAGAGTCTATTAAGGAAGAAATAAAGACAGAGGTCGTCAAGTCTTTAGACAAAGATCTTAGAAATGTTCTTCCTTCCGTTCAAGCATTTTCCACTGAACTTAAAGATTTACGGACTGAATTTCAAGAATCCCATGGTAACATCTCACAAACTCAAGCAAAGTTAGCTCAGGTGCAGGAAACCTTGCGAGATGCATTAAAGAGCGACGTGGGTAAATTACGAAGCGAGATAGGATTAATTAAGAGCACGCAAGGAGAACTCGACAAGCGTATTACAGGACAGCTAGATAGCACGCATACCCAGATAGCTGCTTTCTGTAAAGACGTACAAGTCATTAAAACTGACTTGAGAAATGAAATAAAAAGTTTAGACACCTCAATTAATTCTAAAATTAAAAATTTGTCCGAAGAAATGAATCAAATTAAACTTAAAGAACATACAACTGACGTCACAATTCCTGGTTCGTCGAGGGAAATACACAATACAACAACCCTTATTAAAGTACCAGATGACAAACCAGTCAAATTTTCAGGACGTGATGAATACACTGCTCGAGAATTTTTGTTAAATGTCGACGATTACCTGGAGGAAAATAGGGTAGAGGACGATAGGAAACTTCGAGTAGTATCCAAACTTCTAGAAGGACGAGCCTTATCATGGTTCATAGCTTTTAAGAGCAACTTTAAAAACTATGACGACTTTAAACAGGCACTTCTTAAACGCTTTTGGGATTCAGAAAGACAACACCTTGTAAAAATGCAACTCTACTCTAGCAAATACAATACTTCAGTCAATACTTCCCGATATTCAGACTACTGCCTAATGCAATTAAAGAAGCTCCAGTTTTTAGATCCACCTTTGCCAGATATTGAACTTATTCAGATCCTGACACTTCAATATCCGCCTCATGTGCAAGAAATACTAGTCGCTGCCAACATTAGAACATTGGAGCATTTTGACGCTATTTTGCGTAGGTTAGATACGGCTAATACCCAATCTAGTCCGAAAACTAACAGGAGTCGAGAAGTAAATACGAATTCTGCGGAAATAAAACCGCCGGAGAGAGAGGAACCCAGGACACGTGAAGAAGGCAGATTAAGCCCTACTAACCCAACCAGATTCCGGAATTTTAGACGTCAGAGGAATCAGGATAGACACCCTTACCAACCTAGGAATACATGGAGACAGCGCGAAAGCACTCCTGAAGGAAACCGTGAGGCCAGACGACGAGAACTCGAAAGTAGATGGAAGGACACACGGGAATACATCAGGGAGAGAAACCGTAATCCTGATGAGCCTGGAGCTACATCCCTGGAATATCAACGTCAATTCGGACCAAGAGAACAAAGATCACCTGATCCTGACCCAACAGGCGCTATTAAAAAAAAACGCCGATCTCGCAATAGGGAGATTGACTACAGAACACGATGAGGACGAAACGTCAAATTATTGTACTGCTGTTATCAATTACTGGCATATTGACGATTCCGAATTACTATTCGAAGACGCACAAACACTAAGGCCAATTATTATACGTTCATTACCTGTCATAACAGTACGCACAGGCAACCTACAGGTGATTACGCTCATCGATTCTGGAGCGCAAGCTTCTTTAATTTCTGATAAGCTTGTAGACTCGCTTAAAGATCAGAACAATGTTTTGTTATTACCTGCAGCTCAAATTAAAGTAAGAGGGATAGTTCCTGATAAGATTGTTAAATGTAAATCCCAGGCATTTTTAGAGTTTGAAATTAACAGTCAGATGTTCGAACACATATTTTTGGTAGTATCACGTCTTAACTTCAACTTAATACTTGGATCAGATTTTATGATCAAATACAAAGGAACCATTGACTATGATGCCAACCTCGTAAGATTACAGAATAATTCCGTAGAACTACAGCTGGTAGGACGAGGTGACCTGGAAGTTCAAGAGAAGGGAGCCCGTTTTGAAGCAGCCGGTGGTGACATTATTAAGCCCGCTGTGAGCGAGGTTGCGCCAGCCGTAGCAGAAAGTAGAAAGGGTGACCAAAGTGAGGACGATGCAGAGTCCATATTCAATGAGAACTCCATTATAGGTCCGGATTATATAATGTCAATAGCCAGTGTGGTTGAAGACCCGGAAATTAAATTAAAATTGGAGGAGGCTAAAAATGACGTTCTACAGAAATTTGCATGTGTATTCGATGATAAGCCTGGAGAGATAGCTGACTATGAATATCATCTTGATGTAAATGACTTGTCTCCTTATCAGAAGAAACCATATCCCGTACCCGAGAAATATCGAGAAGAAGTTCGTAACTTAATTCATAAAATGACAGATGATGGGATAATTTCGCCTTGCGTAACTAAGTACTTGAATCCATTGGCCATAGTACGTAAGCCTAACGGTAGTATTAGAATTTGCCTCGACGCAAGGGTCCTAAATGACCGACTGACCTTAGAATATGACCGTCCTCCACTACTTAAGGATATTATCAGAAGATTCCACGGCATGAATTTCTTTAGTTGCCTTGACGGAACTTCTTCATACTATCACATAAAATTGGATGCTGAAAGTAGGCTATTCACAGGCTTCTTATTTGAAAATAGGACCTATGTTTTTAACAAAATGCCCTTTGGAATTAAGAACTCGGGAGCTGTTTTGATCAGAGCCTTGGAAAAACACTTATCAGATGATGTAAAGGACATAACTACGATTTATGTTGACGACATTTTGATTGCCTCGAGAACTTTCGAAGAGCACGTGAGAGATGTCAACCTGGTCCTGCAGGAATTGGAGAAGAAGAATTTCAAGATAAATGCCCAGAAAAGTCAACTTTTCCAAACATCAGTATTATTCTTAGGACATGTAATTAGTGGTGATGGAATTCAACCCAACCCTGCCAAGATTAAGAGTATCATTGACTTTCCTAGACCTCAGCGCATTAGAAACGTGAGACAGTTCCTAGGACTTTGTCAGTTCTTTTCTCAACACTGTCCAGACTACACTGAGACGGTAGCTCCTCTTCAACAACTACTACTTAAGAATAATAAATGGAAGTGGACTGAAGAATGTGAGCGAGCTTTCCTTGCCACCAAGGACATGTTGAAAAACTCTGTTAAACTAGTTTATCCGGATTTTTCTCTTCCATTCTTCATAGAGTGTGATGCCAGCTCTGTAGGAATAGGCGCAGTGCTATATCAAGCGAGACCTGAAAATCCCGATTACAGACTTTTCATCTCGTTTCTAAGTAGAAAACTACGACCTCACGAAAAGTCTTATACTATAACTGAACTCGAAGCTTTGGCTGTTGTTTTTTCTCTCCAGTATTGGAAAAAAATCATCTACGGCTATCCCATTACGATTTACACAGACCATAAAGCTCTGACATTCATACTGTCATCCGACATGACAAATGAGAGAGTTTCCCGATGGGCTCTTTTTATTCAACAGTTTGACCTCACTGTAATACATAGGCCTGGTCGGAAGAATGCTCTAGCAGATGCCCTCAGCCGCAACCCTGCTGAAGTTATCGAAGTTCACGAAGTTAACATCATGACTGATGATGACGAAGAATGTCTTCGCAAACTTCGTTACCTTACCCAGATGCAACGAAGAGACGCCAATTGTAGGGAATTAATTCGATTTTTATCAGGTTCGATTCCCACCGATGATGATGAATTCCCACGTCTCCAACGACTTTCTTCAAACTTCTGTTTAAGGGATGGAATTCTTATGAAATACATTGACTTAGCCAAGACGCAATGCAGGATTTATGCACCTGTTAAAATCAGGAAGGCTATCATATGGCATTGTCACTCAATTTCAGGCCATGCTGGTACGGATAAAGTTCTCAACCTTATTAAAGAGAGGTTTACATGGGAATATCTTAGGCGAGACATTAGGAGAATTTTACGGTCCTGTGATTTATGCCAGCGGATCAAACCGAATAATTATCTCCTCAAGGAATTTCCCAAACCGCTGATCCCGGAAAAGCCCGGAGAAATAATGGCAATCGATCTGTACGGCCCTTTGCCAAAGGCGACCAGGGGGAACACACATGTCATTGTAGTTGTGGATGTCTTTTCCAAATATACTATGTTATTGCCTATCCAGAAAGCTAACGCCGGTAACATCTTAAGGAGGCTCAAAAGAAACATCATCCCTGAGATGGGAAAGCCTGAATACCTACTAACGGATCACGGAACGCAATTCACTTCCGTAGAATTCCAACAGGCTTTGGAAGAACTCAACATTCGACATATCATGAATTCTATTAGGCATCCGGAAGCTAACCCTGCTGAAAGAATAATGAGAGAACTCGCGAAATTCTGTCGGATTTATTGCAGTGAACATCACTGGAAGTGGATCGAGGTCTTGCCAGTAATGCAAAAAATTATGAACTCTATTGTGCATGAATCTACTAATGACATTCCTCTCAGCCTACATCACGGGTCAAAACCAGAGCGACCTTGGGACAGAATATTACCAGCCCTACCAAATGCTATTGTGCCGCAGCAAGTCAAGATCAACGACGCGCTGACCAGGTTAAGACATGCAGCCGCCATCAGAGAACGACGCCAGCGTAATAGGAAGTTCAGAAGACCATTGAATCCTGGAGACCTTATTTTAATACGGAGACCAGCTACTTCCAACCCTGAGAGAAGGATTTACGCTAAGTTCTGTCCACTATTCGTAGGTCCTTACCGTATCCGCACTGTATTGAGAAACGGGGCTTATGAAATTGTAAGATTGGACGGCACTTTCGAGGGTATTTATAACTCAGCCAATTTAAAACAATATGTACCACAGGAAGAGTAAAGCCTGGAAAAGAAAATCCTGCGTATTTTCTTTTCGTCCAACCAAGGGGAAGATGTACCAGGAAGGCCTAGGTCCTGGTCCATATTAATTGAAAGAAATGTTATTTCCAGCATTAAAGATCCGACCGACGTACGAACATCCATGTAAAGAATGTTCCAGTATGTGCCAGACCCTACGAGTACGCTAGGCGGAGTCAAGTGACGTCACCTGTCGCTCGAAGCTCACCTCCCCTAGAGATATTTCTCGAAAGAATTTTTCTTTTAACAGCTTTTTAACACCTTAACCAATTTCAACGGGACAAACGCTGAATTATAGCAAACATCATAAAAGTTAATCCCTGTAAATTTCAAATTAATTCATCAAACGGTTGTTGAGTTATAACAATTTAAAGTCTCAACGAAATTACGTAATTACGGTCACATGGCCGAGAGAGAGCTGCCACCCCTCCCTGCGCTGGTATCTATATATGTCAAGGCCAGATAGCCCGCAAACCAGTACAGTACAGTACAGTACAGTACCGTACAAGGACAAGCAGACAACTGTGTGAGTGAGATAGTGAAGAGACCGGCCCGCGTACAGTATGTTCGCGCAGTCACGGTAGAAGTACTGTCGTCGTATCTCCAGAACGCGAAATTCTATCGCCGATAAAGGACGTCGCACTGCAGTTAGTATGTCGCGTCGCGATTACAATATAATCCTAAAAAGACATTTAAGACTGTAACACGAGTGAACTTATTGGAGTACAAATATTAACTATTTCATTACGTGTGGACTTAGGCAACGTCAAGTAACATTAAACTTCTACAGAGCCTAATACTTAAGAATCACCAGAACTTATTTTTTTTTCTCGAGTATTGCATTATATTTCTTTATTCACGTCACATCAATATTTTGAATGAAAAAGTAAGAACTTTTCTGAGTTAATATAACAGGATTAGCAGAAAATCTAACTTAATGACTGTGTTCACAGACTGTGCTTATCGACTTGCTTTTCTTTTTTTCTTCAAGTGTGAACTGTGTGATTAAGAACGTTTCAATAACGACTGTAAATAGTATTTAGTACAGAAAGGACTGTGATTCTTCATACGCCATAAATAGTGTTCAACAGTGTAAGTGATAACCAGTCGCACTAAATGAATTTTCGTGTGCGAAACTCAACAGTTCCTGCTGTCATCACCTCATCGGGAACGTCAACATCGCCGATCCTGATTCTACATGGAACATTCCAGATGTCCATCTTTCGACATTTGGTAACAACAGTTCTTGTCATAAGTGAGTAACAAACTGACTAAACTTTTTAATTTATTTTGAACAGTGAAACTTCAGTGTCGCGTGTGAACAATTTCCATAATTTCTCAAAAGTGATAAATTTAATTTCAATTTCATTTCTCGTAGAAAGACTGTAGGATTTCAAGTGTGCTGTATAACGAGATTGACGAACTAAGAACTGAAAACTTTTAATAATTTCTCATATCCATTTACCATTATAAAAGTGTGCTTAGGTTTAAAAAGACTTTAGGTGGAAATTCACACATATGAAAGACTTTGAAACCAATGATATTTATGCCATTTTTTTTTCAAGAAGATTATTTTCAACATTTAATTTCAATATAAATTTTGAGTCAACAATCATACCGCAGGGTGAGAAATCAATAAATTGTTTTGAAAAAAATTATTTACCATCTATTATTCGCTCTGCGAGACTATCCTTCTCTGTATCGGCTCCAAAACCCAGTTCCACTCCCTGAGGTCCTACTCATGCCCTTTGCCCACAACTTTTCCTGGTACAATACAAATATTTAGCAACGGTAAAATCCGTGCTACCATCCATCAGTTAAACTTCATCCACATTCCATAAGAATATTTATGTGGATGACCACAGTTCCTAAGGATATTTCAAATGAAAGAAGACTTCCATCCGAACTAACAAGCTGATGGATACCTGATTTGACATACCCAGAAAAATATACATCCCCGAGGGATGTCCAATCTCGTTGACATACTACGTCCATACCATTTGTTTTGTCTGTCTATCTCCCGTTGGATATCAAAACTGTTGAGTGTTACACAAACAAAATATAACACAGATTACCTATTTACAGTTACAATTCGAACCATTTTCCTCCAAATATCAGTATTCCCTGGGACCGAATCCCATGTCATGAAGTTAAACATTTACTTACACTAATTCAACTACCCCGGAGTGGTCATTTTATCTTATATCTACCGCCACCGAATGTCTATACGTGAATAAAAAAAAATATACTGGAGAAATAATCATATGTTTACGTAAACCATGGAAAAGGAAATAATATTGCGCGTCTCCACCAATTGGAAGACAAATGAAATAAAAATCACACGAACACAGGCTCGACAACGAACCCGTCACTTCCAACAACTACCAGTGAAAAATTCACGAAGTCTAAATTCGCGCAGAACAGAACATAACACAAAACAAGATCACACTCTGAAAAAGAAACACATATTATACACCAACACAAAGTATAAATGGCTGTATTTCATCTCGCAGCACCCGCTACTTGAGCGAGCTATCGGTCCCTTCTGTGCTCTATTGAGGTTCGAACCTGAGACTCTGGTCGTCTCCATCAGGGACACTGAAATAAAAACCCTAATTAACCTAATCATGTCAAGAACAGTCATAAATTCCTACATTGCCTTTAGATTATGGCTGGTGGATCGTGTGTGGTAATTACGTAAATATTCTGTCTTTATTCTCACAGAAGACTGCACCGTCTTAAAAAGAACACTTCTCGGCCAAGCGACTTCCCTCAGCTGCCCTCTCACAAGGACCTTCCCATTCTGGGGCCATAAATCTTCCCTTCGCACAGCGGCGAGAGACCATTTAACGCACTCAATATCGGCAGCCACCGAGTCATCAAAATCATATAATCGAGCTAATGCAGGGTACACCTGCTCGAACCAGCTCTTACTATCATCATGTCCTTGAATCATTTCTCAAATTAAGCCGCTATCTTATACCAAAAATCCCGTCAACTCTCCAGGAGTCTGGGGTTCAACCATACATTTCTTCCGTCGTACGTTTTTACCACAGTTACGTCAGCCTTTAACCCAAAGAACAATGTCCCCTAATCTCTCCCCCTTGAGGCGAGATTGTGTACCTGTCATATACTACCCTACTACTCGAGATATATCGGTCTATAAAAAAAAATCACCGATCACATTACTTTAAGGAAATACATATAATAATAATAATAATAATAATAATAATAATAATAATAATAATAATAATAATAATAATAATAATAATAATAATCCATTAATCTGTTGCTTAAAATGTATCAGTATAAAACACTGATCAAGTTACATTAAGAAAATAATAATAATGATAATAATAATAATAATAATAATAATAATAATAATAATAATAATGATATTCAGACATGATCAAACTCAACTAGAAAATCTCTACTTTATTAGCCTAGCTAATGTGTAGGGTGGGCCAGGTTTGAACCTCCGCACGTCTTTTCTCGAACGTCTTCAGTTACAGCCAAACTTATACACTAGCATGCAAAAACTAACTACTGTCTCTACTTTTACGAATTGAGTGCTGTCACTATCCCACATTAACTTCTGTATAGGCACATGTTAATGATACTGACACCCACTAATCCCTGCTCGTATTATGCAGTCACGCAGATGAAATTATGGCATTAACCTGTTCAATTTTCTATTTATTTCCCCCCTTAAATCCTTCTCAGCACTCATAACAAAAAAAATATAGTATAG
This sequence comes from Anabrus simplex, assembly GCF_040414725.1. Taxonomy (NCBI): domain Eukaryota; kingdom Metazoa; phylum Arthropoda; class Insecta; order Orthoptera; family Tettigoniidae; genus Anabrus; species Anabrus simplex. The sequence goes on from NC_090268.1 coordinate 387,332,335, forward strand.
CGTGCGCATGCATCCTCTAAAAGGGGTCCCAAACTCTATACATCCTTCCTGGTTCACTTCCTTCCCATATCTACTTACAAAAAACAAATTAAACAAGGGTCATCCGACCACTCCAGGTAATTAACCTATCAATTACCTCATTATTAACCCTATCTTTACAGTAACTCTATTTACAAGGGGAAATACTAACATTGGAAGAAATTAGCTCAATACTCAACAGTTTATGATGTTTTACTGGCCCCCGTCCGAAGTTTTCAGGGGCCTGCCATCGGTGCTCACTCCATGTCGCTGGCTCGTGCAGTCCTTGGTTCTAGGAGTGTGATGACTTTGCTGGAGTAATCCATCTTCCTGGTAAACAAATCACTGCATTTATATTTACACAATCTTGCACACTTGTTGATCACTCGACACCATCCAACTTCCCCTCTATCGTTCTCGACCGATGCAAGTTACATGATGCTAATTATTATGGATATCTCAGCTAGTCTATTTAGTTAAATTAGGCGAGTTGGAAATTCATGGTCTCCTCCTTCCCAAGTCTATCGCCTCCTACGTCCGTGACTTATATCAACCGTCCTTTTCTTACTTTCTTATCTCGATTAAATCAGATCCTGTACTTATCATTCCCCTTTACTTGGTGTTATAATCTGTTCCGGAAATCCTGCTCTCAATGTTACATGGATTTAAACTGATAGTATTTCTTCACACGATCTGATTTTCTTTGAAACAAAGTTTACCAAATCCCAAAGTTAGACTCCTCGAAGCTGAGCTCCCTTACTGCTACAGACATTAGCCTTTTACAGTCACTACCTAAGACATAATGACAAATATTCAGAGTTTACTTCGCGATCGGATGTCGCACAAATACCTCTGTCATATAGTTACATTTTCTACTATCACTGCACACTGGAAAACACTTTTAAAACTTCACTCCCGTTTCTTTGTGTCAGTTATTCAGACAAAGAAGAGGTGGACCTCGCTCGCGGACCGCACGTAGTTCCACCTTCTGAAGCTCGTTTCTGACTACTCACTCCCCCGAGAAACTGCAACAACTTATAGCCAAATCGGGGATAGGGGCGGCTAACGTGTCCTCTCCCCACTCTGATTCTGGCCTTTCCTGGATAAACCAGCCTGTCGAAATTAGCAATACGCTAGACTGTGTGACTTGGATATGCACAAGTACGCTATGATATGCGGAGTTGAATATGTTCGGCGGATCTGCAGTAATTAATTAATCAGCTTGGAGGAGAAATAGGGAATCCCCAAAGGCATCTGGTTTCAGCCATCGCGTCCGTACGCTATGGGTCTTATATAACTTGTTTACCAACGCCTTTCGCTTGGAGAGTATTTTCTATCAGAACTCTTGACTTTATAATTCCACGAAAATTCAGCACACTCCTCTAACAGGTGCAGTTTTGTTAATCAAGCCTTATTTACGCCAAAAATGCATTAAATTTAGCCCGATCGCTCTGGCATCGCTGTACGCTGGCAGATGTTTTCCAATATGGAGTCGCTAAATAGTGTTCTTCTCCTGCTTCTTCTATGACGTGTGCCTAGCTCGGGGATTCCTTAAGCCACCCAGTGGGCGGGTGAAGGCGCCTCTCTGGCGGGCTTCGTATTGCACAACCTGACGATACCCCCAGCATCCACACAAAGAAAGCTTGCTGCCAGCTTCCTTACCAAGCATATCACTTGAAATAAATACTAATTGTGCCGGTACGGTCACAATACCAAGAGGCGCAGTGCACTGTGAAGCATGGGGTAGGCTAATTTTTCCTTTGCATTCTGGAAATACTGGGTTCGAAACGCACTGTCGGCCGCCCTGACGAAGGTTTTCCATAGTTCTCCACGTGCACACCAAGAAAATGTTGGGGCTGTACGTTAATTAAGGCCCCGATCGCTTTCATCGCACTCCTAACCCTTTCCTATCCCATCGTCGCTGTAAGACCTAAGCAGTAGCGGCGATTGGGAATTAAAAGTGCGGGGGCAAAAAAACATACAGACATACAGACAACAAACAGTACCTGGGTTTGTGGGATATAGCGGACGGGAGGGGGGGGAGTGTATATACATCAAAACTAAAATAAAGGCTACAAAATGGTAAGTTTTTTAATGCTCTCTCGGCGAATTTCGACAGAGAGGTAACGATTGACAGTTTACCAACTTAAGTGCGGTAATAATAGTTTTCTGAGATTTTGATTCAGTACTGTACTGTACAATAAAACTTTCACGAATGGAATAATATTTCACATTTGTTACAATTAAAAAGAAATACGGCGTGATTATAGAATTACAATTGTGTATTTGATTACACACTAAAAAACTATCAGACGCTAAAGAGACTGCCGGACAGACGAATGTGCGCGGCAAGCGGGTGAACCATTTCTCAGTGTCCATGACCTTGGCATCAATAAACCCCTGGTACCCTTCCTCAGAGCACATGCAAAGTCTTTACTACTTGCTGTGGCGCTATACAAATCGGTTAGCCGGGAAAACGACTTTTTGTGCGTATTCCCGCAAAAAATTGTGTTTATGATTAAAGAAAAATAAACGAAAGTATTAGCTGATAAGACAACAGGGCTTGTACAAATTGCTTTTTTTAAAATAATTCCTCTAATTCCTAGTTTCATCCGGCTAAAATGGAATAAAAATGTAATAGTTTCTTCACAAATTAAGGAGAATACTGGGACCCGTAAGAGAAGAGGGAGGCACCTACATAATTCGGCACAACGATGAGCTGCATCAGGAAGACATCTTCACGTGTATAAGAAAAAACTCCTGGTCTTCTATGGGAACCTAACCCGCATGACGCCCTGCAGACTTATCAGCAGGATCTTCGCTGTGACTGGTAGAGGGAAGGCATTCATGAACAAGTGAATCTCTACGGTCAAGTTGGATTTGGAACAACTGGGGATCCCGCGTGGGACCATACATGATCGCCCACAGTTTCGGCAAGCCATCCAGGGGAGAATATTTCCAACGTCACTTACCGGTACTACAGTAGTAGTAAGAACACGGGAACCGGTAGACTTAAGTTTATGTGGGCGGAGGAAAGAAAGCTGGCCCACAGCCAGTAAATGAAGGAGTATTGGAAGAGGAGAAAAGACAGGGCCCAAGTGATGAGGTGATGAGAAGATACGAGTCCCGTCGTCTTCAGTAGGCCCAAACGACAAATAATAATAATAATAATGATAATAATAATAATAATAATAATAATAATAATAATAATAATAATAATAATAATAATAATAATAATAATAATAATAATTGTACCGGGCGGTACACCTCTACACCGTTTATTTGAAAGTTGCGCCAGTTGAAACTCCTCTTCTGGAGGAAGGTTGAACTTTATCTATTCTATTAATTCTCTACTTTCTCAGAAGATGTCACCACTTGGAAATTTTTGAGTTTGTGAACTGTGTCATTTTTGATGTGTCTTTGTTTCGCTTGAAGTAAGAAGTGTGAACTTTCTCTTCTAGAGGACACTACTGAAGAATTACAATAGTGCAACCTAGGGCGAAATCAAAGAACTATTGTGTTGGAGAAATTTTTATTTCAAGAGTTTGTTCTTTGTTAAATTTCTTTCTGTCATGGTTTAAGTTGGCTGTATACCCCTCTTTTTCCCCTTATTTTGGATCTAGCCAATCCCGAATTTCTTTAATTAATTGTCCACCAATAATGTGTTTCTTCTTCCTCTATGTAGGGGTTTCTTTTCCCTAGCCAATAAAAACTTTGAGGGAGGGTGTTTTATTTCCCCTAACGCCTAGAATCTTCCGCGAGAGGATATAAACTGCTGATTTTAGGGTCACCAGGCCACTTCTGTTCCATCTTTCAGTGTATTAAGTACATAGCAGGAGGCGGGGAGCGCCTCTTTCCTCGGCGGCGGTCAACAATAAGGTAATGGCCGATTAATAAATTCTTTCTTTTCTTGCTCAGCAGTTTAACTTTCGGGGCGGGTTCTAAGCGTTCAACCATGTAACCTTTTCCTAAAATGTAAAAACAACCGGTAGCTATTCTATTTTAAAACGACATATCGGGATAGAGAGTGCTTAACCCTCTCGAGCTCCCACTCACATCGTCTTAAGGTGAACTTATTTTCTCAACCAATTCTTCCGTAATGTAATGTAAATTGCTATTAAGTCACCTCTGTAGTATGGGATTAGCCCTTGTAATAACGGCCTAGTGCCAAAGTAGGTTTTAAAAAATCAAAGTGTATCAGGAGTGCGGTTAGCCTCCTCTCAAATTGTTATTTTAGAGGTCATGTAATCAACCTCCTTTTCATGTAATAGACCTCAGTAGGTTGGGTATTTTACCCCTGTGAATACGTCCTTAGAGGACAGCTTGAAGGTAGAGTTTGGTGTGGCCTTTGTGAGGCTTAAATTTTGAGAGCGGATCGCTCTTTTGAAACGGAGTGTCATATGCCTCGTGGAGGCTTTTCTGTGTAATTCGGAGCCAGGGGCTCCTAGGGATGAATGGGGTTTTCTGCCCCTCTGTTAAAACTTGTGTTTGTGGTAAAACTGAGCTGATCGCTGAAGTCAGGGCGTGAAGCCCAAAACCTGTAAATATTGTAACTCCCCTTGTTTTGCTACATTGTACCTGCCATGTCTGTTATTGCTTTGTTTTTGAAAAGAAAATATAACCTTGTTAAATTTTAAATTAATTTTACATGCACTATAATTTCGTAGCTTGAAACCCATTCACACCCGCACCTTCTTTTACGCATAACTACCGCTAAAACACGGTAACAAGTGGTAGCAGAGCGTGGTTGAATGGGTCTCAATTTAGCCCCTTTTGACGGCTAAACATTGCTTTGACTCGAACTCTAACAATTGTCTCAGTTGCTGGAATTTTTTGAGTTTTTCAAAATTGTTCTGTCATCATGCCCGGCCCTCGCGATGTTCTCCTCCTTAACTATTTGCGCAAAGAGGAGTTGATATACGAGTTAACTATCAGAAATGTGCAATCTGGAGGCACGGTTGCAATCGACACCAACAAGCTTAGAGAGTCCCTTGATTTGCCCATTTCCATCCCCAATTTGGGAGAGAAAGAAATTGATGATTCTCTTTCCACGATCGTCGAGAATATTACTGGGCTAGCATCTGTAGTCAGCTTTTTTGATGAAAACGATCCGTCTCCTAATCAAATTAAGCGTGTGCAAGGCAGGCTGTATCACTTTGCAAATAGAGTTAATGATCTGTTGTCTCTAAAGGTGAATGACGTTCAGAGGAAGGACGCTAATACGCTCCTTGAAACTATTTCTGAATTGTCTAATAAGGTTACTCAATTGCTAACCGGCGAAGTTCCTCCCAAAACTGATCAACCCGCCACAGTGAACGTAGGTAGTGATGAAGAGCCTCCTCAGGGAGAAGTCAATAGGATAACCGTTGCTGCTCAAACTATCTCTGCCCCATCGAACAACGAATCTGAACGCCGTGCGTCATTGGGTAACATCCGCTCTGAATTAACTTCTTTGCCATTGAAACCTTTAACGACTATGTCACCTGGGTTCAGTAGCTTGCCTCATCCATTGGCAATGTTGCTTAGAGGTATCTCTAAGTTTTCCGTCAACACCACCAGTGATGTAATTTCATTTTTAAGATTTCTAGTGGAATTTCAGGATCATGCTCTTGTTTTTTCTCTTTCGCCATGTCAAATTTTGCAAATTATCTATCCGTATGCTATTGGTATTCTCTCTGATAAAATCGTAAGAGCCATTGCCGAGCAATCATCTATTGAGGATTTCCATGCCCATTTGCTAGCTAACTTCATCCCGGCTAGGGCCAGGTCCTCCCTGATTCAGAAGTACTATTACCGTGTACAGCGCTTGGATGAAAACTTGGCTGATTTCATACAAGATATCAAATTCTACACTAGGGTGTTTGCTCTTCACTTCCCTGAGGATCAAATTGTACAAGCTATTGTGGAAGGCATTTCACCATCTTATAGATCATACTTGTGTTTTGCGGCGTGCCCGCAAACTTTCTCTGAACTTGAAGCGTTGGCCGTCTCAGCGGAAGGAGTTAGATACGCCGATTCTTTGCGTGTAGCGAAAGAACCCCCGCCTTCCTTTAGTAACACTCGGCCTCCACCTCGCCGATCAGTCAATCTCCGTAAATGTTATGCTTGCGGGTCGCCTGACCATCTGCGCAACAAGTGTCCACTGATCAAGCCAAGTGGGACTAGGAATGGAGCTGGTTCATCACAAGGCTGCTTTAAATGTGGGGCTTTCTCACATATCGCCAAGAATTGCCCAAACTCAAATAGCACCCCCTCCTGCTCTGGTGCAAATTCCACCCATGCCAATAATAAAAAGTGACTAGCGGCTTCGGCTGAGTCGACTAATTCTGCTTTCCAAGGCTCAGCCCCGGGCAAAAGGGTCGAGAATTCAGGGAATGAGCAATCTTCAAATTCTTTTTTTGAATGCCCCAGAGAGTGTCTTAGGATTGCGGCGGATACCCCCGCACCTGTTCCTTTTCTTAGGATTGAGTTGAATAACGAGCCTATAACAGCTCTCTTAGATTCAGGCAGCGTTTGTTCCATTATTTCGGCTGATTGGTATTCTAAATTGAAATCTGTTTGTAAACTCCCTGACTATGACTCATCTCCTGTTAAATATGTTTCGGCTAATTCATCTCCATTAGAAATTCTAGGTTCCTTACATGTCAAAATTCGTGTTTTTAAATTTACATGGAAAATCAAATTGTTTGTGGCCAAGCATTTGTCTTGCCCCATCATACTGGGAGCGGACTTCATGTCTCACACTGGTCTGGTGCTCGATCTTCAGAGTAAGTCGTGCACATTCAAATTTGCCTCTAATTGTAAAATCCCTCTATTAAAGTGTAATTCTGCATCATGTTCATCTATTTCGCCTACCCAGGATGAGATGTTGTTAGACCTTAGACATCTACCTGAGGAGCAGGCTGATAGTATTCGCAAATTGTGTCAGTCGTTTCCCGAGGTGTTCTCTGATACTCTTGGTGTTACTGACCTTATTGAATACAAAATTGAGGTCACGGATTCGATTCCTGTTCGCTTTCCACCGTATAGGCTATCTCCACCTAAAATGAAGGCTCTGAAAGAAATCATCGATCAGATGTTGAAGGACGGTATTATTAGGCCCTCTAAGTCAGCGTATTCTTCGCCTATTTTTCTAGTACCGAAACCTCAAGGAGGTTTCAGGCCTGTCATTGATTACAGGGCTCTCAATCGGAAGGTGGTGTTGCAATCTGTGCCCCTTCCCGACCTTCATTCTTGCTTTTCATGGTTTCGTAAGGCCAAGTTCTTCACCATCTTGGACTTGAATCAGGCCTATAATCAAATTCCCCTTGCCGAAGAGTCTAAACACCTTACAGCGTTTGCCACGGACTGGAATTTATACGAATACAACCGCGTGCCTTTCGTGCTCCCCACGGGGGCAGCTGTGCTCACTAGGCTACTAGATAGGGTCTTTTCCGACATCAAATTTGAGTACTTATATCACTACTTAGATGATGTCGTCGTATTTTCAGAGACCTTTGAAGAACATCTAGATCATCTGCGAGAAGTTCTCGATCGCCTTCGTAAGGCTGGGTTAACTGTTAAGTTGTCCAAGGTTGCCTTTGCTAAGCCCTCTATGTCATTCCTAGGGCATATTGTATCACCCGATGGAGTAGCAGTCGATCATTCTAGAACACAGGCCATCCGTGATTTTAAACCTCCCAAGGACATCAAAGGTATCGCCAGGTTCATTGGTATGGTGAATTTCTTCAGGAAGTTCATTCCTAACTTTGCTAATAGAGCGGCGCCCTTAAACCTTCTTCGTAGGAAAGGCATCAAATTCGAGTGGGGACCTTCTCAACAAGCCGCTTTTGAAGATCTAAAATTAGCTCTCTGTAATGCCCCTGTACTTGCTATGCCTGATTTCTCGAAGAAATTCATCGTCCAAACCGACGCATCGTCGTCAGCAGTAGCTGCAGTTCTTCTTCAAGAGACTGAACTAGGGAGGCGACCCATCGCCTATGCGTCTAGGACATTGTCAGCTCAAGAAGCAAAGTACTCCATATATGAGCTTGAAGGTTTGGCAGTCTTATTCGCCTTAGAAAAGTTCCGTCTCTATCTGGAACACGTCAAATTCGATCTGGAGACAGATAATCAAGCCTTAAGCTGGGTCTTAGGTAGGCCGCGTCGTACAGGTCGTATAGCCCGTTGGGCCATCCGTATTTCTGCCTTCCAATTCGATGTACGGCATATCAGAGGTACTGAAAATGTTGTTGCCGATGGACTCAGCCGTATGTTTCATAACGACGTAGAGACCCACGAACCGGTCGACAGTTCATCACCTTCCGAGTCCATACTATCTGGTGTTAATGCCATCTTAACAGATGCTCCCATGCTTTTTAGGGATATTGAGAAATACCAACGTGAAGATCCGACGCTGGCTCCGATAATGGAAACCCTTTCTTCTGGGGAACATGCTGTCCCTTATGTTCTGAGTAATGGTGTTCTATGTTGCCCTTCGAGGCATGATAAGTTGATGAAAGTTGTTGTTCCAGCGGTTCTTGTACCTATGATCTTCAAATACTATCATGAGACCCCATTGGGGGGGCACCTGGGTATCTTTAAAACTCGTGAAAAGATTCGTGAAATGTTCATCTGGAAAGGTATGGACGGTGAAATTCGGGAACTTGTAAAAGCTTGTAAATCTTGTTTGATCAGTAAGCCCACCATGTCCACTAAAGTAGGCCTTTTGTCTTCTCATCAAGCGTCGCGCCCCATGGAACGCCTGTATATTGATTATGTAGGACCCTTCCCCCAGTCGAAGGGAAATGCCAACAAATTCATCTTTGTATGTGTAGATGGTTTTACCAGATTTTCTTGGTTATTTCCGACTAAGCTGGCTACCGCTCAGTCCACCATTACTTGCCTAAATTCTATTTTCGCTTCTTTTGGTCCGTGCCAATACATTGTATCTGATAATGCTAAGGCTTTTACATCTAATTTATTTCGTAAATTCTGTTTTGACTTGTCCATCTCTCATGTAACTACTTCCGCTTATTACCCTCAACCATCTCTGGCTGAACGGGTTAACCGTAATCTCAGGTCCGCACTTATTGCCTATCATCATGAAGATCATTCTAGGTGGGACACGTCCCTGCATTGGTTAGCTTTTGCTTTGAATTCGGCGGTCCATGAATCACACAAATTTACTCCAGCTTCTTTAATGTTCAAGTTTGTTCCCAACTCGCCGCTCTCTAACCTCTGGTCTCTGAATGACATTCTGCCCGAGACAATAGATCCGGACAACATTAAAGATCTTTGGAAGAAGGCTAAAGCTAATCTTAAAGTATCTCATGAAAAGGTTAGGGAAAGGTATGATCGTGGACGGAGACCCACCACTTTGAAGGTAGGTGACCAGGTTATGGTCAAAAATTTTGTTCCCGCGGGCAAGCTTGCCCCCAGATTTCATGGGCCTTGTATCATTCTCGATTTTCTTACGCCGGTTACCTTATTGCTAAGTAATCCAGCCACCGAGAGGATATTTAGAGTTCACCTGTCCCAGGTGAAACCGGTGTAATTTCTGTGTTAACTTGCTTCATAGTATTTTGAAAGGATATGAAGGTTATATTTTTTCTTTTTTTTTTTGAGTTTCACTTTTAAGGCATTCTGCCCCTTCTGTAATATTTTGGTTTTAGATGTAATCCTTATGTAAAACCTGCCCCGACCCGTTAAACTGCCATCCTGTTCTTGCCACGGCCATTACCACGCTCCCGTCTCCTGCTCCACCTTACACTGTGGCTTCATAATAGTAAATGCCATGGATATCTACACGCCGCTGGCCCCTCAACCTCTCCACAAGCCTGTACCCTCAAAGAAGATGATTGTCCAACACAATTCTGCCGCCTAGCTTTAATGTTTCAGCGCCCCCGCAGCCGCGCAGCGCCGTGCAGCGACTGGGGAGGGGGATGGGCCCCCTCCTCTCCAGCGAGGACGACATGTGCACGGCGAGCCGGAACTCTCCTCCCGGCCAAGGCTGATGTGCGGCGCACGACCTGCTACATGCCCGCAGCCTGTATCTGTTCACCGCGGGCGCGGCGTAGGCCTACTTCAACACCTCTGCTCCCCTCATTGTGCGGGCGAGCGGTATCTCAGGGTACTTGAGGGGTCCGAGCGGCCTCCGTTGGACGCAAGCTGCAACGGCCGGTCTGGCCATCCGACTCAATCTACATCAACTACATGGACAGTCACCATAAGCAATAACTACACTTGGGAATTCAACAACAATAATTGGTGGACATTGCCAAATTTTTCATCACTTTCAAGTATTAAAAGTTTATCTTCAGAAATTCAAATTCTACAAACATAAAGACTTTCATTCACCTGCAACAACAACATTTTGAAACTGAATTAAGAAATCTTGTAAATGCTTCTGCTATCTATCTTCGTATCAACATCATTACTTGGACTTTGTTTCAAACTGATTTCATGTGTCACCCCTGGAGGAACTTTTGGGGGGGGAGGTCTGTACCGGGCGGTACACCTCTACACCGTTTATTTGAAAGTTGCGCCAGTTGAAACTCCTCTTCTGGAGGAAGGTTGAACTTTATCTATTCTATTAATTCTCTACTTTCTCAGAAGATGTCACCACTTGGAAATTTTTGAGTTTGTGAACTGTGTCATTTTTGATGTGTCTTTGTTTCGCTTGAAGTAAGAAGTGTGAACTTTCTCTTCTAGAGGACACTACTGAAGAATTACAATAGTGCAACCTAGGGCGAAATCAAAGAACTATTGTGTTGGAGAAATTTTTATTTCAAGAGTTTGTTCTTTGTTAAATTTCTTTCTGTCATGGTTTAAGTTGGCTGTATACCCCTCTTTTTCCCCTTATTTTGGATCTAGCCAATCCCGAATTTCTTTAATTAATTGTCCACCAATAATGTGTTTCTTCTTCCTCTATGTAGGGGTTTCTTTTCCCTAGCCAATAAAAACTTTGAGGGAGGGTGTTTTATTTCCCCTAACGCCTAGAATCTTCCGCGAGAGGATATAAACTGCTGATTTTAGGGTCACCAGGCCACTTCTGTTCCATCTTTCAGTGTATTAAGTACATAGCAGGAGGCGGGGAGCGCCTCTTTCCTCGGCGGCGGTCAACAATAAGGTAATGGCCGATTAATAAATTCTTTCTTTTCTTGCTCAGCAGTTTAACTTTCGGGGCGGGTTCTAAGCGTTCAACCATGTAACCTTTTCCTAAAATGTAAAAACAACCGGTAGCTATTCTATTTTAAAACGACATATCGGGATAGAGAGTGCTTAACCCTCTCGAGCTCCCACTCACATCGTCTTAAGGTGAACTTATTTTCTCAACCAATTCTTCCGTAATGTAATGTAAATTGCTATTAAGTCACCTCTGTAGTATGGGATTAGCCCTTGTAATAACGGCCTAGTGCCAAAGTAGGTTTTAAAAAATCAAAGTGTATCAGGAGTGCGGTTAGCCTCCTCTCAAATTGTTATTTTAGAGGTCATGTAATCAACCTCCTTTTCATGTAATAGACCTCAGTAGGTTGGGTATTTTACCCCTGTGAATACGTCCTTAGAGGACAGCTTGAAGGTAGAGTTTGGTGTGGCCTTTGTGAGGCTTAAATTTTGAGAGCGGATCGCTCTTTTGAAATGGAGTGTCATATGCCTCGTGGAGGCTTTTCTGTGTAATTCGGAGCCAGGGGCTCCTAGGGATGAATGGGGTTTTCTGCCCCTCTGTTAAAACTTGTGTTTGTGGTAAAACTGAGCTGATCGCTGAAGTCAGGGCGTGAAGCCCAAAACCTGTAAATATTGTAACTCCCCTTGTTTTGCTACATTGTACCTGCCATGTCTGTTATTGCTTTGTTTTTGAAAAGAAAATATAACCTTGTTAAATTTTAAATTAATTTTACATGCACTATAATTTCGTAGCTTGAAACCCATTCACACCCGCACCTTCTTTTACGCATAACTACCGCTAAAACACGGTAACAATAATAATAATAATATTAATAATAATAATAATAATATTAATAATAATAATAATTTTACATCCCTATTTTGTGTTTCCAGTGTTAGTGTAGCTATATCGTGGATATTGAACCACTGTTGGACGTTCCAGAGTCAGGATAATCTTCTCCACCCATGTACATTTATTCTTCGTTTTCTTCTTCTTCTTCTTCTTCTGTTACTGCCTCTGTAGGACCACGGGCAGCTTTGTCATGGTTTGGGTTTTCTTCTTCTCCTCCCAGAATCTCTTCACCCTTTCTCTCTTTATCTCCCGTTCTTCAGCTGATATTTTCAGCATCCTCTTCTCTTGTCTTCCCCACTGGTACTTCTCTATCCTGTTCCCGTACCTTTCTCTGTCATTGAGCTCTGGCATATTGGTTGCTGTATGTTTATTTCTCCAGTTCTATGTCCCTTCCATCTCGATCCCTATCTCAGTCCAGACTTTCCGGAGTTCGACAACCCACTTAGTTCACGTCTTTCCTCTCATCCTACCCGTTGTCTCCCACACTCTTCTAGTCACTCCATGTCTATCCTGATCACATGCCCAGCAAATCTTGCTCCTTAGAGTCTTATTTCTTCGGTACAGTTCGTCCCTTGACCTTGGTTCCCATCATTCACCTCCTCTTTTGTCCAACTCGTTGGCTGAATAGTCAGTATACTGGCCTTCGGTTCAGAGTGTCCCGGGCTCGATTCCTGGCCGGGTCGGGGCTTTTAACCTTCATTGGTTAATTCCAATGGCCCGGGGGCTGGATGTTTGTGCTGTTTCCAACATCCTTGCAACTCACACACATAACACTATCCTCCACCACAATAACACGCAGTTACCTACACATGGCAGATGCCGCCCACCCTCATCGGAGGGTCTGCCTTACAAGGGCTGCACCTGACTAGAAACAGTTACACGAAATTATTATTATACCTCCTTTTTCTGGTCCGAGTATCTTTAAAAAAAATGTTTTTGTATTTATAAATTCGGAATATTTCACTGAAGTCCTGTTCCTTGGCTGTATATTCAGCACAGTGGCCTTCACTTCAAAGGCTCAGAGTTCGTTTCCAGGTCAAACTGAGGATTTAAACTGCGTCTGCTTAATTCCTCTAACTCGGGAACTACGCTATCAACCACAGAAATATACAATAGTGAATACATCCCTCCACATAGGTTAGACATCAGGAACGGCATCCGCTGTAAAACTAGGCTTAATCTACATTATTGACGAACTCAGATAATTGGAAAAAGGGCTTGTAAAAAAAGACGAAGGAAATTGACCGAAATATGCTGCTTTCCTGCATTTTGTGACCCTTGTGGGGGGAAAATTCGACACCCTAGCAACTTACAAAATTTACAACAATAGGAGACGGTGAATATTATTATTATTATTATTATTATTATTATTATTATTATTATTATTATTATTATTATTATTATTATTATTATTATTATTATTATTATTATTATTATTATTATATTCATTCGTTATGTCCAACTAAGGAGGGTTGTTAAACTTATTTAGTACAATATTTCTTCTTTTCTTGCAATCTCTCTTCATTCGTTCACTGAGTTCCTGTAGACTTTATACTTTCTTTTAAGTTTCTGTGCTAATTTATCTTTGCTTACTAAACTTCTAAATTTTGTTCTATATTGAAAGGTTTCCTCTCTAATGCCAGTTTTTTCTAGATTGTTTATTTCCACTAACGAATTGTTGCAGTTTTTCAAGGATGGTGATAGGTTAAGAAACTTCTTTGTCAGTCTGTTGTTATCCATTCTGTGTAGATGTAGGCTACGTAGAATTTCAATCGTCTTTTTGTAATTGTATTTGTGATTTTTTTTCTGTGACTTGATAAATTTCTTGTGGTTTCATTCTCATTGAAATTCCATTTTAGCATTTAGGTCCTAGGATTTTTCTCAGAATTTTCCCCTCTTGTTTTCCGATGATTTTATTTGTGACCTGCCGCCAGTTATTAGGGTTTAGGAAACATAAAGTGCCTCTGGTTTGATGACTTTGTTGTTGTACCGTAATTTTGCATCTGTTCCAGGCTGTAAGGTCTTTGAAGTTTAACAGTTCTTCGTTTGCTTCCTGATTTATCCCTCTACAAGGACCGAGAAACAAATCCGATCCTTGACTAACATCTTGGTGGCCAACGAAGACAAGGGAGACCAAAGACAAGATGGCTGGACGACCTCTTGGGAGATCTGGAGTTGATAGGGAACTAGGATCGCAGAAGGATCGCTCTGGACTGAAAGGAGTGGGTGAAGGCTAAAGTCCTTCACGCGCTGTAGCCCCAGGAGAGTGAGTGAGTGAGTGAGTGAGGTTGAATAATTTCACCTAGATACTAGGAAGATTTTTTCAAAATCGTTGATTAATGGAAGGCTGTAGAATCTTGATTTTGTTCCTTCCATACACTGCGTATTTTCAGATGAAATTTGGAGTCCGGTTTTGGCCGCTATTTCATGTAGTTTGTTTATGGACTGGATTACTTGTTGTCTGTTGTTGGAGTAGATAAATTAAAGGTTAATTTTGGTTTTAAGTTGTCTGCCAGTATGTATCCTTCAGTTTCTTTTTTCCATTCACGAATCACGTTTTTCAAAACTAGATTGAATAATAGTCTAATAATCTAATAATAATCTCTTTGTCGGACACCGATTCTGATTTCGAAGTATTCAAACATTTCTCGCAGAAATTTTACTTTTTATATTGTGTTTTTTAAAGATTATTTGATAAATTCCGCTGATTTCCTGTCGACTCGGAATTCCTCAAATGTTTTAATAGTGTGTGAGAAAGTGAGAGAGATTGACATTTGGTAAATTGAGATCACCCGCTACAATCACGTTCCTTTCCGTATCGTTTCCCACATAGCTGATTATCTTATCAAAATTCCGAATCAATGTCAGCGCTACCCTTTCTCGGTCGGTACACTCCAAAGACATCAAGTTGCCTATTATCTTTAGAGATGAGCCTTACACCTAGAATTTCATGCTCGTCGTCTATATATTTTACGTAGCTTACAAATGAATGGGTGGCCATATTTTAGAATATATATCTCAGAGAATTAGAGTAGGCGAAGCTTTATTTGACCCTGTAATAATTAAGAGGGGAATTCCCACTGATCTCTATACATGGATCGCTGATGGCAGGTCTCCGCTGCAGGAGAAAGTACGCCAAGTTGAACGCGCGGTTCGCCATGTTGGCGTACCCAACCTCGAGCTCGCCTTATGGGGAAGCAATGACAATATAGTCAATTTTAAGTCGCAATTAATGGCGCATTGGAATAATTAAAAATATAGAGACATGTTCACTCAAAGAATAAGGACATTGGGATCACTGACACGTCATTCCGAGGTCAGTAAATCTCCGGGATAGCAATAAAAATGAGTGTATAATAACGGCCGGCAAATATTAACTTAGGTGCTGAATACATGCAATTAGCGATCGGTAACACAATACGAGTGAAAACCAGTTTCTGGAAACATTGCTGTAAATTGTATATATGTATGCCACGAAATTATGCATTCTTAAAATGATGTACCTATAAACGTAGCTCAATATACAGGCCTAGATTCGACATATCGTAATCGGTGCTTGATAATGAATTTCTGTTTCCTGTTTCCAAGAAATAACGCGCATATTATCAAATTAAAATATCATTGAAGCAAATGTACACATTTATAAAACCAGCAAATATTCAAAACTAGTCAATATATCACATTACCTCCAGCTTAATGTACTATTACAGACCTCTTTAATTAAATTCAGCTAGCAAAGCGATATTGATAGTCATCATCAGAAATATGTAACACGAGTTAAAAGAGTCCCAAATACCACGAATAGTATAATGGAATAGCCCCAAACACCCACCACACTTTCCCTTCTCCCATCACTCCAGTGTTTGAAACCCATAATTATTACTGATGTAAATAAGGTCTAGAATTCCTCCAGACTTCATTTTCTAAGATTGTTATAAGGTCACGTCAATTATTTCATCGAAACCATCAGTTTAATTATGAGAAATAAAAAAAATATAAGTAAATCTTTACTTGCAGTTAATGTTCAGCAAAATTGAAAACAGTTGGCTGTGCATCACTTCTAAGGTGTACAGTTTGTCCATTTCTATCAAAACAGTCTTCCTCTAAGTGATCCGAGCAGAGAACAGCTGTTTTAGAAGGCTCCCAATTCTCCCGCCTGATACTCCTAATCGATGATCTTAGATGTTCGGGTCTCGAGAAAGGAAACCTACAAAAATTAATTGCCATTTTGCTCCCGGAATATGCGAAATAAGATACAATAAACCTAAAACTTAAAACACTACCCTAGGAAGATTCTTATGTACAGTATAAAACTCCCCGAGCCGGGCTGAGTGGCTCAGACGGTTAAGGCGCTGGCCTTCTAACCCCAACTTGGCAGGTTCGATCCTGGCTCAGTCCGGTGGTATTTGAAGGTGCTCAATTACGACAGCCCCGTGTCGGTAGATTTACTGGCACGTAAAAGAACTCCTGCGGGACTAAATTCCGGCACCTCGGCGTCTCCGAAGACCTTAAAAAAGTAGTTAGTGGGACGTAAAGCAAATAACATTATTATTAAAACTTCCCGATGAAATGATTTCTCCTTCTGCTGATCGGTTCTGTTTGTACATCCATAAGCTGAATACTGCGGTATGTTAATACCCCGTAGAATGTTTCTTCATTCATATTTCAGATAAACACTTACATATTTAAATTTAATCTTGTAATTCACAAGCATACTACAAGGCAACGAACCTAAATTCGTAAAATACACTACTATTTACTTTGCAATAACACAGCACAGAACACTCGTGAAACTACAATCAAGAGGCCTGGCGTCACTGAACTAAGCATAAACAAAGCAAGCGCGCTCCTCGTGGTCTATTGCACCATGCGCTCGCTGCCATCTTACGACGCCAGTCATCTTCTATTCGGCTTACTGCTACCCAAGCTACCAGCCATCCAGGTATAGAGATCAGTGGGAATTCCTCAAGCAGCATTATTGAAACTTTATGTTTCCTTATACACCGTATATAAATGATATGAGTAAACAAGTGGAATCAGAGATAAGGCTTTCTGCGGATGGTGTTATTCTGTATAGAGTAATAAATAAGTTACAAGATTGTGAGAAACTGAAATATGACCTCGATAATGTTGTGAGATGGTCAGTAGGCAATGGTATGATGATAAACGGGGTTAAAAGTCAGGTTGTGAGTTTCAAAAATAGGAAAAGTCCTTTAAGATTTAATTACTGCGTTGATGTGGTGGAAGTTCCTTTTGGGGATCAGTGTAAGTACCTAGTTGTTAATATAAGGAAAGTTCTTCAATGGGGTAATCACATATATAAATAGGATTGCAATTAAAGGGTACATATCTCTGCACATGGTTTTGAGGGTATTTAAGGGTTGTAGTAAGGATGTCAAGGAAAGGGCATATAAGTATCTGGTAATACCCCAACTAGAGTATGGTTTGAGCGTATGGGACCCTCACCAGGATTACTTGATTCAAGAACTGGAAAAAATCCAAAGAAAAACAGCTCGATTTGTTCTGGGTGATTTTCGACTAAAGAGTAGTGTTAACAAAATGTTGCATAGTTCGGGCTGTGAAGACTTGGGAGAAAGGAGACGAGCTGCTCGACTAAGTGATATGTTCCGAACTGTCAGTGGAGAGATGGCATGGAGTGACATTAGTAGACGAATAAGTTTGATTGGTGTCTTTAAAAGTAGAAATCACGACAATATGCAGATATGAAGATATGAAGATAAAGTTGGAATTCAAGACGACAAATTAGGGCAAATATTCGTTTGTAGGAAGGGGAGTTAGGGATTGGAATAAGTTACCGAGGGAGAAGTCCAATAAATTTCCAATTTCTTTGCAATCATTTAAGGAAAGGCTATGAAAGCAACAGATAGGAGATCTGCCACAAGGGCGACTCCCCTAAATGCAGATCAGTAATGATTGATTGATTGATTGATTGATTGATTGATTGATTGATTGATTGATTGATTGATTGATTGATTGATTGATTGATTGATTGATTGATTGATTGATTGATTGATTGATTGATTGATTGATTGATTGATTGATTGATTGATTGATTGATTGATTGATTGAGGAGAGCAAGTTGTTTTTCATCGCACCAACTCAGATAGGTCTTATGGCGACGATGGGATAGGAAAGTTCTACGAGTGGGAAGAAAGCGGCCATGGCCTTCATCAAGGTACAGCCCCACCATTTGTCTGGTGTGAAAATGAGGAACCATGGAAAACCATCTTCAGGGCTGCCAACAGTTGGGTTCGAACTCATTATCTCCCTTTTAATAGTGTCTGTCTATCTATGAAGTCATAAGCCTTCCTTAAGTCAATACGAGTAAGGGTGAATGCTGTTTGGTTTTTGAACTTAGGTTGGTTTTACGCTTAGGATTTGTTCTGAGCAAGATATTCCTTTTCAGAATCCTGCCTGATAATCTACAATTAAGTGGTCTGTTTGTTTCTCTAATCTATTGATTAGGGCTTTGGATAAGATTTTATAGATGACTGAGTGGAGAGAAGTTCCTCTGTAGTTATTAATATTTGATTTCCCCCTTTCTTATGAAATGGGTGAATTAATGCACGTTCCAATCCTCTGGAATTTCCTCAATATGCCAGATGTCCTGTAAGATTTCTTGAATAATTTGAGCCAGTTTGACACCACCTATGTCAACATTTCTGCAATTATTCCGTCTTTTCCTGGTGCTTTGTTGTATTTTAGTTCTCCGATTGATTATTTATTTGAGTTCTTCTAATGTGGGGGTGTGGGTGGAGATTTTGAGTTTGCAATTGACATGGGTCTTTGGGGCACTCACAGTTTACAAAATCCTCGAAATAATTTTCTAGGAGTTTACAGTTTTCCTTATTATTTATTCCCAGTGTCCCATCCGGATGTTTTAAACGGAGACTGGGTGACTGGTAATTTGAAATTTCTTCTCTGAATATTCTGTAGAAGTTCCGTGTGTTGTATTTCTTAAAATCATATTCGTGTTCTTCCAGTATGTTTTTATCGTATTTTCGTTTTTTCGGATCTGGTGATTTATGTGGTTTGTTTCTGGCTGTTGAAGAATTCATGCCGATTTTGATCAGTTTGATGGGAATTACAGATTTTTCCAGGTCTTAATTCTAAGTTTTATGGCCTTATCTATGTTTGTGTCCTGGGTGACATGTATGTTTTGGGAAGCTTTCAAGAGTGTGTTTTTGAGTTCTAGCCAGTTGGAAGGAGAATCTTTCGAGATATTCGCAAGGAAATTATCTGAGATTTCTTTAAGAAATTCCGAGTCGATCCTTGGGTTACTGATTGTTTTGGGTTTGCGACTGTCGGATAGAAACTTTATCAAACTTGTATTCAGCATTTCATGTTTCTCTGGTGGTTGTTGGTGTGGTTTATTAAAGTCTATTACTCTTCCTAGCAGTGGTTATTATTGTAATTTCTTGTACTTTTCCGACCTCAACGCACTTCTTGCCCTTTTTATTTTATTGGCCCTTTCTTTGAAGTGAGTAGTATAATATACGGGTTCGGCCGCCACCGCCACCTCCGGCTCTCGGGAGAGGCCTCCTCCTCAGCCAGTGGCCTCCTCCTCCTCCTCAGCCAGTGGCCTCCCAGTGGCCACCTCCTCCTCCTCCTCAGCCAGTGGCCTCCCAGTGGCCTCCTCCACCTCAGCCAGAGGCCTCTTCCAGTGCTGCCAACTTAACCTAACTAGCGCGAGATAAACAAAGCCACGTGCTTTTTGACAGACAACAACGCACCGCTAACCTCAGTACTGCCATCTTGACGGGCCTAAACCTCAGTAGTGCCAACTTAACCTCACAAGCGCGAGGTAAACAAAGCCACGTGCTTTTTGACAGATTTGTAAACAAAGCCACGTGCTTTTTGACAGCTGTCATCGACAACAACGCATCGCAAACCTCAGTACTACCATCTTGACGGGCCTAAACCCCAGTAGTGCCAACTTAACCTAACTAGCATGAGGTAAACAAAGCCACGTGCTTTTTGACAGCCACGTGCTTTTTGACAGACAACAACGCATCGCTAACCTCAGTACTGCCATCTTGACGGGCCTAAACCCCAGTAGTGCCAACTTAACCTAACTAGCATGAGGTAAACAAAGCCACGTGTTTTTTGACAGCCACGTGCTTTTTGACAGATTTGTAAACAAAGCCACGTGCTTTTTGACAGACAACAACGCATCGCTAACCTCAGTACTGCCATCTTGACGGGAATAAACCTCGGTGGTACCAACTTAACCTAACTAGCTCGAGATAAACAAAGCCACGTGCTTTTTGACAGCCACGTGCTTTTTGACAGCTGTCATCCGCCATCTTTAAACTACAGAGCGCTGTGCTGCCCTCTTTCGTCACCTGTCATCGGCAGTGCTGCCATCTTGGCGGGCCTAAACCTTAGTGCTACCAACTTAACCTCACTAGCTCGAGATAAACAAATCCACGTGCTTTTTGACAGCCACGTGCTTTTTCGACAGCTGTCATCCGCCATCTTTAAACTACAGAGCACCCTGCTGCCCTCTTTAGCTACTTACCTTTGAAATGTGGTGGCGGATAATTTGAAAAATGCTTTTTGACAGCAGCCATCTTGCATCGCAAACCTCAGTGCTGCCCTCTTTAGCTAGATACCTGTGGTAGCAGACAATTCCACGTGACAGCAGCCATCTTTAATCAAGAGAGCACCGTGCTGCCCTCTATGTGGTGGCGGCAAATTGAAAAATTCCACGTGCTCTTGTTTGGAAACAAACTCACGTGCTTTTTTGACAGCTACCATCCACCATCTTTAATCAACAGAGCACAGTGCTGTACTCTTTAGCTAGATACCTTTGAAATGTGGTGGCGGTAATTTGAAAAATTCTATGTGCTCTTGTTGGGAAACAAAGCCACGTGCTTTTTTGACAGCTGTCATCCGCTATCTTTAATCAATAGAGCACCGTGCTGCTATCATGCGGGCAATTTCGTCACCTATCACCCGCCATCTTTAATCTACAGAACACCGTGCTGCCCTCTTTATGGCTACTGCCTTAAGCATGTAGTAGCGGGCAATTTGAAAAGTTCTGTTAGCTATCATCCGCCATCTTTAATCAAGAGAGCACCGTGCTGCCATCTTTAGCTAGATACCTTTGAAATGTGGTGGCGGCAAATTGGAAAATTCCACATGCTCTTGTTTGGAAACAAACTCACGTGCTTTTTGACAGCTACCATCCGCCATCTTTAATCAACAGAGCATAGTGCTGCCCTCTATGTGGTGGCGGCAAATTCCACATGGTCTTGTTTGGTAAACATAGCCACGTGCAGCTATCATCCGCCATCTTTAATCCAGAGAGCACCGTGCTGCCCTCTTTATCGCAGTAGATGTAAATTCGTCACCTGTCATACGCAGTGCTGCTATCTTTAGCTAGATACCTTTGAAATGTGGTGGTGGATAATTTAAAAAGAAAAATTCTACAGCAGTCCTCTCTCGACGCTAATTGCATAAGATGGCGGCTATACATGACTCCTTAAGGGTGCTTACGCAAGACGGCTGCTATACAAAGGTTCTTATGAGACGCCCTTGGGATGCTTGCGCAAGATGGTGGTTATACAAGGCTCCTTATGAGACACCCTAGTGATGCTTGCGCAAGATGGCGGTTGCTCTTATGAGGCGGCTTAAGGGTCCTTGCACAAGATGGCTAGAGACGCCCTAAGGATGCTTGCGCAAGATGGCGGACACAAGATGGCGGCTATACACGTCTCCTTATGAGACGCCTTAAGGGCGTGGCGGTTGCTCTTATGAGGCAGCTTAAGGGTCCTTGCACAAGATGGCTAGAGACGCCCTAAGGATGCTTGCGCAAGATGGCGGACACAAGATGGCGGCTATACACATCTCCTTATGAGACGCCTTAAGGGTGCTTGCGCAAGATGGCTGCTGCTCTTAGCTTAGAGGCTAACGTGTCGTGCTAGTTCGATTCATTAAATTTAGGGCTTAAATGCAAAATGTTAAATATCTCGAAAGCAGTGCACCGTAGAGCAAAACGGACAAAATTTTTCTGCCTAATACCTAGGTTCGCAGTATGAGGAACAAGAAAATCATAGTCTAATGATGGGATCAACGGTTCGGTTCCTACTTAGGCCCTTTGGCATTTGCTCTGTTTTAGCTTGTATTGAAGCGAGTCTTCGTAACATGATCAGGTTTAGCTATGGTAGAGAGTATAACGTACCGTGCAGGTTCGATTCATTAAATTTGGAGGCTTAAATGCAAAATGTTAAATATCTCGAAAACGATGCATCGTAGAGCAAAACGGACAAAATTTTTCCGCCTAATACGTAGGTTCGTAGTATCAGGAACAAGAAAAAACATAGTCTAATGATGAGATCAACGGTTCGATTCCTACTTAAGCCCTTTGGCATTCGCAGCTATCTATTTCCACAAGATGGTGGCTGCTCTTATGAGAAACAAGATGCCTTGAGACGTCCTAGGGATGCTTACGCAAGATGGCAGACACAAAATGGTGACTATACATAGCTCCTTATGAGACGGCCTAGGGGTGCTCGCACAAGATGGCGGCTACTCTTATGAAGAAAGCTAGCTTAGAGGCTACTGCGCAAGATAACAGCTGCTGTTATGCATGTGGTGGAGGGCAATTTGAAATTCTATGTGCTTAATCAACAGAGCACCCTGCTGCCCTCTTTAGCTGAAATGTGGTGGTGGATAATTTGAAAAATTCTTTTGACAGCTATCATCTTTAAAAACAATGGCGACTATACATAGGCTGTTAAGGCCTTATCATTCTCCTCCTCCTCCTCCTCCTCCTCCTCCCCCCCCCTCCTCCTCCTCCTTCTCTACCTCCTCCTCCGCCTCTTATGTCAAGGCATAGCTTTATATCGAACAAGTTTAAACCTGCATCGCGAAGGCAAGCGTGTGCAGCGATAACATTATTGTGCATGTTTAGACTTTCGAAACATAAGAAGAGTAGAATCAAACGCTGTACTCGATACGACATGTGATCAGAACATTGATTGATGCGTTCAGAAAACAAAATAAGTGATCAAGACTAGAATCGAACAATGTACTCAATACATCATGTGTTTAGAATATGTCATCGCTTGTTCTAAGAAGATCAGATTGAAACATAACAAGACTAGAATAGAACACTGTAATCGATGTTGTTAACTTCAACATGTGATCAGAACATTGATTGATGTGTTCAGAACACAAAATAAGTGATCATGACTAGAATCGAACACTGTACTCGATACAACATGTGATCAGAACATTGATCGATGTGTTCAGAACACGAAATAAGTGATCAAGACTAGAATCGAACACTGTACTCAATACAACATGTGTTTAGAACATGTTAGGGGGTACCCTCGTTCTAAGAAGATCAGAATGAAACATAACAAGACTAGAATCGAACACTGTAATCGATGTTGTTAACCTCAACATATGATCAGAACATTGTTTGATGTGTTCAGAGCAAAAGTACAATTTTGATGATTTGCGCAGCTAACTCGCTCGGTAAACGATATAGCCAAAGTATAACTTCAAATTATTTAACTTCCATCATTCGTCTTGTGTGTAAAAATCAGTCGAACAAGTTATCGCATAAACATGGCTGAAAAAAAAATCGTGATAGGGTACGGAACCCAGGGGTTACATCTTACCAGAAGGGCAAAAAGGATGAAAGGACTCTTCCTCCTCCTTACCGCACATTCCTTGGCTAAAGGGCTAATGGGCTAAAGGGCTAATGGGCTAAAGGGCTAAAGGGCTAATGGGCTAAAGGGCTAAAGGGCTAAAGGTGCAACAACCTCATCGATCGCTATCAGCAAGAACGCTTGTACTTTGTAGAAAATTAATCTTTATTGGTAAATGGTTTTATGTTCAGAACAAGGAATGGAACCTAGGGGTTACGTCTTACCTAATAAAATCCCCGAGGTGCGATGAGTTACGTTTTTCGAACTAGTGTTTGGAACACTGAACTTTTCAAGATGGCAAGAGTGAGGTTAGCAATGTTCTGTTGTTGGATTTTAAATTCCGCGCTACAACATGCATAAGGTGGCAGCCCTTGAGGTTTACTCCCGTGAAGATGGCAAGAGTGAGGTTAGCAATGTTCCGTTGTTGGATTTTTAAAATTCCCCGCTATAACATGCAAAAGGTGGCAGCCTTGAGGTTTACCGCCGTAAAGATGGCAGCAGTGAGGTTAGCGACGCTCCATTGTCCTTCAAAGTGAGGTTAGGGTTCGTCAAGAAGACAGCTGTCAAAAAAGCACGTGGCTATGTTTACCAAACAAGAGCACGTGGCTGTGACGTCACGGTCACGTAGTATGCTGCCTCAGCATGTAAAGTTCAATGTCTACACCTACGTAGTTAACACTCTGCTATGTTCACAAGATTTTTATACATCACTATTCTTTAAGCTTTAAGTTCATTCACATAGGCTATGCTAAGATAGCAGCACAAACACATGCGAACTTTGTACATTCTAATGGAATAAGTTTAGTACTGTGTGCGTCATGGATACATGATGTGTGCACGCATTTAATCTTAACTATACGTAATGCTGCTGCTTTGTTTACAAGATTTTTATACATTGCTATTCTTTATGCTTTAAGTTCGTGCACGCACAAGCGATACTCGTACGCTCTAGCAGGAGAAGTTTAGTACGATATTCGATACATACATTATCGATAGGTGATGTGTACACGCTTTAGAACATAGCTCATCTTTATGCTTTAAGTTCATGCACATGGGTTAGGGATACTCAAAAGCGATTGCTACATGCTCTAGCGGAAGAAGTCTAGTACGATAGTAGATGCATGTAAAATCGATAGGTTATGCTAAGATAGCAGCACACTTACATGATTTTAGCACAATCTAGTGGGAAATGTTTAGTATGATAGTCGTTTCGTGCAAAATCATTAGGTAATGTGTAAACGCTTCGAAACAAGGTTATTCTTTGTACTTTAAGTTCATGCGTACAGGTTATGCTAAGATAGCGGCACAATCTAGCGCAAGAAGTTTAGTACGAGAGTCGATGTATGTAAAATCGATAAGTAATGAGTACACGCTTTAAAACATGGTTATTCTTCGTACTTTCAGTTCATGCATCTTAGTTATGCTAAGATAGCAGCACAATCTAGCGGAAGAAGTTTAGTACGATATTTGTTGCATGCAAATCGATAGGTGATGTGTACACACTTTGAAACATGGCTATTCTTTTTACTTTAAGGTCATGCGTATAGGTTATGCTAGGATAGCAGCACAATCTAGCGGGAGGAGATTAGTACGAGAGTCAATACATGCAAAATCCATAGGTAATGTGTACATGCTTTGAAACATGGCTATTCTTTGTACTTTTAAGTTCATGTGTATAAGTTATGCTAAGATGTCAGCACAATCTAGCGGAAGAAGTTTAGTACGAGAGTCAATGCATGCAAAATCGATAGGTAATGTGTACACGCTTTGAAACATGGCTATTCTTTGTACCTTAAGGCCATGCGTATAGGTTATGCTAAGATACCAGCACAATCTAGCGGAAGAAGTTTAGTACGAGAGTCGATGCTTGTAAAATCGATAGGTAATGTGTACATGCTTTGAGACATAGCTATTCTTTGTACTTTAAGTTCATGCGTCTTAGTTATGCTAAGATAGCAGCACAATCTACCTGCAGAAGTTTAGTACGAGAGTCGATACATGCAAATTCGATAGTTGATGTGTACACGCTTTGAAACATGACTAATCATTGTACTTTAAGTTCATTGGTATAGGTTATGCTAAGATGTCAGCACAATCTAGCGGAAGAAGTTTAGTACGAGATTTGATGCATGCAAAATCGATAGGTAATGTGTACACGCTTTGAAACATGGCTATTCTTTGTACCAGATACCAGCACAATCTAGCGGAAGAAGTTTAGTACAATATTTGTTGCATGCAAAGTCGATAGGTAATGTGTACACACTTTGAAACATGGCTATTCTTTGTACTTTAAGTACATGCGTACAGGTTATGCTAAGATAGCAGCACAACCTAGCGGAAGAAGTTTAGTACAATATTTGTTGCATGCAAAGTCGATAGGTAATGTGTACACACTTTGAAACATGGCTATTCTTTTTTACTTTAAGGGCATGCGTATTGGTTATGCTAAGATAGCAGCACGATCTAGCGGAAGGAGTTTAGTACGAGAGTCAATACATGCAAATTCGATAGTTGATGTGTACACGCTTTGAAACATGGCTATTCTTTGTACTTTTAAGTTCATGTGTGTAAGTTATGCTAAGATACCAGCACAATCTAGCGGACGAAGTTCAGTACGAGATTCGATGCATGCAAAATCGATAGGTGATGTGTACACGCTTTGAAACATGGCTATTCATTGTACTTTAATTTTATGGGTATAGGTTATGCTAAGATAGCAGCACGATCTAGCGGATGAAGTTTAGTTCGATGGTCGATGCATGTAAAATCGATAGGTGATGTGTACACGCTTTGAAACATGGCAATTCATACTGCTGCTCTGTTCCCAAGACTTTTAAGAATAGCTAATCCTAATACTGCTCTTAACGACGTCGAGCTAAGGATTGATTACGTGACCGTGACGTCACAGCCACGTGCTCTTGTTTGGTAAACATAGCCACGTGCTTTTTTGACAGCTGTCTTCTTGACGAACCCTAACCTCACTTTGAAGGACAATGGAGCGTCGCTAACCTCACTGCTGCCATCTTTACGGCGGTAAACCTCAAGGCTGCCACCTTTTGCATGTTATAGCGGGGAATTTTAAAAATCCAACAACGGAACATTGCTAACCTCACTCTTGCCATCTTTACGGGAGTAAACCTCAAGGGCTGCCACCTTATGCATGTTGTAGCGCTGAATTTAAAATCCAACAACAGAACATTGCTAACCTCACTCTTGCCATCTTGAAAAGTTCAGTGTTCCAAACACTAGTTCGAAAAACGTAACTCATCGCACCTCGGGGATTTTATTAGGTAAGACGTAACCCCTAGGTTCCATTCCTTGTTCTGAACATAAAACCATTTACCAATAAAGATTAATTTTCTACAAAGTACAAGCGTTCTTGCTGATAGCGATCGATGAGGTTGTTGCACCTTTAGCCCTTTAGCCCTTTAGCCCATTAGCCCTTTAGCCCTTTAGCCCATTAGCCCTTTAGCCCATTAGCCCTTTAGCCAAGGAATGTGCGGTAAGGAGGAGGAAGAGTCCTTTCATCCTTTTTGCCCTTCTGGTAAGATGTAACCCCTGGGTTCCGTACCCTATCACGATTTTTTTTTCAGCCATGTTTATGCGATAACTTGTTCGACTGATTTTTACACACAAGACGAATGATGGAAGTTAAATAATTTGAAGTTATACTTTGGCTATATCGTTTACCGAGCGAGTTAGCTGCGCAAATCGTCAAAATTGTACTTTTGCTCTGAACACATCAAACAATGTTCTGATCATATGTTGAGGTTAACAACATCGATTACAGTGTTCGATTCTAGTCTTGTTATGTTTCATTCTGATCTTCTTAGAACGAGGGT
Organism: Anabrus simplex; assembly: GCF_040414725.1. Taxonomy (NCBI): domain Eukaryota; kingdom Metazoa; phylum Arthropoda; class Insecta; order Orthoptera; family Tettigoniidae; genus Anabrus; species Anabrus simplex. The sequence goes on from NC_090268.1 coordinate 387,359,877, forward strand.
ACCCCCTAACATGTTCTAAACACATGTTGTATTGAGTACAGTGTTCGATTCTAGTCTTGATCACTTATTTCGTGTTCTGAACACATCGATCAATGTTCTGATCACATGTTGTATCGAGTACAGTGTTCGATTCTAGTCATGATCACTTATTTTGTGTTCTGAACACATCAATCAATGTTCTGATCACATGTTGAAGTTAACAACATCGATTACAGTGTTCTATTCTAGTCTTGTTATGTTTCAATCTGATCTTCTTAGAACAAGCGATGACATATTCTAAACACATGATGTATTGAGTACATTGTTCGATTCTAGTCTTGATCACTTATTTTGTTTTCTGAACGCATCAATCAATGTTCTGATCACATGTCGTATCGAGTACAGCGTTTGATTCTACTCTTCTTATGTTTCGAAAGTCTAAACATGCACAATAATGTTATCGCTGCACACGCTTGCCTTCGCGATGCAGGTTTAAACTTGTTCGATATAAAGCTATGCCTTGACATAAGAGGCGGAGGAGGAGGTAGAGAAGGAGGAGGAGGAGGGGGGGAGGAGGAGGAGGAGGAGGAGGAGGAGGAGAATGATAAGGCCTTAACAGCCTATGTATAGTCGCCATTGTTTTTAAAGATGATAGCTGTCAAAAGAATTTTTCAAATTATCCACCACCACATTTCAGCTAAAGAGGGCAGCAGGGTGCTCTGTTGATTAAGCACATAGAATTTCAAATTGCCCTCCACCACATGCATAACAGCAGCTGTTATCTTGCGCAGTAGCCTCTAAGCTAGCTTTCTTCATAAGAGTAGCCGCCATCTTGTGCGAGCACCCCTAGGCCGTCTCATAAGGAGCTATGTATAGTCACCATTTTGTGTCTGCCATCTTGCGTAAGCATCCCTAGGACGTCTCAAGGCATCTTGTTTCTCATAAGAGCAGCCACCATCTTGTGGAAATAGATAGCTGCGAATGCCAAAGGGCTTAAGTAGGAATCGAACCGTTGATCTCATCATTAGACTATGTTTTTTCTTGTTCCTGATACTACGAACCTACGTATTAGGCGGAAAAATTTTGTCCGTTTTGCTCTACGATGCATCGTTTTCGAGATATTTAACATTTTGCATTTAAGCCTCCAAATTTAATGAATCGAACCTGCACGGTACGTTATACTCTCTACCATAGCTAAACCTGATCATGTTACGAAGACTCGCTTCAATACAAGCTAAAACAGAGCAAATGCCAAAGGGCCTAAGTAGGAACCGAACCGTTGATCCCATCATTAGACTATGATTTTCTTGTTCCTCATACTGCGAACCTAGGTATTAGGCAGAAAAATTTTGTCCGTTTTGCTCTACGGTGCACTGCTTTCGAGATATTTAACATTTTGCATTTAAGCCCTAAATTTAATGAATCGAACTAGCACGACACGTTAGCCTCTAAGCTAAGAGCAGCAGCCATCTTGCGCAAGCACCCTTAAGGCGTCTCATAAGGAGATGTGTATAGCCGCCATCTTGTGTCCGCCATCTTGCGCAAGCATCCTTAGGGCGTCTCTAGCCATCTTGTGCAAGGACCCTTAAGCTGCCTCATAAGAGCAACCGCCACGCCCTTAAGGCGTCTCATAAGGAGACGTGTATAGCCGCCATCTTGTGTCCGCCATCTTGCGCAAGCATCCTTAGGGCGTCTCTAGCCATCTTGTGCAAGGACCCTTAAGCCGCCTCATAAGAGCAACCGCCATCTTGCGCAAGCATCACTAGGGTGTCTCATAAGGAGCCTTGTATAACCACCATCTTGCGCAAGCATCCCAAGGGCGTCTCATAAGAACCTTTGTATAGCAGCCGTCTTGCGTAAGCACCCTTAAGGAGTCATGTATAGCCGCCATCTTATGCAATTAGCGTCGAGAGAGGACTGCTGTAGAATTTTTCTTTTTAAATTATCCACCACCACATTTCAAAGGTATCTAGCTAAAGATAGCAGCACTGCGTATGACAGGTGACGAATTTACATCTACTGCGATAAAGAGGGCAGCACGGTGCTCTCTGGATTAAAGATGGCGGATGATAGCTGCACGTGGCTATGTTTACCAAACAAGACCATGTGGAATTTGCCGCCACCACATAGAGGGCAGCACTATGCTCTGTTGATTAAAGATGGCGGATGGTAGCTGTCAAAAAGCACGTGAGTTTGTTTCCAAACAAGAGCATGTGGAATTTTCCAATTTGCCGCCACCACATTTCAAAGGTATCTAGCTAAAGATGGCAGCACGGTGCTCTCTTGATTAAAGATGGCGGATGATAGCTAACAGAACTTTTCAAATTGCCCGCTACTACATGCTTAAGGCAGTAGCCATAAAGAGGGCAGCACGGTGTTCTGTAGATTAAAGATGGCGGGTGATAGGTGACGAAATTGCCCGCATGATAGCAGCACGGTGCTCTATTGATTAAAGATAGCGGATGACAGCTGTCAAAAAAGCACGTGGCTTTGTTTCCCAACAAGAGCACATAGAATTTTTCAAATTACCGCCACCACATTTCAAAGGTATCTAGCTAAAGAGTACAGCACTGTGCTCTGTTGATTAAAGATGGTGGATGGTAGCTGTCAAAAAAGCACGTGAGTTTGTTTCCAAACAAGAGCACGTGGAATTTTTCAATTTGCCGCCACCACATAGAGGGCAGCACGGTGCTCTCTTGATTAAAGATGGCTGCTGTCACGTGGAATTGTCTGCTACCACAGGTATCTAGCTAAAGAGGGCAGCACTGAGGTTTGCGATGCAAGATGGCTGCTGTCAAAAAGCATTTTTCAAATTATCCGCCACCACATTTCAAAGGTAAGTAGCTAAAGAGGGCAGCAGGGTGCTCTGTAGTTTAAAGATGGCGGATGACAGCTGTCGAAAAAGCACGTGGCTGTCAAAAAGCACGTGGATTTGTTTATCTCGAGCTAGTGAGGTTAAGTTGGTAGCACTAAGGTTTAGGCCCGCCAAGATGGCAGCACTGCCGATGACAGGTGACGAAAGAGGGCAGCACAGCGCTCTGTAGTTTAAAGATGGCGGATGACAGCTGTCAAAAAGCACGTGGCTGTCAAAAAGCACGTGGCTTTGTTTATCTCGAGCTAGTTAGGTTAAGTTGGTACCACCGAGGTTTATTCCCGTCAAGATGGCAGTACTGAGGTTAGCGATGCGTTGTTGTCTGTCAAAAAGCACGTGGCTTTGTTTACAAATCTGTCAAAAAGCACGTGGCTGTCAAAAAACACGTGGCTTTGTTTACCTCATGCTAGTTAGGTTAAGTTGGCACTACTGGGGTTTAGGCCCGTCAAGATGGCAGTACTGAGGTTAGCGATGCGTTGTTGTCTGTCAAAAAGCACGTGGCTGTCAAAAAGCACGTGGCTTTGTTTACCTCATGCTAGTTAGGTTAAGTTGGCACTACTGGGGTTTAGGCCCGTCAAGATGGTAGTACTGAGGTTTGCGATGCGTTGTTGTCGATGACAGCTGTCAAAAAGCACGTGGCTTTGTTTACAAATCTGTCAAAAAGCACGTGGCTTTGTTTACCTCGCGCTTGTGAGGTTAAGTTGGCACTACTGAGGTTTAGGCCCGTCAAGATGGCAGTACTGAGGTTAGCGGTGCGTTGTTGTCTGTCAAAAAGCACGTGGCTTTGTTTATCTCGCGCTAGTTAGGTTAAGTTGGCAGCACTGGAAGAGGCCTCTGGCTGAGGTGGAGGAGGCCACTGGGAGGCCACTGGCTGAGGAGGAGGAGGAGGTGGCCACTGGGAGGCCACTGGCTGAGGAGGAGGAGGAGGCCACTGGCTGAGGAGGAGGCCTCTCCCGAGAGCCGGAGGTGGCGGTGGCGGCCGAACCCGTATATTATACTACTGAAGTGTCAGACCTCTCATATTTTTCTTCCAATAAGTTGGTGTAAAAAGAAGACTGTTGGCCAGCTGACCTCTTAAAACAATAATCACCACCACCACCACGAGACTATGTTCGCGGCAGTGAAATTTTACAACCACACAACCAGTGGTTAGTTGGATGAGTAACTGGAGTCTGCCACGCAATTATGGAAAGTTCTGATTTAATTTACTGGTTATCAGCTTCTTGATGAAAACACCTGGATGAGTAAACAGTGCAACTGCAGATGAAATCCGAATGAGAGGAAATATTTCCTTATCTTAACTACGCAGTCAGTCCATTGTGAAATCGAATTAAACAAAAATAGCTCAGAGGTTTGTCACATTTCCTGATTGAATGTTTCACGGATGAGAGTTATACAAATTCTACGCCCCGTCTGAGTGTCTATGTTGACTACCTTGTCATTTTTAATTACTGAGTTTTTGGGATGAAAGTTCCTTATGGTGATCACTATAAGTACCTAGATGTTAATATGAGGAAAGATCCTCACCGGGGTTATCACATAAAGCGGATTGTAAATAAAGGATAGAGATATCTGCACATGGTTATGGGGGTATTTAGGGGTTGTAGTAAGGACGTAAAGGAGGGGTATATAAGTCTATGCTATGACCCCAACTAGAGTATGGCTCCTGTATATGGGACCCTCACGAGGATTACTTGATTCGGGAACTGAAAAAAAAAAGCAGTTCGTTTTGTTCTGGGTGATTCCCAACAAAAGAATAGCGTTACGAAAATGTTGCAAAGTTTGGATTGGGAAAACTTGGGAGAAAGGAGCCGAGCTGGTCGACTAAGTGGTATGATCCGAGCTGTCAGTGGAGAGATGGCTTGGAATAACATTAATAGACGAATAAGTTTGATTGTTGTCTTTAAAAGTAGGAAATATCACAATATGAATATAACGGAATTCAAGAGGACAAATTGGGGCATATACTCATTCGGACCTCACTATCTACGGTGATGAAAATGGTTTTCAGTATTTTGACGGTAATTATCTGCTTTGTGTTTTGCTTTCATAGCTGTCTTCTGAAATGGGAGCGCAGAAATGTAGAGAAAGAATGAAGGAAGATCATATTTTAGACATTTTAGGGAATGATGATATGCCTTTTATGAGTATAATTGAAATGAGTTGGAGAGAATAAGGCTGCAGACATTTATCACGCCATTCTCAAGTTCTGGTAAAACAGTCGAGAGAAAACTATCGCTAATACTGTCTTTGCATTACTTCAATAGCTCTACAAATACAAGGTATTTTTTAGAATATTCCAACCATTGTCAAAACACCCATACAAATATGACATATGATATGAATAAGGCTGAAAAGAACTTGGGAGTGAAAAGGTTAAACAATTTACCATTTTCTGGCACTATGCAAGCTTGTATTTTAAAACGTCTGACTTAAGACGTTATATTTTCGAACGGAGAATTGTATGTGTTGTTGTTTGAGTCATCAGTCCATAGACTGGTTTGATACAGCCCTCCATGCCACCCTATCCTGTGCTAACCTTTTCATTTCTACGTAACTATTGCATCCTACATCTGCTCTAATCTGCTTGTCATATTCATACCTAGGCCTACCCCTACCGTTCTTACCACCTACACTTCCTTCAAAAACTAACTGAACAAGTCCTGGGTGTCTTAAGATGTGTCCTATCATTATATCTCTCCTTCTCGTCAAATTTAGCCAAATCGATCTCCTCTCAAACTGTTAACGCATTAACTAACAGATTTCCCAGTTAAAATTCAACAAATTAGTTATAGGGATACATGGAACTGAAGTAAGATTGTGAATATTAATATCCATGTAAATTGATATGGACCTGTTTACTCATAAAATGTTTATTTGGAAATCAGAATTTTTGTTTCAATTGCTTTTACATCGCATCGACACAGATAGATATTTTAGCGACGATGGGATAGGAAGTGGCTAGGAGTGGAAAGGAAGCGACCATGGCAATCATCTCTTCAAGATCTTCAGTCAGAGTATTTATTTTCTCACTTGAATGTCCTCGTGGAATGCTCCGTGGCCTGGTACACCCTCCAGACCAGCCGCGGAGCTATCCTACATCCAGTTTGATGACTCTGAAAAATGAACCATATGGATCGAAAGTTGTTTCCCGTTGCTTTCCTCACTGAGACAGTTCTCTTCCCATTCCCTTGGCACTTTAATCATTTTAATGGCTTGATATTTAGATGTTTAAACCTGATGAAAATACCAAACTAATTAAAAGTATCTCACCGTAAGTTCCCATTGCTTTCCTCAGCGAGCGAGACCCCTTGGCCTTCGTACTATGATCATTTCTGACAGCTTAATACACATTCTGTACTTTTTGAACCTGATAAAAATACCATACTATACAAGAGTATCTCACTATATGTTACTTCCCTGTGCCTTATGGAAAATGTGCCACTGTGTTAGTAGCTATTCGAAAGAAATGTACCACTTGAAAGGTTAAGGTGCAGCCCAAGCATTTTCTCGGCGTGAAACAAGGAAGTGAAGACCGCATTGCTTGAAATCCGAGTTAACTCATGTTTGTTGAAATCCGGTTTTACTCGGGCATAATTATTAGTTGTAAGGGGCTAAAATCTACTATCTCTAGTAATGAATTATCTTAATTCTTGAGAAAATCCAGGCTCATTTCCGATGTTATTTTTTTTCTCAGAAACACGTTAAGTGAGTAGTGAGGGGGGGGGGGGGGGTGGAGTGTTACGCCATTATATGGTAAGCTTTCAGCTCAAAGAATGATTTGATCCTGAACAGTTCCGCCATCAGGTGGCTTAGAAGAGGTGTGTTGGAAAACTGAGGAGTGAGGTAGTTTCCCATTGCTTTACTCACCAACCCAGACGTTGCTATTACAAACCTGTCTGCCAAACCCACCGAAACGCACACACCAATCGACCTTATAAACGAAATATTTATTTATAACACGGACTGGCTACATTCGGAATGGTATTACTACCACCTCTCTTACCCCAGTCACTTTCATATTCTCGAAGTCAAGAATGAGACAGAAACAGGCAATTGAAGGTAACGAATTTGTTCTAGCCCATACCAGAAGTTATAGTGCACTCGGTTACACATGTATCGGTCAAATGGTTATTTTCCAATTTAAACGTTTTCTTTACAGAATACACTTCCTCTTTAAGTTGGCAAAAGAGAAGAAATTGCCTCCACTCTCCACTTTGCCTAAAGATATGTTTGTGAATGTCGAGATATGTAATTACTAATTAATAACATTTATTAAACACAATGTGTACACGAGAGTTGTATATTACACAACATTTTTATCAACTGCGTAAAATGACAGCGAGGTTGTCCTTGCTATGCAATCAAGTAGATGATACTGTTTACAGCGTTGTCCACATACAGTGGAAGAACATCGAGATGACGCCTGGTCAAATTTTCGTTGGATGCAGATTCTCAAATGAAATCCATGCGCTGCCGTTCTCGTATAGTCGTGTCGCAGTGGGAAGTTAGGGGCCCTCCATTCATCTGTGCTCATGGCCGGCGGGAGATAGAAGCCTTCGTCTATTGTATTAGCTTTTTCTTCCCTTTCCCTTACATAGGTTTTGCATGCTGGGGTTTGCGGCAGATAGTTCTTTATTGCTACCTCCCTGATGAAGAAGTCTGTGTCTGCTAGTAGATAAACGAGTCTGGTCCTTGTCGTTTGTGATAACCGAAGGACTCTCCGCAGATAGGTTGATTTCACAGCGTCCAGACTTCTTACATTAGCGGGAGTAAGGTGGATACAAATTTTGATGATTGCGTAACAGGCTACAGGGGTAATCTTAATGCGAAAAAGTTTTAGAGCTGTGTCAAGTGATAACTTTTCAATGTTATTTATATCAAAGGTGGCTCTAATTGCTGCGGTGCATCTTTCTCCTGTATGTTTCGTGAATGCTCTCTCTGTGATTTGAAGGGTTAGTACCAGCTATTTATAAGAATTTACCAACTCTGTCTTGTCGTTCCAGCAGTGAGTTGTCTAGTTTGGAGATACTGCCTTCTCTCCTGAATTTCATGATTTTTATTTTGTTGGTGTTTATCACTAATTCATGTCGAGATATGTCACGTCCCACTGCATCATATATGTTTGTCGTTCACTTCATGAAACTCTCTTTTTTAACATGGTTTTCCTAATAATTCAGAAAATATGGAAGATATTTGGCAGTAAGTTAGCATGACAGTGCATTTCATTTATATATGAAAATTATTCTAGAGTACTTTCCTTGGTAATGGATGGAGGACGATGTTTGCCGATGACATTGTACTCTGCGAATCTGTGCGAGAGAAACTTCAAGACAAGCTTTAACCCTTTCGCACTCAGCGCGCCGATCTATCGGCGCGAGAGGTTATGGCCAAAACGCTCACGGCGCCGACACATCGGCTCTATCTTATTTACGGATTTTGGTCATTTGCGTAGCTGTTAAATCGTAACAGTGATCGTGACGGTACATTAAAGCGTCGAATTTGCGTTTAACTCAACAGATATATCCACCAGCCCTACAAAATATTTTTATTTTCGACAAATGAAATCTGTTGACCGTGAATGTTTATGTTGTGGTTATTTGAAGTTGTTATTGCGTGGATATGTTTTGATTGACTTATGAATACAACAAGTTGATCTTGCTATGAGTTTTGTTTATAGTTTATTTCGTTTCTTTGGTATATCGTGTGTTCGATGTACTTCGTAAACTACAATTTTACTCCTTTTCATAACTGCGTTGTTGCACGTGCTTGCGTCATCTTTTTGTAGTAATGGCTAGGCCATATTCAAGGCCGAATGAGGCTGATATCCTTGAATTTTCAGATGATTTAGACAGTAATAATGACCTTCTTTTGCCGAAAGTGATTCCCGTTATTTGGGAAGTGACACCGTGCATCGGACCGCGAGGCCCTGACATCGATGACCGTTACATGTACACTGAATAACTTTTGTGCAATGCTTCATGAGTGAATTGCAGCACACACATCATATTGATTTCAAATTATTCAGAATTAAATGTTCTTTCATTCACGTCTAAGAGTAAAGCAGGAAGACGCAACAATGTCTAATTTTTCTGTCATTGAAAACAATAATTAATTTTTAAAAAATTATTTTCGAAATTTAATAATTTTTTGGGCTTAACCAATAACAATACGTCCAAGGTATATTCATTTCTGAAATGCTCATAGTTTCCTATATTAGTGTGATTAATTTTATTTTAATGTGTGTTAAACTCTTTACGTGTTGAATTTTTGTAATTTGCTTTGGAAAATCACAAAAATTAGTCTGAGTGTCTTCGAGCAAACACCTGCATATACGCTGAGTGCCAAAGGGTTAAGAGTGGATGAAACTCTGCAAGAAAGAGGAATAAGGATTAGGAGGGCGAAAATAGTATATGTGTGTACGGAGGAAGCACAAGACCTATATATTAACCTTTAGGAAGAAACACTACCCCTGGCCAGGAAGTTTATATATCTCAGTCCCTACACACAAAGTGATGGAGTACTGGAAAATGAAATACAGCGCAGGGTAAATAATGGATGGGTGAACTGGAAGAAATTGACTGGAGTGCTGTGTGTTAAGAACGTCAGCGTCAGGATGAAAGGAGAAAGCTCCACAAATCTGTGGTGAGCTCTGCAATGCTTTATAGTGCAGAAACTTGGCCGATCGCAAAAGCCCAAGAGAGAAAGATTGATGTGGCAGGAATGAAAATGTCAAGGTGGATGAGTGGAGTTACAAAAAGGATAGAAAAAGGAATGGTTACATCGGAGGATCAGTGAAAGTGGAACCCATAGGAAAGTAGGCTAAGATGGCATGCGCAAGTGCAGAGAAGAGGGAGGACAACGTGGGGGAAAAGAGTTGGAAATCTGGAAATTGAAGCGTCAAGGAGGAGAGGAAGGTCAAAAATGAGATGGAAAGACAAGTCATCGGGGGATTTAAGAGAAAAGGTTTGGAAGAGGGAAGAAGCATTGGAGAGACATTTATGAAAGAGAAGAATCCAACAAAGCAACGCTGACCCTATGTGACGTAGACATTCCTTAACGCTTTTTCAGTTAGTGAGCGGGAACCGCCATGATGGAGTCTATCGTTGAGCATGCACGTGCGGTGTCATTACATTCCTTAACGCTTTTTCAGCTAGTGAGCGGGAACCGCCATGATGAAGTCTATTGTAGAGCATGTACGTGCAGTGTCATTACATTCCTTAACGCTTCTTCAGCTAGTGAGCGGGAACCGCCGTGATGAAGTCTATTGTAGAGCATGTACGTGCAGTGTCATTACATTCCTTAACGCTTCTTCAGCTAGTGAGCGGGAACCGCCATGATGAAGTCTATTGTAGAGCATGTACGTGCAGTGTCATTACATTCCTTAACGCTTCTTCAGCTAGTGAGCGGGAACCGCCGTGATGAAGTCTATTGTAGAGCATGTACGTGCGGTGTCATTACATTCCTTAACGCTTCGTCAGCTAGTGAGCGGAAACCGCCATGATGGAGTCTATTGTTGAGCATGCACGTGCGGTGTCATTACATTCCTTAACGCTTCGTCAGCTAGTGAGCGGAAACCGCCATGATGGAGTCTATTGTTGAGCATGCACGTGCGGTGTCATTACATTCCTTAACGCTTCGTCAGCTAGTGAGCGGAAACCGCCATGATGGAGTCTATTGTTGAGCATGCACGTGCGGTGTCATTACATTCCTTAACGCTTCGTCAGCTAGTGAGCGGAAACCACCATGATGGAGTCTATCGTTGAGCATGCATATACAGTGTCATTACATTCCTTATCGCTTTTCGTCTAATGAGCGGGAACCGCCATGTTGAGCATGCACCTACAGTGACATTACATTCCTTATCGCTGTTCAGCTAGTGAGCGGGAACAGCCATGATGGAGTCTAACATTGAGCATGCAAGTGCAGTGTCAGTACATTCTTAAGCTTTCTTCAGTTAGTGAGCGGGAACCGCCATGGTGGAGTCTATTGTTGATTGTGCACATGCAGTGTGATTGCAACGTTCCTTATTATTTAACATGCTCGAAGATGCAACGCTGCCCCCCGTCCCACGATTATATATACCTACACTCACAATATTGTTTCTGGAATGAAATTCTGAACGACTGAATCAATAATCCGAATGGTTTGATGTTCAATATGCTCCCCTCCTACTTCGATGCACAGTTCATAACGGTGCAGTAGTGACTTTGGATTCTGTTCAGAATGTGTGGTGCAGTAGTGACTTTGGATTCTGTTCAGAATGTGTGGTGCAGTAGTGACTTTGGATTCTGTTCAGAATGTGTGGTGCAGTAGTGACTTTGGATTCTGTTCAGAATGTGTGGTGCAGTAGTGACTTTGGATTCTGTTCAGAATGTGTGGTGCAGTAGTGACTTTGGATTCTGTTCAGAATGTGTGGTGCAGTAGTGACTTTGGATTCTGTTCAGAATGTGTGGTGCAGTAGTGACTTTGGATTCTGTTCAGAATGTGTGGTGCAGTAGTGACTTTGGATTCTGTTCAGAATGTGTGGTGCAGTAGTGACTTTGGATTCTGTTCAGAATGTGTGGTGCAGTAGTGACTTTGGATTCTGTTCAGAATGTGTGGTGCAGTAGTGACTTTGGATTCTGTTCAGAATGTGTGGTGCAGTAGTGACTTTGGATTCTGTTCAGAATGTGTGGTGCAGTAGTGACTTTGGATTCTGTTCAGAATGTGTGGTGCAGTAGTGACTTTGGATTCTGTTCAGAATGTGTGGTGCAGTAGTGACTTTGGATTCTGTTCAGAATGTGTGGTGCAGTAGTGACTTTGGATTCTGTTCAGAATGTGTGGTGCAGTAGTGACTTTGGATTCTGTTCAGAATGTGTGGTGCAGTAGTGACTTTGGATTCTGTTCAGAATGTGTGGTGCAGTAGTGACTTTGGATTCTGTTCAGAATGTGTGGTGCAGTAGTGACTTTGGATTCTGTTCAGAATGTGTGGTGCAGTAGTGACTTTGGATTCTGTTCAGAATGTGTGGTGCAGTAGTGACTTTGGATTCTGTTCAGAATGTGTGGTGCAGTAGTGACTTTGGATTCTGTTCAGAATGTGTGGTGCAGTAGTGACTTTGGATTCTGTTCAGAATGTGTGGTGCAGTAGTGACTTTGGATTCTGTTCAGAATGTGTGGTGCAGTAGTGACTTTGGATTCTGTTCAGAATGTGTGGTGCAGTAGTGACTTTTGGATTCTGTTCAGAATGTGTGGTGCAGTAGTGACTTTGGATTCTGTTCAGAATGTGTGGTGCAGTAGTGACTTTGGATTCTGTTCAGAATGTGTGGTGCAGTAGTGACTTTGGATTCTGTTCAGAATGTGTGGTGCAGTAGTGACTTTGGATTCTGTTCAGAATGTGTGGTGCAGTAGTGACTTTGGATTCTGTTCAGAATGTGTGGTGCAGTAGTGACTTTGGATTCTGTTCAGAATGTGTGGTGCAGTAGTGACTTTTGGATTCTGTTCAGAATGTGTGGTGCAGTAGTGACTTTGGATTCTGTTCAGAATGTGTGGTGCAGTAGTGACTTTTGGATTCTGTTCAGAATGCGTGGTGTCTCGCAAACGATCTGGAAAGCTGCCTGTAGGCCTATTATTGGTACAAGTTCATCTTCATTTTCTGCGGGGTTAGCATAGTAATCGGTTTGTGCAGAACAAACTGTTAAATGAGAAACTTGTGCACTCGCACCGAGCATTACCTCTGTCTCCCACTTTCCGCTTCCCTTCCCTCCTCTGACGCACAGCACAGAGGACGGCTGGCTCTCTGGCATTTTTAATTTGACAATATCGTCAATTTGAATCGTACGCTCGGAAGTGAGAAAGTAACCACATTTTCTCGAGTAGTGGAAGGATGGTTAAGGATAAGGATCCAAATCTGAAACTTTTAAAAAATAACTAGTGAGTATCAGTATTAAATTGATCAGAAAAAAGAAATAAAACTGCAGGTAAATTTTACATGACTCCATAAAAGGAGATTAACCAACATTTGAATAGAAGTACAATATTAAGCCTTGAATTTGAAATGCATTTGTGACTGAGATTGAATATTACAAAAATGCCATAAAAGACGATTAACCAACATCTAAGCCTAATCGGCTTAAGGCATACACCATAAGTTATGAGCCCCAGTATATCAATATTCAAAAGAGTTTTCAAGAATATGAAATGGGGCACTGCCCTAAAAATGTTCTAAAGTCTCCAAATTAGAGGCACAGCCTCTTAAATAAATTAAGACTCACCAAAAATGTAGCAAAGTTGGAGTCACTAGTGACATTATATTGATCGTATACAAAGTTTGAGCGTAATCTTGACGACGGCTTACAATCGTTTTAGCCTTTAAAGTTTAAAAAGGATGAGAATTGCCTGGCTTGCAAGTAGGTCCATGTTGACTTAGAAGTCGGCTGCATGACGCGTGGCCGAGCTACAGTATGTCACTTTCTTATTCATACAGTTTCATATTGTGAAAAGAGCAGTATATTTTGGACATCCAGTAATTGCCCTTTAAGAAATTTATTCCTGGTAGATTTCTTTACAATACCACACAGAAATAAAATTTATAACAACGTATAGTAAAAAATACTGGATATAACGTCACATTGTTATTCATACAGATGCCAGTTCTTCAACTAAACATATGAATGAAATGAACCTTAGAACCAATCCTAGTACTTTGTGGAGTAACCCTTGGCTTTAGTGACAGCTTGACACCTACGCTGCATGGAATGTACTAGCCTCGCACACGTTTCATGGCTAATACTGTACCATTCTTGGGTCACCACTCATTTTAACTTGTCTTTGGATGAAACCTTTGTACTGTGAACCCTAGACTTCAAAAACACCCATAAATGTTCAATAGGTTTTAATTCAGCAGACTGGGGAGGTGTTTTTTTATTGTTTTGAAATGTTCCAAATTAACCATTCCTTGTTCAGAGCAGTGGTATGTTTGGGGTCGTCTTCCTGTTGAAACGTGTAGGTCGGTAGCATCCCCAATTTTTCAGGAGTTTGTTTAATATTGTTTTTGGAAATATTATTGTACAATACTTTGTCCATCGTGCCTTGTGCCGACATACACCCCCACATCATAACCGATCCACCTCGTGTTTCACTGCGGGAATTGTATTGGCCACATCGTTGTATGTATTGGTCTTTTTCCACACCCTACGGGCACCAACGGAACCAAACAGGTAGATTTTAGTTTCATCGAACCAGATGACATGTTTCCAAAACTCCTCACCCTCGTTTACGTGTTCTTTCGCAAAGAGCAGCCTTGCAGCATGGTTCTTCTTACTAACATTAGGCCTCTTCCTTGGTACACAGCCATGGTAACCGTGTCGATGTAAGACTCGCAGGACCGTCTGAGTACATATTTTCTTCCCAGTAGCAGCTTCCAGCACTGCCCGCAGCTTTGGAGTACGTTATTTTTGAGAGGGTTGGATTTCACAATAAGTCTTTCTGCTTGTAGGCTTTGTTTCTTTTGTTTCGGTTTTCTTGGCACACTCTTCACCGACCCTTCGTACTTAAACTTATTTACGACATACTGAACAGTTGCATGACTTTTCTTCACCATGACTCCTATTTTTCGTATGGTGTACCCTATAAGTGCTAGATTGACAATTGTCTGTTTCAGCTCATATCCAAGCTCTTTACACTTGCCCGTTTCTACCAGCACTTTCACAGGTCTAAGACGAACACAAGCAGCAACACCTCTCCTCGCACCAGACCTACTTACAATACGTATGCCCCGTTCAATGTTATCGGATGACGCTATCTATACTAGTGTATGAATAACAAAGTAACTTGAGGTTTTGGAGTGTATGCAGTTTTTATTTGTGCAAACACAAATTGTTTGAAATAAAAAAATGTGTGCATTGCGTGTTTACGTCTTGCTATTACATTCACGACACACAACTATAAATCAATAATTTCCATACGTATACAGGCAAGGAATGGGTTGTGTATGAATAGGAAAGTGACATGCTGTGACCATGCACAGCTTTTCGATGCGAGAAACTGGTTAAGACAGCAAGCAAAGTCTGACCATCGCTAAAGTATCGGCAAAGTACTGCTCGTGTTAGTATGGGCCCGGGTTGCCCTCGGTTCAGAGTCTTGACATGGGCTTGGTCAACCCCGTTAATGTTGGTTGAGTAGCTCGAACCGCAGAGTTCCGGCAAGGGCTCGATTAGCGCAAGTTGTCCTTGGTTCAGAGTGTTGACATGGGCTTGGTCAGTCCCGTTGATGTTGATAGAACTGGAGAGTTCCGGCGAGGGCTCGATAAGCCCAAGTTATCCTTGGTTCAGAGTTCTGACATGGGCTTGGTTAGTTCCGTTGATGTTGATCAACTGCAGAGTTCCGGCGGGGGCTCGATCAGCCCAAGTTGTCCTTGTCAGAAGGTCAGGCGCAGTCCATATATTGAGAGTAATGTGCAGCGAATAACACAGAAAAACATAACACTGAAAAAGGATAATTTTAAATTACAAACCAATAAATAAACAAATAACGGGAAAAATCTTATGTAAGCCTTAAGAGAATAGAAAGTCAACAATAAGTAATAGAAAAAGTAAATAACACTGCAAAAAAGAAATAATAACTGCGGAGGGTTACATTGCATCATTCACAGCCAATAACAAAGCAAGTTGCCGCCGACGTCAAAATGACGTGGACAGAAAGACCTCGAACAGAGGGTAGACATACTGAGCTAGCAACCTGCGCTATAGTCTGAAGTGAATCACGGAAGTAGCTGCGTCGCAGAGGGCGGCTCGAAAGAGATGATTAAAGCATAACATAAAAAAGGCATGAAACCAAACTTAAATTTAAATAAGTTAGAAACAATTTTTTCCGCCAATCCGATTGTACCATCGTTCTTAACATAACACGAAGAGCTCCCCTGATTATTTTGTTGGAATAGTTCTGGAAGGGGACAAATTGGGGTAAATATTCGTGTATAGGAAGAGGAACTAGGGGGATACGTTCGATAAATTTCCAACTTCGTTAATTGTTTAAGAAAATGCTAGGTAAACAACTGATAGAGAATCTATTACCTGAGCGACAGCACTAAATGCAGTTAAGTGGTAACTGATGTGATGATGATGATGATGATGATGATGATGATGATGATTATGATGAAGTTGACGATGATGACTAATTTCATTCATTCACATGGCATTCATTCAAGTCAACTGTATGCTCTCAAGAAGAATTAACGGCGGGCTGTTTTAAATGTGCTGGACGAAGAAGAGTTCTTAATATTTATTTATTTATTTATTTATTTATTTATTTATTTATTTATTTATTTATTTATTTATTTATTTATTTATTTATTTGTTTATTTATTTATACCACCAACAGAGTGCGACTCCAATTATATGTACCTTAAACAAAATTCAGTTTAATGAAAAATAAATGTGAATAATAGCCTACTGTATATAGGAACGAAATGAAAATGTGGAAAGTTGCAAAAGCATGCTTTTTTTAAACAATAGAATAAATTATTTCCACTAGGAAGCTAGCTTACTAGCTAATTAAAAATCAAGCAAACGAATGTTTTATGTTTTATTTTAATATGCAAATAAGTAAATTTACTGGTCCGCCTCTGTAGTCTAGTGGTTAGTGTGATTAGCTGCCACTCTCGGAGGTCCGGGTTCGATTCCCGGCTCTGTCACAAAATTTGGAAAGTGGTATGAGACCTGGAAGGGGGTCCACTCAGCGTCGAGAGGTCAACTGAGTAGAGGGGGGTTCGATTCCCACCTCAGTCATCCTCGAAGTGGTTTTCCGTGATTTCCCACTCTTAAGACCACGGCCGCTTCCTTCCGTTTTCCTTGTCTAGTAGAGGAGATCGCCTGGGCGAGATAGTGGTCCTCCTCGGTTATATCTTCTCCGACCCAAAGTTTAATGCTCCAGGACACTAACATGAGGTGGTAAAGGTAGGATTCATCGCTGAGGGTAAACGGATTTTGAAAGAGGAAGTAAAGGTACTGTTGTAATTTCAAATAACTGTTAAGACCATAAACGACGTCAAAATCAAACATATCAAAGGTATGTAGTATCCTAACTAGAGGTGAATGTCTCAAGAATACTGTCTTAGAAGTTTGAATTATGAAGAGTTGCCTGGGTCTTAACTTTCCTTTTCTAGTATTTGTTGCAGAAAACAGGATGTCCTTTTATAGTATTCTTAAGTTAATGCAGAAATATTTGCTCACACATCTCTAGCCGGTTCAATAATGAAGTGTAGTTTAACTCATTCATAAGTTCTATGTTATGGGTGTTGCTACAGGGGACATATCACTAATATCGTTTGTAATAGATAATAGATATAGTAGGGAATGTTTCTGAACTTTCTGAAGCTGATGCTGGTTTGATTTATATTATAATAGCGTGCTATATTGTCTATGGGTATTCAGCGTTTCACCTTTCATTACTACAATGTCTCGTGATTCTTATTATGAAATCAACTCTTGTAATCTTCATTGAACGTAAAATGAACGTGTTTCTAATAAACTGTGTGTTATGCCGATTCCTAACTCATTCACTGATTTAACAGGGTTAAGTGCGTCATAGTTTGTTTTCTAAGTATGGTTAGTTTGAGACCTGCTATGTGTGATTCCACAGAAAGAATGTTTTATAGTCTCGAAACAGTTGCGAGTATTTGTTCGATGTGATGCTATTTCGAGTAGCCTAATTAACCGGAGCGTGTATATATTTCCTGAAATGAAGAAAGAATAATAATAATACTGCTAATTGCTTTACGTCCCACTAACTACTCTTTTACGGTTTTCGGAGACGCCGAGGTGCCGGAATTTAGTCCTTCAGGAGTTCTTTTACGTGCCAGTGAATCTACCGACACGAGGCTGACGTATTTGAGCACCTTCAAATACCACCGGACTGAGCCAGGATCGAACCTGGCAAGTTGGGGTCAGAAGGCCAGCGCCTCAACCGTCTGAGCCACTCAGCCCGGCAAATGTAGAAAGAAGCCTAAAATGGACTGTAGATAGGTCAGGCTATTTTCAGAAAGCTGCTGGTAGACGATGGTCATGTATGTATGTATCGAACGAGTTGGCCGTGCGGTTAGAGGCGCAGCTATGAGCTTGCATTCGCGAGACAGTCGGTTCGAACCCCACTGTCGCCAGCCCTGAAGATGGTTTTCCGTGGTTTCCCATTTTCACACCAGGCAAAACGCTCGGGCTGTAGCTTCATTAAGGCCAAGGCCGATTCTTTCTCACTCCTAACCCTTTCCTATCCAATCGTCACCATAAGATATGCCTGTGTCGGAGCGACGAAAAGCAACATGTTAAACAAGCTAAATCGTAATTATAACCCAGTGTAAGGACCCAGCCGTACAGTTGAGTAAACGTAATTTATAACAGCCAACCCTTAAAACAATCATGTAGTCTATTGTCAGAAACGGAAGGCAGATAAGGGCACGCTGGGCGACGAGTCTCGTGTGGGTGAGTCATAAAGTGTTCGAGAAGATCCCTGTAATTACTTTGGCTCACACTCAGCAGGAGGGATTGTTGTAAATCTGCTCAGGACACAATGGGGAGTCTGAGACAATTACCTGCCCCCCCCACTCTTATAGATTTTAGCATCGATATAAGAAGTGCTTGGCATTTTAGGAGTATGCCTAAATGAATTTGGATATTTACCTTAGCCAGGGGGTTGCCATTGAAGTGCAACCTGCCGATTAATTCAGAAGAACTATAAGAGCAGTGAGATTGAAACATATTCTATGGTCACATCTTGGGTTCCTGTCCATTTAATGACACACTACGGAATTCACGACACCATCGTATAAGATCTACAATTGCTGACGCCCTAAGAGGAAAGCAATAGGCTACACAGTCTACGAGGAGGTACATAGATTATCTCAGTTCGAATCCCACTATCGGCAGCCCTGAAGAAGGTTTTCCGTGGTTTCCCATTTTCACACCAGGCAAATGCTGGGGCTGTACCTTAATTAAGGCCACGGCCGCTTCCTTCCAACTCCTAGGCCTTTCCTATCCCATCGTCGCCACTATCTGTGTCGGTGCGACGTAAAGCCCCTAGCAAAAAAAAAAAAATATCTCAGGCTGGGTCTAGCCGCCGAATTGACATGGTAGCTATACCGCCGGGTTCAAGTAATGGGTTCATAATAGACCCGACAATTAGAACCGGAAGCCTCCGTGGCTCAGGGGGCAGCGCGCCGGCCTCTCACCGCTGGGTTCCGTGGTTCAAATCCCGGTCACTCCATGTGATATTTGTTCTGGACAAAGCAGTGGCGGGACAGGTTTTTCTCCGGGTACTCTGGTTTTCCCTGTCATCTTTGATTCCGGAAAACACTCTCCAGTATCCTTTTGTTTCATCTGTCAGTCATTCATCATTGCCCCAGAGGAGTGCGACAGGCTTCGGCAGCCGGCACACTTCCTATCCCCGCCGCTAGATGGGGGCTTCATTCATTCCATTCCTGACCCGGTCAGATGACTGGAAACAGGCTGTGGATTTTCATTTTCAATTAGAACCGAGGCATCTTCTACTTAACCTTAGATGTAGGCCTACACAAGGAGAAATGTGATATTAATGAACCTACAATTTCACATTACGCTGAGAAATAGGCCTACCATCTGGACTCCATAGAGGTATTATGATCGATGATTGGAGCTAGAGGCATCGTTACTCTCATATTTCATAAATTTTGCAATAATAATAATAATGTCGTGTGGCTATTTCTAGCCGAGTGCAGCCCTTGTAAGGCAGACCCTCCGATGAGGGTGGGCGGCATCTGCCATTTATAGGTAACTGCGTGTTATTGTGGTGGAGGATAGTGTTATGTGTGGTGTGTGAGTTGCAGGGATGTTGGGGACACAAACACCCAGCCCCCGGGCTACTGGAATTAACCAATTAAGGTTAAAATCCCCGACCCGGCCGGGTATCGAACCCGGGACCCTCTGAACCGAAGGCCAGTACGCTGACCATTCAGCCAACGAGTCGGACAATTTTGCAATAATATGTTACTAATGATTTACAGACAATATATTTTACACGACCTTTGTAGTTGTCAATCCAATTTTTATGTACGTTTTGTCTTTTTGGCACCTTCCGAACGGATGAAACAGAAATAAATGCATTTCTCTCTCTATCGACAGCAGAATGAAAAGAGAAACATCAATGCTTCTTCTTCTTCTTCTTCTTCTACCACTTTTTCCACACATTTGTGAAGTCTCGGATGTGAACTTTGATACACATGACAGTTCCTTAGCGATGAAATGACATCCTGTTGACAAGCGGAACGACACCAGCGCTCGCTGCGGCCAACAAGCCAGAACTGTTCTCAACCCAACAGCTGACTGTAAATTATTATAATTATTGCAACCACCTGAACAACTCTTTTAATAGTAAATTTTACAATACATGCTGATAGACTAGACTATTTATTGCTACAGCATGGGAAGCCTTGTTAAGGTTAGCCATTTTCAAAGATCTTTTATTGAACTAAATTTGGTTAAGATCTCAGCAACCTAAATGACTGAATTTTAGATACTTCGTGTTTTTTCTATGGCACTGAAAACTGTCATTGTAATATAATCTTAGTTTCGCAAAATAATTTCAGTAGCAAAAGATTAATACCTTCACAGCATTCCTGTGGAAAATGAGGTATTCCCATTAGGGAGTTAACGAACAATGTACCACACAGAAGGTTGTGAGCATTCTCCTCAAATATACAGGAAAGCCTATGTTCAAACTTTCCTAAAAACGAATATAACACATCGTCACACATAGTCAGGCCACCAAAAGCACCATTATGTTCATAATATTTGAAATGACAATAAATCTTAACATTATCATCTAGAGAACCTGTCTTATCTTCTAGAAACTGTCTGCATGTATTACAATCGTGAACAGAGAGAAACTGTTTTAACAAGTAACCGAACACATATTTCATGCTATTTAACTCACCAAAATCTTTTGACAGTTCGACATTCGGAACGTCAATAACTGACTGAATATTAACACTACTTAATAATGTTGACAATTTAAGTTTATGAGCCCTTTTTATGTCCAACATTAATTGGTCCCAACTGAATAACTAACAGTTGCTACTCTCTTTTGAAGTGCTATTAAATAGTCGACTGAATGTAGCCCTGTTGAATGCAGAAATGAACTACTTTGGAGATGGATTGAAGCAAAACCCTCCTTTCTGCCTTATTATAGAGAAGAAATGTTCCAGGCGATCCTCGTTTATTTTTCGCATTAATCGGTATTTATTATCATTATCCAGCAATTCATTTTTCAATACCCCTAATGCAACAATATTAATTCTCAACCCCTTTATACACTTTATCCTATTTGTTACATTTTTATTGTACACACCCACAAATCTCCAAGATTCTACAAATTCCCTAAGACCAAGAAGCACTTCAAAATGTTCAGAATGATATGTGATGGCATTTCTCAACTTAACTGGAGCTTTAACCCTATACCATTTAAAAATATCAAATAAATCGTTCAACTTCTGGCAAAACACTGTAGTAGGCAAGGCTGCTGGACGCATACTGCCAACTGCCGCAAGTGTGTCAATAGCTGTTGCCACAGCGTGGCTTAGCTCACGACAAGCAGCACTAACTTTCATTTTTGAAAAAGGTGGCAGCCCTACAGATTTTTTTGTAAGCTTTGGTGCAGACCGCAGACGAACAGCAATGCACCGAAATTCACTGCTTAGAATGAAATCACGGACACCAAAGAGTATATAGACTGATATTAACGCGCCAAACAATGCGTAGTGTAATGGGAGCGACGGTCCAGTGACGTCACGACCACAGCTGTCCACTGCGCATCCGTCTCGTGACACCTACCGTCACTCTTCTAGCTACCGTAGGTACAGCGACGATATCTTGCTAGATCAGCTGGCCAGCAGTTATTGGAGAGCCATGTGGTCAACGTGCCGCCATACTAGACTATTTCATAGCCTTTGTGAAAGTGTTAGCTTTCGCTCCTATCAATAGTTCCTTAGTAGGCCTGACAAGGCGGAGTGAACTCCGTTCAAGTCCTCAGTCCAGCGCGGGAACCATACCAGTCACGTCCATTCTCTTTTTTTTTTTTTTTTGCTAGTAGTTTAGCGTCGCCCTAACACATCGAAAGTTTTCGGCGACGCAAGTATGGGGAATTGATAGGATTGGGATTGTAGTGCCCGTAACCGGTATTTACCTGGTGTGAAAATGGGAAACCACGGAATATCCCCTTCTGGGTTGCCGACGGTGGAATTCTAACCCATCATCTCCCGAATGCAAGCTCTCAGCTACGCGTCCCAAACTACACGGCCATCTCGCTCGCTATTATTATTATTATTATTATTATTATTATTATTATTATTATTATTATTATTATTATTATTATTATTATTATTAGCTTGCAGAGTAACCGCTTGTATTAGTGCGCTACGGCTAGGAAGCCAAGCTCCGTATTTCGGAGAAGAGTGGGTTTGACTGTCGACTGTCCTGAAAATGTTTTTCTGTGGTTTTTCCAACAATTTTACACAATTTCATTCACCATCATCCATTCCGACTCGTTGGCTCAATGGTCAGCGTACTGGCCTTCGGTTCAAAGGGTCCCGGGTTCGATTCCCGGCCGGGTCGGAGATTTTAACCTTCATTGGTTAATCCAATGGCCCAGGGTCTGGGTGACTGTGCTGTCCCCAACATCCCTGCAACTCACACACCACACATAATACTATCCTCCACCACAATAATACACAGTTACCTACACATGGCAGATGCCGCCTACCCTCATCGGAGGGTCTCCTTTACAAGGGCTGCACCCAGCTAGAAATAGCCACACGAAAAAGAAGAAGAAAATAATCCATTTTCCTACATCTTCATTAGCTCCTCAAGTGAGTTGGTGTCAGGAAGTTCATCCGTCCGTAAAATCGTGCCATATTATTTCATCTCACATCATCACTGACCCCGTATCGAGAAAATGTACTAAGGGGTGGATATTATAATTATTATTATTACAGTGGGCTTGGCAGACTGATATGTAATAGAAACTTCTGGCTCAGTGAGGAAAGCAACGGGAAACTACCTCACTCCTCATTTCCCTAGTACGCCTCTTCAGTGATGCCTAGGCCATCTATGACAGCTGATGGCGGAGCTGTTGAGGATCCAACCAGCCTTCGGGCTGATGACTAAGCATACATTATTATTATTATTATTATTATTATTATTATTATTATTATTATTATTATTATTATTATTATTATTATTATTATTATTATTATTATTCATAAGTTAGACGTACCAGACATGAAAATAGCGAGGATGATTGGTGGTACAAACAAGCGGGAACAATGGCAGGAGGGTACTAGGACTGAGGAGATAAAGGCTAAGTTAGGAATGAACTCAGTGGATGAAGCTGTGGGGTCATATGAGGCGAATGGAGGAGGGTAGTTTACCTATGAGAATAATGGACTCTGTTATGGAGGGTAAGAAAAGTAGAGGTAAACCAAGACGACGATGGTTAGCCTCGGTTTCTAACGATTTAAAGATAGAGGTATAGAACTAAACGAGGCTACATCACTAGTTGCAAATAGAGGAGTGTGGTGACATTTACGGAGACTGAACGCTAAAAGGCATAACGGTCTATAATTATCATGCATGTTATTGTTATTATTTGTATTAGTAGTAGTTGGCTAGTACTGTAGGGGTACTGTAGCAGTGGGCCCTAGTAGTAATAGTAGTAGTATGTGGTTGATCTTTGGACTAGGATGACAGACAGATAAATGTTGAAGGGGAAGGCATGAGTGTTACATATGAGATATGACACACAATTATTGCTCATTTCATTCTGGCCACTGAACCCAGTCCACTCTGAGAAATCCCCACTTCCTCAAGAACAACAGCTGATGAGCCACAAGATAAGAACACGCCAGGCAATTACTTGGAGGTCGAAAACCCTTCCCATTTCTGAAATACTGATAAGCTTCCCAGGACAAACGAGGCTAGTATCTGTAGAGGAATTTCCAGTTCATGTTTAGAATAACTAGTTCCTCTCACTAGGCCTAAATCGTGCAAGTAAACACACTGAACTTATTTATCGACTGGAGTAAAGACTGAAGTATTATTCAAATAACCTGTGCACTTCGATCACGCAGGGGCCGCCTGGCCGAGACGGTAAAGCGTGCTCGGTTCGCCCGAAAGGAGTTCGAATCCCCGTCAGGAAGTAGTAAAATTTAAGAAACGAGATTTCCACTTCCGAAGGTGCACATGGCTCTGAGGTTCACTCAGAGTACACAAAAAATGAGTACCATGTTAATTCCTGGGGGCAAAGGCGGCCGGGCATAGAGCTAACCACTCCACCCCATCACGTACCGAGGTTACGAATGGTGGAAGTCTTTACCTTCCATCCCTCCAAGGGCCTTCATGGCCTGTGCGGAGAACACGCCCGGGAGAGTTGGCCGTGCGGATAGAGGCGCGTGGTTGTGAGCTTGCATCCGGGAGATAGTGGGTTCGAAACACACTGTCGGCAGCACTGAAGATGGTTTTATGTGATTTACCATTTTCACACCAGGCAAATGCTGGGACTATACCTTAATTAAGGCCACGTAAGCTTCCTTCACACTCCTAGGCCTCTCTTATCCTATCGTCGCCGTAAGACTTAGGCCTATCTGTGACGGTGCGACGTAAACCAAATAGAAAAACGTCGATCACGTACATAATAATGAGTTGTAACAACATAGTTCAACAACAAAAGCATAGCCTATAAAATATAGATAGACCGATGCCAGTTTTCGTCGATACTTAACACAATGTAGTATGATGATGTTCTTGTTTTTTTTACGTCCCACTAACTAATTCTGACAGTTTTCAGAGACACCAAGATGCCGGAATTTTGTCCCACAGGAGTTTTTTACGTGCTCGCAGATCTACCGACACAAGACTGACGTATTTGAGCACCTTCAAATACCACAAGGCTGAGCGAGGATCGATCCTGCAAAGTTGGAGCAAATACAGTAGAGAAAATACGCGACACTCAGCGAGATATCGAGGGACAGCTATTAGAGCTCTCTCTAGCGGGTAGACCTGAGAACTGCTGATTCCGTCATAAGAGCACGTGTATTTGTGTGTGAAGTTTTGGAGTTATTTATGCGTTTTCAGTGAGTTGACATAATTAAATAGTAGCGTGTATCATTCCTTGACATCTCCTCTTAACATGAGGGGAAAGGTATGTGCTATGTTTGGCTGCAGTAACTATGAAGTAGAGAAGAATGCACGCTTCCCTCGTGACAAGAAAATGTAAGTAATATTGTGTTTGCATACATATTCTTCCAGTGACAAAGAGATTTTTATAGTACTTCATAATCATCTGACCTGTTCGACCCATATTTTAACTGACTTAAAATATAATACGCATATTTTATTGTATAGTGCAGCAGTTAACCTTCAATACCGATGTGTTGTTGTAGATGTGATCTGTGGGTTTTGAAATGTCACAGAAGTGATTTGGATAAGGTGTACAAGAAAGAAGGGACGTTACGCTTAAATAAGAATTTATAAGATCTGTTCAGATCATTTCCAGGCCAGCGACTTTAGAAATCCTCGACTATACAGCATATGTTACATTTTTACTCTAATTGTACGTAAATATTCCTCAAAGCATCACTATCGACAACATTTTCAGATTTTTCTTTCTTTTTTCCCTCTTCTCAGATTAAAGCCGGGATTTTATAGATTTTCTTTCTGATAGTAGGCTTCATGTTAAGAGGAAAATTGTCCAGCTTTTAAATGTTAATTCATTGCATCATGTGTGTAAGGAATGTGCCGATACTTTTATTGACAAGTGTCTTAATGTGATGATACAATGTTTTAAACGAGAAAAAAAAAGACAAATCTAACCGTAAAAGTTCAGGCAGGAATGCTAAAGCAAAGAAAGGAATGCATAAATGAAAGATCAAGCCATTTCACAGCAGCCCATTTCACATCTTGTTTATACGTCTAATTTCAGTCTTTAAATAATAACCTTTTAAATAATTCTTCATTCATTTATCCAGAATTGCTTTAGCAACTTCGAAGTTAATATCTCAATAATTCTTTCTTTCTAGACGTAATTTATTTATCCATTTTCGTATATGCATTTCCATTGATATTTGAATTTAGCGCGACTTTTCAGGTCAAGTCACTAGGAGCGCCACCGTCGAATTGTCTCCCATTTTAACAAGGTTAAGTGTAAGTGTCGCGTATTGTCTCTACTGTATTTGGTTGGAGTCAGAAGGCCAGCGCCTCAACTATCTGAGCCACTCAGCCTGGCAGTACAATAACTTATACCTATATATCTTTTCTTTTGCCGGCCCCGTGGTGTAGGGGGTAGCGTGCCTGCATCTTACTCAGAGGCCCCGGGTTCCATTCCCGGCCAGGTCAGGGATTTTTACATGGATTTGAGGGCTGGTTCGAGGTCCACTCAGCCTACGTGATTAGAATTGAGGAGCTATCTGACGGTGAGATAGCGGGCCCGGTCTAGAAAGCCAAGAATAACAGCCGAGAGGATTCGTCGTGCTGACCGCACGACATCTCGTAATCTGCAGGCCTTCGAGCTCGGCAGCGGTCGCTTGGTAGGCCAAGGCCCTTCAAGGGCTGTAGTGCCATGGGGTTTGGTTTGGTACATGTCTTTTTCATGTGTGTGTGTCTCGATATCGATACTTTCATTCTTGAATTAAAATAGTAAAACACAAATGTCTAGGCCTACATACAATATTTTTTATGAACTAGGCATTCTCATGTTAACACTTCAATATCTGTATAGGCTAATTAGATTAAGTTATAGCCTATGCTAAAGGTGCTGATATTTTTACAATAAGTTGCATCCTTGCTTCTGATTCGACAGCTTAAACAGACCACAGGATTTGATTACTG
This sequence comes from Anabrus simplex, assembly GCF_040414725.1. NCBI lineage: Eukaryota > Metazoa > Arthropoda > Insecta > Orthoptera > Tettigoniidae > Anabrus > Anabrus simplex. The sequence continues at coordinate 387,386,613 of NC_090268.1, forward strand.
AAAGTTTCTATTACAGGCTATTAGCTGCCACGAGTCCGGCTCCATGGCTAAATGGTTAACGTGCTGGCCTTTGGTCACAGGGGTCCCGGGTTCGATTCCCGGCAGGGTCGGGAATTTTAACCATATTGGGTTAATTTCGCTGGCACGGGGGCTGGGTGCCTGTGTCGTCTTCATCATCATTTCATCCTCATTGCGACGCGCAGGTCGCCTACGGGAGTCAAATCAAAAGACCTGCGTCTTGCGAGCCGAATTTGTCCTCGGAGACTCCCGGCACTAAAAACCGCACGCCATTTCATTTCAGCGGCCACGAAATTTGATAACGAAACGGACTCCACTCAACCTCGGGATGTCAACTGAGTAGAGTGGGGTTCGATTCCCACCTAAGCCATCCTTGAAGTCGTTTCCCGTGGTCTCCCACTTCTACCCCAGGCAAATGCCGGAATGGTACCTAATTTAAGGCCACGGTCGCTTCCTTCCCTCTTTCTTGTCTATTCCTTCCGATCTTCTTATTCCCCAACAAGGCCTCTGTTCAGCATAGCAGGTGAGGTACTGATCCACCTTCCCAGTTTTATCGCCCCACCAAAGTCTCACGCTACAGTGCATTGCCTTTGAGGCGGTATAGCTGTGAATTTACTTGCAGTAAGTGAATTATTCCGTACAGCTCCGGAACCAGGTTCCAATTATGAATAATCTTGTACCAGAATTTAAAATTCTTGAGAGACCTGGGAATTGAAGCACCTCAGATGTCTATCCCAAGATAAGAGAGGAGGAAAATAGGCCTACACCATTATGGGTCAAAGAATTATTTTTTTCCTAATTGGGGAGATTCTGTTCGAAAGGTGCTATTTCCACTTCCAAAAAATTAATCATTATTTCGTCCACGTGCACTACAGTAGTTGAATATTATGTATCGATTGTCATGACTCATGAGCAATTCAGACCAGGAAGATGTAACTTGATTCCTTAAAATCTTTCTTGCTTTCCTACTTAATCTGTTTACTCTCCAGGGTTGGTTTTACCCTCGCACTCAACAAGGGATTCCAACTCTACCGCTCCAAAGGCAGTGTCCTGGAGCGTGAGACTTTCGGTCGGGGGGATACAACTGGGTTGGAGGACTAGTGCTTCGCCCAGGCGGCCTCAGCAGCTATGCTGAACCGGGGTCTTGTGGGAGGTTGGTAAGATTGGAAGGGATAGGCAAGGAAGAGGGAAGGAAGCGGCCTTGGCCTTAAATTAGGTATCATCCCGGCATTTGCCTGGAGAAAAAATGGGAACCACGGAAAACCACTTCGAGGATGGCTGAGGTTGACCTCTCGAGGCTAAGTGGATCCCGTTCCAGCACTCATATCACTAGAGTCCGGATTATTAGGTTCTGATAGGTTAGAATGCAAACATACTTTAGCCAGTAACAAGCATACCCTACACTGTACAACGGTTATGCTATGAGATTTGCATAAATATTAGGGGTACAACCTATAGAACTCCTTGAATTGATGCTACTCTTTCTACATTATGGTACAACGGGTTGCATGACACTTCCTACAAACCAAATTACTTTGCATTCTAACCTATTACCACCTAAAAATCCGAGGTCTATCACTCTTCAAATGTCGTGGCAGAGCCGGAATTTGAATCCGAGCCTCTGGAGGTAGCAGCTAATCACACTAACCACTACACCACAGGGCGGACATTCCTTAAAATTTGTGCCAAACCCGGTAAAGGGTACGTTCCGTGTACCTTTTATTTTACGTTTGTTGCCCTTTCTTAAGGTGGGAACAGCACCTTTTCAACAGACACTCCTCACTTATTCTTTTCTTTATAAAATTACACAGTCGAACCTCGATATCTCGAGCCTTCATTACTCGAATTTTCAGTATCTCGAAGTAACTTAAATTTCCCTGCCGTTTGTCCTATTCTTCACGTGTATTTGTTTCTCTATTACTCGAAATTCGGTTACATGAATTTCTCGATTTCTCGAAGCAAACATATCCTCCCTTGAAAGAAAAAGTACTTTATAACTCGAATCTTGTGCAACTTTACCTGTGCAATACGTCATTTGGGTTTGTGAGGTACAGTTAACAACTAATTTACAGTGATCCTGGGAGCTAATATGACGGGAACCGAAAAACTAAAACTTCTAATGATCGGAAAATCGTCTAAGCCTCGGTGTTTCTCGGGTGTGAATTAATTACCGGTCACGTACGAAAAGCAATTCCCGAAGTCGCGCATGACAAGCTCCGTCTGGGCTACGTGGTATTGACGAGAAGTTTCAACGTAAAAGAAGGAAAGGTTAACAGTAACGAACAGAATAGACTAACGGATTTTTTCCAAAGGTGTTAGCGGAGGTATGTTTCTTGTTTCACTACTGTATGTACAGTACTGTACCTGACTTCTAAAATGTTACTATAATAAGGGTTATAATTAAAGTGATGCCGTAAAATAGTTTGTATATTTTTAAATACTGTTAAAAGTAATGTATTCAATATAAGTCCGTAGATAGGCCTACATATGATTCAATTATGTGCTATAGGCCTACATGCTCGAAAACGGCATTCTCTATATCTCGAAATTTCGATAACCCGTAATAAAATTTAGCTCCCGAGGTGGTTAGAGATACTGAGGTTCCACGGTACTTTCCTCTTTAATCTGGCGAAGAAAAATCTACTCTCCCTACGTTCACTATAAAAACTTAGAATGTGAGAAATTGCGTTTCGCAGTAGAAACGGCTTCTATTTGTACGTAATTTAAGAGCAGGCGTACGTGATGACATAGCGTAAAAGTCATAAATTAGCATGATCAAGCAACACAGACTATCGACAGTAGGAGGCAGCACATAGGCTACAAAAGAAGCTATAAAGTAACAAATTTAGTCTACAGTTTCAAGAGTAATACATAGGGACAGTCGAAATAATTTTCGCCATTACTTCAAAATATAAACTTGCTAACATCCAGTGCGTACTATTTTCCATGCCCATTTGACAGAACCTCCATTCTTATATATGGTTTTTATCATAACTTAAAAACTATTGAAGGTATTTGTATCAAATTCTGCCTGGAAGTGTATATTATTTATACATGCTCTAAGTTCACTTCTTTGTCATCAGCTAGGCTTGTTTTTTTAAAACAGAAGAATTGACATACAGGTTAACGATTATATGATTTGGCCTAAATCTCTAAGTTGCGTATTTCAGCAAAAGGATGAATTCGAACCAGAAAACTTATAAGGCCTACTATCTGAACTACTCAGCCCGGCTTAGCTTCAGACAGCTAATATGCACATTTGATTCAGGCCTAAATTTTTATTATTAACAGCAAAAGCTACTTGCCTCCCATAGATAGAGGTTGCCCAGTAGACAAAACATTCCGAACTGCAGCTATAATACATAACAGTTACTTATACAACATTCTCAAAAGAGCAACCGGACCCTTAAGAGTTATCAAGGCCATCGTGTTCATAAGTTGATTGTATAGCCTGAACAGCTTATAGAACTGTGCAAAATTTGGATGTTGTTGTGCCTCTAGCTCCGACCATAAGAAGACTGCTTCTATAGATGTTAACTGATATTTTGTTTTGTAGTATGGAACTGTTGGTTCGTAGACATGGTACTTCTCTTTACAAACATCCACTGGTTGAGTTTCGGAGGTCTCAGTTCTAACTATCGAGTCAATATCATGGAACCACGAGTTGAACCAGCTGGAATGGCTATCATACCTATCCACTAGCAGGACTCATCGAGCGCAAGTCCATGTATTTCCTCGTGTACTTTCAAATCAATCAAATCAAAATCTCTTTATTTGCAAATGAGGTGTCTACCTCGGTGGCAAATGGTACACTAAAATACATTATTGTCAAGCACTAAATTTTAAATTAACAGGAGACGAAGAAAATTTTTCTAGAGTACAATATTATACAATTTATGCTAATAATTTTTTCTATTAAACACACACATCATCCTTAATAAATTTATATTGTTTACAAAATTCTACTTATAATATCTTACGAACATAGTCAACTCATATACAGTACGGTATGTGAAATTACTTCTAATAATACTATACAACTGGTATAAGATTAAAATTAACACTGAATTTATTTACATATTTATATTTTACCCATTTTGGAACCTAAGTAGCATAACGACCTGCTGCGTCTTAACCAGAGCCCCTTTTGCCACCACTTTTCAGAGTTCCTGAAGGGCCTTCACAGCTACCGTAGCGGTCCCAGGGCCCTCGAAGTCCCCACTGTACTTCACCCCTACAGGCAGTCCCCTACTTGGGCTGTCCAAACTCCTTAGACCAGGGGATGGAATTAATTTAATCACACACATTTATTATTTACAATATCCTGCACTGGTCGAATGCCCTCTAACATTTAATTTATTATCTCTGTTGTTGTTTATTCTCTTCTTGAATATCTGTACAGATTTTGGAAAAGGATCAAACACTACCCCTGGTAAACTGTTCTACTCCTTCACGCCCTTCCCAATGAAAGAAAATTTACCCCAATCGCTTCTGCTAAAATTCCTTCTAATTTTGTACTTGTGGTCAGTTCTACCAATATAATTATTTTCCAACCGAAGCCTCTCACGGATATCTCCCCATGCTTCTTCTCCTGTATAGGCTCTATATAATCCTATAAGTCTAGTTTTCTCCCTTCTCTTACTTAAAGTTTCCCACCCAAGTTCCTTTAACATTTCTGATACACTACTCTTTCTCCTGAAATCCCCTGTTACAAACCTTGCTGCTTTCTATAGGCCTGTTGACGATACCTTAAAGCATCAGCGATCAAGGTCCGAATACGGTGACAACGGGCATTTCTAAGGAATTCACCATGTTTGCAGGCCTAATTACCAGGCTTTAAAACATATTCTTGAAAGTAGTTAAAAAATAATAGACAAACAAAAATTCGGCATTACAACACAGTCATAAAACCAACAGTCCATTACACAAGTTAAACGCTGGCCCTCGATAGAATAAAACTTGAAGAAATCAAAAAAGAAGAAAGGAAGATCATTAGGAATATCTTAGAAGCAAGATGCACCCAAGAAGGTTACAGGTTACAAGCAATCAAAATAACTGAAAAGTTCTCAAATATCGAAATTGACATTAGGAAAATAAATTCTTCGGTCATCCCACTAGATTGCCATAAAGTCGATTGACGAAAAGGATAATAGATTATGTAACCTCACTTAAGAACTCAACACCCTGGCTAATGAACTTCGAAAGGACCTCAAAAACGCAGACATAAGTTCAACAGACATTCTAGAAAGAAACATCTTTAGACAAAAAGTAAACGATTGGGAAGCTACGCCAGAGCAACCACAACAAAAACAGTACAGACCAAAGTAGTCGAAAGAACGTAAACAAGCCTTCTTGGAAAGAATGAAAGCCTATTGGAACATCAAGAAAACCCACAGAAGAATTAATTGAGTTATTTGCTTAACCTCTTCCAATATTGGGAGAATTCGCTACTACTACTAATAATAATAATAATAATATGGACATAACTACCACGTGCAAACATTTTAATGTGACCCGTTTAGGTTGCCTGCATGTCAGTTTCGATATTCTGTTTTTCGTTACCAGATAGCAGAGAAACCGGATCTCTGTTGGGTAGGGACTATAATTAAGTTGCGTCCTATGGTTCTCTACAACTAAGGCGTATCCATGCGCATTAATCAATTTTATTTTATATAACAACATGCTGTATTACTTAAGATGAGGCTAATATTTCATGGGTATACTGAACATGCATACATTGAATGTTTCAACAAGGGAGTTGTAAGTGAACATTCTTTTTTCCCACACTAGAAATGACACTAACACCGACAAATTTTGTCTATGTTCGTAGCATGGTTAAAAATGTTTGAGGAATTCAGTATTATGTGCAACCTCTGGGCATTGGATTTACAGTGATTAGGTTATATTTGATTTATATTTACAAATTGGAGTCTTGGCATTTTTTGTTTTTGTTTTTTGCTTCTAAAAAATGTTTCCTTGTTAATGGTGCCTCTCCTATGTTTTTCTTAAGGGTGAATTCAGAATAGACCTAACTTAGTTGATTTGGTTCGCTTGTTAAAAAAAAGATATAGGCCTAGACTACTAGGCCTACCTCTTGTGGCCGTCAACTGACGTGTCTCAAAATCTCTCTCAAAATCGTAAACAACCGACGAAATCCCAGCATGGGACGCAACTTAGGCCTACCTGCTCCCCAGCTGGACCATCTTATGGCTGAGGTTTAATTAATTTTATCGGGGAAACACCATCAAATGTGACACCAGGGATCTTTTACTTGCCGGTATCGTACGACATGGAGGTAGTGTGAAATGGATATTTTTCTCACCCTTGAAAAATCCCACTACTTCTGCCGCGTTCTAACCCGTGATCTTGGAATCCTTATACCAACATTCTATCACTGATCCACAGAGGGAGCTATACGAGAGACGTAGACGATAATGCTTAAATCTGAATATTATTTCACAAGTAGACTACTAGGTAATAATGAATGTTAACAAATACAGTAGAGACAATACGCGACACTTACGGATTTAGCCTTGCTAAAATGGGAGACAATTCGACAGTGGCGCTTCTAGTGACTTGACCTGAAAAAATCGCGCTAAATTCAAATATCAATGGAAATGTATATACGGAAATGGATAAATAAATTACGTCTAGAAAGAAAGTGTTATTGAGATATTAACTTAGAAGTTGCTAAAGCAATTCTGGATAAATGAATGAAGGATTATTTAAAAGGTTATTATTCAAAGACTGAAATTAGACATATAAACAAGATGTGAAATGGACTGCTGTGAAATGGCTTGATCCTTCATTTATGCATTACTTTTTTAGCTTTAGCATTCCTGCCTGAACTCTTAGGTTGGATTTGTCTTTTTTCTCATTTAAAAACATTGTATCATCACATTAAGACACTTGTCAATAAAAATATCGGCACATTCCTTACACACATGATGCAATGAATTAACATTTAATAGCTGGACAATTTTCCTCTTAACATGAAGCCTACTAACAGAAAGAAAATCTATAAAATCCCGGCTTTAATCTGAGAAGAGGGATAAAAGAAAGAAAAGTATGAAAATGTTGTCGATAGTGATGCTTTGAGGAATATTTACATACAATTAGAGTAAAAATGTAACATACCCTTGGCTGTATAGTCGAGGACTTCTAAAGTCGCTGGCCTGGAAATGAACAGATCTTATAATTCTTATATAAGCGTAACGCCCCTTCTTTCTTGTACACCTTATCCAAATCACTTCTGTGACATTTCAAAACCCACAGATCACACCTACAACACATCGGTATTGAAGGTTAACTGCTGCACTATACAATAAAAAATGCGTATTACATTTTAAGCCAGTTAAAATAAGGGTCAAGCTGGTCAGAAGATTATCAAGTACTATAAAGATCTCTGTCACTGGAAGAATATATATGCAAACACAATATTACTTACATTTTCTTGTCACGAGGGAACCTGAAGGACGACCGCGCACGCTACTATTTAATTATGCCAACTCACTGAAAACGTATAAATAACATCAAAAACTTCACACAAAAATACACGTGCTGTTATGACAGAATCAGTAGTTTTCAGGTCTACTCGCTAGAGAGAGCTCCAATAGCTGTGCCTCGATATCTCGCTCAGTGTCGCGTATTGTCTCTGCTGTATTTGATGTTAAGTATGCAGAATGTCGTTTGACAAGGAAGTGGCTATTGTAGCCTACTATTGGGATATCAAAATTTGATATTTTGTAATTTGAGCAACTGAAAACTTTAAATTACCCTTAAATATAGGAAAGCGTTTGTCCTAATACAAAAGTGTTGGAAAATGCAGGCGAATTTGCACAGATGGCCCCCAGATAGCTGAATTTGCCGTTAGTAGAAAATAACCATCAGTTTATTCCAGTATGTCTGGGGGTCTTTAGAGGATTTACTTCGGGTTTTGTAAGGACTGTATCCTAACATTATATGATTTACGTGAAAATATCACCTCGGGATCCACCGGTATTCAAGCCTCGGCCCACTGTATAGAAAGACGGCAGCTAAGTCATAATATTCATCACACCCTCTTCCCAAAAAAATTCTGGTTAAGTGGGTGGGAGAAAAATTGTTTCGGTGGTGAAAATCTGCCATTATTATATTGCGGCTCTTGGGTAAGTTATATTTTTAATGAGGACAATCTCTTTCAAGAGCTAAAGCACGTTAATAGAAATGAGGAAGCACAAATAAACAGCTTGAGATTGGCAGGACAATAAAAATGTTGTAATAATACTTGTTCTATTGTAACATCCATGAAAGAGACTTCCTACGTCATGTTTTCACAGACGTCCTAATTCCCCCTCTCTACCTCGTCTCGATCCCCTCTACCCTCCCAACGTGTTGACGGAAGATTGCTTTATTTTTCATGGACTTAAACGTGGTTGTTAGACTGTCACGGGGACTTTGGCGTGATACCCTTGTTTCTCAGCCACCCATTGACCCACGTGACCGAAGCTGACCGGGCGTTTTCTTAATTCAGAGGGGCGGGGAAATGTTTAACTTCTCCTCCATTAAACAATATAAGGACACGACCCAATAATAAATCAGCGCTAAGGGAAGACGAAGCTCTACGGGACTCAACCACCTGTGAGCGAAAAGATTTAGTTGTAATAATCGTTGTATGGCGGGGAGAGGGAAGCCCGCTTCCTGTAGCCAATCAAAAGCTCGCTGTGGGGATAAGCTTTGTCAACATTCCCCCTCCCAAACGCACAAGGCAAGGCGGGCGAGAGAGATTCCTCCTCCATTGGTCCTCATAGCGGTGTCGCGCATGCTCTGTGACGGCGCGGTGTTGCTGGAGTGAATGATAGGGGAGTTTAGGGTTCATTATCTAAGTGAGTGTTTCACCAGAGTGAGTGCGTGAGATATAATTGTGTGGAGTCGAGTCAGTCATGATGGACCGTCAGAGACAGTCTGAGGAACCCGCCAGGCCGCGAGGCGTCTACAGCATCGACCAGATACTCGGCACTGCCAGGACACAGGACGACGCCAAAGACGCCGGTAAGACGACACACATTTGTAAAAAAAATTACAAATATTATTTTTTGATTATTTTGTTGTACTTTCAGTAGACATCATTGTCTGGTCGTGTTTGTTTTCCTGATATAGGCTAGCAGATGTTGATTTTGCAGTAGTGCATAATATTTAGCATTTGTTTATAGTTTGTTTCTATCCAATACACACGCAAGGAATTCTACTAAATTATCTGGTGAAGAATATTAAACTGCAGTTTAACATATAATTTTGAGTTAGGCTAAAATATTTTATTTTGAAACGATTTCTGTTTTTAAATTTATCTTATTCTTCTTTCGTTTCTCTTTCATATTTCTTTTCAATTATATACCGGTATTCAACTTGTGTCTTGCGATCGAATAAACAATCAGGTGTAGGTATTCATATGCAATGACTTTCAACTTTCTTCCGCGGTAATTAAGTCTGGAATCTCTTCCTTATTTTCTTTATCATTTTCTCAGATACCGATCTGTTATTATTTTCTCAAACTGTGCTGAGTATTCATCTTTCTAGACATTATTTTCTATAAAAGCACGACCAAGTTGAGAGAATTTCAGCATGCAAACATTTTAAATGTCAGTTTAATTAGTTAATTTCGATATAATTCTGTATTGAAAAAGGTAATATGTAATAGGTAAATTCTTCCTCCTGGTTGATCATTTTTATGGGTGCGCAGAAATTTCATAGTCAAGAATTAACCCATTCGTGTTTTGTAATGCACTGATCTTTCTGTAAGCAGCTGTAGAGTTGACTAAGTGTTACCATGTTATTGGGTTGGACCTCAAGATGATGTATGCAAGGAACGGCAAAAATAACCGTATGATTTTTTTTACAAGTAATAACAAGTTCTGACATAACTGTGAGTTTGAAATTCTACCAATTTGTACACAAGTTACAGCGTCATTCTTCTTTATAAAAGCGTAGCATATTTAAGGTTTTATACAGTCCTTAGAAACAAAAGTATGATTATGACTTGTAGAATTAAATTCAAATTCCAGAACACTCATTACGTTGTTAGTTTCTTTTATTTATGTAACTTAACCTGATCCGAAATGGGGTTTCAAAACGTCAGAGAATAATTAATTTACCTCATTTTACAAAATAACAACCATTAGTTGTGTTCGTAATAATAAGTTAACGATTGCAATGCAGTTCAAAACATGGTTTCTGAGAATGACTATGAAATGACTTATTTTTAAAATATTTTAATCACAATAACATTCTAATTTAGACTCTAAGATGCTCTCTACTTCATAAAAAATCATGGTTGTTCCCTACGTGTCACAAAGTAGACCAGCGATCTTCAGTTTGTTCATCTAAAATTTCTCTTAAAAACATGATACAGTTGGCCCATCAAGAGCTCTTTTTTTCTTGATTTGCAAAACCAAGAAACGTAAAAGAAGAACTTCTTGTTCTCTGCTATATTATCTGTGTGATATGGATTCTATCTGAGAGTTTCTAAAAGTTGTAATTATTAATTTAGTGTTGTGTTATTATTTCAATCATCTTTACCATGTAAGGTCGCTGATTATATCTTCTCAATTGGGTTATGCATCGTCAAGTGACATTTAGCCTACTCTATACCTGTATACCTCTCTTTGCCCATCATGAACAGTATCTTGATCAATATTTTGAATTATGATAACTTTAATCACGCAGGCTCATGTTTTAGTAAATGCGATTAGCAATTATAGTAGGCCATTTATTACGGTAAACCAAATATAGGACAATATTTCATTTGCTCCATGCACCTCATTGTAGGCCTGTATTAGTTCTTATAAATAGTTGGCGAACAGATGAAGTTCATTTATCGGTGCTGGTCTTTTTTTCTGTTTCTAACGAAATATGTTGTACACAGGAAAATACATATTTTCAAAATAATTGCATTGAATTGCTAGCCATTGATTTGAGAGTCTTCCTCCCAAGGCTGGACTAAAATTTTTTGTGACAGATGTTCTATCTATAATCTAATTGTCGTGTTCATTTTTCCTAAGGGCAAGCAACTGTCAATGTAGTATATAATTTTTGTTTGACAAAGCACCATTCCCACCCACCACTAGGGGGAGCTGATCGGGGGATCTCCACCCTCTCATACATTGAAACAGCAAAATTGGACTATAAAGAACAATAATCGTGACAGTTGTAACTATTAACAACGTTATATCATGAGTTATTGGTTATGCATAGCCCGCATTAAAACAAATGCCAGTACTTCTAAAGGTGGGCCTAGTTTTAGTGCACCGTCTCATTTTGTTTAGGCACTAAATTCTCTGTGCGCAAAGGTAGGACTTCCATTATTTGAAGCGTTCATCAACAGACCAGTTGTAGAAATAACACTTGTTTGTGTAGGTGCTAAATTGCAAAATTCTTGTAGTAAATTACTGTGTAAGTTTACTCAAGGACATTCCAAAAATTCAAGATGGCGGTCCAGCAATATTTAAGGCATAACTTGAGTTTGGCTTAACCGTTACGAAAAGCGGTGTTATAATAAATATGCATGTGGAGCTAAATATATCGATGGAAAATTATTCTTGTATGTATCACTCATAACTCTGAGGTGATAAGTATCCTAACTTAAATAATCGGATTGCTTTTTGACCTCCTGGTGGGCCCAGTTCTACGGGACAAATGGACCGCCACTATGAGCTATATAATTCGATTTCAACACAAAATTTGCTCAAGTCCGTGACTTAATTGAACTGTCTGGAGCAAGGCAAACATATTTATTTTTAGTTTTATGTAGATGTTGATACCATTATCATAGCCACAGGACCTGCGGTTTTACATGATCCAAACCACGGGAACGGAACTTACTATTTTAAATATTCCATTTGCATTCGCGCGGCCGCTATGGTGTGGAGTAGCCTTACCAACGTTCATAAGTAAGAATCAGGAATAGCCTGTAAATTTCACTCACTAGGCACAATTTACTTTCAGTTAGGCCTATTTATACACATAGGCCCTAATGTAGTGTATTGTATGAATGGCATTACTCTTACACACTTTTTACAGCATACGAAACTAACCTTGTGTGATTCATTTGAATGATACAATTTCTTAAAAATGAATCCATGAAAAAATGAAATGGTGTATGGCTTTAAGTGCCGGGAGTGTCCGAGGACATGTTCGGGAACTCTGTGACCGAAGGCCAGCGGGTTAACCATTTAGCCATGGGGCCGGACGATGAATCCATAAGTCGACCTAATTCAGCTTGCTGGGAAATAGGCTTGGCTATTTTCACGAGCAGTGAGATAACAAAAATAGTTATTTGCTTTACGTCCCACTAACTACTTTTACGATTTTCGGAGTCGCCGAGGTGCCGCAATCTAGCCCCACAGGAGTTCTTATACATGCCAGTAAAACTACCAACACGAGGGTGACGTATTTGAGCACCTTCAAATACCACCGGACTGAGCCAGGATCGAACCTGCCAGATTGGCGTCAGAAGGCCAGCACCTCAACCGCCAGCAGTGAGATCAAAAGCTCCTCCATATTTGTTTCGCCGTCTTTCTTGCAAACGGCGTAGGATGACATTAGTAGACGAATAAGTTTCAGTGGTGTTTTTAAAAGTAGGAAAGATCATAATGTGAAGATAAAGTTGGAATTCAAGAAGACAGACAAATTGGGGCAAATATTCGTTTATAGGAAGAGGAGTTAGGGATTGGAATAATTTGCCAAGGGAGATGTTCAATAAATTTCTAAATTCTTTGCAATTACTTAAGAAAAGACTAGCTAAACATAGGTCTATAGGGAATCTGCCACCTGGGCGACTGACCTAAATGCAAATCAGTGGTGAGTGATTGAAAAAATCTTACTTTGCCTATATTAGCAGAAGTTTTTCTTATCCACACAAGAGGTAAGAAAAAGTAATTCTAAGGTCGAGTATTTTTGTGGCAACTTGTCAACTACCGTACTAATTCGGTAGTCACAACCATTTGGAAGGAATGTTCCTTCGAAAGGAATACACAAATCGGAGCATGCGCACCAGCAATTGTTAGCACTAAAACATCGCAGTCTAGAGAGCTTTCAGCAGAGGGTCACTCTTTGGAATTTTATGTTTCATGCTTAGTCATAATGCCCGGTTACTTGGATGAATAGTCAGGAGGTGCCGGGTTTGATTCGCGGCCCTGTCGGGAACTTTTGTTGCCACGTCTCGTTATTTCCTCTGGGTCGGGAGTTTCCGTTTGTTTCAATACACATATTTTCTACTTAGCTGTTTTAAAAACGGCCACCGCTCAGCTTTTTCCAAAAGCCTGTGCCCAGAGCTCAAAGATCTGTCCTCTCACCACGCCAATTTCAAGATTACAGTGAGGGGAGATTGGCACAGTGTGAAGAATGACTGTGCGTTCCCGTTTCACGCAATAAAGAGAGTATGATTTGGTTTTTATTATTGCTGTATTAATAATGATAATGATAATAATAATAATAATAATAATAATAATAATTTAACAGTAATTGACCTGGCTGAGTGCCTCAGACGGTTGAGGCGCTGGCCTTCTGACCCCAACTTGGCAGATTCGATCTTGGCTCAGTCCGGTGGTACTTGAAGGTGCTCAAATAGGTCTACGTCAGTCTCGTGTCGGTAGATCTACTGGCACGTAAAAGAACTGTAGGACAAAATTCCGGCAAATCAGCGTCTCCATAAACCATCAAACGTAGACTAATACGTGAGACGTAAAACCCAATAACATTATTATTATAACACTAATTGTAAAACAGAACCGTTAATATTCATTTTTATTTTGCAGTGTCATGCAAAACAGAGGATGTGCTTTACGTTTCTTAGTCTATTATTATTATTTTGCTATTTGCTTTACGTCGCACCGACACAGATAGGTCTTATGACGACGATGGGACAGGAAAGGGCTAGGACTGGGAAGGAAGAGGCCGTGGCCTTAATTAAGGTAACCACGGAAAACCATCTTCAGGGCTGCCGACAGTGAGGTTCGAACCCACTATCTCCCGAATATTATTATTATTATTATTATTATTATTATTATTATTATTATTATTAGTAGGGCCTAGTAGTAGTAGTAGTAGTAGTAAATACAGCATATCGTCGCTGTCGGGACAAAACCTCCTGTGTGATAATATTTTCGGAGACATACTGACCTACAGCACATGCATTATGAAGAGGGAGAATGCCTTGACAATACTCACACAATATTGCACCTTAGATGACAGAATCTTTCCGGCCAAAGTTCTAAGATAAAATATTTCACATAGGAGGTTTTGTCCCGACAGCGACGATATGCTTTAATATAAGGTCCTTCATATCTTCAACATAACTTCTTCTTGGCCTTTAAAAGCAGTTTCCTGTGGCTGATACTACGTGTAAATTTAGCCCAGTTTTACGACCGGATGCGCTTCTTGATATCAATCCTATATGGAGGGATGTACTGAGGACTGCGTATTACTGTGATGGTTTTGTAGTGCGGTGTGTTGTATTAGACCTAAATGAAGGTGTGTATTAAGAGTAATACAGACACCCAGCTCCGATCCAAGGGAATTAACTAGATAAAGCTACAATTCCCGTTGCGATCGAGAATGGAACCCAGGGCCGTCTGAACCGAAGACCGGTAAACTGGCTATCCAACCAAGGAGTGCACCATCTCTTTATCCTATGATTGTTTCATTGAATAAAGACATTTAGAAGAGAAGTTTTACATTTAGAGATGGCTATGTGGTCGTCCTGCTATGCTTTATGTTTACTCGCTGTACCTAGTTTTGGTACGTCATCTGCGCTGAACTGCGTTGTAGACTATGTGTTCTGGTGGCATTTGAACTTGCTTTAACTGAGACAGCCTAGCAGGGTGTAACGGAGCTGGGACGCCAGACCCCCACAGGTGTTCAGCAAAATTAGCTAATTTTGTATTAAAAAGTTTGAAGAAACTGAAATGTTTTTAAACACAATATAATATAATTTGCTATTTTCTTTTGTAAACTGAAATAACGTCCGAATTTATCCGATTTATGAATGTTTTAAAGAAGCAAATAGATAGTAGGCTAATTGTCTCTAAAGTTTTAAAACAGCTGATGTAATTAACACTTACATTTAATTATTATTAGCCTACCTTCTTATGTCAAGAATTATTGCAAGTAGTCTAATAAAGATTAAACAAATAAAAATAACTAATATTATATTTTTACACCAATTCAATTGTTTTATAATTCTACTGGTGGAAGTAACAATAATATGAGATAATCAGAACAAGGTAGCATTTACATTCTGTAAAAGGAATTGTTTGACGATGATAAGAATGATTTGTAGGCCTAAATAGATTTTCGGTTCACCACCGTTAAGAAAACATTAAAATAATTTTATATTAATAATAGTAATAAAAATACGTCGTCACATAGTAATTTTTGTAATGGAAATCACCGGAAAATGGCCACAAATCTCGCAATTTTGTTCTCACTTGTAAAAATTTGTCCAGAGGAAGACGGAGGATATTCTAACACCCCCGCCCCAGCTATTCCGGGGAATATTTCATACCCCGCTCGCCGTATACATAGCCAAATTTACCAGTTCACCAGTGCAGCCTGCATAAAACAGACCACATTATCAAATCACCACAGAAACGCCCAGTTATTAATACCTAGACCAAAGTACAAATATGACAAGCAGATTACAGCACAAGTAGCAGTTACATAGAAATTAAAAGGTTAGCACAGGATAGGGTCGCATGGAGAGCTGCATTAAACCAGTCTATGGACTGATGACCCAAACAACAATAATGAATACATCGCGAGAATTAGTTGTACAAAAAAAATTGAATTTTTCATTCAATTCTTCATGAAATTTAATTGAGATGTTAATGAAAATTTGGAATTATATACATAACAATTCTTTAAAAAGCACTGTGTATTGATTTTTCTGTACATAATTTATATAAGGAGATATATTCTACTAAAGTTTGTCTAATTTTTATGTTCTAAATTTTTGGTTCGGCAGCCCTGAAGATGGTTTTCCGTGGTTTCCCATTTTCACACCAGGCAAATGCCGGGGCTGAAACTTAATTAAGGCCACGGCCGCTTCCTTCCAATTCCTAGGCCTTTCCTATCCCATCGTCGCCGTAAGACATAGGCTATCTGTGTCGATGCGACGTAAAGCAAATAGAAAAAAAAAAGGGTTTAAAATTTGAAAAAATTCTGGAAACCTGGAATCAAACATTTCATAGACAAGTTTCCTAATATAGCTGTGATACATAAGTTAAGTTATGCCACATAAATTTTCTTACATTTGGCAGAATATTATGGGAGAAAAATTGGAATAATATGTAACATTATAATTGGTGGGAAAATGAAAGCAAATCAGACGCCACTGCCATTTCTGCTGTGTGCAGACTGGCAAACAAAGCATTATTAAAGTGATAAATTGTCTGAATTCAGCGGAATAACTAGGTGACAAGAAAGAAGAAATTCAATCCTTTCAATTTCAGTCATAACAACTTTTTCGCCAAAATGTCTGCGGATTGTTCCGTTAATTCTTTAAGGTTTACTTTTCATTACATTATATAGAGGGGGATGGAGGTTTTCAGCTCATAAGGAAGTTGACTTCTTCTTCTTCTTCTTCTTCTTCTTAATCTGTTTATCCTCCAGGGTTGGCTTTTCCCTCGGACTCAGCGAGGGATCCCACCTCTACCGCCTCAAGGGCAGTGCCCTGGAGCTTCAGACTTTGGGTCGGGGATACAACTGGGGAGAATGACCAGTACCTCGCCCAGGCGGCCTCACCTGCTATGCTGAGCAGGGGCCTTGTGGAGGGATAGGAAGATTGGATGGGACAGGCAAGGAAGAGGGAAGGAAGCGGCCGTGGCCTTAAGTGAGGTACCATCCCGGCATTTGCCTGGAGGAGAAGTGGGAAACCACGGAAAACCACTTCCAGGATGGCTGAGGTGGGAATCGAACCCACTTCTACTCAGTTGACCTCCCGAGGCTGAGTGGACCCCGTTCCAGCCCTCGTACCACTTTTCAAATTTCGTGGCAGAGCCGGGAATCGAACCCGGACCTCCGGGGGGGTGGCATCTAATAACGCTAACCACTGCACCACAGAGGCGGACTAGGAAGTTGACTACTACTTCTAAAATGCGAAAGCTGGCTTCAGGATAGAGCGTAAAATCGTAGGCCTGTATATGAGCTCCCGATCCCAACCCCATGTGAACGTACAGTGGACGTTTATAGTAAGTGACATGGTATACAAATGTTGCTGCTGGCCTTCTGTAAAAAGAAAGCCTACAACCATGCCAAGGACATTAGATAGAATAAAGATATTCATGAGAAGTACAATGAAAACTGAGGTGTGTTTTGGAATGTTGTTGTTTGAGTCATCAGTCCATAGACTGGTTTGATGCAGCACTCCATGCCACCCTATCCTGTGCTAACCTTTTCATCTCTACGTAACTACTGCATCCTACATCTGCTCTAATCTGCTTGTCATATTCAAACCTTGGTCTACCCCTACTGTTCTTACCACCTACACTTCCTTCAAAAAACAACTGCACAAGTCTTGGATGTCTTAAGATGTGTCCTATCATTCTATTTCTTCTTGTCAAATTTAGCCAAATCTATCTCCTCTCACCACTTCGATTCAGTATCTCCTCATTTGTGATTCGATCTATCCATCTCACCTTCATCATTCTTCTGTAACACCACATTTCAAAAGCTTCTATTCTCTTTCTTTCTGAGCTAGTTATCGTCCATGTTTCACTTCCATACAATGCCACGCTCCACACGAAAGTCTTCAAAAACATCTTTCTAATTCCTATATCAATGTTTGAAGTGAGCAAATTTCTTTTCTTAAGAAAGCTCTTCCTTGCTTGTGCTAGTCTGCATTTTATGTCCTCCTTACTTCTGCCATCGTTAGTTATTTTACTACCCAAGTAACAATATTCATCTACTTCCTTTAAGACTTCATTTCCTAATCTAATATTTCCTGCATCACCTGCACTCCATTACTTTTGTTTTGGACTTATTTATTTTCGTCTTGTACTCCTTACCCAAGGCTTCGTCCATACCATTCAGCAGCTTCTCAAGGTCCTCTGCAGTCTCAGATAAAATAACAATATCATCGGCAAATCTCAAGGTTTTGATCTTGGAATATTGTCCTTTATTGTATGTGGGTGGTTAATATCAAGGGCGGTGCGTGGTACTATTGCAGTGCTGCACAACACCCAATAATTTTGCAATGCATTTGTCGTCTTTTCTTCTAATGTTTTAGTTTGATAAACCTAACATATATTCGAGAATATGTTAAAATCAACCATCTTTGGTCGTTCGCTGTATTAATGCTTCGTAACGGACCAATAAACGCTGCTGGCTTCGATTCAAACTCGGGGAGTTGCTTTCCTACGGCAACTCCCTAGTGAACAGCCCAGCGCAATGTACCTCAGCAGGGACAGTCTGTATAGCATCAGGTAGCATGCTCGCCAGTTTGGTATAGGTCTCAGGGAGTTGCACGAGACAAGTAACTTCCCTGTCGAGAAACAGTTCCAAATGTCCCTGTCAGATTGCGCCACTCTGCGCAGATTACTTCATTCCTACTTACTCTCCTCTCGCAAAGCTAATTTCATCTCCACTTTATTAATTTACAAATATCGCTTTACGTTGCACATACACAGATATGTATTTCGGCAACGATGGGATAGGAAAGGGCTAGTAGTTGGAAGGAAGCCACCGTGGCTTTAATTAAGGCAGCCACAGCATTCGCCTGGTGTGAAAATGGGAAACCACGGAAAACCATCTTTAGGGCTTCCGACAGTGGTGTTCGAACCCACTATCCCCTAAATGCAAGCTCACAGATACGCGGCCTTAACCGCGCGGCCAACTTACTGGGTAATTTCTTTTCCACTCCATACCAAACCGGCCGCAATATTACCAATATCTTGCTTCACTGAAAAACAGGACGGCAAATTTTCAATTCAAGTGGGGCAAAAGTAACTGTACCAGGCTGAGTGGCTCAGACGGTTGGGGCGCTGGCCTGCTGACCCCAACGTGACAGGTTCGATCCTGGTTTAGTCCGGTGGTATTTAAAGGTGCCCAAATACGTCAGCCCCTTGTCAGTAGATTTACTAGCATGTAAAAGAACTCTGAGGCACCTCGGCGTCTCCGGGAATCGTAAAAAGTCATTAGTGGGACGTAAAGCCAATAACATGAATTTTCAGAGTAATGTAGATACAGTGTATAATCAGCCTCTTATTACCAGGGTTGTAATTGCCAGATAACTTATATTTCAGTTTTATTAGGAATGTAGTTCATTACTTAACGATAATAGAGTTTCTTGTTATTCCTGTAAGCTATAAAAATGTAACACTGAAAATTTTGGTGCAACACCCAGCTTCAGAGACCACCAGCCGCCACTGGTTAATATCTGCCCTCGTTGCCTGTATGACCTCTCATCGTTTTAGAGGAATATATGTACATCCTGTAATGAACGGATATTTATATGAGTAGCCCGTCATGATCGATCTCTAGGGCAGGGGATAGAGGTTTCTGAGGTAAGGGGCGCCGCGTGGTATTAACCGCCACCACGAATTTCCCCTCCTCCCCCTCTCAACTCACGTGCTATGTACTGTAACCCTGCCCTAAACGGTGGTGACCAGTCACACGAGGCGACAGCTTAGGGGTTTCCAACGTTTTTAATGAATGGTGGTCGCATTCACTGATTGCATATGGACGTAACTTAGCCGGGAAAGTGTGTGAAGAGTAGAATTTATGAACTTCAACCTCTAACCAGGGCATTATTTACAATTAGCTTTATGTCGCACCAACACATGAGTTTTATGGCGACGATGGGATAGGAAAGTGCTAGGACTGGGAAGGAAGGGATCGTGGCCTTAATTAAGGCACAGCCTCAGCTTTTGTTTGGTATGAAAATGGGAAACCACGGAAAACCATCTTCAGGTTTGCCGACAGTGGAGTTCGAGTTCACTATCTTACGAATCCAAGCTTACTGATACGTGGCTCAAACCAGGCAGCCACTCACTCGGTCATTAAAATTTAAACTTACAAATGTTTAGTGATATTGACTACTCAAAAATTGTAGAAGATATTTAGAAATATCTACAGTTTCTCTATGCCATTACTACATACATGGAATTCTCTCTCACTTATAACTACTTACCAAAATTTCTTGGGATAATGAGACTTCCCAAGTCACTCGCTTATGGCGGAGTGTATAATTAATTTCGTTGGGTAACACGAAAGGTGCCGACACCGTACAACAACGAGTGCGGAATGGGCTTTTTCGCCCTTCCAAAGACCCCTATCGGATTTGAACCCGCTATTTTGATATCCGGAGACCGGTACTCTACCGGTGATTTACAGAGAGGGTCCAGTAATAAGGCCAAATTGGTGGCGTTAATTCCTTGCCGCGTAGGTGTATTCTCATTAAGAGATCTAACTGTAGACTACGTATAAAAATGCTCAGCCTGTTTCTAGTCGTTCGAGCGGGTCAAGAATGGAATGAATGAAGCCCCCTTCTAGAGGCGAGGATAGGAATTGTGTCGGCTGCCGAAACCAGTCGCACTCTTCTGGGGCAATGATTAATGACTAACATATGAAATTGGAGAGTGTCTCTGGAATGAAAGGTGACAGAGAAAACCGGAGTAGCCTACCCGGAGAAAAACCTGTCCTGCCTCCACTTTGTCCAGCACAAATCTCACATGGAGTGACCGGAATTTGAACCACGGAACCCAGAGGTAATCTGCTTTATGTCACACCGACGCAGACAGGTCGTATGGCGACTATGAGATAGGAAAGGAAGCGGCCGTGGCCTTAATTAAGGTACAGCCCCAGCATTTGCCTGGTGCCGCCTGAGCCACGGATGTTCTTGGAAGTGTTTCCTATTAATCCGAAAATGAGGATATCAGACAACGGTCGTGAAGGATTTCTTACACCTCTTAATATTAATAGGCTGTCGTCGGAGCTGACCTAAGGAATTGACGGAACGAGCAGGTACTGCTCAAAGAGACTTGCCTCCCTCTCTTAATGCAGCGACGTTTTTGTTTCATTACAAACGCGGTGTTAATGGCTGATATTCTGAGCTATCAAGACCAGCTTGCAACCTCGTCACGTGGTGGTATGTTAATATTGCCTGTGAGGCTAATAGCTCGACTCATGATCAAGTAAGGTTTCGTTACGAAGAAAACCTTAGGCATGGATGATATAATCGAAGCGTTCTTTCATCGCCTTTTTAATGTTCTTTCAGGCTTTTTATAGTAGTTATGTGGTGATAATCAGTTGAGGAATGATTCACTGCATTCGACTTCTCCTGTAGACTATAGTTATGGAGTTGTTATTTTTTTTTTTTTTTTTTTTTTGCTAGGGGCTTTACGTCGACAAGATGGGTCTTATGGCGACGATGGGATAGGAAAGGCCTAGGAGTTGGAAGGAAGCGGCCATGGCCTTAATTAAGGTACAGCCCCAGCATTTGCCTGGTGTGAAAATGGGAAACCACGGAAAACCATCTTCAGGGCTGCCGATAGTGGGATTCGAACCTACTATCTCCCGGATGCAAGCTCACAGCCGCGCGCCTCTACGCGCACGGCCAACTCGCCCGGTGAGTTGTTATTCAACCAGTTATGAAATGAAATGGCTTACGGCTTTTAGTGCAGGGAGTGTCCGAGGACATGTTCGGCTCGCCAGGTGCGGGTCTTTTGATTTGACTCCCGTAGGCGCACGTCGTGATGAGGATGAAATTATGAAGACGACACATATACCCAGCCCCCGTATCAGAGAAATTGATCAATGATGGTTAAAATTCCCGACCCTGCCGGGAATCGAACCCGGGACCCCTGTGATCAAAGGGCAGCACGACAACCATTAGCCATGGAACCGGACTCAACCAGTTATAATACTTTTTTTTTTTTTTTTGCAAGTTGCTTTACGTCGCACCGACACAGACAGGTTATGGCGACGATGGAACAGCAGGAGCTAGGAGCTGGAAGGAAGTGGCCGTGGCCTTAATTTAGTAAGGTACAGCCCCAGCGTTTGCCTGGTGTGAAAATGGGAAACCACGAAAAACCATCTTCAGGGCTGCCGACAGTGGGGTTCAAGCCCACTATCTCCCGAATACTGGATACTGGTCGCAATTAAGCGACTGCAGCTATCGAGCTCGGTATAATAATTTTTTTTTTCTATTTGATTTACGTCGCACTGACACAGATACGTCTTATGGCGACAATGAGATAGGAAAGGCCTAGGAAGTGGGAGGAAGCGGCCGTGGCCTTAATTAAGGCACAGCCCCGGCATTTGCATTGTGTGAAAATGGGAAACCACGGAAAACCATCTTCAGGGCTGCCGACAGTGGGCCTCGGACCCACTATCTCCCAATTACTGGATACTGGCCGCACTTAAGCGACTGCAGCTATCGAGCTCGGTTATAATAATACTACTACTAATAATGATAACTAGGGTACGGAATTTATGACCTAAAGAAGTATAAAATACACCCCGAAAACTACCTAAGTATGACCTAAAAAAGGTAAAATTTGACTTTAGCATTTTAATAATGATATAATGTTAATTGCTTTACGTTCCAATAACTATTTTTACGGTTTTCGGAGACGCCGAGGTGCCGGAATTTAGTCCCGCGGGAGTTCTTTTACGTGCCGGTAAATCTACCGACACGAGGCTGACGTATTTTAGCAGCTTCAAATACCATCGGACTGAGTCAGGATTGAACCTGCCAAGTTGGGGTCAGAGGGCCAGCGGCTCTACCGTCTGAGCCACTCAGCCCGGCTTAAGCATTTTTAGGGATACCCCTAGTTAGAAGGTATTCGAGTATTACTGGCATTAAACTTGTTAAAAGAGATGAGCGGTAATATAGCAGACACAGCAGTTAATCATGCAAACTGACAGAGCTACAGTAGGTAAATTGGTCGCTCTTCGGGCAAAATATATCTCCGAATGCTCTTCCTATCCATTATTCTCCTTAGGACTTGTCACGCCTCCCAGCCAGGTATGGATATGCAGTCCATCAGAACAATTTTCGTTGTGTTCAATTTCGTATGCTAACGTGTAAAGGAAAACGAACATTAAGAACATTAGACTGTAGGAGAGCGTAAATAAGTGATGCAAATATACATTCCTAGAGCCTATTACGGTAAGCTTCATATTCCTTTATACCTCAGCAAAGGAAAATGAACGCATCGAATATCCGTATACGGCTGGGATCAGTTTTAAGGAAAATAACGGATGGGAAGAGCATTGCGAGATATAATATTTTGCCCGAACAGCGACGAATTATCAATCAATCAATCACTACTGATCTGCATTTAGGGCAGTCGCCCAGGTGGCAGATTCCCTATCTGTTGCTTTCCTAGCCTTTTGTTAAATGATCGCAAAGAAATAGCAAAATTATTGAACATTTCCCTTGGTAAGTTATTCCAATCCCTAACTCCCCTTCCTATAAACGAATATTTGCCCCAATTTGTCCTCTTGAATTCCAACTTTATCTTCATATTGTGATCATTCCTACTTTTAAAGACACCACTCAAACTTATTCGTCTACTGATATCCTCCCACGCCATCTCTCCTCTGACAGCTCGGAACATACCATTTAATCGAGCAGCTCGTCTCCTTTCTCCCAACTCTTTCCAGCCCAAACTTTGCAACATTTTTGTGACGCTACTCTTTTGTCGGAAATCACCCAGAACAAATCGAGCTGCTTTTCTTTGGATTTTTTCCAGTTCTCGAATCAAGTAATCCTGGTGAGGGTCCCATACACTGGAACCATACTCTAGTTGGGGTCTTACCAGAGATTTATATGCCCTCTAGGCCTACATTCATTCAGTATCATAGCCCTGAGGCGTACTTCTCATAGTTTTCCTAAGGAAACATCAAAAACTTGAGTATTAACATGCTTTTTGGTATCTATCGACGTACATACAACATCTTTCTCAGAATCATTTGTTCATAACCTGCTACCACATTCGGTTGTGTGTTTAGATTGTAGTCTTATAGACAGTTCTTAACTTTGTATTAGATGGAAGTAAGAAGATATGTGATAACATTTCATCACGATAAAAACGTTACCGTACTATTTATCTTACCTAATAAGGGTGTAAATGCAGGTTCTATATTAACTTTATTTAGTAACATTTGTTTCATTTTCAGGGTGTCACCAAGTACTTCTCCATGTTTTCCATTGTGAATTTTTGGCGCTGATCCAATAAATTTGTCTTATAGGCTGAGAAGTCCGACTCGTTGGCTGAACGCTTCAGAGGGTCCTGGGTCCGATTCTCGGCCGGGTCGGGGATTTTAACCTTAATTGGTTAATTCCAATGGCACGCGCAGGTCGTCTACAGGAGTCAAATAGAAAGACCTGCATCTGGCGAGCCGAACCCGTCCTGGGATATCCCGGCACTAAAAGCCATACGACATTTCATTTCATAGGCTGAGAACGAACATTCAACCTAGCAGGAAGTCACCGGTACATATTTTAAAAGATAAAACTACCTGGTTGAATATCTTCTTGCGAACAGTTAGAGTTTGTCAGAGAAAAGATTAGTGCTGTTGTATGCAGCTGGGGCACTCGGGCCGACTGTATTTCACAGATAAAGGGTTAAAAATCCCGACTTTAAAGGAATTTTAAAACCAAATTTAGCAATTACAATACTGTATACGAGATGAAACTCGCCAATCATTTTACTATAGGCTGAAAATTAAACGAACAAACACAATTTTTAATTTTTTGAATAATTACCTGCATTTATATGACAATGTTACATTCCTCGCATAATATGTAAAATATGTAACATTACTAAGAATATGTAAAAATGTGTGAGGTGAAACACATATCAGAAGCACAATTCGTCGACATTCCTCATTTACATTTATCATCAAGTAAAGGAAAATAATAATAATAATGTTATGGGCTTTGTTTGACTCATTGGTTGAATGGCCAGCGTTGAGGTCTTCGCTTCAGAGGGTCCCGGGTTCGATTCCCGGCTGGGTCGCCTCTGATTAATTTTTATGGCCCGGGGACTGGGTGTTTGTCCCAACACTCTCCTCTTCATGTACAAACAACACACTACACTACCAACAACCGAAGAAACACGCAATAGTGATTACATCCCTCCATATATGGTTGGCGTCAGGAAGGGCATCTGGCCGTAAAACGGCTAAATCCACATGTGCGACACATTTCGCACTCGCTACCCTACAAATGTGGGACGATTTGAAGATTCACAAGAAAGGGACTAGAAATGTTATAATTTACACGAACATTCCTCGTTCATACACTATTTGCAGATGTTACAAGTTCCTGTTTTACTTCTCCGCTCTGCCATGTTCAGTGTTTCATTGCTTATTTCAAGGCGGTTAATTACAAATTTGCAAATGTAGTTTACAACCAAATGAGCAAGCGACGAACAGCAAACACAGAGGAACGATCACTTCGTTCCTATATCACGGGGCACATGTGCGTGCAATGAACTGAACTTACATTTCATAGACTGAATGCAACGAAATCTGATTCTGGTATACTCTTAATTTTATGTTCGTTCCCGAGTTTTAGATCTAAATATCGCACGTAATAATTGAAGGAAATAAAGAATCTAGGAGATATTGATTCCAGCACCGGTGACTATGAGTTGAGACTACAAAGACAGAATAGGCTTTACGTCACACCGAAGCAAATGGGTCTTACGGCGACGATGGGACATGAAAGGCCTAGCAGTGGAAAGTAAGCGGCTGTGGCCTTAATTAAGGTACAGCCTCAGCATTTTTCTGGTGTGAAAATGGGAAACCACGGTAAACCATCTTCAGGACTGCCGACAGTGGGGTTTGAACCCACTATCTCCCGAATAAAAGCTCACAGCTGCAAGCCCACTGCAAAGACAATTGATTCTACAAAGTTCTATAACTATAAGGACTTTTGGTAGATTAATGTGACAGCATTGCATCACAGATTGTGGTTCTAGAAGGGGTCTCTTTACTCATCAAAGAATCCATCATATACATGGTGGTCGTATAAAACGTCAACCGGATGTATACGTGTTAGAGGGTTGGTCATACTGATAATTACTTTGAAAGAAATAATTCGATATCTCGCACCATTGTCACGTTATCAGCTGCTGAAGTTAGCCAAGTAGATAGCTTTGCAGGCGAATTCAAATGGGCTTTGCGAGGGATTATGAAGAGGAAAATGTTGGGACAATCATCTACACGCAGCCCGAGGCAAAATCAGATGCAATTCAACTCCCTGACTCGGCCGGGAATCGAATTCGGGACCCTCTGAACCGAAGTCCTTAACGTTGATCATTTAGCCAATGAGCCGGACGTAGCCCTTTCCATTATTTCACTGTTATTCTCATTCTTCGAGGCTCTCTTTTGTTTCCTCCCTCTACCCATAGTCTTGGAAATAATACAACTGCTCGAATTTCACGTTTTCATGACTTAGTCTAGGTATTATTAAGTTTATTTATCTACAAGTGTTACACTTTTCGGTTTTGAAATATCTACTTGCCTCAAATCCGTTATGCTCTGGATTTATTTGGCTCAAACCCTATACTCGAATCGTTTTTTAATGAAATCATGACCCTAGGCCTGTCATGCAGTAGTCACAGAATTATTGACTAGGCCTACTTGGAAGTACGGCAGCATTCTAGTGCAGGAAGAAAAATATTGCTGGCAATAGGAGGGACGTGGGGAAATCCCTACAACATTCCACTGGCTACCCCAATTAGCTACGACAGTAGACTGTCTTGTTCTTTCTTACACTACACCTCACTAAGCTCCCAGGTCGGAAATGTACCTTAATCTGCTATAACAAGACAGGAGGAAGTCCTTTAAGCAAAGCACAGAACCTTCAGCCATGACCTAATTTTAGTTTAAGGGCCGTCTTTCCATCCCCTACAGTTCTGGATAAAGTCTGGGGGGAACATGAATGAAACACAGAGAACTAGAAATCTCATTCCAATGGATTTCCAAAGGGATGTTCTGACTTAACGACAGTGGTTAAAGAAATAATATGTGGATAAATCATATCAAAACAGTGGTTAATTCAGCCTCCGTTCTTACTAGAGTAATAGGCCTGTACAAGGCCCAGCTACGAACCTTGCGACGTGTTTGACATGGGGCTGACATTCCATTTCCTACTTACTGAAGGCAAAAATCAAGCTTGCAGTATTACGTGACTGTCGATATCGGGATCATAGTCACGTGAGCTGCAGGTTTTCTTAGAATCGTAACCAGAGGGACGTGACTTGCGATTTCATTGTAATTTCAAAAGTCCCACGTGCATTGACTGAACTCGAACCACAGACAACTTAGTAAGAGACGACTGGCTATATCACTCGGCTACCACGGTCCAACCCACGAAGGGGGTTGTAATTAATATTTGAGTCTTTGCCAAGATATCTCTTTCAACACGGGTAAGTCTGTTTTTGGGATGGTGGAAAAGGGGGGGGGGGGCTGAAATTAGCGTCATCAGTTTCCCGACACCATTGTAACCATGGCAACCACTGTTCGTCTATATATACTAGGTCAGTAGCGCCATCTCCCACTGTGCGCTCTAGTGAAGCCCGTTCTACTCCTCAGTCCAGAATTTAAATCCTTGAACTGTCCGGAAAACGAACCCAGGGTCTTGTAATAAGAGACGCGCACGCTACCTCTACATCACAGGTTACATGGCCGGCCCCGCGATGTAGGGCTAGCATGCCTGCCTCTTACCGGCAAAGTCAGGGATTTTCATCTGTATCTGAGGGCTGCTTCGAGGTCCACGCAGCCTACGTGATTACAATCGAGGAGCTGTCTGACAGTGAGATCGCGGGCCCGGTCTAGAAAGCCAAGAATAACGGCCGAGAGGATTCGTCATGCTGATAACATGACACCTCGTAATGTGCAGGCCTTGGGGCTGAGCAGCGGTCGCTTGGTACGCCATGGCCTTTCGGGGCTGTTGCGCCATGTTTTTTTTTTAATTATACTTATGAGGTCTAGAATGTCTTTCATTTCCTCACAATTCATGGACCTTGCCATTCTTTCTTGTGGATACACTAATTTTTTTCCGATTTATCGGAACTTTTAATCACCCCCTTGGGTTGAATCTTTCTAATAATGTCACTAGCAGTGGGCATTATTTCCAGGATCTCTTTTCCAGTCCCATAAGAAACAAATCAAGTGGGATCATATCAGACAGTTGAGGTGGCCACGCAGCAGGATCTCCTCTTCCTGTCCACTTTTCCGGGAACGTCTGAAAAGAATTATCGAGTAGCACGTGGAAAGTGGGCCGGGGCCACATCGTGTTGAGTCCACATGCGTTGACAAATCTGCAACCTACGAAAACACCTTTGGCATATAAGATGCGACTGGGGCGTATCCGGAACTGTGTTTCCTATCTCAATTGATACATGTGTCTTTCTCCATCATCCCTCTGTATCGTTATCACGGGAAATGAAATCGAGTATGGCTTTTAGTGCCGGGAGTGTCCGAGGACAAGTTCGGCTCGCCAGATGCAGGTCTTTTGATTTGATCCCGTAGGCGACCTGCGCATCGTAATGAGGATGAATTGATGATGAGGACGACACATACACCCATCCCCTGTGCCAGCGAAATTAACCAATTAAGGTTAAACTCCCGACCCTGCCGGGAATCGAACCCGGGACCCCTGTGACCAAAGGCCAGCACGCTAACCATTTAGCCATGGAGCCGGATGTCATCACGGGAATAACTTGTAGACAGCTACATTAACTTACTGAGGTACCTGAGGTTGGAGATTGGATGTAATGCCTATTTTACGTGTTCAAACTGAGATGCCTTACGCCTCTTACAACGAGTAGAGAACGGCGCAGACGTGTTCTATCCCTGAATCACTGAGCTTTCTTTCTTTGTATCTTCCTTTCTTTCATTTTTTTAATTCGTTTAAGTCCAGGGTTGGCTTTTCCCTTGGACTCGGCGAGGGATCCAGCTCTGCCGTCTCAAGGACAGTGTCCTTGAGAGTGAGACATTGGGTCGGGGGATACAACTGGTATGGAGGACCAGTACCTCTCCCAGGTGCCCTTACCTGCTATGCTGAAGAGGGGCCTTGTGGGGAATGAGAAGATCAGAAGGGATAGACAAGGAAGAGGGAAGGAAGCGGTTCTGGCCTTAAGTTAGGTACCATCCCGGCATTTGCCTTGAGGAGAAGTGGGAAATCACAGAAAACCATTTCGAAGATGGGTGAGGTGGAAATCGAACCCCACCTTCTACTCAGTTGACCTCACGTGGCTGAGTGAACCTCCTTTCAGTCCTCGTGCCACGTTTAAAATTTCGTGGCAGGGCCGGGAATCGGACCTAGGCATCGGGGATGGCAGCTAATCACACTAACCCGTATGCCACCGAGGCTGAATAGTGAGGTCATCCGAGAAGAATAGGGAACAAACAGTTAGCTAGAAGAATAATGAGCTCGGCTATATAGAAAATGAAAAGCATCTAAATCGGTAGTTAGACTTGACTTTCTATAATTTCTGAAAATAGGAGAAAAAGCAAAAGAGATAGTTTATGGTGCTGTTGAAATAAACTTACAGAACCTACCAAGTCATAAGAGGCTGATTATAGCTAGAGCTCTGCGCGGATATACAAAATAATATCCGCATCCGCAAAATGGTTATCCGCGGATAATTTAAATATTTAGCTACAGTACAGTAGTTTACACCCAAGGTATTGAAACGGATAAAGTCTGTGGTGAACATGAATGAAACACAGAGAACTAGAAATCCATTCTAATGGATTTCCAAAGGGATGTTCTGACTTAACGACAGTGGTTAAAGAAATAATATGGGGATAAATCATATCTGTTAATACAATACAATAGGCCTGACACCTGTCACCAGAACCCAGGTTTATGAGGGATTTTCTCTTGCGACAACTACCGACGTATTGACCTTTGTTCCTCCCTTCCATTAACTGAGGAGAGGAGTCAGTTCGGCTTAGGTCAGATTTACGGCTTTATGGTCTCAAGGCTCTTTATATACCACTATTCTCCCATACCAATGTCAAGGGTCACCTAACCATAAGGAAAAACAAGAATGTATCTGAGTGAAAATCAATAAACGTCACTATTTAGAAATTATCAGCAAAATTATCCGCACTGCCATAGAGTTTGTATCCGCCAAGGCATTAACTTCGCGGATATCCGCATCCGTGCAGGGCTCTAATTATAGCTCCTACTGTAATTGGATCAGTGGTAGAGTGTCCGCCTCTGGATTCCAAGATCGCAGGTTCAGGGATAGTATCATTTTTGATGGGCTGAAAGTCCATTCGACAGTCCATGTCGTACGATGTCGGACTGTTAAGGATTTGATACTTACCCTACAGAAATAATTAAAACCCAGGGATACCCGGTTTATTCCAGCATCTGGTAGATATTAATGGAACGTCGAAACTTGACACGCAAGGCAACCTAAATGGCGTTAAATTAAAATGCCTGCACACGGATCTTGAGACCGTACGATTATTATTATTATTATTATTATTATTATTATTATTATTATTATTATTATTATTGCTACTGGTTTAACGTCGCCTTAACACATCGAAGGTTTTCGGCGACGGAAAGTCGGGAAAGGTAATGAAGGTAGTGGTGTGACCTTAATTAAGGTACAGCCCCGGCATTTACCAACATGCGATTATTATTATTATTATTATTATTATTATTATTATTATTATTATTATTATTACTAGAGCCTCCGTGGCTCAGGCAGCAGCGTGCCGGCCTCTCACCACAGGGTTCCGTGGTTCAAATCCCGGTCACTCCATGTGAGATTTCCCTCATGGGAGGGTCTGCCTTACAAGGGCTGCACCCGACTAGAAATAGCCACACGAAATTATACATGTGAGATTTGTGCTGGACAAAGCGGAGGTGGGGCAGGTTTTTCTTCGGGTATTCCGGTTTTCCCTGTCATGTTTCATTCCAGCAACACTCTCCAATGGCATTTCATTTCAACTGTCATTCATTAATCATTGTCTCAGAGGAGTGCGACAGGTTTCTGCAACCCACACAATTCCTATCCTCGCCACTAGATGGGGCTTCATTCATTCCATTCCTGACCCGGTCGAATGACTGGAAACAGGCTGTGAATTTTCATTTATTCATCATTATTGTTATTATTATTACTATTAAACATCTTAGAGTTGAGGATTTCACGCTGTGTGAAAATGACGTTCTTCATTCGGGTTGGACCGTGTTTTGTTATATGTAACTTACATTACGCACAATTTACTGATGTTACCAATACACTGTGGTAACTTATTCTTTATCAAACTGACTGATATACTTCTAGGTACAAAGTCTACCAAACGGCTAATATTGAATAGAAAACAAGTTATAGTGATCGTTTTTTGAATTTTATTTAGTAATTCATCACGTACTGGAGGTAAGAGGCAGTTTTACGCAAGGGTGGAGAGAATTTGAAATTAGGTAGTGACGAAATGCTGAGAACAGACGTAAACCACCCTTCTTACTATTTACTGAGTTTTCACTCGTTTGGAGAGTAAATATCACACAATCCTATTGTGACATGTTGAGCTAGGGGAGTGACAACCCTTTTAGAACTAATTAGGGAAAAGGTATGAGTAATCTTCTCTAAGTAGGCTTATGTTCACTATTCTCTTCAACTGCAATGAGGTGCACACTAGCCAACGTTCCATTACATGTCCACTCTAGGGTTGAAAGTTTTATAGGTTTTAGAGCCTGTGAAATTATCGTAATCATCAAATAATGTAGTAAATATCGCACAAAAAACTTCCAGTCACTCATAGCGTAATTAAGACATGAACTACTTTTATTTTGAAGCCATTATTCAGCTATATGAAGACCAGAAATAGAGTTCATGTTTATCTTGTAAAAAGTAGGCTTATGATAACTCGACGAGTTATTTAGTTACTAATATTATATTAGAATGAATGTCCGGCTGTGTATCAGAGTGATCAGCGTGCTGGCTTTCGTTTCAGAGAGCCCTGGGTTTGCATACTCTGCCTCATTCTTTGGTTTGGTAGGTTTGTCATAAATATGCAGCAAGCCCATTTAGAGTGAGTTGTTTGATCTGTATCTCGATTCTTCACTCTATGAGTATTCACGATATATTAATTTGATGCTTTTGATATAATCAGTGATAATAAAAGTACAACAAAAATTATTGGACTGGATTACAGTTACTTGAGAAATGTTGTTCAGTTAGAAAATATTTTTTCAAAACCTAATCAGTATTATTTAACTTCACGCCCCAAACAGTTCGGGTTGCCGACTAGGACAAAGTATTATAATATCCATTATCATTTAAATAGTCTACTGAAACTGTAGTTACGTAAGATGAAAAAATTGGAAGCAACAATTTAACGGGAAAAGGATAATTACATGAGACTTAGGTCTATGTTATGCATTCTGTTCCTATGTGTTTCTCATGATTAATTTACTCTGTGGAATGGTAGAAAATTAGTTCTGACATGGAAATAAAGCTTTTACAGGCCCATCAATATAACCTATTTACTTCATCTACATATCCTGGAAGTTTGGTCTACCTTATTGTTAGAACCTGTATGGACTAGTGGTACAGACAGAGGAGGCCTCCTCCATTCTTATAGATAAAATGTTAAAATTTTAATCAGATTTAAAGCATGATTAAACTATCCATATTTAGAGTTATGAGCGCAACACCGACTATATGTCCAAAGCCCGGATTTTCATGCCGTAACAGGTTATATAGCAAACTAAATTTTGTTGATAGGAAGTGTCGGCCACTCGCTCTTCTATAATGTAGCAAGAGTAACATAAATTATAGGAGTTCTGATGGGCCGTACCTCTAATGTTTATGCAAACCCCGCAGCATAATCGTTGTGAAGGTAGACTATTGGCCTACTTGCTGCTCGCTTCAGAAACTTTCCATTCTAACCTATTAATGAATAAAAATCCGGGCTCTAATGATCTCACTGAAGTGTCTATTTACGTATGCAGTAGCTATGTTATCTTAATGTGAAACTGAACTTATTGAAATAAACCATATTACTTGTGGTATATAAAACTGGGAGAGAGCATTCATAATTGAATGAATGATTGAATTAATTAAATGCTCTCAGTCTACTTCTACGGAACTACAACAGATAAGGTGAGAACATTCCATGTGGATGAATGGATGAATGAAATAATGAACTGAATTCATGAATACATGAAAAAAGAGTTCTCTCCTCCCCTGTCACGGATAACCACCAATTGGGGACAGAGTTCTCATTATTGAATGAATGAGTGAATGAATGGATGAATCAATGAATGCATGCTCTTAGCCTACAGCTACGGAACTACATCAGCTGAGGAATGAATATTTAATCTGTTGTAACCTAGGTTATTACTAGGGCCCGGACTTTTTAAAAATGCATATGCGCATATGCAAATGCATATTTTGAACATTAGTGCATATTTTGAACCTTAGTGCATATACAGACATGTTTTTCCCTTATGTATGATCAATTATTTAAGATCTCTGAACGAAATGGACAATTTAATGAGCTCTGTATGTTGCACATCACTTGGCAACATGAAAAACCTTCCCTGATCAAGGAAAGTGCTTTCAGTGTCGCAATACAAGTAGGTAGATGGATAATGACGGTTTTCACAACAGCAATTTCCTTCTTTCTGACATTCCTTTCTCCTTTTCTTTATAGTAGTCTCCCAAGGTTTGCTTAAACAAGTGCGTTCATCCGTAAACTTGCTCTCCGTCTATTGCAGTGCTTTACCAAATTTAACTGTAAAAATGCCTAAAGTCTTAAGTCTTTGCCAGAGAAATGTTCCGAGCAGTCAGTGCCGATGTGCAAGTATTGGCCAGTTACGTCCATCGACGTCGAATGATCAGTTTCAGCGTATACATTACTTCTGTCCGACAACAGTAAGTCATTGACTCCTGAAAACATTGAAAAACTGTTGAAACCTACTGCCATGCATCATCTTTCTAAGGAATAAAACTTGTTTACCAATTTGACACTGAGTTAAAATTAACTAATGCGTTTGATAATTGTATTTTGTTTTATTTTTACTGCATATTTCCGTGCATATTTTCAACATGTTTAGTGCATATGTGCGTGCATATTTTCGGAGTTTTTAGTGCATATGAATCCGGGCCCTAGTTATTACTAATTGGACGCGGCATCACAATTATTTTTTTTTGCTAGGGGCTTTACGTCGCACCGACACAGATAGGTCTTATGGCGACGATGGGATAGGAAAGGCTTAGGAGTTGGAAGGAAGCGGCCGTGGCCTCAATTAAGGTACAGCCCCAGCATTTTCCTGGTGTGAAAATGGGAAACCACGGAAAACCATTTTCAGGGCTGCCGATAGTGGGATTCGAACCTACTATCTCCCGGATGCAAGCTCACAGCCGCACGCCTCTACGGCATCACAAATCATTAGTCTGTTGTTTGTTTTTTCTGTCACATTATTTTATATACCCTATTACATTTCCTTTCCTTGTCATTTTCTTAGTCTAATAATACTTCATACTTCTAACTTACCTGTCTTTTTTCTCGTACTATTGCATTATTTGATGACGTTACCTTATTCATTCGGAACTTTCTTACGTGCTGACCGATTGAAACGCTATGTTTTATTTTAAATTCCAATAAAATACCTGCACTCCGTAATAAGGACCTTGTATTGCAGCCCGCGATGCTATTAGATTTG
Organism: Anabrus simplex; assembly: GCF_040414725.1. NCBI lineage: Eukaryota > Metazoa > Arthropoda > Insecta > Orthoptera > Tettigoniidae > Anabrus > Anabrus simplex. Next base: position 387,421,318 of record NC_090268.1, read on the forward strand.
ATCGCTCGCTTTTCTGTTTCCGTCACCGTTTAACCCCACGTCCATCAACACATCTTCCTCTTGTCCATCATACAAATTTGCCGTCAATTCCCTTTTCAATCCGTCTTTCTGATAATGGGCGAAAATAGAAAGTAAAAAATGAACTGGGATGTTTCTGTTCTCTGTTGCCAGAACATTTGCGACAACGAGGCTCTGGCGACGATTGTTGAGTAGCAGACCGAATGTTGTAGGTTCACGAAAGGGGAGAATGAAATTGGAAACACAACACCGTCTAAGTTAGAAAGGAATGCCAGTAAATGGACATGCGATAGTTGCCATTCACATAGAATTTCAGAAAGATTTTTAGGACACGGAAGCTCACACTGGGTATGCCAGGCTGGTCTATAAAGGTTTTGGAAAAAAAAATGCTGTTAGACATCAGCGCTGCATTTATTAGAAATACGCACATTTTTTCTGGATATATATATTTTTTTTTTTGCTAGGGGCTTTACGTCGCACCGACACAGATAGGTCTTATGGCGACGATGGGATAGGAAAGGCCTAGGAGTTGGAAGGAAGCGGCCGTGGCCTTAATTAAGGTACAGCCCCAGCATTTGCCTGGTGTGAAAATGGGAAACCACGGAAAACCATTCTCAGGGCTGCCGATAGTGGGAGTCGAACCTACTATCTCCCGGATGCAAGCTCACAGCCGCGTGCCTCTACGCGCACGGCCAACTCGCCCGGTTTTCTGGATATTTGTACACACTTTATTTTCAATTATCGAAGTTAATAACGTAATATAACGCTATTCCCAGGACTACACATTCAAAATAACAGACTCTCACCTTGTAACTGTTGTAATATGAAAGCTCATTGCGGGTGTACAAGACTTATCACTCAACAATGGCTCATTTACGTTTTTATTGGCTGCTTTGATGTCGCACTAACACATTGAAAGTTTTTAGCATTGCAAGGATGGACAAGGGCTAGGATTAAGAAGGGAGAGGCCGTGGTGTCTTAATTAAGGTACAGTCGCAGAAGTTTCCTGGTGTGAAATGGGAAACCACGAAAAAAATCTTGAGGGCTGGCGAAGGTGGGATTCAAAGCCATCACTTCACGAATGTAAGGCTACTTTACTTTTCTTACTTTCAACTGGAAAATGGTGACTGCTGGCATGCTACCACGTCAAGAAAAAGATTGAATACATCAGTCACCAGTGATCTGCATTTGGGGCAGTTGCCCAGGTGACAGATTTCCTATATGTTATTCACTCAGTCTTTTCTTAAATAATTGCAAAAATTTGGACATTTATTGAACATCTCCCTTGGTAAATGTTTTCCAATCCCTAACTCCTCTCCCTATAAGCGAATATTTGCCGCAATTTGTTCTTGAATTCCAGCTTTATCTTCATTTTGTGATATTTCCTATTTTTTAAAACACCACTCAAAATCATTCGTCTACTAATGTCATTCCAAGAATAAGAAGAGAGCACTTCTGTAATATGAGGTAATCTGTAGTAAAGATTGTAAACACATTTCTCTGAGTCTCTGAGGTTGAGATTTCCTTTCCTCAATAAATCAAAAAAATTTAAGGGCATATACAACGGAGGTCATCATTTTCATTATTAAAGAAGGGGAAAAGATGTGTATTCCGAATTCCCGTATCATGAGTGTCAGGAGGAAGGAAAGAGATTTGCTGTTTCTTATCGGATATCTGTGACCATTAGTCTCGTGAACTGCGTGTATGTGTGTGTATGTGCGTGTGAAGCTCTGTATACTGCACCAGTATGGTATTCATGTGTGTACCTGTTATTAACTAGACCTAATTTGGGAAAGAAACGGTCTTGGCCTGACTTCAGATATCTTCCCGAATTTTTTTTACAATTGGCTTTACGTCGCACCGACACAGATAGGTCTTATGCGACGACGGGACAGGAAAGGCCCAGAAGTAGGAAGAAAGGGGCCGTAGCCTTAATTAAGGAACATCCCCAGCATTTGCCTGGTGTGAAAATGGATACAACGGAAAACCATCTTGAGGATTGCCGACAGTGCGGTTCGAACCCACCAGCTCCCGGATGCAAGCTCACAGCTGCGCGTCTCTAACCGCACTCCCAACTCTCCTAGTCTTCCCGATATTCGTTCTGAGGTTGATTGGGGAAACGATAGGAAACCACTTCTAGGCTGGTCAAGAATATATCTTAAAGGCCGGTTCACATATATATGTGCTTGGCCCGTCACATCAGCCGTGATCTAGATCGAAATCATATTTTAGATGGAAGTATTCCCACTAGCCTCCGTGGCTCAGGCGGCAGCACGTTGGCCACTCACCGCTGGGTTCCGTGGTTCAAATCCCGGTCACTCCACGTAACATTTATGCTGGAAAAAGCGGAAGCGGGGCAGGTTTTCCTCCGGACTCAGATTTTCCCTGTTGTCTTTCATTCCAGCAACACTCTCCTCCAATTTCATTTCATCTGCCAGTCATTGATTATTGCCCCAGAGGAGTGCGACAGGGTTCGTCAGCCGGCACAATTTCTAACCTCGCCGCAAGATGGGGGTTTCATTCATTCTATCCCTGACCTGATCACAGGTTGTAGGCTTTTATTCACATTCCCACTGGATGTCGCATGCTGTGCAAGTCAAGGTCTGCTAACCATCATCGTTTTCGGGGCAATCTATACTGGCACGGTTTAGACGAAACCGGTTGGTGGGACCGCCCCACTTGCTCAGTTACTTTCCTCATAATATACTTGAAGGTCTCAGTTCCTGGAAACGAGCTGGAAGCTGCACCCTGCCGAGTCAACGAGTTCTAAGCACTGATCTCTATACATGGATCGCTGATGGCAGGTCTCCGCTGCAGGAAAAAGTACGCCAAGTTGAACGCGCGGTTCGCCATGTTGGCGTACCCAACCTCGAGCTCTCCTTATGGGGAAGCAATGATAATATAGTCAATTTTAAGTCGCAATTAATGGCGCATTGGAATAATTAAAAATATAGAGACATGTTCACTCAAAGCATAAGGACATTAGGATCACTGACACGTCATTCCGAGGTCAGTAAATCTCCGGGATAGCAATAAAAATTAGTGTATAATAACGGCCGGCAAATATTAACTTAGGTGCTGAATACATGCAATTAGCGATCGGTAACACAATACGAGTGAAAACCAGTTTCTGGAAACATTGCTGTAAATTGTATACATGTATGCCACGAAATTATGCATTCTTAAAATGATGTACCTATAAACGTAGCTCAATATACAGGCCTAGATTCGACATATCGTAATCGGTGCTTGATAATGAATTTCTGTTTCCTGTTTCCAAGAAATAGCGCGCATATTATCAAATTAAAATATCATTGAAGCAAATGTACACATTTATAAAACCAGCAAATATTCAAAACTAGTCAATATATCACATTACCTCCAGCTTAATGTACTATTACAGACCTCTTTAATTAAATTCAGCTAGCAAAGCGATATTGATAGTCATCATCAGAAATATGTAACACCAGTTAAAAGAGTCCCAAATACCACGAATAGTATAATGGAATAGCCCCAAACACCCACCACACTTTCCCTTCTCCCACCACTCCAGTGTCTGAAACCCATAATTATTACTGATGTAAATAAGGTCTAGAATTCCTCCAGACTTCATTTTCTTAGATTGTTATAAGGTCACGTCAATTATTTCATCGAAACCGTCAGTTTAATTATGAGAAAAAAAATATATAAGTAAATCTTTACTTGCAGTTAATGTTCAGCAAAATTGAAAACAGTTGGCTGTACATCACTTCTAAGGTGTACAGTTTGTCCATTTCTATCAAAACAGTCTTCCTCTAAGTGATCCGAGCAGAGAACAGCTGTTTTAGAAGGCTCCCAATTCTCCCGCCTGATACTCCTAATCGATGATCTTAGATGTTCGGGTCTCGAGAAAGGAAACCTACAAAAATTAATTGCCATTTTGCTCCCGGAATATGCGAAATAAGATACAATAAACCTAAAACTCAAAACACTACCCTAGGAAGATTCGTATGTACAGTATAAAACTCCCCGAGCCGGGCTGAGTGGCTCAGACGGTTAAGGCGCTGGCCTTCTAACCCCAACTTGGCAGGTTCGATCCTGGCTCAGTCCGGTGGTATTTGAAGGTGCTCAAATACGACAGCCCCGTGTCGGTAGATTTACTGGCACGTAAAAGAACTCCTGCGGGACTAAATTCCGGCACCTCGGCGTCTCCGAAGACCCTAAAAAGTAGTTAGTGGGACGTAAAGCAAATAACATTGTTATTAAAACTCCCCGATGAAATGATTTCTCCTTCTGCTGATCGGTTCTGTTTGTACATCCATAAGCTGAACACTGCGGTATGTTAATACCCCGTAGAATGTTTTTTCATTTATATTTCAGATAAACACATATTTAAATTTAATCTTGTAATTCACAAGCATACTACAAGGCAACGAACCTAAATTCGTAAAATACACTACTATTTACTTTGCAATAACACAGCATAGAACACTCGTGAAACTACAATCAAGAACTGAAGACATTTCTCTCTCAGTACGATGTGTTGTGCGTTTATACTTTGTGTGCCAATCGAAATCAATGAAAAATAGACTGACATGGAAGAAATCACATAATATTTCCTTGTTATATACTTGTTTATGTTTTTTATGTTCTCTGCTTCAATCTGTATTTGATTATGTTTTGTTTTCAGTATGTACGAGACATACTTCTATGTATGTGTTTCAAAATTCTACTTTTATGTACTCACTCACCGGCCAAAGAGCTACATGTTTAGCTGGTGGCCCGCCTGCCCCTTACCGGGCAGGAATGAAATAACTATTTGAATAAAGAATAACAATCAAGAGGCCTGGCGTCACTGAACTAAGCATAAACAAAACAAGCGCGCTCCTCGTGTTCTACTGCACCGTGCGCTCGCTGCCATCTTACGACGCCAGTCATCTTCTATTCGGCTTACTGCTACCCAAGCTACCAGCCATCCAGGTATAGAGATCAGTGGTTCTAAGTGATTCTTCTTTGGTGCGGAGAGGTTGCCAAACCACTCATTCACACACTCTTCAGTCTTTACCCTTCTTCGTATCGAGTCCAGTAGACGATTTGGCAACTCCGGCTACAGTAGACGTAGTAAATCCTATAAGCCGCTAATGGACACCGGACTGCCGCTGTAGAGTAGTGGTGTGAGGAGAGGTCTTCATGTTTTTCCCCCAGGGATAAAATAATTGTATTCATCTGACCACAAGGATCCTTGTGAATAGCCACAAATTTATTACAAATTCTAATAAAAATCATGATACCGCCAAATCACTTCTAAATAGTTAACGTATTCTCTAATTCAAAAGTGATGCCACGAAATTTGAGAAGTGATACGAGGGCTGGAACGGGGTCCACTCAGCCTCGGGAGGTCAACTGAATAGAGAGGAGGTTCGATTCCCTCCTCAGCCATCCTAGAAGTTGTTTTCCGTGGTTTCCCACTTTTCCTCCAGGGATGGTACCCCACTGAAGGCCACGGCAGCTTCCTTCCCCCTTTCTTGCCCATTCCTCCCAATATTCCCATCCCCCACAAAGCCTCTGTTCGGCATAGCAGGTGAGGCCGCCTGAGCGAGAAACTGGACATCCTCCCCAGTTGTATCCCCAAGATCCCGCACACTGCCAATGAGGCAGTAGAGGTGGGATCTCTCGCTGAGTCCGAGGTGAAAACCAACCCTGGATGGTAAACAGATTAAGAAAGGAATATTATTATTATATGTTTTCGTTTACGGCCATTAGAGACCACGTTAGGTAACTGTTACATGTTTCTGGAAGCCTTCTTCACACCCCCAAAAATTTAGCATCCTTTCTCTGGCAGCCTGTCTTCTTTCTTCCGTCCACCCACGGTTAAATTTTGGTTCGTCATGGAATCCCTGGACTTTGTCGATCACTGACCTAAACTTTGTTCGGTCTGGGATGTCTTCTGAATTTAGTCCCACCTGTTTGAGATCCTTTCTCACCTCCCTGAACCATTTGTCCGACACTTTAGGTCTGCTGTCTAGTATTGTGAAAATCTTTTTCGTTAGAATTTAAGTCTCAGTTTCCTCAAGGACTCAGCGTTTCATTGTCACGGTAAAGTTCTTCCCTTCCTCGCAACCTATACTGTCCATCCACAATCATTGGACCCATTATTTTGCAAAGGATCTTTCTTTCGAATTCCTCAGCTTCTCTCAGTCCCGCTTTCCCTGTCATTTGGAGGCATTCACTAGCGTACAGACCTTCCGTTTTAATCACTGTATTGTAGTGCCTTAGTTCAGCTCATCTGGAGATGGTTTTCTTCTTGTATATAAGATATGTCCTTCGAAAAGCCGCAGCCATCTTCTCCCCTACTGTCCACATAGGTATATCTTCTAAAATATTATTATGGTGGTGGTACTAGTAGACTCACTGGGTAGCTCAATTGGTTAGGTTCTTCCTACATTAAATTACAGGATACAGTCCTTCGTAGACAAATAGCGCTTAGGATTCTATACATGTACGAAAGTCTTCTCAGTATCCCTTGTCGGGGTTAAATCTTGACAGTTAGATGTAGCCGAAAATATATATAAGAGTATGGTATGATGATCAAGACGTCCTTCCTTAGGATTCTGTTTCAGGTCTTTATTTGATTTGTTCCTTGATACTTATTTCCTGGTCTTCAGCATTTCAAATAAGCCATACGAAGTGCTTTCAACGAAACCGAAAAAAATATTAAAAATTAATATACAGAGATTGAACCGTTCATCCGTTAACGCCACGCCGGTGACGTGAATAAAGGTGAGGACTATCAAACGTGATATAGAATTCTGTTCATTTTGATTCAGGCCTACAGTACGTTGGCTGTTAATATAGAGATGGTAAGACCTTACGAGCCAGTGAACACCAGCGAGGGTGGACTTTTGTCCGCAAATAACCAGCTACATTACATTGTTTGAAGGGCGCATTCACAAAGAGCATGCGTATCAACTGAAAGGGCTATTGTCCCTTAGTTCTGCGTAGGCATCGCAAGCAAGGAGCTCCTCATTGTATGATGGATGCCAGGTCACAGCTTTCCGTATTCATTATGTTTGAGTTTTATCTTAATGAGCTAATGAGATGTGGTAAATGGAATTCCTTTATCATTACTCAAGGCCTGATTCTTGTAGGAGCATGGAATTTCCAGGACAATGACAGCTGCTTCGAAAATTAACTCATAGCACGCAAGTGACCTCACCTGGTTGAATGTAACTTAAAATCTTTTCAGTCTATCGAACACACAAGTTCAATAACACTATAACATACCTGTAAAAACACACACACTATTAAACAAGGAATTAAATCTACGTAATTATATTCTGCACTTTACGTACGATTTATATTATATAGATGATAATGATCTTTTTTTTTAAAGTGTGGTTACTTTTGTTAATGGTATTACTGTTACTATTGTCCATATTATCATATTATTGTCGTTATTATTAAGTGTTCTAGGTTAAGACTGGTTAAGTGTAAGAAAGGGAGTATATCCCTAACTTTGCCAGGATAAATAAAACATATTACTATTACTATATATTAAAAAAATTATGAAAACTAAAGTCAGTCAGTCCGGCCATTCTATCCGGTCGATTTCCTTCATTTTTTTTCACTGAAAGGTACTCACGCACAGATTTGTCACCAGGTACTGTAAATCACTTTACTTCCGCTTTCCTCAAATTGTTTGATTTTTTAATTTTTTGTCTCGTTGAAGCAATCATATCTTTGGTTCTAATTGAGGTACGGAGTTTTTGTTTGCTTTGGCCTAAGAACACTTAGTGGATGAAGTTCTTTCATTTCAGCTCTTAACTATTCAAATTGGTTGATTCTGAGGAAAGTTATGAGTGCACATTCAATTTGACGTCTCATTTCTTCAACATTTTTTCTCATTGAAGTAATCATAACTATCTTTCGTTCTAATTGAGGTACGCAGTTAATTTTGGTCTAAAAACACTCAGTGGATGAAGCGCTTTATTTTGAGGTAATAATTACTGAAATTGGTAGATTCTGAGAAAAGTTATGAGTACATTTGACTCCATGACGAAGATCTTTGAAGGACTTTTTAACAGTTCGGAGTGTAGTGTTGTTCCAAGGAACGTTTAATTCAATTCCTTTGTGTGATGTATTTTCAAGTGTTTTGTTGATATAATATTACATTCTATTACCACAGCAGATCATGCGCTTTATTTCATAGCCACGAACAACGCCATACTTTGTACATTGCGGGCGGAGCCAGGGGAAAACTGCTAGTACATACTATTAAACAAAAATGGCATGCTGGAGTGGAGACAAAAACAGGACTTCATTAAGATAAGTTCCAAATTTCAAATCACTAGGTGTTTGGACAGAAATAAGGAGATATTTCTAAATATTGAATGTGGCTCTGTGGTGTAGTGGTTAGTGTAATTAGCTGCCACCCCCGGAGGCCCGGGTTAGATTCCCGGCTCTGCCACGAAATTTGAAAAGTGGTACGAGGGCTGGAACGGGGTCCACTCAGCCTCGGGAGGTTAACTGAGTAGAGGTGGTTCGATTCCCACCTCAGCCATCCTGGAAGTCGTTTTCCGTGGTTTCCCACTTCTCCTCCAGGCAAATGGTACCTAACTTAAGGCCACGGCCGCTTCCTTCCCTCTTCCTTGTCTATCCCTTCCAACCTTCCCATCCCTCGCAAGGCCCCTGTTCAGCATAGCAGGTGAGGCCGCCTGGGCGGGGCACTGGTCATCCTCCCCAGTTGTATCCTCCGACCTAGAGTCTGAAGCTCCAGGACACTGCCCTTGAGATGGTAGAGGTGGGATCCCTCGCTGAGTCCGAGGCAAAATCCGACCCTGGAGGGTAAACAGATAAAGAAGAAAAGAAGAAGTATGTGACATGATAGAGAATCTGATGATGGTCTTTTAATAACAAAACATGTCTTTCTTTGTTTAATAGTAGGGTCTATGTATTTTATTTCTTGTATAGTAGTGAGTTTTTTACAGGTATGTTCTAGTGTAGGGGCTGCCTAGCCGAGGCGGTAAAGGCGTGCTCGGTTCACCCGGAAGGACGTGGGTTCGATTAACCGTCAGGAAGTTGTAAAATTTAAGAAACCAGATTTCCACTTCTGGAGGTTCACATGGCTTTGAGGTTCACTCAGCCTACACCAAAAATGAGTACCAAGTTAATTCCTGGGGCCAAAGGCGGCTGGGCGCAGAGCTAACCACTCTACCACACGAAGTGCCTAGGTGTCCCTCCAGGGGCCTTCACGGCCTATACGAAGATGACTTTGCTTTCTTATGTTCTAGTGTAATATTTATATTGAACGGGTGTGTTCGACAGATTTTTTAAGTGAACTATGGTTTCCTTCTTAGCAAAAAAGAAAATCACCTCACCTGGATGGTTTCTCTCTTGAAACCTTGGATAATGTGAAGGGCATGTGTTCTTGAATTTAATTTTTTCCAAGCCAGAAAATGAACATGAAAACTTATCATAATTGATCTGAAGCATATTAGGTTTGATGTTATAATTTTTCTTTGAGGGGCCGAGCGAGTTGTCTGCGTGATTCGGTTCACGTAGCTCTAAGCTTGCATTTGGGAGATTATGGATTCAAACCCCACTCTCAGAAGCCCTGAAGTTCCTTTTCTATGGTTTCTCCATTTGTAACACCATGGTGAAGGGACCCTTATGGAGTTCAGCTAGATGGCTGAATTGTCATACGACTCGGCCATGGCACAAAACGAATAAGGACTTGTAAACCACGACGTCTCCGATCCTGTCGGGCACCATTTTCATGGAGATGTATTTCCACCAACGGGATTCGAACTGGCTAACTACGGTGTCAGGCCGTAAAAACTGGTCGCCTAAATGATCGTATGTCAGGTGAGATAAGAGCCTAACTGAGCTGTGCTGTATGTGTCGCGCACTCAGTTGTTTCTTTTCTTCTGAGATACATTGTGTGTATGTAAAATATTTCATTCTATTTTTAGAGCGCTAGGAATGAGCCAGGAATCACGTGGAAAATTTCCATGCTAGCTAGTGTTGATGCTGGCGTGTTCGTGTCCTGAATCTAGCGAATAGTTGGAAAATGTATATCCTGTGTTTCTCTTGAGTGCTCTAATATAGTATGTTCTCTTAACCGTGTGTTGTTATTTCAGTAGGTTTGTTCCAGGAAGTTTTTGACGGCATTCACAGTAGGTATTTTAGGTTTAACAATACCATACCTAGTAGTGTAAGGTTGACATCAAACACACTCTTTCCACTTTTCCCGCACGGGAGGGGTCGTGTTGGCCTACTGTCTTGCACATGAGGATATGACCCTGTTTTACAGAGGGATGGCCTTCCTTTCTCCAACCCCATCCGGAGGGATATATACTATTGAATTTTTGTGTGTGGTTGGGAATGTGGTGTGCTGGATATACACGAGTATGTCGAGGCAAACAGAAATACCGTTTCCCGAGTGAAAGGAATTAACCAAAAGTGGTTATAATCTCCAACCCGGCCGGGACTCTTTGAACCGAAGATATCGACGCTGAGAATTCAGGACCCCTTCTTCTACCTTTCACCATTTTCATGCAGCAATCAAGGCCAAATGACCCGGCCTGCTGTCCTGTTGCGTTGTATTATTGAAAGACAACGCGCGGCCACATACGAGAAGAACACTAGTTGCCAATAATCTACACTCAGATAATCGAATTTCTTGCACTATTATTCTCATAATAATAATAATAATAATAATAATGCTATTCATGCTATTTGTGTTACTCTAGATATTATAGCGGTACGGTTTAGATTCAGAAAGTATGTCTAATAAGTTGGGTTGTCTTCGCCTTAAAGCGAATATCCTGTATCCTGTTCTCTTAGGACAGCTTTCGTAACGATATTGTTCCCTAATATGAAAAGTAATCTTGTTTCCAATCTTTCCTCTCATATTGAGCGATTAATAGAGTAATGTGGAAACCTCGAAATGTGATCACGAAACAAATATTAGAATATTAAGCGTAATTAATGACTAATTTTAGAAGAAAACACATTAGTAACTTACACAAGGAGGATGAAACGTGACCGATAACAGCCAATTCCTCATCTTCTACTAAACTTGTCGTCAACAATGGGCCAACCATTCGAGCGAGAGAAAAGTCAAGCTATTCTATTCTTCCACCTATTTACCCTATATCAGACCAGGCATTTACATCTATATTGTTAGGGCAATAATAATAATAATAATAATAATAATAATAATAATAATAATAATAATAATAATAATAATAATAATCAGGTTCGAGGTGTAGAGCAGGCGGTGTGTCTCTAATTCAAAAACCCCGAGTTCGATTCCTTGCCCTTCCAGATATTTTAATTCTGGACTGAGGGCTGCATCGATGTCCACTCAGCCTCGTGAGAGCAAATGACCCGGCCAAGAAAGCCACGCTGACCACGTGGCACTCTAGTTTCTGCATGTCATCCGGATTGGCAGCAGTCGTGCTGGCAGATAGGACCTTAATGAACTGTTAAAACATATTTTTAATAATAATAATAGTAACAATAATCTTCTTAATCCGTTTACCCTCCAGGGTTGGTTTTTCTCTCGGACGCAGCGAGAGATCCCACCTCTACCACCTCAAGGGCAGTGTCCTGGAGCGTGCAACTTTGGGTCGGGGCTTACAACTGGGAACGAGGGCCCAGATGGCCTTACCTGATATGCTGAACAGGTGCCTTGTGGGGGAATAGGAAGATTGGAAGGGATAGACAAGGAAGAGTGAAGGACGCGGCCGTGACCTTAAGTTAGGTACCATCCCGACATTCGCCTGGAGAAGAAGTGGGAAACCACGAAAACCACTTCGAGGATGGCTGAGCTGGGAATCGAAATCCCCCTCCCCTTCTACTCAGTTGACCTACCGAGGCTGAGTGGACCCCGTACCAGCCCTCGTACCACTTTTCAAATTTCGTGGCAGAGCCGGGGACCGAACCCTAGCCTCCGCAGGTGGCAGCTAATTACACTGACCACTTAATCACAGAGGCGGACAATAATAATAATAGGGCATAGTTGTCCCCATGAATTAACTTTTCTGTTGTTACTAGTTATACCGGTTTGGATACGTAGATCGAAGAAGAACCGGAATTTTGTTCCACTGGATTTATTTTCCGTGCTGGTATGTGTATGTACCGGCACGATTTGAGCACTTTCAAATACACCGGTCTAAGTCGCGGTTGCACTCTGCAACTTGGGCTCAGAAAGCCAGCGTTCTACTATCTGAGCCACTTAACCTGGTAGTCATGTCTGCTGTGGAGATACCGTCAATGAACTTTTCGAGTCGTGACGGAGAATATAGGCCTAACCCACGTCCTTCGGGGTGAACGCAGCACACTTTTACCTCTGCAGCTAGCCCTCTTCCTATCACATAGAGAAACAAGATCTTTTGTTGTTAAATCTATTGTTTTGTCACCACCAAAACGAAGATTTTTGCCTCTACAAAGTTCCGCCTACGTATCATAACGGTTAGGGCTTTTAGCTGTTGTCCTTGGAGGTCCGGGTTCGATTCCCAATACTGCCAGAAATTTAAGAATGGCAGGAGAGCTGGTATTTGGCTAAAATTGTAGATGCTGCTCACCTCCATTCGGGGTGTGCCTGGAAAGACCTGCACGAGTTTACTTTACTTTTTTATTATAAAGTTAAATTTAATTGAAAAAATAAATTCATCTTTAAAATTAATTTCTAATTATGCTGACTAATTATTCTTGTTTCTGCAGACCCTTACGTAACATGCGGTGTTACCCCAAGGCTAACAGCCTATTCGGACATGATGGATTCTTCCCCTATGTTATAATTTATTTGTACTTTTCTTATTTAATGCAGGATTCTTGAGATTAATAGGTCTTTTTTACATTAAACCAAGGTTAACAACTATAAATCTACTATTCAATGATGCAGGTTACAAACCTTCTATGTCAGTTTTTGACATTTTTGGATTAAGATAATGTGTAGGCTACATAATCACAAGTTTTCGCTGAATCAGTTTCACTCAGAACTTTTGACAATTTTTTCCCAATACTTTGTGACATAATTATAGATATTTCTAATGCCTATGTCATATCATCGCTGCTGTGACAAAACAGTAAACTTGTCAAGACTCTTTCTATCCATTATTTCCTTCAAGACTGGTCACGCCTCCCAGCCACATATGGATATACAGTCCATCAGAAGAGCTTCGTTGTGTTCATTTGCCTACAGGGTAAAGGGAAATGAACCTTAATTCCATCATACGTGCACAGTTCTCTGCACATGGTTATGAGGGTATTCAGGGGTAGTAGTAAGGTTGTAAAGGAGAGGGCATATAAGTCTCTGGTAAGACCCCAACTAGAGTATAGTTCCAGTGTATGGGACCCTCACCGGGATTACTTGATTTGATAACTGAAAAAAAAATCAAAAGAAAAGCAGCTCGATTTGATTCGGGTGATTTCCGACAAAGGACTAGCGTTAGAAAAATATTGCAAAGTTTGGGCTGAGAAGTCTTGGGAGATAGGAGACGAGCTGCTCGACTAAGCGGTATGTTCCGAGCTGTCAGTGGAGAGATGCTGTAGAACGACATTAGTAGACGAATAAGTTTGAGTGGTATCTTTAAAAGTAAGGAACGATCATATTATGAAGATAAAGTTGGAGTTCAAGAGGGCAATTTGGGGCAAATATTCGTGTATAGGAAGGGGAGTTAATGATTGGAATACTTACCAAGGGACATGTTCAATAACATTCCAATTTCTTTAAAATCATTTAAGAAAAGGTTAGGAAAACAACAGATAGGGAATCTGCCACCTGGGCGACTGCCCTAAATGCAGATCAGTATTGATTGATTAGTACAGTACGGTACTACAAGGTTGATTTTCCTCCACACACTCGCAAAGGAAAATGAACTCAACGTGTGGAGGTGTGACCAGTCACATTCGCGATTTTGGCACAGCAGTGACAATCCTACTATTTGAAATTGTTTCTGCGTGTCTGCTGTAAAGACATAACAGGTTTTCATTACCTTCTTCTTCATCTTTTACCACTTTTCCTACACGTTTGGGGTCGCGGGTGCGAACCGTGTCGCACATGTGGACTTTACACTGTTTTATCACTGGTTGTATATCCTGATGCCAACCCTATATGGAGGGGTAATCACTATTTCGTGTTTCTGTTGTGGTTGGTAGTTCGATGTGTTGTCCGAATATAACGAGGAAAGTGTTGAGAAAAATGCTCAAACAACCAAAATAATGAATCACACGCGATTAAAATTACCGACGCGGCCGGGAGTCGAAGCCGGGGCCCTCTTGACAAAACGCTGACCATTCAGCCAAGGAAACGGACTACATGATTTCATTATGCTCTACAATGATGTTATTTACAGTTATAGGCAATGGCAGGTGTAAGTGAAGTTGTGTGTATCGAACTGTGATCCAGCCGGTAGCACTGTACGGATCGGAGTGTTCGACGATTGCGAAGGGTGTTAAGCGTCCACTATGGAGATGCGCATATTCCACTGATTTTTAGGGGTTTCTCGCATTGACCGCGTCTAAAACAGATTTTTTAGAGCAGATGGATGTCACACAATCATTTATTGGTGTGGCTTCCATTGAATTGGCTTGAATGACTTCGATGAAAATAATTTATTGCGACGTGAAGAAGGGCTTTCGCTGGTTAGAATTCCTTGGAGTATGGTACCACCGTGTCCTCAGCTGAAAACGTTCATGAACTAAACTCTGATTGCATCCTTTTTCATCCTCTTGCCGGGCTTGGAACGGAACCCGAGACCTACGGGGCTGCACTCTCAAAATATATCCCATCACCACGATAGCAGTTCTCTAGAAAATACCGTAGAATATGTTTTCCTTTCTAGGTCATATCCAGGTAGTCTAATGTTAGTGTGATATTTGCCTGTACATACCCAGTACCTCAATGCCGTAACATCCAAACCTTTATCGGACGGACTTCACAAGCACTAAGATCATGGAATTTGTGTTACGCAACTGATCACTCGGCTGTACTTTGGATACTGTTCAATTTAGACAGTAGAACACCATTTCCCAATGAAGGTGGCATGAGTGGTTAAAAGCACAATCTCTTTCTTGACGCGGACGAAGGGACCCTCAGGCATGAAACCGCAATAACCACGCTAGCTGAGCTGGGGATAAGCTCTCCATTATCAGGGCTAACAGGGGTGCTGATCCGTGGGTAAGATTACAAAGATCGTATATATTCTATGGATACGACCAACCAGAAACCGCCGTGCAGGGAGCAAAGTAATTCAAACACATAATGATGACACCGGCATAACAAAGCAGGTCCAGTATCTTTCGAGAGTATGACAATTCGAGAAATATTAACATAGATAAAATATAACGATAGAGAGAGTATTGAGTGGGAGTCAGCATCTTCCAGGGTTTTGAGTTCGAACCCCACTGACATGGCTTTCCAGAGAGTAGAATTTCCTTTAATTTTTCACTTTTACTCCAGGCAACTGATGTGATAGTATTTCAAATATCGGACCACATACCTCATTTCTAAGCCAAATATAATGCATGCACCTTCATGGAGCTAGCAGTAATAAAAGTTATAATGTTTCTATGTGCGTTCTTCTTCTTGTTTAATCCTCGTAGTGCATTGCTACAAATAGACTGCACCATATCTAAACTGTATAATTATTAAATATTTCTTGCGCGAGATAATCTTGTACACCTGATAAGCCATACCGAATAAAAAATAAAGAACTGCAACTCTAGTCAAAGGTACTCAATTTGTATCACAGCATCTTTGCCGACCAAGGCCTATGGTGACGACTCATGTGACGTCACTGACGGTACAGTGAAGAAAAGTTATCACATAGCCCAGACTTTTAGACAATAATAGGTTAGAATATATACTTAAGCGAATACTATGTATATTCTAGCCCGCTCAACGGCTATGCTATGAAATTTGCATAAACTTTAGGAGTGTACCCTGTTAGAGCCCCTTGAATTTACAGTTAAAATTCTATAACTTGAAATTCTGTAACTCGAATTTTTTATATTTCGAAGGAATTTTCTTTACCTGACGGAATCTTGCATAATTCACGTTTTATATATTTTCGATAACTCGAAGTTCTATTACTCGGAATTCTTCGATATCTCGAAGGATATTTCAAGCCCGGATAGGAAATATGTTTCCGTATCCTGAAGTACGTGCAAAACATCACAGATAATTATGTGTACTTCATTATACCCAGATAATTAGTTCGTGTAGGTAATAATAATAATTTCGTGTGGCTATTACTAGCCGAGTGCAGCCCTTGTAAGGCAGACCCTCCGATGAGGGTGGGCGGCATCTGCCATATGTAGGTAACTGCGTGTTATTGTGGTGGAGGTGAGTTGCAGGGATGTTGGGAACAGCACAAACACCCAGCCCCCGGGCCATTGGAATTAACCAATGAAGGTTAAAATCCCCGACCCGGCCGGGAATCGAACCCGGGACCCTCTGAACCGAAGGCCAGTACGCTGACCATTCAGCCAACGAGTCGGACACTCGTGTCCTCATCCCGAGGTGGTGCAGCTCTTTTCAGGCACACCCCCATTGGAAGTGAGCTGCATGTACCATTTCAACCACATACCAGCCCTCCTGCCATTCTTAAATTTCTAGCAGTACCGGGAATCGAACCCGGGCCCCCGAGGACGGTAGCTAATAACACTAACCGTTACGCTACGGAGGCGGACAGTTCGTGTAGGTGAAACCTAAACTTAAATCGTCTCCTTATACAAAATTAAACACTCCCTACATATTTGTCAGAGTGTATTGTTTGACTAGCCTTATGAACTTTGGGACGTTAAGTAGCCACCTACCACAGCAGCTTAGAACCCTCCTTCACGCCACTTCGTAACCCCCAACAAGGTGTTCACAGTACCGGGTGACTGTCTTCAGTTGGCGGGGATGTATATGGTGCTCTTAAATCTGTTGTAGAGGGAATTACAGAGGACACTATGCTGCAATATTACAGATATTTTCAAAAATATGAATTTGTAACTGTTCTAAAATGACAATATTGCTTCTTATCGTAAATTTATTTATTTATTTATTTATTTATTTATTTATTTATTTATTTATTTATTTATTTATTTATTTATTTATTTATTTATTTATGTGGGAAACCAAAACAGCGAGAAGCCGAATTACAGAGCTCCGCAATGAAAAAAAAAAAAATACAACGGAGTAAAATGAAATGGCGTATGTCCGAGGACATACAGTGGAGTAGAACATAGCAACATAAAACAATAAGTGGAAAAACAATGGAGAAAACGCATCTAATAATAAAAATAGAGAAAAAACTTAAAAACTAATAAAATAACTGTAGAGACACCACGAAGGCAAAAGAAGCAACGGGGAAAATTAAAGATTGAACGTAAAACGAAGGGAAGAACTTATAGCCAGGCACACCAAGATAAATACAGATATAACACATAAGTAACTGTATAGTGCAATGCGAAAAGAAAAAAGGAATATGAAGAAAATGAAGTCCCTGTCAGAAGATAAAGAGTTAAGGAGGGTTGGTATGCGGATAAATAAAGTTCTTTGAGCGAGAGAGAGGCGGGAATAAGGAATATGAAGGAGCGGATTAGTCCTGGTTTTGCGAGCTGGAAAATGTAGGAAAAGAAGGATGCAGGTTCAGGAGGACGCAATAAACCGTTAACAGCGTTATATAGGAATCTAAAGTCATCTACTTTCCTGCGACTAGAAAACTGGCGAAGGTTTAACTTATCCAGTTTCTGATTACTGCTCAATTTTCGACAATCAGATACTCTGGCTCTAAGAATAGCACAGAATAACATATATCGAATAATATTAAAATTGTAGTTTTTGGGAGAAAAAGAACTGTTAAAAATTAGGAACTAAAAGTAGGAACGATCATAATATGAAGATAAAGTTGGAATTCGATTTCGGGCAAATATTCGCTTGTAGGAAGGGGAGTTAGGGATTGAAATAACTTACCAGTGGAGATGTTCAATAAATTCCAATTTCTTTGAAATCATTTAAGAAAAGCCTGGGAAAACAACTGATATGGAATCTGCCACCTGGACGACTGCCTTAAATGCAGATCAGTAGTGACTGATAGATATAACTTGGACGTTGTTTTCTTCGTATTCCTCCTTTAATCCATTCTTCCTTAACTTAACCTAGTTCATTTTCCACATATTCCTTTTTTTTCTCTTCGCATTGCTGTCCCCTCTTTTGTACATAATGTAATAGTTATTTATTTTTTAATGTACTATATCGTTACTCATGTATTATATCTGTATTTATCTTTGTGGAGCCGTAGTATTATGTACGTTTTTCTTTACCTGGAATTTTCAATAACTCGAAGTATTTTCAGCCTTCGCAGGCACTTCGAGATATCTAAGTTCGACTGCATAGGCCTATAACAAACCCGTAAGATACATCAGAGCCGGTTGCATTTCTTGATGAGTGCAGTATTTTTTTTTCTGCTTTCTTGGCTCAAAGTAGATTTAAGTGTAGCTTCCACCAAGATCTCGCCCCATTTATGGTTGGGACAGTATAGGAGTTGCTGGGTGGCATTCAGAGGACGACTAATGCGTGTGGATGTTATGAAAGGTACTACGTATAGGGCGGGTCATACTGAAATAGCACTTTCTGACCCAGTCAGGAAATCAACGGCAAACCATCTTACTCCTCCTCGTGCCTTGTACGCATAATTATGACACCGCCATTGGTCTTTGGGGTTTATCTACAATCGCGTAACCGTAGAAGGTGCTAATTGAGAATCCAACCAGTCTCCAGGCTGATGACTTAACACACAAGGTACATCGTTAACAAAGTTAAATACTGAATGAATATGCTTCATAGGAATAGAATTCTATTTTCCACTTACGTTTAGAGAGAAAGCTCATTTTGTCATTCAGTTTCATGGTCAGCGAAATGGCGTACGGTTCTGACGGTAGCGAGTTCATTACTGGCACGGGCTGGGGGTTTTAGTCGCATCTGGTTAATTTCTTTGGCTCGAGAAAAATAATGTTATTAGCTTTAAGTCCCACTTATTACTTTTACGGTTTTCGGAGACGCCGAGGTGCCAGAAGTTAAAGTCCCACAGGAGTTCTTTTACGTGCCAGTAAATATACCGACACGATGCTAATGTATTTGAGCACCTTCAGATACTACCGGACTAAGCCAGGTTCGAACCTGCCAAGTTGGGGTCAGAAGGCCAGTGTCTCAACCGTCTGAGCCTCTCAGCGCTGATCTTTGGGTCGAGGGACTGGATGTTTGTGTTAATAAACGACTCTTCATTTACTCATCGCTCGAGTGAATACATACCTCCATGTGGGATTGTGGTCAGGAACGTCATAAGTCCTAAAATTGGACTAAATTATTGCCCACGGCATAAGACCAGGAAGGAAAAATATTTTTGTCACCTGTTTAGTAATTATTCAGTTACTCAGCTATTACAACTACAACCGATTTGAATGGGTTTATTCAAAGTCCACTCAATGTAAGAACCCATAAAACGGGACAAGCATCCACTCGTACGGCCATCGTTTTCCATTTTTTTTATTTTAAAATTTTAAAAATTTTATGTAAGTTGTCTTACGTCGCACCGAGACACATAGGTCTTATGGGGACGATGGAATAGGAAACGACTAGGAGTGCGAAGGAAGCGACCGTGGCCTTATTAAGGTACAGCCCGCAGCATTTGCCTGGTGTGAAAATGGGATAGCGCGGAAAACCATCTTCAGGGCTGCTGACGGTAGGATTCGCACCCACTATCTCCAGATGAAAGAATCTCAGATGTTCATTATGTTTTTATTAGAATATACAGTTTAAAAACGCAAACAAACCAACCTGATGGGGATTGGCCTACGAAGCAACCGCTGGTCAGCCCGAAGGCCTGCAGATTACGAGGTGTCATGTGGTGAGCTCGACGAATCCTCACGTCCTTTACTAGACCGGGGCCGCTACCTCATCATCATATAGCTCCTCAGTTGTAATCACGTATGCTGAGTGGATCTCGAACCAGCCCTCAGATAAAAATTCCTGACTGACTGAATCGAACCTGGGCCCTCTGGATAACAAGGAAGGCACGCTACCCCTACACCACGGGGCTGGCTGAGTTACTGAACCACAGGTAGTGAATTCCAGTTCTGAATAGAACAGAGCACGGTAAGGAAAGTGGATTGTCCAGGTGATCCAGTCCGTCGAAGGAAATACCCAGCTGTTAATCCTCAAAACAAAGAGACTGAGAGGGAAGGAATGTATTCTGCCATATTCAGTACTTGTACTTGGATCGCAGACCGTCTGAAATGTATAGGATGGTTGGAATATTGTTAAACGATCCGCTAGAAGGAATGGAAAATTTTCGTTTTGTAAGGGCATATTTTAGCTTTCGTTTCCGCATGTGATGGTTACCACTTAATTCGGAGTGATTTGCATTACATCTTACGCCAAAATCAAGGAACCAGGGGCGCAGCCATGGGGGGGGGGGTGTTACTGGGGGTTATACCCCACATGGAATTGTTACTTTTGTAAAATAAACAGAAACTTACAATAAACTCAATAAATATTCAAAGACATAATTGTAAAAACAAGAGATCTGTTGAATCTATTTTCTAAGAAGCCTCGAAATTTGACTTTTAGTTTGTAAACTGAACATACAATTCGCTATAAAAGTCTTGACCTTGATCCTATTGTTCTTGTTCAGTATTTTAATGTAAGATTTTGAAATGTACTGCAATCTGAATATCAACATAATTCACTTGTATCAGTCGTGTATGTGCGCACCTTCATTATGTTCCATCAGAATTTTGTAACTATATAACTTCCACCCCAGCGGTCAATCCTGGCTACGCTATTGCAAGGGACTGAGGTCATTTTTCGTTAAAAGGAAAGTTTCTGGTTAATAGAGGATCCTTTCAAGATAAGCTCCACTGTAGTAACATCTGAGAACGTGGTCGGTCCGATCACGTGTCCGCTAAGTAGAGCAAGTAGCAGAAGCAACATTTGGTATGTAATGGATACGTTCACAACGTGGTGTGGTGCAAAGAATGGTACTTGAGTCAGGGGAACTGCCATGAGCTGTATTTTTATGATCCACGTTAACGCACACTCACACGTTGTCAACACAACAATGGGGTCTTTTGGATCACCTACCTTTGAGCCCTTGTGACTCTAACGTCTTTGATCTGCTAAAGAAAGAACCTGCAAGTGATTCACCACCACAACCAAGTCCAAGTGGCTTGTGATGTGGAAGACTGTTTCAAGCGGTGGAGGGTGTAAATAAATTTGTTTAGTGTTAGGACAGGTCGCCTCTGTGGTGTAGTGGTTAGCGTGATTAGCTGCCACCCCCGGAGGCCCGGGTTCGATTCCCGGCTCTGCCACGAAATTCGAAAAGTGGTATGAGGACTGGAACGGGGTCCACTCAGCCTCGGGAGGTCAACTGAGTAGAGGTGGGTTCGATTCCCACCTCAGCCATCCTGGAAGTGGTTTTCCGTGGTTTCCCACTTCTCCTCCAGGCGAATAAGGCCACGGCCACTTCCTTCCCTCTTCCTTGCCTATCCCTTCCAATCCTCCCATCCCTCCACAAGGCCCCTGTTCAGCATAGCAGGTGAGGCCGCCTGGGCGAGGTACTGGTCATTCTCCCCAGTTGTATCCCCGACCAAGAGTCTGAAGCTCCAGGACACTGCCCTTGAGGCGGTAGAGGTGGGATCCCTCGCTGTGTCCGAGGGAAAAACCGACCCTGGAGGGTAAACAGATGATGATGATGTTAGGACAGGTGCCTGAATGGTTTGAGGTAGTGGTGGTCTGATAATTCTCTTGAACTGCCATCAATAGTTCCCGGATTTGGGCAATACTAAGTCAGAGGTCCGCCTCTGTGGTGTTGTGGTTAGTATGATTAGCTGCCACCCCCGAGGCCCGGGTTCGATCCCCGGCACTGTCACTAAATTTGAAGCGTGATAGGAGGACTGGAACGGGGTGCACTAAGTCTCGAAAGGTCATCTGAGTAGAGGTTGTTCAATTCCCACCTCAGCCATCCTCGAAGCGGTTTTCCGTAGTTTCCCACTTCTTCTCCAGGGTAATGCCGGGATGGTACCTAACTTTAGGCCACGGATGCTTCCTTCCCTCTTCCTTGCCTATCCCTTCCACTTTTCACATCCCCGACAAGGCCCCTGTTCAGCATAGCAAGTGAGGCCCCTGGACGAGGCACTGGTCCTATTTATCAGTTGTATCCCCGACCAAAAGTATCATACTCCAAGACACTGCCCTTGAGGCGGCAGAGGTGGGATCTCTCACTAAGTCCGAGGGAAGAACCAACCCCGGAGCGTAAAAGGATTAAATAAATATGCCTCACATTTATTTTATTACTTACTCTACACATGATTATCTTATTGTGAAATTTAAATCACATTTGCCAAGTTCTCCGACCCCTATCAAGAAACAGGACTAAGGGGTAGTACATAACTCTATCTGAAAATGAAAACCTACAACCTTTTTTTTTCCAGTCAGTGACCGGGTCAGGGATGGAATCAATGAAGTCCCCATCTTGCGGCGAAGATAGGAATTGTGCCGGCTGCCGAGGCCTGTTGCACTGCTGATGTAATGGTTAATGACTGACAGATGAAATGAAATTGGAGAGTGTTGCAGGAATGAAATATGACAGGGAAAACCGGAGTACCCGGAGAAAAACCTGTCCCGCCTCCTTTTGTCCAGCACAAATCTCACATGATGTGACCAGGATTTGAACCACGGAATCCAGTGGTGAGAAGCCGACACGCTGCCGCCTGAGCCACGGAGGCTATACATAACTCTATCTATTCGTCAGAATTAACTAAAATGTTGTGTTCTTTTTTCTTCAAAACGCTATGGAACTCTAAATTAGAGAAGTATAAACGCTACAAGATCCTACATCTACTAATGAAAATACGAAATTCATGAAGGTTTTAAAAAACGTTAAAAATCATCACCCTTACTAATAATCCTTTCACCGGGCGAGTTGGCCGTTCGGTTCGGAGCGCACAGCTGTGAGCCTGCATCCGGGGGATAGTTGGTTTCCGTGGTTCCCCATTTTCACACCAGGCAAATACTGTGGCTGTACCTTAGTTAAGGCCACGGCCGCTTCCTTCCCACTCCTAGGTCTTTACTATCCCATCGTCGCCATAAGGCCTATCTGTGTTGGTGCGACGTAAAGCCAATTCTGAAAAGAATCCTTTTTATCTTTCATTTGAATTTTTATTAGTTGCCATGAAAATAGATTTTGAAATTGTATTATGATACTGTATTTAATAACTCTAGCTAGGCAACACAGAGACATTCTCACTTGAAGGGTGGCCTATAACTTAGTCTTGAAAGTTCCACTACTTAGGGCCATTTTCTCCAAATCGAGTTAAACCTGGTATAAATTAAACCCGTTTAACTTTAGTACCTAGTTTAAAGTTGCGTCCATTTTCTCCACCAATTTCTGACACTCGTTTAGTTTAAACGGGCGAGTTGTCGTTGGCGCTAACGTTGGCTGCACTGAAGGAATAGTCGAAGGCATGGTCGATTGGAATTGGCCAATCAGAGCCAAGTAATTCATGACCGACATTTTTGTAATAATATCAGCTGTTTGTGGCGAATTAATGCTATCGTACGTAGTGAATAAAGAACAAATTCGGCGGGATATTAGCTTTACTGTTAAATAAATTGTTTACATTTGTGCGAAGTGTTGTGTCATATAATTCCACCTCTTGCTGTCTACAATTTATTGGAACGCACTTTTATTTCTTATTTTTCTCTGTCATGCTTTACCATGAACAAGTACCGTGGGCCTAATACGTGTCTTTTGATGTCTGTATTGTCTTACGGAACACACGGGAACGTTGAAATATTAAAATCCTGGTCTTTCAGCCATAGGCCTACGGTATTCCTTTCCTCAGAAAATCAACATTTATGTGAATTTCAAGTAAACAAATTCCAAGCATGCTCGGGATCTATCTCCTATCAAAATCCATCGCCCTCGGCCGGGATCAATCTCACAAACCTTGGATCCAGCAGACAGACCACTGAGGATGTATTATTTTGAGATGTATTACTTGATTCCATATTCGTTTATAACATAACCAAGTTCGCGATATGTCGTACTGTATGCATAATACTCTTCCCCCTATAGCATTAATATTTCTATTGCTGGTATGCTGGCAATAGATACGATGAAACATTCTTAACTATAATCTATTCTATTACAAGTTTACTAGCAAGCATGAAATACTTTATTGTTTTTCTGATCCTATAAATATATAATCTAGCGATTAGAAATTGTATACCACCGCCTCTCCTACCGTGTCGGTCAACATTCTGATGGTAAAAATATTTTAGACAAATTAGATTCGAACCGTCTTGTCACGGATCCGGACGATGCCGACTTCACGCTTTAGCGACCACAGCCACCAGGTACCGCATGAAGAGCATACATATTATACGACTTATGTAGGAATATTTTTATGCTTCACATTACAGTATTCATACCACCAACAGTATTTTACAGTATATAATATTATAAGGAGACTGCAATTTAAGGTCTGTGGTCCCCGTTGTTAATGAAAAAGATGCTTGCTGCATCATATCTTAAAGCAACCAGAATCATTGCTTCTAGCGAAATAGCGTTATTTCGTGCAGTTGACGTTTTAAATGAATCCTTCTTCGATACTAGACAATCCTTGCTGTTCGCTTATGAATTATAAATCCATCAAAGAACTCCGTTACATCCGATTTTCCAAGATTGTAAACTTTTGTTGGAACGCGGCTTCTTAACCTCTCTTGCACATCAAAATTATTTCCTATTTAACCAAAGCCTTCAATAAATTCTCCCATTTTTCTAAGTACGTTTTTCATTAAAGTGCTGCAGTACTGGTAGTCAAAACTAACCCTTCTATTAGGAAAATCACAGATACGTTAATAAAATGTCAAGAAGGTTGAATATGAACAGCAGTTTAAACCAACAATAGAGAAGGTTTAACTCTGAGCCAGGTTTAAACTTGATACAAAGTTTAAACCAATATGGGGAAAATGAATGTTAGTTTAAACTCAGACTTAAACCAGATTAAAATAAACCTAGCTTAAACTCATTTGGGGAAAACGGCCCTTACACAAATAAATCATACCTGTACCCTATGAATGGCGTAATAATGTCCTTGATCTTAGATACGACGTTGCTAATTGCCGTGACAATTTTTACGATAGACAATGTGTTTAGTTTATGACACATTGAGGAAGATTGACAGCGTACTATACACCAAGGACACTCCTCGCTCAATTACCTGTGAAAATAGAAACGAAGTGTTTAAACATATGAACGTATGTCCAGTTTCTAATTAGAGGCACCACGTAATTCATGTGTTCTAGGTCACATCCAAGAAAATGGCATCCGCACATCAATAGAACTCGGATTCCCATAACTTACCATATTTTCATCCTGGCCTCTTTTAACAAAGTTATATGAAACATTTGCGAACACAATTACATGTTTTTATGGGTCATATGAATGTGTATTTTAGAACATTTAATCATTAAGTCAAAAGCAATGTCATCTTCGTACAGGCCGCCTAGGACTTTGGAGGGATGGACGGTGAAGGCTTTGCCACCATCCGTAACTTCGTCGCTTGGTGGGTTGGAGTTGTTAGCTGTACACCCGACAACCTTTGCCCCCAGGAATTAACCTGGTCTCATTTTTGGTGTAGGCTGAGTGAACCTTTGAGCCACGTGCACCTCCGAAAGTGGAAATCTAGTTTCTTCTACTTTTTGACGCCAACCCTATGTGGAAATATTGAAAACTTTCGTGTTACTGTGAGAAATTATAGCGTGATATTTTGCATGAAAAATCCCCGACCCGAGTAAGAATCTGAAGCCGGGACCCTCTTCATCAAAGGCCCCTACGCTGAACATGCAGCCAAGGGACGAGACAAGAACTTCACAACTCTAGTATTAAAATATAGCCCAATACAACCCAGTTAATATAGTAAATTTTATTTGCTACGAGTAAATGTCTTAGCCCAACACTTGGATGCTCTTTATTTAAGTTGACACAAGTTGATAGTAATAATAACTTCCATTGAAATTTAAAAAAACAACAAAAGATTATGATTATAATTTTTAATTTGCCAAAAGTGCATGTAAGTGAGCGCCAGAGGTTACCATGGGATTCCTCAGTTTAGAATAATAATAATAATAATAATAATAATAATAATAATAATAATAATAATAATAATAATAATAATAATAATAATAATAATAATAGGAATTCCTAATTTACGTTGGGCTGAGTGGCTCAGACGGATGAGGCGCAGGCCTTCTGACCCCAGCTTGGCAGGTTCGAACATGGTATTTGAAGGTGCTCAAAAACACCAGCCTCGTGTCGGTCGATTTACTGGCACGTAAAAGATCCTGCAGGACAAAATTCCGGCACCTCGGCGTCTCCGAAAACCGTAAAAGTAGTTAGTGGGACGTAAAGGCAATAACATTATTATTTATACTTTACTGAATGAAAATGGAAACCTACAACCTGTTTTCCAGTCATTGACCAGGTCAGGGATGTAATGAATGAAGCAGATATAGGCTGTTAGTACTATGGAGTCGCCATTCCCAAAGTGATTCATTAATGAGTGATAGATGCTATGAAATGAGAATGGAGAGTGTTGCTGGAATGAAAGATGACAGGGAAAACCGGAGTACCCTGAGAAAAATCTGTCCCGCCTCCGCTTTGTCCAGTACAAATCTCACATGGAGTGACCGGGCTTTGAACCACGGTATCCAGCGGTGAGGGGCCGACACGCTGCCATCTGAGTCACGGAGTCATACTTTACTGTAGAACATAAAAGATTCTGCCTGGGACAGTTTACATAATGACTGGAAAACTGGTATCCTGTTGACTGGGCCAAGCTAATACCCGTCCAAAAGACAGCAAAATGGTAGGAGCATGCAATCAAGTTAACATTAATTACATAAAATTTGTTGTATTTAAAAATATACAATGTTTCTAGCGTGAATCAGATGAGTCCTAACATTCTTTATTCCCCTTACAAATTTCCGTGTTCTTCACACCTTTGTTATGGGTGATTACTCTCTACAGTGAATCGCTGCTTCCTTCGCTGGTTTTGAGCCTCACGTCCTGAAACACCGAAGCTGTCTTTGGTGAAGACAAGTACCAAACTCGTACCATGTTATGTCAAGCGCATATCACCTTTCTCTCCCGTGTAGTTGCAGGTGCCACTTTCCCATGCCTGATAGGCATAGTAATTGCCGAAGAGAACTGCTATCCAGCCTGGCACACTTGATAATACTTATAACTATTGGCACATAGCCCATTAAACGCACAATATCAGTGAAATGCTAATAGTTCGTGCACGCTAATTTCAGTACTAAGTCCGAATTACGACGAATTCCATAGTTTGATCACTTCGATCCTGCACTTATACCATCAATAAATAACACTGGTAATATGACTGTCTTACAACACTTTGCAGCTATTGGCACAATGACATATGATAGCACTTCTTCACAAATATGCCTCATAGCGTGACACACGGACAACCGTCATGGCAAATGAAATAATATAGAATCCTCGTCTGAATAACAATTCCTAGGTTTATAGGCCTCTATCCTGTCACACTTTCCATTTACCACTTTTCCGACTTGACTCCATTTTATTTCTTTTCCGTTCTATCTGAAACCACGGTTTCCTAAGAAGTTACTTGGACATCTCCAGCCTTATAATGTCACTGCACCAATTTCTTGTGTGCTTCATTCCCCATCCTGAAGGGATGATGTGGGCCACTCACAGGAGAACGCCCTCTCTCTGGCTAGGTTCACCAATTTCCGTTCCTGGGTGTTCAGGTTTTCCTAATTGATTTTCATATGAGTGCACTCGCACTTGCGTGTACTTCCCATGGTGCTCCTAGCCATAGTTTTACCCTCTTTGGTACACAAGACAGTTGAGTTGCAATGTCTCAGAAAATGGTGGATTCTTGGCGCATATACATAATTTTAACATATAAGTAGCCTACAAGAAATGCCTTAATTATTACAACCCATTATTTACATAATGGTACCAGAAATTAATTGTAGCGTAATAGTATGAATGCCTCGATATTTTCTCACATAATAAAATATTTCACATAGTAATATAATATAAAATACACGTAAATGTCCGTAATTGTCACATGGTCCATGGCTCAGTAACCATGATATGGAAGCCCTTCTAATAGGTTCCCTTGCCAAAAGTTCGGTCATTATTTTGCTTTCTGTGGTAGATAATAATAATAATAGTAATAATAATAAAAATAGGCCTAATAATAATAATAATAATATCGTGTGGCTATTTCTAGCCGGGTGCAGCCCTTGTAAGGCAGGTCCTCCGATGAGGGTGGGAGGTATCTGCCACGTGTAGGTAACTGCGTGTTTTTGTGGTGGAGGATAGTGTTATGTGTGGTGTGTGAGTTGCAGGGTTGTTAGGGACAGCACAAACACCCAGCCCCCGAGCCATTGGAATTAACCAATGAAGGTTAAATTCCTCGAGCCGGCCGGGAATCGAACCCTGGACCCTCTAGACCAAAGGCAAGCACGCTAACCATTTAGCCATGGAGCCGGACGATAATAATAATAATAATAATAATAATAATAATAATAATAATAATAATAATAATAATAATTGCTTCACGTCCCACTAACTACTTTTACAGTTTATGGAGACGCAGAGGTTCCGGGATTTAGTCCAGCAGTAGTTCCTTTTACGTGCCAGTAAATCTACCGAAATAAGGTTGACGTATTTGAGCACCTTAAATACCACCGGACTAAGCCAGAATGGAACCTCCCAAGTTGGGATCAGAAGGCCAACTCTTCAACCGTCTGAGCCACTCAGTCCAGGGCCGATGACCTCGATGTTAGGCCCCTTTAAACAACAAGCAACAAGCACCACTCAGTCCGGCTTTCTGTGGTAGAATTTGGTTACCTTCACGGGAGGTCCGTTAGTTCAGAGTATAAGAACACTCTTTTCCCCAGACTACGTATTGTAATACTGAGGCAAATAGCTCATAAAGGATTCATATAATATATTCTCAGTGTGGTAGTCCTGGCCGCAGGCAGAAAGGGGTAAATGCCGTCGCATGGGATGATCCCCCACATATGCATAAGAATGGCACTGTTCGCACGACTAGTTCTCTCGGAAGAGAGCTCACAACATTTCTCTTTTTGGAAGGGATTTGCCGAAGATTTGCCCCTGGGTGGAGGGTAATTCTTTAACCACAGACATGGAATAATCAAAATAATTCGAGGTCTTACTGAGGCTGTCAGTGTGTAAGGGTAGAAGAGATTGATGTATACTAGTTGAGGGCAAGTTAAATATTCATTGGCTTGAATGTGATGTTTAGACTGAGGTTGTTTGAACAAATGCAACAGATAAATGAAGATTAGAAATCCAAAGAAATGGAGAGAGAGGCTGAGGAAAACTGAAATTACAATGCACATACTTGGTTGAGAGTAGCATAAGATAATGTGATCTGGTCTGAGATATGGTAAAGAATAAAGTGTGATGATGGATGTAAAACGGTTATTTAGACTCGATTCTACTGGATCTGAATAATAATAATAATAATAATAATAATAATAATAATAATAATAATAATAATAATAATAATAATAATAATAATAATAATAATCGTCCATCCCCTTGACTGAATTATATGAGTTATGTTGTTAGGTTCAGAGGATCCTGCGTTCGATTCCGGGCTGGGTCAGATAACTTAGCCGCGTCTGGTTAATTCCTCTGCTTTGCGTGTTTGTGTTCGTCTTAATACACCACACCAATTATCAGAGAAGCACCAATAGTGAATGCATCAGTTATATATGAGTGGCATCAGGAGGGACACTGGCACTTCAAACTAGGCTTAATTAAGCGTGTGGGTCTACTCCAATTCGACCAAGGCCTACAGGCTCAAAAAAATATCTTCTGTATGATATTACTCTTCAGTGATGCCCAGGCCATCAACAACAGCTGGTGGTGGAGCTGTTGAGGACCAAACTAGCCTTAGAGCTAAGTACTCAACATATTGTCGTCGCGCCTCGAAATACAGCTATGTGACAGTGTGGAGGGGGAAAATACTGACCCGCAGCACATGTATCACTTAGAACGAAAATTCTTCATGCAGTACTGAATCTTAGTTGACCGAATCTTTCTGGTCAGAGTTCTAAGCTGTAAGCCGGGCTGAGTGCCTCAGACGGTTGAGGCGCTGGCTTTCTGACTCCAACTTGGCAGATTCGATCCTGGCTCAGTCCTGTGGTATTTGAAGGTGCTCAAATACGTCAGCCTCGTGTTAGTACATTTACTAGCACGTAAAAGAACTCCTGCGGGGCAAAATTCCGGTACTTGGACGTCTCTAAAAATCGTAAAAGTAGTTAGTGGGACGCAAAGAACATACACCTATTATTATTATTATTATTATTATTATTATTATTAATATTATTATTATTATTATTAGTAGTAGTAGTAGTAGTAGTAGTAGTATTCCCTTATCCCTCCATATAGCGTTGGTGTCAGGAAGGGCATCCGACCGTAAACAGGGCCAAATCCACTTGTGCGACACAGTTCGCACCAGCGACCTCACAGGTGTGGGAAAAGCGGTAGAAGAAGAATATTATTATCATTATCTAAGCTGAAATATTATCACATGGCTGTTTTTTTAGCCGCAACGATGATTCAACGACCACAAGTAGAGAATCCTTGGCAACTCACTTCTTTTAATTGTCTCCTACGACAGGCAGGTACCGAGCTCGATAGCTGCAGTCGCTGAAGTACGACCAGTATCCAGTATTCCGGAGATAGGGGTTTTGAACCCCACTGTCGGCAGGCCTCAATATGATTTTCCATGTTTTCCCATTTTCACACCATGGAAATGCCGTGACTGTACTTTAATTAAGGACATAATGCTCTAGATTCCCTTTCCCAATTTTGTATCTCCGAAGAACTTCGATGTAATAGTACTACGTCAAAAAAAATAGGTAATATGAAGATATTGTTCATCGAGGAAATGTCTTAGGCCACCTGCAGTTGTAGCAACACCACCGCGCAAAGCACGTTTGAATTCGCCCGTGAAGCGATCTGATTGGTTAACTTCAGCAGTGGTGAAATGACAACGATGCGAGATACCGAATTATTTCTTTCAAATTGTGTATCAGTATGACCAACCCTCTAATGCTAGTATTTAATATACCTATTTCACGTTATTTCCGATAAAGAAGTCCGTGACATTCCTCGGGCGGCTACTCTGATAATGAGAAAGGTGAGAGGGATCCATTGGTCACTCAACAGAGAGAAATTTAAAATCTACCTTATTTCGACAGAAATGTTTGTTTGATGATCAGATGTAATATATTTTCCATGTTTTTGCTTGTTAACACACGGCGATCGTATTCATTTCTGGGCTAAGGTAAGCTGATCTTATCGCAGAACTTCTGCCATTCCTTACGATAAAAGGGACATTGACCAGTCTGCGACCAAAACCGACAAGTGTATCATGTTTCTAATGGCTGTAACATCAATAATGAAGCATAAAAGCGCACAGAGGTCGCTTGTATTGAGAAAAACGACAACTAAGTAGAATGTTGTTCGCAGAGCAGGCCCACGTGGTATGAACTACGGTAACAGACTTCCATTTCATAAATCCGACACAATGTTTAAAGGCACGTGAGCACTCAGGCACACTCTAATGAATGCATACAGGAAAGAAAAGGTGACATTACAACCTTGCTAGAATTTACGATCTGAAATAATGGTTGCTTTAAATGTCAAACTTGAATGAACAGCGGATTTCTCTGAACTGAGGAGGTTTCCTTAGATTTAAGTACAAATCATGGTACTCCTCCAGTTTACCTCACAGTTCACATTAGATGTACCAATCTCACGTACTCTTGGGGATGGTATTTGTCATGGACTGAGTTATAATTTCCTATTTTATCACTGCCTGACCTGTTATGGTTTGCTTGGAACTAATTTATGTCCAGTTCATAAAATGTATAGACTATATTTCCATTCACTCTTTTTCATGATATGTCCAACCCGGGACTTCTCTTCAGGAACAGAAAATACAGTACTATTGACAGTCCTGTATTTAACCATGCTTTACTTTAATTAAGACACAGCCGGGCTGAGTGGTTCAGACAGTTTAAGCGCTGGCTTTCTAAGCCCAAGTTTGCAAGTCCTATTCTGGCTCATTCCGGTGGTATTTGAAGGTGCAGCCTAGAGTCAGTACTTTTACAAGCACGTAAGAGAATTACTGTGCAGGGGCGTAGCCAAGGGTTGGGGCAATGGGGGGTTAGAACCCCCCTCCCCTATGGATTTTTTACAAAGTAAAATAAACAGAAACCGATAATAAACAAGTGAAAGTCAACTCAAAGTGTTGGCTCTTTTTAATATCGATAGAGGCAAAATTGTAAAACCAACAGATCTTGTGAATTTATTTTATTAAGAAGCCTCGAAATTTGTATTTGAGAGTGTAATCTGAACATACAATTCGCCGTAAAACTATCGCAATTCTTTTTACTGTTCGTTTTTGTATCTACATGTAAGATTTTGTAGTGTAGCGGTACTGCAATCTGAATATCAACATAATTTACTTGTGTCAGTGTCCTTATGACACTCGTGTGTATGCGCGCACCACATATGTACAAGCATCTTCATTATGTTCTATCATTCTCTTTTTTTTTTTTTTTTTTGGCTATTGTGCTTTACGTCGCACTGACACAGAGAGGTCTTATGGCGACGATGGGACGGGAAAGGCCTAGGAATGGGAAGGAAGCGGCCGTGGCCTTAATTAAGGTACAGCCCCACATTTGCCTGGTGTAAAAATGGGAAATCACGGAAAATCATCTTCAGGGCTGCCGACAGTGGGATTCGAACCCACTATCTCCCAGATGCGAGCTCACAGCTGCGCGTTCCTAACCGCACGGCCTATCATTATTTTGAAAGCATAACACCCTCCCCCTATCGGTCGATTCTGGCTACGCTACTGCTACTGTGGGACAAAATTCTGTCACCTCGGTATCTCCAAAATCCATGAAAGTAGATAGTGGGGCATAAAACCGATGACCATCATACACAATGGCAAGTTTTTGCTACTAACTTATTAATACAATTCCCAGGAAATCTCATCATTTTTAGAACCTTACCATTACGCTCTTTAATAATTGTCAGATCATCAGGACACACAGGAACTAAGCCAACAGTTGAAAAATTGATCACCATTTATCACATTTCTTGGTGACACAGCTGAATAATATTGAAATGAAACAGTGTGTTGTGGGATTTCCCGACGTATACACCGCTTACTTTATTTTTCCTTTTCTACACTTTGTTCTTCAATCTGTTTTCATAATTTAGCGATAAATATACACTAACAATCTCGTCTGATTGCATGTACATTTTGTTAATGAGACATTAAATAAACTTAAATAATTCACAGCTGGAAACTTCGAAATGACCTCTTGACTAGACTAATCATGAACAGATGTTTTCAAATTAATAACATTGTTATCGTAGCAGTGTCGAGGCGAATGTAACACAGACTTTTGTTCCGAGGGTTTTACTTGCATTTCGCTTCAGAATTATGAAATACTGGGGTAGTCCATTGTGTGTCGTCTTAAAACTCAAAATTCCCGAATTCTAAGAAAAGTATTTGTAAGCGTAGGTTTCTTTAACTGAGCCAGTCTCAGAAGTCACGAGCCGGGCCAGTTCTCCTTGGTCGTGTGGTGCGCTTTGAATTCCCTTACTTTAGGTAAATCATTTTGCACAGGGTGGGTCGCAAATTTCCCGTATTTATGGAAATGGAATTATTTATGGAACAAAGGTCTGTGATGTGCTCAATATCCGTGTTTGCACGTCAAGAGTCTCAAAACTCATGAGCTAATACTCGCAGGAAATAGTATCAAAACTCAAACCAAAACCAAATCAACATTTTAATGAGTCTCAGACTGCACGACTCCGGAGAACTGGTGCCTGCGATGACCACATGAGGGATCAGGTCCGCGGTGACACACGCTGCTCTTCAACCCCGTTTTGTCCACCCACTTTTAGAATGGGATTTCTCATGTATTGTTAACAGGAATGATCACCCTATCACAGCCCAAATTCTCCTACTCTTTGCTCACTTATTATGCTTGGTGTCATCCAGTAGTGCCCAACAACATCGAATTCATTACTTCGCAAAAGAGTAAGATAAAGTTGGACATAGGATAGGTTAGGATGGATAAAATAGACTTTAATACCTACCTTGCAAATGTAAGACGTGAGGAATAGATTCGGAAGTGTTCTGTGTGGGACTGTAAGATTTAAGTAAAACACATTCATACATACTGGGACTTCAGCTTAACCTTACTCACACTGTTTTGTGTTTTGAGATTGGTGCCTAAAATTTGGTGGAGTGATGTAAATAAACACGTTTAATGTGTGCGTTCAGGGTCTCACTTTCAACTTCAGTGTATTTAAAGGTTTCGTTTTAATTGAATGTGCATTTCGCCAATCTGCTTCACAAAAATGTAATATAGATGTTTGTTCGCGCATATGCTCCAATTCTTCAGGGCGAAATATCACTCTCTTTGGTTTCTGGTTGTCCATTCTTTGAATTCGATTCCACTTTCGCAGTAGTGGTACTGGCGTATCACCATCATCAGTAGCTTGTGTGAAATCTGTGTGGTGGAACAGCGCTCACCCCACACAGAGCCACAGACGGTAA
Organism: Anabrus simplex; assembly: GCF_040414725.1. NCBI lineage: Eukaryota > Metazoa > Arthropoda > Insecta > Orthoptera > Tettigoniidae > Anabrus > Anabrus simplex. The sequence goes on from NC_090268.1 coordinate 387,456,055, forward strand.
CGACAGGGTCAGAATGCGTAATGCACTGCAAACAAAGGCGCTATCGGACAAATTGTACAAGAATATGATACATGCATTGGACAATTGGTTGATCAATTCCTATTGAATCATTATGCATGCTGGGAGGTCGGAGGGGGTGGGGGTGGAAAGAGGGTGAGGTTGGACGATTCGTGCTTAATGATGGGTAAACGTTCGTGCTTCGATTGTCCCATTCCAGCAGCATAATGCAACAGTAATAGGCTAACATGGTTGTAATTACTCTGTTCATAGGAGGAGGCAGGGGGTGACTGGATGCTGACGTCATCAGCTACCTGCATCTAATGAAATGGCAGTTAATCTAGTTGGCAACACACCTATTGTTACCTCTCTGGCCATTGAAAAGAGCAGGATCACATTTTAAGCTCTCTTCCTCCTGTGTCTTGTGCGCATATTTTATCGACTACAATAAAGGTCGTATTACACTACACATAAATCCAGTCGGATGAAATGCTTGAGCCCATTCATTAACATGAATGCCCCAAGTTGGAAGCTAAAGCGCTTTATATTTTATTTTTTCAATGGGAAAGGCAGCACTCCCTCTCAGAGCACCACGCGTAGGGAGAAAGGGGGGGGGGGAGGATTTTGTTTTAAATGCTCCCACATGTAAAATATTCAAGAATAAGCATCTACAATTTATAAATAGCCTGTGCACATTATACGTAATGAAGATTAGCTCTTTTTACAAGCCACCCAATTCGTGTAATTCCTGTTTTGTGCTGAATAGACGAGTTAACTATAAGCACCCACTTCACATCTATTATATTAAATTGAGAACACTGCCAGGCATCATTACTAGATATTGAATTTTAGATAAAATTCTATTTTATTCCTGAAAAAGTAGTTCAGTGTTAAATTGTATTAGAATTTTTGTAAGTAAGCAGTGGATTTGGAGGCACAGGAACGAAGTTGAACAGGGTAATATGTATTACAAATATAATCTCATATTTTACTCCGATGAGATAAAGCACTATGCCCTCTAATATGGGCTAGAAAAAAACTGGCAGAATGAGCGGACATCTCCTGTACAACCAGGCATCCTGAAAGTTGAGTAGTGTAAAACTTAGTGGCTTCAATCTGCCTAGGTGTGTCTGGAGTAGGCTCAACCATATCAGATGTGGCTTGGGAAGAACCAGTTCTCTTCTTCGTAAGTGCGGCGGGACAGTTAGCCCTTACTGCGACTGTGCTATCATTCCACAAACAATGAAACACATAGTGTTTGATTGCCCACTCCGCGCCTTCCCTGGAAGTCTTGAGGACCTGAACTCAGCTACTCCAGAAGCGGTGGATCAAGAGTTTATATGTACGAATCTGATCTTTCATTTGTGTGAGACATTATCATTTCTGTTACTGTACTTATGGATCTGTATTATTTTCGTTTTACGTTGTATTGCATCATACGCTAAATAAATATATAACCTATCATAAGGAACGTTCGTGAAGTGTCCCATATATACTGTTATGATTAGGGCCCGGATATTTATGACATGTCATATTTTATTTCTTGATATTCTTCTTCTTCTTCTTCTTAATCTGTTTACCCTCCAGGGCCGGTTTTTCCCTCAGTCCCACCTCTACCGCCTCAAGGGCAGTGTCCTGGAGCTTCAGATTTTGGGTCGGGGATACAACTGGGGATAATGACCAGTACCTCGCCCAGGCGGCCTCAACTGCTATGCTGAACAGGGGCCTTGTGGGGGATGGGAGGATTGGATGGGACAGGCAAGGACGAGGGAAGGAAGCGGCCATGTTGCTAGTTGTTTTACGTCGCACCGACACAGATAGGTCTTACAGCGACGATGGGATAGGAAAGGGCTTGGAGTGGGAAGGAAGCGGCCGTGGCCTTAATTAAGGTACAGCCCCAGCATTTGCCTGATGTGAAAATGGGAAACCACGGAAAACCATTTTCAGGGCTGCCGACAGTGGGATTCGAACCTACGATTATAAGTTGGATGAATGCTACACACCTAGGCGGATTTCTATACGAGCTGGAACACATTTCAATTACCTGCAGGAAGTTGAAGTGACACACTTGAACGAGCCTACCGGGTGGGTGCTTATTCCTGTGAAATATTTTAATTTTAATGAGAAGCCAGCTTTTTTACAAGTTGCTTTACGTTGCACCGACACTGATAGGTCTTATGGCGACGGTGGGGCAGGAAAGTGCTAGTAGTGGGAAGGAAGCGGCCGTGGCCTTAATTAAGTTAAGGTGTAAAAATGGGAAACCACGGAAAACCATCTTCAAAACTGCCGACAGTGGAGTTTGAACCTACTATCTCCCGAATACTGGATACTGGCCGCATTTAAGCAACTGGAGCTATCGAGCTCCCTAATACGCAGTTTCATGATACAGATTGCTGTGTCATAAGTAATCATCATAATGGGAGTCCGGCTCCATGGCTAAATGGTTAGCGTGCTGGCCTTTGGTCACAGGGATCCCGGGTTCGATTCCCGGCAGCGTCGGGATTTTTAACCATCATTGGTTCAATTCTCTGGCACGGGGACTGGGTATATGTGTCGTCTTCATCATCATTTCATACTCATCATGACGCGCAGGTCGCCTAAGGGAGTTAAATCGAAAGATCTGCACCTGGCGAGCCGAACATGTCCTCGGACACTCCCGGCACTAAAAGCCATACGCCATTTCATTTCATGATAATGGGAGAGACACGCATATGAGACAGATTAAAATCCACTCGCCTATGCAGAACAGAAGTGGTGGCATTGTAGAGTTTGGTCATTTTGTGACAGTAGCTTGTAAACAGTATAGTTGTGTAAAATAAAAGAGACAATGAATTTGAAACTTGAAATAGCTTGCTGTTATTTCGTGCTAGCTGAACTGGCCGGCCGTCCCTCCTGTACCTGCTTACCGCCGCTAATTCCTGTCGACGTGGTGCGAAAAGAGCAGACTTTGACACCCCAAAACAGGTGCTAAATATACTACTGGGCATCTAATTTTGATCTGGCTGAATAAAGTATTCCTACTGAAGTTGTTGTACCAAACACAATGAGATCTGAGACTTACAAATGGAAGGGTTTCCTTGCAAGTTCACTGTAGATTTCTGCCATAGTTTCTCCAAACACTCTTCAGTCAAGTGGTGGAACATATGCTACTTGGAGTCCTGGGACACCAGACTCATTTCTAGCGTCAACTAATTACAGTTGAACAGACTTCTAATACAATGCGGTACATCAAAGTTTCTCAGACAGTTTGTACAACACCCGCAAGTACAAGGCCTTTTAAAGTGAATTAAGAATAACAAGTTTCTAGATTTGGCCATGATGAGTGGCAGACAGAACTTTCACCCGTTTGTCGGCATCTGTTTCCTGTAATAGCAAACCCGTACTTAATAGCCTCAGAATTCTTGGACATTGTTATTGGTAGTAGTTCTTGAGGTAGAAAGTGATAATTCTTCTCTTTAACATCCGCCATTCTGTTATTGGATGATTAAAATCTGTTCTTATTGAGGTCTGTTATCTGTCGTGGGCTAAAAGTAAAGGTTATACTATAGGCTAGGGCACAATTCGCTCGCCACCACACGCGCTCAGGAAAAGTATTAGTTCAGATTAGTTCAATTTGTTATCTGGAGCCGGCAATGGCATCATCAAACGATGTCCTGGCTATCACCGGGTTTTTACTCGTAAAAAAAGAGCAGTAATACGCATGTGAAGAAGCTTGTTAATAATAATAATGTTATTTGCTTTGCGTCCCACTAACTACTCTTTTTTTCGGAGACGCCGAGGTGCCGGAATTTTGTCCCGCAGGAGTTCTTTTACGTGCCAGTAAATCTACCGACACGAGGCTGACGTATTTGAGCCCCTTCAAATACCACCGGACTGAGCCAGGATCGAACCTGCCAAGTCGGGGTCAGAAGGCCAGCGCCTCAACCGTCTGAGCCACTCAGCCCGGCAAGAAGCTTGTTAAAAGAGGTATATGGTGCAAGGAAAGGCTAAAATAAAAGTTTCGTATAAGCTTGCACTCAGGACTGAATGCAGAGCCTAATGATAGGGATAAATGTTTGAGGTTGGATGAAGAAATTTAAAACTGTTATTCTGGTTGTTCCACGCATTCAAAGAAAAATACAGTACTGTTATGTGAGTAATCGTTTCACCTCACGGGGGAAGTTCAGCGAAAAGTCTTTTGTCAATTAAGAGACAATATGTATATTTTGATTTATTAGGCTCTTTTTCTCAATTTAATGCTCGTAGGCAGCTTCTCTTTCGGCCATTTTGCGGCAATTTTACTCCTGGGCTGAGAAAGGCAGGGTTCACCTTCCTGAACAATGCTGCGAGACGCGTTTCTTCAAGAAAGTGGCCTCAGCTGTACTGAATCAACGATGGCTACACGCGCTAATGTCGGGCTGTAGCCTACAGTCTAGGACTGCGCATGGTTATCAAATGGTTTCTCCTCTCTGATCGGGCGGCCTGTACAATATGTTTTAATTGCACAGTTATCCAACCGTACACGCTCCGAACATCCCGAAGGCCATGTCTGCACAATTTTTTCTCATAGAAATTCCGAATAGTGTTGGGTGCCTTTAAATAGAAGGTTGCGACTTTCCAGATGACCCAGACATAATGTAATACGATGACGACAAATCAAATTATACAGTACAAATTTACCTGTTAGATAGAAATAAAGCAAATAGGTAGATATATCGATGGCCTAGAATGAAAACCTCGTATCTCACAAAGTTCTTCCTATCCATTACTTCCCTTAAGACTGGTTACGCCCCCCAGCCACTCATGAATACGCAGTCCATCAGAACAATGTTCGTTGTGTTCTTTATTCCTATGCGGGCGTGTGAAGGAAAATGAACCTTATCGTACCGTACTATAGGAAAGTATGTCTGCGTGACGTATTTACTGACTCCTACAGTATAATTTTATAAGGTTCATTTTCCTTTACGCATCAGCATAGGAAAATAAACCCAATGAACATTGTTCTGATGGACTGCATATTCATGTGTGGCTGGGAGGCGTGACCAGTCTTAAGGGAAATAATGGATAGCAAGAACTTTTTGAGATACGAGGTATTAAATCTAGGCCATCGATATATACTCGCATATTCTTCTTTGTTTACCTTATACATTGCGGATATTGGCTGTCATCATGGCTATCTTAGTTTTGTCCAGTACAAGTTTGACGAGTTGAGCAGAGTTCAAATTATACCATTCTCTCAAGTTCACCGACAGAAAATTTCTTCTTGTAGTAGTTCCTCTTCAACATTCTAGTTTATCTTGTACGAAGGCTGATCAACGAAGATTGAGACTGATTTCTTTTCACAGATGTTTGTTCCTCCATTTCAATGTTTACATGATCTCTTTCAAAGTAGTCCCCTCCTACTTCACTGCACTTTTTATAGCATCTTTGCCAGTCCTTGAATACATGCTGCAGACCATTCTTTGTCAGGTCCTTGAGAATCGCCTCACTTTTCTTGAGCACTGCTTCCGAGTTCTCAAATCAAATGCCCCTAAGCATAAAATCACTGAGTGTAAGATCAGGGCTATAAGATGAATCCGGTACACAGGTAATGTTGAATCGAGCCAGAAACTGCATGACGTGATTTGTGACGTGAGGCCGTGCAATGTCATGATGAAGTCGCCACCCAGTCCGAGAAAGCTCTGATCGTGCTTCCTCAGTGTAGCCAATACTGACGTGTAGTAACAGTAGTGTGAGGGGTAGCTTCATGCTGGTAAATCATTCCGTTACAATAAAAAAATATGATCACCAATACTTTTCCTGCAGATGGAACAATTTTTGCCTTTTTTGGCGATGTCCACAAAGTGCTGGCTTGTTTTCCTTCAGGATCATCATGAGGATTCAGCTTTTCGTAAGTTTTAGTGGCTGTATGGTTTAAACGAAAACAGAATTTGATTGCGCTGTACTGCTCCTCTCGCGTCACCTTCATTGTCTGGTATGCAAAATGCACGTAGCGTCTACAAAATAGAGCATTACTACCAACCTACCGATACGAGAGTGCTGCCGCCTACGGACATTATACAGCGTGTCCGAGAAGTCCCCGCACCACTAGTTTCATACGTTTCATATTATTATTTTGTTATATTATGGCAAGGACAATTGAGTTTGTTTAACTGGAGAATTCAATAGTTGTTTTATTGGTATTGGTATCCCTGCTGCTAGCGTTGTTGTCAGTCTCATTTCAGTTGTTAAGTCATGGCGGACGTGAGCGGACACAGCTACACTGTTGAGGAGCGATTAGTGGCGTGTGTGCGTGAACGAACGAGCACATACGGGGCAAACAATGACAGTGATAATGAGTGCATTTAGAGATCGTTTTGGCAAACCCCCACCTCGTAAAGCTACTCTGATTTATTGGGAGAAACGTGCGTTTGCTTCAGGCAGTGATAAAGACAGGCCGCGTAGTGGACGTAAGAAGACGCGGGAAGAAACGTGTGCTGCCGTGAGCAGTCTCCGTTGAAATCCATTCGCAAAAGAACAGCTGAACTTCAAGTACCGCGGTCAACAATGCATGACCACATTAAAAGAGATGTGAAAATGAAAGGATTTAGGCCGATGCATGTGAATGAATTATCTGACAATGACATGGAGCAACGAGTAGCAGTCTGCCGTGCTTTGTAGGAACAATTCCCAACTGCCGTGTCTCGCTCAGGAGTGTTATTTTCTGATGAATGTGCGATAGTTCATATAGGAGGAATGTGCAAAAGTTGGAAAGGAACCCCCCTCATGTTATGGTATGGGCTTGGATATCATCACGTCACTTGTGCGGACCGTACTTTTTGATGGGTATGTGAATGGAAACTCTTATTTGCATATGTTACAATCTTGGTTAATACCTCAGATTCAAGACAAGGGAATCATCGGTCATGTGTGGTTACAGCAGGATGGGGCTCCAGCACATTTGCTATTCAGGTGCGCGAGTTCCTTGATTAACAATTTCAAGGCCGCTGGATTGGCCGTGGCTCACCAACATCTCCAGCCCCGTTGAAATGGCCACCACCAAGTCCGGACCTTACCACGCCAGACAACTCATTAAGGGGAATAATCAATTTCCATGTGGCTCAACGTCGGTACACGACTAATGAAGAATTGCGCCAAAGTGTGGAGGAAGACTTTCGTTCCATAACTCCTGAGATGTTTGGAGACGGATAGAACTCTGTGTAAGGCATGATGGTGCACATAAAGAGTCCCTGGATTCATAGTTTTTATATGTAAGTACTTCACTATAAATGAAACACTGTACATAAAAACCCGTTCTTTTCAAATATTTATGTTACAGATAGGAAACTCTCACGGAAGCTACAGGAAAAAACCAGTCTCAGTCTTTGTTGATCAGCCCTCGTATTATAACTTGCAGAAGCCGATATATTTGTTCGAATAGGTGGATAATCAATTAATGTTTTCTGCCAATATTTGGTATATTAAGTCGTTTCTTACAACTAACTAACAATATTAAACGAATTGTCTTTAACAAATAAATATCTGGCACTTAACTGACTGGGCAGGGTAGAGTAAGTTCAGAGAGCCCCGGCTCGGATTCGCAGCTGCTTTGGGGATTTAACAGTGTCTGGGTACTTCCTCCAGTTAGGCGCTGAGTACTTGTGTTGCATGTTAATACACATCTTCATTTATCATGTCAGCATGTCATGCCATCAACTCCCACAGAAATACACAATAGTGAATACATCTCTCCACATAGGGTTGGAGCCAGGAAGAAGAGGGATAACGTTTTCTTCTTCATGTGCCACCTCCTCTTAGAAAGTTTTACAAGTTGCAGGCGTGAATTAATCACTGGGACATACACGTATCCCACGATTTCATGTTGTGCAGCCTGTTTCGTGATTTTCGCTGCGTTCAGAATTTCCTTTCTCTTTATATAATTTTCTAATAACGTCGGTGATCCGGACTATTCAGCTCAACCGCAGAATCTTCCTGTGCTTCCAAATTTCAAAGGATTCCAATTTTGCCACTACATTCTTTTTCAAGATCCATGTTTTCATTCCGTATAAAAGCTTCGAAAAATACATAGAGCCCCAAAAGTATAAATTCTTCATGATGACTGAGGTTCCTGAAGTAGAAACTTTTTCTCATTTTATTGAACACAATTTTGGTTTGGCATATTCTTGTCTTTATCTTGTAGGTATAATCATTGTTATTTTTCAATATTATTCTAACATATTTGTATTTCTGCAAGTTTTGAATTATTTTCTTATTAATGATTAGGTTCTGTACCTGCTGTGATTTAGATATTACCATAAATCTGATCTGGTTTTGTTGACATTAATTGCTTAGTCGAATTCCTCACCAGTTCCCACGACTCGGTTGGTCAGACGCGGCAGATCTTCAAGATTTTCTGCCTACAATAAGATGTCATCTGTAAATCTTATGTTGTTAGAAAAATAGTTTCCGCATTAACATTGACTCCTGCCATTTATTCTTCCTGGTTTGACGGCAGTGAAGGAGGTTGAAAGATAATAACAAGAATTCCACTAGAATTGCACAAGACCACCTTTTTGGCCAGGAAGACAAACTATAATTGTTTAGATTATCATTTCGAATGTATTTCATAATTTAGACGAGATTCCAACTACGGCCACCTTAGCGGTAACGGTAAATTGGTTATCGCACCCCCACATACATTGAGTACTCGCGAGTGTCGAGTAAGATATCCCAAACGCCTTGCATTAGCGAGTTTCAATACAGAAGAACAAGGACGCTGTCCAGTATTTCCTCTCCAGACTAAAGCAGTAACGTTTCGAGCACGCCAATTCTATTTCCTGCTTGATCATTTTCGTGCGAGGTGAGAGTCACGCGGGCAGGAGTTTGGTTGACAAGAGAGGGGCGACAGACATCGATCATGTTAACTGTGTCACGTCAATAGGAGAGCGTGTTCTGGTGTTTGTATCCAAACTTGCATATACACTGACTGACAGAGCAAATGCAACACCAAGAAGGAGTGGTTCGAAAGGGATGAAAGTTGGGGAAAAAACAGAGACGGCACGGACGAATAATTGATGTTTATTTCAAACCGATATGCAGGTTACACAATGCGCACGGCTTCGACTCAGTAGGATGTAGGACCACCGCGAGCGGCGATGCACGCAGAAACACGTCGAGGTACAGAGTCAATAAGAGTGCGGATGGTGTCCTGAGGGATGGTTCTCCATTCTCTGTCAACCATTTGCACGGTTGGTCGCCCGTACGAGGCTGGGGCAGAGTTTGCAAACGGCGTCCAATGAGATCCCACACGTGTTCGATTGGTGAGAGATCCGGAGAGTACGCTGGCCACGGAAGCATCTGTACACCTCGTAGAGCCTGTTGGGAGATACGAGCAGTGTGTGGGCGGGCATTATCCTGCTGAAACAGAGCATTGGGCAGACCCTGAAGGTACGGGAGTGCCACCGGCCGCAGCACATGCTGCACGTAGCGGTGGGCATTTAACGTGCCTTGAATACGCACTAGAGGTGACGTGGAATCATACGCAATAGCGCCCCAAACCATGATGCCGCGTTGTCTAGCGGTAGGGCGCTCCACAGTTACTGCCGGATTTGACCTTTCTCCACGCCGACGCCACACTCGTCTGCGGTGACTATCACTGACAGAACAGAAGCGTGACTCATCGGAGAACACGACGTTCCGCCATTCCCTCATCCAAGTCGCTCTAGCCCGGCACCATGCCAGGCGTGCACGTCTATGCTGTGGAGTCAATGGTAGTCTTCTGAGCGGACGCCGGGAGTGCAGGCCTCCTTCAACCAATCGACGGGAAATTGTTCTGGTCGATATTGGAACAGCCAGGGTGTCTTGCACATGCTGAAGAATGGCGGTTGACGTGGCGTGCGGGGCTACCACCGCTTGGCGGCGGATGCGCCGATCCTCGCGTGCTGACGTCATTCGGGCTGCGCCTGGACCCCTCGCACGTGCCACATGTCCCTGCGCCAACCATCTTCGCCACAGGCGCTGCACCGTGGATACATCCCTATGGGTATCGGCTGCGATTTGACGAAGCGACCAACCTGCCCTTCTCAGCCCGATCACCATACCCCTCGTAAAGTCGTCTGTCTGCTGGAAATGCCTCCGTTGACGGCGGCCTGGCATTCTTAGCTATACACGTGTCCTGTGGCACACGACAACACGTTCTACAATGACTGTCGGCTGAGAAATCACGGTACGAAGTGGGCCATTCGCCAACGCCGTGTCCCATTTATCGTTCGCTACGTGCGCAGCACAGCGGCGCATTTCACATCATGAGCATACCTCAGTGACGTCATTCTACCCTGCAATTGGCATAAAGTTCTGACCACTCCTTCTTGGTGTTGCATTTGCTCTGTCAGTCAGTGTATTTTGATGCGATGTAAACACTGCATCGTTTTCTGTACCCTCCCTTTGTATTCCACTGAAGAATCCACCGATTAATGACGGAAAAATATTGTTGCGAGGCGGAGGGAGAAATGCTATTGGAGCATATACAGTATAAACTTATAGCCCAAACTACATAAATCCCGTAAGTTATTTCCTGAATGTTTTTTTAAATTACAATTGAAGTTAAGTTTCCATATCAAGCAGGAATAAAGGATATTACTAGCAAAACGTAATCATTTTGATAATAAAATATACAATTATATCATGACAATAATTAATGCAACACTTACATCAAAGTAAAATTTCGCAGCATCAGTAACCCGAATTGAATTATACTGTAACCGAGCTCGATAGCTGCAGTCGCTTAAGTGCGTCCAGTATCCAGTATTCGGGAGGTAGTAGGTTCGAACCCCACTGTCGGCAGCCCTGAAAATGGTTTTCAGTGGTTTCCCATTTTCACACCAGGCAAATGCTCGGGCTGTACCTTAATTAAGGCCACGGCCGCTTCCTTCCCGCTCCTAGCTCTTTCCTGTCCCATCGTCGCTATAAGACCTATCTGTGTCGGTGCGACGTAAAGCAACTAGCAAAAAAAAAAATATGTACTATAGATATGAAGGCACTGTTCAGCATGACACTCACCCAGGTAACATCACATTCAAGCAATATACCGTCGGTGATGAAACCAAACATTGTATGCCACAACTGTTCCTAATCATTATTATCCTTAAGACTTTCTGAGTCTTCCCCCTCACATACGGATAGGAAGAGCATTGTGACATACGAGGTTATGTCGTCAACGACGATATATATTCTCAACAAAATCGGAGGCATCTGCATGGCATCCTAGGTCAGGGATGGCGAACCTCTTCCAAATAGTGGTTTATTATTTTCAACTGTCCACTGTTCCACTAGTTATTTTCCCTTGACACGGCTACAAACCACGCCCCCGCCACTCCTGATTTCCATCCCTAATTCCAAATTATGTTTCATAGTATGTTATTACATATTCGCTCACCCACATGAGTCAATTAGTGAAGTTCGACGTTTGTGTGGTTGCCAGCAGCGCGTAATATTTCTTAGTGTGTAACTTTACTGTTTTGAATTTTGTAAGACGAAGAGTTGCCAAGAGATTATCCCAATTTCCAGATTTGGAGAAACTATCTCACTTAATTTCAAACCCTCATAAATAATACATTTGATTGCATGTTTCTTGGTCGTGTTTGCCAATACTGCAAATATACATTTTTAAATGTGTAAGTTTTAAGAATACCGAGCTCGATAGCTGCTGTCGCTTAAGTGCGGCCAGTGTCCACTATTCGGGAGATAGTAGGTTCGAACCTCACTGTCGGCAGCCCTGAAAATGGTTTTCCGTGGTTTCCCATTTTCACACCAGGCAAATGCTGAGGCTGTACCTTAATTAATGCCACGGCCGCTTCCTTCCCACTCCTAGCCCTTTCCTGTCTCATCGTCGCCATAAGACCTATCTGTGTCGGTGCGACGTAAAGCAACTAGCAAAAAAAAAAGTTTTAAGAATACCTAACATAAGCGCCTATTGTTACACTCTTTGTCATTATTATTAGACACAGAAATCAAAGATACTAATATTGTTAAAAGGCTTTAAGTGAAATATCGTTCTGAACTTCAATGTGAAACTTGTTGCTGAATCTTAGTAGCCACGTCATTTATGTTAGGTTTATAACTTGTCTTCAATAATACAGAAGGAGCACTTAAGTCTGAACCAAGACGGTTTCTAACTGCTGACTTTATTGACTTTACAATGTTCATTGTAGAAAATAGCTACTTGCAGGAGTATAATGACCCAAACAAAGTATGTACCACTTAAGCAAGTTTCTTCATGGCCTAAAATATTTGTGGAATGCTGTTTCACTGTTCAAGTATTAATTTCTCCGGCCTCTAGAGAGAATATTCACCATGAACAGCACACTCGATTATCACCAAGTTGTACGAATTTGTTCACCCATGTACTTCTTTCTTGAAATTCAGTCAACTCCATTTCTGACCACTCAAAAAAATATCAGTGATTTGTGCAATATATAAGGGTTTGAAATTAAGTGCGATAATTTCTCCAAATCTGGAAATTGGGATAATCTCTTGGCAACTATTTGTCTTACAAAATTCAAAACAGTAAAGTTACACCTTAAAGAAATTACGCGCTGCTGGCAACCACACAAACCTCGAACTTCACTAATTGACTAATGTGGGAGAGCGAATGGATCGCCAGCCGCATCTGACATTTGTCTCCCTTGATTTCCGGACCTATCAGTGTTGCAGTGTTGCCATAATGCACGTCCGAATGGAATTATAATTTAGATTTTGTTATTTATGTAACTTATAGTCTATAGTACAAGACGTACATAAAAAACGTTATGATGTTCATGTGGTGTGCCACCGAAATCATGTTCCCGTGTCATATAGTGACACGCGTGGCATAGATTCGCCATCCCTGTCCTAGGTAATCACACAGATCCAGGAAACTTTTTTTTTTTTTGCTAGTGGCATTACGTCGCACCGACACGGAGAGGTCTTACCCCGCGACGATGGCATAGGAAAGGCCTAGGAGTTGGAAAGAAGGGGCCGTGGCCTTAATTAAGGTACAGCCCAGCATTCGCCTGGTGTGAAAATGGGAAACCACGGAAAACTATTCAGGTCTACCGACAGTGGGATTCGAACCCACTACATCCCGGATGCAAGCTCACAGCCGCGTTCCCCTAACTGCACGGCCAACTCGCCCTGTGATCCAGGAAACAAATAAATAGTTCAGGTTATAAGGAAGCAACAATAAATGAACGAAAGTTATTTTGGAATAATTAATTCGATATGATAATGTATACTTGGGGACAAAACATAACGACAACTCTCCAGCGGCAGCCCGGTGTCTATTAGCGGATTACTAGCGGCTCATTGCTATTAACACTGATTGTGAAGATGGCTGTATAAAACTTGCAGGTGAAATTCATTTTATATCGCATTCTGGAACGCATAAAAGTTCAAAATACGGGATGGTAGGTCTGAAGCAACATTTACGAGCTCCAAAATGTAGGCCTCTGGCCTCCCATGCATTAATAGGCAACTTACACCTATTACTAAGGCGAGAAATGCATGGAAGGTACTTTGACACCTTTTAGTCGTTCACCTTCGCCCATTACTGAATGTGTAACCATTTTGATGGTTGAGTCCAGAACAAGGGCTCTTATCTTTTTACCGTTGATTGTTACTATATGTGCTCTACGATGACTGCCATCCTCAGATACACAATACTTTTTAATTCACATTCCAGACAGTTTTACGGAGGGATAGAGATGGAAGAATGTACGCCCTTCGTGAAGAGTGCTATGAAGTGACTCCCCAGTTGGGAAAAATCCGGGCACATGACCGAATGTCTCAGCAGCTTCAACACCAGAATGTCGGAAAATAATTTTGTGTAGGCTTCTGTCTGGTACAAGTCTTGCATTTTGCAAGTAGGTAGTTTGGTGAGTTTACGAAATTATATAAAAACTTTCGTTTACACCATAAACAGCGAATGAAAGAAGTGCGAATGCAGTCGTCCTGCTTTCAGTGAGGAATTCCTTCCATAAAAGAAGCAATCGATTGGGATAGTTTCCTTGTAAGTGCCGAGGTTAAGCTGGGTTCACATGGTGCGAGTGGACTAGCATGATGCGTGCGCATCTCCTGGCCAGCTACTCGCATGTAATGGGTGTTAACACGACGTTGTACTCGCGTCTGAATTAAGATGGCGAACCTCGCAAGGGAAGGGATATCTGCTGTCGCTGATATGTTAATTGTCAAGTTAGTGAATAGTGTTGCAAAAATAAAAAGAAACAAAAAAGAAATGTGGGCGCGAGAGTGAATTCTACGACGTAGTGCAGTCGGTGCGTAGACATTACTTTTATAAATCACTTAACGACTCATTACTATCCAGTTCGCTCAGTTTCTACAGACGATTAAAGTACAAATACTGAAACGCGACAGAAATATGAGAGCGGCTTCACCTGCCCGTCTGAAACTCCAGTTCACACTACCGTATTTGGTAATAATAAATAATAATGTTATTTGTTTTACGTCCCACCAACTACTATTTTACGGTTTTCGGAGACGCCGAGGTGCCGGAATTTAGTCCCGCAGGAGTTCTTTTACGTGCCAGTAAATCTACCGACACGAGGCTGACGTATTTGAGCACCTTCAAATACTACCGGACTGAGCCAGGATCGAACCTGCCAAGTTGGGGTCAGAAGGCCAGCGCCTTAACCGTCTGAGCCACTTGGCCCGGCACCGTATTTGGCGAACTGTGACTGCCTCAGATATTTGCAGTCTTTATATTAAGTTCCGAAGACTACAATATCCAAGTTTTTACCAGCTGTGTTGGATGCGATCTATATGCACCGAAGGATTAGCATGTTCGCATGTATATTTATTAAGATGGGTCAGAGAATATAACACATTGTTAAACATTGACTCAGCCCGGCAATATTGAATGGTTTACAATGTAGGTATTATATCCTTTGACCCTTCAATAGTCCGCGTCTGTGGTATAGTGGTTAGCGTGACTAGCTGCCACCCCCGGAGGTCCGGGTTCGATTCCCGGCTCTGCCACGAAAATTTGAAAAGTGATACGAGGGCTGGAACGGGGTCCACTCAGCCTTGGGAGGTCAACTGAGTAGAGGTGGGTTCGATTCCCACCTCAGCCATCCTCGAAGTAGTTTTCCGTGGTTTCCCACTTCTCCTCCAGGCGAATGCCGGGATGGTACCTAACTTAAGGCCACGGCCGCTTCCTTCCCTCTTCCTTGTCTATCCCTTCCAATCTTCCCGTCCCTCCACAAGGCCCCTGTTCAGCATAACAGGTGAGGCCGCCTGGGCGAGGTACTGATCATCCTCCCCAGTTGTATCCCCCGACCAAGAGTCTGAAGCTCCAGGACACTGCCTTTGAGGCGGTAGAGGTGGGATCCCTCGCTGCGTCCGAGGGAAAAACCGAACCTGGAGGGTAAACAGATGATGGTGATGATGATGATGACCCTTCAATAAACGATAGGTGACAACGGAGTAATAAATAAATAAATAAATAAATAAATAAATAAATAAATAAATAAATATAACACTTTACTAAGTTGGTGATTGCTTGTCGTAATCATTACTCCATTCTATCAGGGATGTTAAACCATTGAATTGTCGGTGAATAAATTTCTTGCGTGATGTGCATGGCTTCTTGTATTCCTTGATTGTTAATAGCTTTTGTCTGTACGTGCTACAAATATTTTTGATCTTTCGTTGATTTCTTCGACGCCTACCCCAGAAATATTAATTTTTTCAGCAATCCGTAGCAACGCTGAATCCCTAGCTTCTTTTATTTTATAAGTGGGAAGCCTAGCATTCCACAACACTTCTTCAGATTCGTATAATTGTACAAATTTTATTGTCTGCGTACCGCTCCACTTCCTTCCTTGCACCGTCTTCAAGCTTTCTTGAATCTCTTACTCACTTGTAGAAAGTTGGGCATGGTCGGAGTTGACCCGCTTCCCTCAAACTCAAGCAACTGGACTCGCATCAACTGTTCACATGATGCGAGTGACTGGCCAAACATGCGCACGCCTCATGCGAGTCCACTCGCACCGGGTGAACCCAGCTTTACGGAGAGTGGAAGGTGACATACCTTGGTTAATTGGGTTTCCAAAGACCCCTTGGAATAATTAAGCGGGGAATTCTTCAAGGCAGTATTATTGTACCTTTATGTTTTCTTATATATAAATGATATGAGTAAAGAAGTGGAATCAGAGGTAAGGTTTTTTTGCGGATGATGTTATTCTGTATAGGCCTAGAGTAATAAATAAGTTACAAGATTTTTTTTTTTTTTTGCTAGTTGCTTTAAGTCGCACCGACACAGATAGGTCTTATGGCGACGATAGTTACAAGATTGCGAGCAACTGCAACATGACCTCGATAATGTTGTGAGATGGACAGTAGGCAATGGTATGGTGATAAACGGGGTTAAAAGTCAGGTTTGAGTTTCACAAATGGGAAAAGTCCATTCAGTTTTAATTGCTGCGGGTAAAAGATCTTTTTGGGAATCATTGTAAGTATTTAGGTGTTAATATAAGGAAAGATCTTCATTGGGGTAAACGCATAAATAGGGTTGTAAATAAAGAGTACAGATCTCTGCACATAGTTATGAGGGCGTTTAGGGGGTTTGTAAGGATGTAAAGGAGAGGGCATATACGTCTCTGATAGGACTCCAGCAAGAATATGGTTCCAGTGTATGGGACCCTCACCAGGATTACCTAATTCAAGAACTGGAAAAATCCAAAGAAAACCAGCTCGATTTGTTCTGGGTGATTTCCGACAAAAGAAGACGAGCTGCTCGACTAAGTGGTATGTTCCGAGCTGTCAGCGGGGAGATGGCGTGGAATGACATTAGTAGACGAATAAGTTTGAATGACGTCTTTAAATGTAAGAAAGATCACAATATGAAGGTAAAGTTGTAATTCAAGAGGACAAATTGGGGCAAATATTCTTTTATAGGAAGGGGAGTTAGGGACTGGAATACCTTAGCAGGGGAGATGTTCAATAAATTTCCAATGTCATTGAAATCATTCAAGAAAAGGCTAGGATAGGGAGTCTGACACCTAGGCGACTGCCCTAAATGCACTTCGGTATTGATTGATTGATTGATTGATTGATTGATTGAACTTATGGTGAATTTCAGTGTTGTTTGGAAGCTCCAGAATTCCGTTCTGTACGTCATGATGTCATCCATAAATATATTAAAGGAGATTGAGAGGACATGGAATGTTTTGCTTCCCATTATGGAAGCCTGAAAATCTTTCTTCGAAAAGTGGGGTTTTAAAATATATTGCATTGTTATGTGTTACTACTTGCACTGCCACTACAGGCACACGTGCCTTGGGTCGGCCGCCCTTGAAGAAGGCAAACGTGGCAATGAATAATGTGTACACGATATCTCAAGTGATGTGCTGCATGCGTGAACAAGGATTAGAGATACGCCTTAGCGGCAAGGTCGCACACACATATTGATATCAGTCGAATATTTACATACTGAGAGGCAGCCATTAACAATGCCACGCAATGTGCAATTCACAAGATTAATAACTTAGATTAATGGCACGTAATAAAGTACAGTAGGTCTGCTCTTGTAAGTGTAATTGTGCGTGGTATGGACTTTCAAACCTTCTCATCACCGCCGGCAGTAGTTTATGATAGATTCGTAATACCCACGGAGAAGATGGTGTGTGAAATAAGCAGTGATAAATATAATTAGCTTTTTATCATCTGATAATAAGTAAATTGAATCATAAATGTTTCAGCTGCTCGTATCGTCGACTAGATAATAACGTACCCGCTTTACGACGATCATTTCTTGTTAATTGAAGAACTGTATTGTGGTGCAAGTTACTACTTAAGATCTTTTATATCCTTGTACCTGACCGCAATATGAAGAAACACTTCAATTAGCAACTTGTCTGACCTTCACGAGACAAACTTACAATTATTGAGTGAGTTGACTGCTTGATGCGGGCTGCAAAGCTGTAATTCTATTCAGCAAGTCGGGGCCTGGGTTCAAACACGAACATCGGCAGCCCTGAGGATGGTTTTATACAGTTTCCTATTTCGAGCAAGGCAAATGCTATTTTGTTAAGAAGAAAAGTCCACTTTTAACGTGGAGGTGTTTTTGGGCTGGGGTTCTATCCGGAATTAGCGCCATACCAGGCGGTCCACGAGCACCGTACTTTCTACTTATAAATGTCCCGCATGCACAAATGATGAATGGTGTCTACTAACTTATTTTTATAGGAGCACTATTGCCAGGAGGCAGGTTACATCAGAATATGAAGAGATAACAACCGGACGGTCGCTCGCAGCATGTTCCTCAGCGCTACACGTCTAATGCAACCCCTTTGCATTAGTAAATCTCGTTTTCTGTCGCATTGTACTGGGCTGGTGTATGGTACAGCATCACTATATTTGCTGTGTGGATATCGGCAATGGCTAGTGTGCTCAGCAACGATGAATGCACAGACATCATTTTGATGTAAAGATCCAAACAGACGTCTGCCTTCTACACACGTATTTCGCTGAACAGTATTAGTTTTTGTTTCACACCAACAACTCCTTTGTAGAGTGGAATGTCTACACGTGTATAAATTAATAAGATATTCAATTTCCTATTTCTGCATCACAAATGCACCCTGTTATGGAGTGCGTGCAGTAAAATGACTGCTATTTGTTTCACAACATCCAGAATACAGCAAGTTGTAGAGCTCCTTCCAAATCAAGTTATTAGGCATCCCATACATCACTATTGCATGCGGGACATTTGTAAGCAGAAAGTACGGCGCTCGTGGGCCGCCTGGTATAGCGGCGGATTGTTTTTCCGCAAAACACATATCTTTACCGCAAAATATTAGAGATATAAAGTATACAATAGCATACATTTAAAACTGGCAGCGCAGCACACTTCTTGCCCCGGTGAAACACTTGTCCTAGAGTGCGATAAATTGGAACCGATGTGAAATGTGCAGTAATGGTAATTCGCCACGTTGATATTTGTCCCACAATTCAATAGCAACACGAAGATATTCACGGCCACGTCTGTTAAAGCACAGACAAGTTTCTCTTTGCAATTGCTTTAAAGCTTCTTGTAAAATTGTGCATAGAAGGATGGGGTTGTGTAAAATTATTGTTTTAAATGACGGATGAAACGGCTCCACACCATTTGTAGTTCTGATTTCATCTTTGGTACACTAGCCCCTAAATTAGGGGAAAATTTAGCGTCTTCACTTACATGGTTTTCAAGTACATAGTCTAAAAAATGTAACTGATTTTCATCGGGAGCAATACTATGGAACTATACGAACGCATCCCAGAATGTGCTTGGAGGTAGACATCTTCTGCGATAGTGAAAAAGTCTTTTTTTGCGGCAATGAAAATTCATTTTTGCGGAATTTCTCTTACTTACGTTTTTGGGCATTTTCTATCCACCCATACTGTATATAGATGCTCGGTTATTTTGCTTGTAAGAGCTGCATGACTGAAACATTGCTCTCTCTCAAGTGGTGTTATACCCGTTATAATAATAATAATAATAATAATAATAATAATAATAATAATAATAATAATAATAATAATAATAATAATAATAATAATAATAATAATAAACATTTAAAACTGGCAGCACAGCACACTTCTTGCCCCGGTGAAACACTTGCCCTAGAGTGGGATAGATAATAGTAATAATAATGATGATAATAATAATAATAATAAATATTATTATTATTCTTTCTTTCTTAATCTGTTTACCCTCCAGGGTTGGTTTTTTCCTCGGACTCAGCGCGGGATCCCACATCTACTTCTCAAGCGCAATGGTGTCCTGTAGCGTGAGACTTTGGGTCGGGGATACAATTGGGAAGGAGGATCACTACCCCACCCAGGTGGCCTCATCTCATATGCTGAACAGGGGCCTTGCGGGGGGGGATGGAAAGATTGGAAGGGATAGACAAGGAAAAGGGAACGAACCGGTCGTGACCTTAAAAGTTAGGTACCATCCTGGCATTTGCTTGGAGGAGAAGTGGGGAACGAAGGAAAACCACTTAGAGGAGGCTAAGGAGGGATTGGAACCCACCGTCTACTCAGTTGACCTCCTGAAGCTTTGTGGATCCCATTCCATCCTTCGTACCACTTTTCAAATTTCGTGACAGAGCCGGGAATCAAACCCGAGGTTCCTGGGGTGGCAGCTACTCACACTATCTACTACACCACAGAGGTGAACATTATTATTATTATTCTTCTTCTTCTTATTATTATTATTATTAATATTATTATTATTTGATGACACTTATTAATTGTATTCACTCCATTAACAGTTAAAGGTAATGTGGACAATGCTCATATTTATTATTTTATGTAAATTATGTTTTTCTTCATATTTTTGGATGATTTTCTCGCTCATTTTAAGTATTTTTTGAAGAGTTTCAGGTCATATCGCAGCTTTTTTTTGGTATTTAGTCTATTAGGTCATCAAAATTCGCGCCCTGAATTGATCATCGCATGTGGTGAGCTATCGCAGTAGAAGTAGCTTAAGTCACAGAGTGAATTAAATGCGTGTCATGCTACTCTAATGATGTATTTTGCGTTCATATTCTTAATAGTTGCAAATAGAGAATTGTAAATATGCATAGGTAATTCAAAGAGTCTTCTACTGTGCGAAACAATCCTGTAGTGTAGATCCGCTCGCTTCCTACAGACGGCGCGCCGTATTCTTCTCCACCTCTTCGACCGAAGCGACCACTACCCCTTGACCAGAATTCTGACTTTCGGAGACAGTAATCCATCATAGTCAAATTTTGAGAATATACGGAGGATGGAGAAGGACAGGTGTATCTTGGAGCGACCGTCATTTTGGGGTGTTTTCGTGATGGGAAACCCAATTCTGTCCTTGCATTTTTACTTCTGACTGCAACACGAAGACGCCAGAGAATGGCAACATACTGCATCCGTTAGACATCAACGGCAGAACGTTGAGATACCTCAGGGGTGCTTATTAAGGATTTAGCAAGCTTGATTGACACGTCTAAGGATGTGGCATATGACAAAGGCAAACTGAATAAAATTGAAACATTGGCATGGTTTATTCAAACATAAGAAAAGGGGCCGATGACCTTAGATGTTAGGCCCCTCTATCATCAA
Organism: Anabrus simplex; assembly: GCF_040414725.1. NCBI lineage: Eukaryota > Metazoa > Arthropoda > Insecta > Orthoptera > Tettigoniidae > Anabrus > Anabrus simplex. The sequence continues at coordinate 387,477,142 of NC_090268.1, forward strand.
CATTAGAAATTTATTATTTGTCATCCTTTCTAGCTATGATGATGAAAATGATCGTTAATTAGAAAATTAACTGTTCTTGAGGTACAGAAAAATAGATCAAATTGGATGGTACATTTAATCTCTTTCCTATTTCGCCCTAACAAATTCGTAATTACACATTCTATTCGACTGATATTTAAGCAAAAATGCTATATTCAATTAAATGGAAAAGATCTGGGTTCTCACGATCAATCTGAAAATAAGAGGAAAAGAAGAAAAATTTAATTAGTAAGAAAATCGTACTAGATCACAATCATTCTATTCAAAATATGAATTTACCGTAATTGTTCACGGACATAATTTGATGCGATAATGATCTTTTAAAACTGATCCGCCATACAGGATTAATTTAAGAAAATTAAATACAAACACACATTAATAATCATAATCATCATGACGGTGAGTTATACCAATGACGCGGGTATTCATCTAGTAAAGCTACGGATTTGTGATTGTGTTTGAGCATAGCGGTCATTTCACGTTTTCTCTAATTTTGTAAATGTTGTAATATATTGTAGATACTGTGTTGGGATTAGAGTTGTAGCTTTGGTGTGTGTTAGTTATAGTGATATCATCACATATTTCTATTGTTTCACATGTGTTATATTGGGGACTAAGCAGCGCCATTTTTCTACATTTCTGCGTCTAGATTTGCACTGTGGTGTTGTCGGATTTTAGATTCTGTTTAATTCAGGTGGACCATTTAAAGTGACGTTTCACTACTTGAATTTATTTCTTTAATTTAATTGAACCAGAGATAAATGGAATAATGAATAGATAATTATTCCATTGCGTAGATTCAGTTTCAAAAGAACATTATCGCATCAAATCATGTCTGTAAGCAATCACTAAATCATCCAAATTTGCTTGACAGAAGACCGTATATTGAAACTACTGCATAGCAGAATATGAGAATTTCTTGACTACACCATTGTACAAGACCATTTAATAACTATAAATACATTAACTAACCCACTACTGAACTGATTATTTACTGCAATATTTGAGTCGACTTAGCTTTCGGTGTCTTCTTCAAACTGGACGATGACGACGTTGAGATGGGAGAATGCCAACCGTAATCGTAGCATTGGGGATAATTAATCATCTCATTTCAAACATTACGGAAGTATTACCGAATTCAAAACACAATTTTATTATCACACAAAATTCACTCCACATGACGTGCGTCTTTGTAATATCAGGATCACTGATGATAAAAATGTACTATATTTTATTATTAGGAGAATGAGCATTATCTTCTAATTGCCATATTTATTTATAACACCACTCTCCTGCTAAATTCGACATAGTCAGTAACATGCCTTTCATCCCTCTCGTAATTTCGCTGGCACACTTCTCCTTCTTCTTTCTTTTCAAAAAACGGGATTATGAATTAGCTGCCGACACAGGTCTGTAGTATCGTGGCGTAAATCAGATAACCAGAAATAAATAAATATAAACGTAGTAACTCGTCAAATGAAAGCGGCACGTGTGCCAAGTCCACTGACACAAAGATATACCACTCAGTCGTATTAAAGCACACTATCAGGCCTATCGAAACTGTCACAATACGTCTCTTTTGTGATATTTATACCCTCATCAATGAACGTAAAATGTAGACCTACTAGTTCATGGAATCGAACACTTGAGTAATAACTATTCCCTTACGCCTTGAACCAACTACGCAGATAACGCAGAGAAATTGCCTACTCTGCAAGGCGATGCCTGCCGAAGTTCGATTACTTTTTTGACTGGTGATGTGTATGTATGTTACTAACATTAAGCTGTGTTAAAATAACGTGAATTTCTGCGTTATACTACTTTTAACGTCAAACTGACTCATCACTTCTAAATAGTTTATTTCCTTTCCTTAATTTGCTCTATTTTAGGGAAGAGATGCTCCGTGTATTCTTCCCATAAGAACGCACCTATATTTGAGTCTGGCATATAAGAACGGTTCTTCAGTGCGTTTAATGATATGACCTAGGTTCGAATCTCAACGGATCTAAGGAAGAGATTTTCACCTAAAGAATCTCCAGGCGTCAAGAAGGGTGTCTGTTCTTAAAACCGCTGCCAGAACAAAAAAATAAGCCGTTGTAACTCCAATGACTCTAGAACTAATCTGTCATAAGTTGACGAAAATTAAATTCTTTCGGGGAGTTGTGAGCGGTTTCCCCAGTGCACCCTTGTTACGTTCCACCTAATTTCAAGATGACCAGTTTTCTAAATCACAGCTAGGCCTACTACTAATAGTAGATAAAGGCAATATATTTCAGTGCGTTAATTTTTATGAACTGATGACCAGCGAAGGTACAGTCAGGAATGTAGGCCGACTGGTTGATTGCGGGAAATAACCTATATTTTTATCTTTAAAAAGTCTGTGCACAAAAATGTATTTTCCAGAAAAAGAGCGAGCGGGATGGTTACGTAGTTAATGTCGCCTAGCTGGGAGCTTTCATTCTGGAGATGGTGGATTCGAATTCCTCCGTCGGCAGCCCTAAAGATGGTATTCCGTCATTTCTCATTTTCACGCCAGACTGTATCTTAATTAAGACCACGGCCGCTACCTTCCCAATTATATCCCTTTCCCAGCCTTGTCTCGCCGAAAACCTCCGATGCGTTAGTGCGACGTTAAATCACTAGCAAACAAAACAAAAAAACAAAACAAAAAAAAAACAACCTTCAACTACGTCACCACTCTGAGGAATGTCGGGCCTTTCCCGGCGCAAGTACTGCTCAAGGGCCCATTCAGGTTCCTGTTTCCATAATTCGATGTTTATAAATGACTGATTGACTAATAATTTATTATACTAGACGAGAGAGAGTGAGAGAGAAGGAGTCATGCCTTGCAGGAAAATTCTTGCTCTTGTAGTGACACCAAACCATTAATTAACACTTGAGGAAACACACGTAGGTTGGTTGTTGTAATTGAGAATTTCACCTTCTGGAACAACAGCTATTTGCAGTCAGTCGACACTAAGTATTCAGAAAGTGGGTGGCCTTCAGCGAATAATAATAATAACAACACAGCAATGTGATAATATGACAATATTACACCACACCACAGCACACGCTTTAAGACAAGGCCGCAAGCCGAAAGCGTACCTGTACGAGAAGGAAAAACACATTTTCTTCCACTTATTATAAGAGCCTGTCGGGGCAGATACGACATTTTATCTTCGTCATTGGCAATCACTCGCAAGCGGGTGTGATAGTCTTCCTACTGATGGGTTTTCAGATGGCTTACAACCACGTTCGCGATGTGCACACTCTACTACAATTGTGACTGACAAATATTGAGGATTTAGTTGGTAACTGGCTGTTATTACTCAGAATTTCTTTACTATTCCTCCTAGAGAGCTGTTCCTTGCAGGGTGATTCTCTACTCTTCCAATAGTGTCATCAGTAGAGTCCGGATTATTAGGTTCTGATAGGTTAGAATGCAAATATACTTTAGCCAGTAACAAGTATACCCTACACTGTACAACGGTTATGCTATGAGATTTGCATAGATATTAGGAGTACAGCCTATAGAACTCCTTGAATTGATGCTACTCTTCCTACATTATGGTACAACGGGTTGCATGACACTTCCTACAAATCAAATTACTTTGCATTCTAACCTCTCACCACCTAAAAATCCGAGGTCTAGTCATCAGTTAAGGATGCCACTTCTCCAAGTTGGGTGGTCCAGAGAGCATGTTTCCGAATTGTCAATAAGCATGTTACGCTAGTTTATGGTGGATTTGAGGCAATCTTCTCCTTCGAATGAGGTAGCTACCTTTGCTTAGTTTGGGCTATATTTCTTGTTTTGGGACACATTGATCGGGAATGCTGGCTGTGTATCCAATCTAGCGAAGTTGACGTTTGGCTGGGATTGCTCATACAATCGGCCTCCTACAGAATGCTGACATTTGTCCTGCTAGGTAATTCTCAAGATGTTTCTGAAGCCATCTTTGGTGGAAGATTTCAAGTATATTTAAGTGGCACCTGTATGTAGTTATGTCTCACATCCATATAAAAGAGGCGAGATTACAACGAATTCGTGCACGAGAAATATGGTGACGCTATTGATGTAAATGATTATTGAAAACTCTGATTCCTAGCCTCCCAAATATTACTGGACAAGGTGGTGACAAGCATCCTCTTTTGGCTTTTACAAGACAGATGCCTTCGTAAATATTGAGCATATTTTGTAGAAATTGTTTAGTGACTACTATGTCTCTTGCTCGAACGTGAACTACTGGAGCTGGCTGGTTTGAGAATTTAGTCTTCTGAACGTTCATGTTAAGTTCCTACTTTTGATATCTCTGTGAGATAGAATTCAGTGTGTCCTGAAGTTCTTCCTCATACTGTGACTGTATTGAAAAATTCCCGCCATCATACAATACGACACATGATTGCGACCTCGCTGAGGGATCACGGTTTCACGGTGCACGAAGAGGTCTCTGGCCTAGCTACCGACGGGAGTAACAGGCGTATTGACATGATAGCCTTTCAACCAGCTAGCAAGCAAGGACTAATCGTAGATCCCACGAGACGCTTCGAGTCGCACGTTGGCCAGGCCGAAGAGGTGGACGCCGAAAAGAACTCAATTTACCAGCCAACTGTAAACTACTATAAAGATAAATATCACCTAGACAATATTTCCGTCCATGGACTCATGATCGGAGCTCGAGGCACAATCCCTAAATTTATTGTACAGCTATGGGATTCTCTCGGTCTCAGCCGGACACGACATGGTTCAGTGACCATACTCCGTAATCATCTATATAACATCTGAAGAACCGTATTGCAAATTTATTCCTGAGCTTTGTGGCGATTTTTCTACCTGGCCCACTAGCAAAGTCAACAGTAACTTAGAAGACAAAATACTGTGTAGTCGACATACTTTGGGGAAAGTTGTAATAATAATAATAATAATAATAATAATAATAATAATAATAATAATAATAATAATAATAATAATAATAATAATAATAATAATAAATTGTCATCTGAATACTGCAGCTCCATGATAATTTTTTTAATTTCTTACAATTGGCTTTATGTTACTCCGACGCAGATAGATCTTATGACGACAATGGGAGAGGAAACGCATAGAAGTGGGAAGGAAGCGGCCGTGGCATTAATTAAGATACAGCCCCAGCATATGCCCGGTGTGTAAATGTAAAATCACGGAAAACCATCTTCAGGGCTGCCGACAGTGGGGTTCGAACCCACTATCTCCCGGATGCAAGCTCACAGCTGCGCGACCCTTACTGCACGGCCAACTCGCCCGGTTGATGGGATAGGAAATGGCTAGGAGTGGGAAAGCGGCCGTGGCATTAATTAAGATACAGCCCCAGCATTTGCCCGGTGTGTAAATGTAAAATCCGGAAAACCATCTTCGAGGCTGCCGACAGTGGGGTTCCAACCCGCTATCATCCAAATGCAAGCTAACAGCTGCGCGCCCCCAACCGCACGGCCAACTCATTCAATGATTAAAAAAATAGTGTCCATATTTATTCATATTTCCGAGTATAGCATATATATGGGGAAAATTCACATGTATTTACATACGTGTAATTTAACATTTAAATTTTAAATTTCCATATTTCACCGTTTAAGATTCTTGTGAGAAAATAGTGGTTCCCACTAATTTGTGTGATGCTGAGTTTCACATTTGAACCCACTGCTTCACAAATAGGCAGTATTCATTCAAAGATTAGGACGAAACAATGTGTAGTTTTAATAATAATAATAATAATAATAATAATAATAATAATAATAATAATAATAATAATAATAATAATAATAATAATGTTATTGGCGTTACGTCCCACTAACTACTTTTTCAGTTTTCGGAGACGCGGAGGTGCCGGAATTTTGTTCCGCAGGAGTTCTTTCATGTGCCAGTAAATCTACCGACACGAGGCTGTCCTTTCTGAGCACCTTCAAATACCACCGGACTGAACCAGGATCGAGCCTGCCAATTTGGGGTCAGAAGGCCAGCGCCTCAACCATCTGAGCCACTCAGCCTGGCATGTGTAGTTTTAAATACTGTAATACTCATGTCAAATAGGCAAAACACTTGTTATTTTCATTAGAAGATTATGCAATACTGAACCCTTTTTCTTAGAAGTAGGAAAATTAGATACGATACTGATATGCTTCCCATTATTTTGCATCATTTTGGAAAAAATCGGACACTTCATATTTTGGAAACCGTTAGCCCAATTTATGTACATATTTAGCCATTGTTCATTACATATACGATGGCTGTAAATACAGCAGTGACAATATTGACAGAATGCAATATTTAATGAACTAAGAAGTACAATTGCACTACATAAATTCAGTGTAGCCATCCGCAAAGTGTGTTACCTTTTGCCAAGTGGCGGGAAGCCGTCGGGGACCGTTGGCAAGGCGTTCTCTGTTGATGACTTTGATGCCAGGTCAGGAAATCGGCGGCCTCGGAGGCGTTTCTTCAAGCACGGAAACAGGTCGAAGTCACAACGACTATGTCTGGTGAGTACGGGGGGTGTTCTAAGACCTAATGCCACCGCTGTAACACGAGTTTGGCATAGTTTACGACATTACAATGCGCCACGTCATGCAACACGAAAGGGCGATCGTCTCCCAATAAACGTGGATGCTTGCGCCGTATAGCCGGATGCAGATGCTGCTCAAGAAATCAGCATTAGTAGGTCACTGTTGACTGTTTGTCCCTCACGCACAGCGTGCAAAAAAATTACACCCTCGTGTGAGTACGCCACAATCAGCATAACCTTCACCTGACTGGGTTTCTGTCGATATTTCTGTGGATGTGGCCGAACCTGGACGATGCTGTTGGGGATATCACTTGTAAATAAAATACTGAATCACTTCACTTCGTTACGGCTGGCATTTTTTAAGTATTACTTACCAGAATCCAGTACAAAGAGATTACATATTCAAGTACACATATTCCCCGATAGTGTGTGTATGAGTCCTTTACTTTGAATCTCCAACATCCTCCCCACCCTGGTCTATCTCGAGGGGGATGACCAGCTGGACAGGCCGTGTCACATGGTTTCCGTCCGAGGTGCGAAGGATAACCGTTCTAGTTCTCCCGTCACGTCCTTCTCGCAATTCTTCGACCCGTGCTTTATTCCACATGTGCCTTGGGCACGTATCCTCTTGTAGTAAAACTACGTCACCGACGCTGATTCTTGACCCGTGGTCTCTGGGCTGGCGAACTTCGTGAAAATTCCGTAATCGTAGCAAATACTCTTTACTCCAAGGCTTCCAGAAGTCGTCAGTCATTCGCTGGAGTAGTCTGAAGGTTCTAACAAGGTCTCGCCTAGGTGGTTCTGGTCCAGTAGGTATCGTGGTGAGTCGATCGCCAACGAGGAAGTGGGCTGGAGTCAATGCACCACCATTGTCATCATATTGCGTTAAGGGTCTTGTGTTTAATACGGCTTCTATGCTGGTCAAAACAGTCCGTAGCCCTTCGTCATCAACAGTGGAACGTCCAAGTATTTTCCGTAGACATCGCTTGGTGGGGCCGATCAGTCTTTCCCACCATCGGATGTTGGAGATTCGAAGTAAAGGACTCATACACACTCTATCGGGGAATATGTGTACTTGAATATGTAATCTCTTTGTACTGGATTCTGGTAAGTAATAATTATAAAAATGCCAGCCGTAACGAAGTGAAGTGATTCAGTATTTTATTTACAAGTGATATCCCCAACATTTATGAGTCCTTTACTTTGAATTTCCAACAGATGCTATTCATTGGATTGACGCTCGTAGGTTCCTGCCAACTTCTAATCAATGGCGACAATACGCCGCAGAAGTGCGTTTCCTTCGTTGCGGTGTTTGTCCAGGTGGATGTCAGTCAGTTCATAACGGTGCCATTTCTACACGATGGTGAGTCGATTTGGAACCCAACGGGACGCAATTTTCCTCATTTTAAAACATTTCGTCAGTATGTGCCATACTTCGTTATGACTTGATACCAACCTCTACGGATAATTCCCGGACAGTCCATCGACGGTCTATGGAAACGAGGCCACTCACGATGTCAATCTGATCTTGAGGAATGGACCGCCGACCTGTGTGTTGTAAATACGTCGTCTCATTCCGACCCACAAGAAATGCCTTCAGCCGTCCTACACGGTCATGCATTCCCGCTACGGGCTTCATGTAAGCCTCGATAATATTCTGAAGTTTTTTTGCCATGGGCAACTTCAATTTTAATCCACGAACTCTGATCACCTTTTTAAAACATGCTTTAGGTCGGTGAAATCGATACACTTCACTTCAAAGCAGGCGCGGCTCCATAATACGATCTGCAGAGCTGCAGAACTACCACAATGAAAGCTATACAGTAATATTTAGCGATTAGCGATTCCATCCTTCATATTGAGTGTTTATATCGAGCCAACCCATACAGCTGCTGGTGATCTGGCAACCCTGTTTAGATCTGTGAACGAGAAAACATTAACAGAGCACACTTAACTACAGCTTTCTTTCCGATAGGTGGCTAACGGTCACCCATAAGGTTCTGTATGAACTGCACGCCTTGCAGTACGTCTGACCTATTCCCGTGACCATACAGTTAGTAAATAATACACTAGACAGCGCCACCGTCCGTGAGAGAATCGCTGCAGCTAGCGAGCATGTTGAAATCTCAGCTGTTGGGAAAAGCTCCCTCCATTGTACTCATCAGTGTAAATAGAGAACTTAAACCGTGTGGATATTGATATGGTTTAAAATTCTTACATGTCATCATTCTCAGATAATACAGTATAGTTGTGATGCTTCTGTTCAGTAGAAAGAAAGCTCAAACAGCTTAAATGCAGGATAAATGCGTGATAAAAGATGACGGTTGTGATTAAGTAACACAAAATCAATTTACTGTCCAGGTTCAGTCTTCAATCAATGTACCTTATGATTGGGGGTATGTATATTTTTCTATCTTTGGTGTAAATGATCAGGACTTCAAATTGTATCCAACGACCGGAAACATTCTCTCTCGTACGAAATGAATGAGCGAGTTCTTAGACCTACAAGTAATCATGACTATATTTCTCCGTAATGGTAGTGAATTCTTCCGAGTTAGGTGGTCATGAAAATGAAAGCAGAAACGCTAGTACCATCAGATGATGTTCCCCGTCCATTAAAGAAAGCCGGCTGCCAAAGATGTATGCAGGTCTCGGAGCCTTTGTAAATATGAATGTGACGATAGGTCAACATTTTTCGATAAGGGGAAGAGGGGCTTTATTTTTTGCAGCTTTTTAATTGTTGTTTTTTGTACACATTTATATTGTCGATGTCCCTCGAAATCGGGGTCTTACAAATTGAGATAAACGTCTATCGGTATTATTTCGGTATATTTTCGAGAACTGCACACTGATAGGACATGGAGTAAAGCGTTTTCGCGGGGTTGGAGGACGGATTCACACGAGCTCAGCTGACACTTTCCGCATGCAATATGAATTTAGATTTGTCTATTACACTTACTGCAATGGACTGGGGTCACAGAGCAGAACCACCAACATTATTCAGCACGAGCCGCCACTGCTTCAAAGCCACACAGCAACAACACCCCCAACTGGATGCACGTCAAATGCACACTGCACATCGATAACAGCGCTACCTGACAGTTCCTATATCCAATTTCCTCATGCGCGATCTTCTGCGAGTGTCTCAACTACTTTGCCACTACTATATTCACAACCTTCGTGTATCCTAACGTTGTTTATAACTGTTTATACTGCATAGTCAATTAACCCAGCATTTAGGATGCGAGAAATCAATTTTTGTATTTTTAAAATTCATTGCCATTGTATATTCGTCTTGCTGACTTGAAGAAGATGATAACGAGAAAGTAGAACTCTCAAAAAATTTGAGACTCGAGGTAATTTCTCAAGAGTAAATTTAGCCTCTCTCTCTGGGTTCACTGATCCTCTTATCGCCTCGACGAAAACGATAATTGGACATCGTTACTGCTACATTTGTATGGGTCGTGCGACCACAATAGAAAGCAACGACAATTGCACGACGACAGATCACAAGAAATGGAGCTCTTTGATGTCACTCCAATTTGCGAGCTAAACATCTGAATATGATCTCGTATTGAAGATACTACGAACCATTGTGTTGTAATACACTTCTTAGCTATTCAACAATTTGTACCAGTGACAGCAGCTTCACTATAACGACAAAATTCTCTCAATCGATATTCATGAATATTTAATTGATAATTGCCATCTTTAATATTACAGAAGTGGTGAAGTCACTATATTATCTTAATCATGTAGATTTACCGCAATGGTCGAAATTAAGAATAAACACATTTGATGATGTTTATTCTTGTTTACTAAACGGGCCTGACATCTGAGTCATCGGCCCCTAATGGTACACGGTGAAACAAAGTGTAATAATAAGAATTACAATTTAAAAATGTATCCACTGACTAGAATTTAGAACAAATGATGATGCAAAATGATTATGAATGTAAAATAATCAGTTGATCTAATTCGAAATGCCTTATTTTATATAATGTTGTAAATCAAGATTAAAATCACTGAGTTTCTAGGGCAGATAGTTAGGTTCCGGGTGACATTTCAATCACCGCCTGTGCATGAGGGCGATAGAATACAGCTACGGTATCACCTACCTATTGTAAAACATTCAAATTAAAAAAATACATTAACAGTCATAAAAATCAACTATGCAGAGTCAATATATAAAAAGCAGTTACCATGGAAGTAAAAATTAAAAGCAGATAGAAAACTCACTTTTATATACGAAAAAAATACACGGTACTACCCGTCATAAAACTGATGACGAGGTCTACTGACTGCACGTATTCTCCAAACATTTGAATACCATGACTGTTGGTTGTGAATATTGCTTTAAGAGGAAGTAAAACTTGGCAACCATCCTCTCAGTACTAATCAAAGGGAAAATGGAAGAAGTCCGACACTTGGAAAAAAGGTATCGGCAAAAGGAAGGGAACTGCATGAAAATCAAAGACTCCCTAGACATTGAAAACTTAATAGTCTCGGGGTCGGAAAAGAACAATATTTGTTGGTCATAAATAAATGCCCTTGTTTTTCTCTTGAATTTAATTGCGTATATTTCTCGGAATTTCATTGAGAGGTTGGGTAGTTAGTCTCTTATAAGAGTTATTAATTCTTGGATTCAGTGACCACCAAACAATAATTTACGACAAACTCAAGCATAGTTTCGTCGTTATAGCAACGCGATCCCTCTGGAGGCCACCTCCGATATTTTCTGGAAGAAATGAGTGAGTCAGGCCGGAGACCTCCCAGTCGGCGTGAGGATATGTGATCGCCTCTCTAGTGCTTTTCGCCTGGTGTCTCCGTGGATTTTCAGGAAGGCGACACTAGAATCTTCGCACTTGCGCCGCACCCCGAAGATACTATTATTTTATCACCGTGTTGACTACATAAAAACCTCGCGATCAGGTTGTTGTCGTAGAGTAGTGCTGTCGTTGTTTAGTTGTTATTGGAGAAGAGTGCTCTGTAGTAGTTGATTTAATGCTGTATTATTGTCTTGCTGAGTGATAAGTGTTAATTAGTTCAATGTGTGGGGCAGTCACGTGAGTTGGTAGTGCAAGGTATCGGTCTTGTCTGGAGTCGAGCCAAGTGAACGTCATCGTGCGTCGTGGTAGGTAATGCTTGTATGTTCGAACCCATCTGCGTGGAATTTCTATGTGAAGTGATTGGTGCGTGTAAAGCCAAGTGAAAGACGAGAACTGTCAATCAAAATAACGGAAGGATAGCCCGTCTCCATTGTGAGGAGAATGAAATTTTGTTAATGACCACTGATTAGCGAAGTGTTGTCATTCACTGTCAAGTATCGTTGTGTGTGTGTGTGTGTGTGTGTACTGATTGGGTCATTCTAAATTAAATTAGACCGAGCTCGATAGCTGCAGTCGCTTAAGTGCGGCCAGTATCCAGTATTCGGGAGATAGTAGGTTCAAACCCCACTGTCGGCAGCCCTGAAAATGGTTTTCCGTGGTTTCCCATTTTCACACCAGGCAAATGCTGGGGCTGTACCTTAATTAAGGCCACGGCCGCTTCCTTCCCACTCCTAGCCCATTCCTGTCCCATCGTCGCCATAAGATCTATCTGTGTCGGTGCGACGTAAAGCAACTAGCAAAAAAAAAAAATTAAATTAGTGCAATAAAACAGTCAATATTTTATTCGTAACTCTCCAATGTCCGATTTTACAACGAAGGTTGGGCACGCTCATCACTATTGCGCCATCTGACTTTGAAAGCTATGTGGGTAGACTCCTTGTGCCATCCTCTTTTGAACTCGGTTAATAATTTAGACCCCTAATTTTTATGCAGTGTGTCGCCTAGGCCGCTCTTCCGTAATGTAGTGAGAGTAACATAAATTCTAGGTGTTGAGATGGACCGAACCCCTAATGTTTATGCAAAGCTTACAACATAACCGTTGTGCAGAATAGACTATACCACACTTGTTATTCGCTTCAGTAACATAAAAATCCTTGCTCTAGGTTATTATATATTTGCTACCTGTTATCATTTCTGAATTATTGAAAATGACTAACTTTTTTTAGATAAATAAGTTATGGCGAGACCTAGTACTAGAATGAAACGGACAGCGGACTCCCCGCTAGACGTATTCTACGTTATATCATCTTTGAGTTACATAAACAGTGATAGTAATGCATTTCCCATTGAAGTACATGATACAGGTTATGCAGGTTTCGTTAAGGTTAAGAAATGTATCTTCAAAATCATTGTTCACCAAATTTTAGTTGTTGCTTTTCGTCTGTGAGGTATTATTAACCTTTCTTGTCTTTTTAGAGGTGGAGTGTGGAAGGGCCGAGAGTGGATCCACGACGTCGGGTGACTTGGATGGCGGCGACGCCGAGTGTGAGGAGCCTCAGGACGAAGTGAAGCCCCGCAAGATTCGGCGCAGTCGTACCACCTTTACAACGTACCAACTGCACCAGCTGGAGCGCGCCTTCGAAAAGACGCAGTACCCGGACGTGTTTACGAGGGAGGAGCTGGCCATGAGGCTGGATCTGAGCGAGGCGCGCGTACAGGTTAGTTTTATAGCGTCATTAACGCAGCTACTGTGATTATTACGCCATTCTCCCAGCCGATTGACATCGGTTCGATTCCCGGTGTCTTAATGGAGGATATACATCTTGGTTTAAGAATTAGAATAGGGTGCACTGAGCCTCATGAGAGTGGGCGGAATAGACTGACCTTAAGATATTCAAAATATTTTTATATTTGAAAGTGCTAATAGAGATTTACTTTCTGGATACACCACTTACAGTAGATGTCCATCCAAATTCGTTCGTTATCTTCACACGAACCGCGAGGTGTAAATAACATGTCTGCCCGTTCCTCGGGGGTCATGGCACAATTCCCGCTCGTCCAATTATTTTAATTCTGAGCTGAAGCTGTATGTACCACACTGTTCGGTTTTGTATAGCATCTTTGCAATGAAAAACAAATAAACTTTCCTTAACTTGCGGCGGCTTGTAAGGTGGTGGTGGTGATTATTGTTTTAAGAGGAAGTACAACTAGGCAACCATCCTCTATATAACACTAATCAGAAGGAAAAAAGGAAGGGGTCCGACACTTCGAAAAATGAAGATATCGGCCAAAGGAAGACAAGGGCCACGAAGGGCGTGAAAATGAAAGACTCCCTAGCCCTCGCAAACCTAATAGCGTCGGGGTCGGAAAAGAACAAGAGTTGACCAAGGGAGGTCGGATAGGATAGATGAAAGTGAGCAGCCTGGCACAATTAAGTAGACGGCTTGTAAGGTACTGAGATACTAAGTTTGCAGACTACTTTTGTAATTTGTATTCCAAATTCGTCTCATTGAAACTGAAAAAGTGCATTTCCAAGATATTTGTATTATAAAATTTTTAATGTATTTTGACCATTTGATATTTGATATTTCAATCCAATTTTTTAACAAAATCTTCAATTTCCTGTCTTTGAAAAACAGGAGGACATTAATTTCATTTGTCAAACGTTGCAGAAATTTTAAATGGAAAAATTGAATGTGAAGAATTACTTACTTTCGTCTTCTTTACGTGCAGCAAGTAAAATCACTACGGCAAAAACTATTTTAATTCCCAAGATCTAGAATTCATCATTTTAATTCACCTTTAGTTATAATAATAATAATAATAACAATAATAATAATAATAATAATAATAATAATAAATTGCTTTACGTCCTACTAACTACTTTTACGGTTTTCGGAGACGCTGAGGTGCCGGAATTTTGTCTCGCAGGAGATCTTTTACGTTCTAGTAAGTCTACCGACAAAAATCTGATGTATTTGAGCACCTTCTAATACCACCGGACTGAGCCAAGATCGAACCTGCCAAGTTGGGGTCAGAAGGCCAGCACCTCAACCGTCTGAGCCAGTCAGCCCGTCGAGTTAAAATATTATCGGTTTATAATTCATTTGGTGCTAAAGTTGATTTATTCGCTGGCATTACATTGCTCAATAAGCAAATAAAAACCATTTTTACTAAATCGTAATCTTTATTAAATTCCTTTTTGTTGGAATATTGGGTATTCATAATGTATTTTGTTCTTTCTCTAATTCATTTAGTAATTTTCTATGGCTACTCTATAGTCTACAGTATTATGTTTTTCATTTGTAGTTTTAAATTAAAATTGTGTTCTTTTTATTATCTTCCTTTCCTTTTTCTTATCATTATTAGTTACTATTTTTATTATTATTTTTCTTTTGATGTATTTAGGGGTTGAATCTCATATGTCATGATGTCATGAAGGAACATAATTGGGCTCAGGCCTGTGTAATTTCATATTGTCAAATAAATAAATAAATAAATAAATAAATAAATAAATAAATAAATAAATGAAAGCAAAGCAAGGTCATCTCCGTACAGGCCATGAAGGCCATTGGAGGGGTGGAAGTTAAAGGCTTCCCCTATTCGTAACCTCGGCACGTGATGGGGTAGAGTGGTTAGCTCTACGCCCTCCCGCCTTTACCCCAAGAATTAACCTGGTACTCATTTTTGGTGTAGACTGAGTGAACCTCAGGGCCATATACACCTCCGGAAGTGGAAATCTCATTTCTTAAATTTTACGACTTCCTGACGGTGATTTAAACTCCGGGCGAACCGATCACGTCGTTCCCGCCTCGGCCAGGCAGCCCCTGAATTAATAAATAGTGACATAAAATATTCCGTCAGATCTCCGAAGTTAAACTCTGTACCTAAAGCATTATAAATACCAATCGTATAACCCTTTTCGTCACCAAAAGAATATCTAAACAAAATTTGATTTCTTTCAACTAGCTGGTGTACGGTAACTGTTTGTTTGAATTTATGAGGCGGTGGTTTTTATTGCCATCATTGCGAGCCCTAAAGATCTTTTTCCGTTATTTCCCAGTTTCATATCAGGCAAATGTTGGGGCTTTACCGCAATTACGATAACGGCACTACCATCCCAGTCTATCGCTTTCCCATTCCAGCCTCCTCGAAAAACCCACCTGCGTTAGTTTATTCTCAGAGTCTAGTGGCCAATTTAAATTACTCTAGAAGGATAGTTTGTCCTTGTAGTCTCACACATTGTTCTATCATTATCATTGTCCAGTTTACACAAGTTGATCGTCCTGGCGTAGTGATATTTAGAATCTAGCAAATGCTCTCGCAGTGTCCCTTTGAATGCATCTCCTTCCGCCTTCTTCCGACTGAAGGAAAAATGAAAAAATATACTTCGGGACAAAACATGAAAGCCTCAATTCCTGGAAGCGAGTTGGAAGCCAGCTGCTGTCAATCACACCCTGCACCCTGCTGAGTTAAACGAGATCTAAGTGGTACGTGTTTGGTGTGGAGAGGTTGTCAAACTACTTTTTTCCGCATTCTCTTCAGTCTTTACACTTTCTTTGTGTCGAGTGCAGTGGAAGATTTGGCAACTCCGGCTTCAGTAGGTGTAGTAACTCCTATAAGACCGAGCTCGATAGCTGCAGTCGCTGAAGTGCGGCCAGTATTCGGTATTCGGGAGATAGAGGGTTCGAACCCCACTGTCGGCAGGTTTTCCATGCTTTCCCATTTTTACACCAGGCAAATGCTGGTGCCGTACCCTAATTAAGTCCACGGCCGGTTCCTTCCTACTCCTAGCTCCTTCCTGACCAATCATCGCCGTAAGATCTATCTATGTCGGTGTATTTGTAAAAAAATATCCTATAAGCCGCTAATAGATACCGAGCTGCCGCGAGGTGGCATGTTTTATCCCCAAGTATATGTGGGTTTATGATCCACAGGATCGAATGTACACCGATCGGAAGTCAAAGAGGTAATGATCTTTTTCACTATAAGGACAAATGAATAGTGAATAACTATACATTCATTGGAGACGAGAGAATAAAGAACAAGAAACTAAAATAGCATAATAACGTAGTCCTGCGAAGGCTAAGTAGATCATGATGTTCCAGCACTACAGGCTGTATCTAAGTTATGCCGACAAAAAATTAGGGATACTCTTCGTGTTATATACAGAATTAAAGCCAGATACATAAAAAGAGCACCCTGAATCTCAAAGTTTTCAGCAAATCGACTTGTATACCAGCTAGCAGGAACATCTTCCTTCATAGAAGACCTGATGACAACTTATAATCTGACACAAACCCCGCTACCAAAAGGTTCCTGGACGAATGACTCCAGAAAACGACCCAGAATTCTTTAATACTCCCACCATGATGAATGGAAAGCAGCCAGTTTTGAACTACGTCACCTCTACATGAGAGGAGCAATTCACGGCTTTCATCACCGTATTTGTAATAAGAAATTTTTTCACCAGATATCAAACGCCTGTATTTGTGAAATCTGCGGCTCACATTGTTCACTATGTCAACTATTTGACTGCACACGAAGAACACTTCTTCTTTCTCATTGTGCAAAATATGAAACCTTGTACTGACAGTGAATTTCTCTATTTTTAAAATCATATGTACACATTGTGTTTAATATTAAATATTAATTAATAAATAACGATGGCGCAATCGAATTGGCGGGGAATATGTTTCTTTTCGAGAAGATGACGTTACTTTCGTGATTCAAATTGACGAACTCACCGTATTTGCTGTGTCAGAGCGCATACCGCTCCAAGCTGCTGTTCTTCAGGGAAGAGAGGTAAGTGGGGTAATACTGCTCTATGTGAATACACGAGTTTCTCATTCGTAGTAGGTTCATTTTCTCGAAAAGAAACATGTTCTCTGCCAATCTGATTGCGCCATCGTTCTTTACATAACAATATGAGCATCTCTGATTTTGGTTTTTGTCGTACAGTTCCGATACACCCTGTATTTCAGTCAGCTGCCATTGGTATAACGATTGATCCGGTGAGGGACAGAATGAAAATCAGAATTAATTCATCACTAAACATTGCCATTACGTGCCGTTTAGTGGCTGATACGATCACACTTCTAATAATAATGGGTTTTGCAAGTCCGGTTAGTTGGTTGAAAGAGGTCAGAGCTTTTCCATATCTTCTACGATTAATGGAACATGATTCCATTCCGGAGCATTTTATATTTTCATTTACACCCAAGCGAGCATAGATTATGCGACATAAATAATTTCCTAATTAAGTTCATTCGAATATGAGAACGGATGGTCTTTCTGAATAATATGAAGATCAACCAGTCCTTTGCTACTGTATGCCGTATCATTAGACATTTTATTTTTATTTTGTGAAGCATACATCATTCCTTTGAACGGGCTTGCAAATAGCTTGCTGTCGTTGAGCGATACACTATTAAAAATGGCCCTCAAAGGATTCTTTGGTCTAAGGTGGAACAGTTTGGATAATCTGCGTTAAGAGTGGGAGAAAATGTTCGGTTTCTGGATTAAACAGAAGTTGAATGCAGTAAGAGGATTTTGGGTAATTTAGTAACGTTCCTTTCGGCAGAGAGAGGTAGAAACATACACACACATAGAAATTAAATCAAATCTCACGTATGTGAATGTAGTTGCTGCTATCTGATCCTTGCTACGTAACAATTCCCCACCCTCATCCTCTTCGCCTTCTTCCTCCAATTACCCCGGAGCTCGTATTCAGGGTAATTTGCAACGACTACCGCTGTGAATTAGCGGGGCATTAGTCCAATTTTAATCCTCTTGGCTTGGTCGGGTGGTTGCATGTTGCGCGGGAGGAAGCCAGCAAACACTCCTAGATATGGTCTGGGCGTTCTCAACTGAAGTCACCACTTACAGTAGATGACGGAATATAGTTCTGGACACAACCATCTGATGTTCTAAGTGTTTTAGAAAGTGTCCCAGTTTAAGATGACCACTGAGGTATAGTATGGTCTTTTCTAACTGACATCAACCGCTTAGATGTTGGAATATAGTTCTGGAGGTAACCATTCGATGTTCCAAGTGTTTTAGAGGGTGTGTCACTTTAAGTTGACCACTGAGGTATAGTATAGTCATTTTCAACTGACATCAACCACTTAGGTGATGGAATATAGTTCTGCAGAAAACCATTCGATGTTATAAGTGTTTTACAGGATGTTTCAGTTTAAGTTGTCCACTGAGATATAGTAAGGACTTTCTCAACTGAAGTCAACCACTTACATTTTGGAATATAGTTCTCGAGACAAACATCAATTTTAGTTGACCACTTTTCTTCGTGTGGCTATTTCTAGCCGGGTGCAGCCCTTGTAAGGCAGACCCTCCGATGAGGGTGGGCGGAATCTGCCATGTGTAGGTAACTGCGTGTTATTGTAGTGAAGGATAGTGTTATGTGTGCTGTGTGAGTTGCAGGGATGTCGGGGACAGCACAAATACCCAGTCCCCGAGCCAAGGGAATTAACAATTTAAGGTTAAAATCTCAACACGGCCGGGAATCGAACCCAGGGCCCTCTGAATCGAAGAGCACTGCGCTGACCATTCAGCCAAGGAGCCGGACAGTTGACCACTGATGTATGGTATGGACGTTTTCAACTGAAGTCTCAAAAAAACTTACATATGGCATGGCCGTTACTTAAGTTACTTCTTGAGAAGGCCATTTAATATTTCTAGGAATAATGCAGGCTTTCTCAACTGAAGTTCACCCTTTAGGCTAATTAATATAGTTCTCGGAAAAAAGAATTGTAATACTCCGTAGGCCCATATTCACGAACTTCAGTGATGTTTGCTGTTATCTTAGACTTCAAAAACTTGGCTAATGTCTTTAACTCGGATAACGCTCACTTTTGTATTCACCACAGAATTTATTATTACGGTTTACCAAAACTAATTTTTCGTTTCGATCTAAAACTGATCCTTCAATTTTTCATACTGATCCAGGGGAAACAAATGACTACGTGCTGCCGCCATTATCGAAATGTAAGCACGTTTTTAATTACGATTTTTTGTTTGGAAATAACTTATCCCAAATTATGTGCGCTATTGACAAGAAACGAAGAAATAAGCCTAGTATTCTGTTTTAATAGGAGGAATCGTTATTGAATTTTGTGACAGAAAGCGAAAGAAGAAGAATACAAATTATAGCCTACACATTGTATATCGATGGCTTAGTGCACGAACATTGTATGTCCAAAAATCATGATTCTGAGAAAACTCAAAGGGGAAGTTTATGACGTTGCAGTTGCTTACGACAAATAATATAGCTGTAGCCAGTGTTACTGATCTGTATATTATTTCTTTGTAATTGTATTTCAATAACTGGACCACATTTTTGTGCATCAGTGAAGGAATTATTCAGTATGGAAGGTTGGGACATACAACAGTCGGCACTAACAATGTGAAAGAAAACTTCAAGGCACAAACGTTGTATTTCTCAAAGGAATTGATTTCGACATTCTTTTTCATTTATTATTAAATGATTTTATTTTCTTAATAAAATCACAAGATATGAATAGTAATTAATTAAATAAAGTTGAAAAATCACCGGAATAGAACCAGCTTTTCAGTGTTCAATAATCACTGTTCAGTTAAAAATATGTCTCAATGACGTTGCAAAACAGTGTCCAGGACATACAACATTTGTGCTTGAAATTTTCAACAGCAAAATAGTATGTCCGGACATACATTATCTGCGCCTTCAAGTGAAATGAAAACCAAATGGACATATCTAGGCTAAAGTTGTTATACAGGACATAGAACATTCGTGAAGTAGACTTGTTGATTTAACTACGACATGCAATATTTGCACCTTGTAAATAAGCATGTTCCCTATTATTTTGACGTACTATAATTGTGAATTAACTAATTCCAAACTGGCCATAAACGGACATACAATTTTTGTGCACTAAACCATCGATACTTCACTCAAAAATTCTTTATTTCTTCGTTAAAAATGATTCAGTCGTGAAGATATAAGCCTAAGCTATCATCGAAAATTCATCTTAGGCCTACCTCTGTGTTCGGAATTCGAGCTTATTTTCGATCATGGATAACACTGACAATGTTGAAACTACAGATAACCTAAAATATGTCTCAAATTCGGTGCCATAGTAGTTCTCAAAGTATGAAGCGCGTTCTTGTTACCCACCTAGGAGTTTTATTCTGGTCGTATTCCTCATTGCTGTGATTATATCTTTCAGTTAAGAAATATGCCAGCCGTCTACGAGCTGTCATCTTGAAGGGCTATTTATTGTCTCGGATTTCCTATTTTACCGGTCAATCTTTTTTCGGTAAAATTTTAAACGGAGACGATACACGTTATTCGAAATAATATTGGCGAATAAAACTTTTAGTCGGCCACTGTGGTGCAGTGGTCAGTGTGATTAGCTGTCACCCCCGGAGGCCCGGGTTCGATTCCCGGCTCTGCCACGAAATTTGAAAAGTGGTACGAGGGCTGGAACGGGATCCACTCAACCTCGGGAGGTAAAATGAGTAGAGGTGGATTTGATTCCCACCTCAGCCATCCTGGAAGTGGTTTTCCGTGGTTTCCCCACTTTTCCTCAAGTCAAATGCTGGGATGGTACCTAACTTAAGGCCACGGCTGCTTCCTTCCCTCTTCCTTGTCTCTCTCTTCCAATTTTCCCACCCCCACAAGGCCCCTGTTCAGCATAGCAGGTGAGGCCTCCTGGGCAAGGTACTGGTCATCCTCCTTAGTTGTATCCCCCGACCAAATGTCTCACGCTCCAGGACACTGCCCTTGAGGCGGTGGAGGTGGGATCCCTCGCTGAGTCCGAGGGAAAAACCAACCCTGGAGGGTAAACAAATTTAGAAGAATAAGAATACAACTTTTAACTGTTATCTCGGTTTTCTTAGCTTTAAGCCAAGATAAAAGCTGTTACTCGCGTTGGGGAATGCGGGCTTGAATATGATACAGGATATTTCACCTGAACTTTCTGTACATAGGCTACCTATAGTTACAGGCATGATTTTTTCGCATTAACGATAAAGGCGACAAAAATATTTTGAAGCGATTTTGCGATATCTTTACCAATCATATGTTTCTGGTTAAGAAAATATGGATATTGTGTTCGCGAATTAAAGCGATAAGGCCATTTTAAAGCGAAATTCAATTCTTTCGCGATAAGCGCGATATTACAGCGAAATCTGTAGTGAATAACGAACTTGACATTCTGTTCCAAGATTATGTATGAAAAGAAAAGGAAGAGCGAAAAAAGATTCATCAACAGGAAAGAATTATATTATCATTACTGTTCTGGAAAATCTCTTTAAGACATGGCATCAAAGAAAAGGGGGTTGGCTCCAGGTTTCTTGCCAAACGAAATGTTTGGTATGTTGTTCTTATGGTTGCTGGTAATCCCACCCCAGCCTGTCTCCTCACGGCATTGTGCGATCCTGGAATCCCTAATGACGTCTACAAGCAGCACAATTGACTGGCGTATTTCGGTTTCGTGGGCTGGTAAAATTAAGAAAGTGATAACAGACAGTAGCGAAGATGTGTCGCCCGACAAGTGTTACGGTGCACAGCAGAGCTAAACAGTTCGCGAGTGAAGGTTTATACGTTTCGGAAAGCAATATTTTGATGTGTAAATTTTGTAATGTTCGTATTGAGTGGGAGAAAGAAGAACATTCAGAACGTAAATTTAGCACTCCAACAGTGAAACGGCAGGCAACAATAGAACCCTCATTAGATATGCAAAAGAAAGCTAAGAGTGAAAAAATAGAATTTATTCACTAAACAACAGCGATGCTACTCAAAGCCAACATCCCGCTGGAGAAGGTAGACGACCCTGCAGTCGGGAAATGGCTTCAAAAGTATGTACCAGGAATGTACAGTCTATCAATTAAACTTCCACAATCAACGATCAGTGATAGTAATTAAATCTTTAATGATTAATTTTAGAATTTCATTAAAGCGAAATTAAAACGATACGGCAATATCTATTTCGCGAAATAACGCGAAAATTAGTATCCTTTTCGCGAAATCGTTCAAAAATTAATGCGAAAAAACATGCCTCTACCTATAGTATAGGAAACTGGGTTCTACCACTTAGGATGCTGGATATAACTCTGGAGGAACTCCATCTTCTTTTTCTACCGCTTTTCCCACTTCTGTGAGGTCGCGGGTGCGAACTGTGTATCACGTGTGGATTTGGCTCTATTTTACTGGCGGATGACCTTCCTAACGCCAACCCTATATGGAGGGATGTAATCCCTATTGAGTGTTTCAGTGGTGGTTGGTGGTATAGTGTGTTGTCTGATTATGAATCTGGAGGAATTCCATAATATTTCTTAATGTGTGGTAAAGATGTTTTAATCTCTATCCAACCATTTATATTCCTGAACGTAATTCTGGAGGAAAATCCATCTTGCTATGGTACGGAGTTCCTCAACTGCAATCTGCCACTTAGGGGACTGATTGGAGTTCTAGAGCAGTGGTTCTTGAACTATTATGAGATTGCGCCCCTCACTCATGGCTAAAAGTTCAGTGTACCCCCACGAAAAAATCCCTATATGATAGATTTAAAACCTATGCATATCTGGCCAATTATTGAGGCATTTTTAATTGATTATAAAACATTATTTTAAATTCTCGTCGTAAATAAGACAAGATTGTGATATTAAATACATTTTGATAACAAATCACAAAAAAATTGAGAGTTTGTGTCTGTATCAAATATAATACAAGTGCAATGTAAAGCACATTGTAAAAAAGTACTACTGTTACTAATAATAACTATTATTAATAATAATAATAATAATAAAAAAATAATAATGGCGTGTGGCCTCCGGAGAGGCCTGATGCAGGTCTTTCGAGCTGACGCCGTTTAGGCGACCTGTGCGTCTGTGAAGATGGCGCTATCTAAGATGGAATGTAATGCTGAAAACGTCACAAACACCCAGGCCCTGAGCCTTGGGAATTAACTAATGAAACTCAAAATCCCAGAACGGACCGGGAATCGAACCCGGGAGCCCTGGACCAGAGGCCGTCGAGCCAGACCGTCTGGATAGTGAGACGGTCAATTCCATTCTTGAAAAAGCTGTCGGGCTGTCAACAGAAGCATATCTGTACACTTTCGCACACGTTTTCGTCCGATATAAACCGACATCCGTGAAGGCCTTTCTTTATCTCTCCAGATATGAGAAAATCGCATGGGGAGAGATCTCTGTTTAGGGAGTTTGTTGAAGAGTTTCTCACCCACATCTCTGAAGCGTATTCCTCACAAAGTTGTCAGTGTGGGGGCGTGGTTCGTGGAGTTAAGATCACTTTCTAAGATAAAATAGATCTCGCCGGAATAAGTGATTCAAATTGATTGATTCAATTCCATCTCAGTCGGTGTACTTGAATTTGAAGATGCCTCGTGCCGATAGATTTTTCGGCACGTAAAAAGCTCATGTGGGACAAAATTCCAGCTACTCGACGTGTCCGACAAGGTAAAAGTGGTCAAGGTAAAATTATTATTATTATTATTATTATTATTATTATTATTATTATTATTATTATTATTATTATTATTATTATTATTATTATTATTATTATTATTAGCCCGCCTGGTGGCCATGATCGTTAAGGCGCTGAAGTCTAAAACGGTCTAACACCGAGGTTAGCCGGTTCGAGTCCCGTTGGTCGAAAAAATTTTCACCATCAGAATGTTGGCCGGCAGGGTAGGGGAGGTGGTGGTATACAATTTCTAATCACTAGATTGCGTGCCAAAAGCCTGGATTAAATTCCAAACCTCTCCGCAGTGCTCATATGGAGTGAGGGCTTATGACGCTGTTGATGGTGATTCGTCCGTCGGATGGGGACGTTAAGCCTTGAGCAGACCCCTTGGTGCTATTCGACAGGAGTAGGCTATGTGCCGGCACCGGGTTTCACCCTCTCCCTACTATCATATATCACGTCATTCATTTCATCTCTCATTAACTCCTCTGATGAGGTTGACGTCAGGAAGGGCATCCGGTCATAAAAACCGCCACGACAAATTCATCTCACCTCATACCCGACCCCGTAGGGAAACGGGACAAGGGTTGGACAAACAAACATTATTATTATTATTATTATTATTATTATTATTATTATGTCCGACTCGTTTTCTGAATGGTCAGCGTACTGGCCTTCGGTTCAGAGGGTCCCGGGTTCGATTCCCGGCCGGGTCGGGGATTTTAACCTTCAATGGTTAATTCCAATGGCCCGGGGGCTGGGTGTTGCTGTCCCCAACATTCCTGCAACTCACGCACGACACATAACACTATCCTCCACCACACTAACACGCAGTTACCTACACATGGCAGATGCCGCCCACCCTCTTCGTAGGGTCTGCTTTACAAGGGCTGCACTCGGCTAGAAATAGTCATACGGAATTTTTATTATTATTATTATTATTATTATTTATTATTATTATTATTATTATTATTTTTATTATTATTATTATTATTATTATTATTATTATTATTATTATTATTATTATTATTATTATGTCCGCCTCCGTAGCGTAACGGTTAGTGTTATTATCTGCCGTCCTCGGGGGCCCGGGTTCGATTCCCGGTACTGCCAGAAATTTAAGAATGGCAGGAGGGCTGGTATGTGGTTGAAATGGCACATGCAGCTCACCTCCAATGGGGGTGTGCCTGAAAAGAGCTGCACCACCTCGGGATGAGGACACGAGTTTACTTTACTTTATTATTATTATTATTATTACTATGTAAACATTCTGTTGACACTACTTAAGTGAGGAGGTAGAACGAGATTCACGTCTTACGGAAATGAGGTGTATTTATTTTATCGTCCCCCATACCGGCCTCATTGCCTATTAAGCCTGGGGATCGAACCCAGATCTTCGAAATTCGCAGCTAATTGCATTAATCGGTACGAGGGTGGAGATTCCTATATATAGCGATGGAACTAACAGCGTGTTTCAGATTACCTGTCGTAAAATCTAACTTATCAAAAGAAATTAAAAAAATTAAAATGTAGTTGTTGTCTTTGAGGTTTGGTGCGCTCCTACTGTATCCCTGCCTGCCTGTTGCCTCCCCTATCAGGGAGTGTCGGCCCGCTATTGGACATCCGATTACCCTCCATTGTGGAGGCCTAACAATAGTCCCAATTGCTCCGAACAAAACACTAAATGATCCTTTAGCGCAAGGGGGAATGGTTTCGCAGAACAATTTTTCCATTTGTGGGGATTAATTAGTGAAATTGTTTCCAATTAAGATGCAATTCAGACGGAGTGTTGTTGTCGACGAGCTCAAAGAGCGGTAATGAACGGTAATCATGGCCTGCTCTACTATGGGTAACAGATCATGGCCTGGACTAGGATTAGCACGGGCTACGTGCCGGTTCAGTTAAGGAGCTATTTCTTCTATTGAAATTCGAAGTAAATGTTAATGATTACGTCGCCATGATCGATTGTCCCTTAGAGTGTCCTTAGAATTATGATTATTTGTTTATGAATTGCCGGCCCCGTGGTCTAAGGGTAGCGTGCCTGCCTCTCACTTGGAGATCCAGGGCTCGATTCCCGGCTAGGATAGTGGTTTTTACTTGGACCTACTTCGAGGCAACATTATTACATTTGAGGAGCTGTCAGGCGGTGAGATGGCAACCTCGCTTTAGAAAACCAACAGTAGTGGTGGTGGTGATTATTGTTTTAAGAGGAAGTCCAACCAGGCAATAATACCCGTCAGAGTCAGACAAGAACAAGATTTGACCAAGGGTGGTCAGATAGCATAGGTCAGGGACTCTCAGGGTGCATGCACCTGGTGCATGCACTGTGCACGGTCCAAAAGACGACTTCGCTTTGTTGCCCAGAGTACAGACCTCCATTCCTCGATTTGGAGCAATAGCGCCGTCTTATCTCTTTCCCCACGCCTGTCTCGCTCGCTCCCACCGTCTCCCTCTTCCTCACTTGCTCCGTAGCGCTCCAAATCCGAGCCGAGTTGAGCCAAGCTTAGCCGAGTAGCCCAAACACGAAGCGTTGGTCCGAGCTGAGCCGAGTGGAACCGATGCACAGTGCACGGAGCCCTTGCGCCTCGATTTGCACGCGTGAGATTTTGGACGTTTGAGAGGCCCTGGCATAGGTTAATGTGAGGAGCCTGTCACTAAGTGGAAGCAATGCCAGGATTCAGTTAAGGTCCCCCGTGGTTGTCAACCCACGCTCCGAAGTTAAGAACCCCTGGGGCCCCTTTCAGTCGCCTCTTACGACGGGTGGGGGTTGCGGCCAAAACGATTCGTCGCACTAATCAAACGTCACCTCGTCATCGCTAGGGGGAGTTATAATAATAATAATAATAATAATAATAATAATAATAATAATAATAATAATAATAATAATAATAAAAATTCATTGAAGAGGGCAACGACCAATGTATGTGGGATTTTTGAAATGAAAGTCATGTCACCGTGGTTCGAATTCCACGTAAAATTGGAGGTCCTGTGATTAGAAATCTACAAGCTTGCGTACTTGCTTTGATTGCACTCATTTATCACAGTCCTGGATGACAAGCAAGCAAACTCTAGTTCTACTTGACAGTTGATAAATATTCATATAAAACTGATAGTATTTAATACTGTCTCATTTCTGTTTTGTGACAGCTGCAGACATGCAATAGGTTTCTAAATGAACAGTACCTGTAAAATCATCGCTGATCTTCGGAGCAGATGCTGAAAAAATCACATCTGGCCTATAGACAAAGCCATACCCGTCGTTGTGTATGTTTCCGGTCATTCGCAGCAGTACATCTGGGTCAGTATTGTTGATTTTGGTAACAAGAACAAGAAAAAAAAAGCTTGTGTGAGGTCTGGTGATCTTGAAGGCGATAATGTCTGTGAAATTATTCTGTCTTCAAAGAAACTTTGTATTAGGGCGAGAGATCATTTTGATATGTAGTGTAGGAATAACCTGTCACCTGAGACAAATGACGTACTAGAAGACTGGTCTAGACGGGCTATGTCTTGTAGGCGAGATGTGTGGCACTCGCCAGTATCGCGTGCTAAGGAATTTGGTGTTTCCAGCTTCCTAGCTAAGGCTAAGATTGTGTCGTTCTTCGAAGGAATGCTTACGCCATATTCTCTTCTGAATAGCTTTTGTTTATCAGTGAAGGAGTTCGATATTAAAATAACAACCGCCAGAATACATTCAGTGTGTATACAGATAAACTATTTTTAAAACCACCCCTTTTATATGAATCACCCTGAATTATGATCATAGCCATGGGACCTCCAGTTTCACCTGACTTTTTATTTCAAAAACACCCACATGAATTGGCCTAATTTCGAACCGTGGTCACGAGTGCATCAAGCCTTGAGTACAGAATTATAATCCTTGAACTAACCAAGATTCGAACCAAGGGTCTCTCGGTAAAACACAGACACGAGATTAGTTTCAAGTTTATTTTTACGTTGTGAATTTCAACCAAGTGGCTTATTTTAATCCTTAAATATGAAATTGAATTATCCATGCCTGGTTGAAGCCTAGAAGTCATAACTTATATTTTAGTAGAATTATCGACGATTCTCTAGTTTTCTATATTTACCCCAAATGTTGTATTATGTTCTACGCGTGGTTGTTCTGTGTACATTATGAAAAAGTTTCTGACGTTTCGAGTACATTAGCTAATAAATGTTTATTACTAAAATAATGTATCCTATTCAGTCCTAAAATATATAACACTGTTTAACATGTATGATAAAAGGAAAAAAAAGAATAATTAGTAGACACAATAAACACTATTGAGTTTAATTGTATACCACTTAATGCAATAGGCCTAATAGACAAAATGTCCGACTCGTCGGCTGAATGGTCCGCGCAGTGGCCTTCGGTTCAGAGGTTCCCGGGTTCGATTCCCAGCCCAGTCGGGGATTTTAACCTTCATTGGTTATTTCCAATGGCTTGGAGGCTGGGTGTTTGTACTGTCCCCAACATCCCTGCAGCTAACACACCACATATAACACTATCCTCCACCACAATAACACGCAGTTACCTATACAGGGCAGATGCCACCCACCCTCATCGGAGGATCTGCCTTACAATGGCTGCACCCTGCTAGAAATAGCCACACGAAATAATTATTATTAATTGATAAAATTTAAGACATTATCGAAGAAAATCAAATTATTGTACGAAAAGAGGATTGCTGTAAATGATTGCTTCCGCT
Organism: Anabrus simplex; assembly: GCF_040414725.1. Lineage (NCBI taxonomy): Eukaryota > Metazoa > Arthropoda > Insecta > Orthoptera > Tettigoniidae > Anabrus > Anabrus simplex. Next base: position 387,505,736 of record NC_090268.1, read on the forward strand.
CCAGTTTCGGGTGATTTGTAAGTAGGGCATGGGAGTGTTCTGTGTACCGTATTGCTAATTCTCTGCACAGTATTTCAAGACTGACATTGCATAGTATTTTTAGATTAACATAAATAATTTTGGCTGCATAATTCTACAATTACCTGTATCAGTTCCTGTGCCTTCAATATTTCAATGTTTAAAAATAACAAGGGGGGCATTTTGTGATCATTTATTTTATTTATTTATTTAGGCCATATGCTTTTTTGTCCTGATTTTGCGTCTAAATGTATCTATTGCTCAACATGTTCCAGCATTTGAGCAACAGATAGCTCTGGTCTGACTTGTGTTGCTAGGGATTGCAAGACTGTAACTACCAGTCTAAAGGTATATGGGAAGGTTTAGCTAGAAAACGCTTTATTTTCAAAACAGTCTGGGAAGAAATCTCAGCTAGAACTGTTTCTCTACCACTTCTCACTGTGCCGTTTTTTATTGACTTATTATGCAATGTTAGAATAAAAGTGGTGGACGTCAACCGGTTCTTAAGAGAGAATGAGTTACGTGGACCGTATCGTTATGACAACCTATGACGTCTTTCTTAAAGAAGCCAGTGCTTTCTTGTGAATGGTCAGGTTAGTCTGCTCTTCATGAATCGACGTGGTCTCCGGAATTATACATACACTTAGCTTTAGTAGAGATGAAGAAAAATTGTTGACTAACAGGTGATTCTTTTGTAATCCTTTTTTGCGTATTTGAATCCTTCCATTTCTTCTTCTGATATATATTATATAACTCAGAGTTATTTCCCAATGCGTCAAATATTCTAGTATTTTTTTTGCCAGTGGCTTTACGTCGCACCCACACATATAGGTCTTATGGCAACGATGGGATAGGAAAGGCGAGGAGTTGGAAGGAAGCGCCCGTGGCCTTAACTAAGGTAAATCCCCAGCATTTGCCTGGTGTGAAAATGGGAAACCACGGAAAACCATCTTCAGGGCTGCCGACAGTGGGATTCGAAGCCACTATCTCCCGGATGCAAGCTCACAGCCGCGCGCGGCTAACGGTACGGCCAACTCGCCCGGTATTCTAGTAAATGCCGCTGTGAACATGTCAAGTATTTGTACAACTCCTTGGCTGAATGGTCAGCGTAGTGACTTAGGTGTATGAGGGCCTGGGTTCTTTAAGGGGTGATTAGAGAGCTTCCTTTCGACGGACGTACAGTCCTGAATCGGGATGATAATCAGGCAAAATCGCCGTGAGCTTTTAGGCACGAATCCCAGGTTGAAGATCCCTGTGTGGTAAAACACCGGGTCTTGCCCGGAACCGACTCAGCAAGGCTTTGAAGGGTCGACGCTTCCTGATGGACGAGGATGTGGAGCAGGTTGTTACGGACTTCTTCACGCAGCAGGATACTTTTTTTTAACCACACGGTGCTCTTCAACCTGTGGGGTTCGTGCCTCAATGCTCACGATCATTTCGCCTGATTATCATCCCGATTCAGGCCGTCGAATGGACACTTTTTGATCATCCCTCATATTTTTTATTTTCTTGATCAATGAAAAGCGGAGTCTACAGAGAAAAAGTAAACACAAGAGACGGATTGATCCCTTGTATTGTGTATAGTTCTGCCCTCGTAACAGAATACCAAGACGGCCTCTAACGAATTGCACGTATATAATATACTATCGCCAAGATAACTGAAAAAAGTGCATTCAAGTTGGTGGTGGGATTTTCTAATATTTACAGTTTCAAAGGACGTTGGTTTGTCCATAAATCACTGTATCGATAAATCATTTGTATCGAACTGTTGCACTATGTTCCCACAAGGAAACTTGAATTAATTATTTACGATTGAGAACATAATACAAATTCAGTTACCTCAATCGAAATAGCACCAGTGTTTCGCCCTAGTTCGGCTTGGGCTCGTAAGTTGGAATCCGCACCTCTCCAAGACACTAGCAGGGTAGTACTGTACACTGCTGCAAGCTATCCTGTGATCAGTACAATGAAGTGCAGGTCAATTTGCTATTACATGCCCTACTAGGCTTGTAAAACCAAAATCGAAAGCAATAAATTCAAGTTTCCTTATGGAAGCATGATTTTTTTGATCATGCAAGCGTTAAAGAAGTAGGTCAAAGTTATATCTGGATAACACGTGAAACGATAGTGTTCAGTACCTCATTGTAAAAAGGAAGGACTATTGCATCTAGCAAAAAGCGACTAACATTAGTATGTCATAGGGTGATGCAATAATGCCACCATATTGAGGTACAAAAATCGCCGTGCCGCGCAACTAACAGTGAGTGTGTCTCTGGACTCCATCGTGACACCAGGTCGTGTGAGGTGTCGTTTGATTCGGCGAGTTATACAGGTATAACAAACTCAAACAGTGAACATTTGAGAACATACTGGTGTGAAGAAGAGTGAAACATGTCTTTCTTTCATAAATTATGGCGACATATGAACAATAAATGGCTTCAAAATTATCGAAAGGCTTTTTTTATTGTTATTAACAAGTACAGCGCAAAACATCCCGGCGGCAATGATCACTTAGAGTAGTGTGATAATAAAGTAAAGTTAAAACATAATTACACAACAACAAGAGTACAACAAGCAATTCCATGGAGAGAAAATATTTCAAGAAATACTACCAGTTTAACATTCTAAATCCAGAATAATCATATTGTGAGGATAGAACGGCTAACCAGTATTCCAAATAGTCGAAAATCGCGAATGCTGAGCATCAAATGGCTTACCGGAACCGTCTCAAAGTTACGATGGCTCAGCGTCTTAACATAGTTCTTCAACGAATGTTAAGTATTAACACTGCTGTTAAGTAGACTCAACACACAATTTAACAAAATAACCGCCTCATCAAGAACTGTTAACACCAACAAATTGTTAATACTTGTGTTAAATTAACATGAGACCAGCCCTGTGTTAAACCTCTTAGCAGCTGTTAGAATTTCAAAATAGTAGCATCTTGGAGACGTAAGTTTGAAGCTGTGCTGCTGTATGAAAACTTTCTATGAATTGAAGAAGGTAAAGGATAAGAGTTATCAGAATAAATTTTTCTACAAAGATAGGTACCTAATTACCAAAACCATAATGGACAAGGAACTAGAAGAAATTGAAACTAGGTTGATTTTCTCACAGATTGCAACTTATTAGCGTCTCCAGTGCAGGAGTACATTATAGTTCTCAGATATTATACTTCAAACCTTTTCCATGTAATTAGGCGACTGCGCTCATGAGTGCAAGACAGTGTTTAGAACTGTGCAAAGAGTTTCCGCTGTATTGGTAATGGATCACATTACTTTCCCCGCAATAAAAGAATGCCCGAAAATCTTTTAAGATGTAGGCCTATATTATTTATCACATTTTCCCGGTGTTGTAGGAGCCTTAAATTGCACTCTTAAGAATATGTTGTGAGTGTTATGATGTAAACGCCCGTTCTTTAATTTTTAAAGCACATCCACATACTTTCAAATTAAATCTATTATGACAGTTGTCTTGTGTTCATTGTGATAACGATTCTATTGCCTCTGATTAACCACAACTAGAGTTCTGCGCGGATAACATCCGCATCCGCGAATGGTTATCGGCGGATATTGCAACTATTTGACTATATTACAAGCAAGGTATTGAAATGGATAGATCATCCTTTTAATATAATAGACCCTACAATAGGCCCAATACCGGGATGCTACCTAACTTAAGACCACGGCCGCTTCCTTCCCTCTTCCTTGTCTATCCCTTCCAAACTTTCCACCCCCCCCCCAAGGTCCCTGTTCAGCATAGCAGGTGAGGCCGCCTGGGCGAGGTACTGGTCATCCTCCCCAGTTGTATCCCCCGACCCAATGTCTCACGCTCCAGGACACTGCCCTTGAGGCGATAGAGGTGGGATCCCTCGCTGAGTCCGAGGGTAAAACCAACTCTGGAGGGTAAGTAGATTACGAAGGAGAAGAAGAGGAAGAAAAAGAATGACTTAGGCAATAAATGTTCATCATTGTTCTTGATATATTTTGTGTAATTTTGATCACAGAAAACATTCCCTGATATATTTTACATTCAAAATGGTTAGCCTAATTATTATTTTGTGCCGGCCCCGTGGTGTAGGGGTAGCGTGCCTGCCTCTTACCCGGAGGCACGGGTTCGATTCCCGGCCAGGACAGGGATTTTTACCTGGACCTGAGGGCTGATTCGAGGTCCACTCAGCCTATGTGATTAGAATTGAGGAGCTATCTGACGGTGAGATAGCGGCCCCGGTCTCGAAAGCCAAGAATAACCGCCGAGAGGAATCGTCGTGATGACCACACGACACCTCGCAATCTGCAGGCCTTCGGGCTGAGCAGCGGTCGCTTGGTAGGCCAAGGCCCTTCAAGGGCTGTAGCGCCATGAGGGGGTAATTATTATTTTATTGCCATAAAAATGAAATGACAGTGGACTTAATTTTATATGGCACTAATTTTGACAAAATGTGACTTACGTTGATTTATCTCTCAGATACAGAATTGTTAGTAAACTGCAACACAGGGTTGTAGAAACCGTCCATCAGCGATTTATTCGTGAGAGCATTCTGCATCAAAATTTGTGGCTGTGATCTCAACACAACTCATTTTGGAATATTTCCTATAATATCTGCACAAAGACGGTAATTGAACTCTTGAATTTAATGTGGTCCTGTTCCTTTAAAGAATGTTGTAGTGGTAGCATGTTTGTTTCCCGTACTGTTGGGAAACCAGCGCAATAAGCAGCTTACCGTGGAGAACATGGGCACTAGCAGTGGCCATCTTTGTACCCCACCATTGTTCCACTAATGAGCCGTCATGTGCTCTAATGTGATTAGTTAAACCGATTTCAATTGTTTCGAAACTATTATACTGCGCGCTCTATGGAATCTTCTGCTGTAATAACGTTGGCGCCTGCATTTACCACTACACACTACTGCATTCAATTCAATCGATCTATGATTATATGGATATTTATGACAATGTGTTCAATTGAGAAAATGCAACAGCAAATAAGCTCTCTGCCTGTTCAGAGTGGATATTTAATAGCTAAAATTATTCATCTATACTGCATAAATGTGAACCTCATAATCAAAACATCGCTTGAAATCAAGATCTCCCAGACTGTGGTTCAGCTTCACAAATTCTTAAACATATTTTGTAAAAGAAGTTAGCACCACCGTTAATAGAAAGAAAATGTTTCTTCTTAAATTATTGGTCTATCATAAAGCGAGCACTCGAACATTAGAGTATACATCAATTGAATTCTAGAATCTTATTGTTTTTACGTCCCGCTAACTTCTTTTGACTTTTTTCAAAGACGCCGTGTTGCCGGAATTTTGCCCTGCCAGAGTTATTTTACGTGCCAGTAAATCTACCGACATGAGGTTGGCGTACTTGAGCACCTTCAAATAACAGCGGACTGAGCCAGGATCGAGTCCTGCCCCACGGTGTAGGGGGCAACGCGTCCGCCTATCACACGGCGGCCCCGGGCTCGATTCCCGGCCGGGTCAGGGGTTGTTTAATTGTAAATGATTAATATACCTGGCCGGGGGACTGGGTGTTTGAGCCGTCCTTAAGGCTCCTTTCCTCACATTCAACACTCTACATTTCCGCAATTCCAATTGCACGCAGGTTCGTATCATATGGTGCAAGTAGGGGCAAGAGATCTCTATAGGTCGACACTCCGAACAAATAGCATTAAAATAAAAAAATAAAAAAGCCAGGATAGAACCTGCCAAGTTGGTATCAAAACGCCAGCGCCTCAACCGTCTGAGTTAGTGACGTAAGGAAGGCACTGGCACTGTGCTTTGACACCGGTGCCAGAGACAGCACGGTGCCACGATTTAAAATGAACCAGTGCCAGTGGCAATGACAAAAAATTAAATCTGTGAAACGTTTACAAGAATAAAAAAGTTTCTGATGTGAATATTGACCTTATTTATACCGTTAGTAAGGACAAGATCTCGCATCGATCAAGTCTGCTTTTCCATGAGTACATCGAACAGTATGGCGGGCACTGTTGCCGAACGAAGCACTATTGTGTGTGGCCGTGTGACTGCCTCGTGCCAACGGCGCGGCACGTACAGGCCAGTGCTTCTCAAATCCGTGCCGGTGCTTGTGTCAGTAGCAGTGCCAGGACAGATCGCTTCTACAGTAGGCTAGGTACCTACTGGTCATCACCCCGTCCTGACCGTGCCACACTATGCTTTATTCTCTTTCGTTATATTATCGATTGTCTTGAATTCCGTGTCAATGGCAGATAGACGAAAATCTAGCCCTTTGTGGAGTTATTTCAGTCCAGATGATAAAAACCAGTAGGCCTACATAGCAGTGTGGGATATTTGTAAATCTTGTACATCGTTCAAATCGACGATAACATGTTTAAAATGGCATATGCTTTGTCGTACTTGGAAGACCCCTTAATAGCTAGGCAGGCAGATCCGTTAAAATGGTGGATGGGAAGAAAGCTTCAGTATCCCAACCTTTACTATTTAGCTCTCCGGAAGTTATGTTTTGTAGCAACATCCGCGCCTGCTGAAGGTGTGTTTTCGAAAGCTGGTCAAATTTTCACTAACAGACTGTCAGCGAATGAATTGAAATAAATACTGTTCTTCAAAATGAATGGAAAATTTATTTGAGGGTTATTTTGTAGTATTTTGCATGAAAATTTTGACCAACAGACGAAACAGACTGTCAGCGAATAAAGTGAAAAAATACTGATCTTGAATGTGAATGGAAAACTTATTTGAGGGTTATTTTGTAGTATTTTGCATGTAAATATTAATATAAATTACGGTATATCTATGTGTAGTTCCTTTTTTGTCAATACATGAAACATAAACGTTTTTATACGAGTCCAATGAATAAGTAGTCATCGTGGCACTGACAGTGCCGTGGCACCGGTGTTTTGGCACGGTGACGCGTTTGGCACTGGCACTGGCACTGTGCACACCAGTGTCAGCAGAGGTACTGGAATTTACATCACTAGTCTGAGCCATTCAGGCCGACTATACATCAATTTTGTTAACTCGATGACCGGGCGAGTTGGCCGTGCGCGTAGAGGCAAGCGGCTGTGAAGCTTGCATCCGGGAGATAGTAGGTTCGAATCCCACTATCGGCAGCCTTGAAAATGGTTTTCCGTGGTTTCCCATTTTCACACCAGGCAAATGCTGGGGCCGTACCTTAATTAAGGCCACGGCCGCTTCCTTCCAACTCCTAGGCCTTTCCTATCCCATCGTCGCCATAAGACCTATCTGTGTCGGTGCGACGTAAAGCCCATGGCAAAAAAAAAAGAAAAAAGTTAACTCGATAAAACCTGGAATTCAATAGCCCACAGATATTAAATTCTTTGTCTTCCAGGAAATGCGTGACCGAGGTAGTAAAGGCGCGCTCGGTTCACCCGGAGGGTTCGATTGCCCGTCAGGAAGTTGAAGATTTTAAGAAACGACATTTCCACTTCTGGAGGTACAAATGACCCTGAGGTTCAGTCAGCCTACACCAAACATGAGTACCAATTAAGTAAATTCTTCGGGGCAAAGGCAAAGGCGGCCGTGCGTAGAGCAAACCACTCTACACCACCAAGGTTACGGATAGTAGAAGCTTTCACCCCTCCCAGGGCCTCTATGGCCTGTACGGAGGTGACTTTCCCTTTTCTATTTTCTTTTTCTTTTCTTCTCCTGCCACTTTCCCCACATTTATGGGGTCGAACTCAGTTGCATATATGGGCCTGGCCAAGTTTTATGTCCGAATGCCCTCCCCGACGCCAGTCCTCTCTAGCAGTATATATTCGCTATTGCGCTTTTCTGTGGTGGTTGGTAGTGTGATGTGTTTTGTAAACATTAAGAGGAATGTATTGGGATAAACACAAATACGAAGTTCCCGAGCCGTAGGAATTAACCAAACGGAGTTAAAATCTCCGGCCCACCCGCGAAACGAAAGCGGGGCACTGTGAACCACAGGCCAGTGCGCTGAGCATTCGATCAAGGAACCGGACTGCATTTACTGTATTAACTATATTCATAAAGTATTTCCTTGAAGAGTTTAACTTACAAACTCGTATCTTGTTTATAAATGAACTATTGTAAGGTTATACAGTATTTGAGACACTTTAGGCCTAAGCAATTTTACAAAATTTGAAGCTTGCACTTCCGTTAATACATTATTCTGTCCAAGCGAGGAAGATTTTTCTTCTTTTAGGTTTGGCTGTACATCGCACCGGCACAGATAGGTCTTATGGTGGAGATAGGGTAGGAAAGGGCTAAGAGTTGGAGGAAAGCGGCCGTGGCCTTAATTAAGATACAGTCACAGCACTTGCCTGGTGTGAAGCCGGGAAGAAAGCGAGATGTTTAACCCATCAGACGATAGCTTTCAATGCACGAGCAGTTTCTGAACGTAATGGAAACTCGATTGCTTCGATGCTATCTTGGACTAACGTGATTCATCGACGTTAGGAACGACGACCTCCGAGACCACTGATGTCGCGTCAATCATGACCACATTATTGAAAGGGAAACTTAATAGAGCGGACAAGTCGCTCACTGCAGAAAAGAATCGGTAGCAAAGACGCCGATTCGTTTAGACGCTGATAGACAGCAATCACGTGGCAGACCGAAAATAATAGTTCGTTTACTGTGGGCATTAAGATAAGCTGGGGTGACGGGATTTTGTCTTATGGTAGTAGTTGTTTAACTTCTTGGAGTCTGAGGACACTTTGGTGTCACTTTTAAGCATTCTTGATAGCCACAGACCTCACAAACGGTGGAACCTACTATCATGGGAATAGGTCAAGAAATAATCAACGGCGTCATAACAGTACGAAATAATGTTTTAGGAATAATAATAATAATAATAATAATAATAATAATAATAATAATAATAATAATAATAATAATAATAATAATAATAATGGCGTGTGGACTCCGGAGAGGCCTGGTACAGGTCTTTCAAGTTGACGCCATACAGGCTTCTGTGAGGATGGATCTTACCTATGATACATTCTAATGCTGAAGACGGCTATCGGAATTAACCAATGGAGGTTAAAATCCCCGACCCGGTTGGGAATCGAACCCAGGAACCTCTGGGCCACAGGTCAGCACGCTAACCATTTAGCCATGGAGCCGTACGTTTGTAGAGATGAACACATATTTTTCCAAATCTTGTTTAACATAATTGAATTTTTCTTTGACATTCTACTTACTGTAGACTATAAAGAATGCACGCTATTTTCTGTGTTGCAGGTGTGGTTCCAGAACCGTCGTGCCAAGTGGAGGAAGCGTGAGAAGGCAATGGGTCGTGAGACAGCCGGCTTTATCCACGGCGAGTCCACTGGTAAGTTAGAAAATCTCTTTCACCAGTGAGTACGTTACGTTACTCAAGGCTCCAAAGCAGAGTTATGATTTCTTGATTAAAAGAGTATTCAATAGAAATAAATTCTTGAAATCTTGCGGAAATAGAAAACATAGCCTATGTATTTTTATCGATTATAAGTCCATGGGTAAGCCCTGAATGCTAAGGAACATGCCTTGGTTTTAGCAAGCTTTGACGCCAGGCACACGCGAACATGAACATTCTTGAATCCTCAGTCTGAGATCTTGTGTATGTGTGTGTGTGGAGAGAGGATTATTTTAAAGCTATCCTTTTACCAAACTTTATGAGTTCTTACAAAAGGAATTACACAGGCTACATGTTTGAATATAAGACATAAACTGTAATATATGAAGTCTGTGTGTACATTTCCCTAATCTGAGTAGCGAGAGCAGCAGAATTCTTTTGAAGGAAGCAGCCATCAGTGAAAAGCTTAGCCCGCCTGACCCTTTGGCGACTATTCAATGAAGGAATAAATCCCTGAAGTGATGATATTAAAAACACGGCTAATGGAGACGGTGGTATTTAGCAGTGAATTGATAAAAAAAAAGCCAGACTGAATAGAATATGAAGGTAGGAAAGAAGTAATGACAGCAACGCTGGGGAATTATGTACAGCCACCCACTTCTAAAAAAAACAAATTAGCGATCGTGTCAAGATTATACCATAGGCAACGTCCAGTTTTGTTGTAAACAGTAAGATTAGTGGCTTTTTAGTCGGTCGCGAGTTTGACCTTCGCCCCATCCAAGGGCTAGAATGGCATATATTGATCGTACAGAACCTTCGTTACTAGGGCCATAAATGGCATGTTTGGTGGCATTGCTATGTTAATGATCTTATGTCTGTTGTATACCATCAAATTTTTCTTTCAATTCAACACTTCACAAGAAAAACTATCAAATCTTATCAAAGACTGTTCAACATTGCTGAATGTTTGACAAGATATGGCAAGGCTTGAGAGCATTTTGCTTTAACTTGGAGGAAAGGCAAACAGCAGTTGTGGTTCTTGGACTTGCAGTGGGATATATTCTTAAAAAGATGAGACAAGCCCTATAGATCATAATTTACATGAGGTAAATATTTATGTGGTTAGCTTCAACATAACTTTTCCAATGTATTTACTGCCATAATGGAACTTTCAGAAGTTATGTTATATACCTGTGACAAAGTTCGGTGAATGAAGTCAGAACAGTCGATCCGGCAACACTGGCTACACACAACGCTGCACCTGCGTAGCAGCAGGTTATGACCACCTGCTCCCAACGTTGTTCAGTTGAGCATCATGTGCGTGCCGTGTAAGATCTGCTTGACACAGTGCGTGTTTAGCGCGTTGGTTCTGAACTGCGAACAGGAACATGAACGACCAAAAGATGAATCTAGAGTTTTGTTTCAAGCTTGGCAAGACACCGAAAGAAACGCATGCGATGCTGGTACGTGTTTATGAAGGTCAAGCACTGTCCCTGAAGTGTTTGTACGAGTGGTTCGCCCGTTTTCGAGGAGGCCGGGAAAGTGTTTCTGACAACCCCTGTAGCGGAAGACAGGAGACGGCCGTCAGTGATGAAAACATTGAGAAGGTGAGGACATTAATCATGAACGATCGGCGATTAATTGTGCGCATGATAGCGGATGAAATGCACATTAGCCGTGAATCCGTGCGACAAATCGTTACCCAGAAGTTAGGGAAGAGGAAAACGTGTTCTCGTCTTGTGCCACATCACTTGACTGACAAGCAGGCACGTTTAGAGGCTTCACAGGATTTTGTCGAAATGGCGGATGCGACACCAATTTCTTGAACTGTATTGTGACTGAGGATGAAACCTGGTGTCTCAGGTATGACCCTGAAACGAAACGGCAAAGCATGGAATGGCGTTCTCCCGGATCCCCTCGCCGGAAAAAGGTCAGAGCCCAAAAGTCACGCATCAAAACGTTGCTCATCACCTTTTCCGATCCACAAAGAATTTCTACCTGAGGGAACGACGTTGAATGCTGCACGGTACATTGAAATTTTGACCCGTTTCATGAAACGTCTACGCAGGGTACGACCCCAGTACGCACAACAAGGTTCATGGTTTTTTGTCCATGACAACGCTCGCCCACACACAGTTCATGGCAAAAAAGGGGGTGGTGCAACTTGAACATCCCCCATAGTCGCCAGATCTCAATCCTCCAGATTTCTTCCTATTCCCACGACTCAAACTCGCTTTGAAAGGAAAGAGATTTGACGATATTCCTGACGTCCAACGAAACGTGACGAGGCTTTTGAACACCATCCCAAAGGAAGCCTTCCTGCAAAGTTTCCAGGACATGTGTCGCCGTTCTCAGCAGTGCATATTTATGGCAGGGAACTATTTCGAAGGACAGTAAGGTCACTGTCGTGCATTGTTCATCTATGTTGATAGTACAGGACTATTTACCGAACTTTGTTGTCAGAGGTTGTATCATTTATTCATATTAATTGAATAAAAATTATAGCAATGCAACCGAAATTCATATTTTATTACATGAAAACATATTAGGAATTCCATAATAATAATAATAATAATAATAATAATAATAATAATAATAATAATAAATCGAACATTTCTGATAATGTTTACTTATAGGTCCACATCCTAGAGATATTTATCTTGCAATCTCTTCGTACGGTGCTGTTTTACACATTTTATTGTGGTATTCTACAGAGTCCACTGAATATAGGCAGGGATGTGCCTCATACTTAGCAATTAATACACACACAACATCCCTCGGTCATCAAGACGAAGCCATTTTTGTTGTTTTGATTCCCGCTTCCCGGCAATTCCGGCATGCCTAGCGGCCAATTTAATACTCGCATTCCACAGGTCAATTCTGTTGTAGACTTGACAATTCTTTGATCGATTAGAATATGTTCTAATTCACTTTCATTACTTTTGAAGACGTATCAAGTATTGCAAGCGATTTTACAAGTAATCTTGTGTCGTCGCCATAAGACCTATCTGTGTCGGCGCGACGTAAAGCCCCTAGCAAAAAAAAAAAAAAAAAAGTAATCTTGTGAACTATTGAGAATTCTTGTGAAGTCTTGTGAAGTCTCGAATTTGGCAAACATTTCATCGTAAACAACAGGCTTCAAGTACCGTCGAGGTGGACGACATTACAGGGAAAACTCCATTTTTGCAATATAAATTAACAACTCTCAGAACGGATAAATTTGTACTTTTTCTTAACTGTTAGCATCATAAAAGTTTTTAATATTACTAGGAAACGGAGTTATTCAATATTTTTTAAATGTAGTACAATATAATTTTTAGTATTCACCCCAAATTTCAGGTAGCTTACACTTTACTAAGGAACTATTAAATATACAGAGCTGAAATTAAACTTACTATTTATGTGTACTGTCATCTGTAAGATAGACTTTAAAAAACAACAAATTTATTCCTTAGTGACCCACAAGGTTTATTCTTTGAAAAATTTTTTTTTTTCAATTTCATGATCAGAAATTTGAAGTTTCTAAAAATAAATAGAAAGTATCATTTTTGTTCTAACCGAAGTCTATTAGCACACACCAAGCCGATTAGGCACGATTCTGAAATTTTACTTCCTGATGTACAGCCATTACCTAGAAAAGTGTACCTCAAATTTGGGATGCACGCTAAAATTAAATTGTACTCTATTTAAAAAGTATAGAATAAAACTATTTTCTAGTAACATTGAAATCTTTCAGGATACTAACAGTTAATAAGAAGTACAGGTTTACCTGTTCTGAGAGTTCTGAAGTTATATTGCAAAAATGGAGTAAGGTATCCTAGTTCAAACCTTACCAGTTTTTATGACATTTTCCCCCATAATGTCGTCCTCCTTCCCTTAAGTGGGTAAAAATTAAGGAGTGGAGTAATTTTTAGCCTGACCTCTATTTAATAAAGTAAGTTGTACAAAATACATAATAATTTCTTCTTGGATTTAGAAAATATGTACGCTCATTTTGGAGAGGAACGGAATTTAACCCTTTTGGGGCGGGACAGGCTTAACCCTTTTGGGGCGGGACAGGCTTAACAAGTGTGCGCCTGTAAAGACCAGGTTTTTACCAAGTAGTATTGCGGAAAAAAGTCGTGGAATTTGTGGCATATTTTTTATCTTACTTAGCAAGTTGCTTTACGTCGCACTGACACAGATAGGTCTAATGGCGACGATGGGACAGAAAGGGACTAGGAGTGGAAAGGAAGTGGCCGTGGCCTTAATTAAGGTACAGCCCCAGCATTTGCCTGGTGTGAAAATTGGAAACCACGGAAAATCATCTTCAGGCCTGCCGACAGTGGGGTTCGAACTCACTATCTCCCGAATACTGGACACTAGCCGCACTTAAGCGACTGCAGTTATCGAGCTTGGTTATATATATTTTTATTTCTCCCTTCATTAATACATAACATTGGCAGTAATTAGTAGTAGGATTGGTTTTAAATGTTCGGAAACCCATATTGTCTACGGAAAATTGAAGAAATCTTGAATGATTTAACTAGTTTTAGAGAAAGCTTTGCGTTTATTTCGTCGATGAAATGTTGCCAGCTAGTAGTTTTTTTTTTAGGTATTGCGACCATTGGCGATATGTCTTCAGTCCCAAGTGTCGAAAATTAGTACTATAAGAGGTAATGATGAGAGCTTCATACTGTTTAAAGGTAGGAGCGACTATTCCTAGTGGTGAAGGGCAACATGCGAACTGAGTCACAGCTGAGGGCAGAGTATCTTAACGTGTGGGAAGAAGTTTTGGATTGTGACTTGTCACAGGCTCGCTTACTGTGACGTCATTCTCAATGGAAACTTTCTGTTATTGTAAACACTAATGTGAGCCTACGAGTGGAGCGCTCTGCATTCTGTCTGCAAGAAGGTGATCCTTCTGCTCTTTTGTATCAGTTTGAATATCTCGTTTTTGTTCTTATTGAATAATAAGTGGTTATCAAGCCGGCCCGCAGTGTAGGGGTAGCGTGCGTGCCTCTTACCCGAAGGCCTCGGGTTCGATTCCTGGCCAGGTCAGGTCTGGTCTTACTGTTTGGAATTTCTTTAGCTGTGTTCTTAATAATAGTCGTGCCAACACATTCCCAGCTGTCCATACCCTGCATCCATCCCTGCTAGCTAGCATGTCGTGAGGTGTTCAGAATAACAGCAGCAACAATGTTACAGTCAAATCTCGATATCTCCAATCACCGCGGGAGCTGAATTTTATTTCGAGTTATCTAGATAATTCTCACCTTTGAGGATTGCACGAGAGGATTCGTCACTTGGCAGGCCACGACCCTTCGGGGTTGTTACACGTTATTATTGTTTTAAGAGGAGTACAACTGGGAGAACCCTGAGCTGACAAGGTATCGAACCCGAGGCTTCCTTGTGAGAGGCAAGCTACCTCTAGACCACGGAGTCGGCTTACGTGACTACCAACTCTAGGACATATAGGAATAAATGAACGAACCAACTTTTAATGTTGCGTGTCCGAGTAGAACATTATATTATTAATTTTCTTCCTGTAATGTGCAAGCTATATCCGTAATGGGAGTGGCGTCGGCAACTGATATACTGCCGATAAAGTGACGTGCCTCTAAATGTTTGCGCCGGGACAATACACTATACACCAGAGCGGTAAGCAAATGCATGCTGCTGCTGATAACAATCTCTAGCAATTTCCCTCCGTGTTCTTATTTGTCTAACATTAGCATGAAAGCTTCGTGCGGTAAAAGAAACGGTTGTCGTGTGTTTGTATGTTGGTAATTTGCTGCTGTATGCATTAGAAGTTACCAATATGAGCGCAGTGCTGGTCTTACAGTTTGGGATTTCTTTAGCTGTGTCCTTAATAAGTGTCGTGCCAACACATTCACAGCTGTCCATATCCTACATCCATCCCTGCCAGCTAGCATGCCGTGAGGTGTTCAGAATAATAGCAGCAACAATGAATTTATAAATGTTACAGTCAAACCACGATATCTCGAATCACCGCTGAAGCTGAATTTTATTTAGAGTTATCGAAATTTCTAGATCTAGAGAATTCCCGCCTTTGAGGATTGCACGTAATCGAATCATATGGAGCAACGGCTCGATACTGTTATAAATGTTATTTAACCAAATAAAAACAAACTCGAAGTTTTTGTCCTTTTAACTACAAGGTTATGTGAACGAATTGGATCCACGAAATGTCACTGTAATATTTGTCCCAAATGGAAGATAATAATTGCTTTTACTCACATAAAGTGTAAAATCTGCACTAAATTAAGAAATACCATCGTTGCTAGAGAAATATCCATAGAAATATGTATACGTACTTACGGGGTGTAGACAGGACTCCCTTATGTTGCATTCCGCTGCTCGTGCCGTCTTTTGTTTCTTTCTTGAGGTCCAGGGCTAGCACCGACGAGTGGGAGTTCTATGTGAATTCTCATTATCTTTGTCCATGTGACTAGCGCGGGCAGTTCAAACAGCAAGATAGCATTATACCTGGACCAATAAATATATTACTTTTTGTTGAAAGGAAAATAACATGATCCCTGGACCAATAAATATATCACTTAATGAAGCGCACAAAATGGATGAGCAACATGAAGAAAATGACACCTAATTAATTCAAACAACTTCAGTGAGCAAAGACATTACACACGAAAGTGCTAGACAAACAAAACACATACGGAAGCGCTGCGACGTAGCAGAAAAATAAGTTGTAAACTAGTAAAGTATGTATTCATATTATTCACTACAAGTAAAATATTTCGTAGTACTTCTTAATTTACAGCAGATTTTAAACTTTATTTGAGTAAAAGCAATTATTATGTTCCATTTGGGACAAATATTAGAGTGACAATTCGTGGATCCAATTTGTTCACGTAACTTAACTACAACATTTGAAGTCGTTGAAGACAGAATACATACAGTACAGTAGGGGAACAGTAAACATACTGTACCTCCGATAACAACTTGGAAAAAATCGGTCGGTTTCTTCCGTTTTTCAGCCTCAAGCTTCTTTTCTTCCACATAGGTTTCAACAGCAGTAACTGCTGTAAAAGCATTTGCATTCCACTGACTCTGTGTGTGGGATCGAGGAATAGTCAGTGCACTTAACACCTGGTGTAAGTGACGTTCCAGGAGTGGGTTCAAACAGCTCCTACGCACCTGGGGTGGACAGATAAGCCACTGTGTAAACATACCGTCTGACGAGAAGATATATCGTATACCTTAAGGAACATTAAATGCTGTATTGCACAGTTAATGTCGTACAAAATTTAAGCTGCAGAATACCTTTTAGCTTTAACGGAGAAAGTGTTTGCTTCGAGAAATGGAGAAATTCGTGCAATCGAATTTCGAATAATAGAGAAATAAATTCACGTGAAGAATAGAACAGTCAGCAGGGAAATTGACATTATTTCGAGATACTGAAAATGCGAGTGATGGGGGTTCGAGATATCAAGGTTCGACTGTATTTCATTATGTGTAGGTATTAACCAACAAGGGGATATTTCATTCACCACGGACCTCTCTAGCCGATTAGAGAGAAAGTTGTAGTCTATGCGGATTTATTTATTTATTTATTTATTTATTTATTTATTTATTTATTTATTTATTTATTTATTTATTTATTTATTTATTTATTTATTTATTGAACAGTGTTTTGAGTAATTCAGATGAACTCATAATAGATCCCAGGGAATCATTGGAGAGGTGGAGGTAATATTTTGAACATCTTCTCAATGTAAAACGAAATCATCCTTGTGGTGTTGCGAACACCCAAGCTCATGAGGAGGAGGAAAATGATGTTGGTGAAATTTTGCTAGAGGAAGTGGAAAGAATGGTCAATAAACTCCATTGTCATAAAGCAGCAGGAATAGATGAAATTAAACGTGAAATGGTGAAGTATAGTGCGAAGGCAAGGATGAAATGGCTTCATAGAGTAGTAAAATTAGCATGGAGTGTTGGTAAGGTACCTTCAGATTGGACAAAAGCAATAATTGCACCTATCTATAAGCAAGGGAACAGGAAGGATTGCAACAACTATCGAGGTATCTCATTGATTAGTATACCAGGCAAAGTATTCACTGGCATCTTGGAAGGGGGGGTGCGATCAGTCGTTGAGAGGAAGTTGGATGAAAACCAGTGTGGTTTCAGACCACAGAGAGGCTGTCAGTGTCAGATTTTCAGTATGCGGCAGGTAACTGAAAAATGCTACGAGAGGAATAGGCAGTTGTGTTTATGTTTCGTAGATCCAGAGAAAGCATACGACAGGGTACCGAGGGAGAAGATGTTCGCTATACTGGGGGACTATGGAATTAAAGGTAGATTATTAAAATCAATCAAAGGTATTTATGTTGACAATTGGGCTTCAGTGAGAATTGATGGTAGAATGAGTTCTTGGTTCAGGGTACTTACAGGGGTTAGACAAGGCCGTAATCTTTCACCTTTGCTGTTCGTAGTTTACATGGATCATCTACTGAAAGGTATAAAATGGCAGGGAGGGATGCAGTTAGATGGAAATGTAATAAGCAGTCTGGCCTATGCTGACGACTTGGTCTTAATGGCAGATTGTGCCGAAAGCCTGCAGTGTAATATCTTGGAACTTGAAAATAGGTGCAATGAGTATGGTATGAAAATTAGCCTCTCGAAGACTAAATTGATGTCAGTAGGTAAGAAATTCAACAGAACTGAATGTCAGATCGGTGATACAAAGCTAGAACAGGTCGATAATTTCAAGTATTTAGGTTATGTATTGTCCCAGGATGGTAATAGGCCTATGGTAAGTGAGATTGAATCAAGGTGTCGTAAAGCTAATGCAGTGAGCTCGCAGTTGCGATCAACAGTATTCTGTAAGAAGGAAGTCAGCTCCCAGACGAAACTCTTTATATCGGTCTGTTTTTAGACCAACTTTGCTTTACGGGAGCGAAAGCTGGGTGGACTCGAGATATCTTATTCATAAGTTAGAAGTAACAGACATGAAAGTAGCAAGAATGATTGCTGGTACAAACAGGTGGGAACAATGGCAGGATGGTACTCGGAATGAGGAGATTAAGGCTAATTTAGGAATGAACTCGCATAAACCTGTTTCGGTGGTGGGGTCATGTGAGGCGAATGGAGGAGGATAGGTTACCTAGGAGAATGATGGACTCTGCTATGGAGGGTAAGAGAAGTAGAGGTAGACCAAGACGACGATGGTTAGACTCGGTTTCTAACGATTTAAAGATAAGAGGTATAGAACTAAATGAGGCCACAACACTAGTTGAAAATCTAGAATTGTGGCGACGTTTAGTAAATTCACAGTGGCTTGCAGACTGAACGCTGAAAGGCATAACAATCTATAATGATAATGTATGTATGTAATGTTTATTTATTTATTTATTTATTTATTTATTTATTTATTTATTTACTGTATGTTACTACTTAGGTGTAGAAAGGATCAACACTTTTAAAACTGTTTAAAGGTTTAATGTTTTTCACATTATAAAGTTACAGGTAAAAATCCATCATAAATCATGAACATAAATAAAATACTAAAATTAATTCAGCAAATCATTATTATTTTTTCACAACGTTGTGCCCAATTAAGGAGCGCGATTGAACTTATTTAGCAGATTAATTTTCTTTCTACCGGGCGAGTTGGCCGTGCGGTTAGGAGCGCGGAGCTGTGAACTTGCATGTGGGAGATAGTGGGTTCGAATCCCACTGTCGGCAGCCCTGAAAATGGTTTTCCGTGGTTTCCAACTTTCACACCAGGCTAATTCTGGGTCTGTACCTTAATTAAGGCCACGGCCGCTTCCTTCCAACTCCTAGCCCTTTCCTATCCCATCGTCGCCATAAAACCATTCTGTGTCGGTGCGATGTAAAGCCTCTAGCAAAAAAAAAATCTTTCTTCTCTTCCCGAAAACTCTTCATCCTGTAGCTTTGTTTTTTCTTGCGTTCTTCCGTCCATGCACTGATTATTATTATTATTATTATTATTATTATTATTATTATTATTATTATTATTATTATTATTATTATTATTATTATTAGCCTCCGTGGCTCAGACGGCAGCGCGTCGGCCTCTCACCGCTGGATACCGTGGTTCAAATCCCGGTCACTCCATGTGAGATTTGTGCTGGACAAAGCGGAGGCGGGACAGGTTTTTCTCCGGGTACTCCGGTTTTGCCTGTCATCTTTCATTCCAGCAACACTCTCTATTCTCATTTCATAGCATTTATCAGCCATTAATATCACCTTGGGAATGGCGACCCCATTGTAATAATAGCCTATATCTGGTTCATTCATTACATCCCTGACCCGGTCAAAGACTGGAAAACAGGCTGTCGGTTTTAACTTTCATTATTATTATTATTATTATTATTATTATTATTATTATTATTATTATTATTATTATTATTATTATTGCAGTTTGCTTTACTTCTCACCGACGCAGATAGGTCTTATTTTTTGTTGCTAAAAAGTAACGTCTATAAGTTTTAGTCTGCACACTTACATGGCTAATTAACATAATATTAAATTAAAACTACAAAAATATACCGTATTCACAGTAGAGTGTTTGTGGAGTGGGGCTGAGCGGAACTTCATTGGCTTTCACTTGAAGAAAAGGTCCTTTGATCGGCACAATTTTTGATCTTTGCTGCTTAAACGATCTACGTATAGATTTTTAACTGTCTTCGTGCTCAGATAATCTGGCCTGCTTGATTTTGTTTTAATACTAGAAAATAGACTGTGTTTTCTCTCTGTTTTTCAAAATTGTAGAAATCGTTCAGTATGATACACCAAATTCCCTCGCGATGATCACGTTTTCCCCCCCAATTTCCAGTTGCCAAATTATGTGTGATTTTTTTCCAATATTAAACAATTTCCTTTTCGTTTGCGACATGTTCACAGCGATACTTGCCTTGACTATTTAACAGACAGACTGAAATGGAAAAAAAATGAAATGGCGTATGGCTTTTAGGGCAGGGAGCTTCCGAGGACATGTTCGCCTCGCCAGATGCAGGTCCTTTTATTTGACTCCCTTAGGCGACACTGCCCGTCGTGATGAGGATGAAATGATGATGAAGACGATGCATACAACCAGCCCCCGTGCCAGCGAAATTAACCAATTATGGTTAAAATTCCCGACCCTGCCGGGAATCGATCCCGTGACCCCCCGTGCCCAAAGGCCAGCACGCTAACCATTTAGCCATGGAGCCGGATAACAGAAAGACTGATTTGAAGTCTCCAAAAATAAGCCCTACATTGTTTTCAGCAATCCCCAAATACGTACCAAAAATTCATTGGACGTTATAGCCGATCCATTTATCCGAAAATGTAATAAAAATACGTCGTTTTATACCCAAAAAATCATTTGACGTTGTAGCCGATAAATTTCTCCGAGAAAAACGTCGTTTTATACCAAAAAAGTAATTGAACGTTATAGCCGACAAATTTCCCTGAAAATGTAATAAAAATACGTCGTTTTATACCCAAAAAAGTAATTGGACGTTATAGCCGATAAATTTCTCCGAAAATGTAATAAAGATACGTCGTTTTATACCCAAAAAATAACTGGACGTTATAGCCGATAAATGTCTCCGAAAATGTAATAAAAATACGTCGTTTCATACCCAAAAAATCATTGGACGTTATAGCCGATACATTTCTCCGAAAATGTAATCAAAATACGTCGTTTTATACGATATGTCTTAACAAGCTATGTCGTGATAAACGGTTTAGATTGTACGTGCTTAGGTTTGCTTGGGATGGAGTACTCGCTTATACTGTACTGCGGTGGATAATGATAGAATTGGACAAATCATCTCACCTTTAGCAATCTGTTGGATATTACTTTCAAATTCATGAAGCAGGTGTGCTGATTCATATTCCCTCCCTGTAAGAGAGAGGAGATAGTCTGCGATAAGTGGACACTACTCCCCTTCCATGAGTTTCCTGAAAAGTGTAATCCATTTGGGTGCCAGGGCAGGTGAGCAATAGCGTGAGTAATTATGTGCTGTGCATATTGTAACCGAGCCAGCACACGTGAACATATTGCTTCTAATTGCCACATCCTCTTCTACTTTGTAATAATAGCCCGACAATAAGTAACGCATGATTGGTTGTCATTAAGTAATATGTATTGAATGGAGGTCAAATATGCATCCACCCACATGCCTTTCGGGTAATTTCTTCTTTAATCAAAAAATGTACAAAGAGACAGCACAAAATTAACTACGTCCATTTCAAATTTTCTTTATTTGACTTTTCATACACTTTCTTTCTAAAAATCTTTATTTGTCAACTACAAAGGCAGAGACACAGTACATCAAACGATAGACTTATAGAGTTACATAGAGCTAGCTGAAAGCCCTTGTAAGCTGTGACTTGAAGACAATTTTATGCAAGGACTACTAGGCTATTTTAACAATACAGCAGGGAACGTGAGAGGTGATGAACTTGCCAAAGAAGCTGAAATCAACCCCGACTCTCTGTTAATAATCTATCATTTTTCGAAAAGGATCTGAAAACGTATACGGAGAATATATAGAATAATCTCTGGCTAACTCAAGAGATCAGCTTACAAGGAATATCTCCATATTCCAAAGATTCAGGAGAGACTGAAAAGTAGATTGACACATGGCCATATTTTAACACAATTTATGTCAGAAAATGGAAAATTTGATCATATTTTGAGAGATTTAGAATCAATATCGTGAAGCCCTACACTTGTAGGCTTATCTATGAAATGCCACAAACGTTTTATCTTATTTTATTTGACTGTCCCATTTTTGAAAGAAGTAGATATGAATTAGTAATTCTCTTAAATATTTGCGGACCGAGCTCGATAGTTGCAGTCACTTAAGTGCGGCCAGTATCCAGTAATCGGGAGATAGTGGGTTCGAGCCCCACTGTCGGACGCCCTGAAGATGGTTTTCCGTGGTTTCCCTTTTTCACGCCAGGCAAATGCTGGGGATGTACCTTAATTAAGGCCACGGCATATGAATAGAAATAAGGTTTGTAGTTCTATAATCGATAATAATAATAATAATAATAATAATAATAATAATAATAATAATAATAATAATAATAATAATAATAATAATAATAAGGTATGTGGTATACAATACCAAGTACCTTTTAATGCTTTATTTCAAAAAAGTTTTTGGTACAATGCATTTGCTAATTTACAAACCGTCCCAGTTTTAAGGTTCAGTTCTTATGTTATGTATTTGTTATCTATAGCCCTAATACACGATGTGTAAAATAGAAGGTTTGTAGTTCTATAATCACTAATAATAATAATAATAATAATAATAATAATAATAATAATAATAATAATAATAAGGCTATTTGTTCGTTCTCCCGTAACTAATTTGCTGAAGCACAATCTGATCATTTTGTTGTTTTATTCTGACCTGGCATGACGGCATGTCATTATACCAAAAAATGCGACTGACTTCCTCCGTGATAAACACAGTAAACACATCCAAAAGACAACAAATGCTCCCAACGTACGAGCAGTAAGGAATTACTCTAAATCAAAGAATGTTTCTGCCTTTGTTCGTATCTGGAAACCACATCATCAACCAATTCGCCGCTGCTCAGACAAAAGGTCATATCTCCCAATGCTTTTCCTATCCATTATTTCCCTCAAGACTAGTCGCGCCTCCCAGCCTCATATGGATATTTACTCCATCAGAACAGTATTCGTTGTGTTCATTTTCCTATGTTTTCGTGTAAAGAAAAATGAACCTTACCTTACCACACTCTATTAATGTATGTTTGCATGACTTATTTACGTATGCCTACAGCATAATGTACTTACGTTTCCTTTTCCTTTACACATAAGCAGAGGAAAATGAACACAACGAAAATTGTTCTGATGGACTAAATATCCATGTGTGGCGGGGCGACGTGACGAGTCCTCAGGAACGTAAAGGATAGGAAGAGCACTGCGAGATACGACCTTTTAACCGAGCAGCGACGAATTGTTCACACAGATTTACGACCTACTCGTTTGTGTGATGATAGTCATAAGCGTATCCTAATAATTTCAACTGGTTTTCCTTATACTAGGAAATAGTCTACTTTTAACCGTAATTACACAACCTTTCGACAGCTAAGTGGTACATATTGTAATGGCATGTGGTCTTCGGAGAGGCCTGGTGCAGGTCGTTCTATATGACGCCATGGGCGACCTGTACCTCTGGGTGCGTAACTATGATGATAATGAGGTAGAAAGCGGTTGAAACCCGGTGTCGGAACATAGCCTGCTCCTGTCTAATAACATCAAGGAGTCTGCTCCAAGCTTAACATCTCCATCCGGTGGTCGAAACACTTTCAGCAGCATCATATCAACGTTATGCCTGCCAAAACCGTTATATGATATTAGGTTTGGGGCAATACCGACCCGCAGCACACATATCATCAAGAGCGAGAATTCCTTGATAATTCTCGCACAATATTGAGCCTTAGACGACAGAACCTTACCGGCCAAAGTTCTAAGCTAAAATTTTTAACGTAGTGGTTTTTGCAGGCGCAACGATGATATTCTCGCACTCTATACGGAGAGGTTTGGAATTAAACGCAGGCTTTTGACACGCAATCTAGTGATCGGAAGTTGTATACCACCACTTCTTCTAACTTGCCGGCCAACATTCTGATGGTAAAAGAATTTCCACAAAAAAGACTCTGCCAGTCATATAGGAAGACGTAATCTAAATTGACTTCTTTCCTACTTTTTTGATACGGCTAGAACATGGCACGATTTTCCAGCCTGTCGGAGTATTCCCTCGTTAGTGACGTAAGCTACTCATGGGACCCTCAACATTTTGTGTTAGACTACCTCCTAAATCAAAAGCCTGTTATCAGTTTATTGGTGAATCAATCAATCAATCACTCAATCAATCAATCAATCAATCAATCAATCAATCAATCATTAATGATCTGTATTCAGCAAATTTTATATCAGTTGTTTACCTAGCCTTTTTCTTTCAAAGATTTCCCTTGATACATTATTCCAATGCCTTATTCCTCGTTCTATAAATGAATATTTGCCCCAATTTGTCCCCTTAAATTCCAATTTTTTTCTTCATATTATAATATTTCCGACTTTTATTCGTCTACTAATGTCATTCCACGCCACCTCTCCATTTACAGCTCGGAATATACCGTTTAGTCGAGCAACTCGTCTCCGTACTTTCAGATCTTCCCCGATCCAAGTTTGCAACATTTTCGTAATACTGCTCTTTTGTCGGAAATTAAGCAGAACAAACCGGTGCTGCCTTTGGATCTTTTCCAGAAATAAAGTTAAAATCTCCTACCCGGCAGGGAATCAAACCATGAACCAAAGGCTAGTATGCTAACAATTTAGGCATGGAGCCCGACAATCAATCAATCAATCAATCAATCAATCAATCAATCAATCAATCAATCAATACTGATCTGCATTTAGGGCTGCCACCCAGTTGGCAGATTCTCTGTCTGTTGTTTTCCTAGCATTTTCTTAAATGATTTCAAAGAAATTGAAAATTTTTTGAACATCTTCTTTGGTAAGTTATTCCAATCTCTAACTCACCTTCCTATAAATGAATATTTACCCCAATTTGTCCTCTTCAGTTCCAAATTTATCTTGATATTGTGATCTTTCCTACTTTTAAAGACGCCACTCAAACTTATTCGTATACTAATGTCATTCCACGCCTTCTCTCCTCTGACAGCTCGGATCATACCACTTAGTCGAGCAGCTCGTCTTCCTTCTCCCAATTCTTCCCAGCCCAAACTTTACAACATTTTTGTAACGCTAGTTAGTTATAGTCAATAATGGACAGTGATAGGAAACATACTGTTGGGCTGTTTACGTGGCGGCTGAGTGCACGTACTAATTGTAGTGGAAGTGGCTGGATCGTTTAATTCAGGAGTGGACGTATCACGCATGAATGACGGAAACTCTTGGCCAGGTGCTGACTTTAGATCGGTGTTCGAATCACTAGCAAGTACGGCAGGCAGTAAATGGTACTCATTCTCACGAAGCTTGAGGTCTTTTAACAACATACAGATGACACTACTGACCTAGTATACATGTATGGCGACCACTGGTTGCCATAGATACAATGCTGTCGGGATATTTATGACCTTAATTCCATATAGACCCCCAGCCCAAAAACATATCCACTTTAATAAATATAGGCGACATAAATGCAACTTTTCATTTGAGGAATAGGGAAGCCACTCGCAAGTTGAAGATAGTAGGGTCAGGGGTCGAACTGGAACACTGCGACACTCCAAAACAGCCAAACAGCTCTTAACGAAACCTGTAGAATTATAGCAGGTTGCTTGAAATCCACTCTTGTTGAATGGCTTTACCACCTCGCAGGAATAGCACCACCTCCTATTCGAAGAGAAATAGCTGCCTAGAAGGAAAGAAAGTGGAGCAGGAATGAATCCATCTTTTGCATGGGTAGAAACCACATCCACAACGACTGCAATTAAGGCAGAGCTTTCTTAGAACATCAAAGGAACTTACAACAACCACCGAAAAAGCTAGACTACAACTATGGAAGACTACGACCTACCTTCTCACTGGTTGGAGAAGAATTTCGGAAACTTTGCCTCCGGGCCATGACATGAATGGCTGACTTGGAAGTCCCTCAGTAGATTGAGATCTGGAGTGGGCAGATCAAAGGTTTATTTAGCCAGGTGGGGATACTCTAAAGGGCCGGTATTATAATAGAACTGAACCAACAGTTTAAACTACGGTTTATCTGTTAGTCGTGTAATATAAAACTTAATCTTAAGTTTAACTAGAGATTAATTTTACTGCCACGTATCTACCGTTTAAACTGAAGTTTAAGAATACATAACCTTACAACATGGCAGAACGAATGGATCTCGAAGATATCTTTGAGGTGTTTGAAGAAATACTAAGCGATGACGAAGAAGTGGTTCAAATTATTGAACGACCAAGGGGACTACGAGTTTTCCGAGCAAGGGGACGTCACTTTCATATATGGAATGAAAAATAGCTTTTAAATATGTTTAGGCTTTCAAAACAGACTGTCATAAACCTATTTCAGCAAATTGGTGCTAGAATAAAACATGCAACGAAAAAGTTGGAATGTAAAAATAACTTTTTGAACTGTTTGAATGTCAAAAGTGCAAATTTTAGAAAATAAAGTAACTTTCTTCTATTTCAGAACCCCTCAGTCAGCTACTAATAGCATTGCGGTTTTATGCCTTCCGTAGTACTTTTATTAAAATGGGAGATTTCGAAGGAATTCATAAGGCCACTTTTTCACGGACTATATAAATATTTCTTTACTAATTGCACAAGCAATTCTATTTCCTTACAAGTAAAATTAGGACAAGGTTTATTGCTTTTATCCGCCATTTTACCTACAAGAAGTAAACAAAACGTTATCGACAGTCATCTTTTCTTGCAAGTCACTGCTACCAAGATCGTATATTTCCTTCTTCAACTCAGTTTAACTTAGGCCGGCCGTTATAAGACTCAACATCGGTTTAAAATCAAGTTACAGTTTAACTCAATCTTCAGTTTAAACCCTCATTATAATACCGGCCCTAAGAATGATATCTAGTGTGAATTTGGAGAAGTCCAGACTGTAAAACATTTGCTGCAATGCCAGCTATGTCTGGCCTCCTATACTCAAGATTGCACCACAGTAAATGCAGTGGAAGTAGCCAAGTTCTGGTCACAAATAATATAATATTTACTGTACCTTATATGTATATGTTTCTGACACGAGAAAAAATAACATACATACATACATACATACATACATACATACATACATACATACATACATACATACATACATACATACTTACATACATACATACATACATACATAAATGCATGCATACATACATACATACATACACACATACATACATACATACATACATACATACATACATACATGCATACATATATACATACATCATCATTATAGACTATTATGCCTTTCAGCGTTCAGTCTGCAAGCCTCTGTGAATTTACTAAACGTCGCCACAATCCTCGATTTGCAACTAGTGTTGTGGCCTCATTTAGTTCTATACCTCTTATATTTAAATCGTTAGAAACTGAGTCTAACCATTGTCGCCTTGGTCTACCTCTACTTCTCTTACCCTCCATAGCAGAGTCCATTGTTCTCCTAGGTAACCTATCCTCCTCTATTCGCCTCACATGACCCCACCACCGAAGCCGGTTTATGCGTACAGCTTCATCCATCGAGTTCATTTCTAAATTAGCCTTTATCTCCTCATTCCGAGTACCCTCCTGCCATTGTTCCCATCTGTTTGTACCAGCAATCATTCTTGCTACTTTCATGTCTGTTACTTCTAACTTATGAATAAGATATCTCGAGTCCACCCAGCTTTCGCTCCCGTAAAGCAAAGTTGGTCTGAAAACAGACCGATGTAAAGATAGTTTCGTCTGGGAGCTGACTTCCTTCTTACAGAATACTGTTGATCGCAACTGCGAGCTCACTGCATTAGCTTTACGACACCTTGATTCAATCTCACTTGCTATATTACCATCCTGGGAGAACACACAACCTAAATACTTGAAATTGTCGACCTGTTCTAGCTTTGTATCACCAATCTGATATTCAGTTCTGTTGAATTTCTTACCTACTGACATCGATTTAGTCTTCGAGAGGCTAATTTTCATACCATACTCATTGCACCTATTTTCAAGTTCCAAGATATTAGACCTCAGGCTTTCGCCACAATCTGCCAAAATAAATAACTAATAATACATTTAACGAACTGGAAGTTGTCACTCTTGTTTTTACTAAAGTTACCACTCTCTCGTGAGAAATGGCCTTAAAAAGGACAACCCGAAAACGCTAGTCGTGCACGTAACTTTTTTGTGCCGTAGCCGTTGTCATGGGAACGGATATTGAGCGGTACTTAAACAGTTCAGCCGGCTTAAACATTTTATTTCCCATTTTTTTATTATCTGCCTTCCGTGTCGATGTAGATACGTTACTCATACCATGATTGTGAATTAAATCGTTAACTGTCACTTGTTTGCTGAACATTGCATGATGGTCGGCAATCAATCGCTCGGGGAAACGAGACACTAGCCCACTCACTGTTGCTACACTTCAGTTGCTCAACACACTCAGGCTAATAGACTTAAATACTAACGACGTTTATCAAAGACACGGAATTTATAAAATGGATGTTGTCCCTTCGCTTAACTTAATCCATGAAATATTGCTTTATTCCACTCATTGCTCAACCTGGCTCATTTACGATGTTACGGTAACTGTAGCGAAGGGCGGAATGTTTGAACCAGGACGGAAGCAAACATTATGGAGAGTGGAAACTTTATAATAAACTTAGCCTGAGGCTGGCTGGACTCCTTCCAGTAATTCTACGATTCTCTTTCACCATCCCTCATCATTCGAATTAATGGACTCATCCATAACAGAGAGACTAGACAAGTAATCTTCAAATTCCCATCCAACGTAATCTAATATTAAATGTAACAAATCGTCCTTCTGCACAGCGCTATGTTCCTTCAGTACGTTGAATTTTCACTGATTTATGAATTAGTCAATCAGTCTCAATGATCTGACCAGGCGGCAGATTCCCTGTCAGTTGTTTATCTGGACTTTTCTTAAATGTTTTAGAAGAACTTGTATACTTATCCAACATCTCCATTGATAAATTATTCCAGTCCCGTACTCCTCGTCCTATAAATGAATATTTGCCCCATTTTGTCCTCTTGAATTCCAACTTCATCTTTCCTACGTTTAAAAGCTCCACTCAAGCCTATTCGTTTACTGCCATCATTCCACACCATCTCTCCATTGACAGCTCGGAACATACCGCTTAGTCCGTCTCCTTACTACCAAGTCTTCCCAGCCCGGAGTTTGCAACATTTTCGCAACACTCCTCCTTTGTCGGAAATCACTCAGAACAAATCGTGCTGCTTTCCTTTGGATCTTTTCTAGTTCTAGTAATCATGGTGTGGATCTCATACACTGGAACCATATTCTAGTTAGGGTCTTGCCAGAGACTCATGTGTTAGGTTTCTGTCGCAAGAGAGAGCTGATCAGAATCAGTCGGCACAATACAGCTCGCACATTTAATTCTGGAAGTCTCTGAAAACAATAAGTTCGATATACATTGTCACTGAGGGGGCAGAAAATACGAGTATGGTAGAGGAGAGTAGTATAATATGGAATACCATTTACTTTTGGCAGTATAACTTCTTACCGAAATCAGTTATGAAATACAAATAAATATGGTTTGAAAATTCAAATAATTAGCCAAGATTCTCTATATTTTTAAATTGTAAATTGTTAATGTGTTCACGTCAAAATTATTTCTTTCAAAAAGTTGCATTTGGTGGGTAATACGGAATAGTCGGCTAATATGGAATAGTAGGGTAAATAATATGTAAATTAAAATACAGCTTCAATAAATTCTTTCAGTTATATTTAAGGAACGTTCTTACAGGTGGACGTACAGAAATTTTAAAAAATCGAAAGAATAAAATTGGTAATTAACTTAAATGATAATCTGTATACACTAATTATTCAGAGTTTTCTTTTTACAGTCACTTGTTCATTCAGTGACAAAAGTCACAGATGCAGAAACTGAGATCTATAGGTAGTTAAATGTTATAATATACCAGGATTAATGCAATTAATTTTAATTAATTTTAAACGTCATTTTACTTTGAAACTAAAACAGTATTCCATATATCCCGACACACCATGTTTGAATTAAAGGATTCGTCATGCCATAAACTTTGCACAACAAGGAAGTTACACTGGTGTAGCAATATAAGCAACTCTTGTACAATTTGTAACATTGGATTTCCCAGGACTAAACTCAGTTTTGGTAATTAATACAAGCTTTAAAAGAATTACCTGCAAAAACTTTTCAAATATGAAAAACAAATATTCTTTCTCCACGCACCAACTTCACTCACGAGCATGTCGAAACTGAATACAAAGCATCATGAGAACATTTACCATAATTCGACGAGTTTCCACGTGAGAGCAGTACCTTACAGGCAATATATTGTGGTATTCCATATTGCCCGACTATTCCATATCACCCGATTCTCCTCTATAAGATTCGGGAAAAATGAACAGCAGGCTCGATTCGTATGGGAGGAGAAGAAGGTCATATATGAACATTCCACTGAGGATCTCGGAAAGAAGTATGGGATTAAGAATTCGAAAGTCGTTTGACATGATTGGCGCTAGAGAGACAATTCGTAAGGAGATGCTGGGCTCCCTAAGAATTAAAAAAACAGACATCATCATCCAGACCATAGCGGATTTGCTAGGGATTGTTAAACACTATCTACACTCCCTGACCTGAAATGCCAGGTACTGCCTATCATTCTATCTCTTCTCGTCAAATTTACCTAAATAGATCTCCTCTCATAAATTCGATTTAATATCTCTTCATTCATGATTCGATTTATTCCATCTCACCTTCAGCATCCTCTGTAACCCATATATCAAAATCTTGTATCCTCTTTCTTTCTGAGCTATCCCAGTTCTACAAGTTTCACTTCCATACAATGCCATGCTCCAGACGAAAGTCTTCACAAATACATTTTCTATATCGATGTTCGAAGTGAGCAAATTTCTTTTCTTAAAGGCCTTCCGTTATCGTGCTATTTTGCATTTTATCTTCTCCTTTCCTCTGCTATCGTTAGTTATTTTACCACCCGAGTGTCTGGCTCCATAGTTAATTGGTTAGCGTGCTGGCCTTTGCTGGCAGGTTAATTGGTTAATTGGTTAATTGCTCTGGCACGGGGGCTGAGTGTGTGTGTCGTCTTCATCATCATTTCATCCTCATCACGACGCGCAAGATCGTCTACGGGCGCCAAATCAAAAAACTTGCACCTGGCGAGCCGAACATGTCTTCGGACACTCCCGGTACTAAAAACCATACGCAATTTCATTTCACTACCCAAGTAGCAGTATCCATATACTTCCTTTAAGACTTTATTTCCGAACCTAATAATTGTAATTTCGATGCTGTCGGGTGATGATAATATGTACTCGAGCTTAATGTTTTCATCTCATGGGTAAAAGAGGAAAATAGTGAACGAAGTACTGAAATATTTTAACCCGCTTAATGCTAACATTCAGCATACTTCCTAAAGCAGAAAGAATCTACTGCTGTTTATCTGAAAAGCTTGTAATTGTAGGTGTACCGTACCATATTTTTTATTTTAAATTTCACCTCGTATAAATATCTGGGACGAGGCTGCAGTGAGGGATAATTATGCTCTCTTCGTGAGCTCACCCCCAGACAATGGATAGTTGAGAGTCCTCCGATGCCAGCGCGGGATTAGTACGGAACACAGAAATACGTAACGGATGTAATTGATTTATTTGGAGAGCAGTTATTCTGCTCTGACGTTCAGCTCATCCTTCTATTTCCACCGGCTCTGCTAACAATCGATGAGTTCTGGATTTACTGGCGAGTGCCCTGCACACTCTGGATGACTTCTCCCCGTATATAATCAATTAACGGTCTCACGAGGGTCACCTGTACTTCGGACAAGCCTTTTTTTTTTTTACGAAATTTATATGAGTCCGCTTAGCACGTACAAATCGCAAGAATAAAAGGTAAATTCTATGGTACAATTTAAGCTTGGAGTATAAAGTTGCTTTACTCATTGGGCCACTTTCAAAAGGTATAACGACTGGCAGAATGAAAACAAATGTGAAGTGCGTATAAATAACAGGGTGTTTCGTGTAGAGGTACCGCTACTTAAGATGATTTCTGGAGATATTTTGAAAACAAAATACCAGATATCCCCTACCTTGATTTGTTCTGAATATTTACAGAGTCCAGTTTTCAAATACAATTAACTCTTACTACTTCGGACTTAACGAATTCGGAATTTGCGATAATTCAGACAGCAGTTGATCGCGTAGTAAACCATCGCTTATGTCCGTGAGCTGCAAGAACGAAGCCGATGATAAAAATGAAACTACTAGAACAATAAACTGACAAACGTGAGGGAATATTTTACACTATTATCAGTTTTATTGAGATTAATCCGAACTACCAAACGTATTCTGTGTTCAATCCTCAGCCCGAAGGCTGGTTGGATCCTCAACAGCTACACCATTAGCTGTCATAGATGGCCTAGGTATAACTGGCGTACCAGGGACATGGTTGCCTAGTTGTACTTCCTTTTAAAGCAATAATCACCATCATCACTACCAGGGAAATGAGTGAGGTATTTTCCCGTTGCTTTCCTCACTGAGCCAGAAGTTGCTATTACATATCAGTCTGCCAAGCCGACTGAAATGCATGCACCAAACGACCCTACGAGCAACAATTTCACGCCATTCATAACAAGGACTGGCTGCATAAAGAATGGCATTACTAGCATCGCTTATACCTCAGTCACTTTCATATCGTCAAAGACAAGGATAAGGTAGACAGTTCAATGAAAGCAACAACATTCTTGTAGCCTATACCAGAAGATGTAGTGGACGGTAAGTAATAGGTCTCGCCAGCAAAGACATACCAAAAGTAGGCCCTATTATACGCACTAAAAGAGATATGACAAGTGGCAAATCAACAGTGAATAAACATTCCATCAAAACAAATTGTTATTTAAGTCATTATCAACAGATATTGGGGATAAAACATTACCGTGGCTTCTACATCAGGTCGTGGTACCTCTTTGGCTGTTGTGGACCATATGCAATGTAAATCCAGATGGCAGCAGCAAATTAATGTTTAAGTATCATTACGGACTTCCAATAGACTTTCTATTTTTATGACATCGCACCTCCGCAAGAATAGTGACACAATTCAAAAATGAACGTTTGTAAGAAAACATAGTTAAAAAGTTTAAGGATGCATTTTTTCAGACTATTTCTACATGATAAAAGGCGCTGGCCATCTGACCCCAACTTGGAAGGTTCGATCCTGGCTCAGTCCGGTGGTACTTGAAGATGCTCAAATACTTCAGCCTCGTGTCGGTAGATTTATTGGCATGTAAATTAACTCCTATGAGACTAAATTCTGACACCTCAGTATCTCCAAAAAGAGCAAAATTAATTATTGCGACGTAAAGACAATAACATTATTTTATATAATCTCATTTTGAATAGTTGTGGAAGTGTGAGTAGGTCTTCAAAATGTAATACGAGCCATTAGCTTGTAACACTCAATATATGTTTACTCTATATTTTGTGTGCAGCACATACTTTCTCCCGAAAAGAAGATGCTCTATTGGTGAAAAATATCTAATTCCCTCCATGGGAATTTAGAATTTTCCATTCGGAATTGCTAGGCGGGCAATAATTCCATTGTGGAAATTTATCTCCCTTATGCAGTTATCAGACTGTGCCTCTTATATAGGCTTCTGATAAGCTCACCTGCATACACCCAGCATCAGTGACGAGTCTAGTGTCAGACCTAAGACGAAACGCTGGTTAATAGAGCAAACACCTGAAAAGCCTTACATCTGATATGTTATCCCGAAAAGTTGCAAAAAATAACTCTGGCCGACTAATTTAGAAAAACACTAGGAGTTGAGGTTCGAAATTACACAGCAAAAAAATCTCAGGATCCATTAACCCGGCTCATATCTTACGCCATCGTTAGAATAAAGGATGTAGAGGAAGCTAGTAACCAAATTTTAAGGTGATGTTTATATATTTTCAGATTTAATTTTCTTTATCTAGAACTACGATATTCAAGATTTCTCCTTCTCCTTGTTTCAGGTATGCCGGACTTCGGAGTGCATGCCCAATTAGGTCTGCCTCCTCTACCACCGGACCCATTCTGGCCCGGCGCTGCCCTAGGATTTGGTCCAATGTTTGGGCTGCCTCCAAACGCTGCTGCAGCCCTTGGAATTCCTTGGGGCGGCAAATCGCCACATCTCTCAACACCGTCATTCCACACTCTGCTATCACAGTACGTGCTAGCAGGAGGCGGCTTGCCATTACCCACTAGCCTCAATCTAGGTGGACTAGGAGGATTTTCCTCTCTGCCACCTCCACCACCTCCGCCGACAGCCGGAACTCCACCACCCCCACCGTCAGAAATGCCGGAAGCGATGCCCAGTAGTCCACCAGCACCAAGTACCTCACCATCAGTATCGTCAGAAACCCGTAAGAACAGCATCGATGCGCTGCGACTGCGGGCCAAGGAACATCAAGCTCTTCTCCATCAGCGTCTAGTGGCGACATCCGCGGCCAATAAGCCTATCCAGCAAGTGCAAGCCAAGTCCTAAGTGTTACAAGTTGTTCCCTTGTTGAAGTTTATTAAATGTTTCTCGTGTTTATAATGTATGGACGGGCACTTACGAGACTGAAAAAAGTGCCCTGTTCGATACTCATCTCGTACATTGACTGTGCAATATACTGACATTTCCCTTCCCTGTGAAGAGAGAAGACATTGGCATGGGCATCGACTAAACAGGATGGACGAGTAGAGAATTTTCGTCTCAGTAAGTGGCTGACTACAGTCGAGAGAGAATGTAAGAGGAAGCAAATAAGTTTGGAGACTAAAAATCATTTTATATAAGGAGAAGCAGAAGGTCGGCCTAAAAGTGTACTTATTGTTTGGACGAAATAATTTCTTACAAAATAATATGAGTATGATTTCTTCTGTATAAACCTATTGATTATAATGTAATGTAGAACGAATGGGTGTATAATAGACATCCGGCCTTCACCACTTCATGAAAAAAATAATTTTCTCTAATGTGCCATTCGTCTTACTTTAACCATCTGATATACCTAAATATTTTGTTAATTTAATGCAAAAATTACGAATTTCAGCTGAAACATACATTTTCAGGAACTTTGAAAAGTTCGTGAGGTTTTTCGTATCAGGACATTTTTGG
Organism: Anabrus simplex; assembly: GCF_040414725.1. Taxonomy (NCBI): domain Eukaryota; kingdom Metazoa; phylum Arthropoda; class Insecta; order Orthoptera; family Tettigoniidae; genus Anabrus; species Anabrus simplex. Next base: position 387,540,920 of record NC_090268.1, read on the forward strand.
AAGTGAAATCTAACTAAAAACAAAATATGAATTGGGGGGAGGGGCACAAGAGGAAACTTTTACACTTTTCAGTACTGTTATCTTCTCATAATGTCATGATATGACGTAATGGAAGATTATCCTAAAGTTCTTCTGGTAGGATGAGAGACACTGAGAGGGAAGTTCAGTAATTATCTAGGGACATACGGTACATTCCTTGACTGTTGGCAGCATTTGTTGTTAAAATGTAAAATTTGCGTTCTTGTTTAAACAATGTAACAATCATCCTGCCGTGTCTTCTACATGAGAAATATAGCTATGAATTCTTATTTCAAAAAGTAAAAAGGACTTGATGGACTAAAATAATATAATGGAATTAACAGCTAGTTAAGTACACTGTAACATCATAATGAATTTTGTTCGTCAGACATAGCCTACCTCATTTCTTCTCATTTGTAGTAAGAGAACGCTGGAAAATAGGAAATGAATTATAAAACTTAATCAAATTTGTAACCCTAGTGAAATATTAGGAAAACAAAGTCTACGTTGCTATATAACATGTATAAACAAGCAAGTAAACCTCATCAGAATGTTTACTGCATAACATCAGAATATTTACAGCATTTGAGTTTCAGTTATTGCTTTAAAACAATTCCGAAGAGGAATGGCATTGATCATATAATAGTTTGAAGACTAATCTTCAAATTTATATTGCCTATCTTATACTTCATGTTTCTTTGAGTGACTAAAAGGGAATGGAAACAATATTTTGAAGTGATTAAAATCTGGTAAAAAGATATCTTTCCTTATACGTATTTCATCCTTTACTTCTACGGAGATTAATAAAATGAATTTTATAAACGAACGGAAACTTTGTTCCTATCTTCTTTGGATTAAAGGGGAGTAAATGATGAGGTGCAGCTGTTGATATTCATTCAGATAAAGTAATTACTATAAAGTTGATGAAATCTTTATTGTTTCTAACATTATCAGATCACTTTTGAGTGTGACATTCTTGAACTGGTGCTCCAAGGTGAAAGTCGGTGTCCATGTAAACGAACAAAACAAATTAAATATAATTCCCAGCTTCAGATACTCTTGGTTGTATTACTTACCTTGTTGTGATGAACTGGACATATTCATAAAGGTGATGAACGCTCTAAGTGCATACAATTGTCGTGATATACTTAGTATTAACGAATCAAGTTTAATGTACGGACGCATATTTTGCTCCAGTCTGTTATATTACATCATCATGTCATATTCTGATGACATTAAAAGCAAAGCAGTGATTATGAAGTGAAATGTGTGGCATATTGTATTAAATTTTTAAATATTCCTTCACAACATTCTTCACCTACTTGTATGTTATGAAATATTGTTTATTATATTTAAATTATTCTATTTTAGACATTCACTTCCTAAAATAGTTGTGTTGTACGTCATAGAATTACATTTATTCTGAACTTACTATAATTCTTTTTATTGTTAAATTTCCGTATATAAACATATAAATTTTTATAAGATTTAATTCCATGAAGAACTTCGAAATTATAAGAGCTTGGCGTTTATCGTTAACTGATATCAAAATGATTAACTTTTTACAATATACGTAAATACGTAAATATTGCCAATTCCTCAAATTAGTCAGAGAACTGAGGTGTAGACGTACTTTGCACCATGCTTGTGAAACATAGTTCAGTGACTTTGTTTGTTTCCAGGAAAATTTCACTAACTTATTCCTAACAAAATATGATTACAGTCTACTCTTTCGCAGTGCAGGACCAACAAATCTCTGAGCCATTTTTGAAACAAAGGAGGATAAAGCTAGTTCAGACTTCGGAATCAACTGGATTATCTATTGATTTAATAGTTTGTTATTATCTCTGCCTATCATACAGTAGTACTTCGAGCTTTATTTACTGCTCTTCTAGGAACACACTGGTAGCCCATATGCTGTAAATCGAGTTTAATGCGTCGAAGCAATAATCTTCCTGAAGGAAATATAATAAAACCAAAATGGCTATTACAAACAATTAATGATGTAAAGTGAAGTAATAGTCATAGTAACTGTGTTTCAACATCTTACAGATGACGTTTCAGTTTATTTTGATCATTACACATGGGTAACGTAATTAATATAGACACATGAACATAATCACTTCATGAGAGTGATTTATTACGCCACCTTCTGTATGTAGTACGAACTTCTGTGGAGGATAGTTCGAAGAAACTGAATAAAAATTATTTTATGGCTGCTTATTATTAAGCATATGGCTAGTAGAGGGGTATATTAGAAATTATGCTCTTGTTAAAAGAATACGAAAGCAGAGAGGCATTCACACGAAACATTCACAAAAATAATATGCTGTATATAGTAAAGGTCGAAGAGCATTCAAATGTTTTCAGTCTTAAAATTTGACACTACATTACTATTGATTACTTTACTCGTAGTATTGAGTGTGAATTTTATGCGACTCTTTAAGACTGATTGATTTTTCAGAAACAAAAAAAAATCACTCTAGAAAGAAGAAACTATGCCTACAGTTTTAGGTGGCTGTTAATATTGTAATTATTCTGTTCCCACGGAATTTCAGAGTGTCTTTCAGAATGTGTGGCAGTTCAAAATTTTGTCTTCATGATGAAACAAGGCTTCTTTTTCTGAAGCCTAAAATTAAAATTTGTCGATAAAATTTCCAACTCCATAAGTAATTTTAAAACAATCCCATGTTTATTTACATCGCGATTTCATTCAGAATGTCTTACCAATTGTTTCCATCATTTCTCTCTATATCTCTTCCCACTAGTTCACTATAATGAATTAAAATTAAAAGTAATAAAATAATTTATATTGATTTAAATGGAATATTTTGTTTTATAAAATGGGGCGGTTCTTAAACAATTGACTCTTTCTTCAATATGCCACACTTTTCACCAGATAAAAAAATATTCTACAGATATATTTAAAATAGTAGTAACTTCTAAATAGTTTTATTTTATTTTTCTTGAGACTTTGGGGTCTATATTAGTCACAGTTTCATCGTACTCATCCTTAACCTCATGCTGCGTAACAGCCATTAAGAAACTCAGACTAGAGGTGTGCAATAAGTTTAATTCTTCTAGTCCACGTGGAGTGGAGTGGTGCAGTGTTGCCAGACCTTGGTGCTTGGAAGAATGTAGGCTCCAGATGCCGGCAGCCCCGTTAGACATCGTTTCAGTAAACAGAACCTATGAAAGTTATCGCAGAGAAAATCAAGATGTATCAACATTGCACTCGTTTTCAAGACAAGACAGATGGAACTCATCGTGATGATTACACAATTGAACGTCGCATGGGTACGGTGGTAACTGTGGATAATGTATACACGAGATCAGTTGCATTTTGTATTGAATATCAGAAAATAATTTCTAAACATCTACTACAACGTAGTTCAATTGAAAACATACAAAAGTATACAGATTAACTGTCAATATTAGTTTTTGTGAAGAATGGACTTCATTGAACTATTTCAAAATAGACAATTGTGATTAAGATTTTTGGTTCAAAAGTCGTCCAGATTTTTACAGGACAGTATGCAAATGAATAGCTCACACCTTCTGAAGAGGGTACAGTGGTTGAGTAAAGTATACTAGACGTTCTCAGTGTTACGAGGACTAACAGTGCTTTTAGGGAGTGTGTAAATTGCTTAGTGGAGAACGCTTGGCACCTCCATGTAAGTAGATTTAGCTGTACATAGCCTTAGGTAACGCATTGTGATGTTTTGTATTATTTCAAAATCCAAAAAAAGAACTATATATGAAATAAAAATATTGATTTTTGACCAATTGATGTTTCATTTAACCTATTGTGAACAGTCTATCTCATCAGAAAACGAAAAAAAAAATGTGGCATTAGTATCCTCAAGATCTTCTCTGAATATTTAGGGTTCTGTTTCCAGTTCGTTGACTATTTCATAAACACTATTGCATAGTGCACCCTTACTTTTGAGATGGACCGCTGAAAGAAAAAATACTACGTATCTGACAATTCTCTTTCTGTCCTTATTTCCCTTAAGACTGGTCACGCCTCTCAGCCACATACTGATATGCAGTCCATCAGAACAATATTCGTTGAGTTCATTTTCCCATGCGTGTGTGTAAAGGAAAATGAACCTTACATATATTACACTATAAGAGTGCGTCGTGCAAACATACATTCCTACAGTACGGTACAGTAAGGTTCATTATTCTTCACGCATTTGCATAGGAAAATAAGCACAATGAAAATTGTCCTGATGGACTGCATATCCATATATAGCTGGGAGGCGTGACGAAATAATGGATAGGAAGAGCATTGCCATATACGTGGTATTGTTTCTTAACCCGCGATATGTTTGAACTGAAAAGACGTGAGGAGAAACGGGAGGTAAGTCATTATTTTACTGCTTTATACAAGACGATATTAAGAGTTTGTCGCCTAACACTGTAAATTATGAAGGTCTTCGATTAATGCTAGACGTCAGAGGTAAACTATCGTAGGTGACATTTCACTAACTTTATAGGAGAGCAGAAAGAAGCTGCGGAGAGGCATATTTTGCTATCTTGAAGGCAGGTCGAACTGACAGTTCAGCAACGTAAACTATCATATCGATGGGTTTCTTTTAAACTCTCGTAAGTCGTAACGCTCTTCCTATCCATTATATTTTTTAAGACTGGTCACGCCTCCCAGCCATACATTTATATGCAGTACATCAAGATAATATTCGTTGTGTTCATTTTCCTATGCTAATATGCAAAGGAAAACGAACCTTAAATCCATTATACTGTAGGAGAGAGTAAATTCGCCATGCAAACAACATCCTTACAATATGACATGGTCCATTTTCCTATACACATCAGCATAGGAAAATTAACACTACGAAAATTATTCTGATGGACTGAATATAAGTATGTGGCTGGGAGGCGTGACCAATCTTAAGGAGTATAATATGTAGGAAGTGCATTGGGACATACGAGGTTTTTAAAGAAAGCCAATAGGATAAGGAGTGCTGCTGACGCCATAAAGTTGGCCTGTTGTATGGTCATTTACATTGTTCTGATGGACTGCATATAAGTATGTGGCTGGGAGGCGTGACCAATCTTAAGGAGTATAATATGTAGGAAGTGCATTGGGACATACGAGGTCTTTAAAGAAAGCCAACGATATAAGCCAATAGGATAAGGAGTGCTGCTGACGCCATAAAGTTGGCCTGTTGTATGGTCATTTACCATTGTTTATCGCTGGGTTCTCCTTGCACATACAGCAGTATTACAAAGTTTATCTTCATTCCTGCGGAACATACACATAAAGTAGTATACCCATAAGGACGAAAAGCACATACGACATAAATGTCAAAATTGTCGTTTTTTCATTCAGGACAGTTTACCTCTGATGTCCAAATTTATTTGTCTGTTTTTATATATAACATAACACTTACAGGCAATAACATGTATTCAGAATCTCCTTGGAATGAGAAAGTCGGTTTTCATTACCATCCTTTATTCTGTCAAAACTCATCCTCTTTTTACTATTTTGATAAAGTGCAGTCGGTTCCTTATCCCTTTTTATTAACACAGAATTATTTAGATTCATTTCTTACACTTTTCTGGAAGAGGGAGAATATTATTACTGTCAAGAATATGTAAACTAAGCATAACTGCTTCAAAACTAGACAATAATCGGCTACAAAAACACCTTCAGACATTCAAGCCAAACTATCAATATACTCAATGGAGTTATAAACTTCCACTTTTATTATTACCTCTAGGGATGGTTGTGTTGCTAATTCCGCACTAAATGAAATATAACTTGAACTCAAGCGTGAGGAGAATGCTTGATCAAATAAACAATTTTTAATCTGAAGGTAAAGGTACTGTAAATTGTGTAGTGGCTGCATTTGGTGGTAGCAACAAGAAACTTTACTACTAACTTGTTCACTGCGCTTCGAAGGTAGGCGTCTTTAAGGTAAGTACTACTACAATATTTCAACTATTACCAATTTCAAGTACACTAAAAACTAGATAAGACACTGTCCAATGGACCGAATGAATATCACCTATTAAGCGGAGAGAAAATGGACGAAGAAATTGCGAAATTTGTATGTTTTTCACTGTGGACTATAATATACGTATCATTTTAATACAAGTTTAGATATGTTTTTGCGCTGGGGTCTTTCTGGAATTAGGGTCATCATTTTAACTTAGATAATCTTGTGTGGACAGGAAACTTATACCGTGACAACCATCGCAGCGAGTGTTCGCCATCTTAGTATACTACCATTGATTATTGATGGGTTCTTCTTGCGCATACGACAGTATTACATAGTTTAGCCTATCTTCATTCCCGCGAAACATACACATAAAGTATTGTACCCTCGTATGTCCCAAAGCTCTTCCTAACCATTATATTCATATGCACTCTATCAGAATAATTTCCGTTGTGTTCATTTTTCTATGTTAATGTCTATACAGGGTGTTAGGTGTATACGTGCAGATATTTATTGTAGCAATAGAGAACGATGTGACGAACCACTATATATCAAACTTTTAGTAATCCTCGGAAGTTATTTTCGAGAGCAAAGGAGAACGATGTTTTTAGAATAGGTAGTATGCCTTGTTCTTGTGAATGAATAGCTTTCCTTTGATAACAGGCAAGTCACGCGCCATCCCTGCCAAACTGGTTTCTGTTCTGTTTGTGTTCAAGAGCAAATGTACTACTGTGACAGCTGAGCGCTCCCTATTCAATGCCACGAGATGTTACGTAATGTACTTGCCAAACTGGTTTTATGTTTACGAGCAACTGACCTGCGGTAACAGCTGAAGGCTACCAGTCTACAACATGTTACGTTACATTATCGCCAGACTGGTTTGTTGTTGTTAGTATTTAGTTTCCGTCTTAGCGGTTTCAGACAACACTAGTTATCGGTTTCGGACCCTGGAGGTGTATTGAATTCTCAGCGTTAATACTGGTTCATTTGCTGTTACGTCCTTTAGGGGATAGGGATATCTGTGGTCGTCAGCCCTGTAGTCTAGTGAGTATGGAAATGACCAGAAAACCTGTGTCGGTGCGCGACCTGTACGAGCATGTGATATAATTATTGGTTGGGATACGCACGCCGGGACGTGAAATGCGGTACGATCCCCGTTGTGCATTGCGTAAAGGTAGAAGAAGGAAGACAGTTCCTTGCGCCAACGAACAAATGAATGGCATAGGATATCCATATGAGTAGAATCAGAATTGAATTATCGAAGCACATCGAACGTTTTGTTTCAAACGAAAAATGGACATTTATACAACTAAGTAAATTAAACGTACCTACATTTCGTGCTTCCTGCCTGGTTGAGTGGCTAAAACGGTTGAGGTGCCAGCCTTTTGACTATAACTTCGCATGTTCGAACCTGGCCCCGTGCAGTGGTATTTGAAGGTGCTCAAATACGTCAGCCTCGTGTCGGTATATTTACTGGTACACCGAGCTCGATAGCTGCAGTCGCTTAAGTGCTACCAGTATCCAGTATTCGGGAGATAGTGGGTTCGTACCCCACTGTCGGTAGCCCTGAAGATGGTTTTCCGTGGTTTGCCATTTTCACACGAGGCAAATGCTGGGGCTGTACCTTAATTAAGGCCATGGTTGCTTCCTTCCCACTCCTAACCCTTACCTGCCCCGTCATCGCTATAATACCTATCTGTGCCGGTGCGACGTAAAGCAACTTGTCATTCGAGCCAAGACACCACTGTGGTTCAGAATATCCTCTGGTGCTTAAACATACGTTCACGGAGGTCGTCCGAAGTGGTTACCTCAGTTCGGTATACTTTGTTTCTCATGTCCCCCCAGGCGTAACAATCCACTGGAATAAGGGCTGGCCAATTGATAGTTCCACATCGTCCTGTCTACCGTTGAGGAAATGTCTGCGCCATCGTGTAAAATCCACGTGGTTCGGCGTAGTCGAAGCGACACGTCCTCTGAAAGCTCCAGTAACGTACTGTATCTACTGTACAGGAGCAAGATAACATTAATAAAAAGATGTAACCGAACTCCAACTACACCCATCCTGATATTAATTAGAACCGATGCTGGAAACTGCCTTGTCCTATTGAATGGGGATATTCCACAGCTCATGAGTGGGATATAGTGGGTTCCAACCCCTTTGTCGGCAGCCCTAAAGGTGGTTTACCGTGGTTTTCCATGTTCACACCAGGCAAATGCTGGGGCTGTAACGTCATGAATGCCACGATCGCTTCCTTTCCGATACTAGGCTTTTCCCGTCCCATCGTCACCATAAGGAAAGCTACACCGATCAAATTTATGCAAGTAAGGTGATTGGTACCGGTCTGAGTGTCTGAGACCGTTGAGGTCCTTATCTTCCGACCTCCAACTTGGCAGGTTCAATCTTGGCTCAGTCTGATGATATTTGATGGGGCACACATACGTCAGTCTCGTGTCGTAGAAATACTGGCACGTAAATGAACTCCTGCGATATGAAATTTCGTCACCTCATCGTCTCAGAAAACGGTATAAATAGCATGTGGGACGTAAAGCAAAATAACGCTAGTAAAAAGACGATTGGTCAAAGAGACAGACTTCCCACTGCATCCATCCAGATATTAATTGAGAGCCGGTGCTAGAGGTTGCCTTGGTATACTAAATATTAAACACTCCTTCTATAAAAATTGCCTCATGTGTCACTAATACACTTGACAGAAATTCTGGATTGAGTGCTTGATCAATTAACCAGCGGCAGAAATCCACTCTTAAATCATCACCGAGCTTGATAGTAGCAGTCGCCAAAGTTCGAACAGTATCCAATATTCGGGATGTACTGGCTTCGAATCCCTCTGTCGGCAGCTTTAAAGATGATTTTCCGTGGTTTTTCATGTTCACACCAGGCAAATGCTAGGGCTGTACCTTAATTAAGACCACGGTTGCTTCCTTCCCGATCCTAGTCCTTAGTTATATCTGTCGCCATAAAACCTATCTGTGTCGGTGCGACGCACCGACACAGATAGGTCTTATAGGTCGATGGGATAGCAAAGGCCTAGGAGTTGGAAGGAGGCGGCCGTGGCCTTAATTAAGGTACAGCCCTAGCATTTGCCTGGTGTGAAAATGGGAAACCACGGAAAACCATCTTCTGGGCTGCCGACAATGGGATTCGAACCCATTACCTCCGGGATGCAAGCTCTCAGCCATGCGTCTCTAACCGCACGGCCAACTCGCCCGGTAATAATAATAATAATAATAATAATAATAATAATAATAATAATAATAATAATATTTGCTGCCGGGCAGAGTGGCTCAGACGGTTGAGGCGCTGGCCTTCTGACTCCAACTTGGCAAGCTCGATCTTGGCTCAGTCCGATGGTATTCGGAGATGCTCAAATAAGTCAGCCTCGTGTCGGTAGATTTACTGGCGCGTAAAAAGAACACCTGCGGGACTAAATTACAGCACCTCAGCGCCTCCAGAAACAGTAAGAGTAGTTAGTGGGACGTAAAGCAAATAACATTACCGGTATTATTATTAACAAGTGATTAGGAGCTGAAAAGCAGGGAAGAAAATAGTAAAATATGCGTGGTGTAAGAGGAAACAAGATGAAATGTACTTCACCCGTGCCTACATCGCTCGCAGTAGTTTACTACAGGATAGTATGCGTAAGACCAGAACCAGGTCTCTTTGCGATGAGTCAGGTGTATCTTCGTATTGTGGTTAGCACTAGAGGACAAAGTGTGACAAACAGGTTTTGTGTATAAACATCAAACATGCACATCAACAGACACACACACGCAATGTACCCAAACCAGTACAGTGTAGAATGAAGAACTGCCATGCTGTGTTCAAGGTCAATATCTAGCGTTTTAACAAGCACGTCTTCCGTGTGTTGTGTTCAGCTTGCGCCACGTACAAGGCAATCGCGAACTGAAACTCTAGATTTATAATTTTTGTTACCGGTACTTCAATTTTTCTGCTCGGATTTATGAGAATATCGAACTATCGAGACTCAAAATACTACATCGATTGAGAACTGAACTCCCAACTCAATACGCTGCAGAAATGGTGTAACATCTGACATACCAATGTGAAACACGTAGCAATTGTTCAAGTGACCTCCCTGGACTACTCTGCAGGCTTCACTTCTCCGTACCCGGCGAGTTGGCCATGCGGTTAGGAGCGCACAGCTGTGAGCTCGCATCCGGGAGATTGGGGCTTCGAACCCCAATGTCGGCAGGCCTGAAGATGGTTTTCCGTGGTTTCCCAAGTTCACACCAGGCATTGCGGGGGTTGAACCTTAATTAAGGCCACGACCACTTTCTTACCATTCCTAGGCCTTTCTTGTCCGATTGTCGCCATAAGACCTCTCTGTGTTGGTGCGACGTAAAGCAACTAACAAAAGAAAATCACTTCTCCGAATCCAGTCTTCCATAATATCCATTGGAGATCTGGCGGGCCAATTGATGGGTCCATGTCGTCCTATTCGCCATAGACCAAAGGACTGATCCAAATGATCACGCAGTAAGCGGCTTATATCAGGGGCTTATATCAGGTGGTGGACCATCGTGTAAAAACCACATGTTTCGGCGTAGTCGAAACGGAGCGTCCTCTGAAAGCTCTAATAACGTACCTATGAGGAACTCCAGGTAAGATACCCCTATGAACTGTGCAGGTAAGATGATGATAATAATGTCATTGGCTTTACGTCCCACTAACTACTTTTCACGGTTTTCGGAGACGCTGATTTGCAGGAATTTAGTACCATAGGAGTTCTTCACGTACCAGTAAATCTACTGACACAAGGCTGACGTATTTGAGCACCTTGTCAAAACTGGACTCAGAAGGCCAGTGCCTAAACCATCTGAGCCACTCAGCCCGGCAAGATGATTGGTGCAGCACTGCGTAAAGTGCTGGCCTTCTGAACCCAACTTGGGAGGCTTGGTCTTGGCTCAGTCCGGTGGTATTTGAAGGTGCTCAAATACGTCAGTCTCGTGTCTGTAGATTTATTTGCATTAAAAAATACTGCGATAAAAAAATTCTGGCATTTCAGCGTCCCCGAAAACCGTGAAAATTAGTTAGTGGAACGTAAAGATATTATTATTATTATTATTATTATTATTATTAGTAGTAGTAGTAGTAGTAGTAGTAGTAGTAGTAGTAATATTATTTTTACGGAAGTTCTAAATAAACGGGTCCATTACAGTCATCATTTTACCTATCGGTACTTACTGTTCAGTAATAAGCCTTCCGTACGCCTCTGTGGTGCAGTGGTTAGTGTGATTAGCTGCCACCCCCGAAGCTCGGGTTCGATTTCCAGCTCTGACAAGAAATTTGAAAAGTGGTATGAGGGCTGGAACGGGGTCCACTTAGCCTCGGGAGGTCAAATTATTAGAGGTGGTCCGATTCCCACCTCAGCCATCCTGAAATTTGTTTCCCGTAGTTCCCCCCTTCTCCAGGCAAATGCCGGGATGGTACCTGACTTAAGGCAACGGGCGCTTCCTTCTCTCTTCCTTGTCTATCCTTTCCAATCTTCCCATACCCCCGCAAGGCCCCTGTTCAGCATAGCAGGTGAGGCCGCCTGGGTGAGGTAATGGTCATTCTCCCCAGTTGTATCCCCGATCCAATGTCTCACGCTCCAGGACACTACCCTTGAGGCGGTAGAGGTGGGATCCCTTGCTGAGTCCCATTAAAAACCAACCCTGGAAGGTAAACAGATTAGGAAAAAAGAAGAATTAGCCTTCTATTAGAAATGCCCGGCGGCAATTCCACAGTAGGTCTTTTTCCTTCGAGCAATGTTCACGATGGATGCAACTACGGTTTTTGAAATTTGTCTCATTAATAACAATTTCACTGAATACTTATAGCCTTTTCTTTCAGTGTCCACCGTCCTTTCAATGACCTAAAAATTTTATGAATAAGCATAGACAACCCGCATTGTCTATTGTCAGAAATTCATCGTAGACTGTCGCAATAACAGCACAGAAATGTTGCGCCCATATTTCATTTACTTATTAACCATTTCCTTTCATTTTGTCAGCTTGGATCACTGAGTAATGCCATTGACGTCTTAAAAATCGCACACAAATACACAACACTTGATTCGCACGTATGTGCTTGTACGGATCTTCGACGTCACTGTAAGGATTCTGTGTACTTTTCACACAGAGTACCCTACACCGGTTTTCGAGTACAGCAAGTGACCTGCCACGTGAGTCATCCTCTTCTACTTGCCAAGCCTTTAGGGGAAGTGCACAACAACATGTGTTGGCCTGCGATAAGAAACAGGTTCAACAAGCCCTATACTCGGCTACTGTACTTCCGCTACGCGTGGACAGAATGACATCACCGGCGTATCCTGCTACAGCCGTTCAAAACACATTAGGTCCTGAAATATTTGGCTCAGTTATGGGCAAACTAATAGGACAAGGTAAAAAGTACATAGCATATATTATGAGATGTATTTTTCTTAGCCGACTAGCTTAATATCTGCACGTATACACCTAACACCCTGTATATCTCGAACACGTGAGCAGCCCGTGCCAGGAAATAATGGGCTTCCGATCGTAAATGACAAATTTGTAAAAATCTGTTTCCAAAAAATTCTAAATTGGCCTCTCCTCTCCTCTACAGAGTTGATCTGTCTGTGTAATCATATATTTAAAAAACAACCCAGCAGACTATCCCCTGGCGATATTATGATAAGCTGATTGTGAGGTTTTAATGTCAACTCTGTCTAGGCTTTATCTCCAGATTTTGTTGTTTTATTCAGGTCAGTAGGTATATAGGTCGGTAGTTCTATAGGTAAGGAAGAATGGCTGAAGGAGAAGTACAAGGATGTCGAAAGCTGTATGGTCCTGGGAAAAGTAGATGCTGCATACAGGAAAATCAAGGGAACCTTTGAGAAAGGAAATCTAGGTGCATGCATATTAAGATTTCAAATGGAAAGCCACTTCTAGGGAAAGAAGACAAAGCAGAAAGATGGCAGGAAAATATCCAACAGTTGTATCAAAGTAAAGATGTAGATGATTTGGTTCTGGAACAAGAAGAAGCTGTTGATGCTCATGAAATGGAAGACCCAATTTTGAGGTCAGAATTTTACAGAGCTGTGAGAGACCTAAATAGGAAAAATGCATCTGGGATTGATGACATACCCTCTGAATTACTGACTGTCTTAGGAGAAACCAGCATGGCAAGGTTATTCCATTTAGTGTGTAAGATGTACGAGACAGAAGAAGTGCCATATGATTTTCGGAAGAATGTTGTTATACCTAATCCCAAGAAAGCTGGTGCTGACAACTGTGAAAACTACCGCACCATTATTTTAATATCTCATGCCTGAAAAGCTTTAACACGTATTATTCACAGAAGAATGGAAAGACAAATTGAAGCTGAGTTGGGAGAAGATCAATTTGGCTTCAGAAGAAATGTAGGAACACGCGAAGCAATCCTGACTTTACTTCTGATCTTAAAGGATCGAATTAAGAAGGACAAGCCCACGTACATGGCGTTCGTAGATCTAGAAAAGGCATTCGATAATGTTGATTGGACCAAGCTATTTAAGATTCTGAAGGTGATTGGGATCAGATACAGAGAACGAAGAATTACCTACAATCTGTACACAAATCAGTCTGCAGTGATAAGAATCGAGGGCTTTGAAAAATAAGCAGCAATCCAGAAAGTAGTGAGGCAAGGATGAAGTTGGTCCCACCTCCTTTCCAATGTTTACATGGAACAGGCACTAAAGAAAATCAATGAGGAATTTGGAAAGGGAATCACAATCCAAGGAAAGGAAATCAAAACCTTGAGATTTGCCAATGATATTGTTATTTTATCTGAAACTGCAGAAGATCTCGAGAAGTTGCTGAATGGTATGGATGAAGTCTTGCGTAAGGAGTACAAGATGAAAATAAGTCCAAAACAAAAGTAATGGTGTGTAGTCGAACGAAGACAGCCGATGCAGGAAATATTAGATTAGGAAATGAAGTCTTAAAGGAAGTAGATGAATATCGTTATTTGGGTAGTAAAATAATTAACGATGGCAGAGGTAAGGAGGACATAAAATGCAGATTAGCACAAGCAAGGAAGAGCTTTCTTAAGAAAAGAAATTTGCTCACTTCAAACATTGATATAGGAATTAGAACGATGTTTCTCAAGACTTAAATCTGGAGCGTGGCATTATATGGAAGTGAAACATAGACGCTTTTGAAACGTAGTGTTACAGAAGAATGCTGAAGGTTAGATGGATAGATCGAATCACGAATGAAGAGATACTGAATCGAATTGGTGAGAGGAGTTCGATTTGGCTAAATTTGACGAGAAGAAGAGATAGAGTGATAGGACTCATCTTAAAACACCCTGGACTTGTTCAGTTGCTTTTTGAAGGAAGTGTAGGCGGTAAGAACGGTAGGGGTAGACCAAGGTATGAATATGGCAAGCAGATTAGAGAAGATGTAGGAAGTAATAGTTAAGTAGGAATGAAAATGTTAGCACAGGAAAGGGTGGTATGGAATGCTGCATCAAACCTGTCTATGGACTGATGACTCAAACAACAACAGCTACTCTTGCGACGAGGGAGTAAAATTTTTTCTTTCCTCTAAACTTTGCTAAACGTTAACCGAATATTCCCTTGGAAAAGAGCGGATTTAAACGGGAGCCAAGCACGATATAACGTGGTAGTTCATACTGGCTTCCTGCAGGAAATGTCTAGGTACCGGATGAAAAGCGCGCAATACCGGGTATAGCGTAAAAGTCGGGAGCGTCCTATCATGGTTTTACTGTAGTACTATTTGCTGTGTTATTGGCAATGAATCTACGGTCTATCGCGGAATTATTCATGTCATGCAGCGGAATTACGAAGAATGATGTGTAATCAGCCACAGGACTGCAATTAAAATTAAGTCATTTAAGTGCAAAATAAAGTTATATTTTTTTGAAGTACTAAATACAGTAAATATAGTGTAAGTAACTTACTTTTTGTTTCTTTCTTGATCCCTTTACCCTCCAGTGTTAGCTTTTCCTTCGGAATCAGCGAGGGATTCCACCTCTACCGCCTCAAGGGTGGTGTCCCGGAGATTGTGATTTTGGGTTGGCGGATACAACTGGGGAGGAAGAGCAGTATCTCTCCCTGACGGCCTCGCCTGCTATGCTGAACAAAAGCCTTGTTGGGAGAAGGGAAGATCGGGAGGGATAGACAAGGAATAGGGAAAGAAGCGGCGGTGGCCTTAAGTAAGGTACCACGCCGGCATTTGCCTGGAAAAGAAATGGGAAACACGGAAATCCACGGAGAGGATGGCTGAGGTGAGAATTGAACCCCTCTCTGTTTAGTTCACCTGAGTGGGCCCCGTTCCAGGCCTTGTACCCCTTTTAAAATTTCGTGGCAGAGCCGGGAATCGAACCCGGCCCTCCAGAGGTGGCAGCTAATCACACTAACCACAAATATATAAATGTACGAAAATGACACTTTACTTTATACATTAAAATCATTTCTCCACCATCAAAGTCTACTACTCTACAACACTTCACGCGCTAGTTTCACGACTTTCCCGATTATCCAAAAAAAAAAAAAAGACATTTTGTCATATTTCACTGACATTTTTCACGAAATAAAAGGGTGACCAAATGCGTGACAGATACACACACGAGAAAATATAATGACGTCATGAAATAAATAAAAGCATTTAACAATGTCGCAAATCAGATACCTGTTATCCGCACGTCTTCTCACATCTTTGGAGATTCACCAACCTCTCAATCTTTTTATTTAGTCATCTCGACAGACAGTGGCTTTACAAACATGTTTTTTTCTTTTTTTAGTTTTTTTGTTCACCTGAAAATAGTGACATATACAAAAAATACACTTCACACTCTTTATTCCTTGCACGGACCGAACACGTCTATCGAATATAATCCACACGCGCAATAACATTTTTATTTATAACTTTAATTGCAGGAATTGCAGGATCGCGGCATTAGAATGACCGTCTGTTACCTGTCATTGAAAAAATGATGTGATTATTCTAAACCTATCTCCACTTGAAGATGATACTACAGCCACCTTCGGCCAAAACTCTTCCCTTTTGACTTAGTCTTTCAAAAGCTGGTTTATAAAGTTACTCTGAAATACGTGGACTCGCCTCGAATTCAATTGACACAATGCGTGATTTCAAGATGGCGCATCGCTCTTTTATAGGTTTTACTCCCACTCTCATGCCATTTTAATTTACCGCCAAGAATTTTACAGACACTTTTCCTACCCAATAAACATGTATTGAAGGCAGGTGTCACTGTAACACATAGTGGTTAATTTAGTAGCAATGTTATTGATGAGCATTTAAGAATTTCTCTGAACGAATTAAATTGTTAAATTACCTCGCAAGATAGGCACTATATTTGATCTATATGACCGAGTTTGAACGAACAGGCGCGTTTTTCGACAAATTTCCTTCTGGGGCTACTTAGCTGTCTAAAATCTGTATCATTAATGACGAAATTGTTTCACCTACAAATTCGTAACCTTTGTTACAGAAGTTTCGTTACCAATTCTTTTTAAAATGTACTTTTTATTAGAGAAAATAGTCCACTGTATCCATGCTTCTTTTCCACATGCGGGTGACGTAATTTCTTTAGCGTGAAAATGAGAACCAACATCTGTCCTTCACGTGCCGTCTCTGGTTAGAGAAAAAACATGTAGGTAGAGCTCCTGACTTGTAATTTATATGAGACCTCATGTAATGACTTTAGGACTCTGGTTCCTTACGACTCAAAGGTCATGGGTTCAATACTGATGTCGCAGACCACCCCAAATTTTGTAAAATGATAAACTCTCGGTCTCCTCTACCAAAGGTTTGAAATTTCGCAAACCTCTTTCACAGGAAAGGAAGGAGAAATAAATAACAGGGCTCAAGAGATATTGGGAACGAAAGCGAGCATCCAAAAAGAACTAGACATAAGCGCTCCCTTGTGAGCTTAAATCATTAATAAGTAGCTAATCTTTTTGCTCTGTACTATTCGACAAAAATTGACTGATCGGACTGCCGTAGCGTGTGAAAACCTGCTAAGCTGTTATATCATGCCAACCGTGTTCTATCTTTCGTGTGTGTGGGAACATGTTGAGTCCAGTCTATACAGTACATTACTGGAAACCTGTGTCAGACTCTACTGAATGCCACCGACGGATGGCGTCTGTCTGCATTGGTGGCTAGCTGATAGCTCACGAATCCGTTTGAGTGCTACCGTCCGTGCTCCAAAATGAATGTAAGTATAAATGAACAGAGGTCATACGTTCTCCGTGGAAGAAATGCACGTCATTGTAATGTGATGTTAAGAGAAGAGTTGGGTAAGAACGCTTTCGAGCCATATCAAACAGGCGAGGTCTTCACCCTTAAGTTTATAGCAACAACTGTTGAACTGTCGCCAAGTGGACGTCCTGTGTCCGCTCATACGGAGGTGTCAGTGGCTGTTGTCCAAAAGTGCTTAACAGAAGACAGACGTTGGACTGTTCAGAAATTATCCACACGTACGACTATTTCTGATTTGACAGTGTTCCAAATTTTCAGATTTTCAAGATTTGTGTGCATAATAAAACAATGATTTCTATTTACTCATATTGGAAAGCTCCTTGCAATTAGTTCCTGTACTAAAACCCACTTTCACCGGGCGAGTTGGCCGTGCGCGTAGAGGCGCGCGGCTGTGAGCTTGCATCCGGGAGATAGTAGGTTCGAATCCCACTATCGGCAGCCCTGAAAATGGTTTTCCGTGGTTTCCCATTTTCACACCAGGCAAATGCTGGGGCTGTACCTTAATTAAGGCCACGGCCGCTTCCTTCCAACTCCTAGGCCTTTCCTATCCCATCGTCGCCATAAGACCTATCTGTGTCGGTGCGACGTAAAGCCCCTAGCAAAAAAAAACCACTTTCCTGGTAGAATTAATAAGCATATTCCAGTGACAAACAAACGAATAAGTGGATTTAAATTGCTGCTGCTACTACCACTAAAACGTCTTCATTCCGGCCTGAAGGGGACGACTGGCCTCCTAGACGGTAATACCGTCTCTCAGGCCTGGGAGATGTGGAACGTTGAAGAAGATGTTCGGAGAAGGTGAGAGGGTTGGTGGCCGTGGCCTATACTAGGAACTGTCCCAGCATTCACCTTAGTGTAGGATAATGGAAAAGCACCAAAAACCATTCTCAGGACAGCCGACGGTGGGGACCATCCCCACTCCGTCCCCCAAAACAAAGGCGTAGAGCCACGGCCACCCCTCCTCTGCTCGCTTGGCCGGTCGGAGTACACAGCTGTCGGACCACGG
This sequence comes from Anabrus simplex, assembly GCF_040414725.1. Lineage (NCBI taxonomy): Eukaryota > Metazoa > Arthropoda > Insecta > Orthoptera > Tettigoniidae > Anabrus > Anabrus simplex. The sequence goes on from NC_090268.1 coordinate 387,559,202, forward strand.
ATCAGCCGTGGCCACTTGTGGGCTGAGGCCCATTCTGCATCCGCCGAACCGAACAGAATCGATTCATGTTATTTTTATTCCTACCCGTTTGGGTAGGCGGACCGTCAGCCAAACCTGCGGCTATTGGGCCATTCTAAAGGGAGTTAATTTTGATTTGTTGTATGTTTGTACATACATAGTGACTTCTTGTTGAGTTTATTTTATCCTCTGGCACATGGATCACCACCACCAACAAAGGGGCATCCCTGGGCAAAACCGTGTAACACCGCACCCATTGTAGTGGACCCCGCTAGCCCCCCAGTTGTTGAGCAAAAATACTGCTTTGTCGAAAACTATAACACGGTTTACGTCGCATCAAATATAATAGGCGTTATGGCAACCATGGGATAGGAGAGGGCTAGGAATATTACTCTACCGACGCGATGATCAATACGAAAAGGGAGAAAGCAAATTACTAAATGAGGCACGTCAACCGCGATTTGCAGTGCATGGATTTCACTATCGTATGTACAGAAGACGAATCTACCGCCATCCTGATGAACTACATGTGTACAAACCACGGCCGACTGGATCCCTCGCTGCGCTCTACCTAGAGCGACGTATCGCGTCGGCCTTGGTACAAACTCTGAGAACGACTATGCAATTGATACCACGGAATGACTTGCAAACATAAATTAACAACTTTGATATAGCTCTGTGAAAATGAAGTGTGAACATGTGGCCCTACATATCACTATTCCAATTAGGAAACCTCCTATCTCCAAAAGCTCTTCCTATCTGTTATTTCCCTTAAGATTAGCCACGTCTCCTACCCACATATTTTTATGTAGTCCATCAGAACACTTTTCGTTGGGTTCATTTTCCCTATGCCGATGTGTAAACGAAAATGAACTTTGCAATATCGTACTGTAGGAATGTATGTTTGCGTGAAGTATTTACGGACTCGTACAGTATAATGTATTTAAGGTTCATTTTCTTTTACGCATTGGTATAGGAAAATGAACACAACGAAAATTTTTCTGCTGGACTGTATATCCATATGTGGCTGGGAGGTGTGACCAGTGTTAAGAGAAATAATGGATAGGAAGAGCATTGGAAAATACGAAGTTTTCTCATTTAGCCATCGATATGCACGTTTTGCGCAACTCCTTCTGCCAGGTTCGGACCTGTGATATTGGGATACGGATACCGACACTGAGGGAGCTAGCTGTGTGGTAATAATAATAATAATAATAATAATAATAATAATAATAATAATAATAATAATAATAATAATAATAATAATAATAATAATAATGAAAACCTACAACCTCTTTTCCAGTCCAAGACCGGGTCAGGGATGTAATGAATGAAGCAGATATAGGCTATTAGTACGATGGGGTCACCACTCCCAAAGTGATTTATTAATGACTGATAGATGCGCTGAAATGAGAATGGAGAGTGTTGCTGGAATGAAAGATGACAGGGAAAACCGGAGTACCCGGAGAAAAACCTGTCCCGCCTCCGCTTTGTCCATGGAGTGACCGGGATTTGAACCACGGTATCCAGCGGTGAGAGGCCGACGCGCTGCCGTATAAGCCACGGAGGCTCCCCAATAATAATAATAATAATAATAATAAATTTCTATGGAAAATTCTAAACTCCCATGGAGGGAGTTGGATATATTTCACCAATAGAGCATGTCAAACATGTCAAAAACGTATCGGATGTAAGGCTATTCAGGCGTTTTGCTTTATTAACCAGCGTTTCGTCTTAGGTCTGACACTAGATTCATTAGAGTGGGATGTGTCAGACCCTACCCACACGCTGGGGTGTATGCAGGTGAACTTATCAGAAGCCCTTATAAGAGGCACAGTCTGATAATTGCATACGGGAGATAAATCTCCACAATGGAATTATTGCCCGCTTAGCAATTCCAAATGGAAAATTCTAAACTCCCATGGAGGGAGTTGGATATATTTCACCAATAGTGCATATCAAAAATGTCAAAAACAAATCAGGCGTTTTGCTCTATTAACCAGCGTTTCGTCTTAGGTCTGACACTAGACTCATCAGAGTGGGATGTGTCAGAATGGGATGTGTCAGAGTGGGATGTGTTAGAATTTTCCATTTGGAATTGCTAGGTGGGCAATAATTCCATTGTGGAGATTTATCTCCCTTATGCAGTTATCAGACTGTGCCTCTTATAAGGGCTTCTGATAAGTTCACCTGCATACACCCCAGCGTCAGTGGGTAGGGTCTGACACATCCCACTCTGATGAGTCTAGTGTCAGACCTAAGACGAAACGCTGGTTAATTGAGCGAAACGCCTGAAAAGCCTTACATCTGATATGTTTTTGACATTTTGGCTATTTCTAGCCGAGTGCAGCTCTTGTAAGGCAGACATATGTAGGTAGTTCCGTGTTACTGTCGTGGAGGATAGTGTTATGTGTGGTGTGTGAGTTGCAGGGATGTTGGAAACAGCACAAACACCCAGCCCCCGAGCCACTGAAATTAACCAATGAAGAAAATCCCGGGACCGGCCGGGAATCGTACCCGGGACCCTCTAGACCCAAGGCCAGCACGCTAACTATTAAGCCATGGAGTCGGGCTATCTGTGTGGTGAAATTGTGGCTGAAAGTTTGTCATCTAATCAAGAGTTAAAAATAAAATATTCCTAAGGCATTAAGACCTGAATTTTCTTAATGTGAGAGAGTCGCAGTTACGGCTTGCTGACGTGTTTTATATCGCCCCAGTATTCTGCCAGATAAAATGTGATTTACGCCTTCAGCTTGAATGTGGCGTCATGAAAGCCTGGAGTGTACTTGAACACGTGAATTGCACTCTCAATCAATTCAGGAAAATTGCGAGAACGTTTTATACCGATGAGGAGGAGGAGGAAGAGAAGAGAATTTCTTGAACAAAATGGAGAAGAAGAAAAGTGATAATTCCATTGCCACTAAAATGCATTGCAAACAAGTTTACGTCACCATTCAGATCCATTACAGAACAGCGACTGGGCTCTTGAGAAACCCCTCTCCTCCCCCGTAAAGCGGATTACTGGCTGACGTCTCGACGCTGGCCATTACGGCCCAACAATGGAGCAAGTGTGTGCGCTGACACACCGAGCCGAGCGGAAAAGTGCTGTGCTCCCTCCGTATCACCCCGCTGTAATTTAGTCCTCCATAGCACTCAGGCAGCCAGCAATTCTCTCTCGCGGCGCACCTATAACAATCGAACAGATACGGAGTTGATAAGTTCATAGACTTATCACTTCTTGATCTTCGGATGATGAGTTACGAGCTTAGTACGTGCAGCATGTGCTAACCGGGAGAAAGAGAGCAACTGATCAGCTGCTTGGCGAACTGGTTACGTCCTTACTTGTTTTACTAAAAGTCGTAGGATCGGATCCCAGCATTTTAGAGTCCGTTAACAGGAGACATTCCCAGAAGTTTCTCACGTTCATCTTTCCTACCGACTTTCGTTCGTCAAATCTTTTAGTAATAATAATAATAATAATAATACTTAAACCATTCAGAATAAATACAGGGGTAAGGCAAGGTGATAGTTTACCTCCATTCCTATTCAACTGCGTCTTGGAGAAAAAAAGTAAGAATTTGGAATGTAAAACTGAAATAACACAAGCTATCACCAATAAGACTTGGAAAATAGAACAAAGGTGTTGAAATAAACTGTCTAGAATTTGCAGATAATTTTTTTTTTGTTTTTTTTTTTTTTGTTAGGGGCTTTACGTCGCACCGACACAGATAGGTCTTATGGCGACGATGGGATAGGAAAGGCCTAGGAGTTGAAAGGAAGCGGCCGTGGCCTTAATTAAGGTACAGCCCCAGCATTTGCCTGGTGTGAAAATGGGAAACCACGGACAACCATCTTCAGGGCTGCCGATAGTGGGATTCGAACCTACTATCTCCCGGATGCTTCAGATGATTTTGCCATACTTTCTGAAACTCTGAAAAATGCAGCAATACAAGTCAGTCTCTTGGAAGAAATAGCCAACAGAACAGGTTTAAGAATTGCTGTAGGAAAAAAGTTATGACAAATATAAACAATGCTCCAGAATTTCTAATAACAGAAATTGGTCTAATGCGGAAAGTAAAGAAATTCAGATATTTGGGAGAAATAATAATAATAATAATAATAATAATAATAATAATAATAATAATAATAATAATAATAATAATAATAATAATAATAATAACATTACATACATTATCATTATAGACTGTTATGCCTTTCAGCGTTCAGTCTGCAAGCCCCTGAATTTACTAAACGTCGCCACAATCCTCTATTTGCAACTAGTGTTGTGGCCTCATTTAGTTCTATACTTCTTATCTCTAAATCGTTAGAAACCGAGTCTAACTATCGCCGTCTTGGTCTACCTCTACTTCTCTTACCCTCCATAACAGAGTCCTAGGTAACTAATCCTCCTCCATTCGCCTCACATGACCCCAACACCGAAGCCGGTTTATGCCTACAGCTTCATCCATCGAGTTCATTCCTAAATTAGCCTTTATCTCCTCATTCCGAGTACCCTCCTGCCATTGTTCCCACCTGTCTGTACCAGCAATCATTCTTGCTATTTTCATGTCTGTTACTTCTAACTTATGAATAAGATATCCTGAGTCCACCCAGCTTTCACTCCCGTAAAGCAAAGTTGGTCTGAAAACAGACCGATGTAAAGATAGTTCCCTCTTACAGAATACTGTTGATCGCAGCAGCGAGCTCACTGCATTAGCTTTACGACACCTTGATTCAATCTCACTTACTATATTATCATCCTGGGAGAACACACATCCTAAATACTTGAAATTATCGACCTGTTCTAGCTTTGCATCACCAATCTGACAGTCAATTCTGTTGAATTTCTTACATACTGACATCAATTTAGTCTTCGAGAGGCTAATTTTCATACCATACTCATTGCACCTATTTTCAAGTCCAAGATATTAGACTGCAGGCTTTCGGCACAATCTTCCATTAAGACCAAGTCGTCAGCTTAGGTCAGACTGCTTACTATATTTCCACCTAACCGAATCCCTCCCTGCCATTTTATACCTTTCAGCAGATGATCCATGTAAACTACAAGCAGCAAAGGTGAAAGATTACAGCCTTGTCTAACTCCTGTAAGTACCCTGACCCAATAATTCATTCTACCATCAATTCTCACTGAAGCCCAATTGTCAAAATAAATGCCTTTGATTGATGTTAATACTCTACCTTTAATTCCATAGTCCCCCAGTATAGCGAACATCTTTTCCCCCGGTACCCTGTCATATGCTTTCTCTAGATCTACGAAACATAAACACAACTGCCTATTCCTCTCGTTGCATTTCTCACAATTACGTGGCGCATACTGAAAATCTGATCCTGACAGCCTCTCTGTGGTTTGAAACCACACTGGTTTTCATCCAACTTCCTCTCAACGACTGATCGCACCCTCCCTTCCAGGATGCCAGTGAATACTTTGCCTGGTATACTAATCAATGAGATACCTCGATAGTTGTTGCAATCCTTCCTGTTCCCTTGCTTATAGATAGGTGCAATTACTGCTTTTGTCCAATCTGAAGGTACCTTACCAACACTCCACGCTAATTTTACTACTCTATGAAGCCATTTCATCCCTGCCTTCCCATTATACTTCACCATTTCAGGTCTAATTTCATCTATTCCTGCTGCCTTATGACAATGGAGTTTATTTACCATTCTTTCCACTTCCTCAAGAGTAATTTTACCAACATCATTTTCTTCCTCCCCATGAGCTTGGCTGTTCGCAACACCACCAGGATGATTTCCTTTTACATTGAGAAGATGTTCAAAATATTCCCTCCACCTCTCCAGTGATTCCCAGGGATCTATTATGAGTTCACCTGAATTACTCAAAACACTGTTCATTTCTTTTCCCTCCCTTCCTAAGATTCTTTATTACTGTCCAGAAAGGTTTCCCTTCTGCTTGACCTAGACTTTCCAGGTTATTACCAAAATCTTCCCACGACTTCTTTTTGGATTCAACAATATTTGTTTCGCTCTGTTTCATCTACGTACAAATCCCTGTTTGCCTCGGTCCTTGTTTGGAGCCATTTCTGATAAGCCTTCTTTTTACGTTTACAAGCTGCTCTCACTTCATCATTCCACCAAGATGTTCGCCTTTTCCCATCTTTACACACAGTTGTTCCTAGGCATTCCCTTGCTGTTTCTACTACAGCATCCCTGTATGCCACCCACTCACTTTCTATATCCTGAACCTGCTTACTGTCTACTGTTCGAAACTTTTCACTAATAATATCCATGTACTTCTGTCTAATTTCCTCGTCCTGCAGATTTTCTACCCTTTTTCGTTTGTAGACAGATTTTACTTTCTCTACCCTAGGCCTAGAGATACTTAGTTCACTACAGATCAGATAATGGTCTGTATCAACGAAGAATGCCCGGAAAACTCGTACATTCCTAGCAGATTTCCTGAATTCGAAGTCGGTTAACATATAGTCTATTATGGATCTGGTACCCCTAGCCTCCATGTGTAGCGGTGAATAGCCTTATGCTTGAAGAATATATTCGTAACTGCTGAACCCATACTAGCACAGAAGTCCAGCAAACGCTTCCCATTCCCATTAGCTTCCATATCTTCCCCACATTTACCAATCACCCTTTCGTACCTTCAGTTCTATTCCCAACTCTCGCTTTGAAATCGCCCATTAACACTGTTCTATCCTTGCTGTTGACCCTGACCACGATGTCACTCAATGCTTCATAAAACTTGTCAACTTCATCCTCATCTGCACCCTCGCATGGTGAATACACGGAGACAATTCTAGTCCTAATTCCTCCAACTGGCAAATCTACCCACATCATTCGCTCATTGACGTGCCTAACAGAAACTATGTTGCGTGCAATGGTATTCCTGATAAAGAGCCCTACCCCAGACTTTGCCCTTCCCTTTCTAACACCCGTCAAGTACACTTTATAATCTCCTACCTTTTCTTCGTTTTCTCCCCTTACCCGAATATCACTTACTCCTGGCACATCCAGATGCATCCTCTTTGCTGACTCAGCCAGTTCTACTTTCTTTCTTCCATAAGCCCCATTAATATTGATACCTCCCCATCGAATTCCATTTCGTTCGCTAAGTTGTTTCCAAGGAGTCCCTCGCCTGTCAAATGCGAGTGGGACTCCGTTACTCCCATAGGTCTGAGGCTTGCTTAAAATGTTCTGAGCTCGGCAAATTCATGAAGCAGGATGCTACCCTACTTGCACATAGTCCAAGTGAGGATCTCTCCTCTAACGTGTTATGGACCACCGGTGAATTGTATAGTCCTAGCCACCTGAGCGCAAGGAGGGCCATGACTCAGAATATGTCCGAGATGCCCACTCCCATTCCATAGCAACTGGTATCTCGACTCTCAGGACCGCCACTTACTAGACCACTACGCCTTTGCCCATGGTTCACGAACTAGGACGTGACTACAGTAACCCACACCACGAACCAATAATAATAATAATAATAATAATAATAATAATAATAATAATAATAATAATAATAATAATAATAATAATAATAATAATAATAATAATAATAATAATAATAATAATAATAATAATAATTTTTAGAAACGTAGACTTCCACGACTGTTAAATGACATAATCATATACAGGTTGATCGGAAAGAAATGAACCGGATAGATGAGAGTTAGAGGGTTGGTCATACTGATAAATAATTTGAAATAAATAATTCATTATCTCGCACAGTTGTGATTTCACCACCTGCTTAATCTGGCAAATCAAGTTCGTTTCGTGGGGGAATTCATATGGGCTTTGTGCGGCATTGTTGCTAAATTTGCACGTGACTTAAGAAAGCATTGAGAGGCGGCGGTGGTGGTGATTATTATTTTAAGAATGAGTACAACTGGGCAACCATCCTCTGTTAAGACTAATCAGGTCCTGACTTTGATTCCCGACCGGGCCTGTACTTTCAGCAGCACTTGCGCCTACCACCGTCTATCTTCAAGGCTCTACCGTGGCTCTACGTCTCTAAAAATGGCGTATGGCGTTTAGAGCCGGGAGTGTCCGAGGACAAGTTCGGCTCACCATGTGCAGGTCTTTTGATTTGACTCCCGCAGGCGGCCTGCGCGACGTGATGGGGATGAAATGATGATGAAGACGACACATACACCCAGCCCCCGTGCCAACGAAATTATCCAATGATGGTTAAAATTCCCGACCCTGCCTGGAATCGAACCCGGGACGCCTGTGACCAAAGGCCAGCACGCTAATCATTTAGCCATTGGTCTACGTCTCTGCATTCGGTAGACGGCACAGGGCTAGACCTCACAGACTGTTCTGAGAATGGTTTCACCAATTAGAAACCACTGTGTACTGAAGATCTATTCTTTGTACTACTTTGTTATAAATAAAATTAAAATAAAATCCTTAGCTATCTCCTTCATTTTTCACATCCTATACCCACCTCACATCACATTTCCTAAACCCGTCCGCATCTTTTGACCAGAGATAAGGTGTTGCCGTTTAGATGGCCCGCTCCACCCTTTCAGGGTGGGGAATGAAAACTTACTGAAGAAGGAGATTAATTCATCTGGCGCGGAGACTGGATTTTTGTGTTTGACTTCAATCTCCTTATTTACTCACAGCACATTACACTATCAAATGCCGCAGAAACACGCAATAGTGAATACTTACGTTCACATACAGCCGGCGTCAGGAAGGGCATCCGGCCGTAAAACTGGGTAAAATATCAACAGAAAGAAGAAGGTTTCGATCTCGCAATCAGAATCATCTTCTGAGCTAAGGACAAAGTGATAATATATCTTAACAATGGCAGGCAACGGTCACTCCATTGAAGCTAGACTCAAGGTGAAAATATCCTTTCTTAAGTGTAGTTCATTATAAATGCATGGACAGTCAATGATGATGAAGATTTAGCTACGGAAGGCACTGTTACAACTAAAATGTTTTCATTCCGTCCCTGAAGGGCGAGGCGGGCCTCTTAGACGGTGACACTAGGAACTGTCCCGGCATTCACCTTTATCCAGGAGAATGGAATGGAATGGAAAACCACGTGAAACGATTCTCAGGACAGCTGACGATGGGAACCAGCCTCTCTCCGTCTCCCGAATACAGACGCGTAGAGTCACGGCAAAGCCACGGCCACCCCTCCTCTGCTCGGTTGGTCGGTCGGAGTGCAGAGCCGTCGAACCACAGACCAGCCGCGATCACCTATAGGCCGAAGCCCACTCTTTATCCGCCAAGCGAAGGCACCCATGATCTGCTTAGTATACAGCCGTCACCTGAGTTTACATAATTGGGTGTTAAGCAATTTCTATTGCCTCGTGAATGACCTAGGATGTGAAGCGTTTCTTCTTACAAATTACAGATCATCATCATCATCTGTTTACCCTCCAGGTTCGGTTTTTCCCTCGGACTTAGCGAGGGATCCCACCTCTACCGCCTCAAGGGCAGTGTCCTGGAGCTTCAGACTCTTGGTCGGGGGATACAACTGGGGAGTATGACCAGTACCTCGCCCAGGCGGCCTCACCTGCTATGCTGAACAGGGGCCTTGTGGAGGGATGGGAAGATTGGAAGGGATAGGCAAGGAAGAGGGAAGGAAGCGGCCGTGGCCTTAAGTTAGGTACCATCCCGGCATTCGCCTGGAGGAGAAGTGGGAAACCACGGACAACCACTTCCAGGATGGCTGAGGTGGGAATCGAACCCACCTCTACTCAGTTGACCTCCCGAGGCTGAGTGGACCCCGTTCCAGCCCTCGTACCACTTTTCAAATTTCGTGGCAGAGCCGGGAATCGAACCCGGACCTCCGGGGGTGGCAGCTAATCACGCTAACCACTACACCACAGAGGCGGACACAAATTACAGATGATTAATCAAAAAGGATTTGACGGTCACTACGTAGCCTATGGCATGATTTGCTTCAGAAGGGTACTCTGGCTGCAAAAAAGCAAATGCCTGCAATGTTGCTTAACCCTCGTTAACTTCCTTCATGTTTGGCCTACATAAAGAGATCTATCGGAAAAACGAATCATATATACATTATATACCAGTAAAATACAAACCTGCTGTCTGGGAATAGCGTGCCCGTCTCTCACCCGGAGGCCCCGGTTCGATTCCCGGCCAGGTCAGGGATTTTTACCTAAACCTCAGGGTTAGTTCAATGTCTACTCAGCCTACGTGATTATAATTGAGGAGCTATCTGACAGACAGCGACCACGGCTAAGAAAACCAAGAATAACGGGCGAGAGTTTCGTCACTCTGACCATGCCTCATCTCGTAATTTGCTGGCCTTCAGCCTGAGCAGCGGTCGCTTGGTAGGCCAAGGTCCTTCAGGGCTGTAGTGCCATGGGGTTTTTGTTTTGTTTTTATAATTCAAACTGAATGTTTAAGAGATCGCCAACAATTGCCTGTGACGGTATTAGGCCTTACTGGGCGAGTTGGTCGTGCAATTAGGGCCGGGCAGCTGTGAGCTTGCATCCGGGAGATAGTGGGTTCATACGCCACTGTCGGCATCCCTGAAGGTGGTTTTCCGTGGTTTTCCATTTTCAAACGAGGCAAATGCTGGGACTGTACCCTAATTAAGGCCACGGTCGCTTCCTTTCCAATCCTAGGTCTTTCCTATCGCATCATCGCCATAAGACCTATCTGTGTCGGTGCGACGTAAGGCAAATTTTACAAAAAATAAAAAATAAATAAGATGGTATTGATTGTGTATTTTGGGAGTACTACTGATCTTATCCTATAATGTTCTTTATTTTACTATCCTTTATTGTTCATATTATTTTGTGTCTTAATATTATGTGAGTTGTATCGGGGCAAATTCGCCTGTTATGTTCAATAAATATCTACTACTTCTACTTATCCTATAATGATATCGTCGCTGCGGTAACAATACCGCGTATCTTTTCATGCTCTTCCCACCCATTATTTTCCTTAAGGTGAGTATAAACGCCTATCCAGATAATTTTAAATTTAACAGATTTACATCCGAGTTTCTCTCGAACTGTCCAAGATAATAAAACGAAATTTTCATAGGATATAGACTCATGTCTAATACATTCACTGATCTAAGTTCTTTGTTCTACCTTTATTAAAAATTAAGATATGCTTCACTTAATTCAATTTCTTACATTTTTAAATTAATTTGTTAAAAATATTTTTTTGATCAAACTATCTCTGTCATTTTAGATCTATATAAAAACAACAAGCAAATGTACCCCTGGTTCGCTACGGTATTCTACATTCTATACGGATTTTTCCGTAAATTACTGTAATGACTGTAAGATTATATTAAATTGCATGTCTCTTAGCGCTATCCGAAAAACAAGACAGGGAGGACACCATACATTGTTTCCGATGTAAGGGAGGTATTGGGGAAGTTTTGACAATAATGGCAGGCCACATTCCCTACTGCCTTCGCAGTCGAGTTCGGGAGTTTCTACTTAAACTACAGGCTCACTTTGCAACCGCCATTCACAGTAGAGATGGAGTTTTCATTATAAAGAGAGACCCCCATTTCCTAATGCCAGTCACAGTCGAGTTGGAGATATTTGATTATAATCGAGAAATGCAGCGCTATCTAACGTATCAACAATCGAAACGCGACAATAAATCATAGGACCATAGCTGTAGATATCTCCAAATTGAACTGCAATTGTGCTATCAGTTTTTTTAATACAACTTACCGTTTAGAAAAAAAAAATACCCCGAAACGAAGGTCTGCACCGTTATTAAATTGCATCCAAATTTGGATATTTTCCTGAGCCAAAAGTTATGCACTTGAACAGCTTGGAATTTTTCCTCAAAGAGCAGAGTGTCCATATTTTGGGATTAGCAATTGCATACATGCGGATAAATTAAGAAAGAAAGTAATACAGTTAAGAAAGTTGAAATTAAGAGGAAATGGGATTATAACTGAGGACAGTCGGATAGGACAAATACGTAAATACCAAGTGGATGTATTGGAAAATAAAATATCCCTCAATAAATTGTGATGGTATGAGTTACGGGCATAAGAAGGCGGCAACAGATGAGAAATTTAGGCGCATGGATTCTTAGATAAACAGATAAGAGGATGACTTAAGCCTAAAGAGGCAAGGCAGAGGCAAGAAATTAAAGCGGAAAACAGAAGTAGAATAGAAATACAGTAAAAATGATAGCAAATACTATACCCTATAGGGCATAAACAACACTGCATGGTCAATCTTACCTTCTTATCTGTCATTTGAAGAATGCGCCAGCCCAACTGCAGTCGGCAGGAAAAGGTCGTTTACAGGGTTCTTGCGAACGAGAGTAGGGAGATAAAAAAAAATTGTTCTATACGTATGCTTACGAAATGAGGAACACAAACGCATTTACTAACATTTTGAGCCAAAGTTGTGTATTCTTAAACCAACATTTTCTTTTCTTTTATATTACAATTGATTGCACTAATAGTGCTAAAATGGATGCCCCAAAGGCTCCCATCATAAATCCAAAGATAAACATCGAAAAATATAAAATAACTGGTTGATGTCGTGCGGGAGACGATAAGTGAACCAAAGAAACAAATGTGTCCTTACACGGAACAGCATCGCTGTACCTACAAATAGAGTATATGATGCCAGGGTGAGAAATTGTCCTGCAGAAATAAAGCCACAAAAAAAAAAAAAAAAAAAAAAAGGTCCCAGCTCATATTTGGGAAAATGCACACAACAAAATAGTAAGTTTGTACCTACGACTACAGGCATATCCATTCTAATCTCGCATGAAATACATATTTTATGGATATGAACCAAGGTCCATTAAAACAAACGTTATATTTACAAAATGTACAGATTAAGCTAGTTTCCTTAGTGCCCAGTTACTACCTAACACACACAATTAACAAACAAAATAAAGAAAGTAAGAGAGAAAGAAAGAATGATGAATGAAACCGCCGTCGCATGCCTGTCTCGCCTGCGAGAAAGAATTCCTCACACCACCGTCCATTTAAAAATGGCGGCGAGGCTCCCTGCTGTGCGGGCAGGGGAAACGACCTCCAAGACTCGGCCGTGAAACACACCCTCACTACAACAAAAACATAAAAACATAGCCTAGTTTCCAAGCATGCAGAGCTCTTCGCCCTTGCTTCTACACATGACGAAAAAGAGCCACATAATGAGTGAGGAATCACATACATTTTTTTAACTGTCCAACACCCGTGACAGACCGCCCTGGGTCTCAATTATAACATATGGAGAATTACACTCTGTTATACACATCAACCTCGCCGTCAACCCAATGCGACGTGTTCCTATTAACCCTCAAGTCTAGGGTTCAAAGCTTTACTAGGCAGAGTATGAGGGGTCGCAAATATACGTGACATAGCCTACGGTGTAGTTTTATTCCACACACAGTTGATCAAACACAATACGAACATGAAGTAAAACATTTCAATCCGGGCAGCATGCGTGCTCTGCATTATGCAGACAGATTCCCTTCCCAACATAATGGTACTCTATCATTAATAACCCATAATTACAAGCAGATATCGTCAGATGCCGGGCACTAAGAAACCTTGACCTAAGCTCGTAATTAAGCTTCCCTACGACTATGTGTACAGCAACACTATCATTTAAACTACCTTAATCCTTGCTTTCTATAAAAATAAAATAAAAATGTATATGCCTTACCCTAAAATATATAAAGAAAATACCTCAATAAATGGCCTAATGGGCCGTAATCATATTCCCTACTATATTTACAAATTAATCACCGTATTTCTGCATAACAACCCCCGACCCTACACATATATATTAATTATAGTTCACTTATCTCTCATCTTGGAGACCTCTTCCTCACCGTCCGGGTTGACTGTACCGAGCTCGATAGCTGCAGTCACTTAAGTGCGGCCAGTATCCAGTATTCGGGAGACAGTAGGTTCGAACCCCACTGTCGGCAGCCCTGAAGATGGTTTTCCGTGGTTTCCCATTTTCACACCAGGGGCTGTACCTTAATTAAGGCCACGGCCGCTTCCTTCCCACTCCTAGCTCTTTCCTGTCCCATCGTCGCCATAAGACCTATCTGTGTCAGTGCGACGTAAAGCAACTAGCATCATCATCATCATCATCATCATCGGGTTGACTGTGAATGCTTAAGCAGTCATGGCGGCAGCGTTGTCCCAGATCGATCCCTTAGGTCCAGTCTTCCAGTGTTCCATGTTCATGACGTCTTCTTCCGCCTGGGTGGCCCGTTGGTCGTATTCTTGGGGTCGTGGACGGCAGTTCGTAACACCAGTCTCCTGCACACCTCACCGTTCTTCACTAAAATGAAAGACTCAGTTTATTCACAGCACACCACCTCCCGATCTATTTATTCCCTTTGACATGGGAATCAGTCCTAGATATCTGGAATCTCGAAACTGACTTTACTATTCCTGCTCCACTAATCTAGTCTTCTACATCTGACCGGAATAATACCACCTATCCTAGCTTATTGTTATTGGCGTTCCTTCGCCCGTCGCCAGTCCTCTCTCATCGCCTCATAATGAAAGTCTACACAGGTAGCACTCTTCGCGTCAAATACAAAAACACTCGCGGTCTCACTGCACACGTCTACATATGGTCATTTACTTACATTGCTACCGGGAATTTTACAAATCTCGAAGCTACTGAATCAAATTATCGCCACAACACGTATTAGTCACAATCTTTGTCTTAGACAAAGGTTTCTGGCGCGAATATCAGCAGATCTTATCATGGACTGAACACCTCCTTCCACCTTTCTCTCCTCTTATAGAATCCAGGAACCCACACGACGCGGTGGGAAGTCCCGGGAAACAACTTGAGATTGGCATGTGGCCTTGAAATATTTTCTCACGGCAGTCGGCCACCCACGTAGTTATTTAATCGATTATATATTAATAGACTTTGATGTACCTATGGCTTCGTAAAACTCTGGCACTGATTTCCATCCTTTTACTTTCCTGTAAAACCTTCAAATATAGGAATTACGACTCAATTTCCGTAATGTGGTGAGCCTGTCTGTTCCCGCTGAAAATCTCTGTTAAGATGGCAGGTCTCTCCCCCAGACAAAATCCCATCTCTCTTTCTTTCTTCCTCACATATTCTGGAGAAATACATGCGCCGAAAGGCGGGAATGTAAAAATGTTTTAGAATAGCTAATAAGCAAATCTGTAGAGAAATCGAGTGAGCTTGATGACCTTTCTCAGGAAGGACAAATTAACGAACAGTTACGCAAAAAAAAAAAGACAACTTGCCCTTGAAGTGTGAGCTAGCTGATGCGATGGTCGAAATGAGGAATTAAGTGAAAGAATAAAATTACTTACTGAAGATCTAAAAATAGCCCAAACCAAAATAAAGAAATTGGAGGCAATTTGAAAGAACTATGAGGGCATTTTTTCCAAATGTTAAAAACAATGTTTACTAAAGGAAAAGTGCACAAGCTGGTCACCTGATTATGTAGCCAAATCAGTTACAATTCGGTGTATCTCCAAAAAAGCTTTATCATATGTTTAGGAAACTCTAAAATATCCCCTTCCTTATGAAACGACAATAACAAGGCGGTTGTCACAATTTCCAACTCCACCTGGGTGTCTGGATATCAGTTTTAATCCATTAAAGGATCAAGCAAATATTATGAATGAAAATTTTAAAAGAGATGTAGTGATGAGCTTTGACAAGACGAAAGTTAAATCTTGTATATGCTGCGATAGTGTCGAAGATGTATTTAGAGGGCCTCATGTAAATGTGCAGGTTATTATAATGAGAAGTCTAACAGGTAAATGCAAACATCTCTACCAGACCGTCACTATTGATTTATTTTATGAAACGGTAAAACTTATTGAGGAAACGGGATTTCGCCTAAAGACTTTTGTGAGTGATATGGATGGTTGCAACCGAAAGTTAAGCGTCGACCTGGGGATATGTCCAGGTAAGTCTTCCATAAAAAATCCATGTACTGAAGAACGTGCGATTTGGGCGTTTTGTGACGTTCCTCACATCCTTCAGTTAATAGGAAACCGTCTGTTAGACCAAGGATAGACTACACGCTTGCATCTGGAGAAACGGTTACAAAAACATCTTTGTCGTCTTAGTACAGTACCAGAAAATTGGGGACTTAAAATTCACTCACAAAATAACTGAGCAACATTTGCTAGTAACTGGTAGTGAACGACGAAACGTAAGAAAAGATGCTGGATTTCTCTCTGGCACTGTGACTAAGGCTGTATCATATATTTCTACTGGAAATGAACATGTAGTACAGTTTGTTGAAATTCTTAATGATGGATTTGATGTTCTTATTAACAGAATCCTTCATCATCCAAGAAAAAAGTTCAAAAATGCTTACGGAACAAGTTTAGAGGAACATGATGTTATCCTGAATAAAATGTTCGACCTGTTTTAATCAGCAAGAGTTATTGGAAAAAGTGACATACTACCTTTTCAAATAGGCTGTATGGTTTCCATCCGTAGTTTGCAGGGATTATTTCGAAACCTAACATCTGAAGGATATCAATATCTACTAGCATCGAAAGTTAATCAAGATGTTTTAGAGTCATATTTTTATATGATCTGGGGCTTAGGTCGGTTTTATGACCACCTTCTGCCCACAAAAGTTACCCAGAGAATAAAGTCCCTATTACTGAGCAAAAGTGCATATGACATAATTAAAATTGCAAACTGCAACAGGGAAGAGTGCGAAACATTAACTGCACATGTCCTCGACCGAATAGACTGTGCTGTTATTAGTGGCATCATAGAATCAGTCGAAACTAAGTTGGAAAAATTTGATTCAGCGTATGAAAACTTTAACTGTATAGTTGACCCATTAATAGATCAGTTTACTGAGCAGCACAATCTCGAAGATTGCTCACATAATGCAAATAAGGACTTGTTGCCATTGATACTTTCACGGCCCGTACTTATAGACATGATACTGTATATGCTTTTGGGCTTATGCCGTGTCAAAAAAATAAGGTGAAATTCTTTACGTTTCGCAGAGAACTGTGCTCTGCGTCATCAGAAGAAAATCTCGACTGTCGACGAGAAAGGCTTCTTAAACAATGACTTTTTAAATTTAGACGTTATAATAGAAGATGGCTCCCAGAACGTAGCACAGCGCTGGCGTTCGAAGCGGAAGCTGACCGAACCATCAGAATCAGTCTAAGAGGTTCACATAACACGTGTACGTAACATATGACATTGGCAGGTGTGTGTCATAGACACAAGCGTGGAATGAAACATCTGGCGATGAGGAACGTACGAATTTGGAAACACCGAGATGAAATAACAATAGTGAAGGGCCAGGGAAGGGAACTACCTACGTAAATTCTTAATGGCTGGCAACCAGGTATTACTTAATTGATAGCCAGTGTTCCTGTTAGAATTGTTAGGATTTCTACAGCTTCCCGTATAATCCTGGACCTGTAGTGTCTAGTGTGGGTAAGTGCTCGAGCATCTTGGAACATGACATCATGATCCGACGATAGAGCGTGCTCAGCTATTGCCGATTTGTGTGGTTGGTTGAGAAGAATATTACGCTCATGTTCCTTGATAGGGGTAACAAGGGACCGGCATGTTTGGCTAATGTATAGCCTACCTCGCCGCAAGTACATGGAATTGCGTATACCCCAGGATGTAAAATTGGGGACAATTTGTCCTTGGTTTTACTCAGACTGTGAGCAATTTTAGTGACGGTGCCAAACATGGTTTTTATATTGTGTTTGCGGAGGACCTTGGCAGTTCGATCCGTGGTGTTGTGATTGTAAGGCAAGTAGGCAGTTCCGTTCACTTCTTCCTTCTGTGAGCTTTGCTTGGTCGTTTCTCTGGGATGCAGGGCTCCATGAATCTGCAAATTGCTGTAAACATCACCCTTGAACGCGGCTTTGAGCGTGTCCATCTCCACCTGTGTTACTTGATGACTCACAAATTCGTCTCGTCCTCTTGGCGAGTGTCGTGGGAATGCTTTGTTTTTGTGCCGGATGGTGGTGAGAATCTGCTTGAAGATAGAGATTCGTGTGGGTAGGCTTACGATAAACGGTATGTCCTAAGTAGCCGTCCGGTTTCTTTCTTACTAGAACATTCAAGAAAGGAAAGCATCCGTCCGACTCCAACTCTATAGTGAATTTTATTGAAGGATGTTGCTGATTTAGGTGGTTTAGAAATACATGAAATTTCTCAAGACCTTCTGTCCAGACCACAAATGCATCATCAACATACCTGCACCATATCATAGGTTTGACGGGCACCGAAGCAAGAGCCTCCTACTCAAAATGCTCCATAAAGAAATTAGCCACTACG
Source organism: Anabrus simplex (assembly GCF_040414725.1). Lineage (NCBI taxonomy): Eukaryota > Metazoa > Arthropoda > Insecta > Orthoptera > Tettigoniidae > Anabrus > Anabrus simplex. Next base: position 387,577,501 of record NC_090268.1, read on the forward strand.
GGCGAAAGTGGATTTCCCATAGCCACTCCGTCCGTCTGTTCGTAAAAATTCCCTCCCCACAAGAAATATTTGGGAGTCAGGCAGTGGTAAAATAGCTTAGTAATGTCCTCAGGGAATAGGTGTTCAATGAGAGACATGACCGAGTCAATCGGCACTTTAGTGAACAAGGACTCCCCATCGAAACTCACCAAAAATACATTAGGTTGAAGGGTTATGGTTGACAGCTTGTTGACGAAATACCGAGAGTCCCTAGCGTATGATTCAGTACGTCCTATGTGAGGCTGAAGCAATTTGCTTAGGTATTTAGCCAGAGCATACGTAAGAGAACCTATCGCACTAACAATATGTCTGCTGGGTACATCTTTTTTATGGGTCTTAGGCAGTCCATATAATCTAGGTGGCACTGCATCCACCGGGGACCAGAGCGGTATTGTGTATTATGAACTCTTGAAGCCCGGCGTTTAAACCGTTAATGCACAACGCTATCGCCAACAAATGATTAATTTAAACCAAGCGTTGATCGAAAGACGACAGGAATGGGCCTGAAGTCATGGCAAAGTTATTTTGTTACACGACAATGCGGCGTCTCACACAGTAAAACCAATGAAAGACACCTTGAAATCGCTTGTATGGTGCATCCTTCCGCACCTGCCGTACTTCCCGACCTGGCGCCATTTGACAATCGTCTCTTCGCATCAATAGGGCACGCGCTTGCAGAGCCATTTGTAGGAAGTTGGAAAAATGGCTCGACAAATGGTTTGCTGCAAAAGACATGCTTTCCTGACACGGTATTCATAACTTACCTGAAAGATGAGCCAAGTTTGTAGAAGCCGATGGAGAATATTTTGAATGAACAAAAAATGAATTTCCCTTGAAAATTACGAGTTTTATTTAGCGCAAAAACTGACAAAATTTAATGCATACACCTGGTATAGGTCCAGAAACAGTCATTGCGCAAAAGTTACAATGGTGTTGGGGAAGTTGGTAACGCTAATTCTAGACAGAAGCCCACCTGGTGACCATGAAGTCTATATGGTCTGACACCGTGCTTAGCCGGTTGGAGACCCGTTGTCTGAAAATATTTTCACCATTAGAATGTTGGCCGGCAAGGTAGGGGAGGCGTTGGTATACAATATCTAATAATCACTAGATTGCATGCCAAAAGCCTGGATTCAATTTCAAACCTCTCCGCAGTGCTCACATGGAGTGAGGGCATAGGAGGCTGTTGATGGTGGGGGTGGTGATTATTGTTTTAAGAGGAAGTACACCTAGGCAACCATCGTTTATATAACACTAATCGAAGGGATAATATTGAAGGGATCCGATACTTCGAAAAATGAAGGTGTAGGCCAAAGTAAGACAAGCGCCATGAAGGGAGTGGAAATGAAAGACTCCCTAGACCTCGAATTCTCTAATGCCGTCGAGGTCTGTTAAGAAGAAGTGTTGACCAAGGGAGTTCGGATAGGATAGATGTAAGTGAGGAACCTGGGACAATTAATTGGAAGCAATGCCAGGGCTCAGCTGAGGGCACCGGGTACACCAATCTACGCTCCCAAGTTAAGAGTGCCTAACGACATGCAGGGAATAGTGGGGGTGTTATTCTACCACCTCCACCCCGAGGAGGACCACAGTAACGGGACAATTGTTGGACATACCACGTATATTCATAAGTTTTTGCCCGTCTTTGTGGCCAAGAAAACAGGTAATTTTGAAGGGAAATTAATTTTTTGTTCATTCAAAACATTGGCCACCGGCTTCTACACACTTGGCTCATCTTTCAGGCGAGTTATGAATACCATGCCAGAAAAACTGTTTGTTTTTTGCGGCAAACCACTTGTTGAACCGTTTTCCAACTTCCACGAAATTGCTGAAGTGCGAGCGCATGCCCCTTTGATGCGGATAGGTGGTGGTTAGATGGCGCCAGGTAGGGGGAAGTAAGGCGGGTGCTGAAGGATGACACATCCAAGCGATTTCAAGGTGCCTTTCATGGGTTCTGCTGTGTGAGACGGCGCATTGTCGTGTAACAAAATCACTTTGCCAAGTCTTCTGGCCCACTCCGTTCGTCTGTCGATTGTGTAATTTAAATTTATAATTTGTTGGCGATAGCGTTGGGCATTAACGGTTTCGCCTGCAATTGCTTGTCTTCGCAATTTTATGGTATACCAGAGCGCTCACTGTCTTTCACACTGAAATCAGCGCGTTTAAATTCTCGAAACCATGTCTCACATGTTCTAATCTATGGAGAGTGTTCACCATATGACTTTCTACTGCTTTCTTTCTTGTGATTACATAAGAAAAGCAATGCGTGCCGCAAATGTACTCCTTCAGGCACAAACGTCGACATGATCACAGAACGATAAAACTCGGACGGTAGTGTTTGGCGGGCTCATTTTGTGTTTTGGTAGGTTAATGTCAGACGAACAAACTGACGTATGTGTCAAATTCATAATTATGCTGCGTACTGCTCGCTGGCGCCATCTCTTAGTGAAAATGGAAAAAACCTATGCATACATTTGGTACATACATTTCCAGATAGAATCCCAGTCCAAAAATATATCCAAAACGTGAAGGGACGTTCACTTGAATAATGAGAGGGAAAAAGAATAATAATCGAAAAATAAGAGGCAATATCGCCCTGCCTGAAGAAGGCAAAGTGTGGTGGCCTACGGCGTTCCAAGCCCCTAAATCTCATCAACACTAACTGGCAGCTATTGTCATAGTGTAGAAAGACCAGGTGAGGAGCACAATAGCGCACCGGTACTGGTAACAAGCAAGCCCCCCCCCCCGGGGGTCCCTAACAGTAATATCTGGCGCCATGGCTTTCCTGTTGTCACTCATCTCCGCTAGATGGGACTAATAGTACAATCACAAAAACGTACACAGCCACGACAAGTACAACAACTAGTAAATGTAACCAACCCCAGAATGTATACTTAGTTCATGAATCTAATTCCGCTGATAGGCATTACCTCGGCTACCCCTGAAAACTTGGTTGTGAAATTAGGAAGAACTAGACACTTAACAGATATCTACACTTTAAGTACTTTCTCTAATACTTATATAAACAAGATATTCCAGAGAGGAGACGACACTTTCTAAATGAAAACATTCCTTAGGTCTTAGGAATAACGACACTCGTAGTATAGACTCCTTCGTAGTGTGATCATTATATTGCAATTCAGTCATTAACATCAAATTATCCTTTATTAAGACGTTTATTGGATGGCTGTTGGAATTAATACTGTAACATCAGGTTGCAGTGTAAACTGCAAGCGAAAGTGTATATCGTCGCTGTGGGAGCAACATCGCATACTTGACAATACAGCACTCTTCCTATCCTTAAGACTGGTCATGTGTCCCAGCCACATATGGATATGTAATCCATCAGAACATTTTTTGTTGAGTTCATGAATCTTGGCATACCGTACTATAGAAATGTATGTTTGCATGACGTATTTACGCACTCCTACAGTATAATGTATTTAATAATACCGTGTGTTCATGGGGTATGTATTTTCTTGAGGACGTTAATATTGTTACGTGTCAACCCTGTGGTATAGTCGGGGACAAAACATGACGACCTCAGTTCCTGGAAGCGAGCTGAAAGCCAGTAGTCAATCATACCCTGCACTCTGCTGAGTTAACGAGCTCTAAGTGATTCTTGTTTGTTTTGGAGAGGCTGCCAAACCACCTTCTTCCTCACTCTCTATAGTATTTACCCTTTCTTCATGTAGAGTGGAGTAGCCGATTTGGCAACTCTGGCTGCAGTAGAGGTAGTAAATCCTATAAGTCACTAATAGACACAGAGCTGCCGCTGGAAAGTAGTGGTGTGAGGCGAGGTCGTCATGATTTGTCCCCAACTATAGCTCCTTTAGGTATTTCCAGGAAGGGGCTGGTGATTCAGACGACCTGAAATCTCCCAGCCGACATGTGGGGTGGGACCGGCCTTCCCGTGTATTGTTCTCGGCGGCCGGCTTACCTGTTTCTTTGAGTTTGAACGGAAATATTCTGCCTCCAGTGGCATCGTGAATTTTTTCGATCAAATTACACGAGCTATAAAAAGGGAGGCGAGCCCAGGAGAGTCAGTCAGAGTTGGAATCCGTGTGGGAGTCAGTGTTAGAGTGAGTGACAGTTGGGCTCCGAGGCGGAGCCAGTGTGACACTCAGTGAGTTGGGTTTCGATGGCTGGGCTGAGAGCGACAGAGGTGTTGGCTGTCGCTAGTGTCCCACCGAGGTCTGAACTAGGAGCTGTTGTTGTGGTGTTGGAGTGTCCAGTGAATAGCTACATGGGAGACGGCTTACGGGACAGAAGACTGTGTACAGCCTTAGAGTACTGTGTATGTGTACTTCTGTGGATTGAGGACCGCTGTGAATCAGCGATTGAAGCAGTTATCGTGAGTGTGAGGATAATTGGACGTGTGTTAATATTCGCTGTTGTGAGTATCGTCTGCTGTTGGATACTGTTGAGCTGTTGCTGATTGTGGTTCACTTCATGTGATTGTGTGAAGTACCGGACTACCATTGGAGTTCGAACCAACGAACAGTCGTCGTGTGTTGTAGAGCCAGTGACACTGTGTTCAAATCCAGCTGTCTACGCACTGCCGCTGTATGAGTTGATTGACTGGACTTGGGGAAGTGAAAGTGAGGCTTAGGCGTCCGCAGGTAGACGAGCGGGCTAGACCTCTTACTGTGTGTACAGAAGAGAGATTTGTAAATATACTGTTATTAGTGCGGCCATTCATAACTGGTTAGAATTGCTTGTGTTTAAATATGTGTGTGTGTGTGCATTTATTAGGTCATCCTCAAATAAATTAGAGTAATGAAACTGATGGAGTTTAAATTCGTAACAATGTGATGAATTACAATAAACAGTGAAAAGAAAGCTTCTATCCAGAAACATTGTGACGGTGTCCGCCATTTTTATAAGGCCTCGGGAGGAACAAGCTAGTTTAGCTTCTGCAGCGGGCGACTTGTGAGTTTAGGCCCCACACTCTCTCCACTGATAGTGACCAGATCGATGTCAGATTAACATACAAGGCCATCCCCCTTTTCCACCATTATTATCATCGCCTGTATAAGGCAGACCGGACGATATTGTGATGGTTCAGCTTGCACTCAGTTCTGCTCTTGATTGAGTCAGCGAGACACTATTGCTGTACAATACTGGATCAGCATGCTACGGTGTCGTCGGAGTGCTGTTTGTGAGCAGTGCGGAACAGTGCAGCTGAGCGATGTGGGACAGTGGATGAAGTCTACTGTGAGTGTGGCGAACCTTGTACCACATACAGACTTGTGAGACAGGCTGCGCGCGCGTGAACTGTGAAGTACGTGGCCGCGAACATTGTACAATGGGTTCGTAGTGTACTGGCCTAGGGTCCGAATGATAATTACAGAAGTGTGTGTCATGTAATTGTTTTAGATCGTAAGTGTTTCTTCTATGCTTTCTTGTATGCTTAGTACGTTCAATGGGACATTTGCAGACACCAACATCTGGCGTAGCCGAAAGTTAAAGAAATCTTCAGAATATCCATTTATGGAATAAGTAAGCGCTTGCTTACTGTTGCTGCTGATCGTATTTGCCCTGGATACACTAGCAATGTCCACAGCTGCAGAATTACGCAGCTCAAGATGGGATTTATGTTCATATTTATACATTAAAACAATTGATGAAAACTAAAGTCAATCAGTACGGCCATTCTATCCGGTCGATTTCCTTCATTTTTTAATTGAAAGGTATTCATACACAGATTTGTCATCAGGTACTATAAATCACTTAACTTTCGCCTTCCTCAAATTATTTGATTTTTTCAATTTTTGTCTCTTTGAAGCTATCATATATTTGGCTCTAATTGAGGTACGGAATTCGTTTTGGCCTAAGAACACTCAGTGGATCAGGTTCTTTCATTTCAGCTCTTAACTATTCAAATTGGTTCATTCTAAGCAAAGTTATGAGTGCACATTAAATTTGACGTCTCATTTCTTCAACATGTTTTCTCATTGAACCAATCATATCTTTCGTTCTAATTGAGGTACGCAATTCGTTTTGGTCTAAAAACGCTCCGTGGATCTGGCGCTTTCTTTTGAGGTAATAATTTCTTGTATTGGTAGATTATGAGAATAGTTATGAGTACATTTGTCTCCACGATGAAAATCTTTGAACGACTTTTTAATAGTTCGGCGCGTGGTGTTGTTCCAAGGAAGGTTTAACTCAATTTCTTTGTGTAATATATTTTCGTGTTTTCTTGACACAATGTTACATTTTATTACCGAAGCAGATCATGTGCTTTATTTCATTAAGTCGGAACTTTGCAAATACATCCGTGAGGGTAGTAACGAACAACACCATACATTGTACATTGCGGGCGGAGCCAACGGGAAACTGCTAGTCTATAATAATAAAAGGAAGTGTTTGTCTATCTGCGTGTCCGTCTGTTGGCGATGCCCAACAAAATCTACAGCAAGCAGAGATCTGAAATTTTGAACATAGGTAGATGGAAGGGGTCCGAATGCACCTGGAAGCCGGAATTTTTATTTTCTCTTTCGTTGGTGAGTTATGAACGAAGAACTATCGGAAAACGTGTAGTGGGATATGACAATCCAACGTGCTGTCACCAAGATTATATGCATAGAGTCACTGGCGCTAGGCAACGTACGTAAGGTAGGTAGAGAACACAATTCAAGGAGCCATTTTACGTCCATGGCGTAGGAAGCCGTTTTTAAAAATCTTAAATGGTGTGAGGTCATTTGACGCTGTTGATGGTGATTCGTCCGTCGGATGGGGACGTAAAGTTTTGAGCTATTCGAGAGGAGTGGGCTATGTGCCGACGCCGGGTTTCATACTATTCATTCTTACTATCATATATCATGTCATTCATTTCATCTCATTCACTCATCTGATTAGGTTGACGTCAAGAAAGATATCCGGTCGCAAAACTCGCTCGAAGATTCATCCCACTTCATACCCAAACCGCGTAGAGGAGGGGGACAAGGGTTGGACATGCACACATTTAGAAGAAATATATAGGACACAAGATAAACGATAAGATTAACCAAGGAATAATACATATATCAGTCAAGATGCCATTTTAAGTCCGTGGAATAGAAAGCCAGTTTCCTTTGGTCCATGATGTCTGTCTGTCTGTCTGTCTGTCTGTCTGTCTGTCTGTGAGTGTGTGTGTGTGTGTGTGTGTGTGTGCATATGTGCGATGCCAGCCAAATCTACAGCAAACAAAGATCTGAAATATTTGTCATAGGTGGGCACAGGTATCACCTAAAACGCATGGCTGTGTCTAAGAGCAATTTTTGCACCAAGACATGAAGCTGTCAGCATCATCAACAATTATCCGATTGCCATGTTTCCTTTCAACTAACTCAATCTCATATTTTACACCAATTACGCAAGGCTATCTCAAAGAGAATTTTTTGCTTCAAGAAGTGGAGCTGCGAACGTCATCAGCAAGCAATATTTACGAGAATTACCGGATGTTCTACAAAGTTACAAATCTATCGACTACACGGCAGAGCATTTGAAAGACTTAGAGTCACCTGGAGTACTCTCGAACATCTTAGAGCGGACGCTTGTGGCACCGATTATCCTTCTTAAGAATAATAATCCTGCCCTCTGTAATGAACACGACTCTGAAACTGATGAATAATATTATCGAAGCCATTCTCATGATTGGGCATGCCGCGAGCGAAGTAATATTCATTCCTCGGATTCGAATAATTTATTCGGATATAAAGTTTAAGTTTAGATGTCTGCAGTTCCCCGTTTGTTTCAGTTTCGCTATGAACATCAAAAAGGCACAAGAACAATATTGAGCCCAAATGGCTCATATCATTGGCATAAAATATTTAAAATGATAGAAAGTTACGGGAATAATGGAGTGGAGTTACATGATAGGCCGGAAATGTGTTGCAATTCTGCTTGTTTAAGCTTGTAGCCAGATAGTGCACGTGTCAGGGTCATTTGATTGCACAAGAGAGGAGCAATGGAATCTTCAACGCTAGTAAGAGAAAGGAGTGCGACAGAGCTACTCAGAATTTAAGTTGGTAGGACTTCTGAATAGCGAATCAAAGCACAGCACGCTCGAGGCTGTGTGCGAAAAGAAATATGGACGCCAACAAGAAAGCCCTCCAATATTGGTAAAATTCCGCCGGGAGATAACATAGAAGAAGATTCAGGTTCTTACATATTCGGAAAATTAAGACGATATACCCTAATAATTTATTGCAATTTATAAACGCACCTATTAAAGGCAGGGTATTGCACAACTGATCAGGGGATTCGTACAGGAGGTAGCGACGCGCTGTCCGGGAGAGGCACTCTGCTTTTTGGTTCGGGACGATTCGGACAGAGATGTATTGTGTTCGCCGTGGAACGGAATTTTGAGCATTTCTCAGTCTAATACATACTGTATTGAGAACGCATAGCTGAATCCGATGGATTTTATTTAGATAATTGGGAGTGTATTAACCAAGAATTTGGAGATATAAAGTCGCATGTTATGAACTTCTTCGTTGGGCAGAAAAGACCGGAATGATGTAAAGTTGCGCGACGCTTTGCAGTGCCACGTGTAAAGGAAGTCCCGAAGTTTGCAGAGACGGAGTATTTACTAAAGTGTGACAAGAGTGTAATGTGTACTTGTGCATAATTCATGTATATTTGTGTGTATTTTAGTGTAGAAATGCGAGTGATGTATTGTGCAATGTTATACCAAACAAGAGTGGAGAAAATGGATGTCGAGGAAGGCATTTATGCACACGTTAACGCCACCATTATGATGGAGTGAATCATATAATGGGGCCTACTTGAAGGCCAAATATGCACTACGGCTGACCAGGGAACGCCGCCGAACTCGATAAGTACCTCCTGATTCATACTATTTTACTTATGCATGATAAGCTGTATTTTAATTTGTAAATAATGTTCTTGCATGAAAAGTTCACTTTTATTTTGTATTGTAGCAAAGGTTAGCTAGATATAGGGAGTAAATCTGAATACTGATACCTTGAGGGAGTGAATTGTATAGAATAAGAAACGTGTGTTGAAATATGATCTTCTATAATAATAAGAAACGTGTGTTGAAAATATGAACTTCTATAATGCGTGATCTTCTAACATGATATTCGTGTGTGTAAATATATTAACTAGCACAGATGGCAATCAGTATGTAGTTTATAGTCATTGGGATAGGATAGGATGGTTTGTGGTATGGTGCATGGATAATATTAAATCGTCGAGAGAGAGTTGATTGGCATCGTGAAGATATGAACCATTGACCAGTCATGCACATTACAGTGGATATTTAGAGTGTTTCATCAATAAGTAACATGTATTTTGACCAGTAAATGACAACGTGCTGTGAGGGAATAGGTATTCTGTCATATAATTCATTTTTGTGACTTAGTTGAGATTAGCTTTGAAGTAAGGCCCTTAAGATACGAACGCTAGTAGCAGGAGACGAACCGGTTATATTATGGAGCGAGATATTTGAATATAGTGCTGGCAAAGTGAAGTAAAGTGTTTTCTTGTTATGTTACGAACCCTGGTAAGAAGTGCGCCAGTAGACATGTGAAGTATGAGATGAATAATGTGTATGAAAGCGTTATATGCTTATAAATAATTGATATTGTCGCCGAGGAAGGCTCAGTTATACGAAAGATGATTTTAAGAGAAACATATTGCACCCGACAAGGGCATGATCCAAGGACCTTTGGTTAAGACTGGTCATTTAAATCGCAGACGCAATGCCATCTGTGGAAAGGAATATCGAAATGAGTTGATATCAATATCATTGAGACCGATAAAATAAGTCTACAAAATTTATTCTACATAATTATATTATTTGCAATCTATTGTGCAATATCTTTCTTTGTCCAGCGGGGAGCCCGCAGCAGAGTCAAGCCCGTCAAGTCTTGGGTGGGGCTGGAATCGATGGTTCACCATGACGTAACTTGAGAGAAGTCATCCCTCCCTCACGACCACGAAAGTGAGTGGAGACAAACGTTTTCGAAACGAAATAAGGGAGCCATCTTTCATTCAGCCTAGCCAACTTGAATGTCTACGATGTGAAAATTAATGAAATCTGAATTCTGGAGTCGTCTTCCGATTTAAAAGAGATAACTATAATTGGGGGTTTTATTTAGAGTGTCTAATGTCCTCTTACTTGATAACTTTCGGATGGAGAAAGAATACTGTGTTATTTCTGCGTGGAAAAGTACCAGGGGCCATCTGGTTAGTGTCATCACGCCTCATTGATGCTGGAGTTCACCCTAGTGTGGAAGGGGAAGCAGGAATAATTAATTACAGGAGATCTTACGAAGGTTAATCGTCCGGATATGTGTCAATCACACCCGTTGAATACTGGTCACCTGATGGTCGTACTATTTGGGCCGTGGCTAGGCCATAGGCAGATTTGGAGTAGGGGAAATTGCCTTCTTGTAAAAAGCAATGCCGAAGGGGCAGCTAGTCAGTCGAGACTCTCAGTTCACCAAGGGCAAAGCTATGTTTAGCTGAGCTCCTATTAATCCTTTGTTCAGTGACTTCAAACTTAAAATTCCAATGCAATAGAGTAATTCGTGTGAATACTGCGTAGAGTTGATATACGAGACGCTAGTATTTAAACTTTTAAAACAGTGACGTGTCGCTAATACTCAGTTCGAATTGTAACTGTGTTGGCTAGTAATAAATAAATAGTGGCTGAGAGGTGCAAGGAATTCGATACCGAACCGCGGATTACAAAGTACTAATCCGAAATCCTGGCCGGACGCTCACGTTGAACGCAATTAAACATATTGTGAAAATATATAGTGACGTGCTTTGTGCTCAGGATACTGCAAGCGACTTCATCGATCAAGAAACACGGACTTCCCACTTGAACATGAAATGGAGCTACCAGTGATCGCCTTGGTGCCAATGGGTCAGCAGTAAACCCCGACATGGGCCGCCTTAGCTGACCAAGGTGCCGTCAGATGATGGAGATGAGTATTATTCATATTCAAATGGCATGATTAGAAGGGACGGGAATTATTTATCATAAGCTGACGCTATAATGGTAGGGATGTAATTGTATTTGAATGTAGAAGTGCCAGAGATAAGCACGTAGTTTTTATTTCTTATTTTATTCAATTAATAACAGGTGTGAGTTATTTAATTGTAAATAGGGGAAACTATAGTTTGAGAGATTTGCATGCGGTAGAATATTTACTTATTTACTTCATTTTGGGAGACCTGTAGTCAGTTATTGCGTCAGGAGACCAGTAGTTTAGTAGTTTCAGGGACTGATAAGTTAAGGTAGGTTGTAGTTCACCCAGTATTGACAATTTCATGAGTGATAAGTAATATAATTAAACTACGTGAGGTGCCAGAGTTACGAGAGATGTCTATTGGACTGATACCCCTTATACATCCATTGAAATATTTAGCTAGGGAGTGTTTCAATTTAAGATGGGTTGTTTTGATCAGTTTATGTACGATTTAATTATAATTTAAGTACCACGTGACAATTTAATTATGGAACAAATATGAGTTAATTAGCGTGTGAATATTTAATTATAAGTTAATCATCGTGTGAATATGTGATTGAGCTAATTACCGTGTGAATATTTAAATGAGTTAATTGCTGTGTGAATATTTAATTATAAGTTGATTACCGTGCGACGATTTAATTATAAATTATGTGTTAACTATAAATTAATTAGGGTTTAATTATGAGTTAATTGCCGTTTGATTATTTAATTACATTGTAATTATGAGAAAGTTTCCGTGTGATGGTTCGGTATGATCTAATTACCAGGTAAATCACGTAGGAGGACAGTGAACTGATGAAACCAATAAATAATAATAATAATAATAATAATAATAATAATAATAATAATAATAATAATGGTAGTAGTCATGCAAATATTAGTATTATAGAACCGGTGTCGTGCTGTGACATAGGTGTGATATTTAAAGTCATGGTTTAACCATGAGAAATATGTGTTGAATCGAAGTGATTTATTGGAAGTCGATGCGGTTTGATTAATGAGGAATAGACCTCAGTTTATTGAGAATGTACCTCGGGACGAGATGTTTTTAAAGAAATGGCTTGTTATGCCAGTGGAGGTCGAGGCTAATGACCACCCGTGTTGGGGGTGGAAACGTTTGACCTTGCGCCAGACGTGTTTTTGTGCGTGTCTCGCTTCTGAGGGAGGGAGCTTTGGCTAAGGAAAGAAAGCTAGAATTAATTGGCTAATAATTGAAAACATTCAACACGCCAGAATGATGTATTCGCTGATAAATGACACGGTCATTGGTACTAATATTTGTTAGATTATTATTGTTATTTATTTGAGTATAATTTAGCTAGGATTTCAGTGCCACATGTTCATCTCTGGGGTCTTCAGTTCAGTCCTTTACGTAGACATTGGTATTCCACAGTGCTGGAATGAAGGATGTGTGCCTCACGTGTTGATTGTACATAATGTGCGATTCTTTATGTTGTTCTATGTAATATGTTGAGTTTGTGATTAGCGTCGGCGATGGCAATGTCCCATCGGCACGGCCAATTGTATTCCAGTGAGGGTCGGTTCATACCCTGGTGTTTGACCCGCATTTGTATAATTTCTTTTATGGTATTTCTTTGGGAAATAATTGTATACGTTTAAAATGGGGATCACTCAGACCCGTTGCATGATTGTCAATGTCATTTGTCAATAATGTGAGATAGCTTCAGTATTTATGGTAAATGTTTCCGTTCGCGCTGCGTCATGACATATCGCTTCGCGATAAATAATACTCGGATCTATCATACAAGACTACAAGTCCATAAATGATCCACAACAAATATCAATGAATAATGTACTTCATTTGTGTATCTATGCGTCATCCCTACAGTCATCAGGACTTAATAAACCTTTTGCATTAACTTAAATCCTATACGAATGTGTTCTCACTATAGTTAGGTATGCCCCATTTCTCCTACCCTGTATGCCGCTATGTTAATTTAAGATATGCGCCTATTTCTTTTACCCAGTAACGCTCTGTAGGCTTCTCGCCGGAGCCACTTTTTGGGTAGGGGGCGGGTACAATATGGAGTTAATTAGAACGGAGAGATATTAATTTGTGGTGACAGAAAGATTGCCGTGTGAGTGAAATATATTGTGAATGAGTTGCGCTCAAAAATAAGACGTTCGTACTGCTATGCGTGTATATTAAAGGAGATTCAAACTACGTTGATTATGGTCATAAAATGAAAGAGTAAATGTCATTTATTATATAATTCCGATTGAATGATTTAGGAACAGCACATTGAAGTTTAAAGATTTAATAATATTTCGTGACGGTCCATTGTAAGATGGGAAATTATAGGTCACTGTAATGTTGAGATTCAGTTGGTCGGAGTTCGACTCCCGGCCAGGTCAATGAATATGATTTTCCTGGTAAATATGAATATGACTGATTTTGACTTGTTGCATATGTAATTTGTGTTACTGTGCATTTGGCAATGCAAATTCTGAATTGCAGTTGCAACCTTTGTTTGATGTTGTGAATTCATTTCATTGTGGTTGATGTGTTTGCGGCAATATGGTTCTGTCCTATTGTCATAGATTCAGTGTAGATTAAGTTTTTGGTGGGAATTCAATTTAGTTTAGGTCCCTTCGCTACAGAGTTTGTGTTTATTTTATGTATTAGTGAAACAGCTGATTATGCGTAAGTGAAATAGTTTTTTATTGTTGAGTCAGGATAGTAAATTAAATTTATTTGTGTCAGGGGTGGTTATCGACCCGGTCGCGTTTCGTGTCAGGTGTATACAGATGAGAGGAAGAAGCCGATATAAAACAATTATTTAATGATTTTAATTATTAAATGATTTTAATGATTTAATGGTTTTAATGATTTCATGATTTTCATAATTTAATAATTTTGAAAGTATAATGATTTAGTGATTTAGTATCTAGTTCACATGTTTATATTCAAAAATAACTTCATATTTTCTCAATGATTCACGGATAGAAGGGAGAGTGGATACAGAGTAATGAGTTCATGTATAGATGAATGTATTTCGATTTATTTTTGATTTCAAAGGTCACTCTGATGAAAGTGATTAATGTAATAATGATCAACAATATTTTTAAAAATATGGTGTTAATCAAATATGCCAACGGCCATAGCCGTGTTGAAACACCGGATCCCGTGAGATCTCCGATGTTAAGCAACATTGGGCGTGGTTGAGAAGTTGATGGGTTGCCACGCGCTGTTGGTGGGGGTTAAGGGAATGGAGGAGCGGAAAGGAACTGGCCACCCTACCGTTCGTAAACTCCGGCTCAGGTACACCTCTGGGGAGGTTCGGACCTGCCTTTGGGCAGAACACACCCTTATCTTACCTTACCTTACCTTACCTTACCTTACATTACCTTAATCAAATATAATGAAAAGTGAGATGTATTAGCAAAAGGGACGATTTTATTAAATTAATGTCGGCAAATAATGATGAGATGTAATAATAACTCAATTAAGTGAGATGCATTTGGATGAATTTTGAATTCATGAAAAAGACTGTTGGTTTTGCATGGTAATAATTGAGGACGGAAGTAAAAATGGATTTGATAATTTAGGCTGACAAAAATGTTAATAAATAAATATATTAGTGAGTGACTTGAAGAGAACAATTGAGTGAATTAAACAAATTTTACATACGAATGAAATTATAATATGGTTATAGTTGATCGAAGGTTATGAGTGACGTATCCATGTAAGCCGAATTTATTTATTTTGTGTAGGGATTTTTACTTTGCCAAAGTTTGTTCTTTTATTTTAATACATTTGTGTTTTTACCAAAAGGTTCTCATTCAGATCTTTCTATTTAATTTATCTTCTCTCTTATCCTTCTTGCTTAATAATTTAAGGTTAGTTATATTATTCGAAGATATCTCTGTGGGTAGTACCCATTCAGCGACCCTGGGATTTCTTTTGCCGGTGCCACATTTCAAAGGCTGGAAGGGTAGAGGTTTGAATATCTTAAAGTTGTAGGACTCCATCTTCGAAAGGGCTACTTCTTCCATTGTTAACTGTACGTGGTTTGTTCAAGAGTTGGAAAGCAAACGCACTATATATCTTAGCTGCATTTGGAAGGACACTAATATAGTTCAACCGGAAGCTCTATAGGAAAAAAACAGTTTTTATTATATAAAACGGTTGAATTAATCAACGCGGGCAAAGCCGCGGGTACATGCTAGTTTAACACTAAAGTAAGCGCGGTAGGGTTTTGCAGTGCAGTTTTTATGTTAGTTACGGGAAACTTACTTAGAGCATGCCTGACAAATCCGTAATAAACTTTCGATCTGTAGCAATTCATTTTTTCAATAAGTGGGATTTAGGCATTGTTTCGCTATACAACAATTAAAGTTTACAAATTTTTGCAGCAACAAGTCACCACGCTTTCTGCCAGCTGTATTCTGAGTGGATGACTGAAGGCCAACCCGTTACGCTCTTTCTGCCCTTGTACCAGCTGCATCTACTTGTCACCAGATGTCACGTGTTCAATGGGAGGCATGAGATGTGCTCCATTTAATGGTAGTAACCTTAACTATCTCCGTCCTACTGCTTGTAGGACAGGTGGAAATCATTTTACGGCAAGGTTCAACGGGAAAATAGCATTCTTCATTTGAAGAAGGAAAAACAGCTATTGAGGTTATTTTGGATATCAACCCCTCATTTAGGTATTTGTAGGTACAACGAAATTCACATATTCTGCTTCGGGAAATGTGAAACAAATATATCTCTCTCTTTAAATCTGTTAATTAATTAGCCATGGAAAAAACAGGTTAAAACCTAAATTAGTTTTTATTCCCTAGAAGGTTTATTGCAATGCAAAATTGATTTAATAATTGCATGTCGACAGTTTAAAGAGCAAAGCGATTCTTTTGCTTGTTATGTTATTATCATGGATAAATTTTAGCTTGACATTCGACATCGGTCAGAAAAGGGATGAATGTGTGAAATTATATTTTCAATCAATCACCACTGGTCTGCATTTAGGGCTGTCACTCAGCAGGGGCGTAGTGAAGGATGGGGGTAGAGGTTGGAGGTCACTGGGGGTTAGATCGCCCCCACCCCCTCAACGAATGAAATTCTTATAAATAAACAGAAAGTGACAATAAACAACTGAATGTCGATTGAAAATGTTGGCTTTTCCGAATATTCATAGAGGCAAAATTGCAAAGCCAACACATCTCTTGAATGCATTTTCTAAGAAACCTTGAAAGTTGGATTTTAGATTGTCATCTGAACACACCATTCACCGTAAAACTATCCACTTTGATCCTATTGTTCTTGTTATGTATTTCAGTGTAAGATTTTGTAGTGTACTGAAATCTGAATAAGAACATAACGTATTTGTATCAGCATCCTTATGACTATAGCTCATTTGACGTTAAGAAAACCGGATTGCTCTTACGGACCTACAAGGAGTGAACACACCCCCTCTGAGACACCCGTAATTCCTCGTGATTAAGATATATACTACTGTACTTTGTTATGTATTATGAAAGATAGATAAACTGGATGAGGCATTTTTGCCCATGAGTTATTAAAATAATTACATACCGTTTCCTTTTTCATAAATACATTCGTAGGGAGGAAGCACAATGGCGGGAAGAGCCATCGCTTCGTTGCCTTCCTTGATTTTCCTTCTTCTGTGTCGCTCTGGTACAAGCCTCGTATAGTCTCTCACTCTGTGAACCGCCGGCAGCTCTCTTCTGTAGTGAGATCATCTGCAGTATTTATTTATTGCGTGTGTGATTTTAGGCTTTAAATCAGTGCGTAACTGTCTTATATTGAGAGAGAGTTATGCGATAAGCCTACATGTGTGATTTCTTTCTTTAACATTAATACTGTAATCTGTTGTAGGTTTATCTACAGTATTTATTTGTTGCGTCTGTTTTCTAGCCTTTATATCCGTGCATACTTGTCTTGTGTTGAGTCAGAGTTATGCGATTAGCCTACGTGTGTAGCTTTTTCTTTCTTTTAACATGAATACAGTGATTTACTTGCATTATGGCTCAGAACGTTACGATACGACAATACAGTAGTACCCCGCGTTGCCTGGAGAAATTGAATGCATCCCTCGCCCCTCGAACCGATACAAATTATTATTTGTCTATTTTATCCCCCAATTTGCCTTACACTTCAATGCTGAGGTTTTCTTATGTGCCTTAGTTTGTCTCTGATTCTGTACAAACCAAAAATAGCCCCTATAAAATCCCGTCCGCTTTGGTTCATAAAAATGATTTGCAGCCTAGTTTCTTCGGCGTCCGCCTCTGTGGTGTAGTGATTAGTGTGATTGGCTGCCACCCCAGGGGCCCGGGTTTTATTCCCGACTCTGCCACGAAATTTGAAAAGTGGTACGAGGGCTGGAACGGGGTCCACTCAGCCTCGGGAGGTCAACTGAATAGAGTTGGGTTCGATTCCCACCTCAGCCATCCTGGAAGTGGTTTTCCGTGGTTTCCCACTTCTCCTCCAGGCAAATGCCGGGATGGTACCCAACTTAAGGCCACGGCCACTTTATTCCCTGTTCCTTGCCTATCTCTTCCAATCTTTCCATCTCCCACAAGGCCCCTGTTAGCATTCCCGGCCAGGTCAGGGATTTTTATCTGGATCTGAGGGCTGGTTCGAGGTCCTCTCAGCCTACGTGAGGCTGCCTGGGCGAGGTGCTGGTCATCCTCCCCTGTTGTATCCACCAACCCAGAGTCTGAAGTTCCAGGACACTGCCCTTGAGGCGGTAGAGGTGGGATCCCTCGCTGAGTCCGAAGGAAGAAACGACCCTGGAGGGTAAACAGATAAAGAAGATGAAGGAGAAGTAGAAGAAATTTCTTCCGCTTTTTATCTTGAACTTATATACTGAATTTCACAAATTTATGTGCTGCTTTTTCCCGTGATGGCGTTCAGCAGAGTCGTTCAATATGGCAATCCTGTTACTATAAGAGCAATACTGTTTTCTTATCATTGAATGGCCTAATAGGATTGTCTAAGAAATACCTATAAAACGACCTAAACGTGTCCAAAATGGACCTAAAATCTGGCCAAAAGGACGCAAAAAGGTGATCCAAATGCAATCATATGCAATATATGAGTAAAATACTTATTTCAGGTAGTATAGAGTAGGTATATGTTTAGATTTCTGGCTCCGCGGTGTAGAGGCAGCGTGCCTGCCTCTTACTCGGAGGCCCCGGGTTCGATTCCCGGCCAGGTCAGGGATTTTTACCTGGATCTGAGGGCTGGTTCGATGTCCTCTCAGCCTACGTAATTACAATTGAGGAGCTATCTGACGATGAGATGGTGGCCCAGGTCTTGAAATCCAAGAATAACGGCCGAGAGGATCCGTCGTGCTGACCACACGTCACCTCGTAATCTGCAGGCCTTCGGGCTGAGCAACGGTCGCTTGGTAGGACATGGCCCTTCGGGGCTGTTGCGCCATGGGGTTTGGTTTGGTTTTGTATGTTTAGATTAACATAATTAAAAGGAAAGAAAACCGTGTTTGTTAAAAATGTGGTTGCAGAATTTAGAAATATCTAAATATATTTTCACCTACAATTAAATCAGCGAACCCGCAATGGACATCGTGAAGAAAACATTGAAATTAGTATAACTGTAATCATATTTGGCTTAACCACACTAGGGTTACAGAAATTTGAATTCGGAAACGGTACCTCAGTTGGCATTGCAGTATATCACAATAGTCATCTCAAGGTACTTAGGTGCAAATCGTAGTCGGTTTTCAGATAGCGCGTTGCGAAACATCGAGAAACTTCTCTCTTCATTAACGTTGGCTTTTCTGGATATTCATGGAGGCAAATTTGGAAAACCAACAGATTTCTTGAATGTATTTTCTAAGAAACATTGACAGTAGGATTTTAGATTTTAATCAGAATAAGGGTTCATACTTGAAGCAGGTGAGATCATCCTCTTCAAAAACACTCCCATCAAAATTTTCTCCTTTCAATATTTCACTTATCTTGCACATAATTTGGTACCCCTGGATTTTTTCAAGCACTAGTTTCATTTTTTCATTTCATTTTCAATTCATCTCATTTATTCTCTTTTCGGGATTCAAATATGAGTATTTACAAGAGCTGTTTAAGAGGTACTGGGATGAAGTAATGATTGGAATTGAGAATGGGCAGTAAAAATGTTGTCGAGAGAAGGTGGAGTTGCAAACAACAAAGACCTAACAGCAGGATAAAAGAAGGACCAATAACCAAAACACGCCCAGAAAGGCAAACAAAAAGACAAATAAAACCCACCATTTTTTAGTCTACAATGATCCAGAATGAACATATGTCGGACCTCGTATTCGGAAACTCGAGGAAAAAAGGATATTTCCTCACTTCCATGCCCTAGTTACTACAATCGTGCATGCGCGCACCACACACGCACAAGCTCCCTTATCAAGTTCTATCATCATTTTCTAATTAATCCTCCACCCCCATCGGTCGTTCCTGGCTACTGTCACCCACGTAGCAGATTTGCTGTCAGTTGTTTACCTGGTCTTATTAAATTATTTAAAATAGTTCGGGAATTTGTTGAACATCTCCCTTGATAAATTATTTCTATCCTTTATTTCTCCTCCTATAAGAGTGTTTGCCCAAATTTCTCCTCTTGAATATTCCAAGTTTACCTCCATACTATGATCTTTCCTACCTTTACCGGGCGAGTTGGCCGTGCGGTTAGGGGCGTGCAGCTGTGACCTTGCATCCGAGAGATAGTGGGTTCGAACCCCACTGTCGGCAGTCCTCAAAATGGTTTCCCTTGGTTTCCCATTTTCACACCAGGCAAATGCTGGGACTGTACCTGAATTAAAACAGCGGCCTCTTCCTTCCCATTCCTAAACCTTCCCTATCCCATCGTCGCCATAAGACCCTATCTGTGTCGGTGCGACGTAAGGCAAATAGCTTTACTACCTTTTTTTTTTGCTAGTGGCTTTACGTCGCACCGACACAGATAGGTGTTATGGCAACGATGGGATAGGAAAGGCCTAGGAGTTGGAAGAAAGCGGTTGTGGCCTTAATTAAGGTACTGTTCCAGCATGTGCCTGGTGTGAAAATGGGAAAACAAGGAAACCCATCTTCAAAGCTGCTGATAGTAGGATTCGAACCCACTATCTCCCGGATGCAAGCTCACAGCCGAGCGCTCCTAACCGCACGCCAACTGGCCCGGTCTTTTCCACCTTTAAAACCTGCATTCAAGCTTATTCGTCTACAGTACTAATGCCATTCTAAACCATTCCACAGATTCAGAATTAATTATATTTTTTATCGAAATATAATTCACCTCTCACGTAGGCCCACAACAAACATTATATCTGTAGGTTCAATTGATTCTGAGAAAAGTTTTCCTGCGAGAAGCTTATGCAGTACCATCCGTTCATTCTCCTTTTTGAGCGAATGCGTTACGTGTACGAATCGTAACCATGAAATTTCATTGTAAATTTTACCCTAAATGGAGGATAAATAATAGTTGCTTTTACTCAAATCAACAGTAAAATTAGCAGTAAATGGATAAATACTCTTATTACTAGAGAATTATACGCACGTACCTACGGCGAATATTTCACTGTAGATACGACTCTCTTCTGTGGCTTTCCGCTCCATCGTGCAGTCTTTTGTTTCCTTCCTGAGGTTTTGGGCTAGCGCCGACGAATGGGAGTGCTGTTCAAAATTATAACTGAGGAAGATGTTCGTGTTAATGTGGTTATGGGACTCTAAATCTCGCGTCTCAATGTCTGGGTGGGTAGCACCCACGGTATTCCCTGCTCATAACAGGTGACTAAAAGGGGCCCCAGAGGCTCTGCTTCATTGGCATTCCATATTCCACTATGGAGTCCGATATCGCCGCCGAACATATCTGTTGACACGTCTACCAATGGGCCACGCCTTGGCCCCATCAGTGATGCAAAGGTGGGCCGATGCGGTAGCCGAGTTACTTCACCAAGAATTCAACATCCAGATGATCACTTATTTAGACGACTGGCTACTGCATGGCCCTCATCCTTCACAAGACCTGGTGGATGACATTCTTCTCTATCTCAACGTGATCCTGGGGATTACTGTTAATCAGCAGAAGTCCCTCTTGACACCAACGTCAATTCTCACTTATTTGGGTGTCACCATCGATATACCCTTGCAGGAACTGACTCTCCATCATTCTGCTCAACAACGAATTCAACAGTTGCTTCAACTGGTCCCACAGGTTACGGAGGAAGAGTTAGCCCAGATTGGCTGGATATCTGAGCTGGATAGTCTTCGTCATGAACTGGCCTTGGTTCATTCCTAAACATCTACTATCCCGGGAGCTTTTTTTGGGTCCGCCGTCTCTTGGATCCTGACATCATCGCCACTCCTCGCCGGATGCGCACCCAGCTCCCAGAGGTGATCGTATACTCCGACGCTACTCCCCGGTCGATCGCCGCGTTTGCTCCTCAGGTCAACCAAGGATGGGCGCAGGCGTATGGT
Source organism: Anabrus simplex (assembly GCF_040414725.1). Classification (NCBI taxonomy): domain Eukaryota; kingdom Metazoa; phylum Arthropoda; class Insecta; order Orthoptera; family Tettigoniidae; genus Anabrus; species Anabrus simplex. The sequence continues at coordinate 387,598,995 of NC_090268.1, forward strand.
ATACCTGCACCTATCCATGCAGCGGAGACCACGGCAGCAGTTATGGCCGCCACATGGGCCATGGAAGACTTAGAACCTGTATATAAATCCATTGTTGTGTATACTGATAGTGCCGTCGCCCTGTGGACGTTGCGCACAGGGCGCGGACCTGTTCTGCATGTACATAATTACTTACTATGTATGTATCTATACCTAAAAAAGTCAGCAATTGAGAGGGGCCGACAATCCGGCTGACGCCCCGTCCCGGGCCATTCTGGACTCTTTACACGCACACCCGCAATTGGCTATATAAGCAGGGTGCGCCCAAGGGACGGGGCTCAGTAGGATCGGACGGATGGAGGAGACAGGTCGTCACAACTAACTTGGGAGCGTGAGTTGGCGTCCAATGGGCCCTCAGCTGAATCCTGGCATTGCTTCCACTTACTTGTGCCAGGCTGCTCACTTTCACCCATCCTATCCGACCTTCCTTGGTCAACTCTTCTTCCCTTCCGACCCTGACGCTATTAGGTTCCCGAGGCTTAGGCAGTCTTTCATTTTCACTCCCTTCGTGGCCCTTGTCTTACTTTGGCCGATGTCTTCATTTTCCGAAGTGTCGGATCCCTTCCATTCTTTTCTCTCTGATCAGTGTTGTAAAGAGGATGGTTGCATAGTTGTACTTCCTCTTAAAACAATAATCACCACCAACATGAGTGACCGCAATGGTCCTTAATGTCTCCAAGAATTGTGTGGTCCGCTTCATTGTGCCGTCTTTTGTTTCCTTCCCGTGATCCAAGGCTAGCACCGACGAATGGGAGTGTTATGTCTGTGAATTCTCCATATCTTTGTCCATCATGACTAGCGCGGGCAGTTCAAACAGCTATTTTTTTTTTTTTTGCTAGTTGCTTTACGTCGCACCTACACAGATAGGTCTTATGGCGACGATGGGACAGGAAAGGGCTAGGAGTGGGAAGGAAGCGGTCGTGGCCTTAATTAAGGTACAACCCCAGCATTTGCCTGTGTGAAAATGGGAAACCACGGAAAACCATCTTCAGGGCTGCCGACAGTGGGGTTCGAACCTACTATCTCCCGAATACTGGATATTGGCCGCATTTAAGCGACTGCAGCTATCGAACTCGGTAGTTCAAACAGCAAAACAGAGGTAAATAGTATCATAAATAACACAAAAATGATTTTTATTGAAAGAAAAATAGCATGATCCCTGGTCCAATACATATACTGTATGAATTAATGGTTTACGGGCACAAGTCAACAACTCGCTCCGCCAGGTAACATCAAGCAAATCAAAGCAAAGCAAAGAAGTTCAAAGAATTTTGGTGACCAAAGACACACAAAAGTGTTTACATGAACAAAAGATATACTGAAGCGTTGTGACTTAGTAGAATTCATATTTGTAATGTAGGATCTTATGTAGGGGTAGCGTGCGTGCCTCTTACCCGGAGGTCCCGGATTCGATTCCCGGCCAGGTCAGGTATTTTTACCTGGACCTGAGGGCTGGTTCGAAGTCCACTCAGCCTACGTGATTAGAATTGAGGAGCTATCTGACGGTGAGATAGCGGCCCCGGTCTAGAAAGTCAAGAATAACGGCCGAGAGGATTATTCGTGCTGACCGCACGAAACCTCGCAATCTGCAGGCCTTCAGGCTGAGCAGCGGTTACTTGGTAGGAAAAGGCCCTTCAAGGGGGATACTAGCAAGATACCCGTGCTTCGCTACGGTTTAAACTGAAAGTTATTATCCCAAGTTTTACATTTTGGGTAGTCCACTGTCAGCTCAGCCTGTAAAATACGCCCTCAATTCGTACGTCAAACAGCTTTGGGGGAATTATTATTTATTTTCTGATCTCGTACTCATTTGAACACCATATGGAAGAATTTGAATGTTTAAAACCCTATCCTATTTAACATATAGGACTAAAAGTGACCAATCTGTGATATTTTGATTTTGTACGTCGAACAGTTGTGGAGTCATGAATACTTTTTAAGGGATGAATGCTTTTAAATATTTATTAAAATCTTCGATATAGAAGACCACCTTTCATGAAAGAAAAAAACAAGTTCGTGTCTGAAACGGTTTCGGAAGAATGTATATTGTGCTTTTGAGAGTCAACCCCCATCTAAACCCATCAAGGGAGAAATTTATTTATTTATTTATTTATTTACTTATTTATTTATTTATTGCACACTACAGGACGTAGTGTCCCAATTACAGTGGAAACTACGTCAGATATGTTAAGCTACAATTAACGTGGTGATACTTATATCTAAAATACACTGACTGACAGAGCAAATGCAACACCAAGAAGGAGTGGTCAGAACTTTATGCCAATTGCAGGGTAGACTGACGTCACTGAGGTATGCTCATGATGTGAAATGCGCCGCTGTGCTGCGCACGTAGCGAACGATAAATGGGACACGGCGTTGGCGAATGGCCCACTTTGTACCGTGATTTCTCAGCCGACAGTCATTGTAGAACGTGTTGTCGTGTGCCACAGGACACGTGTATAGCTAAGAATGCCAGGCCGCCGTCAACGGAGGCATTTCCAGCAGACAGACGACTTTACGAGGGGTATGGTGATCGGGCTGAGAAGGGCAGGTTGGTCGCTTCGTCAAATCGCAGCCGATACCCATAGGGATGTGTCCACGGTGCAGCGCCTGTGGCGAAGATGGTTGGCGCAGGGACATGTGGCACGTGCGAGGGGTCCAGGCGCAGCCCGAGTGACGTCAGCACGCGAGGATCGGCGCATCCGCCGCCAAGCGGTGGCAGCCCCGCACGCCACGTCAACCGCCATTCTTCAGCATGTGCAAGACACCCTGGCTGTTCCAATATCGACCAGAACAATTTCCCGTCCCGTCGATTGGTTGAAGGAGGCCTGCACTCCCGGCGTCCGCTCAGAAGACTACCATTGACTCCACAGCATAGACGTGCACGCCTGGCATGGTGCCGGGCTAGAGCGACTTGGATGAGGGAATGGCGGAACGTCGTGTTCTCCGATGAGTCACGCTTCTGTTCTGTCAGTGATAGTCACCGCAGACGAGTGTGGCGTCGGCGTGGAGAAAGGTCAAATCCGGCAGTAACTGTGGAGCGCCCTACCGCTAGACAACGCGGCATCATGGTTTGGGGCGCTATTGCGTATGATTCCACGTCACCTCTAGTGCGTATTCAAGGCACGTTAAATGCCCACCGCTACGTGCAGCATGTGCTGCGGCCGGTGGCACTCCCGTACCTTCAGGGGCTGCCCAATGCTCTGTTTCAGCAGGATAATGCCCGCCCACACACTGCTCGCATCTCCCAACAGGCTCTACGAGGTGTACAGATGCTTCCGTGGCCAGCGTACTCTCCGGATCTCTCACTAATCGAACACGTGTGGGATCTCATTGGACGCCGTTTGCAAACTCTGCCCCAGCCTCGTACGGACGACCAACTGTGGCAAATGGTTGACAGAGAATGGAGAACCATCCCTCAGGACACCATCCGCACTCTTATTGACTCTGTACCTCGACGTGTTTCTGCGTGCATCGCCGCTCGCGGTGGTCCTACATCCTACTGAGTCGATGCCGTGCGCATTGTGTAACCTGCATATCGGTTTGAAATAAACATCAATTATTCATCCGTGCCGTCTCTGTTTTTCCCCAACTTTCATCCCTTTCGAACCACTCCTCCTTGGTGATGCATTGTCACTGTCAGTCAGTGTATATTCTACAATTTTATCTAATCTCGTGTAATATTGATATAAAATATTAAACTATTTTTCTAAAAACTTATATCTAAACTATATTCTACAATTTTATCTAATCTCATATAATATTGATATAAAATATTAAACAATTTTCTTAAAACTAAAGAAACTTATGTTAATATGATGGAACAACACACGACAAAGTAAAATGACAAAATAAATGAAGCAATACACGTACAAACACAATATTATAGGACTTCACCTTACAATTTACCCTATTTTTAGGACTTCATACGATTGCGCGATGAAGTTCAGTTACAAACTCACGCAATGGCAGACTGAAGTCAAGGCCATTATTTTTCTGAATGGCACTGTTGAAGATACTACAGATCCTGTTTACCGGCGAGTTATCATGGGCACACGTCCTGGTTATTTAATTTAAAATGTTTTTTCTGGAATTGAAGCGAGGTACATGGAAATTTAGGAGAGACAGTAATTCAGGATTATCAATAGCATAGTTTACAACCTTAAAAAGAAATTTTACTGCATCCTTCCGTCTGCGGATTTCTAAACTCTCCACTCCGAAATTTAAAAGGATATCACTATAGGGTACCATACGGGGAAAGCAGCCAGTTTTTTTTAATATTGTAAGTATTTTAAAAATCTTTTTTGTAATTTTTCAATCTGATAGACATATGATTGACACCTAGGGCTCCAAACGACGCTGGCATATTCTACTTTTGGTCTTACCATGGTATTGAACAGATTAATGCAAATTTGTGTGCTTTTGAAGGGTTTTATATTTCTGATAATGAATCCTAGGGTCTTGTACGATTCAGCTACCACTTTCAGTACATGCGAATTGAATGTAAGCTCGCGATCGAATAAAACCCCGAGGTCTTTCATCTCGCAAACCTATCGTAAATCACTGTCACCTAACTTGTAAGTGTAGTGGACGGGAGTTTTCCTTCTGGTGAACGACATCGATACACATTTTTTTGCATTTAAGTACAGTTTATTTTCAGTCGCCCACTCCCATACACTTTTCAAGTCTAGCTGAAGCTGTTTACAATCGTTCATGTTTTCAGTGGTTTTGAACACTTTTTGTAGTATACGATATTTTACACCTAGGACATAAAAAGAAGACCTTTCTTGTAAAATTAAAACTTTGTACGTCAAACGGTTTTGAAGGGATGAATAATTTCGTTTACGGAGCTAACCTCATTTAACACTTTAGGGGCGGAGCGTGTAAAATATTTCCTATTTCATACCAAGGATTTAAAACATATACCACTGTTTTGAATTTTGTCTTCGTACGTAAAACCGTTTCGGAGAAAGAAATGAATATATTTGTTTTCGGATCTTAAACCCCATTTAACTCTCTGAGGGGTTAAACTTGTTTCAAACCTTCTGTTAATTAAGACCTCGTAAAATTATAACTGAGGAAGATGTTCGTGTTAATGTGGTTACGAGACTCTAAATGTCGCGTCTCAGTGTCTGGGTGGGTGGGGTCGGTAGAATAGCACCCACGGTATTCCCTGCACTAAAAGGGTCCCCAGAGGCTCTTAACTTGGGAGCGTGAGTTGGCGACTACGGGTGGGTGAGCACTTACACTGCAATATAAATGTATCCCCAAAATTTAATTCCTTTAAGTCAAGTAGGTTTGGCTCGGCGATGATGAATCAGTCAGGACATGTTATTATATATCTATTTATATATAATAAGAGTTTTGTCTGTAAATTGCTCAGAATTGGAAAAGAATGGTATTTGTGTATCGGTCGTGTCCACAGTAACAAGAAAATGCACTTTTTACTTTTCCGTAATTTCTGTCTGTCTGTCTGTCTGTCTGTCTGTCTGTCTATCTGTATGTATGTATGTACACGCATCACGAGAAAACGGCTGAAGGGAATTGAACGAAAATCAGTACGTGAATTCGGGGGATGAGCCGCTACAATCTAGGCTATAAATCATTTTATTCACGCGGAGTGGAATGGTAGTTTAGGGGAAGGTCTAAAATTTAACTCTCAAATATTTATATCATTAGTGGACCTATCGATAAATATTGCATAACTGAAGTTATATAGAATTAAATTTCCGATCATATGTGTCATACATTGTTACCGTACTGGTTATGATAACACAGATATTCATTAATTTGTATTATTGTTGCTAAGTCCATACCAACGCCGAGCCACGAAAAAATGGGTTAACGGAATTGAATGAAAATCGGTATATAGAATCGGGGAATAAGAAACTACAGTCTAAGTTATAACCAATTTCATTCACCCTGGATTAAACTGTAGTTTAGGGGAAGGCGCCTAAAATTTAATTTTCAAATACCTATGTTATTGGTCCTATCGAAAAGTACTACATAACAAATGTTACAGAGAATACAATTTATGACCATGTACATTTTATTCAGTTTTACCCTACCGACTATGATAGGAGTGGTATTTCAGAGTCGGAAGAAAACTAAATGTGAAGGCCTACAATATCGAAAGCGCATAACATTGATGAACAAGAACATTACATTGACCATTGTTAGTGGCGGTGTTCTTTATCTCTTATGCTGCCTCTCAACTCCGATAGATGGGATTACTGCTGCGTACCGAGTATAACCGCCTTACTGTATATTGGCGGGAAATAACTGGGGAGTTAGAAAACTTTTTTCTTTAGCATGACATTACTCTGGTCCATACATTTTCTGATACTGCTGGTACGTAACACACTGGTTCATCATAGTATTCCAGCTATCCGATCCCTACACTGACACGCTGTTTTGAATGAGCAGTGTCCACACTTAACGCAGAGGCTCACGTAGTAGTAGTAGTAGTAGTAGTAGTAGTAGTAGTAGTAGTAGTAGTAGTCTGCCCATTAATTATGCAAAACGACACCTGTACACTTTCACTAAAGTTAACTTACCTAAAGTTACAAGTGTTATTCACTGCATTAACGAAGTTGGTTCCTTCCAGACTTCCAAACGCAAACCAGCCGTGCCCAGTTCCTGGATGGGTGACCACCCAGGACTACCACAACCAACACACACGTTATTGCTGTGACAGTCATCATGAAGCGAACTCTCAAACGCTCTGGTCACACGCACAGAACTTACATGCACTACACGTACACTCAATTCGCACCCATACTGAACAATATCGATATGGATGGGTGACCAACCCACACACATACTGTTTTACTAAAACTTAACTGATGCATGAATACCCAAACTGGCATAAAACACAAATACAGTCACAACACACTACAGGCCGACAGAGGAGCTTGGAACCGACACCGGTATCGGCATGTCACAAACCACCTATCTCCTCGGAGATGGGTGGAACATACAGATACCAGTAGTAGTAGTAGTATGACCTGGTCTAGAATTACAATTTAGACCTATTCCAAATTATAGCACCACAATTCACTAAATAACCCAAAATTCAACCCAGAAAGAGCCGTTTCTTAAGAAGAGCTTCTTCCTCTTCACTTTTATTAAATTCTACATTCATTTTATTCCAAATAAGCAGTGAAGAGGGCGTTTCTCCTCTGGCTTGGAGGAAAAATTCGCTTGTTGTGAGAGACGTTTTGCACAGAAAGCATACTCGGTGTAGTTATGAATATGGAGGAAAAATTCGCTTCCAAGTCAGACAGATTTTTCCGCCGCCAGTGTAGTGAATTGAGATTTTCCGACTCACCGGGTACTCCTAGGAAACAGATTAGTAAAAGGGCATAGTTACCCTGGGACTCTCGACTATTCGACACCCCCCCCCCCCACCGAGAAAAGACGTTGAGTGTTCACGGATCACGGCTGTCTGCGGCCTGGTAATTCCAGCTCAGGAACTTAGGACTGTTAGATCGGCAGCGTAGTACTGTTCGTTAAAAGTGAGAAAATGTGTGGTTTTTAATTTGATCGAGTATTTCATACGAAAGCATTGCTTTTACTCTCGCCATTCCTACTGACGTATTGTAATGACCTATGTTCCTTTCAGTTGGGAAAACCACTAAGACAGTCTTTTTGAGGATGTAAACAGGCAGGTGGAGAGTGAGTGTCTGCCATTTTAATGAAATTCCTCCACCTGACTGTGACTGATGGTAAGCAAGCGAGCCTACCATTCAATGAAAATTCCCTAACCCAGTCTTCATATGATAAAAGACGTTTGGTGATTTCCCCGTCGCGTTTCTAGGGTAACGTTAAGAGCTGTACAATTTAATACAGTCTTGTTCACAACGTGTACACTACCTAACCTAGAATTCTGTATATACAATGTAGAATCCCGTAGCGAAGCACGGGTACATCAAACCAAACCAAACCAAACCCCATGGCACTACAGCCCTTGAAGGGCCTTGGCCTACCAAGCGACCGCTGCTCAGCCCGATGGCCTGCAGATTACGAGGTGTCGTCTGGTCAGCACGACGAATCCTCTCGGCCGTTATTCTTGGCTTCCTAGACCGGGACGGGTACATCAGCTAGTACATATATATATATATTTGAAATTTTAACTTCGTATTTAAAACGGTTTCATATAAACGCACATTTCTGTCAAACTTCCTCGCACCTCTGTCCACTCAAAACCCCTTAGGGGTGTATTTTTAAAGTCGACTTCTTATTTGCCTCCTTATAAAAAGAATTCAACTCCATTTACACCCCCTCTTAAGTTGATCCCCCTCCCCCCAACAAAATACGTGTTTCTTTATTTTTAAAGGAGACTCCAGATACAAATTTTCATGTCTGAAGTAGTTGATATATAATTACCCCCATAAAAATAATTCAACGCCTTCTTCAGTTCTTTTCACCCACTCAATCCCCTTAAATGGATTTTTCGAAAACAAAAAATACGTGTTTCTTTATTTTTAAAGAAGAATTTAAATACAAATTTTGATGCCCGTAACATCTTCAGTCTTTTAGATATAAGTATCTTTATAAAAAGAATTTAACCCTATTTTAGTCCTTTTCAAACCCCCCTTAAGTGAATTTTCCGAAAACAAAAATATTTGTTTCTTTATTTTTAATGGAGATGCCAAATGGCAATTTTCACGTCTGTAATATTTTCAGCTTTGGAGACAAGTATCTTCATAAAAATAATTCAACTTCCATTTTCAGTCATTTCCCATCCTAAGTATTTTTTTCGAAAAATAATGTGTTTATTCTAAAAGATTAAAAATAACAATTTTCATGTCTGTAATATGTTAAGTTTTTGAGATATACTGTAGATATGTTCATTATAAAATTCACCTCCTTTACCACTTCCCATTAAGTGGATTTTCAGAAAAAAAATATGCGTGTTCCTTTGCTTGTACAGGAGACGCTAAATATCAATTTCTACGTTTGTAACATGTTACGTTTTTGAGATGTCCTGTAGATAGACTAATTTTAAAAATTCACAACTTCGTCACTCTTGTTCACACGCCTCAAGTAGATTTTTCAAAAACAAGAAAGTCGTGTTACTTTATTTTTAAAGGAGATTCTAAATACCAATTTTCATGGCTGGAACACCTTGAGTTTTTGAGGTATAAGTATCTTTATAAAAAGGATTCAACCAATTGTTCACCTTTCTCCACCCCCTAAAGAGGATTTTCCGAAAACAAAAGTATACGTGTTTCCTTACTTTTAAAGGAGATTTCAAATACCAATTTTCACGTATTTAAATGGTTAGGTTTTTAAGATATAGATACACTCATTTTAAAATTTCACCCCCCTTTTTTATCCCCTTAGCGACGGGATATCCAAAAATTCTAGCTATTTGGTTTACGTCGCACCGACACAGATATGTCTTATGGCGACGACGGGATAGGAAAGGCCTAGGAATGGGAAGGAAGCGGCCGTGGCCTTAATTAAGGTACAGCCCCGGCATTTGCCTGGTGTGAAAATGGGAAACCACGGAAAACCATCTTCAGGGCTGCCGACAGTAAGGCTCGAACCCACTATCTCCCGATTACTGGATACTGGCCGCACTTAAGCGACTGCAGCTATCGAGCTCGGTCCAAAAATTCTCCCTTAGTGAGCACTTACATTGCAATATAAATGTATCCCCAAAATTTAATTCCTTTATGTCCAGTAGTTTTGGCTCGGCGATGATGAATCAGTCAGGACATGCTATTATATATACAGGATGAACCGAAATTCGCGCACTCGGGCGTCGCAGCGCGACTCCTCACATGCCAGTAATAAAAAGTATCTCTCACAAAAGTTCGTCCTTCGAGTATATCCAGCTGAAAAAGGACGTTGATGAGTGGCAATCTGGCAACACTATAACCACATGTAGGATAACTATCTCTGTTAACACATATTATTCGTACGGTACAGTTGGTGCAGTGGATAGAGTTTTGGGTTGGCTTTGCTTCATATGTATGTATATCACAGCTGCTTAAAAACGACCGAACGGACGAGGGAACTGGAATTTTCAGTTTTATAAACGTTTTATATAATTTGGTTACTTGTGGTTTGTATCTAGTCTATATAAATAAAATTGTAGGGGGTCCGCTGTCTGTAATTTCTTTTGTTTTGCCAATTTTTCAGATATTTATCCGTTTTAGGTCAACTCAAGACCGAATCGGTGGTTTTTACGTTTCGTGTCTGTTTGTTTGTCTGTTTGTCTGTTTGTCTGTTTGTCTGTCTGTCTGTCTATCTGTTTGTCTGTTCCACCATCACGTCGAAACGGCTGGATAGGTTTCAACCAAACTTCATATTTAGAGTATACTCATCCCGGGGAAGGTTTCGATATGCATACCATTTTAAAATCTTTGAATACTCGGGGGGTTTATACGAAAAACAGAATGGTTTTTCCACCATCACGTCGAAACGGCTGGATAGATCACAACCAAATTTCATATTTAGAGTATACTCATCCCGGGGAAGGTTTCGATATGCATATCATTTTAAAATCTTTGAATAGACGGGGGTTTATAGGAAAACCAGAATGGTTTTCCCCACCTGGTTTTCCTCCATTTTCTCTTATACTATTGATTTTCTGTAAACTTCGTTTACCGTACGTGAAACGTCTCTTCATTATAAACAACTTTCGTTATGTCCATAATTTACCTTACTCTTCACATGACGAAGAAATTTTCAATTTTCCGCTGGTATCATGCCTTGCATTGAGTGACTGACAGACCGACAACGAACCTACAGGTTACCATGGGAACGTCTCTGACTGCACGCCAGCAGGGAAGTAACGTATTGCCAATTTCCTCATCATGCTTTTAAATTCGTGGTTGTTCCTTGTGTAGAAGGCAAGAGAGGCGTCAATCGGCCTATCTGCGGGATATTGGCGGAATATCGTTGGATGTTATAACCGTCCTCGAATAGATTAAGTAATAACACCATTAGTCATCTTCTTATTATTTGTTTACCTAAGAATCACTGGACCTAAATTTCTCCTCTGTTACCGCTTTATTATATCCATAACTCACACTAGCATAATTTATTGAGGGGCATTTGATTTTCCAATACATTCACTTGGCATTTACATATTTGTCGTTATCCGGCTGTCCTCAGTTATAATAAATTTTCTATTACTTTCAACTTTCTTAACTGTATTATTTTCTTCCTTAATTACGCCGTATGTACGCGAGTGCTACAAACTACTGGATGTATTTCCACCAAGACTCGTATTTAGAATACACCTGTCCTCGATAGGTTTTAGGGCAAATATTGTTTCTAAATCCCTGAACTGACTTTGGGTTTATACGAAACCGAAACAGAGATTTTGCACTTCCACAAAATATACACAACCAAACTTAATGGAAATCTACCTACCTTGGTAGAAATTAATTTCTAAACCTTTTTTCTCATGTGCAACATTTCGATACGAGGATTAATAAGGGAGATATCATTAACGGACCGTTTTTCGGTACAAGTCCCACCGGACTTAACGCCAGAGCGGGTGCGCGTAAAGCGTATTTCTTACAACTTGAAAACTACTGAGATATTTGAACCAAACTTTATATTTAGCATCCACCCCTCCATGGGTAGGTTTTAAGGTTTATACCATTTCAAATTCCAGGAATGGACTGGGGTTTTATAGGGGACCGAAAAGGTGATTTTTACTCTCCCACACTATATAAAGTACAAGACCAACCTGACTGGAAATCGATCAAACTGTTTGGAAATCCAATTCTAATTTCTTTTTCTCATGTGCATTTTTCAACGGTAGGATTAATAAGGGAGATATCATGAATGGTCACTTTTGCAGGTTAAGTCCAGCGGACATAGCCCAAAAGGTGTTTTACATGGAGCAGATTCCTTATCTATATTGCACCCATAAGCGAATTTGCCTAATTTAATTCATAATTTAAAATTGAATATTACACATATGAGATACCACAGTGAGGCTGTGAAACTAGCAGGCACAAAGGAACTTTCTGGCGCCAGCCTGACGGCGAGAGAATCCACGAAACTCTTCTCTAGACACGACCAGATTGTAAACCACCCATCCAATAAATTTTATGACACCGCCGGGGAGTGGGCACTTGCTGTTCGTTCTCATGAGAAAAGCACGCGGTGAAGCCTGACCTATTTAGCTAGGACAATAGAGGACCAACGACAGTAACCGCCAATTCGTGGGAGGAAGCGGATGCACCACGTTTTGAAAGAGCGCGAAAGTCTCAACCAATCAGAATATTCTAAATTTGAATGAGCTGTCATACCGGGAGATCTATAATCAGTATCTCGCGATCTGAAGCCCGATGTGGTAGTGAAAAACAGTGTCCTAACTTCTTTATAATATTTGGCGAATTATCATTGCCAATCTGTGATTAATCAGTGCCTAATTAATAAAATTCAACTTCGAACGGAGGAGTAATAGAACCCAGAATAAGGAGCCATCATGGCTGAACGAGGCCATCCACCGGAAGAAAATAACACCAGTGACGCGCATCATCGTGTGGATTATTCTATGATCATTTCCCGCGGCGCAATATCACATGCGAGTCGGACAGAATTTAGGAAGTTTTGAGTATAAATTTTGAAAACCATAACCTACGGATGTACGAGAAAGCGCTCCTGAGGACTAGATTATTACGCCACATCCCTTCCACGGAACTATTTTCCTGGTGGTGGGAGAAATTTTATAAAACCCAGCGACCAGAGGGTCGAATTCTCAGTGTGAATCAGTTACTCTCAGTTATTCTCAGTCGTTCTCAGTGTTTTGAGTCTTACTCAGTTATTCTCAGTTCTAGAATTCTCAGTGTGAATCAACTCTCAGTGTCTTCGAAGTTCTCAGTTCACAGTTGTTTTGAATGCTCTCAGTTATTGTCTTGAGTACTTTAGGGTTATTTCAGTATTTTTAGTGAATTTACGTTTTGACAGAGTGACAGAGTGTGTCAGCAAAATGCATTTAGTCAGCTTTATTTTGGCTGGTACCAAAGCGATTAGACACTTGTAGGCATTTTAGGAAGCCTTGTATTATTTACTTGGGAGAATATGCATTTCAGAAAATGAACACTTTCACAGACTTTTGCTGTAAATGCAGGGAGTGTAGGCAAGAATTACACTTTCAACCTGAATGAACTCACATTACTAGTCGAGGGAAACAAATTCATGTTCCAGCAGATTTACATAAAAACATTTCTAACCAGTGGGGAGTGTTACATGTGAGATCAGTATATAATTTCCTCCACAACATAAACGGTATTTAGCTTGATTCTACCATTCTACAAACTGTTTGGCAAGCGAGATGTTTATGGGCGGAAACTAGTAAGACAAACGGGAAGGTGATTGACTTTATTCAATGGAGGCCGCAACAGCAGACCTTGAGGGAACAGTTATTCCCCAGTAGGGTTAACGTACTGTAAGCTGTAATGTAAACAGAGCTGAGGGATCGTCGGAAGGCCAGCAGGTGTTTGCAGGTAAAGAGCGAGGCGACCTTCATCTACACAACAGGCAGGAGGCTGCAGTGGCATCTTCTAAACTTTCACTGGAGTGAGAGAAATGCGAGTGTTTTTATGCTAATATAATCGTGTGTCACGGCATGGCAAGAATGTGTCAAATTTGCGTGTGTAATAAAAATCTGGAATACCACATCACCTTGAAGATGGAATTCTAATTTCCACCATGACCGGGACCGGTGGGTGAACTGACCTGCTTCCACCATACAGGTATGAGCATCATAAAATCATGTAAATAATATGTAGGACCGTGGCAAAATCGATGATCAGTGTAGTTTAGAGTACTAGGTAAGGTTGTAAATAATTCACAGTAAATATAATAATAATAACAATAATAATAATAATAACAGTAATAATAATAATAATAATAATAATGTTTATGTTGCATTTTCAGATAGGCTTATTTTGTGCACTTTGTTTAAGTAGATGTTTGTTTGCGTGTATTCATGGTTGATTTCTGTAGTATGTCATTTTGACAGTTAGGCAGCTTTTGATTTTTGATCTACGAGTGTAATGTCAGTTTATTATTATTATTTCATCATGATTTTAGATCGTTGGTTTTTGAGTTATATTTTCTTTTGTTGGAGTTTTGATGTTATGGACACTACCGCGATGTTTTCAAGGTTTATTTTCACTATTTTGCGCATTTCAGTTTGTTTTATGTTGCGGAATCATCTTTCAGATGACCGGTTTTGTTGGTATTTATCCCGCGGATTTTTTGCGACGATTTTGGTTAGACGCATATATTTTATTTTCTGTAGTTGCGGTTGCGCACCGTTTCAACATTTGTGTTTTGAGAGGCAATCTCGTCACTTCTTTTTATAGTAACAATGAGCGCCATTGATGAGTCAGTTCTGTGATTTTTGGTGATGTGTTAACAGTGAATGATCGAGAGATCGAGCTAGATGATTAATATCCCTGATGATCTACGTTGATGATGGAAATATGATATTTGAACCATGTCTTGAATTTACATGAGAAGTCGTAATGTGCACGACAGATATTTTTGCCCGCCGGGTACGAGCGAGGCTGTATTGTGGGAATAATGAATTATAATGACGTCGCGAATTAATGAGGAAATAGAAGTGTGAAATGAAGAATTTAACCACGTGCGTTAAATCTGTTACGACATGGGTATGATACTACAGGCAGGAGCCTGTATTTGTTGAATAGTTCCAGGGAGAATAGATGCTCGACAAATAATGCTAGCCAGTGTACAATGTGGACAGAGCGACGAGTCAATGTGTTTTGAATATTTATGTAGAGTCACGGATAACGTGAAAGAACAGTAAATTTTTCCATCAAGGTTAGATAATATTATGTCCAGACATTTGTCGTCTGAAATTTGAGATTGCCGTCAAATTCGCAATATTTTGCTACTCGCAGCGGGGTATGTTTTCTGGTAACTCCGAGTTTGTTTTGCGTTTTTCTATCCTTGTTAATTTCCAGTAGGCCGCGATGGTGGGATCCAGTTTGTTATTGTTTTCTTTCTGAGTGCACCTTTGACCGTTATTTGTAGGACGCAAGCGCATGTGAATTATTTATATTTGATTTGTTGTAAATAGATAAGTGTAGCTAGGCTAGTTTTGTTTTGATTCCTGTATGTTTTTGATCGGAGCAGTGGTTTCTCCGTTAAATTAATGTAATGATGTAAATAAGAGGTTAGATGTTAGGTTTAGTGGGTCATCGATTATGTCACAGTCGAAATAGTAGTGGTATGCTCATACCAGGCATCCAAGTAATTACCAAACTTTCTATTTAAAATCCACTACAATTTTTTATTTGGAATGAAGCGATCTTTAAATAAACCAATTGTATAAAACTGCCGCAATAAGTGGTAAAGAAGATGGTACCTGCCTCCATCTAGTGGTGATACCACAAATATGAATTTATAATGAAAAGCAGTTAGCGGCAAAGTCAATAGAAATTTTAATGTACAAAGATCGCTGTCATTCGATAATGTTAACATCAGGCACTTGGCCTAAATTTTGTTTTATTTTAAGAGTCCAGTCTATCACAGGCAAGCAAGTGAAGTCTGACATGTAGATGAGTGGTTGGATACACTCAGAGTGATGTTACGATAATCGATTTGTTTAATCATGAGAGGTTGTATAAGACAACGGTTATGTAGGAAATGAAAGTGATGTTCATGGTTGTTTTGTTCTTTTTCTAAGAATTATTTCCTTAAGTGATACACTTGCTTAGTGCAGTCCAAGATTATTTAAATTTGGGTATTTTTCCCAAATGAGCAACATGTGTTAAACATTTAATAACTCTGATAAGTCAGTGGATTGATCGACGTAACAGAATTTAATTTACTTTATTGTGAGTCAACTATTTTAATTTCATTAATTTATATTTGAGAGTTTGTTTCTCTATTATTTATTTCTATATTTCAAGTAGGTGGTTTTTCTGACCAGAGTTTTTATACAGAGTCATTTTTATTCAACTTGTAGACAATGTCAAGATAGTCTGGCATATTTTAATTAAGGTGTTTGACCTTCAGTCAGTTTATTCAGGCAGTTTATGTTTGTTTTGTAAGGCAGACCTTCAATTTTTTAATGTTTTATTTAGTCACTTTTATTTTCATTTGTTTACATTTTTCACTAGTTCAATCTACGTCCATTTTAGCATTTTGCATTTTATTTGAATAAATTAGTCTTTTATTTAAATTTTAATTCAGTCTTGGGTACCGTCATTTTAGTTAGTTTACCCCTTCTTTTCATCTCCCTCACTCCTCTATCAGCGGGTGGCCTCTCCGGGGATATCGAACGGGCACGACTGAGAAGAAGAGTCTACATGCAGCGGTGAGTATGATTTATATGTCATTTATTACAGGAGCAGCCGGCGCAAAGAAGAAAGAAGAGATCACCGCAGTTGGTGCCTTAAAGGGCACAGGGGCCGGAGTGAGGAGTGAAAAGCGTGGCGCCCACCTTTAGGGGCTAGATTTGCTTATCCCCGGGACTTTGCACTTTACATTTTATTTATTTTGTACCCAGACTAACAGCCATGAACATAGATTTACTGAGTGTTGATAAATATGAATGCTGTGATAGTACTGTTTGACAAGTAGTGGTATTAATTATAAATGATATGTTTTGTATAATTTTATCCAAATTTTAGGATAAAATTGTTTTGTATTGGTGATTACTGTGTCTTGCATGTGTTGGAGGTAGTGTTGGGGAACCTGATGGTCTCAGTCGTATTCTCTCAGCATATAGAATGTCGATTAGCCAGGAGCAGTGGGACAGGTTGATTAAAACCATTAACGATTTAAGTGTAACAACTAGTGAGTTGAAATTAAGTCAGGCCGAACTATCGAATAAGATCGAATGTAGCCAAACAGAATTAGCTGACGATTTGAAATCCAGTCAGGCCGAACTTGTGAACAAGGTAGAAAGTAGCCAAGCCGAATTAGCTAATGAGTTAAAAAACACACAAGGCGAATTAAAATCCAGCCAGGTAGAGTTAGCCAATGAGTTAAAGGCCACACAAGGCGAATTGAAATCCAGCCAGGTAGAACTTGTAAATAAGATTGAGAGTAGCCAAGCCGAACTTGCGAATAAAGTAGAGGCAGTACACGGGCAGGTCTTGGAAGAATTTAAACAGTATGAGATAAAGCTCGAGGAGAAATTCATGAAAAGCCAGGTCGAATTGAAAAAAGAGTTACGGGAAAACCAGGATAAACTCATGCAGGCGTGTAATGCAAACAGGAAGGAGACGATGGAAGAAATAAGGAAGTTAGCCGATGCACAAGCACAAATACAAGAGCAGTTAGACAGCCACAGCGCGACTGTTGAGGAAAGTATGAAGGAAACCAGGGAAATGGTGCAAGATCAAGGCACGGATTTAGCTCGAGGTATCATACTCTTGGAAGAGCGTATAGATAAAATTGAGGATGAGACTAGAAAAGAGATGAATAAAGCATGCGTACAGATTGGAGAGACCCAGGAGAAAACGAGCCACGAAATCATGACCTTAAAGTCGGAGACCCAGGATATTACAAAGAGGTTAACCGAACTGACAGAAAAGATAGCAGAAACTGAGGGTGCGATTACACTCAGCGAGCAGTCAGTAAGACAGGAAGTTAGCGAGGTCATAGAGGGAAAAATCCAGGCAATTAAGACCCAGGGCGAAAACGTGTCGACCTTGGTCAAGATGTTAGTCGACAAACAAGCCGAGTCCCAGATAGCCAGAGAAATTAGGATACAGCCGCAGCACGAGCCGACACAGAGCGAGCCAATAACCCAAATATTTAACATGGAGAGGACAATGCCCGAAAGTACGCAAAGAACTGAAGCTTCCACGCAAATCATAAACATCGTGCGTACGAGTGACGACCAACCGAAGAAATTCAGTGGAACGTCACAAATAACACCAAAAGTCTATCTTAGGGAATTGAAACAATATTTCCAAGACATTAAAGCCCCTGAAGAAAAGAAACTACGCATAGTAGAAAAATATCTCGAAGGACAGGCAAAGACCTGGTACTACGGTTTCGTAGATACTTTTAAGACGTTCGCAGAGTTCGAGAAGGCTTTCCTCGAAAGGTACTGGTCCTTATCCACACAACAAGCACTCAGAATGGACTTGTACACTCGCAAGTACATGTCGACGCAGCCCACACGATACTTAGACTTCTTCCTAACACAGCTCGTCAAACTTAGGCAATTAGATTCTCCAGTGTCAGACGCAGAGATCGTTCAGACGATAATCAAACAATTTCCGTCGGACGTGCAGAGAATGCTCATTACAGCGAGGGTCGAAGATCCAGCCCAAGTTGAGGCTATATTAAGGGAGCTAGACGCTACATCCACTAATAACGTACCGCAGAGAGTGACCAGGCAAACGCAGGAACATAGGGCTTACCTAGCTAATGCCGCCAGCGAAAATGCACGAGGCAGTGTGCAGGTAAACGGCCCGAATTCAGGTGCTGTACCGCGGCGAGATACGAACACGAGACGCC
The DNA here is from genome assembly GCF_040414725.1 of Anabrus simplex. Classification (NCBI taxonomy): domain Eukaryota; kingdom Metazoa; phylum Arthropoda; class Insecta; order Orthoptera; family Tettigoniidae; genus Anabrus; species Anabrus simplex. Next base: position 387,617,520 of record NC_090268.1, read on the forward strand.
AGGAGGAAGAAATCCAACGTCCGTGGTTTAGAAAACATAACTACCCAGACAGGCGACCGCGCTACCAAGACAGGCAGCCATACCAACGGAGGTACCTCTCACGTGACAGAAGGCGATGGGAAAATGCAGGAAGAGATAGGCCTTACTATCGCGATCCTGAAAGGAGATGGAATGAGAGAAGGAATTACCAGCGAGATAGGAACTCGGACCCAAGGTATCAAGAGGGGCGCCGATACATCAATGACCTGAGAAACAAACAGCAGCGCGATCCATGGAAGCAGGCGATCGAATCCCAAGACATGAACCCGGATATCACGGGGGCCGAAAGCCTTGAGTTCCAGCAAACAAGAAGGAGAGGAAGCGAGGACCGCAGACCGCTCAATCCGAATGCACCGACGTACGAGGGGACCGGTGCTAGGAAAAAAAAAACTTCAATTTCGAATTAGTAGCTCCATTAGACACTGACTCAGCCACAAATTTTACCATTGAGAATGAAGAGTGGGAAGTAGCGAAGGTAGATTCATGGATAGCGCAGCCTGAGGACTTATTAAGTGATGAATTCAAGCAGGAGAGCCCACAAATTTTACCTCTACCTGTGATTAAAGTCAAAATTAATGAAACAAGCATTTTAGGACTTTTAGATACTGGTGCGAGTATCAGCATTATTTCGAGGAATCTGTTTAATGATTTGAAAGAGAGAATGAGCCTACCTGAGATTCCGGTCTCAACAGTAAAAATAAAAGGGATCGTGCCAGACAGGGTGACTACCTGTAAGTCCCAGACATACCTGGAGATGACAATAGGGAGCTCAACCTACAGTCATACATTTATCATAATGGCCAGAGTTAATTACAACGTAATTCTTGGAGCTGATTTTCTAAGGGATACACATGCCGTCATTGAACTTGCAGGGGGCGTGGTGAGATTCCGAAGGAATGGAGGTCACGACAAGGTGGCAATAAATCCGGAAACTGACGAGGACGAAGCAGATGACAGTACTGACGGAGACTTCCACGATATCTTAGGAGCCGAGCATGGGGATGAACAGTTAAATATTTTGGACCATGAGGGGATTTTTACCGACATTTTTATGGTTGATACTGCAGAAGATATTGAAAATTTAATAAATGACAAGGTTGCAGAGTTTAAAGGAACGAAAGAACAGAAAGATCAATTAAGAGCCTTCTTAATTGAACATCAGGCCGTATTCGATTCCAAAGTAGGCCTTATCCCTAATTTTACCTATGTTTTCAATGTTTTGGACTGGGAGCCATACAAACGTAAGCCGTATCCAGTGCCGGAGAAATACCACGAGGAGGTCAAACAAATTATCAAACAAATGGAAGAAAACGGGATCATCTCGAAGCGACCTACTCCGTACGTGAACAGCCTTGTCATAGTAAAGAAAGCCGACAATTCCCTGAGGCTGTGCCTCGATGCTCGTCAATTAAACTCCAAATTAATCCCGGAGAATGATCAAGCCATGCCTATTAAGGACGCAATTCGTCGGTTTAGAGACATGGAAGTTTTCACAGGTGTAGACCTGACCAGTTCTTTTCACCATATCCTGCTGCATGATAAGTCGAAGTTACTAACAGGGTTTATGTTTGATCAACAGACCTATGTCTTTGAAAGACTTCCGTTCGGAACACGCAACTCTTCCAGCGCTCTCATACGGGCACTTGACAGGAACCTAACAGACGAAGTCAAAGCAGTTACTACTTTGTACATCGATGACATGATAATTGGAACTAAAACCTTTGAAGAAAACCTCCAAAATTTAAGTAAACTGTTTAAAAACCTTATAGAAACTGGATTCAAGGTGAATATCAAGAAATCACACTTCTGTCAGCCGGAAATCCTATTCCTAGGACACGTGATAGACGGCAAGGGAATCCGACCAAATCCGGTAAAGTTAGAAGCGATAAGTAACTTCCCTAGGCCTACCAAGGTGAAACATATCCGACAATTCCTTGGTATGTGTCAATTCTTTCGAGAACACTGTAAAAATTTCACCGAAGTCGTAGCACCACTACAAGACCTGCTATGTAAGAATAACAGATGGAAATGGACACAGGAAGCAGAGACAGCGTTCTCAAGTACTAAAGAACTGTTAGCCAGGAGCATACGATTAGCGTATCCTGATTTTAACAGACCATTTATCCTTCAGACAGACGCATTTAAAGTGGGCATAGGTGCAGTCTTATTCCAGGAACAGGACAATGAGTGTATAACCAAGGACTATTTAGGCTTTTACAGTAGAAAATTGAGGTCGCACGAACGGAACTACACAACTACAGAGCTGGAAATGCTAGCCATAGTCCAAGCCCTACAGCACTGGCGGAAAGTTATTTATGGGTTTCCAATCGTCATTAGAACTGACCACAAAGCTTTAACGTTCATGTTAAAATCAGCTGTTTCATCTGACAGAATTACTAGATGGTCACTGTTCGTGCAGCAATTTAATTTCACCATTGAACACTGTACCGGCAAGGCAAACATTCTAGCAGACGCCTTGAGCAGGAACCCAAATAAACGTGAAGAGCAGGTAAATTATGTGGACTTAACCCAGGAAGACCGAAATGTACTACTCCGACTGAGCCAGTTACCAACTTTTCAACAGGCTGATCCAATCTTACAGCCGATTATCCAGTATTTCCAAGGAGCAATTCAACAAGGAGACCCTCGTTATGACGAAATTCACAAGGCCGCACAAGAATACAGATTGTTAAATAATCAATTGTTAAAATATGCAGATAAGGATCATACTAAATTGAAGATTGTCGTCCCGAAAGAATTACAAGAAGAGCTAATATGGCATGTACACCGTGTTATTGGGCATGGAGGTATTGATAAGACCGTCGCCACAATTCAGGAAACTTTCACCTGGAAAGACCTAAGGAAAACTGTCAGGGATGCAATAGTTACATGCGACACTTGCCAGCGTGTCAAGGCGAACTCCTACCTTTTAAAACAGAAACCAATTCCCATTCTACCGTCAAAGCCCCGTGAGTTATTCGCGATGGACATTTATGGAAAAATCCCGAAATCGAGGAGAGGCAATCAGTTCATATTCATGGATGTATTTTCCAAATTTACAAACCTTTCTCCAATGCAAAAGGCCAATACTAGGTCAGTTTTAAGATGCATTAACAGGGAAATAATTCCGGCCATGGGAAAACCGGAGAAATTATTGACAGATCACGGAACGCAGTTCACCTCCACTGAGTTCAAAACTGGTTTAAGGCAATTAGGAATACAGCATGTTCTGAGTTCAACACGTCACCCAGAGTCGAACCCGGCAGAAAGAGTAATGAAAGTCATCGCAAAATTCAGCAGAATTTATATCCCAGAACAACATTGGCGATGGGTCGATATTCTCCCATTGATCACTGACTGCATAAATAATACTGTCCATGAAGCAACAGCGAAAATCCCAGCCACAGTGCATAATGGCTTACAACCGGCCAGGACGTGGAGTCCAGTCGTCAATTGTCCGCCTGAACCCCAATTATCTCCGGAACTATGTATACAACAGGTACGGGAGCACTTAAGAGAGCAAGCTGACCGCAGGCTGAGGAGAGTTCGTAGAAAAAAATTCCACAAGCCATTACGGGAAGGTGAAATGGTATTGATCCGTAGACCAGCCATCTCCGATCCTGAAAGGAAGTATTACGCAAAATTCGCACCATTGTACATCGGTCCTTACCGCATTGTCCAGAATATGCAAAACAATGCGTATAAAATTAGAAGTTTAGATGGGGAAAACGAAATGATTATGAATGCAGCAAATCTTCGAACATATAAAATAGCACCAGGCGCAGCTCAAGTAAATCTCGTGGTAAAGCCAAGGAGCTCAAACGCAGGAGAAGACACAAGTTCCGGCACGGAAGAAGAAGATGATGATGAAGACGCGTGTACCGAAGCAGAAGAAGAAGATGATGATGATGACCCGTGTACCGAAGCAGAAGAAGAAGATGACCAGGAAACCCTATCAACGCACCCAGGAGACGACAGTCATTTCAAGATTGAGACAGGTCAACAGACAGAAGAGAATTGTCCGGAATGCAAACAGAACTCAGCCGAGATACTAGCAGTCATGAAACAGATTGCAGATGACCTCGAGAAAGAGAACAAACTTTTAGAGAGAGAAATCAGAGAAAAACTCAGACATAAGCAGAGGTATACTTTATAGTCAGAAGTATACATTCGCTTATGGCTGCAAGTATGTCTAGAATATCATTGGTTGAATTGAGAAATCTTCCACTATCGCGTAAGATTTCTAACGGCGTAAGGGGGCATTGCACCCATAAGCGAATTTGCCTAATTTAATTCATAATTTAAAATTGAATATTACACATATGAGATACCACAGTGAGGCTGTGAAACTAGCAGGCACAAAGGAACTTTCTGGCGCCAGCCTGACGGCGAGAGAATCCACGAAACTCTTCTCTAGACACGACCAGATTGTAAACCACCCATCCAATAAATTTTATGACACCGCCGGGGAGTGGGCACTTGCTGTTCGTTCTCATGAGAAAAGCACGCGGTGAAGCCTGACCTATTTAGCTAGGACAATAGAGGACCAACGACAGTAACCGCCAATTCGTGGGAGGAAGCGGATGCACCACGTTTTGAAAGAGCGCGAAAGTCTCAACCAATCAGAATATTCTAAATTTGAATGAGCTGTCATACCGGGAGATCTATAATCAGTATCTCGCGATCTGAAGCCCGATGTGGTAGTGAAAAACAGTGTCCTAACTTCTTTATAATATTTGGCGAATTATCATTGCCAATCTGTGATTAATCAGTGCCTAATTAATAAAATTCAACTTCGAACGGAGGAGTAATAGAACCCAGAATAAGGAGCCATCATGGCTGAACGAGGCCATCCACCGGAAGAAAATAACACCAGTGACGCGCATCATCGTGTGGATTATTCTATGATCATTTCCCGCGGCGCAATATCACATGCGAGTCGGACAGAATTTAGGAAGTTTTGAGTATAAATTTTGAAAACCATAACCTACGGATGTACGAGAAAGCGCTCCTGAGGACTAGATTATTACGCCACATCCCTTCCACGGAACTATTTTCCTGGTGGTGGGAGAAATTTTATAAAACCCAGCGACCAGAGGGTCGAATTCTCAGTGTGAATCAGTTACTCTCAGTTATTCTCAGTCGTTCTCAGTGTTTTGAGTCTTACTCAGTTATTCTCAGTTCTAGAATTCTCAGTGTGAATCAACTCTCAGTGTCTTCGAAGTTCTCAGTTCACAGTTGTTTTGAATGCTCTCAGTTATTGTCTTGAGTACTTTAGGGTTATTTCAGTATTTTTAGTGAATTTACGTTTTGACAGAGTGACAGAGTGTGTCAGCAAAATGCATTTAGTCAGCTTTATTTTGGCTGGTACCAAAGCGATTAGACACTTGTAGGCATTTTAGGAAGCCTTGTATTATTTACTTGGGAGAATATGCATTTCAGAAAATGAACACTTTCACAGACTTTTGCTGTAAATGCAGGGAGTGTAGGCAAGAATTACACTTTCAACCTGAATGAACTCACATTACTAGTCGAGGGAAACAAATTCATGTTCCAGCAGATTTACATAAAAACATTTCTAACCAGTGGGGAGTGTTACATGTGAGATCAGTATATAATTTCCTCCACAACATAAACGGTATTTAGCTTGATTCTACCATTCTACAAACTGTTTGGCAAGCGAGATGTTTATGGGCGGAAACTAGTAAGACAAACGGGAAGGTGATTGACTTTATTCAATGGAGGCCGCAACAGCAGACCTTGAGGGAACAGTTATGCCCCAGTAGGGTTAACGTACTGTAAGCTGTAATGTAAACAGAGCTGAGGGATCGTCGGAAGGCCAGCAGGTGTTTGCAGGTAAAGAGCGAGGCGACCTTCATCTACACAACAGGCAGGAGGCTGCAGTGGCATCTTCTAAACTTTCACTGGAGTGAGAGAAATGCGAGTGTTTTTATGCTAATATAATCGTGTGTCACGGCATGGCAAGAATGTGTCAAATTTGCGTGTGTAATAAAAATCTGGAATACCACATCACCTTGAAGATGGAATTCTAATTTCCACCATGACCGGGACCGGTGGGTGAACTGACCTGCTTCCACCATACAGGTATGAGCATCATAAAATCATGTAAATAATATGTAGGACCGTGGCAAAATCGATGATCAGTGTAGTTTAGAGTACTAGGTAAGGTTGTAAATAATTCACAGTAAATATAATAATAATAACAATAATAATAATAATAACAGTAATAATAATAATAATAATAATAATGTTTATGTTGCATTTTCAGATAGGCTTATTTTGTGCACTTTGTTTAAGTAGATGTTTGTTTGCGTGTATTCATGGTTGATTTCTGTAGTATGTCATTTTGACAGTTAGGCAGCTTTTGATTTTTGATCTACGAGTGTAATGTCAGTTTATTATTATTATTTCATCATGATTTTAGATCGTTGGTTTTTGAGTTATATTTTCTTTTGTTGGAGTTTTGATGTTATGGACACTACCGCGATGTTTTCAAGGTTTATTTTCACTATTTTGCGCATTTCAGTTTGTTTTATGTTGCGGAATCATCTTTCAGATGACCGGTTTTGTTGGTATTTATCCCGCGGATTTTTTGCGACGATTTTGGTTAGACGCATATATTTTATTTTCTGTAGTTGCGGTTGCGCACCGTTTCAACATTTGTGTTTTGAGAGGCAATCTCGTCACTTCTTTTTATAGTAACAATGAGCGCCATTGATGAGTCAGTTCTGTGATTTTTGGTGATGTGTTAACAGTGAATGATCGAGAGATCGAGCTAGATGATTAATATCCCTGATGATCTACGTTGATGATGGAAATATGATATTTGAACCATGTCTTGAATTTACATGAGAAGTCGTAATGTGCACGACAGATATTTTTGCCCGCCGGGTACGAGCGAGGCTGTATTGTGGGAATAATGAATTATAATGACGTCGCGAATTAATGAGGAAATAGAAGTGTGAAATGAAGAATTTAACCACGTGCGTTAAATCTGTTACGACATGGGTATGATACTACAGGCAGGAGCCTGTATTTGTTGAATAGTTCCAGGGAGAATAGATGCTCGACAAATAATGCTAGCCAGTGTACAATGTGGACAGAGCGACGAGTCAATGTGTTTTGAATATTTATGTAGAGTCACGGATAACGTGAAAGAACAGTAAATTTTTCCATCAAGGTTAGATAATATTATGTCCAGACATTTGTCGTCTGAAATTTGAGATTGCCGTCAAATTCGCAATATTTTGCTACTCGCAGCGGGGTATGTTTTCTGGTAACTCCGAGTTTGTTTTGCGTTTTTCTATCCTTGTTAATTTCCAGTAGGCCGCGATGGTGGGATCCAGTTTGTTATTGTTTTCTTTCTGAGTGCACCTTTGACCGTTATTTGTAGGACGCAAGCGCATGTGAATTATTTATATTTGATTTGTTGTAAATAGATAAGTGTAGCTAGGCTAGTTTTGTTTTGATTCCTGTATGTTTTTGATCGGAGCAGTGGTTTCTCCGTTAAATTAATGTAATGATGTAAATAAGAGGTTAGATGTTAGGTTTAGTGGGTCATCGATTATGTCACAGTCGAAATAGTAGTGGTATGCTCATACCAGGCATCCAAGTAATTACCAAACTTTCTATTTAAAATCCACTACAATTTTTTATTTGGAATGAAGCGATCTTTAAATAAACCAATTGTATAAAACTGCCGCAATAAGTGGTAAAGAAGATGGTACCTGCCTCCATCTAGTGGTGATACCACAAATATGAATTTATAATGAAAAGCAGTTAGCGGCAAAGTCAATAGAAATTTTAATGTACAAAGATCGCTGTCATTCGATAATGTTAACATCAGGCACTTGGCCTAAATTTTGTTTTATTTTAAGAGTCCAGTCTATCACAGGCAAGCAAGTGAAGTCTGACATGTAGATGAGTGGTTGGATACACTCAGAGTGATGTTACGATAATCGATTTGTTTAATCATGAGAGGTTGTATAAGACAACGGTTATGTAGGAAATGAAAGTGATGTTCATGGTTGTTTTGTTCTTTTTCTAAGAATTATTTCCTTAAGTGATACACTTGCTTAGTGCAGTCCAAGATTATTTAAATTTGGGTATTTTTCCCAAATGAGCAACATGTGTTAAACATTTAATAACTCTGATAAGTCAGTGGATTGATCGACGTAACAGAATTTAATTTACTTTATTGTGAGTCAACTATTTTAATTTCATTAATTTATATTTGAGAGTTTGTTTCTCTATTATTTATTTCTATATTTCAAGTAGGTGGTTTTTCTGACCAGAGTTTTTATACAGAGTCATTTTTATTCAACTTGTAGACAATGTCAAGATAGTCTGGCATATTTTAATTAAGGTGTTTGACCTTCAGTCAGTTTATTCAGGCAGTTTATGTTTGTTTTGTAAGGCAGACCTTCAATTTTTTAATGTTTTATTTAGTCACTTTTATTTTCATTTGTTTACATTTTTCACTAGTTCAATCTACGTCCATTTTAGCATTTTGCATTTTATTTGAATAAATTAGTCTTTTATTTAAATTTTAATTCAGTCTTGGGTACCGTCATTTTAGTTAGTTTACCCCTTCTTTTCATCTCCCTCACTCCTCTATCAGCGGGTGGCCTCTCCGGGGATATCGAACGGGCACGACTGAGAAGAAGAGTCTACATGCAGCGGTGAGTATGATTTATATGTCATTTATTACAGGAGCAGCCGGCGCAAAGAAGAAAGAAGAGATCACCGCAGTTGGTGCCTTAAAGGGCACAATATAAATCAAATAGTAACGACTGTGTGCCTCTACACTGACTATTTTGGCGAAATTTTCGTACAGCTTTCCGTTTAAGGGGTAATAATGGCCGTCTCCATAATTTTTGGTTTAGTTTCCTGAAAGTCCTAATTTTTACCCGCCTCGCCCAAAATCCAGATTGCGGCATAATCTGCCGGCAGAAAAAGAAGATAATTGAAAGTTGACAAAATTATACGTTTTAGCCTGTAACGAACGGAAAACATCCTAGATCATAAAATTTTTCACTTTTTATCCCGGAAGAATATCGAAATATGCAGGCAATTTTAATGATGGTGCAGACCTTCGGAAATTCCTATCACATAACGGATTGCACAATCTCCGTTCAATTTGGAATGATCTACAATCTTGGTCTTATGACTTTTTGCCTTATCTGTATCCCTTTTACGTTTGATTTTTCTCTATTAATCGATGTTAAGTCAATTCGGAATTTTCACATGCATAATTCATACTTTCAATTACTTATATGAAATAAAGAATCATCAAACTCTTCACGAAAATTGGCCCACCCAGTAGCCATATGTGAGCCAAATGCTATGTATGTAGCTGTCACATAATTATCCGAAAAGTAATGTAATGTGAGATAATCTTACAAAACCTTTACCCTGTTCCACGTTTCTAACTCAATCTGGCCCAAGAATAGGTGACATATCATAGGACCAGCCATTTAGGCCACTAAATCCGGCGTGTCTTATGGTATAATCCTTTGTCGATATGTCGTACGTTTAGTAGCAGTTAATCTGTAAATGAAGGTCTTCAATATTGTAAACACGCATATACTTTCGTATGTCGATCTATATACATTCACTGATGTCGATTTTTAGCGATCGAGAAAGGGTGGGTCTGCTATTGTAATCAGTACTCCCCACACCGAGTTTGACTGGCAGTAGGAAAGGGTTCCTTCTCCAACTCCTGTGTAACTGTCATTAGTAAGGAAGGCCTACAATTGTAATGAATAGTTCCCTTCTCGATTTGACTTGCAGAAGGAAAGTGAGCATGCAGTTTTGTTTAAAACTCCCCTAACCGATTGTGTTTGGCAGTAGGCAAGGGTGCCCGCCATTATAAAGAAATGTCCTCATCTGAAATGTGACTGGCATTAGGCATAGTGGCCTGCTATTTTGATGGAAACTCACCAGCTTGGTGTGACTGGCAGTAAGCTGGCTGGCAGTAGGAAAATGGGCCTGGCATTATAATGATAACTGCACAACTCAATTTCGAGTGATAGTAGGGTAATTGCCTGCCATTATAATAGAAACTCCTCAACTGTAATCTGACTGGAAGTAGGAAAGGGGGCTGCCATTTTAACGAAAACTCCCCAAATCGATTCTGTCCGCGTAGTAGGCAATGAGGCCTGCAATTATAATGTAAACTTCCCAACTCGATTGTGAATGGCAGTAGGCAAGTGAGCCTGCCGTTATATCACAAATCCGTAACAAACACTTTACATTGGAAACAACGTATGGGGACCTCCCCATGCTCTTTCTCGGATAACGCTAAGAGACATGCAATTTTAAAACAATCTTATTTACTGCATGTACACTATTTACTTCGATATTCGAATACAATGTAGAATACAGTAGCAAAGCACGGGTACATTCGCTAGTGCATCCTACAATTGTATGGTTGATGTCTGCTTCTTGACTGGGATCAGGACAAATTGGGGAGTCTATAACTTTGATTCTGAACAGATGACCGTGATAAGATTCAAATCCAAGTCTCATTTTGATCATAGAAGTAATATGTCGGCGAGTCAGAGATAGTAGACTGAACCATGGTTTCTGTGTGGTGCATCTCTGGATAGCGGCGTAATGCTTGCCTATGATGAGCTGAATTGTTGCACATTGATTTGCCCATTCTTTGTAAGCCTGTTCCTGGATGTGGCTTTGGAAGTCCTTGTATGGTACGAGTAGTGCTTGGAACTGGCCTGCTGTAATGATCTGCTTTGCTGGTAGGTCTACTGTTTCATTGTGTAGAATTCCAGTATGGCATTTCAATCAATCAATCAATCAATCAATCAATCAATCAATCAATCAATCAATCAATCAATCAATACTGATCTGTATTTAGGGCAATCGCCCAGGTGGCAGATTCCCTATCTGTTGTTTTCCTAGCCTTTTCTTAAATGATTTCAATGACATTGGAAATTTATTGAACATCTCCTTTGGTAAGTTATTCCAATCCCTAACTCCCCTTCCTATAAATGAATATTTGCCCCAAATTGTCCTCTTGTATTCCAACTTTATCTTCATATTGTGATCTTTCCTACTTTTAAAGACACCACTCAAACTTATTCGTCTACTAATGTCATTCCACGCCATTTCTCCGCTGACGGCTCGGAACATACCACTCAGTCGAGCAGCTCGTCTCCTTTCTCCCAGTTCTTCCCAGCCCAAACTTTGCAACATTTTTTAACGCTTTTCTTTTGTCGGAAATCACTCAGAACATATCGAGCTGCTTTTGTTTGGATGTTTTCCAGTTTTTGAATCAAGTAATCCTGGTGAGCGTCCCATACACTGGAACCATACTCTAATTGGGATCTTACCAGAGACTTATATGCACTCTCCTTTACATCCTTACTACAACCCCTAAATACCCTCATAACCATGTGTAGAGATCTCTACCCTTTATTTACAATCCCATTCATGGGATTACCCCAATGAAGATCTTTCCTGCCGCGCTGAGTGGCTCAGACGGTTGAGGCGCTGGCCTTCCGACCCCAACTTGGCAGGTTCAATCCTGGCTCAGTCCGGTGGTATTTGAAGGTGCTCAAATACGTCAGCCTCGTGTTGGTAGATTTACTGGCACGTAAAAGAACTCCTGAGGGACAAAATTCCGGCACCTCGGCGTCTCCGAAAACCGTAAAAGGAGTTAGTGGGACGTAAAGCAAATAACATTATTATTATTATTATTATTATTATTATTATTATTATTATTATTATTATTATTATTATTATTATTATTATTAAAATCTTTCCTTATATTAACACCTAGGTACTTACATAGATCCCCTTAAGGAACTTTCACCCCCATCAACGCAGCAATTAAAAATGAGAGGAGATCGTGAAACTCTCAACCTGACTTTTAACCCCATTTATCATCATACCATTGCCTGCTGTCACAGCATTATCGAAGTCATCTTGCAGTTGCTCACAATCTCGTAAATTATTTATTACTCTATACAGAATAACATCATGCGCAAAAAGCCATATCTCTGATTCCACTTCTTTACTGGTTGCTGGAATCCTCCATAAACAACAACATTTTTAGATCTATGAAGAAGTAAGATGTCTTTCCACAAATGGATCCACAAGACGAGCTAATATTGTTGTCATCGACCGGGTGAGAGGTACGGGTATGGTGAGTGATCGCGCTGTACGATTTGAGAAAAATAAACAGCAGACTCGATTAGTGTGTGAGGAGTAAAAGGACATGTATGAACCATGCACTGAGTATCTCAGAAAGAAGTATGAGATTACAAAATGAGAAGTCGTTGGCTTTATGATTGGCGCTAGAGGGGCAATTCCTAAGGAGACGCTGAACTTCCTAAGAATAAATAAAATCCCGAACACTATTATCAAGACCATAGTGAGTTCTGTGTTGAAAAATTCATTGGCGGTTGTTAGACACCGTTTGTGATCCCTGACTTGAAAAACCAGGTATTGGATTTTCCTTTTCCAATAATATCTGAAAGAGAAAAACCCTCTGATGTTTGGCAATTTTAATTTCGATTTCTGACTCAAGTCCCACTTACATCCAAACATCAGATAAAAGAAATTTTGTTCATATGAACTGATTAGGGGGCCGAACTTTTGATTACCTAATAGGGGCGACGATCAGGTGGATTACTTTATTTCAGTTAAATATTTTGTGCCCACAGCGACAGTCGGCGCATTCTTAATTCCAGTAATGAATACGATTTTCTTCGGTTTGCTGGAGCAGCGATGTGGTCTCTTTCACAGCAATATTAATTTTAAATGATGTAAAAATATCTTCAGTACTGATAATAGTTTAATTATTGATAAGTAATTTATGATAGGAAGTAGTAGAATTAAGTTAAAAGAACTAGTAAGAAAATTAATTGAATTAGTGCAATAAACACCGCTCCTATTCTAACTATATTATGCCGATCAGGTCTTCAAAGAAGCCTTGCATGATACTGAGCTAGGTATGAAAGTAAATGGGGTCGTCATGAAAAATATTAGGTATGCAGATGGCATCCTAAGTATATACGACACCATTGAAGGTCTTCAAAGTCTGCTCAGCAGAATTCATCTCAGTGGATTAGGTATGGCCTAAACATCAATACCACAAAAATAATGTTCGTGGTATTTAGCCAGTGGCGTACGCTGAGTCTAAGACGCGGGCTACCACTAGACTTAGGTTACCCTTTTTCGATGGTTGGTTTAGTGAATGTCAAGCCTTTTAAGAGTTTTGAGCTGCAGCCAATAGCCAACGGAGTAGCTTGCTGCGTTGTCAAGGCTGATTCAGAAGCTACTGTCCTGGCCTATGCTACTATCAATAGTAAACAGCTGATCAGTGGAAAAGGTAGCCTATGGTTCAGCAAATTAGAGTCAGGCTTTGTGGCTAAATTGATGGAATGCTTGCCTTTGGTCCGATGGCCCAGATTCTGTTCCCAGAATCAATCCCCTCGTACTGTTAATTCCCATAATTTGGGGACTGGGTACATATGACGTCTTCGCCGTTCATTTTATCCTCATTAGGTCACCACCAAACCTATAGTCCGACTCGCTGGCTGAACGGTCAGCGTACTGGCCTTCGGTTCAGAGGGTTCCGGGTTCGATTCCCGGCCGGGTAGGGGATTTTAACCTTTATTGGTTAATTCCAATGGCTCGGGGGCTGGGTGTATGTGTTGTCTTCATCTTCATTTCATCTTCATCACGACGCGCAGGTCGCCTACGGGAGTCAAAGGTAAAGGCCAAACAGACTCTGTCCCAGCGTAAGATCAAGATCAAGAACTCTTGGTTACCGGAGCAGGCGGCAAGTGTCTATGAAGAGGGTATTCAAAACTTAGTTGAGAGGCATAATAAGTGTTTAAACAAACTTGGCGGCTATGTTGAACAATAGAATAAAGTAGGACTATGTAGAATCTGCAAATAAATGTGGTGTCCGAAAATCGTCTTTCGTCGTGTAGTTATTTTTCAAACGGCTCTTACTTAAAAAAAAAACCGAGCCTCTTATATTAGGTTTTGCTCATATTTTCCATTTTTGGGTCATAATGATCTATTTTATGAGGATATTTTGGGAGATTTTTAGGTTCAGAACATCCGAACCCTACGTATTAGTTGATAACCACTGTAAGTCCACAGAGAACTGACAAACCAACGTCAAAAGTATTCTACAAATATCATGGGGAACATGGGAATGATGCACTAGTTAAAAAATTCCCTTCATAGGCACCTACTGTAGCCATACCCCTGGTGTAGGGGGAGCGTGTCTGCCTCCTACCCGGAGGTCCGGATTCGATTCCCGGCCAAATCAAGAATTTTTACCTGGATCTGAGTGTTGGTTCGAGGTCCACTCAGCCTACATGATTAGAATTGAGGAGTTATCTGACGGTGAGATAGCGGCCCCGGTCTAGAAAGCCGAGAATAACGGGCGAGAGAATATGACGCGCTGACCACATGACACCTCGTAATCTGCAGGCCTTCGGGCTAAGCAGCGGTCGCTTGGTAGGCCAAGGCCCTTTTTAGGGCTGTAGTGCCAGGGGGTTAGGTGAGGCACCTAAAGACACTGTTGCAGATGTAGTACGGTATTCTTTTAAGCGTCAGTATCAAGTAGTGTGACCAACTTTTGAAGGAAAGAATAAGGGACAAGACAGTCAAAATGGGGACATGCCTCAATTTTAGGGGACGGCTACATTTTAAACAGTAATTTTAAAACGACAAAAGTTTTAACATTTTTGAAAGCATTGTATTGCCACATTCCCTCTTATTTTGTCGAAGATTACTCTTACTCAAGTCATAATATAGAAAAAAAGAAATATTCATCTTTATTGTACAATTTCTTTTCGGGTCTTTGGGTTGAAGACTTTCCATCCATGTTAAACCCTGAACATCTTCTTGCAAAGATTACAAAATGCCTTGTGAACGCTACTTTGATCAGGAGATAAGTATGGTGTGTTGGTTTCCCACTTCGCGTTATGTGCACATATGCGCTTACATTTCCCTCTTGCCTTCTCGGGTTTAAATGATGGCTTTTTTTTTTTTTTGTAACAACATACAAGTACAGTCATCATTATCCGACGCCGAATCCATTAAAAATATCACAAGAATCAAACGAAAACACCTGTTAATACAACTCGTCTGTGTTGATGCACTTCGTGCTACAGAATGACCACGCCACGGACTTCGGTAATTCAGAAGTTATATCCAGATCGCTTCTGCAAAGATGCTATAACCTGCTTCTTTGCACTTTCAAATGTTGGCAACGGTTAAGCCATGTTTAGTTGAAGCTAGATGGTAGGACAATTGCGTATTGTGAAAATTCGTACCGAAGATAATAACACGAAAATTCGTTCAGGCAGAAAACGAAACAATTGCGGGACAATTAAATATTACCTTAAAATGCGGGACGGTTGGTCATCCTAATATCAAGATATAACTGGCCATGGAGATTTGAAGTTCACGAGGCACATGTGTTGTGATTCTCCACTCAACATTTCGAGATTTATAAATAAACGGAGAGTGTTTTTCATCTACTGGTATGCTATATTTCATCATCTCCTGATGTAATAATAATTATCAGATATATCTGTTTACAGAAACAGTCTTCTGTTCGGTCTGTTTCATCACCCGTGACGGGAGGGAGTAAAATACTGCTGTTGGCATAAATAATATAATAATAAACAGAACAATAAAACTTTACTTTCTTGAAAGTGTATAAGTAATATAATTTTTTTGAAGGAATGGTGTGTTTTAGTGTTTTTTTTATGTTCTGTATGTGTATCGTAAACATAATTATAACAAATTTCTCTTTCCCAACTCCAGCTGGACCGAGATGTTAATGACACCTTATAATCTTCCTTTATCCAACCACCATTGCTGCTCCTTAACTGAGTTTTTATCATACTCTTCTTGATGAGTACAACGACCTTAGGCTGGATCTATCTTTTGGTCTCCTTCATTCTTCGGTATCCCCTCCTCTTCCATCCCCTTAACATGCCCACATCTTCTCAGTTTATTCATTCTATCACAACACTTTTCCACTCCGACTTCTATCCTGATATCGTCATTTCTTACTCTGTCTTTTCTGTCTTTCCTGCCATATTCCACAACGCTATAACTGTTGAAGTTTTAAATGTCCAGTGAGCAATTAATTTTCCGAGTGGACTGGATAGCAGAAAACACTGTCTGCACACATTGTACAGTGCATCTTAATCCTAGCATACCAACATTTTTCACCAATAGAAATTTGAATGGGTCTTCTAGATAATTAATTAAGATGTGATAAAAGGAATTAATACCATTATTTAAAATGAAGAAAATAGAAACTCTCTTTGCATAAAACAGAGAATTTTAGGGATATATTGGAATATATTTTAAAAACAATTTATGGATAGTTAGAAGTAACACCCGACTTAAAACCTTATTAGTTTTTCCAAAAAATATTGAGACCTATTTAGTCTGGTACTTCAGACACTCATGAAACAACTTACACCTACCAGTTCACCCACCGAATTACTAGAAAATTTGGAAACTTACGAGGCTCCCTGATCATCACCATCACTCTCGCTTCCTTCATACATGGTGTATGAGAATTATTGCGACAAAAATCAGAGACATGCTTCGTGTTATATTAAGAAAGATGATGCAATCTAATTGGCGGAGAAAGTTTTTATTTTCGAGAAAATCAGGTTAAATTGTTACTTCCTGGCGCGCGATTCAAACTGACGAACTTGCCGTATTAGCTATGACAAAGTGCTACCCACTGCCTGCTGTGCGTCAGAGGAGGGAAGGTGAAAGTGGGTGACAGAGATAATGCTCAGTGCGAATGCATAAGTTTCTCGTTCGTTTTGCATAGTCACTTTCCAGCCACAGCAGTGTACACTTAGTTCATTATTCTTTATACTTTATTTTCTTCCAGATCTACGGTATTTTCTACCTTAGTGATCTAATAATGGAGAAAAAAAATAGTGTCCAACCTAGGCAAGCTCTTTCAACTTAAACACCCCTAGTTAAAACAATAATAAAATAATAATAATAATACAACAAAACAATATAATAATTCGAGTCAAATGGTTCACGGGCGACTCTTTTCCGGAGACCCGATAGCCCTGTAATACGTGAACTGGATAAATTAACCTATAGTACGGTAAAATTAAATAACGGCAAATCGGCACATGGATGTTAAAGACCTCTATCTCTCTTCTGACTGGACTCGCGGACCTCGCACATTTCATAACTTATGCTATCCACACTCATTGACCTACTCTGGTTCGCTGATACAGCCAAAACATTACACCTCCTGCCGCGATAGTGTGCCGCAATCTCCTCGTTTTGCAGTTTCTGCATGACCTACTTCCTTGTTCCTTGTCATTACCTCACTCCACTCATTTGTCGTAATTTACATACAAGAGTGTACTCTTAGTTCTTCACAAATTTACTACTGTGCGAACCCCGTAATGAGCTTGTACCAAGAACGCAGGGAGATTCCCAGGTCGTTCGCGACACACCACACATACTGAACCGTGTCGTCTCAAAACTCACGAGTCTCAAAACTCACGAATTCCAGGAAGAGGATTAGTAAGAACAGGTTTCTCTTCCTGGGCCAGTCTCTCTCAAAACTCACGAGCAGGGCCAGTTCTTCTTTGAATGGATAAATGTCCACCCTATTAGTGATGGGATAGCGGAATACTTTTAATAATCGAATAACTTCAATCCGATTATTTAAATAATCGCACGAGTTTCAAATATCATTCAGTTATATGGCAAAGAATAATCACATGCGTCATGAGTTTTTTTTTTTTTTTTTTTGGTTTAAGTGTATCGGGTAGACATCTATTTATATAAGCGAATAGATGAACTCTTACTAAAAATAGAAATACGCCTTTTTTTTAGATAAATCTCTAAGTGTTGAAACTAAATGAGTGAATGAACTGTCTTGATCTTCAATAACTCTAAATAAAATTCCTTATTCAAGTAAATGCCGCCTCATGGCTGCATAATGGAACTAAGCCCCAGTACTACCAACTGACCACTTTCTGTTAACTAGCAGCAGGCCATATACGTACTTTAATTTTATGTCGTCCGGCTGCATGCATAAATTGTTAGCATGCTGGCATTTGGTCCAAGGGGTACAGGAGGTCCCGGGTTCGATTTCCGATCGGGTCGGAGATTTTAACTTTCATTAGTTAATTCCTACGGCTCGGGGACTGGGTGTTCAGCATTAGCCTTCATCTTAGGTAGGGCCTCATCCTCACAGATGTGCAGGTCGCCTATCCGGCGTCAACTCTAGAGACCTGCACCAGACCTTCCCGGAGGCACACGTCATTATTATTATTATTATTATTATTATTATTATTATTATTATTATTATTATTATTATTATTATTATTATACACTTTGGTCTCTTTCACACACCAGCCACTATTTCTCCCCTGTGGGTTGAGGTAGCAGAATAACATCCACAGTATCCCCTGCCTGTCCTAAGGGAAGCGTGAGTCACCACGCACCTCATCCTTCCTGTGGTCATCCCAGGCGCCTGCTGTCCGGAGTCGTGAATTTTGAGACTCATTAGAATGTTTACTTTAGCTATCAGTTTGTAGTCGTGAGTTTTGATACTATTTGTAACTAATTTTAGCCCGTGAGTTTTGAAACTCGTGAGTTTTGAGACGTAACCTACTGAACAGGGTCCATAGGTCTCTACTACACAGTTGTGAATTGTGCATCGAAGTAGGAAGAGGGCATACTGAACATCTACTGTAATCAAACCATTCGGCGTATTGTTTCCTGCGTTCAGTATTTCATTCCATTTACAATGTTGTGAGCGAAGGAATATACTGTACAATCGTGGGACGGCAGCGTTGCATCATCGAGCATGTTACATAATAAAGAACGTTATTGCGACCAGCAGATGGGAGGATAAGCCATTATCTCTGTCTCCACCATACACCCCACATCCCCTCCCTCCTCTTCTCTTTCCTGAAGCATGGCAGTGGCCTGCGCTCTGGCATAGTAAATACGGTGAGTTCATCAATTTGAATCGCCCACCCGGAAGTAAAAAAAGTAACCTCACATTCTCGAAAAGGAAAATTGTATCTGCCACTCCGATTGCACCACATAACAGGAAGAACAGCCATGATTTTTGTAGGTATATTTCTGGTTCAGGGGCTGCCTGGCCGAGGTGGTAAAGGCTTGCTCGGTTCGGCCGGAAGGACGTGGGTTCGAATCCCCGTCAGGAAGTCGTAAAATTTAAGAAACGAGATTTCCACTTCCGGAGGTGCACATGGCTCTGAGGTTCACTCAACAAGAACTGCACTCTCTACGCTTACTGCTAACCATGGTTGAGGAGTTTGTTGAAGCTGCTATGTCCTACTGTCAGAAGTCCTTCAAACTTACGAGCGTTGTACGAGGACTTGCTACTTCTTCCCTTTCAGAATGTTTCTGTTACAGTGTGAGGTCAAAGAATATCAGCGTAATATTATCCTAACCAGGTTCGTATGACTTCTATTAACTGATACTACGTTGGTAAGAACACAAAATGTTAGCCGCCCGGTGTATCCCTCCGTGCTCGCTTCTGTCTGACCGCGCACACTACCCCGGATACTCGGGAACAAAACAAGCATTCCCCTAGTCCAACTACGCAACACTGGGTAAAATTCCGGTAACTTTTCGCCTTCTCTCCCTGTACGTTTAAATTTCATGGCAGTCACTCCGAGAGATATTCGCATTTGACGAAATACCGCATCGTCTTGCATAAAGACAGTCTGTACTTTTAAGGTTAAAAATGTCATATTATTGGCCTGGATTTTACTCGTAAGTAACATAAATTTTTCGGTAAGGAAACCAAGTACAAGCACTGATAATTACGCCATTTTCCATTTTCCGGTAACGTTTCGCCTTCTCTCCCTGTACGTTTAAATTTCATGGCAGTCACTCCGAGAGATATTCGCATTTGACGAAATACCGCATCGTCTTGCATAAAGACAGTCTGTACTTTTAAGGTTAAAAATGTCATATTATTGGCCTGGATTTTACTCGTGAGTAACATAAATTTTTCGGTAAGGAAACCAAGTACAAGCACTGATAATTACGCCATTTTTCCCCTTAAAACTACCACCACTATCACCACCACCACCTAAAAGAGGGAAAGTAATATTACGTAGTTTTTTCTCGATATATATTTTTTTGTGTGAACATTTTCCTTTAATGCCCCAGTGAAGAATGTTGCCCGAAAATTGATTTCTCCATGAGTCAACTTCTCACAGTAAAGACATGTGGCATAAATCAGTCCACCATATCATATAGACTGAATGTCACGGGATCAAGTAGATGAACTTATCACGTAGTCCCATAGGATTAGATTTTTAAGGCATGTTGTCTTTAATGTACAGTATGTTGGGTAGGTCGTCCATGGGTGTCAAATAGAAAAACATGCACCAGGCGAGCCGGATGTCCTCGGACACTCCCGGCACTAAAAGCCACTCGATAAATAAAAATTACCTGCTTGGATGTGTTGTGAAATTTATAATATTTTATTACATTGTTATGTGTGAAGTAATGAACTTCATGTTAACTAATATATTAGCCATAAAATAAATAGAAAAGAAAGCAAAGTCATCTCCGTACAGACCATGAAGCCTCTCAGTGTCGTGGAAGGTAAAGGCTTCCACTATTCGTAACCTCGTCACTTGGTAGGGTCGAGTGGTTAGCTCTACGCCCGGCCACCTTTACGCCCAGGAATTGACCTGATACTACGAAGGGGGTACTATATTATTTTACACTTTATTTTTTTATACCCAAATCAAGTACATTACACATCATTTGTCACGTCCACCTTCTCAACATAATCTCCTGTATGCACTTTTGCCATCGATGTGTCAGTCTCTCCAAACCTTACCGATACATACACACAGCTGTACTAGACATGTCCACTGAATGTATCATCGCCCTGGCAACATATCACACACACAGGCATTACATTCATACATACAGATAACTAACACATACGGAGTAACTAACACACACACACACACATATATATATATATATATATACATACACACACACATACGAAGTTAAGCAACATCCGGCGCGGTCACCCACTGGTTGGATGACCAATACACAACTTCCTAAAATAATTAAACTAAAACCTACCCATCAGGCAATTCAACATATAAGAATATCTAAATTACATCATCAAAACACACTACAGATAACTAACACAAAAGGCCGACAGAGGAGTCTCGAAAGAGGCACCGGTATCGGCACAGCACAAACATCTATCTCTTCGAGATAGGTGAAACATACAGAGACCTAGGGTTTGTGGCTCATGGTAATGGAGCCATGTCTCATCACCAGTCACAAGCCTAGCCATGAAGTTGGCTGGACCTTGATCATGGCGTTACAAAAGTTCTCTGCACATGTCCACACACCTCTTTTCGTCTACAGACAAGAGTCTAGGCACCCACATGGATGACACCTTCCCCAACTATAAGTGGCCGTGCACGATCCGCTGCATGGTGTTTCGGCTAATTCCCGTTGCTGCCTCCATTTCCGTAAATATGATGCATTTGTTTCTTTGGATGGCCTGTTCAACCCGGGCAATGTTGGCTGGTGTTGACACTGTCACACTTCTTCCAGAACTGGTTCCCTTGTCCACCGGTATGCGCCCTTCCACCCAGTTGTAAACTGTTTTCCGCGGCGCATGTTCTCCACAGACTGCCACCGAACGCCGATGAATTTCTGCAGTGGTCACGCCTTCTTTCCACAGGAACCAAGTCGTATAGCGCTGTCCCTGACGGTTGCTTTCCATGTTGTCTGCTCCTACGCTGACCGAGCTCGATAGCTGCAGTCGCTTAAGTGCGGGCAGTATCCAGTAATCGGGAGATAGTGGGTTCGAGCCCCACTGTCGACAGTCCTGAAGATGGTTTTCCGTGGTTTCCCATTTTCACATCAGGCAAATGCTGGGGCTGTACCTTAATTAAGGCCACGGCTGCTTCCTTCCCATTCCTAAGCCTTTCCTATCCCATCGTCGCCATAAGACATATCTGTGTCGGTGCGACCTAAAGCAAATAGCTAGCTCCTACGCTGACAGTGTTTTCATGAAATAGCTGTGACGAGTGTATTAATTGGCACGCCTGCGTGTGCTGCTACCAAACGGTGGAACAAGACACTATTTACACGTCACCACCATCAAAAGTGAAATGTGAACTATACTCGGACGTACAAAAAATAAAGTGTAAAACAATATAGTACGCCCTGCGTAACTTTTGTGTAGGTTGAGTGATTGTCAGAGCTACGTACACCTCTGGAGGTGGAAATCTCGTTTCTTAAATTTTTGGACTTCCTGACGGCGAATCGAACCCATGCCCTTCCGATTGAACTGAACACACCTTACCGTACTCGCGAGGTATCACCTACAGTACTAATATACTAGAGTAGAACGCAGCCCGGAAGGCGGTTTCGTTGCGCAGAGAGAGACAGAAGTATGAGGTGCGGTGATGCCAATGTGGCTACTCATAACAGCATGTATGCGTAAACATTTTTTCATCCAGTTATATCTTTAATTCCAAAGCGATGACCTGTATTTTTTGGGCTTAAAAGTTTCCTGAAAATCCAAATTAATTTTTAACATCAAACTCCGAGAAAGTGTTGAGGGTAATTTTCGAGATATTAAAGAAGTTAAATGGAAATTGAGAGAAATGAAGGGGAAGTGCAGAGATCATAACAGCATTAATGTGTAAACATGTTTTCATCCAGTTATATCTTGAATTCCAAAGCGATGACCTATATTTTTCGTGGGCTTAAACGTTTCCTAAAAGTCCAAATTAATTTTTAACACCAAACCCCGCGAAGGTGTTGAGGAAAATTTTCGATATATTAAGGAAGGTAAATGTAAGGTGAGAGAAATGAAAGGCGAAGGGCAGAGAGCATAACAACATGAATGTGTAAACATTTTTTCATCCAATTATATCTTGAATTCCAAAGCGATGACCTATATTTTTTGTGGGCTTAAAAGTTTCGTGAAAGTCCAAATTAATTTTTAACATCAAACCCCGAGAAACTGTTGAGTGAAATGTTTGAGATATTAAAGAAGTTAAATGGAAGTTGAGAGAAATGAAGGCGAAGTGCAGAGAGCAAAACAGCATGAATGTGTAAACATTTTTTCTTCCAGTTATATCTTGAATTCCAAAGCGATGACCTATATTTTTGTGGGCTTAAACGTTTTCTAAAAGTCCAAATTAATTTTTAACATCAAACCCCGCGAAAGTGTTGAGGGAAATTTTCGAGATATTAAGGAAGGTAAATGGACGGTCTAGTTTCAATGCCGTAGGATATTCGCCGTTTTTATACATATCAAATATTGTTGTACGCAGAACATTTTTAATGAAATCATCGAGGACCGTCACTGGCTTCTTCCTCTAAGGGTTCTTCTCTGGCGACATGAACACCGCATTATTTTTATTTCCGAAGCTTGTTTTATCCTCTGTACTGTTTGCAAGCCGATACCACACGCGAGTGCTGTCTTCTTTTGAAGCGTGGCAACATGGCGTTCCTCACCTTCTCCGCCTATGAACGCCTGCTGCTGCATGCTTACCAATTACAAATACACTTTAAATACTATTTCCCTCACCTGTCGACGGAATACTTGTCTTTTTGCTCTTTCTGGATCTATCGTACACACGCAAATAGTTCCCTAAATTCGTTGATTATGATATTTACAAATAAAACCCGAAACATTCACTCGTGACCAGCACAAACAGGCACCTCTTACTGAAATGATTCTATTGGCTCAGCGGAAAACACGTCATACTACAAAGCGTGCGAATGTTACTGCACAACCCTCTTCAAACCGCCTTCCGGGCTGCGTTCTACTCTAGGGTGGTATTGTGAATGATGTGAGTCTCCGTGGTTCAGGTGGCAGCACGCCGGCCTCTCACCGCTGGGATGCGCTGTTCAAAGCTCGATCACTCCATGTGAGGTTTGTGCTGGATAAAGTGGAGGCGAGACAGGTTTTTCTCCGGGTACTTCGGTTTTCCCCGTCATTTTTCATTCCAACAACACTCTACTACCGAGCAAGTGGCCGTGCGGTTATGGTTGCGCAACTGTGAGCTTGCATTCGAGAGATAGTGGGTTCGAACTACATGGTCGGCAGCCCTGAATACGGTTTTCCGTTGTTTCCCATTTTCACACCAGGTAAATGCTGGGTCTATTCCTTAATTAAGGTCGCGGCCGCTTCTTTCCCTCTCCTAGTCCCTTCCTATCCCATCGTCACCATAAGACCTACCTGTGTCGATGCGACGTAAAGCAGATTGTAAACAAAACTCTCCAATGACATTTCATTTCATTTCGTTTCATCTGTCAGTCATTAATCATTGCCCCAGAGGAGAGACACAGGCTTCGGCAGCCGGTACAATTTCCTTCCTGCCCGCTAGAAGGAGGCTTCATTCATTTCATTCCTGACCCGGTCGAATGACTGGAACAGGCTGTGAAATTTCATTTTCATTGTGAATGATTTTCGACGAATGTGTCCACGTCTCTGGATCTTACACGGTCTCGGTTTCGATTACCAGTTCATCCTAGAATGTTAATCCTGGACTGAGGGACTGGAATGGGAATGAGGAGTGGCCACGACTGATCCGTGGTCCGACAGCTCTGCACTCCGACCGGCCGATCGAGCAGAGGACGGGTGTTTACGGCTGTACCGTGGCTCTACGCCTCTGTATTCGGGAGACGGATACTGGTTGGTCCCCACCGTCGGCTGTCCTGAGAATGGTTTTCCATGGTTTTCCATTCCCCTGTACAAAGGCGAATGCCAGAACAGCTCATAGCATAGGCCACGGCCGCCAACCTTCTCACCTTTTCCGCACATCTCCTTCTCCGATACCGGGCTAGTTGGCCGTGCGGTTAGAGGCACGTGGCTGTGAGCTTGTATTCGGGAGATAGTGGGTTCAAATCCCACTGTCGACAGCCCTGAAGATGGTTTTCCGTGGTTTCCCTTTTTCACATCAGTCAAAATGCTGGGGCTGTACCTTAATTAAGGCCACGGCCACTTCCTTCCAACTTCTAAGCCTTTCCTATCCCATCGTCACCATAAGACCTATCTGTGTCGGTGCGACATAAAGCCACTAGCAAAAAAAACCTTCTGCGATACAAATCCCCTGGCCTGAGAGACGTCGTCACCATCTACGAGGCCCGTCTTTCCCTTCAGGTGAGGACTGAAATAATTTAGTAGTAGATGGGTTGAAATGAGGTTCACTTAGCCTTAGTGAGATAAATGCGAATCTGACTCATACGAGAACCAGCGGACCCGGTCAAGAAAGTCATGGAATGCAGTTGAGGATGCCGTCATGCTGACAGAATGTCACTTGGTCTGGCTTCTTGGCTGAATGATCAGGGTAGTGAACTTCGTTTCTGAGGGCTCTGGGTTCGATTCCTGGACGGGCCGAGGATCTTAGCCACGTCTGGTTATTTATTCTGGTTTGGTGGCTGGGTGTTTGTATACGCCATGTCTTCATTTACACACACAGCCGAGCTGAGTAGCTCAGACAGAAGAGCGTTGGGGGGATAAAATGTCGGCACCTCGAAGTCATCACATCACATCACACTACCAACTACCACAGAATCACGCAGCAGTAAATACATTCCTCCTTATAGCATAAGCACCCGTTGTTCAGTGGACCGCAAGTAATTGGGAAAAGCGCCGCCGTCTCGATGCTCTTATACTGCCTGCTCTATGCCACTAGTTTAACAAAGGAAGGTGCGAATACCAATATTTCTTCAAGTCGCCGTAAGAGTGCAGTAGTAGACGCACAATCTTCGCGGTCAGTGTGGGCGTAGTATTGTGTAATTGATGCATGTATGTGCACGAAAAGCCGAGTTATTTCGTGCAGTGAGTAAAGGTGCCTGTTCACTTTCGTTTGTACAAGTACATAATATTTTGTATAGAACTGTGAAATGAATTAGCCGTGTTATGCTTATAGATATTTTAAAAGTTCTTTTAAAATGTACTTGTTTTCC
Organism: Anabrus simplex; assembly: GCF_040414725.1. NCBI lineage: Eukaryota > Metazoa > Arthropoda > Insecta > Orthoptera > Tettigoniidae > Anabrus > Anabrus simplex. Next base: position 387,643,590 of record NC_090268.1, read on the forward strand.
TCTGTTCAACTGTTGTATACCATTTGGAAATCTCGACAAGATGGTTCGCAGCGAGAAGAGATAAGGTTCCATAAAATACCGTCTAGAAGGAATTTCACCGGGCGAGTTGGCCGTGCGGTTAGGAGCGCGCAGCTGTGAGCTCGCACCCGGGAGATAGTGGATTCAAATACCATTGTCGGCAGTCCTGAATATGGTTTTCCGTGGTTCCTCATTTTCACACCGGAAAAATGCTGGAGCTGTACCTTAATTAAGGCCACGGCCGCTTCCTTCCCATTCGTAGGTCTTTCCCGTCCCGTCGTCGCCATAAGACCTCTCTGTGTCGGTGCGACGTAAAGCAAAATAGCAACAAAAAAAAAGAAGGAATTTAGGAGAAAAGTGGCTGTCGGCTATATCTACGCAAAGTTATAATAAAGGAAATACCGGTAGTTTGATATCCTCAGATTATTCTCGCATCTAGCCTTTACACCTTATTTCAGAAGGTGGAGGGTAATGGATTCCTTGGGATAAGAATTGTGACGTACAATCACAAAACAAACGTCTTCATGTTTAGACCTTTTGGACAACCTCAAATATCCAAACGATAATGTCCTAATCAGTCTAATTAGTGGCCAATTGGTTCGTGTTGTTGAAGAGAGGATGGAGTGTGATATTTTACATCAGCAGCATCTCACTGCCTAGAGCTTCGACACCACTAAATGGAACTGATTATGTATAAGGTCAGAGGAGGACTTTCATATTCAAAACCTTGTTTTGTTGCTCTGATGAGGCATCTGCAGGAGTTTGTTGAAGCTGCTGTGTCCTACTGTCAGAAGTGCTTCAGACTTCTGCGTTATACGAGGACTTGCTACTTCTTCCCTTTCAGAATATTTCTGTTACAGTGTGAAGTCAAAGAATATCAGCGTAATATTATCCTAACCAAGTTAGTAAGACCTCTATTAACTGATATTGCGTTGGCAAGAACACAAAATGTTATCCGCCCGGTCCATCCCTCCAAGCTTCGTCCAGGAAAATCTTTAAATTGTGACATGAAGAGGCACAGGCAATATCACCGATATTTAATATTATTGGTGTAATTTACGAGCTTCAGTGAACATATGACTATAATGCATGGTGCTTTTTAGAATGAGTCATAATAACGCGATAAGAACATTGTGCGTCTATGCCTGCCATCTAGCGGAGTATTTCTGTCACAGCCTATTCGCAAAAAGCCTCGCATAGAGCAGGCAGTATAGCAGGATCGAGACGGCGGTGGGGAAAAGGAAAGAGAAGAATTAGGGGAAGAAGAATATGTGTCATATTGACTTGTTGTGCGTGAACATTATTGCATAATGTTTGAAATTAGCTGTGGCTGAAGTTACAGCCTCTCAACTTCACATTCTTTGTTGTTCCAAAGCACGTGTCATAGCAGGTGTCTTTGCGCAAGTAGTAAACTTATCCTAAAGGAGCAATTAGCAACGTCACTGAAAAGGCGGCATTGACTGTGTTTGTACCACCACTTAATGAAGTAAGTTAAGAATAAAAGTGGAAAGTTAGAGATCAACATAGTATTCCTCTCACTACTACGGAGAAGGGAGCGGGGATAGTAACTTATAGAAGTGAGATTCTCGCGCCTCTAATTACTGATGGTTTTGTGTTAACAACATGTCGCGACATCCCGTTAGCGGCAACATTAGAGAAAAACTCTTTTCAAGAGTCCTAATGACCCCAATTATAACTATGACGTCGGTATAAGTAGGACACCTCGTGGTGCTTTCCAGCGCCTTCATAGAAGTATCTGGAGAGATTAATAGTTTCTCTTCGTAGGAGATAACAAATAGCTGCAAAGAAAGTGTAGAAAAGATTATGTTACAAATATGTGCGATAATCATCATTATTAATCTATTTACTAATTTCTGAGTGTCGTGCCCTCACTGGTTTCGACTTTGCTGGTCAGATCTCTACTGTAGCTTCGCCGTCCCGGATGTTCTTCGGTTTTCCTCAGTGCACATTGGAAAAATAAACTGGTGATAGTCTTCACTTGTCCTATCCATCTAGCTGCAGTCCTTCCCCGTGGTGAACTGCCCTCAACCTTCCCTTCCATGGTTAACTCCTCTAGACTTCCTGCAGGTGTCCAAAGAAATGAAGTAGTCTTTCGTTGATACGAGAAGAAAGGCGTTTTAAAACCATCAGCTCCTGAAGTACGGACGCATTAGTTCTTCTTGCCGTCCAAGGTGCACGTAGCATTCTACGCCAACACCACATTTCAACAGCATCGATGTGATTTCTGCCCGGAGCCTCTACGGTACAGGTCTCACGGTCATATTACAGTATAGAGGATACAAGCGTGTCTACAAGAGGAATAATAATAATAATAATAATAATAATAATAATAATAATAATAATAATAATAATAATAATAATAATAATAATAATAATAATTGCAATAATAATAATAATAATAATAATAATAATAATAATAATAATAATAATAATAATAATAATGCCGGGCTGAGTGGCTCAGACGGTTGAGGCGCTGGCCTTCTGACCGAAACTTAGCAGGTTCTATCCTGGCTCAGTCCAGTGGTATTTGAAGGTAGATTTACTGGCAGGTAAAAATAACTCTTGCGGGACTAAATTCCGGCACCTCGGCGTCTCCGAAAACTGTAAAAGTAGTTAGTGGGACGTAAAGCCAATAACATGAGATAATAATAATAATAATAATAATAATAATAATAATAATAATAATAATAATAATAATAATAATAATAATAATAATAATAATAATAATAATAATAATAATAATAATAATAATAATAATATAGGCCTACCAAGATTGCGGGTTCGATCATGCCTGGTGCTGATGCTACAAGGGGTGGTTAATTACAACCCCGTGTCGTTTCATCCGTCATGTTAAAATACGTAATTATAGTCTAATAATACTCTTCTTCTACTCCTACAACCGCTTTTCTCATATCAGTGCGGTTGTGGATGCGAACTGTGTAGCACATGTCGATTTGACCCTTTTTACGACCGGATGCCCTTCTTGACGCCAACTCTAAATGGAGGGATGTAATCACTACTGCGTGTTTCTGTGATGGTTGGTAGTGTGGTTTATTATCTGAATATGAAGAGGAAAGTGTTGGTACAAGCACAAACACCCAGTCCCCGGGTCAGAAGAATTAATCAGATGCGATTAAAATCCTCTACCCGGCCAGGAATCGACCACGCAAGCCTCTCAACCGAAGGCTTCACCGCTCACCATTCAGTCAGTGAGTTGGAATAATAGTATAATAATAATAATTGTTACGGAGTTTTCCGTGGTAGTTAGAGGTGAAAGAAGGTGCTGGGGGGAACAGGTCTCAACTTACGAAATTAAAGTTAAGATAAAATTTAACAAGGTTATATTTTCTTTTTAAGATCAAGAAATAACAAATATAACAGGTACTCAGTAGCCTAGCAACAAATCGAGAATGTACAATTACAGTGTTACAGGATTTGGGCTCCGAGAGCCAGACACATAATTCTTGAGCAATGAGCCCAACTTTACTTATACATAAGGTTTAACAAAGGGGCAGAAAACCCCAATCATGCCCAGGAGCACTTGCTCCCTATTACTCAGAAAAGCCTGCTCGAGGCACACAGAAACCAAATTTCAAAAAGAGCAATCCGCTCTCAAAGTTCCAGCCTATAAAAGGCCACACCAAACTCCACCTTCAAGTTGTCCTCTAAGGACATAAACACAGGGGTAAAAATACCCAACCTACTGAGGCCTATTCATTAAAGAAACAGGAAAATTACATGGCCTCCAAAATACCAACTTAAAAGGAGGCATCCTTGCACTCCTAATACACTTTATTAAAACCTAATTTGGCCCTAGGCCGCTTATGCAAGGGCTAATCCCATACTAAAGAGGTGACTTATATAAGGAAACGATTTACATTACATTAGAAGGGATGAAACGGTAGTGAAAATAAGTTCACCTCAAAGCAATATGAATGGGAGCTCGAGAGGGTTAAGCACTCTCTATCCCCATATGTAGTTACAGAGGCAGAATTTAAATCAAGAGTCTTTTACATTTTAAAGGAAAGTTACATGATAAAAGTTTCGAACCCGCCCCGAGGGTTAAACTGCTGAGCTGGCAAGAAAATAAGTTATAAAACGGCCATTACCTGTTGGTTGAACTGCTGCCCGAAGAAAGAGGCGCTTCCCGCCCCCTGCTACATACTTTACACTTTGAGAGATGTTACTGAAGTGGGGCAGAGACCCGAAAATCAGCAGTTTATATACCCTCGCGGAACATTCGAGACCTTTCATGAATGAGAACACCCGCCCGCAAGCCTTTTATTGGACGACCAAAAGATTACATGTCAGAATTGAAGAAGAAAACCGGGATTGGTGGAAAATTAATTACATAAATTTATGATTGGCCAATTTCAAAACTGGCAGAAAGAAAGGGTTAACGTTGCCAACTTAAACACAAGCTGAAAGAAATTTAATAAGGAACAAACTTATTCATACTAAAATTCTTCAAAAAAAGTTCTTTCACTTCGCACTAGGGTGCACCGTTGTATTTCTTCAGTAGTGCCATCTAGAAGAGAATGTTCACACTTCTCACTACAGAGAAAACAAAACTAAATCGAAAAAGACACAGTTCAGAACTCTTCAAAATTTACAGATAGCGACATCTTCTGAGAAACTTGAGAATTAGCACTGTAGTTAAAGTTCAGGCTTCCTCCAGTAGAGGAGTTTCAACTGGCGCAAAGTTTGAATTAGCGGCGCGGGGGTGTACCGCCCGGTACAATAATAATAATAATAATAATAATAATAATAATAATAATAATAATAATAATAATAATAATAATAATAATAATAATAATAATAATAATACGGCTCCCTGGCTGAATGGTCGACGTACTGGTCTTTGGCTAAAAAGGGCCTCGGGTTCGATTACCTCTGGGCTGAAAATTTTAACTGCATATAGTTAATTTCTACTGTTTGGGGACTGGGTGTTTGTATTTGTCCCAACACATTTTTCTTCATATTCACATAACACACCATACTACCCACCACGACAGAAACATGAAATAGTGACTATATCCCTCCATATAGGGTTGGCGTCAGGAAGGGCATCCGGCCGTGAAACCAAGTCAGAACTACATGTGAGCGACATAGTGTGACCTTATCGGTCATGTACATATTTATTTATTAATTATTTGGCAGTGAAAAACCTTTGTAAAGCTCCCTCGTACTTGTTACAAAAAGTTGCATTAGGTTGCACATGCTTACACAACCTTTGTAACCTGCTAAACACTACTCCGTCTTAACTAAAAGGATACACAGATAGAGAGAGAGGGAAGAAAATCTCAAGCCAGAAAAATCGATAATGATACCGTCACCCGTTGAAAAAATGGCCGAACACGATGTTGCCAGCTCGCGAATCGCATTATTATGATGAGATTTCGAGACATGCATAATATTTAATATGGGAAACCTCGGGATGTTATATGATTTAATTATAGACATCTGCCAAAATTCTAATTCTTTATAATATATTAACGTGTGGAAGAATACGCAATCGTTGCATTATATAACACGCTAAGCGTCCCTTGTACGCAGCACCCTCATGGAAGACATTGTTGGGGCATTATTTTGATAATTAATTTTAAATAAATGGCCGAACATTTCAGGTTCCGCACATAACCAGACTACTTAAGAATCTGAGTCACACGTTTGAGTGTATTACCGATGTCATACGACACGTGGAACTATTAATTAAAAAAAGTAGTGGGGACTATCCATTGTCTCTTGCATGGAAGGGGGAAAGTTTATAAAAGGAATCAGATGATGACAACAGTATCCACTTCACGCGAAGGATCCAAAGCAGAACCACGGTTTGATGGTGTTCTGATCTATTTAGTGTTTCAGACTGTAAATGTACAGTTTATATCTTCGAGAATATTGTAATTGTCTACAAACAATAGTATTTAAAAACAGGTTGAAGTTATGTGATCGCAAGAACGGTATAGTTGTAACTTTTTAAGTCATGCAACAAGTATTAATTTCATTATAGTGCTATTAATTGTATTTTTTGTGTTAAAGTGACGCAACAAGTCTTAATCTCATAAAAACTGTTATAAGTGTAGAAGATAACCATTGGATTATGAACGTGCTCAGCGGGAGTAGCAACGGACATGAACCCATGACCAACGTCAACACCATGGAAGCTTAAAAGGAAAGAATGAGGGTCTTACCCGGGACCCGAACCTTGGATTGTTACGACATGATGATAAGTACTAAAATGAAATAATTTTTTAATAAATGCGCGGTTATTCATTATGCAGATCACGTAAATTAGGTTAGACATGTAAATTGCATGTATTTTTTTTAATTAGAAAGAGAACTTGTGAGTGGTCTTCATATTAATTTATGTTCATTTCATGGAATTTATAGTCTACTCCATGGGCTTAAATATATATATAATTAACGTAATGCATGTATTTGACGTGATGATAAAATATTAGTTAGTCAGAGTGCTTAGATTAGGTAAATGTAATAGATAGTGGATTTGTTTTTGGCACTGAGCCAAGCCGTAATTTTGTATAATTTATTTACGTGATATCCAAGCTTATTATCATAATGCATGGTGATTATGCTTGTAAAAATGGATTATCGACTGTTAACATTAGGATAGCAAGGCACTCTTATTTTCATGTAATTCGCATGATGATATATTTGTAGATGGCTGTATTAATTATATGCGTAACTTGTGACATGCCTAGACATCGAACAGACGCCTTCCTATTGAGATTAGCGTTTTCCTTTAATGTCGAATAATTTCCCTTTCTAGATATGAGAATAACATTATGGATATGTTTAAAATCCATATTTGATTTTATTGATTTGATTTTAAAATGTAGGAAAAACCTAGGCTGTATTCTGTAATCGGATGGAATCGAAGCCGGTCATTCTGAGTTGATGGATGTGAATATAAGAAAATGAACACTGGATTGATATTGTATTATAGAATTATGGCAGGGCAGTGAATTTATAAGCCAGTGGAGCTTTGGAAATATGATATGAGAATATATAATGAAATAAGATTATTTAACAAATATGTGTTCCAAGGGAAAAGATTTGCTTTCACCTTGAGATGTTGAAAGGATATTTCTGCCACACTGGGCCATTATTTGCCAGGGCTTTGACGTCCAGAGATTTACGATGAGGGGAGAGTGAAGAAGGCTTGCCCCTTTTGAAGGATTACTGTATGCTGTATTGTTCGAGCTATTCCACTTAGAATGAAGGCCGTGCGACACCGATTATTGTTTAAAGGGTTCTTTGATTTTTCATGTATGATCTTATAATAATATTTAACTAACTGGAACGCCAGTATTATCATTTATTTGTTGACCATATGATTAATTAAGAAAGGCAGTTTTTTTAGTCCCGATTGTCGATGCTATCTTGGATATCATCGGTTCGAGTTCTGAGGCAACCATGGATTTTTGTTGTCACATTTTTTTATATACAGCCAATTGCATGTGTATATTGTTATTGATTATTTTCATATTGTGTACATATTTTCCTTTTTATACATTCTTTTAGTCGTGTTTCACTCTTTATGTGGTTGACAAATCGAGTTTTATTTTCGTAATTTTTGTCATTGGATTCATTGGGATGTGGGTTCGATTTCTGGACCCGACATCAGTCATTTTATTTTGATTAGGATTATATCGACTAGCATTCATTTATTCTTTGTTTATTTTTGTAATATAATTAATTTAGCTAGGTGACCACTTCAAGTTATCTTCAATTTAATTTGTTGTATAAATAATTGCTTCTTCTGATAGTGAAGAAAGTTATTAATGATAACCGTCGCATTTATAACGATATTTCTGACTTTAAAAAAAATGTATGTTATGCAAATTATAATGTAATATTTATCATCATGTCGGGAAGAAGAAAGAGGTAAAGGAGAAATAAATTTTTTTGACACTTTACAATTTGTATTTAGTCCGTTGGACATTGCATATTCAACATTAATATACTATAAATATTCAGGATCAACCTTTAATTAATTTGATTTATCAAGGCTCAATAAATAGGTATTTAAATTTTTGTCTGCCTGTCATTTTGCCGAATAACATTGTATCCCAGGTTTCCTTCCGTTCATTTATGCCTTTAAGTTAGTTATGTGTTATTTTCTTTGATCTTCTGCCGCGAACGCACCATAGCCTTGGGAGGTCGGTGGTTTGATTCTTTGGAACGGAAGGGTGCAGTAGACCCTTGCACGGTCGGAAGAGCATTTGCTCACCCATCATTCTGAATTTTGTTTGTTCCTTCCTGATGAGGTGGCATTTGACTCTAGACTAAAAAGGTCCCTTTCCATCAGGCGCTTTGGCGTATAGTGCTATATGGCGGTATCCCGATTTTTTTTAGGGATTATCATGCAGTCATTTGGTTCTATGCGGCAAATGGCATGGGGTGGAAAGGTAGCAATAGTTCGTACCCGTGATCCCACCAGTGTGGGGAAAGAGGAATAAAAATAGTAATCTATGGATTATAAAACCAAGTGAACCTATTTGTATACCGGTATTTGTTTGTGTACTGAATTATTTAGTTGTTTCTACACGTGGAAAAAGTTGCGAATTTCGAACAAATTTGGAGTGTACGTGCCTCCTACTGCCATTTTTTGATGTGTGCAGTTCTTTAGAATCTGTCTCTTGTCACCGGCCAAAGCATTTTTTTTTTTTTTTCAATTTGTTTTACGTCACACCGACACAGATAGGTCTGATAGTGACGATGGGAGAGGAGAGGTCTAGGAGTATGAAGGAAGCGATCGTGGCCTTAATGAAGGTACAGCCCCAGCATTTGCCTGGTAAAAATGAAATGGCGTATGGCTTTTAGTGCCGGGAGTGTCCGAGGACAAGTTCGGCTCGATAGGTGCAGTCGCTTAAGTGCGGCTAGTATCCAGTAATCGGGAGATAGCGGGTTCGAGCCCCACTGTCGGCAGTCCTGAAGATGGTTTTCCGTGGTTTCCCATTTTCACACCAGGCAAATGTCGGGGGCTGTAACTTAATTAAGGCCACGGCCGCTTCCTTCCACTTCCTAGGCCTTTCCTATCCCATCGTCGCCATAAGACCTATCTGTGTCGGTGCGACGTAAAGCAAATAGCAAAAAAAAAAAAAAAATGCCAGGGTCGTCGGTTGAATGAGATCTGCCATAGACAGCGTAAGAAGAGGTATTTTAGTGCACAGTGCAAAGAAGGGAGGCACACTGACAAGCTTGTTTGGACGTCACCTCAGCTCTAGTGTACTGGATTTGTTACCAGTCGTGAGTCGAGTGCCCCTAGCTTTATAGGAGGCAGGGTTGCCATGATTTAAACAAGCATAAATTAAATATTGGACATTGGTGGATAAACTTCTAAAATGCTTAAATTTTTTGATGAGTGTATTACTACTACTACTACTACTACTACTACTACTACTACTACTACTACTACTACTACTACTAAATGTTTTCATTCCTCCGCTGAAGGGGAGGCGGGCCTTCTAGACGTTGACGCCGTCTCTCAGGCCAGGAGATTTGTAACGGAGAAGGAGATGTGCGGAGAAGGTGAGGGAGTTGGCGGCCGTGGCCTCTACTAGGAACTGTGCCGGTATTCGCCTTAGTACAAGAGAATGGAAAACCATTCTCAGGACAGCCGACAGTAGGGTATAGCCCTTCTCCGCCTCTCGAATATAGAGGCATAGATCCACGTAGAGCCGTAGGCACTCCTCCCCTGGTCGGTTGGCCGGTCGGAATGAAGAGCCATCGCACCATGGACCAGCCATGGTCACTTGTAGGCCGAAGCCTACCCTGCAGCCACTGACGTACGAGTTTACTACAGACATACCATTGAAGAGTACAGAATTACAGCATATTGAGGTGACATTATGGACTTCTATGTGTTATGAGCAGAAGTGGTTGAATGGATCGAGAATCTAACTTTTAATATTTAAGCTTTCCTTTCTTGTTATAATGGTAATGCAGTGAATAAAATGTGTAGCCATACACTAAATAAATAAATACTACTGCCAACATGCAATGTAGAAGATGACTGGAAGATGTACGAGCTGCTATCATACCTCTCTACGGCATAAGGAGCAATCCACAATGCCATCCAACAGTTAGAAAATTACTGGAAAAGAGATGAAGTTTCTACTTCAGGATCCAGTGTTAATTAACTATACATAGGAAGAATATCCACTTACCTACTTTCTTACAATTTTTACTTGAACAAATATTCTTGTTTTACACGTGCGTTATTATATTTCAAATGAATGAGAGGGAGAGAGAGAGTTCCGTTTTTAGATAATTGTGACCTTAAGCTCTGACTGTAAGTCACTAATGAGCTGTTTACACCACGTGCGGTATGACAGGCAAATATAAATTAAAAAACTCAGTTCTTACATTAACTGCAGTATTGTATCATACTTTCTTCAAGTTCCTCTATTGATGTCTTTCAATTTTATAGGTCACGTTAAAGGAAAAAGTATCCTGAGAACATCAGGCTATGCGAAGCGGAGACCATTTCTGAACAGCTGTGTGGGTGTCCTTGCGTAACTAGTTAGATCTGCATCTCCTTTCCACCTTGCTAATTAAAATGTGTTTTCTAGAGATCCTCCTAACGTAATTGACTCATGTTAAATTCATATATGATTATGATTCAAGACATTTTGTTTATTTCTTCGTTACATTTATTGTTTACTTAAAAAATCCACAGCCTGCTTCCGGTTTCAACAGGGTCAGTAATGGAATGCATGAAGTCCCCATCTAGCTGCGAGGATAGGAACTGTGACAGCTGCCGAAGCCTGTCGCACTCCTTAGGGCAATGAATGACTGACCGATTAAATGAAGTGATATTGGAGAGTACCCCGAGGAAAACATGTCCCCCCTCCGCTTCGTTCAGCACAAATCTCACATGGAGTGACCGGGTCTTGAACCAAGGAACCCAGCGGTGAGAGGCCAGCGCGATGCCACCTGAGCCACGGAGGCTTTTTGTTCAGTTATATAATTAAAAATAACTCATTTATTTAAACAACACAGTTATTTATTACTTATTTTGATACTGAATATAATTTTAACTGGTTTAACAGGTGAGGTAAAATATTAATGTATTAGTATTTCTAATATACACATATTTTCAATAATTGACTAACATTTAATTTAACAAAATAATTATCAATCTTCTAGTCTTCGTTAGACTATTTTGTACTTTGAAGACAACTCGGACTCGGCCGCAAAATAGGTTGAAGTATTACAAAATGTGGCTGCCAATTCTGCACTAAGGATTTCCTTTGAAAAATCTGCATACATGGACTAGGACAAAGCAGAGTTAAGGAACAGAACTGTAACAATAGACATGATAGCTTTCTCGTGGACAGTCGAGAATTCTTCTGAGCACGCAGAGCACAGTTTTCTGCAAAATGTTAAGAATTTCACCTTATTTTCTTGACATGGCACAAGCCCAAAAGCCTATACAATATCATGTCTATGAGTACGGGCAAGTCTACAAGTATCATGGCAAAGAACTGTAACTAAATTAGAGAAAATTCACTGTGTTCATAAATGTCTCGCTCACAATGGAAATGAACAAGGGGTACTAAAAGGGTGAAGATGATGGAGATGACTTTCAGACTACGTTGTGGAACTTACAGATCCAAGTCGATCTCCATTCAAGCCAAATTAAAGTATTATTGTACGGTGGTTAGAACAGAGAGCCTCTATACAGCGGATACTTTGTCAAGGGGAATGAATCCAGTCATTAATACAGTTTTCTTAGAGAAATTTCGATCCATAGACGTCACAAAAGACACCCTGTATTTACAGTGCCGATCACCATACTCTGATTTCGAACTTCGAGATGGGCACTCTATCCAACTTACATACCAAAACGAACGAAGCCTCGAAACATGAAGACATAACCAGTATCTGGATATTTTAAAGTCCCAGCTGTAACGGTTCAAATCCCGTTACAAGGTGATATCTGTATAAGATCTGCGGCCGTGAAAGCCTTTTTTGATATTGTATTTTTATTATTATTATTTCATATGTGACATTATTATTATTATTATTATTATTATTATTATTATTTCCATAGTATTATTATTTTATTTGTGAGATTACTTTTATTGTAATCTAATTATTATTCAATTCGATTCTGCAATGCTTGTCGCTTGCATGATTGTAGTTAAATGTATGTATATATACATGTGTGTAGAATAACACTCAAGACATGCACAATAAGAATTGCTGGATATCAGATGTTGGATATGACATTGCTAAATTGTGCAATACTGCTGGCGTTACTGCCAAGTCATTGCTACGTCATCGTGCTCATTTAGCGGTGCGCTCACTGATGGGAGAGAGCAACTGGCCGCTCCGGGCTATTTCACCATTGTATGTAATATCTGTCGCGAGGTGGGAGTAAATTATAGTTATTTCTGGAGGTTACGTAGGTGCGTCAACCTAACGCCTATATAAGGTGGCTGCATATTGTAGCGTCAGTCATTATTCTACTGGAAGGAGAGCACAGTTGGCCATTTAGTGAACGAGATAGAGTAGCCTCAGTCAGTCAACGGGAGTCATTAGTAAAACGGAAGGTGAAGAGAGAAGAAGTGGATGGTGAACAGTGATGGAGTCATAGAAGGACACACTTGCAATGAAGTCATACCAAGAAGTCATATAATATGGAGAAGAAGCAGTCACATGGATACATCTCCAAATTAGGCGTGACACATCTACAGTAAACACCAGATCTAAGGAATACGTCGTAATTACACTCAAAGTGTTGAAGGTACAGTCAAGTGAAACAGTGAGGAATATATTTCGTATAAATTGTTAAATGTCCGGTCAAGAAGAATTCAAATTCATGCCTAGTTTCTTTCAGTTGCAATGTCATAATTTCATGTTCTCATCTGTTTTATCTCAACAAGACTTACTCACTTTTATTGAAATTATTTCAAGAATATATTATGTTCTATAAAATTAATCTTTCGTTTCATTTTCAGAGTAGAATCACTTAACCCCTAATTTAATGGGGAAACCTAAAGCTAATCACCTTTTCCCAGAAATTTTATGGTATGTTGTCAAAAGTAAGCTACCCCACACCCTAGAGATAGTCAAGATTCACATTCTATTATTGCTGCACTGAGTGGTAGCTGGCGCCCATCAAATAACGTATGTGTAAGTAAGCAGGTAAGAAGTAAGTGTGAATACAAGGTTCGACTATTTTGTATTTTATTTAATGAATATTAATTTTCATATGTTTCATTTTTTAAATGCAGATATTTCAGATTTTGCTATTTAAATTCAGATTAGTATGTTTTCAAGTAAGTAAACGAGTAAGGAACTTCCACACAGCTCTGTGCAGAATAATCAATAAATGTTGGACAATAATGTAATCATGCACGTGTTGAAAAATGGACCCGTTAACAACTGGTACAACAGCTAGGAAAGCCTCAATTTGGAAAGGGGGTATCGTTCTGAGAGGTACGCATTTATGAGTACAAAATATTTCATTTCTCGGTTTAATCTTTTCTTTATAGAGCACTAAACGACAGTTTCACACTGTATTGATTATATTATCCATAGGCTAGACTGTTGAGCATTCTCCCCTGCCCACGCACATTTTCATTAAATTCTATTCTGCCATTTTATCATAATGTGCGTAGAACGTAATGTTACGAAGAAGATGCTGCCTGATTTATCGATCTAATTTAATTCAGGATGACCCAGTTAGCATACAGGCACAATTATATTCAATCATGAATGATCACACTCTACTAATTGCTGTCTAATCACAAAGTCTCTGCCCTTACAGCTGGTAGTCCTGACTGGCAGCTCCCTCTTTACTTCGCTTCACACGCTCAGTGACTTCGCACAGAAGCCCCACGCAGACAGGTTCGAACATAGGAAATGTTGATTATCACAATACATGACGACTGTCCCAATTGGGTCAACTCCAGATAAGTCGAGTAACTCATACAGTCAACAGAGTCAATTCAGTTAACTCACAGTCAACATAACTGCTCCACATAGTAAGCCACTTAACACTGCAGTGGTCAAACAACAGCAACAACAGCTAACCAGCTAACCACTGCTCATCACAACTCTGCTCCAACTCTTCTCACACCAACCTTTCCACACACTGATTCCTCGTCGGTATACATACAGAACTCCAAGACAGTACACACTCAACACTTCACGCAGTACTCCAAGGCAGTTATACACAGTACTCCAACACGACGATACTCTGACACTGACTTCAATGGGACACACACCACACCAACACTGATGATAGCCAGCGCTGCTGCCGTCCAGCTCCAACAAATCACCGTTCGCCGCTAGCCTCCTTTATATACCCTGATGATGGAGTACTGGAATGTTCGGGGTGTGGCCAGAAGAGGAACATTCTCGTTGCTCCTTCGAAAAGGAGCACGGGGAACCAGACAAGGAGAACAATAATGGAGAAAGGCTGTTACTTTGCCGTTAGGTTCGGAACCTAGCTAATTTATTCAAGGAAATGCGGAAGTGGGCTAAATACAGAGGACTGGTTTGTAACAATACGTGCAACAGCTGAAAAATAGAACGAGCACATAATACACTCATGTTCATAAAAACCAGAACACTTTGAAAGACCAGAGATAGGAAGTTCATATTCACAGGACATGTGCATTAGTATGTTCTGAAGAAATGCTTAGCATTTGAATCAAGTCGGCCCTCAGGTTCAAGGGCCACATAGATATCTCAGCGCACCAACACCGACTGGTAAAATGTGCCTGCGGCTCTCGTTGTTGCTATAAACCGAAGGCAATGGATCAGTATGACTTGAGCAGACCTGCAGAATGCCTCGCAGACGTATGTGAATACTGTACCTCAAATGAGTGAGTTTGAAGGAGGGCGCATTATTGGCATGAGGGAACGCGTTGCGTCCATCCGGAAAATTGCTGCCTGTGTGGGGCGAATTGTGTCGGCGATGCTATGGGTGTGTACAGAATGGTTCACAGAAGGCCGTAGAACACGACGAGATGGGTCTGGTCGCACCACCCAGACCACCCCCGAGAAGATCGACACCTCATCCGAATGGCATTGCACGACAGATCTGCGTCCTCCTCGGCTCTAGCGCAGCAGTGGACCAGTGTAACACATCGTACACCATGAGGAGTGACAGTCCATCGCCATTTATTACGGTCCGGATTACCGGGGTGTCGTCCACTTCTCCGCCCACCTTTGACTAATGTGCACGAACACGGTATACTGCAGTGGTGAAGGGATCGACGTCGCTGGGGACAGCAATGGCATCAGATAGAGTTTTTGACCGAATCCCGGTTCTGTTGTTTGAAAATGATGTCCGCATTTTGGTTCGCCGTATACAGGGGGAGATGCACCACATTGACTGCATTCGCACAAGATATACAGTGCCAACTCAAGGCCTTATGGTGTGGGGTGATATTGCGTACGGTACAATCACAAATCATTGTTGGTGCCTGTCCAGGGCACTGTGACCAGTTTGGCCTACGTGAATGACATCCTGCAACCCGTAGCCATACCCTTTCTGCAAGACACCCCAAACGCCATATTTCAGCAGGACAATACGCGACCACATGTTGCTTTACGAACACGTGCTTTCTTGTTGTCACAGGTAATCAGACTGTTGCCCTGGCCTGCCCGATCACCGGACTTGTCGCCAATCGAAAATGTGTGGGATATGGTAAAACGACGCGTACGGCGCTCTGACCCATTGCCAACCATGAAAGATAAACTGTGGAACCAGGTGAATGCAGCATGGATGGCTATAACCCAGACGCCATTGGCGCCTTAAACGCGTCCATGCCATCACTAGGCAACAGGACACGTGCTGAACCTAGCTGACTGAAATGCTAATCGTTTCTGCAGAATATACTAATGAACATGTCCTGTGAATATGAACTTCTTATCTCTAGTCTTTCAAGGTGTTCTGTTTTTATGAACATGAGTGTAGTTTATGTTCCTCGCATTTAATGAAAATCCGCAGCCTTTTTCCAGTCATTCGACCTTGTCAGGAATGGGATGAATGAAGCCCCCGTCTGGCGGCGAAGATAGGAACTGTGACAGCTGCCGAAGCCTGTCGCACTTCTCTGGGGCAATGATTAATGACTTACAGATGAAATGAAATGATATCGTAGAATGTAGCAGGAATGAAAGATGACGGGAAAAACCGGAGTACCCGGAGAAAACCCGTCCATCTCCGCTTTATCTAGCACAAATCTCACAAGGAGTGAGGGGGATTTGAACCACGGAATCCAATGGTAAAAGACCGGCGCGCTGCCGCCTGAGCAACGGAGGCTGTTAAAGTGGAGATTGACAAAATATATTTTCTGAAAGAATATGTTAGAGATCCTAGGCTTTGTTGATTTGAGTCTTTATACAATATTAACAAAAGAATAAGGTAATTATTCCTCCTGGTCTTTTCTCATTACCTGGGGTCGGCGATTTGTATTGATTTAGTCTAGTTTTACGGACGGATGCCTCTCATAACGACAGTCCTACGTGGAGGAATATATTCACTATTGCGTGTTTGTGTGTGTGCTGGTTTATTGTGTGATGTATTGTTGTAATCAAACCGGCGAAGTGATAGCGAGGTAAGAGTGCGAGGATGTTGACTGCTTTAATATGGAAACATCGATGTGGTGGCATTGTCGGGTGCAAGTCAAGTGTACCGAAGATAATGACATAATGTAAGTGGTGCTAACATCCATGGTGGCGATGGCCCTATATGTGATTGGTGGACTCTGTTTGGAGGGTGGGTGGGGAGCAACGAGAAGCTCAACGAGGTCATGAAGGAAGTGCGCCAAGTTGATAAGGCTAGCGAAATTAATAAAACAGAGTAAGGAAGTGAAGGACATAAAAAGCTACTTAAAATCGGTGCTGAGCTACGTGAATGAGAACTTGACTGAAAATAAGTATGCATTAGAGGAATTTAAGGATCAAATACTGGATTTAGAAGAAGGGGTGAAGTGATTTGAATGAAATGATCAGTCACGGACCAGGGACGATTTGAGGAGTACTGTCATGACATCATGATAATGATGGTGGTAATTATGCTTAAAGGGGTTAAACATCTAAGTCATCGGTCCACATGAAAACTGCACTGAATGCACTGAAAGACTCCCGTAAGGAGATTTTGATGTGATAGAAGAAGTAACCTCACCGATCAGGTGAAGTGAAAGTACATGAAAGTGGGACTGACATTTAGAGTAGGAATCTAATATGGAAAGAAGAGTCGTAAAAGTATAAATGGTGCAGATTCTAAAGACTCGGAAAGTCTTGGAAAAAAATCGAGGCGCTTTGAACGGAACGCTACTTCGCTAATTCAGCCAAGGAGCTGAAATCAAAAGAAATGAAAATCCTTAGCCTTTTTCCTGTCTTTCGACCCGGTCAGGAATGGAGCGGCGAGGATAGGAATTGTGCCGGCTGTTGAAGTCTGTCGCACTTCAATCATTCACTACTGATCTGCATTTAGGGCAGTCTCCCAGGTGGCAGATTCCCTATCTGTTGTTTTCCTAGCCTGCAAAGAAATTGGAAATTGATTGAATATCGCCCTTGGTAAGTTATTCCAATCCCTAACTCCCCATCCTACAAAATAATATTTACCCCAATTTGTCCTCTTGAATTCCAACTTTATCTTCATATTGTGATCTTTCCTACTTTTAAAGACACCACTGAAACTTATTCGTCTACTGACGTCATTCCACGCCATCTCTTCACTGACAGCTCGGAAAATACCACTTAGTCCAGCAGCTCGTCTTTTTTCTCCCAACTCTTCCCAGCCCAAACTTTGCAACATTTTTGTAACGCTACTCTTTTTGGAAATCACCCAAAACAAATAGAGCTGCTTTTCTTTCGGTTTTTTCCAGTTCTTGAATCAAGTAATCCTGGTGAGGGTCCCATCCACTGGAACCATACTCTAGTTGGGCTCTTACCAGAGCCTTATATGCCCTCTCCTTTACATTTTTACTACAACCCCAAAATCCCCTCATAACCATGTGCAGAGATCTGTACCCTTTATTTACAATCATATTTATGTATTACCGCAATGAATATCTTTCCTTATATTAACATCTAGGTACTTACAATGATCCCCAAAAGGAACTTTCAGCCCATCAACGCAGTAATTAAAGCTGAGAGGACTTTCCCTATTTGTGAAACTTACAACCTAACTTTTAACCTCGTTTATCGTCATACCGTTGCCTACTGTCCATCTCCCATCCCACAACATTATCGAGGTGATTTTGCAGTTGCTCACAATCTTGTAACTTATTTATTACTCTGTACAGTATAACATCATTTGCAAACTCATCTCTGATTCCACTTCTTTACATATTTCTCTGGGAAAATGATTAATGACTAACAAATGAAATGAAATAATACTGGAGAATGTAGCTGGAATGAAAGATTATAGGGAAAACCGGAGTACCCGAAGAAAAACCTGTCCTGCCTCCGCTTTGTCCAGTACAAATCTCACATTGGGTGACCGGGATTTGAACCACGGAACCCAGCAGTGAGAGGCAAGCGCAATGCCGCCTGAGCCGCGGAGGCTCGGAACTCATAGGAATCATGTAATAATTCAGTCAATTGCAGGATTTATTGTATAAACTCCTTTTGCCTCCAGGAAATATGTGAAATTCATAAATATTTTACAGATGACATAATTGAAGCACGTTAGAAAATATATCAGACGATACGTAAATATATATAAATGATATTGCGGACTAAGATTTTTGCTCGTTTTTTTAGAACTTTTATTAAGAGACAGATACTCCTTGGGTGTACGAGGCTGTTATATAGGGTAGTGCTGATCGCAAATTCTGGTGGATTATGACCGGCAGTGTAGAATCTCAGCTCCATAAATTGTCTTTTGATAAAGGCCAGGCAGAGTGGACTTTGATAGCAGGCGACACGTGTGATTACACGACACAAGTTTAGTTTAGACGAGCAGAATATGGGCTTAAGTCCCTGTTTCTCGTATTAGATGTTATTAAAATCGGGCAGTGCCGGGGATGTCATCATGCATGAAAATGAGAGCCGCTTTATTCAATAAGTATGAGGTGCCTCTTTTCCGAAGTTTAATATAAAGGGCCCGACACTCACGTTCATTGTCCGAGGGAAGAGCTCTCTTTGACAGGCGATTTAATGATGAATAGCGCCGGCAAACTCTTGACTTACCCTCCGATATGCAAATACACTGCCTTTCAACTTCTTCTAAACAATACAAATGTGTATTGATTAGTTCTTTGCAGTGAATAACAGGCGCCAAGCGTTAATACATCAGTCCTCCTTTTTATTTAACAACATGTGAGCGTACTGAAAAATTAATTTTCTCCATAATTCAAGCATGGCTGTACATATTAAACTTTGATTCCAACACGGGTCAGTGCAGCCCCATCTCCCTTTCCGATGGCCGAAGTTGCTTTTTCTGACGCCAGTACACGGCGATAGTCGGACTTCCACATCTCTGTAAGGAGTGAGAAGCATGCTATATAATTCACATTTGTAATAATAATAATAACAGCAACAACAACAACTTTACGCGAGTGAAACATTGTCACCCAACAGAAAGCAAGAACTTAAAGAAATTAAAAAATAGGAGGGGAAAATCATTAGGAAAAGTTTAGGAGTAAGATGGACGGTTACTGGTTACGATCAATCAAAACAACAGAAAAGTACTCAAAAATCGAAATTGACACTAGGAAAGGACGAATGAAATTCTTCGGTTAGCTTAGTAGATTACCAGAAAATAGATTGACAAAAAGGATAATAGATTATGTACCTTCACTTATGAACTCAACGAAATTCGTAAGGACTTCAAGAACGCAAACATAAGTTCGGCAGATATTCTAGAAAGAGACATTTTTAGTCCCAAAGTGAAGAATTAGAGAAGCTACACCAGAGCAACAACAACAAAAACAGTACGGACTACAGTGGTCGAAAGAACGTAAACAAGCCTTCTTGGAAAGAATGAAAACCTACTAGAAAAGCAAGAAGAACCCACAGAAGAACTGATTGAGTTACTTGCTTAACGTCTTCTATTATTGGGAGAATTCGTTAATAATAATAATAATAATAATAATAATAATAATAATAATAATAATAATAATAATAATAATAATAATAATAATAATAATAATAATAATAATACTCGCTCAGTGAAATGGAAAATTCTTACCTTTTCCGCGTGAAAATAGGTAATCTAGTTTACTAGCGTTTATTATTATTACCTTTTGGACTTCGCAATGGCCTGTCTTTATTTCAGAGATTCATAAACGAGGTATTAAGCGGACCAGACTCCAGTTTTACCTATACCGATGATATCTTATTTGCTTCAGAATCCCCAAAGAAGTGTGTGGAACACTTGAATTGGTTTTTGGAAAGATTGAGCAAATTTGGCCTATCTATATCTGTATCTATCTATATCGATAAGAGTTTTGTCTGTACATTGCTCAGAATTTGAAAAGATTGGTAATTCTGTATCGAACATGTCCACAGTAATAAGCAAATGCACTTTTTACTTTTCCATAATTTCTGTCTGTCTGTCTGTCTGTCTGCCTCTCTGACTGGCTGTCTGTCTGTCTGTCTATCTGTCTGTATGTATGTACATGCATCACGAGAAAACGGCTTAAGTGAATTTAATGAAAATCGGTATGTAAAGTCGGGGGATGAGCCACTACAATCTAGGCGATAAATAATTTTATTCACGCTGAGTGAAATGGTAGTTTAGGGGAAGGACTAAAATTTAATTTTCAAATATTTATATTATCGGTGGTCCTGTCGGTAAACACCATGTAACTAACTAAATTTATATAGAATTAAATATCCGATCGTTTATGTCTTACTAATTTTTACCGTGCCGACTGTGATAACAGAGATATTCATGAATTTGTACTTTTGTTGCTAAGTCCATATCAACGCCGAGCCATGAGAAAAATGGGTTAATGGAATTAAATGAAAATCGGTATATAGAGTCGGGAAATAAGAACTACATTCTAAGCTATAAAAAAATTATTCACCCTGGATGAAATTGTAGTGTAGGGGAAGGCGCCTAAAATTTTTAAATTCCTATGTTATTGGTCCTATCGAAAAGTACTACATAACAACAGTTATAGAGAATACAATTTCCGGTCATTTATGTTTTATTCAGTTTCACAGTACCGAATATGATAAGAGTGGTATTTCAGAGTCGGAAGAAAAGTAAATGTGAAGGCCTACAATATCGAAAGCGCATAGCATTGATCAACAGTAATATTGCATTGACCATTGTTTGTTGTGATGTTCTTTGTCTCTTATGCTGCCACTCAACTCTGCTAGAGACCGGGCGAGTTGGCCGTGCGTGTAGAGGCGCGCGGCTGTGAGCTTGCATCCGGGAGATAGTAGGTTCGAATCCCACTATCGGCAGCCCTGAAGATGGTTTTCCGTGGTTTCCCATTTTCACACCAGGCAAATGCTGGGGCTGTACCTTAATTATGGCCACGGCCGCTTCCTTCCAACTCCTAGGCCTTTCCTATCCCATCGTCGCCATAAGACCTATCTGTGTCGGTGCGACGTAAAGCCCCTAGCAAAAAAAAAAAAAAAAAAAAAAAAAAAAAACTCTGCTAGATGGGGTCACTGCTGCGTACCAAGTACAATAGCCTGACTGTATATTGGCGGGAAATAGCAGGGGAGTTAGAAAACTTTCTTCTTTAGCATACCATTCCTCTGGTTCATACATTTCCTGATACGGCTGTTACGTAACACACTGGTTCATCATAATATTCCAGCTATTCGATCCCTACTCTGACGCGCTGTTTTGAATGAGTAGTGTGCACACTTAAAGAAGAGGGTCACTTGGTAGTAGTAGTAGTATGGTCTAGAATTACAATTTAGGCCTATTCCAAATTATATCACCACAGCTCACTAAATAACTCAAAATTCAACCCTAAAAAGAGCCGTTTCTTGAGAAAAGCTTCTTCCTATTCACTTTTGTTAAATTCTACATTCATTTTATTCCAAATTGGCTTCGAGGAAAAATTCGCCTCCAAGTCAGATGGAATTTTCCGCCGCCAGTGTAGTGAATTGAGATTTCCGACTCATCGGTTACTCCTATGAAACAGAACAGATTAGTAAAAGGGAATACTTTTTGCCCTGGGACTCTCCACTATTCGACTCCCCCCTACCGAAAAAGACGAAGATTGTTCACGGCTCACGGCTGTCTGCGGCTTGGTCATTCCAGCTATGGAACTTAGGACTGTTAGGTCGACAGCGTAGTACTATTCGTTAAAAGTGAGAAAATGTGTGTTTTTTCATTTGATTGAGTGTTTCATATGAAAGCCTTGCTTTTAATCGCGCCATTCCTACTGACCACTAACACAGTCTTTCAGAGGACGTAAAAAGGCAGGTGTAGAGTGTGTGTCAGCCATTATGATGAAAACTCCCCCAACATGATTGTGACTGATGGTAGGCAAGCAGGCCTACCATTACAATGAAAATTCCCTTACCCAGTTTTCATATGAGAAAAGACGTTTGGTGACTTCCCCATCGCGTTCCTAGGGTAACGTTAAGAGCTGTACAATTTAATACAATCTTGCTCACAACGTGTACACTACCTAACCTAGAATTCTGTATACAATGTAGAATTCTGGAGCGAAGCATGGGTACATCAGCTAGTTTGACCTAAAGATAAATGTCAGTAAATCCTTGTTTGGTGTGAAAGAAGTTATCTTCCTTGGAGATATAATCACACCCGAAGGTACTAATTCCGGACAGTTCAAGAACTACGGACCTTCTTAGGAACGATTAACTTCTTCCGACATTTAATCGAGAATGCTATTTGCTTTACGACGCACCGACACAGATAGGTCTTATGGCGACGATGGGACAGGAAAGACCTAGGAATAGGAAGGAAGCGGCCGTGGCCTTAAGTAAGGTACAGCCGCAGCATTTGCCTGGTGTAAAAAAGGGAAACCACGGAAAATCATGTTCAGTGCTGCCGACAGTGGGATTCGAACCCACTACCTCCCGGATGCGAGCTCACAGCTGCACGCCCCTAACCGCACGGCCAACTCGCCCGGTAATCGAGAATGCAGCCACGAGCCAGGCATTGTTGAATGATCTAAAGGGAGTAAAGAGAAGAGGGTAATCCATCGGACGCAATAGACTACTGCTCAGTTCAAACAATATAAAGAAGAACTAGCTATAATGCTGCACTGCTCAGTTATGCCACTGTTGAAAAGAAACTGTATTGTTTGTCGATGCCTCAGATGTCGCTGCTGGAGCTGCATTACAATTACAAGATGGACATGACTGGAAGTCTATAGAATTCTTTTCGAAGAAATTCAGTAACGTTGAAAATAATTACGCAACGTACGATCGAGAACTTCTCAGTATTTATCTTGCCATCAAATATATTAAATACATATTAGAAAGTAGACCATTCTCAGTTTACACAGAGCATAAGCCATTAATTTTTTTTTCCTTCAAGCAAAATAATGAAAAGCTTCACCGAAGCAGTTAAGATATACATTTCTATTTATTTAGGAACAACCTCCTGTATTTACAGGCTGCCACTAAGTACAAGGTAAAACATGTCAAATTTCTGTACAATTCTATTAATTGAAGAAAACTCTAGTCTGCCTCTGTGGTGTAGTGGTTAGTGTGATTAGCTGCCACCCCCGGAGGCCCGGGTTCGATTCCCGGCTCTGCCACGAAATTTGTAAGTGGTACGAGGGCTGGAACGGGGTCCACTCAGCCTCGGGAGGTCAACTGAGTAGAGGTGGGTTCGATTCCCACCTCAGCCATCCTGGAAGTGGTTTTCCGTGGTTTTCCACTTCTCCTCCAGGCAAATGCCGGGATGGTACCTAACTTAAGGCCACGGCTGCTTCCTTCCCTCATCCTTGCCTATCCCTTCCAAACTACCCATCCCCCTACAAGGCCCCTGTTCAGCATAGCAGGTGAGGCCGCCTGGGCGAGGTACTGGTCATACTTCCCAGTTGTATCCCCCGACCCAGAGTCTGAAGCTCCAGGACACTGCCCTTGAGGCGGTAGAGGTGTGATCCCTCGCTGAGTCCGAGGGAAAAAGCCGAACCTGGAGGGTAAACAGATGATGATGATGAAGAAAACTCTAAATTAAAAGAAAACAGTATAATTAGTGCGGCATTTCAGAGCTGTAGCTGTAGAGGTGGTGTCTCAGGATCTTAATGGAGCCTCGGAGGACGTGAGTCGCAATTTCGCGGATGAGCTTCATTGGGAGTTGGAAGCACTCTCACGTGGCGACAAAGTGACGAGGTACGGTACCGCGAGCTCCGACCATTATCCTTATTATTTCACTTTCCTGAAGGTGGTGTTTAGATTTGTATTAAGGGATAGTGAAAGCCTCTCTCCACTCGTGAAGACAGTCCGGTATGATCTCGCACCCAAGAGTTCATCTCTCAGTTCAAAATTAATTTACGTCATATCTCAGGAAAAATGAACCTCGTCGCAGTTCACTTCACAAAAATAGAGGAACTTGCATCTACAGATTATGATGAAATCACTAAGCCTAGTCGAAAGATGAGCTTAATTTTGTACGTTCAAGCCCTCATAGCTCGCTGAAATTTAGAACTTTTAAACACCAGCAGGCAGTGCATTAAGGTATACTTTGTCCATATGTATCTCTTAACTTAATAATAATAGCAAAAACAATAACAATAATATTAACAATAATAATAGGATTTTTATAACAAAAAGTGTCTATCTAAAAATCTTAAAATAAGGCACTACACTACAGTGGTGAAACCGGAATGCCTATACGCAAGTGAATGCCTGGTACTAAACTATAGGTTAGATGAACTTGAGGTACTAGAAAGGAGAATCATGAGAAAAATCTTAGGCCCTGTGGAAACAACAAAAGTATGGAAATTAAGATCTAATGATGAAATATACAGGAACATAGAAAACATAACAGAAACCATAAGAAAAAGGAGATCGTTCCAAATTAACAAAAAAGATTTTCAAGTACCTTTGGGACAGAAAGGCAACAACTAGCTGGATTCAAGAAGTAAAGAATGCTTTAGAAAGCAATAATATAAGAGAAGAAGAAACTATGGACAGAGAGATTTTTAAGTACGAAGGGATTTCAACGAAGATTGAAGAAGAAACCTGTTGCGAAGTGGTCTGAGGACAGAAAGAAACAGCATAGTGAAAGGATGAAAGAATATTGGGAGGAACGGAAGAGAAAACAACAAAGTATGATGAATTGAATTGAAATAGGCACGTGGTCCTTAGCAGGTCTCATCGGAAATAATAATAATAATAATAATAATAATAATAATAATAATAATAATAATAATAATAATAATAATAATAATCATGAAGTTGGGTTATGTTAAAAAAGATGTGGGGACCACATGAATATGTACCCCTTGACACTGAGTCGGCTTATGTATTCTTTGGAGAGAAGGAGTGGTGACTAAATGTTATGATATCTTTGGGGATGGTTTTGTTGTTATGAACTAGATAATGATAGCAGCTTTCGAGTGCAAAATACTCAGCTATAAAATAAATTATAAGTGCTGTGGTATTCTAGACCTTTGAGTTAAAGTGACTATAAATAATCCTATTAAAATATGCAAAAAAGAGCATTATATGAACTGGCCGTCCAATTTTATAGAGCAACGTGTGTCTTGTCTTGATGAAACGTTCTTCGTGTAGTAGCAGTTATATCCATCATTGTTAGGGAATGGCCTAAAACCAGATGACGATCTTTTCTCTGAGTGGTTATTCTTCTCTCCATGTGGTACTTCTTCGTACCATTGCCTACAGATTTTGGATACGTTCAACACTCTTCGCCCAAAACAATAGGATGTCTTGCACTCTCACATGCCAGTAATGATCCCCCCTCTCATGAAGTCGTTGTTGTGCCCATACGGCTATCGCACGGGAACGCTTAGCTTTCTCACCGTCTGTTAACCATCCTGAGCTTCCCTCTGAGCAGGGTGGCTCTATAACAGAATGACGAGTGATGATAGATCAATGATGTTCTGCTGTCTATTTGGTCTAGGCACAATAAACATGGTCAAACCAATCATTTCTTCAGTACTGCCTAACTCTGTGAGATTAAAAGCCATAACGCTACTTCTTTTACGTATTCATCTGTTTGTTGCAGTAGAGCAGGGCCTCTCAAACGCCCAAAATCTCACGCGTGCAGAGCGAGGCGCAAGAGCTCCGTGCACTGTGCATCGGTGCCGCTCGGTGCCGCTCGGTATGGCTCGGATCAACGCTTCGTCTCTGGGCTACTCGGCTATGCTCGGCTCTACTCGGCTATACTCGGCACAACTCAGCCCAGATTTGGAGCGCTACGGCGCAAGTGGGGGAGAGGGAGACAGGCGGAGCGAGCGAGAGAGGCGTAAGGAAAGAGAGAGTTAGCGCTATTGCTCCAAATCGCGGAGTGGGGGGTCTGCACTCTGGTCAACCAAGTCAAGTCGTCTTTTGCACCGTGCACAGTGCATGCACCACGCGCATGCACCCTGAGAGGCCCTGCAGTAGAGTATTTTTTACAACACCTTTTTTTTTCTCAGATGGATATTAATCTTTACAGCATCCCTATTGCATGAAGTATGTCGTTATAATTGTACTAGGCTTACATCTTCATTTCTGAGTTGCATATTTTGTCGTGACTGTGGCTATAAAATCAGTCTACATACATTCAAAGCTTAGTGTAAAGAAAACACGTTGTTGTTGTTGTTATTAATTGGGTTACTAGTCCATAGACTGGTTTGATACAGCTCTGTATGTTACCCTATGCTGTGCTAATCTTTTCATTTCTACGCAACTAATACAGACCTAAACTACATCTACTCTAAATTGTCTGTCATGTTGATTCCTTGATCTATCCCTAACATTCTTATCGCCTACACTTCCCTCAAAAACGAACTGAACAAGTTCCGGGTGTCTTACGGTGTGTCCTACTATTCTATCCCTTCTTCTGGTCAAATTTAGCGAAATCGTTCTACTCTAATTCGATTCGGAATCTCTTCATTCGTGATTCGATTTATCCATCTCACCTTCAGCATTCTTCTGTAACACATTTCAAAATATTCTGTTTTCTTCCTTTCTGAGCTAGTTATCGTCCATGTTTCACTTCCATACAATGCCACGCTCCACACAGCGATAAGGACTCTCCAGACCCTATGGCTTGTGAGGGGGCTGTGACTGTTTCTTAATTCAGTAGCTGAAGAGTGATTTTACATATTGATAAAGCTACATCACACGACACAGTATTATTTGTATTACAGAGGGTTATTCCAAACTTAGGCCATCGTAGTCCAGTGCTTCTTTCATCAATAGAACTACGGTAGTTATTTCTGAAAGAAAGTGAGTTTCCCAACCTGTTCCAATACTAACCATCCCTTGCTGCCACTCACAACAATCAACGAGGCTTTTGAAGTAATTAGCCAGTTCTGAGAACCCAGTAGTCAGAGAAGATCCGATAACAAAGACATCCTCCTTATCTAAATACTGAAATTTCGAGTCTGTTTATAACTCTCGGCGTGGGTACCAGGACATGCAGGTATAGAAGGAAATGAAAAGGCAGATCAACTGGCCAGAAAAGGTGCAGAAACATATTTTGTATGCCCAGAACCTATATGCGGGATTTCCTACGGACAAGCCCGACACTACGTAGAAAAGTGGGTGCAAAACAAACAAATGGAGAACTGGAAAAATACTCCAGGATGCAGGCTTGCAAAGGAACTGATAAAAGGACCAAACAAGAAGCATACTAAAGAACTGATGAAACTCAGCAGAGAAAATATAAGATGTGTAGTAGGATTGTTGACAAGACACTGCCATCTGAATAAACACCTACATAGAATTGGAGTAATAAGAGACAATATATGTAGGAAATGCAATGAAGCAGAGGAATCAGCTGAACACATACTTTTCGAATGTGAGGCGCTGTGTAGAATCAGAGTCTCCACTCTAGGAGTACCAGGTGAAGAGAGAGAAAAAATCCAATAAGAACAACCTGCAGCTTTGTGAAGGGCGCAGGTATATCTAGGGCGGAATGAAGGAAAAACATGGTAGCAAAAGATCTTAGAGGTCGACGTTAATTAGGAACTAATATTTAGAGGCCCCATGAGGAAAAGAAGAAGAAGAAGACAACTCTCGGCAGTCTTTTTAGCTAAGTAGGCTTACGATGGACGGTTGAGATGTAAATTATTTGGTCCTAGCAACGAGATTATTATTTAATACTAGCGAATGTACCCGTGCTTCGCTACGGTATTCTACATTGTATTCGAATATCGAAGTAAATAGTGTACATGCAATAAATAAGATTGTTTTAAAATTGCATGTCTCTTAGCGTTATCCGAGAAAGAGCATGGGGAGGTCCCCGTACGTTGTTTCCAATGTAAAGTGTTTTATACGGATTTGTGATATAACGGCAGGCTCACTTGCCTACTGGCATTCACAATCGAGTTGGGAAGTTTACATTATAATTGCAGGCCCCATTGCCTACTACGCGGACAGAATCGATTTTGGGGAGTTTTCGTTAAAATGGCAGCCCCCTTCCCTACTTCCAGACAGATTACGGTTGAGGAGTTTCTATTATAATGGCAGGCAATTACCCTACTATCACTCGAAATTGAGTTGTGCAGTTATCATTATAATGCCAGGCCCATTTTCCTACTGCCAGCCAGCTTACTGCCAGTCACACCAAGTTGGTGAGTTTCCATCAAAATAGCAGGCCACTATGCCTAATGCCAGTCACATTTCAGATGAGGACATTTCTTTATAATGGCGGACACCCTTGCCTACTGCCAAACACAATCGGGTAGGGGAGGTTTAAACAAAACTGCACGCTAACTTGCCTTCTGCAAGTCAAATCGAGAAGGGAACTATTCATTACAATTGTAGGCCTTCCTTACTAATGACAGTTAAACAGGAGTTGGAGAAGGAACCCTTTCCTACTGCCAGTCAAACTCGGTGTGGGGAGTACTGATTACAATAGCATACCTACCCTTTCTCGATCGCTAAAAGTCGACATCAGTGAATATATTTAGATCGACATACGAAAGTATATGCGTGTTTACAATATTGAAGACCTTCATTTACAGATTAACTGCTACTAAACGTACGACATATCGACAAAGGATTATACCTTATATACGCCGGATTTAGTGGCCTAAATGGCTGGTCCTATGATATGTCACCTATTCTTGGGCCAGATTGAGTTATAAACGTGGAACAGGGTAAAGGTTTTGTAAGATTATCTCACATTACTTTTCGGATAATTATGTGACAGCTACATACATAGCATTTGGCTCACATATGGCTACTGGGTGGGCCAATTTTCGTGAATAGTTTGATGATTCTGTATTTCATATAAGTAATTGAAAGTATGAATTATGCATGTGAAAATTCCAAATTGACTTAACATCGATTAATAGAGAAAAATCAAACGTAAAAGGGACACAGATACGGCAAAAAGTCGTAAGACCAAGGTTCTAGATCATTCCAAATTGAACGGAGATTGTGCAATCCGTTATGTGATAGGAATTTCCGAAGGTGTGCACCATCATTAAAATTCCCTGCATATTTCGATATTCTTCGGGGATAAAAAGTGAAAAATTTAATGATCTAGGATGTTTTCCGTTCGTTACAGGCTAAAACGTATAATTTTGTCAACTTTCAATTATCTTCTTTTTCTTCTGGCAGATTATGCCGCAATGTGGATTTTGGGCGAGGCGGGTAAAAATTAGGACTTTCAGGAAACTAAACCAAAAATTATGGAGACGGTCATTATTACCCCTTAAACGGAAAGCTGTACGAAAATTTCGCCAAAATAGTCAGTGTAGAGGCACACAGTCGTTACTATTTGATTTATATAGATAAGGAATCTGTTCCATGTAAAACACCTTTTGGGCTATGTCCGCTGGACTTAACCTGCAAAAGTGACCATTCATGATATCTCCCTTATTAATCCTCCTGACGAAAAAATGCACATGAAAAGAAAAGGTTTAGAGGTGGAATTTCATCACGTTTGGTCGATTTCCAGTCAGGTTGGTCTTGTTCTGAAGGCCTATATATTGTGGAAAAGTAAAATCACCATTTCGGTTCCCTATAAAGCGCCAGTCCATTCCGGAACATGAAATGTGATTTACGTTTAAAACCTACGTTTGGACAGGTCAATGCTAAATATAAATTTTAGTTCGAATGTCTTCAGTAGTTTTCAAGTTGTAAGGAATACGCTTTACACGCACCCGTTCGTGAGTCAAGTCCGAAGGG
This sequence comes from Anabrus simplex, assembly GCF_040414725.1. Lineage (NCBI taxonomy): Eukaryota > Metazoa > Arthropoda > Insecta > Orthoptera > Tettigoniidae > Anabrus > Anabrus simplex. The sequence continues at coordinate 387,673,884 of NC_090268.1, forward strand.
ACTTGTACAGAAAAACGGTCCGTTAATGATATCTCCCTTATTAATACTCGTATCGAAATGATGCACATGAGAAAAAAGGTTTAGAAATTAATTTCTACCAAGGTAGGTAGATTTCCATTAAGTTTGGTTGTGTTCATTTTGTGGAAGTGCAAAATCACTGTTTCGGGTTCGTATAAACCCCCAGTCAGTTCAGGGATTTAGAAACAATATTTGCCCTAAAACCTATCAAGGACAGGTGTATTCTAAATACGAGTCTTGGTGGAAATACATCCAGTAGTTTGTAGCACTCGCGTACATACGGCGTAATTAGGGAAGAAATAATACCGTTAAGAAAGTTGAAAGTAATAGAATATGGATTATAACTGAGGACAGCTGGATAACGACAAATATGTAAATGCCAAGTGAATGTATTGGAAAATCAAATGTCCCTCAATAAATTATGCTAGTGTGAGTTATGGATATGATAAAGCGGTAACAGAGGAGAAATTTAGGTCCAGTGATTCTTAGGTAAACAAATAATAAGAAGATGACTAATGGTGTTATTACTTAATCTATTCGAGGGCGGTTATAACATCCAACGATATTCCGCCAATATCCCGCAGATAGGCCGATTGACGCCTCTCTTGAATTCTACCCAAGGAACAACCACGAATTTAAAAGCATGATGAGGAAAATGGCAATACGTTACTTCCCTGCTGGCATGCAGTCAGAGACGTTGCCATGGTAACCTGTAGGTTCGTTGTCGGTCTGTCGGTCACTCAATGCAGAGCATGATACCAGCGGAAAATTGTAAATTTCTCCGTCATGTGAAGAGTAAGGTAAATTATGAACATAACGAAAGTTGTTTATAATGAAGAGACGTTTTACATACGGTAAACGAAGTTTACAGAAAATCAATAGTATAAGAGAAAATGGAGGAAACCCATTCTGGTTTGCCTATAAACCCCCCGTCTGTACAAAGATTTTAAAATGATATGCATATCAAAACCTTCCCCGAGATAAGTATACTCTAAATATGAAGTTTAGTTGAGATCTATCCAGCCGTTTCGAAGTGATGGTGGAAAAACCATTCTGGTTTTCGTATAAATCCCCGGTCTATTCAAATATTTTAAAATGATATGCATATCGAAACCTTCCCCGGGATGGGTATACTCTAAATATGAAGTTTGGTGGAGATCTATCCCGCCGTTTCGACGTGACGGTGGAAAAACCATTCAGGTTTTCCTATAAACCCCCCGTTTATTCAAAGATTTTAAAATGATATGCATATCGAAACCTTGCCCGGAATGAGTGTACTCTAAATATGAAGTTTGGTTGAGATCTATCCAGCCGTTTCGACGTGATGGTGGAAAAACCATTCTGATTTTCCTATAAACCCCCCGAGTATTCAAAGATTTTAAAATGATTTGCATATCGAAACCTTCCCCGGGATGAGTATACTCTAAATATGAAGTTTGGTTGAGATCTATCCTGCCGTTTCGACGTGATGGTGGAACAGACAAACAGACAAACAGACAAACAGACACGAAACGTAAAAACCACCGATTCGGTCTTGAGTTGACCCAAAACGGATGAATATCTGAAAAATTGGCAAAACAAAAGAAATTACAGACAGCGGACCCCCTACAATTTTATTTATACTGATAGCACTGTTACAAAAAAGGTCGAGAAAAAATAATAAATCAGATGATCCCTGTATTACGACATTTATAGTTCTGGGTGGTTCAGGTCTCCGGCGTACTCTGGATTTTACACCCTCGATCTTTTATCATTTAAGGGTGGTTTTAATTTCTGTTAGCTTGTATGGAAAAAATCTCTCTTCTTCTTCTTTATCCGTTTACTCTCCATGGTCGGTTTTTCCCACGGATTCAGCGAGTGATCCCACCTCTACCGCCTCAAGGGTAGTGTCCTGGAGCTTCAGACCCTGGGTCGGGGATACAACTGGGGAGGATGATCAGTATCTCGCCCAGGCGACCTCACCTGCTATGCTGAACAGCTGCCTTGCGGGGAGATGGGAAGATTGGAAGGAATAGACAAGGAAGAGTGAAAGAAGTGGCCGTGCCTTAAGTTAGGTACTATGCCGGCATCTATCTGGAGGAGAAGTGGGAAATCACGGAAATCCACTTCGAGGATGTCTGAGGTGAAAATGGGAAACCACGGAAAACCATCTTATAATAATGTTTGCTGTAAGTCTCGCTAACTACTTTAACGGTTTTCGGAGAATCCGAGGTGTCGGAATTTAGTCCCGCAGGAGTTGTTTTACGTGCCAGTAAATCTACCGATACGAGGCTGGCGTATGTTACCACCTTCAAATAGCACCGGACTGAGCCAGGATCGAACTTGCCCAGTTGGGGTCAGAAGGCCAGCGCCTTAACCGTCTGTGCCACTCAGCCCGAAAAAACCATCTTCAGGGCTGCCGACAGTGGCGTTCGAACCCACTATCTCCCGGATGCAAGCTCACAACTGCGCGCCCCTAACCGCACGGCCAACTCGCCCGGTGGCCTTTTTATAAAAAGAATTCTTCCCAGGATGTTTTCAGGGAATATATTATTATTATTATTATTATTATTATTATTATTATTATTATTATGATTATTATTATTATTATTATTATTATTATTATTATTATTATTATTATTATTATTGTTACGGAGTTTCGTGGACTTGCAGAGGTGAAAGAAGGTGCGGGGGTGAACGGGCCTCAAAATACGAAATTAAAGTTAAGATAAAATTTAACAAGGTTATATTTTCTTTTCAAAATTCAGAAATAACAAGAATGGCAGGTACAGAGTAGCAAGGCAACAAAAGTACAATTACAGTATTTACAGGATTTGGGCTTCGAGCCCCGAACTCACAATTCTTGGGCAACTAGCCCAACTTTACCCCAAAACAAGATTTAACAGAGGGGCAGAAAACCCCATTCATGCCCAGGAGCACTTGCTCTAAATTACACAGAAAAGCCTCCACGAGGCATACATACTCAATTCTCAAGAAAGAGCCACTCGCTCTCAACTTTAAGCCTATCAAAGGCCACACCAATCTCCACCTTCAAGTTGTCCTCTAAGGGCATAGACACCGGGGTAAAATACCCAACCTACTGAGGTCTATTAAGTGAGAAAAAGGGTAATTACATGACCTCCAAAATAACAATTTGAGAGGAGGCGATCTGCACTCCTAATACCTTTTGTTTAAAACCTAATCTGCCTCTAGGCCGCTAATGCAAGGGCTAATCCCATACTAAAGAGGTGACTTTAGAAGGAAACAATTTACATTACGTTAAGGACGAATCGGTTATGAAAAATAAGTTCACCTCAAAACAATATGAGTGGGAGCTCGAGAGGGTTAAGCACTCTCTATCCCAATATGAAGCTTTAAAAGAGAATAGAGGCTAAGAGTCTTTACATTTTAGGGAAAGTTACATGGTGGAAACGCTTCGGACCCGCCCCGAGAGTTAAACTGCTGAGCTAGCAAGAAAAGAAGTTATTAAACGGCCATTACCTTGTTGTTGAACTGCTGCCCGAAGAAAGAGGCGCTTCCCGCCCCCTGCTACGTACTTTACACTTTGAAAATTGGTACTGAAGTGGCGCAGAGACCCGAAAATCAGCAGTTTATATACTCTCGTGGAAAGTTCGAGGCGTTTCGGAAATGAGAACACCCGCCCACAAAACTTTATTGGCTAGGGTTAAGCAAGATATTCAAGTTGGAGAAGATACATCTGATTGGTCAGAAATTAATTAAAGAAATTCGGGATTGGCTAAATTCAAAACAAGGGGAAGGAAAGGGTTATACAGCCAACTTAAACAACAACAGAAAGAAATTTAACAAGGAACAAACTTTTGAAGTAAAAATTTCTCCAAAAAAACAGTTCTTTCACTTCGCACTAGGGTGCACCATTGTAGTTCTTCAGTAGTGTCCTCTAGAAGAGAAAGTTCACACTTCTTACTACAGGTAAAACAAAAATACATCGAAAACGACCCAGTTCAGAAACTCCAAAATTTCCAAGTAGTGACATCTTCTGAGAAACTTGAAAATTAACACAGTAGATAAAGTTCAGACTTCCTCCAGCAGAGGAGTTTCAACTGGCGCAAAGTTTGAATTAGCGGCGTGGAGGTGTACCGCCCGGTACAATTATTATTATTATTATTATTATTATTATTATTATTATTATTATTATTATTATTATTATTATTATTATTATTATTATTATTTCCTTATCTTTAATTTTTAAACGTATGTATGCTTCTGACACGATATAAATAAATTATTATTATTATTATTATTATTATTATTATTATTATTATTATTATTATTATTATTATTATTTCTGCCTGTGTGGTGTAGTGCTTAGCGTGATTAGCTGCCATCCCCGGGGGGATGGGTTCGATTCCCGGCTCTGTCACGAAGTTTGAAACATGGTACGAGAGCTGGAACGGGGTCCACTCAGCCTCGGAAGGTCAACTGAGTAGAGGTGAGTTCGATTCCTACCTCAGCCATCCTCGAAGTGGTTTTCCGCTGTTTCCCACTTCTCGTCCAGACAAATGCCGGGGTGGTACCTAACTTAAGGCCACGGCCGCTTCCTTCCCTTTTCGTAGCCTATCCTTTCCAATCTTCTCATGCCTCCCCACAAGGCCCCTGTTCAGCATAGCAGGTGAGGCCACCTGGGCGAGCTGGGCGAGGTACTGGTCCTTCGCCCAGAGTTTAATCCCCGACCCAAAGTCTCACGCTCCAGGACACTGCCCTTGAGGCGGTAGAGGTGGGATCCCTCGGTGAGTCCGAGGGAAAAAGCAACCCTTGGAGTGAATTTTGACGCTAAATTGACGTTCTCTCTGCACATAAACGAAGTAGTTGCAGATGCTTACAGAATATTAGGATTTATTAAGAGATGCACACATGACTTCACAAATCCCGAGGCAATAAAGCTATTATACAACTCCAAGTCGGCTAGAATATGCACCAACCATTTGGAATCCCACCTTTAAACTATATGAAAACAAAGTTGAAATGGTGCAAAACAAATTTCTTAGATACCTTACGTACAAAATAAGTAATAATTATCCTAAATTTGATTCATTCACTGATGACGGATTAGTATTCAAAATATTATACGATTGACTAATTTTTAATTTTTATTCCTGGAAAATACCATTACATGACACTTATTAATGTTAAAATCTAACTTGTTAATAACGCTCCAATGTGATATGCTATTGAGGTCTTTCTGAAGAAATCTACAGTCCACCTGTGAACGAATGGTTTTGAAAATTTTTACATCGCCTGCGAATAGCAATATGTTGGAGAATCTTGATAGTATCTTTATTTGTGTGGTATACTTTCCGCCTAGTACTAAACTGGCTGCGTATAAATGAATTTTACGAAGGCATTGAAGTCAGTCCTATTTTAAATAGTAAACAGTAATATTAGGAGACTTTAATTTACCACAAATTATTGAAGAAAACGATATAACGTGTTCATCCGTACGCATGAATAATTTCTTACAATTCATGGGATTAAGAAATGTTAACGGCGTTGTTAATAACAATGGCAGAATGCTTGACCTAGTATTGTCGAATATCACTCACATTACTGTCTACCAAAACTTTCATCCTCTCGTACCAGAGGACAAATATCATCCGGCCTTAAACATTACTTTTTGTTACCAAAAAAAGGGAGAAAAATGTAATGATGCGGGAAATAAAATTGTATACAATTATAACAAGGCAGATTTTGAATTGTTATACAGAGGACTTTCACACATAGATTGGAGCTTTCTGGAAAATTACACTGATGTTAACCAGGCACTAGATATATTTTATTCTAAATTTTATTCTGTTTTAAATGTCTGTGTTCCGACAACCGTCAGGAAAAAGAAACGATACCCTTGTTGGTTTACGCAAGAGATAATAAGAAATATTAGGCGGAAAGCATACCATCACAGGAAAATGCGCGAAGGGCAGAAAAATCAGACTTCCCATTCTTGAAATTCAAAGAATTGAGAAGAAGTGTTAAGAAAATTATAAGCATCGCGTATAAAGCCTATATCGGGCAGGTAATGCACGAAATAGGCGTAGATACTAAGAACTTTTGGGCATTCGTTAAAAGTAAGCAAAGGAACCTCTATGTCAGTGTAATGAAATACAATGGAAAAGAACTAATAAGCGACAAATCTGTTGCTGACAGTTTTGCAGGCTATTTCTCATCTGTATATTCAGAGAAACGGGCGCGGTATGTTTTACCGAAATATGAGAATACGGAAATAGATCCACTGATGAATGTACTAAATGTTAATGAAATTAGTACTACCGAAATTCAAAACGCAATACGCAAGATGAAACCTAAAAAAGCCGCAGGTCCAGATCTAATCCCCCCGTATGTAATTAAAGGCTGTGGAGATATTTTATTAAACCCTCTCTCAATTATTTTTAACATTTCGCTAAAAACTGGAACTTTTTCTACAAAGTGGAAGACAACGCGAGTTAGTCCGCTTCACAAATCCGGGGATAGGTCAGTAATTAATAACTACAGACCCGTTGGAATTTCTTCCGCATTAGCAAAAGTCTACGAACAAACCCTATATCGGCATGTAGAAATTATCATCAGTGACACCCAACATGGCTTCAGACCGGGGAAATCGACAACGACAAATTTGTTGGAGTTCACTCATGAAGTGTCGGCAGCCATGGATATAGGAGGCCAAGTGGATGTAGTTTTCACAGATTTTAGAAAAGCATTCGATAAAGTTGATCACGATGTACTTTTAAATAAATTAGCTTATTATGGACTCTCTCACAGCTTAATAAAATTATTTGCATAATATCTCTCTGATAGACAACAATTTGTGTCTTATAAAGGATATGAATCTGAGTATTACAATACTCGATCTGGTGTCCCACAGAGCTCAAATCTTGGACCATTACTCTTCTTAATACTTATTAATGATCTTCCTAAATGCGTACAGTATTCAAACATATTGCTATTCGCAGACGATGTAAAAATTTTCAAAACCATTCGTTCACTGGTGGACTGTAGATTTACGTACAAAATAACTAATAATTATCCTAAATTTGATTCGTATGATGACTTAATGAAACAACTTGGCTATAAGTCCTTAGCAAAAAGACGAGTAATTGCAGTTCTTCTATTTGTCTACAAATTATTTAACAATAATATTGGTAGCTCCAACTTGCTCTCTCTGTTCAACTTGTCTGTCCCTAATCCATCTACACCCCCGAAATATGTTACTTTCTACTGCTCTAGATCAAGAACCCAACAACATAGTAATTCACCAGTGTTAAACTCAATGAAAATATTTAATTATAGCAATGAGTATAGAATAGATATATTTGCAACTACATACACATCCATAGTAAAACAATGTAAACAAATAACTTAATTGTTTTATGTTCTAAGTTAAAATCCCACTTTGCTGATTCCTATTGTTAACCTCATAACTTTAGTTAATAGTCTAGTTTCTAGTTATACCATCTAGCTCATCATCATTACTATCTTCGATAACATCACTACCATCATGTATAATTACAGTACTAATGCAGCTTTAAAGCAGTTCGTAAATCATTTTAATTGTAATATTTTAAATACCTTGTTATAATATGTGCATATGTAACTGAATATTTGTAATACTATGTTACTGAAGAAAAGTGTATTTTTTATTTCATTTATGACTTTATTTTACAAGGACTTTCGCAAGAGGTATTATAATTTTAATTCAATATTTGTTTTTAACTAATGTAATAATACAGTATATGTATATGTGTTTAACATCATTAGGTTTGTACATGTCTGAAGCACAATAAATAAATAAATAAATAAATAAATAAATAAATAAATAAATAAATAAATAAAGAAGATAGTAGTGCCATTTTAAAGCCTATTTACCCGTACTACAGAAATAGTTGTTACAATAATCGATATCAACTTTCAACCTATTTGGCTGTGTTACTTGTCTATATATATAAAATAGCTTGTCCTGACTGACTGACTGACTGACTGACTGATTCATCATCGCCGAGCCAAAACTACTGGACATAAAGAAATGAAATTTTGGGCATAGATTCATATTAAGATGTAGGTGCTCGCTAAGAAAGGATTTTTGGATATTCCTTCGCTAAGGGGGTGAAAAGGGGGTTGGAATTTTAAAATGAGTGTATCTATATCTCAAAACTTTGAAAGTTTACAGATGTAAAAATTGGTATTTAGAATCTCCTTTAAAAATAAGGAAATACGTATTTTTTTGTTTTCAGAAAATCCCCATAGGAGGGGTGAAAACGGTAAAAATGGGGGTTGGATGCCTTTAATCAGAATACCGGTACTTATATCTCAGAAACTGAAGATATTACAGACCTGAAAATTGGTACTTTTGATCTCTTTTAAAAATAAAGAGACATGTATTTTTTTGTTTTTGAAAAATCCAATTAATGGGAGGGTGAAAAGGGGGGTGAATTTTTAAAAACAGTGCATCTATATCTCAAAACTTTTAAAGTTTACAGATGTAAAAATAGGTATTTAGAATCTTCATTAAAAATAAAGAAACACGTATTTTTTTGTTTTCGGAAAATCCCAATAGGAGGGGTGAAAAGGGGTGAAAATGGATTGAATGCATTTAATGAGGATACTTATATCTCAGAAACTGAAGATATTACAGACCTGAAAATTGATACCTTTGATCTCTTTTAAAAATAAAGAAACACGTATTTTTTTGTTTTTGGAAAATCCAAATAATGGGGGTGAAAAGGGGGGTGAATTTTTAAAATGAGTGTATCTATATCTCAAAACTTTTAAAGTTTATAGATGCAAAATATGGTATTTAGAGTCTCCTTTAAAAATAAAGAAACACTTTTTTTTCCGGAAAATCTCGATAGGAAGGGTGGAAAAGGGTGAAAAAGAGGTTGAATGCCTTTAACGAGGCTACTTATATTTCAGAACCTGAAGATATTACAGACCTGAAAATTGGTATTGGGGATCCACTTTAAAAATAAGGAAACACGTATATTTTCGTTTTTGACAAAATCCGGATAATGGGGGGTGAAAAGGGGGGTGAATTTTTAAAATGATTGTGTCTATATCTTAAAACTTTAAAAGTTTACAGATGTAAAAATTGGTATTTAGAATCTCCTTTAAAAGTAAAGGAATAAGTATTTTTTCGTTTTCTGTAAATCCCAATAGGAGGGGTGTAAAAGGGTGAATAGTGGGTTGAAGGCCTTTAATGAGGATACATATATCTCAGAAACTGAATATATTACAGAACTAAAAATTTGTATATGGGATCTCCTTTAAAAATAAAGAAACGCGTATTCTTGGAAAATCCGATGAAAAGGGGGGGGGGAAGAATTCTAAAATTAATTGACTTAATTGTATGAGAATACATACATCTAATAAAAACTAAAGTTGTTACGGACGTGAAAATTGGTATTTTGATCTCCTTTAAAAACAAAGAAATACGCGTTTTGTGGGGGAAACCATCTTGGGGGGCGGGAGTGGAAAGGAGTTGAATTCCTTTCATGAGGACACATAAATCAAAAACTGAAGAAGTTAGAGTCGTGATAATTGGTATTTAGAAGATCCTCTACTATTAAAGAAACAAGTATTTTTTGCCGGAAAATTCACTTAAGGTGGGGGGGGGGGAGGAGAAGTGTGAAAGGAAGTAAAAAAAAGCGAATTATTTTTATGGGGATACTTATATCCCAAAACTCAAGGTAATAGACGTGAACATTGGGGTTTGGAATCTCCTTTAAACATAAAGAAACACTCCTTTTAATTTTTTTTTTGGGGGGGGTAAATAAACTTAACGGCGGTGGGGTGTAAAAGGAGGTGAGACCAATTGATTTTGCTGTTCATAATGTACTTATAAGGAGCCTCCGTTGCTCAGGCGGCAGCGCGCTGGCCTCTCACAGCTGGGTTCCGTGGATCCCGGTCACTCCATGTGACATTCGTGCTGGACAAAACGGAGGCGGGACAGGTTTTTCTCCGGATACTTCGCTTTTCCCTGTCATCATTCATTCCAGCAACACTGTCCAATATTTCATTTCATTTGTCATTCATCGATCATTGTCCCAAAGGAGTGCTTCGGCAGCCGGCACAATTCCTACTGTCGCCGCTAGATGGGGCTTTATTAATTCCATTCCTGACCCTGTCGAATGACTGGAAACAGGCTGTATATTTTCGATGTACTTATTCTGATCATAAACCGATCTTTTTAATCTTTCCTGGGTTCGTTTTCAACAGCCAACTTTTCCTTCGGAGAACGTTCTTATATTACAGTAGATTCTCCTGGCATATGAATAAAAATTTAAACACATTTGAAATAAAGGATAGGAATGAGATTGACCGTCCAATTGTTCACTTCTATAATAAGGTCAATAATGCACGGAAGTATGTCATTCGTATCGCCAGAAATCCCGCACACTTGCCTACGCGCGACATTGGTGCTGGTCACATTCTCAACAATAACAATGGCAGCAGATGTAATTTACCGCCAAGTAGCGGTCTTGCATCTTGCTGTGGGGTCCAGAACATCTATAATAATAATAATAATAATAATAATAATAATAATAATAATAATAATAATAATAATAATAATAATAATAATGTTCTGGACCGTCGTCAAATGTGCGGACCGCGGTGGAAACGGGTCCTGGACAGGTAATGACTAAGAATGCAGTCTGGCCGTGGGTTCAGTACCGCCAAGGCACCCAAGACAACACCACGCCGGATCTCCTGAAGGATTTGTTCCATATTAAAAATGCTTATAAGGAAGATGGCAAAGATTTAGGGACCCAACTGACAGGGTGGAATACCTGGACCTAGCCTGGGAAGTACGAAATCGATTGCTGGAAAAAAAGATTGAAAAATGGGAGGAAACTTGCCATAATCTATTAGAAAACGAGTCAGATCGCGAATTTTGGCGGATTCTCGCAGAAAACGATTCAGATCGCGAATTTCGGCTGATTATATATCTAAAACAACATTCAATTATAAATTTCAGTATAATACCGTAGCGAAGCACGGGTATCTTGCTAGTTTATAAATATATGCATAACTCAACATTCATTGATTGGCCTACAACAGACAACTTGCACGCAGTCTACAGCGTGATGGCCAAGGGCGCCCATACACGGGGGCAAGTTGTGGCCGTGCCCCCCCCCCCCCCCTCACCCCCTAAGCTGTCAGGGAAAGGCAAAAATCTAATGTAGTCAGGTGTTTTCCTTTCAAGAAAATGATTTAAAAGTCAATATTACGTAGAAGTGGTAGTACCGTCTCCCACCAACAGGCAGGGTATACCGTGGGTTATTGTACCGCAGAATCTTAAAAATCTTAAAAATACTACGTATCCCCAAGTCTAGGACCCCCCCCCCTCCCTACAAACTGTCATATGGACGCCCATGGTGATGGCAATAGTACCTGATCTGTAGATTAGATCATTTCCAACAGAGCATGTGACCTCGGCCATCTATATATATAAAATAAGAGTTTTGTCTGTACATTGCTCAGAATCTCAACAGAGCATGTGACCTAGGCCATCATACTTAAATTGGTGGAGCAATCGGCGCGAAATCGAGAGTTTTTGGGTTCGGATCCCACTGGTGTCCGGTTGGCCATTTTTGTTCTGTACTTAACAGGTACTATATGTTCGCAACACGACCTAATAGGTTGAAAGTCGATTTCTATTACTATCTGGTCTATTCCTAGTTGTTACAATACTTTATACCATGTATACTGGAGAGCAATATGCATATTTACCACCTCCCGTCTGAACTATGCTGGTGAGTTTACCCACAGACGATGTGAGAACGAAGCTGGACGTTATAAAATCATTATTCAGCATCCCTGTTGACAGAGGAGCTATTACCAACCATGGCCGGTTTGTTTCTTTGCCAGTTCCTCCCCGCTCTACCCCAAATTGGAGGATAATGATCGAAGCCTCAGGAACAGACACAAAAGATCTCGTAACAAGGCTTGAAATGTCACCCCCTCCCTCTCTGCTATTTGCTCAAACGATCTCTCTGCTCTAATCTCTCGTAAACCACTTGATTAAAATGAGCGGACAATGGGGAGGGACTGAACGCGCACAACGGCCAGCCTCTTAATTGTGATGCGTGAAGAACGGGCTCTCATCGGTCAGGAACACGCTCCACTGCCATGCAGCTTACGAAGAGCCCTTATTACTGATTTCATTATTTTATTAATTCAATTTATGAGTATTGTTATTTTTTATCGCAGCATAAAACCCGCTGAAGATAATTGTTTCTTCTTCTTTCTTAATCTGTTTACCCTCCAGCGTTGGCTTTTTCCTCGGACTCAGGGAGTGATCCCACCTCTACCACCTCAAGAGCAGTGTCCTGGGGCTTGAGACTTTCGGTCAGGGGATACAACTAGGAAGGAGGACCAGTACTTCGCCCAGGCGGCCTCACCTGCTATGCTGATCAGGGGCCTTGTGAGGGGGATGGGAAGATCGGAAAGGATAGACAAGGAAGAGGGAACGAAGCGGCCGTGGCCTTAAGTTAGGGTACGTCCAAGATGCACGCTGGTTTTCTGAGTCAGACAGTCGGCGCTGAGTCGACATAAGTATGTCCTGTGTTTTTAAGCGGGACTGGCCATAATGTACCTGCGCGCAGGAAGCCTGCGCACTGGTAGTCTGACTCAGATATTTACCGGAATGATTCGTTCATTCTGGTTTCAGACAACCTGCCGCGCAGGCTGTTGATTTTCGTGTTGAGTGTGGTAATTCGCCCAGTTCTTCGTAAGCCTGTGTTCAAATTTTAACAAAATAAAACAAAACGTATCCGAACTCATTCTGAAATATTCAAAAATCTGTTTTCGTCGACAAGTAACTGTGGAAAAAGGTGTTTGTACTCCCCGTAAATAGATCTTAATTCATTTAGTGGATGTATATCACTTCTCATTCGTTTTAACTTGGTTGTAACATTGTCACATAGCAGCAATAGAGCTTCAGCTTGTTCTCTTGTTAGTTCCATGCTACACTGATCAGTTGTATTTCATATATTTTCTTTTGTGGCAGCTCTGTCTGCGCTGACAACCAGCTTTCATAATGGCCACATCCCACCTGCCACTCGGAGTCAGACATTCAGCGCCGACTGTCTGACTCAGAAAACCAGCGTGCATCTTGGACGTACCCTTAGGTACCATCGCGGCATCTGCCTGGAGAAGTGGGAAAGCACGTAAAACCACTTCGAGGATGGCTGATGTGGGAATCGAACTCTTCTCTGCTCAGTTGACCTCCCGAGGCTGAGTGGACCTTGTTCCAGTCCTCGTGCCACTTTTCAAATTTCGTGGCCGAGCCGGGAATCGAACCAGGGCCTCTGGGGGTGGCAGCAAATCACGCTAACCACTACACCACAGAGGCGGACCCCGCTGAAAATAATAGGCTAATCTTTTATTTTCAAAATCTTTCTCCACTTGGAAGCTGATTAAAACCAAGAATACACTAAAATAATTTCATTCAAGGAAAAAGAAGAAAATTACTTATCAATCTTTCGAATACAAGTGGTGAATGAGTATCAAAAGAAAACCCCTGAACGCTTTCAGCCCCCAGTCTATGAACTCCTTGGAACTGATGTTGAAGGTCTTCATCAGCTCTGTCGTCCTCTTACGGACTGTTCCTCTCCACAGATCATGAGACCCCTCACTTCTACGTCGACCAGCTCGTATTTAATCATATATACGGCACTGCAGGCAGTTAGATAGACTTCTTTTATCTGTCTTCTTCGTCTGGTTGGTCGGAGTGAGTTTCAAATCTTACTGTGGGGCCTAATATATATCCTTTTTCCCCTTTAACGGCGATCATATCTCTCCCTCTCGTGATGCCAGTTACTCCAATGCCATGGACTTCCTCATGCATTCGAAATCCTTTCGCGCGGAGCGTCTGTGCTATGGACGACCTGATGTTGTGATGTTTGGTGTTTCGAACAGCTTCACCGAAGGCACAGGAACCCAAGACGTGAGGTAACGTTTCAGTCTCACTACATCTTCTGCAGCGGTTACAATCAAGGGACCTTCCCGGTACAGCTCTTACAGGTGCAACGTTACATGCCATTTTCAGCGCGTCTTTCCACTCCGTGCCAGAAAGGCCATCGTGGTTTCTAACCCAGCGGTTTGTAGGAGGGTACTCCTTATACAGACACACTCCCTGACCTTTGCTTCTTAGCTGGAACCATATCTGAAATTCATATGTATATATTTAAAATATTATATATATTTATTTAAGTTCTTTTTTACAATTTGCTTTACGTCGCACCGACACAGATAGGTCGTACGGCGACGATGGGACAGGAAAGGGCTCATACTCAGTATGAATCACTCATTCAAGAAACTCAGCAATGTAGTATTTTCAGACGAGTCTCGCTTCAATCTGTCCTACAGTGATCGCGGCATACGTGTTAGACGCTGCCGTGGTGAGCGCAATCTTGCATCCTGCATTGTTGAGCGGCATAGCGGACAAACACCAAAGTGTGGCGGTTTGGCGCGCCATTGAATACAACTGTCGATCTCGCCTCCTACGTACTGAGGACAATCTGAACAGCAACCGATGCATGAGGGAGGTTTTTGAACCCGAGGTACTCGCCGTCCCTCAGGCAACTCCACATACTCGGCCACATGTGGCGGTGAATTTGCGAGCCTTCTTTGAAGGACGACAGGTACCATTGCTTCCCTGGTCTGAACGTTCAACAGAAATATCTCCCATCGAATATGTCTGGGGTATGGTTAGTCAGTAAATTGTTCTTCACGGTCCTCCAGTAACCAGTGTCGATGATTTGTCGACTCGCATACAAACTGCGTGGTGGAATATTTTCCAGGAAAATATCTAGATCCTCTTTGGTTCCAGGCCACGATGTTTGGATGCTCTGATTGCAGCACATAGAGACTACACAAAATACTGAATACTCAAGCTCAAAGGTCAAGTACAGAGCTGTAAACTTAATCATTTGTAAATTGCCATATACCTAATCTGTGGTATCACGTTCACTTCAATCACGTGCTTTTTTCTTGGTGTTGCAATTTTTATAACCGTTTGTGTATTACAATTAAATTGACATGTAATAATTTTGTTCCAGAAGTTTGAGTGTTGAATTTCATATACCCTGTGTAACTTTATTTATAATGATGTCAGTGGGTAGAGCCAAGACAAATACAGTACATGAAGTTGTTTTAGTTAGCATCTAACCTAAAAAATGCCTCACTTAAAATAAACAGACACAAGAAGTTCTTGGAACAGCACTCCGCGCCCGTGGAGAGCTTCTGTGACGGAGCGCTGGTGAATTTGTCTTTGTATGTTACAGTTGTAAATTATGCACAGATTTTTCTCTACTCATCTCTACTCATGGAGCATCTGGCTTCAGCTTTTTAGGCTAAGCTCAATCCTTTCTTCTTTTTTACTTCTTGAGATAACCTTTTACGAGTGTGATGTTGAAATATTCATAGAACTTCTAGACACATGGAGATTCTTGGACAAATATGTATTATCAGAGTGGAGAACTTCAAACGATATTCTTTAGCATTAGTACACCTGTAAACGCTGGCAAAGCAGAAGCAGACCACAACAGTGCAATTGAGATTCTGGGCGAGATCAGTATCATATGACTTGTACTATGGCTCTGATTCTGTGAAGTACTGTAAATATTCCTAAAAAGGTATTCCATTTGTAATTTGTAAATACTATACTTCCTCAATTTTAATTTATTTATTCAAAGTTTAAGTTTGAATCTGTAGTTCTTTGTTTAATTTATATATACTATGTTCAGCAGCAAATTTACTGCGCTGTTTAAGCTTAATGTTCAGGTCTTTCGTAGTAATGTGCACATTCTTTATAACTGGGGTCGCTTCTGATATAATTAAAGAAAGAAAATCATTTGAATGGAGTATTTTTGTGACAGAGCCCTAGTCATCGATTTTTTTTTTTTGCCTACGATACGTTCATTTTCCAAATTAACTTCTTTCTGGGACTTTTAAAAATTAATCTAAAAATGGTTGATATTGTGGAAAATGGGCATAGGAAAAGAATTCGTTTCCTAGTCTAGTGACCCACTGTAACGGTTCAAATCCCGTTACAAGGTAATATCTGTATTTTATTATTATTATTATTATTATTATTATTATTATTTTATTATTATTATTATTATTATTATTGCATCTGTGATATTATTATTATTATTATTATTATTATTATTATTATTATTATTATTATTATGTCCGTATTATTATTATCTGTGACATTACTATTATTTTGTTATAATTCTTATTCAATTCAATTTTGCAATGCTTGTCGCTTGCAGGATTGTACTTAGATGTATGCATATATAGGTGTGTGTAAAATAACACTCAATACATGTACAGTGAGAATTGTTATATATCAGATGTTGGATATGGCATCGTTACATTGTGCAATAATGCTGGCGATTCTGCCAAGTCATTGCTACGTCATGGCTACGTCATCGTGAGCTTTTAGCAATGCGCTCAGGGACTCAGCCGCCCCAGGGGATTTCACCAGTACATGCAACAGTTTGAGGCGTTGTGGGAGTATGTCATTGTTATTTCTGGAGATTGCGTAGCTGTGTCAACCAACGTCTATAAAAGGTGGATGCATATTGTAGCGTCAGTCATTAGTTAAACGGAAGCTGAACAGTGAAGAAGTCTACGAGGTGAAGAGGCCTCAGTCGGTCAGTCAAAGAGTGTGAACGAGAGATGGAGAAGACTCAGTGAGCCATTAATTATTGGTCATTGAGAGAGTGAGGCCAAAGTTGGTCCGTCACTTAGTTGAAGACACGGACGCAAGGGCTTACCATGGAGTCAGAGAGGGATACCACCTGCTATGAGGTAATACCATATTGACTTACAAAGAAGTCAGATGATATGGAGAAGAAGCAGTCACAAGGATTTATCACCAAGTTAGGCGTGACACATCTACAGTAAACATCAGATCAAAGGATTACGTCGTAATTACACTCAAAGTGTTGAAGGTACAGTCAAGTGAATCAGTGAGGGAAATATTTCGTATAAATTGTTAAATGTCCGGTCAAAAAGAATTCAAATTCATGCCTAGTTTCTTTCAGTTGCAATGTCATAATTTCATATTCTCATCTGTTTTATCGCAACAAGACTCACTAGTTTTTATATATTATTTAAAGAATATATTTTGTTCTATCAAACGAATTCATAGTTTTATTTCAATGACAGTAAAATATTTTAACCTCAAAATTAATTGGGAAACCGAACGCCAATCTCCTTTTCCCAGAACTTATATGGTATTTTGTCAAAAGTAAGCTCATTACCCCACACCCTAGAGATAGTCAAGATTCTCATTCTATTATTGCTGCACTGAGTGGCAGCTGGCGCCCTTCAAATAACGTATGTATAAGTAAGTGTGAGTACAAGGTCCGACGAGTGAGTATTTTATTTAATGAATATTAATTTTCATAATTTCCATTTTAAATGCAGATATTCCGATTTTTCAATATAAATGCAGTTTTATAATATTTGTAAAATTAGTCAGCGATTTAGGAACTTCTCACCACTTAGGAATGTTCCAGAATTACGATAGATCATGCAGTCATTTTTGTGACCTTGTGTCAACCTGTAATCATCAACACATTCGACAATTAGTAGGGCCGTTACTAACAACTCGTGAGACATGAATGTGCACATTTTGAAAACGCGTTGTCGTTGTCACCTTGAATGTTAATAATGACTGTCGTATCTTGACGTGCAGAGCATGTTTATAATTTTAGTATTGATCGTTTTGCCGCATACTGTATTTTTCTCCCATGCATCCAACTGCACCAGGCCGGCTGTGTAGACTCACTAATTTAATGACGTCTGGGCTCCTAAGAGATCTGGTGCAGGTCTTTCGGACTAATACCTTGTAGGCAACATGAGCGTCTATGAGGAAGGATCTCTGCGTAACATGATTTCTAATGCTGAAGACGATACGAAAACTCTGTCTCCGAGCCAGACGAATTAACCATTTAAGCGTAAAATGTCCAACACGGCCCGGAAACAAATTAGAGACTCATTGGACCAAAGACTAGCATGCTAACAGTTTATTTATTTATTTATTTATTTATTTATTTATTTATTTATTTATTTATTTATTTATTTATTTATTTTTACATTTGTGGCGTAGTTAGAGCTCACGGAGTGTGTGATAGTGGACGGCCTATCACGAGGGACTTACATTGCACGTGATATCACTTGCATTGAACTGAAATGTAATCCTTTTATGCTAAGAGGACATATCCTGAAATTATGTGGAATGATAAATGTGGAACTTCATACAATTGACCGAAAATGGGTGTTAAATTCATTGGTATATTCCATAATGGCTACTGAGAGGTCTTCAGAAGCAAACGATCGTGCTTGTTCTCAAATCGCTGAGATTCAAGCAAGACATTCTAAGGCTGCTATTAAGAACTAACTTTCACGGCAAGGGAACAGGGAGGGTGTGACTTGCACCCCGAGTAAGAAGCTCAGCAGGGGCTGCGTGGGTATCGGTGCACACCAGTGACAGTGAACAACGGCTAGCAGATCCCTTGTTCTTGTGTACACGGATATTGTGCCTTGTCGGCACTCGTTTGGATCACGGGTTACCTGAGGCGCAGACAGCGCACCTATTGTAGCGATACATCCTGCTGACCTGTGGGCTGAGCGAACGGCATGTACTATTATTGTTCACCTCGGCTAATAGAGGAATACATAAGACGTCCTGTATATCATTATAGCCAAAATATTGTAACAAATAATGATGTATCTCTCCTCACAAATTGGCTCCTTAGTTTTTACATTATAATAATAATAATAATAATAATAATAATAATAATAATAATAATAATAATAATAATAATAATAATAATAATAATAATAATAATAATCCAGAGCCTGTTTCCAGTCATTCGACCAGGTCAGGAATGGAATGAATGAAGCCCCCATCTAGCGGCGAGGTTAGGAAATGTGCCGGCTGCCGAAGCCTGTCGCACTCCCCTGGGGCAATGATAAATGACTGACACATAAATGTTAACGAAGAGTGTTGCTGGAATGAAAGATGACAGGAACCCGAAGTACCCGGCGAAAAACCTGCCCGGCTCCGCTTTGTCCAGCACAAATGTCACATGGAGTGAGCGGGATTTGAACCACAGTATCCAGCGGTGAGAGGCCGGCGTGCTGCCGTTTGAGCCACGGAGGCTCTAATAATAATAATAATAATAATAATAATAATAATAATAATAATAATAATAATAATAATAATAATAATTCTTTCCTTCGTAATCTGTTTACCTCCAGCGTCGGTTTTTCCCTCGGATTCAGCGAGGGATCCCACCTCTGCCACCTCGAGGGCAGTGTCCTGGAGTGTGAAACATTAGGTCGGGGGATACAACTGGGGAGAATGACAAGTACCTCGCCCAGGCGGCCTCACTTGCTACGCTGAACAGGGCCTTGTGGAGGGATGGGAAGATTGGAAGGGATAGACAAGGAAAAGTGAAGGAAGCGGCCTTGGTCTGAAGTTAAGTACCATCCCGGCATTTGCCTGGAGGAGAAGTAGGAAAGCACGGAAAACCACTTGGATTATGGCTGAGGTGGGAATCGAACCCACCTCTGCTCCGTTGACCCCCAGAGGCTGAGTGGACCCCGTTCCAACCCTCGTATCACTTTTCAAATTTCGTGGCAGAGCCGCGAATCGAACCCAGGCCTCCGGTGTGGCAGCTAATCACGCTAACCGCTACACCACAGTAGCGGGAATAATAATAATAATAATAATAATAATAATAATAATAATAATAATAATAATAATAATAATAATAATAATAATAATAATAATAATAATAATAATAAAACAGTTGGGGAGGGGGGATCTCTGGGTCCTTCGAAATCAAAACTGGTGTAAGACAAGGAGTGGGATTCTCACCAATCATATTCAGTTGTGTTCTGGGAAAAGTCGTTCGGGAATAGAAGAAGGGAATTACTAACCAAGAGACTTTCAAGACTGGGAGATTATTTGGCAGTCGCTGATTTCTAATGATATAGCAGCAGCTAAGATGTGGATTGAATAACTCGAGATGATAGCAAAGAAGTGGACTTCAAATTTCTTTTGAGAAGACTGTGTTCTTGACGAACATTAATTTGAAGTTAGGAGACAAAAAAGGCAATGAGAGTTAAGAGCTTTAAGTATTTGGGAGAAACATTAAAAGGAAATGTGCCAGAAAATAATGCCATTAAGGAGCGGGCGATGTAAAATGGAAATTGCATTTCAACTGACAAGGAACACCTATAACAAAACGGTTTTTATCTTACTGAGGCATCAAGACACGGTTGTTAAAAGTGAGTGCCAGTATGTATCGAAAACACTGGACATGATTGGAAAAGACAAATACTGGGCTCAAATGTAAAAATAAATTGGAAGAGGAGATTAAAATCTAACAAAGAATCGTATCAAAGAACAGCAGGAGTGATTGAACTGAGGAGAAAGAGAAGGTTACAGTTCTGTGGACACTTGTTGAGGGTGTACAAAAATAGATCAACCAAAAGACTCTTTGAATTCTTGAGGAAGGGGAAAAAAGTGAAAAGCCACAGCCTGTTTCCAGTCATTTGACCGGGTCAGGAATGGAATGAATGAGGCCCCCATCTAGCGACGAATATAGGAATGAAAGGTGACTGGGAAAACCGGAGTATCCGTAAAAAAAACTTGTCGCGCCTCCGCTTTGTCCAGCACAAATCTCACATGGAGTGACCGGGATTTGACCCACGGAACCCAGTGGTGAGAGGCCGGCGCGCTTCTGCCTGAGCCACGGAGGCTTAGGAATAGGAAGACAGAGCTGAAATGTTTTCGAAAAGTGAGATTGGACTTGATGAAGATGGGGGATCCGGAAGATTTTATCATGGACAGAAATCAATTTAGACAGGGGTTCCCCGATTTCCAGGAAACTGGGAGAACGCTAGAGAGCAGAAGAAGGGAGTAAGTAAGAGAAAGGATGAAAAGATACTTGCAGAGAGTGAAGGTAGAAAAGGCTAAAAATGCAACAAAGATTGTCAAAAGTGGTCCATAGACAGCCGAAACGAAAATTTAAAAAATCCTGATAAATGGCGGCAGATCACAAATAACAAAAATCTAGAAACAAGAGACGAAAATTCTCAGAAAAATCCTAGGACCAAAATACGAAAATTAAATTTGAATAAAAAGAAACCACAGGAATGTTTTCAAATCACAGAAAAAAAAACCCAAATACAATTAGAAAATGGCGATTAAAATCCTATGGGCACCTACACAGATTCGATAACAACAGGCTGACAAATAAACGTCTTAACCTAGCACTATCCTTAAAAACCCGTAACAACTGGGTGGTGGAAATAAACGAAAATCTACAAGAAGTGTCCGACTCCATGGCTAAATGGTTAGTGTACTGGCCTTTGGTCACAGGGGTCCCGGGTTCGATTCCCGGCAGGGTCGGGATTCGCTGGCACGGGGGCTGGGTGCAAGTGTCCTCTTCAACATCATTTCATCCTCATCACGACGCGCAGGTCGCCTACGGGAGTCAGTTCAAATCACCTGCACCTGGCGAACCGATCTTGTCCTCGGAGACTCCCGGCACTAAAAAACACACTCCATTTCATTTCATCTACAAGAAGTGGGTGTTACCGAAGAAACCATTTAAGACGGAACAACATTTAAAAACTTAGCAAGCAAACAAAAATTTGCAGACATCTAAAATAAAATATACAGAATGGACAGAAAAACGCAGAAATGAACTCAGTGAACGAATGAAAAGATACTTGGAGAAAAGAAAAGAAGAAATGTACTAAATTAGTTCAAATGCGCTCCTTAGTTGGGCTTTACGAATCTTGAAAATATTTATTTTATTTATTTATTTATTTATTTATTTATTTATTTATTTATTTATTTATTTATTTATTTATTTATTTATTTATTTATTTATTTATTTATTTATTTATTTATTTATTTATTTATTTGCCTGCCTGTTAGTCCCTTTTATTGCACTAGTTTGGGGATGAAATAAGATGACTTTTATATGACATGTTTTACGACCCGATGCCCTTCCTGACGCCAACCTCAGTTGAGGGATTAATGAGAATGAAGTGAGTGATGATGAATGGAATTAGGTAAGGAGGTAGAATGAAACGGCTGTTGCCTATGAATTGGAAATCTCTCGGCATTTGCCTGGAAGTGAAATTGGGAAACCACAGAAAAACGTTTTCAAGACAGGCGACGAGGGATTCGAACCTACTCATCTCTCGAATACAGAGCTTGGGTTCATCACCGTAGTGCGTTAACAGGCAGTAATAATAAAAATAATAATAATAATAATAATAATAATAATAATAATAATAATAATAATAATAATCGAATTCACATAAGCGAAAAAGCTTAATCACGCAACGTAGAGTATATACATCAAAATATCAGTATCCAGGAATGCTAAATTGAGACACGACGAAACAGTAATCCTCTTCCTGCAGCTTTACATGCCACAGAGTGTTTGAGTACCTTCTGAGATACAAGAATAAGCAAAACCGAATGCTATGGAAAATTCTAGGACCTATTTGGGAGAATCGAATATAAAAAATTGAGTTTAGAACAAGATTCTTACAAAGCATCAAAACAAATACGTCATGCTTTCAGGAAAAAAGAAGATTAAGACTCTTTGGTCACCTGTACAGAATAGACATATTTAAAAAAAACAATTTTTGAACACAATGATATGAAAAATGCATTCTTCAAAGAAGCCGAAGAAGATTTGAAACTATTCAAAATAAGAAAGAAATCCATTGCAAATAAAAAATCATTTAGAATACACTGACTGACAGTGACAATGCAACACCAAGGAGGAGTGGTTCGAAAGGGATGAAAGTTGGGGAAAAACAGAGACGGCACGGACGAATAATTGATGTTTATTTCAAACCGATATGCAGGTTACACAATGCGCACGGCATGACTCAGCAGGATGTAGGACCACCGCGAGCGGCGATGCACGCAGAAACACGTCGAGGTACAGAGTCAATAAGAGTGCGGATGGTGTCCTGAGGGATGGTTCTCCATTCTCTGTCAACCATTTGCCACAGTTGGTCGTCCGTACGAGGCTAGGGCAGAGTTTGCAAACGGCGTCCAATGATATCCCACACGTGTTCGATTGGTGAGAGATCCGGAGAGTACGCTGGCTACGGAAGCATCTGTACACCTCGTAGAGCCTGTTGGGAGATGCGAGCAGTGTGTGGGCGGGCATTATCCTGCTGAAACAGAGCATTGGGCAGCCCCTGAAGGTACGGGAGTGCCACCGGCCGCAGCACATGCTGCACCTAGCGGCGGGCATTTAACGTGCCTTGAATACGCACTAGAGGTGACGTGGAATCATACGCAATAGCGCCCCAAACCATGATGCCGCGTTGTCTAGCGGTAGGGCGCTCCACAGTTACTGCCGGATTTGACCTTTCTCCACGCCGACGCCACACTCGTCTGCGGTGACTATCACTGACAGAACAGAAGCGTGACTCATCGGAGAACACGACGTTCCGCCATTCCCTCATCCAAGTCGCTCTAGCCCGGCACCATGCCAGGCGTGCACGTCTATGCTGTGGAGTCAATGGTAGTCTTCTGAGCGGACGCCGGGAGTGCAGGCCTCCTTCAACCAATCGACGGGACGGGAAATTGTTCTGGTCGATATTGGAACAGCCAGGGTGTCTTGCACATGCTGAAGAATGGCGGTTGACGTGGCGTGCGGGGCTGCCACCGCTTGGCGGCGGATGCGCCGATCCTCGCGTGCTGACGTCACTCGGGCTGCGCCTGGACCCCTCGCACGTGCCACATGTCCCTGCGCCAACCATCTTCGCCACAGGCGCTGCACCGTGGACACATCCCTATGGGTATCGGCTGCGATTTGACGAAGCGACCAACCTGCCCTTCTCAGCCCGATCACCATACCCCTCGTAAAGTCGTCTGTCTGTCTGAAATGCCTCCGTTGACGGTGGCCTGGCATTCTTAGCTATACACGTGTCCTGTGGCACACGACAACACGTTCTACAACGACTGTCGGCTGAGAAATCACGGTACGAAGTGGGCCATTTGCCAACGCCGTGTCCCATTTATCGTTCGCTACGTGCGCAGCACAGCGGCGCATTTCACATCATGAGCATACCTCAGTGACGTCAGTCTACCCTGCAATTGGCATAAAGTTCTGACCACTCCTTCTTGGTGTTGCATTTGCTCTATCAGTCAGTGTACATTTCCAGAGAAAGCCAAGAAGAAATCAGGTAGGAAATGGACCGAAGGGAGAAAACAACACCGAGAAAAGAATAATGTAATCTTCTGATTCCGTCTCTTCACAGGTGGAGGCCATCATGGTATAGTATTTTTTTATTTTGTGATTCCCATAAATCTGAGTTACCGTATGGTGAATGTGAAACGAATGTCGAACAAGGCCGTACCCAGGCCCAGGAGGCCTGACCTGCTATGTTGAACACGGGCCTTGGCGGGGGATGGGAAGATTGGAAGGGATAGACAAGGAAGGGGGAAGGAAGGGGCCGTAGCTCTAAGTTAGGTACCATCTCAGTATTTGCCTGGAGGAGAAGATGGGAAACCACGGAAAACCACTTCCAGGATGGCTGAGGTGGGAATCGAACCCACCTCTATTCAGCTGACCTCCCGAGGCTGAGTGGACCCTGTTCCAGCCCTCGTACCACTTTTTAAATTTTGTGGCAGAGCCGGGAATCGAACCCGGGCCTCCGGGGGTGGCAGCTAATCACACTAACCACTACACCACAGACAAACAAACACAAAGACACCTCCGTACAGACCATGAAGGCCCTTGGAGGAGTGGAATTAAAGGCTTCCACCATTGTTAACCGCGGCGCTTGATGGGGTAGAGTGGTTACGCCGCCTTTGCCCCCAGGAATTAATCTGGCAGTCATTTTTGATGTAGACTGAGTGAACCTTAGGGCCATATGCACCTCCGGAAGTGGAAACTCGTTTCTTATATTTTACGACTTCCTGACGGGGAACTACGCCACAGAGGTAGGATGAAATCTGCTTTTACGGTGCAAAATGTATTAAGAACGTAGAAAAACAAACAATCCATACATTTCATCAAAAATAAAATTTCCATTTACGTTTTCAGTAAATTTGTTAACTAAATTCATAGAGAAACATTTAAAGAGACACAGATTTTATAGGATCTATGTTAAATTCACTTGTTTATTTTGAAAATGCTCGTTTTTATAATATTTTTAATTTATTGTAGGCTATTTCCAACCCCGTGTGTGCTGTTTACATTTGTCAATTTCGCTTTCATTTCGGAGTGGGTTGAACCCCCCTTACTAACCGCCCGCCGTGGGTACGGCCTTCTTGTCGGAGTTTATTTTCTCAGGATAGCCTTCTCCGTCCACGACCTCGTTCCTGTTGTGGTTTGAGGGGAGCTGTCTGACGGTAAGATAGTATATCCACTCTAGAAAGCTACGAAAGCCTAAAAGATTCGTCACGCTGACGATGCGTTACCGCATAATCTGTAGACCTTCCAGTTGAGCCAGCCTGGTAGACCAACGCCCTTCAGGGTTGTCCTGTCATAAGTCTGGACGAGCGCTTCCCACAGAACCCCTGGACACAGATTTAACTGGTCAGTTTTAACTGCTTACTCTGAACAGTATGAAACATATTTTGCGGTTGATTACTCCCTGATCAAAAACAATATTTCTTCAACAAATGCTCCTCCCTCTATGTTCCGCCCCAGTTTCGTGTTTGACGGCAGCCCTCCTTTGGCGAGTCTCCTTGTCTTGGTTGTCTATAATAATAATTACCGGCCGTCTTGATCCCGTGAGAAGTACGCCTTCTACCGCAGCATTAATCTCACTTGGGTGCTCACTTATGCAGGCTAGTTCCCACGCGCATGCTTAATTAAGCCTTTTGCTATGAGTCTGGTCTGTTCCTGGAAGTTAATACTGATAACACTTGAATGGATCGATTAGATTTAGCGTGTGAGTGTACCGGTATGTCCAATAATTATTTTAAAGAACAGCGCTCAGATTTACTGAAGTGCTTAATTGTTGTTGTTGTCGTTCTTCTTCTGAGTTGTTTCTTCACACAAGATTACCGATGATCATAAAGTAATTTTTCCTATTTTGTGTTCCCCATATCCTGGATGTCGAATCACATTTGGAGTGCTTAATTCTTGTTGTTGTCGTTCTTCTTCTGAATTGTTTCTTCACACAAGATTACCGATGATCATAAAGTAATTTTTCCTATTTTGTGTTCCCCATATCCTGGATGTCGAATCACATTTGGAGTGCTTAATTCTTGTTGTTGTCGTTCTTCTTCTGAGTTGTTTCTTCACACAAGATTACCGATGATCATAAAGTAATTTTTCCTATTTTGTGTTCCCCATATCCTGGATGTCGAATCACATTTGGAGTGCTTAATTCTTCTTCTTCTTCTTCTGAGTTGTTTCTTCACACAAGATTACCGATGATTATAAAGTAATTTTTCCTATTTTGTGTTCTCCATATCCTGGATGTCGAATCACATTTGGAGTGCTTAATTCTTGTTGTTGTTGTTCTTCTTCTGCTTCTGAGTTGTTTCTTCACACAAGATTACCGATGATTATAAAGTAATTTTTCCTATTTTGTGTTTCCCATATCCCGGATGTCGAATCACACTTGGAGATTTCGAGCCTAGGATAATCTTCGGCCTCGTCCATGTCCCCCTTCTTGTATGATCAGTTTTTCCAGGCTGTATTACCACTGTTTAGAATCACTTAAGCGTAACTAAACAAATGTTTCGTAATATTGCCATTTAAAGTTCTGTGCAACAAATAAAGACCTTTTGTTGCTGCTGCTGTTGTTGTTATTGTTGTTTGAGTCATCAGTCCATAGACTGGTTTGATGCGGCCCTCCATACCACCCTATCCTATGTTCATCCTTTTATTTCTACGTGACTACTGCATCCTACATCTGCTCTAATATGCGTGTCATATTCATACCATGGTCTACCGCTACCGTACTTACAGTTTAAACTTCCCTTAAAAACCAACTGAACAAGTTCTGGGTGTCTGAAGATGTGCCCTATCATTCTATCTGTTCTTCTCTTCAAATTCAGCAAAATCGGTCTTCTCTCACCAATTCAATTCGGTATCACTACATTCATGATTCGGTCCACCCATCTCACCTTCAACATTCTTTTGTGACACCAGATTTCAAAACGTTTCTGTTCTCTTTCTTTTTGAGCTAGTTATCGTTCATTTTTCAATTCCTTCCTACCGAGCTCGATAGCTACAGTCGCTTAAGTGCGGCCAGTATCCAGTATTCGGGAGATAGTAGGTTCGAACCCCACTGTCGTCAGACCTGAAAATGGTTTTCCGTGGTTTCCCCATTTTCACACCAGGCAAATGCTGGGGCTGTACCTTAATTAAGGCCACGGCCGCTTCCTTCCCACTCCTAGCCCTTCCCTCTCCCATCGTCGCCATAAGACCTATCTGTGTCGGTGCGACGTGAAGCAACTAGCAATTCCTTCCTTACTTGTGGTAGTTTTATGTCCTCCTTACTTCTGCCATCGTTAGATATTTTACTACCCAAGTAACAATATTCATCTACTTCTTTTCTTAATCTAATATTTCCTGCATCACCTGACTTCGTTCGACTGCACTGCATTACTTTAGTTTTGGCGTCTGAAGTGTACTGAGTACACGTAATCGAGCACTGAAAGCACGAGGTCTTTGTGAGGAGAGATTGTATCATCACACTAAATGTGTTTTGTTGGGACATTTAGCAGAGATCTTGAGTCAGCTGGCAATATCAGAATATCCAGTGAATACCCTAATGTCCACTAGAAATATAGGTTGATATTTTTAACTCTCACTTTCCGTGCATGCTGCGCAGTGATACGTTATCACGCCAAAATACAGCTACAGACAGAAAGATGTGGTATTGGTGGTGCTGATTGTGGTTTTAAGAAGAATTACAACTAGGCAACCATCTTCTGTGAACACCAGTCCGAGGGAAAAAAAAAAATGGAAGGGGTCCGACACTTCGAAAAAATGAAGGTCTCGACCAAAGAAAGGGAAAGGTCATGAAGGGCGGGAAAATTAAAGATTCCCTAGGCCTCGAATGCTCTAATACCGTCGGGGTCGGAAAATAACAAAAGTTAACCAAGGGAGGTCTGATAGGATGGATGAAAGTCAGGAGCCTGGCACAAGTAAGTGGAAGCAATGCCGAGACCCAGCCCCGTGGTGCCCAACCAACTCTCTCAAGTTAAGAGCCACTGGGGCGTACAGAGAGATACAGCGAAAGTGAAGGAAATCCAAAAGATACCTGTCCTTGCATAAGAGTTTTACTGTGAAGTTACAGCCTAATGATTTGTCTTCTCAAACGATATTCTTCTTCTTCTTCTTCTTCTACCGCTTTCCCCACATCTGTGGGGTCGCAGGTGTGAACTATGTTGCACATAATGTATGGATTTGGCCCTGTTTTACGGCTGAATATCCTTCCTGACGCCAACGCTATTTGGAGGGATGTAATCACTATTGCGTGTTTCTGTGGTGGTTGATTGTGCAGTGTGTTGTCTGAATATGAAGAGGAAAGTGTTGAGACAAACACAAACATTCAGTCCCCGAGCCAGAAGAATGAATCAGAGATTCGAACCGGGCACCTTCTGAAATGAAGGTCCATGGCTGAATGGTTAGCGTGCTGGCCTTTGGTCACAGGGGTCCCGGGTTCGATTCCCGGCAGGTTCGGGAATTTTAACCTTAATTGGTTAACTTCGCTGGCACGGGGGCTGGGTGTATGTGTTGTCTTCATCATCATTTCATCCTCATCACGACGCGTAGGTCGCCTACGGGCGTCAAATCAAAAGACCTGCATCTAGCGAGCCAAATTTGTCCTTGGACACTCCCGGCACTAAAAGCCATACGCCATTTCATTTCTGAAATGAAGGCCTCAACGCTGACCTTACAGCCAATGAGTCGCATTTGTTCTTTGAAAAAATATTTTGAATTAAAGTGTCTTGCATTTTTTGATTCATTTTTGTTCAAGATTCCCGTAAAGAAGCAGCTATCCCCGAAAGGAAATATTTATTTCATTGGTAGTTTTTATTACCATACAAATGGTAATTTACCTTTAGGAGAGAGTCCCTGAGAATGTCAGTTGCAAATTCTTTTACTTCCAACATATTAATTCCGAAACTCTGAAAGAAGTTTACGCAAAATTGGGATATTACTCCTTGAGCACCAAACAGCAGTACAATCACCTCCCAATTTCTTCTCCAGATGTTTAAACCACAATTCGTAGTGCCTCTTCTTTTTAGCATCAAGTCTTGTACTTGTGTGTTTACTGCCTCAAACTTCACAGTTGGATCAATAACGAAGTCTGTCGATTACCATGTTGTGAGCGTACTTATGGGAATCTTCATAAAATGCATGGGACTTCTTCAAATACTTCAAACATTCCCTGCTTTTTGAGGCAACTAACATTACAGCTCCGAACCCTGTGGGGCTAATTGTTTCTCAATAGATCTCCTTTTGCGGCAGAAACCAAGATCATCGGGAAGGGTTTCATGCTCGTTGTACTGAGGCCAACAGGTTTCTTAGCCTATTTCAGGGATACTGCGGACTGCGATGACGTTGAAAATGAAAATCCACAGCCTGTTTCCAGTCATTCGACAGGGGTCGGAAATATAATGAATGAAGCCCCCATCTAGCAGTGAGGATAGGAATTGTGCTGGCTGCCGAAGCCTGTCACACTCCTCTGGGGTAATGATTAATGCCTGACAGATGGAATGAAATACTATTGGAGAGTGTAACTCAAATGAATGATGGCAGGGACACCCGGGGTCCCGGAGAAAAACCTGTGCCGCCTCCGCTTTGTCCAGTACAAATCTTACATGGAGTGACCGGGATTTGAACCACGGAACCCAGCAATGAGAAGCCGGTGCGCTGGCGCCTGAGCCACGCAGGCTACTGCAATGACGTTACGGTTTATTTTTATTGCATTAGTACATTGGGATGAGGTATGTCCTTTTATCGCGGAATCTAAGTGTATCCTAAAATTTTGAATATTATTTCATAAAAAGTAGTCAATGTATGTTAAGCACGAAAATGTTTAAGTAGCACTTGTACTTATTGATCCACAGAGATGCGAATTTTACTAAATTTAAGGCAGTGAAAGTTGTAGCTTACTTTCTCCCCTTCAGAAACGTCAGAGTGACTAATATTTCCCTAAAACGTGATTCCTTAACGAACCAATTGCTTCCGGCAAATTGAAAAATCTTCAAACCGGCTGTGCTGGAGTCACAGCTGATTTCAAATATCGGTCGGTTTTCAGACCGACTTTGTTGTTCGACAAGATATCTTATACATGATTTATTAATTTATTTCAGGATGCCCGACTCGTTGGCTGAACGGTCAGCGTACTGGCCTTCGGTTCAGAGGGCCCCGGGTTCGATTCCCGGCCGGGTCGGTTATTTTAACCTTAATTGGTTAATTCCTACGGCCCGGGGGCTGGGTGTATGTGTTGTCTTCATCATCATTTCATCCTCATCACGACGCGTAGGTCGCCTACGGGAGTCAAATAGAAAGATCTGCATCTGGCGAGTCGGACCTGTCCTGGAATATCCCGGCACTAAAAGCCATACGACATTTCATTTCATTTCAGGATGACTCAATAAATGCACACACACATAATTCTATTTAACCATAACTGACCACACTTACTAATTGCTGCCTGTTAACAAGTCTTCCTTCTTTTTACACATCAGGGAGTCCGGGTCCTTGGTATTATCTGGGAGACGGTAATCCTGACTGATAGGCCCTTCACTTGCGCTCACATGTCAGTCACCTCTTACACCAGTTGCGTGCAGACCGCTAAAACACTGACTGACTGACTGACTGACTGTTCGTGGCTACCCTCCTTTTTATAGCTCGGGTGATGTGTACCAGAACATTCGCTTGGTGACTGGAGACGGAACATCCTCGCTGCACCTTGCAGAAACACACGGGCAAACCAGACGAAGAGAACAATACACGGTCTTTCATGCCTTTCAGCTTTCGGTACGCAAATCAATCAATCAATCAATCAATCAATCAATCAATCAATCAATCAATCAATCAATCAATCAATCAATCAATCAATCAATCAATCAATCAATCAATCAATCAATCAATCAATCAATCACCGCTGATCTGCATTTCGGGCAGTCGCCCAGGTGACAGATTCCCTATCTGTTGTTTTCCTAGTTTTTCTTAAATAATTGCAAATAATTTGGAAAGTTATTCAACATCTCCCTTGGCAAATTATTCCAATCCCTAACTGCCCTTCCTATAAACGAATATTTGCCCCAATTTGTCCTCTTGAATTCCAACTTTATCTTCATATTGCGGTATGTCCTACTTTTAAAAACACCACTCAAACTTACTCGACTACTTATGGCATTCCACGCATCTCTCCACTCACAGGTCGGAACATACCACTTAGACGAGCAGTTCGTCTCCTTTTTTCCCCAAATTTTCCCAGCCCAAAGTTCGCAACATTTTCGTAACGCTACTGTTTTGTCGGAAATCAGCCAGAACAAACCGTGCTGCTTTTCTGTGGATTGTTTCCAGTTCTCGAATCAAATAATCATGGTGGGGGGTCCCAGACCTCCGTGAATTAACTAAGCGGCTCCATACAGTGTACATGAAAATAGCGAAAATAATCGCTAGTACAAACAAGTGAGAACAATGGCAGGAGGGTATTTGGAATGAGGATTAAACAGTTAGGGATGAACTCGATGGATGAAGCTGAACAGCATAAAGCGGTTTCGGTGATGGGGTCATGTGAGTTGAATGGAGAGGAACGGTGGACTAGGTCACGGAGGGTAGGAGAAGCAAAGAGAGGCCAAGGCCTTGATCAATTTCATGAAAAGAGGTGCGGAAATAGTCGTGGTTACATAGCTAGTTTCAAATAGAAGATTGTTAAATCATAGAGGGTGCATACGGAAAACTGAAAGGCATGACGGTATACAATGATGAAGTAGATATGTAATATCATTTAACTAGCTGAAAGCGTAATGCAGTCCATTTGAGGTTGTCATGATATTTCGTGTTAAACGTCTCTTGCATAGAACTATCAGTGGCGTGCCACGTATATTCCAGTTGCATGGAACTAAATTGCATTAAATTGCTTATGCATGTCATGATTTGATTGCTTTCTTGTTGTAAAGAGAATTCACAGAATGGTGCTCCATTCACATTCTCACGATGCGCTGTGATTAATATGTTTGACCCGCTCAAACTTCGAGCTAGAATCCACTTCATGATCCAGGAATGTAATATACAGTATGAACAAATAAATAATGCTGTATTTGATATCACACGAGACTTTATAGACTAATTAAAGTAACTCCTTGGCTGAATGTTCAACCTTGAGACATTCGGTTCAGAGGGTTCCAGTTTCGATTCCCAGGTGGGTTAGGGATTTTTAATCACGTGTGATTAATTCTTTTGGCTCGGGAAGTGGATCTTTGTTTTCATCCCAACACTCTCGTCTTTATATTCATACAACACACCACACTACCAACCATCACAGAAAAACGCAATAGTGGTTACACCCCTTCATATAGGGTTTGCGTCAGAAAGGGAATTCGGCTATAAAAAATTGTCATATCCACATGTATGACACAGTTTTCACCCGCAACCCCACGGATGGCTTTCCGTACTTTCCCATTTTCACTCCAGGAAAATGCTGGGACTGTACGTTAATTAAGGCCACGGCCGCTTCCTTCCCACTCCTAGCCCTTCCCTATCACATTGTCGTCATAAGACCTACCTTTGTCGGTGCGACATGAAACAAATAATTTTTAAAAAAAAGAGAAAAATCGCAAAGCGTAAGAAGTAACAAAACATTCTGGTTTGTTTGAGAGATGTTTTAGTGCTACTAGTTGTTAAGCCGATTAAAACACCTTCTGGGTTATTTGAGGCTTAACATTAAAAACAAAACACATATGCACCTCATTCGTATAGAATTTAATGAGGAAGGGAAAAGCAACGAACCCGTAACATTCTTGAACTTACTCTTCTCAAAAATATTTATTGGCAAAGGAGTATGTGGAAGCGCCACTTGAGCGTCTAATACCGTACCTGTCGATACTTAAATTTAGAAGCAGTTGCTGTGATTCATTAATAATAATAATAATAATAATAATAATAATAATAATAATAATAATAATAATAATAATAATAATTTTCACTTTCCTCCAAGAGAAAAAGGCAAACGGGGCATGGTTCAGAGAGGTACAGAAAGATCTGCAGGAGATTGGGATCTCATTTGAAGATATCCAGGAGCGTGTCCCACTTAAGAGAAAACTCCAAGAACATCAGAGTTTCCTACCAAAGCCGAAGATGAAAACTGGAAAGGCATGGACGAAAGAGCGATAGGAGCAACACCGTATACGAATGAAGGAATACTGGACCAACATTAAAGCTCAAGGGAAACAGTTGAAATGACGTGGTCCTTAATTAGCCGAAACGAAACAAGAAGAAGAAGGAGAAGAATAATCGTCAGGCCTTAGCTACCCTGTACAAGTATGTTAATTTGACGACATCTGGCTGTCTGCTCGTTAATTTTCGACGTTCCGTTTTACTCTAGGCCTACTAGACGGCATAGAAAACTGAATCTCTCTTGGGTGTCTACGAAAATGAAAATCCACAGCCTATTTCCAGTCATTCAACCGGGTCAGGAATGGAATGAATGAAGCCCCATCTAGCGGCGAGGATACGAATTGTGCCGGCTGCCGAAGCCTGCCACACTCCTTTGGGGCAATGATTCATGACTGGCAGATGAAATGAAATGATATTGGAGAGTGTTGCTGGAATGAAAAATGACACGGAAAACCGGGGGTACCCGGAGAAAGCCTGTCCCACCTCCGCTTTGTCCAGCACAAATCTCACATGGAGTAACCGGGTTTTTAATCACGGAACCCAGTGATGAGAGGCCGGTCAGCTGCCATCTGAGCCATGGGTGCTATTGGGTGTCTACGGCTGAGTTTTAATTAATGTTGTTCGGTAAACACCAAATGTGTCACCAGAGACCTTTTACATGCTGAGATCGCACGACATGGAGTGTCGAATTAACTTTCTTCCGACTTTCAAAAATCCGTCTACCTCTTCGAGGTTTGAACTCGGTATCTTGAGATCTGGAGGCCGACACTCTACCACTGCTTCACAGAGGGAGCTAGTAATTAAATAAAACACCATTCTTCATAGGGATAGGCTGCATAAGGTATGGTGTTAGTAGTATTACTCATACCTCAGTCATTTTCATATTGTTAGAACTAATGATGAGACTGAAACAGAAAAATGAAAGTAACAAAATTCATTTAGACCATACCAAAAGAGACAGCGTACTCTGCACACTGAATTTCACCGGAGATATTAAATCTCGTCTAGGGAGCTCCCTCGCTTTGACAAATCGCAGTCGATCTATTCACGATAGAAAAAAGAAAGCACTTTTTCCTCACAAAAATAAAATGATCATGAACAAGTCCATGACCATCCATCAACGGCTGTTCATTTCAGAAGACCGCCATCCATAGGACATAGCCTAAACAAGAGGCTGCGGATTTACATATTGGTTCTACAGTGCGTACCGTAAGACGGAGGCCATTGATCTGAATGTTAGCACAGTCGAACATCGATATTTCGAAACTCCATTACTGGAATCTTCAGTATCTCGAAGTAACTTAAATTTCCCGCCGTTTGTCCTATTCTTCACGTGTAGGCCTATTTATTTCTCTATTGCTCGAAATTCGGTTACACGAATTTCTCGATTTCTCGAAGCAAACTTTTCCTCCTTTGAAGCAAACAAAACAAAACAAAACAAAACAAAACAAAACAAAACAAAACAAAACAAAACAAAACAAAACAAAACAAAACAAAACAAAACAAAACAAAACAAAACAAAACAAAACAAAACAAAACAAAACAAAACAAAACAAAACAAAACAAAACAAAACAAAACAAAACAAAACAAAACAAAACAAAACAAAACAAAACAAAACAAAACAAAACAAAACAAAACAAAACAAAACAAAACAAAACAAAACAAAACAAAACAAAACAAAACAAAACAAAACAAAACAAAACAAAACAAAACAAAACAAAACAAAACAAAACAAAACAAAACAAAACAAAACAAAACAAAACAAAACAAAACAAAACTAAACTAAACTAAACTAAACTAAACTAAACTAAACTAAACTAAACTAAACTAAACTAAACTAAACTAAACTAAACTAAACTAAACTAAACTAAACTAAACTAAACTAAACTAAACTAAACTAAACTAAACTAAACTAAACTAAACTAAACTAAACTCTGCAACCTGAATTTTGTGCAACAGTAACTCTGCAATGCACTTGTGGTATGTAAAAAGAAAGTTAACAAGTAAAGAAAGGGTTACAGTGATGCTGGGGGCTGGTATGACGGGAAACGAAAAACAAAAATTTCTTGTGATCAGAAAATCGACGAAGCCTCGCTGTTTCTCGGGTGTGAATTTATTACCGATCACGTACGAAAGCAACCCACGAAGTCGTTTACGAATCTCGGCTGCCTGGTATTGACGAGAAAATTCAACGTGAAAGGAGGAAAGGTAAACAGTAACAGACAAGAGACTAAATGATCTTTTCCAAAGGCGTTAACAGAGGTATGTTTCTTGTTTCACTACTGTATGTACTGCATGCTGTCTTCTAAAAAGTTACTGAAATAAGGGTTGTAATTAAAGCGCTGCCTTAAAGTAGAGTTTGTTTGTACATTTTTAAACACTGTTAAATATAATATGTTCAGTATAAGTCCGTAGGTACTTATGATTCAATTATATTCTACACATGCTCAAAAACAGTATTCTCTATATGTCGAAATTTCGAAAACAACGGAATAAAATTTAGCTGTCGAGGTGATACGAGATATCGAGGTTCCGTGTATTACCACGGTGAACTTGATATAGCGTAGATCTAGTTGGCCGTGGTACTACACTACGCACGTTAAACAAGTGCCTTGTATTTCTGTTTATACAAATCTACAGCCCGTGCACCTCTCAAGGCCACTGTTGCTAGGTAACATTTTTGGACGTCACTTTCGATACCGGTACACATTTTGTCGCGTCATATAACGTCACGCAAATTTTCAGTTGACTGCCAACCCTAAGACATATTCCTGTCAAATTAATTATAGAAGAAACCGTGGCCTGTTGTAATCATGTCACAAGACATGCTCTCTCACTTATATATCGTTCTTGTTTATAGTATTTTATCTCATTTTTCCAATGGCAGTCGCTCAAAACTAAATTTTACATCCTGCACTTTCTGAATCTTATATTAATTAATTTATTTATTTATTTATTTATTTATTTATTTATTTATTTATTTATTTATTTATTTATTTATTGACAGGTCTTTGTACTGTACATTCAAGAGTTTGCTACCTACTGTAAGTACGAAATATTTTTGCGGTAACATGTAAGAAAGTTCCATAAACTATCACAAGAAATACATGATGTACTTCAAATGTTGTCCGTCTCTGTGGTGTAGTGGTTAGTGTGATTAGCTGCCTCACCAGGAGGCCCGGTTTCGATTCCCTGCTCTGCCACGAAATTCCCTCCTCAGTTTTCCTCGAAGTGGTTTTCGGTGGTTTCCCACTTCTCCTCCAGGCAAATGCCACGGCCGCTTCTTTCCCTCTTCCTCGCCTGCCCCTTCCAATCTCCCCCCCCCCCTATAAGGACCCTGTTCAGCATAGCAAGTGAGGCCACTTGGGTGAGGTACTGGTCCTCCTTCCCAGTTCTATCTCCGACCCATTTTCTGACGATGCAGGACACTGGCCTTGAGGTGGTAGAGGTGGGATCCCTCGCTGAGACTGAAGGAAAAGCCAACCCTGGAAGGTAAACGGATTAAGAAAGAAAGAAAGAAAGAAAGAAAGAAAGAAAGAAAGAAAGAAAGAAAGAAAGAATGATTTCAAATGTTACAAACGTAACTCATTTGTTAAG
Organism: Anabrus simplex; assembly: GCF_040414725.1. NCBI lineage: Eukaryota > Metazoa > Arthropoda > Insecta > Orthoptera > Tettigoniidae > Anabrus > Anabrus simplex. The sequence goes on from NC_090268.1 coordinate 387,710,907, forward strand.
AACAAAGCCATATTTTTAAGAGCCACCTCAGTCAATATAACGTTTTTCATAAATTGTTCGTATTTACAGGTGTTTAATACTGTTCCAAGTGACATATTCTTGTCTGAGAGACTGAAAAGCTTGTTGGGTATACGTAGCTCATCCGTTTTTAATTTCCTTTCTGAAGCATGGGTTATATTCTCCTACCTGGAAAGATAAGCGTGTTCGGTGACATGTCAGTACTTGTTCCTGATTGAAGGACGTCATAATACTTGAAATCGATGGAGCGAAGTATATTGTATGTTCTGGTAGTTTATTAACTTAGCATCCTAAATCTGAGAACGTTAGTCCAGCACAAATAATGGTGATTAAGAGTCTGTTTCTTTCGAGTTTTTCGACATTCCTCCCGTCCAGATATTCGGATGGAATATTAGTCCAAGCCCTGAAGCACTCTGAACTCAGCTACATTACACCTACCTACACAGAAATAAAATGCACGGAATCAATACACCAATTAAATATATGGCCTGCTGTCTGCCATGTCCTGTTATCTATAAAAAAAGTGACATGTTCGTCGCATGTTTTTCTTGTATTAGATTTTTTTATGCTGGTAAGGTCAATTTTCTTCCACTATACTTAGGAAATTTTTCAAGCTATAGTTCGTTGAACTTCTTCCATTCTTTCTCTCTGTGATCGGAAAAATTCATAAGAATAATTAGTTAGAGTGGAAACTTTCATATAAAAGGATCTTGCATAATTACGAACTCTTTTAAAAGTTGTTTACTGCCATATTTACATGAACGACTCCTTGTCGCCAGTCCGACATCGAAACATGGAGTGCAGCGGCGCCAATTTCGCCTCGAGTGAATATGTTACAAATTTTATGAGACATATCTTAATGATCTTATTGGTATATGCCTGAAGGTGAGGAAATTAATTTCTCAAATGATCTTTCACAAAGATCTTAACTTATATTATACAGCAATTGATTTAACGAATTTTGTACGCTAGTTATGTCGTTCGCATAATTATGGGTTAGTTCATTTTGCAAGTAGGGAAGATCACATTATGATGATAAAGTTGAAATTCACGCTGACAAATTGGGGATTATATTCGTTATAGGAAGAGGAGTTAGGGATTTTAATAATTTACCAAAAGAGGTATACGATATATTACTAAATTCTTTGAAATTATTTAAGAAGATACCAAGTAAACAACTTATAGGGAATATGGCAAATGGCCGACTGCCCTAAACGCAGATAAGTGGTGACTGATAATTTGATTTGATTTCCAAGTGTATAATGCGTAAATTATAGAAATTAATTTCTTTCTTAATCTGTTTACCCTCCAGGGTTGCCTTTTCCCTTGGACTCAGCGAGGGATTCCACCTCTACCGGCACAAGGGCTGTGTTCTGGAGTGCGAGACTTCGTGTCGCGGGATACAACAGGGGTGAAGGACCAGTACCTCGCCCAGGGGACCTCAGATAGCATGCTGAACATGGGTCTTGTGGGGAGATGGGAAGATAGGAAGGGATAAACAATGAAGAGGGAAGGAAACGGCCGTAGCCTTAAGTTAGGTACCATCCCAGAATTTGTCCGGAGGAGAAGTGGGAAACCACGGTAAAGCACTTCGAACATGGCCGAGGTGGGAAGCGAACACCCCTCTACTCAGTTGACCCCCCGAGGCTGAGTGGAGCCCGTTTCAGCCCTCGTACGACTTTTCAAATTTCGTGGCAGAGCCGGAATCGAACCCGTGTCTCCAGGCGTGGCAGCTGATCACACTAACCACTACACCGCAGAGGAGGACCTTCCCACTTCTTTTCCGGGCAAATGCCGGTATGGTACCTGACTTAAGGTCACGGCCTCTTTCTTCGCTCTTCCTTGCCTATTCCTTCCTATCTTCCCATCCTCACTAGGCCCCTGTTCAGCATAGCAGGTAAGGCCGTCTGGATGAGGTACTGGTCGTCCTTCCTAGTTGTATCCCCTACCAAATGTCTCACGCTCCAGGACACTACCCTTGAGACGGTAGAGGTAGGATCCCTCACTGAGTCTGAGGGTAAAACCAACCTTGGACGGTAAACGGACTAAGAAAGAAAGTACCGGGAATCGAACCCGAACCTCAGAGGATGGCAGCTAATAGTGCCAAGACAGCACATCGAGACAAACGAAAACAGAAATTGGAAAAGTAATGAGGTAAGTGTACTAGAAGACTTTCACTTACTCTGAATGTCCGCCTCTACAGTGGAACGGTTAGCATATTAGCTACTGTCCTCGGGGACCCGGTTTCGATTCCGGGTATTGCTAGGAATTTAAGAATGTCAGGAGGGCTGGTGTGTTGTTAAAATGCAGTGTCGGATTGTGGATCTGAAGCTGGGTCTTGCACCAAAATTTTCAGTGTCACATTTTTATAGCTTACAGAAATAAGAAACTCTATTATCGTTAGAACTACATTCCTACTAAAAGAGAAATATATCTGGCAAATTAAACCCAGGAAATAAGAGACTACTTATACACTGTAACTACAGTTACTCTCAATAATAATGGTTTTTGCTTTACGTCCCACTAACGACTTTTTTACGGGTTTCGGAGACATTCTTTTACATATCAGAAAATCTACTGACACAAGGCTGACGTACCACCTTCAAATACCACCGGACTGAGCCAGGATAGAACCTGCCACGTTGGGGTCAGAAAGCCAGCGCCTTAACCGTCTGAGCCACTTAGCCTTCCACAGTTACTTTTGCCTAACTTGAATTGAAAACTTTCCGTCCCCTTTTTCACTGAAGCAAGATATTGGCAACATTGTGGGTGGTCTGGTATGGTGTGGAAAAGAAATTACCCAGCAAGTTGGTCGCGGGGTTAGCGTCGCGTAGCTATGAGCTTGCATTCGGGCTATAGAGGGTTCGAACACCACTGTCGGAACCCCTGAAGATGGTTTTCCGCGGTTTCCCATTTCACACAAGGCTGTGCCTCAGTTAAAGCCACGGTCGCTCTCTTACAACTCCTAGTCCTTTTCTATCCCATCGTCGCTGCTTCGGTGCAACGTAAAGCAAAAATTGTAAATTTAAAAACTTGAAATGAAATTATCTTTGCGAGAGAAGTGAAAGTAGGAATGAGGTAATCTCCACAGAGTGGCGCAATCAAACGGGGACATTTGGAACTGTTTCTCGGTAGGGGGCTTGCTGGTCTCGTGCAACTCCCTGAGACGGATAGTGGCGAGAATGCTACCAGATGATATACAGGCTTAGGCTCGTCCCTGCTGAGGTACATAGCGCCGGGCTGTCCGCTAGGGAGTTGCCGTAGGAAAGTACACCTCCCGAGTTTGATTCGAAACCAGCAGCGTTTATTCGTCCGTTACGAAGATGGTTAATTTTAACATGTTTTCGAATAAGTTATATGCCAGGTTTATTAAACTAAAAGAATAGAAGAAAAGACGATAAGTGAAGTGTAAAATTATTGGGAGTTGTGCAATACTGCAACAATACCACGCACCGCCCCTGCAATCATAATAGGACAATCTAGACTTTTAAATACGCTAAACATCATACAACAGCCTAACCTCATGCTCTGTGGTGAAGCCATACCTTTTCAGAAGTCTGTAAAAAACCTAGGCGTTGTCATGAATGACACATTCAACTGGAATGACCATAACAGTGCCCTTTGCTGGCGGGACCTAGTGTTTGCAATGCACTATGTCTTCTGGTAGTATGGGTTAGAGCAATTTTGTTACTTTCATTGATCTGTCTCAGCTTTATCCTTGGCTTTGACAAAATGAAAGTGACTGAGGTATGAGTGATGCTAGTAATGCCATTCCATCTGCAGCCAGTCCCTGCTATGAATGGTGTGAAAATATTGCTCATAGGGTCGGTTGGTGCATGCATTTCAGTGGGCTTGGCAGACTGATATGTAGTGGCAACTTCTGGCTCAGTGAGGAAAGCAACGGGAAACTACCTCACTCCTCATTTCCCTAGCACGCCTCTTCAGTGACGCCTAGGCCATCTATGACAGCTGATGGCGGAGCTGTTGAGGATCCAACCAGCCTTCGGGCTGAGGACTAAACATACACATACATACACCATATAACAAGTGTCTGCAGAAAAGTATATGCATCTCTTCACCCCCTAAAAATGAAACAATCCATTCTTCCACACAGCATGAAAATAAAACTTATTCAAACCCTCATTTTCCCAATAATTTATTACTGTAATGTCGTATTAACCGATCCAACTGCAGAACAAACTATGAAACTTCAAAGGGCAATGAACTCTTGCATACGATTTATATTTTCTTTGAACTTTAGGACACATATTTCCCCTTATTATGAGAAAATATCCTGGCTGAAAATTGATCAACTAAGGAATTTACATACTGCGACACTAATTTTTCGACTTCTGAACGAATCTACACCTGAATACCTATCCTCACATTTTAACTTCCTCTCATCTTTCCATGGACATAATACCAGATCGACTTCTACCCTTATGATACCGGTTAATCATTCATCTGTATACAGCCACTCTTTCCAAGTGTCTGGGGCAAGGCTATGGAACACACTCCCTGTCAGTATACGTAATAGCACTTCAACAGTCTCATTTAAACGGTCTTGTCGTGATTTCCTCTTAAATACGTGACCAGCTTGTATGAATGTTAGTGTTGTAATTTCCTAACTTGCTGACTGAGTTTTGGAAACATATAAATCTGCAATTTAACTTGAAAAATCTGAATATCTGCATTTATAATGGAAATTAATATTCATTAAATAAAATACACACTCGTCGAACCTTGTACTCACACTTACTTGTTACCTGCTTACTTACACATACGTTATTTGAAGGGCGCCAGCTGCCACTCAGTGCAGCAATAATAGAATGAGACTCTTGACTATCTCTAGGGTGTGGGGTAATAAGGTTACTTTTGACAACATATCATATAAGTTCTGGGAAAAGGAGATTGGCGTTCGGTTTCCCCATTAATTTTGAGGTTAAGATATTTTACTGTCAATGAAATGAAACTATGAATTCGTTTGATAGAACAATATATATTCTTTAAATAATATATCAAAAAATAGTGAGTCTTGTTGCGATAAAACAGATGAGAATATGAAATTATGACATTGCAACTGAAAGAAACTAGGCATGAATTTGAATTCTTCTTGACCGGACATTTAACAATTTATACGAAATATTTCCCTCACTGATTCACTTGACTGTACCTTCAACACTTTGAGTGTAATTACGACGTAATCCATTGCTCTGGTGTTTACTGTAGATGTGTCACGCCTAACGTGGTGATACATCCTTGCGACTGCTTCTTCTCCATATCATCTGACTTCTTTGTAAGTCAATATGGTATGACCTCTTGGCAGGTCCAGGGTTGCCCTCTCTGACTCCATGGTAAGCCCTTGCGTCCGTGTCTTCAACTAAGTGACCAGCTAACTTTTGGCCTCACTCTCTCAATGACCAATAATTAATGGCTCACTGAGTCTTCTCCATCTCTCGTTCAGACTCGTTGACTGAGCAACTAAGGCCTCTTGATCTAGTAGACTTCTTCACTGTACTGCATCCGTATAAGTAATGACTGACGCTACAATATGCACCCACCTTTTATAGACGTTGGTTGACACAACTACGTAATCTCCAGAAATAACAATGACATACTCCCACCTACGCGACAGATATTACATCCAGTGGTGAAATAGCCCCGCGGCGACTGAGTCCGTGCGCGCATTGCTAAATAAATACGGTGACGTAGCCATGGCTTGGCGATGACTTGGCAGAATCTCCACTAATCCTGCACAATGTCCCAACGTCACATTTAATCTCTGATATATACAACAATTCTCACTGTACAGGCGTTTAATGATAATCTACACATACGTATATATGCATACATCTAAGTGCAATCTTGCAAGCAACAGGCAATTGCAAAATTGAATAAAACGGATAATTACAATAATAATAACAATATCACAGATAAAATAATAATAATACTGACATAATAATAATAATAACAATAATAATAAAATACAGATAAAATCATACAATAATAAAAATACAGATATCATCTTGTAACGGGATTTGAACCGTTACAATTCGCCTCCCTCATAAATAAATCGAAGAACAAAGAATCGATTGATTTATGAACAACATAATATATATATATAACACTGACACATATAAACACTTTAAATGAGTATACAACAATAATTTTCTTTTTCAGCATCCATACATTTTATAATACATCACATATGAGAATTTTTCTCGCACATTGCCATCGTAGATAACTGTTCAGTGTCCCATTCTCATACAATTCACAAGAGCATAGCCCTTAATTTAACACACACAAATAATTTTCAATCAATATACAACATTCTTCTCCTTTTTTTTAACATATCAAAATATTTTGTGAAAATCCACTTATATGAGAACTTTTCTCGCATATTGTTATCGTAGATAACTGTCCAATGTCCTGTTCTCCGTTTTTTTTGTCACACAGTACATGACAATGTAGCACTTATTCTTCCAATACATCAATACGACACTTGGTTCACACGCCAATCGCAGATGTTAGTTTTATTTTGCCAGTTTCTTACAAAAATTAATCATCTTATTCATATCTCAACAAATCTCACGTGACGTACTTCCTTACATTTATAATACTATAAACACCGACAATGTCCCCTTCCTGATCTTTTAAAGAATATGCACACTTCCCGATACGGTTCACAATTGTGAAATACCCCTGATACCAAAAAATAACTTCAACATATTTCCCGCCTCTGCAGATGATGAAATGGAACTCTGAGTAGCACTCTGTCACTCAAACTGAATCAATTTTGCCCTTATTAACTTACATATCTCAAAAAAATCACATCCTACTTGGCAACAATAATTAAAGAATCAATACTATGGCTACAAGATGGTTCAATTATTCCGTAATCCAGCATAACGTTTATTTGTTCTTAGAGTTCACTAGCACATTTAAGTTGACTGGGCTACTTACCTCCCACAAATGATGAATGGTCATGTACTACAAATTTATGTTCATATACGTGTTCTTCCTCACTTACCACTAAATACCTCTCGATGCTTACCTAACATCGAACACAATTACCCCTCCTGTAATTCACTCAAATTACCTCACGTCACTGCCTCATACCGACTATCCCTCGAATACTGGTCGTTATAGACACCTGACACACTTCAACACATTTCCTCTCACTAGGAACAACTTCACTTACCTCTCATATATTTCAAAGAACACACGTCACCAACACACTTACCTCAGACCATCATAATTAACACGTACTTCTTTGCTAGTTTCCTCATAGAACAAACACACACTACCTAAATTAAAGTCTACTCTACTTCCATGATTTGCAACCAAGTCAGCTCCTAAAACAACTGAATACAGAAGCTTTGGTACAACAAGGCATAGTTGAAACTTACAATTATCTTTACTTATGATCGGTACCGCTATCATTTTATTTACTCACTTTGACTTACCCAACGGCTGTTATAATATCTAATAGTACCTTTGCTTACCTTCTTCGTATCACAATTTCCATCATCGGAGTTACTACCTCACTACTTACGTCATATTCTCGGTATTCTAGGTATTTACATCACTTAACAAAACATTTCTTACGTCTAACTTACTACTGCCACTAATTACTTCATTATCTACGACTACGTCACTACTTAAATATCTCACTTAACGTTACTTAAGTCACAATCACACTGTACTCTTAAATCTACTTTCACTACATAACTACTTATACTAAATACCTGTTCATCTACTACCTTCAGACTGTTCTCTTTATTTACCCGATTCCCTGTGAATCTGAAATACTCTGGCTTGATAACGACACCTTGGTAACATTCATATTCGGCTTATCATAATCCCTCTGATAACTCAAATCCGTACGCCTCCCATCTCCCGATTCTCTCTGATTACTCCTCTGACCTTCTCTCTCATAACTCAAATACATACGCCTCCCATCTTCCGATTCTCTCTGATTACTCTTCTGACCCTCTCTCTCATGACTTAAATTCATACGCCTCCCATCTTCCGATTCTCTCTGATTACTCTTCTGACCCTCTCTCTCATAACTGAAATCCATACGCCTCCCATCTTCCGATTCTCTCTGATTACTCTTCTGACCTTCTCTCTCATAACTCAAATACATACGCCTCCCATCTTCCGATTCTCTCTGGTTACTCCTCTGACCTTCTCTCTCATAACTCAAATACATACGCCTCCCAGACATCATGCGCTCTCTCTCTCGCGCGCGCCCTTCCACACATTCCTTCCAAAGCCTATCAATGAACACTTTAAACTCTCCTAAATTAGACATATTATTCCAGTATACTCGAAACCATATTCTACTTTCACCGACAAACACATTAGACAAAATCTCCAACACGTATTCCCATTCAATAACATTATTCCTCAACTTACTTGCAAATCTTTTCTCGACTACTTTTACAAATTCTGTAGTACTGAACTGTTTTCCAGAAAACTTGGTTAAATCACGATCCCTATTGAACAAACCACTCGCTATTACCACTTCTTTCGCCGTCTCACCTGTACCTTTCTGCCGTATCACTTCCTGGCAGTTTACAACTACAACTTCTTCTTCTTCTTCTTCTTCTTCTTCTTCTTCTTCTTCTTCTTCTTCTTCTGCTCCTCTCTCAGCATTTTCCTCCACTATTCTCACTTCTTCCTGCAATTCTTCCTCTCTCTCTCTCTCACCTGCTGTGATAGCGTTTCCTGTTCGTTCCGTAGTTCACTGACTTCCACAAGTTTGCTTTCAATTTGTTCAATTCTACTAATCTGTTCCCTCGTATCTTCCCTAACTGCATTGTAAATTTTGTCCAATCTTTTCTCGACTACCTCATGAATTTCTTCCCGATTACTCGAAATTTTATTTCTTAATTCTTTGATATTCTCTGTACAAGTTCCTTTGACATGCTCAATTTGAGTATGAAGATCGCTCCGACTCGACTCCATTTCTCCTCTAAGGTCAACACACTCTTTATTTACCTTATCTTCTAACTTAGATATTTGACTAGTTACCTCTACTATCTTAGTATCTATTTTAGAATTAAGTGATTCACTTAGCCCATCTATTTTCTCATTGATCACATTAAAATTTTCCTTATTACTGCCAATTAATTCTTCCATCTGTTTCTTATTATTTTCATTACTAATACCAATCAATTCTTTCATCTCTTTCTTATCATTTTCACTCATCTTTTCCATTCGTTTATTACTATTTTCATTACTATTACTAATTAATTCTTGCATCTCTCTCTTATTATTTTCGTTACTACTAATTATTTGTTCCATTTTACTACTTAGAGAATTAATCTGTTTATTACAATTTTCATTACTACTATCAATTAATTCTTCCATCTGTTCCTTATTAACCATTTGTTTCCTGAGCTCGGTCATTTGGGCCAACAGCAAATTTAGAATATCTTGGTTCATCCCCTCCACGATTTCCTTTTGAGTTTCAATGTGCTTCTCAATTTCTGCACTTTCCTGAATTTCCTCAGAATTTTCCATCGTATTCCCCTGCTCCCTACTCTGAATTTCACCTTGGATGTCCGCAGAAGCAATGACCTCGTCGTCACATGACTTGTTATTGTCTTCCTTGTCCATCTCTGGTTCACTAGTGATAGTACGCGATCTCAAATTAATTTCCCTCTTCAAATCCCTTGACATATCCCCAAAATACAAATATATATCACAAAATTATACTCTTGACATTTACCGGTAATAATTCCGTTGGCTTAAATGTGCATACTCTTCCCAAATGAACCTATGATATGCTGTCATTCAGAACAGATTCTGAATTAATTCGAGCCCCACGTTGGGCGCCACATTGTAATTTCCTAACTTGCTGACTAAGTTTTGGAAACATATAAATCTGCAATTTAACTTGAAAAATCTGAATATCTGCATTTATAATGGAAATTAATATTCATTAAATAAAATACACACTCGTCGAACCTTGTACTCACACTTACTTGTTACCTGCTTACTTACACATACGTTATTTGAAGGGCGCCAGCTGTCACTCAGTACAGCAATAATAGAATGAGACTCTTGACCATCTCTAGGGTGTGGGGTAATAAGCTTACTTTTGACAACATATCATATAAGTTCTGGGAAAAGGAGATTGGCGTTCGGTTTCCCCATTAATTTTGAGGTTAAGATATTTTACTGTCAATGAAATGAAACTATGAATTCGTTTGATAGAACAATATATATTCTTTAAATAATATATCAAAAAATAGTGAGTCTTGTTGCGATAAAACAGATGAGAATATGAAATTATGACATTGCAACTGAAAGAAACTAGGCATGAATTTGAATTCTTCTTGACCGGACATTTAACAATTTATACGAAATATTTCCCTCACTGATTCACTTGACTGTACCTTCAACACTTTGAGTGTAATTACGACGTAATCCATTGCTCTGGTGTTTACTGTAGATGTGTCACGCCTAACGTGGTGATACATCCTTGCGACTGCTTCTTCTCCATATCATCTGACTTCTTTGTAAGTCAATATGGTATGACCTCTTGGCAGGTCCAGGGTTGCCCTCTCTGACTCCATGGTAAGCCCTTGCGTCCGTGTCTTCAACTAAGTGACCAGCTAACTTTTGGCCTCACTCTCTCAATGACCAATAATTAATGGCTCACTGAGTCTTCTCCATCTCTCGTTCAGACTCGTTGACTGAGCAACTAAGGCCTCTTGATCTAGTAGACTTCTTCACTGTACTGCATCCGTATAAGTAATGACTGACGCTACAATATGCACCCACCTTTTATAGACGTTGGTTGACACAACTACGTAATCTCCAGAAATAACAATGACATACTCCCACCTACGCGACAGATATTACATCCAGTGGTGAAATAGCCCCGCGGCGACTGAGTCCGTGCGCGCATTGCTAAATAAATACGATGACGTAGCCATGGCTTGGCGATGACTTGGCAGAATCTCCACTAATCCTGCACAATGTCCCAACGTCACATCTAATCTCTGATATATACAACAATTCTCACTGTACAGGTGTTTAATGATAATCTACACATACGTATATATGCATACATCTAAGTGCAATCTTGCAAGCAACAGGCAATTGCAAAATTGAATAAAACGGATAATTACAATAATAGTAACAATATCACAGATAAAATAATAATAATACTGACATAATAATAATAATAATAATAATAATAATAATAATAATAATAATAATAAAATACAGATAAAATCATACAATAATAAAAATACAGATATCATCTTGTAACGGGATTTGAACCGTTACAGTGTGTATGACTGCAAGCGTGATTTAGAACTATTGTTAGGTGATGTAGATGTAGATAGGCTAGATAATATTAATCAATAAAAATAACAATTATAATCTGTTATAATATTACTCCATAAATTTAGGTACCTCCTAGGGTCTGCTAATGTTATTTTACCAAAGTATGTGATTATGTACTGTACGTAGTGGTTAAGTGTAAGAGAGGGCCGTGAGCCCTAACTTCGCCACATACAAAGGCATAAAATAAATAAATAAATAAATAAATAAATGAATAAATAAATAAATAAATAAATAAATAAATAAATTAAAATGGAACATGCAGCTCACCTCCACTGGGGTGTACCTGAAGAGAGTTGCACCATCCTCGGGCGAGGACACGAATTTACTTACATTGAATAAGTCTCTGAAATGTTTCTCTCATTTACTCCTCGGGAAACCGTAAAAGTAGTTAGTGGGACGTAAAATGAATAATAATATTATTATTTTATTTACTCAGTGTGTGGTTAGGATATTATTACAAGCGTACATAATTTATTTTAGAAAAGCTATAGTATATCCTTTACAGCATCGTTGTCGTCCATAAAATTAATACCTACAGTACATAGTTTCCTATTCCAACGGTACATCCAGTAGGTCCCAATCATCATACTCCATCGTAACCAGTATTCTTCAGACACCTTCCAAATCGCTGTCATTCATCACATCATCCCTTTAACCAACGAGTGGCTGTGTGATTATGCCAGGTAGCTATGAGCTTGCATTCGGGAGGTAGTCGGTTCGAACCCTACTATCGGCAACTTTGCAGACGATTTTTCGTGTTTTTCCATTTGCACTTTTTTCGTTCTTTCTTAATCCCTTTACCTCCCAGGGTTGGTTTTTCGCTCGGACTCAGCTAGGGATCACATCTCTGCCGCCTCGAAAAGCACTGTCCTGGAGGGAGAATGGGTCAGGGGATAAACTGGGGAGGAGAACCAGTACCTAGCCCAGATGACCTCATCTGCTAAGCTGAGCAGGGCGCTTGTTGGAGGATGGGTAGATTGGAAGGGATAGACAAAGAAGAGGCAAGGAAGCGGACGTGGTATTTGCCTGGAGGAGAGGTGAGAACCTATGGAAAACCACTTCGAGGATGGCTGAGGTGGGAAACGAAACCCCCACAACTCAGTTGACCTCCCGATGGTGAGTGGACCCCATTACAGTCCTCGTACCACTTTTCAAATTACGTGGTAAGCCGGGAATTGAACCTGGGCCTCCGGGTGTGGCAGCTAATCACGGTAACCACTACACCAGAGAGGATGACTCCATTTGCACACCAGGCAAATACTGGGGCTGTGCCTTAATGAAGGTCGCGTCCGATTCCTTTCCACTTCTAGACCTTTCCTATCCCATCATCGCCTTAAGAGGTATCTGCCTTGGCGCGACTTATAGCAAATAAAAAAAATCGCTATCACCCCTTAATTTTCACCGCACCATAACTCATCTTATGCAGCGATCGCCTAAACAGAACATCACGTGTCGTTTGATAACACCACTTGATGTTACTGCGTCACATTCTAAATGTACATCCAGCCCGCCTGGCGGCCATGATCGTTAACCGAATTGAGTTTCATTCGTCCCAAACTTTTCGCCACGAGAATGTTGGCCGGCAGGGTAGGAGGGGTGGTGTGGCATTTCCTAATCACGAGTCTGTGTGCCAAAAGCCTGGTTTCATTTCCAAACTTCTCTGCAATGTTCATCTGCAGTGAGGGCATATTACGCTGTCGATGGTGATTCGTCCATCGGACGGGTACTTCAAGCCTTGAGCAGGCCCCTTGGTGCTATACGAGAGGAGTATCTTATGTGGCGGCAGCGGGTTTCACCCTCTCCCTTTCTACTATCATGTTCATTAACTCCGCTGATGAGGTTAACGTCAGGAAGGGCATCTGGTCGTAAAAATTGCTACGAAGATGCATCTCACTTTATACTCGACTCCATAGAGAAACGGGACAAGGGCTGGACATACACAACACACACATATTAATGTTATTGTCTTTACGTCCCACTAACTACTTTTACGGTTTTCGGAGAGCCGAGGTGCCGGAATTTAGTCCCTCAGGAGTTGTTTTACGTGCCAGTAAATCTATCGGCACGAGAGGCGCTGGCCTTCTGACCCCAGCTTGGCAGGTTTGATCCTGACTCAGTCCGATGGTATTTGAAGGGACTCAGATACGTCAGCCTCGTGCTCTCCCTCTCTCTCCCTCTTTCCTGGACTGATTCCAGGTATCTAGTATGGCGATTAATGTATATTGTACCCGCTCAAAACTTGAGTCCCAACCAGCATTTATCTCAGGGAGTGTTACGGTCCGAATCCATCGCAACTAATACTCAATAAAAAAATATTTTGAGATATAAGATCTCAAACTAAATGTAAGGGCGCCATCCAATCAGTACTACAGGGTTGAACGGGACACTCTAATCTTTATCTTTAAGACTCATCATAAAACACACAAATTATATATATTCAGATCAAAGGGAAATCATGAAGGCTCCGTCCTAGGAATGGGGACGGATATTTAAACGGTCACCAAGGGTTTACTATTCTACAAGAACAAGAACCTGGAACTGTTTCCTTGCAAATGCTAAAGGAGCATTTTATTTAAGTAAACAAATGAAATTTTACACACAATCAAAATCTGTTGACCCTTTATTTGCCGGTAATTTGGCAAATTATTCCTGAAAATGATTACGTAATATTTGTCACTTTTGACCACCCTTCCATTTGGGTGGTGGAACCGTTGATATCTGAAGGTATCAGATTTACCTTCGTTAACACCATGACCCTATTTGATCATGGACCAATAACCTGTTGGCTAAGTAGGCGCGATCACATGGACCATGTTATCGCCTCCACTTTAATTGAGATGAGACCCACCCGGGAAACTACAAACTCTCCCCGGGTTCCTAACCAAGATATGCTAATCGTTAGTTGAAGGAATACGACAAAGGGACTCTAACCTAATGGTCCAGATGTAGGGATTTGCCTTCATTGTACACATATTAACTTATTATTTACAACCACTTGACATTATTACGTTAATTCGCCAGCTGACTTCCCTAGTATCATCCATCATCATCATCATCCGAAATAATAAGAAAAATAAAAAAATAAAAAAATATTTTATTAAATATTATTATTATTATTATTATTATTATTATTATTATTATCATTATGTTTTGTGGAGATCATGATTATCGTAACCCGTAATCATCCTCGGACTAATATTTCAACTTTTCGCGATTTTATTTTATTTTCATCTGAAATAAATAAAAGTACCTTCTTTGATGATTCTTCTTCTTCTTCTTCTTCAAATATTCTCATTTTTATTATTATTAGTTAAAATCTCAATTTTCATTTCAACTCCCAACATCATTATTATGTCCAAAATATAAAAAAAAGGGAAATTCTTCTTTAAAAAAAGTTTTTTTATATTTATTATTATTATTAATTTGAAAAAAAAATTAATTTCGCCTGTTACACGGTAGTCCACTCTCAATATGTTTAACGCATAACCCCTTTTACAATTCCTATTTATTTTGGCACTAATCAATCCAGATATGATTTACTTGGAATATTATTATTATTACTTCTTTCGAGAATCTTTAATTTTATTCCCCATCTTTATAATTTGGTCACATACGTTCTCTCCCAAACAGAAATCACCAAGATTCGAATTCACATCGGTCGGGACATACTAGTGTTCGAATCCGCCACCTTATTTTCGTACTGCCGTTAATTCATGGAGACCATATGCTCCTAAGACGATTCTCAAATCCCATACACCTCGCAGTTGGGCAAATACCTCCAATCTCTGCAAGTGTTAAATTATTCCTTCCTTTTCCATTTTGAAGTCCATTTATCCATTGGAACTCTTCAAAACATTTTCACAAATTAACCCTCGGTGTGTGGACTCTATTCTGCCACTCAATACACCGGTATATAAATACAACCTCTATGTGGGCCTTAAGATCCATCTATTTCTTCATCAACATCAGTACAATTCACTTTCATTTCGGGCCGGATTTCTGTCCCACAAAGCTCCAAATCTCAACTTTTGGCTCAAATCCCTCTGGACCTCGAACATAGCGTGACCATATTATAAAAGTGCCTATCTCGTTTCTACCAAATTTATTTATGATTATCATGGAGTCCAAAAACGTTAAATCAACAATTAGTGTTAAAACCGGATTCACTGCACAAATTTTAATTATTCACGGCCCATGTGATCTCCACATTTAAATTACTTTAATTTGCAATCATACTATCCAACTAAGCCCGTGCCTTTATTCTCAAAGATTATTATTAAACACGCCTTTACACATTACCAAATTCTAATGTCCTATTTCGACACTTGTACAGATTATTATTATTTTGTCCACTGGCGAACTTCGCGATATTTACAAACAAATCAATGGACTTCATTCCGTCCCACAACAATTAAAATCACTTGGCAATCCTACCTCTGGATTATCTTAACAACATGCCTTAATATCTATAAAGGTTCCGATAACGGAAAAAACACTTTGGAAGCACTCCGAAATGAATATTTACATTATCTTTACGTGAAACGTGCTCCATATCATGGCAAACAACTCACGCACTTGAATGAACAACTCAACCCTACTATACTCTATTTAATAATCAAAATTATGATGAGTGCTTGATCTAATCTACATATTAATTTGTCCCTTTGTCTATCTATCTTTGAACTTATACGAGCCGTAGACGGCTCGTTTCACAATCAAGTTACCATGATAAAATGATTTCCTCCCCCTAACGATAGCAATCTAAAAATATGTTAAAAGGTATTCAACTCTGCCATTGTAGTCTGCTAAAACCGGACGAGAAGCCATAGCCCCTCCGGTTTTTAGCAATGCATCTCGCTGGTATTCATGCCAGCTTGAAGAATTAATCCTTGACCCTTTTCAACTTTACACATTTTGAATAAAAACAAATAAATTAACTGTTGCACTTTGGAATAATTTCCACCCTAAATTCTATTCACAAATTTTACACTCTCGGTCTTGTATCTAGCCCACTTAATGTAGATTTACATTCTTCATTCCTTTCCCGGACACTAGGAACATGGGATACCTCGGGTTTCCCTTTACAACGGCCCGTGCGCGCACTTGAATTTCCCGTCTCACGTTCGTGTAGCTGACCAGGTATCAGTTTAGAATCGACTGTTTACTAGGTGACATAAACACTCGTGACCGTTCTCATGTAACGCACTTCCGAATCTGTTGGTAGAATCTCACACTCCGTAAGTTATGCTTTACTGAGTCCTGTCTATTTGAAACACTTCATACTAGTAGACTGCTCAAGGCTGTAATATGAGCTACATCACGTCCTGAATCACTGTACTATGTAACAATATAATACTTCGAACTCTACTCCACGAGTAAGTACACACTCGCACCCCTGGCGTAGTCACGGCTCGAACACAATATCAGAAGTACTTTCGCAGCACTGGCGTGGTGACCGCTCGAACATAATATCAGAAGTACTTTCGCACCACTGGCGTGGTGACCGCTCGAACACAATATCAGAAGTACTTTCGCACCACTGGCGTGGTGACCGCTCGAACACACTGTCAAAAGTAGTTGTCAGTCCTTGTCTACGACCTCATATTTATACTTGTATCCCCTCTCTTCCGAGTTCAACGGAGGTCATCTTGGGATGCACAGTCCCGATATCTTCATACGACAGTTTGCGGTTTGGCCCGTGGCTTTAATATATGATCCAATGATGTAATTATTTTCTCAAATGCTCTATATCAATTCTCAACTATTATCGTTCGCTGGTAATGGATATATTCGCGAATTTAGCTGCCGTATCCCGGCTCGGGTTTTCGAACTCTATTGTGGCGTCCTTTGCCTTCAGCCAATCAACGAATAGCGTCCATGAATTCTCAGAATTTCACCATGCAATCTCCCGTAATTATTAACTTTTTATAAGTTTTATGGTATAGTAAGGCTCCTAAATTCCACTTTATTCTGAATCGATACTCCACTTCCTTCTATCAGTTTAATCCACGGAGTTAGCCTCGCTAGTGCTTCTTACAATACGAAGTTGTCGCCTTGCTTTGGTCAAGTGAATTTTTCCATTGGTCCACCTTACCCACGTGACCGGGAAGGCTCATATTTTTTTCTTCCAGTGCCAACCCCGCTTTCAACTCCCGCGAGTTACATGGAGATACCTTGCCATCATTTCTCAGAAATTTGCACCCGGCTCCCTGCGCTGTTGCTACTACCAAGACTGCCCGGGGCTAGGAAAACTTTGGCAACAAGTTATCCTCTCTCTTTCCACGTTGTCACAATTTTCTGAGAAACCTAATTCTGTCCCTCATTGTGTTTGTTAATCTCACTGTGGTATGGTGAAACCTGCCATCTCGGCCTGGCCTGTTCTTACTGTATGTACAGCAAGATACTATTTATTCTGAAAATGAAATATATATTCCACAATAATTCATCATAATTACAATTGCATGACGCTTATCACACCCCCACCAGGGTGCAATATTAAGCCTAGTTTACGATTGGATGCCCTTCCTGACGTCAACGCCATGTAGAGAGACGTGTTCCCTGTTGCGTGTTTACAGTATATGGTAGTTAGTACTGTGATATGATGTGATACGCTTTTGATCTATAAATTCGTATAAAGAAATGTTGTATTTGTATTCATCCTCCATAGCATTTTCCCCTCTTTATTAGAGTCGACACATGACGTGGGTTTTGCAATTGCAATGTATTTCTTCTTCTTAATCTCCATGGTATTTTTCCAGCTTTATTGGGGTCGGCACTTAACGTGGATTTTTCCCAGTTTTACGCACGACAAACTTACGTTAATGGACGTATTGTCGATTACGTTTTGCCGTCGTGATTTGTAGTATAGTGCGGTATGTTGTATGTACACGGATGTATAATTGCAATATATTTAATAATACTAATAATGAAATAATGAACATACTGTGCATACATATAGCATCGGAAGAACATTTTTTGTGCACCGGTTGAGGGGAAGTACAACTGGGCACCGTCTTCTATTAACACTAATTGGAGGAAAAAGAAATGGAAAGGATCCGACACTTTGAAAAATGAAGGTATTGGCTAAAGGAAGACAAGGGCCACGAAGGGCATGACTATGAAAGAATCTCTAAGCCTTCGAATGCTCTAATGCTGCGGGGTCAGAATACAGTCGACCAAGGGAGGTCGGAGAGGATAGATGAAAAAAAAGGAGTCTGGCACAAGAAAGTGGAAGGCATACCAGTACTCAGCTAAAGGCCTCGTGATGGCCGACCCATGCTCCCAAGTTAAGAGCCCCTGGGGCTCCTATTAATCGCCTCTTATGACAGACAAGGGATACCGTGGGTATTATTCTACCAACCCCCTCCATCGAAAAGGGGACCTAATCTCTGTGGAGATGGGGGATAACAAGATGTATGGTATAACTTACAGTATAAGTAGGCTGAGGATTAAACGCCAGGTTTAGGTGTGAAAGTCTCGTTTCTACATTTTTACTACATCCTTTAAGGTCAACTGAACATGCTCTTGCCGCTTCGTCTAGAAAGTTCCCATATGAAATGCCGAAATTTCAGCTCCAAATTACGAACAATTCCAGGCGAGGGAACAATATGTTGAATGTTAGTTCACTGTCTGAACTCCAAGTCCCTTGTTTGGCTCTCTCAGACGTGCACGTTCCGCCTCCACACGCGTTGCACGGCAATTTCATTTAAACGCACCATTAGACGGTCAATTAAAAACTGAATTATTAGCTCCATTTTTCACATTAATTGCTCGTTTCGTAATATATCATATAGAGCTATTGATTTCCCTATTAGTCTGTGCTCTGATGAAAGGACGTCCTGGTGTATTCTGAGAGCTCAAAACTTGTCTTTTTTTGTTCACCATTGCTTTTTAAAATACAAATAAGTAGAGCAAAAGTATGTTGCGTTATTACTCGATATTAAATGACAGAGATGTAGGTTAGTGATAGCGTGCTGGACTAATTTTTTTCTCATACGAATCGCTGTAACAGTATACTTGAATATTTTCATTTCCACAAACCTAGCAAGTGGCCGCATGGTTTGGTTCGAGTAGCTATCAGCTTGTACTCGGGAAATAGCAAGTTCGAACCCCTGAAGATTGCTTTTCGCGGTTTCCCACTTTCATGCTAGGCAAATGCTGTGGCTGTACCTTAATTAAGGCCACGGTCTATTAATTCCCATTCCTAGCCCTTCTCTATCCCACCTTCGCTGTAAGACCTGTCTGTCTGTCTGTCCGAGGTAAAGCAAAATAGTCAAATATAACCTGGGCCGATGACCTTCGATGTTAGGCCCCTCAAAACAACAAGCAAGCATCACAAAATATAACCTCGTTTATCCGGCCCTCATTAATCCGGATCTCCGGTTTATCCGGATCGAAAAAATATATTTTTTAAATTTGTACAGTATTCCTTTTACGGGGTCGACTCTTCGTGAATGTCTTTTCCGCAAAGGATACTTAAGGACTGAAATTAGAAATGATTCGGCCACGGTCTATCAAAGTGCCGTCCCGGCATTCACCTGGAATTGAGAATGGGAAACCGTGGACTCTTCTGAATTCCTTGACACATTTGCACGCATTTCTGGATGCTCGGACGTAGTTGGGAATGACGTAAACGACTGGTTGAAAAATGACCGTAAATCAGGCTACGGCATAATGACGGATGAATAAATTATTACCTCTTGTTCTTCGGCAGATAATGAGGAGAGTGATGGTGAGTATCGAAAATGAACCGGTGCTCCATCAGAAGAAACAATGACTCATGTAGAGGCAACAATGCAGCTGAACAAACTGATGGCTTATTTAGAATTCCAGACTGAAACCACACCGGCAGAACTAACGCTAGTAAAACGTCTTCGTGATCGCGCTGCGTGCAAACGCTATACAGATGTAAAAAAGATTAAAAAACCCGCACATTATTTTAGTGCATGGAACAATCGTAAATGTAAGGTAAGTGTTCTTATATTTTTGTGTACAACTGAAGAAAGGTATTACAGCACAACTTATGTTAATAGATTATATAATATGTACTGTATTTGTTTTTCAGTTTCCCGGATTATCCGGATTTTCGATAATCCGGAACAGTTCCGGTCCCACTTAATCCGGATAAACGAGGTTCTTGTGTGTATATATATATGTAAAATATATATTTTCCAGAGCTAGGAAAGTCCGCAGGCCTGAATGGCTCAGCCGGTAGAGCGGTAGCTATCTGAGCAAAAGATGGTGGTTTCGATCCCGTCTCAGTCCGCTGGTATTTGAATATGCTCAAATATGCCAGCCTCTTGTCAGTACACTGATCAGCATGTAAAAAAACTCCTGTGTAACAAAATTCTGCCACCTCGACATCTCCGAAAACCATAAAAGTAGTAATAGGACGTTATTATTCATTTCTTTATCTTATTCTATTACCACGTGCGCGATGTATGTACCGCATGTCGATTTCGTACTGTTTTACTGCTTTCCTGACGCTAACGCTATGTGGACGGATGTATTCACTATTACGAGTTCCTATGGTGGGTGTTGTGTGTAGCTGAAGATGAGAGTGTAGGGACAAACACTGACAACCGTCCAAGAATTAGAGGACTTAATCAGACACGATCAAAATGGCCCACCCCGGCGGGAATCGAACACAGGGCTCTCTAAAGTGAAGTCCATGGTATCCCTTGCCTGTCGTGAGAAGCGACTATAAAGGGCTCCTAGGGCTCTTACGAGTGTGAGTTTGAGACCACGGGACCTTTAGCTGATACCTGGCATTACTTCCACTTACTTCAATCTATCACTACTGATCTGCATTTAGGGCAGTCGCCCAGGTGGCAGATTCTCTATCTGTTGTTTCCCTAGCCTTTTCTTAAATGATTGCAAAGAAATTGGAAATTTATTTAACATCTCCCTTGGTAAGTTATTCCAATCCCTAACTCCCCTTCCTATAAACGAATATTTGCACCAATTTGTTCTCTTGAATTCCAACTTTATCTTCATATTGTGATCTTTCCTACTTTTAAAGACACCATCCAAACGAATTCGTCTACTGATGTCCTCCCACGCCATCTCACCATTGACAGCTCGGAACATACCACTTAGTCGAGCAGCTCGTCTCCTTTCTCCAAAGTCTTTCCAGTCCAAACTTTGCAACATTTTTGGAACGCTACTCTTTTGTCGGAAATCGCCCAGAACAAATCGAGCTGCTTTTCTTTGGATTTTTTCCATTTCCCGAATCAAGTAATCCTGGTGAGGGTCCCATACACTGGAACCATACTCTAGTTGGGGTCTCACCAGAGACAAATATGCTCTCTCTTTTACACCCTTACTACAACCTTCCCCTGTGGGTGGGGGCGGTAGAATAACACCCACGGTATCCCCTGCCTGTCGTAAGAGGCGACTAAAAGGGGCCTCAGGGGCTCTGAACTTTGGAGCGTGGGTTGGCGACCACGGGGCCCTTAGCTGAGTCCTGGCATTGCTTCCACTTACTTGTGCCAGGCTCCTCACTTTCATCTATCCTATCCGACCTCCCTTGGTCAACTCTTATTCTTTTCCGACCCCGACGCTATTAGGTTTGCGAGGGCTAGGGAGTCTTTCATTTTCACGGCCTTCGTGGCCCTTCTCTGTCTTTGACCGATATCTTCATTTTTCGAAGTGTCGGATCCCTTCCATTTTTCCGCCTGATTAGTGTTATATAGAGAATGGTTGCCTAGTCGTACTTCCTCTTAAAACAATAATCACCACCACCACCACCTTACTACAACCCCTAAATACTCTCATAACCATGTGCAGAGATCTGTACCCTTTATTTACAATCATATTTATGTGATTACCCGAATGAAGATCTTTTCTTATATTAATACCTAGGTATTTACAATGACCCCCAAAGGGAACTTTCACCCCATCAACTCAGTAATGAAAACTGAGAGGACTTTTCCTATTTGTGAAACTCACAACCTGACGTTTATCCCCGCTTATCATCATACCATTGCTTACTGTCCATCTCACAACATTATCGAGGTCATTTTGGAGTTGCTCACAATCTTGTAACTTATTTATTACTCTGCACAGAATAACATCATCCGCGAAAAGCCTTATTTCTGATTCCATTCTTTACACATATCATTGATATATATAAGAAAACATAAAGGTCCGAAAATGCTGCTTTGAGGAATTCCCTTCTTAATTTTTACAGGGTCAGATAAAGCTTCACCTACTCTAATTCTCTGAGTTCAGTCACTCTTTTGTCAAGTCCAACTGCACTTATTTTTGCCAGTAGTCGCCCATGATCTACCCTATCAAATGTCTTAGATAAGTCAATCGCAATACAGTCCAATTGACCTCCTGAATTCAGGATATCTGCTATATCTTGTTGGAATCCTACAAGTTGGGCTTCAGTGGAATAACCTTTCCTAAACCCAAACTGCCTTCTATCAAAACAGTTATTAATTTTGCAAACATGTCTTATATAATCAGAAACATTGCCTTCCCAAAGCTTACATACAATGCATGTCAAACTGACTGGCCTGTAATTTTCAGCTTTATGTCTATCACCCTTTCCTTTATACACAGGGGCTACTATAGAAACTCTCCATTCATTTGGTAAAGTTCCTTCGTGCAAACAATAATCAATCAAGTACTGCAGATATGGTACTATATCCCAACCCATTGTCTTTAGAATATCCCCCGAAACCTTATCAATTCCAGCTGCTTTTCTAGTTTTCAACTTTTGTATCTTACTGTAAATGTCATTGCTGTCATAGGTAAATTTTAATACTTCTTTAGTATAAAAAAACGCCGTGTGACCACCGGAGAGGCCTGGTGCAGGTCTTTTGATTTGACTCCCATAGGCGACCTGCGCGTCGTGATAAGGAATGATGATTAAGATGGCACATTCACCTAATCCTCGTGCTAGAGGAATTAACTTATTATGGTTAAAATTCCAGACCCAGACGGGAATCGAACCCGGGACCCCTGTGACCAAAGGCCAGCACGCTAACCACTTAGACATGGAGCCAGACGACAAAAGTGCTAGCATTGGAAAAGTAGCGGTCATGGCCTTAATTAATTGCCTGGTTTGAAAACGAAGAAACCAAGGAAAATCATCTTCAGAGCTGCCGACGGTGGAATTCGAACCCATTACATTCCGAATGCAACACATTTAGTGTTTACCGGACAAAAATTGATTAAAATTCAGTCAAAGATCGCCAGACAGAGATTGGTTTACTCTGTCATCTGGTGGAGTGAAATGGAACGTCAAAATTGACTCAGTGACAGCGTAGATGGCGTTAAATTGAAGTGCCTAAACTCGGTACTTCTTTGCCTTGGATCGTTTCCAATTCTCGAATCAAGTAATCCTGGCGAGGGTGCCATAGACTAGAACCATACTCCAATTGGTATCTTTCTTGCTTTCTTAATCTGCTTACCCTCCAAGGTTGGTTTTTCCCTCGAACTCAGCGAGGGATCCCACCTCTACCGCCTCAAGGGCAGTGTCCTGGAGCTTCAGACTCTGGGTCGGGGATACAACTGGGGAGGATGACCAGTACCTCTCTCAGGTGGCCTCAACAGCTAGGCTGAACAGGGGCCTTGCCGGGGGATGGGAAGATTGGAAGGGATAGACAAGGAAGAGGGAAGGAAGCGGCCGTTGCCTTAAGTTAGGTACCATTTGCCTGGAGGAGAAGTGGGAAACCACGGAAAACCACTTCCAGGATGACTGAAGTGGGAATCGAACTCACATCCACTCAGTTGATCTCCCGAGGCAGAGTGGACCCCGTTCCAGCCCTCGTACCACTTTTTAAATTCGTGGCAGAGCCGGGAATCGAACTCGGGCCTGCAGGGATGGCAGCTAATCACACTAACCACTACACACAACTGGTATCTTACCAGTGATTTATACGCCCTATCCTTTACATCCTTACCACAACTTATAAATACCTTCATAACCACATGTACTGCAGAGCCCTATTAACTAAAATAGTGTATTAACATGGAAAGAATAATTATTGTGACGTATTCCTCTCGTGAAGTAGCACTGCAAGACAGACTGTAAACATCCCTACGCACATTATTCTCAAGAAAGAAAGAAAGAAAGAAAGAAAGAAAGAAAGAAAGAAAGAAAGAAAGAAAGATTCAATGTAGTTTATTTATTCTTTTTAACTAGGGCTCGGATGTTTAAGACTTAAAAATAGCCCAAATAAGCAAGCAAATATGACCTCAAAAGTGACGCAATATGACGTAAAATGTGCAAAATATGACCTGAAAATCATCATCATCATCATCTGTTTACCCTCCAAGTTCGGCTTTTCCCTCGGACTCAGCGAGGGATCCCACCTCTACCGCCGCAAGGGCAGTGTCCTGGAGCTTCAGACTCTGGATCAAGGATACAACTGGGGAGGATGACCAATACCTCGCCCAGGCGGCCTCACCTGCTATGCTGAACAGGGGCTTTGTGGAGGGATGGGAAGATTGGAAGGGATAGACAAGGAAGAGGGAAGGAAGCGGCCGTGGCCTTAAATTAGGTACCATCCCGGCATTCGCCTGGAGGAGAAGTGGGAAATCACGGAAAACCACTTCGAGGATGGCTGAGGTGGGAATCGAACCCACCTCTACTCAGTTGACCTCCCGAGGCTGAGTGGACCCCGTTCCAGCCCTCGTACCACTTTTCAAATTTTCGTGGCAGAGCCGGGAATCGAACCCGGACCTCTGGGGGTGGCAGCTAATCACGCTAACCACTACACCACAGAGACGGACTGACCTGAAAATAATTAATTTAAATATGGCCATTAAAAATAAGTTATAAATCGAAACGGCAATTCCTTTGATACATATTCGTAAACTAAATTCTTTATTTTATTTTCATGTTAATTTTCTTAATATACGAGTACATGTCCGCCTCTGTGGTGTAGTTGTTAGCGTGATTAGCTGCCACCCCCGGAGGTCCGGGTTCGATTCCCGGCTCTGCCACGAAATTTGAAAAGTGGTACGTGGGCTGGAACGGGGTCCACTCAGCCTCGGGAGGTCAACTGAGTAGAGGTGGGTTCGATTCCCACCTCAGCCATCATCGAAGTGGTTTTCCGTGGTTTCCCACTTCACCTCCAGGCTAATGCCGGGATGGTACCTAACTTAAGTCCACGGCCGCTTCCTTCCTTTTTCCTTGTCTATCCCTTCCAATCTTCCCATCCCCCTACAAGGCCCCTGTTCAGCATAGCAGGTGAGGCCGCCTGGGCGAGGTACTGGTCATACTCCCCAGTTGTATCCCCCGACCAAGAGTCTGAAGCTCCAGGACACTGCCCTTGAGGCGGTAGAGGTGGGATCCCTCGCTGAGTCCGAGGGAAAAACCGAACCTGGAGAGTAAACAGATGATGATGATGATGATACGAGTACATCTTTAGCAGTTATTCACAGTTTGTTGTCTTTGATTCACTTATCAAACGTTTCTGAATACATACCTATAAAGATTGTCAGACCAGACAAAATTTTAAAAGTCCATTTGATTGTTATGCTGAATGTTCAACGCTTCTCACAATTTCAATACTTGCATGAATTTCTAAGCTGGCACCTTCTAAACAAGTAATTGCACTCAATAATGCAAACTCGTGTCCTCATCCTGAGGTGGTGCAGCTTTTTTCAGGCACACCCCCATTGGAGGTGAGCTGCATCTGCCATTTTAACCACATACCAGCCTTCCTGCCATTCTTAAATTTCTGTCAGTACCGGGAATCGAACCCGGGTCCCCGCAATCTTGGTGGAAAAGGCAGAGTATTCCATTTGTATTAACTGCAAATGTGAAACCGAGAAGCAATGAATACTACTTCACATTCGATAAGTTAAACATGATTTTGTACATGTACAGCTGTCGTCAAACCGCCGAAATATGAAGTTTCTACGAAAAAAACTCAAAATATGACCTTATGACAAAAAATAACGAAAATATGCATTTATATGACAAATAAAAGTCACTTAATTGTGACGATAATCACCTGATTTGCACCAAAATCCAATCAGGCAAGAAAAAATAGGACTTTTCCTAAACATCCGAGCCCTATTTATAACGTTTTCCTGCCCATGTCCGGTTCTTTGGCAGAATAGTCTGCTTTCTGGTCTTCGGTTCAAAGTACCCCGGGTTTGAATCTTGGTCGGCTGAGGATTTTAACCCTGTATGATTAATTCCTGTTGCTCGAGGACTGGGTGTTTATGCATGTATTAATGCACGAAGTATTACGCGGGTACCTCTATGGATCAGTGGTAGATTGTTGGCCTACGGATCCTAAAATAACGGGTTCAAACCCGGCAGAGGCAGTCAGATTTTTGAAGGGCGGATAAAGATCCAAACGACACTTTATGTCGTACGATGTCGACATGTAAAAAGTCTCTGGTGACACCCGACAAAATTAATTACATCTCAGCCATAGACTCCCAAGAGAGATTCGGTTTACTATGTCTGTCATCTAGTGGGCCTAGAGTGAAACAGAACATCGAAAGTGACGAGCAGACAACCAGATGGCGTCAAACTCAAATGTCTGCACATGGTAGCTGAGGCCATACGATTCTTCTTGTTATTATTCCCACAGTACTAACCACCACGGAAACACGCAACAGTGAATACATCCCTTCACATAGGGTTGGTGTCAGGAAGGGCATCCAGCCGTAAAGCTTAACGAAACATATATCAAATGCCGAGCTCAGTAACTCAGGAAGAATGAGAACATTTTCTCGCCAATGTTCAGTGGTTTATTCACTTCATTTTTCAGGGAACAAAAGTATTGTCTTACAAGGATATCAAAATTAGAGGGTAAATCGTAATCAGTACCAATCATAAAAAGTATCGAAATTTATTTTTGAATGCCATGCAGGTAATGGAAACTAAAATATTTTTACGCGAGTTAGGATGTAGTCGATATAATCCAACAAGTTCTGGCAAACCATTAAAGAAGCAACATTTGTAGAAATTAATAAAAATATGTATCAGTGAAATATACACTAAAACAGTGTACTGATAACGGATAAAAAGTATATAGCCACATAAATTTATTCATATTTTACCAATATTAGTCATGGCACTGCCTCTAGTATCTATACAGGGTGAAGCGAAATTCGCGCACTTGGGCATCGCAGCGCGACTCCTCACATGCCAGCAATGAAAAAAATGTCTCTCACAAAAGTTCGTCCTGCGAGTATATCCGGGAGAAAAAGGACGCTGAAGAGTGGCAATCTGGCAACACTGTAACCACATGTAGGGTAAGTACCTCTGTCAGCACACGTAGTTGTGGTGCGGTGGTTACGGTTTTGGGTTAGCATGCAGGAGATCGATGGGGTCGATCCTGGTCTGAGGCGTATGTTTTTTATTTCGTAAATGTAGTCCAGGTGGTATGGTATCTGGCATCTTAATCGTCAACAGCGATTGCAGCGCGTCCTCTGGAAACCATTTGCACTTACACACTACGATCCTAGAAAGGCACGAACATTCGTTTTCATTGGTCACGTCGTGGGCGTGAATTTATTCGCACCACGTCATCTCATCATCATCATCTGTTTACCCTCCAGGTTCGGTTTTTCCCTCGGACGTAGCGAGGGATCCCACCTCTACCGCCTCAAGGGCAGTGTCCTGGAGCTTCAGACTCTTGGTCGGGGGATACAACTGGGGAGTATGACCAGTACCTCGCCCAGGCGGCCTCACCTGCTATGCTGAACAGGGGCCTTGTGGAGGGATGGGAAGATTGGAAGGGATAGGCAAGGAAGGGGGAAGGAAGCGGCCGTGGCCTTAAGTTAGGTACCATCCCGGCATTCGCCTGGAGGAGAAGTGGGAAACCACGGAAAACCACTTCCAGGATGGCTGAGGTGGGAATCGAACCAACCTCTACTCAGTTGACCTCCCGAGGCTGAGTGGACCCCGTTCCAGCCCTCATACCACTTTTCAAATTTCGTGGCAGAGCCGGGAATCGAACCCGGGCCTCCGGGGGTGGCAGCTAATCACGCTAACCACTACACCACAGAGGCGGACACCACGTCATCTACTAGATGCATTATAACGTGTTCAGCGTTACTAAATTTTGTAAATGTAGAATACATGTGACCTAAAAAACGGTGTCTTAGTGTATAACAGTATGTAATGTCCGATGTAAATTAGCAAATAAAAACTGCGCCTCAACCCAGGATCGAACCCTCGACCTCCTGCATGCTAACCCAAAATCTCTATCAACTGCACCAACTGTACAGGACGACTAGCACGTACTGACAGAGATAATTACCCTACTTGTGGTTACAGTGTTGCCAGATTGCCACTCTCAACGTTCTTTTTTCTGGCGGATATACTCGCAGGACGAACTTTGGTGAGAGGCATTTTTTTATTGCTGGCATGTGAGGATTCGCGCTGCGACGCCCGAGCGCGCGAATTTCGCTTCACCCTGTAGATAAAGCTCCTACTCTGTCTGTCATCCACGGTGATATTGAGAAAACGAGCAAGTTTCAACACCTGAAATTGGAATCAGTTATAGATTGTTACATTCTTTACAGTCTTTATACCAAATGTTTGTTTCATTTTTACCGTGATGACAGAGTCATATCTAGCAGCATGATTTCAAGCTACGCACATCTTAACTTACACAGAGAAGTGGCTACGTTATCTCCATCTCTTTTTTTTTTTTTTTTTGCTAGGGGCTTTACGTAGCACGGACTCAGATAGGTCTTATGGCGACGATGGGATAGGAAAGGCCTAGGAGTTGGAAGGAAGCGGCCGTGGCCTTAATTAAGGTACATCCCCAGCATTTGCCTGGTGTGGAAATGAGAAACCACGGGAAACCATCTTCAGGGCTGCCGATAGTGGAATTCGAACCTACTATCTCCCGGATGCAGGCTCACAGCCGCGCGCCTCTACGCGCACGGCCAACTCGCCCGGTATATCTCCATCTCTAACATCATCATCATCATCATCTGTTTACCCTGCAGGTTCGGTTTTTCCCTCGGACTTAGCGAGGGATCCCACCTCTACCGCCTCAAGGGCAGTGTCCTGGAGCTTCACACTTTGGGTTGGGGATACAACTGGGGAGTATGACCAGTACCTTGCCCAGGCGGCCTCACCTGCTATGCTGAACAGGGGCCTTGTGGAGGGATGGGAAGATTGGAGGGGATAGGCAAGGAAGAGGGAAGGAAGCGGCCGTGGCCTTAAGTTAGGTACCATCCCGGCATTCGCCTGGAGGAGAAGTGGGAAACCACGGAAAACCACTTCGAGGATGGCTGAGGTGGGAATCGAACCCACCTCTACTCAGTTGACCTCCCGAGGCTGAGTGGACCCCGTTCCAGCCCTCGTACCACTTTTCAAATTTCGTGGCAGAGCCGGGAATCGAACCCGGACCTCCGGGGGTGGCAGCTAATCACGCTAACCACTACACCACAGAGGCGGTCTCCATCTCTAACAACGAAATATAAATCCTTCCGCTGAGTTTGGGAAGTGACATCTATCATATTTTGATAGTGGATGTTTCGTTGTATGTGTTTCCATGGCTGAGATATGATTCGGATGAGATTGGCGACTACTACTCAACGTTTTCATTCCTCCCCTGAAGGGGGAGGCGGCCCTCTTAGACGGTGACGCCGTCTCTCAGGCCAGGAGCTTTGTTACGGTGATGGAGATGCGTGGAGGTGATAAGGTTTGGCGGCCGTGGCCTATACTAGGAACTGTCCCGGCATTCGCCTTAGTGCAGGAGAACTGAAAACTACGGAGGATCATGCTCAGGACAGCCGACCAGCACCTCTTCGTCTCCCGTATGCAGAGGCGTAGAGACGTGACCACCCCTCTTCTGCTCGGTTGGTCTAGCGTAGTGCAGATCTGTCGGACAACGGACAAGCCATGGCCACTTCTATGCCGAATCCTACTCTCCAACGCCAACCTCGAGATGGAATTTCATATGTTTGGTTCTCAGTAAAATGCCTTTCATTCAGTGAGGTGAGATTGTCATTTTGTTGTACGTAATAACACTAACGACCTCTATTGTTATAAGACAGAACCAAGTCTGGTTTGAAGATGCACGGCCGACTGGATCCCTCGCTGCGCTACTTGCTAGCTAGAGGGACTGTGGTAGTCGTTACATGCTGAAAGCGTTGCCTGCGTTATCAATGATCTGCATTTAGGGTTGTATAATTGGTTAATTACCGTGCACGGGGCTGGGTGTATATTTCGTCTTCGTCCTCATTTCATCCTCGTCAAGACGCGCAGGTCGCCTATGAGCGTCAAATTAAAAAAGTCGTGTATCTGGCGAGCCAAACTTGTCGTCGGACACTGCCGGCACCAAAAGCCATACGCCGTTTCCATTTAGGGTTGTCACCAGGTTGCAGATATCCCCATCATTTGTTTATGTAGTGTTTTCAATGATTTCAAAGAAGTTGGAAATTTATCGAACATTTACCTTGATATTATTCCAATCCCTAACTCCTGTTGCTATAAACGAATATTTGACCCAATTTCCCGTGTTGAATTCCAGCTTTATTTGAATATTTTTACCTTCCCTGCCTTTAAAAGCTCCACTCAAGCTTATTTCTCTGTTAATGTCATTCCACGCCATCTCTTCACCGCCAGCTCGGAACATACCGCTTAGTCGAGCAGCTCCTTTCCTTACTCACAAAGTCTTCCCAGCACGGAGTTGGCAACATTTTCATAACACTACTCTTTTGTTAGAAATCACCCAGAAAAATCTTGCTCCTTTCTTTTAGGTCATTTTTTAAAGCTCTTGTATCAAACAATTCTGGTGTGGGTCCCATACACTAGAACCATACTCTAATTGGAATCTTACTAGAGATTTATACGCTCTCTCCTTTAAATCCTTACTACAACCCCTACAATAGGTAATACGGGGAACAAAAGGAGATTTCGTAACATATATCGACAGGTTAGGGGTCTGGAAGTCCACTTACTGAAAAAATACATGAGGAAGAAATAACGGTGAATGAAATTTATTCTGGTTCTGAAACAGAAGGCGTTATAGAAATGATGGGGAATTTGATGATGCCGTTATCTTCGGTGGAGAGCTATACTCTGATACAAGTGAAAGTAGTGTCGTAATGGATCGAGATTGAGGAGACAACGGTGGTTACAACAGAGACAGTCTCATTAGTGACATTTTAATTTATTTACAGTGCATATAAGATGCTTTCAAAAGGCATTAATATCAACTGGGTAATATGTAAAGTGTTTAGTTATGTATCTTTAGCCCATTCAAATTAAATAAAATATTGTACCTTTATGAAAACTAGTATAATTTTTAAATAACAAATAGGGTGGCAAAACATTCCACGACTTTTTGAATGCAATTTTCTAAGCGTCAGTTCTCTAAAGTTTAATTGGGATAGAGTGGTTTGCTGTGCGTCTCGCTGGCTTTGCCCCCAGGTTTTTCCTATCACCTAGAAGTAAAAATGGACCAAGTTGTGGTGAACAAGAAAAGATGATGACTCAAGATTTAAAGTTTTCTCCATTTCCGATGTTGTGTATACAGAGATACCACACAAAATCCTGTACCTATACACAGATATTAACATCACATATTCAATTCACAGACATTTTTTTAAAATCAATAAACAATTTGCTTAAAGAATACAAAACTTCCAGATCTATTGTCATCATTTTTAATTTGATTGAATATCTTTATTATTTATCAGGTTTCTGTTGTTTATTTCGTCATTGGTGAATTGTGATTTGCCTTGGTCTCCCCTACATATACATTTGTAATGTGAGAAAATTGTACCTAAAAAGAAGCGTGCCCGAAACGAAAT
This sequence comes from Anabrus simplex, assembly GCF_040414725.1. Taxonomy (NCBI): domain Eukaryota; kingdom Metazoa; phylum Arthropoda; class Insecta; order Orthoptera; family Tettigoniidae; genus Anabrus; species Anabrus simplex. The sequence continues at coordinate 387,743,049 of NC_090268.1, forward strand.
TAATTTTATGTATTTTCAAAAAAATCCATCGTAGGTGAACTAATTGCATTATGATTTTTTAAATGTAGCCTATAATGGGTTAATAGCAGTTAAGAACATTCTACATGTAGGGCCTATGTGGTGAAAATTTCATGAGCCCAGCTGTATTAAGGTGCGTCCACACCAAGACTTTTCGTTAACTTTGTTAATAAACACAGTTAATGAACAATGTTCATGATCATTTTTGCATGTTCATAGACAAAATAGCGTATTCATTAACATTTTGAGCATGTTGACAAACAACATTTCTTTAACTTTTGTGAATGAATCTTTTCATTAACTGCTCGTGTTTTCGTTAACATTTCGGTTCGCACATGCGCAAGGACGCAATAACAATAATAATAATAATAATCGTATGGCCTCAGCTACCGTGTGCAGACATTTCAATTTGACGCCATCTGGCTGTCTGCTCGTCAATTTCGACGTTCCGTTTTTCTCTAGGCCCCCACTAGGTGGCAGACCGAGTAAACCGAAACTCTCTTGGGCGTCTATGGCTGAGATTTAATGAATTTTGTCGGGTAAACACCAAATGTGTCACCAGAGATCTTTTACATGCCGACATCGTACGACATAGAGTGTCGAATGGACTTTTTTCCGCCCTTCAAAAATCCGACTACCTCTGCCGGGTTTGAACCCGCTATCTTGGGATCCGGAGGCCGACACTCTACCGCTGATCCACAGAGGCAGCTAAGGACGCAATTAGAGCACGCAGATTCGTAGTGCGGAATAAGATGATTTCTTATTTCTTCTAAAAATTGACTATCAAATGGCAAGCGAAAATTCTAATATACAGTACCCTTAATTCTGTATGATATTATTTTAGCTGTGTTCTAATGTATTTTCATCTCCAGCTTCGCTCCTCGCTGAACCTTCCATAACCGCTTGTCTAGCATCAAAATAATGCTATCCTAACTAGGTATGTTAAATGAAGATGTTTTTTATTTTGTACCTTTACCAATTCCTTAACATTGTTGTATAAAGCTTCAAACACCTCAGACACAATAACTGAAATTGCTTGTTTTGATACTCTAGAGCGGGGCCTCTCAAACGCCCAAACTCTCACGCGTGCAGATAGCTGCGCCGAGTTGCTGTGCACAGTGCATCGGTCCCGCTCGGCTCGGACCAACGCTTCGTCTCTGTGCTACTCGGCTAAGCTCGGCTCAATTCGGCTCAACTCAGCTCGGATTTGGAGTGCTACGGAGCAAGTGAGGAAGAGGGAGACAGGCGTGGGGAAAGAGAGAGACAGCGCTATTGCTCCAAATCGAGGAGTGGAGGTTTGCACTCTGGTCAACCAAGCGAAGTCGTTTTTTGCACCGTGCACAGTGCATGCACCAGGCGCATGCACTCTGAGAGACCCTGCTCTAGACGAATAGATACGGTATATAAGTGAAATGCGACCAGTTCTAGGGATCTTTAAAGTTAAGCCTATCTATAAATAAAAATAGCCTGTCGTTAGTGGAGCCGGCTTTCCAATAATCTGTATCATTACTTGCAATTTCAGACCCAATTACTGTGAACAAGAACTGAAAGTCATGTGGGGGCATTCTCAAGAGAATTTTGAAAGCCTGCTGCATAATGAATTTAAAGTTCTGACAAAAGTGTTCTTTCCAAACTTAATTATACTCGCCTCTCCAGTATTTTTCTTTGACACAATTCACGCCTGAGCTTTTCTCTAGTTGTACTCACTAAAAATAATGAAAGCTGCAGCTGTAAGTATTTTCTTTTTCTGACCATATCCATTGTAACCTCACAAATAACTATTTTGGTGTGGACACAATGCTGAAGAAGTTTCTTAACAAAACATGTGGAGAAATCTTTCCATTAACATTATTTATTAACTTTGGTGTGGAATAACCATTAGCAGTTACCTACCTTCTGTCCTTAGTAACGATTTGCATCAATTCGATGGTTTGAGAAATTATTTAGTATTCTTTAAATGGATAACTACGATGATTACAACTCGGAGATTTTTTCATCTAGTTCGGATGAGAAATTCAGCCTATAATTAGAAAGGCAGGAACAACGTGTTTGGAAGCCAATAATATGCCAACAACATGGGACTCATTAACCATGTGAAATAGAGTGTGAGTTACTGAGATGTTGTGTGTGCACCAGGATTATTGGCCCCATTAATAACAATTGTCGGAGACTTATCCGTGTGGGACCAGCACGCGCCCTCTGCCCCTACCCTAGGGAGGGTTGTCGTACAGCTGCGTACACCTATCATGCAGCACTCTCTTCTTTTATCACCCTCCATGACTTAAAACCCCTTCAGATCGTGTTATAGCACATGGCAACGAAAATAAGTCAAGAGCTACAACAATCATTCAAAACGTTTTGCATTAAATGAACGTGTAAATAATTATTATGCAAATTTGTTGAATTGGAAGTCTGTCAAAATCAATGCAAGATTGATAAATACTCGTTCTTTTAAAAAAAAAATGCTATTTGTTCGGGGCGTCGACCCATGTGGATCTTTTCCACCTACTGGCACCATATTGTATCAACCTGCGTGTAATTGGAATGGCGGTAGTGTGCAATATTGTGTGTGAGGAAAGGAAGATTAAGGACGTCACAAATACCCAGTCCCCAGGCGAGGGATATTAATAATTACAATTAAAAACCTCTGACCCGGCCGGCAATCGAACCCGGGGCCGCCGGGTGACAGGAGTAGGCCCCTACGCGTTTCCCCCTACACCACGGGCCGCACAATACCCGTTCAAAGAAAATATCTGAAAGAGAAAATGTTTTATTCATTACTCTTCCTGATGATACGGGTGACTGCAAGGATGAAGAATACTATAGCAATACTAACTGAAATCCATCAAGACATGACGGCCAATGGGTTAAATATTTATTGAAGGATTTCCTGATATACGACATTCTTGTACTATTTTTTACAATTTTCTTTGCGTCGCTCTGACACAGGTAGGTCTTACGGCGACGATGGGGTAGAAATCGCCAGAAGTTGGAAAGCGACCGTGGCCTTAATTAAGGTACAGCTCCCAGCATTTTCTTGGTGCGTAATTGGGAAACTACGGAAAGTCATCTTCGAGGCTGCCGACAGTGGGATTCGAACCCACTATATCCCGAATGCAAACTGAAAGCTACGTGATCCAAACCACGCAGCCACTTCCTAGGTGCATTCCTTGTATACGTACAATTACCTTTTAGCACTATTGCAAATTTAGAATATCGCTCTCTTGACATTGCGACATTCAGCTGGCTATGGCTGAAAACTGGCTGAAGTAAACAGAGACCTTAAAGTTTATTAATCGTGATACAAAATGCTAAGAGAATTGGAAATTGATGCCTCTTGGAAGAAAAAGGAAGTGTTTCGTCAGATGTTGTTAAGTCATTTCGAGGAATTGGAGCTCTCTGTCCAGCTTTTTCTCCATTTATTATTTCCAAATCTAAACATTTTTCGTATATACTTCTTAAAATGAGGCCTTAACCTGGTTCCGTTTTGGAGGCCTTGGAAAATGTTCCGGTTCCACGGCCACCAACCCTGTCACCTTCTCCGATGCAAATCTCCGGGCCTGAGAGACGACGTCACCATCTAGGAGGCGAGCCACCCTCCTTCAACTGAGGAATGAAAACATTTAGTACAGTAGTAGTAGTTAGCGGTCTTTGTATTGTTAGTGATTATTCGATAGGAGGGGTAGAAAAATGTGTAAGCCTTGAAAAAGTTAAGGATGAGAAACGTACAATTCTAAGTGTAAGGCACATCTCTAAAGTTAATAGGCAACTTGATGCTTTTGGGTGTACACACCTGGAAGGGGTGACGCTGACGTTGACGCAGACTAATTGATAAGACAGTGAGCTATGAGCGGAACGACACAGAAAGGAACGTGATTGTAGCGGGTGATCTCAGTTTACCAAATGTTAACTGGGAAGGTAATGCGAATGACAGAAAGTATGACCAACATATGGTAAATAAGTCAATCTTGGAAGGACCATTAAATTAGAAAGTGATGGAATCAACTAGAAGGAAGAATATTCTGGGCGTTGAGCTGATAAAACTCGTAATGAAACTGAAGTGGTAGATGGTACAGCTGACCACGAAGATACTTTTGTCGTAGGTAAAAATAAATGCAGTTGAAAGGAATTTTGTAAAAGTAGGAATAGCAGGCATTTTCAGAAGGCCTGTGGTTGATAAAAAAGGGATGGGGGAGTTTAAAAAGGTAATTATGATCGGCAGAGAATTGTAAATATGTAAACTGTCTGTGGGATGGGTTTAAACCAATTGTCGAGGATTGTGAAAACTGGTATGTACCTTTTAAGGTGGTGAGAAATGTTAAATACTCATTATGTTATAATCGATAAATAAATTGAGAATGAGGTGCAGGTTGGAAAGAAATGGAGTTAGGAATGATTGAAGAAGCCAGGAGAGATTAAAGGAACTTGGCAGGCAATTGAATTTAGAGAAGAAGTCACCTGATCGTAATATGAAGGTAAGTATAATTGGCAGCCGCATGAATTTTAGCGAACAATTACTACTAAGTTAATCTGGAAGTAAATTGTTTTGGCATGAGGCTATGAGACTTTCCTGACACGCTGACTAAATTTACAAACATATTAATCTGAATATCTGCATTTAAAATGGAAAATCTAAAAATTAACATTCATTAAATAAAATATACACTCGTCGGACCTTGTACTCACACTTACTTGTTACCTGCTTACTTACACATACGTTATTTGAAGGGCGCCAGCTGCCAATCAGTGCAGCAATAATAGAATGAGACTCTTGACTATCTCTAGGGTGTGGGGTAATAAGCTTACTTTTGACAACATACCATATATGTTCTGGGAAAAGGAGATTGGCGTTCGGTTTCCCCATTAATTTTGAGGTTAAGATATTTTACTGTCAATGAAATAAAACTATGAATTCGTTTGATAGAACAATATATATTCTTTAAACAATATATCAAAAAATAGTGAGTCTTGTTGCGATAAAACAGATGAGAATATGAAATTATGACATTGCAACTGAAAGAAACTAGGCATGAATTTGAATTCTTCTTGACCGGACATTTAACAATTTATACGAAATATTTCCCTCACTGATTATTCACTTGACTGTACCTTCAACACTTTGAGTGTAATTACGACGTAATCCTTTGATCTGGTGTTTACTGTAGATGTGTCACGCCTAACTTAGTGATACATCCTTGTGACTGCTTCTTCTCCATATCATCTGACTTCTTTGTAAGTCAATATGGTATTACCTCTTGGCAGGTCCAGGGTTGCCCTCTCTGACTCCATGGTAAGCCTTGCGTCCGTGTCTTCAACTAAGTGACCAACTAACTTTTGGCCTCACTCTCTCAATGACCAATAATTAATGGCTCACTGAGTCTTCTCCATCTCTCGTTCACAGTTGTTGACTGACCGACTGAGGCCTCTTCATCTAGTAGACTTCTTCACTGTACTGCTTCCGTTTAAGTAATGACTGACGCTACAATATGCATCCTCCTTTTATAGACGTTGGTTGACACAGCTACGTAATCTCCAGAAATAACAATGGCATACTCCCACAACGCGGCAAATATTACATACAATGGTGAAATCCCCCGGGGCGGCTGAGTCTCTGAGCGAATATTCTAAAAGCTCACGATGACGTAGCCATGACTTGGCAATGACTTGGCAGAAATGCCAACAATATTGCACAATGTAAGGATGTCACACTCAACATCTGATATATCGAAACTCTCACTGTACAGGTATTTAATGTTAATCTACATATGCGTATATATGCATACACTCAATTACAAATACGCATGCGACAAGCTTTGCGTAATGGAATTGAATAATAATTATAACAAAATAATAGTAATCTCACAGATAAAATAATAATAATACGCACATAATAATAATAATAATAATAATAATAATAATAATAATAATATAATAATACAGATAAAATAATAAAATACAGATATCATCTTGTAACGGGATTTGAACCGTTACAGCTAACCACTCTCTCTCACTTAATGCAGTGTTTACAAATACTGGAACTCTTTATATTTCATTCCTCAGGGGCCTTCTTTGTCTGTGCGGAGTGACATTGGTTTGCTTACATTTTTATTATAAGACAGAGAATTATGTCTAATTAATAAAATTGATCAAGGGAATATTTGAGGTTGAAAATAGGGATATTTGGTGCCCCGACTTACACTTGAAAACATCAAAACAGTTCCACGCTAAATTGAGATGTCTGATCATTTAACGGAAGTGAGGATTAAAAGAATTCGGATGAATGCGAATCTCTTTTATGGAGTGCAGCAAGGCTCTTAAATCTTGGAGTAGTAGACTCTGTGGTATTCTTCATGCAGATGATTGCATTCATACGTGGTAATAAGACACGCAGATATGAAAGAGAACTGATGATAAAAAGTTCCTGCAAATTTACTGATCTCTCTTTGGACGGTGTGGATATTAAGTTCACGGTATAGAAACCTGTTAGGTGAGGTAAAAACCGCGGTGTGCATTTATAGCTATTGTCAGTACTTTATTTGAAAAGTTTGAAGCCTCTTTATACGAGAAGATACAGCGCCACTCCAAACAGAACACGAGTAAAGAAGATGAGAAAAGAGAATTGCTTTATTAGGAAGATGCATTAATTTCGCAGTTATGACTTCGAGGTGATCAGGGCAGCTGTACGAGATTTCTGGACTATTATGGCGTTATGTCGTCACGAATGGTAACACATAAGCCTGGGTATTGCACAATTTAAATTTTAACTTCGTCCAACTAAAACATATGAACGATTGTAAAGCAACTTAGAATGTTTCAAATTTCTCGAACCCATCATTTTAAAATTTATCGGTGCGTTAGTAATGTTAGTTTTCCAACATTCTGCTCAGTTGTAGTACTTGTTTCTTTGGAGAAGGAGAGCCTTAAAACAGTTACTGAGTGTGTTACGAAAATATTTTCCAAATTATACCACGGAAGTAAGTTTAAACAATCCTCCGTGGCTCAGGCGGCAGCACGCCGGCCATTCACCGCTGGGTTCCGTGGTTCAAATCCCGGTCACTCCATGTAAGATTTGAGCTGGACAAAACGGAGGCGGTACAGGTTTTTCTCCGGGTACTCCAGTTTCCCTGTCATCTTTCATTCCAGCAACACTCTCCAATATAATTTCATTCATTAATCATTGCCCCAGAGGAGTACGACAAACCTTTTATTATGTTGGTTCGGTTCCTTGGCTGAATGATCAGTGTCAATGCATTCGGTTCGGAACGCTCTGGGCTCGATTCTTCCTCGGATCGGGAACTTCAGCCGATTTCAATTAATTCCTTTCCCTAGGGTACTGTGTGTTTGTGTTCCTTCCAATACATTTCTCTTCATATACACAAAAACACGCCACACCAAATCAATCAATCAATCAATCAATCAATCAATCAATCAATCAATCAATCAATCAATCAATCAATCAATCAATCAATCAATCAATCAATCAATCAATCAATCAATCAATCAATCAATCAATCAATCAATCAATCAATCAATCAATCAATCAATCAATCAATCAATCAATCAATCAATCAATAAATAAATAAATCAATCAATCAATCAATCAAATCAGCACTGATCTGCATTTAGGGCAGTCGCCCAGGTGGCAGATTCCGTACCTGTCTTTTACCTAGTCTTTTGTCTGACTCGTTGGCTGAACGGTCAGCGTACTGGCCTTCGGTTCAGAGGGTCCCGGGTTCGATTCCTGGCCGGGTCGGGGATTTTAACCTTCATTGGTTAATTCCAATGGCCCGGGGATTAGGTGTTTGTGCTGTCCCCAACATCCCTGCAACTCACACACCACACATAACACTATCCTCCACCACAATAACACGCAGTTACCTACACATGGCAGATGCCGCCCACCCTCATCGGAGGGTCTGCCTTACAAGGGCTGCACTCGGCTAAAAATAGCCACACGAAATTATTATTACCTAGTCTTTTTAAAATCATGGCAAAGAATTTGGAAATTTATTGAACATCTCCTTGGTAAATTATTCCAATTATCATTCCCTTCCTCTAAATGAATATATGTCCCAACTCGACCTCTTGAGTTCCAACTTTATCTTCATACTGTGTTGTTTTCTACTTTTAAAAACGCCACTCAGACTTATGCGTCTGCTAATGTCATTCCACGCCATTTCACTACTGATAACTCGGAACATACCACTTGGTCGAGCAACTCGTCTCATTTCTCTCACATCTTCCAACCCAAAATTTGCAACATTTTCGTAACGCTATTCTTTTGTCGTCAATCACCTAAAGCAAGTTTGCTGCTTTTCTTTGGATTTTTTTCCAGTCCTGGAATCAAGTAATCCTGGTGAGAGGTCCCATACACAGGAACCATGCTCGAATTGGGATTTTACCAGATAGGAATGTGCCCTCTCCTTACTACAACCCCTACAACACCACGAACGACAACAAAATCACGCAATGGTGAATATACCATTTCACTGTCTCGAGTAACTAAGTGGCAACTCTGGTTGTATGGACACGAGCATTATCATCCATTAGTGTGAACTCCTCGCCAACAGTGGAAGCAAATACCGTTACTCCCAAGTTGAAGGATATTGTTTCTGTATGTCAGACAAGTCATATTACCATGGATAGAAGTTAGGGTCGTCGACCAAACATGATCCCACCCCAAAACATGATGGAATACCTTTGTTGCTGATGGAGCTTCAGGATGAATCCCTAGTTGTGCGAGTATCTCTCGCCGGATCGTTTCCAGACTCCAGTGTTCCTGCTGTATGGGTTCAAGATTACGGTAACCACATCAAAACAGAATGTACGTTTCCTCTGTACCTGATGCCATGGACTGTGAGTTGCTGCTCACCTCTCATGAGCTACTCTACGGTGGCCTCCTTGATATTAGTCCTCCGTCGATCAGCCGAATTTGCACTATGTGCGCTGACGCATTCACTCTTGTGGCCCTAATAAGATCTTGGGGGAGCGAGGTGTAAGTACCAGTGGGTCTACGACGTGTTAAACGCAACAAATACTGATCCTCAGGGGGTTGTTTTGCGTGGCCGTTCCGTCCATTATCCACTAGCAGCCGTTTGTGTCTCCCTGAACATTTTCTAAATCCTGGAGACATCACCGTGAACCATTCCAATACATGCACACTTCGAATGCGGTCAGTAACAAAAATGGATACTTTTGCCGTGTTTACCCCAGTCCTAAACGTGCTGTCTGTGCACCATCGACAGGTAGGGGAAGTTGGTCTAACATTCAAAGTTGAGGGCAAAAGAAGAAAATACGATCATCGCTAATTTTCCTTAAAACTCATTCTATGGTCCGACTGTGTACTGAGAAGTAGCTAATGAGAATAGGAGGGTGTTTTATACATTCAATAACTACTAAAATATTAACGTAAGTTCAGATAATATTATATTGACTTATTTGATACAGTTTTTATGTATTAATTATTTCTGAAATTGGCATGATGTGTATTTGGACTGGTCGAGAGTGTGTATTTAGGACCATTGATAACATTTGTTTGTTGAATTTCTGTGCAGTTCTACTTATTTTATATAGTTAGTTTAGAGTTCGGATTCATGTTATTCTCACGGAAAATCCATGCCCTAGGATGTACGGTACGTTCATAACGAAAAATAGTGCGTAATATCGAAACCAACTTTCAACGTATTAGGTCGTGTTACGTACATTTAGTACGTGTTGAAGAGATGTTAAGTACAGAACAAAAATGGCCAACCAGACACCAGTGGGATCCGAACCCACAACCTCCCGATTTCACGTCGGTTGCTCTACCAATTGAGCTATGGTGGCCTAGGCCATCTTCGTTCTGTTGGAAAGGATCTGTTTGTTTGTTACGGATGGTGCAAGTTGGAATCTGAAGGAAAATTGATCCTAAATTGGAGCTATACTTTCCACATGTTTTAGTGAGCCTGGTGGATAAAAGTGGTCTTCAAAGCCAAGAATAATGATCCTGAGGTTTCGTCGCGCTGACCTGCGAGACGAGCAATGGTCCCTTGGTAGGCTAAGTCCATGACTATAACGCCATGGGGTTTGGCTCATGCTAGATATACAGAAAGGTAAATATAGCGTTTTATGCATCTGGTCTTTGTGTATACGGAGATCAGTTGTGAATTAAGAATTTGTGTCTCTGATATTTGCCCAAAAGTTAATGTGTATTTCTGTTATTGTACTACCTGTATGTAGACCTACATACACTTCAGTGTTTAAGTATTGTGCATTAATGAAGTATTGCCGATATTAAAAGTCTATATTGCATTAAACGTGTTTTAATATACTAGTACTAATTACAAAAAATTCCTGGTCTAAGTAACACAACATCGGTCCAAGTTATAAGCGAACTCATCATCATCATCATCTGTTTACCCTCCAGGTTCGGTTTTTCCCTCGGACTGAGCGAGGGATCCCACCTCTACCGCCTCAAGGGCAGTGTCCTGGAGCTTCAGACTCTTGGTCGGGGGATACAACTGGGGAGTATGACCAGTACCTCGCCCAGGCGGCCTCACCTGCTATGCTGAACAGGGGCCTTGTGGAGGGATGGGAAGATTGGAAGGGATAGGCAAGGAAGAGGGAAGGAAGCGGCCGTGGCCTTAAGTTAGGTACCATCCCGGCATTCGCCTGGAGGAGAAGTGGGAAACCACGGAAAACCACGGAAAACCACTTCCAGGATGGCTGAGGTGGGAATCGAACCCACCTCTACTCAGTTGACCTCCCGAGGCTGAGTGGACCCCGTTCCAGCCCTCGTACCACTTTTCAAATTTCGTGGCAGAGCCGGGAATCGAACCCGGGCCTCCGGGGGCGGCAGCTAATCACGCTAACCACTACACCACAGAGGCGGACATAAGCGAACTCATTTTGCAATAAAATTATATTCAACATTTTAGGAAAATTTAACTGAATTTCAACCTACATATTGATCATAAGAAATCAATTGTCTCATGAAAATATAGCATTGTTTTAACAGTCGGTAGTCTTATGCCCACCAAAGTTAAGAGGTACCAGTTACTCGGATCTCACCTACTATGTTAATGAGGAGATTGTGGTTTCATGTCATACACTAGGCGCTCACTGTGACAGAACCAGTCTCAAAGAACTATTCTGAGGATTGTTGCCAACAAGACGTACTTCCTCTTAAAATTAAAATTATCCCCTCCTTCGCCACTAGGATAATAATAATAATGTTATTGGCTTTACGTCTCACTAACTACTTTTACGGCTTTCGGAGACGCCGAGGTGCCGGAATTTAGTTCCTCAGGAGTTCTTTTACGCGCCAGTATGTCTTCCGACATGAGGCTGACGTATTTGAGTATCTTCAAATACCATCGGACTGAGCCAGAATCGAACCTGCCAAGTTTGGTTCAGAAGGCCAGCGCCTCAACCACTGGGCCACTCAGCCCGGCGCAACTAGAATTTTTCGAAATGCAGGTCCGTTAAACTTTCGTTAATTTCAAGTTTTAAAATGGAGATTCCCACAAAGAGTGCAATATTTCACAGCATTTTCTAATTAATACATTTCCCTGGGTTAACTTTTCCAAAAAAAATAGTCTTGTGGTGAAAATCGCACCGGAGGGTTATTAGGCCTATCTCGTTGTCATAAGATTTCCATGGAGATCGCAGCCGTCCCTGTGAATGGTGTGGAAATGTCGCTCATAGCGTCGGTTGACATTTTAGTGGTCTTGGTAGACTGAAATGTAATAGCAAATGCTGGTGAGGAAAGCAACGAGAAACTATCTTGCTACTAATTTTCCTAGTATGCCTCTTCAGTGACGCCTAGGCTGATGAAGCTTTTAAGTATCAAACCAGCCTTCGGGCTGAAAAATATATACTGGACAAGATGTTTAGTGATCGACCAAAAATAATGCAATGATCGACTGGTCAATTGCGAAGCCCGGTGCAGATCATAAAAACTATAATGGAAAAGTATGAAATGCGAATTCCTTCCCATATACCCTAGTCTTTTTCTGGAATGACAGAATCAAAGTAGGCAAAGTGTTATAAAACACGATCTTCCGTGCTGAAATTCAAATTCCGATATTGTGGTGTAGCATTCTATTCTGGTTCTCATCGCTATGAAGAAGATCAATTCGGTACTTCCCTCGGTGTTTCTTAAGATGTCGTAATATATTATTAAACGTGAGTCAGAATGGATAATAGGTGTCACTGTTTAGCACGCTAGAATCTCGTTCTTTACCGGAAGTAACCAGACGGATCCTTCCAACAGTTAAGAATGGTGGTGCACTACAGCCCACTGAATCAAGAAAGAGTTCTTAGTCTGTCAATACTTACAGTGTCCTTGCGTGGCGAGGTTTCCCTTCAACAAAAGAAAAAGAAAAAAAATAAGAAAAGTTACAGTTGATGACTGTAACTTTTAATCATTAGCATTTCTAAAATGTGCCTTTGCTGGCGAGATCTGTTGTTTACACTACTCTATGTCTTCTGACAAAGGCTAGAACAAATGTTATACTTTCATTGATCTGTCTCAAACTCATCCTTGGCTTTGACAATATTCAAGTGGCTGAGGTAGCCTACTGCATGTAAATTCACTCTTTATGCAGCTCGTCCCTGTGAATGGTGTGGAAATGTCGCTCATAGCGTCGGTTGACATTTTAGTGGTCTTGGTAGACTGAAATGTAATAGCAAATGCTGGTGAGGAAATCAACGAGAAACTATCTTGCTACTTATTTTCCTAGTATGCCTCTTCAGTGACGCCTAGGCTGATTAAGCTTTTAAGTAACAAACCAGCCTTCGGGCTGAGAACTCAACATAGATGCATTTCTAAAACAACTTATGAGAAATATGTCATTTTTGTAAACCAAGCCAATTGTCTACAGAAACGAAATAAGAAGACAATATGAAATTTTGGATTAGTTCAGTTAGTTCACTGATATTAGAGTAGGAGTTAGGTTAATCGTGTATTACAGAATTCATACATTTACTGGTTAAGTTTAAGACAGGGATAAGTGTCTATAACTTTGCCAGGTAAAATAAATCATCTATACATCCATCTACCAATCTTACTTTTGTTAATCCTTATAAAAATTTCATTTACATAAATATGTCATAGAACTAGGAGTCATTCAAAAATCTGGGTAGCGAAATAGTGTGATGAAATTAACAAAATGTGTGACGGAGGTGTAACCTAGCAACCGTGCAGGCTGTGATGTAAAGTTTGGATGGAAGGCCAGATAATGTTACCTAGCAGCCCTGCGGGCTATGTCTTATGGTTGGTTGCCATGTGAAATTAACAACCGTTGATGGATGGCCATGACCGAGAGACATACAAGATATATTTATGTTCATTCGATTTTACCATGGCGAAATTTGACAGCAATTTTTGACTTTTATTCGTAAATATTTTTTCTGAAAAATTTACGGCAAAAGAAGAATTATGTAGATAGTTAAACAGATATATTGCATTATACATATATGGAATATATGCATCGCAGTGCTTTTTCCGTGGAGGTTCGTGTACTCCTTAAATATTAGGAAACTTCATAGGAGAAAACATACATTTGCATAGTTGTGAATTAAATTCCAAACAAATTAATTCAACCGGAAGGATGCACTGATGTGTGAAATGAGGAACTTAAGTGTTGTATGTTGGCTAAACTGTTAATATAATTCCAACTGCTGCATCCATGCGCGCTGGCTGTCTTCCGATGTTTCCTTTTTTGGACGTTAGGTCGTAAAGTAACGATTGCTCCTGTGCGGATTTCTAATCTATTTAAACAAAACTTTAAAGAAGTATACAGTGGAGATTTTGGAGACTTCGGCAATAGAAGAGAAGTGATGTGACAGCAAAAGTTTACACCTGATTAGATTAAATTGTATGGAAGCTGTTGTTGTTTGAGTCATCAGTCCATAGACTTGTTAGATACAGCCTTCCATGCCACCCTATCATGTGCTAACCTTTTCATTTCTACATAACTACTACATCCTACATCTGCTCTAATCTGCTTGTCATATTCGTACCTTGGTCTACCGCTATCGTTCTTATCACCTACACTTCTCTCAAAACACCAACTGTACACGACCTGGGTGTCTTAAGATGTGTCCTATCATTCTATCTCTTCTTCTGGTTAAATTTAACCAAATCGATCTCCTCTCATCAATTTGATTCAGTATCTCTTCATACGTGATTCTATCTACCCATATCACCTTTAGCATTCTCCTGTAACACCACATTTCAAAATCACTTTCTTTCCGAGCTAGTTATAGATCATGTTTCACTTTCATACAATGCCACGCTCCACACGAAAGTCTTCAATTTTTTTTTCTAATTCCTATATCAATGTTCGAGGTGAAAAAATTCTTTTCTTAAGAAAGGCCTACCTTACTTGTGCTAGTCTGCATTTTATGTCCTCCTTATTTCTGCCATCATTAGTCATTTTGCTACCCAAGTAACAATAGACATCTACTTCTTTTAGGACTGTAATGACCGGGTGAGTTGGCCGTGCGCGTAGAGGCGCGCGGCTGTGAGCTTGCATCCGGGAGATAGTAGGTTCGTATCCCACTATCGGCAGCCCTGAAGATGGTCTTCCGTGGTTTCCCATTTTCACACCAGGCAAATGCTGGGGCTGTACCTCAATTAAGGCCACGGCCGCTTTCTTCCAATTCCTAGGCCTTTCCTATCCCATCGTCGCCATAAGACCTATCTGTGTCGGTGCGACGTAAAGCCCCTAGCAAAAAAAAAAAAAGGGACTGTAATGTAATATTTCCTGCATCACCTGACTTTGTTCCACCGCACTCCATTACTTTTGTTTTGAACTTGTTTATTTTCATCTTGTTTTCCTTCCCCAAGACTATGTCCATACCATTCAGCAATTTCTCCAGATCCTTTGCAGTCAGATAACATAACAATATGATCTGCAAATCTCAGAGATTTGATTTGCTCTCCTTGAACGTTGATACCCTTTCCAAATTCCTCTTTGATTTCCTTTATTGCCTGTTCTATGTGAACATTGAAAAGGTGAGGGGACAAACTGCAGCCTGGCCTCACTCCTTTCTATATTGCTACTTCTTTTTCAAAGCCCTCGATCCTTATCACTGCAGACTGATTTTTGTGTAGACTGTAGATAATTCTCCTTTCTCGGTATTTGATCCCGAGCACCTTCAGAATCACAAGCAGCTTGGTCAAATCAACATTATCGAATGCCTTTTCTAGATCTATGAACGTCATGCATGTGGGCTTGTCTTTCTTAATTTCGTATTCAGACGTAAAGTCAGGATTGCTTCACGTGTTCTCATATTTCTTCTGAAGCCAAATTGATCTTCTCCCAGCTCATTTTCAACTTGTCTTACAATTCTTCTGTAAATAATCATCATCATCATCATCTGTTTACCCTCCAGGTTCGGTTTTTCCCTCGGACTTAGCGAGGGATCCCACCTCTACCGCCTCAAGGGCAGTGTCCTGGAGCTTCAGACTCTTGGTCGGGGATACAACTGGGGAGTATGACCAGTACCTCGCCCAGGCGGCCTCACCTGCTATGCTGAACAGGGGCCTTGTGGAGGGATGGGAAGATTGGAAGGGATAGGCAAGGAAGAGGGAAGGAAGCGGCCGTGGCCTTAAGTTAGGTACCATCCCGGCATTCGCCTGGAGGAGAAGTGGGAAACCACGGAAAACCACTTCGAGGATGGCTGAGGTGGGAATCGAACCCACCTCTACTCAGTTGACCTCCCGAGGCTGAGTGGACCCCGTTCCAGCCCTCGTACCACTTTTCAAATTTCGTGGCAGAGCCGGGAATCGAACCCGGGCCTCCGGGGGTGGCAGCTAATCACGCTAACCACTACACCACAGAGGCGGACTTCTGTAAATAATACGTGTTAAAATTTTGCAGGAGTGAGTTTCTAAACTAATGGTGCAGTAGTTTTCACACTAGTCAGCGCCGGCTTTCTTGGGAATAGGTATAACAACATTCTGCCGAAAATCAGATGGCACTTCTCCTGTATCATACATCATACACACTAAACGGAACAACCTCTCCATGCTGGTTTCTCCTCAGGCAGTCAATAATTCATAGAGTATGTCATCAAATCCCGATGCCTTATTCCTACTTAGGTTTCTCAAAGCTCTGTCGAATTCTGACCTCAAAATTGGGTCTCCCATGTCATCAGCATCAACAGCCTCTTCTTGTTGCAGAACACTATCATGAACTTCTTTATCTTGATACAGCTATTGGATATGTTCTTGCCATCTTTCTGACTTGTCTTCTTTCTCTAGAAATGGTTTTCCATCTGAGTTTTCAATATTCATACACATACTTTTCCTTTCTCCAAGGGTTTCCTTGATTTTCCCGTATGCAGCATCTACCTTTCCTAGGGCCATACAACATTTAACATCCTTGCACTTCTCTTCCAGCCATTCTTTCTTAGCTTCCCTGCACTTTCTATCTACTTCATTCTTTATTCGCCTGTATTCTTTTCTGTCCTCTTCATTTTTTGCATTCTTGTATTTTCGTCGTTCGTCAATCAGGTCTAGTATCTCTTGAGTTGTCCATTGTTTCTTAGGTGATATTTCCTTTCTTCCTAACTTTTCTTCAGCAGCCTTACTGATGTCATTCTTCATGACTGTCCATTCTTCCTCCACTGTGTTTCTTTGATCCTTTTCATTTAGTCCCTGTGTTATACTGTATGTTCCTTGAAACAATCCCTCACACTCTTTTCTCTCAACTTGTCTAGATCCCATCTCCTTGTATTCCTTTCTTCAATTTCTTCAACTTTAGACGGCATTTCATGACCAACAGGTTGTGGTTAGAGTCCACGTCTGCTCCTGGGAAAGTTTTGCAATCCAACACCTGGTTTCTAAATCTCTGCCTAATCATAATGGAGTCTATTTGATACTTTCCAGTGTCTCCAGGTCTCGTCCATGTATACAGCCGTCGTTTGTGGTGTTTGAACCAAGTGTTAGACAGGACTAAATTGTGATCGGTGCAGAATTCAACTAGCCGGCTTCCTCTTTCATTCCTGTGTCCCAATCCGAATTCTTCTACTGTACTACCTTCTCTTTCTTGGCCTACCACTGCATTCCAGTCTCCCATCACAATTAGATTCTCATCTCCTTTTACATACTGTATTACATATTCCATCTCTTCATATATTCTTTCGATTTCTTCACCATCCGCTGAACTAATAGGCATATACCCCTGCACTATTGTGGTGGGCATTGGCTTGGTGTTGATCTTGACCACAATGATTCTTTCACTATGCTGGTCATAGTAGCTTACCCGCTGCCCTGTTTTCTTATTCATTCTTAAGCGTACGCCTGCATTTCCCCTGTTTGACTTTGTGTTGATAATTCTGTAGTCGCCTGACCAGAAGTCTTGCTCTTCCTGCCAACGTACTTCACTTATACCAACTACATCTAACTTTAGTCTATCCATCTCCCTTTTCAGATTCTCTAACCTACCGCAGCGATTCAAACTTCTAACATTCCACGCTCCGACTCGCAGAATGTCAGTTTCCATCTTCCTGATGATTTCCCCCTCTCGTGTAGTCTCCTCCCGGAGATCCGAATCGGGGACTATTTTACCTCCGGAATATTTTACCCGGGAGGAAGCCATCATCAGTAAATCATTCATACAGAGAGATAGCTGCATGTCCTCGGGAGTTAATTACGGCTGTATTTTCCCGTTGCTTTCAGCCGTGTAGCAGTATCAACAGTCAATAATCGAGACCGCCGCCCTTGCAACTTCCGAAAGGCTGCTACCCCCCTTTCGATTAACAATTCGTTAGTCTGGTCTCTCTACAGATACCCATCCAATATGGTTGCACTTACGGCTCGGCTACCTACTTCATTGGGACACGCAAGCCTTCCCACCACGTCAAGGACACATGGTTCACAGGGGAGGCACTTATTATACAACCTGTGGTTTACCTGCTGGAAAAATTTCATCATATTCTCAGATTTAACTTCAGGTATGACAGAGAAGTTCGTGGGAAATCATATACGTGGCAATTGTGAGTATAGTTGCCATCACTTCTCAAAGAATATGTACACGTCATAGAACTGTTCATCAGAGAAATCATTCAACAAGCGAAGATAAGATGGGAAAGGCCTAGGAATATGAAGGAAGCGGCTGTGGCCTTAATTAAGGTACAGCCCCAGCATTTGCCTGGTGTGAAAATGGGAAACCACGGAAAACCATCTTCAGGGCTGCTGACAGTGGAAATCGAATCCTCTATCTCCCGATTACGGGATACTGGCCGCACTTAAGCGACTGCAGCTATCGAGCTCGGTTTGAAATTGTTTATCAATTAGGTGGGGCCTCAAAGGTCGCATGGCAAACTCTTTTAGTTCCCTATTAAATTTGAATTTTCAGCTACTTTTACTTTTAATAATTGTATGGAAGCTACATCTACATAAAAACGTGTTTGAAAAAGAATAAGTCCTGCATCCTGTATATTACGGATATACGAACGTGTGTAACGTTGTTGCTTTTTTATGGATGTCTTTTTTAAGATGAAGCGGACAACAAACTAGTTTACATTCTCCTAGGCAGCGAAAAAAGCGAAAAGTAGTTGAAGAAAAGGACAGAACCTGATCCGCTTCTTTTTATGATTTTGCCATCTTATACAATAACCAAGAAGTTGCCCAAAAATTCTGGACAGTCTTCATAAAATTGCCGAGAAAACCAGTCTTTAAGTCTCCTATTAGAAGACAGAGTACCGGTACATGAAATAGAGAAACCAAGGAGAGAGATAGACATTGAAGTGAAATATGGAAATATCAAAGGGCTGAGAAGTTCAAATATCTGGGGGATGGATACAACCAAATAAGCTGGATAAAGGTGCGAATAAGGCAAGAGCTAGAAAACTGGAACAGGCCTACAGACTACAACAAGCGATCAATATTCTACGAGGTTAAATTCACACACTTCAGCACAATAGTAAAACCAGAGCGTCTGTATGACTCGGAGTGCCCGATACTGAATAAGAAAGTGGAGTTGCAGGAAATCGAAAAAAAGAAAGAAAGGAAAACCTTGAGAAAATTCTAGACACTGTGAGATCCTAATAGGATATGGATGAAAAGAAAGAAATAAGGTGGATCTCCTTCTCAGGACAGTGGGACGGTGGGTTTCAAACTCACGCGCCTCCCGAATGAAGAGCTTGGCTCCTTAGCCTTAGCGCGTCAACACGTACGACCAATAATAATAATAATAATAATAATAATAATAATAATAATAATAATAATAATAATAATAATAATAATAATAATAATAATTTCAGTAGTAGCAGTTAACATACTTAAAATACGGTACGCCTAAACTGAAAATATCACGTCTCAATTCGGAAACGAAGATTGAAATTCTATGGACATCTGGTGAGTACGGACGCGAACCGAAGGAGGAAGAAGGTCTTTAAGTACACGTAGGTCTGCAGGTTACAACGAAGTGGGTGGAAGAGGTTAAGACGGATACAGAGGAAAGCGGACTTACAGTAAATATGATCAACGACAGAAAGGAGTTCGGAAGTCGAATTGATACACCAAGACACTCGAAGAGAAACTACAGAAATTTAGGCCAAAATTGATAATGTCCGAGGAGCAAACAAAGATCAGAAGTGAAAGAATGAAAAGGATCTGAGAAGAAGAAGAAGAAGAAGAAGAAGAAGAAGAAGAAGAAGAAGAAGCAGAAGAAGAAGAAGACTATTGACCAGATAGCCTTAGGTACTATGAGGTCCATAGTTACCAAATTCGGATTTAAAATAATAATAATAATAATAATAATAATAATAATAATAATAATAATAATAATAATAATAATAATAATAATAATATATGTTTACCCCTTGGTCCCGTTTCCTGACACGAGGTCGCGGAAGAGCAGAGATGTCCATGGCATGATTTTATGACCGGATGGCCTTCCTGACACGAACCTCAGTTGAGGAGCTAATGAATATGAAATGAATTATAGTTAATTAAAATTGGGTAAGGAGGTCGGATTAATTGTCTATGGCCTATGATTGGGAACTGTCCCAGCATTTACACTGAAGAGAAACTGGGAAACTACAGAAAACCTTTCTCAGGACTGCGGATGGTAGGGTTCGAACCCATGCGTTTCCCGAATGGAGAGCTTGGCTCCATAACTGAAGGGAGTTAACACGGTAATAATAATAATAATAATAATAATAATAATAATAATAATAATAATAATAATAATAGCAATAAATAACTTCAATAGTAGTAGTAGTACTAGGTAACATAATTAAAATATTCCACAACTAAATTGCATTTGAATAACCCCCACCCTTGACTAAATATTGCTTACTCCACTGGGCCGGTGTTCGAACTGCTGCCTCCTTGGCGATAAACCAGTAACAATGTCACTTAGCTATTGCGTCGCCCCGACCTGTATTTCAACAGGCTTCTCCCCTCTGAACTCCCTTGGTCGGTTTTATGCTAATCTTGCTGCACTTTAGATGTACTTCCCTGTACCAGCACTCGCCCCCCTGTTCCCCTTTGACCAAGCTCTTGACAGCATGCCCCCTACCTCATGTTTTATGATACACTGTTACTCTTGAGCCTTTTACTAAATAGAATTTCCACATTGAAGTCTGTTCTGTCATGATCAGTGTCCAATTTCTGGGATTTTGTCTATTGTAATGAAATTGTTCGCACTCCCTCGTTCTCGCTACGGTACTCCAACTAAATAACAGACTGGGACACAAAAAGACCCCTCTCTCGGTGACAAACAAGCCGGCTAAACCACAAGGAAGGTCGACCGACTACTGTTGGTGTGAATTCATCGCTTTTAAATAGTGTACTAGCGGCGATACCCCCCGTGACGAGGTGGCGATGCACAAAAGAGCGCGCTACAAGTATCACACGACCCAGGTGCGGCACAAACAACCGTCTTATGTGTGTTTCCGGTGAGATGTTACATCTCACTAAGGCTGCGCCGACAGACACCACCAACAGAGGCAAGGTGATACGGAATACATTTAACAGATGTCTGGCATAACAGCGCTAGAATGTAAAGTCGAAGGATACATGAGCGTTGCAACGTACAGAGTGTTTTTTGCTATTTGCTTTACGTTGCACCGACAGAGATACTTTTTATGGCGGCGATGGGATAGGAAAGGCCTAGGAGTTGGAAGGAAGTGGCCTTGGCCTTAATTAAGGTACAGCCCCAGCATTTTCCTGGTGTGAAAACGGGAAACCACGGTAAACCATCTTCAGGGCTGAAGACAGTGGGATTGGAACCCACTATCTCCCGGATGCAGAAGAAAATGTTTTATCAGAGAGCCTACTCGGCCAATATCGACACTCGGACGGCGCGGCCTTATCAACAGCTGTCTAGCGCAGAGGGATTCGAATATTTTCGTCGGAGTACTTCCAAAATTCAGTTGTTTTAGCTTCGTACCCCAAAAGCACGAGTATATTGCGATCATACCAGAAATAACAAATGGTTGTTGCTGGATGCTAAATAATAATAATAATAATAATAATAATAATAATAATAATAATAACTAGCAGTTTCCCGCTGGCTCCGCCCGCAATGTACAATGTATCGTGTTGTTCGTTATTATCCTCACGGATGTATTTGCAAAGTTCCGACTTAATGAAATAAAGCACATGATCTGCTGCGGTAATAGAATGTAATATTGTGTCAAGAAAACACTTGAAAATACATTACACAAAGAAATTGAATAAAACGTTCCTTGGAACAAGACTACGCGCCGAATATTTTTTTTTTTTTTTTTTTTTTTTTTTTTGCTAGTTGCTTTACGTCGCACCGACACAGATAGGTCTTATGGCGACGATGGAACAAGGAAGGGCTAGGAGTGGGAAGGAAGCGGCCGTGGCCTTAATTAAGGTACAGCCCCAGCATTTGCCTGGTGTGAAAATGGGAAACCACGGAAAACCATTTTCAGGGCTGCCGACAGTGGGGTTCGAACCTACTATCTCCCGAATACTGGATACTGGCCGCACTTAAGCGACTGCAGCTATCGAGCTCGGTGCCGAACTATTAAAAAGTCCTTCAAAGATCTTCGTCATGGAGACAAATGTACTCATAACTATTCTCATAATCTACCAACGTAAGTAGTTATTACCTCAAAAGAAAGTGCTTGATCCACTGAGCGTTTTTAGACAAAAACGAACTGCGTACCTCAATTAGAACGAAGGATATGATTGGTTCAATGAGAAAAAAATGTTGAAGAAATGAGACGTAAAATTTAATGTTCACTCATAACTTTGCTCAGAATGAACCAATTTGAATAGTTAAGAGCTGAAATGAAAGAATCTGATCCACTGAGTGTTTTTAGGCCAAAACGAACTCCGTACCTCAATTAGAACCAAAGATATGGTAGCTTCAAAGATACAAAACATTGAAAAAATGAAATAATTTGAGGAAGGTGGAAGATAAGTGATTTATAGTACCTGATGACAAATTTGTGCATGAATACCTTTAAGTTAAAACAAAAATGAAGGAAATCGACCGGATAGAATGGCCGGACTGACTGACTTTAGTTTTCATAAAAAAATTTAATATATAGATTAGCAGTTTCCCGCTGGCTCCGCCCACAATGTGCAAAGTATGGTGTTGTTCGTTACCCTCCTCACGGATGTATTTGCAAAGTTCCGACTTAATGAAATAAAGCACATGATCTGATGCGGTAATAGAATGTAATATTATGTCAACAAAACACTTGAAAATACAACACACAAAGAAATTGAATTAAACGTTCCTTGGAACAACACCACGAGCTGATTTCTTGAAAAGTCCTCGAAAGACCTTCGACATGGAGACAAATGTACTCATAACTTTTCTCAGAACCTAGCAATTTAAGTAGTTATTACCTCAAAAGAAAGCGTTTGATCCACTGAGTGTTTTTAGACCAAAACGAACTGCGTATCTCAATTAGAACGAAATATTTAATTGCTACAATGAGAAAAAAAATGTTGAAGAAATGGGACGTCAGATTGAATGTGCACTCATAACTTTCCTCAGAATCAACCAATTTGAATAGTTAAGAGCTGAAATGAAAGACCTTGATCCACTGAGTGTTCTTAGGTCAAAACGGACTCCGTACCTCAATTAGAGCCACAGATATGATAGCTTCATCATCATCATCATCATCTGTTTACCCTCCAGGGTCGGCTTTTCCCTCGGACACAGCGAGGGATCCCACCTCTACCGCCTCAAGGGCAGTGTCCTGGAGCTTCAGACTCTTGGTCGGGGATACAACTAGGGAGAATGACCAGTACCTCGCCCAGGCGGCCTCACCTGCTATGCTGAACAGGGGCCTTGTGGAGGGATGGGAAGATTGGAAGGGATAGGCAAGGAAGAGGGAAGGAAGCGGCCGTGGCCTTAAGTTAGGTACCATCCCGGCATTCGCCTGGAGGAGAAGTGGGAAACCACGGAAAACCACTTCCAGGATGGCTGAGGTGGGAATCGAACTCACCTCTACTCAGTTGACCTCCCGAGGCTGAGTGGACACCGTTCCAGCCCTCGTACCAATTTTCAAATTTTTGTGGCAGAGCCGGGAATCGAACCCAAGCCTCCGGGGCTGGCAGCTAATCACACTATCCACTACACCACAGAGGCGGACACAATCTTTGTCAATTAGCATAATTATATTCTTTGTTTTCACGTACCATTGGCTACTTTAACGATTTTCGGAGACTCCAAGGTGCCGAAATTAGTCCCGCTGGAGTTCTTTTCCGTGCCAGTAAACCTACCGACACGAGTCTGACGTATTCGATCACCTTCAAATAGCACCGGACTGAGCCAGGATCGAACCTTTCAATTAGGGATCGGAAGGCCAGCGCCTCAACCGTCTGAGCAACTCAGCCCGGCCTTCAATTATCAGACCGAGCTCGATAGCTGCAGTCACTTAAGTCCGGCTAGTATCCAGTATTCGGGAGATAGTAGGTTCGAACCCCACTGTCGGCAGCCCTGAAGATGGTTTTCCGTGGTTACCCTTTTTCACATCAGGCAAATGCTGGGGCTGTACCTTAATTAAGGCCACGGTCGCTTCCTTCCCACTCCTAGCCCTTTCCTGTCACATCGTCGCTATAAGACCTATCTGTGTCGGTGTGACGTAAAGCAACTAGAAAAAAAAGAGCAATTATCAGACATCACCTGTGTTCTACAACATGACTGAAAATGCTGAACATTTCAATAAGTAGAGGACAGAAAATCTAACAAATAATCATACCGGATATAACTTGTTTGCTTGAACAATAGTAGTAGTACAGTACATAGGAAAACCTATAAAATTCCTTGTAATAATTCCTCTTCTATGTGAAATGATTATGAGCCCGATCGGTTAGATTCTCCAAGAGCAGCGGCTATTTTTCGGATATTCACTTTTTTGCTTTGAGCATTTCAAACATTGTTGAGGCAAATAATAATTGTCTATTAAAATAGTAATAATTATACATTAATTACGATTAGGCCCCTTCCAGCTTATACAGGATAGATCTCAAGGAGGAATTAGTCTAGTTAGGGATTTGCATTTCCAGTAAGGGAAAGTGTGAAGGTGATATCAAAGAAGGAATATGTATTCTATGACTAAGAATGGGCTGTCTAGTCTAAAAAAGTATGGAAAGATCATCATATTACTAAGGAAGCAAAGAGACGACTGGTTCAAGCTTTAGTATTTCCTAGCGCCACGTACGGCTCCGAGTTCTGGACTATTAATGTTGCATGCCATAGGAGAATCGAAGCCTTCGAGATAATATGTTATAGAAGAATACTAATAATAATGCTATTTGCTTTACGTCCCACTAACTACTTTTTACGGTTTTCGGAGACGCCGAGGTGCCGGAATTTAGTCCCGCAGGAGTTCTTTTACGTGCCAGTAAATCTACCGACACGAGGCTGACGTATTTGGGCACCTTCAAATACCATCGGACTGAGCCAGGATCCAACCTGCCATGTTGGGGTCAGAAGGCCAGAGCCTTAACCGTCTGAGCCACTCTGCCCGGCTATAGAAGAATGCTATTAATACCACGGCTAATAAGAAGAACGAATGACTCCATTCTGAACGAGCTAAGAATTACCGCTAACGCACTTCTACAGTACTGCCAAACATCCAACGGCAATATCATCCAGCGAGGCGGCATTGAGAAGCATTTCATTCAGGACAAAGTCGATGGAAAAAGGCTGAAGGGGACGTGCCACTTGAAATAATGAAGCACAAACCTGAAAACCGCGGTATGTGACGGAGTATTGCACACGGCATTGTGCGAAGGGTTCGATTTTCTTTTTTTTTTAACAATTCGCTTTACATGTCTTATGGCGACAAAGGTGTAGAAAGGCTAGGAGTGGGAAGGAAGCGGCCGTGGAATTAATTAAGATACACCACCAGCATTTTCCTTTTGTGAAAATGGGAAACAACGGAATAACACCTTCAGGGCTGCCGACACTGGGGTTCGAATCCACTATCTCCCGGATGCAAGCTCGCAGGGGTTCGAAATCGAGTCACGAACAAGATAGTAATAATTTCGTGTAGCTATTTCTAGCCGAGTGCAGCAGCCCTTGTAAGGCAGACTCTGCAATGAGGGTGGGTGGCGTCTGCCATGTGTAGGTATCTTCGTGATATTGTGGTGGAGGATAATGTTATGTGTGGTGTGTGAGTTGCAGGGATGTTGGGGACAGCACAAACACCCAGACCCGGGCCACTGGAATTAACCAATGAAGGTTAAAATTCCCGACCCGGGCGGGAATCGAACCCAGGACCATCTGAACCGAAGGTTAGTACGTTGACCATTCAGCCAACGAGTCGGACACGAACACGAAATACCGTCCGAGCTTAATGCCTGGATATTGCGATACAATAATATTCCTTTAAAATAAGTGTAAATACAGTCGGATGATAAAATGTTATAAACACAATTTTTCATTTACATGTGTGTGTTGTTTCATTCTGTCTCTAGATATTTCTTGACGGATGAACAGGTCAGAAAAAAATGTAGATTTCGCTGAAGTCTCAGTCTCACGTGACTGAGACGGTATGGAAGTTGCTGAGACAAGCTCAGTGCTGAGGAATAACATTCTGAGCATGACTACTAGATCTGGATGTTGAGTCAGTAGCGTCTCGTTCAGTGAGGAATGCAACGGCAAACTACCTCACTCTTCATCTTCCTTAGTACGCCTCATTACGACAACGCCGTTAGTTACTTCCGGTTTCCGTATAATTGCACCGCCTTCATTGAGGCTCTAACCTGCCTCCGGGTTATGACTTGAAGGACAGTTACTTCATTGTTATACAGAATACCTCTTCTACGCATCGTGTTCATAACTTTTATTATCACTTTGCATAGCCTCCGAGGCTCACGCGGCAGTGCTCCCGCCTCTCACCGCTGAATTCCCTGGTTCAAATCCCGGTCACTCCGTGTGAGATTTCTGCCGGACAAAGCGGAGGTGGGACAGGTTTTCCTCAGAGTAGGCCTAGTCCGGTTTTCCCTGTCATCTTTCATTGCAGCAACACTCTCCAATATAATTTCCTTTCACCTGTCATTCATTAATCATTGTCTCAGAGGAGTGCGACAGACTTCGGCAGCCGGCACAATGCCTATTCTTGCCGCTAGGTGGCGCTTCATTCATTCGATTCTTGAGCCGAGCGAATGACTGGAATCAGGCTGTGGATTTTAATTTCATTATTACTTTGTATGACTCTGCTGAGCAAACATCACATTTCCATGCAAATGAAACAAAATTGCTATTTTCGAAAGATGGGGCATTGGACTACCTCCTCGGTCGAAAAAGACTACCAAATGTCACTCACCGCCCTTCGTAGCCATTGCCTTTCTTTGGACGTTATCTTCATTTTTCGAAGTGTCTGACCCCTTCCAATTTTTTCCTCCATTAGTGTTAATGGACGACGGTTGCTTATTTGTACATCCTCTTCAAACAATAAATAGCCACCAACTCCCTCTTACTTAACAATAGTTTCTGGTAACTACGACCACGGAAGTTTACGCTTATGCGCTTGACCAAATAGGCCCTCCTAAAAAAAAAAAAAAAATTCGACGTTAAATCAATAGGCTACTGACCGAGCTCGATAGCTGCAGTCGCTTAAGTTCGGCCCAGTATTCGGGAGATAGTAGGTTCGAATCTCACTGTCGGCAGCCCTGAAAATGGTTTTCCTTGGTTTCCCATTTTCACACCAGGCAAATGCTGGGGTTGTACCCTAATTAAGGTCACGGCCGCTTCCTTCCCACTCCTAGCCATTCCCTGTCCCATCGTCGCCATAAGACCTATCTGTGTCGGTGCGACGTAAAGCAACTAGCAAAGAAAAAAATCAATACTGAAAACAGAATTTTAGCACTTTTCTAATTGAGGAGTGTCGGTTCTAAAGCTGTTATTTCATTTTAATGCTGAAAACATTTCTTGTCCGTCTCTGTGGTGTAGTGGTTAGTGTGATTAGCTGCCACCCCCGTGCGCCCGGGTTCCATTCCCGGCTCTGCCACGGAATTTGAAAAGTGGTACGAGGGCTGGAACGGGATCCACTCAGCCTCGGGAGGTCAACTGAGTAGAGGTGGGTTCGTATCCCATCTCAGCCATCCTGGAAGTGGTTTTCCGTGGTTTTCCACTTCTCCTCCAGGCGAATGCCGGGATGGTACCTAACTTACGGCCACGGCCAATTCCTTCCCTCTTCCTTGTATATCGCTTCCAATCTTCCCATCCCCCCGCAAGGCCACTGTTCAGCATAGCAGGTGAGGCCGCCTGGGCGAGGTACTGGTAATCCTCCCCAGTTGTATCCCCGACCCAGAGTCTGAAGCTCCAGGACACTGCCCTTGAAGCGGTAGAGGTGGGATCCCTCGCTGAGTCCGATGGAAAAACCAACCCTGGAGGGTAAACAGATTAAGAAGAAGAAGAAAAAAAAGCATTTCTTAGCTGACAAAGCAGGGATCCCCGTACTACGAAAGACTTAAAACTAAGTAATTTCGTCAATTGTGCCGAAAGTTGAAGGATTAAAGGGCCCTGAAAAATTTCAAATTGTGAGTCTTGGATAGCTCTATCAAACTAATCGAAAATCACTTCTGGCCTAAATGCAGTTCCGGCATTACTCGTTTTTCCTTTTGATTCGCATCCTAGAAAAATTAACTTATTTACACAATTCTTTCTCTAATGTGTTCCTTGGTTTATGCAGTTATAAGGGATTAAATGAAACCATGCATTGACTCACATTAGCGCTCGTAGTGGTAGGAAAAGGCAAACTGCTAATCTAATCGACCGGGTAACGATGATTAAGGAAATGTTTGTAATTTTATTTACCTAAAATTCGTAGCTCATGTCCCAAGGAATACTATCAAATGCCATGAGCAATCGAGACCAGAATGATAGTATCTGAAAGTTTTTCAATTTCCTTGTAGAGTGTTTCATTTTAGATATATATTATCTTGTTACCCTGGAATTTTGGTCCTATGATCTTTCTTAAATGTTTCCCTTCTTTTTGTTCGCGTTTCTCCAGTACCGTACCATACTCGATCATGGATTCGTTCCATGCACCTTTTCTTTCTTCTGTCATTTCGCCCTCATTGGGGTACGTTGAATCTTTTATTTATTTATTATTATTTTGCTTTATGTCGCACCGACACAGATAGGTCTTTTTCGACGGTGTGACAGGAAAGGGGTGGGAAGGAAGCGACCTTGGCCTTAATTAAGGTACAGCCCCAGCATTTGCCTAGTATGAAAATGGGAAACCACGGAAAACCATCTTCAGGGCTGCCGACAGTGCGATTCAAACCCGCTATCTCCCGGATTCAAGCTCACAGCTGCGCGCCCCTTACCCCACGGCCAACTCACCCAGTATACGTTGAATCAACATTTCTCTCTGTATTGTTTCTTTTTTAGTGCCCAGTATTTCTTCATTCTTTCTGATCTTCGTTTCCTTTCGTCTTCCAAGATAGCAGGTTTGGCTTTTAATGTAGAACAGATGTGTCTTGGAACCTTATATTCTCGTCTATAGTTATTACTAGGGCTCGGATGTTTAAGACCTAACAATAGCCCAAATAAGCAAGTAAATATGACCTCAAGTGTGACAAAATATGACCTAAAAAGTGACGAAATATGACGCAAAAAATACAAAATATGGCCCGAAATTAATAACTCTAAATATGGCCATTTGAAAATAAATTAAAATCGAAACGGCAATTCCTTTGATACATATTTGTATTTATTGTTACTTTCATATTCATTTTATGAATACGGGTATACACCTTTAGCAGTTAGAAATTAGAAATTAATCTACTTCTTAAAATATTTTGGAAGGTCTAAGCGCAGAGTTCATTAATATTATTCAAATGCGTTAAAGTTTAATTTGAGTACCACGAAACGAATTAAGTAGATCTTTCAATACATTACAGTAGGGCGGCAGAGCCTATGATGCAAACTCACATACGTTTTTAATTCTTCTCCGTGGGTGGAATTGAAGTGTATGACAAGATTCATGTTTTGTGAACACTTGTTCGCATTCGGTAAGTTGAAGATGATTTTGCACAGCTACAGCTGTCATCAAACCGCCTAAATATGACCGAAATATGACGTTTCTACGAAAATAGCTCAGAATATGACCTTATGACGAAAAATAATCAAAATATGCATTTATATGACAAATAAAGATTACTTAGTTGTGACCATATTCACCTGATTTGCACCAAAATCCAATCAGGCAAGAAAATAGAGACAAAGAAAAAAATATGACTTTTCCTAAACTATAGCAGTTCAATCGAATAGTAAATTTTCAGTAATTTTTATTTCTACTAGGTCTTTTTCAGTTGCTTTAAACCAGGGTTTTGTTTTGCAGTTACGGAAGAAGTCAAAGATGTGTTTGGTTAATCTATTAAGAGTTCATTCTGAGAAGATGACCATAAAAATTTATCCTCCTTTTTCGCATAGTATTTGAAAGTTTTTCAATTTCCTTGTAGAGTGTTTCATTCTAGATATTGCTACCTTTCCACCCTTCGCCATTTGCCGCATAGAACCAAATGACTGCATGATAATCCCTAAAAAAAGTCGGGATACCGCCATATAGCACCATACGCCAAAGCGCCTGATGGAAAGGGACCTTTTTAGTCTAGAGTCAAATGCCACCTCATCAGGAAGGAACAAAAAAAATTCAGAATGATGGGTGAGCAAATGCTCTTCCGACCGTGCAAGGGTCTACTGCACCCTTCCGTTCCAAAGAATCAAACCACCGACTTCCCAAGGCCATGGTACGTTCGCGGCAGAAGATCAAAGAAAATAACACATAACTAGCTTAAAGGCATAAATGAACGGAAGGAAACCTGGGATACAATGTTATTCGGCAAAATGATAGGCAGACAAAAGTTTAAATACCTATTTATTGAGCCTTGATAAATCAAATTAATTAAAGGTTGATCCTGAATATTTATAGTATATTAATATTGAATATGCAATGTCCAATGGACTAAATACAATTTGTAAAGTGTCAAAAAAAATTATTTCTCCTTTACTTCTTTCTTCTTCCCGACATGATGATAAATATTACATCATAATTTGTATAACATACTTTTCAAATAAAAAAATTAGAAATATCCTTATAAATGCGACGGTTATCATTACGAACTTTCTTCACTATCAGAAGAAGCAATTATTTATACAACAAAATAAATTGAAGATAACTTGAAGTGGTCACCTAGCTAAATTAATTATATTACAAAAATAAACAAAGAATAAATGAATGCTAGTCGATATAATCCTAATCAAAATAAAATGACTGATGTCGGGTCCAGAAATCGAACCCACATCCCAATGAATCCAATGACAAAAATTACGAAAATAAAACTCGATTTTATATCCACATAATGAGTGAAACACGACTAAAAGAATGTATTAAAAAAGAAAATATGTACACAGTATGAAAATAAACAATAACAATATACACATGCAATTGGCTGTATATAAAAAAATGTGACAACAAAAATCCATGGTTGCCTCAGAACTCGAACCGATGATATCCAAGATGGCATCGACAAACGGGACTAATAAAACTACCTTTCTTAATTAATCATATGGTCAACAAATAAATGATAATACTGGCGTTCCAGTTAGTTAAATATTATTATAAGATCATACATGAAAAAGTCAAAGAACCCTTTAAACAATAATCCGTGTCGCACGGCCTTCATTCTAAGTGGAATAGCTCGAACAATACAGCATACAGTAATCCTTTAAAAGGGGCAAGCCTTCTTCACTCTCCCCTCATCGTAAATCTCTGGACGTCAAAGCCCGGGCAAATAATGGCCCAGTGTGGCAGAAATATCCTTTCAACATCTCAAGGTGAAAGCAAATCGTTTCCCTTGGAACACATATTTGTTAAATAATCTTATTTCATTATATATTCTCATATCATATTTCCAAAGCTCCACTGGCTTATAAATTCACTGTCCTGCCATAATTCTATAATACAATATCAATCCAGTGTTCATTTTCTTATATTCACATCCATCAACTCAGAATGACCGGCTTCGATTCCATCCGATTACAGAATACAGCCTAGGTTTTTCCTACGTTTTAAAATCAAATCAATAAAATCAAATATGGATTTTAAACATATCCATAACGTTTTCCGCATATATAGAAAGGGAAAATATTTCACATAAAAGGAAAACGCTAATCTCAATAGGAGGGCGTCTGTTCGATGTCTAGGCATGTCACTAGTTACGCATATAATTAATACAGCCATCTACAAATATAATCATGCAAATTACGTGAAAATAAGAGTGCCTTGCTATCCTAATGTTAACAGTCGATAATCCATTTTTACAAGCATAATCACATGCATTATCATAATAAGCTTGGATATCACGTAAATAAATATACAAAATTACGGCTCGGCTCAGTGCCAAAAACAAATCCACTATCTATTACATTTACCTAATCTAAGCACTCTGACTAACTAATATTTTATCATCACGTCAAATACATGCATTACGTTAATTATATATATATTTAAGCCCATGGAGTAGACTATAAATTCCATGAAATGAACATAAATGAATATGAAGACCACTCACAAGTTCTCTTTCTAATTAAAAAAATACATGCAATTTACATGTCTAATCTAATTTACGTGATCTGCATAATGAATAACCGCGCATTTATTAAAAAATTATTTCATTTTAGTACTTATCATCATGTCGTAACAATCCAAGGTTCGGGTCCCGGGTAAGACCCTCATTCTTTCCTTTTAAGCTTCCATGGTGTTGACGTTGGTCACGGGTTCATGTCCGTTGCTACTCCCGCTGAGCACGTTCATAATCCAATGGTTATCTTCTACACTTATAACAGTTTTTATGAGATTAAGACTTGTTGCGTCACTTTAACACAAAAAATACAATTAATAGCACTATAATGATGTTAATACTTGTTGCATCACTTAAAAAGTTACAATTATACCGTTCTTGCGATCACATAACTTCAACCTGTTTTTAAATACTATTGTTTGTAGACAATTACAATATTCTCAAAGATATAAACTGTACATTTACAGTCTGAAGCACTAAATAGATCAGAACACCATCAAACCGTGGTTCTGCTTTGGATCCTTCGCGTGAAGTGGATACTGTTGTCATCATCTGATTCCTTTTATAAACTTTCCCCCTTCCATGCAAGAGACAATGGATAGTCCCCACTACTTTTTTTAATTAATAGTTCCACGTGTCGTATGACATCGGTAATACACTCAAACGTGCGACTCAGATTCTTAAGTAGTCTGGTTATGTGCGGAACCTGAAATGTTCGGCCATTTATTTAAAATTAATTATCAAAACAATGCCCCAACAATGTCTTCCATGAGGGTGCTGCGTACAAGGGACGCTTAGCGTGTTATATAATGCAACGATTGCGCATTCTTCGACACGTTAATATATTATAAAGAATTGGAATTTTGGCAGATGTCTATAATGAAATGATATAACATCCCGAGGTTTCCCATATTAAATATTATGCATGTCTCGAAATCTCATCATACAAATGCAACTCGCGAGCTGGCAACATCGTGTTCGGCCATTTTTTCAACGGGTGAAGGTATCATTATCGATTTTTCTGGCTTGAGATTTTCTTCCCTCTCTCTCTATCTGTGTATCCTTTTAGTTAAGACGGAGTGGTGTTTAGCAGTTTACAAAGGTTGTGTAAGCATGTGCAACCTAATGCAACGTTTTGTAACAAGTACGAGGGAGCTTTACAAAGGTTCTTCACTGCCAAATAATTAATAAATAAATATGTACATGACCGATAAGGTCACAATATATATTACCTTGTTACCCTGGAATTTTGATCCTATGATCTTTCTTAAATGTTTCCCTTTTTTTGTTCGCGTTTCTCCATCTGGCCTTTGAAATTCTTGTTTAGTGTTTTTTTTTTTGCTAGTTGCTTTATGTCGCACCGACACAGATAGGTCTTATGGCGACGATGGGATAGGGAAGGGGTGGGAGTGGGAAGGAAGCGGCCGTGGCCTTAATTAAGGCACAGCCCCAGCATTTGCCTGGTGTGAAAATGGGAAACCACGGAAAACCATTTTCAGGGCTGCCGACAGTGGGGTTCGAACCTACTATCTCCCAAATACTGGAAATTCATGTTTAGTGTTTCTGCTGCGTATAGTGCTTCTGGTTTAATCACTGTCTCATAATGTTTAATTTTCAACCCCTATGGCAGGGATTTGTTGTTGTATGTATCTTTTGTTACTTGTGCCTCTTATTACAAGTTTCCTTACGTTTTTCCACAACTACCTTAGGGTGGAAATAGTGCCTTTCAAACCGACACTTCTCAGTGGTACTACACGGCTACTTAGCAGATGAATTGGGTGCTTCTTCTCACTTCTCTGAATAGGCACATTTCAATCATTGAGGTTTCATAACACGAATATCTGCGGATCTTGAACATTCAGTGATATGCACGAAAGTTACAAGGCACTGTTACAAAATACATTCCGAGAAAGGGACTGATCCTTCTGCAGAAGTTCATACGGCCAATAATTTAATACTGCTGCTAACTTTGAGCGCGGCACAGTGATCTGATGAGCTAACTCTCCAACTTGTTTGGAAGCAGTTCCATGTCACCCCAGTGTCTTCGGCGAGTCCCGCGGGCTGTTGATCTTAACGACTCTTGCCGACGGTTCAGACCACAGCAGCCTTTGGTGCGGTTCTCTGCTTGGGGCGAGCAACTCTCAATTGTAAAGGACAACACGACGACGAGAATCTATAATCAGTTAACAGTCGCAAGTTGACGGCACAACTTCAAACGAATTACAATTGTTTACTCAAATGACATGGACTTTATGAAACTCCTCTCTCCCCTTTGTTCCTTTTAAATGGTTATTAGTTCACCATGAATAATCCTTTTTATAAACAGACCGTCTTTCATTATGAGAGATCAGTTGAACAAAAGGAATTTGTTAGAATTAGTTTCAGACATAGCAAATTATTATCATCATGTGCATTCACTTGCTGGCTAGCAATACGGTTGTCTTCCGAGCAGTCGGCCAGTATGAGCATCCGAAAGTTAGGAAATTAGCCGATACCGTCAGAAAAACTGACTTATTTTGATGGTTAGAGCTAATATTGCGCTGTATAAGTTACTAACAATCCTTAATTCTTGAGGACTTTATTTATAAGAAAATATGGCCTTTCCTTTCTCAAAAATGGGTAGTGCTACTATTATTCCTACTTCGAGGGAGACGGAGCACAGGCTGGACCTAAAAGGAATATTCAGTGCATATAAGAAGCAGTGAACACTTTTGGTATAACGTTAAAATAAAGTGTTCTACCCTCAGTTTCCCTAAAAAAATAGCAAGCCACTGACAATTTTTAAATTCCCAGACGCGGTGTACAGCATGCTGGTTGAACAAAGGTAAATATGATGTGAATGCGCTCCATTTTAACTGATCAAGAACAGTATGTTATTTCTGCATGCAGTAATTTCACTGAAGTAGGCCCATTTATTACCGAGCGAGATGGCTGCGTGGTTTGGGCCACGTAGGTGTGAGCTTGCATTTGGTGGATGGTTGCTTTGAATACCACTGTCGACAGACCTAAAGATGGTTCTACGACGTTTCCCAATTTCACTCCAGACCAATGCTGGGCCTGCACCTTAATTGATGATGATGCTTGTTGTTTAAATGGGCCTAACATCAAAGTCATCGGTCCGCACCATAATTGAGGCCACACTCGCGTCCTTCCCACTCCTAGCACTTTCCTATGACATCGTCGCCATGAGACGTGTCTGTATCGGTACGACGTAAAATTAGAAGCAAATAACTAGGCCTAATCGTATGATATATAAGTAATTTTAGTTGTTTTAAAATACTGTTACGAATAAAACACTGTCTGTTTTATTGGACTCATTTAATTTAGAATAGTCCAATCAGTGCACACAAACAATCAAATTTGACAATGAATGACAACAAATCACTAATTAGTAGCTATTTACAAAGTCCCTAGTCCTCACAGGAAGTCTCCATTGTTATGGCATTTACCTGGAACAGGCGACCCTTCCGTAATCTTGATTGATAGCTCTAACCATTCACTTGGCACTCAGCACGGCCACTTTACAAAGCAGCTACATGCAAATAGGCTCGAACACAAGCCTCTTGACTATTACGCAGCACGACGACTGTACGCTTGGTTCGACTCCAGACACGACCGATAACCCCCACAATCAATTCACGTGACTGTTCCACACACTGAACTACTCAATTTGAACAGTAACATCGCACCAATTCAACTATTCTCGAACACTGCTCCAGACGGTACTCTTTCTCTATACTACTCTCCAACAATACTGCGACACAGTCAACGACAATAAATGCCCCAACACTTCACCAAGACGACACTTTCTCAACACTCACTGACCTGTTCCAATAACACTATTCTGACTATTTGTTAGCAGTGAGCCTGCTTTTATATTGCAACCATACCTCCCACGCCATTGCTCCATAGAACCACATGACAGCATCATTGTCCCCAAATTTCGGGCTACCGCCATATAGCACCATACGCCAAGGCGTTCGATGGTATGGGACCTTTTTAGTCTAGAGTCAAATGCCACCTCATCTAGGAAATGAAGAAAAAATAAACTTCAAAGTGATGGGTGAGCAAAAGCTCTTTCGAGCGTGCAAGGATCAACAGCACTCCTCAGTTCCAAAGAATCAAACCAACCGCCTCCCAGGGCCATGGTGCGTTCCGGACAAAAGATCATAATATAACACTAAA
Source organism: Anabrus simplex (assembly GCF_040414725.1). Lineage (NCBI taxonomy): Eukaryota > Metazoa > Arthropoda > Insecta > Orthoptera > Tettigoniidae > Anabrus > Anabrus simplex. The sequence continues at coordinate 387,779,284 of NC_090268.1, forward strand.
CTAACTTAAAGGTGTGGTGTGTCTGCGCGCTCCTCGCTCTGCGCCGCCTGCTCCGCGCACGCAACAGCCTGGATTGTTCTCGACTCTACGAGACGTCTGCACTGCGCTTGCCTGTTACATCAGCCAGCTGTATAAAGGCGCTGCCTTCCAGCCACAGGCGAAGACTTGCCAGTGCCCAGCACCAGATTACACCGAATGTCGAACACGGAGGCTATCCCTCTTAAAAAGATGTCTCGAATAGGTGGACTGATTCTGAGTGTTTGAGGTTTCACCTCGGGTTACTGCCTCCGCTCCCGTTTCCCGCAGCCACGTCGAGCCCGATGACAGTATTCCCTCAGTCCCACCTAGGCTCAAACACATCAATTAGTATTCTACTAATTATGCATTTCAATGTCAGTTCCTGACAAGTTACAGAAACAACTAATAACCTATTAGTGCAAGCTTTCGCTACTGATTACACTTGTGACGGTATAGAGCAGATAGTTTTCAACTATCAACAACTCTAGCTTTTCAATGGACTTTCGCATCAAGATAGATTCATGTATATAAAGTGTACATTCTTTTTGAACTTCAGTATACAAGCAACGTTAACTGTTTATAATTTTCATACTGCTTCGAGGAAAGTTTTATTTGAATGTATGTATATATGTTATTAAGACTATCTGAAGCAATAAAATATAGTTGTGTTCCTGTATACCTGTTCTTGTATACAACAAAAGGCATAAATGAACGGAGGGAAATTTAGGATGCAATGTTTTTCCGGCAAAATGACAAGCAAAGAAAAGTTTAAAAACCTATTTATTATTCCTTGATAAAATCACGATTAATTCTACTATAATTAAAATAAAATATACAATGTCCGATGGACTAAATACAAATTTGGAGATGTCACTCCTTTCATCGATAAATTATAATAATTCATATTTGTTAATATTTATCGATTAAATGTCGAAGTTGTTTGTTCCATTCCCTTTTTGACATGACAATAAGTATTACATTAAATAATCGGTACAAAATCCTTTTTAAGAACAGAAAGATCCTTATAAATGCGACGGTTCTCATTAAAATCCTTCTTCACTATTAGAAGAAACAATTATCTATGCGAAAAATTGGAGACAACTTGGAGTAGTCGCCTAACTAAATCATTATACTACTAAATAAATAAGCAAAAGAATAAGCGAACACTAGTGGATAATATCATAATCATCAAAATAAAATTTGACTGATGTCGGGTCCAGAAATCAAACCCACATCACAATGAATCCGATGACAAATAACGAGACAGGACCCGTTTTGGAATTCAAACAAAAATAATTAAACACAACTCAATGAGCGTATTAAAAAAATCTGTAAACATATTTTAAAACAAACTATAAATAAATATACGCATGCAACTGGCTATATAACGTAAAAGAAATATTGTGTGACAAAGAAAATCCATGGTCTGCATTGGAGTTTGAACCGATGATCACCAAGATGCCATCGACAAACGGGTCTCTAAAAACTCCCTATCTCAACTATTCATAAGGTCAACAAATCAATAATAATACTGGCGTTCCAGTTATGTAATTTATTTATAGAAATAAACATGAACGAGTTAGAAAAGAATCCTTAAATGTAATCGGGTTTATGTGGTACTCCCAGCATTCAGTCTTACTGGACAGGCTTGAACAATAATGTTGGCAGTGACCCTACTCTCAAAGGAAGTGCTAACGCACCCTTTCTAAAATCATAAATCATACAACGTCTAACCACATCTAATAATGGTCGGCCGCAGAATACTTCTTGTCAATAACTCAAGGTGAGACCAATCGTCTCCCTGAAAATACATCATGGTAAATTATATCATTTCATCCTCATATCATATTCCAAAGCTCCACTGGCTTATTAATTCTCAGCCCTGTTACAATTCTTTAATTCAATATCAAGCCACTATTCATATTTTCAATTTCACATTCATGGACCTGGAATGTCCAGGTTCACATCCATCCGACTACATAGAATATCTCAGCCTAAGTTTTCCTACAGTTTGAACTCAAACAAAAATCAAATATGGATTTAAACGTATCCATAATATTATTCTAATATTACAGAAAAGCAAATACTTGACACAAAAGGAAAACATTAATCTAAAATGGGAGGACGTTTGTTTGTTCGTTTTCCAGGCTTGTCACAAGTTGCGCAGATAATTAATACAGCCATCTACATATTCTTATCATCCAAAAATTACATTAAAACAAGATTGCCTTCCTATATTCATGATTATTATGCCGATAGTGCATTTTGAAGACACTGTCTTGACTATTCCATAAAATAAAATATACATACCACGGTTTGAAATCATCAATAATACAAATCAACATTTTTCCCACCTAATCTAAAGCACTCTCAGATTTACTGATATTTTTCCATTAAATCACGTACATGCATTGCATTAAAATGATATTTTTCACGTCCGAAATTTTAGCCCATATAATAGAATTTCAAATCCCATCTAGATGAATATATAAACAATATGAAGACCACTAACAAGTTCTCTCTCTCTAATTCAAGAATGCATGCAATTTACATTACTAAATTTTATGTTATCTACATATTACATAACTGTGCATTTATTTAGATAAAAATTTATATTTTCTGTACTTATCATCATGTCGTGAAATCCATGGTTCGGGCCCAGGAAAAGTCCCTTATCGTCGCTTAGCTTCTCATGGCGCTGACGTGGATCACAGGTTCGAATCCACTTCTATTCCTGCTGAGCACGTTCATAATCCCAGGGTCCTCTTCTTCACTGTAACAACTCTAATGACGTTGAAATAAGTTGCGTCACTCAAAAACACAATTTTTCAAAACTGTAACACAGTTCTCGCGGTCACGTTACCTAAATACTTTCAATACTATCACTTGGACAAGGCTTTTCACACCGCGTATTTGCAAAATGTATATTATCCCTCCCAAATACAGGTACGGTCAGAACACCAGCTGACCGTGGGTCTGCCTTCAATCTTTTGCGTCAAGTGGATATTGTGTCATCATGGCTGCCCTTTTATAACATTACCCCCCACAGACAATAGACGACGGTCAGTCCCCACCACATTTTTTAAAATTTTGGTTCTACGTGTTGTATGGCATCGGTAATGCGCTCAAATGTGTGACTTAAGTACTCTCGTTATGTGCGAAACACGCATCGATCAGCGGTTTATTTAAAATTGATTATCAAAATGATGCCTTTACGGGGATCACCTGTGCGGAGTCTGCGCACTTAGTTGGCGTGGGTACGCTACTAGTGGTTGTATAATCAGATGGTAGCGTATTTTTTCATATGTTAACATTTTATAAACAAATCGAATTTTGGCAGAGGTCTATTATGAAAACATATGACATACCGAGGTTTCCCTTACTAATTTTTATACATATCTCGAAATCTTACCATATCAAGTTTGCACGTTGGCATTGCCGTGTTTCGTCCATTTTTAGTGGGCGGAGTTATTAGTATTGATTTTCTTTTCTTGTCATTTTTCATAGCTCGCTCTCTGTCTGGGGATTCCTCCAGTTATGACGGACTCGTGCTTACCAAGTTAGAGGCGTTGTGCAAACAGATGCAACCTAATGCAACATTCTCTAATATGTACAAGGAAGCTTAACAAAAGTGTTCAACGCCTAAAATAAATATGTACATGACCGACACGGTCACAATACAGTTTGTGATAAAGCACTAGAATTTCCCGGATGTAGCCGGAGTACAAACAATCTTGTTTCACCTTGAAGAAAGTCCACAGAGACACCAGACGAAAATCATAACACAAGTAGAGGGCAACACATGCCCTCAGGCCGTCTTTGAGGTCCCCGTCTTGATACATTCATTCATTCCAGGAAAGATGGAAGAGGGCTACAACAGGGCTGACGATCGCATGGACACGCAACAATATGCAACGCTTTCTTGTATGTTTTTAAATTTAAATAATGGCTATAATTTCCTAGAAATGTTGCCACTAATTGCATGCTCTCCTTTCTTATTTCCATTACACCACCTCCTTTTAGGCTCCTTTAAGCTCTGCTTCCGAGTGCATTGATATTGACAGTTGTGGAGTTTTGGATGGCTGTTTTCCTTGCTTCCGTTCTTGCAAGTTACAAATCCGTTTTCTGCAGGAGCAAGCCTAAAAACCAACCTTTTTATTGTGCCTATAATTGCCTATTTGATGTTTCTGAACTTCCACCATTTCTTGATGCCTACAACAGTCTTTTGATGATATTTATCCCCTTTTCCCCATACAATTGTCGTATTTGCTTTTATATGCTGACCTGGTGTATATCAAGAACCAGTTCCATAGAATCTCACATAATTTTAACTCAAGAACAGTCCAAGTGGTGCATTGAAATAAATATACTATTCAACCATAAATTAAACTCAGTATTTACTCTTGAAAGCGGAGCCTCCGCACTTTAATTGTAGGTTGGAACTGCTCTATAGATATGTATAATGGCTTTCAATTCAAGTTCAGATTTATTTTAAAAATTCATGCAGTCGATCATTTTCCATAATAAATACTGATTTTTCTCACAAATTAGAATGCCTTTCACTCTTCTTCCTAAACTCAGTGTCAGTCGTTTTTTGATAGCTCTTTGATAGCTGCTTTCCTAGGTAGGCCTACTGAAAAATCAAATATTGAATTCTTACGAACATCTGCGGAGGTTCGGACCTGCCTTCGGGCAGAACAACCCTTACCTAGAGATTCACCCTGCTTTTTAAATATTCTTTTTCAGTCAGATGACTTAAATTATACACACTCGTTTTAACTCAACTAGCACCTTCTTCGCTAAGAGTATACATGGAAATCAGAACAATTTATTTTTTTCTGCATATCCACCGATCCAGTAGTTTCGTTCATGAATTTTATGTTTGAATAGTCTGCAAAATGATGTACCTTTCTGGGATGGGCCCTGAGAAGTGCTCAGAAGGGGAAGAGCCCTTCCCAAATACTTGATTTCAAGCTTTTTTTTTTATGGAGGACTGGAGAAATTATTTTCTGGAGAACGCTAACATTGTTTTCTGACATTCTAAAACACATTTTTTACACTGCTACTGTTACATAAATACGCATAATACATTCACAATAACACTGACAACAGGAGTAAATATAAATATGCACCTAGGGAAATCAATCAGTGCGCTCTACTTGTACGATTCCAGGAAGATATTTTAGATTCAGAATGTCAAATGGACTGCATCGATATTGACTTATCCAAGACTTTTCATAGGGAAGATCACGGGATACTACTGATGTAAATGAGGGCGATTGTATTAGACAAAGTAGTGACAGAATGGGTGGCTAAATTTCTTGGAAATAGAACTCAGAGAATTGGAGAAAGTGAGTAAAGGTGATTAATAACAGATAAAGGTTTTTAGCCTATGGCCCATGCAATCAAGCTGAATCAAGCCCGAGTTTCACACTCTCTGTAAATGTGGTGTATGTTTTGTACTGCAGCTCCGCACTCAAACGCGGGTGTCGGCAATTTGTTCCATTTAAACAACATGTCTCTGCATCTGCCAAGGCTCATCTTATTCTGTTCAGAGCAGTCCAAGTTTACGTGGTACCTGGAATCCACTTGGAAGCTTGGCATTCGAGAACATACTGTACAGATTCATCTCCTTTGCTGCTTCCCGCCACCTTTTTCATTCTGTGGTTGTGTTATAGCATCTAGCAAACATGTCTAAGGCGTTACGTAAACTTGAATGGCGTGAACGTAATCTGTTTTGGGTGGTAGTTCGTAGATCTTCCTGTACAGATAGAACGGGGTTCCTTAAGATGTTATTGCATTCTTTGATGAGAGCGGTGGATGCGTAAATCAGATGGCATTATTCTAGATTAGCAAATGCACCCGTGCTTCGCTACGGTTTTTTACATCGTACACGGGTTTCTAAATAAATTACTTTACATGCCGTAAGTGAGATTTATTAAAGTGCAGACCTCCACTTCGAGATTCACTACTCCTACACGGTACATGATATTAACAATCGCTTTGCGCTATTAGACGCCCCTTTTATCCTTCTACATGTTTCGTTCTAAAACATTTTCTCGTATCTCCCATATTTATGGGTTAAATTGAGCTATAAGCTTTGAATAGGGTAAAATTTGAGTGCATGTTTAACGTTTTAATTTATATTTTTGCATACTTATATATAAGCTTGAATCATGCAATTTGGTCCACACATGGCCTGAGATTGTGCCAATGCGCGCACCAAACTTGATGATCCTATCTTTCCTATAAGTGTGTCAAACAATTAAAGATATTTGTAAAAATGACCAAATCTATGAACAATCCAGAAATACGGCCAAATCTAACGTATAAGGGAGAGAGATACAGCAAAAAGTCATAGGACCAAAGTTGTAGATCACTCCTAATTGAATGGAGATTGGGCCATCCGTTTTATGATACGACTTACCGTTTAGAAAACAAATGACTCAAAATGAATGTCTGCACAGTCCTTAAAAAAGCCTCCATATTTCGATATATTTGGGGGTAAAAAGTAAAAAATTTGAACATTTTGGAGTTTTTCCGTCGGTTAGAGGTTAAAAGCTATAATTTCTTCAAATTTCAATTTTATAGCTCGTCTGGCAGGTTGTGTCATCTATATTTAGGGGGACGGGGGATGGAAAATAGGATATTCCTGAAAATTGTTTAAGCCCACGAAACGTATAGGTTGTCGCTTTGGATAAATTATACGACTGCGTTCTTAGGTTGATCCCAAAATTCGATTTTTCTAGAGATCCTGGGTTCATCAGTTTCTCCGGTACCAAGTTTCAAATTTCTGAGTTTTCTGCAAGTGCCTCATTAATTCACGTCTATATTCATTTTTATACCTTTATATATATATAGATATATTGTATATATAGTGTACCCATACTGGGTCATTTAGGGCAACTATTACATAATTTAGTTTCGCAAACAGATGTATAGATGGAATAGTTGGATGAGAACCTCCAGAAATCACTTACCAGGTTTGAAGTCTCGACCTCCATACTTTCATTTCGTCACCGGCTGAACTCATAGCATACGGGCAATGGAATGTTCGAAAAAGAAAAATAGGCACTGGATAAAATATAACGAAAATAGGATTCTATAATGTAAGAGGAATACACTAATATTATTAAATGAGAAGAATCTTCGTTGAATATTATTTGCTAAACATTTTATTTATACTGATAAATCACACGAGATGGTGCCATACTACAACACATGAACAAGGAACAGTCAAGAATAATGCAAACATTATATATATAGTATGCTTTCGTGTCCTTGTAGTTTATTCATAGTTGTAGTTGGTCCTCGGCATACCTCAAATTATTTGGTTACATTATCATGGTTGTAGAAAGTATAAGTACGTTTTATTTAAAACACGAGATTGCATCGCCGTATATCAAACACATGGTCCATTTGACCACAACAATTATATATTTACACTGAACACATACGTGTATCCTGGGTTCACCTAACAAATTAACTGCAAAGAAAAATCAGCCAACGCTGGAATCGAACCCATCACCATAGAACACTTTGGGAAATAATAAAACACATAAAAACATATCAAACTTATATCACACAATACATCTCGAAGATTATGGCTTAATCAAGCCATAGTATCTGGTTAAATTCTTCGCTCCAACATGGGTCGAACTCAGGTACTTCAGCTTCCAAGGTAAAAAGTTTAAAACTCCAATCACGAGCTAATTCAATGCATAACATAGGATGGGATCTATCCTTCGCAAATTCAGAAAATTATCCGCACTACTCATAACGTATCATTAGAATGGAATTGAGACTGCTTTGGCGAATGAAAAGGATCTCACCAGTAAGCGTTAACCTGCTGGAAACGACAAGCATTCCTCCGACCCTTAGTCCGCCCGCAATAAAACTGTCAATCATGACAACAGCTGTGTGACCAGCTCTGTGGCTACAAACACATTGAAATCGTCGTTCTTTCTTTCTTTCTTTCTTTCTTTCTTTCTTTCTTTCTTTCTTTCTTTCTTTCTTTTTCTCTTTCTTTCTTTTATATATCATCTCGGCTTGTCCTCAAGTACGCACTCATTTGAGAGCCATTACTTCTTATTATTCATTATTTGGCTATATATTCAGCTCAATTCAATATATCACAACAGCCACAATTATTATTATCTTTTATCATTCCAACAACACAACATGGCTTCACCCTGCCATATCATACCACCGCATCTCAAATCCGTTCTATTAATTTACAGAGAAGACTCCATTCTTACAGGTTATTTAATTCTTCTCGCATATCTATATAATTCGCAAAATACCTCGGTTTGGGACATCTTCAATGATCATCTATTATCATACGGGATTTATAATACCTGAATCACCTTGAAGCAAACATATAGTTTATATTCAAACTACTATAAAAATCTTTACCAGATAGTAACATTACGAAGAAATTATAAGTTTAGCTAAATCGCTATTCTTCCCAAATATGTGCTTCAAATACACTAAGAATTTAAGGGGATCTATATAATAATTCACGCAAATAAACCTGCTAAATATCAATGATTATTCTTAAATCACTTAAAAATCCTAACTAAAATTGTACCGGTTGGTACACCCATACGCCGCACATTTGAATTTTCCGCCTTAAAGTACTCCTCTACTGTTGAAACTCTGAACTTTGAAACTGAAACTGAAACTGAATTAATTCAACCGTTTATCTGAAGATGTCACCGTGTTAATTTCGAATTGTTTTTGTTTTCTAATTATCAAGAAGTGTGGACATTCTCTCACAGATGTCTCTACCAAAAACTATGATCATGCACCCTGGCGCGAAGTGAAGGAACTTTCCTTGAAGATATTTTGTATTCATAAGTTTGTTCTTTACTAAATGTTGTTTTTTCATTTGTGGGTTGGCAATATTAATCTTTCTTTCCGCCAGTTTAGAAATTAGCCAATCGTAAATTTCTGTCATTAATTTTCAGCCAATGGCGTCTTTCTTTACCAATGTCGATGTGTAACTGTAAGCTACCCAATAAACGACTGTGGGTGTGTCTTAATCATTCATGAAAGGTCTCGAATCTTCCCCGAGAGTATAAAAACTGTTGATTTTCCTGGCTCTCCGCCACTCGTACAACATCTAGCTTAGTGTATGGAAGAATAGCAGGAGGCGGGAAGCGCCTCTTTCATCAGTCAGCAGCCTTTCAGAAAGGTAATGGACGTTTAACATCTTTAATTTCTTGCTAGCTCAGCAGTTTAATCCTCGGGGAAGGTCCGAAACCGTTTTGATGTAACCTATACCATTTCGATGTAAAATCATGTTACTTTAACTTAAATCGGGGATAGAGAGTGCCTTACCCTCTCGAGCTCCACTTCATTTTGATCTGAGGTGACTACGTTTTCATAACCGATTTCCTTCTCTCTCTTAATGTATTAAAATTTTCTTATACGAGTCACCTCCCTAGCGTGGGAATAGCCCCTGTTTAATCGGCCTAATGCCCCTTAGGTTTTAACTAGTATTCATGTAGGAGTGCAAGCAACGCCTCTATTCACCTTGGTATTTTGGGCCATTTAATTACTCTGTTCTTTTCCACTGAGGCCCAGTAGACTTGGTACGAGATACCCCCGTTCCATTTGATGTAAGTTGTGCCTCGATGGCAAATATGTGTAAAGTCTGGTATTACCTTTTAATAGGCTTGACAAATTGAGAGCGGGTCAGCTCTTTCTTGTGTTCGAAAAGTGCCTCTGGGAGGCTTGAGGTTAAAAGTTGGGAGCAAGTGCTCCTTGAATGAAGGGGTTTTCTGCCCTTTATATGAGAGTACCTTGTTAATGTTGGGCTAATAGCTCAAGGATTGGGTATCTGAGGCTCGAAGCCAGAATTTGTAAAGACCCCTTAACTTGTGCTTTCGTTTGTAAATATATAATTGTACCTGATTTTCATTGTTATTTCATCTAGTGAAAATTTGTTAAATCTTGTTGTCTATTGAAAATATAACCTTTATTTAAATTTTTAATTCATCTTTCGGACTTGTAGTTGAACCCATTCCAGCCCGCACCTTCTTTCACCTCTGCTGTTCCACAGATACCTCGGAACAAAAATAATAAATCTTTCCCAGTCAAACGCACATAGTGTTCCCTACATTTTAAATGATTAATTAAACATTTTAATATTTACAAAAAAATTGCTACTGGCATGCAAATCTCTTGGTTTAATATATTCAAATATGTACTTATCAAATGCTGGATATGGTTTGCCGTCATCTCGAGGTACATCTTAGGTTTTTTCTCCTTCATGATGAGCGGTCTTCTCTTTGATAGTCCTTGGTTCCTCTCCATACTACTACGATCCATGTCTCGAACTGTGGTCTTCTTAGTTGAGTTTCTGGGCGTTCCCTGTAGAAATGACTGCAGGTAATTAGGCGCGATTCTTGTAGGTTCCAGATCTCGGGGTCCGACGATCACTCACGAACATACAGGCAAAATGGGAAATCAGTTATTAAACACTGTTTATGTACTTTCAGAAGGCATCTACTGCTGACACGATACACTGATAACTTTAAATAGATCAATGCAAATAGTGGCAAGTTTGTAGAAATCACTGTTCATTTCCCCATTAATCACACAGTCTATCACCACGAGTGTCCATGGAGTGTGCAAACGCTAAATTTGTCAGGAATCGTTCTTTAATTTTTCTGAACGTCACTCACTCTTAAATGCTTTGGATCAGTTATTAGTAATTGCTGAATATAATTAGCTGTCTCACTACTTCTAAACAATCTGACGCGTTTGCCTTTTCACTGATTATTGCACCATGAGCCGCAACTGACTGTCGTTGACATGTGAAATATTGAATGTTGAGATAAGGCTTCTATTCATAAATACTGTACTTTTTCTTGTACCACACGGCTTATTTCGCGATATTTTACATCGCACTGATGTGTTTTTCGTCTATGACCCAACACTTCATAAACTGATATCCAAGTTCATACCTAACGTGTTAGTACTGCAGCTACACAAATGACAATGAGATACTGTATCTAGGTCCTGGCTCTACTTATAGCCTCCGGACAAAATGATCAGGGGGGAGGTAAATTATGCCCCTGCTGAATTTGAAGGTCCGGTAATCGGAATCTTTCAGCGACGTGAAAACACTCAAATTATAGCTTGTGACCTCTACTTTCTACTGGTCTCATATAAAACTAAAGCGATCAGTGGGTCATTCACAATCTCAAAAGCGTCCTTTCAGAAAATCACGCGTCATGGTTCATCACGCAAGATCTCCCACTTTTTTCCACATGTTGTCAGATTTCAGCAGTCATCTTTAATCTGCGTACTGCTATATGACAAGCGTCATTACCCATCCACCATTAAAGTATTGCATTTATATGCATCAACAATTAGCGTTAAATACATCGGTTCGAATGAGACCTGACTCATAAATTTCCAAAAATTATTTCAGATGAAGGTCTTCTTCTTCTTATTCTTCTTCCTCTTTTTAGTAAATTATAGTGAAGTGGCACCAGTGAATGCGGTGTTGAATTAATAGAGGGCATTTATTTCTCAGGGGTTAACACACCTGAACTCAGCCCACTCTCCGACAACCTACATTTCCACGCGTAGCGTCATCTTTCCATCTCGCTCACACGAAAAGAGAGCGTGATTTCAAGGTCCAGCGGTAATGAGCAATCCTTTTCTCGTTACAGCGCAGGAAACTGTCCCTTCGGGCTGGGGTATCGCATATCACACCCCGGTTCGGCATGTAGACTGCTAATTACTACATTATATGTCATACAATGTTGCGGAAAACGGCATATATGATTGACTAAACCCCCTAATATGCCTATGGAATGGTGATGAACGGTCACAATAGATCGCTCCCGACCGACTTGCTTTTATATAGATAGATAAAAGCGGGAGCCAATGAGTTGGCGTAGATCGAATTGTGCCAGTTATTATGAACACAGTGGAATTCAATTGAGTATCGGAAAGTCTTGTGTGATGACTGTCCATTCATACTGGACCACAGTACTCAGCACTTGAATACACCAAGCCTCAAGCTGAAGACTGTAAAACGCTACCCGAAGAATCCCAGGTAGTTCCACAAAGCTTATGAATGATGTTGTAATGTGTTTTCAGTTTCTGTGCGGAGTTCAGCAGATGTTGCTTGTAGGATAGTGTTCGATCCAAGGTTACTCCAAGATATTTTGTGTTACAGTTCTTTTGATGAAGTATCCTGCCGCAGAAACTCACGTTCAATTTAGTATTTGCTAAGTGATTGTTTAAATGGAAACAAGACACTTCCGTTTTATAGGTGCTGGGCTTAAGTCTCCAATTCCTGAAGTATATTTCCAAAATGGACAAAATCCCTTGTTAAAATCTCTTCAGTTTTCTCCAGTTCATTGTGTTGCACAACTAATGCTATATCGTCAGAGTAGCAGAATTTCTGTGATGTAACTTCAGTAGCCCTTTCCAATATCGTTTGCTGCAGCCCAACTAAAGTGCATATGGTTATAAGGTGCCATTCCCATGCAGGCGTACTGTATAGTACTAATGTTCAGTGAGCACGTTTTTCACACGATTCTGAAGCCTAGCGAAATGTTATATCATCTGTTCGCAAAACATGACGCCTTAAAATCATGTAGCAACGTCCTTTTATCATGTAACTATGATGTGTCGTGGCTCGTAACCGCGTGTAACGAAGAGGGCAATCAATACATAAAACTAGGTAACAGTGCAGTAATTAATGTCTTAAATACAGAACCGTATGCCGTATGTTCGCTGCCCTCGCCGTACTACCACCATGTTTTCAGCAATGTAGCGTAGCGTCTAGCAATCGACGGAATGTGCCAGCGGCGGTTCGAATCCTGCATCGTTCAAATATTTTTGCATCGGTATTGAACCCATGACCTTTGTGCCCTAAGAACATTATGCATAAATTAACAATTAAATTAAAAGTTGGATTCTTGATAGCATGGATTTGACACGTAACAAGGGGGTGATTACCTTCGGTCCCACGCTCTGGGGTACGTGACGTCAGCCACACGTGTCGACGGCGGAAGAATCTCGAGTCATTTTTATGAACTATTTCAAAGCGTGTGTACATGGCGTGACCCAAGCCAAGTCAAAGAAATATAGTGCCTATCAAAGGAGGTCAATCATCTCACAAATCGAACCCGTATACATTTTAAATGTCCATGAACACTACCGCCAGAAATGTAGCAAGCATGTAGTTACTTTCAAAACTCTTGAAATTACAGTTTAGTTAAGTCAGAAATTTTATAGAAATTTTCTTGGCGGCGAAGGGAGATATCCGAAGAGAGGGGGTAACTTCTATAAATATGAAGGGACGCCATGACGAAGTCTCCTTCTCCGGCATTTGTGATACAAAGCGGACGAAAAATTGTTGAGCTGCTCTGCGAAATCAAACAACGAAAGCAGACTGAGTTCAACTGCAGATTTCAGCCAGTGTGGCTAGGTATTGAGTCCATGAGGAGATAGTTTTCTTGAGTGAAATAATTGTACCAGATAGGACGGTCAAAGTACTGAATAAATTCTAATGTGATTAAGTAATTCGTGTGCGGAAATAATTATAGTCCATCGTGTGCGCTCAGCAAACAAGTGAAGGGTATTTTCTTTTTTTTAATGCTTTATTCCAGGAAACCTGAAGAAATATAATAATGATATGGAAAGCCATGAATGTAAAAATGGCTAAATAAAATGCCAGGGTCGCAGGTGAGCCCTATGACGAACAATGGTGTGACTGCATAAGGTAATGTGACTTTCCATCTTACTACCTATTATATCTTATTTCATGATCTCTAAAAGTGTATTTGAATGGGGATATACGACGCAGTGGTCACCCCTACTAAGTTTTGTAAATGTGAGAATACGACTAAAAGAGTCATTTGTTTTATTTTCCACTTGGATAAATTTTTTGAAGTCTTGCGAGTGCCGTATAATGTTGTAAAAGTTATTGAATAGGGTTTCGAAGTGATATCACGTCCAATGTAGATCGTCATCCGTGTGAGTGTACTGCCTATATGTTGTGATGTCAAATTAAGATGTTCATTCGACGTAAAATGTTTCTGTCTGCAACTTGACGTTAATAATGTAGGAATCCATGGTTACTCATTTTCAATCGAGTGGAAGCGCGCTGTCGGGTGAGAATCTAGGGTGATGAATTTGGTCACGGAGAGAAACGTTTTTCTAGGCCCATTTAAAACTGTGTCTGTCTGACAATAAAAAGATCTAGTAGAATGTTTCAGTCATTTTGTTCGTAAAAATCAAGTTATTAAATACGATATCATTTATGCGAAGTTATTCATGATTAATACATTGTGCGATATTAGACATCGAGATTTCTAGTAAGGATTTTATTCCAGTTCTTTGTCGATGATAATTGTGGAGCTGGGAAACAGAGGTTAGTTTTGTTGATATGAGATTTGTGAAGCAGGTTGGACCTGTCATTGAAGCCGGGACATGGAAGCCCGAGGAATGTTTTATATGAGTTGAGATGAGATGTGCGAATCAGGTTAGAGTCCTGTCATTGAAGCCGGGACACGATAGCCCGAGGTATATTTTATAATGTTGGGAATGGAAAGAAATTCATAGAAATCCATAGCGGTATTAATTGGCGACGCGTATAATTAGTGTGGGCATCTTGAAGCATAATCTGTGCATTTTGTTGGTTAGAATATCGTATTTGTTTAATTATGTCGGCAGAGTTTAAAAGGTGAGCATTTTGAGAAGCCAGTCAACTGGAACAAACCAGGTGTTTCATGTTACTGCCAAGCGAACTTGGGGACGAGAGGCCTCAGTTGAGAACACCATACGATAACGGGACAGGCGTGGAATTGAGATTGTATTCGCAGCCGGGGAGAACGTTAAAATGCTGGATTTAGTTGAAATTCATAGCCGGTAATAATCTGAGCATTGTGGAATACTGTAAAATTTGTTTAATTGGGGACGTAATGAACATTTGAAATCACGAACTTTGAGTATAAGGAACGGAGTAACCAAATTCAGGGTTGTCCAAAATATAGAGCGATGGTTGTGATGATTGGTTTGTCTGTGAGGGGTGTGCAAATTCATAAATGGTATGACGAGATATGACATCGTAATTATATGGCGAGTTGTTTGGTTTGTACGTAGATTATTAGGATATCCAAGTGTTAATAACGGTTAGGACTAGATTAGATTTTAAATTGTGAGATCATGAGACAAGATATATAACTGGACATGAATTATGTAACAATTCTTTTCCAGCCAGATAAATATCACAAGATTGAATTCACATCACAGCTTAGACGTTTAGATGTCGGTCTATGACATAGACGCAGGTCACATCGATTCAATTAAGGGTCCATGCCGTAGAACCACTGTGTGGCACACACCAATTGGACTGCCTTAATTATACCCAGAGTCCAGAGTTCGTGTTACGAGGGCTGGACCATAACGAATCACTATGATGGTACATGTGGTCTCACATGGAAGCCGAATTTAAGGATTTCCAGACTTTCCTTTCTTAAATAATTAATAATTGAGACAATGGTTTCTAGTAAGAATGCCCATCAGGCAGTTACGTTAAAGTCTCACACCAGTGTTCTGACCTTTATGTAAAAATGATTGTGGTGTCCTGTGGACACAATTGACTTCTATGATACCGCTGACATATCAAATTGCTTCAGAATTTTCCTGAATAAATAGGAATCTTTTAAACAGACCTTTCATTCCAGTAGATAGATTAGAATTACTGAACCCTACCTTTACCTCAGCAAGTGACGAAGAACCCGATACAACCCAAGAGACAGATCTCATGAACTTTGCTGATAGGTAAGAAAGGTAGGTATCCCTCAATATGGACCAAAGGGTTCAGTATGAGGTTTGAATACGTAAACGCAGGCCCACGTTTGCCACATTCAAACAGTAGAATGACGCTGTTTTTCATCTTGTGCCCTGGGCATACGCCGCAGGTTAGAGCCTGAATGTACTGTAATCTGTGCTGTCATTCGGCATGTTTTCCACAGAGGAATACGTCGACGTGCTCGACATTTATGGGGAAGCAAGACAAAACGCGTGAGGGGCACCCGGCTGCTACGACATTCCGCCGTGTTGAAAGCCGCCTAAGGACAACAAGTGTGATTTCCAGCCAGCCACCAGTCTGCGATAGGCCCGTTACATCCGGTGAAACAGAAGAGGCCGTTCTGGAGGCAGCTCGTAATAATCCACACATCAGTACAAGGGCGACTGCATGACAGGTGAACACAAGCCAGCCGTCTGTCTGGCGAATACTGTATGAACATAAATTTCACCCATACCATCTTGAGTTACACTAAGAGCTCCATGGGCGGGATTTCGAAGCTCGAATAGAGTTATGTCGGTGGTTATTAGGTAGGCTGGACAATGATGCAGCATTCGTCTCGCATATCTTGTTCTCAGACGAAACACGCTTCCACAGTAATGGGAACGTCAATCGCCACAACATGCACTATTAGAGTGCGCAAAATCCTCACTAGATGCGACAGGCGGCCCATCAAGTACGATGGGGAGTGAAAGTTTGGTGTGTAATCTTGGGGGATCACCTGATTGGATCTTTTTTCTTTGAGAATCATTGGACGGGCCCAAGCTACCTGCACTTTCTGCGTTATGAACTCCAGCTGTTGCTGGAGGATGTGCCCTTGCACGATCGTTTGACGATGTGGTTGCAACAGGATGGAGCTCCACCACATTCGACTTTAACAAATTCGTAACCATCTGAACGAGGAACTGCCAGGGAAATGTATAGGGCAAGGAGGCTCTGTTCCTTGGCCGGCAGATCACCGGATTTAACGCTGTTAGACTTCTTCTTGTGGGGGCATTTGAAGAACGTCGTTTAAACTCAAGTGCCGGAAAACCCCGACCAGCTCCGGCAACTCATCACGGACACCTGCCCAGTAATTATACGTGGAATGCTTTACTGCGCAAGACGGTCTATTGGACACCGGGCCTGAATGTGCATAAACCAAAACGGTCATCATATCGAGCATTTGCTGTGATAAAACATTGTCAGGGCAGTTGTGTCCCCATTATTTTTGGACTGTATGTGTCCGACCTTCAGAACTAATCGGCCCTTCTTAGGTTCACAAACATTCATTGACACACAGTTTGCATGAAAGCAGGTATTGCGTGCTGTACGTGTTAAACAAATATTTGAAGAATTTGTAATCATCGTACCGGATTCGTTCCTCCCACCTGACCTGCAAGCCCTCTCCACCACGCCTTTACGAACTACACTACGGTTCCATACGGCACACTGGGCAGCTTATAGCAAGTATTAGGTATACTGCGGTCACAATATCAAATTTGTGTTTCGCCGGCGTGTCAGGTTCATATAATTTAGAAGGCACACGCATGTCTTCCAGTGTTTAATACGAGTATAACATTACGGCGTCCTATCATGGTGAGGCGTAAATACCAAGATATCCGGTTGTGTTGTCTGAGAATACCGGCAGGGTGGATGTTTTCAGGACGGAATGAATATTGTCGGTTGAATAAACTACATTGGGTCCGCCTCTGTGGTGTAGTGGTTAGTGTGATTAGCTGCCACCCCTAGAGGTCCGGTTTCGATTCCCGGCTCTGCCACGAAATTTGAAAAATGCTACGAGGCCTGGAACAAGGTTCACTCAGCCTCGCGAGGTCAACTGAGTAGAGGTGGGTTCAATTCCCACCTCAGCCATCCTAGAAGTGGTTTTCCGTGGTTTCCCACTTCTCCTCTAGGCAAATAACCAGAAGCCTCCTATTTGTCCCATTCAGCTGATCTTATTGTGCCATTGTTTTTAGCACCAAAAATTAAATGGTAATTTTCCTCTGCCTATTTCACGAGCATTCTACCATTTTCATCATTTTTTGAGTACTTCCAGAGTCCATGGTGACTGTTAAAATCTCCAACATGAATGACAGGATGTTTTGCAATATGTAAGACATGTTCAGGCCAGGGAATGTTAGGTTGTTATAGTAATGCCATGCAACCGTGAGACAACTCTATGTCTCTATGCATATTTCCATCCGTGTTTTCAGAAATCAGCGAGGCTTCATTTATGTTGTTACGGATGTACGGGCCGGGCTGAGTGGCTCAGAAGGTTGAGGCGCTGGCCTTCTGACCCCAACTTGGCAGGTTCGATCCTGGCTCAGTCCGGTAGTATTTGAAGGCACTCAAATAGGTCAGCCTCGTGTCGGTAGGTTTACTGGCACGTAAAAAACTCCTGCGGGACTAAATTTCGGCACCTCAGCGTCTCCGAAAACCGTAAAAGGTAGTTAGTGGGATAACATTACGGATGTACGGATGACTTGAGGTCATTACATTACATTAAACGGATTGTAAATAAAGGTTACAGGTAATAATAATAATAATAATAATAATAATAATAATAATAATAATAATAATAATAATAATAATAATAATAATAATAATAATTGTACCGGGCGGTACACCTCCACGCCGCTAATTCAAACTTTGCGCCAGTTGAAACTCCCCTTCTGGAGGAAGTCTGAACTTTATCTAAGGTGTTAATTTTCAAGTTTCTCAGAAGATGTCACTACTTGGAAATTTTGGAGTTTCTGAACTGGGTCGTTTTCGATGTATTTTTGTTTTACCTGTAGTAAGAAGTGTGAACTTTCTCTTCTAGAGGACACTACTGAAGAACTACAATGGTGCACCCTAGTGCGAAGTGAAAGAACTGGTTTTTTTTGGAGAAATTTTTATTTCAAAAGTTTGTTTCTTGTTAAATTTCTTTCTGTTATTGTTTAAGTTGGCTGTATAACCCTTTCCTTCCCCTTGTTTTGAATTTAGCCAATCCCGAATTTCTTTAATTAATTTATAACCAATCAGGTGTATCTTCTCCAACTTGAATAGGCTGCTTAACCCTAGCCAATAAAGTTTTTGTGGGAGGGTGTTCTTATTCCTGAAACGCCTCGAACTTTCCGCGAGAGTATATAAACTGCTGATTTTCGGGTCTCTGCGCCACTTCAGTACCAACTTTAAAAGCGTAAAGTACGTAGCAGGGGGCGGGAAGCGCCTCTTTCTTCGGGCAGCAGTTCAATAACAAGGTAATGGCCGTTTAATAACTTCTTTTCTTGCTAGCTCAGCAGTTTAACTATCGGGGCGGGTCCGAAGCGTTTCCACCATGTAACCTTTCCCTAAAATGTAAAGACTCTTAGTATCTGTTCTCTTTTAAAGCTACATATTGGGATGGAGAATGCTTAACCCTCTCGATCTCCCACTGATATTGTTTTGAGGTGAACTTATTTTTCACAACCGATTCTTCCTTAACGTAATGCAAATTGTTTCTTTCTAAAGTCACCTCTTTAGTATGGGATTAGCCCTTGCATTAGCGGCCTAGAGCCAGATTAGGTTTTAAACAAAAGGTATTAGGAGTGCAGATCGCCTCCTCTCAAATTGTTATTTTAGAGGTCATGTAATTAACCTTTTTCTCACTTAATAGGCCTCAGTAGGTTGGGTATTTTACCCCTGTGTCTATGTCCTTAGAGGACAACTTGAAAGTGGAGTTTGGTGTGGCCTTTGATAGGCTTAAGGTTTGAGAGCGAGTGGCTCTTTCTTGAAAATTGAGTGTTGTATGCCTCGAGGAGGCTTTACTGTGTAATTTTGGAGCAAGTGCTCCTGGGCATGAATGGGGTTTTCTGCCCCTCTGTTAAAACTTATTTTGGAGTAAAGTTGGGCTAATTGCCCAAGAATTGTGAGTTCGGGGCTCGAAGCCCAAATCCGGTAAATACTGTAATTGTACTTTTGTTGCCTTGCTACTCTGTACCTGCCATTCTTGTTATTTCTGAATTTTGAAAAGGAAATATAACCTTGTTAAATTTTAAATTAACTTTAATTTCGTAGTTTGAGACCCGTTCACCCCCGCACCTTCTTTCACCTCTGCTAATCCACCAAACCACGGTAACAATAATAATAATAATAATAATAATAATAATAATAATAATAATAATAATAATAATAATAATAATAATAGTCCGACTCGTTGGCTGAATGGTCAGCGTACTGGCCTTCTGTTCAGAGGGTCCCGGGTTCGATTCCCGGCCGGGTCGGGGATTTTAATCGCTTCTGATTAATTCTTCTGGCTCGGGGACTGGGTGTATATGTCCGTCCCAACACTCTCCTCATCATATTCAGACAACACACTACACTACCAACCACCACAGAAACACGCAATAGTGCTTACATCCCTCCATAGAGGGTTGGCGTCAGGAAGGGCATCCGGCCATAAAACAGGGCCAAATCCACATGTGCGATGCAGTTCGCACCCGCGACCCCACAGGTGTGGGAAAAAGCGGCAGGAAAAGAATAATAATAATAATAATAATAATAATAATAATAATAATAATAATAATAATAATAATAATAATAATAATAATATGTATGTATATATGTATATTTAGTCCTCAGCCCGAAGGCCGGTTGGATCCTCAACAGTTCCGCCATCAGCTGTCATAGATGGCCTAGGCATCACTGAAGAGGCGTACTAAGGAAATGAGGAGTGAGGTAGTTTCCCGTTGCTTTCCTCGCCGAGCCAGAACTTGCTATTACATATCAGTCTGCCAAGCCCACTGAAATGCATGCACCAACCGACCCTATGAGTGATATTTTCACACCATTCATAACAGGGACTGGCTGCAGAAGGATTGGCATTACTAGCATCACTCATACCTCAGTCACTTTCATTTTGTCAAAGGCAAGGATAAGACTGAGACAGATCAATGAAAGTAACAAGATTGCTTTAGCCCACACCAGAAGACATAGAGCAATGTAAACACTAGGTCCCGTCAGCAAAGGAATAATAATAATAATAATAATAATAATAATAATAATAATAATAATAATAATAATAATAATAATAATGTTATACTGTACAGACAGAGATAATCCACCTGTTAGCCGCGTCTATTAGGGAATCTAAAGATGTAAGCCGGGTTTGAGTTAAAAGTCAAGATTAAAATTTGTAAACCATCAGGCGGATTTTCTCTTTCGAATGTTATAGGTAAAAGAAAATCCAATACATGTTATTTAAAGTCAGGGAGTACAAATGGTGTCTAACAATCGCAAATGTTTTCAACACAGAGTCCGGTATGGTCTGCATAATGGTGTCCGGGATTTGTTTATTCTTAATAAAATCAGCATCTCCTTAGGAACTGTCACTCTAGCGCCAATCATAAGGCCAATGACTTATCATTTTGTAATGTCTAGGCGTACGTCTTTCCAAGAAACACACACTAATCGAGGTTGTTGCTCATTTTCCTCGAATCTCATAGTGGGATCTTTCATCATAACCGAACCTTTCGTCCGATCAATACCAACAATATAAATAAGTTACAGAATTGTGAATGACTGCAAAAATACCTGGACAATGATATGAGATGGGCAGCAAAATATAGTGTGATGATAAACGGTTTAAAATGTCAGGTTATAAGTTTCAGTAAGAGGAAAAGTCAACTTAGTTTTAATTACTGTGTTGATGGAGTAAAAGTATCTCAAGGGGATCTCTGTCAGTACCTAGACGTTAACATTAGGAAATATCTTCATTGAGGTCATTACATTAAAGGGATTGTAAATGAAGGGCGTTTACGTCATTGGTGAGACGGTTACTTGATTCGAGAACTGAAAAATATCAAAAGGAAAGTAGCACGGGTCCGCCTCTCTGGTATGGTGGTTAGTGTGATTGGCTGCCAACCCCGGAGGCCCGGGTTCGTTTCCCGGCTCTGCCACGAAATTTGAAAAGTGGTACGAGGCTTGGAACTGGATTCACTGATCCTCGGGAGGTCATCTGAGTAGAGCAGGGTTCGATTCCCTTCTCAGCCATCTTCGAAGTGGTTTTCCGTGGTTTCCCACTTCTCCTTCAGGCAAATGCCGGGATGGTACCTAACTTAAGGCCACGGCCGCTTCCTTGCCCCTTTCTTGTCTATACTTTCCAATCTTCCCATCTACCGACTAGGCCCCTGTTCAGCATAGCAGGTGAGGCCACCTGGACGAGGTACTGGGCATCCTCCCCAGTTGTATCTCGACCCAAAGTGTGAAGCAATAGGACACTGACGTTGAGGCGGTAGAGGTGGGATCCCTCGCTGAGTCCGAGGGAAAAACCAACCCTGGATGGTAAACAGATTAAGAAAAAGAAGAAGAACAAGTAGCACGATTTGTTCTGGGTGATTTCCGACAAAGGTATAGTGCTACGAAAATGTTGCAAACTTTGGACTGGGAAGAGGTAGGAGTAAGGAAACGAGCTGTTCGACTAAGCGTTTTGTTCCGAGCTGTCACTGGAGAGATGTCCGGCTCCATGGCTAAATACTTAGCGTGCTGGCCTTTGGTCACAGGAGTCCAGGGTTCAATTCCCGGCAGGGTCGGAAATTGTAACCATCGTTGGTTAATTTCGCTGGCACGGGAGCTGGGTGTATGTGACGTCTTCATCATCATTTCATCTTCATCACGACGCGCAAGTCGCTTACTTGTGTCAAATCAAAAGACATGCGCCTGGCGAGCCGAACATGTCCTCGGACACTGCAAACACTAAAAGCCATATACCATTTCATTTCAGTCAAATACTAAATGGTTTTTAATTGTATAATCAAGCCGTACTTCTATTTAATTGTAAAATAAGTGTAATATTGTTCATTTGTTAAAAGTTGTATTGTATAGTATTGAATCAAAATATAAAAAACTATTAAGTTGGTAAATTTTCAAGCTTCACCTCTCTATCGAAATTCGCTCAGGGAGTATAAAAAACTTACATAATGTTGCCTATAATTTTCAATTTTGTTGTACAGTATTGTCCCCGACTAGGTCTGCCGGTGAACAAGAGACACCCCAGGGGTGCTCAGTTCAACGGACCGCTGACTTAAAAAAATATGAAAGTGGCAGGATTGACATAAGATTCGGAAAATAAGAATGTTTTAAATATAGAGAACATATCACACTTTTATTCAATGAAAATAAAATATTAGCCATCCTGACATTTATATGATAATAAAAATGATCGCTACTTTACGTTAATTACTATTTCTCTTGATGTGACAAAAAAATACAAACAAATGGGATGGTACACGTAACTTAATTTTCCTACCATTCTAACAGAGTGTTTGAATATAACATTGTTTTTCTTCGTTTTAAAACATTCATTTAGTAATTTAAAGTCGTGTTAAATTTTTTTTAAATGAGGTCTTGCGTAGTATTCCTCGAACAATCTGGAAAAATGCATTAATTTTAATAAAGTGTATAATAAAAATATCCAAGATTAATTAATTAACAAAATAAGAAATTCTGTTCATCAAAAATTTTGTTAACATTAAAAACGAAAATTTGAATTTGCCTTTGTTTTCTAAAAGTTAATTCGAGAGGTCGAGTATATCTGTTCACGTCTTCCCACTTATCTCCTCGTGAGAACTAATAACAAAAATTATCGCTTGGTCATTAAATGAACAAAAATTAGCATTATGACCCTACAGAAAAATCAATAAATAGGGAAAAATATGTCCTCAACGTGGAAATCCCGTCCACATAACGAATTAACACCATCAAAGTGTCACACATCACCGCAACACAAATGCATAGAAAATAACTGTCTTACCACTAGAAAATCTCTAAATCTACTAGTAGCTACTGAAAAATATCAAAGAAGAAAATATCTACAATATTTACACATCATCATCGGGTGTTAATCAATCTCGCCACTCTTCCATTAACTCGTTCCAACATGTTAAAAAGATAAAGTCTCCACGTGAGTACGAAATAAGACATCGAAAAGTGAGCATGCCTGGGTTCGAACTGTAACAGTATTAGAATATTCAATTGAGGATCTATTCTCCCGACCTAAGGTCTTCCAGTAAATTTACACGTACCGTAAACTTAGAATTACTGACTTTCATGAATACCATTAGGATATTATCCTGAATTATGGAGCACATTGATCAACATGGACTTGTCCTTATCATCAGAAGACATTATTATGTTAACTACACCTCGTAAAATCTCGAAGATTCCATATTTTCATTATATCATGATCAACGTCATGTATAAAAATATCACAACATTAACTTGTGAAAATTCCAATTTCACAAAGACTCATATCGTACGTACACATTCCTCATAAATCACACGTACAGTACAACATCATAACGACGACCCTAACTCATCGTAACGCATTATCAAACATGTGTAGTCATGAAAATAATAAGGACCTGTCATCGTCCCAAAACAAGTCATATCCTCATTAAATTTGTCTCGATAATTAACTAATCCATTAGTTATCACATACCATATTGCATGTACTCTAAATAAATTCATACACTCGATTTGGAATTAATATCCTGATGACCTCCTATCGTAAATATAAGGTACGAGTAAAAGTCCAATTCCCATGAAAACGTTAAAAATATTGGAAAAATATCACCTCGATAAATTCATCGGACACAGATTAACTCACTACCATAATGAAATTCGTAAATAAGAAAGGATGGTTCCGATAACACATGCATAACTTCAACTGATCCATCATCATCAAACTCGTCAACACGTGGTCATGAATCAAGCAAGTATGCAAATTAAGCTACAAGTCCTATCACACCTCTAGAAATAACTAGTGAAATGTCGTAAAAATAAATCAACTAGATATTATAGAACAAATCTAAGGAAAGATGAAGAGTAGAAATAAAGAGCTACATAGAACAGATATAAATAAGACGTAGTCGACTTAACTTATTTAGTTGTCTGCACATCTCGAAGTCCGGGTCCTCAATCACCCATTCTAAGACGAAAGTCCCTGCATTTCGCCGCTGCCGACGCTGGTCATGGGCTTAGAACTTCATGATGAAATACGTGGAGTCCATGGCACGAAGTTCCATCTTGTTCTGGCGATGATAACGTAGAGGTCCTCTTCCACGTTTACACTCGTGAGGTTGCTGAAACTTGTACCAAATGTGTTAAAAAAAATCCTGAGCACACATGTAATTTAGGATGAAAAGAACACGTACTTTAAAAATTGTATCTGCTGTTTCGACGTCTGTTTACTGCACTAACTCAAGTCGTAGATTTGCATAATTGTAGGAAGCATTGAACACAGGAATGAATCCACTATCCCTGAAGATAGTATTCCACTGAAGTTCTGCGTTGAAATCCGCTATCGAAGTATACGAAGTGACTGCAGATAGTAGACCAGGAACATGTCAGCATGTGAGAGCTTGTACTCTTATGACTTGTCTTAAATATCGTGCGTGGCACTCGTGGTCGGAAGTGAAGTCAACTCAAGTACTGAATTCTTCTGGGGTTTGATTAGATAATTTCACCATCATTTCTAGCCGACATACCGTTGAAATCAAATAAAATTTCAGTTATTAATTTTTATAGTTCACACGTGACATTATTAACACGGTTCAGGGCTGGTTCTACCATCTGCTGGTAAAGTGGCTGGCAGCTGCCCGGGAGGTAAACTACCTGGAGGTGTAAATCGGCTGGTTATTTGGCTTGCGTCCAACCACCTCCGTGCAAGGGCTAGGTAGCTACCCGGAGCTAGACACCAATATACGAAGTTGGCTAGACTGATTTTCAGCGACTTCTCGCTTTCGAGTGTGGTGCTATCTATCGTCAGATGCATGAAACTCATTTCGATTGTCTTATTTCTCTGTGCTTACGTTTGCTGATTATCACCAAAAAGCCTAATAAGGGGAGTCTTAAGAGTTATGGACAACCATTTATGTCAAGCTTTCGTGATTTTAATCTATGATCTTCAATATCAATACCTAATTGGGATTAAAATCGTCGAGATTACATTTTCTTATGCCCGTTATAACCTGTCATGTAAGGCAGCGTTTTCGAAAAGTATTCTCGTAGTAGATTGATCAAGTCGCTCGCTCCGTAATAGAAGGTACGCAGGTTTTCATCGTATTTCCAAGTTACATTTTAAAATGTATTTTCGTTCCCTGCCGTTGTTCTTAACTCTCTTTTACGCGCTCCCATATACGTAGGCCTACACACACACACACACACACACACACACACACACACACACACACACACACACACACACACACACACACACACACACACATCTTCTTTACGGACTGATTGCCTTTGAGCATTCTATCTGCAGGCTTCTGTGAATTGATTAAGTATCTCCACGATGGTCTATTTGCAACTAGTTCTGTTTAATTCCACATGCTTCCATTTATTGATAAAGCATTTCATTCTAATGTTTAACTTTATGAAGATAAAGTTGGAAGGTACTGTAAATGTAAAGAACTAATCGGGATAAATATCCATTCATAGGAAGAGGAATTGGGGAATGGAATAGTTTCCAATTTCTTCGAAATAATTTACAAGAAGACTATGTAAACAACTAATAGGGAATCTGCTACCTGGGCGACAGTAGTATGTGCTAGTAATCATAACACCACTTTCTATAAGTACCGTAGCATACATATAAAGCAATTTCTTAGTAGACATAATATTGTGATTAAATATTTCATTGAAATATGTTATTAACAAACGAACGTATGAAAAGAGGCATACGGATTAACACAACGCTAATATTGGAAATAAAAAAGATTCGTCATAATGAAGACTCGAACCTTCATTACAAAGTAAGCGTGTTAGCCATTACGCTACGAGAACACTTACACAGTTGGGATACATACACTAAGTTAAACATCGTGTCTGAAAACTGAAAAAGTAGAAAATTAAAGCCCATTTGAAATTATTTCCAAATAGATTTTGATTTTATATCCTTTTAAAGTTTCTTTACGAAAGCTTGACTTATAAAATGTGTTTTCCCTACTAAGCTACCGTTGCGAGAGGCTGGTGTGACCGTTGCAGCACAAGGGAAGCATTAATGTTCAAGATCCTGCAATACAATATCGGCCACTGTTACAGTATCATGCTTTTTCAGTATACTAAGCTTATTTAAGTTGTATGTCACCAGAAATACAGCTAATAATGTTCAACTCTCAAAACTTGCCCGGCAGGTAAAGTCTTATCGGGCCCTCGAAGTGGCCGATAAATTATGCGCCGGGTAACTACGATTTATGCTGCCGATAGCGCTACCTGGGAGTGGTCGAACGGAAACATCCTTTTACGCGGAGGGCAAATTACGCGCTACTTTACCAGTAGGTGGTAGAACCGGCCCTCAGTCAAATATGATTCATGTGTACCTTTCTTAATTATGCATATCACGCCACCAAAGATATTATAATATTTCATTTATTACAAATCGATGTAATTGCAGATGAGCACATTCTGGTTATTTTTATCTCTCGTTCGCTTTTATTTTTATTATTTTTTGTCAGTCAGCCAGCTACCCCTTTCAAGTCAGAAACTGGTTCTCTATCATCTGGCCAAGGCCACACGCGCCGTTGCCGACAAAGCGAACCCCAGTAGCACACTGGCCCATATTCAGCCAGCCGAGACCTGTGTACGATCACATCATGTACCCGACCCCGCCCCTTGCCCGCTATATCCCACAAACCCGGAAATTTTAGTTGTTAGCAAATTTTTTGCCCCCCCCCCCCTCACTTTTAATTCCCAATCACCGCTACTGGGGTGGAATTATTTTGAAAAAGTTTTTAAAAGTAGGAAAGATGAAAAATGAAGTTAAAACTCGAATTCAAAAGGATAAATTAAGGCAAATATTTATAGGAAAATATTACCTTAAATCATTAAAATTAGATCAGCTGATAAGGAATTTGCCCACTGGGGTGTTGCCCTAAATACAGATCAAGGTGATTGATTTGATTGATTGCTTGCTTGATTGATGGATTGATTGATTGATCCTTGTAACTACCAGTGAGAGGCGAACCTGATATGGTTCCATACAAAGGTAGGTGGTAAATGAAATGGCGTATGGCTTTTAGTGCCGGGAGTGTCCGATGATAAGTTCGGCTCACCACGTGCAGGTCTTTTTATTTGACCTCCGAGTCGTGATGAGGATGAAATGATGATGAAGACGACACATATTTCCAGCCCCAGTATCAGCGTAAATAAACAATGATGGTTAAAATTCTCGACCCTACCGGGAACCGAACCCGGAACCCCTGTGACCAATGGCGAGCACGCTAATCATTTAGCCATGGAGCCGGACAAGGTAGGTGTTGTGAGTGTTAAAATGGATATTCTGTGTGACAGTTACGGGCATGATAGATGTGACAGGTATAGTATCCACAATTTTCTTTTGTGACGTTAGTAATTTTTAAACTGGTCTCTTCTACATATATCCGTGATATTAAAAGAAGCGTTTTGACAGATAGGGCTGGAGGGAGGAGCATTGCACGGTGCTGCCACATTCCTGCATTCCTTTCTCCGTCCCCTAGCTTCCGGCTCATTTGTTCGTTCGTTCAGACTGCTGTGTTCTGTTGCACATACCTCAGAAATGAGAAGTTTGGCAACTCCAGGCAACACGAGCCGGCCAGCAGGCTTATCTCCAAGGCAACCACAGTGGGGCCGCCTACGTTTCCATGGCAGCCATTACAGCTACTCCCTTCTTCCCAACCAGGCAGGCAGTAAATGGACCTCCATCTAAGAACTGTTAGAACCCACCTTTCAGGGTATTTTAAAAGCTTTTGCGGGTTGACTGGGCAGTATGCTATTGCCCCCCTTTACTTTAATCGAAGAAAGCCATATAGCCAGCAATTTCCTCCTGATTTTATCGTTAAGAATATAATAAACAGTAGAATAATTCGCTTCTTATTGACAGAGGTTTCGGTGTACCATTGGACCTAATGAGAAAATGCGTCTGTCATGAACTGATGTAGGAAAGTATGACTGGATAATTACTAACAAAAATAAGTCATATTTACTATTAAAAAATACTTACGCAATTTTTACCGTTATAAAATCATGCTTGTAAGTCATTCGAGGTACCGTTCACTTTCTCTATCATGAGCCTATCAATGACATGATAAACACCATATCACCTACGAATTTGACCATTTACCTTTTGTTACTATCACTCCATTGCCTCCACTGTTCTTACCACCATCGTAAATTACTTCGAAGTCATCATTACCTTTGAAATTCAATTGCTAATTGTAATAACTGTTAATGTAAATTACATTAGCCGTATTACACAGACTATTGAAAAGTAACCCAGTCAGTATGGTGAATGAAACTAAAAGGAATGCATGTTAGGGTCGTCTAGCTTGTTTAGTGGAATGTTTGCTCTCAAGAAGGTCAATATTGTGCATTTCATAGATTATTCTTCATGCTTTTGCACTTCAAAGCTATCGTCGATTGATAATTTTTATTTTCCCGGGTCTCTTTACCTTTCTTCTTATTTTTTTTCTCATATTTGTCACACGGATCATTTCTTTCCTACGAAGCTCACATATTACTTGTATTGCATACATGATAATAACTTTCGCATTTTGATCAAAAAATTACAACTAACCTTAAGTTATTTTAAAGTACGAACGTGCACCGTATGATCTCCACATGCTTAAGTGATCTATATCTAATGTGAATTAAATTCAAATCCTACTTCGGAAATAAGAACAGAGGACACGATGCAAATAAAATACACGTACCACAACACGACACGCATCTTCGTCAAATTGTTGGTAGAAGCGTCACTTCCCAAGGTAGTTTAATTAAAACTAATTTCTTGCGAAGTTGGAATAATTTTGCTACATGTCTTTTGAACGACTTTATTTGTTTTTACCACAATACACCTTGTTTATAGTGTTTAATTTCGTGATTATAGGATTGTTTTGTTAAAACCATTATATGTAGCGGTTTCTTGAGAATAAATACAAATAATTGAGTTTATGACAGTTCTTATGAGATTCTTCTTCTTATAGAGAATTAGCTGTTGTGCCCGCCGTTGATTAGTTAGTCTCTGCGCAGCTACAGAAAACGCATCTTTATCATTTTTCAGCAATATTGCCATTTTATATAGGAAGCTTCCCAGATAATTCAACTGAGTACACCAAGTGACCCCCCGGATTAATTGATCCCCCTCCATCAAATATCAACAACCACTTCTGAGGGTTGATGATCGGGTGGAGGTTAACGGCATCTCCATACCCTTGGGGTGAAAGTTCCTTAGGGGGATCACTGTAAGTACCTAGGGGTTAATGTAAGGAAATATATTCATTGCGGTAATCACACAAAATACGATTGTGCACATGGTTATGAGGGTATTTAGGGGTTGTAGTAAGGATGTGAAGGAGACTGCGTATACGTTTCTGGTAGGACCTCAACTAGAGCATGGTTCCAGTGTAGGGGACCTTCGCCAGAATTACTTGATTCTAGAACTGCAAAAAAATGTACAGGAAAGGAGCTCGATTTGTTCTGGGTAATTTCAGACAAAAATAGCGTTACGAAAATGTTGTAAAGTTTGGGGTGGGAAACTTGGGAGAAATGAGGCCTAATAAAGAATGAGAATATACTCTTTATTTATTTCTCAAAATTACAATCCTTTTCTTAATCATCGTTATCCTGTCGATTAGATTAGCAGTTTGCATTTTTCTACCATTAACAGCGCTAATGTTAGTCAGTGCATTGTTTCACTTAAGCACCAGCATTTTCCTGGTGTGAAAATGGGAAACCCCGGGTAACCATAATCAGTGCTGCCGAAAGTGGGGTTCAAACTCACTTCCTCCCAATTGCAAGGTGACAGCTACGTGACCCAAACCACACAGCCATTCGCTCGGTTATGCATTTATTACTTCAAGATCTCTCTCCGTTACTGCACCGTGTCAGGTTATCCCCCGTCAAATGATTAAAGTCACTGGCATCACCACCATTTGATTGTTGGGGAAAAGGAAATAAAAAGCTTCCCCTCCCCCTTACCTTCCCCACTCTTTTGCTTTCTTCATTATAAACGGATGGATTTATTTTGCTTTACTACCCCTCATCCTTACCTCAGTATATCAGGTTATCCACTGTCACATAGTTTAGATCACTGGCGTCATCCCTAGAGATTATTCAATGGGGGAGAAAGATCTTCCTTTCCTTTCCCACTCTGCTCATTATAAAATGAATTTATTTTTCTTCAGGACCATTGCTCCTTACTGCACCATGTCAGGTTCTCCATCATTAGATACTGTAGGACTTTTATCCACATTATACATCCCCCTGTGGGTAAGGGCGGTAGAATAACACCCAAGGTATCCCCTGACTGTCGTAAGAGGCTTTCTTTGGCCGATATCTTCATCTTTGGAAGTGTCCGATCCCTTCGATATTTTATCTCTGAGTAGTGTTATATAGAGGATGTTTGCCGACTTGCCTTCCTCTTAAAACAATAATCACCACCACCACATCGTATAAAATCAATCCCCGAGCTCGATAGCTGCAGTCACTTAAGTGCGGCCAGTATCCAGTATTCGGGAGATAGTGGGTTCGAACCCCTTCGTCGGCAGCCCTGAAGATGGTTTTCCGTGGTTTCCCATTTTCACACCAGGCAATGCTGGGGCTGTGCCTTAATTAAGGCCACGGCCGCTTCCTTCCCACTCCTAATCGTTTCCCGTCCCATCGTCGCCATATCTGTGTCGGTGCGACGTAAAGCAAGTTGTATAAAAATAAAATAAAATCAGTCATCGGGCTGGATACACTAATCCATACCAACATGCATTATGATATTGTACCCATTACAAGAGTTACGTTCGGCACAAGAAATAATTATAAAGAGTAATTTAAAATTCAACAATCACAACAGTATTGCAATTACTTAGCGTATTAAATTTTATATTTTTACAGTAATTGAAAAATTAACGATAATTTTTTCCAATTATTCATCAGTTATACGGTTTAATATGTGAATAAAACATATCATACGAATGTCTCTTATTATATGAAAATTTCCATTTAAATGATTGCAAATGAGGTCGTGCAGTATTATTCCATGTTTAATATTAGAGATCTTTAAAAGAAGTTCCGTTTAAAACCGCGTTGTTTTTAAACGTTGCTGGGTAAAAAATATAAAAAACAAAATAACAGTGAAAAAATAATTATGGCAGAGAAACACATTGTAATGTAAAGTGTGATTTCGAGATGCATTTGAGCATGGCTGTACACACACTATTACACAAGGGGTGGGGACGCAAAAATCGCATATAACGAGATTCGTGATTGTGTGCTAGCCAGTGCGGCGCATCACATCGTAGGCGCCCCTGGCGTTCAGTCACACGTCCAACACACGACAAAGGGCCCCCACTCCAAAATGGTTAGCATAAATTAATTTGCCAGTCTTTTGTCCGACGGTTTTTCAATAGCACGGGATATAATAGGCAAAACCCATATGTATATTCATACGCAGAGGGCTCTTCAAAACACACATCAGTCGTCCGTCTTCTTTTTGGTTTATTATCATCATTCTCGGATATGGGGTGACGCTTACACACAGGAACTTAATAGATTTTTGTCCTTTATTTAATATATCACCTTGGAAATTGGACGAGTGATCATGCGGAGGCGATTCTGCCAGTCTGAAGCTCAGTTGCTTCAAAGGGAAATGCTTAGGTTGGAGTAGATAGACTATACAGCAGTGTGAGGCGCGTTTTGCAACGATTCAATTTCAGCACATGCAAATATAATGAGGGAACTTACGAAGACCAACAGCATCAACAGTTCCAACAGGAAGCAGACTTCTTCTAGCATGGCCGGACAAGATAATTAAGAGGAAGAACTAATCATAATTAACTACAGAATATCCCCAAAATATATACGTAATATCTTCTTTTCAATGACATTTGACAGAAATAGAATGTGCATCTTAAAGCACTACAGGAATTTAGAATGTCATTCAAAGTAAACGTAATTTGCAATCTTTGGTCCGGCCATTTTTCAGTTGCACAGGTTGCAGCTCGAAATTCCGCTATGTGACAATATTGAGGGGAGAAATACTGACCCGCAGCACATGTGTTACTTGGAACGAAAATTCATAACTTAGATGACAGAATCTTTCTGGTCAGAATTCTAAGCCGAAATATTAACGTATAAGATTTTTCTAGGCAGTGATATAATAGGGAAAACCCATATCGTCGTTGAAGAAACAATATCTATGATGTCACAAAGTTCTACCTATCCGTTATTTTCCTTAAGAATGGTCGCAATTCCCAGCCTCATACGGATGTGCAGTTCATCAGAACAATTATTGTTGTGTACTTTTTGCTATGCATGTGTGTAAAGCAAAATGAGCCTTACCGTAAGAATGTATGTTTCGGTGACGTATTTCTACACTCCACCGAGATCGGTAGCTGCAGTCGCTTAAGTGTGGCTAGTATCCAATATTCGGGAGATAGTGGGTTCAAACCCCACTGTCGGCAGCCCTGAAGAAGGTTTTCCGCGGTTTCCCATTTTCACGCTAAGCAAATTCTGGGGATGTACCTCAATAAATGCCACAGACGCTTCCTTCCCACTTCTAGCCCTTTTCTGTCCCATCGTCGCCGTAAGACCTATCTGTGTCGGTGCGACGTAAAGCAGCTTGCAAAAATTTATGCACCCCTACAGTACTGTATACGGTATTTAAGGTTCATTTTCCTTTACACCCTCGCGTAGGAAATTGAGCAAAACGGAGATTGTTCTGGATAACGAAGCGCATTGTGAGATATCAGTATTGTTTTTACGCCGACAATATGTCCCCCTGTGGGTGGGGTTGGTAGAATAACACCCACGGTATTCCCTGCCTGTCGTAAGAAGCGACTAATAGAGGCCTCAGGGCAACTTTAGAACCTAGGTTGGCGACTACGGAGCCCTTAGCTGAGTCCTGGCATTGCTTCCACTTACTTATGCCAGGCTCCTCACTTTCATCTATCCTATTCGATCTCCGTTAGTCTACTCTTGTTATTTTCCGACCTCGACGGTATTAGGTATGGAGGCCAAGGTTTCTTTCATTTTCAAGCCTTTCGTGGTACTTGTTTTTCTTTGGCTGATATCTTCATTTTTCGAATTGTCGGATTCGTTCCATTTTTGATATCTGGTTAGTGTTATATAGATGATGGTTGCCTACTTGTACTTCCTCTTAAAACAATAATAACCACCACCACCACAACAATATGTCGTTGCTGCGGTGCCAAAACCTGGAATGTGACGCTGTTCCTCATATGAGTGGGTAAATACTGTACGTCACGCAAACATACATTCGCACAGTACGGTACAAGAAGGCTAATTTTCCTTTACACTCGCGCATTGGAAAATGAACTCAATGAAAAGTGTTCTGATGGGCTGCATACTAATGTGTGGCTAGGAGGCGTGACAAGTCTTAAGGGAAATAACGGATAGGAAGGTTGTTGTTACATTCGCGGTTTTGGCACCACAGCGACGCTGTATATTCGTACGCAGAGGGGTTTTCGAAATACACATCAGTCGTGAGGGATTCTTTTCTTTTCGTTTATCACCATTTCTGATATGAGCTGAAAATTGCACACAGGAACTTAATAGGTTTTGTCCTTAATTTTTTTTTATACTTGCAGAATATACCGAGGTTGACGAGGTAATAGCTGATATCGTAATTGACTTCTCTTTCTATCCTTCGTTGAAGAGTAAATTTTATTTATTTATTTATTTAATTTATTTATCTTATATCTTTTAGTGTAGGGCGTGTCCTAGGAGATGTTCGGCTCGCTTGGTGCAGATCTTTCTATTTGACTCCCAAAGGTGACCTGCACGTCTGGGTGTAAGTTAATGATTATGATAACGAGGTAAGTGGAAGGGCGGAAACCTGTGTCAGCACATAACCTACTCCAGTTGAAAAACATCGAGAGGTCTGATAACCTTCTCACACTCTGATGTCCACTTGAATTACATTGTAGGACCAACCAAGAACCGGCCAAATACCCAGCTGAACGGCATTCTGCCGGTGGATGCCCTGGAACGCGTGCCTTAACATTTAAAAGTTGAATTTCCCGGAGAAGCGTTAGAGTTTCATAGACAATGCTCATAGCTTTCCGTGGAGAAAATTAAATTTCAAGTAGTCGTTATAATAGGACTAATTATTTCCACATTATGTGGTTCTTAGACAGTAAAACATGCGCAACTTCAGTAAATGCCTGTAGGACTACATTAATATTTGCTATTTAAAAACGGTTAATTTGAAAAAAAATCAATGGGCGTATATTTGAACGGAATATCTAAGTTACATCTATAACTAATAATAATAATAATAATAATAATAATAATAATAATAATAATAATAATAATAATAATAATAATAATAATAATAATAATAATAATAATAATAATAATAATAATAATAATAATAATAATAATAATTGTTCCACCGAGCTCGATAGCTGCAGTCGCTTAAGTGCGGCCAGTATCCAGTATTCGGGAGATAGTAGGTTCGAACCCCACTATCGGCAGCCCTGAAAATGGTTTTCCGTGGTTTCCCATTTTCACACCAGGCGGATGCTGGGGCTGTGCCTTAATTAAGGCCACGGCCGCTTCCTTCCCACTCCTAGCCCTTCCTTATCCCATCGTCACCATAAGACCTATCTGTGTCGGTGCGACGTAAAGCAACTAGCAAAAAAAATAATTGTTCCGGGGTATTTGTGGATCGCAGAGGTGAAAGAAGGGTCTAACTACAATATCAAGACTAGAATTTAAAACTTAAAGTGAAGGTTATATTTTTAGACACCAAAATTGACAATTTTTACAAGTAGCAACCGTTAAATAAGATTGGTAAAAAATCCAAGATTCAGAATCTTAACACCTTGGACTTTAAGCCCCCAGCTTTACATTTCCTGAGTTACACATCAAGTTTACAAAAATCACAAACTTACTCAAGGGCAGAAATCCCACTAATTCATGGAGCACTCGCTCCCAAAATTACAACACCTAGCCTTCTAGAGGCATTCCGAAATCTTACTTTGAAAAAGAGCTAACAGGCTCTCAGTTTCTTCTAGCCTATTCAAGGCAATATCAGAAAATTACAATTACTCGCCATCAAGGCACAACTTACAAAATTGAAACAGGGGTACCTTTTACCCAACCTATTGGGCCTTTGCGGAAAAGAACAGGCTAAGTAAATGGCCCGAAACACAAATTGAATGGAGGCGTGTACTTGCACTCCCAGATATGAACTCTTAAAACCTAAAGGGCACTAGGCCAATGAAACAGGGGCTATTCCCAAACTACTCAGGTGACTCGTATAGAAATAACTTTAATACATGACAGAAACGAAAGATTACCAAAACGTGGCACCTCAAACCAAGATGAAGGGGAGCTTGAGAGGGTACATCACTCTCTATCCCCGATTTACACTTGAAGATTTTATGAAGTTATTACATTAGCCGGCAGAAAGTTACATTTTTAGAAAAGAAGGTTACATGGTTAATGATTTCGGACCTTTCCATCGGGTTAAACTGCGGAGCTAGCAAGAAATAAAGATGTTATGTGGCCATTACCTTATAGAAGTTCTAGCAGCTGACGAAGAGGCACCCCGCCTCCTGCTTGACACACACACTCAGTAAGATGACGATCAATTGGCCAAGAGACGTGAAAAAGCGCAGTTTATAAACCCTCGGGGAAAGTTTGAGACCATTCAAGACTGAACTAGCCACCCCGTCTCATTTTATTGGGTAATTTAAAAGTTACACTCAAAATCGAAGAAGAAGACTGTGATTGGTAGAAAATTAACTACAGAAATTAGGGATTGGCTGGATTCAAAACTGGCAGAAAGAAACAATAAATATTGCCAACCCAAAAATAAATGAACATCAGTTAATAAAAAACTTATGAATACAAAACTTCTTTAAATCAAACGTTCTTTCACTTCACACCAGGGTGCACGATCATATTTAGCAGTGACATCTATGCAAGAATGCCCAAACTTCGTGATGAATGACAAACAAAACAAGTAGAAATACAGTCAGTTCAGGAAAGTTCACAGTAACAAAATTGTATCATTTTGTAGAGGTGACATCTTCTGAGTAAATTTATAAGTTGGTCTAGTTTCAATTTCACTGTTTCACCAGTAGAGGAGTTCTTTTAGGCGCTAGATGTAAATGCGCGGCGTTGTGGTGTACCTCCCGGTACAATAATAATAATAATAATAATAATAATAATAATAATAATAATAATAATAATAATAATAATAATAATAATAATAATAATTGTACAGGGAGGTACACCCCTACGCCGCGCATTCAAATTCTGCGCCTAAATGAACTCCTCTATTGGTAAAACAGTGAAACTGAAACTACACCAACTTAGAAATTTACTCAGAAGATGTCACCACAGAAATATGATGTAATTTTGTTGTTGTGAAGTTTCCTGAACTGAATGAATTTCTACCAGTTTTGTTTTCTATTCATCAAGAAGTTTGGACATTCTTCCATAGATGACACTACCAAAAACCTATGATCATGCACCCTGATGCGAGGTGTAAGAAGTTATAATTTAAAGAAGTTTTGTATTTCTAGGTTTTTGTAACTGAATGATGTTCATTTATTTTTGGGTTGGCAATATTTCCTTTTGATTTCCGCCAGTTTTGAATCTAGCCAATCCCTAATTTCTGTAATTAATTTTCCACCTATCACAGGCTTCTTGTTCGATTTTGAGTGTTACTTTTGAATTTCACCAATAAAATTAAGAGGGTGTGTCCTGATTCATCTTGAATGTTCTCGAACCTTCCCTGAGGGTTTATAAACTGTGGATTTTTACGTTTCTTGGCCAACTGATTGTCATCTTTTTGAGTGTATGTGTCTTAAGCAGGAGGCGGGCGGCCTCTTCGTCGACAGCTAGAACATCTACAAGATAACGGCCACATAAATTTATTCTTTCTTGCTATCTCCGCAGTTTAACCCGAGGAAATGGTCCGAATCTTTAATCATGTAACCAACTTTTTTAAAGTGTAAATCTTCTTTCGACTAATGTAAAATTTCATAAAATCTTCACCTGTAAATCGGAGATAGAGAGTGATGTACCCTCTCGAGCTACCCTTCATCTTGGTTTGAGGTGACTACGTTTTGTAACGGTTTTTCCTTTTACAATGTGTTAAAATTTCTATACGAGTCACCTCAGTAGTTTGGGAATAGCTCCTGTTCCATCGGCCTAGTGCCCTTTAGGTTTTTAAGTGTTCATATCTAGGAGTGCAAGTATACGCCTCCATTCATTTTGTGTTCGGGCCATTAATTTAACCTGTTATTCTTAACCCACGAAGGCCCAGTAGGTTGGGTATTAAATACCCTTGTATATTTTTTAAAAAACTTGTAAGTGGTGCCTTGAAAAGCCAGAGATTGTAAGCTGATGTTGCCTTGAGTAGGCTTGAGAAATTAAGAGCCTATTAGCTCTTTTCCAAAAAGTTGTAAGAGTAATGAATGACTCTTGAAGGCTAGATGTTGAAATTTTGAGAGCAAGTGCTCTTTGAATTAGGGATTTTCCGCCCTTGATTAAAGTTGTTCTTTCTTGAATGGTAAATTTGAGCTGAGAGCTCAGGAATTGTAAGACGTGTGGCTTGAAGCCCAGAACCTGAAAAATCACTAAATTTTTTATTTTCCTTGTCTTGCTTCTAGATTGTCATTGTTTCATTGTTATGAAAAATTGTTAAGTTTGAAGTTCTGAAAGAAATATAACCTTTGTAAAAATTTTAATCAATTCTTGATATCGTAGATAGACCCATTCACCCCGGCACCTTCTTTAACCTCTTTCTGCTCCACGGGTAACCCCGGAATAATAATAATAATAATAATAATAATAATAATAATAATAATACTTTTATTTGTTTTGCTTCCCACTGACTACTTTTACTGTTTTTAAAGACATTTAGGTGATTTTGTCCCACAATAGTTCTTTTACGTGACGCGAAATCACCAGTCATAAATGATCTGCATTTAGAGCCATGTCCCAGGTGGCAGATTCCCTATCAGTTGTTTACCTAGCCTTTTTTTAAACGTTTTTGAAGAACGTGGACATTTTTCGGACATTCCTCTTGATAAATAATTCCAGTCTCTCATTTCTCGTCCTATAAATTAATATTTGCCCAATTTGTATCCTTGAATTCCAAATTTATCTCCATATGTTTATATTTCCTTCCTTTAAAAGCTCCATTAAATCGTATTCGCCTACTAATGTCAGTCGACGCCATCACTCCACTGACAGCTCTGAACATACCTCTTGGTCCAGCAGCTCGTTTCCTTTTTCCCAAGTCTTCCTAGCCCTAGTATGCAACATTTTCGTATCACTACACTTTTGTCTGGGATCACCAAGAACAAGAACAATGAACGGGGCTGACGTATCTGAGTACATTCAAATATCACCAGAGTGAACCAGGATCGAACCTGCCAACTTGGGGTCCGAAAGGCAGAGCCTTAACCATCTGAGCCACTCAGCCGGGCAACGAATTTCAGCTCAATTGGACCAGTAGGTTAGACTTGATTGGACGAGAAATAAAGAGGCCCCGTCTCAGATTATTGTGCGAATTTTAAAAATAATTAGCGACAAGTTGGCTGTAAGGTTAGCGGCGCGCAGCTGTGAGCTTGCATCCGGAAGATAGGGGGTTCGATTCCCACTATCGGCAGCTCTGAAGTTAGTTTTCCGTGGTTTGCTATTTTTACACCAGGCAAATGCTGCAGCAGTATTTTGATTAACGCTACGGCCGCTTCCTTCCCACTCCTAGGCCTTTCCTATCCCATCGTCGCTATAAGACCTCTCTGTGTTGGTGCGACGTAAAGCAGATTGTAAAGAAATTAAAAAATCTGAAATGAAATATATTTTCAGGTCAATATCTTGAAACAAAACAACAGAATCCACCCATCATTGAGTCGACTTCTCTTTTATTAAACAATTAAAAGTTGAATGTATCCACTGTCACCTTGATTTCCCTCTATTAATGTCACACCTAAACCCCTAGCCCATTATTATCCTGGGTAACCTCTCCTCCTCCATTCTTCTAACACGACCTAAATGCTGAAGCTTTTTGACACCTAAGTCTTCATCCATCTAGTTTATTTCTAAATTAGCCTTTATCTCCTCATTTCCAGTACTCTTCTGCCATCTTTCCTACATGTTTGTACCAGCAATCATCCTGGATACTTTCAAATTTGTTACTTGTAACTTATGAATAAAATATCCTGAGTTCACCCAGTTGACTCTCTTTACAGGAAAGTCTGTATGAAAACAAAATGTCACTATTGACCGATGTAGAGATAATTTCGTCTGATAATCTGGACACCACTCATTTGCGGTAGGAAACTGAGTGAATTTGGAAAGTAATGACACCATGCACATCCCTGTACGATTTCATATAACCCCAATTAAAAGCGTTAAAAAACGCTCCATAAAAAGGTTACAGATTTGATGTAAATATGTCTTAGAGCATTTGTGTAACGGAACAGTGTCACGTAACAAAATAGTAGGCCACTATACCTAATACCAGTCATGTTTTAGATTGGTACATTTGTTTACAATGGTGGGCACCCTTGCCTACAGCCAAACACAATCAGGTAGGGGAGTTTTGAACAAAATTGCATGTTCCCTTGCCTCCTGCAAATCAAAACGAGAAGGGAGTTGGGGCCGATGACCTTCGATGTTAGGACCCTTAAAACAACAAGCATCATCAGCATAGGATTTGTAGAAGGACCCCATTCCTCAAAGTCGATGTGGGGAGTACTGATTACAGTACCAGACACACCCTTTCTCGATCGCTATAAATCGACATAAGTGAATATGAATAGATCGACATAAGAAAGTATATGCATGTTTATAAAACTGCAGACGTTCAGTTATAGATTAACTGCTGCTAAACGGTACGTCATATAGACAAACGAATTGTACCATAAGACGTCGTATTTAGCGGTCTAAATGGCTGGTCCTATGATATTTTCTTGTATCTCATATATTCATGCGTGAGATTGAGTTAGAAACATTGAATATGGTGAAATTTGTGGTAAGATTCTCTCACAGTGCATTATATTTCGGATAATTATGTGACACCTACAAACATAGCATTTGGCTCCCATGGCTACTGGGTGGGCCAATGTTCGTGTAGAATTTGATGATTCTATCTTTCCTGTAAGTGATTCAAAGTATGAATTATGTGTGTAAAATGTGCAAAACTTACCTAAAATCGATAAATAGAGACAAATCTAACGTGTAAGGGATAGAGATACGCCAAAAAGTAATAGGGCCAAAGTTGCAGATCACTGCAAATTGAACCGAGATTGCGCCATCCGTTTTGTGATAGGACTTACCGTTTAGTCACAAAATATCTCGAAGAAATGTCTGCACTGTTATTAAAATTGTTTTCATATTTCGATAATCTTCGGGGATAAAAAGTGGAAAACTTAAAGATCTTGGAAGTTTCCCGTCGGTTACAGGCTAGAACGTGTATTTTTCAAAATTTCAATTTTCTAGCTCGTCTGGCAGATTGTGCCGCGATCTTGATTTTGGGGGAGGGTGATAAAAATTAGGACTTTCAGAAAACTAAAGCTACAAATATGCAGATGGTCATTATTACCTCTTAAACGGATAGCTGTACGATATTTCGCAAAAATAGTCAATGTACAGACACACGTTGGACTTAGCCTGCAAAACCGATCGTCCATGTTATCTCTCTTATTAATCCTCCTGTCGAAAAAAATGCACATGAGGAAAAGGTTTTGGAAATGGATTTACATCGAGGTTGGTCTTGTATATATTGTGGGAGAGTAAAGTCACTGTTTTGGTTCCCTATAAAATCCCTATCCATTCTGGGAATTTGGAATAGTAATGACCTTAAAACCTACCTTTCGACAGGTGGATGCTAAATATAAAGTTTGGTTTAAATTTCTTCAGTAGTTTTCAAGTTATAAGAAATACGCTTTACACGCGCCCGCTTTTGAGTTAACTCCGTTGGGACTTGTGCTAAAAACCGTTCGTTAATGATATCTCCTTTATTAATCCTCCTATCGAAGTGCTGCGCATTAGCAAAGTTTTAGAAATTGATTTCCATTCAGGATGGTAGATTTCCATTAATTTTGGATGTGCATATTTTGTAGGAGTGCAAAATCATGGTTTCAATTGCTGAAAAACCCCTCAGTAAATTTAGGTATTCAGATATAATATTGGCCATAAACCTACCCAAGGACAGGTGGATTCTAAATATCAAGTTTGGTAGAAATATATCCAGTAGTTTTCAGGTTATAAGAACTCAGACAAACAAACAGACAGCAAACAGACAAACAGACACCAAAGCTAAAAAAATATGCAGATGGTCATTATTACACATGAAACGGATAACTGTACGGAAATTTCGCCAAAATAGTCAATGTACAGAGACACGATCGATACGATTTTATTTATATAGACTGTATCATTTCAGCGTTGCTTTGATCGTCCTCTGGGGCCCTCTGCCTCGACGTCAACGGAGAACGATGTTGGCAATTTTACCAGGCCTAGACTTTTGAGTAGCTTCCGAGCTTTTACGCTCTTCAAGTGGGCCTGTCAGATTTTTGAGGTCAATTAGGAAAGGTTATTTACCAAGGAATACTTTGGTGTGGGAAACCTCTGCACAAGCTGGCATAGTTTCACAACACTCGGCATATCAATGAACATACGTCATTGCTACGCTCACGCAACCTGGATACCTGGTGCGAGAGTAAACGGTTAGGCCCTACGCGTTTTTTTTTTCGCAAGTGGTTTCGCAAATAATAGGTTTTCGGTCCTGTATTTTGAAAGAAACCATAGCCATGTGACGGCTCATTCTGAGAATGTTTGTGTAAATTTTCCTGCAATTTCGCCCAGCGGTTTAGACGTGATTTCGTTACATAAGGCAGACAAGCACAATTTATGTATAGATATCACCTTGAAAATTGGATGAGTGATCATGCGAAGGCATATGCGTAGGATGTCGTGGATAGACTACACATCAGTGTGAGCGCGTTTTGCAACGATTCAGCACACACAAAGATAATGAGGGAAACGAAGACCAACTACATCAGTTGTTTCTCACATAGCCGCATAGCCAGATAAGTTATTTCAAAGGCTCAAGTAGGCCTGCTCATATTTAACTGCAAGATGTGTAAAAAGTTGTAAGTACTTCACTTTACCGTGAGAGCTGGCCGTGTGGTTAGGGCAGCGCAGCTCTGAGCTTGCATTCGGGAGATAATAGGTTCGAATCACACTGTTGGCAGCCCCGAAGGTGGTTTTCCACGGTTTCCCGTTTTCACACCCGGTAAATGCTGGGACTGTACCTTAATTAAGGCACTGGTCACTTCCATCCCACTCATAACCCTCCTATTCCATCGTCGCCATAAGACCTCTCTGAGTCGGCGGGACATAAAGTACGCTAAATAGTAAAAAAAAAAAAAAATGACCGAAACAGAACTTATATTCTGAAGCATTAAATGTAAAGAAATTCCATATGTGGATCAGAGAAAAAAAAACAATTACCTGTCAGGTATTTATTTATAATCTGGTCCACAAGCGAGTTTGTCATAAAGTAACAGTCTTCTTCTTCTTCTTCTTCTTCTTCTTCTTCTTCTTCTTCTTCTTCTTCTTCTTCTTCTTCTTCTTCTTCTTCTTCTTCTTCTTAGCGTTGTCCCGCTGGCGCTGGGTCTGCCTTGCGCGCCAATGAACGCAATTTTGGGATCTTGTGCGTCGTTGGGCCTCAGACCAACGATGTTTAAGTCTGAATTCATTGTATCCGTTCAGTGCTGCTTTGATCGTCCCCTGGGGCCTTCTCCCTCGACGTCGAAATGGAGAACGGTGTTGGCAATTTTACCAGACTCAGAAGGCAGGACATGCTAATGCCGGCGGAGGTGCTTCTCCTTTTTCCACAATTGGATCAATATCCATTTCCCTCCCGAGTTGTATCATTCCTGACGAGGTTGATACGAGAGATGCCCATCGCCCAGCGGAGCACTCTCGTTCCTCTCGTTTCCATGGCATGTAGGGGCTGCCTGGCCGAGGCAGTAAAGGCGTGCTCGGTTCGCCCGGAAGGACGTGGGTTCGAATCCCCGACAGGAAGTCGTAAAATTTAAGAAACGAGATTTTAACTTTCCACAGCCTACACCAAAAATGAGTACCAGGTTAATTCCTGGGGACAAAGATGGCCGGGCGTGGAGCTAACCACTCCACCCCATCACGTGCCGAGGTTACGAATAGTGGAAGCCTTTACCTTCCACCCCTCCAAGGGCCTTCATGGCCTGTATGGAGATTGCTTTTTTTGACATAGCATGTAGTCAGTCGGCTGGTCGGCATTCACTCCATACTAGTCGTACCACTATCCAATACTATACATCTTCGACTTGAGGTGAAGTGGCACCTCTTATCACGCGAGAGACCTACGTAGTGTAACGGTCACTGCTATTAGCTGTTGTACTCAGAGGGCTGGGTTGGTTTTCTGGTATTGCCAGAGATATGAGATTAGCAAGAGGGCTCGTATGTGGTTAAAATAGCTACCTGAAATGAGTATCAATACTTCGAGGAATAGGAAGAAATGAATTTACTTTTTATATTCATCACTCATGCTATGCGAGTTGGATCTGTAAAAAAGTGCACAGCATTGTATTAAATAGCAGACCGTACTTTGAGAGAGTGATACTCAGGAAACAGAGACCAGAGCTCTGTTATTATCTTTCCTTTTATGCTGAGCACTCCATCGTGCAGCTCCCTGCCCACTGTTTTCATGCATATATTTAAACATTCGTGTATATA
Source organism: Anabrus simplex (assembly GCF_040414725.1). Lineage (NCBI taxonomy): Eukaryota > Metazoa > Arthropoda > Insecta > Orthoptera > Tettigoniidae > Anabrus > Anabrus simplex. The sequence goes on from NC_090268.1 coordinate 387,823,889, forward strand.
TCTTTTGCAATTTTTACTCTGTGTTATCTGTTCCAGCAGTGAATGCATTGTGATGGTACTGCACCTCCCCTGTTTCCTATTCATAGCTTCCCACAGATCATTCACAGGGCAGTCGTGCTCTGCTAGTGTGCTGTTAAGTTTCCTTTCCATAGATATTCAGCGAATAACCAGGAAGATCTGGTTTTTAAAATTTGGTTGCAACTGAAAGCCAGACCCAAATAACACAGAGAGGTTCTATTAGTTCAACCCAGATGTCAATGGATTGCCTTTGAAAGGAATGGGGTAACTTCCCGTGAAATATTTTTTATAGAAATTGTAAATAAAGAAGAAATTGCGTTGTTTGTGACCGTACAAATAGGAAATAAGTGATAACTGCGAAGAATATAAAATCTTCCGGATAAATATGTATTCAAAAATATAATTAAATCCGTCATAACTGAAATTCCTTATCGAAATAAAATTATTATTTCTTATTTATTGCATAAATGACAACTGAGCCGTGACTCATATACACATTTCTACAAACTGCAGAGTGTTGGCATACAACAATCAGATCATTACATTAGGCCTTCTTACTTAATTCAGATATAATGTAGATTGTTGACAAGTTTGCTTTTAAATACCGGAAATGAGGAAGATATCCGAAATGGAAGGAAAGTGAACTGTACACATTTACATATTAGTGCCATAAATATTTGCTGCCATACATTGTTGAATTAATTAAGCTAATACGAATGTTGTTACAACCTCTAGTTTTGTAAGAGTGGGGATCTAAATTTCTTACATATGCCGTATACGACGTTGTCAGTTTATTTCCTATTGCTACTAATAAATATTTTCATTCCTCCCCTGAAGGGTGAGGCGAGCCTCCTAGAAGATGACGCAGTCTCTCAGATTAGCCCATAAGTCATTAAGGCTGAAAGGCAGAAAGTAGTAGATTATTACATTTTTTGTATGAATGTACTGTTGGTGTATGCAAATGTGATTTAACAAGGTATTTTTAATGCACATCTGTGTAAGTTGTTAAGTCTCAAACAGCTCTTTGTCATAGCATGCTCAGACATGCATCATACAAAAAACAATAACTTACCACGTATCTGACAATGGTCTTCCTATCTATTATTTTGTTTGGTCACGCCCCCCAGCCACATATCGGTATGCAGTCCATCAGAACAATTTTCGTTGTGTTCATTTTCCTATGTTTATGTGTAAAGGAATATGAACCTTAACTACATTATATTGTAGGAGTGCGTAAATACATCATGCAAACATACATTCCTACAGCACGGTAGGGTAAGGTTCAAAGATACCGAGGTATTGGCTCGAGTGGAACACATTGGTTCTAGGACTGTAAGAGAAACAAAAAACCAAGCAAGTGGCTGCATTCGGGAGATACTGGGTTCGAACCCCACTGTCGGCAGTCCTGAAGTTGGTTTTCCGTTGTTTCCCATTTTCCCTCTAATTAAGGCGACGGTCACTTTCTTCCCATTCCTAGCCTTTTCCTATCTCATTGTCGCCATAAGACCTGTCTGTGTCGGTGCGAAGTAAAGCAGAGTGTAAAAATAGAAGTAGGAAAACATTGTAATTTCAATAGAGATGCTGTGTTCCCTGAAGTTGCTTCATTTAGAGACCAACAATAGTCTCGTCAGCGCATCTTGACGACCAGTGCTATTTCGTTCGTCAGTTGTCCTGACGAAGATTGATATAGGCCAATCGAAACGTCGACGACTGTCTTACATATTTTGTATGATTTATTCCACATGGCTGAGCCCAAAAAATACACGAATGTAATTTCATACCGTGAATGCTTCAGTTATAAGATTTTACTGCCTTTAACTCGCTATTTCCAAAACGATCAGGCTATTACCCTTACTTAATACTTCTTGTTCTTGTCTTTCACATGCTGCCAGACTGCTGTACATCATTGCCTTGCAAGTTAAAATATCTCAATATAAAAGCTACAATGACGACTAGACAGATCATTGTGTTATGGTAATGGAGTAGTTCGTAGAGCCAGCGACTTAACAACGCCAAACGTCGAACAGCGGTAAATAACTCGACCTCCTCTACTAAACGCCAACGGCCTCCAGAGAGGTTGATGAGTGGGTAAAGATATAAAGAACCCAATTGCCCTTGAGGTGAGAAATCATCCCTTAAGGCGGAAAAAACACTCCATGCGGTCAACGCCATAGGATCCTGTAGGCGAAGATTCTGACGATATCCTAAGAATCAGCAATTTATCTAAGTACTATATGAAGTGTGCTTTTGTAAAAAAAAATAAAAAAATTAAAAAAATTAAAAAAATACAAAAATGGAATAAAATAGTGCTCCACTCTAATTTTCAGATGGGAAATGCAAATGACTACGCTACCCATAAACAGAAATACGTGAAAAATACCACGAGAAGAAACAATTAAAAAACTGCAGAACCCACCAAGGACCTCACTTTGCCACTGATTATAACGTGGTAGTAGGTGAATGTGGTTCCAAATATAAGAAACTGTGTAAAGGCATGAGCCACAAATGGGTTCTATCGAGACTGAAATATTATGATAGTGTGTTGTTATACAAAAAACTAAGAAGGCTGTGACAAATAATCGCAATTTGAATATTGAAGAAAGGTTGAAGACATAGACATCTAGTATTATTGGTGCACCTTGTGAAGTAGTCGGAGAAAGAGGGCATGACATAAGAAAGAGTGGATTATGGGAAATACGGTATGCAGGAGAAAATAGAACTTAGACGCAAGCTGAAATCAGATAAAACCGATGAATGACGAAGACGGTACATAACTTTAAGGAATTAGGTGTGTAGAGAAAGATGTGAAGTTAAACAACAGTATCTAGAAGACCGGAGTAAGGAACTGGACGAGATTTAATAGAGAAACTCGAATATGCCTACAAAACAATTAAATGTTTTTGTTACCGTCTAATAAAAGGCAACGGAGTTAAGAATGAAAATGAAGTGTTAATGTACGTTCAGAAAGAAATAGCTGAGAGGTGGCAACAATATTCATGAAACCGAAGAGCATCCTACAGATTTCAGAAAGTGATGTACAGGGCCGCTTCGGAAGAAAACAACCGCCAAACATGTGAGCACCACAAGACCATCAGCTTGATAGCACATGCCTACAAGATCCTAAACTCCGCCATTCTAAGAACGATTGTGGGAGGACTTCTACACTGAAAACAATATGAATAATTAACAACAAACTCTTTGTTATTTTAATCTGGCTTTTGTAATTCTCTGACATTTTTACGTTTATGTTTGCTGTCCCCGTAATGGCAACTAAAGCACAATAATGCTATTATTATTTGTTTTTATTATTGCCATCATAACTGTTAGACGGTAAGGTTATTAGCATAGTGTAATTAGTGACATGTTATAAAGGTAGGGTCTAAAAGGAGAACTTTCAACTTTTTCAATGTTTATATTTTTAGCAAGACTGTAATATATTTTGTATTATTATTATTATTATTATTATTATTATTATTATTATTATTATTATTATTATTATTATTATTATTATTAATGTAGAATTTTTATTGTGTACAAACAGTGCCAAACGATTAGACACAAGAATTATTATTTGTTTTTATCCTTCGACAAATAATTACGGGTATTCAATTATTGCCATAGCAATGTAAGGATGTTTAAGAATCAAAAATATAGTGTAAGTGGAAAGGACTTATAACAACAACAACAAAAAACATGCACTATGTAAAACTACCAAAATGTAAAACTTGGAAAATGTACTCTTTTTGGCGAAAATAAAAGTGGGAATGGTTTGTGATGTGGGTTACTGTAGTCAAGTTCTAGTTCGTGGACCACGGGCAACGGCTATGTGCTTGGTAAGTGGTCCTGAGAGTCGGGATACCAGTTGGTATGGAATGGGGGTGGATATCTCGGACATGTTCTGAGTCGTGGCCCTCCTGATTTTCCGGTGGCTGGGACTATACATTCCACCGATGGTCCCCAAACTCGTTATAGAGGAGAGATCCTCACTGGGACTACGTGTAAGTAGGGTAGCATCCTGCTTCGCAGAATTTTCACCGAACACGCTCAGAACGTTTTAAGTACGCTTTGGACCTATGGGTGTAACAGAGTCCCACTTCCGTTTGATAGGCGACGGACTTCTTGGAAAAGAACTTGGCGAACGAAATGGAATTCGATGGAGAGCTATCAATATTAATGGGGCTTATGGAAGAAAGAAGTTAGAACTGAATAAGCAGAATGCGTCTGAATGTGTTAGGAGATGACGAGGAAGCATATTACAGTGTTCGTGGCGGGTGTTAAAAGGAACGGGAAAGACAGAGTGTGATATAGGACTGTTTATCAAGAATACTATTGCACAGACACGTATATGAGCGAATGACGTGGGTAGATTTGGCAGTTGGAGGAATTAGGACGAGAATGTCTCAGTGTCTTCTCTATGTGAGAGGAGTAAATTGATCAGTTTTATGAACCACTGACTGGCATCGTAGTCAGGTTCAACAGTAAGGATAGGATAGTGCTAACAGAACTGAAGGATATGAGAAGGTGATGAATAAATGTGTGGAAGATATGGAAGCTAATAGGAACGATAAGCGCTTGCTGGATTTCTTTGCCAGAATGCAATTAGTAGTATAATATAATTTCGTGTGGCTATTTCTAGCCGAGTGCAGCCTTTGTAAGGCAGACCCTCCGATGAGGGTGGGCGGCATCTGCTATTTGTAGGTAACTGCGTGTGATTGTGGTGGAGGATAGTGTTGTGTGTGGCGTGTGAGTTGCAGGGATGTTTGGGACAGCAAAAACACCCAGCCCCCGGGCCACTGGAATTAACCAATTAAGGTTAAAATCCCCGACCCGGCCGGGAATCGAACCCGGGACCCTCTGAACCGAAGGCCAGTACGCTGACCATTCAGCTAACGGGTCGGACGGAATTAGCAGTTAAGAATACATTCATCAAGCATATGGTTATTCACCGCTATTTATGGGAGAGTAGGCGCACCACATCCATAATAAACTATATTATAACAGACATTAAATTCAAGAAATCTGTTAGCAATATGCGAATATTCAAAGGAGTATTTGGTGATAGAGACCACAGTCTGATCTGTATTGAACTAAGAATCTCTAGGCCTAGAATAGAGAAAGTGAAATATGTCTGCAGACGGATAGGGTAAAATATCTCCATGACGAGAAAATTAGAAGTACGAGGATATGATTAATGACAAGTTCCCAACCAATAGTCAGTAAGCAGGTTCAGGATATCGAAGGAGGGCGAGTGCCACACGGGGATACTGTAGTAGAAACAGCAACGGAATGCCCAGGAACAACTGTATGTAAAGAAGGGAAAAAGCGAGCATCTTGGTGTAATGATAAAGTAAGTTTTTTTTTTTTTTTTTTTTTTTTTTGCCGGTTGCTTTACGTCGCACCGACACAGATAGGTCTTACGGCGACGATGGGACAGGGAAGGGCTAGGAGTGGGAAGGAAGCGGCCGTGGCCTTAATTAAGGTACAGCCCCAGCATTTGCCTGGTGTGAAAATGGAAAACCACGGAAAACCATTTTCAGGGCTGCCGACAGTGGGGTTCGAACCTACTATCTCCCGAATACTGGATAAAGTAAGAGCAGCCTGTAAACGTATAAAGTAGGCGTATTGGTAATGGCTCCAAAGAAGGGCTGATGACAGACAGAAAATTGCACCTATATGAAAGAAACAGAGCAAAACAAACAATTGTTGAATCCAAGAAGAAGTCGTGGGAAGATTTCGGTAATAATTTGGAAACGCTAGGTCAAGCGGCAGGGAAACCTTTCTGGTCAGTACTAAAAAATCTTAGAAAGGGAGGGGGAAAATGAAATTAATAGTGTTTTGGGTAAATCAGGTGAAATAATAGATGGGAAGGAACATTTTGAAAATCTTCTCAACGTAAAATGAAATATTTTTGGTGACGATCCCAACAACTAAGCTCATGGGGAGGACAATGATGTTCGTGAAATTGCGCTTGAGGATCTGGAAAAGATGGTAAATAAACTCCATTGCAATATAGTGAAGGATTAGATGAAATTAGACCTGAAACGGTGAAAGATAATGGGAAGGTAGGGATGACATGTCTTCAAAAGTAATAATGTTAGTAATGTGTCTTAGTATGAATATTAGTATGTTAGTCCGATTGGACGAAAGCAGTCATTGAACAGAAGTATAAGCAAGGGAACAAGGTAACAAGTATCAAGGTATTTCATTTATTAGAATACCAGGCAAGGTGTTCCCTGGCATTTTGAAAAAGAGGGTAAGAACGATGGTTGAGAGTAAGTTGGTTTAAAACCAGTGTGATTTCAGACGACAGAGGTGCTATCAGGATCAGATTTTCAGCATGCGCCGTGTAATTGAAAAATGCTACGTGAGGATTTGTTTCTTCGAGCTAGAGAAGGAATATGGCAGAGTACCGAGGAAAATGATGTTCACCTTACTGATGTATTATGGGATTAAGGACATGCTATTAAAAGCAATCAAAGGCATTTACGTTGAAGGTCGGGCTGCAGTGAGAACTGATGATAAAATGAGTTCTTGGTTCAAGATACATGCAGGGGTTAGACAAGGCTGTACTCTTTCACCTTTACTGCTCATAGTTTACAGGGATAAAGTCTTCTTCCTCTTCTTATTCGTCTTATTCTTCCACTTTTTCCCACAACTGTGGGGTCGCGGGTGCGAACTGTGTCGCACATGTGGACTTATCCCCGTTTTCGGCCGGATGCCCTTCCTGACGCCAACCCTATAGGCCTATTTAGGGATATAATCACTATTGCGTGTTTCTGTGCTGGGTTGTAGTGTAGTGTAATATTTGAATATGAGGATTAAAGTGTTGGGAAAAACACTCCCCCGAGCTAGAAGAATGAATCGGACGCGATTAAAATCCCCGACCCGGCCGGGAATCGAACCCGGGACCCTCTGAACCGAAGGTCTTATCGCTGACCATTCAGCCAAGGAGTCGGACTTTACATGGATCAAGTATCAAGTACAATACAGTATAAATTGGCAGGGAGGGATTCAGTTAGGTGCATTTTCGAACTTGAAAATTAGTTCAATAAGTATGATATTAAAATTACCCTTTTCAAGACTAAAGTGTCGGATCCCAAGATAGCGGGTTCATACCCGGCAGAGGTAGTCGGATTTTTGAAGGGCGGAAAAAAGTCCATTCGACACTCCATGTCGTACGATGTCGGCATGTAAAAGATCTCTGGTGACACATTTGGTGTTTACCCGACAAAATTCATTAAATCTCAGCCATAGACGCCCAAGAGAGTTTCGGTTTACTCTGCCTGCCATCTAGTGGGAGCCTAGAGTAAAACGGAACGTCGAAATTGACGAGCAGACAGCCAGATGGCGTCAAATTGAAATGTCTGCACACGGTAGCTGAGGCCATACGGTTATTATTATTAGTAGTAGTAGTGTAGGTTAGAAACCTAAAGAGAATCGAATGTCAGGTTGGGAATACAAAATTGGAACAAGTAGACAATTTCAAGTATTTAGGATGTGTGTTCTCCCAAGACGGTGGTCAGGTAAGTGAGTTGAATCAAAGTGCAGCAAAGCTAATGCATTGAGTTCGCAGTTTCGATCAAGAGTATTCTGTAAGGAGGAAGTCATCTCCCGAACGAAACCATCTTTACACTTTTTTTTTTTTCAGACCAGCTGGTTGGAATCAGGATATCCACTTTATAAGCCAGAAGTAACGAACATGCAAGTAGCGAGAATGATTGATCGTACAAGCAGGTGGGAACCATGGCAGGAGGGTACACGGATTGGGGAGATAAGGGCTAAGTTAAGAATGAATACGATTGATGAAGCAATACCCTTTAAGCGGTTTCGGAGGTGGGGTCGTATGAGGAGAATGAAGGGGTAAGTTACCTAGGAGAATAATGGACTCGGTCATGAAGGCTAAGAGAAGTAGAAGGAGACCAAGACGACGATGGTTAGACTTAGTTTCTAACGATTTAAAGATAAGAGGTATAGAAAGAAACGAGACTACAGAACTAGTTACAAATAAAGGATTGTGGCTGCGTTTAGTAAATTCACCGAGACTTGCAGACCAAACGTTGAGGCATAACAGTCTATAATGGAAATGTATAATGTAATGTATGTATTTAAAAGTGGGGAAAAATTATGATTGAGACAGGATGAAGCTGCGTGGGTATGGGAGCTTAAGACTAACATAATTTGAAGCTCGATTAGTGTATCTGTACTTTTTGAGAGCTGTCACTCTTATCGTGCTGCAATACCACTTTCTGGCCCAGTGAGGAACGCAATGGCAGACTTCTTCATTCCTCATCACGTTTAGTACACCTCATTATGGTGTTCCCATCGATTTTTCTGGTTTCCTTGTAACTGCACACGCATTTCCTTGTTACCAGTCCTTGTTTCTGGATCCAACCAACCTCCAAGTTTAAGATTTAACAGACAGACAGACAGACAGACAGACAGACAGACAGACAGACAGACAGACAGACAGACAGACAGACAGACAGACAGAGCTCCAAATTTACGCCGCATAAGTTCAATCCAGCTAGCTTTCATTCCTGTGCAGCAAAGTTGGTCTGAAAACAGATCGATTTAAAAATAGTTTCTTCCGAGATCTCACTTCCTTCTTATAGAATACCGTTGTTCGCAACTGTGAGCTCACTGCACTAGTTTTTCTGCATTTCGATTCAATTTCACTTCCAGAGAAATGATCAATGTGTTACAGTTTTGTACTTTTGACCTGACATTCAACCCTCTTCCTTCCCTACTGTCAGTAATAAAGTCGTGGGAATGCTACATTTTTATCATACTAGTAATAATAATAATGATAATAATATACCGATCGAGTTGGGCGTGCGGTTATGGTCGAGCAGCTGTAGATTACATTCGGGAGATACTTTAATGGACTCGTACACCACTGTCGGCAGCCATGAAGATGGTTTTCCGTGGTTTTCCCATTTTCGCACAAGAGAATGCTGGGGCTGTACCGTAACCAAAGACACGACCGCTTCCTTCCCACTCCTCTCTCTTTCCTATCCCATCGTCGCCATAATACCTACCTTTGTCGGTACTACGTAAAGCAAAGTGCATAATAATAATAATAATAATAATAATAATAATAATAATAATAATAATAATAATAATAATAATAATAATAATAATAATCATCATCATCATCAACATAAATGGGAAGTCAGCAGCTAAGCCACATAGCTAATCGTGCCGCCAATAATATCAGAACAATTTTCGATGAGTTCATTTTCTTTTTTTTAATTGTTATTATTGATTATTTACAGTCGTATCAGCACACACCTTTTTAAAACATAACCGGTTTTCGGACACTAAGGTCCATCATCAATGTTAAAATTTAAATTTAATTCCACATGAGTGTGTCGTCAAAATTGGTTAAAATGAGTTTAAAATGTAGCCCTGTTGACATCACCTGTAACAATATGAAAAAAAAAAAAACAAATGTAAAAGTATGAAAATCTATATATATAAAGTAACTTGTCCCGACTGACTGACTGACTGACTGACTGATTCATCATCGCCGAGCCAATACTACTGGACATACAGAAATAAAATTTTGAGGACACATTCATATTAACATGTAGGTGCTCGCTAAGAGAGGATTTTCGGATATTCCCTCGCTAAGGGGGTGAAAAGGGGGGTGAAATTTTAAAATGAGTGTATCTGTATCTCAAAACTTCAAAGGTTTACAGATGTAAAAATTGGTATTTAGAATCTTCTTTAAAAATAAGGGAACATGTTTTTTTTTGTTTTCGGAAAATCCCAATAGGAGGGGAGAAAAAGGGCGAAAAATTGGTTGAATGCCTTTAATGGGGATACTTATATCTCAGAAACTGAAGATATTACAGACATGAATATTCGCATTTGGGATCTCCCTTAAAAATAAAGAAACACGTATTTTTTGTTTTTAGAGAATCCAAATAATGGGAGGGTGAAAAGGGGGGTGAATTTTTAAAATGAATGTATCTATATCTCAAAACTTTGAAAGTTTACAGATGTAAAAATTGGTATTTAGAATCTCCTTTGAAAATAAAGAAACATTTTTTTGTTTTCGCAAAATCCCAATAGGAGGGGCGAAAAAGGATGAAAAACGGATTGAATGCCTTTAATGAGGATACTTATATCTCTGAAACTGAAGATATTACAGACCTAAAAATTGGTATTTAGGATCTCCTTTAAAAATAAAGAAACATGTCCTTTTTTGTTTTTGGAAAATCCAATTAATGAGGGTGTGAAAATGGGTTTATTTTTTAAAATGAGTTTGTCTATATCTCAAAACTTTTAAAGTTTACAGATGTAAAAATTGGTAATCAGAATCCCCTTTAATAAAAACATATATTTTTTGTTTTCGGAAAATCCCAATAGGAGGGGTGAAAATGGTGAAAAAGAGGTTGAATGCCTTTAATGAGGATACTTACATCTCAGAAATTGAAGATATTACAGACTTGAAAATTGGTATTTGGGATATCCTTTATAAATAAAGAAACACGTATACATTTTTTGGAAATCCAATTAATGAGGGGTGAAAAAGAGGGGTGAATTTTTAATATGAGTGTATATATACCTCAAAACTTACAAGTTTACAGATGTAAACATTTGTATTTAGAATCTCCTTTAAAAATAAATAAACACGTTTTTTCGTTTTCGGAAAATCCCGATAGGAGGGGTGAAAAAGTGGTTGAATGCCTTTAATGAAGATACCTGTATCTCAGACACTGAAGATATTACAGGCCTGAAAATTGGTATTTGTGATCTCATTTGAAAATAAAGTAGTACATAATTTTTGTTTTTGGAAAATCCGTTTAATGAGGTGTGAAAAGGGGGGCGGTGAATTTTTAAAATGAGTGTATCTATATCTCAAAACTTTAAAAGTTTACAGATCTAAAAATTGGTATTTAGAAACTCCTTTAGGAATAAAGAAACTTATATTTTTCGGAAAATCCCTTTAGGAGGGGTGACAAAGGGGTGGATTGCCTTAATGAGGAAACGTATATCTCAGAAACTGAAGATATTGCAGACCTGAAAATTGGTCTTTGGAATCTCCTTTGTAGACAAAGAAAAACGTATTTTTTGTTTTTGGAAAATCCAATTAATGGGGGTTCAAAGAGGGGTAAATTTTTAAAAAAGTTTGCAGATATAAAAATTGGTATTTAAAATTTCATTTAAGAATAAGGAAACACGTATTTTACTTTTTCGGAACATCCCAATAGGAGGGGTGAAAAAGTGGTTGAATGCCTTTAATGAGGATACTTATATCTCAGAAACTGAAGATATTGCAGACCTGAAAATTGGTAACTGGGATCTCCTTTGTAGACAAAGGAAAACGTTTTTGTTCTTGGAAAATCCAATTAATGGGGATTCAAAGGGGGGTGAATTTTTAAAATGAGTGTATCTATATCTCAAAACTTTAAAAGTTTACAGATCTAAAAACTGGTATTGAAAACCTCCTTTAGAAATAAAGAAACACTTATTTTTTTCGGAAAATCCCTTTAGGAGGTTTGAAAAAGGGGTTGATTGCCATAATGATGATACCTATATCACAGAAACTGAAGATATTACAGACCTGAAAACTGGTATTTGAGATCTCCTTTAAAAATAAATAACACATGTCTTTTGGTTTCTGGAAAATCCAATTAATGGGGTTAAACAGGAGTGACAAATTGGGGTGAATTTTTAGAAAGATTATATCTACAGTATATCTCAGAAACTTAAAATGTTACAGACGTAAAAATTGGTCCTGGAATCTCCTGTAAAAGTAAAGAAACATAGGTGATTTGATTTTGGAAACTCCATTTAAGGTTACCTAAACAGAGGGTGAAATTTTAAAATGAGCATTTCTGTAGTATATCTCAAAAACTTAACATGTTACAGAAGTGAAAAATTGTATTTTTATCTCTAGTAAAAGTAAAGAACATGTATTTTTTGTTTTCGGAAAAACCAGTTGGGTGGAGGCGGGGTTTAAAAGTGACTGAATGGGGTTGAATTATTTTAATTTGGATACTGATATCTCAAAGACTGAAGATGTTACGGACGTGAAATTTGGTATTTGGAATCTCCTTTAAAAAGTATTTTTTGTTTTCGGTATTCTACTTAGTTGGGGTGGGGTGGAAAATCAGTTGAATTATTTGTATGAAGATACTATTATCTCAAAAACGAAAGATTTTGCTGACGTGAAAATTGGTATTTGGTATGTGCTTTGAAAGTAAAGAAACACGTACTCTCGAAAAATCCAATGAAGGGGAGGGGAGGTAAAAAATTTAAAAAATAATTGTATTAATTATATGAGAATACTTACATCTAATAATAACTAAAGTTGTTACAGACGTGAAAACTGATATTCGAATCTCCTTTTAAAACGATAGAAAAACCCGTTTTTTGGGGCAAATTCATCTTGCGGGGAGGGAGTGAAAAGGAGTTGAATTCATTTTATGAGGACACATATTTCAAAAACTAAAGATGTTACAGTCGTGATAATTGGTATTTAGAAGATCCTTTACTATTAAAGAATCAAGTATTTTTGCCGGGAAATTCACTTAGTGGTGGGGGGGAGTGTGAAAGGAAGTGAAAGAAAATAATTCTTTTTTACGGGGATACTTAGCCTATATCTCAAAACTGAAAGTAACAGACTTGAACATTGGTATTTGGAATCTCCTTTAAACATAAATAAACAAGCCTTCTTTTTTTGGGGGGGGGGGGGGGGTAAATCAACTTAACGGCGGTGGGGTGAAATGGAGTTGAGATCAATTGATTTTACTGCTCATAATGTACTTATTCTGATCATAAACAGATCATTTTTAATCTTTCCTGGGTTCGTTTTCAATAGTCATTTTTTCCTTAGGAGAACGTAAAGTTAGATTACAGTAGATTCTCCTGGCATATAAATAAAAATTTAAACACATTTGAAATAAACGATAGGGATGACATTGACCGTGCAATAGTTCACCTCTGTAACAAGGTCAGTAATGCACGGAAGTATGTCATTCGTATCGCCAGAAATCCCGCGCACTTGCCTACGCGCAACAATGGTGCTGGTCACATTGTCAGCAAAGACAATGGCTGCAGATGTAATTCACCGCCAAGTAGCGGTCTTGTATCTTGTTGTGGGGTCCAGAATATGAATATGAATAATAATAATAATAATAATAATAATAATAATAATAATAATAATAATAATAATAATAATAATAATAATAATAATAATGTTCTGGACCGTCGTCAAAATGTGCGGACCGCGCTGGAAACGGATCCTGGCCGATTAATGACTACGAAAGCAGTCCGGCCGTGCGTTCAGTACCGCCAAGGTACCGAAGACGACACCACACCAGATCTTCTCAAGGATTTGATCCATATTTAAAATGTTTGTAGGGAAATATGCCAAAGATGTAGGGACCCAACCAACCGGGTGGAATACCTGGACCTAGCCCTGGAAGTACGAAATCGATTGTTGGAAAGAAAGATTGAAAAAATGGGAGTAACTTTGCGGCAATCTATCAGAAAACCAGTCACATAGCGAATTTTGGCGGATTCTCTCAGAAAACGAGACAGGTCGCGAATTTCGGCGGATTATGTATAAAACGTTAAGCTTTCAATTATAAATTTCAGCATAATACCGTAGCGAAGCACGGGCATCTTGCTAGTAATACATATAAACTTACAATGTTGTTGTAAAAGGTATGGACATACCATAGGTGCTTAGGCTGTTGGTCGAGTACTGACAAACGTTCAGCTTTAAGTCCAAAACCGCGCTGCAAGCACATGATGTTACGTCACCTCAAGGTTGCGTTGGAAGCACCTGATGTTACGTCAACTCAAGACTGTAAACAAAATGTTGCTTGCTACTGTTTCATTTAAAATTTTATCTGGATCTCTTGTCTGCGACAAGAATATCTCAATGTTTTCACGTGTACTTAAATCCATAATTACGCTTAAAAATTAATTTCATATCCTTTTCCATGGGCGCCCGCAGGATCTTTTCCAGGGGGGGGGGGCACATTAACAGTTTTCTTGAATATAAAAATCGATATAACGTCAGCAACATTAAATTGTTTACAGAAACTTCCAGTTATAACATATGCTAGATGACTGTCAGTAATTTCAGTTTATGAAATAATCTGGTATGATATTAAGCAATTGAACAACAACATCTTTAGAATTCCAGGGTGGGGGGCAAGTGCCACCCCTTACCCCCCCCCCCCCTTGCGGGCGCCCATGTCCTTTTCGATCCCTAAAAAGCTGTGGTTATTGTTGTAAATGTGTTCCGCAAAAGCTGAATATCTATTGTACTTTATTGCCTTGAAATGTTCTTGATATCTTTGTTTTAAGGTTCGCCCAGTTCTTCCTATATAAAACACTAGCTGATGTACCCGTGCTTCGCTACGGGATTCTCAGAAAGACTGACTTGGTGGTTTTCCTAACTGAATTCGACATAGGTCATTACAAAAACGTCAATAGGAATGTAGGGATTGAAAGCGATGTTATCATATAAAATACTCTATCAAATGAAAAACCGCACACTTTCTCACTTTCAACGAACAGTACTACGGTGCCGATATAAGAGTCCAAAGTTCAGAGCTGGAATAACCAGGTCGTAGACTGCCGTGAACACTCCTCTGTCATTATTCCGTTAAACATGCACACTACTCATTCCAATCGGTGCCTCAGAGTAGGGATTGAATAGCTAGAATACTATGATGAACCAGTGTGTTACGTACCAGATATATCAGAAAATGTATGAACCAGAGGAATGGCATGCTAAAGAAGAAAGTTATCTTACTCCCCAGCTACTTCCCGCCAATATACAGACAGGCTGTTACAGTCGGTACGACCAGGCGAGTTGCCAGTGTGGTTAGAGGCGCGCAGCTGTGAGCTTGCATCCGGGAGATAGTGGATTCGAACCCCACTGCCGGCAACCCTGAAGATGGTATTCCGTGGTTTCCCATTTTCACACCAGTCACACCAGGCTGTACCTTAAAGCCAAGGCCGCTTCCTTCACACCACTATTCATTTCCTATCCCATCGTCGCCATAAGACCTACCTGTGTCGGTGCGACGTCAAGCAAATTAAGAAAACCTCGGTACGCTGCAGTAATCCTATCTATCGGGGATGAGAGAAAACAGAAGACAAAAAGCACATCACAACAAACAATGGTCAATGTAATGTTATTGTTGATAAAGTTTATGAGCTTTCTATATTGCAGGCCTTCACATTAGTTTTCTTTAGACTCTGTGATATTAGGGTGTCTTACAAAATTATTGATATCGTAGACTGTAGTTCCTTATTCTCAGACTTTACATACCGATTTTCACTAAATTCTGTTTACCCATTTTCTCGTGACTCGGCGCTGATATGGACTTAGTAACAAAAATCCAAATTCATGAATTGCTCTGATTATATGCGGTACGGTAACAATGTATAAGACATAAGTGATAGGAAATTTAATTTCTTACATAACTACTACTAACTTACGACATAACTAAAGTTATGTTAGTTATGTAGTATTTATCGATACGACCACTAATAACATAAATAACTTATTTGAGAATTACATTTCAGGCCTTCCCCTAAATTACGTTTTCACTCAACGTGAAGAAAATAATTTGTAGCCTAGATTGCAGTGGTTCATCACCCGACATTACATACCGATTTTTATTAAATTCTCTTCAGCCGTTTTCTATTGATGCGAGTACATACATACATACATACATACATACATACATACATACATACATACATACATACATACATACATACATACATACATACATACATACATACATACATACATACAGACAGACAGACAGACAGACAGACAGACAGACAGACAGACAGACAGACAGACAGACAGACAGACAGACAGACAGACAGACAGACAGAAATTACGGAAAAGTAAAAAATGCATTTCCTTGTTACTGTGGTCATGACCGATACAGAAATACCATTATTTTCAAATTCTGAGCAACGTACAGACAAAAACTCTTATTTTATATATATATATAGATTACATTTCAGGCCTTCCCCTACACTACCATTTCATTCAGTGCGAATAACGTTATTGATAGTCTAGATTATAGCGACCTGTTCCCCGACTTTGCATACCAATTTTCGTGAAGATACGACCACTAATAAAATAAATATTTGACAATTACATTTTAGGCCTTCCCCTAAACTACCATTTTTCTCAGCGTGTATAGCCTATATTGTAGCGACTTATTTCCCATCTTTGTCTAGCGATTTTCATAAAGACACGACCACTAATAACATAAATATTTGAGAATAAAATTTCAGGCCTTCCCCTAAACTACCATTTCACTCAGCGTGATTAAAATAATTTATAGCCTAGATTGTAGCGGTTCATCACCTGACTTTACATTCCGATTTTCATAAAATTCTCTTCAGCCGTTTTCTCGTGATGCGTGTACAGACAGACAGACAGACAGATAGACAGACAGACATTGCGGAAAAGTAAAACATGCATTTTCTTGTTACTGTGGTCATGACCGATACAGAAATACCATTATTTTCAAATTCTGAGCAATGTACAGACAAAACTCTTATTTTATATATATAGATTTTACAGTCGTCACAAGTGAGCCTGTATACTCCCGAATTGGTATATATATCTTTTTTATTGACACTATGTGCGTCACATATATATGTTCTGATATTTTATTTTTGGTCCTAAATGCTGTTTTAAGTTGATATTTCTTAAATATATTCGCGATTTTAAAAACATGAGTTCCAAAATACGTAAATGTTACACATTGATTACGTTCGTAGATTGTCTTTCTTTATTCGTGGTTTTTCTTTTTTTCTCCGTTTTCTTTCTTGCTTATAATATTGTCTATCATTTCTGAGTTGTAGCCATTTGCTTTAGCAATTTGTTTTATTATTCTAGTTTCTTTCAGTTTGTTTTCATTACTCAGGGGAAGTTTTAATAATCTATTACGGTAATATAGCTGTTGTAAGCTGCTTGTTTGTGAGTTCCTGTGTGGTTGAAGTTTTTATTGATGGTGTTGATGAACTGTGTGGGCTTCCTAAAAATATCGAAATCTATCCTATTGTTGGTTTTTGTTAATGTGAGGTCCAAGAAATTTAACTTTTTATCGATTTCTTTCTCCATAGTGAATTTAGTGTTGCTGTCAAGCAAATTCAAACAACCCAGAAGTGTTTCGGTAGTAATGAGATCTCCATTTAAAAATACTACCGTGTCGTCAACAAAACGGACCCGTAATTTTATTTCTTTCTGATATGTGTTCAAGATGGTTTTCTCAAGATTATTTAAATGAATATTGGCTAAGAAACCTGATAGTGGACCCCTATTGGTAAACCCGTGTTTTGCTGGCAGTAATTCCCGTTGAATGTAAAGTAAATTTTTTCTATTATTAGAGTTAATAAGTTTATAGTTTCGTTAATTTCTATGTGACTTAGTCTGTCTTGGTTCTTTAAATTTTCTTCTATTAAGTCTATGGTCTCTCTGAGAGGAATGTTGGAATACATGATGGTCACATCATATGATACCATTATAGTTTCCTCGTTTATTTCTGTTGATTGTATTTTGGAAATAGCTTCCAAAGAATTCGATATTGAATTGCTATTTTCTAATGTGATGTGGTTTTGTAGGTGTTTAAGTAAAAATTTAGATAGTTGAAATGTCGGGCTGTTTCGACAATTAATTATAGATCTAACTGGGCAATTCTCTTTGTGGAATTTTTTATTTTAAACCCCCTAAAGACATCAAAGGTATTGCCAGGTTCATCGGCATGGTGAATTTCTTCAAAAATTCATTCCTAACCTCGCTAACAGAGCGGCGCCCTTGAACTTACTCCGTAGAAAAGGCGTCGAATTCGAATGCGGGCGGTCTCAACAAGCCGTTTTACAAGATCTGAAATAAGCTCTCTGCAACGCCCCTGTTCTTGCAATGCCAGATTTTTCGAAGAAATTCATTGTCCAAACCGAAGTCTTATCCTCGGCGGTGGCTGCTGTACTTCTTCAGGAAACTGAAATCGGAACTAAGGTTACGCGTCTAGGACAATATCGGCTCAAGATGTCAAATATTCCATCAATGAACTTGAGGGTTTGGTAGTTTTATTTGCACTAGAGAAGTTCCGACTCTATCTGGAACATGTCAAGTTCGACCTGAGAACTGATAATCAAGCCTTAAGTTGGATCTTATCTAGGCCGCGTCGTACTGGTCGTACAGTCCGTTGGACCATCAGGATTTCGGCCTTCCAGTTTGATGTAAGACATATCAGAGGATCCGAAAATGTTGTTGCGGATGGACTAAGCCACATGTTTTCTCATGATGTGGAGACCACCGAACAGGAAGATAGGCCTAAAATTTAGTTCTCAAATATTATGTTATTAGTGGTCGTATCGATAAATACTATATAACGTGGGGTTCGAATCCACTACAGTCTACAGGAACTACAGTCTACGCTATATATAATTTTATAAGACGCCCTATTATCACAGAGTCGAAAGAAAACTAAATGAAAAGGATTGCAATATAGAAATCTCAAAACTGAACAACAATAACATTACATTGACCATTATTTATTGTGATATGCTTTGTGCACGGCCGAATGGATCCCTCGCTGCGCTCCTAGCGGAGCTAGCTAGAGCTATGCATCAACTCGGCCGTGGCTTTGTGTCTTTTGTTGCCACTTATCTCCGATAGATAGGATTACTGCTGCGTACCGAGCACTTAAAAAAAAAAAATTAGTTTACGTCGCACCGACACAGATAGGTCTTACGGCGACGATGGGACAGGGAAGGGCTAGGAGTGGGAAGAAAGCGGCCGTGGCCTTAATTAAGGTACCGCCCCAAAATTTGCCTGGTATTAACATGGGAAACCACGGAAAACCATCTTCAGGGCTGCCAACAGTGGGGTTCGAACCCACTATCTCCCGAATACTGGATACTGGTTGCATTTAAGAGACTGCAGCTATCGACCTGCGCGTCGTGATGAGAATGGAATGATGATGAAGCCGACACATACACCCAGCCACCGTGCCAGCGAAATTAGCCAATGCCGGGAAACAAACCCGGGATCTGTGTGACCAAAGGCCAGCACGCAACCATTCAGCAATTGAGCTGGACTCCTTCATACAAACAATAATCGAATAAGTACTTCGTATATGGCACTATATCCCAACCCATTGTATTTGGTATATCCCCCGAAATCTTATCAATTCCATCCGCTTTTCTAGTTTTCAACTTTTGTATCTTATTGTAAATATCGTAGTTATCATAGGTAAATTTTAATACTTCGTTAGTGTCAGTCACCTCCTCTAACTGGACATTACCTCTATAACCGACAATCTTTAGATACTGATGACTGAAATCTTCTGCCTTTTGAAGATCCTCGCCTACACACTCCCCTTGTTCATTAATGATTCCTGGAATGTCCTTCTTGCAACCTGTTTCTGTCTTAGTGTACCTATACATGAAAAAGTTTGGAATTTTACGTCCTTTGCCACTACATATCCTCATGTTGAAAATCGATGCCACTGCAGTTGCATTAAGAACTTTAAATGCTTCTCAAAGTCTTTTAAATGGGTCACGATTAGTTGTACGAAATGTATGGCAATTATCTAGATCTGCTAGAATTACTGGTAAAAGGATAGGTCAAAGAACTCTGATACAATGCACCCAAATAAGGCAATATGATGGAATATTTAATTCATTAGGTTCTGAGTAGAAATGAAGAAACATTGGACAATTTTAGGAACGACTGCAGAGTTGTACAGCCCACCAACGTAGAAGATTTAAGCAATTATATCATAAATGCACTTAGCAGGAAGCTACAGCCAGGCTATTACACGGGAACTTTCGCCCGCCGTACCCTGGGAATATTTCGCTTGCCGAACCCTGGGAACCAAAGTCCTGGAATTTTTCACGCATCTGTGTTAGACAGAGAAATCTGAAATATGCGAAAAGGACAGAGGATAGCTGAAATTCTTGGAATTAGTCGAGTAGACTCCGTAGAAAAATGGCTCAGCTAATCAAATTGCTCCAAACTTAAGCGCCGAAATTTCCCGCTGAGAATATTGTAGTGTATTTTGTGAGTTTATGTAAGCTTGTACATCACCTGGGCTTCTAATAACTCTATCGCAGTGAATATAATTTTTGGCGGACCCAACATAGGTGGAATATAATCGTTGTGCGCGACTGATCACGCGTGGATAGCGTGGATGCAAGCTGAAGTAAAAATAGTGGTGTATACAAACAAATGGCCGACGTTAGCTTAATCAAATCCACGCCAAGTGAATTATACAAAACGGTACGATCGTACTCATACTCTCAGCTCCGTACCGTGATAAAAAGAATAAGGAACCACGGACAACTGTTAATGACTTAGCGATGCCACTGGATTAATTTTTGACATTCCGTGATATCACCGGAAGTTGAGTTAGAATCACGCAGTCGGACCGAAGGTTTATAACAGAGACGTGAACCGAACCAGGAGTTCAGTCCATTAGTCAGTCAGGGAACAGTCAGTCAGTCTACAGTACGTGTGCGTGTTCAACCGATTTCGAGGGATCGCGAAGTGACCGACTATTCTGAGCTTGCATCAGTATAATACGGAAATGTAAGTGAATATTCGTAAACTATACTTATTCACTTCCCGTGGAGAAAGTAGGCTCTATGTAGGTGACTTTCTTAACGTAATAACTTGCTATTGCCTATGATGATGTGCGATTTCATGAGACAAAGGTAGAAGTATAACGTCGAGAGAAAAGTAGCCGGTTTGTTTTAAAAACATTGAAGGTAGACAAGTTAAAATTCAGCAGAAGCTAAAGGAACATTCTGAGCAGGTAGAGAAGGGAACAGTTTGGTAAATGACAATCTCTTGTGTAGTCACCAGCCTTCAAGTTCGAGAGCATGTCCTTGATCTCATTACGGACATTCCTTTGACCATACAAGCAGATGACAATGAACGAGAACGGGAAGAGTGTAAATAATCTCTAGCCAGCTGTCTAGAACTGATATCCCATTGATCAAGATTTTCAGAGGGACATTTTTGCCGCAGACCAGACCAGCTGATAGGAAATTATGTAAATATAGGAAAGTGTCTCAAATTACGCTGATAGTGTGAGATCATCACCGGGAGTGTGTTAGGATAAATATTAGTATAAGAGCATAGAATTAAGTTGAAGAAGAGAATTACGTGTGCACGTAAAAATAATGCATGAGTTATCAGTGTTTAAATGTGCCAATTTGGATATACATCAATTTTCACCATGACAACGCTAATATTTTACATGGCCTAGATGCAAGGAAGGTGTCTTGGACAACATGGGGTAGCCCGACGAGCGCAGCTTGGAGAATGTAAGTACCAGATCACTGTAATGTTGTTTTAATTAATATGTAAATATTTAACTATATCCGTGACCAAGCTGTCATTCGCTAGATATTATTATGCCAACTTTTCTTTATCTTGGGTTTTGGAAAGTTCACCTAACATTGCTTTACATGTAAAATAGTAGGTCACGTGCCATGAATTACGGGCATGTCTTGAATTAATGTTGAAGGCCCGACATTAGATCATTATCTGTTTAACGTGTATGATTTCAATATGTTCAAGATTTTGGGATATCTACTGTGTCGTTTAATAATCTAAAACTTATATCTACCGTTTCTAAAGTCATATGAGAATAATAATAAGCAAAATAATAATATGTTGTGTTGCGAATGATAATTTCAAAGTGATGGGTCGTAACGATAATAATAATTGTCGTGATGTTTTTCATGACGTGGTTAACAATAACTGTTTATGAATTGGTAAGATCAGATAATAATAATAATAATAATAATAATAATAATAATAATAATAATAATAATAATGCGATTGCATGAGTTATTTGACTGACACTTGAATTTTACGAGGTTTTCAACACAACGTCAGGATAGATGTATATTGATATCCCTGGGAGGATCTGTCACTGATTAACCATGCAGTAATAAAATAATTGGGAACTTGTAAGAAATAAATGACAAACCTGTGGCATTGTTTACGTAACAGTGAGTAAATTGATACATTGCTGACCGGATGTGAACAAGAAACATATGAAAGAAAGAAAGAAATCTCCGCAAGAGGAGGAAAATCTTACGTTGAGGTATCAGTGGAAATGATCCTGGATTAACAAGTGACGAGCTAGTGAGTAAATGTCTAAAAATAAGGATATTAATAAAGCTCCGATGAAATAATAGTATAGAAATAATAATTTACGTTGAAAGTAAGAAATGAAATAAAGAGGGACTAGCCGCTTTGTAATAGAGATAGGCAGGTGTCTGCTTATAAATGCTCGAGTACCGGAGATGAAGACCGCCGTTATCACATCGAGACGCACTGGAAATATTTAATTTATATTGGGTTGATTCCAGATTGTGTCCTCTGATATTGAAGCAGAGTTAAATTGATACCCAATTATAATAATTTATAATTACACCTGTGAATAATAGTAATATTAATAGTAATCCATGACACGGTAATATTTTGCTACGGAGGTTAAATAATATTACTTATGTCCATGATTTTTGATTGACTTTCCATTCGTAATGTTATCATGGAAGGATGAGTATTGGATAATTTATGAGGGTCTTACTGCCGGATGTATTTTCAGCCGAATTTAATTTTGATCTGACTCTTGCAATGTTGAAGTTAAGTGACGTTTCAGACTTGTTTAAATTATTATAATGACCACGATGTGAGATAATTGGACGTGGTCACACACTCCGTCCACAGTGAGACATTACCATAGCCACTGTGACGAGGGAAATCATTAGAATATTCCGTGACATTCAGACATCTGAATGACGGGTGTGGTCAGCATCTGAGAAGTAAATAACAAACATATCAGTACGTGATTTTATCGCTCTCTGTAAGTACTATAGATTCGATTCGATTGGGTGTCTTCTCTTTCAGGAGTGTATTTTGGATGGTAGAATTAGGATAACTGAGGCTTCGCTGTTTCTTTCTTTTGCCATTTAGTTTGTTTTATGGTCAACGTGGGAGGTTTCACACACGCTTGGTTACGTCCTTTAAAACAACATTTCGCTTACAATATCCAATCAAATTGCAACTGAATAGTTAAATCACTTAACAGGTCTCTGTAGAAATGTAAACAAATAGGACTGTAAGGGTAAAGCTGTGGACTTAAGACAATTTTTTGTAACTGGATAAAATATACGTGAATCATGCAGACCCGGTAGGGTTAAACATTTGAATGTGTAATGATAATATGTAAATGTTAGGCAGGTCTGTTCAGCTACTTCATGTATAAAAATGTCTAACTTAGAGAATCCATGTTGACAACACAGTGATCATGAAATGCTCATGGATAAAGTTTGTTTGAGTATCCATCCGCTACCAGGTCATGAAAGATCAGTTGAGACCATTTATCTAATGTTATGCTAATTTAGATAATAATAATGTAACAGGGAGCAGTAAATTACCAAACTGAGGTGTGTTCTCAGAAAACTCCTAATTATTTATTGGAGCACTGGCAATGATATAATGCAATGTAATTCTTTTTATGATGTATAATTGTGGTAACCGTCAATTAACTTTAACATTGTTCAGAGTTACCGTATGTAACAATAATTTCTAATTTGACATTTTAGATGAAAGGTAAATGAGGTTACGTCAGTTAGTTAATCAATATTGTATACCTGTGGTGTCAGCAATTATTTTTTTTGCTAGTTGTTTTACGTCGCACCGACACAGATAGGTCTTACGGCGACTATGGGACAGGAAAGGGCTAGGAGTGGGAAGGAAGCGCCTGGCCTTAATTAAGGTACAGCCCCAGCATTTGCCTGGTGTGAAAATGGGAAACCACGGAAAACCATTTTCAGGGCTGTCGACAGTGGGGTTCGAACCTACTATCTCCCGAATACTGGATACTGGCCGCACTTAAGCGACTGCAGCTATCGAGCTCGGTACAATTAATTTCAATCTAATAAATCAGTTATAGAGAATTGTTGATTAGAGCGTAACCTAACTATGGATTGTTAATTTACAATTTGAGTAAATTTAAGTATTTTCTTGCCCATTTAAAAGTTTTTGAATTTAATTAACTAGTAAAAATTTAATCTGGTCAATTCTCATTCAGTAGTGAAAGTACCCGTAGTACTTAATTCCCTTATGTACCAGCTTTAGAAGAAGAATGACGAGTCAATCACGCCGCAAGCAGATCAGAGTCTCCGAGCGGTAGGTATTTTTTATTACAGAGCGCCGTGGCAGATGAAAGAGCAGATTACCGCCGATTCGACGTTAAAAGGGTACAATACACAATACAATATCACCACTGATCTGCATTTAGGGCAGTCTGCCAGGTGGCAGATTCCTTATGTGTTATTTACCTAATCTCTTCTTAAATAATTGCATGAATATGAAGGACGTATTTCCAAAGTGACGCATCTCCAAGTAATGAAATTTTTATGGATTCCCAATAAGATAAGAGACTTCATTTTTTCTATGCAGCTACATCACTTTAAACAAAATACACTCGCCATGGTGGCTAAAATCCTAGTGCAAAGAATACCATCAAAATGGAGGGGAGGGTCTTGGATTTAGGTCACTTCGGAACTAAAGGGGGGCTGGAAATACAAATAATGTGGAACGGCGTAGACTAGGTTACACTGTAGTTGCAAAACTTTCAAATATAATGCGTAATGATATATTTAATCAAATACTTCACACATGCCGTATTTATTCACAATGTATTAATTTCAAAATAGCTGCCTCTGTGGATCCGTGGTAGAGTGTCGGCCTCCGGATCCCAAGATAGCGGGTTCAAACCCGGCAGAGGTAGTCGGATTTTTGAAGGGCGGAAATAGTCCATTCGACACTCCATGTCGTACGATGTCGGCATGTAAAAGAACTCTGGTGATACATTTGGTATTTACCCGACAAAATTAATTAAATCTCAGCCATAGACGCCCAAGAGAGATCCGGTTTACTCTAGGTCCGCTAGATGGCAGACAGAGTAAACCGGAACGTCGAAATTGACGAGCAGACAGCCAGATGGCGTCAAATCGAAATGTCTGCAAACGGTAGCTGAGGCCATACGATTATTATTATTATTATTATTAATTTCAAAATGTTTATAATATAAATGCCAACGGCCGTAGCCGTGTTGAAACACCGGATCCCGTGAGATCTCCGAACTTAAGCAACATTGGGCTTGGTCAGGATTCGGATGGGTTTCCACGCGTTGTTGGTGGGGGCTAAGGGAATGGAGGAGCGGAAAGGAACTGGCCACCCTACCGTACGTAAACTCCGGCTCAGACACACTTCTGCGGAGGTTCGGACCTGCCTTCGGGCAGAATAACCCTTACGTTTATAACATGAATAGAAAATAAAAATGCCTACCTTGCAGAAAAGTATAACATAAATTTAGCAAAACCTAACATATGACTGATAACAAACAAAGTTGAAAGTCCTGCGTTATATCTTGTATTTTAGAACACATACATTTTTGGGAAAAATTGTTTGGAGGGACCTGTTGGTCCATACATTTCATACGTTCAATAAATTCACAAAATAAAAATACCATTGTTATATTTGAGTTGAAGGACAAAATGTGTTTCTGTGTGGGTTTCAATATTCAGTAGATAAAGTAGAAGAAAGCACAGTATCACAAAATATCATGTCAGGATGTCCTTCATCTACACTTAGTTTATCGAGGAGGCTCTTACCATTTTTGACTTTGTCTTCTTTCAATACATTGCCCACTGGTACTTGTTGTACTGATATTCGCCACTATTACAGGAAAACGCAGAGAAATTAAGAAACCACGAGCGAAAAGGCAGAGTCCCTCCACAATCGGTAAGCGGTCGCGTGATCTGCGCGCGGCGGGCTATTGGTCGTGTGGAGTTGCGTCACGTGGGAAATAAATACAACTTTTAGATGCCATTTTAACCATGATATACTCCACTTTGGAAATAAATACGTTTCCACATGATAAAGAACTCAGTAATTTAAATCCGAAAATAGTGGAGTTGCGTCACATTGGATATACGAAATTCAACGAACATCTCCTTTTCCTATAAACGAATAATTGCCCCAATTTGTCCTCTAGAATTCCACCTCTATCTTCCTATTGTGCTACTTACTACTTTTGAAAACACCACTCAAACTTATTCGTATAGTAATGTCATCTCTCCCCTGACAGCTCGGAACATATCACTTAGTCAAGCAGCATGTCTCCTATTTCCCAAGTCTTCCCAGTCCAAACTTTACAATATTTTCGTAACTCTACTATTTTGTCGGAAATTACCCAGAATGAATCAAGCTTTCTTTGTTTTTTTCCCCTCCAGTTCTTGAATCAAGTATTCATGGTGAGGGTCCCATACACTGGAACCATACGCTAGTTGTGGTCTTACCAGAGACTTATATGCCCTCTCGTTTACATCCTTACTACAACCCCTAAATGCCCGCATAATTATGAGCAGAGATCTGTACGCTTTACTTACAATCCCGGTTATGTGATTAATTCAATGAAGATGTTTCCTAATATTAACACCTAAGTACTTACCGTAATCCCCATAAGTAACTTCCATCTCTTCAACTCAGTAATTAAAACTGAGAGAATGTTTCTTACTAGAGCAACTCACAACCCGACTTTTAACCCCGTTTATGATCATACCATTGCCTGTTGTCCATCCTCACAACACTCTCGATGTCTTTTGACAGTTGCTTAAAATCTCGTAATTTATTACTCTATACAGTATAACATAATCAGCAAAACGCCTTATCTCTGATTCCAGTTCCCTCTCATTATAATGCGTTGATGAGTGATTATGGGATCGCAAATCCATAACAAACACTTTACATTGAGAGACATGCAATTTTAAAACAATCTTATTTACTGCATGCACACTATTTATTTCGATATTCGAATACAATGTAGAATACCGTAGCGAAGCACGGGTACATTCGCTAGTACACAATACAATATCACCACTAATCTGCATTTAGGGCAGTCTGCCAGGCGGCAGATTCCTTCAGATTCTTAGAGCTCTACATTTTAGAAATGTAGCCACCTATTCAGTCACTCATTTGTCTAGTCCAGTTACACTAATTTTTGCCTGTAGTTTTCGGAATCAAATTAAACTCTGGCAAATGCCTTAGCTAGGTCAATCTCTATACAGTCCATTTGATATGATTCCAAGAACCAAACCAACACCACTAGACACAAAACTTCTTTCTAGACAAGACAATTTTTTTGAATTAGTCGTGCGTTTTTATGACTATTAACAAAGCACTAAGTCATAATTTTAGATCGTGTTGGTACCTCTAACCAAGCCAGTGTTTACTCATGGCAAGTTATGTCAATATGTCGAGAGCGTTCCCCCCCCCCCCCCTTTTTTTTTTTTTGCTAGTTGCTTTACGTCGCACCGACACAGATGGGTCTTATGGCGACGATGGGACAAGAAAGGGCTAGGAATACTGGATACTGGCCGCACTTAAGCGACTGCAGCTATCGAGCTCGGTGAGAGCGTTCCTTCGACAATTTGAAAGTGCAAACAGTTTCTAAAGGTCATATTACTTTCTTCTTCTTCTTCTTCTTCTCCTCTTCTTTTTCTACCATTTTTCCCACACCTGTGGGGTCGCGGGTGCGAACTGTGTCGCACATGTGAATTTGGTCCTGTTTTACGGCCTGATGCCCTTCCTGACGCCAACCCAATGTGGAGGGATGTAATCACTATTGTGTGTTTCCGTGGTGGTTGGTAGTGTAGTGTGTTGTTTGAATATGAAGAGGAAAGTGTTGGGACGAACACAAAAAGCCAGTCCCCAGACCGAAGAATTAATCAGAGGCGATTATATTCCCCGGAGAATCGAACCCGAGATCCTCTGAACCGAAGGCCTCAACGCTGACCATTCAGTCAATCAGTCGGACTCATACTACTATCAATGTAATATATAAAGAAGTGTTTTAAAAGGAGCATTGAATGTAGTGAATACGAGACTTGTTAGTTATCAGTCACTGAAGCTCGGAACTTGGGAAAAAATCCTTTTTCCCTCGAGTGTCTGAAGACGACGCCCAACATAATATGTTCATTCTGAGTCATTGTAGGCTAGAAAATGGGGGTATTCTTTTTCTTTTTCCCCTTTCCTGCATTTTTGGCTTATTAGTCCTTGTTTAGCTTTTTCAGGCATTAACGGCTGTTTTTTTGGTTGCGATTTCACCTTCTCTCGACTACATTTTTATTGCCTCTTCTCAATTCGAATTATTATTAATTCATCCATCACCTCTTAAACTTCTGTAGTAAATATATATATTTGAACCATATATAACAAGAAAGAAAATGAAATTAAATGGAAAATGAAAATAGTGCTTGAAAAGCCCAGGGGTATCAAATTATTTGCAAGATAATTGAAATATTGAAAGGAGGAAATTGGAAGGGTGTAATGTAAAGGCTTCCACTATTCGTAACCTTGGCACGTGATGGGGTAGAGTGGTTAGCTCTACGCCTGGCCGCCTTTGCCCCCAGGAATTAACCTGGTACTCATTTTTGGTGTAGGCTGAGTAATCCTCAGGGCCATATGAACCTCCGGAAATGGAAATCTCGTCTCTTAAATTTTACGATTTCCTGGCGGGGATTCTAACCCACGCCCTTCCGGGCGAAACGAGCACGCCTTTACCGTCTCGGTCAGGCAGCCCCTATCAGTTTATGTAGTGAGAAGTTTCTCGATGTTTTGCAACGTGGTGTCTGAAAACCTAAGAACCTGAAGTTGGCTATTGTGATATACTGCAAAGCCAACTGAGGTAAGGCTTCCGAAAATTCCAATTTCTGTAACCCTATTCTGGTTAAGCAAATATAATTCAACTTGCATTAATATACATTTATTTCTCCACGATGTACATTAAGAGTTCGCTGAATTCATTCCAGGTGGAAAAAATATTCCATTCAAAATCCTGCATGTATTTTTTAATAAAAACGGAAATCTTTTTAAATTATGTTAATCTAAAATATATATGTCTGAAAGAAGAGGTATTTCGCTCATATATTTTTGCACTTTATTTTGCACACCGTCTGCATCTGTGGTGTACTGGTTAGGGAGATTAGCTGCCACCCTCGGAGGCCCGGGTTCGATTTCCGGCTCTGCCACGAAAATTCAAAAGTGGTACGAGGGGTGGAACGGGGGAAACTCAGCCTCGAGAGGTCAGCTGAGTAGAGATGGGTTCGATTCCCACCTCAGCCATCCTGGAAGTGGTTTTCCGTGGTTTCCCACTTCCCCTCCAGGCAAATGGCGGGATGGTACCTAACTTAAGGCCACGGCCGCTTCCTACCCTCTTCCTTGTCAATCCATTCCAATTTTCCCATCTCGCACAACGTCCCTGTTAATCACAGCAGTGTCTGAGCGACGCACTGGTCCTCCTCCCCAGTTGTATCCCCTAACGGAAGTCTCACGCTCCAGGACGCCCTTGAGGCGGTAGGGGTGGGATCCCTTGCTGAGTCCGAGGGAAAAACCAACCCTGGAGGTAAACAAACTAAGAAAAAAAGGAAGAAAAATGCTGCACACCACCAGAATTTTGCTTTTTCTGACAATATGTTCTTTCATTAAACATGTTATTAAAACTAAAATTATGAATGAATTTGGATCGCATTTTTACGTCCTTTCTTTTTTGATATTTTAGGTCCTTTAATAGGTTTTTGTTTTTGTTTTTAGAAAATTTCCGAGTCTTAGGTATTACTAACAGAAATATATTACCAGATATTTCTACTATTTCAATTTTTTGCGTTATGGGCGCTTGTGGACCACAGTGCTTGGGCATTAACTATGTTTTTGTTGTTGTTGTTGTTGCTGTTGATATTTGCCACTTCTGGAGTTCTTGGTGGTGGGTTTGGTGGGCGCGTTCTCGTTGGTACCTTGGACTTTCCTTTGGTCCAATAATTTTTCTTGCTGAACTCACTCTTGCATTCATCAGACAATTTCCTAGTGTCGTTTTGGTTAGCTCTTGTAAGGAACGATAGGAAGGGTCTGATTTCGATATTTGAAGGTTAGTTACATCTATAGTTATTGTCGCTTGATTAATACGAGAATCATCCAGAAATTACGTTCCCTATTTATTAAGAAGAAGACAACGTAGTTACATAAAAATCTTTATTGGCACCCGATACAGTAATATTGGAGCTAATTTTTGACATAATCAACAACAGAATTGAGATACCCGTCGTATCATAGGATCAACTTTGTATACCAGTGTCGTAGAAGTCTGCCGCCTGGAAATGGAACCAGATTGTTACATTCGTCTTCAGCTCCTCGTCTGTGTGAAAATTCTGACTGGAGGACAGGAATTTCTTGAGGAGCAAGAAAAGATGAAAATCACTCGGTGCAAGGTCAGGACTATATGGTGGATGTTCAAACACTTCCCAGCCGAATTGCTGCAGAACAGTTGCTGAACGCCGAGTCGTATGTGGGCGAGGATTGTCATGGATCAACACAACACCTGCACTAATTATTCCACGCCTCTTGTTTTGAATGTCCCATCGCAATTTCCGTAGAAACCTTATCATAGGCCAAACCTCGCAGGTGGCGGGAGAAAATTCACGAGCCACCATTTCGCGCCAGTGCCGCTGCGCTACTGACATCAGGCGGGATTTGTCCGGTCTGCATATGATTGCTACGTCACAGTTATGTCGTGCATCATCATATTGCTTTAAGAAATACGTTTACTTTACAAGAAAAAGAGGGAAACTTAATTTATGGATGACGTTCTGCGAGATGTTTCTCTACCTGCTTCATCCACAGGAATCCATTGGCTTTGGGGTAAGGTAGTACATTTTCGATCAAAATATAATTAATCGTGCACTCACACTTCATTTGCAACACTACAGAATTTCTTTCATATTGACAATGAAGTAACCACCTTAAACAATGGCACACATTATTAATAATAATAATTGAATACACCCCCATTGTAAAACTGTGTGAAACAGAGGAGCCTGTCTTTGATCGCAATTTTACCTCGTGGTACAATTGTGAACATACAAAGTAAAATTTGGATCACACACATTTTCCATACACAAAGTATCTCTTTCCTTTATCCCCAACTCATATTTTATGATACCACGCATTGCAGTCCTGGCATTGAATCCATGGCCCTTTTATCAAGTAATTTCCACAGTTATAATGCAGATGACAAAATCCACACAGCTTGTCTTTTCGAATGCTTTCGTTGATATTTATCATCTTAAAGATTTATTGTGCTTGATATGCAGGTTATCTTGTGATTTACGTTTACGCTATTGTCATTCTTAAAGATAAATTTTTGGACTGGTCTTAAACGGGATGAAGATATTATCTTTCATATATTTCGGAGGGGATTACTTTTCAGGTGACGGTAAGAGATTTTTTCACAGAGTTGTCGGGTGATACAGCGCTTGTACCATTAAAAGCTGAAGTGGAAGTTGTGTTGTTTGAGTCATCAGTCCATAGACTGGTTTGATGCAGCTCTCCACGCCACCCTATCATGTGCTAACCTTTTCATTTCTATGTAACTATTGCATCTTACATCTGCTCTAATCTGCTTGTCATATTCATACCTTGGTCTACCCCTACCGTTCTTACCACCTACACTTCCTTCAAAAACCAACTGCACAAGTCCTGGGTGTCTTAAGATGTGTCCTATCATTCTATCTCTTCTTCTCATCAAATTTAGCCAAATCGATTTCCTCTCACCAATTCGATTCAGTATCTCTTCATTCGTGATTCGATCTATCCATCTCACCTTCAGCATTCTTCTGTAAAACCACATTTCAAAAGCTTCTATTCTCTTTCTTTCTGAGCTAGTTATCGTCCATGTTTCACTTCCATACAATGCCACGCTCCACACGAAAGTCTTCAAAAACATCTTTCTAATTCCGACATCAATGTTCGAAGTTAGCAAATTTCTTTTCTTAAGAAAGCTCTTCCTTGCTTGTGCTAGTCTGCATTTTATGACCTCCTTACTTCTGCCATCGTTAGTTATTTTACTACCCAAGTAACAATATTCATCTACTTCCTTTAAGACTTCATTTCTTAATCTAATATTTCCTACATCACCTACCTTCGTTCGACTGCACTCCATTAATTTTGTTTTGGACTTGTTTATTTTCATCTTGTATTCCTTACCCAAGACTTCATCCATACCATTCAGCAACTTCTCGAAATCTTCTGCAGTCTCAGATAAAATAACAATATCATCGGCAAATCTCAAGGTTTTGATTTCCTCTCCTTGGACTGTGATTCCCTTTCCCAATTTCTCTTGGACTTCCTTTACTGCCTGTTCTATGTAAACATTGAAAAGGAGAGGGGACAAACTGCAGCCTTGCCCCACTCCTTTCTGGATTGTTGCTTCTTTTTCAAAGCCCTCGATTCTTATCACTGCAGACTGATTTTTATACAGATTGTAGATAATTCTTCGTTCTCGGTATCTGATCCCTATCATCTTCAGAATCATAAATAGCTTGGTCCAATCAACAATATCGAATGCCTTTTCTAGATCTACGAATGCCATGTACGTGGGCTTGTCCTTCTTGATTCGATCCTCTAAGATTATTCGTAAAGTCAGGATTGCTTCACGTGTTCCTACATTTCTTCTGAAGCCGAATTGATCTTCTCCCAACTCAGCTTCAACTTGTTTTTCCATTCTTCTGTAAATAATACATGTTAAAATTTTGCAGGCATGAGATACTAAACTAATGGTGCGGTAGTTTTCACACCTGTCAGCACCGGCTTTCTTGGGAATAGGTACAACAACATTCTTCCGAAAATCGGATGGGACTTCTCCTGTCTCATACATCTTGCACACTAAATGAAATAACCTTGCCATGCTGGTTTCTCCTAAGGCAGTCAGTATTTCAGAGGGAATGTCATCAGTTCCAGGTGCCTTGTTCCTATTGAGGTTATTCACAGCTCTGTCAAACTCTGACCTCAAAACTGGGTCTCCCATTTCATCAGCATCAACAGCGTCTTCATGTTCCAGAACGAAATTATCTACATCTATACCTTGATACAACTGTTGGATATGTTCCTGCCATCTTTCTGCTTTGTCTTCTTTCCCTAGAAGTGGCTTTCCATCTGAGCTCTCAATATTCATACACCTAGATTTCCTTTCTCCAAAGGCTTCCTTGATTTTCCTGTATGCAGCATCTACCTTTCCCAGGACCATAAAACCTTCGACATCCTTGCACGTCTCCTTCAGCCATTCTTCTTTAGCTACCTTGCACTTTCTCTCCACTTCATTCTTTAATCGCCTGTATTCTTTTCTGCCCTCTTCATTTCTAGCATTCTTGTATTTTCGTCGTTCATCAATCAGGTCTAGTATCTCCTGAGTTATCCACTGATTCTTAGTTGATCTTTTCTTCCTTCCTAACATTTCTTCAGCAGCCCTACTGACTTCATTTTTCATGACTCTCCACTCTTCCTCTATAGTGTTTCCATCAGCCTTTTCATTTAGTCCCTGTGTAACATGTTCCTTGAAACAATCCCTCACACTCTTTTCTCTCAACTTGTCTAGACCCCATCTTTTTGCATTCTTTCCTTTCTTCAATTTCTTCAACTTCAGATGGCATTTCATGACCAACACGTTGTGGTCAGAGTCCACGTCTGCTCCTGGGAAAGTTTTGCAATCCAACACCTGTTTTCTGAATCTCTGCCTAATCATAATGAAGTCTATTTGATACCTTCCAGTGTCTCCAGGTCTCGTCCACGTATACAGCCGTCGTTTGTGGTGTTTGAACCAAGTATTGGCAAGGACTAAATTATGATCATTGCAGAATTCAACCAGCCGACTTCCTCTTTCGTTCCTTTGTCCCAATCCATATTCTCCTACTGTACTACCTTCTCTTCCTTGGCCTACCACTGCATTCCAGTCTCCCATTACAATTATATTCTCGTCACCTTTTACATATTGTATTAAATCTTCTATCTCCTCATATATTCTTTCGATTTCTTCATCATCCGCTGAACTAGTAGGCATATAGACCTGCACTAGTGTGGTGGGCATTGGTTTGGTGTCTATCTTGACAACAATAATTCTTTCACTATGCTGGTCGTAGTAGCTTACCCGCTGCCCTATTTTCTTATTCATTATTAAACCAACTCCTGCATTTCCCCTATTTGATTTTGTGTTGATAATTCGGTAGTCGCCTGATCAAAAATCTTGTTCTTCCTGCCAACGTACTTCACTTATACCAACTACATCTAACTTTAGCCTATCCATCTCCCTTTTCAGATTCTCTAACCTACCACAACGATTCAAACTTCTAACATTCCACGCTCCGACTCGCAGAATGTCAGTATCCATCTTCCTGATGATCGCCCCCTCTCTTGTAGTCCCCACCCGGAGATCCGAACGGGGGACTAGTTTACCTCCGGAATATTTTACCCGGGAGGAAGCCATCATCAGTACATCATTCATACAGAGAGAGCTGCATGTCCTCGGGAGTTAGTTACGGCTGTAGTTTCCCGTTGCTTTCAGCCGTGTAGCAGTATCAACACAGCTAAGCCATGTTGAGTATTATTACAAGGCCGTATCAGTCAATCATCCAGACTGCCGCCCTTGCAACTACCGAAAGGCTGCTACCCCCCTTTCGATGAACAATTCGTTAGTCTGGTCTCTCAACAGATACCCATCCGATATGGTTGCACCTGCGGCTCGGCTGTCTGCATCATTGGGACACGCAAGCCTCCCCACCGCGGCAAGGTCACATGGTTCGCAGAGGAGGGAAGTGGAAGTATCTTCCATAATGGTTGAATTATCTGGTGTTGAATTAGTACAGAAATGCAATCATTTCATTTCAGCGACAGGAATTTTAGGCAAGAGTATTATTTCTTTGATAACCAAGGTCAATGAAGATGCATAATTGATCATTTCGTATAAAACTTTCTTCGCTGACCTTCGGTGTGGCATCTGAAATGATAAAAATGCAAACATCTATGATCGAAATCGTACTATTCCATCTGATGGAAAATGTACCACACGTACTTCAACAATGGGTCCATAAATTAGTTACAGGGAAATACAAAAGATAATGCTAGCGGTATCACACTCCCGTCTAGAGGTTCGTAGAGATTAAATATGGCGTTATTATAAATAGCACTTTACACTTCAAGAAAGGGTCCCACCGTTTAGTTAAGACAGCTTAAACTTATAACAAGGTGAAATACAATGAAGCATCGCACATCTTGTAATGTAAAATCGGCAGTTTTTTGGAAACAACAGAAATAGGTGCATTATTTTTCACATTCACAAAAGAGATGCTTCAATCTTCCCACAGCCGGTCACACGCTCACATTGAAGAATGAAAGTGTGATCGGAATTTTACCACTCTACCCTACTCTTGGTGGCTACTTCCAAGATCTCCGCGTGGGAGTCCATTCTGTACAGGTGTGACTAAAATGCAAGTCGTCGTTTTCTGAAGTAATCTGTGACGTTTTCTTGGTGATGGTTTGACTTGTACCATCGCCTTCAATGTCCGGCTCCATGGCTAAATGGTTAGCGTGCTGGCCTTTGGTCACGAGGGTCCCGGGTTCGATTCCCGGCAGGGTCGGGAATTTTAACCTTAGTTGGTTAATTTCGCTGGCACTGGGGCTGGGTGTATGTGTCGTCTTCATCATCATTTCATCCTCATCACGACGCGCAGGTCGCCTACGGGTGTCAAATCAAAAGACCTGCACCTGGCGAGCCGGACTTGTCTTCGGACACTCCCGGCGCTAAAATCCATACGCCATTTCATTTCATCGCCTTCAATCTGGTAAGATCCATGGTTCTGCAGTTTTAATCAGGAACTATCCCTTCTTGTACTTCGAGAGCTGTTAGTAAGTCTTCACTGCGTGGACGACTGACGGTCTGACTACTGCCTTATAGTGTCTTATTTTGACATACGCCGATAGACGTCTTGAGGCGTACAGTTTTATGCAGCCATAGTATGCCTTGTATAGTTTGATTCTCCTCTGTTCGAAAGCTACCGTTTGCCTGTGGTTTTCTGAAATCCATTCTCCAAGGTCGACTTCGACGTGGTAGGTCTATTGATTCACCGAATCTTAGCTCGCTTCTAAACTGATCGGTTTTCTATTTCGATATCTCTGCGCCTTCGAATCAACCACTCACTGATTTGTTCTGTCACTAATTTTTACAAGATGCCGGTAATGCAAGCTCAAATTTGTGATGCTTTGGTAGCAGCTGTACTTTTGGTCTTATTCCATCCATTATTGAGCCTAGTTTTATTTTGTATACATCATCTACAGATTTTTACCCATGCGTTTAGACATTTTTGTAAAGTATGCCATAATTCGTCAATTTCTGGTCACAAAACCTTCAATATTTTAAAATATTATAGTGAAGATACAGTTCGCCGAGAAAATCGAATTACACTTCACTCGTTCTTGTGTTGTGTGACATTTGCACATCAAAGTAGCCTACACGGCGTCATGAATGACTTTCGACCGCCAGAAACACTTAGCCTTAAATGGACGACCGTCTTGTGAAGACGACATGCTTATTACGCCAGCTACATCTGTCACGACTTGTGCATTCATCCTTCAATTTTTCTTTTTGATACATTAAAACCATCACACCCATTTTTCGCTGTGGATCCGCGAGCCTGATTTGGAAGACGACTCACGTCAAATAAGTAAACCCGTGTCTTAGTATTTCTCTTGCCAATCTTAAAATCCTAGCAATACAAAGAATCGAACCTGGACCTCCGAAGAAAGCAGCTAATGGTAATGACCGTTACATAGCGAAGATGGAAATGTTGAAGAAAATAATAATAATAATAATAATAATAATAATAATAATAATAATAATAATAATAATAATAATAATAATAATGTCCGCTTCTGTGGTGTAGTGGCTAGTGTGGTTAGCTGCCACCCCCGGAGGCCCGGGTTCAATTCCCGGCTCTTCCACGAAATTTGAAATGTGGTATGAGGGCTGGAATGGGGTTCACTTAGCCTCGGGAGGTCAACTGAGTAGAGGGGGGTTCGATTCCTATCTCAGTCACCCTCGAAGTGGTTTTCCATGGTTTCCCACTTCTCCTGCATGCAAATGCTGGGATGATACCTAACTTAAGGCCACGGCCGCTTCCTTCCCTCGTCCTTGTCTAACCCTTCCAGTATCCCGATCCTCCAATAAGGCCCCTGTTTAGTATTGCCGGCGAGACTGCCTGAGCGAGGTACTGGTCCTCCTCCCTAGTTTTATCTCACCGACCCAAAGTCTCACGCTCCAGGACACTGCCCTTGTGGCGGTAAAGGTGGAAGAAAGGAGGACATAATAATAATAATAATAATAATAATAATAATAATAATAATAATAATAATAATAATAATAATAATAATAATAATAATAATAATCTCGAGTGGCCTCTAGAGAGGCCTTGGGCAGGTTTTTCAAGTTGACGCGTATGCGGAAGACGACACTCACACCCAGTGCGACTCTGTCGGGAATCGAACCCGGGCCCCTTGTATCAAAGGGCGGTACGCTAAACATTTAGCCAATGGGGCCGGGCATTTTGAAGACCAGTTCATAATACTGATCATTTCCAATGGTAATACTTATAATTTTTTGAGGCTATTTCTAGCCTCGTGCAGCCCTTGCAAGGTAAACCCTCCGACGTGGGTTGGCGGCATCTGTCGTGTATAGGAGGCTGCGCGTTATTGTAGTGGATTATAGTGTTGTATGTGGTGTGTGAGTTGCAGGGATATTGGAGACAGTGTCTGAGGCAAGTAATTATTTAAGGCTAAAATCTCCTACCCAGCCGGGAATCGAACCCGGGACCTTCTGTACCGAAGAACATTACACTGGCCATTCAGCTAAGGAGCCAGACTTTTCCAATGCTCAAGTGACATATTCAGATCAGTCTTGCACATCATCATATGGATCACTTTTTCGATACCCCTCTCATGAATCAGAGGTATGGACCGAAAGATAATCGCACGTTATCATGCAAATGTCGTGATAATAAATACATCAATAAGTCGATTACAGGGGAGCAGCATATTTGCATAGAACAACGCACTAACCCCTGCTAGAAATTAAGTTACATTGTTGAAAGTACGCCAAATGATTTTAATTATAACCTCTTGATGTTTCATTATAAACTTTTAATATTCTGTTCTACGTAAACTGGTTGTTTATATCTCTTTATTACGTGTCGCGCTTTGTAACAAAAACCTTTTTAAAAAGCTTTCGAAATGACATTTCTCTTTCACTTCATTACCTGTTTGATCCTCCCAATTACCCTGCGCGCGATGACAGCTATTATGCCAATAAATGTAATTTGAAAATAACAACGCCTAAGGCGACAAAACTGTTCTTAACTTACTTATGTGAGCGAATAAAGAGAGAACCCTCTGAGCGGTGGAATTTACTTTCTGTGAAATACGATTCATAACGAAATGAAATGCATATTTTGAAAGCACCTGCGATATTGTACAAGATATACTTTATCTTTCAAAGTCCAGGATATGCATAACAACTAACCTTTATTTCTCTACGTCACAAAAATACAGCTTTTGTGTTCCTATATTAATAATGCACGCTTATACACGCGAACATTCCTCCCCTTCCCCTCGCCCTCCCCCGACAGCCACTACTACCGGTGAGTGTTTACGGAATACTTTTAAGGTGTCTCGGAGTTGGTATCTCTTAGTCTATTGATGATGGTGATGATGAAGTTAATGGTTACTATTTGCGGTTAGGGGCGCGCAAATGTGAGGTTGCATTCGGGAGATAGTGGGTTCGAACCCTACAGTTGACAGACCTGAAGATGGTTTTCCGTGGTTTCCCATCTCAGGCAAATGCTGGAGCTGTACCTTAATTAAAGCCACGTTCGCTTCCTTCCCATTCCTTTTTTTTTTGCAACTTGCTTTACGTCGCACCGACACAGACAGGTCTTATGGCGACGATGGGACAGGAAGGAGCTAGGAGTGGGAAGGAAGCGGCCGTGGCCTTAATTAGGTACAGCCCCAGCATTTGCCTGGTGTGAAAATGGGAAACCACGGAAAACCATCTTCAGGGCTGCCGACAGTGGGGCTCGAACCCACGATCTCCCGAATACTGGATACTGGCCGCAATTAAGCGACTGCAGCTATCGAGCTCGGTCTTCCCATTCCTAGTCCTTTCCTACCCCATCGTGGCCATTAAATACTTCGGTGTCGGTGCGACGTAAAGCCTATTCGAAAAACATTTATTATTATTATTATTATTATTATTATTATTATTATTATTATTATTATTATTATTATTATTATTATTATTATTACTATATATCCCTCTGTCGAACAGTGGTATAGAGTATCGGCCTCCAGAACCAAAGAGAGCAGGTTGAAACCCGGCAGAGGTATTCGGATTTTTGAACGGAGGAAGCAAGTGAATTCGGTACTCCATGGTGCGGCTTCTGTACTGCACATGTTGCATCGCAATAAATTGTAAACGTCCAGTACGATATGTGATCATAATTACAATTGGTCTTAATTCTAGTGGCTCACAAAGGATTGAAATTCTTCTTCTTCTTCTACAGCTTTTTCCACATCTTCAGGTTCGCGGATGCATATTGTGTCACTAATGAGGATTTGGCCGTGTTTTACGGCCGGATGCCCTTCCTGACGCCAACCCTATGTGGAGGGATGCGATCACTTTGCGTGTTCCTGTGCTGGTTGGTAGTGTAGTGTGTTGTCTGAATATGAAGAGGAAAGTATTTAGACAAACACAAACAACCAGTCCCACACCCAGAAGAATTAATCACACGCGTTTAAAATCCCCGACCGGACCGGGAATCGAACCCGAGACACTCTGAACAGAAGGCTTCAACGCTGACTATTCAGCCAAGAAGTCGGACTCACACTGGACTGAAATAAATGCATATATATTCTTTTACGCAATTGCCACGGAAAGTGAGTTTTTAAAGTTTCGAATGAGAGACGAGGGCGAAATTTCGAAACGAGGAACGCAAGTTTATCACTTTAGTGGCTGCTGCGTACAACATTTTATTTCACACGATGGTGAATTTAATTTTTTTTTTTGCTATTTCCATTATGTCGCACCGACACAGATATATCTAGTCTTATGGCGACGATGGGATAGGAAAGGCCTAGGAATGAGAAGGAAGCGGCCGTGGCCTTGATTAAGGTACAGCCTCA
Organism: Anabrus simplex; assembly: GCF_040414725.1. Classification (NCBI taxonomy): domain Eukaryota; kingdom Metazoa; phylum Arthropoda; class Insecta; order Orthoptera; family Tettigoniidae; genus Anabrus; species Anabrus simplex. The sequence continues at coordinate 387,864,054 of NC_090268.1, forward strand.
GCATTTGCCTGGTGTGACAATGGGAAACCACGGAAAACCATCTTCAGGGCTGCCGACAGCGGGGTTCAAACCCACTATCTCCCGGATGCAAGCTCACAGCTGAGCGCCCCTAACCGCACGGCATATTCGCCCGGTTTATTGTAATTAAATGTATTATAAATACACAGTTCAAAAAATTAGGGGAACATGTTTTGTAACATGGTATGTGAACGTTAATTTGGTAGATGGTGTTCCAATGGTCGTACAGCATACCTTGAGATCTTAGCCACTCAGGGTATATCAAATTGAAGTTATATTCCATCTGTAGGCGTAGCCATGCATTAAAATCTCAGATGACCCCTCAAAACAAAGTGAATAGCGGTGCGTCCGTGTCATTGTGAGGTACATAGACCACTGCGGTCATTTTAGCACGTTGTACGTCAACCAGCATACCCCATGAGACATCATAACGAGATTCAAGTCGCAAGGGTCGTCACTTTGATCCAGGAAGGATGAACTTTTCGCCGTGTTGCTGTGGATCTCAATGTCTCTCCGTCAGTTATTCAACGCTTGTGGAATCGCTACAGTGATACAGGCCAGTTCACAAGGAGGGTTGGATAAGGTCGTGGACGCATAACAACCCCACAGAATCTGACCATCTGTGCATTACGGCGTCGTTCAGCAACTGCCAGAAAACTGCAACAAGACCTCAGGAGGGTCACTGGAGTCACGGTGTAAGAAGCAGGTTAAGAGAAGTGTCCTTACTACTCAGACATCCTGTTCAAGTGCCCCGTTTAACGCAGCAACATCGCGCAGCTCACCTTCTGTTTGCCCGTACCCACGTCAACTGGCAACTTCGTCAATGGACACCTGTGTTGTTCACAGACGAGTCCAGATATCCCCTGACACCAGTGTTGCCAACTTAGCGGATTTTCCGCTAAATTTGGAGGAATTAGAAGACTGTCGGCGGAGAAAAATATCATTTAGCGGACAGCGGATTTTTGGCGGAATTCTAGATTTATTATAGCGGAATTTAGTGTTTTTTCAATTTTTAGTTTTTTCAAAATTTGTACTCCAGTCTGTCTCCGAGCTATTCCGTATTTTTTATCAGGAGCTAGTAATCACATGAGGAAAACGTGTTATTTGGATTTGATGTTATGAGATCATGGTATCATAAATTTGTAATGAGTGGCGAAAGGGTACTTATCTCTTAGTTGACGAATGACGACAGATAATGAAGCTGTGAGAGAGTAGCATTTATATTTATGCTATGAAGGATGACCGTTTAATGAGCTGGCCTGTTTCGTGTGTGGCCCTTGAGGTAGGGGATTCACCTGCCTACAATTTTTGCTCGCCGGCTCGCAGGCAGGGGGTTAATCCCAGTGAAACTCACAGATCAGGTGAGTGCAGACATTTACTTTATTATTATTATTATTATTATTATTATTATTATTATTATTATTATTATTATTATTATTATTATTATTGCTCATTTTTATTGCTCATTATTTGAGATCGGATTTCTTGGCGGAATTTTAGCGGATTTTTAGTAGTATTTAGCGGATCTTGAAAATATAAGTTGGCAACACTGCCTGACATAGTGTGATGGACGTCAACGTGTAGGAGATGCCGTGGTGAGCAGTACGTGCCAAATGTTGTCCAGGAACGCGACCGATACGGACAAGGTTCTGTGATGGTGTGGGGTGGCATCAGTATTGATGGCCGTACGGATCTTGCCGTCGTCCGTGGTAGTCTTACCGCTGCGGGGTACATCGATCAGATACTGCTACAGCATGTGTTGGTTGCTGCAAACGGTGTTGGCCCTGAATTCGTACTCATGCACGACAACGCCATAGCTCATGTAGCGCGCATCACCAGAGCTGTCTTGCGAGAACTGGACATTGAAGAGATGGAATGGCCAGGAGTGAGTCCCGAACTTAATCCCATCGCGAATGTGTGGGATAGGCTTAACAAAAGTGTTCGTGGGCATCCTGTTCCACCACAGACTCTCCAAGACCTCGAACAGTCTCTCATTGAAGAATGGGACCTGATACTACAACATGACCTCCTCGACTTATACGGAGCATGCTACTTAGGTGCCAAGCTGTGATAAATGCTTGTGAAGGACATACACCACACTGAAGCTCTCCAACTGTGATAAAAATCCAGCCTGGAGGACTGTTATAACTTTGTTTTCGCCCCTATCCTCCTCAGTCCGTATGTAGCATATGCTCTACATGTGATTTTGTTTACTTACAATAATACAAAACACTTTTAAAAAAATAATAATGGTAGAAAAGTCAATTCTGAGTCCTGATGTAGCATATATGCTACACGTCATAAAACAATTTAGTGAAATATACTAATTTTCTTTGGTGAAATTTTTAGTTATTTGAGCAAAATAGAGGCCACCGAACGCAAAGAGGGGTTCAGGACTGAAGAGGCTATTTGGACATTTCCGTTTGTGTTCTGAAAATGAATGCGAATCCATCGATGTTCTTTTGTATACTTCAACGGTAAAGAATAAAGGTTTAGTTGGTAATATACCTGGCTGTGAGGTATAGTTTAGTGGAGCATGACATACGTTCAAAAACATGTTCCCCTAACTTTTTGATCTGTGTAGTTTTGATATGGAGTCACGCGAGTCATCCATGTTTGACTTGAGCAGTGACCTTTTAAAATATTGTTGTGTGTCGCCAAGAAGGATTTATGTGGTGATAAAACATCAACATTAATGTTATTTGAAGCAGTGTAGAGTCCACTAAGCTACCAAAGTCCTATGGTCCTGCGGTCCTGAATTAATGAAGGTAATAGAAAACATTTTGTAATGTATTTTATTTGGTATTAGAGCCTCCGTGGCTCAGGCGCGCCGGCCTCTCACCACTGGGTTCCGTGGTTCAAATTCCGGTCACTCCATGTGAGATTTGTGCTGGACAAAGCGGAGGCGGGACAGGTTTTTCTCCGGGTACTCCGGTTTTCCCTGTCATATTTCATTCCAGCAACACTCTCCAGTATCATTTCATTTCATCTGTCAGTCATTAATCATTGCCCCAGAGGAGTGCGACAGGCTTCGGCAGCCAGCACAATTCCTATCCTCGCTGCTAGATGGGGGCTTTATTCATTCCATTTCTGGCCCGGTCGAATGACTGGAAACAGGCTATGGATTTTCCTTTCCATATTTAGTACTAGCAAATATACCCGTGCTTCCTGTCGTTCATTGTCATTTAATTTTGCTCCTATCAGTGGCGCATTTCATATCATTTTAGTTTGTCTTATTGCATTTAATTTTGCCATTATATTCTAACAATTTAATTTTTCCTGTTTGTAAATACGTGTGCCGTTGCTGCCGTAATGCCATGGCCATTGGATCTACGAAAAGGAGTCGTGCATAGCCATTTATCAGCATTTGTTGTTTATATTTTAGTTTAAATATGGCTGAAGATTGTACATTGTTATTTTTCTCATTTATCAGATCAAAAGGGTATTTGTTTACTGTAGATCTCGAGAAAATAATAAACATGAATGCTTCGCTATGGTATACTACTTTGTATACGGATATTGAAATACACCGGGCGAGTTGGCCGTGCGGTTAGGGAGGCGCGGCTGTGAGCTTGCATCCGGGAGACAGTGGGTTCGAATCCCACTGTCGGAAGCCCTGAAGATGGTTTTCCGTGGTTTTCCAAATGCTGGGGCTGTACCTCAAATAAGGCCACGGCCGCTTCCTTCCAACTCCTAGGCCTTTCCTCCCCCATTGTCGCCATAAAACCTATCTGTGTCGGAGCGACGTAAAGCCACTAGTAAAAAAAAGAGATATTGAAATATATTACTGAATAAAGTGGTTTACATGTCTCTTAGCTTTATCCTAGAAGCAGCATAGGGAGGTCCGCACACCTTGTTTCCAATGTGAAGTGCGAGTTATGGAGTTGAATGATAACGGAAGGTCCACTTGCCTACTGCGCGGTCACAATCGATTTGGGAATTTTCATTATTACGGCAGACTCCATTGCCTACTGCGTGGTCACAATCGATTTGGGGAGTTTTAGTTACAATGGCAGGCCCCATTTCCTACTTTCAGATAGATTACTGTTGAGGAAATTTTATTATAATAGAAAGCACCTTCCTTACTGCCAGTCACACCGAGTTGGTGAGTTTCCATTATAATTGTTGAGCACTATGGCTAACGTCAGTCGCAGTTTAGATGGGTAAATTTGTTTAAAATGGTGGTCACCCTTGCCTACTGCCAAACACAATCGGTTAAAGGAGTCTTGAAAAAATGCATGTTCCCTTGCCTTCTGCCAGACAAACCGAGAAGGGAATTATTCATTACAATGGTACACAGGAGTTGGAGAAGGACCCCATTCCTACTGCTAGGGAAAGTCGATGTGGGGAGTACTGATTACAATAGCAGACGCACTCCTGCTGATAATCATTATCGATTTGTAAAGTATTAAGTACATTGCCAGACATACCCGTTATAGATCGCTGCAAATAGACTCCAATGAGTAAATATAGATATAAACAGGAAAGTATATGAATGTTTACATTCATTTACAGATTAACTGCTACTAAACGGATTGTACGATAAGACTGGTCCTATGACATTTTCTCGTATCTCATCTATTTATGGGTAATATTGCGTTGAATATGGTCGAATTTGGGTAAGTTTTTCTCACAGTGCATTACTTTTCGGATACTTACGTAACAGCTACAAACGTAGAATTTGGCTCACATACGGTTACTGGGCGGGAATTTGATGATGCTATCTTTCCTACAAGTGATTCAAACTATCAGTTATACGTGTACAAAGAGCAAAATTTACGCACAATCGAGAAATACTGCCGAAAATAACGTAGAAGGGAGATAAATAAGACAAAAAGTTATAGGATCAAAGTTTTAGATCTCTCCAAATTGAAGATTGTGCCATTAGTTTTTGTCACGAATCACCGTTTAGCCACCAAGTATCTCGAAAGGAATGTCTGCACAGTCGTTTAAATTGCCTCCATATTTCGATATTTTTGGGGGGTAAAATATAAAAAATTTAAACAGCTCGTAATTTCTCCGTCGATTACAGGCTAAACGCTGTAATTTTGCTAAATTTCAATCTTCTATCTCGTCTGGAAGATTGTGCCGTCATGTTGAATTTAAAAAATTAGGAATTTCATGAAAGCTTTTAAGCCCATGAAACCTATAGGTTGTCGCTTTGGATAAATGATACGACTGCGTTCTTATGCTGAGCGAAAACTTTGTAGGCCCCGGCGTGCCCCTCTCAGGGAATTTTGAGAGTTCTCGATTTTTCTTGGGATTCTGAGGGCACCAGCTTCTCCAGTACCAAATTTCAAATTTCTGAGATGGCTGGAAGTGCCTCATTAATTCACGTCTATTTTCATGTTTATACCTTTATATATAGATCGCTTCAGACCGGCTTGCTTATATATATTGTGCCCTTCTCAAGGCAACAACTGCGGTGAACTTCTTCCTTCTTCTGCGCGCCGGCTGCTCCTGTAATAAATGACATTTAAATGATACTCACCGCTGCATGTAGACTCTTCTTCCTCAGTCGTGGACCGTCCGATGATATCCTCGAAGATAGGCCACACGTCGATCAGGGAGTGAGGAAATGAAAAGATGGGGTAAACTAACTATAAATGACGGTACCCAAAGACTGAATTAAAATCTAAATAACAAACTGATTTATTGAACAAAGTCCAACGTGCCAAAATTTATGAAAATAAACTGGTGAAAAATAAGCAAAGTGAAGTGAAATGAAATTTAAAAGAAAGATTTAAGATCTACCTTACAATAACTCAATTATCTGCCTAATAAAACTGACTGAAAGTCGATCAAAATTTAAAATATTCCAGGTTATGTTGACACTGTCTTCAAGACGATGACGTGAATAAATTCAAAACTCTGGTCAGAAATACCACCTCATTTGAAATACTGAATTGTAATACATAGAAACATGTCTCTCAAAATAAATTAATGTAGTTGAATAATTAATTAATTAATTAGGTCATCAAACCAACACTGACTCAGAGGTGTTTATCAAATATTTAAAACATGTGACTCAGTTGGGAAACACCCAACTTTAAAATAATCGTGGACTGCACTAACCACGTGTAACAAATAAAGAATAATTCAAAGAAAACAGCCATGAACATCGTACTTCATTTACCACATAACCATTGTCACATTCAAACTACTCATGATTGAAAGGAAATTATTGAAACATGAACCTGAGTGTTACAATCACTCATTTAATTATTTAAACTTCACCTGCATGACTGTGATAGCCTGGACTTTAAAATAATCCAAATGATTAGGCCATGTGCCCCATGTTTACATTTCAAATGAAAGAGATCCTTGTACATTAAAATTTTACTTAATTTGCCGCTGACTGCATTTCATTACGAACTCATTATTTGTGGTACCACCACTAGATGGAGGCAGACCCCATCTTATTTACCTCATTCATTGCGGCAGTTATTATACAACTGGTTTATTAAAGATCGCTTCATTTCCTAATTAAAATGTAGTGGATTTTAAAGGTTTGGTAATTACTGAATGTCTGGTATGAGCATACCACTACTACTATGAACTAATCGATGATCTCTTATCCTAACACATGAAATCATATTTACATAATTAAACTTGTTAATGGAGAAACACTGCTCCAACAAAAGAAATACAGAAATCAAAACTAGCCTAACTACTCCTACCTATTTACATCAAAACAAATGCAAATAATTCACGTCTGATCCTACAAATAAACGGTAATAAAAGGTACATGAAGAATGAATAATAAACAAACAAATCTAGATCCCAACATCGCTGCCTGCTGAAATTAATAAGAATAAATGCGCAAATGTCTGAGTCTACAGAAAATTTTCCCTGCTACGAGTAAAAAAAAACTATTGTGAATTTGACGGCAATCTCTAACCTCAGACGACCAATGTCTGGCCATGCCACTATTTAACCTTTATGGACAATAATTATTGCTATTCCATGTCATCCATGACTCTACATAACTATCAAAACGCACATTGATTCGTCGCTCTGCTCACATATGCCTCGTGCCAACTAGCATATTTGCCGAGCATCTACTTTCCCTGGAACTATTTGAAACAAAATACAGGCTTCTGCCTACAATCATTCTCCATGTCGTTACGTATTTAACATTCTTGTTAAAGTATTCATCTCTCAATTCGATTTACTCATCATTATTCTCGACGTAGTACCTCATAATACGGCCTCGCTCGTATCCGGCGGGCGAAATATCTGTCGTGCACATCTCTATTTCTTACGACAGTTCATGACATGGTCCAGATATCACATTTCCATTATCAACGTAGATCATCAGGGATATTATTCACTTAGATCGATCTCTAGATCATTCTCTGCTTCACATGTCACAAAATATCGGAGCTGACTCATCAATGGCTTCCTGTCACTAACTGTTTACTAAAATGACGAGATTGCCTCTCAAAACACGGCTATTGAAAAATGTGTAACCGTAACTACACACGGAAATAAATACTCGCGTCCACCAAATCGTCGCAAAATACACGGTATAAGAACTACCAGAAACGGTCATCTGAATGATGATTCCACAACATAAAACAAGCTGAATGCGCAAATCTCCAAATAAGCATTAAAATCAACAAGACGGCGTCTACAAAAATCACAACTCCAACAGAAATATCGCTCAAAACCAAACGTTATAACAACATGATTATATTATATTTATAAATTCGGCATTACACTCATTGAGATCTAATAATAGATTGCATCCTAAACTGTCAAAGTGACTTACTACAAATGATCCATAATAATTATGCAAACACATCTACGTAAAGGAAGTGCGCAAAATAACCCTAGCTAAAAGTGCAAAAATTATTATCATATTATTATTATTATTATTATTATTATTATTATTATAAAATGTGAATTATTTACAATCCTATCTAACAGTCTAAGCTACATTTGATCATCGATTAGTTCACAGTCCTACATATTTATTTACACATTATTTTTGTTGTTGCTCATACCTTTGTGCTGGACGCGGGTTGGATCACCCTCCGGGCTCCGTCATGATGAATTAGAATTCCATCTTGAAGCTGATGTGGTATTCCAAATTTTCACACACGCAAACTTGATACATTTTTATACAGGCGTTACACACGCTCACATTTACATAAACACTCGCATTTTCTACCACTTCCGTGCAGATTATACAATAGCACTACATAGACTCGTGACGTGAAGTCGAAAGTTTTCTCTCCGCTACCTGCCTGACGCCTCCTGCTGGTCTCTCACACCCCTCTCAGTTTGTTTACTTACAGCTTACCGGTTGTTCACCTCTTCGGAACATAACAGTTTACTCAAGGTCTCTAACATCGCGGCCTTCCATTAATGAAAAGTCATTCTCCTCCCTGTCTGCTTTAACTAGTTTCTCCCCGAAGCATCTCGCTTGCCATAACAGTTTATTGTAAGTGGTAAAAGCAAGCTAAAAGTACAGTTTCCAGTGATGTGTGGGGAAAATTTTATACTGATCGTCCTCCAAAAATAAAGAATAAAATAGCTTTCCAACAAATGTCAAACTACACGTGGATTAGACAGGTTTTATACAGTCGCAACATGTTCCATTGTCCCTCTCGATTGGTAATGTGAGTTCATTTAAGGCAAGTGTTGAAAAATATAGCTATTGTCTGTTATGTCTGCATGAATTCAAAATAAAATAAAGTTTGTTAAAGTGTTCATTTCACCTGAAATATTACTCTCCCAAGTAAATACATGGCTCACTCGGATGCTAATAAGTGTCTCTGATCGCGTTCCTACCAGACTCGGAATTCATAAGAGTAAAGTTCACACAAGACTGAATTTGAAAGCTGACTAACTGAATTAGCTGACACACTCTAAACACACTCTGAATCAACTAACCCACAGTGAACACACACTGAAGAATCACCACTCTGGTCGCTGGTTTTGTAATCAGTTCTCCCCCACCTCAAAATTAGTTCTGTAGAAGGGATGTGGCGTAGAAATCTAGCACTTGGGAGCGCTTTATCATACATCCGTAGGTTAAAGCTTCAAAAATTATGTACAAAATCTTCCTAATTTCGGTCCGACTTACTTGTTATATTGCGTCGTGGGAAACGATCACAGTGTAATCCACACGACGGCGCGCGTCACCAGCGTTATTTTCTTCCAGCGAATGGTTCCTTCCCACCATGACAGTTCAATTCCTGGACGATACTACTCTTCCGTGTGAAGTTAAAATTTTATTGATTAGGCACTAATTAATCACACCTTCGCACCGATAAATTTTCAAATATTATTAGGAAGTCAGGACACTGTTTTTCCACAACTACTCCGGGCTCCAAATAGCGAAATACTGACTGTAGATTCCGCTATGACAGGACATTCAAATTTGGAATTTTGTGATTGGCTGAGACTTTCGCGCTCTTCGCAGCGTGGATGCTTCCATTTTCTCCCAAGGGTTGGTGGGTGTTATCGTTGTCTCTTTGTCCTTCTAAGTAGGTCAGGCCTCAACGCGTGATTTTCTCGTGAGAACCAAGTAGAAAGTTGCCACTCCTAGGCGGTACCATAAAATTTATTGGATGCAGCACTCAGGGCCGGTCTACAAGTTGTTCGTGCTCTAAGAAGAGTTTCGAGGATTTCCTTGCCGACTGACTGGCGCCAGAATGTTGCTTTGTGACTGCTAGCTCTCACAGCCTACTGTAGTATTCCAATATGCGAATTATTCAACTTTTAATTTATAAATTAATTACGTAAATTCGCTTATGGGTGCAATATATATATCTTATGGCAAGTATACAAGAGAAAAAGAAAATATACAATAAATGTTATAGGCATATATAAAGAAAAGAATGTTAGTAGCATACACATTTACAAATCGATGTCCAGTGAAGGTGTAGCATTCATGAAACCTCGGACTGGACCATCATACTGTCAGTGGACACTCCTCAGTAATGTGCTTCACTCACTGTGAAGGGACTCCGCAATCACAGGGAGGGGTCTCAAGTCCCCATTTATGTAGCATGGCATTACACCAAGCGTGGTCTGTTTTTCAAACGGTTGAGTTTAGTCCATTGGTGTCTCTTCAGACAAAATCCTGGGAGTCCAGTTGGTGTTTCACAGGCGCAAAGTTCCAGCTTTGACGCCATTTTTTCTGGATATTGAAGCCAGTTATGCCATGTCTTATTGGGTTCCTTGATTTAACACGAGAAGATAATAATATTATTGGCTTTACGTCCTACTAACTACTTTTATGGTTTTGGAGACGCTGAGGTGGGAAATTTACTCCCGCAGGTGTTCTTTTACGTGCCACTAAATCTACCGACACGAGGCTGATGTATTTGAGCACCTTCAAATACCACCAGACTGAGCGAGGATCTAACCTGCCAAGCTGGGATCGGAAGGTCAGCACCCCAACCGTCTGAGCCACTCAACCCAGAAAGACGAGAAGAGGGTAGGTCATTAAAGGACCTCGTGGATTGGGAGATCTTGTAGATGATTAAGATGGTGTAACCTACTCCCTTCACGTATAGTTGCTTCCTGTCATCTCAGTTCTGGAGGTGGCAATGTTACTTATAGCATGCAACCACGGAACTGGGGTGGAATTTTAGTGTGCCTGCTATGATTCTCATACGTTCATTCTGGTGGACGTCGGCCATTTTTGTATGAGTTCTACGACGTGTAGTTAACGTCCTTGTGGTGTACCCTGGACAACGGACTGAAACAGACGAACTTGATATTGGGTCTCTCACGGTCAACCAAAGCTACAGCACATCAGAAGACGAAATTAATGATACACTGCAACATATGCGATATTTATCTGTCAGAAATGGATTATTCTCTACGTTATTCAACATGGTAAAAAATGGCTTGTGGCCTTCGGAGAGGTCTGGTGCAGGTATTTCGAGTGTAGACGACCTGCGCGTCTATGAGGATGGGGCCCTACCTAGGATGATTTCTAATGCTCAAGACACCACACATACCCAGCCCCCGAGCCATCGGAATTAACCAATGAAGGTTAAAATCCTCGACCCTTCTGGAACCCGGGACCCCCTGGACTAAAGGCCAGCATGCTAACCATTTAGGGCGGAATTCATAAACAGCACTTATACATAAGTGCCCCTTATAAGCCAGGTTTCATTTCATATTACCTACTTAAGTGTCTCACTTATTGCTATACCTCCCACACACACTTAAGTGACTCACTTATGTTGCAGCAAGATGGAGGATGATTTTTCTAAATATGTTGCATTTCATTCACAGAATACTTTCCGTGCACACAGGAGAGATGGAAAATCCTGTCGAAATGTAATGTGACCAGCAGTTTAAAGAAGGTTTCGTTTTAGTAAAGTGAGTGTTATGCATATTCTTGTTCCTTTGATTGAGATAGTGAACATAACCTCTAGAGGACTCACCATCTCACCATTAATGAAGATATTATTTTGAGATTTTATGCCATCACTTCATTTCAGGTTATTATTATTATTATTAAAATTATTATCATCACCATCATCATAACCGGCATTTCGCTTAATTAACTGGCAATGTGTTACAAGTTGATAAGTTACCAAGACTGTAGGCCTATCGAATAGTAAAGAACTATACTGAGTTATAAGAAATATGAACGTGTTGCACTACTACCATTTATTTTAAGGTTGATTTGTGCTAATTATATGAGGTTAGTCAACCAGTCGTTTGCCGGTATATATATCAGAAGTTTCTGAAATAATGGCATCGCACATCAAAACATACTAATTCCATTTTATTGAGGAAGTAATTAGGCCTATTACAACGTAACGGCTAGGGATATATTTGTCAAATCATTAAACGCGTTGTAAGGCTAGATATTCTACATTTGGATGAATATTTGTATAGGTTCGAGTGCCTGGATAACTATAAACATATTATATTAAGAAGAAAATTAGATTCTGGGCATTTTCGTAGTTTGCATTGTCCACAAGAGGTTTTTCGCACGTCATTCATATTCTGATGAGAAACTGCGTCGGTCTACTTGTTCTATATTATGTTCATGTACTGTACTTCGACACAAGTTCTTGCAGGTGCCGTCACAGCTCGCTGTTTTGTTATCCATTCTGATAATCAAATCCAATATAGACGATCTTTTAACCTCAAAAATTTCGCGCGCGTACGCGCGATGCCCTTTTATAAACAAAACACAATAGATCATCCCAGTATTCGGTAGCCGGAACTACACGATCCAGGAAGCATGGGCATAATATACAGCATTGCCACATCTCCAGAGCTTTTTACTGTATCAATAAGTGTGCTCTATAAGTGCTGTCTATGAAATGTAAACTCATATAAGTGAATACTTATTATAAGTGATCCCTTATTACTTAAGGGCTCCACTTATATATAAGTGCTGACTATGAATTCGGCCCTTAGTCATGCAGTCGGACAGTCAACATGGTGACAGCAGCGGATTACTTGAGCTGTGAATGCAGAGGCGCCATGTTAGCTGTAGCTGGATACGAAACCACTGTCCTGCAGTCAGGCGGAGAAACAATTGAAAAAGTTTAAGCTAGATGTTCTCTGATGCATAATCTCTCTGACAATCTGTTTTTACGTTACTGGGAAGAGGAGTGCAATCAATCAGAAATGATTTCAATAAAACAATGCGGAGAGTAACAGTACGGTAAAGTGTCATTTTCCAGTATTTTTCTGAGAGATGGGCTCGGGAGATGACCTGGGGGAATCTCTGCAAACATCTTGAGATTCTGGCAAAAGAATGGGGGTGATATGCGATTATAAGAACTCAGCAAGAGAGTTCTCTTAGCCTCTGTCACCTCAATTCTCCAACTTCCTACCTAGACGTGGTGCCCCCTATTCAGCCGAGCAACTCAGTGGAAGGTTGGGTAACCAACCCCAGCGGGAAGCTGAGTCGGTGAGCAGACAGGTTTTGGAGGTCTGTGGAAGGCAACGGGAAACCACCACTGAAATCGTCCCAAGAAGTTCATGGCAATGGACCTCTGTATAAAAGACTCCGGAGGTGAAACTTCCCCTCAATCGGATCTCCGGGAGGGGAATACATCGAGGTTTTCTAATAGAGATGAAGGAAGGATGAGATTTTGAGGATAGGTACATGGAATGTACGAACTTTATTACAGCAAGGAAAATTGGAAAATGTTAAACAAGAAATGGCAAAAAACAAACTTGACATACTAGGCATGAGTGAAGTGAGATGGGAGGTAGTGGAGAACTGGATAGTGGAGGATATAGCCTACATTATATTGCTCAGGTGCTGAGCGCAGTGGACAACATGGAGTAGGAATACTAATTAAGAAAAATAGAAAGCCAAAAGTGTTGAAGATAGAATATGTAAATGAAAGAATAATTATGCTAATATTGAAAGGCGATCAGAAAGATTTAGTAATAATTCAAGTTTATATGCCAACCAGTCAACACCCAGAAGAGGAGATAGAGGAATGTTACGACCAAATAGAAGAGATTAGTGGAAGAGAAATTAAGAATGCATATGTGGTGATATTGGGAGATTGGAATGCCGTTGTTGGAGAAGTACGTGAAAACAAAATAATTGGGAAATATGGGCTCGGAGTTAGAAATGACAGAAGCCAGATGTTAGTTGACTTCTGTAAAAGAAACAACATTGTTATTGGCAATGCATTGTTTGAAAACAGTAAAAAGTGGAGGTATACTTGGACATCCAGTATTATTAATGAAAGGTACCAAATAGACTATATTATGATACAACAAAGATATAGGAATGGCTTTAAAAAATGCAAAATGTTATCCAGAAGCAGACATTTAGTCTGTTAGAACGATGGGGTCGCCACTCCCAAAGTGATATATTAATGATTGATAGATGCTATGAAATGAGAATGGAGAGTGTTGCTGGAATGACAGCGAAAACCGGAGTACCCGGAGAAAAACCTGTCCCGCCTCCGCTTTGTGCAGCACAAATCTCGCATGGAGTGACCGGGATTTGAACCACGGTATCCAGCGGTGAGAGGCCGACGCGCTGCCGTCTGAGCCACGGAGGCTCCCAATGAAGTGATATGCCTTGAAACTTTGAAAGAAAACAAAAATGTTATAGAGTTAGAAGAGAGGCTTGTTGAAAGGTTACAAACTGAGAATGAGGCTAACTGTGTTAATGAAAAATGGGAGAGATTTAGAAACAATCTTAAAGAGACAGCAAAAGAAGTTCTGGGAACAAAACGGAGGAGGAAAATAAGGAAGGAATGGGTAACTGAAGAAATGTTGGATAAAATGGAAGAAAGGAGAAAATGGAAAACGTAAACACGCAAGAAGGAAGATGTTTAGAAAAATAATGAATTAAGAAGGGAGACTGAACATGCTAAAGAAAAGTGGATCAGAGAAACATGCAGCAAAAATAGAACGGATGGAATGTGAAGGTAAATATGATATGATGTGCAAAGAAGCTATGGAATTAACATTCCAGGATAAAAGGAATGGAAGTGGAATGACTGAGGTTAAAACATTGGATGGACAGTTAGTAACGGAGCCTGAAAAAGTCAAGGAACAATGGAAAGAGTACATAGAATGGCTATATGATTGGAATAGCAGACCAGACGAGAGTAGTATAAATTTGGAGAAGGAAAATGAAATAAATGAAGATCAGATTGGGTTCAGTATATTAGAAGAGGAAATAGAGGCAACTATTAGGGAAATGAAGAATGGTAAAGCAGTTGGTGTAGATGAAATACCAGTTGAACTACGCAAAGTACTGCAGGGGAAAGGAAAATATATATTTGTAAAACTTTGTCAAGAAATATACTTAAAATGGAAATGGCCAAAAGATTTTCTGGAAAATATAATAATACCAATAGAAAACAAGGAAAATGGTAATAAATGTGAAGAACACAGGACACTAAGTTTAATTTCTCATGCAGCTAAAATACTATTAAGAGCAATAAACAGAAGGATTTAGAGACGAATGGAGAATTATATTGGGGAAGAACAATATGGATTTAGGCATGGAGTAGGCACAAGGGATGCCATTGGTTTACTGAAAGTCATAGGAGAAAGGTACATAGAAAAGAATAGAAAAGCATACACAATCTTTGTAGACTTAGAGAAGGCATTTGACAAAGTGAGGTGGGATAAGCTCTTGGAGATATTTAAAAAACATGGAGTGGAATGGAGAGAGAGAGAAGATTGATCAAGGAATTATATTACAACCAAACAGCAAGAGTGAGAATAAGAGGAGAATTAACAGAAGAAATCAGACTGGGAAAAGATGTTAGACAGGGTTGCTGCTTGTCACCAACTTTGTTTAATATTTACTTGGAGGAAATTATTTGTGAATGCATGGATGGTAAAAGAGGTGTCAACGCTGGAGGTAAGAGAATAAAATATATAAGATTTGCTGATGATATGGCAGTAATAGCTGAAAATGTGAAGGACCTCCGCAAAATGCTGAGAGAATTAAACAAAAAGTGTGAAGAGTATGGAATGAGCATAAACAACAGAGACCGCACTCTACGAATGTATGTTTGCATGACTTATTTCCGCACTCCTACAGTATAATGTACTTAAGGTCCATTTCCCTTTACACGTTTAAATGCGAAAATCAACACAACGAAAATTGTTCTGATGGACTAAATATCCATATGTGGCTGGAGGGCGTGGCCAGACTTATGGATAATAATGGATAGGAAGAGCATTGTGGGATATGACCTTTTGAACGAACAGCAACGAATTTATCGAAATATTTCTGAAGGAATAATCTGCTAATACTATTATGTTTGTAAGACAGACGAGCTCACAAAGCTGCTGGAAGTCCCTCGTTGTACAGTAAATACGACGGGCAGGGAGGCAGATACAAGTGGTGTGTCCCCTCTCTGATTGTGTCGCCTGTGGCTGTAGCAATAACAACCCTCATATTCGAGTCTGTTTCATTTGCTTCCATCGGAACAGTCCTATATTGCCTTCTCTTAACTGATTCCCCCCACGAGATATTTCTGAATATCTATCTTACGGTATAGAATGTCTGTATGAGCTCTGCATCTTCAGTCGTACTAGACTAGACACTACTACCACGTTCAGTGAGGTGTCCTCGAACTGAACGAGACTGTTTCCAATATTTTATTCTGTTGTTTGAAAATCTCCTTGAAGCGCTTACAGGTTGCCCTGATGACAAAGAGTACGTAAGTACACAGTTAGTTATTACGTAAAATTGCATCGTAAATCATATTTTTTAATGTGGGTGAAATGAATAAAAATTTTAAGTCCTCGAAGAATGGTTCCTAAATATGCTAATGGAAACTTTGAACAGCCTTATTTTAAATACTATTATGAAAGCATTAGCGAGTCCAAACAGTTCACAAAAGTAAGCAAAAATTAGGGTTTATCCATCTGGTTCATGTCATTAACCCATCGCAGTAACCAATGTTTGATGGCTCTTCTCTCGATAAATCAACACCTGCCCCGCAAATGTACTTTTTGGCAGCATCGACTTATTCAGTCTGGATTTCGTGGGTCGCGAGCTTCATACTAGAATAATTATTATGTTTCCATGAGAAGAGCTAGTCTAAAATGCGTTACAACACAATTTTTCCTAACATTCCGAACACAAATACATTATGCTAATTCCTCTAATGGAAGTAAGTGACATCAAGAGAAGATACTGTGTAGAGATGAGAAGAATGCAAGAATGAGGAATGCGGCCTGCAAGCACGAACTTCCTGTTCTGCCCAGACAGATCGGCTCTTATCTGCTCTATCTGCTACACGAAAACATTGACTCACACTTTGCAGTTAGCTGGATTACAACCGACAAGAACGAAGAGCTGTCAGTAGAAGATAATATAAAGCAGCCTGGGTAGTAGCGGAGTTGCTATGACAACCATTGTGTCACTGGCTCTGCTGGTGAAAACCCCTTCGCCCCGTACCTCACCGGGCATGTGCATTCTTCTGATCTCCCAACAATACAGGTAATACAGCAGAAGTTAGTCTCTTGCACTGAAACAGGGATCAATCAAAGAAACATTTATTAATATAACCTATATATAACACCGCCGTCTCGTTCCTCTTATACTGCCGCCTCTGTGCCACTGGCCATTAGTAACACAGGAAGGCGCGAATACCAATGTTTCTCTAAGTCGCCGTAAGAGTGCAGTCAGAGACACATAATCTTTGCGGTCAATGTGGGTGTTGCATTGTGTTATTGATGCATGCAACTTATGTGTGTGAAAAGATGAGTCATTTCGTACAAATAATAAACGTGCCTTCATATCTTCCATTTGGACAAGTGATATTTTGTACAGAATTAATTAACCGTGTTATGCTTAGGTCTATAGATATTTTTTATGTTCCTGTCCTTTTCTGTTTGTGCAAGTTACATTGTATGACAGAACTGAGACCTTATTATATACTATACTATACTGATGCATATTTTCGAAAATGGTAAATTGCTGTGTGCGATTTAAACAAACGGCACTTGTTCCATTCCGTTAGAATTTTGTATGGAAACGAGAATAAGGAATTAAATTAATTAATAATATTATGATTAGGTATATATTTCGAAATGGTCAGCTGTTGTGTGCTATTTTGCAAATCTCGGCTAGAAGGTTCGCGGCCAAAACAGATACGAATCCATGAAATATCGTCTAGAGAGGAATTAAGAGAAAATTGGATGGAGGCCTTATATATGCAAGGTCCTAGTAAAGGAAGCAGAGAGGTTCCGGGCTGAATGGTTCAGACGGTTGAGGCGTTGGACTTCTGACCCCAGCTTGGCAGTTTCGATCCTGGCTCAGTCCGGTGGTATTTGAATGTGCTCAAATAAGTCAGCCTCGTGTCGGTAGATTTACTGGCACGTAAAAGAACTGCTGCGGGACAAAATTCTGGCACCTCGGCGTCTCCGGAAACCGTAAAAGTAGTAAGTGGGACGTAAAGAAAATAACATTATTATTATTATTATTATTATTATTATTATTATTATTATTATTATTATTATTATTATTATTATTATTATTATTATTATTATTAAGCAAGCAGATGGATGCCCTCCGATTACTCTTGCGTCTGCAACCTTCATTTTAACAATACGGGCAACAGGGAGCGCGCATAATTAACGATTTAAAAGCTAGGTGTCCTACCAAGTACTTTCCCTCAATAACCGAGTTTTCTAAATTCACAGAATGTTAAACCGCGTAAGAAACGTGCAAACTATGCAACAAGGAGCGATGCGGCGGCGGCCTGTTGATATCCTTCTATATACAGAATTTTTTATTGGACTATCATAATACAGAATACGTCGCTGTTGTCTTTGTAATTAAATGAATTACATAAAATAAACACAATTCCGCTGTACTATTGAGACGCACAGGTAAAAACCGCACATTTTAACTACCTCCGGTTTAAGAGCTTGCATTTTGTGAAACGAAGAAGTGTCTACAATCTGTATAAAAATCAGCCTGCAGTTATAAGAATCAAGGGCTTTGAAAAAGAAGCAGCAATTCAGAAAGGAGTGAGGCAAGGCTGCAGTTCCCCCCCACTCCTTTTCAATGTTTAGCCTATATAGAACAGGCGATAAAGGAAATCAAAGACAGATTTGGGAAGGGAATCACAATCCAAGGAGAGAAAAACAAAACCTTGAGATTTGCCAGTTTATTTTATCTGAGACTGCAGAAGATCTCGAGAAGTTGCTGAATGGTATAGACGAATTCTTGGATAAGGAGTATAAGATGAAAATAAATAAGTCCAAAACAAAAGTAATGGAGTGCAGTCGAACGAAGGCAGGTGATGCAGGTAATATTAGATTTGGAAATTAAGTAGAGGAATATTGTTACTTGGGGAGTAAAATAACTCATGATGGCAGAAGTAAGGAGGACATAAAATGCAGACTAGCACAAGCAAGGAAGAGTTTTCTTAAGAAAATAAATTTGCTCACTTCAAATATTGATATAGAAATTAGAAAGATGTTTCTGAAGACTTTCATCTGGAGCGTGGCACTGTATGGAAGTGAAACATGGACGATAACTAGCTCAGAAAGAAAGAGAACAGAAGTTTTTGAAATGTGGTGTTACAGAAGAATGCGGAAGGTGATATGGATAGATCGATCACAAATGAAGAGATACTGAATCGAATTGGTGAGGGGAGGTCGATTTGGATAAACAGATAACAACATTATTTATTTAGGATATGAATATCGCAACGTATCATTCTACAACGCGAGATGGTAAAGTTAAGAAACGAGGCACTCCTGAGTTTCATAATTTATCGAGAATATAATAATAATAATTTCGTGTGACTATTGCTAGCCTGCTGTAACCCCTGTAACCCTTATGTTTTCTTATATATATCAATGATGTGTGTAAAGAAGTGGAATCAGAGATAAGGCTGTTAGCAGATAATGTTATTCTCTACAGAGTAATAAATAAGTTACAAGATTGTGAGCGGCTGCAGGGTGAACTCGATAGTGTTGTGGGATTGACGGTGGGCAATGGTATGTTGATGAACAGCGTTAAAAGTCAGGTTGTGAGTTTCACAAATAGGAAAAGTCCTCTCATTTTAAATTACTGCGTTGATGGGGTGAAAGTTCCTTTCGGGGATCATTGTAAGTACCTGGGTGTTAATATAAGAAAATACCTTCATTGGGTTAATCACATAAATATGATTGTTAATAAAGGGTACAGATCTCTGCACGTGGGTATGAGGGTATTTAGGGGTTGTAGTAAGGATGTAAAGGAGAGGGCGTATAAGTCTCTGGTACGACCCCAACTAGAGTATGGTTCCAGTGTATGGGACACTCGCCAGGATTACTTGTTTCAAGAACTGGAAAAAATCCAAAGAAAATCAGCTCGATTTGTTCTGGGGGATTTCCGACAAAAGAGCAGCGTTACAAAAATGTTGCAAAGTTTGGGATGGGAAGACTTGGGAGAAATGAGACGAGCTGCTCGATTAAGTGGTATGTTCCCAGCAGTCAATGGAGAGATGGCTTGAGAGGACATCAGTAGACGAATAAGTTTGAGCGGTGTCTTTAAAAGTAGGAAAGATCACAATATGAAGATAAAGTTGGAATTCAAGAGGACAAATTGGGGTAAATATTCCTTTATAGGAAGGGGAGTTAAGGATTGGAATAACTTACCAAGGGAGATGTTCAATAATTTTCCAATTTCTTTGCGATCATTTAAGAAAAGGCTAGAAAAACAACAGATAGGGAATCTGCCACCTGGGCGACTGCCCTAAATGCAGATCAGTATTGATTGACTGATTGATTGATTGATTGATTGATTCATTGATTGATTGATTGATTGATTGAAGGCAGACCCTCTGTCAAGGGTGGGTGGCATCTACTGTCTATGGGAAACTGCGTGTGATATGTGAGTTGGAGGGATGTTGAGGACGGTACAAAATCCCAGGCCCCGAACCAGCAGAACTATCCATTTAAGGTTTGAATCTCCAACCCGGCGTGGAATTGAACCCTGGACTCTCTGAACCGAAGGCGACTAAGGTGACGATTGAGCCAAGGAGCCGGGCATTGTTGTGCGATGTTGTGTGTATATTCAGCCCTCAGCCTGAAGGCTAGTTGGATCCTCAACAGCTCCACCATTAACTGTCATAGATGGCAACACTGAAGAGGCGTACTAGGGAAATGAGGAGTTCGGCTCCATGGCTAAATGATTAGCGTGCTGGCCTTTGGCCACAGGGTTCCCGGGTTCGATTCCCGGCAGGGTCAGGAATTTTAACCTTAGTTGGTTAATTTCGCTGGCAGTGGGGCTGGGTGTATGTGTCGTCTTCATCATTCATCCTCATCACAACGCGCAGGTCGCCTACGGGTTATCAATTCAAAAGACCTGCACCTGGCGAGCCGAACTTGTCCTCGGACTCTCCCGGCACTAAAGGCCATATGCCATTTCGTTTCATTTCAGGGAAATGAGGAGTGAGGTAATTTTCCGTTGCTTTCCTCGCTGAGCCAAAACTTGCCATTACACATCAGTCTGCCAAGTCCACTGAAATGCATGCACCGACCGACCCTACGAGCAATATTTTTAAACCATTCATAGCAGGGACTGGCTGCATAAGGAATGGCATTACTAGCGTCACTCATACCTCTGTCACTTTCATATTGACAAAGCCAAGGATAAGACTGAGACAGATCAATGAAAGTAACAAAATTGAGCTAGCTCATACCAGAAGACATAGTGCACTGTAAACATTGTGTCTCGCCAGCAAAGGCATTGTTCAATGCTACGATATGAATATCGGAGAAGGTTTTATGTGTTTTGAAGTGAAATAAAATGAAAACAAAAAAAAAAGGGTTTGAAGTAAAATGTGGAAATTTTATTAGATTTGAGCGTCAGCTGCGCTCTACGTCTACCAATACAGCTGCTTTGTATTCGTTCACTTCTGCATTTTTTTTCGGATAGTTCTTAGTTACTGCAGAGTTACGCTGTCTTGGTTACGTAAACAATACTCTTTTGAGTGTCGTGATGTTAGACTTTCTAAACTGCAAGGCAACATTCAAGGGTTGGATTCTTCATACGTAGTGCAGATGAGAATATAAAAAAATGGGTCCTGAAATGAATTTTCGGAGGTATCAGACTATCTTGGAGAGGCATAATACTAGCACACCGTCAAGATATGTACTTTATGCGCGAGAGCGTCCCTGCGCATTTTATCCTTTGTGTCCGTGAGCATCTTAAAGCATGTTATCATTTGATAGGTAGAGGTGGACTACTTGTTTGGCTTCTAAGCTCACCTGATCTTTACTCGTTGGACTTCCATGTGTGTGTGTGTTTGTGTGTGGGGCCAATCAAAGTTGTTGCTGTACTTAGTTCTGTGTAGATGGAATTTTTTTGCTATTTACTTTACGTCGCACCAACGGAGATAGGTCTTATGGCGACGATAGGATAGGAAAGGCCTAGAAGTAGGAAGGAAGCGGCGGTGGCCTTAATTAAGGTACAGCCCCAGCCTGGTGTGAAAGTGGGAAATCATGGAAAACCATCCTCAGGGCTGCCGACAGTGAGGTTCGAACCCACTATCTCCCGGATGCAAGCTCACAGCTGCGCGACCCTAGCCTCACGGCCAACTCGCCCGGTCTGTGTAGGTAAAGCAACACTTGGTGGAAACAGGCTTATCAACGATACACCAGGCATTTTTGAGCGTGTTCGTCTCACGAGACGACGAGTTTAAGCCTACAGTATGGTACAGTAGGTGGTTGGGCACTTCTAACTTTACTGGTATGGAATTCAGCAGAGTGTAGGGTAAGGTCTCATAAATTGTACCACTTCAAGAATTTTCCAGATTTTCGTGGAGATTGGAACAGCTTAACAAAATTCAAATGATATCATACAGTAACCCGGTCATGTAAGCATATATATTTAAATTGTTACAAAAAAAAAAGTGTATAAACACTGTGACGGAAAAAGTGTGAAGATGCGAAGTGGTACAATTTATGAGCAAGTACTATTAAGTTTTACCACCAGTATTATAAATCGTACCATTAATAACACGCAGGATATTTCAGTGTGATTAAGAAATGGAACCTTATTTTCTTTCTTTCTTAATCTGTTTACCCTCCAGGGTTGGTTTTTCCCTCGGACTCAGCGAGGGATCCCACCTCTACCGCCTCAAGGGCGGTGTCCTGGAGCGTCAGACATCAAGTCGGGGATACAACTAGGGAGGAGGACCAGTACCTCTCCCAAGTGGCTTCACCTGCTATGCTGAACAGGGGCCTTGTGGGGGATTGGAAGATTGGAAGGGATAGACAAGGAAGAGGTAAGGAAGCGGCCGTGGCCTTAAGTTAGGTACCATCCCAGCATTTACCTGGAGAAGAAGTGGGGAAACCACGGAAAACCGCTTCCAGGATGGCTGAAGTGGGAATCGAACCCACCTATACTCAGTTGACCTCCAGAGGCTAAGTGGACCCCACTCCAGCCCTCGTACCACTTTTCAAATTTCGTGGCAGAGCCGGGAATCGAACCCGGGCTTCCGGGGATAGCAGCTAATCACGCTAACCACTACACCACAGAGGCGGACGAAACCTCATTTACAACATAAAATGCAATACATGCAATTTTTTTTCAGTTTCGGCCTCTATGGACTGCGTGTTAACATGTCTTGTTCGTCTGCCGGCTTTGACATCCTGTCAATGTCCCTTGAGCCCATTTATGAGGGCTTTCTTCCGCTCTGCTGGTAAAGGGTTCTGGCTTCTGTCTCCACCATAAAACCCTGATAGCTTTTCACCATCCTTCTGAAACTAACCCAGTCATTGATGTTATCCTCCGTAAACCCCACCTCTTTCAGATCTTTCTCACACTCTTGGAACCGTCTCAACTTAGATGGCTTTGGTTTTAGAAAATTCCAGATTTTTTCGTGAGCCGGTTATTATTCATACGGAAGATGTGCTCATAAAAGAGCAATGTTCTCTTTCCAGTTGTTGTTATCGGTTACATCTTGCTGTATTCTTCTTTATTGGATTACCCGTCATTGCATCCATTGCCCAGGATCTTCTGTAGTAGCTTATGCTCCCTATTAAGTAGTTGATTGACTTGTCTTTTCGATTCATACACAGGATATACCATATACGCCTGACAACATTAATATATTGTAATAGGAAAATAATTATTTTCGATAAATTAGTTGAAATAATTGCTAATATCTATTTAACCATAGGTCCAGGTTATTTTCGTCCACAGTTTTCACAGTAATATACTTTCTTCCTTGCATTTACTCTCTCACCTTGTATGAAGTGAGACACTACATTTCAGATATTTGATATCTTCTTTCTAGTTTTCGTCAGAGATTTTCCTATATCGTCTAGTTTGAAGCTTCTGTCTCATTCACTAAATATCTGACTAGCCTCTAAACGTTCATCATTACATTATTACAATATGTTCTTTATTAAACCCAAAAGCACTTGCTGCTGAAGTAGGCTCTGGTTGACGGAGGGACAGAGTCGGGTGGCGAGCTATGTAACTGTATTGCCGCTGTTTTCCAGCTTTCCCGCTTTTTAATCTATATTTGATACCATTGGCTTCAGCTAAATCACAACCTAATTTCTGAATATGTTGTCAATAGCATCCATACATATTGCATTCCATTTTAAGAACATAACTTACCATCCCATCCTCAAGCTCACTGGCGGGGTCGCAGGATATCTGGATTTTGCTCTCCAACCTCCTCTTCGCTGTGGGTTATTTCACTAATGTCAACATCACCATTTATGAAAGCATCCTACCTTCTTGCGACCAAAAACCATATTTCTTCGGTTTTCCAATCTAAGATATTTAATAATAACATCAATAATAATAATAATAATAATAATAATAATAATAATAATAATAATAATAATAATAATAATAATAATAATACAAGAAATCATTTAAAATATACTGGTACAAATTAAAAGGAAGCTTGTCGTACAATTTAAATGATACGTAAGGTTCTTTCCTGCACGGGCCCATTTTAAAACGGAGTAAAGCCATTTCAGATAAATCTGCTCTTAAATGTTAAAATGAGTTAAATAGTTTATATTTGACATGACACTGGATACAAACTTATCTGTGAATGTGTAGGTGCTTAGATGTTCGAGGAATTATTTACTTCTTGGACCACAAGAATGAACAGTCTTCTGCTTCGAAGGCAATGCTGATTCTAACTAACCCATCTTCACGAGAGCTTCTCAACTTCTTGTAATACACTGTCCTGCCACTTCTTGGATAGGTCACCAGTAAATTAAAATTATTCCAAGGTCCACCTATTCAATACAATGACGTCATTGTATTTAATAGGTGGACCTTGAAAGAATTTTAATTTACTGTAATCCCACTTCAATGCGGAACCCAATGAAATTCATTACTATAGGTCACCAGATATTCGAGCGGTACAATTTATGAGACGTTAACCCAGGATTACAGGAAATTCATACTACATTCTAGCAAACAACATTCCATTCAAGCTCTTTAGGCCAATCGTGAGATCACCAACGTTCCGCTCCAGTGTGGCAGTGAGCTCATCAGTTGGATTGACACGCCTTTCCAAGATGCTGGCAGTGCGCCGTCGAGTCAGTCATTCAATCGAATCGGGAAAGGAATGAATGAAGCCCCATCTAGCGGCAATGATAGGAACTGTGCCGGCTGCCGAAGCCTGTCGCACTCCTCTGGGGCAATGATTGACGTCTGACAGACGAAATGAGATATTGGAGAATGTTGCTGGAATGAAAGATGACAGGGAAAACCGGAGTACCCGAAGAAAGGCTTGTCCCACCTCCGCTTTGTTCAGCACAAATCTTACCGGGATTTAAACCACAGAATTCCTATGGTTCATCTGGCGATGGTACGTCGAGTCTTGCTGGAGTAACGCGTGTTGAAACTTGTTGCACCGATCCCGAATCCCGCCGAATACGAGGTGCGCTCCGTCATTCGGTTTCTTTTATCGATAAGCGCCCAGCGGAAATTCGTAAGCAAATTGTTGATGCTTATGCAAATATTGTCAACACACAAAGTCGTGTCGAGCATCTTCTGGAGGCAGAATCGACCTTCTTGACGAATGCATCAAACGTTAGGCGTTTGTGATCTTCTGTCCCACGATATTCATTTCTTTCTTTACCCGAAGAAACCCCCTGTCCGACAAAAAATCGACGACGATGGCTAGTTAAAAGAATAAATCAAGACGTGGCTGAAGTGAAGAGGTAGGGGGTGCATTTCTATGACTCTTGCATACTGAAGCAACTATCCAGACTAAACGAATATTTTGATAATTACGACAACAAAGTTGCTATTTGCTTTACGTAACACCGACAGATAGGTTTTACGGCGACGATGGGACAGGAAAGGTCTAGGAGTCGGAAGGAAGTGGCCGTGGCCTTAATTAAGGTGAAAATGGGAGACCATGGAAAACCATCTTCAGGACTGCCGAAAACAAACAGGCTTAAATCAGCTCTAATTTTTTGGAATCGAACCTACGCCTTCCAGATAAATAGTTACTACACTACTACTAAGACCATGATGAGAAATTTATTTCTTCATTTGTTGAGGAATGACATGGATCCGACTCATTGGCTGAATGGTCAGCGTTGAGGCCTTCGGTTCAGAGGGTCCTGGGTTCGATTCCCGGCCGGGTCGGGGATTTTAATCGCCTCTACTTAATTCTTCTCTCTCGGGGACTGGGTGTTTGTGTTTGTCCCAACAGTTTCTTCTTCATATTCATACAATACACTACACTACCAACCACCACAGAAACACGCAATAGTGATTACATCCCTCCATATAGGGTTGGCGTCAGGGAGGGCCGTAAAACAGGGCCAAATCCACATCTGCGACACAGTACCGGTAGACAAAGAAGAAAGTTGAGGAATGACATGGAAGGATTCGTCCTGATGATATGTCTGCAGGCCACTTGAAATCGATCGGAATCGAACTCGTGACTATCAGATGTTAATTCATTGGAGATATCCTTGGTTCATGTTTAGGGATAGGCCGATATGTGTGCTGACAACTTCGAAACAAGCTGATGGGAAGCGAAACCATGACCACCAGGTGATTAGTTACAAGGGAAATCCTGGGGCCATGATGGGTTATTCGTTGGTTCCTTTCCATTTCTCGCTATTTTTTATGTCGTACCGATACAGGCAAGTTTTTTGGCGACGATAGAATAGGAAAGGGCTAGGGCAGAGATAGAAGCGACTGTGGCCTTAATTAGGGAACAGCCACAATATTTTCTTGCTGTTATTATGTACACTGACTGACAGAGCAAATGCAACACCAAGAAGGAGTGATTCGAAAGGGATGAAAGTTGGGGAAAAAACAGAGACGGCACGGACGAATAATTGATGTTTATTTCAAACCAATATGCAGGTTACACAATGCGCACGGCATCGACTCAGTAGGATGTAGGACCACCGCGAGCGGCGATGCACGCAGAAACACGTCGAGGTACAGAGTCAATAAGAGTGTGGATGGTGTCCTCAGGGATGGTTCTCCATTCTCTGTCAACCATTTGCCACAGTTGGTCGTCCGTACGAGGCTGGGTCAGAGTTTGCAAACGGCGTCCAATGTGATCCCACACGTGTTCGATTGGTGAGAGATCCGGAGAGTACGCTGGCCACGGAAGCATCTGTACACCTCGTAGAGCCTGTTGGAGATGCGAGCAGTGTGTGGGCGGGCATTATCCTGCTGAAACAGAGCATCGGGCAGCCCCTGAAGGTACGGGAGTGCCACCGGCCGCAGCACATGCTGCACGTAGCGGTGGGCGTTTAACGTGCCTTGAATACGCACTAGAGGTGACGTGGAATCATACGCAATAGCGCCCCAAACCATAATGCCGCGATGTCTAGCGGTAGGGCGCTCCACAGTTACTGCCGGATTTGACCTTTCTCCACGCCGACGCCACACTCGTCTGCGGTGACTATCACTGACAGAACAGAAGCGTGACTCATCGGAGAACACGACGTTCCGCCATTCCCTCATCCAAGTCGCTCTAGCCCGGCACCATGCCAGGCGTGCACGTCTATGCTGTGGAGTCAATGGTAGTCTTCTGAGCGGACGCCGGGAGTGCAGGCCTCCTTCAACCAATCGACGGGAAAATTGTTCTGGTCGATATTGGAACAGCCAGGGTGTCTTGCACATGCTGAAGAATGGCGGTTGACGTGGCGTGCGGGGCTGCCACCGCTTGGCGGCGGATGCGCCGATCCTCGCGTGCTGACGGCACTCGGACTGCGCCTGGACCTCTCGCACGTGCCACATGTCCCTGCGCCAACCATCTTCGCCACAGGCACTGCACCGTGGACACATCCCTATGGGTATCGGCTGCGATTTGACGAAGCGATAAACCTGCCCTTCTCAGCCCGATCACCATACCCCTCGTAAAGTCGTCTGTCTGCTGGAAATACCTCCGTTGACGGCGGCCTGGCATTCTTAGCTATACACGTGTCCTGTGGCACACGACAACACGTTCTACAATGACTGTCGGCTGAGAAATCACGGTACGAAGTGGGCCATTCGCCAACGCCGTGTCCCATTTATCGTTCGCTACGTGCGCAGCACAGCGGCGCATTTCACATCATGAGCATACCTCAGTGACGTCAGTCTACACTGCAATTGGCATAAAGTTCTGACCACTCATTCTTGGTGTTGCATTTGCTCTGTCAGTCAGTGTATTTAGCGTATGATGCAATTACACACAAAAAGAAAATAATGCAGATTCATAAGTACATAAACAAAAAAATGGTCTCATACAACTGAGAGATTAGATTCGTACATTTAAACCCTTGATGAGTAGCTGGATTCAGGTCCTCCATTCTTGTTGTGAAAAAGGGACACTACGGAAGAACGATCTTACGGGGTGCGCACGTATGTTAATTAATACAGCTGCCCCCCCCCCCCTCTCAAATGCTGGAACAAGAAAACAAATAAACAAACAGGCTAAAATCAGTTCTAAATTTTTGAATTCGAACCTACGCCATCCAGACGAGTAGTTACTGGGCTAATCCTAATACTATGATGGGGAATCCACTTCATCATTTGTCGTGGAATAACATGGAAGGATTTTTTCTGATAATATGCCAGCTGGACACTTGAAAGGAAGTCTATTGTACTCAAACTCGTGACTGTCGGGGGTTTCGCGGACCCGAATGCGAGATCACTGATAGGGGATTATTTCTTCCGTTTTTGAAAAATAACATGGAAGGACTCATGCTGATGAGATGCGTGCTGGCCATTTCGTGGGGACAGAACACGAACCCAGGTGTTCTCATGTTGGGGTGTAGATGTGTGGAGAGTTGATAGTCGCGGAGGAAGTGGAACTTGGCCTGTTATTGATGATGACAGGGGCTAAAATACGGGCTGGAGATAATGGGCTAATTACGCAGCTACGAGCTGAGATAAGCGGATTATCGTACACTTGTTTGCTTACGTGGCGGTACTATGGCGAATTAATAATACAGGGGATAAATTATTTGAGACTAAATACTGAGACGTGCCTAATGAATGCAGGTGATCCAATAGCCTGGGAGAACAACACGTGCACAACACTAAATGATTTAGAACAAGTAATTAGATCCATTATCTTATCGCAAGGTAGTGGTGAAGGGCTCTTTTATTGCCAGCTCTTTATTTCACAGAGTAAATTCTACTTTTACTCCTTATCAGATGGACATAAGTATGTTTAGTAATGATCATAGTGGATCAGTAATATATCTCATTTACTCGTCTCCTTGAACGATCAGGAGATAATTGTTACTGCTGTTGCTTCACTGAGTGATTTGGCTATACGGAAAGAAAGGTATTGGGGAGTGGGTGAGTTTGAGTCATACCCTTCGAAAACCTTTGAGATACATTTAACTGGTTTTCCTTCTTCATACCTGGCAGATACCGAGATTGGCTTAATTAATACCAGAGCTGATACCTCCCAAGTCTCATTCCACCGTCGCCATAAAAAAGTTCAAGTGTTATCGCGACGTATTGATTCACGGAAGGGGCTGGACGATATTATCTGTGGGGAGGAAAACATTTAATCTACTCGGGATTATCGTCCCATTTTCAACCATTAATTGTTTGTATATATTTAAGGGTCTTTTCGACGTGAAACTTCATTCGGATGTAATGCGTTTTATTAAACACTTAACCAAATATTACACCTCCTGAAGTATTACAGTAATTACTAATCAACCAGAGACACCATAAAGTGAAGCATGTATAGTACGCGCACCTTTGAGTGATACCTGGACACTCTAGTGCTGAATCGGCCGACCTCGGTTATCTTCGGGATTCGTATTCGCAAACTTTGAAACACAAACTATGAATCGCTTATGCATCGCTGTGCGACATCTGGCGTACACTTTACGTACTAGTAGGCCTACAGTTTTTGTTTACACAGCAAATCCAAACTGTAAAATTCATGCTTAGGAACAACATTCGCATCGAGAAATGTTATATAATGTGTGTGTGACACAGTAGTTGGGTTAAGATAATAAAGGTTTAAAAAATTAATATCGATCGATCATATTATCGATTCATTTTAGATTTAATTTCCATTCAGTTGGCAGTATTACTGGAACCGGGAAAGCTCCCTCCTTACTCCTCACCCGTGTACAAAGATCAATCACTAAAAAGTGTGCGAATAATACTTTCCCGGTTGTTGAAAGGTAACAGACATGGCACATACTATGAACCTTTGATGGGGCTGGAGTGAATCTACAGTCAAAACCTTTTTTTGCGACATAGCTTTTAACGACTTACTGGATATAACGGAGAAATCAAACGATCCGGTCTAAATCCTATATAAACACTGTATTTAAAAATCGCGTAGTACGACATCGCTTATTACGACATATCGTATATAACGACATATTTTGATCACGTTTTAGGAGTAATGTATCGCCCATAACGTCCAATGATGATTTTTGTTTGTTACGTATTTGGAGCTTGCTGACGACGATGTAACGATTATTATGGTAGAAAAATCAATCTGTTAGAAAGTCAAGGCTAACATTGCTGTGAAGTTGTCGCAGAAGAAAAGTGTTTAATATTGAAGAAAAGTCGCACATTATATGGCGATTGGAGAATGTGGAAACAAAACGTTATCGTCGCGAAGAAATTTCTACACTAGTTTGGAAAGATAGAGATAAAATGCAGTCTCTTTTCGAAGGAAATTCTCTAAGAATCAAACAGACCAGGTAATCTGATTATTCAGATGGTTTAAGCAACCAGTAACAAATAATGTACCTACCAATGGAACTATTCTTCAAGCGAAAGCCAATGAAATTCCCCCGCGTACTACTTACTTCAGTTACGTTTTTTGAAGTTTTAATTCTGTTAACTAACCATGTAAGTGTGCAGCCAAAATCTTACAGATAACTAACATTTTTGCAAAAAAAAAAAAAAAAAAAAAAGTCGGTTTGTGTGACTATCGGTTATAAATATCGTTAATTGGCGGACTCTTCAGGGTCGTAATAACCAATTATCGGCTGTATTTATGACAGTCTATCGACGGAGAAACATTCTGACGCTATGAAGCAAACACAGTCGATGAAGCGGAAAATGTCAATAAGGGAAAGAAAAAGAACATCTATGAAAGCTGCATTACTTTTTGGAAGGAGGAATATCGCGGAAGTTCTCCGGCTCCATGGCCAAATGGTTAGCTTGCTGGCCATTGGTCACAGGGATCCCGGGTTCGATTTCCGGCAGCGTCGGGAAATTTTAACCATCATTGGCTAATCATCGTTTCATCCTCATCATGAATCGCAGGTAGCGTACGGGCGTCAAATCAAAAGACCTGCAGCTGGCGAGCCGAACATGTCCTCGGATACTCCCGGTACTAAAATCTATACGCCTCTTCATTTTCATCGTGGAAGTTACTACATCAAAGACCTCGCCTTTCATTGCATTCTGTCCGGTGCAAGATGAACGATTTATCGATTGGTGGTGAACGAACTGTTTAGTTTAGTGATAAATAAGAAAAACCTGTTCTCGTTATTGAAAACTGTTGTCGCACATTCTGTAGCTTTTATTCAGTAATATATGTATATAAACAACTAAAACATATTATTATTAAGCTGTATATCATAGCTGGGAAATGAGAGAGTTCTGTTCCTTAGCTGACGGCATGAGCGCGGGAAGTGTCTACAGCAGGTGACTTCTAATAGTTTGTGCTGTAAAGTGTAGATGGCGATACGCGGAGTTAAGGCGCAAGAAAAGCAATGTACTTGGCTGAGTAGATTGTGCTCACCCAATACAATCGTACAGTTCGCATTTCGTTCATTATTTATACAGTATTCCTAAACAAGCTTGTTAGCCTACAGTACAGGTGTAGTCAAAGAAGTATTTAGTTATCACGTGTCAAAATAATTAATTTTGTATCCTACGCATAATGTAATGAAATAAATATAATTAAACGCACCGGCCTCCCCGTTGGGTTCTGTGGTTCAAATCCCGCTCACTCCATGTGACGTTTCTACTGGACAAAATGGAGGTGGGACAGGTTTTCATGTTGAAACATTTCTTAGCAGACAAATTAGAGGTCCTCATACTAGAAAAAAACGAAAAATTAAGCAATTTCCTCAATTGTGCCGAAAGTTGAAGGGTTAAAGGGTCAGGAAAGTTTTGAAATTGTGTCTTGGATAGCTCTATCAAAAATTGGTTCCGTAAAAAACATAAAATCGCTTGTTTCATTACTCGTTTTCTTATTCAAATCCTAGCCAAATTAAATATTTTACATAACACTTACTGTAATGTGTTCGCTGGTTCAATACCCTCAGGCGTTTTTTTGATTTTTTGAAAAATGTCCATGCCGAATGTAGTCATAAGGGCTTACGTGAAACTTTGCATTGACTCACAGTAGCACTCGTAGTGGTAGATTAAGCCAAACTGCTAATCTAATCGACCGGTTAACGATGATTAAGGAAAGGACTGCAACTTTTATGAATACATAAACAATATATTCTCATATTTTATTCACCTAAAATTAGCAGCTCATATCCCTAGGATATTTTCAACATTGAGTTGCTTGGCTGATTTTTCTCCGGATACTCCGACTTTCCCTGTCACCTTTCATTCGAGTACGCAATATCATTTCATTTCACATGTCAGCCATTAATCATTGCTCCGGAGGAGTGCGACAGACTTTGGCAGCCGGGACAATTCCTACCCTCGCCGCTAGATGAGGCTTCAGTCATTTTATTCTTGACCCGGTCGAATGACTTGAAACAGGCTGAAGACTTTCATTTTCACTTAGCTCATGGCGTTTGTATAAAACATAACTTATGTTGTTCCCTCACCGTAATATAATGCACTAAATATAACGAGACATTAGACACAATAATACTGTTAAAGTTTGAAATCTGTTCTGAAACGTGTTCCTTCACTAGTTGTAACTGAGAGCCGTACAAGCAGCTGCTAGGCTGTACATTCCGTTGGAGCAAATGCTCTGCTTCTTTACCTGGTTGAGCTGGAGCGCTGCTCGTTAAGCCGCATTGTGCCCGCCCTTGCTGTGTATGATTGATTTGGTAAGTTGTGTCTCTGACATCTCGTAGCAAAACAAGCAGGGACATTGTACAACAAATATTTTCTCTCGCGCGAATGATTTATGTATTGTTTTAAAGAACAAGGATGAAACACAGGATATGAGACGGCGTCACCGTCTAAGAGGCCCGCCTCCCCCTTCAAGGGAGGAATGAAAACATTTTAGAGAGAGGGAGGATATATATTTAGAATTTGCTTTACGTCGCACCGACACAGGTCTTATGGCGACGATGGGATAAGAAAGGGCTAGGAGTGGGAAGGAACCGGCCGTAGCCTTAATTAAGGTACAGCCCCAGCATTTGCCTGGGGTGCAAATGAGAAACCACGGAAATCATCTTCAGGGCTGCCGACAGTGGGGCTCGAACCCAGTATCTCCCGAATGCAAGCTCACAGCCGGGCGCCCCTAATTGTATGGCCAACTTGCCCGGTGATTTTCGTTGTTTGTCGAGTCTCGTTCATTCTTGTGATGTAACCATAAAACTTCAATGGTGTCTGTGATCTTCTCTCTGTGTCTGTGTGGATCTTAATTTATCCTCTTCCTCCATGTAGGCTACTATCATTTCTCTTTTCGGGCCCTAAGATCTTTATCAAGATTTTCCTTTCTTTCATCTCTAGCTCATCCATTTCCCGTTTCTTATTCTGTATCAGATATTCTGAACTGTAAAGCCCTCTGGCTTGATAACCAAGGTAGAGTGTCCGATCTATGTCCTGTAAGATATCGTTCTTTTCTTGTTTTTATTCTGTACTAATCTATAGGCTAACTCCATCTTTCTGACCCTTCCCTTATTTGCTTCATTATCAAGCCCAATCGGCAAGATCCATTCACTAAGATATTTGAATTTATCTGACTTCTTGACTTTCCCATACTTTGTTTCCAGATGGTTTTCTTTAATATGTTTGTATTGTTTTTTTATTCTATGTACTCTGTTTTTTCACATGATACCCTGAGTCCTGCTTCCTCTGCAGTTCCACGTGGGCTTTTCCTCTATTTTCTGCTAACAATGCCATGTCATCAGCGATTGCCAAGCAATCCACCCTTGCACTCTGCTTCTTTATACATAAATAGATTCTTTATATCCCTTCTTCTTTTATGGATTTCTTAAAAGGTCTCATTACTTTGTTCAAGACAATGTTAAATAAAATCGGTGGTAATCCGTCACCTTGTCTGACTCCTGCCCTGTCCTAATCTCAAAGGGCTCTGATATTTCCTTATGAAATTTAACTTTGGAGGTGGTTTCCGTCAGTGTTTGGGTTATAATTGCCCTTGTTTCCTCATCAGTTCCAAATTCTTCCAAAACACTGAAGTGTCTGCCGTTTGATGGAGCCATAAGCTTTTTAGAAACCTACAAAAAAAAACCGCCGTTTTTTCCCTCGTATAGTTCGAACTCTCAGGATACGTTCCAGACCAAAGATCTGTTGCACATAGAATCTTCTATTTCTAAAACCACCTTGATTATTATTATTATTATTATTATTATTATTATTATTATTATTATTATTATTATTATTATTATTATTATTTGCTAGGGGCTTTACGTCGCACCGACACAGATAGGTCTTATGGCGACGATATTATTATTGTTATTATTATTATTATTATTATTACTGTAATCTTTAAACACATCGCCTTGACCTTTGTGCGGAATACATACCACAATGCCGTGAATTTACATTTCAAAAATCCTACTTGTATTCACTGGTATTCAAACAGTGACCGTCTTTTCTTCTTCTTCTGCCAATTTTCCTACACGTATGTGGTCACGGGTGCAACCTCGTAGTACATGTGGATTTGGCCGTGTTTTACGGCCGGATGCCCTTCTTGACGCCAATCTTATGTGGAGGGATATAATCACTATTGCGTGTTTTTCTTTGGTGGTTGGTAGTGTGGTGTGTTGTCTGAATATGAAAAGAAGAGTGATCGGATAGACATAAACATCCAGTCCCCGAGCCAGAAGCATTAATAGGATTTGATTAATATCCCCGACCAGGCATGCAATCGAACCCAGGACCCTCTGAATCCAAAGCCTCAACGCTGACCATTCAGCCAAAGAGTCGGACGAACAATAGCTGTCTAGATGAGATATTAATGGCTAAATTTTCAATAAAGGGTAAGGACACTGCAGTCCCAGGAGTAAATTAATTTAGTAATAGTCAAAGATTTGTTTAGTTTTTCGAATGGAATGAAAAGAAATATAATGTCCTAAGCGCAATATTCTTCACACATCAACGTGATTAAGTACATCTGAAAATTCACATGTCGTTACACAGAGCACTCTGTTTATCGTCAGGAGATAGAGAGTCTCAGGTCTACATAAAACAAAGATAATATTCGCAGTGGGAGAAACGTTTCCAAGCAAGCAAAGCTCAGCGTCAGAGAGTTTGGTTTAGATATGTCATCACGGAGCCAATTTACCAAGCTGGGTCCTCAGCTTTCGTTCTGGTTCGAGGAATAACGAGGAATGATGGGGTGAGTGTGGTGTTATTTGTCCGGCCCGCTGTAACTAGGTTAAGCTCAAGGAGGACTATCATACCTACATCCCTGGCTGGTCCACTCGCGCTCATCAAAGCCCTGGCTGGTCACTCGAGCCATCATGCAAATCGGGTAATTGAGTTACCAGACGGATAATTCGTTTGTTTGTCAAAGCGACTGCCTCCTTTGTTCTGCTGGCTGGGAACTAGTAAAAGCCGAAACAACTAACTCTCATCCAACATTCAGCATACACAGATCTCATAGAAAGAGTTAACACTTCATTTTGTGAACGTTGAACAAACATCTTTGATACGAGCACCAGCGTTTTACAACACCTCACTTCATCAGCAGGTCATGCCATGCTCTTTCTCTATTTCAGCGCTTCATGTGCAAAAGACATTTTCTTCCTAGTAGTTAGGAGATTAAAAGCACATAGTTATCCACTCACGGATATCCCTCTTTAATTTAATACGCTGTTAGTGATATGAATTTGCAGTATATGTAATGCCGTTGGTTTGAAGGGTCGTATTTAATACATATAAAAGATTTGTAAATATAATTTACTACAAAGGTATATTATAGAGACAATCTCTCACCAGTATATAAGTTTAAATACATGAGAAGAAAAGACTGAAACAACGAAAGAGAAATTCGAGAGTTCCTGATAACATCTAGAAGGTTTCGCGTCTATTGCGGTATTGAACATTGAATTTACTGTTCGAAAGCCATACACTATTGAATGACATTCCTATGTGTAGTCGAGATCGTAATACAGTAAACTGTAAAACAGAATCCACATGGTAAATTTTGCAAACTGTGTGATTCATTGTTCGAAAGCAGTGGTATTCAGTCCTTCTTCCAGGTAGTTAGGAGATTAAAGACACATACTTATTTCTAGGTATCTCTTTCATTTAACGCTGTCATAGTATTATGAATTCATATTCGATTTGATACCTTTTGTTTCGGGGAATTATTTTATACCAGCTTCGCTACGGAATTCTACATTGTATACGCTCTGAAGAAGATTTTCTTAAAATGTAAGTCGCTTATCGTTACCCGAGAAACACCACGAGGAGGTCCCCATACGTTGTTTCTCAAGTTGGAGAGTTTTGATCATAATGGCGGGCCTACTTACCTACCGCCAGTAACAGTCGCATTTCCGAGTTTTAATTATAGTGCTAGGCTCCCTTGCCTACTGCATTTCACAATCGTTTTGGGAAGTTTTCACTATAATGGCAGGCTCTCTTGCCTACTACCAGTCACAATCAAGTTGGCGAGTTTTGATTATAATGGCAGGCACCCTTACTTAATACCAGTCGCAATAGATTTAGAGTGTTTTCATTATCACGGCAGACTCCTTTCCTACTGCCAGTCATATTCGAGTTGGGGAGATCACGTTATAATGAGAGATGATACTTCCTACTTCCAGTTACAATAGGGTTTGGGTGTTTTGATTAAAATGCCAGGCAACTTTTTCTTTTTCTTTTTTTTCTTTTTTGCTATTTGCTTTACGTCGCACCGACACAGATAGGTCTTATGGCGACGGTGGGATAGGAAAGGCTAGGAATTGGAAGGAAGTGGCCGTGGCCTTAATTAAAGTACAGCCCCGGCATTTGCCTGGTGTGAAAATAGGAAACCACGGAAAACCATCTTCAGGGCTGCCGACAGTGGGGCTCGAACCCACTATCTCCCGATTACTGGATACTGGCCGCACTTAAGCGACTGCAGCTATCGAGCTCGCTACCCTTTTCTTCTGCCAGTCACAGTCGAGTTAGGAAGTTCTCATAAAGAAAAACCGTCTTGCCTATTGCCAATCACAGTCGAGTTGGGTATTTCTCGTTACCATGGCAGGCCACTTTCCCTACTGCTAGAAACAGTCGAATTCCGGAATCTTCGTTATAATGCAGATTCCTGCTTGCTACTGCCAGTCATAAAATAGTTGGTTAGTTTTCATTATAATAGCAAATCATCTTTCTTACTGCTAGTCACAGTCGAGTTGGGGAGTTTGGATTATAATGGCAGGCCCCTTCCCTACTGACAGTTACAATCTATTTGGGAAGTTTTGATTATAATGACAGGCTGGTTTGTCTACTGACAGTTACAGTCGATTTGGGGAGCTTTATTATAATGGCAGGCTGCCTTGCCTACTGCCATTCACAATCGATTTGGGATGCTTTCACTATAAGCAGGACCCCTTACCTGCTGCCAGTCACAATCAAATTGGGGTATTTTCATTACTGAGGCAGGCTCCATTGCCTACTGCCGGTCACAATCGAGTCGGGGATCCTTCATTACATTGGCAGGCCCATTTTCTTACTGCCAGTCTCAGTTAAAGGATACTAATAAATGGACCTCAATCTGCACAAAGGTATAAAAAGAATAGACATGAATTAAACGGGCACTTCTACAAACTTAAGACTTGTGTGATCGTTCACAACGTCACCTATGGTATGTCATGATATCCAGGAGATGAAATATGCCGTTTTCCGCTCCATTCTACGATAAAAAGTGCCCAAGTTAGAATTTTTCTGCCCGCTCCAGGACTCGATTTGCAATATCCAGAGTCGCGCAACCCAGCTCTAGTTGCTGGTAATTAGCAGCAAGGCGGTGCAAGAGCGCTTGTACTCGAAGTTTTCTCACTCCCACCGCGAGCGAGATGAAACGATACGCGTTATCACGTGACAAAGAATCTAGGTCACTAGCTGAGCCCAGAGAGTACATCCAACGTGAAAACTGACATTATACCCTGTTTTCCTCGCTTATTCACCACTGCCAACTTAACGCATTCAACTGTTTTATTTCTGTTAATTTTTATAAATCGCAAAATACCCAATGGATAATTAAGCGCAAACATTCATTTGAATCAGGGAATTTTACGCATAATTATGAGACCGAGAAGTGCTCTACTTAACTGACAGAGCGGTAACTACGCTGTAAACAAGGGCGCGTCTTAATGACTAACAGATGTTGGACCCTAACCGTGCCAAGGAACACAAGGAATCCCCTGTGCTCGTCGTCTTTCACCGCCAGAGACTAAAGGACGCTTTTAAGATTGCTTCAAAACCTACGAAGTTATTTTAATAACAGTCACTCAGTGGAGATGGGAATACAGGAGCTACATTTTGATACCCTGTTCGTCACTGTACGTTGCGTATTAACGGACCAACGTGTGAGAAAGGATTGCATTTTTTCCCCCACCCTCAGCATTCGGGTCTCTAGCGTAGCTCGCCTATATATTCATGAGCTGAGGAGGAGACACTACCCAGTGCATTCTCAGTGTAACGCCAGTACGGTAGTATTTCGTCGTGGTTTGTGTATGAGTCGTTTGTGAAGAAATAATCTTGTAATTTGAGCAGTGTAATGCTGATTCATTAAAGCCTGTGAACATCTGCGAAAATACCCACAATCTAAGTAAGTTTTTTGCGAGTACAGTGTGTCGCTAATTAATATAGTGGGAGCAGCACGAAACCGAAATGACCGCTGTCCGTGTGTCGAAGAGGTCGTGCGTCGAGCCTCATATGTGCCGATACTAATACGGCTCGATTAACCACAATAGCCAGGTATCTCAGTGCGTGGAGTTGTGTGTGTGTGTCTCGACATAATTGAGAGATACAAAGAAAGTGCGTGAACGGCTCAGTGTCGGCATAATTGAGGGTAGTGTCACGTCTATAAATCTATAATGCAGTTGAGAGCCTGACTTACGCATGACTAGGCGAAATAGAATATGCTTGAAGTGTGGTCGTGTGAGACGAGAAATTTTAATCCAGTGGTGGCCTAACCAGTGACATTCTTTATTCAGGACCTAGAACAGCTGTATGCTGTTTATAAAAGAATAGGTACATGAGAAGGGAGCAGTGTCGGGCTACAGAGACAATACCGGCATTGGGTTGGAATGCTCGTGCTATTGAGCAGATCCAACCATATATTCAAATTGTGGTGTGTAATAAA
Source organism: Anabrus simplex (assembly GCF_040414725.1). Lineage (NCBI taxonomy): Eukaryota > Metazoa > Arthropoda > Insecta > Orthoptera > Tettigoniidae > Anabrus > Anabrus simplex. Next base: position 387,903,452 of record NC_090268.1, read on the forward strand.
CTAACGCATTCACTTGAGATAATATCCCCTCATTTACATGTCTACGAGAACGCCGGAGTGAACGCCGACGTCCAGTTGAATGCCAGAATTTTGCCTGTGTACCGGAGTGAACGAGTCATCTAGCTGTTTGGCGGAATTTCGTCTGGTAGCCGAGAACGCCTGGAACGTCGCTGTCATGTGTATGACCTGCCAGGAAGTCATCATGGGTCTTCACATCGCCGATGACGTGATGCAAGCAGTCTAAGTCCATGGAGTGCCCTCCTGTAAAGCTGTGAACGTGGTATCCAGAAGGCTGAGTGCATTTCCAAGTATTTATATTTTTGAAGGTCGTGTCCCATTGTAAATATGTAGATTTTTCACTTAGATATAACGTAGACTGGAAGCACGCCATTTCAGAGGGATAATAATTATAATTTCATTTTTATTTGGGTCTTTTATAGAATACTTTCTTCATGGTTTGGGAACGACCATATTTTACTTCCATTTTTTTTACAAGGGTTTGATAATGCATGACGTAAATTTAAGGACCTCAGATTAATTAAGTGTGAAGTACTGTCAAGTAAAAGGGCTTAAATATTCTACGTAAACGACTCCAGTTATCATCTTTCTACAGCCAAATAGGAGTCCTCAAAGATATCTCAGTAACTGATCTTTTTTTTTTTGTACTTCACAAGCTCTTAGGAAATCCTCCTTACTAGAAATAAAAACTGCTGGAACAACGAATGGAGCATGATATTGGGGTATATATCTTACATCGCTAATTAGTTCACGAATGCGCAAGTTAATTTGGACCCTGGTGGCAGGAGATCATCACTGAATTTGCATCGTGGTCGATGTACCGAGAGGAAATGAAATGGCTGAACAGGCTGTAGCCATAATATATATTGTGAAATGAAATGTGAAGTTCCCTTGGAATCTGTCATTAAGACACGCGAGGCGCATATCGCGATGTGATGTTGATTACGGCCGGATATAGGGCCGTGATTTGTGTGATGCCATGGCGGCCAGTATTAAAAGAAGTGAATAGATTATTTGCCGTGAAGCCATTGTCCGAGAAGGCTTAGTGGATCGCTCCTTGGAAGTGTGTCACGGGCAGCTCACAGCTGGAGTTTTATGAGCCCCTTTAAACGGGGGAGTGAAGGCGTTTTCTTCAGTGAAATAGAACAGATACAAGTGGCGAGTTTCTTTTCCTTTCGGCACAAAGATTACGCGTGTTAATTTAAATAGAGCCAACGTCGCAGAGATTCCAAATGAGCATTAAATGAAGGATCCCTCCAATTTCTTTTCTTAATTACTCACAGCGTATAGGGAATTCCAGGTCAGATATACCCTGTCTCAGAAGGTCCTGAGTTCATTGCAGGAGACAGTAAAGCTTACTGTCACAAGCGGCAGGTGAATAAGGTCACCTGTAGTCCATTGTGTGCATGGAAATGTATATATTCTTGTCCTTTTCTTGCAGGAAGTGTTACAATGATATGTTTATGATGTTTGGGTATTGAAGTCGCTAAATGCTTGTCCATAGGTAACATCGTTGTGTAAATAATGTCCTGATATATGTGTTGATAAAAATCCTAATGAAATGAGCGTGTTTATCATACTGCATATTTGGCAACGTTTAACTTAAGGTAGTGTTGTAACGCGACTTTCAAAGGATTGGGAGTGTAAATTGCCTATTTCAGTTCATACGATACTAGCAAACTTATATCATAATTTGATGCAAATTGAATATATTAATTCTTGGCAGGTAAACAGATTTACAGCGGGGTGTGTCCATAATGATTAAATATGTGTGTGATGTAATATAAGTGTAAAGTGAAATAATTAGAGAGAAAACGCCTCTCTAAGTCTGAGGTAGTGTAATAGTTCGAGAGGGAACGCCTTATTAAGCTTGAATATTTAAACGTATAATGAAGTGTAGAAAAAGACTACCGAACATTTAAACGTCAAGATCACCCAAGTTACTATATGTAAGGTGTTTGTACGGCATACCCATGTTGATAATGTGTTTCACTAGTATAAGTAAAAATTTGTTATACAAGATATTGTCTCTCTTCTCATTAGTAATGAAATGGTATTCCTCTCATAATTAACTTTTCCCCCTACTATAGAGACTGTTACTAAAGGACTTACCGCCCCATCGGACAGTCCACAGACCCGAAAATGCGATACCGACTCAGCTAGCGAACTATTCTAGTAGGGGAGGGTGAGGCTTCGACAAACCGGGCTGAGTTCGAAGCTCACCGATGGTGCTCCATTCTAACGTAATATTTATGAATAATGGTAACTGGTTCATGTACTGATGCCTTGGAAAGGTTACACTTGGTGTCTGAGAAGATGCTCTCAGGATCCCTAGACAAATCGAAAATTCCTAGAAATCCCCGCGGGGTCAGGTTGAATGGGGGTTAAATTTGGGACTCAACATAAGAACACAAGTATAAGCATTTTTTCCCCAAATCGGATATAATTTTTCAAAGCGATGACCTATAATTTTCATGGGCCTAAGAGTTTTCTGAAAGTCCAAATTAAGTTTTAACATCAAAATCCGCGAATATGTTGAGGGAAATTTTCGAGATATTGAGGATACTAATAAATGGAACTGGATATGAAGCGATGTGTACAAAAGTATGAAAATGAAAATAGACATGAATTACTGAGGCATTTTCATGGATTTCACTCCCTAAGGTTCCCTAAAATATTGGAAAATTCCCAAATTTCCCCGAGGCGGCCTAGTTGGGTTGAGTTTTTAAAATTGGGGCTAAACATAAGAACGGAAGTGTAAATATTTCTTTCACTTAGTCGGATATAATGTTCCAAAGCGATTACATATAGTTTTCATGGGCTTAAGAGTTTTCTGAAAGTCGAAATTACGTTTTAACACCCAAACTCGGCAATATGTTCAGGGACGTTTTTGATATACTAAGGGTACTAGTAATTGGAACTCGGTGTGAAGCGATCTACGTATCAAGGTTTAAAAATGAAAATAGACATGAATCAATGAGGCACTTCCAGACATCCTACAAAGAATGTTGAGGGACATTTTCAGTATTTTAAGGAGGTAAATGGAAATCGGTGTGTGTAAGGACATTTACTTATATTAAGGCTCTTAGAAGAACCGTGTACATATAAATCTCAATAACAACATTTAACGGGAAGTGGGTTCTCGGGGTTTAATGTCAAAACTTAATTTGCACTTTCAGAAATTTGTAAAGTCCATGGAAATTATAGGTTATCACATTTGAAAAAATATATGTGACTGCGTGAAAGAAATACTGTACGTACACTTGCGTTGTTATGCTCAGCCCCAAACTTTCAATCGTACAGCTTGGCTCCATCGGGGATTTTTGTAAGTTGTAGATTTTTCTAATAATAATGTTATTGGCTTTACGTACCACTAACTACTTTTACGGTTTTCGGAGACGCCGAGGTGCCGGAATTTAGTTCTGCAGGAATTATTTTACGCGCCAGTAAATTTGCCGACACAAGGCTGACGTATTTGAGCACCTTCAAATACCACCGGACTGAGCCAGGATCGAACCTGCCAATTTGTGGTCAGAAGGCCAGCGCTACAACCGTCTAAAAAGCCACTCATCCCGGCTAGATATTTCTATGGAGATAGTTCCTTCCTTATACAACTCTTCCTTCCACAACATCTCAAAATCTAGCCTATTTCCTGCTCAAAGAGTGGGCGTTAATGTCGCACGCCCCGCCCTTCAAGTGGGGCAGAGTCAGGCTGAGTGGCTCAGACTGTATATCACTGGCTTCTGAGCCAAAATTAACGGGTTCGATTCCAGCTCCATCCAGTGGTATTTGAAGGTGCTCAAATAGGTCAGCCTCCTGTTGGTAGATTTGCTGGCACGTAAAAGAACGCCTGCTGTACTATTTTCCGGCACTTCTTCCAAAACCTTAAAAGTAGTTAGTGTGTTGTAAAACAATCAACACTATTATTGTATTTATTCTAATTATTTTAAGACCGAGCGCAGTGGACGCGCGTGTTAACGAGCTGCGGCTGTGGAGCCAAGCTCTTCATTCACGCAGGTTCGAACCCTACCATCAACGGTCGTGAGGATTTTTGTTTTGATTTTGATTTTGCATTTTCACTTCCAGGCAAATCACGGGACAGTTCCTATTCATAAGGCCAAAGCCGATTCCCTCCGCCTCCTCTCATTCAACTCCTCGACTAAGGTTGGTGCCATGAAGGGTATCCGGCCTTAAAACATGCCACATAAATCCATCTCGCCTAATCTCCGACCCCGTAACTAGAAACGGGACTGAGAGTAGACAATCAAAAACGTTTTAAGAAAGTTTTAGGCAAAATTATTTCGTTTCCAGAGAACATCGTGAAGAAGCAGACTCTTTTCGTCCCCCACATATTTTTTAAACTTTAGTTAAGATCGCCTTTTACTTCATTCTACAATTATCATATTTTAACACTTTTAGTTTTTCTTCCATAGAACTCTTCAATTCTTGCATATAACACTTACAGGTTTACATTTTGCAGATGTCGTGGCTCTGTGTCCTCTCATGGTAAGTTGACTACAGAGAGATGACTAGGAGAGGATTCCGAAAGAATTGACATTTCTTAACTCCATCTACCCTTGACATAACTGTGACAATATAAATTCATTATAATTTCTAATTTCCCAGAATTGATCCTTCTAAGCAAACTCAAGGATTGAGGAAGACATGAATCAAGATGCCCAGCAGGGCTGTCCAAAATTGGGGTTCAAAAGCAAAGCAACGTACGTACACAAGTTTTTGTTTTTTGTTTACTCTGTGCTTAACATTATTCTAAATTGAAACTTGTTAACGTTCTTTCTTCAAACTGATTGCGATTTGTACGTGTAAAGTACACGCGAACCACTAGATGGGTGTAAGAGAAGCATAGGGAACCCCGGTATACTGTAGTTTCATTTGAAATTTAATATTTCGAAAGTTATTTATTCAGACAGATAAAATTTATAAGTACGGAGTGGATGAATTAATAATTTCATTATAGTACAAAGATGACCTTTTATCTTCCTTTGTAATAAATTTAACTTAAAATTATCTTTAGACCTATTACAAAATCTATTTTTGGTTCTTCTATTTCATTTTAGCAATTTTAAATTTAAATTGTCACTAATATAAAACTGGCGTTCCTCTTTTCGTTTACCGCAATTTTACATTTGAACGGTCTCTGCGTAGAAATAGCTTTCTGATTTTCCTTTTCAAAAATTTTAAATTATAATCGTCTCTACCGTAAAAGTGACTTTCACTTTTTAACAATTTTAAATGTAAATGGCCTAGACTGTATAAATATACTGTATTTGTAATTGTTTAAAATTTAAAAATTGACATCTTCTTTTCCTTTCCAACGATTTTAATCTTAATTTTGTATCTACTGAAAAAATGACGTTCTATTTCTCTTTGAACAGTTTTAGATTTAGACAGGTTACTCTCTAAAAATGACTTTCTTCTTTTGATTTTTAAATAATTTTTATTTTAATTATCTCTATTGTAAAAATGATACTCCATTTTTTAATTATTTTAACTTTTAATTGTACCTACTCAAAAAAGTCCCTTTTGTTTTCCTTTCTAATCATTCAGAAAAAGGAGAAGTTGAAATAGAAGAAGTTCAAGAGCTTATTTGGTAGAAGGAATTATATAAGCGTTAATTTCTTCAAGACTGAAAGAAGTCTATTATTAAAATATTCTTCTTCTTCTTCTTCTTCTTATGATTATTATTATTATTACTAGCAAATGTATCCGTGCTTCGCTACGGTATTCTATATTGTATACGGATATCTAAATAAATTATTGTACATGCAGTGAATAAGATCTTTTTTAATTCATTGTCTCACAGCGTTATCGGAGAAACAGCATAGGGAGGTCCACTTACGTTACTTCTATTGTAAAGAGTGAGTTGCGGAGTTGTGTCGATAATGGCATGTCCACTTACCTACTGCCATTCGCAATCGATTTGGGAATTTTCATTATAATGGTGGGCCCCATTGCCTGCTGCGCGGTCACAATATAGTTGGGGAGTTTTCGTTGCAATGACAGGCTCCATATCCTACTTCCAGACAGGTAACAATCGAGGAATTTTTATTGTAATGGCAAGCACCTTCCCTACAGCCAGTCAAAATTGAGTTGTGCTGTTATCAATATAATGACAGGCCCCATTTCCTAATGCCAGTCAGCTTACTGCCACTCACACCGAGATTTTGAGTTTCCATTAAAACAGCAGGCCACTATGCCTAACGTCAACCAAACATTTAGAGGGTAAAATTGTTTATGATACCGAGTATCCTAACCTACTACCAAACACAATCTGGTGAAGGAATTTTGAAAAAATGCATGTTCCCTAGCCGTCTGCCAGTCAAATCGAGAAGGAAAATAATTATAATGGTACACAGGAGTTGGAGAAAGACCCCATTCATACTGCCAGTTAAAGTCGATGTGGAGAGCACTGATTAAAATAGCAGACGCCCTCCTGTTGAGAGTCATTATCGATTTGTAAAGTATTAATTACAAAGGCACGCACACCTTTTCTGGATCGTTACAAATCGACTTCAATGAATAAATATAGATCGACATACGAAAATATGTGCATTTTTACTTTCATTTGAAGATTAACTGCTCTAAAAGGTACATAATATCGACAAAAGGATTGTAGGCCTACGATAAGACGCCATATATAACAGTCTAAATGGCTGGTCCTATGATATGTTCTCGTATCCTATCTATTTGTGGGTAAGATTAAGCTATGACAGCTACAAACATAGAATTTGGTGCACATGTAGTTACTGCGTGGGCCAAGGTTCACGTAGAAGTTGATGATCCTATCTTTCGGATAAGTGAATCAAACTACCAGTTTTACGTGTAAAAATTGCAAAAAAACAACAACGTACAATCCAGAAATAGAGCCAAATTTAACGTATAAGAGATAAAGATACGACAAAAAGTCATAGGACCAAAGTTGTAGATCACTCCAAATTGAACGGAGAATGTGCCATCCGTTTTGTGATACGACTTACCGTTTAGAAACCAAGTACATCAAAAGGAAGGTCTGCACCGTCTTTAAAATTGCCTCCATATTTCGATATTTTGGGGAGTAAAAAATAAACATTTTAAACATCTCGTAATTTTTCCGTCGGTTACGGGCTAAAAGCTATAATTTAGCTAAATTTCAATTTTCTAGCTCGTCTGACATATTATGCCGCCATCCTGATATGGGGGGATCAAAAATTAGGACTTTCAGGAAACTTTTAAATCCATGAAACCTGTAGGTTATCGTTTAGGATAAATATATCCAAATGCGTTCTTATAATGAGCCCCAAATTTGAGACTCCCAGCGAGGCCCCTCTGAGTATTTTGAAAATTTTCTATTTTTCTAGGGTTTCTGAAGTCATCAGCTTCTTTGGTACCAAGTTTTAAGTTTCTAGGATGCCTGGAAGTGCCTCATTAATTCACGTCAATTTTAATTTGTATACCTTAACTTATATATACAGTACAGTGTACTACCTATATTGATCTTTCCAAACTGACTTCCATTTATTAATATAGGTTATATTTGACCCCTTCCCTAGGGGTTCTAGGGTCGTCTTGCCCCCACAGTATATTTTCCAGATAGTAGCTAATATTTGTACGCCTCCCACACCAAAGCGGGCCGAACTTGTACTTTAAAAATATCCTGAGTGACACTATTCATCTCACCAAGCCCGAAAAGTATGGATTCGATACTATTTTCGATTATTTTCATATATCACTAACACCTCGCCCCCCCCCCTCCAAAGGGGGCTGAAGTTGACCTTAAAAAAATTCCGGAATGTCACTGTTCACCTCAGCGATCACGAAATCTATAGATTCGTCACTGTTTTGGATTATTTTTATATATCACTCCACCTCGGACCCCCTCTCCAAAGGGGGCTGAAGTTGGACTTCAAACATTTCTGGAGTGTTACTATTCATCACAGCGACCCCAAAATCAATGGATTCGACGCTATTATCTATTATTTTTATATATCACTCCCCCTCGCCCCCCTTCACGAAGGGGGCTGACTTGCACTTTTAAAAAATCCGGCTTGTCACTATTCATGTCAGCGAACCCGGAAACTATGTATTCAACACTATTTTCTATTAATTTTATATATAACCCCCCTGACCCCCACCCCTAAGGGTGCTAGGGATGGCTTACCCTCACAGTGCTCGTCTCCAGATAGTAAGTTATGTGTGTACCAAATTTCTTTGATTTTGCTCGAGTGGTTTAGGAGGAGATGTGTCATTTACATACATACAAACATACAAACATTTATTTTTATATATAGATACAGTAGATTATAAATATAATAATTATTATAATTATTATTTTTACGTCGTTATACCCTACTCTGGAACACGGTTGAACTTGCTTAGCTGATGTGTTGGCCTTCTTTTCCTCCCAAAACCTCTTCATCCTCTCGCTGAGCTTCTTCCTTCGTTTGTCTTCAAAGTGGTGATTGTCGATTTTGGTTCTGAATTTACATCTGTTCTGTACAATGTCTTTCGAGATGTTGATTTCCTGGAGATCTGTTTCAATTTCACGGTTTTTGATGAAAGGGCCAGGTTGAGAATTCTTTTAGTTAGTCTGTTACTGTTTATTGTGATAATGTGTCTATAAAATTTCAATCGTCTTTTCCGAAAAGTGTGAGAAATTATTATTATTATTATTATTATTATTATTATTATTATTATTATTATTATTATTATTATTATTATTATTATTATTGATGATGATGATGCTTGTTGTTTTAAGGGGCCTAACATCGAAGGTCATCGGCCCCATTATTATTATTATTATTATTATTATTATTATTATTATTATTATTTTATTTGTTTACCCTCCCGGGTTGCTTTTCACCCGGACTCAGTGAGGGATCCCACCTCCACCACTTCAAGGGCAGTGTCCTGGACCATGAGACTTTTGGTCTGGGATACAACTTGGAAGGGGGACCAGTATCCTTGCCTCTTTTGCTATACTAAACGGGGTCCTTGTGGTGGTTTGGAAGATTTTGAAGGGATGGGAAAGAAAGAGGGAAGGAAGTGGCCGTGGCCTAAAATTAGGTACCATCCCGGCATTTGCCTGAACAGGAAGTGGAAAACCACGGAAAGCCACTTCTAGGTTAGCCAAGGTGGGAATCGAACTTTCCTGTACTCGGTTGATCTCCTGGAGCTCAGTGGACCCTGTTCCAATCGTAGTACCACTTTTCAGATTTCGTGGCAGAGCTGGGAATAGTACTCGGGACTCCGGGGGTGGCAGGTAATCGCACTAACCACTACACCACTGAGGCGAACTTATAAAAGTAGAAGCATGTAAATGTGTGACCTTATCAAATCTCAGGTATAGCTGTTTTCCATATCACATCACGTTCCACCAACTCTCTCTCACTATCAGTATATAAAGCTATATACATTACAAAAACTTTTCCCCAACCCTCACTGCTCTCAGGAGGAGTAGAATGGTTTCCGCCCTGCTGAATGTAATGAAATGACTCGTCCATAGCGTCATAATGAACTCGCCTGCAGCTCCCCTCAATACAAATACAATAACTGTGATGTTTGCTCAATGTCTCCTTGATCCGTTCCAACTAACTCCTCACTATGGGCTACCAATACACAGCCTGGAATACGTAACATTTTACAAAATCCCGTAATGAAATTTATTTCAGCATTGTGCTTTTAAAGCCATGGGTTAGCAGATACAGTCAATACTTGCCAAAGGGATAGTCTCGGATTTTGCTGACTGGAGCACAATGTTGATGATTAGATAGGAGAAAGGTTTTAACCCTTATATGCCCAGCATTAATATGGAATGGAGAATGTACTTGCTGGTTATATCTGCTTTACGTGTTTACAAGTGTGCCTTTATTTCTACCTTGTCCGACTCGTGGCTAAATGCCTTTGATTGATTTTAACAATCTACCCTTAATCTCTTAGTCCCCTGTTATGGCGAACATTTTTTCCCTCAGTATCCTGTCATAAACTAGATCTATGAAACATAAGCATAACTGCCTATTCCTCTCGTAGTATATTCCAATTACCTGGGACATGTTCGGCTCCACACCCAAATGGTTAGCGTGCTGGCCTTTGGTCACAGTGGTCACGGGTTCGATTCCTGGCAGCGTCGGGAATTTTAACCATCATTGGTTAATTTACCTGGCACGGGGGCTGGGTGTATGTGTTGTCTTCATCATCATTTCATCCTCATCACTACGCGCAGGTCACCTACGGTTGTCAAATCAAAAGACCTGCACCTGGCGAGCTGAACCCGTCCTGAGATCTCCTGGCACTATACAAAAGCCATACGCCATTTATTTACCTGGCACATACTGAAAATCTGATCCTGACAGCCACTATGAGGCCTGAAACTACACTGGTTGTCATCCAACTTCCTCTCAACCACTGATCGCACCCTCCCTTTCAAAATGCCAGTGAATACTAATCGATGAGGTACCTCGATAGTTGCTGCAATCCTTCCTGTTCCCTTGCTTATCGATAACTTCAATTACTACCTTTGTCCAATCTGAAGGTACCTTACCAACACTCCACGCTAATTTTATTACTGTATGAAGCCATTTCATCCCAGCCTTCCCACTATACCTCACCATCTAATTTCATCTATTCCTGCTCCTTTATGACAATGGAGTTTATTTACCATCTTATCCACTTTCCCAAGCGTAATTTCACCAACACAATTTTCCTCCTCCCCATGAGCTCGGTATTTCGCGACACCATCAGGAATATTCCCTTTCATGTTAAGAAGATTTTCAAAATATTCCCTCCACCTGTCCAGTGATTCCCTGGGATCTATAATGAGTTCACCTGAATTACCCAAAACACCGTTCATTTCCTTCTTCCCCTCCCTTCCTAAGACAGAGATGAATACACAAAAGAAAATTCTTTCATCAACCACATTCATCCACAGTCACGATCATGATAAGGAGGTTGGAAAGAGGTAGGTGTATCATCTGCTTGCAGAAACTGGTTAACAGGCAAACTGATATGCTACGACAGTACTTTCCCGTCCTCATTGTCTGATAGTTTTTAGTCAAAAGGCAAGGCAAAGCAAAGCAAACAAAGTCATCTCTGTGCAGGCCATGAAGGTAAAGACTTCCACTATCGCTAACCTAGGCACTTGGTGTGGTTAGTTCTATGCTAGGCCGCTTTTGACTTCAGAAATTAACCTGGTACTCATTTTTCTTGTAGGCTGAATGAACCTCAGGGCTAGGTGCACGTCCGGAAATGGAAATCTCGTTTCTTTAATTGTTCGATTTCCTGACGGAGAATGGAGTTCACGTCCTTTCGGGTGAGCCGAGCCCGCCTTTACAGCCTCGGCCAGGCAGCCCCTAGTTTTGAGTCAACGTGGTGTAAGTGAACAGCTGGAAAATACAGAGAAAGCAGAGAAAGCAACTCCACACACAAATGATTCCATACCGGTACTCAGTTCCTAATTAGAAAAAGATATATTGTACTCATCAAACCAAAGTCAACAAGGACGAAGTGGTTCCAGGAATATAAAAAAGGATCTCGGGAAGATGGGTGTCGCAGATCGTAAACTTAATGAATTGGTCACAATTTAGACAGGTGGTAAAGAACTAGCAAGGTTTTAAGATGGAATCAAAACCCAAAAGAACAAGAGGACATCTACCCGAAGAGCACAAAAAGAGGCTGGCTGACGGGCTCAAGAAATACGGGAAGGATGTCAAAGCCGGGAGAAAAACAAGATTTAGACATTGAAATGAAATTGGTTGTTATCACGCAGTCTGTAGAGGCTCAATTCGTTACGCAAAAAATAAATTTTACCCATAATCAGAAGGATTTACGGTGAACACTCAGTACAGTGTAGTCTATAGAGTACACCCTAAAGACGAAGAATGATTCTATTTGCGTTAACTATTGCACACGGTAAAAAGCCCTTCTTCTTTCACTGACCTCAGGACTGTAAATGGGATTCTTCAGTGGTGGTGGTGGTGGTGGTGATTATTGCTTTAAGAGGAAGTATAACTGTGCAACCATCCTCTATATGGGCCCCTAACACTGATCAGAGAGAAAAACTGGAATGGACCGACTCTTCGAAAAATGAAGATATCGGCCAAAGAAAGACAAGGGCCGCGGAGGGCGTGAAAATGAAGGACTCCATACTCCTCGAATGCTCTAATAGCGTCGGGGTCGGAAAAAGAACAAGAGTTGACTAAGGCAGGTCGGATAGTATACATGACAGTGAGGAGCCTGACACAAGTAAGTGGAAGCAATACCAGGACTCAGCTAAGGGCCCCGTGGTCGCCACCCCACGCTCCTTAGTTGAGAACCCCTGGGGCCCCTTTTAGTCGCCTCTCAGACAGGTAGGGTATAACGTGAGTGTTTGTGCTATCTATCGCCTCCACCCACAGGGGGATGGGATCCTCCATTCCGCCTACCAAAGTGCCAACAAAGATCTGGGTCTCTTGGAAGCTGACTCTCACTAGGACTCCACCATGATGGAAGCATCTGTTTCTCGCAGTCCGTTAAAGCTACGGAAGTTTTTCGCAGATATTTCATTATCCTGTTCTCCAGCTGATCCATCTGTGGGACAAGTACAAGGAAAGTATGAGAGAGGACTTCTGAACATAGCCACCACCTGTCACAGGCACTATCACCGAGCTCGATAGCTGCAGTCGCTTAAGTGCGGCCAGTATCCAGTATTCGGGAGATAGTGGGTTCGAACCCCACTGTCGTCAGACCTGAAGATGGTATTCCGTGGTTTCCCACCTTTACACCAGGTAAATGCTGGAGCTGTACCTTAATTAAGGCCATGGCTGCTTACTTCCCACTATTAGCCCTTTCCTATCCCATCATCGCCGTAAGACCTATCCTTGTCGGTGCGACGTAAAGCAACTTGCAAAAAAAGGACACTATGAGAATGAAGAAAATTTAAATACCGAAAACGAAGGTCTTCGATCATTGGAAGACATTACTTCATCGATAGGAGGCCAAAAGTATTTGTTTAATTATAGACTTCCTGCTCTAGATAATGTGGAACGCTTGAATTTAGAATATCTCAGAAAAATGAGCTACTGCAGCAATAACACGGTGAACACCATTTTCCATAACGAGCCGAAACTGACCGATGAGAAGTTTATCGATTGGTATTATATTGTGCTGGAGCAAACAGTAGCGAAATGTTGTCCATTGATGACCTTGACGGTATGGGCAAGACGTTCGTAAATCAATTTGTTACTTGCTAAAATCAGAGGTGACGGCAAGATTGTTGCCATGGTTGCATCCTCCTAAATCGCCGCAACACTTCTATAGGGAGGTAAGATAGCATAGCACATTCCTTGTTAAGTGCCCCTTGATCTCGACAATACTCCGTCACTAGTGTGCAATATATAGGAAATCAGCAGTACAGTGAACATTTCGCGGAACTGTGTATTATTTTATTTAGCGTATGGCCCATACAATCAAGTTGAGTACAGAAATAAATTACATACATATTTACATACAAGAAAACAATGAACATGAAAAGACTCCTTACAACTGAATGTCAAGATCATTGATCCACTGTATTGCTTCTGGAGTTACCATAAGAAAATCCTATTTGCTGTCGTGCAGCTGCGCAGTCACACGCGGGTGTCGGCAACTTGTTCCATTTAAGCAACATGTCTCTGCATCTGCCATGGACTGTTCTTATTCTGTTCAGGGCAGACCATGTTTTACGTAGTAGCTGGAATCCATTGGGAAGTTTGGCATTCGAGAACATACTGTGCAGGTGGATCTCCGTTGCTGCTTCCCACCGTCTTTTCCACTCTGTAGTTGGGTTGTAGCCTCTAGCTATCATGTCCAAGGCGTTACGTAAAGTTGGATGGCGTGAACGTAATCTGTTTTGGTTGATAGTTCGTAGATCTTCATGTACAGGTAGATTGGGGTTCCTTAAGATTTTATTAAATTCCTTGATGAGAGCGGCGGATCTGCGTAAATCAGATGGCATTATTCCAGATAAAAGCGGGAGCCAATGAGTTGGCGTAGATCGAATTGTGCCAGTTATTGTGCGCGTGGTGGAATTCAATTCAGTATCAATAAGTCTTGTGTGATGGCTGTTCATCCATACTGGAGCACAGTATTCAGCACTTGAATACACCAAGCCTAAAGCTGAAAACTTTAAAACGCTTGCCGAAGAATCCCAAGTAGTTTCACAAAGCTTATGAATGATGTTGTTACGTGTTTTCAGTTTCTGTGCGGTGTTCATCAGATGTTGCTTGTAGGTTAGTGTTCGATCCAAGGTTACTCCAAGATATTTTGGGTTCCAGCTGTGGTGAAGTATCTTGCCACAGCAACTCACGTTCAATTTAGCATTTGCTAAGTGATTGTTTACATGGAAACAAGACACCTCCGTTTTATTGGTGCTGGACATGAGTCTCCATTCCCTGAAGTAAGTTTCCAAAATGGACAAATCCCTTGTTAACATCTCTTCAGTTTTCTCTAGTTCTTTGTGTTGCACAGCTAATGCTATATCACCAGCGTAGCAGAATTTCCAGGTAAATGCTGGAGCTGTGCCTTAATTAAGGCCACGGCTGCTTCCTTCCCATTACTAGCCTTTTCCTGTCCCATCGTAGCCATAAGACCTATCTGTGTCGGTGCGACGTAAAACAAATAGCAAAACAAAGTAGCACGCGTATCAAATGCAGCAGTGAGATCGACAAAAGCAACACATGTTTTCAATTTTCTTTGGAACCCCATTTCTACGAATGTTGTAAGTGCCAAAAACTTGATCACAACAGCTGCGATCTGGTCTGAAGTCTGCTTATTCTGTGAAAATATGAGTCTCAAAAAGTTTGTAGCAACAGCTAACGAGAGCTATGAGCGTTGATGTTGCTCACGTCCGTAGGTTTAACCTCAAAATACCCTACACGTGACCCCTGAGTGGTGCTAAGCTAGCAACAATATATTTACCAGCCAGTCTATCGCTGTGACCTCCTGGCAATTACCTACAATGACATATCAAACACGTCACAACAGCTCTTTTAAGAGCTCCCTGTGTACTAATTATATGGGATGAATGCACATCATACAAAATATATAAGCAGGGTATGGCCACCTATGTATATAAAGTCCATATTCTGTGTCTTTCACGGTGATGTTGAGAAGATGATAACATTTCAACAGGTGAAATTGGTACCAGTTATAGACTGTTATGTCATCTTTACAAGAAAAATACAATGAAAGTCTCACTTCTCACAACTTTCGTACTTTCTAAAGAAAACTCAGTGAAGTGTTCGTCTCATATTCACTATGATGACAGCCATATCTATCGGCATGAGTTCAAACTACGTACATAATGACGGGTGGTCGTGACTTTTAATGCCTTCTACCAAGATATGAAGAAAACGGGAATGTTTGAAAGACTGAAAATGGCAATAATGACATTCTGACCATCATACCCGAACTATTAAGTAACAAATACTATCTTTCAATAAAGTGAATGGATCATTTTCACCATTCTGGCGAAAACAACCACGCTATCTTCATCCATAACAATGAGATAGAAATCCTTCCTCTGAGTTTGGACTGCAGAGACTTCGTTGTAGGTATAGCCATGGTAGAGATATGTTTCGGGTGAGATGGAATTCCGCAAGTATTGTTCTCAATGAAGTGCCTTTCATTAAGCGAGTTGAGATTGTCATTGTTGGAAGTAATAACACTAACGTCATTGGCATAAGTTTTACGTACTGAAAGCGATAACTAGAAAATGCCTTAATTCCCCTCATTCAACGAAGTGAGATTGTCATATTGGAGTAAGAAGCACATTAACATCATCTGCTGGCATCAGCCAGAACCACGTCCTGCTGCCTGATTTAAAGTGTTCGCATTACACAGAGTGACTGATGCACCTGAAAATAATACGTTTGTGTTCTGTGCATTTAAATTGCTGCGTAGCCGACATCATCTCCATTTGATCGTATTACAATGATTGATTTAATGCAGGGTGGTGTATTCCGGCTTCCCGCGCATTTGGTGGCAAACGAGTCAAGTCTAACGTGACGTCACTGGGAAGATACAGTGAGCTTTGAACTCGCCACTCGCTTTGAAGTCTGAGTGCAATTGGACTAGACAAAAGAGTGACTGAATGGGTTGCTGTATTTCTAGAAAATAGATCTCAGAGAATTAGAGTAGGTGAAGCTTTATCTGACCGTGTAATAATTAAGAGGGGAATTCCTCAAGGCAGTATTATCGGACCTTTATGTTTTCTTATATATATAAATGATATGAGTAAAGGAGTGGAATCGGAGGTAAGGCTTTTTGCGGATGATGTTATTCTCTATAGAGTGATAAATAAGTTACAAGATTGTGAGCAACTGCAACGTGACCTCGAAAATGTTGTGAGATGGACAGCAGGCAATGGTATGTTGATAAACGGGGTTAAAAGTCAGGTTGTGAGTTTCACAAATAGGAAAAGTCCTCTCAGCTTTAATTACTGCGTTGAAGGGGTGAAAGTTCCTTTTGGGGATCATTGTAAGTATCTAGGTGTTAATATAAGGAAAGATCTTCATTGAGGTAATCACATAAATGGGATTGAAAATAAAGGGTAGAGATCTCTGCACATGGTTATGAGGGTGTTTAGGGGTTGTAGTAAGGATGTAAAGGAGAGTGCATATAAGTCCCTGGTAAGACCCCAACTAAAGTATGGTTCCAGTGTATGGGACCCTCACCAGGATTACCTGATTCAAGAACTGGAAAAAATCCAAAGAAAAGCAGCTCGATTTGTTCTGGGTGATTTCCGACAAAAGAGTAGCGTTACAAAAATGTTGCAAAGTTTGGGTTGGGAAGAAATGAGAGAAAGAAGAAGAGCTGCTCGACTAAGTGGTATGTTCCGAGCTGTCAGCGGAGAGATGGCGTGGAATGACATTAGTAGACGAATAAGTTTGAATGGCGTTTATAAAGGTAGGAAAGATCACCATATGAAGATAAAGTTGGAATTCAAGAGGACAAACTGGGGCAAATATTCATTTATAGGAAAGGGAGTTAGGGATTGGAATAACTTACCAAGGGAGATGTTCAATAAATTTCCAATTTCTTTGAAATCATTTAGGAAAAGGCTAGGAAAGCAACAGACAGGGAATCTGCCACCTGGGCGACTGCCCTAAGTGCAGATCAGTATTGATTGATTGATTGATTGATTGATTGATTGATTGATTGATTGATTGATTGTGGGTGATAAATAGTGAGGTCTATGTTATAAAATCTAACTTACCGGTGTAAACATTTCGCTTCTCATTTAAAAGGCGATTTAAGTGAAACGAGGGAAGATAGAACTAACTGTGCCGTTGCTCTGTGTAATAATATTGGTTACAAAACTCAGCACATAGTTTACCATCGATTCCCAAAGAATGAGGCACTCCAAAATGCATGGGTATCTCGGTGTAAGCCAATGGACAAGATAAATATTAATAATGCAATAATATGTTCCGAATAATTTCTTCCGGATGATTATGAACGAAACTTGAAAAATGAACTACTGGGTCTCCCAGTACGGAAGATATTGAAATCGGACGCTGTTCCTTCCCAGAAAATACCGAATTGGCATGGAAATAAAACTGAGGCTAGTGCAGTAAGTCACATTAACTTTCCTTAATCTCGGCTTTTATTTTATGTTTACCGGGCGAGTTAGCCGTGCGGTTAGGGGCACGCAGCTGTGAGCTTGCATCCGGGAGATAGTGGGTTCGAGCCCCACTGTCGGCAGCCTTGAAGATGGTTTTCCGTGGTTTCCCATTTTCACACTCCTAGGCCTTTCCTATCCCATCGTCGCCATCAACATTTCAAAACAATTTTTCGACATTTGATCGAGTATGCGGCTGTGGAAAAGAAGCAGTCTTCTTCCGTTGCAGAAAAGGTTTTTAAGATCCATAAACTCTCTTGCTGGACTCTCTAGGGATGTGAAAGACATTGGGGCAAAGTACATTTTGAATTTCACACTGAATCAAGACTGTCTGGAAAATTATTTCTCTAGACTTCGGGGTCTCAGTATATTTTATAACAATCCCATTCCTTTCGAAGTGAAGAAAAGAATGCGCCTCTTAATACTAAGGGAACGCGAACGACATGCCTCTATTCCCTGGAGCCTCTGTTGCTGAGGACAGAAGTCAACTTTCTACATTTTTTGACCCCCTGACACCTGACTAAGGAACGGAAGAAGAATTCCAGAATTTCCTTTCCAGCGAACTTTGCATCGAAATGACTGACAACCCGTCCGATATTTTGAGTTTTGATGGAAGTGATGAAAACTTGCTACTTGATACTGACCTGAGCAGTTTAACGATTCCCAATGAAGATGTAACAGACGATGCTTTAAAATACTTGGCAGACTACGTCGCCTACACGTTTAAAAGCATTGACAGTTCGTTGGGAACAAAAACGGATATATGTCGTCTTGATCCGAAATTATCCTCTGAACAAGACCGAATCACTTCTCCTTCCCCTGAGTGGTTGGCTACGACAATGGAGTTTGAAATTATTTTTGCTTCCTTCCACGGACACTGCATTTCAAGGTGCTACAAAGTAATGGAAACCAGATTTCAAAAAAAGATTATTCGAGATTCATTTAGTTCACCTTTTCATCCAAGTTAGAGTTCATTTTTCTCAAAAGTAGCAATTTTTTGCTGAAGAAGCGAACAAGTTAATGTTATCAACCAACATGCTTTGAATAGTTTTATAGGTAAGGGTTATTCTGCCCGAAGGCAGGTCCGAACCTCCGCAGAGGTGCTCCTGAGCCGGAGTTTACGTGCGGTAGGGTGGCCAGTTCCTTTCCGGTCCTCCATTCCCTTACCCCCCACCAACAGCGCGTGGCAACTCATCCAGCTCCTGACCACGCCCAATGTTGCTTAACTTCGGAGATCTCACGGGATCCGGTGTTTCAACACGGCTACAGCCGTTGGCAATAGTTTTATAGATGACCAAATAATGTAGGCCTGCGTTAACATTCCCTCCGTAGAGTGCGATGATATCAATTTAAGTTAGTAACGGGACAAGATCGACTGTACTGAAGCTAGACAAGTTATCGTTCATGCAGAAATTCTGACGGGATCTGTTTCACGAAGAAAGTGTGTTATTCTAAGGATAGATTTAGCACCTGATAATCTCCATATGCCTTTCTTTCTTAAACGGAGACAACTTCTTCTAAAGTTAGCCTTCTCTGTTGCAATGAATAAGTCACAAGGACAAACTTTATGGAAAATTAAGATAAATCTCTCCACTCCAGTGTTTAGTCATTGACAGCTGTATGTAGCTTTCCCAATAATACACAGATCTACAGCCGTCAAAGTAGAACTTCAGTCTACAAATTCTGATACACACGATATGCTATTTAAGAAAATACCATAACCTTCTCTGATTCCATTCAAATACCGTATACCGGTATGTAATTCGAAAGGTATAACTTTCATTCATGAGATGTATCGACAGTCTATTTAAATTTTCCAGTTACTTCTTAGTAATTACGACTATCTCCTAAGTGACAAACAGCAAGTGATGCGCAGTCGCAGTGATGATCAAAAGAGTGGAATGAAGGCAATTTGAATAAATTCTTAAGTGCCGTGAGAAAGCTATGTGAAAGGAAAGTGAGATTAGCATGTTCTGTAGATGAGAAAAGTGATTACGTAAGTGCGCAAGTGGTCCGGAATTTAAATAGGAATGAGGACAGTTTAGGTTCAGCAGAAAGAAGAACAGTGCACTCAGCAAAATGTAATGTCTTGTCAGAGCAGACTGGTAGTGGTATATTGTAAATACCAGACTAGCTGAAACATCCAGAGAAGATGTGGGTCAACACCAGGTGTCAGCTTGCTCATACAACGAGGTTGCCTTTTTGTTATTTTGATACGTAACCTAAATGACAGGTTTCGTATCAATTTTCTTTATAGATCATTGGCCAACATTGCCGACTACCGTGACTTAAGAATTTCTATTTATTTTGTGTTAAGGACCAAGTTGACGGTCCTGCTTCTTACCTTGTTTAAATAGTTACTTAACCTGGTTTTGATTCGTTTATTCCCTATTACTTAGAGTCTAATAAAGGAGGATAACTCTGTAAAGACTTATTTAATAAATAAAGAAATAAATTACGACTTTCGAACTTGTGTGAGTTTTATTCATAAGGTACATTAACATGTTCATTTCGTATTTTCAGTTACTTAACAAATAGTAATTTAGATTGTCGAAGACAGGCTTACCTAGTTCATCCATAAACGCTCTCTCACTCGGAATATGAGAGTCCATCTTAGAACAAACCTGACAGGACGCTATTTTACGAGATACTTTTATCTATTAGCAAACGAACGATGGGAGGAAGTAACAGAATAATTATTCTATTAGATTAGATGTGTACATCACTTCCGAGTATCGATGACGTCAACAACAAACTATACGTCAGAGTTCAAGAAATTAACTACTCTGAAACAGATGCGTGTTCATTATTAACCTTCCTTTAGTCGCTCACGGAGATTTCCTCCGGGCCGATTACATTTTGCACGGTACTGAACTTCTCAGTTGAACCCTTGGTCTCCCCACCCCTATACCTTTCTCCTTATTAATTTGGACTCGTCCTGTCAGCATTTCGGCGCGATCGTGCATCCTGTGAGCGAGTGTGGGATCATTGTTGTGACAAGTGACATCACCTGGACGTTTCCTCCGTGTGCAAATAAGCAAAAAACCTTATATTTTAGTGCATATTATTTATTTTCTAGGTCGATGACTCTGTTCTTCTAAACGTATTTTAGAAAAAATATTATTTCATATTTTATATGATGTGATTGTCGTAGGTAGTATCATAAGACCATTCGTTACAGTTAAGGTCTACAGTATTCTGATTTTAGATCAAACAAACTCTGTAAGAATAACCTACTAATACTTAAAAGGGTTTCTTTTAATTATACTGAAGAATACTGCAAACAAACATGCCAAAACAACATCTCAAAGGACGAAAATTACGCGCATTTTTAGCCCCGTAGGTTACCTCCGTGCGCGACTTGTAACGTAATAATTTTCGCGCGGCTAAAGAAGGGTTAAACTGTTCATTGTGTAGTACTTATAGTATACGTGTACCTAAAGCACGTTGAAACTTCACAACAGCACTTCAGTTCGCAAGAATCACCTCGGACGGCACAGATGTTTATTGTCAGGCCTTGAGATTTGAGACTGGCGAATGTGCAGCAGCCATGTTTACCCCGTATCCACGTGACTTCTGATCAGACGACCACAGTACGTCGCTGAACCGAGTCGTCAATGAGGATGATGTGATGCACTATCCTGTTGAATTCCTCAATTTTGTTACAGCCTGTGAATTGCCGGCGCATATTATAGGAGCAACCATCATGCCACTAAGGAACCTGTCCCTTCCGAAACTCTACAATGACACAAGGCTACAACTAACGGCGTTGGACAGGCAGTCGTATGGCTTTTAGTGCCGGGATATCCCAGGACGGGTTCAGCTCGCCAGGTGCAGGTCTTTCTATTGACACCCGTAGGTGACCTGCGCGTCGTGATGAGGATGAAATGATGATGAAGACAACACATACACCCAGCCCCCGTGCCATTGGAATTAACCAATTAAGGTTAAAATCCCCGACCCGGCCGGGAATCGAACCCGGGACCCTCTGAACCGAAGGCCAGTACGCTGACCGTTCAGCCAACGAGTCGGACGGACAGGCAGTTATACTCACTGACTGTGGCAAAGGAAAATCCGTGTTCATACCAAGACGTTCACTGATTCCTACCAACTATCCATTTCAGTACAAGCATTTGCAGTCCCGGCCAGTACAGTACGTGTTTCATGATGACTATCAACAAGTCACAGGCTAAGACTCACAAGATTGCAGGACACGACCACAGGTCGAGCTGCTTCTCATACGGCCAAATGTACATCGCATGCTCCCGTGTTAGTAGCGGCAAATCACCCTTCGTTTGTGCTCAGGGTAACAGAACGGTGAATGTGGCGTACAAGGAAACATTAGATTAAATGACTGGCTCTAGGTATCTGAAATATAGAATTGGCCTCACACGTAAGCGCCAAAAAATCAAGTCAGTAACAAAACTGTTACGTAACCTTTGTGTGTATCAGTTACTCATGTTACATTGTTTCGGGTAGTGAAATGTAAAGAATAATGGGTGATAACCGTGTTGTCTTTAACCTATACAGTAGGCAACACAAAGCTAGCATAAGTTTTTTCGAATATTCCGCTTAGTGTAACAGTACATTCACTCTGATGAATCCGTCAAGACATCTAGTAATAAATTCATAAATAAATAGACTAAATTAGAGTGATTTATTTTCATAATAATGAATGTTCTGCCTACTGTCATTTCTTGATGGATACAGTACTTTTGCATCCATCTCTTGGCACAGGCCAGAGTAAAGTGTAGCTTCCACCAAAGTCTCAGTCAACATCCATGGCTGTGACGATATGGAAGTTGCTGGGGTATGGGTAGTGCTGAGTAATGACATTCAGAGCATGAGTAGTGCATCTGAGTGTTATGAAAGGTGCTGCTCATAGGTTCAGTCGTGCTGCAATAGTACTTTCTGACCCAGTGAGGAAAGCAATGGCAAACTACCTCACTCCTTATTTTGCCTAGTACGCCTCATTTTGGTGCTGCCATTGGTTTTTGGGGTTTCCTTATAACCGCATAACCTTTGGTGGTGCTATTTGAGGATCCAACCAGCCTGTGGGCTGATGACCTAACAGACACAGACAATAATGAATGTTATTGGTTTTACTACTTCTACGGTGTTTCGGAGACGCCGAGATGCCAGACTTTTGTCCCGCAGGAATCCTTCAAAGTACCATTAAATCTATCCTCACGAGGCTGGCGTATTCGATCACCTTCAAATACCACGGTCTTACCCGGTTTCGAACCCATGAACTAGAGCCCAGAAGGCCAGCGCTCTACCACCTCAGCCAACCAGTTTGATGATTTATTTTCATGTTAATTCGTTCAATTTGCAAGCATGGCTATATTTGTAACCAAACGTTTCTTAAAATAGGTCTGTAGCAGAATAGAATACTTCTCTTCGCTAGTTTTGGATGACCAAAAACAGAGGACAGAGTGGAGGTGGTGGTGTTCATTATTTTAAGAGGAAGTACAACTATGCAACCATCCTCTATATAACACTAATCATAGAGAAAAATGGAAAGGAGCCGACACTTCGAAAAATGAAGGTATCAGCCAAAGAAAGACAAGGGCCACGAAGCGCGTGAAAATGAACGACTCCCTAGGCCTCGAGTGCTCTAATAATGTCGGGGTAGGAAAAGAACAAGAGTTGACCAAGGGAGGTCGAATATGATAGGTGAAATTGAGGAGCCTGGTACAAGCAAGTGGAAGCAATGCCGGGACTCAGCTGAGGGCCCCATGGTCTCCAATGCATGCTCCAAAGTTCAGAGCTCCTGGGACCCCTCCCTATTAGTCGCCACATACAACAGGCAGGGGATGCCGTAGGTGTTATTCTACCGCCCCCACGAACAAGGGGAACAGAGGAGAGCATATTACTGTAGTTTACTGTTACCAAATTATTTTGATACATGCATTTTGTTATTATAATCTATATTAGATTATTTATGCCTATTGTTACATTATAATTACGATAGATCTCAGAAAGAAAAAGAAGAAAACTGAAAATCCACAGCCTATATCCAGTCATTCGACCGGTTCAGGAATAGAATGAATGAAGCCCCCATTTAGCGGCGAGGGTAAGAACTGTACTGGCTGCCGAAAGCCTGTCGCACTCCTCTGGGGCAATGATTAATGAATGACTGATGGAATGAAACGATACTGGGGAGTGTTGCTGGAATGAAATACAGTATGACAGGGAAAACCGGAGTACCCGGAGAAAAACCCGTCCCGCCTCTGCTTTGTCCAGCACGAATCTCACATGGAGTGACCGGGATTTGAACCACGGAACCCAGCGGTAAGAGGCTGGCGCGCTGCTGCCTGAGCCACGGAGACTCTATCTCAGGAAGAAATCAAAAAACGAAACAAAACAAAACGACTGCTGCGCAGCCAGATACTGGAGTGGCACGTGATCAACGTGACATCACTCCAAGCCATATTTCTTGGCTATCGTGAGTGGACTTGACGTTACTGAGACAAACATGTATCTGCTTTAGCTGCTTTAGGCTACGTCGCACCGTCACGAATAGGTCTTATGGTGACGATGGGATAGGAAAGGACTAGGAGTGGGAAGGAAGCGGTCGTGACCTTAAATGAGATACAGCTGCAGCATTCGCCTGGTGTGAAATAGGGGAAACCACGGAAAATCATCTCGAGGGCTGTCGACATGGGGGTTCGAACACACTATCTCCCGAATGCAAGGTGATAGCTAAGTGACACAAATCACGCGACCACATGCTCGGCACAAACATATACCACGTCGTTCATAATATACAGTAGTGCTAATTTTATATTCTCTTGTTTTCCTTTGCCACATGTGTTTTATTAAGTTATAGAAAATGATTTTGTTATTTTTACCAATGCGATCCACACTTTAACAGTTGGATTCAAACGTTTCTTACCACGATAACCTTTTTTTATTGCTGCACCCTCCGCCGCTCTTGACAGTTTGATCACCTCCCAAAACTTAATCGAGAGAAGGGTACGAACTCCACACAGTCATCAAACATGATGAGGCTCTACGGAGTAAATATTCCTTATAGAACCAAACCAACCATAGAATCTGTTAGAAGGGGGTGCTTGCCGGGGGGTGTGGACTGGGAAAGGGGCTCTTCTAAGATTTAATTTCCTCCCGTGCGCATGGATTGATGTGTGCATCATTTTTGCCCAGCCGCACGTGGACTAGCTGAGGCTTAATGCCAGCCCCCTACCACTCTCCGTCTCTGATACGCCCGTTAACACCAATTACAGGAGATGATCAAATATTTGCTCGTGGACAACAAAGCCAAATTAGCGTTGGCTCCCCCTCACGTGTCTATATACCTTCCATTGGCTCTTTGTACCTCTCACTAAGTCATATCAATGTACTCTGACTACACAATAACGGCGCCTGATCTCCCTCCGCGAATTGACTGCTAATACACTGTTAATATACGTTCATATATGTTCTCTCCTCCACCTTCTATGTTCTCGTACCATTTAAATGCCACATAATTTCTCATTTACAAGTTGGAAAGGAGCAAGAGTATGTTGACTTACACAGAATATTCCCAAAGCTAGAAGAAAATGGAAGAACAGGTTAGAATATTGGCCATTAGTCAAATTTCTCCATATCAAGAGTAGTTGTATGAGACTGTTTTGCCAATCTGCATGGAATAACTGCCCAACAGCTCTTACCGTCAGTCTTGCTCAAGAATATGATAACTTTTCAGACTTTTTAAACCCAAGAATATAGTCAACTGCAACAATGAAGTTCACTCATAAGTGAGTCATAAGATAGTATAGAAAAATCTAAATTACTTCCCGATAGATTGCGTTACAAACAATACATAGCAGGCTGCATAGTTTTCACAGCTTGATCACAAAAGCACCAGAGTTCTGTAGCGGAGAAACAGGGGGTTGATGGGTACAGGGTGGGGTTCTATGTAAGTCTATGTATGTACTATATGTATGTAGTAAAACCTTTCATTCATTAGGAACAAATACGTTTGTAGATCCAGTCATGAAGGAAGAAAATGATATTTATTGTATTAGAAGTAACGAAGCAAAATTTCCTTGTGACGTGAGCATGGCGAACTGGTTGGCCTAGACCTTTATTATGTCATAAATAATTACTGCCTTCCTGATGTACAGTACTGTACGGTACTCTAAAAAAGCGCACCAAGCCCGTCAGCTGATCGAATGTGGTCGTCTAAAAGAATGTTGAGTTGTACTCGTGAATGTAATACATAGTGATTGAGAGCTAATTTTGGCTGTTGAAAGACAGACCTTTATTTTTAAGTAGCCTATATCATATGCTTGCTCTCAATATTTATCACATCACTATTTACACAAACATAGTTTAGGTTTCGTGTGGTGAGTAACGTAAATTCTCTGAATTGTTACAGTATAGCCCATTTTTTTTTGAAATATGATTTGTTGCGAATTTAAATAAATTGCTACAGTGCCAAATAGTTGTGCGCACTACGACGAAAATCCAACTACGGTATACAAGTGATTGTACCCAAATATTCTAATTTCCTTCGAATGAGGGCAGGATACATTCATGGAAGACGAAAATCCTAGACGAAAATGCAACTATTGCAAAGAATACAGGAGTATGTTTCACTCATTTTCCCGAGCCGATAGTAAGTTCTGCTTTTGACTTTATTCTTATTATATAACTTATATTTATAGCTGCGTTTTATTTTTAATACAGAAAAGACCTGAAGGTAAAGTATATGATCAGTAACCAAGTGAACCTACATTTGTGTTATTTCTTGAGTTAGGTAATACTGAGAAAGTGCGAAGTAAAAGCAAAACTCGGTCTATAATGTAGAACTAACTGCAGTTCATAAAATCTAACTTTCAATTAAATGATTTTGGCACTATTATACATACACTTTAAACAGCATCTATTAAATTATTGCTAGTAGACAATATTTAGGTTTTACAAGCAATGTACCTTAATTCCTTAAAGGATAGTGCCAGAAGTTCCAACTAAAGAAACCCACAAAAGCTGCAATGAATTTATGATCATCTAAAAGTATGGTGGCAAAGCCTTATTATTATTATTATTATTATTATTATTATTATTATTATTATTATTATTATTATTATTATTATTATTTATTATTATTATTTTACGCTCGTTGTTTCCATATTTGCATTAATGCACAATAATTATGATTTGTTGGGTATTTGGACGGGCGAAACGTTGGTTACGCTTTGACTACTTTGAACACATTCCTAAAATGACACTGACCTAACTTACGAGATATTATCAAATATTTACAGGTGCTAATGATCTCAGCTGTAATGCTAATACAACATTTGGGAATATTTCTTAACTATAAGGTACAGACTCACCATGTGCTGGTATTGCGCGGGTCGGATGGAGGAATAATCAATTGGAAAAGAAAGATTTACGTAATAGACGTATAATTTGAGAAAGAAGAAAAGGTACAGCAGAATGATTAAAGCCAATTGAGAATTAGGAGAATATAAGAAAGGAACACTGGCATATATAAACAAAACTCGATATTAAGAATGTGCAAGAATTACAATTACTAAAATTGTAAAAATAATACGAAGAATTAACGATTTCCACTGGGTAGAAACAATAATAATTTATTTGACTCGCATATTCAGGTTGGACATTAATAAACAACAATTAAATTTGCTGCAATATGCTTATAATATAAAATACTATCATTCTGTACCTCAATGACAACCCCACCTTGCGACAAATAAATGAATAGATATTATTAAACACATGACCTCAGCTACCGTGTACAAGGACTCTGATTAGACGCCATTTAGACTGTTTGCGTGTCAATTCCGACGATCCTTTTTATTCTTCCAGATTGCAGAAAAAATAGAACAGTGTTGGATCTATGTCCGAGTTCGTTTTCATTAATCATGTCAGCAAACGGCAAGTATGTCACATGCCAACATCGTACGACACAGAGTGTTGAATAGACCCTAAGTGCCCTTAAAATATCCAGGTACCTCTACCGAGTTCTTCCTGTGGGTAGGGGTGGTAGAATAACAACCACAGTACCCCCTGTCTGACGTAAGAGACGACAAAATGGGCCCCATGCGCTCTTAACTTGGGAGAGCTGCTTGACAACCATGGGACAATTAACTGTGTCCTGACGGAGCTCGATAGCTGCAGTCGCTTAAGTGCGGCCAGTATCCAGTAATCGGGAGATAGTGGATTCCAACCCCACTGTCGGCAGCTCTGAAGATGGTTTTCCGTGGTTTCCCATTTTCACACCAGGCAAATGCTGGGGCTGTGCCATAAATAAGGACACGGCCACTTCTATCTCACTCCTAGAACCTTCCTATCCCATTGTCGCCATAAGATCTATATGTGTCGGTGCGACGTAAAGCAACTTGTAAAAATAAAAGCTGTGTCCTGGCATTGCTTCCACTTGTACCAGGCTTCTTATTTTCATCTAGGCTACCCTACCCGACCTTCCTTGTTCAACTCTTGTTCTTTTCTGACCCCGGTGGTATTAGAGCAATCGAGTCCTAGGGAGTCTTTGATTTTCACCCCCTTCGTGACCCTTGTCTTTCTTTGGCCGATACTTTCATATTTCGAAGTGTCCGACACCTTCCACTTTTCCCTCTGATTAGTGTTAATACAGGATGGTTGCTTAGCTGTACTTCCTCTAATAACAATAATCACCACCACTCCCACTACTACTACTACTACTACCACCACCACCACCGCCGCCGCCGCCACCACCACTACCTCCCCCTGTGGGTGGGGCGGTAGAATAACTACTACGGTATCCCCTTCCTGTCGTAAGAGGCGACTAAAAGGGGCCTCAGGGGCTCCGAACTTTGGAGCGTGGGTTGGTGTCCACAGGCCCCTTAGCCGAATCCTGGCAGTGCTCCCACTTATTTGTGCCAGTCTCCTCATTTTCATCTATCCTATCCGTGCCTTTCTTGGTTAATTCTTGTTCTTTTCCGACCCCGACGCTATTAGGTTTGCAAGGGCTAGGGAGTCTTTCATTTTCACGCCCTTCGTACTCTTGCCTTTCTTTGGCCGATACCTTCATATTTTGAAATGTCGGACTCCTTCCATTTGTCCCTCTAAATAGTGTTAATAGAGGATGGTTTCTTAGTAGTACTTTCTCTTAAGCTCATTGAAGAAAAAATATACACCCCTGGAGAAATCATTACAAGCATCATTTTAATATCGTGTAACACCACCTCTGGTCTTGATAACCCCTGGATTTGGTTAGGAAGTGAGTCCACAAGGTTGTCCAGGTACGTCGCATCCAGGTTAACCCACTCGCTAAGGATTTGATTGCGCAATTCCACCAAATTGCGGGGGTGTTGATGTCGGTCTTTTACCCGCTGTTATAACATGTCCCACATATTTTCAATGGGGTTCAAGTCAGGTGACTTTGCAGGCCAATCGAGATAAAATGGGTTGGGGGATTGTTCACAAAATCAGTCACATATTGGTTCAGGCCGATGAAATTTGCTGTTGTCATCTTGCAAAGCATACTCATCTTGCAGATGTTGACTGAAAGCCAACACCTGATCGTTTAAATAAACATGCTGGTTAATGTTTGTGGTCAGCACAGAGAGCGGGCCCGATCCATGATACGAAAAACACCCACAAAACATCACAGAATCACCTACAGCTTAAACCTGTCCTTGTACACTTCCAAGATGAAGTGCTTTATTTGGCCTTCGGTGCACTCGACGACGTGCGTCATTGAAATACGGGCAAAAAGGTGATTTGTCAGATGACATTACGTTCCGTCCAAGTTAGAATATTTCTAGCCCATTGAAGATGCGTAGCATTATGTGCCAGAGTGAGCAATGGCCTCTTGTGAGGTGACTGAATCAAAAATGTTCATTGCATGCGTTCTCGTCGCAATGTTCTCTCCCTAGCAGGTTGGGATGGACCTTCATTCACTGACTGCAGCAATTCCTGTTGGGTTTTGAAGCGATTTGGATTCACAAGCCGTGAAACGCGCCGCCGGTCCCTCTCAGTCAGCATCTTTTTCCGACCACAATTCTGACGCCATGTTTCGTGGCTACGTCTAGTACACCACTGCTTGTAGACACGTTGAACAGTCCGTTGCGAATCCAGCAAGTTCACACATCGTATGGCAATGGGCACAGCCTAATACGATTGCCCCTTTTTACCACTCTGTCACGGCCATACATGTACTCATGTTGATGTACACTGTCTGCTTGAAACATCAAAATGTCTTACTGCTCGCTACTGCCTTATGCTCACGTAGAGGCAGTGCGCGTACGATTCAGCACTGGACTCGCCCGCTGCGCCATCTGTACAGGCTTAACGATCCGTCTGTGCATGAGCAATAGGGTGATTATTTTTTGTCCGGTGAACTTATAAAAATAATCATCAACACCGCCACCATCGAGACCTCTGCGAGTTTGAACCTGCGATTCTGGATGGAGGTTGACACTGACCTACAGAAGGTGTTAATGAGTGCACTTTGTCTCAGTTTCTTGGTAGACAACACACGTCTTAACAAATCCATTAGGGAACAGGAAATCGATCCCAAGGCTTCTGTGTAAGAGGTAGATAAGCTACTCCGGCTCCACAGAGCTCACATGCTGTGAATCAAGTACACAAGAACCTCGTTTATCCGGATTAAGCGGGACCGGAACTGATCCGGGTTAACGAAAATCCGGATAATCCGGAAAAAACTAAAAACTAAAAAAAAAAAAAAAAAAACAATACAGTACATGTTATCTCGTATATTAACATAAGTTGTACAGTAATACCTTTTGTCAATTGTACAAAAAATGTAAGAACTCTTTTTTAATATTTGCGGCTCTGTTTTATGCACTAAAATAACGTGTGAGTTCTTTTGTTTTACATTTGTATAGCGTTTGCCCGCAGCGCGATCATGAAGATGTTTTACTAATGTCAGTTCTGCCGGTGTCGTTTCAGTCCGGGATTCTGAATAGGCCGTCAGTTTGTCCAGTTGCATTGTTGCCCGTCTATGAGTCATTGTTTCTTCTGATGGAGCGCCGGTTTCTTTTCGAATTCACCATCACTCTTGACATTACCTGCCGAGGAACAAGAGGCAATCATTTATTCATCTGTCATTATGCCGTAGCCTGAATTAAGGTCATTTTTCAACCAGCCATTTACGTCGTTCACATCTACGTCCGAGCACCCGGGAATGCGTGCAAATGTGTCAAGGAAATCAGAAGAGTCCACAGTTTCCCGTTCTCAATTCCAGGCGAATTCATTCTAGATGGAAGAAATATTTCACTATACATTTTGCAAGTACTTTTTTTAACAAACATGGAATTCCTTTTCTAAAATGATAATCTAAAACTATATAATGTAAAGGAGAAGAAGAATTTCACTCATACTGAACATACTTACACTGTATGTCGCACAACACCAGAATAATGCATTTTAAAACATTGTATTCCTTCATTAAATAGGCTCTATGTAATTAAAACTAAAATTATGAATTAATTTGGATCGCATTTTTACATTTTTTTTGCCAGTTTTAGTTCCTTTATTTGATACTAGCAAGATACCCGTGCTTCGCTACGGTATTATACTGAAATTTATAATTGAATGCTTAAATCTTTGCCATCTTTTCCTATAACCATTTTGAATGTGGATCAAATCCTTGAGGAGATCCGGCGTGGTGTCGTCTTGGTTGCCTTGGCGGTACTGAACCGGCGGCCGGACTGCAATCGTAGTCATTATCCGTCCAGCACCCGTTTCCAGCACGGTCCGCTCATTTTGACGACGTTCCAGAACATTATTATTATTATTATTATTATTATTATTATTATTATTATTATTATTATTATTATTATTATTATGGACCCCACAGCATGATGCAAGACCTCTACTTGGCGGTAAATTACATCTGCTGCCATTGTCATTGATGACAGTATGATCAGCACCATTGTCGCCCGTAGGCAAGTGCGCAGGACTTCTGGCGATACGTATGACATACTTCCGTGCATTATTGACCGTATTATAGAGGTGAACAATTGCTCGGTCAATCACATACCTATCGTTTATTTCAAATGTGTTTAAATTGTTATTTAAATGACAGAAGAATATACTGTATTCTAAAGAAGGTTCTCCAAAGGAAAAGATGGCTCTTGAAAACGAACCCAGGAAAGATTAAAAATGATCGGTTTATGATCAGAATAAGTACATTGAAAATCCACAACCTGTTTCCAGTCATTCAGCCTGGTCAGGAATGGAATGATTAAGCTAGAGGTGAGGATAGGAATTGTGCCTGCTGCTGAAGCCTGTCGCACTCCTCTGGGACAATGATTAATGAATGACAAATGAAATGAAATGATATTGGAGAGTGTTGCTGGAATGAATGAAGACGGGGAATACCGGAGTATCCGGAGAAAAACCTGTCCCGCCTCCGCTTTGTCCAGCACAAATATAACATGGAGTGACCGGGATTTGAACCAAGAAACCCAGCGGTGAGAGGCCAGCGCGCTGCCGCCTGAGCCACGGAGGCTCCTTATACATTATGAACAGTAAAATCAAGTGGTCTGACCTCCGTTTTCACTCCACCGCGGTTGATTTAACCCCCCCCCCCAAAAGAAGGCGTGTTTCTTTATGTTTAAAGGAGATTCCTAATACCAATGTTCACGTGTGTTACCTTCAGTTTTGAGATATAAGTATTCCCATAAAAATAATTCACTTTTTTCACTTACTTTCACACTCCCCCCCCCCCCCTTAAGTGAATTTTCCCGCAAAAAATATTTGTTTCTTTAATAGTAAAGGATCTTCTAAATACCGATTATCTTCAGTTTTTGAGATATGTGTCCTCATGAAACGAATTAAACTCCTTTTCACACCCGCCCCCAAAGATGATTCCCGCCCCCCCCCTCCCACAAAGGCGTCGTTTTATTTTTAAAGAAGATCTAAATACTAATCTTCACGTCTGTAACAACTTGAGTTGTTATTAGATTTAAGTATCCTCATACAATCAATTCAATTAATTTTTCAATTTTTCACGCCCCCCCCCCCCACCCTTCATTGGATTTTCCGAGAATACCTGTTTCTTTACTTTAACAGGAGATTCCAAATACCAGTTTTAACGTCTGTAATATTTTACGTTTCTGAGATATACTGTAGATATAGTCTATCTAAAAATTCACCCCAATGTGTCACTGCTGTTTAACCCCCATCAATTAGATTTTCCAAAAACAAAAAAATTAATGTTTCTGTATTTTTAAAGGAGATTCCATATACTAAGTGTCTGGTCTGTAATATCTTCAGTTTCTGAGATATAAGTATCCTCATTAAAGACATTCAACCCTTTATTCACACTTTTCACCCCTCCTATTGGGATTTACAGAAAACGAAAAAATGCTTGTTCTTTTATTTTTAAAGGAGATTCTAAATATCAATTTTTACATCTGCATAGTTTTGAAGTTTTGAGATATAGATACACTCATTTTTAAAATACACACCCCCTTCCGCACCCCCCCCCCCCCCACTATTTGGATTTTCTAAAAAAATACATGTTTCTTTATTTATAAAGGAGATCCCAAATACCGATTTTTAGGTCTGAGATATAAGGATTCTTATTAAAGGCATTCAACCATTTTCATCCCTTTTCACCCCTCCTATTGGGATTTTCCGAAAACCAAAAAATACGTGTTTCCTAATTTGAAAGTAGATTCTAAGTACCAATTTTTACCTCTGTAAACTTTGAAAGTTTTGAGATATAGATACACTCATTTAAAAATTCATCCCCTTTCAACCCTCAACTATTTGGATTTTCCAAAAACAAAAATTACATGTTTTTTATTTTTAAAGGAGATCCCAAATACCTTTTTTCAGGTGTGTAATAACTTCAGTTTCTAAGATATAAGTATCCTCTTTAAAGGCATTCAACCCATTTTCACTCCTTTTCACCCCTCCTATTGGGATTTTCCGAAAACAAAAAATACGTGTTTCTTTATTTTGAAAGGAGATTCTAAATACCAATTTCTACGTCTGAAAACTTTTACAGTTTCGAGATATAGATTCACTCATTTTAAAAATTCACCCCGCACCCTTTTCATCCCCATTATTTGAAGTTTCCAAAAACAAAAAAAATACGTATTTCTTTATTTTTAAAGGAGGTTCCAAATTTAAATTTTTATGACTATAACATCTTCAGTTTTTGAGATATAAGTATCCTCATAAAAGGTGTTCAACCCCTTTTCGCCCCCCTTCATGGGATTTTCCGAAAACAAAGAAATACGTGTTTCTTTATTTTTAATGGAGATACCAAATACCAATTTTTATTACTCTAAACCTTTAAGTTTTTGAGATATAGATATTCCCCTCAGCGACGGAATATCCAAACATCCCCCCTTAGCGAGCACCTACATGTTAATATAAATGTATCCCCAAAATTTCATTTCTCTATGTCCAGTAGTTTCGGCTCGGCGATGACGAATCAGTCAGTCAGTCAGTCAGTCAGTCAGTCAGGACAAGTTATTTTATATATATAGATTGTTAGGTGTTTTACAGGTTGTTTTTAGACAACTTATAGGTCTCCAACTTCTGAGACCTACGTCATGAGCAATCCAGATACAAAAATGTAATTCTTTAAAATTTTTAACATACCCGATCGTGATACGTTCCATGTGCATTTTATTCTACGTTTTATGGCGTTTTCCTCCGCACTTTTTTT
Source organism: Anabrus simplex (assembly GCF_040414725.1). NCBI lineage: Eukaryota > Metazoa > Arthropoda > Insecta > Orthoptera > Tettigoniidae > Anabrus > Anabrus simplex. The sequence continues at coordinate 387,937,768 of NC_090268.1, forward strand.
ATGATGGAAACAGCGCCTTTTCAACAGACACTCCTCAAATATTATTTAAGTTCACAATATCAAGGGACAGAATGTTTATGATGCACAACATCATAGCATAATGATTGGTTTTATTGCCTGTTATCGTTGGAGGTCTGAGTTCGGTTCCCAGCCATCGTACATTGTTGAAAAGGTACATGCAGGTCATCTAGATCACGGGTTTCCAAAATCGTGGCCCGAGGGTCACATGTGGCCCGTGATGTCATAATTTGTAGCCCGCGAGAGCATGCTAAGAAAAAAATGTGAAGAGAAGTTACCAAAAATATTTCAGAGCTCGTTCAAAAATATATTCCTTTTTTTTACCCCTTATAGACCCAACTCAGAACTAATTCATTCTTTAATGTCATGTTCTGTTTATAAGTATTCACTTGATCAGAATAGAGTACTTTTATTTTTTAAAATTTAAAATCGTCCGCCTCCGTGGTGAAGTGGTTAGTGTGATTAGGTGCTACCTCCAGAGGCCCGGGTTCGATTCCCGGCTCTGCCACGAAATCTGGAAAGTGGTACGAGGGCTGGAACGGGGTCCACTCAGCCTTGGTAGGTCAACTGAGTAGAGGTGGGTAGCCATCCTGGAAGTGGTTTTCCGTGGTTTCCCCACTTCTCATCCAGGCAAATGCCGGGATAGTACCTAACTTAAGGCCACGGCCGCATCCTTCCATCTCCCTTGTCTATCCCTTCCAATCTTCCCATACTCCCGCAAGGCCCCTGTTCAGCATAGCAGGTGAGGCCTCCTGGGTGAGGTACTGGTCATCCTCCCCAATTGTATCCCGCGACTCAGAGTCTGAAGCTCCAGGACACTGCCCTTGAGGTGGTAGAGATGGGATCCCTCGCTGAGTCCGAGGAAAAAATCGAACCTGGAGGGTAAACAGATGAAGAAGAAGACAATTTAAAAACCTATTTTCACTCTTTTATGCAATTGTGAAGTAGTGTTGTAAGCAACTAAAATGATCAAACTACTGTTCTATTTGCAGAATTTTACGAAAATTGGCCTATTATCAAGGGTGTTGCCCGCGATCATGTCTAAGGTTGCCAATGTGGCCCTCGAGCTCTTACAAATTGGCAACCCCTGATCTACTAGATCAATCTACAAAGGAGTCAAGGTAATGGTGTTACGGACATACTCTACTTGCTTTAATGCTGAACATTTTACGGAACCTAAAGCAACTCATTTTCTGTAGATGGTGGGAATGTCCATTGTGTCAGGGCAGAGTTATTGAACAGCAGATGACGTGTGTGTCTGCATGACTATCAAACGTCGTGAGAGGGGAGAGCGTTTAGACTGTACCTTTAACAAGCTTCTAATAGCTGAATAGCACACAGAGCAAACCAATGAGCTATGATTACATTCCGCCTTGCCTTTGTTAGCCCTTGCGTCATCTGCTTACAAGTGCATACACTCAAAAGGGATATTACTTCCCGTTGTTTGGTCACCACTGCTGCTTTTCTCATGGTCATAACATACGGATTATTGCGATTATAAATATTCTCTGCAGGGTACTCAAGACTTTTGAAAAGACCATTACAAGAAAAAGTACGAACAAATTCTTAGGACTCTTGGGTGGAATCGATTTGTAGTTCATATAGATTATCTTGCTTAGAATTTTTTTTTATATTGGCTTTACTTCGCAGCGACACAGATAGCCTAGTTCTTATGGCGACGATGGGACAGGAAAGGGATAGGACTGGGAAGGAAGCGGCCGTGGCCTTAATTAAGGTACAGCTCCAGCATTTGCCTGGTGTGAAAATGGGAAACCATGGAAAACCGTCTCCAGGGCTGCCGACAGTGGGTTTCGAACCCACTATCTTCCGAATACTGGATACTGGCCGCACTTAAGCGACTGCAGCTATCGAGCTCGGTTTGCTTAGAATTGAGGCATGTATAGTATTAGGGGACTTCTTAATGTTGATATTCCCTATCTCCATACAAGCAGAGAGAACCTGGTCTTTACATTGATCTCTGAGAGTGATAAGCTTGCTTCTTTTTGGAAGTATGAAGGTCCCGTTTTTATACAGTATGAGTGAGCTGATACGTTCATCTCAGATAACTCATAAAGCCTTAATGATATCTAAAATCTACTTTCAGTTTTAGTAATGTTACCAAGGCGCTCGTAATAGAACCTGCTGTACTTTTACAGAGTGTCAGTATCTGCTGACATAACGGTACTATTTTTGTTTCTTGAATGGAAGTACACTGTTTCTTAGAATCCTTGACATTGTATATTTAGAGATTATTTTTAAAACCCGACAAATAGGGAAGTCTCGAGAGAACGGAATGTCTTCGATCATGCTTCATTCACCAGCCGTGGACAATAATCTATTCGAAAGTATCACTAACCAGGTGTTAAAGGCACGTTCTACGTTTGATTCTTGAGCTTCTTAACATACCATGCCAGTTTCCGCCGTTTTAATGTAAGGTCCACATGCTATGCATGAGTCACCACATTAGCGGCGTTTCTCATTGAATGTGTGTGGTTAGGGGTACTATACTAGACTTAACTAAAGTTGGCGTCTGGCAGGTAAGGTTGGAGGGAGGAGCACTGCACGTGCCATTTCACGATGTTGCCACATTCCAGCATTCCTTTCTAGATACTCTTACCCCTCGCTTCCGGCTCACTTGTTCCCTCCTTCATTCTGACAGCTGTGATCTGTTGCAGACTACCTGGCCAGGCGGTGTCATCCCATTTGCGACCACTCTTATACAAACAATCAGGTTCTTATCAGTGATAGTGACAGGTTTGGCAACTCCCAGCAAGACGAGCTGCCCTGAAGTTTTATCTCCATGGCTACCGCAGTCGCCCCACGCCCCGTACATTTTACCAAACAAACTCAGTGGACGGAATTACTTTCGGTTTCTGCGGTACCATTTTCCACGATTGCATGAGGATGTCCCGTTGGAGCAACGCCAGAGAATGTGGTACCGGGTGTCCACAAGTGAAGTTATGGTATTCAGTGCGGTATAGCACGGACTGTAATGATAGTAGGAGTCTAACATTTCGTAGGTATGTTAATTAAGCAATGCGCTTGCAAATTATGCCACAAAAAAATATTAGTTCCAAGTTTTGCCACCACGCAAAAATATGGCGCTCTAAGCGGTCAGAACGTGCAATATTCCGTAACTCTTACGTCAAAATGTTCTTCCGGTAGAATTGCGTTGTGTCAGTTCCTTCGCTGTTGCTTGGTGATGCATGTTGATTCCTTTTGTGAAGTGAATCTTCGTTGTAACGTAAGAAAGTTGAACTTTTCGGCGTGAAGCGTAATGCCTGTTGGGAAGAAAGACCGTGCACTGCTGGTGACATTGTTTTATCAGAATAGCAACAATAGCAACGCTGCATTGCGCGAATATTGTCGACAGAAATAGCAAGTAATGGGCTGAAGGATATGATTAAGAAATTCGATGAAACAGGTGAATTAAGAGTCGCACCAAGGAGGGGACGGCGGCCCATTCCTATGGATGTTGTTGATGAAGTTGCTGTAGCTGTAGCAGACGGCGCAGCACATTTTCCCAGTTCTCCCGATCAGCAGTTTACAAGATTTTTCGGTGCATTTTACTCTAGTATCCCCCTGTCGGCGGGGGCGGTAGAATAACACACACGGTATGCCCTGCCTGTCGTAAGAAGCGACTAAAAGGGGTCCCAGGATCTCTGAAATTTGGAGCGCAGTTTGGCGATCACGGAGCCCTTATCTGAGTCCTGGCTTTGCTTCCATTTACTTTTGCCAGGCTCCTCAATTTCATCTATCCCATCCAACCTTTGTTGGTCAACTCTTATTCTTTTCCAACCCCGACGCTATTAGGTTTGCGAGGGCTAGGGAGTCTTTCATTTTCAGGCCCTTCCTGGCCCTTGTCTTTCTTTGGACGATATCTTCACTTTCGAAGTGTCGGATACCTTCCATTTTTTTCCCTCCGATTAGTGTTATATAGAGGGTGGTTGCCTAGTTGTACTTCCTCTCAAAACAATAATCACCACCACCACTACCACTTACTCCAGTATCCGTACAAACTTCATACTGTTCACAAATTGATACCCGAAGATGTTGCACAACGCCGTGACTTTGCTTTTTCGGTTTCTGGTGCGCGTGGAAGTGGCCGGAGAATGTGGACTGACGAGGCGCATTTTACTCTGGAGGGTGCAGTGAATGCACAGAACTGCCGCATACGGGGTTCGACTCCTCCAAACGTTGTGCAGGAACAATCATTGCATTCAGCTTACGTGAATGTTCGGTGTGGTTTTACAAGCTCCTTCATTCTTGGTCCTTTTTTCCTTCGAGGAGATGACCTTTCGTGGGTCTGTTAGGTGTACAGTGACATCTGCACGTTATAGGCCCCTCCTCATTCAACATGTGGTTGCAGCTTTGCAGGGACGCAACTGAAACCATACCGTTATTTTCATGCAAGATGGGGCAATACCACATATCGCTCGCCAGGTGAAAGAATTGCTCTCGAGAAACCTTCAGTATCGACCGCATTATAGCTAGGGATTTTCCAGATGCGTGGCCTTCGATGTCCTCTGACCTGAATCCATGTGACTTCTGGTTGTGGGGATATTTGAAAGATCGTGTCTATCAGGGACGTGTCCGTCTTCTGCCTGATCTAAAGGCTAGCATACGATGATATGTCGCTCTGAAATGAAATGTCGTATGGCTTTTAGTGCCGGGATATCCCAGGACGGGTTCGGCTCGCCAGGTGCAGGTCTTTCTATTTGACACCCGTAGGCGACCTGCGTGTCGTGATGAGGATGGAATGGTGATGAAGACAACACATATACCCAGCCCCCGTGCCATTGGAATTAACCAATTAAGGTTAAAATCCCCGACCCGGCCGGGAATCGAACCCGGGACCCTCTGAACCGAAGGCCAGTACGCTGACCGTTCAGCCAACGAGTCGGACATGTCGCTCTGATTTCACCCGACATGCTGTGGGCAACTTTCGACAATGTCGTGTTATGGATGCAGCATGTTTTTGAGTTCGGAGGCCATATTGAACAGTGTTTGTAATCATAAATGCTAATAAACATCCCAGTACCACCGTTTTCATGTGTTTGATCTATACTGCTATTTTTTCTCTGGACCCTACTATTACTTACAGCGCCATATTTACTCCAGGTGGCAAAACTTGCAAGTAACAATTTTTCTGACATAATTCGATAGCGCATTGCTTAGTTAGAATATCTACCAAATTTCAGACTCCCACGATCATTACAGATCGTGCTGTACCGCGCTGCATACCGTAACTTTAATTGTGGACGCCCAGTTCATGAATGATAGAGCAACGGCACATTTTGCTGCTATTGTGAGAGGACATCTATCGCGCCAATATGGCCAAAGATGGACTGGGTGAGTAGGACCTTTACCGTGGCATCCAATATCACCTGATCTGAACCCATTGGTTTCTGGCGCGCATGGAAGTGGCCGGGGAATATTATATGGACTGGCATCTACCGCGCCGATATGGCCAAAGATGGATTGGATAAGTAGGATTTTTACCGTGGCCTCCAATATCAGCTGATCTGAATCTGTTGGATTTTGTGTTTGTTGCCACCTTAAAGGTATAGTGTACGACACTCCAGTTAACACAGTTGAAGAATTGGAGCAGAGCTTTGTAAATGCTCGTCAATAATTTCAAAATGATCCAGGCATGTTTGAAGGAATTCGAAAATAAATGCGGCGACGAGTACAGGCCTGCTTCCGGGTAAACGGACGACACATTGAACACTTCCTTTAACTACGACTACAGTCATTGTAACATGTAACTGTAATATACTAAGTAGGACTGTTATCTTTTGCATTATAAACAACTGCACTTCTACCAAAATATCTAATAACTTGTTTTAATATTGTATTGGTACCCTTCGGTAACTAGGATGACGTTCACATACAATCAAGTCAGTGGTAACTGGTAACCGCAAATTCTAAATACTCTTGCAAACGGCTCGTAAGTGAACCTAGGCTTATTAATTTCATTTTTTTTTCTTCTAGTAACGTGTACTTACAGCTGTTTCATTCTGCGCAATTAATTAGCCCGTGGCACATTCTGTATAATACAATAAAGTTAATCGATCGTCTAAGAAAGAAGGTTCCGTGGACTTCTAACACTCAATAGAAATTATCAGTTTCTTGGGATATATTCCTCCAGGTTACGTTATCTAACACAACCAGAGTTGGGAAGTAATTAATAATAAAAGTAATATAATTACTTGTAGCCGGGCTGAATGGGTCAGAAGGTTGAGGCGATGGCCTTCTGGCTCCAACTTGGCAGGTTCGATCCTGACTCAGTCCGGTGATATTTGAAGGTGCTCAAATACGACAGCCACGTGTCGGTAGATTTACTAGTATGTAAAAGGACTCATGCGGGGCTAAATTATGGCATCTTGGCGCCTCCGAAAACCGTAAAAGTAATTAGTGGGACGTAAAGCAAATAACATTATTATTACTAGAATTACTTGTAACATTTACATTTTTAGTAATTTTTACTTGTAATTGTTATTTTTAAAATGTAATTTTTACTTGCAATTTACTTCTTGAAATAGAATTGTAATCAATACATTCTAGTAATTGATATACTGGTACATCACTCGGGAGCAGAAACGGGCAAAAATAAATATTGATGAAGATAATGCTTCCAGTTCTCTTACAGCAGAACCAGTAACTTCTCCACTACTTTCAAAGATATCAAATTTATTCCAACGATATTCTTAAAATTCAACACAGGTATCATTTCAAGTTCTCCTGTAGAGCGTCTTCTCAGTAAATGCAAAGATGTACTCCCTCTAGGGGCTGCCTGGCTAGGGCGGGAAAGGCGTGCTCGGTTCGCCCGGAAGGACGTGGGTTCGAATCCCCGTCAGGAAGTAGTCAAATTTAAGAAACGAGATTTCCACTTCCAGAGGTGCATATGGCCCTGAGGTTCACTCAGCCTACACCAAAAATGAGTACCAGGCTAATTCCTGGGGGCAAAGGCGGCCGGGCGTAGAGCTAACAACTCTACCCCATCACCTGCCGCGGTTAACAATGGTGGAAGCCTTTACCTTCCGCTCCTCCAAGGGCCTTCATGGCCTGTACGGAGGTGTCTTTGTACTCCCTCTCCTCCCCGCGAAGACGTTCAGGATTAGCGATGATCATTTTACGGGTCAATTAGTTTGCAAAATAAGTGGCAAATGGAAAAGATTATTTCAAATGTTCTAAGGTATCGTGTTGAGTCTCAGCTGGTGATAAAAGCAATGAAAAAACAAAACAAGGGAAACAAGATACAAACGCAGAATTCAGTCATATATTTTTCTTGCAAACGTAAGTATTATTTCAGGCTAATGCAAAAAAATCAATGATTTCCTTAAAGCTATCGGTTTGTAAAGGAATTCAATGGCAATATACAAGGTCTCTCATATAAACGGTGTTTGTACACTGTGCTATGGCAGCTGTCTCAGCCGACGTGACGTCGCGTGTGGCCGCCCTTCTTTAAGCATGTATACAATCTTACATGAACTTTTACCGTACAAAAGATGCTAGAAGTGTCGTCCTTCCTGGGTTATACAGGCATTGTATCTGGTAACCACATTCTAGCTGACGCCAGTGAGTTCTGCCACTGTAATGTTTCCTTTCAGTCCCTCCAATGTGTGAGGATTTGTTCGATGCACTACTTCTTTCAGTTTACCTCACAAGTAAAAATCACACACTGTTAGACATGGTGAACGAGGGGGGAAACAGACCAGCATTGGTCACTCTGTCTGTAAGCACTTCCTACCGAGCTCGATAGCTGCAGTCGCATAAGTGCGGCCAGTATCCAGTATTCGGGAGATAGTAGGCTCGAACCCCACTGTCGGCAGCCCTGAATATGGTTTTCCGTGGTTTCTCATTTTCACACCAGGCAAATGCTGGGGCTGTACCTTAATTAAGGCCACGGCCGCTTCCTCCCCACTCCTAGCCTTTCCCTGTCCTATCGTCGCCATAAGACCTATCTGTGTCGGTGCGACGTAAAGCAACTAGCAAATAAAAAATGTAAGCACTTCCGGGATTCCAAGAAGGGAATTTTCTGCTGTATGAGTACGGCTGAATCTTTTTGAAACAACCCACGTGATTTTTTTCTTTCGTTAACTGATGGATGAACGGCGTCAAAATGTCATCGTGGTACCTCTCTGCATTTACTGTCGTCTCGAAAAAAAAATACACCCAATTATTCATCTTGCACTAACAGCACACCAAACACCGATCTTCCAATCAAAATGAGGGACTTCATAAATCGCATTAGCATTTTCTATATACCGATAGCAAGAGTTGTGGCAGTTCACACGGCCATTAAGATGAAACTAGAACTTTACATATGAAAATATGGGGTTGCAATGATAACTATCTCATCGTGTTTACAGGTGAGATTCAGACTGGCGACTGATGCTTGCTGGGTCGAACACATGCAGACTGCTTGCGACATCAAGAACTATGCCTGCCGTATTACAGCTTACGAATCGGAGAGTAAAAACGGCTTAGTCTTAGTTTATATGAGACATTATACTGTAGGAGTGCTTAAATACGTCGTGCATTCCTACGGTATGGTACGATGAAGTTCACGTTCCTTTACACCCGCGCATTGGAAAATGGACTCAACGAAAACTGCTCTGATGGACTACTTATCCATGTGCACCCGAGAGACCTGACCAGTCTTCAGAAAAATAATGGATAAGAAGAGCATTGTCGTCCGCCTCTGTGGTGTAGTGGTTAGTGTGATTAGCTGCCACCCCCGGAGGCCCGGGTTCGATTCCCGGCACTGCCACGAAATTTGAAAAGTGGTACGTGGGCTGGAACGGGGTCCACTCAGTCTCAGGAGGTCAACTGAGTAGAGGTGGGTTAGATTCCCACCTCAACCATCCTGGAAGTGGTTTTCCGTGGTTTCCCACTTCTCCTCCAGGCAAATGTCGGGATGGTACCTAACTTAAGACCGCGCCGCTTCCTTCCCTCTTCGTTGTCTATCCCTTCCAATCTTCCCATCGCCCGCAAGGCCCCTGTTTACCATAGCAGGTGAGGCTGCCTGGGTAAGGTAGGGCCTACTGGTCATCCTCCCCAGTTGTATCCCCCGACCCAGAGTCTGAAGCTCCAGTACACTGCCCTTGAATCGGTAGAGGTGGGATCCCTCGCTGACTCCGCGGAAAAAACCGACCCTAGAGGGTAAAAAGTTAAAGAATAATAATAATAAGAAGAAGAAGAGCATTGTCAGATACGTAGTATTAGAAATAAGCTATCGACTTGTAATTACAGTTTTACTGAATACATGTTGGAAAAGTAATTTGCAAACATAACTAAGTCTTCTCAGGTAACTGTAATCGAGCCAAATTACTTTTTTCCCCTACTCTTCCCATCACTAAACATTACCATGACGTTTTCAGAACATTATCATCCAGTGTAGTATGAATGAGGCACGGCACACGTTGTTACATCAAATCAAATTAACACCCCCACAGATACATTGTAAACTCAATCGAATTGCTGCGGTAAAGGGACACCAACACCAATCCACTAGTTCACTCCGAAAGAGAGCAGATCGATTAAATCGCAGGCCCAATGACGCCTGTCAGCTGTTCCCATAAAATACTTTTATAATCTGAGGAATTTCTATTAAATTGTACTTATTTCCTTGTTGTATAACAATAATATTGTGACGGAAATTTGTCGGTCTCGTGGTATAAGGGAAATGTGACCGTCTCTTATCTGGAAGCATCGGGTTCGATTCACGGCTGTTTTCAATTATTTGAATACCGATCTGAAGGCAGAAATACATCATTCCGACTCGTGAGGTCAAGTGAAGGTTTGCCAATTACGAGAAGCGATCAAGGAAGTCAAGGATGCAATCATTCCGACCTCGATGGGAAACATCCGATCCGATCCGATCCGATCCGATCCGATCCGATCCGATCCGATCCGATCCGATCCGAATGGTTGACAGGTACCAGTTGATAGAAAACGTGTGACAATGAAAAAATATCACACTCGTTGACCCTCCGTTAAATACGTATGGGGGTAAGGACTTTTGAATAAATTGACGGATTTCAACTACATGATTTGACTTGCTATTAATAACTCCGAAGGTCGTTAAAATACTTAAAGACAGAGCCTTATATTCTCATAAAAAACGGTAAGAATTCCAGAAGAATAACACGGCAAGGGATGACCCAAAATTAGAATTTTGAATTTTTTGAGGATTTGATTATTTGATAGTCTAAGTATTAATTCGGACCCCTCGTGTGCGGTAACGTTCGAGAACGCCTTCCGAGTCCAAGATGAAGGGACGACTAACGTTGACCTACTATCAGGGACACAGTTACAATTTGTATGTTTCAAGACAAGTATTAACACCCAGCGAATTGGCCGTATGGTTAGGATCGCGTAGCTGGGAGCTTGCATTCGGTAGATGGTGCGATTGAATCTAATAAGTAATAGTAATAATAATAACAATCATAGTAATAATATTTCTTACCGGGCGAGTTGGCCGTGCGGTTAGGAGCGTGCAGCTGTAAGCTTGTATCCGGGTGATAGTGGGTTAGAACTCCGTTGTCGGCAGCCCTGAAGATGGTATTCCGTGGTTTCCCATTTTCACACTAGGAAAATGCTGGGGCTGTACCTTTATTAAGGGTGTATCGTGGATACACCTTCTCCGTCCCGTTGAAATGCGCGCCATCTGTGCTAGGAATCTTGAACTAATGTAAAACAAGATACTTGGACCTTCAACCATTCGATTACTATCGGCCTATATGCCCCCTCTGGCGGGATTAAGGACAATTAATTTTAAAGGAATTTTCAAATTTCAAAGTTTTTAAACCTGAAGTTTTGTAATTTTTTTAATGTTTTAAAGTTTTCAACTCTCCTACGGATTCCTTCTTCCTTAGTTATTCACCAATCAGGAATTTCGTGTATAATTTCTCTAGCCACTTAAAATTGGGAGTGTGTACAGGCATTCAGCCTATCTATAAGGAGTTCTGGAATCTTTCCCTCTGAGGTGCTATAAAAGCTGGGCGCTTTAGGGCCGCATTGTCATTTTCATCGCTCCGGTCTAGTGCGTGCGGCGTAATTTGGAGGCAGGGGCTGTATGTCGTCGGAAGGCCCAACTACTCACGGTAATGGCAGAAATTTCTTACCATGTGATAGCTCCAGGTAGATAACTTGAGGGGAAGGTTTGAAACTCCTTTTATTAATATGAAGTTCTAAAGTCATTGTTTAAATGTAAATTTTCGGCAAGTCTGTGGACTGTGTTCAAATCCCTGCTTGGAAACATGTAACTTAAGGAAACAAAGAGTGTTCACCCACAATTGATTCCAATTCAACTTGGTATGGATTGACTAAAATTTTCTAAAACTGTAAATTTTTCACACTCCTTCAGCATTTAACATTTTTCATTTAGTCATCCCTCTGTAGTATAGGCTTAGCCTCTGCAACTTCGGGCTGTAACCCATTTGCACATGGACGTTCGTGTTAAACCTTTTATTTTTACTTTAAGTCCACTTAGATTGGGCACTCATTGCCCCTGTTATTTTGGTAATGGTTTATAGACGAACGTGTAACAAACTGTTGAGCAGAAGTGACTGTTAACACAGCATTTTGAAAATGTGTAAGCCATTATTTTGTAAGAAGCTTGTGCCTCTTAGAGGCTGAACTACAGTAACCTTTTGGAGCTCAGTCTCCTGGAATGTAAATAAGTGGAGCAAACATGCTCTTGTAAAAGTGTACCTATTTAGAGCTATATTGCTCATCCCTTGTAAATTATCACATGGATAATTCCCTCTAATTTTGTACCTGATTTTTTATATTAAGTCGTTATTTCGGGAACTGACGAGCTCATCATTTTATTTCTTTTATTAAGATTATCTATCAAATTTTAAAATTAAAAAGAAGGAAAGAAAGAATTTCAAAATTTAGTGGTTTAACTTATGCTCTGGTCATTTCCATGTCCACCTATTCACCGCGGCACCTCCTAACACATCTGCTTTCCATGAATTCCTGGGACAAAGGCCATGATCGTCATCGTTATTATTATTCATTCATTCAACTTCGCTAATCGGCCAACTAGGAACCACGATGAGCCTCACTTTACATTCTGGCATTTGTTCATTTTTCGCTTGATCCACATCGTCTTCATTAGCTCACTGTGTTTAGCACGACGTTCTTCTGTCCATTTAGCACCAGTTGCCCGTTTTTCGTCCCGAAAAGTCCCAAAAGTCTTGATGGCTGCTCTGAAAAGACTTCGGTTTTGTGCATCTTCTGCTTGTAGGGCCAGTTCTTTAAGATCGTCCTTGACATTAACGTACCATGGCATTGCCGTTTTTGGTTTTGAGTCAAATATACTGAAGATACGTTTCATCCATCGAGAGTCGATCATCCGTCGTATATGACCGTAGAAGCGAACTCTGCCTTTACGCATTGTGTCCGTGATCTTCTCTATCTTAGAGTATAGGCCTATTTCTTGCCTGGATTTTCTAATGTAGATGCCATTTTTGTAGTTTGGACCAAGTATGGTGTGTAGGATCTTTCTTTCTTTCTTTCTTTCTTTCTTTCTTTCTTTCTTTCTTTCTTTCCTCTCTAAATCCGCAAGCAAACATTTCTCAGACAGGATAAGGCATTCAGATGCATACAGCGATACTGGTTTGATGACAGTGTTGTAATGACGAATTTTTGTGTTCAGGGAAAAGCACTTTTTGTTGTATATGTTGCGGGTGGTTTGGAAAGTGACTTCCATTTTCTTGATTCTTGCTGCTATTGCCTCTTTGTCAAGTCCATTTTGCTGAATCCATTCCCCAAGGTATTTAAATTTACTAACACGGTTAATCGTTCCATATTTGGTGTTTAGTTGTGCCGTATCATCTTTTATTTTTGACATTACTTCTGTCTTTTGAAAGGAAATTATTATTATTATTATTGTTATTATATTTATTATTATTATTATTATTTATATTATTATTATTATTATTATTATTATTATTATTATTATTATTATTATTATTATTATTATTAGTCATGCCTGTATGCAGAGGTAGCTTGGCTGTCTCTTACTCTTAGAGCCTGGGTTCGTTTTCCGGCCAATTCAAGAATTTTTGAATTCTGGACTGAGTAAAGAGGTGTTCACTTGGTACGAGATTTTCCCAAGCTCTTAGTTAAAGGAAGAAAACGCAAGTGAGAAGATGGCGCTACTGGCGCAGTATACATAGACGAACACTGGTTGCCATGGGTACAATGGTATCGAGGAATTGATATCACTAATTCCTGATAGATCCCCAGCTCCCCCGCCCCTATCCAAAAAAAAGAAAAAAAGAGAAACAAATGAAAACCCACAGCCTATTTCCAGTCAATCGACCGGGTCACGAATGGAATGAATGAAGCTCCCATCTAGCGACGTGTCTAAGAAGTATGTCGCATGCACTCCTCTGAGGCAGCATTGTGAGGTACGCGGTATTTTCCCTTAGGGATGATATATTTGGAAAGAACCATACAGCCATTATCTGGGTCATTGTGACACAATCCACAGTACTTGTGTAAGAAAAGGGGTTGATAATCTTGCATAAAATAGAGAGCCGGGAGTTTCCTGGGCGAGAACTCCAGTTGAAGGTGAAGAGAGAAAAGTGAAATCTGTGAATGGACATTGATACAGTTGTGTTATGAGCTTGGATATACACCCAGATAAGTGTTGAGAAAACGCTCGCGACTGCCTAAAAACGGAATTCATTGAAGTTGAAGTTAATATGAAAATAAAGTGGGATACCTAAACACGGAATGTGTGAGGAATATATGAACTCGCGTAAATGAAGGGAACTGGGGCATGTAGGACTATCATACATCAGCTATGAACTGTTGTCGGACTGCCATGTTTTCGGTCATATATTCGGAATTTGTAGTGAGGAATATTAGTGCTGAAGTTATAGATTTAGCCTTATTTTGCTCGTAGTATTGAAATTTTCAATCAGTTATTGTTAGTTTCTAGACTGTTACAGTAATTCGTGGAACTGTTAGACTGTTAGGCTGCATGGTAAAGTCTTCCAGGAATCATCAGGTGTACCAGATTGGACGGAACTGGTATTGATCTCTAAGTTAAGACTGTACCAATACTTCACTTAATCAATCACTATGCCGGCCGGTCGCGGGAAGGATAATCCTACTACTGCAAGGAGATATGTTGATAAGTTACAATGCACGCCAGCGTAGCAAGGTACGGTTATAGTATATGTCCCATCCGGGGGACAAAACCAAGGACGGCACAGGAACATCAAGAAGTGATGCCCAAATCAAATAGGGAAATAACGAACAAGAGTGAGTATATGTCTTTTCACGAGAGTTTAATCCTGATGTAAACATGGCATGTCCACGCCTCCCCCAAAGAAAGTGTTGTGATTCGCTGAGCGTGTAGTACCGACCTCCACCCGTTAACGTCTCGTGTTCGGACGTATAGGTCTGTGTATCGCATTCGACAACAGTGCGAAGATCTGAATTTCTGAATAAACGACTAAACCTGGATCCCGTTAACTTAGTTTATTGAACACATTCACAAAGCACTGCCTGTGGTCATTTCTGAGCGGTTTTCCTCTTTTGTGCTTCACTACATACGATGGTCCTACCTCTTGCTCCATTTCTCTCACTATGAATACCGACACTGACAGCTGCTGCAAGATGCAACACCTTATCTCCACACTTTACGGCTTGGGACTTTCCCTCACTACGAGAAGTCTTCATGTATTCTACCACGCCTTGTGCCTTCATTTCTCGTTATTTAATCGCTAGTTTATTAAAACGAAACCATATATATACCGATATATTTATGCCAACCATATTTTAGGCTAATTTGATTACTACTCTTCCAAACTTTCTAAATGTAAAAAACTAAACTAAAATAAAATTAATGCCAACTCACATTCAGTCGAATGAGTGCGACGGTTGCTTCGTGAGATGTGAGGACATTCTTCAGCTTCTGTTTTTGTACTAGCGGCTATCGGATTTATATCGTACTTGTTAATGGACCTCAACCCTGCTTGCGAATCTCTGAGTATCTTCACATTCTTGTCGTTACTTTTACACCACAGCACTGCTTTACAGCACTTCAAGCTGCTCATTTTTTCAGGCTGAACTCTGGGCCATAAAATACAATGTATTTACGTTAAAAATACACCATCTGCAGGACCGGTTTCGATCTACAATCCTCAGCTGCTTGAGAACATGAGATAAAATAACATAGATGTATACAAATCACTGAACATCACTTAATCTAAGAATGTAGTTAAAAACATATTAGCCGGGCTGAGTGGCTCAGACGGTTGAGGCCCTGGCCTTCTGACCCAACTTGGCAGGTTCGATCCTGGCTCAGTCCGGTGGTATTTGAAGGTGCTCAAATACGTCAGCCTCGTGTCGGTAGTTTTACTGGCAGGTAAAAGAACTCCTGCGGGACTAAATTCCGGCACCTCGGCGTCTCCGAAAACCGCAAAAAAGAAGTTAGTGGGATGTAAAACAAATAACATTAAAATTATTATTATTATTAAAAACATAGTAAACAACACAGGGGCGTATCTAAGGGGGTTAACTAGGGATTAGAACACCCACCCACATAGAAATTGCACAAAAAACCCAACATAAACTGACAATAAACAATAAACTAACTAAACATTCAGAGACATAATTGTAAAACCAACAGATCTGTTGAATCTATTTTCTAAGAAGCCACGAAAGTTGTATTTTAGATTGTAACCAGAACATACAGTACCATTCACTGTGAAATTGTTGATCTTGATGTTATTGTTCTTGTTCTGTATTTTAATGTAAGAGTTTGTAGTGTTCTGCAGTCTGAATATCAACTAATAATAATGTTATTTGCTTCAATCCTACTACCACCCTGTAGGTGGGGGCGGTAGAATAACACCCACGGTATACCCTGCCTGTCGTAAGAGGCGAATAAAAGGGGCCCCAGGGGCTCTGAACTTTGGAGCGTGGGTTGGCGACCACGGGGACCTTAGCTGAGTCCTAGCATTCCTTCCACTTGTGCCGGGCTCCTCACTTTCATCTGCCCTATCCGACCTCCCTTGGTCAACTCTTGTTCTTTTCCAACCCCGACGGAATTACGTATGGAGGCCTAGGGAGTCTTTCCACGCCCTTGTCTGCCTTTGGCCGATACCTTAATTTTTCGAAGTGTCGTATCCCTTCCATTTACACTTCGTTCCAAAAAAGTTTCGTAGGAAGACCTGTCGGATAATTATATTGTGATTAGGCAGTCCAGCCCTGTCCAGTTTTGACTCAAGCATATTATTACCTCTAATAATGATAAACGGTTATTGTATATCTGCACAATGAGACAAGAATATAATATTAATGTGTTGTTTACTTGCTGCACATTCTACATCTCTTTCGGACATATCTTCATGCTACACATTGTACTTTACCTTCATATTTCATGGTGCACATAACACCCAGAGCTCCATCTGCGATGGTTAGCTGGTGTACTTCAGGGGGGCCCAACCACGCCCCGAACTCAGCGTGGCGATCCACCACAAGAAGAGATTCATCAAGAGACATGCGACGCGCAGTTGTGGCACGAGGCAATGAATTATCATTCGAAGGAAGCAAGAATTCATGTAGTAACATTGTACACCATGATACCCCTCTCAGTCGAGAGAACATTGCTGGCTCGTGTCAGAACTCGGATCGGTCTTCGGGCCAGAGCTCACCTTAACAGCTGCTAAGGAAAGCTCTGCACCTGAGTTCTCGGCTGGTTGATGAATCTCTTTATCGCCTCCGCTGGGGATATTATTAAATGTGCATCTTGTATCTAGTGGGTGCGCACCGCACAGGGAACGAGTCCTCAAATGACGGCATCATTTCTATATTATTTATATTTCTGGTACATCTTATCGAGTAGCATAACAGTGTCGGTAGATCAAGGGTGAGGATAATACTTAACCTCCCAAAATCTTAATTTCGATTGCAGATGAGAAGTTTCAACTGTAGCTCAATGCTGAACTCGCTACGCTATACGCATCAACATGATAAACGTCGTGGTTTGTTTTAGTGTTCACTCGTAGGACAGAAAACCAGAGTGTGATGTCTGATTATTTAAACCTATGTCAATTATTTACTGGAAAGGAATATCTCTTATATAATTACATTGTAGTTAGGAAGTCCAAGCCTGTCCGGTTTTTATTGAAGGATATCATTACTTCTAATAATGATCACGATATTGTTGAATTTTCCTAAACAACCCCTAAACACCCTCATAACCATCTCGATCGCAATACTATTCAAACATTTTGAAAGATTAATTTAAGATCCTGCTTTGAATTTATAGCAGTGTTAACATGAAGGATAAATGCCTGAGGGTGAAACAGTTTGAATCTGATGGTTCAAATGACAAAGAATGGTGGAATATGAAATATTCGTGGGAATGGGTGCTCATTTGTGCTTCCTGAAATGAGTTTTGTTTTGAAGTGACTGCGACTGAAGAATATTGATGGCATTGTAGGTGTATAATGATCACCTGACAAACACTAGCGATCAACACTCAACCAATCAATACTGATCTGCATTTAGGGCAGCCTCCCAGGTGGCAGATTCCCTAACTCCCCTTCCTATAAATGAATATTCGCCCAAATTTGTCCTCTTGAATTCCAACTTTATCTTCATATTGTGATCTTTCCTACTTTTGAAGACGCCACTTAAACTTAATCGTCTACTAATGTCATTCCACGCCATCTTTCCTCTGATAGCTCGGAACATACCACTTAGTCGAGCAGCTCTTCTTTCTCCCAATTCTTCCCAGCCCAAACTTTGCAACATTTTTGCAACGCTACTCTTCTGTCGGAAATCGCCCAGAACAAATCGACCTGCTTTTCTTTCGGTTTTTCCGGTTCGTGAATCAAGTAGCATAATCCTGGTGAGGGTCCCATACAATGGAACCATACTCTACTTGGGGTCTTACCAGAGTCTTATATGCCCTCTCCTTTACATCCTTACTACAACCCCTAAACACCCTCATAACCATGTGCGGAGATCTGTACCCTTTATTTACATTCCCATTTATGTGATTACCCCAATGTGATCTTTCCTTATACACTGACTGACAGAGCAAATGCAACACCAAGGAGGAGTGGTTCGAAAGAGATGAAAGTTGGGGAAAAAACAGAGCCGGCACGGAAGAATAATTGATGTTTATTTCAAACCGATATGCAGGTTACACAATGCGCACGGCATCGACTCAGTAGGATGTAGGACCACCGCGAGCGGCGATGCACGCAGAAACACGTCGAGGTACAGAGTCAATAAGAGTGCGGATGGTGTCCTGAGGGATGGTTCTCCATTCTCTGTCAACCATTTGCCACAGTTGGTCGTCCGTACGAGGCTGGGGCAGAGTTTGCAAACGGCGTCCAATGAGATCCCACACGTGTTCGATTGGTGAGAGATCCGGAGAGTACGCTGGCCACGGAAGCATCTGTACACCTCGTAGAGCCTATTGGGAGATGCGAGCAGTGTGTGGGCGGGCATTATCCTGCTGAAACAGAGCATTGGGCAGCCCCTGAAGGTACGGGAGTGCCACCGGCCGCAGCACATGCTGCACGTAGCGGTGGGCATTTAACGTGCCTTGAATACGCACTAGAGGTGACGTGGAATCATACGCAATAGCGCCCCAAACCATGATGCCGCGTTGTCTAGCGGTAGGGCGCTCCACAGTTACTGCCGGATTTGACCTTTCTCCACGCCGACGCCACACTCGTCTGCGGTAACTATCACTGACAGAACAGAAGCGTGACTCATCGGAGAACACGACGTTCCGCCATTCCCTCATCCAAGTCGCTCTAGCCCGGCACCATGCCAGGCGTGCACGTCTATGCTGTGGAGTCAATGGTAGTCTTCTGAGCGGACGCCGGCCGGGAGTGCAGGCCTCCTTCAACCAATCGACGGGAAATTGTTCTGGTCGATATTGGAACAGCCAGGGTGTCTTGCACATGCTGAAGAATGGTGGTTGACGTGGCGTGCGGCGCTGCCACCGCTTGGCGGCGGATGCGCCGATCCTCGCGTGCTGACGTCACTCGGGCTGCGCCTGGACCCCTCGCATGTGCCACATGTCCCTGCGCCAACCATCTTCGCCACAGGCGCTGCACCGTGGACACATCCCTATGGGTATCGGCTGCGATTTGACGAAGCGACCAACCTGCCCTTCTCAGCCCGATCACCATACCCCTCGTAAAGTCGTCTGTCTGCTGGAAATGCCTCCGTTGACGGCGGCCTGGCATTCTTAGCTATACACGTGTCCTGTGGCACACGACAACACGTTCTACAATGACTGTCGGCTGAGAAATCACGGTACGAAGTGGGCCATTCGCCAACGCCGTGTCCCATTTATCGTTCGCTACGTGCGCAGCACAGCGGCGCATTTCACATCATGAGCATACCTCAGTGACGTCAGTCTACCCTGCAATTGGCATAAAGTTCTGACCACTCCTTCTTGGTGTTGCATTTGCTCTGTCAGTCAGTCAGTGTATTAACACCTAGATACTTACAATGATCCCCAAAAGGAATTTTCACCCCATCAACGCAGTAATTAAAACTGAGAGGACTTTTCCTATTCGTGAAATTCGCAACCTGACTTTTAACCCCGTTTAACCCTGCTGTCCATCTCACAACATTTTCGAGGTCACGTTGCATTTGCTCACAATCTTGTAACTTATTTATTACTCTGTACAGAATAACATCATCCGCAAAAAGCCTTACCTCTGATTCCACTTCTTTACTCATATCATTTATATATACAGGGTGTTAGGTGTATACCTGCAGATATTTCTTCTAGCAATAGAGAACGATGTGACGAACCACTATATATCAAACTTTTAGTAATTCACGGAAGTTATTTTCGAGAGCAAAGAGATACGATGTTTTTAGAATAGGTAGTATGCCTTGTTCTTGTGAATGAATAGCTTCCCTTTGGGAACAGGCGAGTCACGCGCCATGCGTGCCAAACTGGTTTCTGTTTATGTTTGCGTACAAAAGCTGAACGCTACCTATGCAATGCACGAGATGTTACGCAACATACTTGTCAAACTGGTTTTATGTTTAAGAGCAACTGAGCTACGACAACAGCTGAAGGTGGCTACTACAGTAGCGTATGCCTTGTTACGTTACATTCTCGCCAGACTGGTTTCGTAGTGGTCAGTATTCAGTTTCCGTTTTAAGGGCTTCAGACAACCCTGGTCATCGGTTTCGGACCCTGGAGATGTACCGAATTCGCAGCGTTAATACTGGTTCATTTGCTGTTATGTCCTTTAAGGGACTGGGATATGTGTGGTCATCAGCCCCGTGGTCTAGTTAGTATGGAAATGACCTGAAAACCGAATCGGTGCGGGACCTGTACGAGCGTGTGATATAATTATTGGTTGGGATAGGCGCGCCGGGACGTGAAATGCAGTAGATCCCCGTTGTGCATTGCGTAAAGGTAGAGGAAAGATGGCAGGTCCTTACGCCAACGAAAGCAGTCATGGGATGCCCAAATGAGTAGCATCGGAATTGAATTATCGAAACACATCGAACGTTTAGTTTCAAAGGAATATTGGACATGTTATACAACTACATAAATTAAACGTACCTACATTTCGTGTCTCCTTCCGGGTGGAGTTGCTCAGACGGTTGAGGTGCAGGCCTTTTGACTCCAACTTTACAGGTTCGAACCTGGCCCAGTCCGGTGGTATTTGAAGGTGCTCAAATACTGTAGGTCAGTCTCGTGTCGGCAGATTTTCTGGTACATAAAAAGAACTCGTGCGGGACTAAATTCGGGCACCTCAGCGTCTCAGAAAACCGTAGAAGTAGTTAGTGGGTCGTAAAGCACTTAACGTTATTATTATTATTATTATTATTATTATTATTATTATTGTTATTAGGTCATTAAAAGCTGAAATACGTGGAAGAAAATAGTAAAATATGCGTGGTTTAAGAGGAAACAAGATGAAATGTATGTCACGTGAGTTAGCATCGGTCGCAGTAGTTACCTACAGATTACTATGCGTAAAACGAGAACCAGGTCAAGCTCGTGGGGATGAGTCAGCTGTAATCTCGTATTGTGTATAAACACCAAACATACACATCAACAAATATAAGAAACATAAACAAGGTTACACGTTAGAGACATGTAGCTATTATCCTGAACGCCAGGCCGACGGCCGCTGTCATGAGTACAGATGAGTTATCAAATTATACACAATCCACAGATGTCGAACATATCTAAGAAGATTCCACCAAAACTATATTACATTTTACTATGATGGTGCTAATAACAAATCGCAGCAGCTATTGGCTTTACGTCGCACCTACACAGATAGGCCTTATGGCGACGATGGGACTGGAACGGGCTAGGAGAGGGAAGGAAGCGGCCGTGGCCTTAATTAAGGTACAGCACCAGCATTTGCCTGATGTGAGAATGGGAAACCACGGAAAACCATCTTCTGGGCTGCCGAGAGTGGGGTTCGAACCCACCATCTCCCGAATAATGGATACTGGCCACACTGAAATGTCGTATGGCTTTTAGTGCCGGGAGTGTCCGAGGATAAGTTCGGCTCGCCAGATGCAGGTCTCTTGATTTGACTCCCGTAGGCGACCTGCGAGTCGTGATGAGGATGAAATGATGATGAAGATGGCACATACACCCAGTTCCCGTGCCAGCAAATTTAACCAATTAAGGTTAAATTTTCGACCCTCCCGGGAATCGAACACGGTACCCCTGTGACCAAAGGCCAGCACGCTAACCATTTAGCCATGGAGCCGGACTTAAGCGACTGCACCTATCGAGCTCGGTAAATCGCAGCAGATTACGCTAGTGCGTGTTGAGATGATGTCGGTAGAATACAGTATACCTGTTAAGACATAAGGCTGCAGTAGAAGAAGAGGAAGAAGAAGGTAACGAGAGCCACATAGTCAAGCAACACACAGCTGAACAAAGTGCACATTAGTGAGACGAACATAAGAGTGGCGTGGTCGCGGGAACTACAGTCGCATTCGTAACACTCTGTTGTAGAAAAATAATGAACTAACATACAGTACGGGCTCCGTAATTCCAGGTGGACGGTAACAAGACTATCTCGAATAGAAAAGTACGGATTTACGAACGTACACGAAAACGCCTGTGAACAACATAATGTACCTATGTTAAACATTACAGTACAACAGTTTAGAAAACAAGAACATACAGATTGCATTAAAAGAAATGTTAAACTTTTCTTTTGCATATTAACAAAACACTCTAGGCAATCTTCTTGAGTTAAATGTTAACTTATAGTTCCTATTTCAGTAATGATGAATATAAAACGATTATTTTATTGAATATTTATACGTGACGACGACGACGACGACGATGATGATGATGATTGCTGTCTTAATGTCATCGGCCCTTAAAAACGCAATGTGTTCTTTGTTTTAACTCGTAGGGAATAAGAAACATAATATAAATTGCTGGAAGCCTTTCCCGATAGATTCATGAAGGGCGACCCGAGTTCTGTTCTGCCACACGATACACTAGCAGCATATAATGGTATTCGTGGTATTCATACACTGGCATTATTCAAATACTACTACTGATGCTACTACTACGAAGTAACTCGCGTACTAGTACGGACGATAATTCGCATCTCTGACAGCTGTTATTCAGGTCAAGGTCAGACAGACCGGTTTCATGTAGGGGTGGGGAACCCGTCCAGCGACATCCCCGTCGCTACGAACAGCAGACAACCGGCATGTGACAGGTCTAGTGCTCTTGTCGAACTGCTTACGTAGAATATTCTCCCACAGTGCGATTTCAATATCATGGTCTTTTGGGAGTCCAACTCGCCGTATGCAGAAACAACCCGTGTTGACGTGTACGTAAATAAAGTTTATTACGTCAACGAAATAATGCATGGGATAGAATTTCAAAGTGAGTAGTATCGGAATTGAAATGTCAAAACACATCGAACGTTTTACTTCATACCAGTAAGGGACATGTTATAAACATAAATTAATTCAACTTACCTTCCTTTCGTGCTTCCAACCGAAGAGAACTTGTTTAAATGTAAATGAGAACCTTCTAGCTTACTGCTGGTTTTGCAGTGCCTATTCAACGTATCAAAATAAACGTTGCCAGGCTGAGTGGCTCAGACGGTTCAAGCACTGGTTTCATGAACTTAGCAGGCTCGATCCTGGCTCAGTCCGCTGGTATTTGAAGGTGCTCAAATACGACCGCTTCTGATCGGTAGATTTACGGGCACGTTAAAGAATACCAGTGGGCAAAATTCCGACACCGCGCGTCTCCATTGGCACGTGAAGATTTATTATTATTATTATTATTATTATTATTATTATTATTATTGGGCGAGTTGGCCGTGCGATTAGCTTGCATCCATCGAAAAGCCACTAACAATATTATTATAAAAACTGTGTTAGTCTATTATTACTGACTATTATGAAAATAAAAGTTAATCGCCCCACTCAAACTTCGTAGCTCGTAATCTGTCAGAAAACACTAAAGAAAATAGTGAACTTTTAACAGGTCCGAATTATTATTAATATTATAATTGCAGACATGTCTCCGAAATTACCGAAGCATGTACTTCCAAATTGTTTTACGTCGCACCGACACAAATAGGTTTTACGACGACAATGGGAGAGAAAAGGGATACAAGTGGGAAGGAAGCGTTCGAAGTCTAATAAAGGTACAGTTCCAGCATTTCCCTGATGTGAAAATGGGAAACTACTGAAAACCATCTTCCCGGCTACCGACAGTGGAGTTCGAACCCACTATCACCAGAATACAAGCTCACAGCTGCGCGCCCCTAACCGCACGATCAACTTACTCTAAGCCCCAATGCCGGTCTGCGTAGCTCGGACGATAGAGCGCTGGTCTTCTGATCCCACCTTGGCAGGTTCGATGGCGGCTCTGTTCGGTGGTATTTGAAGGTGCTGAAATACGCCAGTCTCGTGTCTGTGGATTTACTTGCATTTAAAATAGTACTGCTTTACAAAATTCTGGCACTTCAGCGTCTTAGAAAACCGTGAAAATTAGTTAGTGGAACGTAAAGATATTAGTAGTAGTAGTAGTAGTAGTAGTAGTAGTAGTAGTAGTAGTAGTAGTAGTAACATTATTATTACGGACGTTTTAATTAAACGGGTCCGTTACATTACCTATCGGCACTTACTGTCCAGTAATTAGCCTTCTGTCCACCTCTGTGGTATAGTGGTTAGTGTGATTAGCTGCCAACCCCCGGAGGCCCGTGTTCCATTCCCAGCTCCGCCACGAAATTTGAAAAGTGGTACGAGGGCTGGAACGGGGTCCACTAAGCCTCGGGAGGTCAAATGGGTAGAGGTGGTTCGATTCCCACCTCAGCCATCCTGAAAGTGGTTTCCCGTAGTTTCGCACTTCTCCAGGCAAATGCCGGGATGGTACCTAACTTAAGGCCACGGCCGCTTCCTTCCCTCTTCCTTGTCTATCCCTTCCAATCTCCCCATTCCCCCGCAAGGCCTACACAAGACCCCTGTTCAACATAGATGGTAAGGCCGCCTGGGCGAGGTACTGGTCATTCTCCCCAGTTGTATCCCCCGACCCAATGTCTCACGCTCCAGGACACTGCCCTTCAGGCGGTAGAGGTTGGATCCCTCGCTGAGTCCGAGGGAAAACCAACCCTGGAAGGTAAACAGATTAGGAAAAAGAAGAATAAACCTTCTATTAGAAATGCCCGGCGGCAATTCCATAGTAGACCGAGCTCGATAGCTGCAGTCGCTTAAGTGCGGCCAGTATCCAGTATTCGGGAGATAGCAGGTTCGAACCCCACTGTCGGCGGTCCTGAAATGCTGGGGCTGTACCTTAATTAAGGCCACGGCCGCTTCCTTCCCACTCCTAGCCCTTTCCTGTCCCATCGTCGCCATAAGACCTATTTGTGTCGGTGCGACGTAAAGCATCTAGCAAAAGAAATCCACATTAGCTATTTTTCCTTCGAGCAATGTTCACGCATGGTTGCAACTACGTTTTTGAAATCTGTCTCATTAATAACAATATGACTGAATACTTACAGCCTTTTCTTTCAGTGTCCACCGTCCTTTCATTGACCTGAAAAGTTTATGAATAAGCATAGACAACTCGCATTGTCTATTGTCAGAAATTCATCGTAGACTGTCGCAATAACAGCACAGAAATGTTGCGCTCATTTTTCATTTACTTATTAACTATTTCCTTTCATTTTGTCAGCTTGGATCACTGAGTAATGCCATTGACGTCTTATAAATCACACACAACTACACAATACTTTATTCGCACATATGTGCTGGTGCGTATCTTCCAGGTCACTGTTAGGATCCTGTGTACATTTCACACAGAGTACCCTAGACCGGTTTTCGAGTACAGCAAGTTTCCTGGCACGTGAGTCATCCTCTCCTACTTGCCAAGCCTTTAGGGGAAGTGTACAACAACATGTGTTGGCCTGCGATAAGAAACAGGTTCAACAAGCCCTAGACTCTGCTACTGTACTTCCACTACGCGTGGACAGAATGACGTAACCGGCATATCCTGCTACGGCCGTTCAAAACACATTAGGTCCTGAAATATTTGGCTCAGTTATGGGCAAACTAATAGGACAAGATAAAAAGTACATAGCATATATTGTGAGATGTCTTTTTCTTTGCTGACTAGCTTAATATCTGCACGTATACACCTAACACTCTGTATAAGAAAACATAAATGTCCAATAATACTGCCTTGAGGAATTCCCCTCTTAATTATTACAGGGTCAGGTAAAGCTTCGCCTACCGGTACTCCAATTCTCTGAGATCTATTTTCTAGAAATATAGCAACCCATTCCCTACACCTTTGAACCGAAGGTTTTGTCCGTCAACCTTCCTTCACCAGACCTGTAATTTACCTTACAATTTCTTTTAGGTATCTGGTGGATGGTCTTGATCCGGATAACATGTTCCGTCCACCGTGATTATATTTTTTTGTGACTACTGTCTCAATACCTAATAAGTTTGCCTTTCGAAGTCCATCAGTATTTCTGACGTAATAATTCCATTTGATGAGCAGGATTGATCTGAAACATTTCAGGTGGATATTATCTAACATTTTGATATGCCATCGACAGGGAATCCAATTATCAGAAGAATACAGAACAGTTTTGAACAATCAGTTTTGCTCGTCATGGGGCGAGAAAACGCACTCGAAAAAAGCTTCTGCTGCTGCGCTGATTCGACAGTTCATTTCAACGTCCAACTGTTAGAATGCTGCCAAGCTACTTTAATTTCTCCGGTAGCGTAGCCAAGAAGGGTGGTTATTGGGGTGGGGTGGGGTGGGGGGGTTAGAACCTCCCTCATGAAAATTTTACAAAAAGGAAATAAACAGAAACTGACAATAAACAATAAACTAAATAGAAATTCAGACACACAATTGTAGAACCAACAGATCTGTTGAATTTATTTTCTAAGAAGCCTCTGAAGTTGGATTTTAGATGGTAAACTGAACATACCATTAGCTGAAAAACCTTGATCATGTTGTGCTTGTTGTGTATTTTAATGTAAGATTTTTTAATGTACTGCAGTCTAAATGGCCGCAGGGGCTCTGAACTTCGGAGAGTGGATTGGCGACCACGGGGCCTTAGCTGAGTCCTGACATTGCTTCCACTTACTTGTGCCAGGCTCCACACTTTCCTCTATCCTATCCGATCTTCCTTGGTCAACTCTTATTCTTTTCCGACCCCGACTTTATTAGGTTTGCGAGGGCTGGGAGTCTTTCATTTCCATGCCCTTCGTGGCCCTTGTCTTTCTTTGGCCGATACCTTCATTTTTCCTTCCGTTTTTCCTCTCTGATTAGTGTTATATAGAGGATGGTTGCCTAGCTGTACTTCCTCTTAAAACAGTAATCACCACCACCACCTGCAGTCGGAATATCAACGTAATTCACTTGGATCCACGCGCGCACCACACAAGCGCAAGCAACTTCATTGTGTTCTGTCATCAAACTATAATCCCCCAATCGGCCTATGCTGGCTGCGCTAATGAAACAACCGTGATAACAAGTTAAAATCAATACAATTTTATTGTTATGTCCATAGGTCCCGTATAAGATTTGTTACACTTTTTTGTTGGAGTTCTATATCTTCTTCATGATTAAACTGCGATTAAAAGGTCCGGGTATGTTACTAATGGAACACTTCATACCTTGCGTAATTCTTATGCCGGCGAAGTGCAAATTTGTTAGAAGTTGTAATGAGGTGCGTAGCACTTAGCGTTAGCAGGGCTCTCCTGAAGCCAAAATGAATTAAATTGGCGTTCTTTACCCTTCTAAATGGATACACATTGGCTTGTAGAGTTAGGCTGTCACATTCTACTAATGTAAGTAATGTAATGTAAGCAGGGTAACAAGCATCCGGCCTCATCCACCGAATTCCACAACTAACTAAGAGCTCTAAATCAAGACTATTATTCTATAGGATGATTCCACCTATTTCAACTACATAGCCTAATAAACAGCAAGAAAACTTACATTCATAGTAGGCCTATACGACAACCAATCTCCACAAGCCAATGTGTACCAAATTAGAAGGGTAAACAACGTCAATTTAATCCATTTTGGCTTTAGGACAGCCCTGCTAACACTAAATGCAAAGTATCTCATTACCATTGCCAACGGTCGTAGCCGTGTTGAAACACCGGATCCCGTGAGATCTCCGCAGTTAAGCAACATTGGGCGTGGTCAAGACTTGGATGGGTTGCCATGTGCTGTTAGTGTAGGGTAAGGGAATGGAGGAGCGGAAAGGAACTGGCCACCCTACCGCACGTAAACTCCGACTCAGGCACACCTCTGCGGAGGTTCGGACCTGCCTTCAGGCAGAATACACCCCCTCATTGCACTTCGCCAGCATAAGCATTAAACAAAATATGAGGTAACATACCAGGACCTTTTAAACGCAGTTTAATCATGAAGATGATAAAGGCTAGAAGTACAATGCAAAAGTGTAACGAACCTTATAAGGGATTTATGGACATGACAATCAAATTTTATTGATTTTAACCTCTTATCAATGTTGTTTGCTATGTTTTTATACTACGTTCAATGCTTTGTATGGGCCTATGTTATTTTATTTTCTCAAACAGCTGAGGATGGTCGATTGTAGATCGAAACCGGTCCTGCAGATGATGTATTTTAATATGAATACATTTTACTTGTAACAAGTAGTATTGATTAGGTTGAATTATCCCCATTATATAACTCATCCTTGTGTCAGAGGTAGCATCATTACCTAATGTGACGAAATCCAAGCTAGTTAAAATTGTTGACTTTTTGTAAGGTCTGGCCATTGATGGCAATGGTTGCATTGGTTAGGGGGCCACTTTTGTTTGTTAAGTGGAAGCCGATTTTCAACCAGGATTTGTGTCCAGTTCTCCACCTGGTGCTGAAGTGTAAGGCTGCACTCTTGTGAAATTACCACATCATACGCGTGTTGTAGTATCAAGGAATCAGGGCACTGAATGTCAGTTGCTGCCGTATCCATACAAAGGTTGAAGAGTAGGGGTTCGAGGGATGAATCTTGATGAACACCGACAGTTATTCTAAAAGCCGATGAGAGCCTGCCGGACATTGAACCACGCTTGTGACGTTACGATATAGAAATTGGAACCATACCACATATACCTCTGGAATTCCGTGGATCTTTTGGGATCTGATCGAAAGCTTTTACGAGGTCTAATAATGCTAAGTGCATGGCCTTCTTCTTTTCTCTGTGCCTTACCAGCAACAAATGTGTGGCATGGATCGCATCTATGGTACTCTATCTATTGACAAGTCCGCACTGATTTGCTTTTATGGCAACAATACTTCTTAGTCGATTAAAGAGGGTCGGCAGATGCAGAGTGGGCTTCGGCTTACAGGTTGCCACAGCTGGTCCTTGGTCCGACAGCTCTGCACTCCGACCGGCCAACCGAGCTGAGGCTCTACCGTGGAGCCGGGAGACGGAGAGGGGCGGTCTCTACCATCGGCTGTTCTGAGAATGTTTTTTCCGTGGTTTTCCATTCTCCTGCACTAAGGCAAATGCCGGGACAGTTCCTAGTATAGGCCACGGCCGCCAACCCTCTGACCTTCACCGCATATATCCTTCACCGTAACAAATATCCCGGCCTGAGAGTTGTGTCTCCGTCTAAGAAGCCCACCTCTCCCTTCAGGGGAGTAATGACAACATTTTAGTAGTAGTAGTAATCGATCATCCATTAATCTTTCAAATATATTCAGATTATAGCACAGAAATCGAATTGGCCAGTAATGGCTGCATAGTGTGACAGCTCTTTTCCCTTTCCAAACTAGCACAGTCGTGCTGGTGGTCCGCACACTGGGAAGCTTGATCTCAACTACGATTTGATTGAATGGCGTGACACGCCAGTTTCCTTAAATATCTTCCAGATATCGACTGGTACACCGTCGGGGCCAGTTGCTCTCCCATTCCTTTCCCACTCCATCGGACGTGAATAATGGTACATGTCCGGACGTGGACTGAGTAGTCATTATTGTTGGATGTGGAAACACTTCGTTTCAGGTGGCAACAAACTAGACAGTCCAGCGTTGGAGGATGGCAGATGGATCTTTTAATATTTTGTTTTCTGACCGTTTGATTCGCATAACATGGCCAACGTATTGCGTGAAACGATTATGGGATTTGGGGAGGCGATAAACATTAGCATATCTTCCTGGTGTGTCTAGTTGGTCGTAAAAATCCTTGTAGTGATGTTCCTTTGCTGCCGCCATCATTCATTTCGCTGCCAATTTCGGCGAACGGTACCGGTTACTATCTGTTTCTAGAGGTGAATTCAACCAGAGACTGAAGGCTTACTTCTTTTTGTTGATGGCCACTTGGACTTCCTAGTTCCACCACAAGATTGCTTATAAATAAACGTTCATCCTGACTTTGTTTTACCCAAAGTGTCCACTGCAACCCGATAATGAAAAGGAGTATGGCTTTTAGTGACGGGATTGTCCGAGGACAGGTTCGGCTCGCCAGGTGCAGGTATTTTGATTTGACTCCCGTAGGAGACCTGCGCGTCGTGATGAAGATGAAATGATGATGAAGACGACACGCACACCCAGCCCTCGTGCCAGCGAAATTAACAATGATGGTTAAAATTCCCGACCCTACCGGGAATCGAACCCGGTACTCCTGGGTCCAAAGGCCAGCACGCTAACCATTTAGCCATAGAGCCGCACTGTATCCGATGAATCTACTCCACTGCACACATTTCCTCCGTTGATTCCCCTCGATTCACTGCGGAATTTTCCAATGCACTTTTCAGCTCGTTTAATTAATTTTCCAGTGTCTAATTCGTTAATTTCCTGTCTTCAGTGTTTTAATCTGCCTCAAGTGGTTTATTCGGATGTCTAGCACGAATTATTATTCAGAAATACTGACTCAATGATTATTTAATGTTCTTATGGGGCATAACTGGCTGTCATTAAGGCGTTACTTACTCCGTGCTAAGTACAAACGAAACAACTGTCTTTCACACTATCAGTCAGTTGTGTTTGTAATGTGGAAGTTGTTTGGTTAATGGTTCCATTTAAATTTTCATGTTATACAGCAGCGCAAAGTGAATGGCGTCAACCTCAGATGAACCGACTACCTCTACTGAACGGAAGAGAATTAGCTTTTTTTCGTTCAAAATTACGAAGAAGGTGACTTTGATTAAGATGTCTGTTATGTAAATGAGGAAGACGTATTTGTACCACCAATTTTTGCCCGTTTAAGTGAGAACGAAGGTAGGTACCGACCTCATGGCGAAAAATTGTCTTGTATTTACGAGTTACCCAGGCTATGTGTGATTTATGTTTTTGACTTTCCTACTTATGTTAGAATGATTTTCTTCCTATTTAGCTGAAAATGATCGAATACCATTTGATTTTGCAGAAGGTGAATCGGAATTGGTTTTTGGGATGTAATGTAGAATGTGAAAGACAAGGATTTGATTTAAGTTTTCTAGCAGAGTATACTAGAATCTTCTTTATAAGAATATTATTTTATACTTTTCCTTGGGAGATGTTTCGACAATTTTTAAAAGTTTATTAACTTTTATATTTTATTCAGTTCTTAAGTTATACTCAGAATTAGGTTCTAGTATATTGCATTACATTTTCCATTTACAGTGACAGGTATGCAGTGTGAATTATATTGTACTGTTATGGTAGGTTTTATGAGAATAACCTTTTCTTTTATATGTACAGGGAGTAAGCGCGTCAATACGTGAACGTATGAGGCTGACTGCCCGTGGAAAAAGTTGGGAAAAGGCGAACGAGTTACTGAGGGCGAGACACCAGATAAAAATGTCAAGAGGATGAAAGAAGGAGAGACAAGTTTCAATTAAGCCCTTATAACTCTCTTCTTATTGAACTCAAAACTCACGCTTGACTGCATCATTTGAAGGGAAATCAACGACGTAATTCCAGCCTAAAATTAATGCGGGGAAGTACCTAAAGAGTGTTCTTACCGATAAAACGTCACATTTTTCAGTAAATCAAAAATAAGTTAATATGGCTAGGATATGAGTAAAAAAGTAAACGAGTAAAGAAACAAGCGATTTTAGGCTGCTTTTCGGGAACTGCATTTAGGCCGGAAGTGATTTTCGAAATTAGTTTTCTTAGTTTCATAGAGCTATCCAAGACCTAGTGTATCATAATTAGGTAAATAGCGCAAAATGAAACAGCTGTATGTACACGATACAAAATTCTGCTGAGACTTCAAATTTCGCACACGATTTCTACGCCTGATGAATGAAGAAGAAGAAGGTAAAGAAGAAGCATAGAGTGGCCAGATAGTAGGGGTGAGTGACATTATAAATTTTCCTCATAACTTCAAGTGACTAGCATTCTTCAATTCAGTTATATTATAACATTTCATTACTCGAGAAACTACAGAAATTTTCATTAAAACTCCCGAAATTTTTACGTACATTCTATCGATCACAGCATTAGATCAGCTCTAGCTTCAACATTAAGAGAAACGAAGTGGCAAGTTTAGGAAGAATCACGCATCACGAATGTGCTATTAGTATTAGCGCGAGTAATTCAACTTTAATGCAATGCAGGTCAGAGGAAATGCCTTTCGTGTCTAGCCAGTTATGTATGTTACGCTTTCTGTGTTCTACAGAGTCGAACAGAAGAGCCGACATCATTGCCATTCATCCAAAGAAAGCGCAATGCTTTAGTGTTGGATTCAACTATTCGTTTTACTGAATAGACGATTGAGGTTGACAAAAAAGAGAGATATTAATGCAGAATTAGTATACAGGGGTCCGCAAATGAGTTGTTTGCGAGAAAAATTAGAATTCGTTGTTATCAGCCACCACCGACTTGATTGTGTGTAAACGTCATCCTAGTTAGGAGAAGGTACGCATCTATGTATGCTGGGTATTCAGCCCAAAGGCTGGTTTGATCCTCTACAGCTCCACCAACAGCTGTTATAGATAGCCTAGGTGTCACTGAAGAGGCATACTAGGGAAATGAGGAGTGAGGTACTTTCCCGTTGCTTTCCTCACCGAGTCAGAAGTTGCTATTACATATCAGTCTGTCAAGCCTACTGAAATGAATGCACCAACCGACCCTATGGGCGATATTTTCACAGCATTCATAACAGGGACTTGCTGTATAGGGAACTGTGTTACTAGCATCGCTCATACCTCGGTCACTTTCATATTGTCAAAGCCAAGGATGAGACTGAGAGAGGTCTATGAAAGTAACAAATTTATTCTAGCCCATACCAGAAGACATAGTGCACTGTAAACACTACATCCTGCCAGCAAAAGCATAAGGTACCCATACAAAATTTTTAAAAAAGTTTTTAGATGCTTTGCTAGAAGTGCAGTTGCTTTTAATGCACGATGGTATCTACTTGAACGGAAGCAAATGCAAGTGCATTATTATAGGCCTACAGGCGAATGTTCCGGAAGTAATTATTGCTTTTACTATCATTATTTTCTTAACTGTTAATTACAGCGTGTTGTAATGACATAAAACAGGCGTCCCAGCGACCAAAATGTGAAGTGTACAGCAATGATTGCGCGCATTTTCCTACAGCAACAGTATTTACAGATCGCACTCTTCGGACAATTTTAAAACTCATTTTAAAAAGAAATTATCGATATTTATGAAATGAGAGCGCAATTCGTCACAGCTAATGTCTATTATCTCTATTTGTCATTTCTCATTTGTCACGATCGGTTACTTGTGAGCGCCGCAAGAGGGATCTATACTACTGAAAGATTACATATGATTTTTAAGTCTATTGACACTGAAGTGTCCTTACCAATAGTTTATCCCAATTCAAGTAATGGTACAGGTTCCTTTCGTTCGCCAACGTCCTCAGAATGTGCACTCATCGCATTAGTCTTGAAGGTTCAATCGTCATAGTAAGGAGTCAACTGGCAGTGGTGGTGGTTGTTTTTATATAGTGAAAAACAGCATCGTCATTGTTCAGGATGATAATAAAAAGGACCATCAAAATCAGGATAAAACTGTGAAGGAACTATCACTCGATGATTAAGAGGAAAGGGAATGATGAATGGAACAGGAATGAAAAACTAGGCATTTAAGCCCGTAAAATTGGAATAATATTACACTGGAGTAGGTGAAGCTTTTATCTGATTCTCTAATCATCAAGTGGGGAATTTCTCAAGACAGTATTATTAGACCTTAATGTTTTCTTGTATATTAATGATAAATAAATGTCATGCGGCCTCCGTAGACGCCTGGTGCAGGAGTTTCGATATGACGCCGTATAGGCGGCCTGAGCCCTATGTAAGATTAAATCTAATGCTGAAGACGTCACAAACACCCAGACCCCAGAAATTAACCAATGAAAGTTCAAATCCCAAACAGACCAAGAATCGAACCCGGACCGCCTTGAACAAAAGGCCAGCAAGCTAACCATTTATCCATGGAACCGGACATATAGATTATATGAGTAAATAACTGGAATGAGAGATAAGCTTTTTTGAGAATGGTGTTACTTTATACTGTAGAGAGTAATTCATAATGAAACCGTACAGTGTCCTGTACAGCTCCATGGGAATGATATGGGCTTTTATACTCCAATAAAATTACTCCTAAAGGTCGCGTCATTGGTAGCAGTATGGGCGAAGGGGATCGAGCGGCGTCATGCCAGAACGGAACCCGCGAAAAGAACGCCTGCGAACAAAGGGAGGACAGAGCAACAGCCAAGCCCCCGCGGAAATACGCTCTCAACTCGCAGAGAGAGATAGAAGGGGACGCGATGCTGGAGTAGTCAGATACGCCCCGAGGTGGAGCTTAGCTTCCCGGAGTTCCAAACGAACACAAGGAACTTCCGGTTTTTTATGCACGTGTCACGGGTGCCAACGTCGGACTTTGGCGCGTAAACAATGGAATGATATTTTAATCCAGACATAGGAAAATTATGTGAGACACACCATTGAATAGAGCGAAATTTTCTGCGTTCCCTAGACTAAAAATATGTAATAACTTATGCAGGGGAAGAAATGAGGTCACCAGCCGTCAAGATGTAACATATCGCTAACACATGTGGATATAGCGGCGTCACCCAAGCCAAGAATCGCGCTCAAAATTGACTCCGCCTCCCGAGGGACGCTAATGAATTAATCAAAGGCGGGAAGCAAATTACATAAAAACTGCTGATCGTAGGTCCAGCACGCTTGGCTCAAATGAAAGAGGAGACAGAGGGCTACAAGATGCAATATTTAAATATCTTCAATTCTTGGTGTGAAAGGAGCTCTGGTTCTTAATGAACCGTGAAGGTTTACACCCCCAAGCTTCCGGCGGGCGAGATAATATAGGCCGAGCAGGCCCTTGCAGAGACAGTTGTTGTTCTTTCACGGGTCGTGAGACGGACACTGCGTCCCGCGGTGCTCTAGTTACAGTCAGAAACCCCTGACCGCGTACAAAGAAGTGTTATTGTGTACAAAAGCTTTTGTGTAGTGAACGGGAGGCCAAACGAGCCTAGGTGTATTGTTTCTGTGCTGCGTGTCAAACTAGTAAAAAACCGCGAGCATATTTTACGAACAAGTATTAGAATTCGGCTGAGAAACTGCCGGTTTAATGAGTCAGTGAAATTCATAATTCGGTATCACCCAAAGTGTTACTTCGAATCAGGGGCTCGAGTCTCGTGAGCTACCCGATTCTTACTGGGAACGCGGGTGTAAACTCTGAAATAGAGGACGTGTGACGAGTGTAAAAGTGTTACCCACTTGGATTACTGTAAGATTTCAGCTGTGACGAGTTCCCCAGGATGTCGGACTTGTATGGACCAGGGATGAAGGACTGCACGCCCGCCACCTACCGAGTGGTCATGGAGTACTAAGAACTTCACCATGGGTCTCCCGTGGGAGGAGAGACAACGGCCACCAAACAGATGAGTGATGTCCAAATTTAATTTCTAAGCATGACATAACCCGGGGATAGGATTAGCGTTCTTTTGTAAATATCAAAATGTTGTAAGTTAATGCATGTCCTATATGGAAACTTTATTGATTTTATAATGTTGAAGTAAAATTCAAGGGAGCTGAATTCCCGGACGACTCATATTTCTTTCTTAATGATTAGCTTATCGTGAGGGTTATATTTTTAGTAATATGTAGAATGTCCTAGCAAATATGGGAACAAGGTTAGGAGAATACTTGAGTTTCCCGTAGGGGAGGTTGGAAAAATGGTGTTGGCAAGCAGGGAAACATGTCGAAATATTGGTAGTCACTGTCCCACGAGGTTGTCAAATATGCCAGGGAAACTCATGGGTCAATCAGACAATGCATGCCTAGCTTACAGATATAATCAGTGCATGGACTGCAAGAAAGAAGAAGATCCCGACCGGGAGAGGTACATGTTGTGTGATTTAGATAGGTGTGTGGAACCATATGCAAGTTTCCCGTGATTTTGATTAATTGGCCATAATGGTTGGGAGCGTTTTTTTTGTTATCTATAGCCGGGGCGAGACCCAGGGCAGGAGTCCCTTAATCTTTGGTCAGAAGGTTTAAATATAAGTGTATTTATGTGGTATGAACGAGGAGCCATGAGAGCCAGAGGCCCAAGGGAAGAAGATACGCGATATGAGACGTAGTGAGAAGGCCGAATAGGAATTTACGATGAGATGATTGAGAAGTGATCGTGCTCCAGTCTCAGTGATAATAATGAGAAGGGAGTGAATAAAAAGAGTATTTTATGGGAATTCCACGATAATATAAATAAGCAAATGAAATGGGCCAAGGATGTGTCCCCGAGACGAGAGGGGAACGTTTGAGGGAGAGAAGAATCTGAATGGCCGTGCGAAGTGAATGGCTGGCCTTTTTCTTTTTTTTTGTGTGTATGTCTAGCTCTCGCCCTCGGGACAAAAGGGTCCCGTATCCCCTTGTGTGAGGGCTTGGAGCCTGGTCTGCTCACGTTCTTTTGTTTGGGTTAAATGGCTTAGCTAAGAATACTTGTATAATGATAATATCACGGTAACTTCTTTTAAAGGTATTTAATAAATGAGTAGGGATCCCCCCCGATGTCCGGCGAGATGAGATTGTAGCTATTCTCGGGATCTACAGAAACCCACAGTACCTCTCGGTCGGGAGTCTGCCAGTTCGACTCCGGATTATGGTGGCGCCCTTGGGCGAGCTGCTCCAAGCTTGCGCTGTGGGCCGGAGACAGTGATAACCATGCTGTCTCTTTTCTAGGACTGGCCCTCCTGTGTGCATGAAGTGTATATATCCATATATCTGTGTATGTTTCGTAATTATGTGCACATATTTTTGAGTTCAAACAGAACCTATGTGCACGTTGTGTGGTCTTGGTGATAGATGAGTAGTCCGGGGTTTAGCAAAAATGGTATTTGTGTTTGTTTGTGCATTATGCAAATGTGTCTTTTAATATGATATTATGTAGTGTAGGCCCCGGTTATGTTCGTGCTTAGAACAGCTAGTAATATTTGTGAATAAGGACATCAGGTCATCCCACGGTGTGATAGACAGAATAATGTACAAATTTCATGAACGGTATGAATTAATGAGGACAAAATGAACGATAGCAAGTCGCAAAACCTCAATCATGCCGTTATGCAGGCGACGCCCATGGGCGATTCGTATTTTTAAAGTGATTATTATTTTCTTTTCCTCCCATATGTGGAGAGTCATTGTATAGAGAGCTGTATCAACTTCTTTTAATTGTCATGTTTTGAATAAATTCATATTCGTAACCCCTATTTTATGATTCTTGTCATTTGTAGCAGTGTTAAGCAGTATCCAATAGGCATTTGAACCCAGAGATCCTACTTTCATATTATAGACATAAGACTCCATCTTAAGTATTTGTTGTTTTTGTTTTTCTTTGAACGTACCACTTCCCCAAGTGCTCAGGCTGCCGGGCCGGCACAGAAAGTAGGAAGGGGAGCGGTCCGAAGCTCGTTAAGCAATTCGACCCGCTCTTCGATCCAATCTCATCCGTGGGTGTTTACCCCGTTACGTGGAGGCATTCTCATGCGTGGGTCATCCATTCGACGCCCGGTAGGGTGTAATAAGTTATAATTAGAGACGGGAATTTACTATTTGCCTATTTTATTCCTATGTTCAGAAACGTGGGCTTATGAGGTATAAATCCGTTTTAGGGTCTTCTCAGCTATATTTCATTGGTTTTATTATGCCTATATATGCCTATTTCAGGGGTGTGTGCCTATGTGGAGT
This sequence comes from Anabrus simplex, assembly GCF_040414725.1. Classification (NCBI taxonomy): domain Eukaryota; kingdom Metazoa; phylum Arthropoda; class Insecta; order Orthoptera; family Tettigoniidae; genus Anabrus; species Anabrus simplex. The sequence continues at coordinate 387,975,487 of NC_090268.1, forward strand.
ACAATTGCCTATTTGATGCCTTTTGACTGTCGTTTTTAAAAGCCGATTTTCTTCCAGTGCATTATATTGTAGCTAGTGTGCTCGCCAGAATTATATTTTCTCAATACCTGTTTACCTCACGAACGAAATTGGAAATTCTCAGAAGTCACCAGAAACAGTTCGAGGGAAATTTCTATCAGGAGAAACAGGGAACAATTTGACCCCGAAGACTTCAACCCCTCCAAACTCCTAAGACATATACGAGAACCAGTCAATGTCGAACTACTGTACGTTGCACAACCATATGCCCTGTACCTCTCTTTCGATGCGAACTGTTGTACGCTTTAAGATCAGAATGTGTTGTGATTTATTGTGAAGAAGAAGAAAAAGAAGAAGTGTGTTTGCGTCAATGCTCAAAGAAAATCGTCGAAGTTTCCCTGGCTGAATCCGTGGATCACAAGGGATCCCAATTTCACTACGGATGGAAGGGTAGTCTGTCAAGCTTGCTGTAAGGAGGCTAAGTTCGTTTGTTCCTTTTATCTTTTCTGTGACTGAGAACTACGTTCGCATTTCATTCTATCATTTATAGGCCTATTAATGTATGTATTGTGGCAAGTTGTTTTGTTGCAAAGCTGTATTAGTTGGGAACTTTCAATAATGTACTGTATATTCCTAAAATGTGATTAATCATTCAATTACTGAACGAGGAGTCCGACTCGTTGGCTGAACGGTCAGCGTACTGGCCTTCGGTTCAGAGGGACCCGGGTTCGATTCCCGGCCGGGTCGGGGATTTTATCCTTAATTGGTTAATTCCAATGGCACGGGGGCTGGGTGTATGTGTTGTCTTCATCATCATTTCATCCTCATCACGACGCGCAGGTCGCCTACAGGAGTCAACTAGAAAGACCTGCACTTGGCGAGCCGAACCCGTCCTGGGATATCCCGCCACTAAAAGCCATACGACATTTTTTACTGAACGAGGAGTTAGAACGCCGGTGGTCTCTTGTCACAGTCTGGTTGAAAAGTAAATCGGTATTTTGAACTTTGATTTATTTCCTGTGAAAATATAGATTTACAACTAAAATGCCATTTTTAAAACTCCCCTTAAAAATCGTTAATTCTATTAGACTAAGCCTTTGTGAAACACAGGTTGGAGATCCAATATAGCCCGGCTAGGACGATGCCACAGCGTGTTTTACAAGGTTGCCAAGACTATCTTTACAAGACCAGGCCAGAGAAAAGACCGTTGGTCTGGATTGGTGAGGTCCGGTTAGTAACCGGAGGGTGTGGCGTGGGGAGGGGGAAGCAAAGAGAGTCTGAGGAGCGTAAACTCCCAGGTTAGCGCCGCGAAGTCGCCAACTAGCCTCTAGAGTCTTGCTAAATTATGAAAAAAATAAAGTTATGGGCGCATGCCACAACAATTTCAAATCACGCGGTTTTTAGTTTTCAGCCGGGCTAATTGGCTCAGACGGTTGAGACACTGGCCTTCTGGCCCCAATTTGACAGGTTCGATCCTGGTTCAGTCCGGTGGTATTCGAAGATGCTCAAATACGTCAGCTCGTGTCGGTAGATTTACTGCCACGTAAAAACCTCCTGCGGGACTAAATTCCGGCACCTCGGCGTAGTTAGTGGGACGTAAAGCAAATAACATTACATATTTAATTTACAACGAGGGTGGAAGCCTTATGATGCAGGATCTATTGTAGGCAACAGAAAATAGTCTATATGGGAGCTGACCTGGCTGACCAAAGCCGGCGAATAGCAACAAATAAAATGTTCACAAATCTGAAATTTATAGTGCCTCCGTTTTCATTTTTCTATATAAGTAAGAATACAGCTAGGGGCAACTTGGTAGGTCATTGGCAAGCATAAAGGACGGATCTCTCCTCTACGCTACTCCGGTATCGTTTCACGTCTTTTATTATATTTTTCACCCAGTGAACTCGACACGATACTGCCAAATTATAACTGAAAAACCTTGAGGACATATTTCCATGTAAATTACGAATTCACTTGTTCCTACTTTAAAGTTTTGTACTTCTAGAAACATCATCTCTAATAGTCTTTTTTAATGAAACAAATGTATGACATATTGTACCCTCCCCTACCCATAAAGGCTCCGGCGAGAAAATCTACAGGGCGTTACTGGGTAAAATAAATAGGCGCATATCTTAAATTGACTTAGCGGCATACAGGGTAGGAGAAACGGGGCATACCTAACTATAATGAGAACACATTCGTATAGAATTTAAGTTAATGCAAAAGGTTTATTAAATCCTGATGACTATGGGGATGACGCATATATACACAAATGAAGTACATTATTTATTGACATTTGTTGTGGATTAGACTTGTATGATAGATCCGAGTATAATTTATCGCGAAGCGATATGCCATGACGCAGCGTGAACGGAAACATTTAACATAAATACTGAAGCTATCTCACATTATTGACGTTGTCAATCATGCAACGGGTCTGAGTGATCCCTATTCTAAAAGCACACAATTATTTCCCCAACGGAATATCATAAAATAAAATATACAGATGTGGATCAAACACCCCGATTCGAACCAAACTCTCAATGGAACACAATTCGCCGTGCCGATGGGATGAACCATCGCCGACGCTAATTACAGTCACAACATGTAAATAAAACAACATAAATAGTCACATATTATGTACATTAAACACGTGAGGCACCCCATCCTTCATTTTAGCATTGTGGAATACCAATGCCCACGTAGAGGACGGAACTGAAGACCCCAGAGATGAACATGTGGCGCTGGAAACCCTAGCTAATTTGTATTCAAATAAATAATAATAATAAACTAACAAATATTAGTGCCAATTACCGTGTCATTTATTAGCGAATACATTATTCTGGCGTGTTGAATATTTCCAAATATTAGCCTGTTCACTGAAGCTCTGCTTCGCAGCTGAAAGCTCCCTTCCTTAGAAGCGAGACATAGACAAACACATCTGGCGCTAGGTCAAGCATCTCCACCCCCACAACGGATGGTCATTAGCCTCGGCCTTCACAGGCATAACGAACCATCTCTTTAAAACACCCCGTCCCTAGGTACACTCTCGATAATACTGAGGTCTATCCCTCGTTCATCAAATCGCACTCATGGAAAACCCATGACTTCAAATATCACATCTATCTCACATCACGACCCCGGTTTTTAATACCAATATTTGCATTATTATTATTATTATTATTATTATTATTATTATTATTATTATTATTATTATTATTATTATTATTATTATTATTATTATTATTATTATTATTATTATTTCGGCTGTCCACTGATTTCCTTACGTGATTTACCTGGTAATTAAATCATATCAAACAATCACACGGAAACCTCATAATTAGATCGTAATTAAATAATCAAACCCTCATTAATGGTTAACACATAATTAATTTATAATTAAACTGTCACACGGTAATCAACTCACAATTAAATATTCACATGTTAATTAACTCATAATCTCACCGTAATTAAATTTATTTATACTATAATTAAATTGTCACACGGTAATCAAATCATAATTAAATCGTACATAAACTTTTCAAACAACCCATCTTAAATTGAAACATTCCCTAGCTAAATATTTCAATGGGGGTGGGGGTATGGGGTATCACTCCTATAGACATCTGTCGTAACTCTGGATCACCTCACGTAGCTTAATTATATTACTTATCACTCATGAAATTATCAATACTAGATGAACTACAACCTAACTTAAATTGTCAGTCCCTGAATGTACTAAACTACTGGTCTCCTGACGCATTAACTGACTAAAATTTTCCCAAAATTAAGTAAATTAGTAAATCTTCTACCGCACGCAAATCTCTCAGACTATAGTTTCCCATATTTACAATTAAATTTACCTGTTATTAATTAATTAAAAAATAAGAAATAAAAACTACGTGCTCATCTTTGGCACTTATACATTTAAATAAAATTATATCCCTAACATTATAGCGTCAGTTTATGATAAATAATTCCCGTCCCTTCTAATCATGCTATTTAATTATGAATAATACTCATCTCTATCATCTGATGACATATCGGCTTTTACTGCTGACCCATTGGCACCAAGGCGATCACTGGTGGCTACATTTCACCTTTAAGCTGGAAGCCCACGGTTCCGATGAAGTCGCTTGCAGTATCCTGAGCACAGAACACGTCACTATTTATTTTCACAATATGTTTAATTGCGTTCAGCGTTGGCGTCCGGCCACGATTTCGGATTAGTACTTTGTAATCCGCGGTTCGGTATCAAATTCCTTGTACATCTCAGCCACTATTTATTTATTACTACCCAATACAGTTGTGCTGTAGTAATAATAATAATAATGTTACAATTCGAACTGAGTGTTCGCGACACATCACAGTTTTAAAAGTTGAATTTACTAGCGTCACGTATATCAACTCTATGCAGTATTCACACGAATTACCTTATTGCATTTGAATTTTAAGTTTGAAGTCACTAAACAAAGGATTAATAGGAGCTCAGCTAAAAACAGCCTCGCCCTTGGTGAGCTGAGAGTCCCGAATTAATAGCTGCGCCTACGGCAGTGGCTTTTACAAGAAGGCAACTTCCCCCACTCCAAATCTGCATATGACCTATCCACGACCGACTAGAGGTCAAATAGTACCACCATCAGGTGACAGTATTCACCTGATGTGGTTGAGACATCTCCGTACGATTATTCTTCGTAGGATCTCCTGTAATTAATTAAAGGTTTTCCTGCTTCCCTTTCCACACTAGGGTGAACTCCCGCATCATGGAGGTGTTTTGACAGAAACCAGATGGCCCCTGGTAATTTTCCAGGCAGAAATAATCACAGTATTCTTTCTCCGACCGTAAGTTATCAACCAAGAAGACACTAAACACTCTAAATTAATGCCCCAATTATAGTAATCTCTTTTAAATCGGAAGTCGACTTCAGAATTCAGATTTTATTAATTTCCACATCGTAGATAATCACGTTGGCTAGGCTGGATTAAAGATGGCTTCCATATTTCGCTTCGAAAAAGTTTGCCTCCCCTTGATTTCTTGGTCGTGAGGTAGGGATGATTTCTCTCAAGTTACGTCACGGTGAACCACCGAATGCAGCCCCGCCCAAGACTTCACGGGCTTGGCTCTCCCGCTGGACAAAGAAAGATATTGCACAATAGATCGCAAATAATAAAATTCTGTCGAATAGATTTTGTAGACTTATTTTATCGGTCTCAGTGATATTGATATTAATATTCCTTTCCTCAAATAGCATTGCGTCTGCAATTTAAATGACCAGTCTTAACCAAAGATCCCTGGATCATGCCCCTGTCGGGTGCATTATACTAAGCATTATTGCCAGTTAGCCCAACTGTAGAAATTTCAGATATAGGGACAATGTAATTTATGTCAATTTTATTACTTTTCAGATCAAATGTGAGAAAAATACCTCATAGATCAACTTAGAAATACTGCGATGCATCTGATACGAGTACAGAAATCTGTATCAACGCAGCCTTTCTACCAGTCCACTCTGGGCAGCGACCAACAACCATTTTCTTCAGACCTATGCATTGTAATGTTGGGAGCTAATATGCCCCTGCATAAACCAAGGCATCTTCAAATTTCAACAAGCTGCCGGGAACAATCAGCAAGTTGGAGAAGAGTGGCATGCTCCTGGTGGGGTCATTTAGGATTATGGAAGAAGTCAGGGGAAGTTCTGACCGAACCTCTGGGAAGGCAACCACTGTCAGCGAAATAAAACCAGATGAAGTAACGTCATTGAAGTTTTGTTCAATCACTTCATGTGATGTTGAGAGATCTTTCTTTCAGTGAAAAGCGTTATGCATGACAGGAAAACAAGATTGTTACCGGAAAACATTGAAACGTTGCTTGTAAATTCCTTTTATAGTAACAGAGTGTGTTGTTAAATTATAAGTAATTTTTCATGCCTATTTTGTTACCTATTTTATATGTTAGTGCCTATTTAAATGCCTATTTTGGCTAATTTAAGAACCTGTATGCCTGCCTATTTTAACTGTTTTTAGTGCCTATAATTTTCGTCTCTAGTTATAACATTAGATTTTGGGTAACTGCAAAAAGACTTCGACAACGTTGTGAGATGGACAGCAGGCAATTGTATGATGACAAACGGGCTTTCACTTGTCAGTTTTGATTACTTTGTTGATGGGGTGAAAGTTCCTTATGTGGATCACTGTACACACATGTTAAGAAAACAGTATTGCTCTTATGTCAACAGGGTTGTCATACCGAACGGCTCTGCTCAACACCATCACGGGAAAACGGCGGCACATAAATTTGTGAAATTCAGTATTTACGTTCAAGATAAAAAGCGGGAGAAACTAAGCTGAAAATTACTTTTATGGACTAAAGCGGACGGGCGGTTTAGGGGGGGCTACTTTTGGTTTGTACAGAATCAGAGGTAAACTACAGCACATGAAAAAACCTCAGCATTGAAGTGTAAGGCAAACTGGGGGAGAAAATAGAAAAATATTTGTTAGGGAATCGAGGGGTAAAGGATGCAATTAATTGCATTCCCCAGGCAATTCTAATCATATAGGCTGAGTGGACCTCGAACCAGCCCTCAGACCCAGATAAAAATCCTGACTCCTGACCTGGCCAGGAATCAAACCCGGGGCAGGCACGCTATCCCTACACCACGGGGCCGGCAACAACTTCTGTACAGTACAAAAATAATAGATCACACACAAATACAATGCAATATACAATCAACACTCACTCAACACAACACAAATACACACGAATTTAAAGCCTAAAAACACACACGCAACAAATAAATACTGTAGATGACGTCACTACACAAGTGCGCTGCCGGCGGTTCATAGACAGAGGGACTACGCGATGTTTGTACCAGAGCAACGCAGAAGATGGAAAATGAAGAAAGGTAACGAAACGATGGTTGCTACCGCCATTGTGCTTTCTCCCTACGAATATATTTATGAAAAAGAAAATGTTATGGAGTTATTTTAATCACTCACGGGCAAAAATACCCCTTCCTTTTTGTCTGTCTTGCATAATACGTTACAAAGTACAGTTTAATATCCCCTTAATCACGAGGAATTATGGGTGTCTCAGATGGGGTGTGTTCACTCCTTGTAGGTCCATAAGAACAATACTGTTTTGTTAACGTGGAATGAGCTATAGATGTTAATATAAGAAAAGATCTTCATTGGCGTAATCACATAAACGGGGTTGTAAATAAAGGGTACAGATCTCTGCACAGGGTTATGAAAGTATTTAGGGATTGTAGTAAGGATTTAAAAGGGAGGGTATATTAGTCTACTGTTAGACCCCAACTACAGAATGTTTCGCCGGGCTGAGTGGCTCAGACGGTTGAGACGCTGGCTTTCTGAACCCAAATTGGCAGGTTCGATCCTGGCTCAGTCCGGTGGTATTTGAAGGTACTCAAATACGTCAGCCTCGTGTTAATAGAGTTTCTGGCATGTAAAAGAACTCCTGCGGGACTAAATTCCGGCACCTCGGAGTCTCCGAAAACCGTAAAAGTACACTAGTGTCCAAAAGGTAAGCATAATCACTAAACGAGGCCATAACGCCTGATAGGAATGTCAGACGGATTGCTGAACAAACGGAAGCTGACTCACACACCATATGCCACACAAGTTGTCCAAAAACAGTGTCAGGAAGGTTCTGATAGCTAAGGTACACCTTTGACAACGACTAACAAAACTTGGCAATGTCTTCCACAACAAAATATGCTGTTAATAGGGTGTATGGTTATCCCTATCGGCCACACATGCTTCGCAGCGACGTGGTATGCTCTCTACCAGATGGTCCAAGAGCTCTTGTGGAAGTCGATCCCATTCCTCCGAAAAGGCAATGCGAAGGTCTTGGAGGGTCTTCGGTGTAGGCTGATGGGATGCAATTCGCCTCCCCAATGCATCTCAGACATGTTCTATAGGATTCATATCCGCAGACCTCGCTGCCCAGTCCATGCGATGAATGTCTTCCCCAGCCAGAAATTCATCCACCAGAGCAGCGCGGTTCGGTCGGGCATTATCGTTCATTAAGAGGAAGTCTGGACCAATTGCACCTCTGAAGAGTCGAACATGTGGTCTCAGTACTTCATCCCTGTATCTCCGAGCGTTAACAGTGTTCCTCGGACCACCCATGAAGATGTGCAGGTCCGTACGGCCATTCATCATGATGCCGCCCCATACCATGACGCCACCACCACAATACTGGTCCCGTTCCACGATGTTCCTGTGGTTGTACGGCTACCGAGTTCTCTCCAGATTAATGTGCGATGGGAATCGTTCTGCAAAATGAAGCGTGATTCATCTGTGAAGAACACATGCCTCCATTCATTCATTGTCCAGTTTCGATATTGACGGCTCCACAGTAAACGGGCCCGTCTCTGTGCTGGAGTAAGCGAGACACACACCGCTGGACGTCGGGGAAACAGCCCTGCTGTTCTGAGTCTCCAGTACACAGTTTGCCGGGAAACAGCAACCCCTGAGACGGGTGCAAGGTCTGCCGACAATTGTCTTGCAGGTGCACTCCGATTTCGTCGGGCGGTTAAGGCCAGATATCGGTCCTGCTGTGGTGTGGTTACCCGTGCTCGACCTGGTACTGGCCTACGACTAACATCTCCTGTGTCTCGAAATCGTCAGCAAAGCCTGGAAATGACACTTTGTGGCACATTCAAGGATACGGCGACTTCGATCTGCGTCTGGCCTGCTTCCAGGCGACCGAGTACTGTATTCTACCCTGCAAAACGGGGTCCAAATGGCGTCGTTGTGGCATTATGTTGACAGGTTCACCACGAGCCTACAATCCGCACACGATAACAGGGCAAACACGGCCGAGGAAATATGGGGCGCAGGCACTGGCTGTGTTTACCTTGCGGTTACGCCGCTATTCAAAGCATGGAACACTCCTTTCCTATACCGAGCGAGAAAGTAAGGCTGGTAGGTGTGTATGTCGTGCGATTTGTGGTCTATTTCCTGTTGCCTTGCTTACTCGTAAATTATGCTTAATTTTTGGACACTAGTTTAGTTAGTGCGACGTAAAACCAAGAACAGTATTACAGAGTATGGTTCCAGTGCATGGGGCCATCACCAGGATTACTTGATCCGAGAACTGGAAAAAATCCAAAGAAAAGCAGCTTGAATTATTCTGGTGATTTTTGACAACAAACTAGCGTTACAAAAATGTTCCAAAGTTTACGCGAAAGGCGACGATCTGCTCGACTAAGTGGTATGTTCCGAGCTGTCAGTGGAGAAATGGCGTGGAATGACATTAGTAGACGAGTAAGTTCGAGTGGTGTTTAAAAAAAGGAAGATAACGTTGGAATTCAGGAGGACAAATTGGGGCAAATGTGCGTTTATAGGAAGAGGAGTTGTGGATTGAAATAATTTACCAATGTAGATGTTCAATACATTTCTAAATTCTCAACTTAAGAAAAGAATCTGCCACCTGGGCGACTGCCCTAAATGCAGATCAGTGGTGATTGATGATGATGATGATGATGGTTGAGGTGCTCACACACACACACACACACACACACACACACACACACACACACACACACTAACTTACTCAACTAAAGCAGTACTTAACATCCATCTTCTTGGAGGAGTACCCAGGGAGCTGAGTTCGTGTTCGATTAATTGCGTTCTTCCTATCAGTGTAACAATTTTCCCATTGTCTTCTTGTAGATCTATTGAAATTGATCAGATATTCTTTGGAAATCAAGACCATCTTCTTACTTCCTTCTAGGACCGTACGATGTGGCGCGGAATCGTGTGTTGGACGGGTGTGTGTGTGTTGTAATTCCAGTCCATTTTCAAGCCGGGCTGTGTAGTTTGAACAGTAGAGCGCTCAACTTCTGAGCCCAGGTTCTATCCTGGCTCACTCCGTTGGTACTTGAAGGTGCTAAAACATGTCAGCCTCGTGTCGGTAGATTTGCTAGTAAAAGTGTACTTAGTGAGACGTAAAGCCAATAGCATTTTTATTAGACTATTATTATTATTATTATTATTATTATTATTATTATTATTATTATTATTATTATTATTATTATTATTATTATTATTAATCCACTTGGTCTTGGAAGCCTTTACCCTTCTTTTCACAGTGAGGACAATGTTGGTAAGCCTGCAGGGTTTCAGGCGGGACATGCGCCCATAGAAGGTCAGTCGCCTTTCTCTCATACACGTGACTACGTCTTCCTGATGATCGTAGAGCTCCTTGCTGTGCCTGATTCTGTAGGTGCCATCATCCTCTCTTATGGGTCCTAGAATCCTCCTCTTCCTCTCTTTAAGTTCTAGTGTCCTTGGTTGGCCCTTTCGATTCATTAAGAGGCATTCAGAGGCGTAGAGTACAGAGGGTCTTTCTACTGAGTTGTAGCTTTAGGTTCTTGCAGAGGTACTTGGAGGTGTAGATGCTTTTACAGGAATGACAGGCTTTCTATAACTTGGTGCACCTGGTGTCTATGGCCAAAGTTTCGCTTTCGGTTGTTGAGATTTATTCTCCTAAGTACTTGACTCCAGGAACATTACTTACGGTGTTGTTTCCTAGTGAGATTATAGAAGTATCTTGCTTTGTATTAGTGCCGGGATGAGTGGCTCAGACGGTTGAGGCGCTGGCCTTCTGACCCCAACATGGCAGGTTCGATCCTGGCTCAGTCCGGTGGTATTTGAAGGTGTTCAAATACGTCAGCTTCGTGTCGGTAGATTTACTTGCACGTAAAAGAACTCCTGCGGGACTAAATTCCCTCACCTCGGCATCTCAGAAAACCGGAAAAGTACTTAGTGTGACGTAAAGCAAATAACATTATTGTTATCTATATTAGTGTTAAAGCTCGTCTTCTGTAGGTTGAGCTTTAAGCCGGTTTTTGCTGCAAAGCTGTAGAGGCTCTGTAGTTGGCCAGTAGGGTGAGATCATCAGCGAAGGCTAGACAGAGTAGATCCTACATTGAGTTTGTCTTTCTGGTACCCAAGCTTCAGTCCTGCTTCTGATGACAATGTGGCAGTCCATTCTCTGATGATATTCTCTAGTACACAGTTGAAGAGGATTCAAGAGAGGCCATCTCCCTGTCTGACTCCTGTCTGGATGGGAAAGCTCTCTGAGAACTCATCCCTGAACTTGACTTCGGAGGTAGTGTTCGTCAAGGCAGCTTGGACCAGTCTGGAGGTCTTCTCATCTCGACCTAGTTGTTGTTATTATTATTATTATTATTATTATTATTATTATTATTATTATTATTATTATTATTATTATTATTCCCTTGCTGGAGAGATGTAGTGTTTGCAGTGCGCTATGTCTTCTAGGGTAGGCTAGAGCAATTTGTTACTTTTATTGACCTGTCTCAGTCTTATCCTTGGCTTTAACAACATGAAAGTGACCGAAGTATGAGCGATGCTAGTAATGCCATTCCTTATGCACCCAATCCCTGCAATGAATGGTGTGAAAATATCACTCACAGGGTCGGCTGGTGCATGCATTTCAGTGGGCTTGGCAGACTGATATGTGAGCAACTTCTGGCTCGGTGAGGAAAACAACGGGAAACTATATCACTCCTCATTTCCCTAGTATGCCTCTTCAGTGATGCCTGGGCTATCTATGGTAGCTATCGGTGAAGCTGTGGAGGTTCAAACCAGCCTTCAGGCTGAATACCCAACATACATATTATTATTATTATTATTATTATTATTATTATTATTATTATTATTATTATTATTATTATTATTATTATTATTATTATTATTATTATTTTCATCCATTTTAAACTGGCATTTGTATATTAATAATAATAATGTTATTTGCTTTACGTCCCACTAACTACTTTTTAAGGTCTTCGGAGACGCCGAGGTGCTGGAATTTAGTCCCGCAGGAGTTCTTTAACGTGCCAGTAAATCTACCGACACGGGGCTGTCGGATTTGAGCACCTTCAAATACCACCGGACTGAGCCAGGATCGAACCTGCCAAGTTGGGGTTAGAAGGTCAGCGCCTTAACCGTCTGAGCCACTCAGCCCGGCCATTTGTATATTGCATACGTGGAATTCCCAAGAGAGACCAGACCGTTCTAATATTTCATCACGAGGGCTGCATATGTAACTTCTCTGTGAAAGGAAAGTAGACTATCATTAACATCGTTATTAATACATTTCTGAATGAACCTCCAGGACGAATGTGGTGAGAATAGATCCCGGAGGACGTTGGCGACCAAACAGAAACAATACAATGACAAATGGGGGAAAACCTATTCAAAGGTCAATTAAGAATTCTATGCAAATGCATTTATGAGAAAGCAGAGGCGATCCGTATTTTATATATGTCTGTTAGGTCATCAGCCCAGAGGCTGGTTGGATCCTCAAATAGCACCACCAAAGGCTATGCAGTTATAGGGAAACTGCAAAAACCAATGGCAGAGCCCAAATGAGGCGTACTAGGCAAGATGAGGAGTGAGGTAGTTTGCCATTGCTTTCCTCACTGGACCAGAAGGTGCCACTGCAGCACGACTGATCCTATGAGCAACACCTTTCATAACTCTCAGACAGTAGTTGTGTTCCAAATGTCATTACTCAGCACCACTCTCATACCCTAGCAGGTTCCATATTGTCACAGCCATTGATGAGACTGGGACTTCGGTGGAAGCTACACTTTGCTCTGGCCTGTGCCAAGAGACGGATACAAAAATACTGCATCCATCAAGAAATGGCAACATAGCAAGAAAATATCTACGGCTCCAAGTATAAACATTGTAAGTCCAAAAACTGTCCAAATGAGTTAGGTCATCGCTAAAACCGTTACTTCAGTATTTTTGCCCTTTATAAAAACCTTATCTCCAGCGCCCCAAACTTAGAAGCAATTTACATCTTAAGAATATCGTACTGTAAGTCATGTTAGAGACGCATTCACCGATGAATAGAATCGCAACTCATGTTAGGATGTTTCTCCTGGGAGAATAATAGCATAATTAAAATCACAACTGACGAATTTTGGGAAAAGGTTTTGCTGTTTACAGGTGTGCGATGTATGTACTGTATATCGATGTTTATCGTTCTCGCTGTAATTAGGAGCATTGTCGTCTAGGGCCGCAACTAGCAAGGTGCCCATTCAAGACGTGGTCTACAGTATGAGTGTAACCCGTGGCTTGTATATTGCACGCATGTAATTCCCATGAGAGACCAGACCGTTCTAATATTTCGTCATGACGACTGCGTAATTATGTAACTTCTCCGTGAAAGGAAAGTGTCGTTAACCTCCAGGACGAATGTGGTGAGATTAGATCCCGTGGTCCGTGGTCCGTGGTCTCTATTTATGTCTTTCCGGTGCCTGGTAAGTTCTTAAATAATTATGTAAGCCTACTCCAGTCGAACGTTAAAAAATATTGCTATGACGGACAATTCAACGAATACTGTTGAACGTAAGCAATGCTTTTCTCTTTAGTTATCAATCATCGTCCTGGTCCGAAAGAAATAGCCAGCTATAAGAGCGTTCCAACCTTAAATTGCAGTACAGCGTAGATGGAGCGCGCTGTTGCGAAATCGACTCGTGAAGATCACGCTCGACTGTGACTCAAACAGGGCGTCACAGTTCCCCATTTTTCGTTTGTAATTTTGTAATTTTAAGTTCATTCGTTCATAAATTAATATTTGTAGGATGGTAAAATAAATACAACATACCTTAATCACTGGCGTTCGGGAGATGAACTTGAGGTTGATCCGGACGATGAAGAAAGTCGTATTAAAAACTTTTCATCGTCGACATCGTCCTGTAATTCGTCTGCTTTCCACAAAACTCTTTCATTTTTCTTTACTTCGTTCACGTAATTTGCCCAATTGTCTTATGTTTTTATGGCATAAAAATTTTAGTTCAGCATTTGGAACAAAACCATGTTCATTACCCGCGTGGACTAAGGCAAATCACGGTCCTCGACTTTTCGGTGGCCTAAGTCCCGAACTCACCCCTTCAAAAGCGGCCTGCCGTGCACTTTTCACTGCCGTCTCCTTCCATTCTTTTGTCACTGTCTGCCCAATATTTACCCACGATTCATCTCTGTAAATTATAGCTTTATTTTGTGCCCTCAAACGTTTTATCTCCCTGAGATATCTGTGCCTCCAAATAATAATTTCATCGGTTTCAGTGACAGCTGTTTTATTACCCCGTCTTAAATAACGGAAGCCTATATCATGTAAGAAGCGATACAACGTCGTTTTGGAAAATCGTGGCAAAGAATCTTCTCCATTTACGCGACTCAAAATCACCTTCAATGTCGGTGGTATGTTAGCAAATAAAAGACGAATCCACTTCTAACAATTTCATCATATTTAATTTTTCTGTCGTCCTCTCTTTTTTTTCTTTCGAAAGTTCGCAAAGGACTAGGTGTGTGTTCCTTCCTTATAGCATAGATTGTTCTTTCAGAACAACCTGTAGCTTTGGCTGTTTCACTGATTGCGCTGCTCATATTCATAGTCTTTAAAAAATAATCCAGGACACTCATTATAATATTGCGTTATTTTCCCCTGAGTTTACCTACGGAACGTTTCTTTTTAATTTGACGATCCATTATACATCCTTCTGCACTTTTTCTTCGAACTAAGAACTATACATACGAGCACGAACTGACAACTACACAGACTACACAAATACAGTCCACTTGTCCTCAAGAACTATACATTTATCTTGTCCGGCTCCATGGCTAAATGGTTAGCGTGCTGGCCTTTGGTCCAGAGGGCCCCGGGTTCGATTCCCGACCGGATCGGGGATTTTAACCTTCATTGGTTAATTCCAATGGCTCGGGGGCTGGGTGTGTGTGTGTGCCGTCTTCAGCATTAGAATTCACCACAGGTAAGGGGCCCTATACTTATAGACGCGCAGGTCGCCTATGCGGCGTCAACGCTGGAATGACCTGCACTCGGCCTCTTCGGAGGCCACACGCCATTAAATATTATATATATCACTGATCTTTATTTAATCAATCTTATAATACTGATTAAATGAACACCACTGCACACGGCTGCCAGTATATTTAAAAACTCAGCCAGCCGAGTCACTTGTGAAACGTAAACAAACGAGATGTTCTCCCTGTCATAAATTGAGATAACGAGATAGGGACTTGAGGTATGATTTAAAAATAACTTCCATATTCGAAGAGCGTTTGCTTTGCTTTAGCCACGCCATGATCCTTCTGCACATTTTCTTCGAAATTAGATCCCCACGCACAAGCACGAACTCACGAACCACACAAACGAAATACACTTTCCCTCAAGAATTGTACATATGTCACTGATATGTATTTAATCACTATTATACATACTACTGACGAAATGAGCACTGCACTGCATGCGACTGTCTGGAAATGTTAAAAGCACATGTTTGGGAGATCACTACCGGTACTTCAGCCAGCCAGCCAGACAGCCAGCCGAGTCACGCGCGAAACCAAAATTCAAGGAGATATTCTTCCTGTCACAAATTAATAACTAAGCAGGATAGGAACTTCGGGATTGTTTTAAAAATAACTTCCATATCTGAAGACCATTTGCCTCGCTTTGACCCCCCATGCAAATTCCATTGGATAGACGCTGGCCAGCGACTGACTTTTTCGTGCCTACACATAAAATTCCCTGAACATGACTGAAAATAAACGCATATACTGCATTTTGTTATCATTTAAATTTAAAAATAAACTTATCTACGTCGAGCTGAAATGTTTCTTTACCAGCAGTGAAAAAATTAGGAAAATAATGAATATAAAATAGGAGTTATGGCATGATAAGTTCTATGCAATGAAGATTTTGCATTTGCCACGCTCCAGACGAAAGTCTTCAAAAACATGTTTCTAACTCCTATATCGCCAAACCATTACTTCAGTAGTTTTACTGTGTATAAAAATCGTATCTCTAGCGCTCCAAACATAGCAGCAATTTACATCTTCTCAAGTCGTGTCAGAAAGTTTGTACAGGTAAAGGTTTACTGTTTACAAGTGTACGATGTGTATCGATGTTTATCGTTCCCGCTGTAGTTAGGAGCACTGTTGTCTACGGCCGCCACTAGCAATGTACCGTTTCCACAGTATGAGTGTAATCCGTGGCTTTGCTGAGAATTATGTAGGCCTACTCCAGTCGAACGTTAACAATTATTGCTATGACGGACAACTCTACGAATACTGTTGAACGTCAGTAATGCTTTTCTCTTTAATTTTATCAATGATCGTGAATCAATGATATTCCGAATGAAATAGCCATCTTTTACCATTTCTTACAGATGTAAGCTAGTAAAGGTGGCAAAACATTCAAACTCTACTCGGATAGCTATGTAGGGCAAAGTAGGAACAGATTCCTGTTGCATGCAGAAGGTTTGGAATTTCAATCAAACACCACTTTCTAGAACGGGGACACTTCCAGAATGAAGAGGACTCCATGCAAGGGCGTACTCAGGAAGGAGAGGGTATGTGCGTACTGGGGGTTAGAACCCCCCGCATGGAATTTTTACATTTTTTTTTAATTTTCTAAATTTTCCTCCACTCGTAGGCTGCCTAAGACAAAAATACACAGAAAAATTTCATTCAAAATTGTATTTATTTTATTATACAATCTCCCTCCAACAGGTGCAGGTTGTCCAAGGAGAAAGAGTGCCTTAACAACAATAATGGATACAGATAGATACACGATATATAGTATGGTTCTTGAAGATCATGATGGACTTCTCGAGAGTGGTAATGGCGATGTTGTAGATGAAATAAGATTTCATCCCAAAGGTATTGCAGAAGTTGACAAAAATTTAGGTATTGTTCCTCGAGCACCTAACATCAAGCCGATTACAGATATGGATGAGAGCTTGTACTTTTGCTTAGGTTAGAAGTCCACCGTTTCTTCATAAATTCTTGTTTCAGCATCGACCTCTTCTGGCTGGTTTTCGTTGGTCTCAAATCGAATTGTTGGATCAATGATGAAACCATCAGAACAGGATGGCTTATAAACAATAACGTCAATGCATCGGTTGCTTCCCCTGTTGGAGAGACCATGTATTTCTTCACAGACATTATAACCTTGTCCTATCAAAGCGTTAGCTATCGTTGATCTGGCTACATTATGGCATGAGTTGCGTGGACAGGACAGGCTCCCAGGACGTGTGAAAGAGTTTACAACTCTCTGTGGCAACTCCGACAAAGGCTTTTGCCCTGGGATCTGCCAGGTACAGTACGCACAGCAGAGACATGAAGTAAATATGTCTCAGTCTGGTGAATATAAGGGGTGTTTGAGTATGAAAAGAGAACCCCTGAGCGCTTTCAGCCCACAGTCCACGAACTCCTTGGAAATGTTGTTGAAGGTCTTCATCAGCTCTATCGTTTTCTTAGGGACTGTCCCTCTTGCACTGATCATGAGACCCCGCACTTCTACGTCGTCCAGCTCGTATTTATTTATGTACGAGGTAATACGGCACTCTAGGTAGGTATATAGACTAAGTTCAACAAATATTCAGATACACAATTGGAAAAGCAACAGATCTGTTGAATCTATTTTCTAACAAGCCTCGAAAATTGGATTTTAGATTGTGAACTGAACATACCATTCGCTATTGAACTGTTGATCTTGAACGTTTTGCTCTTGTTCTGCATTTTAATCTAAGATTTTGTAGTGTACTGCAATCTGAATATCAACATAATTCACGTGTATCAGTGTACTCATAATGACAAGTCATGCATGTGCGCACCTTCAACATGTTCTATCAGCATTTGTAATTATAACCCCCTCGATCGGCCGATCCTGGCTATGCTACTGATTCCATGCATGCCCTGATTGAAAGAAAAACCAAACTGTGCTATATACCAGATCAGTGGGTCACATTAATTAGACTGAGTAAGGGCCCCGGCAAGCCATACAGTCCATGAACTGACTCAGGAAAATATAGGCCTACGACTTGAAGAAAGTGGTGCAGAAGAAGAACTAGATGTACGATACAAATTAGAATAAGATCGATGAGGAATAAAGTACGGGAAATTTCTATCTTAGAAGGACGACCATATGAAGTGTACTTCAAGTTCACTTACTAGGAAGAAGGAAAGTGTATTTTTGTCCAGAAACGATTTGGAGGAAAGTAGTCATCATCCTGCGACATCCTTGAACGGGCATGTCAAGGGTCCCTGCCGATCAACGAGCAGAAGTTGAAGGACTTGTGTGATAGGAAATTAATTCCTACACGTTATAATTACTTTTATCAAAGCTTGGTTTTAAGTCACACTGGTACACCAGAACACAGTAGGCCTACCACTGATGTATCAAGTGCTGATGAATGAGCTTCTTGTGAAAAAGTGGACGTCGACATCTAACAGTGTTTTTATCATGAAAAACAGGAAACCGATATAACGCTACTTACCTTCTAAATATTTTGCATCTACTTCTAGACAAAAATATCGTAAGTCCGCAGAGTCCATTTTTGAAAATTTAAATCCCTTCATCTGTAAATGTTCATCTGTGAAGTTTCAATACAATTGTAAGTTAATTGAACTGGATTTACGGCGTTTATTTCACCTTCTTTTGCTTCTCCTGTAAATTTGACAGTTTGAAGTTATGATATTAATATTTGGACCCATCCATATGTGACCTGTAACACTTGTTATTTTTCCAACTAATTTAGGCTACTGAAAATTGTGGTGGGGTTGTTTATTGCTACAGTTGCTGAGCACTTATGGTTATAAAGGCGAGAAAGTTGACTTAATAGGATATAACTTATTTACTGACACTGAGAGAAAAAGTTCGAATAATGACGTTGATAGTAGCCTATAATAATGATAACGATAGACCTAATTAGAGCGCGGATTTCTACACAAATGCATGTTTTCAAAGAAGCTACTAACACTTCACAAACTTTGGAAATATTCGTTTTCTGACCTAATAATTTCAAATTATCGTTCTTTTTCCCCTGCATGTTTGCATGTTTTGGTCTTTTTAGGAGAAAATTCATGCCTAAAGCATATTTTGAAGATTTTGGATTTGATAGCGAATATTTGGACTTTTACATTACATAATATGACTTTTCTTCTGACTTAGTGGCATATATAATGTTAACTTGCATGAGAGTGCCGTTTATGAATGTTGGTTTGAAGAATTTGAGACCACTTTTCCTCGTTATACAGTAGGCTATATCTGTTACTAAGAGACGGAGAGAATGTATTCCTGTATTCCTGTACATACGGTAGAGATCCCATTAACCAATTAACCAAGCACTTTCTTATCTGTTGCTTGAGCCGAAAGGCCCCACGTCGATCTCTGTAATTCTTAGGAATATTGTGTCCCAGCTATAAATTGCTATAAATGAACCGTAAATTGTACATTAGCCTACTCATTGATGGATCATTTTTCTTCTTCTATACAAGACGAATAAAACAAAACTGGTATCAAACTTCTTGGACGCCAAGTTACTGAGATAGCAGCTTATAAGCCTTGGTTTTGCAGTGAACCTTCCGTTATGCTGGAAATTCCTACCCGGAACTCTCACCCTTCACACGTCTACGTAATCGCAGCTTCAATCTTTAGCAGTTACTGAAGACATCCTCATCTGCAATCCGTTCATATCCTGATTTTGAATTCGTTAAGCTTATAAAAGACGTATTGTGGTGAAAATGCAGAGGCGTAGCCTGCAATTTGACCTCACTTTGTCCCAAATGTTTTCATTTAAGTATGCACCTGTCACTTCTTGTGACGTAAAAGGTCATTTTCAGTGCTTAAGAATGCGTTGACAGATAAACGGATGAGTTAAAATCGAAACAATTTGGAGAAACTTTTTGTACAATGTTTCAAAAGGAACTAAATTTTGATAGTGCATAATAATAATAATAATAATAATAATAATAATAATAATAATAATAATAATAATAATAATAATAATAATAATAATAATAAATCTAGGCCGTGAAAGCAACTGGCATGGTCTGCAGGATTTGAAGCAATGTAAATATTCTTTGATTTTCTTGAAGTTAAGGTAATGAGAAAAGCTCAATGAATAGGTACCCACTACCTCATTCAGAGCCAGAATTCGAACATTCTCCTAACATTTTCAATCGTACCTTCGAGGAGTAGGTCTACATGTTTTGATAGAAATTGCTCATTTATTTCTCTCTCTTTTGTTCTGTCAATTTCATGTCACATTTCGTTTACAAACTAGAATATAGTATATAATGTTTTGTTTGTCCTTCGTCCGATAATTATGATAGGCAACATGGAGATAATTCTTAGCCATTTTTTGTTATTGTAATGGTACCGGATCACTATTTCGGTCATTTACGTTTACAGTTGCGCATGGTTTCTTATTATGAATATTTAGAGTAAGTTCTGAATTGACTCTTCTCCCACAAATCAGTTCCTGACGAGAAGAGGGTAATCTCTGTTGGAATCAGCCCGCCGTATGTGACACGGTCAATGATGGTGTAGTGTACGACTTTCGAGCTGAGAATACGCTCGTGGCATCTAGTGGAGACGAGTGGAACTCGCAGAGCATGGTTGATGGGCGGGCCGGCGTTAGTACCGCCCACTATGTCTGGCCAGGAGTCTGTTGCCATCTCGAGGACTCGCCCACAAGCTCAGCATGGCTGCCTCACACAGGTGGTAAATATCGAACACCTTGCGGACCCAACATGTGGCATCTACACTTTCCTTTAACAATGTTCAGCAACCCATGCATGCGATGAAGTATAACATTTCTGCTCTGTAATTTAGACAAAAGAGCAATTTGAACTTACTGAACGAGAGGAAAAACTACTACATCATTGAATTTTCTGAGAAAGAAGAAAGAAGAGAATGCAATTAAATGGGTTTATCTAGAAGTCTAAGGGTTATCGAAAATCGGTGTGTATGGTAATACCTACACAATTCAAACTAACCTCTTTTTTGAATATTAAGACAACTGGTAGGTCTATAGGCCTATTGTCAATCAATAATCTCAAACTATGCTACAGTGTAGCCTATTAAGTCAAATTAGAACTGTTTCTTACCTGATAAGAAGTTTCTTGTTTTCTACATATAGCCTATATGAACTCGACTAAAAAAAAGATAATAATCAGTAGTCTAAAGTCAAACTGCAAAATAAAGAACATCGAAGAAAAAATTACTGATGAAAATTTCATACTTAGATTAATATTTACAATAAAATGATAGACCTACTACTATGGAAGAAAGTGGTTATTTCTTTCTGCTTTTGTTTGTACTTCCTTGTTTTGCTAGTGGCTTTACGTCGCACCGACACAGATAGGTCTTATGGCAACGTTTGTATATTTTAGCCAGCTTAACACAGTTTACAAGTTCACTGGTTAGGCTACCACTGAAGATCTCGTTCATTAGCCTACTCCAGATTGGAATTCGAGAAATCTTCTTTCAGTTCTTTTAAAACTTTAGCAACCATAGGACCGATTGACTCGATCGGTAGAAGCGCTGGTTTCCTAAGCCAAAGTTACCGCGTACGAACCCAGCTCAGTTCTGTAATAGACCTTTTTGAGGTTGATTGAACATGCCAGCTTCCGCGTCAGTAGATTTATCAGCTCATGAAGAACTCCTACGGGACAATTTTCCAATGTTTCGGCGTCTCTGTAAACCGTGAAAGTAGATAGGGGATTTAAAGTCAATAACATTCTTCTTCTCCTCCTCCTTATTATTATTATTATTATTATTATTATTATTATTATTATTATTAGCGAGCGAGTTGGCCATGCGGTTAGATTCAGGTGGCTATGAGTTTGCATTCGGGAGATGGTGGTTTCGAATACCACCGCCGACAACGCTGAAGATGGTTTTCTGTGGTTTTCCATTTTCACACCAGGCAAAGGTTGGGATCCTGCCTGAATTAAGGCCGGGGCGGCTATTTTCTCATCCTTCGATCGATAAAAACTTTCGATGGGTTAGTGCGACATTATACCAGTAGCAAGAAAAATTTGAAGGGTATAATAATAATAATAATAATAATAATAATAATAATAATAATAATAATAATAATAATAATAATAATAATAATAATAATAATAATAATAATAATTGTACCGGGCGGTACACCTCCACGCCGCTAATTCAAAAGGTGCACCAGTTGAAACTCCTCTGCTGGGGGAAGTCTGAACTTTATTGACGGTATTAATTTTCTACTTTCTCAGAAGATGTCACTACCTGTAAATTTTGGAGTTTTAGAACTGTGTCATTTTTGATGTGTTTTTGTTTTGCTTGAAGTAAGAAGTGTGAACTTTCTCTTCTAGAGGACACTACTGAAGAACTACAATAGTGCACCCTAGTGCGAAGAAAAAGAACTGTTCTTTGGAGAAAATTTTATTTCAAAAGTTTGTTCTTTGTTAAATTTCTTTCAGTCATTGGTTAAGTTGGCAATATTACCCCTTTCTTTCCCCTTGTTTTAAATCTAGCCAATCCCGAATTTCTGAAATTAATTTTCCACCAATAATGTGTTTCTTCTTCATCTTGTGTAGGGGTTTCTCTTTATTCTCCAATAAAGTGATTGTGGGCGGGTGTTCTCATTCCCCTAACGCCTAGAACCTTCCGCGAGAGTATATAAACTGCTGATTTTAGGGTCTCTGCGCCACTTCTGTTCCATCTTTCAGTGTGTAAAGTACATAGCAGGGGGCGGGAAGCGCCTCTTTCTTCGGCAGCGGTCAACAACAAGGTAATGGCCAATTAATAACTTCTTTCTTTGCTAGCTCAGCAGTTTAATTCTCGGGGCGAGTCCGAAGCTTTTTCCATTATGTAACCTTCCTTAAAATGTAAAGAAACTTGTATCTATTCCATCTTTTAAACTGCATATCGGGATAGAGAGTGCTTAACCCTCTCGAGCTCCCAATCATATTGTTTTGAGGTGAACTTATTTTCCTCAACCTATTCTTCGTTAATATAATGTAAATTGTTCTTTTCTGAAGTCACCTCTGTAGTATGGGATTAGCCCTTGCATTAACGGCCTAGTGCCAAGTAGGTTTTAAATAAAGTGTATTAGGAGTGCGGAGAGCCTCCTTTCAAGTTGGTATTTTAGAGGCCATATAATTAACCTTTTCTCACTTAATAGGCCTCAGTAGATTGGGTATTTTACCCCTGTGTTTATGTCCGTTGAGGACAGCTTGAAGGTGGAGTTTGGTGTGGCCTGGGAGAGGCTTAAAGTTGAGAGCGAGTGGCTCTTTTTTTTGAAAACTGAGTGTTGCATGCCTCGAGGAGGCTTTACTGTGTAATTTGGAGCAAGTGCTCCAGGGTTTGATTGGGGTCTTCTGCCCCGTTGTTGAAATTTGTATATCGTAAAGTTGGGCTAGTTGCTCAAGAATTGTGTTTTCAGGGCTCGAAGCCCAAATCCTGTAAATACTGTAATTGTACTTTGTTGCCTTGCTACTCCGTACCTGCCATTCTTGTTATTTCTGAATTTTGGAAAGAAAATATAACCTTGTTAAATTTTACATTAACTTTAATTCCGTAGTTGGAGACCTATTCACACCCGCACCTTCTTTCACCTCTACCTACCACGGAAATCTCCGTAATAATAATAATAATAATAAAGTTATAGCGTGATCTTTAGTGGTCCATTCGCTTGTAATAATAATAATAATAATCTAATAATAATAATAATAATAGACTAAAAATAATAATTAAGTAGCTACAGTGTCACTACACGAAGAGAAGAGTGACAAATCTTTATAAAGATTATACAGGAAGTTTACTACAACTCGATGTGCAGCCTTAGATGTGGCAGGTATCACCATTAAGTTATTTCTTCCTAATTTCTCTTATCGACCAGATAGAAAATATTTCTTTTCATTAGGTAACTTATGCCAGTAACTAGTGAGTAAAGCGGCTTCTTCAAGGGAAAATTCTGTCCTCACCTCAGTCGCATTTGCCTACTGTTCGCGTGTCTCAAGGTGAGGCTAGGCATCCTCAAAATGGTTTTCATTGGTTTTTCCATTTGAACCCTAGGCATATACCGCGGTGGTACCTTTCTCAAGGCCACGGCCCCCTTCCTTACCATACCTACTCCATACAATTACATCTACACCCACAAACAACACCCTCACACAGAGTTGCATGTAACGCACTCCCATGGAGTGTAACGGGAAAAACAGCTACAGAACTGGAGAGCAGAACTTATCCTCGGACACTCCCGGCACTAAAAGCCATAAGTTACGCTAAAGGAAATAAATAAATAAATAAATAAATAAGTAAATAAATAAATAAATAAATAAATAAATAAATAAATAAATAAATAAATAAATAAATAAATAAATACCAATATTATAAAGAGGAAAATTTGTTTGTTGTTAACGAATAGACTCAAAAACTACTGAACCGATTTAAAAAATTACTTCACCTATAGAAAGCTACATTGCGAGCGAGTAACATGGGCTGTATTTTATTTTCAAAACAATTCGAGGTGGGGGGCACGGGGGAGGGGAGATATAAAAATAATAGGCTAATATAGACAAAATATCGAATTTGTTGTATAAGGACGAGACAAAGCTCAATTTAATACTCTTGACGCAAAGACCAAAACTCGGTAAGCCCTACGGGCCCGAAAACCATGTTTTAAGGCCCTCAAACCAACCTTTACGGAGATATTGGCACCACACTACCCCTGCTCTAGAAATCGGATAAAGTAATGAACTGCCGTAACCATGGCAACGTCAGCTCCAGGATTCTACAGCAGCGAAATTATCTACAATCACAAAAACCTAACATTTTACAGACATGAAAATTGATATTTGGAATCCCCTTTAAAAATAAAAGAACACAAATATTCGTTTTCGGAAAATCCACTTAAGGGGAGGGGGGTGTGTGTGAAATAAGTGAGGAAGGAGTTGAATTATTTATATGAGGATACATATGTCTTAAAAAATGAAGATGTTAAAGACTTTAAAATTGGTACTTGGAATCTCCTTTAAAAATGAACACACTCATTTTGGAAAATCAACTTAAGGGGGTGAAAAGAATAAAAAAAGTGGGTGAATTTTTAAAAGGAGTATCTTCTTCTTCTATCGCTTTACTCACACCTGTGGGGTTTCGGGTGAGAACTGTGTCGCACATGTGGATCTGACCCTGTTTAACGGCAGGATGCCCTTCCTGACGGCAACCTTATGTGTAGGGATGTAATCTACACTTCTATACTAATATTATAGTATACAATTTGTATATTTGTTTGTAACGGATAGACTCAAAAACTACTGAACCTATTTTAAAAATTACTTCACCTATAGAAAGCTGCATTGCCAGTGAGTAACATGGGCTGTATTTTATTTTGAAAACAATTCGAGGGGGGGGGCGACGGGAGAGATATTAAAATAATAGGCTAATATAGGCGAAATCGAATTTGTCGTACAAGGACGAGACAAAGCTCATTTTAAGCTCCTTGACGCAAAGAACAAAACTCGGTAAACCCTTCGGGCCCGAAAACCATGTTTAAAGGCCCTAAAACCAACCGTTATGGAGACATAGGAACCACACTACCCCTGCTCTAGGAATCGGATAAAGAAACGAACGGCCGTAACCATGGCAACGTCAGCTCCAGGATTCTAGATCAGCTAGATTATGCATGTACGTTTGGCATAGCTGCCAACCAAAACTGATACACATATGACTTCCTATCTGGAGAAAATAAACTGTTGTGTAAGACGCTCATAGCACTCCTTTGGGCGGGGATGGAAAGGGAGTGAAGTATAAAACTAATAGCCCCGGAGATCTCCGTAGTACAGCGTCCAGCGGTTGCCGACGGGCCTCCATTTTTCCGTACTGGCTTAGGTTTCAGCATTTTGCGGAGTCTGTTCCCTATAGTTTAAACTATTTTCTATCAAATCATGGAGTAGTAGTATCACTGATGTTATTAGTGCCGATATCTTGGTCCACTTTTGCGATCATTGTAACGATGAAAACAACCTATATACTGTACACAATTGTCAAGATGGTGTGCCCATGACTTGAAAAAATTTTCTCAATATTTATACTCAGATTCATTAAATGATGTGCGACATGAGTGACAAGCCCTGAGAATTATAATTCTCGATAATTATAGTAGTTTATTTTTTTGCATCGCGTGTTTCCTTGATCATTTGTAATAGTTACGAGATGTCGGATCAAACAAATACATACAAATACATTCAATAATATTTATATTTGTGGTACTATCTAGCGGAAGTATACTTACACTAAACCTGCAGCTTTGTGAAGGGAGCAGGTATATCTAGGTGGGAATGAAGGAAAAACATGGTAGCAAAAGATCTAAGAGGTCGACGCTAATTAGGAACTAATATTTAGAGGCCCCCATGAAAGAAGAAGAAGAAGAAGAAGAAGAAGAAGAAGAAGAAGAAGAAGAAACACTATAATTCCAAACATGACAAATAATTTCTCCGTAGGCCTACTTAAGTAAATTCACCAGTGATATAAATATCTAATGAAGTCGGTCACACCGATAGTATGAGTAACTAAAGCCAGTTTCTGATAACCCGTACGAAGAACGGGTACTTCTACGAATAAGTAAATAAATAAATAAATAAATAAATAAATAAATAAATAAATAAATAAATAAATAAATAAATAAATAAATAAATAAATAAATAAACAACAACATTGTAATAATAATAATAATAATAATAATAATAATAATAATAATAATAATAATAATAATAATAGTTTATTTTGTGGGTCATTAGTCCATAGAATGGTTTGATGCAGCTCTCCATACCGCCCTATCCTATGCTAACCTTTTTTATTTTTTTATTTGTTTATTATTTATTTATTCATTTAATTAATTTATTTATTATTTATTTATTTATTTATTTATTTATTTATTTATTTATTTATTTATTTATTTATTTATTTATTTATTTATTTATTTATTTATTATTCGCTAATCGGCCAACTAGGGACCACGGTTTCATTGTACATTCTGGCGTGTTTACTCAGTTCTCGACTGATCCAGAAGATTTTCATTAGCTCGCTGTGTCGGGCACGGCGTTCATCCGACCACTTTGCACCAGTTGTCCACTTCACATCCCGGAAAGTCCAGAAACTCACGTTGCTTGTTCTGAAAAAAATCTCTGTTTTGAACGTCTTCTGGTCGTTGACCCATTTCTTCGAGGTCTTTCTTGCGTTAACGTACCAGAGAATTGTCGTTTTCGGTTTTGAGTCAAAATTATTAAAAATACGTTTTGTCCATCGAGAGTCGTCCATCTGTCGTATGTGACCGTAGAAGCCAGCCTTGCGTTTGCGCATCGTGTCCGTGATCTTCCTCCCTATCTTAGAGCAGATTTCTGTCTGGATTTTCTTATGTACGTACCATTTTTGTAGTGTCGGCCAAGAATGTTGTGGAGAATATTTCCCTCTTTTTGCTATAATTTAGCTAGCGCACATTTCTGAGAGAGGATAAGGCATTCTAACGCATAGAGAGATACCGGTTTTATGACAATGTTATAATGGTGAATTTTCGTACTTATAGAAAAGCACCTTTTGTTATACATGTTCCGGGTGGTTTGGGAGGATACCCCCATTTGTTATTATTTTATTTCATTTTTTACTTTGACCGCTAAGGCCTCTGTATCCAGTCCGTTTGATTGAATCAACTCACCAAGGTATTTAAACTTACGCACGCGGTTATTGTTTCGTATTTGGTATTAGATGAGTCGTGTTGTCTTTGATGTTCGACTTCACTTCCGTTTTTTCAAAGGATATCTGCTAGCCTGTTTGTTCTGCTACCTCTTTCAACGCCTTACTTTCTTCTGTTCTTTTGTTAAATTATTATTATTATTATTATTATTATTATTATTATTATTATTATTATTATTATTATTATTATTATTATTATTATTTAGATTCTTTTAAAATTTTCTGTTATAAAAATGCAGCTGTCTTAGCAAACGAACACCTTCCTTTAGATCTAGGGTCTTATTTTACTGTTTTGTGTCATATTTTGATTATTTTTAGGACATTCCACAGGTAATTGTCGGGTCCTGGTAAAAAGGATATTCAAGTTTTGTCATTCTGCTTGAGTCTGCCTGAGTTTGAAGCTCCCATTGAGATGATTTTCTGATTGAAGAAAGGAAAACAGATTTCTATCAAAGACTGTCAATTCCATTTTGTTGTTGAAAACGATTTACAACATACTAGCCTAATTCTATTCCAGTCCAAGTCAGAGATTCTTTTCTGGATATGAGGGCTAGTTTGAGAACAACTGAGGGACAGTCTGAAGTTCAAATAGCGGCCCGGGTGTAGAAAGCTAAGAATAACGCCCCAGAGGACTTGCAGTACTGATAAAGCGGCATCTCGTAATCGGCAGGACTTCAAGACGAGCAGTGGTTACTTAGGAAAAAAAGGCCCTATAGGGTTGGAGCACCATTTAGGGTGGTGGGGGGGGGGGAGAGGGAAGTGGTGTTTATTGCTTAAAGAGGAGGTAAAATTAAATAACCGTCCTTTATTAACAGAAATCAAATGGAAAATGGAATTGAAGTACTGAAAAAATAAAGCGAAGTGGTACGAAGGGCGTGAAAATTAAAGGCTCCCTAGACCTCGAAAATGTAATACCATCGCGTGGGAAAATAACAAGAGTTAAACAGGGAAGGTCGGATAGTAAATAGGAAAGCGAGGAACCTGACAGAAGTAAATGGAAGCAATGACAGACACAGCTAGGCGAACCGTGGTCACCAAACACGCTCCCATGTTGACAGCCCCTGTTCCCCATTTTAGTCCCCCACTTACGACAGGCAGAGGATACCTCCTCCACCTGCAGGGGGATGGGTTCTGTTCTTTGAAATTATAATCTATGAAACTCTTGAAGACTCATATCACATTTATCTGAAGATGAGGATAACTAATAGGCCTACTTGAGGACATTGATAACACTAGGTTTACTTCACAATTGTACAATAGGTCAATCATAATTATGCAACATTAAATTAAGTAGCTTTGTTTCTGAGATGAAAATAAATGTTTAAAATGAGCAAATTGCATTAGGCCCTAATCTTCTTATAGAAAATCAATCTCCTACACCATTCCGAGGACTCTACGCTGTACGAGGATAATAATAAGCCTAACCAACATCATACATAACCTTAAACTTCCAGCATTTTATTATAAACCCTCCTTAGCTAGGCCTAAGTTATATGGTATAGACTGCTGCCGTGGTAGTAAAACAAATTGCCAGAATGGAATGAAGTGTCCCAATCTTTCACTTTGAAAATGTCCATCTCCGTAGCGTAACGGTTTGTACTATTAGCCGCCTTCCTCGGTGGCCCTGGTTCGATTCCCGATAATGCCAAAGATTTAAGAGTGGCAGAAGGGCTGGTATGTGGTTCAAATGGTACATGCAGCTGACATCCAATTGGGGTGTGCCTGAAAAGAGCTGCACCCCGTCGGGATGAGGACACAAGTTTACTTTTACTTTTACTTTACTTTGAAAATCTGTTATCCCTATAATAAAACACCGTTGCCTGGTGGTTTTTATTATTTCAAGAATAAGCAAGTTACAACTGAGCAACTATCCTCTCTTACCACTAAAAATCTGAAGAAAAATTGAAAGTTTCCTATTTTGCGAAGAATGAAAGTTAGGCAAAGGGAAATGAAGAGCTACGTAGGGGTGAACATGAAAGGGGCCTCGTAAATCGAATGCCGGTGCTGGTGATTAATGTTTAAGAGGAAGTAAAACTCAACAACCACCCCTATTAACAGTAAGTCAGTCAGAAGGAACATGGAAGAACATGAAGATATCGACAAAAGAAAGTGAAGGACCACAAAGGGCATGAAAATCAAAAACTCCCTAGGCCTCACAAACCTAATGTCCTCGGGGTTGGAGATAATAAGAGTTGAACAAGTGAGGTCGGACAGGAAAGGCGAAGATGAAGAGCCAGACACAAGTAAGTACAAGCATTGTCAGGAGGCCCGTAATCGCCAACCGATGCTACCAATACAAGCCCCTGGATCCCCTTCCAGTCGCCTCTTTCGTCAGGCAGGAGATACCATGCATGTATTCTACCATCCCCACCCATACGAAGTGCGAACTAGTTGGAATAACCAAACGCACCACAACTCCTCGACCCGATCGGAAATAGAACCGAGAGTCTCTGAACATTCAGCCAAAGATCCAAACTATTACTATTAGGGCCTATTACTACTACTGCTACTACTACTACCACTACTACTACTACTAATTTAATAAGAAAATCTTTCTTCAGCTTGCAGGATTCTGGCATCACTTGGCCCACTCTGACTCACTTTGAACTTTGACCGAGGATTTAAAAACAGCTGTTCTTCCCTTACGTGAGCAGACCCTGCCTGCATCTATGCGGAATGTTCACCATGAGAAAGAGGATTCTCTTCCTTTACGTCATGTAATTTTTCGATTAAAAATGAGAACCCATGATCCTTCGCAATTCGAACTTCAGCTATCAAGGGGAAAACGGAAGAGCTAAGCAATTCTTCTAGTCGTAACTTTACACATGCTCCAAAAAAGACACACCCCTCCTCCTCCGCCTACTACTACTACTACTACTACTACTACTAATAATAATAATAAGAGGAAGTTTTCTGTGGTTTTCCGTGGTTCCCCATTTTCACACCAGACAAATGCTGGGGCTGTACCTTAATTATGGCCACGGCCGCTTCCTTTCCACTCCTAGGCCTATCCTCTCCCATCGTCGCCATAAGACTTCTCTGTGTCGGTGCGACGTAAAGCCAATTGTAAAAAAAGAAAGAAATGAGACTGGTACTTTGTAATTTCCCTATCCTAAAATCAAATAGGACTAAACCTTTAGTTTCAATACAAATTTCAAAAGAAACCTACGCTCTCAGCTATTTCAAAGGTAATTGTATAGATTTACATTTTGTATATTATTATTATTATTATTATGAACACATACATCGCAATTGGAAAATATCCCGCTCGCAATGATCACTTACAATAGTGTGATAATTAGGGACCGGATGTTTATGCAGTAATTAGAATGCGAACTTACTGAAGCGAGTAATAAATAGAGTCTACGCGCACGACGGTAATGCTATGAGATTTGCACAAACATTAGGGGTTAGGCCAATTAGAACCCTCTAGAATTTATGTTACTCCCACTACGTTACGTTAGAGCGGGCTAGTCGACATTTCCTACTATCAAAATTATTTAGTAACAAAATTATTTAGTAGCAAATGTCGACTAGCCCGCTCTAACGTAATGTTGTGGGAGTAACATAAATTCTAGGGGGTTCTAATGGGCCTAACCCCTATGTTTATGCAAACCTCATAGCACTACCGTCGTGCGGGTAGACTCTAATTGTTGCTCGCTTCAGTAAGTTTGCATTCTAACCTATTAGCCTACTAGATAAACATCCGGGCCCTAGTGATAATAAAGTAAAGTTAAAATATAATCACACAACAACAAGAAGAAGAAGAACAACAACAAGAGTACAGCAAGCAATTTCATGGAAAGAAAATATTACAAGAATACGGCTTACAATACTATAGGTTCAAATGTTCAGGTGTTTTTTTTTATGAAAAGCCTCTTGGAGGATGTAATTAAAATGTTATTAATAAACAAACACTATCGCCCGAATTTAAGCTATCAGTTGCGTGACGTAAACCGCGTAGCTAACTCGCTCAGTGATTGTTAACATGTGAGCGGTATGCGGAGGGAGAGGCAATGCTTTTCTTAGGGGTGGGGGCACGCGTTAAACGTCAAGCATTTTATCTCACTCCATGAGCTGAAATAGACTGAGAGCAACATGCTGCTTTCATTCCATCCCTTTGTATTATCCCCCTCCCCCCCTCCTGTCTTACGAGGGTAACTGGAGGGTTGAAAGAGTGGAATGCTTCAAGGCGAGAGCCTGGTCAACACTCGCTTACCCTACTATACTCATACCAGCAAGTCAACAATGAGGAGGCCTTAGACTGGGCTTCGAAGCGTAACGTTGCCGTAAATAAATGAAATAATTGTATGATTATCGTTTGCAGGCCTTTTTTGACCCATTTAGGCTGCCTGAATGTCAATTTAGAAGTTTAATTTTACTTTATTAGATTGCAGAGAAACCGGATTTTTGTTGGGGCTTTTAATAAAGTGGTGGTAATATTAACAGAACGCAATATTTAATGAACTAACAAGTACAGTTGAATTACATTCCTTCAATGTAGTCACCCGCAAAGTCTATTACCTATTGCCAAACGTCGGGAAGCTGTTGGGGACCGTTGGTAAAGCGTTCTCTGTTGATGTCAACGACGAAGCGCCATACTGTGCGCAGTACAGATGTCACGTCAGGAAACTGACGGCCTCGGAGGGGTTCCTTCCACTTCGGAAACAGGTCGAAGTCACAAGGACTCATGTCTGTTGAGTACGGAGGGTGTTCCAAGACCTCCTAATGCCACTGTAGCAATAAGTGCTTGACATTGTTTGCAACGTGATAACGTGCGTTGTCATGCAGCACGATAGGGCGATCGTCTCACAAGAAACGTGGTCGTTTGAGCCGCATAGCCAGACGCATATGTCGCTCCAGAAATGGGCAATAGTGGTCATTGGTGACGGTTTGTCCTGCAGACACAGCATGCGTAAGAATAACACCCTGGTAGTGGTATGCCACAATCCGCATACGCTTCACCCAACTGGCTTCCTGTCGACATTTCTCTAGACGTGGCGGACCTGGGTGACGCCATTCATTCGATTGGCGCTTTCATTCAGGATTGCGGCCTCGTGCCGACGTCTCATTACTGGCGACAATACGCTGCAGGAATGCTTCTCCTTCGTTGCGGTATCTGTCCAGATGGATGCCAGACAGTGCATACCGGTGCCATTTCTTTACGTCGGTGAGTTGAGATGGAATCCAACGGGACGCAATTTTCCTCACGTTAAGACATTTCTTCAGTATGTGACACACCGTTTTATGACTGAGACCAACCTCTACGGATAATTCCCGGACAGTCTGTCAATGGTCTACGGCAGGGCCTCTCAAACGCCCAAAATCCCACGCGTGCAAACTGAGATGCAGAGTTTCTGTGCACAGTGCATCGGTCCCAATTGGCTCGGCTCAGATCAACGCTTCGTCTCTGAGCTACTCGGCTAAGCTCGACTCAACTCGGCCCGGATTTGGAGCGTTACGGAGCAAGTGAGGAAGAGGGAGACAGGCGGAGTGAGCGAGATAGGCATGGGGAAAGAGGGAGACAGCGCTATAGCTCCAAATCGAGGAGTGGGTGTCTGCACTCTGGTCAACCAAGCGAAGTCGTCTTTTGCATCGTACACAGTGCAATGTACTGGTCCATGCACCCTGAGAGGCCCTGGTCTACGGAAACGAGACCACGCGCGATGTCAATCGGATCTTGAAGAACGGGCGGCCGACCAGTACGGTGCAAATCCGCAGTCTCATTCCGACCGGCACGAAAGGCCCTGACCAATCGGGCAACCGTCCTCATTCTCGTCACAGGCCTCACGCAATCCTCCATAACATTCTGATGCATTTTTGCCACTGGCAACCTCAATTTTAATCTACGAACGCTGATCACCTTTTGAAAACATACTTTAGAGCGGTGAAAACGACACTCTTCACTTCAATATATTTCCAACTGAATGCCCGTCAAATGCACACTACACATCGACAACAGCGCCACCGGACCGCTCCCATATCGTATTTGCGCATGCTCGATCTCTTGCGAGTGTCTGGACTACGTTGGCACTACTTAATTTGCAGCCATTATATTTAATTTCGTAAAATTATGGTTAGCCGCTCTCTCGCGATAGGCTAAATAAAGTAATGAAAATTCTGCAAAACGTATGATAGCCCCGTGGTAGCTCCTGTCGGTACTTCCAGGAAGGGACTGGTGACTCCAGACGACCTGGAATCTCCCAGCCGGCCTGTGGGGTAGGGCTGACCTTTCCGTATATTGTTCTCGGCGGCCGGCTTACCTGTGAGTTCCTTGGAGTTTCAACGGAAATGTTCTGCCTGTAGTGACATCGTGAAATTTCTGGATCAAATCACGCGAGCTATAGAAAGGGAGCCTAGCCGCGGACAGTCAGTCAGAGTTGGACTCCGTGGGGAAGTCAGTGTGAGTCTCAGTGAGCTGGGATTTGGTGGCTGGGCTGAGGGCGATAGAGGTGTTGGCTGTCGCCAGTGTTCCAACGAGGTCTGAACGAGGAACTATTATTGTGATGTCGGAGAGACCAGTGTGTAGGTGAAGACGACAGAACGAAAGATTGTACTGTGTGTTCGTGTAATTCTGTGGACTGAGGATCGCAGTGAGACAGCTAGGAAACGCGCTATCGTGTGTGCGAGGATAAATGGGCATGTGTTTATGTTCGCCGTTGTGAGTATCGTCCTGCTGTTGAATACTGCTGAGCTGTTCAATTGTTCACTGCATGGGACTCTGCGATTTACTGGACTATCACTGGAGTCGAACAGACGAACAGTCGTCGTGTGTTGTATAGCTGGGGGCACCGTGTTCAAATCCAGCTGTCTACGCACAGTGGCTGTAGGTGGTGACTGGACTTGGGGGAAAGTGAAAATAAGGATTAGTGTCCCAGGTAAAGGAACGAGCTGAACCCTTGTTGCGCCATAAGGGAGAGAGATAGACAGACAGACTTGTAATTAGTGTCGCCATTCATAACTGGTTAGAATTGTTTGTGTTTAAATATGTGTGTGTGTGCATTTATTAGGCCATCCTGAAATAAATTAGAGTAATGAAACAGATGGAGTTTTATTGGTAACACTATTTTCGACTTGTGAGTGCCTACTCTGATATAAAGAATAAGGATTGGACAAAAGTTCGAAGATTATGGACAAAGAAATAATTAGGCTAACTTATGTGTGATTTTGAATTTTACATTTACTAGACGCATGCGCCTCTGAGTATACGCCTGACGATGCTACTCAGGCTTGAAGCATGCCTCAGATCAGTTGATCGGTGCCATTTTCAGTGACGCACACAAAGCAAGGATAGCAGGCCCCGAGTAACCAGATTTATGACTATCTATAGTCGCCTCTGTTTTGACCAATATCAGATGACTCTTGACCAATAGCATGCTATCTTTGTCAGTGACAGTCCACGTGGAGTGCTTCAAAAGCGTGCCGGTAATGGAGCCCGCTCGCTTGTCAGGTCTCCAGTGTTGCACATCTGCACGCAGTTCTGTCCAGTCTCGCTGCTCGCTCTCGGTAGCTAAATAGACCCCCTATTTAAAACGGAGGGTTGGCGACCGACAGTGTGCCTCGAGCTGGAGAAATCCTGGCACCCCGCTGACGAAGAATGTAAACACAGCCAGCCAACTGGATTTCAAAAGCGTACCGGTCATTAACAAGCAACCATGGTCGTAATACTGAAAGAAGCGTTCTGATATTTCTTAGATGGAGGTCCGCTTACTACCTGCTTGAGTGGGAAGAAGGGAGTAGGTGGAATGGTTCCTATGGAAACGTGGGCGGGCCCACTGCAGTTGCCATGGATATAAGCCTGCTGGCTGGTTCATAATGCGTGGAGTTGCGAAACCTCTCACTTCTGAGCGATCTGAACGAACGAAAAAGTGACCGAATTTGTCAGGACAGACGGCCCGGCGGTCGGCCAGTAGAACTGCCCGAACCTTTTCCGGTCTGGTCGTGTAATGTGTACTGTTGTTGCTCTTCGTCCGCAGACGTGGCCACAGTTGAGTTCAATAGTTGCCGAATGTTTCGGACGATCACGTCATGTTACAGCCGATTGACGAAATGAAAGAGATGTGGTCGAGATTTTGGAACGCTACCAAGAATTTCGATGTTTGTGAGATATCAAAGGCGAGATCTAATCCAATCGATAAATTCAAAATGAATCCTACGGTTCTTTTTTCTCATCATTTGTGACAACTAGAACACTGAATGATAGTCCGATCTTTTGTTGTTTTGAAAGATACGGGGGCATAATATAGCCCGAACGATCTTAGGCAGGGCACGAACACAACTGGCTGCCATGAATTCGGAGTCTTCACTAACCCTGTTTTTTGTCTGAAGGTGTGTAGCTTCTATCGTACCTGAGACGGTCTGTCAGTTTTATCTGGTCTAGTGGTTTGGCCTGACAGTGTGTACCGTGCTTAAAAGCGCACCTGTTTCTACTAGTAGTAGATTTTTCGTGGAACTTCGCGAAATTTTTGTTGTTATTTTCCGACGAAGCATTTCCCCAGTGGTTATATAAACGAAATGAAGAGAAATTATGCCTAAACTGATGTGGCCTAGAAGTATGGCACGAATGTCAAAGGTGTGAAGGACAATATTAAAAGCCTACGTTCGTATTTTTGGAAGAAACATTAAAAGTTATAGAAAGAAAGAGCGGTGGAGGAGTACGACATCCCTTTGTAAGCGTACAGAACGTTGTCATTCCAGCTTCCATATCATTAAGGTATTTTGCTTTTTTAGTGATATTTGATTCATAACGATTGGCGGTAATTTTCACGTCCCCTTCGTCACGTTTTTCAAAATTAAAATAACGTCACTGGTTTCGTCCATTACAACTTCTTGTCTACACATCTACACTGGTAACAAGTTGGAAACTGTTTACGAACTGGTGTGGACAGCTGAAGGAATGAGTCAAGTAGCCTTCATTCAATCAAAGGCAAGCTCTATACCAGAGGTGCTCAAGCTGGGCTTTTCGTTCTGCGGGTGCTCAGCGCTGTAAGCGGGCGGACGGACAGGCGATGAGCGTATGCTCTTCAGTCACAATGACGGTCACAAGCCGTGGAGATTGGGCGAAGTTCTGCCAATCACTCCCGATCACTGCGGTGATACATGAGTTTGAAATGGAGGCAGAAAACAATGGAAGAACGAGGGCAGGAATTCACGTCAAATTTATATTGTAAGAAATAACTTATTTATGTTCATTGAAGTGTATGTAGTTTGACAGGATACAATAAGGAGACTTACAACCTAAAATAGTTTTGTAATGTGCGAAATTAATTACAATTTTTACTATCAAATTTTAAGCGTGCTTTAGAAGCATTTTTAATATAATACAGAGTTGACGTGGATATGTTGTTACTTGCGGTTGCTTGGGTTTAAATTATCCGATGAACTCACCAACAATCCAGTCATGCTTACCGCGAATAATATCAGTTAGATCATTGATCTGAAGGCAGACTGTGCATCTATCTGGTTGATACATTTACATTGTTCTTGTACTTTAATCTTGGATAGTAAATATCTACTGTATGTTCCAATTCGATATGAAATTCGAACGCCATTTAGAGACTGGCTATAATTATCGGACGTCATCTACTGCTGGGCAATGGAGTGCTGCATGTTGGTGAGGGACTGATCTGTGATATGTGAGTGAAATATAAGCAAATTCGAGTGAGGGTGTAAAGTTTGGACGACTCGCGCGATGCAGTCAAGCGTTCTGGGTGTGAGGAGCTGTTAGCAAGTGGAACAGAGTGGTTTAAGTGGGGTAGGAATGGTAATATTGGTTACACGTGGGCCGGGCAAACTGTGAGGTTAAGCACGACGATCCGCAAATCGACCATCTGAACAAAGATCTTGCCAAAAGACAAACAATTCACTGATGTGATACCAGTAAATGTCTTTCCGCACATATAATTATCGGACGCGTGATGAGTTTTAAATAGGTTACTATTTTCAAATTCAGTGAATAGGGAAATTCAAACAACACAACAACACCGTGAAAAATCAAGCAGTAAATTTGTTGAATTAAATCGTAGCTTGAACGCTTAAACCATATAATTTTGTATATTCTGACATAAAAATTGTAAAGTGCTAGTATTCTTTGCATGTATAAATACATGAAAATAAAACTGACTGTTTAGATCCAGCGCAAGGTAAATCAAACCGGAATATCTTTAAGTTTTCTTGAGATTATAGCGTTTTCTTAAATACTGTGCCCCATTCAGCATTTCGATGCGTAGTGGAGGAGAGCTTCGTAATGACAATCGAACGTCACTGTTTCCTTCCCTGGAAAGTTCGTTCGCTATACCGATTTTCACGAGAGTTTATTCCTGATGAAAACAAATAGGTGGAGCACCTTGCCTTTCCGCGTGGACATAGACGTAGTTGATTGGAGAAGCAACTGTCGCACTCACTCGACTGTACGCGAGCTCGAAGAAAAGTAGTACGTAGCATTAATTTTATTTTATTTTAGTTTAGTACATTTAGAGAGTTTGGAAGAGTACGTAATCAAATTAAAATACGGTTGTCATATATATCGGTATATATATAAAATAGTGATTAAATAACGAGAAATGAAGGCACGAAGCGTGGTGTAATACATGAAGTCTTCTCGTAGTGAGGGGAAGTCCCAAGCTGTACAGCGTGGAAATAAAATGTTGCATCTTGCATCAGCAGTCAGTGTCAGTATTCATAGTGAGAGAAATGAAGCATGAGGTAGGACAATCGCGTGTAGTGAAGCACAAAAGAGGAAAACCGCTCAGAAGTGACCATAGGCATTATATTGTGAATGTGTTCAATAAACTAAGTGCACAGAATCCAAGTTTAGTCGTTTATTCAGTAGTTCAGATCTTTGCACTATTGTCCTATGCGATGCGCAGCCCTGTACGTCCGAACACGAGGTGTTGACGGGGTGGAGGTCGGTACTACACACTCAGTGAATCACAACTCTTTCTTTGGCGGAGGCGTGGACATACCATGTTTACATCAGGATTAAACTCTCCCTTCACTGTGACGTATGCTCTACACAACATGTCCACATTTACGTCACGCCAGCCCGGCCGCACTGGGCTAGCCTCAACGGGCGCGCAGCTGAGCACCTCTGTTCTATACTAACTCAGTGTCGAAACCTGCACTGATTCTTAAAAGCGGAAGCGCACCAGTGCGAACATAGCTAACAGCAAGATGTTTTACACGTCACTATTTACCGTCATCAATCTAACGTAGTGGTGGCCAAGACTTGCGTGCCTATAGGAGTGCAATAAAATCTGGCCGGCGCTCTGGCTATCCCCCACCACTGCGCTGTCGAGTGTCCAGAATACTAACCTTTACCTCGTCCTCTACTCAAGAGATTTAGTCACGCCCTCCACCCGGTGCACGAGGCAAGATTGCTGCTCATTAGGTTTATTAGACTAGCATCAACTGACCAAACTGTTTGTACACATCCATTACTTCTTACCTGTCCATCGCAGTGAGATAAAAGTCATTAATATTCGGTTAGATGCTCATCTGATTGAAGCACACTTCACACATGCCACAGTGGCCTTACCAACTTAGAAGCGACAACCAAGACTAGTAGCTAGCTGCATAGCTACGTAACTCGAGAAACTAAAAAATTTAGAACAACAACGTTCGCAATCGAACAATTTTAGTTTATTACCCTAATATTACAATGGTACACCGTCTGTCTCCTTGGCTGAATTGTCAACGTACTGGCCTTCGGTTCATTAGTCCCTGCGATATCCACTATACGAGCGAAAGGGTTAAGATGTCGAAACACTCCTATTTATTAAAAGAACTGAACCGGAATGCTTAGAAATCAAAGTCAATGTTGTGTCGTTTCCCATTCATCAAGGTTTTTCCTCCAATTTATTGGGATTGGCACTTGATGGTTTGTTGAGAAATTTTTCGGCCATATTCTTTCCGAAGCTTGGTGCTTCTACAGATAATTAGCTGATGTAGAACAATTAGTCTCTGAGCGATGAGAACTTGTTGATAGTAACGTCAAAATAATGAGACAAATTAACCTGCTCGGCGTGCTGATGTTGCATGTTAGTACGACGTACGCGGAAGTCGTGTGCTTATCATTTTAATAACCCTCTGGCGTAAATAGCTCTCTCATTCAATGCTGACGTTAACTGGATAGCATTCTGGCTTGGAAAGAAATAACTATAGTAGCAGGATGGTTTCTCTGGTAGTTTTATTTGTAGGTAAAGTCCATTTCAGAATAATTAATTTGCACATGCGAAACTCTAAAACAACTTGTCTTGGATTTCTTCCACATTCGAACGAATTGTGCATATTAGCACAAAGTATCGCCAAAGTGACAACGTCCCGAAATTCTTCAAAGTTTCTAGATTTATGGAAGACCATTGGAGCTTTCACACCCGTACGATCTTCTCGCACGCCTAGCAAAGCAAATCTAGAAAGAATAAACGTCCACTTCACTCATTCTCACCTCATCCTCACTCACACCTCAGATTGCAAACGGGATCTTAGGTATCTCAAAAAGTTAACTTAGATTTTATAAGATCCTTGCCATTGACTTGAATGTATTCAGATTTTTCGGGGTTGAGATCAAAGACATGTTGTTCTGGGATTGAACTTGATACTGCAGATCCAAACTGTTAGCGTGAATAAAAAATACCAGTTTTGTTATGTGATATATCGATGCGAACTGTTTTCCAAATTATTGTAACTCTGTGCTTTTCGACAAA
The DNA here is from genome assembly GCF_040414725.1 of Anabrus simplex. Classification (NCBI taxonomy): domain Eukaryota; kingdom Metazoa; phylum Arthropoda; class Insecta; order Orthoptera; family Tettigoniidae; genus Anabrus; species Anabrus simplex. The sequence goes on from NC_090268.1 coordinate 388,015,810, forward strand.
AGAAAATAAATCGTTGTTGCGCCTCGGGAGACGGCTATGTGATACATTTCTGCTTACAAGTTTGGCCGGTATTATTCTGTCACTTAAGGTTCAATATTGTGCGAATAAGTCAATGAATTCTCGCTCTTGGTGAGATATGAGCTACGGGTCAGTATTTATGCCGCAAAATTGTCACATAGCGATTTTTGCAGGCACAATGACGAAATTTTATTTCATCTTGCTGCAGAATTTGTAAATGCAAGATTACTTTAAGAAGACCTGAAGCAAGTGCGACGTAAACATGAAAAATTCTTAGTAAATGAATCTATTTCTTCAAAATGTAGGACATTTAGAAATTATTCAAAATTCTCCTGGACTCCGAATAGAAGGTTAAGATGTATTATAACGCCTTAGGAGAAGAAACTTAGTCTGGCTCTGGTCACGAGTGATATCACCTAGTTAAATCCCCGCTGTCCACCGCACAGCAGCCACTCAGAAACCAGCCAGGTGCGTAAGGCCAGACCTCTTTTCTACCACTCCGTAACCTCGCTGGAGACCTCCCGACGGTAGAAGAAAGCTGAAAAATTAACTCAAAGCATTCGGATTTGAGAGAACTCTCGAAGACTTCTCTTTTCGAGAGGTATCTGGAAGGGCCGACCTCCCTATTTAAGGCAGCCCGGTCAGTGGTTCAGTTAAGTCAGAGAGTCAGTCTTCATGTGCCAGCCAGAGTGTGGTTCAGTGCCGCCTCAGCCAAAATGCAAAACTCATTCTCACTCACACCTCATATTACAAACGGGATCTCAGGTATCTCAAAAACGTTAGATTTTATAAGATCCTCGCCATTGACTTGAATGAATTTTTAGGGGTTGAGACCAAAGCCATGCTGTGCCATAACGTGTTATTGGGGATCCAGATAGCCTTCAAATGGTACGGCCATCTTAGACGTGCTGGATGAAGACTGAATACATGACACTCTGAATGATGGCACTTTTCAAGTCAATGGCGGGGATCTTATAAAATTTACCTTTTGTAGATACCTAGGATCCTTTTTGCAATATCAGTTGTGAGTGAGAATAACAGCGTCTATGGTGGAGAGACGTCATTGGTGAGTTTTTGACCGCCATATGCAAATCTATTTTAAATCTGAAGCATATCCCACAGTGGTATGCCAGGTCGCGTTGAACGGATTAGAATGTTGGCCAGCAAAAAAGAGTGTTGAGCACCAAATCCACGTGATGGAGATGCGAATTTTTTGATGGGCTATGGGAAATGTATGGTTAGACTACGACTGTAAAAACACTCTCAGTCAGCTAATGGGTTTCACTTATTTTTAAATGCGGGATAGACGGACTGTCCAGAGTAAGACGATGTTGCCACTGAAGTCTTAGTCTCACTTGTGGCTGTGATAGTATGGAAGCTACTGAGGTTTAGGCAGCGCTGAATAATGAACTTCAGGACACGCCTAGTGCCTCTGAAAGGTCATAGAACTAGTAATGCTGGAATAGCATTTTCTAGCCCAATGAGGAAAGCATTGCAAAATATCTCTGTCCACATGCCAACTAGTACAATTCATATCGTCGTCATTGACATTTGCATAACGTGCTATTGGGGATCCAACTGCCTCCGGGAGGTACGGCCATCTCTGACGTGCTGCACATGAAACTGATACTGGTAGAATATCACAGTTTTAAAGCCGACGGCCAACGCTCTTGAGGAAGACCTAAGCAAGGATGGCAAGATACGACTAAGTCATATTTGAAATGCATCAACTTACACTCAGCTGATGCATTTGAAAGATCAAAATGACATTTTGTGATCCGTAAAATGAACCCTATACCTGCAGGATAATGTTAGGAAAAGCGAGCCTACGAAGAATAATTAATGTAGCCTATAATTAGACAGATTTAATCAGAAAAGAACCAACTTTCATGGATAAATTCTAAGAAAACTGAATTCAACCTTCAACCAATTTTATACACCTGAAAGTGTCCGAAATCGCCTAGACCCATGCGTACCCTTCCGCCATTATTTATTTACATCTTTTCCACTGAAAACAACCGATTTATTCTAAGTGTTTATTTAGCTATTCACATTTTTTATTGCTTGGCTTCTTTCCGGTGTTTAGAAATGCAAAAGTCTGTAAAAATGATATAAATTACTAGTACGCTTTATTTTTTTCTGAATTACTGTACATATGCTGAAGGAATTACATAGAAATAACAACCGGGAAAAGGGTTCTGATGGACTGCATATCTATATGTGGCTTGGAGGCGTGACTAGTCTTAAGGGAAATAACAGATAGGGAGACCATTGTCACATTCACGATTTTGGCACAGCAGAGATGATATGATTTATTCTTCAGTAGAAGGAAAATGTGTATTTAACAGAGCAAGAAGCAAGATGACAGGTAACAAATTTTAGGCCTTAAACTGAAACTGAACATGTATATTCATTTTCAAGTTCAAAATCCGTGCAAACACAAACACCATCAACATCATATTTCAGTGCACGGTTACGTGTTAAATTACAGTAAATTTCCTTGGCATAGATGGGAATCGGATATAAGAAAGACTTCAAGTCTCTAACGTAATTTAAGTGTTGCAATGTCCTTTACCTCTTCCCACATGTAATGAGGAGAGTTTCTGGAACTAATAATTTCCTACTGTATTCCCATTATTGGTCTTCTTTCGAGGTTAATAGAGCGATTTAAAATAAGTTTGACAATATCATTTGAGAGACTCCTTTTTTTCTAATCCGATTTTTAGAATTTTTAGCCAGTTACTCTTCTACTTTTCTTCATCATATTTTTCTATTTGCGATCAGTTTTTCTGGCTTATGTGTCCCCAAAAAGTTTCATTTTGCATCTCATTTGCAATAAATGGCTAAGGTTTTTTAGCACATTTCATTACTTGAATGTAATCAAGTGCTGAAATATTTGCACGTGCTGAAATTTCCTTTCAATATCGTTGGGCAAAATGCTATATTTAGAAATCAAATAGGCCTATTTGATACTGCACGTATCCAAAGTGGGTTTAATCTCCAGACAAGACTTCCAATATTCCAAACCCCAGAACGTGCTAAATTCTTCCTCTGTGGAAATACAAGTCTTGGAACAGTTTGTATTTTATTATTTTGCCTTTTTAGTCATATTTATTGATACGTTATCAGTATTTGTAACCTTGCGTTTATTTGATGCTAAAATTCTCACTCCTGGTTTCCCAGGAGAACAATTACAATCATTTACTTCTGAGCCGTAATGGACATTACATGCGTACTCTGACTGATAACTAGAAATATTCGCACGCGCTATTCCATCAGGGCCTTTATCAGACTCAATATCATTACTAGACATAATGTGACGTAATGTATTTTATCCCTCATTTCCTTCTGTTTACACAGAGTTATATTCATACGGTATGAAGCTGAAACCTTATTTAAATGTGTCACTTTAAATGTAGCAAAATTAACTCGAGTAGATGTTTCCTGATTAATTACTGACACAGGCCTGCAGATTTCATCTAAATTTAAATATTCTTTTTCCACTATTGATGATTCATCTCAACCGACCAGACCTGTGCATACTTCTTCCGCAGCACCTTCTTTCGCCTTCCTCATAGTAGAACCTTCTGGAAGTATTTGTGCTTTATCTTCATATCACACGTAGTTCTTCCACTGCAAGAAATTGCTCGTAATTGCTCTATTACGGTGATCGCCACTGCCTGGGGGACCGGATATGGCACTTGATGAAGTAGAAGCAGAAGAAGAAGAAGAAGAAGAAGGCCTATATCAATTAATCTTACAAAAAAGAAAACAGCTATGGCATCATATCTGTAACAAACTAAAACCTGGTGTCATACAGTGCTCTTCCTATCCATAGTTTCCTTAGTACTGGGCACACCTCTCAACCACTCATGGATATGCAGTCCATCAGAACATGTGGGAAGGCTTGAAACAACGATTACCCGGTAATACACAAAGCAGTTTTGCATTCACTGCGCTGGTAACTTGTGTCCTTTCTCTTTGCTTTCCCCGTAACAGAGTCCTTCTTGGATGAGCACACTTTACAGGTTTTCTGAAGACGTTTCTTACCTGGTACTGGTGGAATTTTCTGTAGAAAATGTTTCGTAGCTGAGAGTCTTTACAATTGTCTACCAGATGTACTTGGGGATTCTTCTACAATTGCCAATTGCTCACAGGAGTGTATCAGGAGCTCTGATGTAGGCAGTATTACTGGACCTTTATGTTTTCTTATAGGGCCTATATATAAATGACATGAGTAAAGGAGTGGAATCAGAGGTAAGGCATTTTGCGGATGATGTTATTCTGTATAGAGTAATAAATAAGTTACAAGATTGTGAGCAACTGCAACGTGACCTCGATAATGTTGTGAGATGGACAGCAGGCAATGGTATGTTGATAAACGGGGTTAAAAGTCAGGTTGTGAGTTTCACAATTAGGAAGAGTCCTCTAAGTTTTAATTACTGCGTTGATGGGGTGAAAGTTCCTTTTAGGGATCATTGTAAGTATCTAGGTGTTAATATAAGGAAAGATCTTCGTTGGGGTAATCACATAAATGGAATTGTAAATAAAGGGTACAGATCTCTGCACATGGTTATGAGGGTATTTAGGGGTTGTAGTAAGGCTGTAAAGGAGAGGGCATATAAGTCTCTGGTAAGACCCCAACTAGAGTATGGTTCCAGTGTATGGGACCCTCACCAGGATTACCTGATTCAAGAACTGGAAAAAATCCAAAGAAAAGCAGCCCGATTTTTTCTGGGTGATTTCCGACAAAAGAGTAGCGTTACAAAAATGTTGTAAAGTTTGGGCTGGGAAGAATTGGGAGAAAGAAGACGAGCTGCTCGGCTAAGTGGTATGTTCCGAGCTGTCAGTGGAGAGATGGCACGGAATGACATTAGTAGACGAATAAGTTTGAGTGGCGTTTATAAAGTAGGAAAGATCACAATATGAAGATAAAGTTGGAATTCAAAAGGACAAACTGGGGCAAATATTCATTTATAGGAAGGGGAGTTAGGGATTGGAATAACTTACCAAGGGAGATGTTCAATAAATTTCCAATTTCTATGAAATCATTTAGGAAAAGCCTGGGAAAACAACAGATAGGGAATCTGCCACCTGGGCGACTGCCCTAAATGCACATCAGTATTGATTGATTGATTGATGTAGAGAGTTTTTTCCGCTTTACTTGGTTGCAGAGTATGCAAGCATTCAAAAATACACATCAGAAAAATATGGAATGCCAATTTTCGCCACCATTTGACCCAGCGATGATCCAATACCCCATATGGTACCCTCTGATCAGAAAGACCGACACCAAACTTATTCTTGCTGTACTTCACTACACTGACAGGCTTCGTATTTTCGTGTCCTCTTCTGTCTGTATAAGTACTCATAATAATCTGATGTCTTGTGCTTATCATGCAGACATCTCTCTTATCCTTCCAGAACAGTGCTAGCACAGTCCCATTTCTTCGAAAAATTTGTTCTCCACGTTTGAGGGCTGGCTTCTGTAGAGCTTGTGACATCTCTTTCCTATTCTTCTGCGTTGTTCCTATTAGACCTGTTTTTTCTTTTTCTAATTCTCCTGATAGTGTTGGGCTTGTGTAATATCTGTCTGTATACACAAAGTGTCCTTTTCCCGCCAATGTACCAAGTAGTCTTTTCAGCACACTCACTACAACATTTTCTAGTCCACAAAACGCATCATAATTCCAGACATAGTCCGTGTCAGATTCATACAGTATATACAGTTTGATCCCATATTTGCTGCGTTTTTTTGAGATATATTGCTTGAAGCTAACCCTCCCCCGGAATTTTCACATCCCTTCGTCAATTGTAATGTCTTCTGCTGGTTGGTATGCAATCTGAAATTTCAATTTCGTTGTTTCAACTAGGGTCTAATTTAGTGCAACGGGTCAAAACTAGGTTCACCCTTTTTCCTCGCTGTACTGTTGTCATTGATATGTAGATTGTCCATAATCAGTAAGAAATGATCACGACTCAAAAGATTAGAGCAAAAGTTGCACGAAACCAAGGGATTTTTTGACCATTGATCAGTTATTTTAGGCTTTTGGCTAGTGCTCATATACAATATTACAGCCAAAAATTAATTTATTTCACAAAGAGTAACTGTTTTTCATTTACTCATTCTTGAACTGGCAGTTAGCGTGTTATTACTCTTTTTCTTTCTCAAAATTTGTCTTGCATAGTGATTTTTTCTTTTATATGATGCAAAAAGAAATCATTGTCAATAAAATGCACAAAGAAATCACCGAGATTGCCGTCTTCATCTAATTCTGTAGTGTCCAAAATCCCTGTAACGCCAGTAAATGCATCAATGGTTGGTACCTGGTCCACTGACGTCCACCCTCTTCCGAATAAGTTCGACCACGCCTCCGTGGTTTCCCATTTTCACAGCAGACAAATGCTGGGGCTGTACCTTAATTAAGTACACGGCCGCTTCCTTCCAACTCTTAGACCTTTCGTATCCCCTCATCGCTATAAGACCTATCAGTGTCGACGCGACGTAAAACCACTAGCAAAAAAAAAATAATAAAAAAAAACACACCTGTATGCTTAGCGACACTATATCGAACGCAACAGTTAGAAAATAACTAACAATCACTATCTTCAGTGTTTATAGGGGAGAAAGAGTAAGGTTGTATCCTTAGTGTAGGGACTAAGGGCTTATGTGCGAGGGAGTATTGTGGAGGCCTTTACTTTCTTTCCCTCTAAGGACCTTCATGGTCTGTACGGAGACGACCTTTGTTTTTAGCAGGGTTGTTATTTGGCTGTCATGCCTCTACCAACTAAACTGCGCGCACACATTCAAGACACTATTCGCCACAGTTCTTCGCTTATTTTTCGTCGAGAGAGGAATGGTGTTCTGAATTTACAGATTTCTGCACATGATTATGAGGTTATTTACGGGTCGTAGTGAGGATGTGAAAGAGAAGGCATATAAATCTATGGTAAGACACCATATGGAATATGGTCCTAGTGTATGGGACCCCTCGCAAGGATTACTTGATTCGAGAACTGGAAAGAATCCAAAGAAAAGCAGCCTGCTTTTTTATGGGTGATTTTTGACAAAGCAGTAGCGTTACGAAAATGTTGCAATGTTGGGACTGGGAAGACATGGGAGAAAGGAGACGAGTTGCTCGACTAAACGTATATTCCGAGCTGTCATTGGAGAGATGGCGTGGAATGATATAGTAGACAAATAAGTCTGAGTGGTGTTTTTAAAAGTAGGAAAGATCACAATATGAAGATAAAGTTGGAATTCAAGAGAACAAATTGGGGCAAATATTCGTTTATACGTAGGGGGTAGGGATTGGAATAATTTACTAAGATGGGTGTTTAAAACCTTTCCTAATTTATTGCAATCATTTGAGAAAAGGTTAGGAAAACAACAGATAAGGAATCTGCCACCTGGGTGACTGTCCTAAATGCAGATCAAGTTTGATTGATTGATTGATTGATTGATTGATTGATTGATTGATTGATTGATTGATTGATTGATTGATTGATTGATTGAGTGAGTGAGTGAGTGAGTGAGTGAGTGAGTGAGTGAGTGAGTGATTGATTGATTGACTTCACGCACGGTCGGTTCGAAATCCCTGATTAAAACATTTCACGCATTTGGATCAGGATTTGAGCCCCGGCCTTCTCGTTCAGAAGACAGTAGGCTAGTTCTATCAGTTCGCTGTCAAGTTTTTCTGTGTACTTCATTAATTTTGTCTTATCAACTGACAGCGAACTTCACTTCTCTTTTCGTTTTGTTATCATTAACTGCAGTAGGTGCACTCGCTTCAGAACGGACTTAATTATTTAATTTCTGTTGCGACACGGCGCGGCACGATATTGTGGTGCGCTTACAAAGGCCGGTAATTAAACCGCAGAGCAGAACTGGGCCGGCGGGGCTTGCCGGCTGCCACAATTAGGCTTGCCACATCGATACTGCACGAGCAGTCTCAAAAAAACTCGTTCCTATAGATGGCTATCTCGGGTAAATAGTAGTGTTGACACTCAGATTCTCGGAACTGATTTAAAAATTACTGATAAATGGCCTCGGCTCATTAGAACGTAACAGAAGGGGAGTGTGATGTCTGCATAAAAAAGAAAGGTTTGTTTTAATGATTGAGGAAAGAATGTTACCGAAATGTAATATATCGCGGGTTAAGAAACAAAAACCTCGTCTGTCAAAATGCTCTTCATATCCATTATTTTCCTTAAGACTGGTCACACCTCCCAGTCACATATTGATATGCACTCCATCACAACAATTTTCGTTGTGTTCATTTTCTTATACCTATAGTATGTGTAAAGAAAAATGAACCTTACCATACTGTAGGCCTACTGTAGGTATGTATGTTTGCATGAAGTATTTACGCACTCCTACAGTAACATATTTTTAAGGTTAATTTTCCTTCACACATAGTCCGACTCCTTGACTGAATGGTCAGCGTTCAGGATTTAGGATCAGAGGATCCCCGGTTCGATTCCCCACTGGGTCGGGGTTTTTAATCGCATCTGACTAATACTTATCCTCTTCAAATTCAGACGACACACCACACTACCAACCGCGACAGAAACACACAATAGTAATTACAACCCTCCGCATAGTGTTGGCGTCAGGAAGGGCATCAGGCCGTTAAACAGGGCCAAATCCACATGAGTGACACGCTTCCCACAGATGTGGGAAAAGTAGTGGAAGAAGAAGACATTTCCTTAACACATGAGCATAGGAAAATTAACGCAAAGAATTCAGATTTTTATCACTAAGTTCATCAACAATGAACATCGTTGACGTGGAAATATTGTTTAGTTGTCCTCGTTACAAAGTAACTGACTGTAGTATTGTTTATTCCATTGATTGTTTTTATAGGCTGCAAAGCCGTGTGGTTTTTATGATACTATTGATTATTAAGATAATAGTGACCAGAAAAACCTATGGGAGGCGATGCACGTGCGTCATATTCGCAAACGTTTAAGTGATGAATATATCGTAACTGAAGGTATAAAAGATAAAATGATATGAAGTAGGCTAACTAATGAATTTGATTTCCTACCTTGATACAAATTTTATGAAATACAGGTCAGTGTTAAATAAAGGAGGATGCAATAATGGCATGTTAACCGTATGTACTGAACCACGGCTTGTAATAAACTGACTTGTGAAACAATAAATTGATCCTTGTACATTTGAATCAGTTACGGAATTAACCAATAGAAACAGTAAGCATATCATGGGATGTTTCATTTCTTCCATTTTCAACGACATAGGCCCACAACATTAATGGTTAGCTATCTTACTTTCAAGTCCAAACGAGATTTATCCGAGGACTGCTTAAAATAATTAAAAATACAGTGAAAATTCACCCCTTTTATTTTGATGCACACCATCCCTCTTTTCATTCCGTACGAAAGGTTTTGGTTCGCCTCCGTCGTGTACATAGGCCCGGTATCGATTCCCGACTCTGCCACTAAGTTTCAAAGCTGGTACGATAGCTGGAATGGGGTCCACTATGCCTCGGGAGGTCAAATGAGTAGAGGGAGATTCGATTCCCACCTCAGTCATCCTCGAAGTGGTTTTCCGTGGTTTCCCATTTCTTCTAAAGGCAAATGCCGGTAAGGTACGGTACCTAACTTAAGGCCACGGCCGCTTCCCTCCCTCTTCCTTGTCTATCCCTTCCAATCTTCCTATCCTCCCACAAGGACCCTGTTCAGCATAGCAGGTGGGGCCTCCTGGGCAATGTGCTGGTCCTCCACCTCAGTTGTATCCCTCCGACTGAAAGTCTCACGCTCCAGGACACTGCCCTTGAGGCGGTAGAGGTGGGATCCCTCGCTCAGTCTGAGTGAAAAACCAACCCTGGAGGGTAAACGGATTAAGAAAGAAAGAAAGAAAGAAAGAAAGAAAGAAAGAAAGAAAGAAAGAAAGAAAAGCAAATGGTTTTAATATCAGTACCTTCCTTTTTACACTTCGCTCATTTCGGTATCTCAATAATTGCGAAAGTGCCGATAACTTTTATGTTAGACCCCCTTAAAACAGCAGTCATTAAATCATAAAAAACTGTATTTTGTTTCAAGGGGGAGTACAACGAAGTATTAATTTCTTCTTAACTCTAATTGTAGGAGAAAGAGACACGCTCCTTCGACAAATGAAAGTATCAGCAAAAGAATTCTCGAAATTCTCCATGCGCTGCTGTGAGCTTGCATTCGGAAGATAATGAGTTCGAATCCCACCGTCGGCAGCCCTGAAGATGATTTTCCATTTTTACACCAGGGCATGGCCGGTACCTTTCCAATTCTAGCCCTTTCCCCTTCTTCCGTCGCCGAAACATCTTCCATGTGTTGCTGCAACGTTAAAACATTAGGAAATTCTCCACTTAAACGGCGGGATGTTCAACGACCGGAAGGAGAGATTCCGGCCAGAAAATTTCTGATGTCTCGTACACACCAACGATTGAGACATTATTTTCTCGTATGACATACGCATGTTGATTCTTCAGCCCGAAGGCTGGTTGATTCCTCAACAGATCCGTTATTATCTAACATAGTCTTACATCACGGAAGAGGCATACTAGAGAAATGAGAAGTGAGGTAGTTTCCCGTTGCTTTCTTGAATCAGAAGGTGCTCTTACATATCAATCTACGAAGCCCAATGAAATGTATTAACCATCCGACCCAACGAGCAACACTTTTACATCATTCAGCATAGTGAATGACCTCTTAAGGAATGGTGTCACCAGTAATACTCATACCTCAGTCACTTTCATATCGTCAAAACCTAGGATGAGACAGCAAAATGAAAGTAACAAGTCCCTGCATACCACGTCCGACATCTCAGATGAATATTAATATTATGTTATCAAAACTTGTAATTTAAATAGATCTGGGCTATGTATGGCACACGAATGGACCTATTTACTTTAGAAAATCTTTCTGGGAAGGAAGTCAGGTCTTCAAAATCTGTTTTTTCATACGGTCAGTATCTGTTGAATAAACGTTACACAGATTTCATCTGTATTGTAATTTATTGTATGGTTCGTTGCCTCTTAACAATGAAACGCAATAATGAGAAACTTCAGTACAGATGAGGGTTCATACGGAATGTTCTCTCTGCATTGCGTATATACAAATGACAACCCTGTTACACTTCATAAATCGAATAATATGTAAAATTTCTAAGAATGTCTCATATTCAATAGTTTAGACGTACTCTTAGTATAACTAGTCAAAACAAGTTAGTCATAAGTTCTGTATGATTATTTTATTAAATTGTGGTCGTAGACCGTCCTTGAGCTGCTCATGACGGTCTCAGATCCTTTAACAGTACCCAGAGTGTATCACGCGGAGGGGACTACGCTAGACCCCGGGCGATGTGGGATTGGCAGCTAACGATGCGATGTATAGGAGGAAAATGTGTGTATGTATGTGTGAATAAGGGTGGGATGATGTGTATTAGCTACGGCGTGTAGAGGGAGTGATGCTGTGTCTCCACAGACCACCGGGAACAAGCTTCTCGTGTCTCTTGTGGCAAATAGGGGCATTTGTCACAACATGAAAAGACTTCTTTCCACAAAACCATATTAAATCATGTCAATGAAGTTAGGGAATTTTAAGAAAATTACATTTATTCTCAAACCAAAAATACAACGAGTTTGAGTACACAAGTTTCCCGAGGCAAACAGGGGCAGGTGACCAGTAAGTATTTGTCACAAGATGAGAACAATTGTTATAGAAAGATTTAAAGGATGATCAAAATGTCAGGTGTTATTAACAACATTATCTTTTTCTAATTAATTAATCTGTTTACCCTCCAGGGTTGTTTTTTCCCTCGGACGGAAAAACACTTCTAGGATGGCTGAGGAGGGAATAGAACCCTCCCTCTACTCAGTTGACCTCCCGAGGCTGAGTAGAGCCCGTTCCAGCCCTCTTGCCACTTTTCAAATTTCGTGGCAGAGCCGGGAATCGAACCCGGGCCTCTGGCGGTGGCAGCTGATCACACTAACCACTACACCACAGAGGCGGACTATTATATTTATCTGCAAACCAAAAACAAACCACTTTTCCCTTTGTGTAGATCAAATGATCATAAATACGAGTATGTCTTCGGTCATGGCCATTCATCATCGGTCTGCTAATTTCAGACACCACCAGCCTTAAGACATAGCCTGCATGGCTTATAGAGTTACGCTTCCTTCGCACTAACTTCCGTCACGTTAACTTCCGTAACGCAAATTTTCAGATGATTTCCATCCGTTAAGACATACAATATTTATGTCAAAAAGCATAATGTTCTTGTGTTTGTTGTGGCAAACAGAAGCAAGTGAAAGTATTATCACTCTATGTTGTTATAAAACCGGTTTTAAAGCATATTAAAGTATTCAGGAACTCTTTAGAAGAATATTTGACTTTGCAAACCAAGAAAGTCAGAGAAACATAAAATGAAGGTTCTTAATAACTCATTCAAATATCTTGGAGAGTGGATAACCCCAAATGTTAATGAGGATCTTGCAATGAAGAGTAGATGCACTAAATTAGAAAGAGCTTATCATCTTTGTAAGAACATGTCCAAGTCTAAATTCCTCTCCTTGAATTTTAAACTTAGACACTACAACACCGTAGTAAGACCATCTGTACTGTACGCCTCAGAATGCCTAAACATGACCCGGAAAGGACAACTCAGAAAACTAGAACTGAAAGAGCGAAAGATCCTCAGAAGGATTATGGGTCTCATTAAAGAAGGAGATGGCTACAGAATCAGGCACAACAAGGAACTGTACAGTAAAATAGAGAGCATTACAACAGCTATGAGGAAGAGAAGACTAATCTTCTATGGTCACGTAGTCAGGATGGACAGCCAGAGACTCACTTCAAGAATCTTCAACACTGGATCTAGAGGGAAAGCAACAAATGCCAAATGGACGAATTTAGTGCGGAAAGACCTACAATACCTAAACATTGATCACATTGACATTTACAACCGAGATAAATTCAGAAAGTTAGTCAAGACATCTGACTCTCTCCAGTCACTAACAACTAAATCACTGCGTCCAGGAGTAGGAGTGAAATGGACTGAAGAAAGAAAAGACATCCATAGCGCTAGAATGAAGGAATACTGGGCTAAGAGGAAGAAAAGAGCTCACCAGAGTTAAGAACCACGTGGTTCATCGTAGGCCTAAACGAAGAAGAAGAGGAAGAAGAAGAAGAAAAAGAAGAAGAGGGTTCTTAATATTTTATGATATTCAGGATTTGTTGGAAATCATTGTCGCCAGATGTACTGCGACCTTTTCATTAGTCTTCTCACTCCTTGTTGTATGTTGTTTGCTACGAGGGACCAGATAGGTCTAAATACACAAAAGAGTTTAGGACTTTCTGTTTTGTTTAGAATGACACCGTCAGCGAAATTCCAGAAGCGTTATTGTGGTCAAAATGAAAAACACAAGAGAGCCTCATTTGGCAAAGTTGAGACTGACTTTCTCTATGTCGTTATGTATGTTGAGCATTCAGCCTAATGGCTGGTTCGATCGTCAATACCTATGTCATAAGCTGTCATAAATGGGCAGGCTTCCCGTTGCTATCCTTACCAAGCCAGAAGGTGCTATTACATATCAGTCTGCCGAGCCCACTGAAGTGTAAGCACTAACCCATCCTATGAGCGACATTTTCACGCCATTCAGAACAGGAACTGGCTGCATAAGGAATGGTATTACTAACATCACTCATACGTCAGTCACTATCATATAATCAAAGTCAAGATGAGACAGAGAAAGGTCAATGAAAATGAAAATCCGCAGCCTGTTTCGAGTCATTCTACCGGGTCAGGAATGGAATGAATGAAGCCCCCATCTAGCGCCGAGGATAGGAAACGTGCCGACTGCCGAAGCCTCTCGCACTCCTCTGGGGCAATGATAAATGGCTTACAGATGAAATGTTAATGGAGAGTGTGGCTGGAATGAAAGATGACAAGGAAAATCGGAGTACCCGGAGAAAAATCTGACAGGTCAATGAAAGTAACAATTTGATCTAGCCATACCAGAAGATAAAATGTACTGTATGCGCCAGGTTTCGCCAGCAAAGGCATTCTTCTGCGGTGAAAGCATTGATTTTGTCGAGAAGACAAAGGGAGTTAGTGGAATAATACAGTGGCGGTCAAAATAATAGAGCCACCTCTGTTGACGAGATTAAGAACTAGGATATCTATTAGTTCGCAAAATCTCCACGAGTGCCGTGTTGTCAGTCCCTTTTAGACGATATCAGGGAAGACGTCGCTGCTGTCTGTAGTCGTGCGGAAGGAAGCGTTTGAGCTAGACGTTCGAAAAGAGGCATAAAGGTAAGAATCTTATGGGTCAAAATAATAGAGCCGTTTTACAGAAGTCCCGTTCAAATTGATTTTTTGCAGTTGTTTTGGGGGCTAGCGATATTATTTGTCAACAAACCTCCACTCAATATTATTTTGTATGTAAACTGACGTTTGGTTTTGTTTACATTCTTCTAGATGGGCAGAGCAGAGCATACAAGTGATGATGGTCGTATAGTAATGTTCCGGATGTTCAAAAGTGGGATATCCATGAATCAAATAGCCAAAGATTTACACGTTTCGCGAAAACGAGTCCAGAACGCCATGTGACTGGCAAAACAAACAAAGCCGCAGGTGGGGAACAGGGGGCGACCTCGTGTAACTACTCCTCGCGTAGACAGACTCATCACTAGAGAAGTAAAGAAACCCACTTTTGTCACCACCACGACTGAAAGCCATTTTGTTTAGCGATAAAAATGATGTTCAACCATCAACTTCAACGATTCAAAGACGACTGAGATCCGCAAAATTGAATGGGCGCATTGCGAGACAGGAGCCACATGTTTCAAAAGCTAATGTTCGGAAAAGGTTGGTCTTCGCCCGGAGAAATGAACACAAACCCAATATTTGGTGGAGGAACATCCTTTGGTCCGATGAATCCAAGTATAATAGGTTTGCCTCAGACGGAAAACTCTATGTGCGCCACCCACCAACCCAGGAATTTAATCCCAAGTACACTTTAAAAACTGTGAAATACGGTGGCGGAAGTGTTACGGTATGGGGATGTTTTTCATGGTTTGGCCTTGGTCCAATACACCGTATCAACGGCATAATGAACGCAGAAATGTGCAACGACATCTTAGCAAATGTGTTGCTGCCTTATGCTGAAGAGGAAATGCCGCTGAAATGGAAATTTCAGCACGATAACGATCCAAAGCATACTGCAAGGATCATAAGGCAGTTTTTTCAATATCACCATATCGAAGTATTAGAGTGGCCACCTCAATCCCCTGACGCATCATCCATCGAGAACTTATGGGAGATCGTAGACAAGAGAATTGACCGCTCAAAAGCTACGTCTTTAGATAACCTTTGGGAAGAAATCCAGAGAGCCTTGTATGCGATCAGCAGCGACGAATGCAGGCGTTTAGTCGAATCTATGGGTAAGAGGTGCAGGGAAATCCTCAAAAATAAGGGTTACACCACGAAGTACTAATGCACTCCTATGCAAAAACGACTGTTCCTGTAAATTTCATAAGACTTAGATCAAGTACAAAATATTTGTGCCAATTGGCTCTATTTTTTTGACCCTGTGGTCTGGTATTATTTTGAATATTATTGATTAGTTTCAGTTGTGTTATCTATACAACTGACTGTGGTACAATGTGACTCTGTTGTAATGGTTCCTGTACAACGTAAAATTTTGTTTCCATCATAGTACAAACATGTCTAGTAATAAATTTGCACTTTATTCTAAACCTTTGCCAGGTGGCTCTATTATTTTGACCACCACTGTATATCACTGAATCTGTCGTGGGGTTTGGCATGGTAACGTTAGACAACAGCTAGATTCTGAAAGTACACAGGTAGTTTGTTGCACGGCGCCTGCGCTCGCTTCTCCGCATGCCACTTGCTGACGTTCCCTGTACAATACCTGCGTTTGTCAGGTATCTGGATTTAGGCGGGGCTCTCGCGATTTTCCAGGTAAAAATCAAACTTCCGGTTAATGCCAGTCGGGATTGATAAAAATCCAGATTAGTCTAAAGTTGACAGTATTCACATATTTTAGTCTCCACGTTTAACAGTACAATAGAATTTCACGCAAGTTAATCTCTACTTTTAACTGTCCGTTTGAAGTATGTGAGGTATTAAAATGAAAGGCTGTACTGAAAAGAACAGAGAAGATATGAAAACCGAGGTGGTAATTCAGTACTTCCCCGTGTTCTATGGTAGTTCGAAGAGTGTCAGCCCGGCTGAGTATTTTAGACGGTTGAGGCGCTGGCCTTCTAACCCCAACTTGGCAGGTTCGATCCTGGATCAGTCCGGTGGTATTTGAAGGTGTTCAAATACGTCAGCCTCGTGTCGGTAGATTTACTGGCACGTGAAAGAACTTCTTTTGGACAACATTCCAGCACCTCGGCGTCTCCAAAAACAGTCAAAAGTAGTTAGTGGAACTTAAAAACAATAAAATTATTATTAAGAATGTGTCAAACTGTTGGCATGGGTTATAAGCATGTATCTCATGCAGAAAGTGAAATTAAACAGAACGCCTAGTGCTATAAGAAATACATTGGTTAAATTTAAGCCCCTAGCAGTCGAACAAATTATCGGACAAACATGTAACTTGAAATTTCGGCTCGGAAATATACTATTTGAATCTGTTGCCATGGGTTATAAGCATGTAGCTCATGCGCAACGTGAAATAAGAAATACATTGCTTACATTTAAGCTCCCGTGCTATTATTCTGTTTTTAACTTGCATTGATGACGTTATCATGGTTATGCATGTTTAGACTTGTCCTTATTCAAGGTTAGAGGAACGTGGCTGACCTGTGAGGCGGAGGAGAAAGAACACGGCTATATCCAGTCGTAGGAGGAGGAGGAAGCTGTTATCTTAACAGCTGTTACATTTAAAAAATACTGTTGGGAAGGGATTATGTTACACAATAATACGCTTACGGCGTAATTCGTCTCCTATTTCTTGAATCTCTCGTACATACACTGTGTACCCAACATCTTGATAAGCTCTTAGGAGTTGTAATCGTTCAACGAGTAAGTTAACGTCTTTACAGTATCTTAGATCTGCGTAGGGTAACAGAGTTTTGCTAATACGTGTAGACAGTTGATGTGTAAAAAACGGAAGAACTTGCTTTTATGCGGTATGTGCTTCTGCAATGTTATCAGCAGATAACAACTTAACACGGTTTGATTGAAAAGAAGAGGTTAAATCTTCTTTCTTTCTTCTACTGCTGCATCTTGCTTCTTGAGATGTTTGCACAGCTATAGAACATGTTGTTGGCTTAGAAAGTAAAGTAGAAGGAAAAGCTCTGATGGAAAAGAAACGTTATGTTTGTCTTTTTCTGCATGTAATCTTTATTTGGTGGTGTGAGGTTAGTAACAGAACATGTAGTAAGCTGAGACGAAATTATATCGTTTCGATTACGATTCTTTATATCGCGCTTTTGACATTGAGTTAACGTTTCTACGCGTTTTACTGGTAAATTGTTTAAATAAATGTGTTTAGAATTTACATGTCGTGTGAGATTATCATGTCTGTTGAATATAGCAGTACAATGTTTGCATGCATATATTTCGAAGTTATGCTTTACAGCTTTATGTCGTTGAAGTTTGTCTAGTCTTGAAAAACTCACACTACAAAGATCACACATAAACATATTAGATGTTTTACAGGTAGATATGATGTATAGTTTTACGCTGCAACCGGCAAATAACAACACCGGCAAATAACAACTGCCTATCTATCTGTAAAACTGCATCTAATATGGAGGAGGAGGAGGAGGAGGAGGAGGAGGAGAAACTATGCCCTGTAAGAGGAGGAGGAGGAGGAGGGGAGGAGAAAGCTGCTATTTTTATAGCTGTTTAAGGTACACCCTCCTACACTCGGATTTCCAAGCAAACGCTGGGATGTACCTTAACTATGGCTACGACCCTACTACTTCATAGTAACAGAATGTTGTTAAAAAGCACGTGGATTTTAAATTGCCCGCTACTACGTGCATGAGGTGGCAACAGTGAGGTTTAGCGCCGGCAAGATGGCAGCAGTGAGGTTAGCGATGTTCTGCTGTTTGAATTCCGCACCCACGTGGTTAAAGATGACAGCTCTTATCTTGACAGGCGCCAAAAAGCACGTGGATTTTAAATTCGGCGCCACGACGTGCATAAGGTGTCAGCAATGAGGTTTAGCGCCGTGAAGATGGCAGCAGTGAGGTTAGCGATGCTCTATTGTCCTTAAAAGTGAGGTTAGTGTCCGTCAGGATGACAGTTATCACCTTGACAGCTGTCAAAAGAGCACGTGGTCAAGCAAGTGGCTTTGTTTACAAACAAGAGCACGTGGTCGTGATGTGACGGTCACGTGGTATGCTGCGTCAGCGTGCGAAGTTCAAAATCTACTTGTCGAAAAGCACGTGGATTTTAAATTTCATGCGCCTACGCAGTTAAGATTACAGCTGCTATCTTAGCATGACCTATGGGGTTACTGCTGCGTCCAGAGTGAAACAGCCTGCCTGAATATTGGCGGAAAGTAGCTGGGGAGTTAAATAAATTCGCGCATGTTATATGGTTGTCCCATCAATGACGGGTCCTGCAGCTAGTGTTCGATAAATTTCCAAGATTTTTGAAATCAAGAAAAGGTAGGTAAACAATTGCTAGTGAATCTGCCACCTGGACGACAGCCCTAAATATAAATAATTGATGGTTGATTGATCGATGTGCATTTTTATCTCCTGGTTGTCCATCTTATTTTTGAAGTGATCCTTGTAATACTGGCGGCGACTTCTATACTGCTGTTTGATCAATAACTAACAAGAAGCAAAATCGGGTAAGTACAGGTCGAAAAATTTCTTGAAGAGTACTGAAGTGGCTGTAAGTTGTTAAACTTGGCAGTGAATGATTGCTAGGAAGTAGACTAGAGACGCTGGTTGTGTCAAACAGGGCTGTTTCTTGTTAATTGCTCAATTATGTCCGGCGTACTCGTCTGCTAGATAACATTTACCGTAATAATCTGCTTCCAGCACAAAGTGACAAGCAAGCTATCGGTAGGATCGGCGATCGTTTTTACCACACATCGCTGACACCGCAGCCTCAAAAACAATTTCATAACTAATTATACGCTGCCGATAAACAGCAGGGAGTTTCGACTGTTATTATTGCCCCGACGCAGGAAGCACTTCATACTGCAAGCCGCACTTTTGGCCGATATACTCAGTGCGACGAAGGAAGGCGTTGTATATAAATAGTTTGATAAGTGGTTGACCACAGCTATTTTAAACATATATGATCAATTTTTCCTTTGGTTATGCCAATAGATATTATATTTCTCAAACGTCTTAGACTTCCTCCTTGTGTAGAAGGTCTAAGACAACTCTTAAGTTCCGCAATGAACTGGAAAATGAAACCTGCTATCAAATGGTAGTGGTCATAATAGAGCACTGCACTTAGCACTGGCCGTAGTACAAAGCTATGCACCAACCCTAGCACTGCACTAGAAAACTGATTTTACCCTTGCTTAGCCGTGCACCTAGGACCCGATTCCACTGAGGGCTTGACGACACTCTCGTTTATGAGTTGAATAACGATAAATATAGATAAATCAATAAATTTGGTCTATTATATAGTTGATCCGGCCGAGTTCAACGGGTAGCGAGTCAGCTCCTTACCGGGAGGACCCGGGTTCAATTCCCGGTCAGTCAGGAATGTTGTCTGGCTCTGAGACTGAATTTGAGAAAAATTAAGGAGCTATCTGACCGTGAGATAGCAGCCCCGGTCCAGAAAGCCAAGAATAACGGCCGAGAGGATTTTTCGCGCTGACCAAGCGTCACCTCGTAATCTGCATGCCTTCGGGCTGAGCAGCGGTCGTTTAGTGGGCCCAGAGATAGCAGAACATTATCCTTAAGATGGCTAGTTAGTAGACGAAGAATTTTCGCAGATAAAAGGGTGCACTTATAGGTTGTAAGAACGGGTTCATATCATATTTCCTACAAATATCCACTAAATGCTTCTTTTATTTTATCTACATAATCAAACGGCGCAAGTTTATTAACAAAGTGTATATTAGAAAACGTGCAATGTCTACGTCTAACTTAATTTGACGGTCTTAGAGTTGATGTAAAAAGGGAGGGAATTTTCTTTAAAAAAATTACAATTGGCTTTACGTCGCACCGGCACAGACAGGTCTTATGGCGACGATGGTATAGGAAAGAGCTAGGAGAGGGAAGGAAGCGGTCGTAGCCTTAATTAGGGTAGAGCCCCAGCATTTGCTTAGTGTGAAAATGGGAAACTACGGAAACCATCTTCAGGGCTATTGACAGTGGGGTTCGAACCCACTATCTCCTGAACGCAAGTTTACAGCTGTACAACCCTAACCACACGGTCAACTCGTTCGGTAGTGAGATAAATCAGTAAGCCAGGCTGTAAATATGCTAAGAATATGCAGTAGTACTCAATGCGTGGAACTGCCATTCCCATAAGTCTGAATGACGTAAATCTTCCATGGTGTGCGGAAATATCACACTGCGCAATTATCAGGGTATCAGCTTAAGAATATTTGTGTTTCGAAAGCCTTTACTGAAATCGGGAAATAACTCTAATGACCTCTCTAATCACCTTCTTTGATACTGAAATTTATTTAAAATTCCCCTATTTATGGGTTAAGGGCTTTTTCTTCATTCCTGCGCCTGTAATATGATCTGCTTGAAACCACTTGCGTAGGTGCTTGGAGTATTCCGTCATTCTTTTTCACCTGAGCCCTTGCGGGGGTAGTTTAAGGCTCTCTATCATCCCCCTTCCATAGCGTACGCAAGTCCAGTGTTTGCGTGACTGGTTATATTAAGTCTGTGGCATGAATCATAGCGTTATCTACACAGCATTGTCACCCGAATTATCCCCTGTATGAGTGAGAGACGTCTGAGTATCCTCGCTCTATTAGGGCCGCAATTACACTTCGTAATGATCGCCACACGCGAGCAGGGATGGACAAACACATGGAGTGTGGAGTACTTGTATCCCTCCCTCGTAAACTACTAGCAATTGAAATTGAGCTCATGTGTGAACATTCTCCCCTTGCTGTGAGAATTATAGTCACGAGCAGTGATGAAGTATTTTCTAAATGCTGCTATGAAACTCTGCATCTCTATGAAGTTATATGTAGAGACGGTAGATTTTAACCTTGTCAAGCTGGCAGTTTAGCATTTTAAAAATTACGTTTAGCATGTTATAGCATTAGTATTTTGTAGCGCTTTGCGACGGAAGTGATGTTTTAGAATGGAAAAATTGACAGTAAAAAATCAACGTATCAACTGCTGAAATTTTTGGATTTTTCAGTTTCAATTCAAAGGAAAAACCGCTATGTGATAGATCATCTAAGGTTCAGTATTGCATGTTCTACATCAACGAAGTTTGTTCTAAGTGATGCACATGCTGCGGGTCGGTATTTCTAACCTCGACATTGGCACATGACGGTATTTCAAGGCGTGACGATGAAATAAAATTGTCAGCATTGACAAACAATATTACAGAAAGATCGCCCGTTCAAGGTAAATACTGCCAACCAAATATCCAATGGAAGGACAAGAGACTTATAGTATACCTAAAAAATATTGAAGTGTTGCCATTCATTGTCGAGTACAATTGTATATATGTGTTTGAACTATCTGGATCATAATTATCTGATTAGATTTGTTCAATAAAGAACTCATTGTTATATTCGTAACAATAAGTACTATGTTCATTGTACAAATGTTAGCTACTTTCAGCGTCCATTACACAATATACTTAAGTGTCTAGGTAAGAAAATCTAGTAAGCATAAATTAGTAGCTAAGGTAGATACCCATCTTATTAAATATTACACCAAATATGTCTGGAATGAGACCAGAAATATATTTTATGACTAGGAGATGACGTACTAAGAGAGATTCCTAATGAGCTGTTGCTTGCTTCGTATTGTAGGATCTTGAAAACTAACGGCCACGTGTTTTCATTTCCGGAAATACAGGATCAAACGAGACACCAAGAATTTACGCGCGAATGAACTCCTTTTAAGATTGTAAGCTACATTTTGAATTATTATAGGATATCTAAAAAATCATGGTCACATAGTTCCATACCAGTAAGAATTAGACATTAATGCAAATCACCTGAAAACATGCTATTGAGAATGAAACAGGTCCCTTAACAAAGAAAATATCCATCACTAGTAATATTTCTTCACGAAACACAACTAAGCCAAAACGCAGGCTAAGGGATTCATATTATCAATGTTCTGATAACAATGCTTCTCAGTTTTTTTTAACAGAAATATACTGCTATGATAAAATGGACAAAGAAATACAATGAGAGTGTTACATATCCGGAAATGTTTAAGAATGTGACAAATTGCCTTTCATATTCTTTATAGAAACTGATAAAATCGAGTTTAAGCTAGTTTGGCTTATGGGGTGAAGGGAGGTATATTCGTGATGCATTTTTGAATAAGTATAATGAATTTCCCTGTAGCATACTAAGTATTTTCAACTATACTACTAGTTCCCTGAGGTTTGAACAGATGCCTGTAGCCACTCCCAATGATCTTCATCGCGCTCTAGCGGACACATGATACTTAATATTTAACTTAGGTTTTTCAGTTTTCCGAAAGTAATTTTGCGTAATAAATTTATAAACTAACTAAAAAGGAAACATATGGTAACAGTATTGCTTTCTTATTTTTTAAGCGTAACACTGTTGCCATATGTTTTCTTTTTCAGGTAGTTCGTCAACTTATTGATCATAATTAGTTTCGGCGTCACTGGATGCAGACTGGGTCTCGGCCCACAATTGGCCACGGCTCTACATCTCTGTATTCGGGAGACGGAGAGGAGCTGGTCCCCACCGTTGGCTGTCCTGAGAATGGTTTTCCTTGGTTTTGCATTCTTTTGCATAGAGGCGAATGCCGGGATACTTCCTAGTACAGGCCAAGGTCACCAACACTCTCACCTTCTCAGATACAAATCTCCAGGCCTGAGAGATGGCGTCAACATCTAGGTGGCCTATCTCCTCCTTCAGGGGAGGAATGAAAACATTTATTAGTAATAGTTTCGGTAGACTGAAGTACTGAAAAGTTAAAAATGAGCTGAATCGAAACTGAAAAGAGATGGCTTTAGATATTACGTACAAAAACCACAAGATACCTGTTCAAAGACTTAGCATGAACTTAACTGTACCACGAACAAACCTCTCTTTACTTTACTTCGGTTGTCTTGAGCTTTTAAGAGAATGATTTACTTTACAGCACATTCATAATTAACTTTCCTTTTATTACTAGTCCCAACGGCCGTAGCCGTGTTCAAACACCGGCTCCTGGGAGATCTCTGAAGTTAAGCAACATTGGGCGTGGTCAAGAGTTAGATGGGATGTTACGCGCTGTTGGCGGGGGTAAGGGAATGGAGGAGCGGAAAGGAACTGGCCACCATACGGTACGTAAACTCCATCTCAGGCACACCTCTGCGGAGGTTTGGACCTGCCTTCGGGCAGAATAAAACCTTACATACCTTATGGTTAGTAGATTTGGCAGATTCAATTTCAATTATTCAGTCCGGAGGTATTCGAAGGTGCTCTAATACGTTAGCCTCGTGTCGATAGTTTTCTCTTTAGAAAACATTATACGGGAAGCTTCACTTAATTCCAAAACTTTCGAGTTCTACTGCTAGGAACAAAATTGGATATTAAATGCCTGATCGGAACAATTGCGAATATATGGTTGCACACCAATTCAAACATACAGAATACAGTCATGTAAATATTCAGAATATCTTTAAGTAAAACACATAACATAACCTTGTATAAAATGTAAGGTAACCTAGCTAAGGTTCCAAAGTGGATGGACAAGAAAAAAGGCAATTAAAATCGAGCATCCACAAAGCTATCACGATTTCCAATGTCTTTTAAATCATTCAATTCGAGCCCCACTGTCGGCAGCCCTGAAGATAGTTTTCCGTGGTTTCCCATTTTCACACACCAGGCAAATGCCGGGGCTGTACCTTAATTAAGGCCACGGCCGCTTCCTTCCAGTTCCTAGGCCTAGGAAAATCCCATCGTCGCCATAAGACATATCTGTGTCGGTGCGACGTAAAGCAAATAGCTAAACTAAATCATTCATGAAGAGATTGGGTAAACAATTGATAGGAAATCTGCCACCTCGATGACAGCCCTAAATGCAGGTGAATGGTTATTGATTGATCCTGGGACACGAAATTAATGCAGAACACTACATTAAGCATGGAAGAAGACCCATGATATTGGTCCTGCCAATATTCTGCCATATTTAAGAAAGAACGCGTTCGGGGGTGAAATCTAACAGCAGTCTATTTATAAATTACGCCTAGTAGAAGAGACATTTCTTGTAACTACCTTTCGGTTATATAATGATCTAAAACTGGAACACATCAAGATAGCTATCAAATTTTCTTTTGAAAGTTAACCTGGTATTAAGAAAGTACTTTAACATCCCTTAACTATGTTGCTTTAAGCGCAAACTAATCGAATAACTAAAGTGAAAAGCGAAAATATCTCGCTGAATGTAAAAATTCAGTCGATCCATTGAAATACTGATTTGTCCAAGAGAGAAGAACAATGAGGTGGACAGGAACATACTCGTTGATTGGTTCGGCCCCGGGGAACGCCAGCCTGCTATTATAATTGCAACGAAATAACGAAATATTTACAATAAAATTGAAATAAGAACTAAATGAATTTTGAACAATATCATCATGATGATCATCACTGCTATTAGTAACATGTAATAGCAGACAAAATTAATTTTTCTGCCTGTATTTTCATTGCGCGATGGGTGAAATTCCATTAGAATCGTTATAAAACCCGTCCACCACATTATGATTATTGATGATATTATCGCCAACATATCACAGGCTCAATTCACTACTTCAACATTTCCACTGCTAGTAATTTGCTGACGTCCCACTGTTGGACTAACTTTTGTTCCTTGTGAGATCTGTAAGGGTAAGTTTATTAATTTTTGTTGTTTATTTATTTATTTATTTATTTATTTATTTATTTATTTATTTATTTATTTATTTATTTATAGCTCAATTGGTTAGAATAACCGACACGACATCGGGAGGTTGTGGGCTGGGATTCAAAGTGTGTCCGGCTGGGTATTTTTGTTCTGCACGTAACAACTCTTCAATATGTACGCCTACCGTACTATATATACTGAACACGACCTAATATCTTGAAAGATTATTCTGAGTATTTATTTCTTCTTCTTCTTTCGAATGGGCCACCACAGAACCACGTGCCAATTTCAATTCCTTCTTCTTTGTTCTTTCCTTTTCTTCCAGTACGCTTTCATCTGTTCACTATGTTTCTTCTTTCTGTCTTCAGACCACTTTGAACCAGTCTTTTTTACTTTCCTACCTTGGAATCCCTCTATTTTCAATACTTTTTCCCGAAAGCCTTCTCTATTATTTATTTCTTCTGTTGTTATATTGTTTTCTCTAAATCCTTTCTTACTTCATTGACCCAGCTTGTCGTTGATTTCTTATCCCACAAATATCTGAAAATCTTACTGGTTAATCTACTATCTTGCATTCGATATAAATGTCCAAAAAACATAAGTCTCCTTTTCCTCATTACATCTGATATATTTTCTATTTTTTGATATATTTCAGCATTACTTTGTAATTTCCAACCTTCTGCTGTGTTTTGTGGGCCTAATATTTTCCTCATGATTCGCCTTTCTAGTATTTCTAGTTTATCTAAATTATAGTTTAATGCCAGACATTCGCTTGCATATAGGCATTCTGGCTTCACTACTGTGTTGTAATGCCTTATTTTTGCATTTATTTATTTATTTATTTATTTATTTATTTATTTATTTATTTATTGTATTTGGTGGGCTGAATAGCTCAGATAGTAGGCGGGGGGTAAGTGAATGGAGGAGCGGAAAGGAACTGGCTACCATACGGTACGTAAACTCTGGCTCAGGCACACCTCTGCGGAGGTTCGGACCTGCCTTCGGGCAGAATAAACCCTTACATACCTTATTACTAGTAGATTAGCAGAACGTGTGCTCTTTAGAAAACCGATTTGGCAGATTCAATTTCAATTATTCAGTCCGGAGGTATTCGAAGGTGCTCTAATATGTTAGCCTCGTGTCGATAGTTTTATCGGCAGGTAGAATGTCTCCTGTCGGATGAACTTCCGCCATCTCAATATCTCTGGAAACCATAAAAATAACTTGGTGGATCGTATAGCCAATAACACAATTTTTTACTGTGTTTATTTACATACTTTTTAATTGACCCGTTCCTTCGATGAAAGATTAGCACCGAGAGAGTTGGCACTGGCGTTAGTGTCATGCAGCTGTGAGCTCGCATTTGGGAGATAGTGGGTTCGAACCCCATTGTCGGCAGCTCTGAAGATGGTTTTCCGTGGTTTTCCATTTTCACACCAAGTAAATGCTGGGGCTGTATGTTATTTAAGGCCATGGTCGCTTCCTTCTCACTCCTAGCCCTTTCCTATGCCATCGTCACCATGAGACCTATCAGTGTCGGCGCGACATAAAGGAAAATTGTTCGAAAACTTTGCATAGTAGCCTTCGGTACTCAGAGTACCGGGTTCGATAGTGCTCGGGCCAACGGTTTCAACTTCGTATAATTAATAACTCTGGCTCGATAACTGGACTTTACCGGCCGAGTTGGCCGTGCGGTTAGGAGCGCGCAGCTATGAGCTCCCATTCCTAGGCCTTCCCTGTCCCATCGTCGCCATAACACCTGTCTGTGTCGGTGCGACGTAAAGCAAGTAGCAAAAAAAAAAAAAAAAAAAAAAAAACCTGGACTTTTGTGATCGTATTAATACACACGTTGACTTACATATGACACATTTCAAAACCAACCACCACGAAAATCACTTTATTGAGTGCATCCATTTATATAGGGCCGGCGTCTGGAAGGACATTCGGCCGTACACCTGAGATTAATCCACATTCGTGACGACCCCAGAAAAATGGGTGTATGTCCACGAAATAAAAATAGCGAGATATTAAGTCCTCAGTCCTTCCTCCTTTTTTCATATCCGATGTGGTGAGAGCCCAGCGGTCTGCTAATGCAGAGTTAAGGAACTTTAGACAACGGAAATGAGATATTGACGAAGGTGCAGTCTTACGTTACATGATAGGGTTAAACATACGAAATTGAGGAAAATAATGAACACAGGAACCACCATGGCCGATAACAGTGATGCAAGCGGGGTTGAGGCGGTATGGTCATGTCTGCCGAGTGAAAGACAACAGATGACCTGAGAAATGATTACAGTATGCCCTTTATATAAAAAAAGGTGCAGTGGAAGGCCACGAAAATATTGGGAAGAGGGGTCGTGATACAGCGAAACCTTAACGACGATAATAGGAGTGATGATGGAAACTAGGTTCTCATAAACGACTTCGAATTGTTATTTAACTACTATGTATTTGTGTCCATGGGGTGTAAGAGGTCCTACTCAAATGCCAACCTCATCTGCACATGGTGCACCCTACTTTAGAGTGACGAGGCTCTGGCGACCGAATGACTCCCGGGATAAGGAGTTCCCCTTTATCATGCCAACGGAGGAGCTGGCAGAAGTTGGAACACTCTCTTTCCCTTCGAGTGGGAAACTACCCCTAAAGGTGGATGAACAACTTGTAGTCAACGGCGTAGAAAGCCCTCAACGTCAGATTGAGCATACGAGCACTCAGTAATAACTCCAATGGCCGTGAAAGTGGATGAAGTTTGCAGCAGACTTGGATACTTTAGTCGTCGTGGTATCGATGCCACTGAGTAAAGGATGTGAGCCTAACAAGGGTGGTGTGTTTGTTGATGTGCAGCAGTTTTCCCACGTTAAAAGGTATCACATACAGGCGTCTTCCGAAGATCGGTACCAGTCTAACAAGTCCTGCGGCGATCGGGGAGTTGCGTCAGCGACAGGATTTTATAGCCTGGAAGCTCCTAGTGACAAATCGGCTTGTAGGCGACGAGTGTGTGATCGCAGTCTTGCTTGAGGAAAGGCTGTAAAGCAATTCGTGCGATGCATTCGTGACTGAGAAGGCCTATTCAGGATCCACTCTCCTCACCCCAAATGGGAGGGGGATAAAAAAGGTGTCCTAAACATACTCAGCCTAAACACAACCCGATTATGAAGCTGCACCCAGAGGGAACACCATACGCTGTCGAAAGAAATTACATACACAGTACATTTTGAAACTCGGAACATCCGCACTGTAATAGACAATGACACAGATAATCGACCAGAAAGACTAACTGATTTAACATAGACATTGCAGCGCTAAGTGAAACTAGGCGGGCAGGTGAAGGACGGATCGGAGAGCATGGCGATGGTTATACTTTCTTTTGGATAGGGAAAGAGGTTAATGATTCCCGCATTCACGAGTCGGTTTCGCCATCAAGAATGAACTTGTTCCTACACTTGATGAATTACCTTCGGGCATAAATGAAAGACTAATGACCCTGCGCCTAAAGCTGATAAATAAGCAGCGAGCCACTGTAATTAGTGTTTGTGTTGCAACTCTCACCTCTAATGAAGACCAGAAGGAAGAATTTTATCCCCAGCTTCACATGCTTCTAAGAAAAATACCCAAGGCTGATAAAAACATTCTCTTGGGAGACTTCAATGCCAGAGCTGGTAAGGAATCAGTAGTATGGCCTGGTGTAATTGGCAAGGATGGTGTAGCAAAATGCATCTCTAATGGAACTCTCCTACTCAATATGTGCTCGGAACATGATCTGTTTATAACCAACACCCTATTCCGAGAGAAAGATTAGTTTAAGACATCTTGGCAGCACCCAAGGTCAAAACACTGGCATCTAATAGATTATGAAATTGTGCGTGCCCGAGACCAACGCGATGTATTAATTACAAGGACCCTGACTAGTGCTGATGGCTGTTGGATCAACCACCGACGAATACTATCTGTGGTTGCTCTGCACGTTCATGAACAACGGAGAAAACAGAGCTCACTATGCGCAAGCTGAACGCTGATCGACTGAACGACAATGACACTAAAACCAAATTCCACCTACTCCTATGAGAAAATATTCCCAGTACATATTCTGACATTGGTCGAAATTCTGGTATGCGGTGCTATCAACCAGTGAAGAATCGTTCGCTTCCATAAATAAAACGCATCGAGATTGGTTTGATGACAATGATCAAGAAATTAAGAGCCTTACAGATAAGAAAAGGAGAACACGCATAGCATGGCAGAACAACCCTAACTCAGCACCCAAGAAACAACAGTATCAAGATGCCAAAGCAGCTGTGTAAAGAGCTACTCGAGTCCTTAAAAATCAATGGTGGGTTCTGAAGTCCTAAGAGATGCAACATCTGGCAGACACCAACAACACCCGGGAATTTTTAGTGCCACTAAAGCTACATACGGGCCATCTACTCAGGGTATAAATCCACTAACGTCGAAGGATGGCTCTGAATTACTTGAAGATAGCTGCTTCATAAACGCCCGTTGGAAGTAGCATTTCCATGAACTTCTAAACAGACAAACATATTTACAGGAGGAAATGTTTATTAAAATCCCTCAATGACGCATGCAGCAGCATATTGGCGAAACTCCTTCCCTTCAAGAAGTTGAAGATGCCATCAAACAGCTGAACAACAATAAAGTTGCTGGAGCAGATGGAATCATTGCTGAATTCTTCAAGGAAGATATAAATGATATGAGTAAAGGAGTGGAATCGGAGGTAAGGCTTTTTGCGGATGATGTTATTCTCTATAGAGTGATAAATAAGTTACAAGATTGTGAGCAACTGCAACGTGACCTCGAATATGTTGTGAGATGGACAGCAGGCAATGGTATGTTGATAAACGGGGTTAAAAGTCAGGTTGTGAGTTTAACAAATAGGAAAAGTCCTCTCAGTTTTAATTACTGCGTTGATGGGGTGAAAGTTCCTTTTGGGGATCATTGTAAGTATCTAGGTGTTAATATAAGGAAAGATCTTCATTGGGGTAATCACATAAATGGGATTGTAAATAAAGGGTACCGATCTCTGCACATGGTTATGAGGGTGTTTAGGGGTTGTAGTAAGGATGTAAAGGAGAGTGCATATAAGTCTCTGGTCAGACCCCAACTAGAGTATGGTTCCAGTGTATGGGACCCTCACCAGGATTACCTGATTCAAGAACCGGAAAAAATCCAAAGAAAAGCAGCTCGATTTGTTCTGGGTGACTTCCGACAAAAGAGTAGCGTTACAAAAATGTTGCAATGTTTGGGTTGGGAAGAATTGAGAGAAAGAAGAAGAGCTGCTCGACTAAGTGGTATGTTCCGAGCTGTCAGCGGAGAGATGGCGTGGAATGACATTAGTAGACGAATAAGTTTGAGTGGCGTTTATAAAAGTAGGAAAGATCACACTATGAAGATAAAGTTGGAATTCAAGAGGACAAACTGGGGCAAATATTCATTTATAGGAAGGGGAGTTAGGGATTGGAATAACTTACCAAGGGAGATGTTCAATAAATTTTCAATTTCTTTGAAATCATTTAGGAAAAGGCTAGGAAGGCAACAGATAGGGAATCTGCCACCTGGGCGACTGCCCTAAATGCAGACCAGTATTAATTGATTGATTGATTGATTGATTGATTGATTGATTGATTGATTGATTGATTGATTGATTGATTGATTGATTGATTGATTGATTGATTGATTGATTGATTGATAGTCCTCACTGAACATTTACATAAACTCATCGCAAAAATCTGGAACTAGGGAACCATACATGCAGACCTCAGAGATGCACTAATACTGACCATATTTAATAAAGTTATATAACACAAAGTCGTAATTACCGTGGAATATCCTTGCCGTCTGTTGCTAGCAAAATTCTTGCTAGAATTCTATCCAATCGTCTAGTGACACTTGCATAAAGCAGAGATACAATGTGGCTTTAGACCCAATCTTGGTACTGTTAACATGCACTTCTGTGCTAGACAAAAGCAGGAGAAGCCCAGAGAACAAAATCACCAACTATATATGACATTCATAGATCTTGTCAAGGCCTTTGACTCTGTTCTCAGGGATGCCGTCTGGAAAATCTTAGCGCTAATTGTATGTCCTCCAAAATTCAATAAGATCATTCCACTCCTATATGACAACATGTATGGTAAAATCCTTACTCATAATGGACCTGGAGAACGATCTGAGATCACTACTGGTGTAAAGCAAGGATGTGTAATTGTTCCTACAATTTGTTGGAACCGTACTGCACCCTTCTTCAAGGTGAACTACCACAGGGCATAGAAAAAGAGCACCGGTCTGAAGGAAATTTATTCAACCTTATTAGACTGTGTGACAAGACCAAGATTTCTACTGCCTGGATTATGGAGCTCCAGTATGCAGATGAAAATGTTGTTCTGGCCAGCTCAGAAGAAGATCCACAGACCATCCTAAATACTTTCACGAAAGCATGCAGGAGCATCGGTATAAGACACAGATATTGCATAAGTCTGCACCCAAAGCCAATGCTACTGTTCCTACCATCACAGTCCGCGAAGAGATCTTGCAGAACATCCAAAACTTTGCTTATCTTGGTAGTCATTTCTCAGAAAACGCTAATATAGATGCTGAAATTCAATATCATTTGAATTGTGCAGCAATCGGTCGTCTACGACAAAGAATCTTTTATAACCGTAACATCAGTACTCAGACAAAACTTCATGTAAACCAGGCCATTGGAATACCAACACTGCTTTATGGGTGTGAAACTTAGACTACTTGCAGGGGGAACATAAAGTGCACGAAGATATATCATCAGCGCTGTCTGAGGAGGATCTTTAGGGTTAAATGGCAAGATCGAAGAACTAACATCAGTAGCTTGGAAGAAGCCTGTACCATCAGCATTGAGGCTATATCACGGAACATCGACTTCGTTGGACAGGTCATGTCGTTCGTTTGCCTGATTTCACTGAAGGGTGGCCGTCGATACCACTGTGGACAACAAGAAAGATTCGAAGACATACTAAAGTCAGACATGAAGAAATGCCACATCAACACCACTAACTGGGAAACAAAAGCAGCTAACCGCCTGGTATGGCGTCGTCTTATCTGTTGTATATAAAGAAGCAGATTTGTACAATACAAGTAAAATGTTTATTGTTGAAGCTTTCTCTAACTCGCTTCTTCTTCTGAATGTACATTAAATCCGTAATCTGAATAATCTTGAGGATGCCTTGGAAAAATGATGCATAAGTTCGTGCGGGATTCTTTTGGTTTGGCAACAATGCGGCGTGAAGTGATTGCTTATTGTTATTCCGTTGTTTTAGCTAAGTTTGGAGTTAGTGGTTTGTGAAACACAGGTTTTCTTGAATGTGAACGTATTATTTGTGTATATTCAGACAAACATATGGAATGTCAAGTTGAGAATAGTGAGCGTTTCCGACACATTTTACTCTTTGAGTTTAACCGAGGATCCAGTGCAACAGGAGCTGCGAGAACAATTTGTGAAGTGTACGGGAATGAAGCTATAGCTGAACGAACAGCACAAAATGGCTTTCCCGCTTTCGAGCAGGACGGTTTGTCTTGTCTGATGATCCACGTTCTAGTATACCTTCAGATTTTAACGAAAATCGCTTGAATGAGTTGCTTCATGAGAATACTCGTTAAACAACGTGGGGAATGGCACAAGTTTTTGAATGCGATCAGTCAACAATTGTACGCCATTTGCATTCGATGGGTAAGGTACAGAAATTGGTTATATGGGTACCACATGTGCTAAGTGACAGTAACTAGAATCAACGAGTAAACATCTGTTCGTCATTGCTTGCCCGTCACCGGTTGACTTGTGATAGGCACGAAGCATTCCTTTCGAACATTGTCACCGGTAACGGGAAGTGGTGCCAACATGAAGAACAGGAAGAGTGGCTCAGCCCATCAAAAACAGCAACTCCCTGTGCCAAGGATGGTGTCCATCCACAGAAAATCATGTTGTGTGTTTGGTTGAACGAAGATGGCATTCTTCACCATGAACTTCTTCCGAAAAACGTAACGATTACCTCTGCTGTGTATAGTGACCAGCTAAGACGGCTTGCCGTTGCTATTGACAACAAAAGACAACGACCAGTCGTATTGCTCCATGATAACGCTCGTCCGCATACAGCGCAATTGACCAAAGGTGTGATTACTGAACTTGGCTGGGAACCTCTTCCTTATCCCCCGTAATCCCTGACCTTGCCCCCTCAGATTTCCATCTTCTCCGCTCTCTTTCTAGCAACATTCAGGGGCAAGTGTTTCCTGACGAATCTTCTCTTGACCAATGGTTAACAGATTTATTCCAGTCAAAACCGAAACAGTTCTACAGGCGAGGCATTCAACTGCTACCTGAACGTTGGCAGAAGGTCATAGAGAGTGGAGGTGAATACATCACTGAGTGATTGTGAGTTACAGTGCGTGGTAGTGACACTGAAATAAAATATAAAAACCGCACGAACCTATGCATCGACCCAATATATACAAATCTAGCACCGAGCTCGATAGCTGCAGTCGCTTAAGTGCGGCCAGTATCCAGTATTCGGGAGATAGTAGGTTCGAATCCCACTGTCGGCAGCCCTGAAGATGGTTTTCCGTGGTTTCCCATTTTCACACCAGGCAAATGCTGGGGCTGTACCTTAATTAAGGCCACGGCCGCTTCCTTCCCACTCCTAGCCCTTTCCTGACCCATCGTCGCCATAAGACATATCTGTGTCGGTGCGACGTAAAGACAATAGCAAAAAAAAAAAGCAAATCTAGCATAATATGTACAATAAGTTTCTCGTTGCCAGAACACAATGCAAATCAATATCCTTACAATTGACTGCCTAAGTTGATCATGAGAAGAGTTCTAGCAGAAGACTGTGTAAGTTTACAATCTTAATATGACTAATGCCAGTAAACAAAATGTATCGAGTGATAGAGCCATCCAGATCAGTTAGGATAAAGCTAGAGAGTTTTTCCTGAGGCGAAACCTCCAGGCTAGTCCACCAGTTCGGTGCACATTTTCAAGAGGCGCGACTTACGTGCCCGACTGCGACTCACAGTGTAGTCTAGTCGTTGGACAGCTGCTAACAGCCTGTTTGTCTCTTGCTTTTTTCGGGGGAGGGGAGGGGGGGGGGCGAATCCTGTTCCCCCGGCGTGGCAATCCACTCAATCTACATTTCCTCCGACATGCTATTATTTCTAAGAAGAAAGAGGTAGCAGGGAAGAGTGGGAAGTGATACAAGGAGTATCTGCCAGTTTCCATGTCAAACATGCTACCAAGGCCAGAGTTTGTGTTAGGTATGTGGTGTTCAGTCCCGGTCTAGAAAGCCAAGAATAACGGCCGAGAAGATTCGTCGTGCTGACCACACGATACCTCGTAATATGCAGGCCTTCGGGCTGAGCAGCGATCGCTTGGTGGGCCAAGACACTGCAAGGGCTGTAGTGCCATGGGGTTAAGGTTAAGGTTAAGTTTAAGTAGTGTAAAGTGGTATTAAGGGTCAGGAGAAAACCACATAGGCGGAAGGAGAATGAGCCTACATGTAAAACCCGACAAATTGTGATAGTACATGCAAGGATGTGGTTTCTGGATACGAGCAGGTGTTTGTGTTAGTTGAGAAAAGGTATCATGCACCAGCCATTATCCATATTCTCGCCATTTCAATTGTCAACGGATCAGTCCTTATGGGCACTGCCGTGACTAACGCGGGGCTTGCCGGTTGTGGAGCCATGCGTCAAGTACCACTAGGGCCCGCCGCAAGCGCCACCTCCTTGGGGTCCGTCGTACCCGGTCTCCGATCCCGGAGAATGAGGCCAAGCCCGCCGGGGTAGAGGCCTCCTGGATGGGGTTGGGTCATGACGCCAGGGGTCCTTCCTCTCTGCCCGCGCCATGGCCCAATACACAGGGCAATTCTGGTTAGAGGCCGGGTAGCCTCCTGCGCAGTTGGCGCACACCGGCGCCTCTTTAAGTGCCGCGCAGACCGTGTAGTGGTGATCACCCCCAAAACGGTTGCTTCTCACTTTGAGCCCTCACCTCTCCTGCCGGTGGCCCCACCTCAAACAGTGGAAACACTGCAAGAGCTGCTGAGGGGGACGTTTCGATCTCACCTGATTGCCGCTACCCGCTGAGGTCCTGTCTTGATTGGCTCCTCAGTCGGTCACTCTATCCCACTTAAAGCATACGTTGTGGGTAGTGGAAACATTCAACCTATCATTCCTCGAAGGCCTGCTTGAAAATGGCCTTCATTTTATTTGTTCCTGTAGTTCCATCCTACCGTTGAACCATGGACAACGTCTGAGTGGCCTAGTAAGTGGTTCTGCTATGAAATATGAGAGGACATCGCTGACATATTTTTAGTCGTGGCCTCTCCTTGAGCTCAGGTGACTGGCACTACTCAATACACCGATGTTTGCTAACCCGTTAGAACAAAAAAATGTTACTGGGGCTATGTGTAAGTAAGACTAGCACCCTACTTTGAAAAGAATTATCGAGTACACTCAGAATGATCTTAGCAAGACTGACACCTACGGGAGTGATGAAATCTTATTTCCATTTGGCAGCCCAAGAACTCGTTGGAAACAACTCGGCGAGAAAAAATTAATTAGACAGGGTGCTATTGTAAAGGATTGTGGAAGTGCATAGCTAATTCACGGAGGCTTACAGACTGAGCAATGAAAGATGTATAAGTGTATTGCATGTGCAACCTTTGTCCGGTTTCTCTACGTAACGAGATTGTACAACCGGTTGCCCTACCGGATGGCAACCTTGTCAGAGGAGTTAATGAGATGAAATGAATGACTTGATATATGATAGTAGGAAGGAAAGGATGAAATTCGGTGCCAGCACATAGCTTACTCCCGTCGACTATCACCAGGGTGTCTGCTAACGTCATATGCCCTCGCTCCATCTGAACAGAGCGGAGATGTTTACAATTGTGTGCAGGCTTTGGCACGCAGTCTAGTGATTAAAAAATTCCCCCTGTGGGTGGAAGGAATAACACCTCGGGTATCGCTTGCCTGTTGTGTAAGGCGTCTAAGAGGGCTCCAATGGCTCTTAAGTTGGGAGCGTCAGTCCTGGCATTGCTTCCACTTAATTGTGCCAGGGTCCTCAATTTCATCTATGCTATCCGACCTCCCTTGGTCAACTCTTGTTCTTTTACGATCCCGACAGTATTAGGTTTGCGCATCCCAGGGAGTCTTTCATTTTCACGCCCTTCGTAGTCCTTGTCTTTCTTTGGCCAATATCTTCATGTTTCGAAGTGACGGACCACTTCCACATTTTCTCCTTGATTATTGTTCATAGAGGATGGTTGCGCAGTTGTACTTTCTCATAAAACAATAATCAGTGGCGGCCATTAGGTGGGCAGGGTGGGGTCATCCCCCCCCCCCGGCCACTTTGTGAAAATAATATTCCATTTTAGCCGCCAAAAACTAGGAGTTGTAAAAAACAATTTTTTGAAACCCTGTTTTTTCCATCTAATTCTTTCCTTTATTTGATTATTAAAATAATACGCGACTAATCGATTTGTACAGCGCCTCAACAAGTACTATTTGTGTGTGACAAGAAGTCGTGGCAGCTTGTAGTTACGGCAGGAGTAGCAGATATTACACTCCAAGCTACAAACATCAGTCGTGACAAACCAAGCCGAGCTCTCTGAATATATGCACATTCATTATCAAGCTGTCCATTATGCAGTACTTATATTCAATGTGTAACTAAAGCACAATTGCCCTACCGCAATTAAAGTTCACAAGAGCACCTTAATTCGCAAGAGTTACCGCGGACGGAACCAATGTTTGTCGTCAGGCATTCAGACTTGTGGTATGCTCATGCGCCGCAGCCACGCTTACCCCTTTGCCCCGCTTACCGCTCTGCTAAACGATTTCTCGACAGACGACCATAGTAGTTCACACCCGCGGAGCAATTATCAATCATCATTCACTACTGACCTGCATTTAAGGCAGTTGCTCAGGTGGCAGATTGCCTATCTGTTGTTTTCCTAGCCTTTTCTTAAGAGATCGCAAAGAAATTGGAAAATGATTGAACATCTCCCTTGGCAAGTTATTCCAATCCCTAGCTCCCCTAACTATAAACGAATATTTGCCCCAATTTGTCCTGTGGAATTCCAGCCTTATCTTCATATTGTGATCTTTCGTACCTTTAAAGGCATCACTCAAACATATTCGTCTACTGATGTCATTCCACGCCATCTCTCCACGGACAGCTCGGAACATACCACTTAGTCGAGCAGCTCGTCTCCTTTCTCCCAAGTCTTCCCAGCCCAAACTTCGCAACATTTTTGTAATGTTACTCTTTTGTCGGAAATCACCCAAAACAAACCGAGCTGCTTTTCTTAGGATTTTTTCCAGTTCTTGAATCAAGTAATCCTGGTGAGGGTCCCATACAATGGAACCATACTCTAGTTGGGGTCTTACTAGAGACTTATCTGCCCTCTCCTTTACATCCTTACTACAACCCCTGAATACCCTCATAACCATGTGCAGGGATCTGTACCCTTTATTAACAATCATATTTATGTGATCCCCCCAATGAAGATCTTTCCTTATATTAAGACCTATGTACTTACAATGATCCCTAAACGGAACTTTCACCCCATCAACACACTAATTAAAACTGAGAGTTATTTTCCTATTTGTGAAACTCACAAGCTGACTTTCAACCCCTTTTATCATCATACCATAGCCTACTGTCCATCTCACAACATTATCGACGTCATTTTGCAGTTGCTCACAATCTTGTAACTTATTTATTACTCTGTAGATAATAACATCATCCGCAAACAGCCTTATCTCTGATTCCACATCTTCCACATGTTCTGCGACGGAGGGTGCCAGGGGGATATTTTTGCCAAGGACACCTGCTTGCCTTGCGCCTTCGTGAGTCAGGCAGCCTCACCCAGTCAATGTGTCTATTCAGATCTATCTAGTGTGTGTTACTTTCTTAGAGTATAGTCAAGTACTAAATTACTCTTTAATTGTATAATCACGCCATACTTTTGTACTATTATTACCGCACTTAAGTTGGTAGACTGTAAACCTCTATAGAAATTCGCTCAGGGACCATCAAAAACTTATTTTATAGCTATTTTTAAAACATTTTGACGTCTAACGTCTAACGGACAATGATCACCACCACCACCTCTCCTACCCTGCCGTCCAACATTCTGACTTACTTACTTACTTATCCGGCCCTACAGTCCTCTCTCCTCCAGTCGTCTTTCGAAGCGGCTAGCCTTCTCCAGTTCCGTATTCCTAGTCTTCTTAAGTCCGCCTCTACATCATCCAGCCATCGTAATCTTGGTCGTCCCATTGAGCGACATCCCTCGGTTGTTGTGACTAACACCTTCCTTGGCATTCGCTGTTCCTCCATTCGCTGCACATGTCCCAACCACCGTAATCTTCTAATCTTTATATCTGCAGTTGTTGACGGATTCTTATAGAGTTCATGCAGCTCTTTGTTGGTCCTGATTCTTCAGCCATCCTTCTCGTATACTGCACCATGTATCTTCCTCCCAACATTCAGACAGTGAATTTTTTTCACCAACGGGATTCGAACCGGACAACCAAGGTGTCAGACCATGACTTTACTTCTTAACGATCTAGGACACCAGGTAGACATGTAAAAGTCTATTATGAAGACATATTATTTATATGCTTCTTTGTTGGCCGTAAGGTAGGAATGAGCGAAGATATTTTGCCCAAATAAGATTGTTTTCTTCTTATTCTGATAACTGCTCACAGTAAGCTGGCGACTACTGTGGAATAACTATTCCTATTTTGTGTTACAATGTCAGAGATACCACTGTAGGATATTCCACGTCCTGTATAATATTCTACGCCCGCGCCCGGGTTTTCCTTATGTCTTGCCTTCTATGATGAGTTGTATCAGGATGTAAGTTATATGTCATTTCGGGAGATATGTCCGAAAACAATTCTGCGATGGCTACGATTTCGTATTATCTCCCCGCACACAGAGTACCTACCATATCCCTAATAATAAAAGAAGCGTTTTGACAGATAGGGCTGGAGGGAGAAGCCCTGCGTTTGCCATTGCTCGGTGTTGCCACACTTGTGTATTCCTTTCTTTTTCCCTTCGCTTGCGGCTCACTTGTTCGTTCATTGAGACCGCTGTGTTCTGTTGTTCGTAACTCGGAAGTTAGAGGTTTGGCAACTCAAAGCAACACTAGCCGGCCAGCAGGCTTATCTCCACGGCAACCGCAGTGGGTCCGCTCATATTTCCATGGCAACCATACTCGCTGCTCCTTTCTCCCCATCCAGGAAGGCAGTAAACGGAGCTCCCTCTAAGAACTGTTAGAACATATCTTTCTATATTACGACTATTGTTAGTGACGCGACCTACCTTTTAAACCATCAACCTTTTGTGACACAATTACTTTTCAATAATAATAATAATAATAATAATAATAATAATAATAATAATAATAATAATAATAATAATAATAATAATAATAATTGTTACGGAGTTATCCGTCGAAGTCAGAGGTGAAAGAAGGTGCGGGCTGGAATGGGTCTAACTGCAAGTTCGAAAGATGAATTAAAAGTTCAACAAAGGTTATATTTTCAATACTTAACAATGGTGACATAGAATTTTGAGCGTACAACAAATAACAACCAGTCAAATCATGTACACGATCAAGAAGTCCAAAATTAGAGAAAAATTTAACCAGTTTCCACTAGGGGAAATAACATAGAAATTCAGGTACAATGCAACTTTACAAATTCTGGGCTACGAGCCCCAAAGTCTGAGCTCTCAGTTCACAACCATGATTTACCAAAGGGCAGAAAACCCCTTCATTACATGGATCTCTCGCTCCCGCTTAGTAATGTCAAGCCTCCTAGAGGCACCTTCCAAAATACGAGAAAGAGCTGACCTGCTCTCAATTTTACAAGCCTATCAAAGGCCACAACAAACTTTACTTCTAACTGCCCCCAAGGCACACTTACAAAGAAACAGGGGTATCATGTACCCAACCTACAGGGCCTTCGCATGAAAAACAAACATCAGGTTAAGTTACTGGCCCAAAGTACAGAAAGGAATGGAGGCGTGAACATGCACTCCTAAATATACATTTTAAAACCTAAGTGGCGCTAGGCCGATACAAAGGAGCTAATCCCAAGCTATAGAGGTGACTAGTCTGCAAAATAAATTTAACACATTAAGAAGGAAGAGAAAAACGGTTACGGAAACATAGTCACCTCGAATTCCAAAAATGAAGGGGAGCTCGAGAGGGAAAAGCACTCTCTATCCCCGAATTACAGTTAAAGAAATTTGAAGTTAACCAGGAAAAGGGTTTACATGTTTAATAGTTTACATATTAAAGCTTTCGAACCTTCCCCGAGAGTTAAACTGCTGAGCTAGCAAGAAATAAAGATGTTAAAAGGCCATTACCTTGTTGAAGAGCTGCTGCCTGAAGAAAGAGGCGCTTCCCGCCCCCTGCTACATATTCACACACTGAGCAAGATGTTATAAGAGTGGCCCGGAGACAAGAAAATCAGCAGTTTTTATACCCTCGTGGAAAATTCGATAGACACACCCACTCAATTTTTATTGGTTGACAGCAAAAACTTATACACAAGGCAATGAAGAAACACCTTATTGGTGGGAAATTAATTACAGAAATTTAGGATTGGTTAAATTCAAAACAGGCGAAAAAAACTTAATATTGCCAACCCACAAAAGACAGAACAAAATTTAGTAAAGACAAAACTTATGAAAACACAATTTCTTCAAGAAGGTTCATTCCTTTACACCAGAGTGCGTTATCATAGTTCTTGGTAGAGACATCTGTTAGAGTCTGTCCACACTTCTTGATCAATGAAAAACAAAAGCAAATCAAAAACACACAGTGACATCTTCTGATAAGCAGTAGAGTTAGTTCAGTTTTTAAAGTTCAGAGCTTCTCCTGTAGAGGAGTTTCCATTGGCGCAAGATTTGAACTTGCGTCGTAGAGCTGTACCACCCGGTACAATAATAATAATAATAATAATAATAATAATAATAATAATAATAATAATAATAATAATAATAATAATAATAATAATATTTGCTTTACGCCCGCTAACTACTTTTGCGGTTTTCGGAGAAACTGAAGAGCCAGAATTTAGTCTCGCAGGAGTTCTTTTACCTGCCAATAAATCTACCGGCACGAGGCTGACATATTTGAGCACCTTGAAATACCACTGGACTGAGCCAGGATCGAACCTGCGAAGTTGGGGTCAGAAGGCCTGCGCCTCAATTGTCTGAGCCACTCAGCCGGGCACTATATTTCAGAGGTCTCCAGTCGTATCACTGATAGAACATTTTAGTGCCAGCCTCAAACACAGTAAAACAGCACCGATATGACATAATCCTCCACGACACCGAAGCGAGTTTCGAATCAGAACTCACGATTGCACGCAACACGTTATAACTTGATAAACAAACATCTTGCAATGCCGATTCTGGTTTCGATCACTACTTCCATTTCTCATTCTTATGTTACCTAAAATTGTGGTTACATGAAATATGGCACCTTTCCAATGGTGGTTTGGGTCAGGCAAGTCCGAATGGAGCACTGAAGATTGTAAAAGTAGGACGACGCAGACTCAGTGCTAGGTGGAAAGACACACACCAGGTGGAAAAAAAAAATATAAAAAGCTGGCCAGAAAAATATTTATAAGATTGACGATTGTTAATGAAGAGGAGAATTGTCCATCACATAAAATGCTGGAAACCTTGATTTCGATGCACCAATCGATTGCTGTCACATATCTGCGCGCGTGCGCATCTCCCGCTTGCTCTGTCCCGAGTATGTCGCTGTGTCATTATGTGTGAGAAAATGAGATGAGCAGACCTGTTTAGTGACCTGTTGAAAACAACACAAAGTAGTGATCACGATAAAACAGCGCGTGTTCATTGTCAAGCGTTATGCGGAGCACGATTCGTGGAAAACCAGTGCGAACTGTTTGCGCAAATAATTAAGACTAGAAGTATTTTGGAAGTCCGCCTCTGTGGTGAAGTGGTCAGTGTGATTTGCTGCACCCCCGGAGGCCCGTGTTCGATTCCCGGCTCTGCCACGAAATTTGAAAAGTTGTACGAGGGCTGGAACGGGGTACACTCAGCCTCGGGTGGTCAACTGAATAGATTTCCATCTCAGGCATCGTGGAAGTGGTTTCCCGCGGTTTTCCACTTCTCCTCCAGGCAAATGGTACCTAACTTAAGGCCACGGCCGCTTCCTTCTTCCTTCCTTGTCTATCCCTTCCAATCTTCCCATCACCCCGCCGCAAGGCCCCTGTTCAGCATAGCAGATGAGGCACCCTGGGTGAGGTACTGAACATTCTCCCCATTTGTATCACCCGACCCAGAGTCTGAAGCACCAGCACACTGTCCTTGAGGCAGTAGAGGTGGGATCCCTCGTTGAGTCCGAGGGAAAAACCGACCCAGGAGGGTAAACCGACAAAGAAGAAGAAGTGTTTTGGAAAAATCTCCAGCAAAGTCTGCAATGAAAAACTTAGTGGCAAAATAGCGTGAAACGGGCTGTGTAGCGAATAAAAATAAACCATAACTATCCGTAAAGATTTCGAACATCAGAAAACATTGGTCGAGTGTTGGAAAGATGGTAAATGCTGGTGATGTCGCTTCTTTCCTACTCCTAGCCTCATCCTATCCTATCGTCGCCTTAAGACCCCCTGTGTCGGTGCGACGTAAAGCAGATAGTAAAATGAAATCTACCGACACGAGGCTAAAATCCTTGAGTACCTTCAAATACCGACGGACTAAGTCAGGATCAAACCCGCCAACTTCGGGTCAGAAGGTCAGCCATGTCAGCCAGTCCGATCCACTCAGCCCAGCAATTGGAAAAATTCCCTAACTTATTATGCTTATGCTTATAATATATATAATTACCACTATAGACATAAATAAAATAAAAAGTTGCACATATAACTTACAATTTTACTGTATGAAATGGGTTGTTGTAGCTGAGTTTTAGCATTATCGGAACACAGTGTCGAGTTTTAAAAAACATTTCTCGTTAGTCTTTCAGATTAACGGAAATAAATAAGCTGTGGCCATAAAAAATAAGAAAATGAAACAGAAAAGTTTATGACAAGTGATTTATTGCGCACATACGCTGCATAAAGTACTAGAGCAAGTGGTAGATCGTAAAAGGGATAAGCTGATAATAGCTGTATGACTCGATACAGTGTATGCATAACCGAGACTATAGTAAGTTTTAATGAACTCTAAATCACTACCTACACGTCATAACAATTTCAGTCCCTTCATGCATTATACTGTATTAGAGCTTTAATTTCTACTGAATATGTAAGAAGTGGCTTTTGGATTGCTGAATCCAATGCCAAGGAGAAGACGTTTTTCTCGACGTCAGAGGTAAACTATCTTAACACGTTCTCAGTCTTCTCTTCTTCTTATCTGTTTACCCTCCAGGGTCGGGTTTTTTCCTCAGACTCACCTCTACCGCCTCAGGGGCAGTGTCCTGGAGCTTCAGCCTCTGGGTCGGGGGTACAAGTGGGGAGGAGGACCAGTACCTCGCCCAGGCGGCCTC
This sequence comes from Anabrus simplex, assembly GCF_040414725.1. Lineage (NCBI taxonomy): Eukaryota > Metazoa > Arthropoda > Insecta > Orthoptera > Tettigoniidae > Anabrus > Anabrus simplex. Next base: position 388,059,441 of record NC_090268.1, read on the forward strand.
ACTTGCTATGCTGATCACGGGCCTTGTGGAGGGATGGGAAGATTGAAAGTGATAGACAAGGAAGAGGGGAGGAAGTGGCCGTGGCCTTCAGTTAGGTACCATCCCGGCATTTGCCTGGAGGAGGAGTGGGAAATGACGGAAAACCACTTTAAGAATGGCTGAGGTGGGAATCGAACCCACCTTTACTCAGTTGACCTCCCGAGGCTGAGTGGACCCCGTTCCAGCCCTCGTACCACTTTTCAAATTTCATGCCAAAGCCGGGAATCGAACCCGGGCCTCCGGGGTGGCAGCTAATCACACTAACCACTACACCGCAGAGGCGGACGAAGAAGGAGAACAAGAAGAAGAATCCAATGCCAAGGCGAAGACGTTTTTCTTGACGTCAGAGGTAAACGTTCTCAGTCGCCTTAAGTAAACCTATGAATTGCCCCAAGAGCCGATAGGCTATGTTTTTCTATCCTTTCTATTAGTTAGAAGGTAGTTGATGGCAGTTTCAACGATACCATACACATGAAAAATCATCGATGGGGCACATGTGCGTTATCGGCACTGAAGAACGATGTAATATCTTAGGTGCCGGTAGGCGCACGTCATCGAAGTGCGTGTTATTGATACAACATATTTACATTGCATTAGAAGAAATGCTGTTGCATTGTTAAGTAACAGTTGTTCATACCAAGAATATTCTTCAGTAACTGTTCCCTGACTCAGTAGTGAATGAATATTATCTATCAATCACTACCGATCTGCATTTAGGGCAGTCGCCAGGTGGCAGATTCCGTACGTGTTATTTTCCTAGCCTTCTCTTAAATGATTGCAAAGAAATTGGAAATGTATCGAACATCTCACGTGGTAAGTTATTCAAATCCCTAACTCCACTTCCTATAAAGTAATATTTGCCCCAATTTGTCCTTTTGAATTCCAACTTTATCTTCATATTGTGATCTTTCCTACTTTTAAAGACACCACTCAAACTTATTCGTCTACTAATGTCATTCCACGCTGTTGTAGTCGTTCGCTTCCTAACACAAGACTCTGAGGAATGTGCAGGATTTTCACGGAACTCAGTACTTCCCCCTTTTCGTGGCAAAATTTACATAGCTTTCTCATTGATTTGTTTTTTTACATTTACTTTTTGCGTTGGAATTTTAAGGATCAGTAGAATTGCCATTACCACTTATATCCATTATTACACCGCGCTTGAAAGCAACAGGCCACGAATCAATAACCCGAACACGTAACTCGAACTTCAGTCTGAGTGCCGTTACCGCCAACCAAAGTCCAATCACTGTGCAGACCAGTAAGGTAAGGTAAGGTAAGGTAAGGTAAGGTAAGGTAAGGGTGTATTCTGCCCGAAGGCAGGTCCGAACCTTCGCAGAGGTGTGCCTGAGCCGGAGTTTACGTACGGTAGGGTGGCCAGTTCCTTTCCGTTCCTCCATTCCCTTACTCCCCACCAACAGCGCGTGGCAACTCATCCAAATCTTGACCACGCCCAATGTTGCTTAACTTCGGAGATATCACGGGATCTGGTGTTTCAACACGGCTACGGCCGTGTGCAGACCAGTAAAGACACACAAAATCGAATCATTTACAATGACGCACGTGCACGTGAACGACACGACGCATAATATGTGCGTCAGGCGGCAGCCAACGTGGCAAGCGACATTTCACTAACTTTACAGGCGAGCAAAAATAAGCTGCTGAGGTGAATGTTTTGCTACCTCTAAGAAAGAGCCAATATGATAAGAGCGAGGCGGACGGCAGAGGGTTAAACTTGTCTATGATCATTTACCCCTGTTTATCACAATAGCTTTGTAAATGGCCCTCTAAACCCCGTGTAGTCACGGCATCTCCACAAGGTCCAGTTTTACTTGGAATACGAACCACAGGAGGTGAGCCTTTGAGTCTGGAATTGGTCTCAAAACCTTCACCTGTATGACCTATTTCAGACGGCGCGGATTCGACCCGCTCCCGCGCTTAGCCGCTTTTCCGCCTAAACCAAAAACCGATTGTTCAACTAGAATCTTTCAGATGACGCGGAAGCGGAGAGTAACCGCGCGCGGGAGAAATGTTTGAGCGAGGAGCCGTAGTGAGACGCGGTTAGTTCTCATTGGACATTAGTATTTATGAATGTCATCACACACAGCGGGCTGGCTGTGCCCGCGTCGTCAGTAGGTCTGCGCCCACTCATCGGAAGCGTTGCTAAATTTGGTATATTTTGTATTTATTTTCAATGAATGCAAACGCCATCTACTGCACACCGGAAGTCACAAAGGTATTCTCTTTGCAATAGCGTTTCTCTCAGTATTTACCCTCCTTGCATGGCCAAACTAGGGACAAAAGAATGACGCTAGCCTGTTAACACTATGGCCTCCTCATCGTGAAGTGCTTCATGTTCTTTGCTAAATGATGCTGAAAGAGAATTGTATTGTGATAATGATTTATTTAGTGATGAAAATGAGAGATCAAGTGAACCTAGGTGATGATTAAAATATCAATCAGTCATGATGAAGATGAGAATGATATTCTCGATATTGTTTTACCAGCAACAGGTGGTGGTGACGGGACTTCATATTACTGTAAATTTCCACAAATTTGTATATTCTCTTCCTATCCCTGATACACTACACTTTACTGGGCAAGCAGGTTTGAAAATAGATATTCCTGACAACTTTACAGAACTGGAGTTCTTTGAATTCATTTCTTCAAATGACATTTATAGTTTGTAAGAAAATTAATTTTCTATCTATATACTTGTTTATGTGCATGAGGTTATAGAACACTGTGAAAGTGTTGATGGAAGTCAATAGGTATAAAATATACGCGTAATTAAATATATGGTCCTATTGAAAAAATGTTTTTCATCCCATCAACTATTTTTACAGTTTTTGGAAGTTCTTATGGAGTTCTTGTGAAACCGGAAATAGACATTGAGAACGTGATAAGTTTAGTGTCGGAAAGACCAGTGGTATGGAACCAATCTCTGGAAGAATTCAAATCCGGGACAAACACAAGAGAAGCATGTCGATAGATTTGCCGTGAAGTCTCAAGTGAAGTTCATCAAACGAGGATGTCAATCCGAAAGTAGGTTTTTTTCCTACAATTTGTTTTACGTTGTACCGACACTGAGAGTTCTTATGGCAACGATTGGATAAGAAAGGGCTGGGAGTGGGAAGGAAGCGCCCGTGGCCTTAATTAAGGTACAGTCCCAGCATTTGCGTGATGTGAAAATGGTAAACCACGGAAAACCATCTTCAGGGCTGCCGACAGTAGGGTTCCAATCCACTATTCCCTGGATGCAATCTCACAGCTGCGCTCCTAACCACACAGCCAACTCGCCCGGTCGAAAGTAGTTAAAAATCTTGTCATCGTCCATTCTCAAGTCATGAAACAGTGTGGCAAATGCCTCCACCTGACTTCTCTCTCCTATCACTGGGTGCACCCGCATTCTGTAGTTTCGTTTCCTTTTTTTAAGTGCAGAAAGTAGAGTACACGAAGACGATGGTGGTCCATATTTGTTAGCTACACTGAAAAGTGTGTTGAAAGGATCTGCTAAAAAGCGAGGTGAGTTTTGCGCGGCTCTAATTTACTCGCTGTGTGTGAAAGAGTCTGAGAAAGCGGGTGCACACGCGCATATACACAGGCGCGTTTTATCCCGCGCCCGGGCTGAAAGAAGCCTAAGAGCCTGAGTTTTGCATTCGTTTCTTAATTCTATAACGACGCCTTTATTACGTATTTTCTTGACTCTGTTTATTCCAACCTGTAGACACTTCTGTTTAGCCGGAGATTGCAGCAACTGGAAAGTCTGGTCTTATTCTTTCGCTTCAACTTCATCATTAGGGGAAATTACAGCTAAATGCTTAATAGTAGAAATTGTATCTGACCTATGAGATTGTACAACATAGGCTACTAAGATTTCGCGATGACTGTAAACAACGCTCAAGGCTGAAAGAAGCAGTGATTAATTTGAAAACGGAGTGTTTCTCTCGTGGTCAATTTTATGTTCCAGCTTTGGAACTAAGTGGAATTTATACTTTTACGCACTTAATAGTGTGACACATAATATTGTTTATCTATGACACTACATTAATGAGTTCATAGTTACAAAATATGTTCAAAGTTAAAGAATCGATGTCAATGATTCGCAGTAACTTTAAAAATTTACAAAACTGCAGGAAGGCAAATGTAATTCAATTTCTATTTATGAAATACTTTTTTAATATATATATATATATTATTACGTTATATTCTAGAGTATCCGTGGCCCAGGCGGCAGCGCGCCGGCCTCCGTGTTTCAAATCTCGGTGACTACATGTGAGATTTGTGCTGGACAAAGAGGAGGCGGGACAGGTTTTTCTGTGGGTTCTCCGGTTTACCCTGTCATTATTCATTCCAGCAACACTCTCCAATATCATTTCATCTGCCAGTCACCATTACCCCAGAGGAGTGCGACAGGCTTCGGCAGCTGGCATAGTTCCTATACTCACCGTTAGATGAACGGCCGCATTCATTCCATCCTTGACATGGTCGAATGACTGGAAACAGTCTGTGGATTTTCGTTTCATTACATTGTATTCTAGCATATTACTACAACAGTTCTGGAGTATTTTTCCATTTCCTGGAAACTTTGCAAGTAGCCTACATCCATCGGGATATTAATGAGTACAATGACACATTGCGGGCGAAGCTCACAGGGAACTACTGGTTGTTGCTGTTGTTGTTGTTTGAGTCATCAATCCATAGACTGGTTTGATGCAGCGCTCCATGCCACCCTATCCTGTGCTAACCTTTTCATTTCTACGTAACTATCGCATCCCACATCTGCTCTAATATGCTTGTGATATTCATAACTTGATCTACCCCTACTGTTATTACAGCCTACACTTCCTTCAAAACCAACTGAAAAAGTCCTGGGTGTCTTTAGATGTGTCCTATCAGTCTATCCCTTCTTCTCGTCAAATTTAGCCAAAGCAATCTCCTCTCACCAATCCGATTCAGTATCTCTTCATTCGTGATTCAATCTATCCATCTCACCTTCAGCATTCTTCTGTAACACCACATTTCAAAAGCTTCTGTTCTCTTTCTTTCTGAGCTAGTTAACGTCCATATTTCACTTCCATACAGCGCCACGCTCCAGACGAAAGTCTTCAGAAACATCTTTCTAATTCCTATGTCAATGTTTGACGTGAGCAAATTTCTCTTCTTAAGAAAGCTCTTCCTTGCTTGTGCTAGTCTGCATTTTATGATTTCCTTACTTCTGCCATCGTTGGTTATTTTACTACCTAAGTAACAATATTCATATACCTCCTTTAGGACTTCATTTCCTAACCTTATATTACCTGCATCACCTGCCTTCGTTCGACTGCACTTTTGTTTTGGACTTAGGCTATTTATTTTCATCTTATACTGCTTATCCAAAACTCTGTCCATTCCATTCAGCAACTTCTCAAGATCTTCTGCAGTCTGAGATAAAATAGCAATATCATCGGCAAATCTCAGACTTTGGATTTCCTCTCCTAAGAATGTGATTCTCTTCCCAAATTCTTCTTTGATTTTCTTTACCGCTTGTTCTATATAAACATTCAAAAGTAGGGGGCGGGGGGCAAACTGCAGCCTTGCCTCACTCATTTCTGGATTGCTGCTTCTTTTTCAAAGCTCTCGATTCTTATCACTGCAAACTGATTTTTATACTGATTGTGGATAATTTTTCGTTCTTGGTATCTGACCCCAAGCACCTTCAGAATCTCAAATAGCTTGGTCCAATCAACATTATTGAATCGAACGTCATGTACGTGGGCTTGTCCTGAATTCGATCCTCTAAGATCAGACGTAAATTCAGGATTGCTTCATGTGTTCCCACATTTCTTCTGAAGCCAAATTGATCTTCTCCCAACTCAGTTTCGACTTGTCTTTCCAATCTTCTGTAAATAATAGGCTACATGTTAAAATTTTGCAGGCGTAAGATGCTAAACTAATTGTGCGGTAGTTTTCACACTTAAGCACTGGCACTTCTCCTGTTTCATGTATCTTACACACTAAATAGAATAATATTGCCATGCTGGTTTTTCTCCTAAGGCAGTCAGTAATTCAGACGGAATGTCATCAATTCCGGGTGCCTTGTTCCTATTTAGGTCTCTCAAAGCTCTTTCTCAAATTCTGACTTCAAAATTGGGTCTCCCATTTCATCAGCATCAGCACCCACTCCTTGTACTAGAGCCATATCATCTACGTCTTTACCTTCATACAGCTGTTGGATATTTTCCTGCCACCTTTCTGCCTTGTTTCCTTTCCCCAGAAGTGGTTTTCCATCTCAGCTCTCAATACATCCTTGCACTTCTCCTTCAACAGTTCTTTCTTAGCTTTCCCCCACTTTCTAGCCGCCTCATTCTTTAATCGTCCATATTCTTTCCTGCCCTCTTTATTTTTCACATTCTTCTACTTCCTTCGTTCATCAGTTAGGTCTAATATCTACTGAGTTATCCATTGATTCTTAGTTGATCTTTCCTTTCTTCCTAACATTTCTTCAGAAGCCCTAGAGAACTCATTCTTCCCGACTGTCTATTCTTTCTCTATTGTGTTTCCTTCAGCCTTTTCATTTAGTCCTTGTGCAACATATTCCTTGAAACAATCCCTCACACTGTTTTCTTTCAACTTGTCTAGACCCTATCTCTTTGCATTCCTTCCTTTCTTCAATTTCTTCAACTTCATGGCATTTCATGGCCATCAAGTTGTGGTCAGAGTCCACGTCTGCTCCTGGGAAAATTTTGCAATCCAACACCTGGTTTCTGAATCTCTGCCTAATAACAAATAAGTCTATTTGATAACTTCCAGTGTCTTCAGGTCTCATCCACGTATACAGCCATCGTTTGTGGTGTTTGAACCAAGTATTTGCAAGGACTAAATTATGACCGGTGCAGAATTATACTAGCCAACTTCCTCTTTCATTCCTTTGTCCCAGTCCGACTTCTCCTACTGCTTTACCTTCTCTTCCTTGGCCTACCACTGCATTCCAGCCTCCTATTACAATTATATTCTTGTCACCTTTTACATATTATATTAAATCTCCTATGGAGCCTCCGTGGCTCAGACGGCAGCGCGGCGGCCTCTCACCGCTGGATACCGTGGTTCAAATCCCGGTCACTCCATGTGAGATTTGTGTTGGACAAAGCGGGGGGGGGGACAGGTTTTTCTCCGGGTATTCCCGTTTTCCCTGTCATCTTTCATTCCAGCAACACTCTCCAATCTCATCTCATAGCATCTATCATTCATTGCTAAATCACTTTGGGAGTGGCGACCCCATCGTACTAACAGCCTATATCTGCTTCATTCATCACACCCCTGACCCGGTCAATGACTGGAAAACAGGTTGTAGTTTTCATTTTCATTAAATCTCCTCTCTCTTCATATATTCTTTCGATTTCCTCATCAACCGCTGAACTAGTAAGCACATACATCTGCACTATTGTGGTGGGCATTGGGTTGGTGTCTATCTTGACAACAATAATCCTTTCACTATGCCGGTCGTAGTAGCTTACCCGCTGCCCTATTTTCTTATTATTAAACCAACTCCTGCATTTCCCCTGTTTGATTTTGAGTTGATAATTCTGTAGTCACCTGACCAAAACCATTTTCTTTCTACCAAAGTACCCCTTATATCAACTATATCTAACCCTAGTCTACCCATCTCCCTTTTCAGATTTTCTAACCTATCACAACGATTCAAACTTTGCACAATATCAGTGTCTATCTTCCTGATGATCGCCCCCTCTCGTGTAGTCCCAACCTGGATATCCGAATTGGGGTACTATTTTACCTCCAGAATATTTTACCCGGGAGGAAGCCATCATCAGTACATCATTCATACAGAGAGAGCTGCGTGTCCTCGGCAGTTATTTATAGCTGTAGTTTTTCCCTTTTGCTTTCTGCCGTGTAGCAGTATCAACACAGCTAAGCCATGTTGAGTATTATTACAAGGCCGTATCAGTCAATCATCTAGACTGCCGCCCCTTGCAACTTCCGAAAGGCTGCTACCCTGTTACGATGAACCATTCGTTAGTCTAGTCTTTCAACAGATACCCATCCAATATGGTTGCACCTGCAGCTCGGCTATTTGCCTCATTGGGACGCGCAAGCCTCCTCACCGCGGCAAGGTCACATGGCTCATTGATATGTTCATAACTAATTGCTATTGCCTATTGCATTCCGATAGCCTAGTTCTAATATCACGCATCTGACAAGCTCTTCCTATCCATTATGTTCCTTAAAACTGGTCACGCTTTCCAGCCACATATGGATATGCAGTCCATCAAAACAATTTCCGTTGTGTTCATTTTCCTAGGCTTAGGTATAAAGGAAAATGAACCTTACATGCATTATACAGTTGGAGTGCATAAATACGTCATTCCTTCAGTACGGTACTGTAAGGTTAATTTTTCCCTTTCGCATGAACATAGGGAAATGAACACGACGAAAATTGATCTGATGGACTGCATGTCCATATGTGGCTGGGAGGAGTCACCAGCCTTAACAATCGCAAGGCAACCAAGGGGGCGACTCATTGACTCCAGTGGCATTTCTCGGACCTACCTCTTATTGGATTGGTTCATTTATTTTAAGGAATTTTGACATTTGTCTCTTACGGATAATCTGTGGGCTAAGAGAAATTGAGAAACTCAGGTGAGAGTTCATTATTTCGTTACTGCTATTGTTGGATTTTCGTGTGTGGAACATTCTGTGGGCTGACAAAAATTAGAGCGCCCGGTGTCAGTCCTTTGTTTCGTTGTAGGTAGGCAAGTCAATACGCAGTGGCGGCTCGTGAAAAAATCGTCCTACGTGCTACAAGAAAACAAGCTAAATACGCTGTTTTAAATCTGCATATTGCCATGATGAACAACGCATACTTCAAACTTGGTAATACTACTACTACTACTACTACTACTACTAATAATAATAATAATAATAATAATAAAAATAATACAACTTTTCTCACAATTTATAACTCAGAACAAACAAAAACAACATTAATTTGGAAGCAGATGAATTCTTCGACAACTGTCTACGAGATAAATAATTCATTGGAGAAATATTGTTTTTACTAACCTAATGGCGCAACTTACATCAGTGCAAATAGAATCGTGGGAATATAGATCCCCACTAATAACACTAATGTAATTTCACTTTATATACACTGCAGTGGATAAATAATTTGATAAATCTTCGTATAAACTTTAGCACTAACACAATGACAGAAAAAACACGCACCAGTAATATAACTGCGAGATTAAAAACCGCACAAAGCAACTGAAAGAGCTGCCAACTGATTCATTGAGATCTCCCCTATTACCACAGTAAATGTCCGGCTCCATGGCTAAATGGTTAGCGCGCTGGCCTTTGGTCACAGGGATCCCGGGTTCGATTCCCGGCAGGGTCTGGAATTTTAACCATCATTGGGTGTACGTGTTGTCGTCATCATCATTTCATCCTCATCACGACTCGCAGGTCGCCTACGGGTGTCAAATCAAAAGATCTGCATCTGGCGAGTCGAACATGTCCTCGGATACTTCCGGCACTAAAAGACATACGCTATTTCATTTCACCAGAGTAAATTACATTGTAATGCGGGATAACATTTAGGGTCAGTCAAAGATTCTTTGACTCACCTACGAATTCCTTATTTTTGACACAAAAGGAAGATGGATACTTTAATAAGCATGTGTGAGATAGATTGCCTCCACTTACGCTTTACTTTCGAACCCAGACGATGCTACTCTCTAGTGGCAGATTCGCTTACCACGTTCAACATAAGCACGGCCGACTGGATCCCTCGCTGCGCTCCGAGTAGCAGGAGACATCAAGTAATTCTACCCCCTTGCGGGAGAGGAAGTAACTATAAACGGGATCAGTGAAAGTTGATCTCGGTTTACGGTATACTCCGCCGGCTAGGGGGAGTGTTGCAAGCTTGGCTGCGCCTGCGTATTGCTTCCTTCAGGCTACAGGCAAGGGCTCACTTCACATGAGCACGAGCCTTGTTCCCCGGGAGAACGGCGCTAGGTGTTCGACAGATCTCGTCCTGATTTGCACAAAACACAAATTCATATCGTACTCAAAACAACGAAAAGGCACCAGGATAATTGTACTGTACATAAATAATATTCCTTACATTTCCAAGCTACGTGCTGGAGCCCGGTAGCACGTACTGACCGGCCGCCACTGTCAATACGTATCTGCAATTTGACTCTAAAATTCATAGAACACTTTCAGCACAATACAAGGACAATGTTTCGCCACAGCGGAGTGTTTACCAGTGGACTGAACCGTTGAAAAATTGTCGCACGGGCGTGAAGTACCGGTATGAGGAAAGATCCGGGCGTCCATCTGTAGCCGTAACTGATGCCAATATTGAACAAATGCATGATATGACCCTGAATGACAGACGAGTGACTGTTCCATGAATTTCTGCTCCTGGTACACCCTCATACCACAAAAAAGTATTACGGAACACTGTTCTTCCTTGGTGCAAACAGATGTACTTATCTGATAACACTGAGATCTGCCACAGACGTAGACAACGGTGTCATCTAGCGGCTGGTAAGCACACAACGCCATGGAGACAACCTAAAGACAATTACAGCAAAATTGCAGATACTTATTGACTTGCCTAAGTATCGATTGTACCGAACTCGATAGCTGCAGTCGCTTAAGTGCGGCCAGTATCCAGTAATCGGGAGATAGTGGGTTCGAGCCCCACTGTCGGCAGCGTTGAAGATGGTTTTCCGTGGTTTCCCATTTTCACACCAGGCAAATGCCGGGGCTGTACCTTAATTAAGGCCACGGCCGCTGTCTTCCACTTCCTAGGCCTTTCCTATCCCATCGTCGCCAAAAGACCTATCTGTGTCGGTGCGACGTAAAACAAATAGCAAAAAAAAAAAGTATCGATTGTTGTATATGGAAGTGTAGCTGGGACAGTCAGACAGTCAGTAATAGTACTGGAACGAGAAGTTCTATTTTAATCGCATGTTCAAACAATATATAAATGGCCAAGACTGACTGAGAAATTGACAAGGGTCTTTAAAACTCTGACTGTGAATTAAGTTACAAATTACATGAAAGTTCATCCCGGGAAACTGACTATATTGTTCAAGAAACCCCTACCAGAGAGCTTATGGGTACTAATGTGTCAAACGAAACTTATGTAGGTATGGAAATTTTTATCTCATTCTTAAGAGTGTTCATAATTTTTAGGATATCTTTAAGGTTTTAGGGCATGAAAAGCATTTCTTATATCCTATTGATAGTAAAATTAATTCCCTGCACTGGCCCAAGAACTAAATTTTGACAATACTTTTTTCCCTAATGAATAAAGTTTAATTGAAAAATTGTATTATTTATCACATTTTATGAAAACCTAAGAGAAAAAGCAATGTGTTGAATTCCCAGATCATGGATTTTTAAAATAATTTATAATTTATATAAGCTTAACTAACGAAAAATGCATGAAATGTTACTGACCCCCGCCATTGGCGTTTATTTGTGTAACACTTAGCATTGGCAAGCGACTGTTAAAGAACATAATCGATAGAAAGTGCATTGTTAGACGCGTGGTATTAGAACTAGGCCACCGATATATTAAAAACAAAATTAGGTGCATCTGATTCATCCCGGTCTGCACTGAAAGAGGTTTCTCTTCGTATCTTTTTATTTTGGTAGAATTTGAGTGCGGTAAGTAACTACAGTATCGTATAGTTCCATTATCTACATTGTTTTGAAGAATATAAACATATGAATCAATACGAAATAAAAGTATTTAATAAATTACCTCGTATTTAATTGAAGAAAAAGCTTAGTTTAGCCGGGGACCTAAAAACGTGCTTTTAAGACTCTGTTTGGGAAGCCTCGCTATGGCCTTCTCTTGTGGTACGATCTTCCGTTGTTACTTCAATTCCGTCTCATTATTTTCTTGTCGCGCACTTTGAAGCGCAGTGGAGCTCACTGATGTAGCAACTGAATCCCTCCATTGAAGAGCTAATTGCCTAAACCCCGAGCCCGCATTGTCACCTTCACACACAAGATGGCGGTTGGCAACAATGGTGCGACCAACCTAATCCGAGCCAGCGGATTTCACGGCCCTCTGAGTGCATCTCATCACTCGGGCCCTGAAAGAGCCCTGCCGCCGTGCAGCGCACATTCCTCAGTGTCTGAGGGACAATGAACGCTTTATCTCATAAGATTTATTCCTCAGAGTGTACTCAACAATTTGTGAATCTTGTTACACTTTCGAGAAGAAACCACAGTGCCTTTCTTCGAAGTTCATCCCTCGCCCTAAATAACAGAACTGTCCATCATTTTTGAAACATATTCTTCAATTCTGTTCAGCATAAACACCGTGCTTACCGGCCAAGATAAACAAGAAGAGCCCTATCCCGTGAAAATGTTAGAGAGTAGATTGAAATAATTCTTTGTGATTTTAACCAACATAGAACACATATTTAATGCACTTAGTTGTAAGCTAGCATTCGGGAGATGCAACTTCGATCCCCACTATTGAGAGCTGTAAAAATTGTTTTTCGTGGTTTTCCATCATCACATCAGGATAAAATAAATAAATAAATAAATAAATAAATAAATAAATAAATAAATAAATAAATAAATAAATAAATTAAATAAATAAATAAATAAAAATAAATAAATAAATAAATAAATAAATAAAAAATGATTGATCACATTGACATTTACAACCGAGATAAGTTCAAAAAGTTAGTCAAGACATCTGACACTCTCCAGTCACTATCAACTAAATCACTGCGTCCAGGAACAGGAGTGAAATGGACTCAAGAAAGAAAAGTCATCCATAGCGCTAGAATGAAGGAATACTGGGCTAAGAGGAAGAAAAGAGCTCACCAGAGTTAAGAACCACGTGTTCCATCGTAGGCCTAAACGAATAATAATAATAATAATAATAATAATAATAATAATAATAATAATAATAATAATAATAATAATACAGTAATAATAATAATAAATGAATAAATAAATAAATTAATTAATTAATACATAAACAGTCCACCTCTATGGTGTAGTGGTTAGTGTGATTAGCTGCTACCCCCGGAGGCCCGGGTTCGATTTCCGGCTCTGCCACGAAATTAGAAAAGTGATACGGGGACTGGAACGGGGTTCACTCAGCCTTGGGAGGTCAACTGATTAGAGGGGTTTCGATTCCAACCTCAGCCATCTTCAAGGTGACTTTCCGTGGTTTCCCATTTCTCCTCCAGGCAAATGCCGGGAAGGTTCTGTACCGTTCCCGTCTAAAATACAGTCTTCCGGCGCCGTCGGAGAGCTGCGTGTTCTGTTCGTAAAAATATGATCAGGGCTAAAATAAATCAAATATCTCAGGATAAATTATACCATGGGGATATGAACGGGAAACAGTAACATAATTCCGAAACAAAATTCAAAATACGGGGTAATATAGATTTATTATCTAAGAAACATTATTGAAATCCGCAAAATAAACAAATTAATATGTTAAACGATTAAAAATATGGCTCAAACAAGTGCCAAAAATTCCAATATGTGCCGTGCACATAGTTACACAAAATTAATACATGTCACAAAAGACGGGCAATGTCCCGTGTTAAAATAAAAAAAATTACAAAATAAAAACCTGGGGGAAGAATTACACACTTCGCATCGAGTCTACGCAGTTAAATTTATCTTATCGAATCCTGACGGATATCATTCAAATAACGTTTACAGGACATACCGCGACAGAATAAAATTATGCTAAATCCGATCCATAATAAAAATAATATGTACATCACTTATCAACAAATCAATGTTCCCGGGTCCCTAACTTATATGTACACTGAGTTTACTAACAGACCGTTCTGTTACAAATTGGATGGCTCGAAAGCCTACTTCAGAATAAAGTGAGCTCCGACTCATATTTAAGAACAAGTCTTTATCAACGACGACAATGGCATAATCAGCAAAAATACATGTAACACAATTCAATATAAACAAAACACTTCAAAGAAACCTGTAAAATTCATGCAAATATAATAAACAAAACATCTGTGCATCCGTTATCTGAAATACAAGTAATAAGAGCTAAACTCCTTCATATACAAAAAAAATCTCTGGACTTCTAGCTCGGCTACACATGTTCTTGGTCATTCATCCAATCATGCCGTATTATAAATCAACTGACACTTCTAATACTCCAGCTATGAGACATCCTGCCTCGCTAGAGAATACACTAAGTAATTGTATTTGTAATTCCTGCCTGAGAGATTCTAATATATCGGGAAACACATATTAACGCTGCAAATCACCTCTATGTTCATTAAACTAACAATAGGCCTCGAACTCAACTTAAGGCTTTTCAGTACACATTCATATGGCCTTAAATAGACATCTCAACTTAACACCGCTACTACATATGACACACGACACATCTGGCCTAACACCTCGGAGTCCATGAGTTCGACTCTTACAGTATTAATGAACACTCAAGGCAAATCAAGCCTCTCTCTCATCACGCAGCTAACAACATTATATTTTCCCCTTTATTCATTACCAGGCATCTTCGTCCTCACACATTGTATAATCCCAGTATCAGGCTAATCTTGCCTTTTTCTCGTAATTTCACAACACAATATCAATTAGCTAGTCCTCTTTGCCGATCTAAAAGACACTAGTCCAACAGTGTACGTTCACGCTGGTTATATCTGCCATGCACTCCTGTAAACATGTTATATGCCTTTTAAAAAACTGTTCCCCGCTGAAATTTATTCCCAAATAAGCTTTAGGCTGTGCAACCTTCTTAATGAAAGAGTCTGTATCTTGTTACAAAAATTGGAATACACAGTTACCTCTTGACATACGTATATCCTCATCTACACCTAACATCTCCCTCTTTTCCATCTAATGAAAAGGAAATAAAATAATAAACAAACATCAGGGTTCAAACATGCATCTTCCCTGAAACATGACAATACTCTATAAAAAGAAAATATAGGGTAACGGTTCAAATCCCGTTACAAGGTGATATCTGTATTATTATTATTATTATTATTATTATTATTATTATTATTATTATTATTATTATTATTATGTCCGTATTATTATTTTATCTGTGAGATTACTATTATTGTATTATTTTTTTACATCGTTAAGCCCTACTGAGGAGCACGGTTGAACTTGCTTAGCTGATGTGTTGGCCTTCTTTTCCTCCCGAAATCTCTTCATCCTCTCGCTTAGCTTCTTCCTTCGTTCTTATGTCCAAGTTATAGTAACTCTGGTGTTGGGTTTGTCTTCAAAGAGGTGATTGTCGATTTTGGTTCTGAATTTACATCTGTCCTGTACAATGTCTTCTGAGATGTTGATTTCCTGGAGATCTGTTTCAATTTCACGAAGCCAGCTGTTCTTGGTTTTAGACGAAAGGGCCAGGTTGAAAATTCTCTTAGTTAGCCTGTTAGTGTTCATTCTGATAATTTGTCCATAAAATTTCAATCGTCTTTTCCGAAAAGTGTGAGAATTTTTTAGAATGACAATATATCTCCTGGGATGATTTTTTTCTCCATATTCCATCTATACAAACTGGGCCAAAAATGTTTCGTAAAATTTTCCTTTCTTGTTTCTCAATGTCTTTGGTTAATGATCCACCACCAATGATTAAGGTTTCTGAGGCATATAACGCTTCAGGTTTGATCACTGTATTATAGTGTCTAAGTTTTGCATTCTGAGATATTTATTTTTTATTATACCTGTTCCAAGTGATCCTGTATGCTTTCTGTAATTTGGAAATTCTTTCTTTATTTGCTTCGCTGTTTAAACCAGAGGGCTGAATAATTTCTCCCAAATATTTAAATTGGTTCACTTGAACAATTTTGCCAAATTTAGTTATCATAGGTTGTCCATCTAAGTACTGTGAGGCTCCTTCCATGTACTGAGTTTTCTCATATGAAATTTGAAGTCCCATGACATTATATAACATTTCTTGATGCGAATTTTGTTCCTAGCATTAATTCTATAGTCTCGTTTTGCTGTGTAAACAACAACAGTTCTAGTACGTAAAGTGTACGCCAGATGTCGCACAACGATACTTAAGCGATTCATGGTTTGTGTTTCAAAGGTTGCCAGAACGAATCTCGAAGATTGTCGAGGTCGACCGATTCAGCACTAGAGTGTAAATGCATTCAGATAAAGTGTGCCGATAATACACAGACAGTAATAGATATTCAGTGGAAAGAAAAAAAGGGGAGGTGATCTCACCTACAAGAAATGGGCACCATGGGACGGTATGTCATAGCAGATGGACGAAGAAAATTGTAACGTAAGGGGAGTCGTGATGCTGTATCTCGTCAATGTTAAAATAGTTAAATAAATGAACCCTTTTCTTAGTAGCCATTGAATGTGGAAGGATGTTTTTTATAATATGATGTTAACTCATGTCTTTTACATACACTTATCAAGAATAGCTTTAAAATATGTGCTAGGAAATGTTATGACTTTTTAAACAAATGTTCCTCAATTTAATTTTTTTCTGCAGATATTTTATCATAAAAAGTACACTATTCAAGTAGTGTCAACCAAAGTAGATCCATAGTACAACAACAGTATCAGTTAACATTTCATGGAAATGCACCCAGTAGTTTCTGGAAAAAGGGAGCATGTGTTTCGGAAAAAGTAATTTTGAGTAAATTGCATTTAAAATTTAAAGTTTTGGTAAAGCTCAGCTACTGTAGAACAGAAGCGTCCAAATCCTCCGGCTGGTAAACTTCATATTCCTCTACACCCAGCTCCTGCAATGCTGACCTCTCTCTCCGTGTCCTTGCTTCCTTAGTCACTTTTACAACGGCTATTTCCGCTTTCTTAACACGTAATCTGTCTATATCACACTTCTCATGGTATTTATTCCAACGTGAATTTTAAGGTCCCTCAAAATTTGTAGTCTTGTAGAATAACGATCGTTAAATGTCAGAACACCGTCAAGCACACCAAATTCCAAGGGAGAGAAACTAAGGAACACATTCTTATGTACCCTGGACCACACAATATTTTCGAACGACTCGTTTGAATTATGCGTTTTGCCTGTGAGACATCTTTTCAGCAAGTCCGGGTGGGCAATATCTTGGAAGACTGGTTTCATAGCAACCATAAGAGCCTTTGGTATGGTATTCTGGTGTACCTTCTTCTTTTGCTTCCAAATACTTACACCATTTATTTGAATTGAAAAAATGACATTGCTCTGAATCGGTTGAAATTTTACGAAAATAAATGGCCCAGACTGCTTTTCTCATGCCCTCTAAATTATCTGTGTTACTCGAATAACCATACCATAGTACTGTGTTATGTGATCTATAAGTTTGTCTGTCAGTCGACGCTTTGTTGTCAAACCATCCGATAAAATGGTGCTACCGAGATTGTCACTCCCGTTCTTCTAAGTTCTTCTATATACATGGTTTATACAATTCAGTTTATTTATCTGTACCTCACCATAAGGTTTACAGTCTGCTACTGTTTTGTAAGTCTTTGAGTCCCCGCCACCAAATAAATTCACATAGAGAACAGCGCGATCTCTTTCAGAACGTTCAAAAATATTCAGTGCAGCAGCAATCTCCATCCCCCTACTCGTTCCTTCATAATTGTGCTTACAAGAGGGCTTGCGTTTAATCAACTTTTCATTATCTTTACCAGAATCTCTATAGACCTGGTAATACTTCATCATTACCTAGACATCCAGAATTTTACCATTGTCTATGTTAATGGTGCTCGTACAAGAATTTTTTGACTGAAACCTTGATTTCTGCCAGGACCCGTCAAACGTTATGGGAATATCAGAGACCCGTCCCCTCCCATTTCCTTCTAAAACTTCCCTTGCGTCAGTTTTCACACATTCATCAGCAACTGTTTTCTCACTACACTGACTGAGCAAATGTCACGGGATAGCGGAGCACTGATGCGCAGGTGTGTTGTCTGCGCACCACACGCCCTCTGTGCCAGCGGCAGTTGTATAGGAGACCTTGTGAGCAGTGGCTGTGCATGTGACAGGTGTAACATGGAACGTCGTCGTGAGCTGACACCGTTCGAACGGGGTATGGTGGTCGGTTCCCGACGGATGGGAAGTGCGATTTCGGAAGTGGTGCGGGAATTCAGCTTCACACGATCAACCGTGTCCAGGGTGTATCGTGAATGGTTAAATGCGGGTATCACCGTCCACAACAGACGGACGACCGGCCGTCCAGCCACCCTCGATGACCGTGACCGGCGACATCTGAGACGGATTGTCAATAGTGACAGACGGGCAACCGTGCAACAAATTACGGCTCAATTCAACACAGGCCGTGCTAGACACGTCTCCCAGTGGATAATCCGTAGAAACATGGGTTCTATGGGGTATGGGAACTGGCGCCGCACACGGGTGCCACTGTTAACTCAACATCATAGGGCACAACGACGCGCATTTGTCGCCAGTCACCAGGGATGGACACTGGAACAATGGCGTAACGTGATATGGTCGGACGAATCACGATTTCAACTGCACCATGCCGATGGAAGGCACCGTATATGGCACAGACCGCATGAAGCGATGGATCCCGCCTGCCTCGAAGGTGTGGTTCAGGGCGCTGGTGTCTCTGTTATGGTATGGAATGGGCCCCCTAGTTGTTCTGGAAGAGACTTTGAATGGTACGCGGTATGTTGAGCTGCTCGGAAACCATCTCCACCCATTTTTGGCCTTCCCGCGCCCAGACGGTTCTGCGGTGTTTCTAGATGATAACGCGCCGCCACATCGCTCCCGCGTCGCCCGGGAATGGTTCCAGGAACATGCAGCGGAGGTCCAACGACTGCCATGGCCACTCAGGCCCCGATATGAACACTATCGAGCATGCCTGGGATGTCCTGGAACGCAGGCTCCGTGCTATGGATCCTGCACCCACGGACAGACCAGCATTGGCGGCCGCTCCGCAAACGATTTGGTGTCAGCTGCGTCCAGAGGACTACCAAGGATTTGTCGACTCACTTCCACGGCGTCTCACTGCAGTTCGCAGGGCCAGAGGAGGTCCCACACGTATTAGGTGACTATACCATGTCATTTGCTAAGTCAGTGTACTTACAATAAAATAATGGACGTGTATCTGATAGTGTTAGATGGTGAATTAGGGAGGTTGAGATTCCACTAAGAATCTTGCCTGCTGCGAATTCCCTTTCCTATGTATCAAATAAATACCTGAGGTGTAGGTCAAAATTTTTAAACACTTTTCTGGCGTCCAAAATCTTTTGGAACTTTCACAATTCATGCATATTACTGTAATATTATAAACTAATCCATTGTGTTGCGACTCGTTTTCAGAAATTGTTATTTTCCCTCCAAAAAAAAAAAAAAAAAACCATTGCAGCTCACTCTATCACACAAAACTGAATTCCGAATATTTATACTGATTATTATATTGAGGTTTGTTTCCTTATCACCTGTTTCACTGCAGATTTCTTCAGTCTTTATTTTCTTCTTAGAAGTACTTGGTGGTGTAGCAACTTTATCAGTATTTACCAGTGAATTTGCACTTTCACCATCCACTGTAACCTCACTTTCACTATGCACTGCAGCATCACTTTGCAAAGCCACTGGATATGTCCTATAATATCTACTTCCCTTAAAAAATCTCTTTGTTTTAGGCATGATGAATGTTAACACAAGACAGAAACAATCAACAGAACTACAAAAAATACTCGAAATCACATTTGTTTACATATACACACATGTTCACCGCCAAAACAACAACTAAATCAGAGTGACCAACTATTTAAAGATATATTTCTCTTCAAAACACGCCAAACCACAGCCTTCTAGAGTGAATATTCCTTGAGATATGTGTAAAACACTGATACATTACACAAAACGTGTCTTGAAATAGAACTGCACCAATATCTTGAATAAATTATTTATAATACTAAATATTCGAATATTTGAATGAAACAAATGACACATTAAGCAGAATGATTCAGACGTTAATAAAATGTAAAAAAAGTGAAAAATGCCAACATTTGCCGATTTGGACCTTTACGACTTCCCTTGACGAAGTAAGTGAAATTGAGCGATTGGACATCCAAAGCAAACATGGGATGTGCCAGACACGTTGAAGATGGGTTGCAGATCCAGTGACAAAGCGTAAAATAATGAACTTGGGAAAATGGTAAATTAAAAGAGATAATAATGGAGAAAACATTGACAAAGAGATTATCTTTTCATCTCAGCGTGGTATCTTTAAATAGGAGGAAATGAGGTGGGGGAGGGGTTGACGTGATGTAAAATGAGAAGTGTTATGAATGAAAAGGGGAGAAATAACTAGATCGGGGAATAGGAAGTGTCAATACCGAAGGGGCGTTCAAACAGATGGGGAAGCACAAATCAAACAACTGAAAGACAACGTGACTTATGAGCACAGTAGGAATGTGGATTCCAACATGGAGACATAAGATATACAGCTATATTACGAGTGGAACTGGGCATTCTGGTATGCTTCTAGGTTAAATTCTAGAAGAATCAAGTGCATATGTATTGAGGAAGTAATATTGTTAAATACAGTCTTAGAGAAAGGGGTGTAGGTGGTAGTAACGTACGGCTGAAGTTATACTGGAGTTCTCCAGAAGATTTCTGTTATGCTAAGAGATAACTTATTCACAACTTACCTATATTTTTTTTTGCAAGTTGCTTTACGTCGCACTGACACAGACGATGGGACAGGAAAGGGCTAGGAGTGGGAAGGACGCGTCCATGGCTTTAATTAAGTTACAGCTCCAGCATTTGCCTGGTGTGAAAATGGGAAACCACGGAAAACCATCTTCAGGGCTGCCGACAGTGGGATTCGAACCAACTATCTCCCGAATACTGGATACTGGCCGCACTTAAGCGACTGCAGCTATCGAGCTCGGTACCTATTAAATTAGGGAGTGTGTAAAATCCATACGAGAGTACACGTATTGTGCTTATGTGTGGCATAGCGTGAGTATTGCTGATCGAAGAGCGGAATAAAGTCCATTCGACACTCCATGTCGTACGATGCCGGCATGTAAAAGATCTCTGGTGATACATTTGGTATTTACCCGACAAAATTCATTAAATCTCTGTGCCATAGACGCCCAAGAGAGATCCGGTTTACTCGGTCTGCCATCTAGTGGGCGTAGAGTAAAACGGAACGTCGAAATTGACGAGCAGACAGCCAGATGGCGTCAAATCGAAATGTCTGCACACGGTAGCTGAGGCCATACGATTATTATTATTATTGCTGATCGAATAACATATTTCAATATGCACATGTTTCCTTACATAAATAATTGTTAGGAGCAAAGAACTGAAATCGCAGATAAGGCTTTCTGCAGATGATATTACACTGTACTAAGTAATAGAGAAGTCACAGAATTGTGAGTGACTGCAAAAGGACCTCGGTAACGTCAGATTAACAGCAGAAAATGGTCTCATTGTAAACGGAGTGAAAAGCCACGTTGAAAGTTTCAACAAGTTTTCAATTATGTGTGATGGAGTTGAAATATCTCATGCGGAACACTGTAAAAACATAGGTGTTCATATAAGGGAAGATCTTCATTAGGGTAATCACTCCTACAGCTGACACTGGACGGGGATGCTAAACGACAACATCCAACGCCAATTTCTCACCGTACCTACTTATATGCTGTACAGTGCTGTTCACAACATTGTCCCTCGACTACAGGTGTTGTTGATGAATGACAGCCCACATGTTGAGCATGTGTTATAAAGAACATTGTCTTTGCAAAACCGAGGTTGTTATGCTAATTATTGCTTGTGTATCGGATGAAGCGCCATCCTTGGTCATTTTGTGTACTTCATTTTTGTGTCAATAAAATCCCGTCATGCCAATCATGTGTGTCAATTATTACCTGTCTACCTCAAATATTAGGTGAAGTCTTGTCTCGTCAAATGTTAACAGAATTTTGGGTCATCCTGTATATTCTCCTGGGGTATTATAACGTATCATTGATTTCTGTTCAAAGTTTTTGACATTATATTAAGTATGCAAGTGATAAAAATCATTGTTATCCGTATTGAAGATACTGAGTTTAGGATGCTAAAAGGTTTGTTTTGTCACCTATACGGATAAGAATGATTTTTATCACTTGCAACGTCAAAGCCAACCAGGCTACAGTGAAAACCAACATGATGCCCTCAATGAAGGGCGAAGCATGTCTCAAGTGGAATCAATAATAAATTCCTAATTTGTAAAATTTATATGTATTGAATAGGTGACAAAACAAACCTTTTAGCATCCTACATTATATTAAGTATGCTGGTGAATACATGTTATTGTTCTTCCACGTAAAATTCACCCTGCAGTTCTAGTGTTGGGCCTAGTAAGCGAAATTGAATTGGACGTACAGTAGCCAGTCGAACGATATTTGGAACAGTGTCTCACTGATCAGTGTTGTCATACTTTTAGTGCAGAATGTACTTGCCGTTATAAAACAAACAACACGCTGTAAAGTTCATCTTCCCACTCCAAAAAACGAAAAACAAAATGCATTCAATAAAATTGAAAAACGAATGGAAACATTGCATTGTGGAAACAACGTCGTTGATGCAAGCAAACCCCTTGTTTTCAGTTTTGATAAATACGCGTGTGCTGTTTAAAATAAGTATTCGCTTGTAATGCATTAATTACAATAATTATTAAAAATGATCAATATGTATTTATGTTAGAACTAGCCATTAAAATTCAAATGTAATTAAAACATGGAGCTGCCATGCATATTGAGTTAAATATTGGTTTTAAATATTGTGTGCTACTCGGCGTGCATCCCTCGGGGCGGCATCGCACTCTCATCTTTACGGTACCTGGGTCATGTCATGTCTGGTAGCTTTATGAGAAGCGATACCGACAATAAGGTATGTTCTTCTTTTTCAGCCGCTTCTATTACACTGTGGTGGAGTGGTTGGTTGTGAACTATGTCGCACATGTGGACTTGGTCATGTCTTGCAGAAGGATGCCCTTACCCAAGGCAGTGTTCCGGTGTATAAGACCTGCACCAGGATAACTTCATACGAGGACTGGAAAAGATCCAAAGAAAAGCAGCACGATTTGTTCTGGATGATTTAAGACAGGGCAGTGTTACGGAAATGTTAGAAATTTTTCGCTGAGAAGACTTGGGAGTAAGGAGACGAGCTCCTCGGCTAAGCGGAATGTTCCCAGCTGTTAGTGCAGAAATGGCGTGAAATGGCATAAGTAGACGAATAAACTGAGCGAGTGGCGGCGCTGTTTTGCGTCATATAGCCATTAACTTGCATTGAGGAGATGATGGTTTCGAACCCCACTGTCCGTAACCCTGAACAAGTTTTTCCGTCGCTTCCCATTTTCACAGCAGGCAATTGTTGGGGATGTACCTTAATTAAGGACCCTGTTATTTCCTTCCCACGCCCAGCCCTCACCTATACCATCGCCGCCACAAGACCTGTGTCGTTGCGAAGTACAAACAGAAATGAAAATAGAAGGAAAAGGTAGGCGAATAAGTTTGAAATGAGCTTTTAAAAGTAGGAAGATAAAGTTGGAATTCAAGAGGACAAATTTTGGCAAATATTCATTTACAGGACGAGGAATAAGGGACTGGAAAAATTTATCAAGGGAAATTATTTCTTTCTTTGTCAATCCGTTTACCTTACAGAGCTGGTTTTTCCCTCGGTCTCAGCGGGGGATCCCACCTCTACCGCCCCAAGGGCAGTGTCCTGGAGCGTGAGGCTTTGGGTTGGAAATACAACTGAGGTGGAGGGCCAATACCTCGCCCAGGCAGTCTCGCCTGCTATACTGAACAGGGGCGTTTTGGGGGGATGGGATGATCGGAAGATATAGTCGAGGCAGAGTGAAGGAAGTGGCCGTAGCCTTAAGTTAGGTGCCATTCCGGCATTTGGCTGGAGGAGAAGTGGGAAACCGTGGAAAACCGCTTCGAGAGTGGCCGAGGTGGGAATTGAACGCTGCACTACTCAGTTGACCTCTGGAGGGTGAGTTTACCCCGTTCCAGCCCTCGTACCACTTTTCAAATTTTGTTGCAGAGCCGAGAGTCGAACCAGGGCCTCCGAGGGTAGCAGTTATTCAAACTAACCACTACACCACAGAGTCATACGTCCAGAAAATGTTAGATAAACTAGGTAAACAAATAATAGGGAATCTACCACCTAGTCGACAGCCCTATGTGCAGATCTTTGATGATTGATTTATTGTTTGTATGATTGATTGATTGATTGATTGATTGAACTCTTTGTGGAATGATTAATTCATAATTGAGTGTTCATGTGGTGGTTGGTGGTGTGATAAACGTAGGCTGCTGTAAACTGTCTCTGCGGATCAATGGTAGATTGTTGGCCTCCGAATCCCAAGTTTGCGGGTTCAAACCCGATAGAGGTAGTCGGATATTTGAAGGGCGGAATAAAGTCCATTTGACGCCCCATGTCATACGATGTCGGCATTTAAAAGATCTCTGGTGACACATTTGGTGTTTACCCGACAAAATTAATTAAATCTCAGCCATAGACGCCCAAGAGAGTTTCGGTTTACTCCGTCTGTCATCTAGTGGGCCTAGAGTAAAACGGAACGTCGAAATTGACGAGCAGACAACCAGATGGCATCAAATTAAAATGATTGCACGAGGTAGCTGAGACCATACGATTATTATTATTATTATTATTATTATTATTATTATTATTATTATTATTATTATTATTGCATACGAAGAGGTTTGTATTGAGACTAATGTAAACACTTAGTCCCTGAATCAGAATAATTAACCAGATGCAGCGAAAATCGCCACCTGACCGGTAATCGAACACAGGATTGCCTGAGCCAAAGGTCACGATATAGACCATTCAGGCAAGGAGCCGGACTCATGGGAGAATTCACATGAAGTGTGTTCCTGTGACCTGTAATACTTTGCATGTGGGACAAAATTCCAGCATTTCAATGCCTCCGAAAACCATAAAAATGTTTTCCTCCTTAATCGCATTACTCCACGTATGAGCATCGTAGTCTCATGATTACGTTTCTATTCAACAGAGATCACCAGCAGCCGCCATTGTCTGCGGTCTTCTGCTTTCCAGATTGTCACTCAAAGAGACGCGTGAGTAGCGTCTTTGATCTACTTTGTCTATCTTGTGGGAGCTCTTCCACGTTGCCTGATCCCAATAACTTTTTCTTGGACAACTAATTTTTCAAGACTATCTACTCATTGTACAAGGTGCCCAAAGAACTGTAGATTCTCCGTCTAACAAGAGTAGAAAGTCTCTTCGGTACACCAACTTATTTGATTATGGAGGACCTAGATCTTCTATCCATCGAAGGCATCCGTAACGTCCTCTGCCAACACCACTTTTCAAAGACAATGATTCCACTCCATGTTTTCCTTGATATTTATCTATGATTAGTAGCCACAGAAAAAGAATCAAAGTAACAACCAACCAACCAACCAACAACGAACCAGATGTTTCATTGTGTTTTTACTGACTGCACCATCACGCCAGATCATTATGAGCTTGTCTATACCAACTTTTCGAAGAACAATTCTTCTTCTCATAATTTCCTACACACAGCTGCCAATATTGCTCAGCAAGGAGCCATGGTAATCAAATTACCTAACAACATCCTGGCCTCCCAGATATCCACTAAATGGTGCCTCCTTTCCTCTATCAGTAACCCTCACCTTAATTTGCCGGGCTGAGTGGCTCAGACGGTTAAGGCGCTGGCCTTCTGACTCCAACGTGGCAGGTTCGATCCTGGCTCAGTCCGGTGGTATTTGAAGGTGCTCAAATACGTAAGCCTCGTGTCGGTAGATTTACTGGCACGTAAAAGAACTCCCGCGGGACCGAAATCCGGCACCTCGGCGACTCCGAAAGCCGGAAAAGTAGTTAATGGGACGTAAAGCATATAACATTATTATTATTATTATTATTATTATTATTATTATTATTATTATTATTATTGAAAATAAGAATGAGATAAATAACAATACTTTTACTTGTTTTACTTCCACGGCAAGATGGCGGAATTTTTGTACTGCAGGATTTCCTTAACGTGGTAATAAATCTACTTATATGAAGGGTTTTAGTGTAGCCTACTTGGTATTTGAGCACCTTCAAATACCACCGGACTGAGTCGGGATCGAACTAAGGAGTTTGAACTCAAGGCCAGCGCTCTTGCATCTGAGCTGCTCATCCCGGCTTAGGCCTATAATAAGAATAAGCCGATTCGAACCCACTATCTCCCGGATGCAAGCTCAGTGCCACGCGCCCCTAACCGGCTGTGAGCTTGCATCCGGGAGATAGTGGGTTCGAATGCCATTGTCGGCAGCCCTGAATATGGTTTTCCGTGGTTTCCCATTTTCATACCAGGCAAATGTTGGGGCTGTACCTTAATTAAGGCCACCACCGCTTCCTTCCATTTTCTAAGCCTTTCCTCTCCCATCGTCGCCGTAAGATCTATTTGTGTCGATGCGACGTAAAACCACTATCAAAAAATAACAATAAGAACAATAAGGATAATGACAAGAATAAGCCTAATGAAGAAAATAATATAGGCCCTACACAAATTGTGACAGATCAAGAGGCTGGGAACATTGTCCTTTGAACAAAGGAAGATCGAAAATAGTATAAAATCGCGTATCGAATGTCCAAGTAGATCTGAGATAGAAAAATACAAGGCGGAGTGAATTATGTGAGAGCGCGCCGTGTAGGAAAGGAAATGTCGGTTTTAATGTCGTCTAGAGAGCATCTGGCAGGATAGTAGTCATCACAGGAGTGAGGAATTTATATTATGTCAAGTTTGAATGAATCATGGTCTTAAATTTTGTTGATTGCCTTAATAATTCGTGTGTGAATTTCGGGCATTCTGTGTGCTAAGCTTGAACCTACATTCGTATTGGGAAACCATGGAAAACTCCTTTTAGAAACGGGATCTGGAACCTCACCAGGCAAAATGCATCCCATTTCGATCAACATAACAGGATTTCAATGTTTTGATGTTGGACTAAAGATCGAACTCTATTCAGCCGCAGAAAAAGTCTACTGTGCACTCATTGAAGAAGGGTCTACTCTTTGATACTACTTTTATGAACCAATCGATCAGCATTCTCAAGCTGGCTTCCAGTGGTGTTATATAGCGTCGATGGCCGATTTAAAGTAAATGTCAAAAATATAAAGAAAAGTCGGTATTTTGTGTTCAATATAATACAACCAGCAATACAGTAGTATACATTGTATTGTTATAGATGCTCCCTTGTGAATCTTGCCTAAGTCCGGCGGTATCCAGTATTCGGGAAATAGTGGTTTCGAACCACACTGTAGGCAGTCCTGAAACTGGTTTTCCGTGGTTCCCCATTTTCACACTAGGAACATGCTGGGGCTGTACCTTAATTAAGACTACGGCCAATTCTTTCCCACTCCTACCCTTTTCCTGTCCCATCGTCGCCATAAGACCTATCTGTGTCGGTGCGACATAAAGCAACTTGCAAAAAAAAAAAAAAAAAAACAAAAAACGTATTCTTACCTCCGAAAATGATCGTAGGGATTTATTTCCTGTTACTCATTATTACAAAGCTAGAGCCTCTGACCACTGGGTTCCGTGGTTCGAATCCCGGTCATTCCATGTGATATTCGTGTTGGACAAATCGGACGTGGAATAGGCTTTTCTCCGAGCACTCCGGTTTTCCTTGTCATCTTTCATTCCAGAAACACTCTCCAATACAATTTAATATCATCTGTCAGTCATTAATCTCTGCCCCAAAAAGATACGACAGGATTCTGCAGCCGACACAATTTCTATCCTCACCGCTAGATGGGGGTCTTCATTCATTCCATTCCTGACCCTGTCGAACGACTGGAAACAGGCTGTGGATATCCATATTCATGATTACAGAGCTATGAAATCTTACTTTTCTCAGTATGTCTAATGGTACATCAAGAGGATTTTGTTCCTGTTCCTGGATTTCTTTTTATTTATCTGAAAAGTTCAATTTACTAGACGAATCATGGCATTCTATGTTAAATAACATTTCAGTTTTTATGTATTCATTTTCCATTTATTGTCTTCGACCGATTGGATTTGCTGTTCTCATTGCCACCGTTAAAGCTAGACCCAGAAAATCATAACTTCCATCCAATTAGTATCGAATAAATACGTTATGTTCACGTTCTTGTTTGTGGGAATATTTTGATACATCAAAAGAGCGCACGGACATGCATGCTAACTACTGCACGATATGACACAACAGTTCAATAAGCTAGTATGAACAACAGCGATCTTAACGACGAACAGTCACATTTATCAATTACAGTCCACGTGTCTACATGCATATGAGATAGCGGCTACACAGACATTTGTCAACTAACATTAAACCGAAGTGTTCCTTATATTTCAAAATCTTCACGATTATTTTAGTTAAAAGTCAGTAATCGATAGTATTTTGACTTGCGTAGCTGCCTCTATGGGTGAGTGGTAGAGTGTCGGCCTGCAGACCCAAGTTAGCTGGTTCAAACCTGGCAGAGGTAGTTGGATTTTTGAAGGGCGGAAAAAGGTCCGTTCAACACCCCATGCCGTACGATGTCGGCATGTAAAAGATCACTGGTGACACATTTGGTGTTTAGCCGACGAAATTCATTAAATCTCAGCCATAGATGCCCAAGAAATTTCGGTTTATTCGGTCTGCCATCTATTGGGCCTGGAGTAAAACATAACGTCGAAATTGACGAGCAGGCAGCCAGATGTCGTCAAATTGAAATGTCTGCAGACGGTAGCTGAGGCCATACGATTATTATTATTATTATTATTATTATTATTATTATTATTATTATTATTATTATTATTATTATTATTATTATTATTATTATTATTATTATTGCTTTGATGAGTGGCTTAGACTTTGCAGGTTCGATCCTGGCTCAGTCCGGTGCTCAAATACGTATTTCTCTTGTCAGTAGATTTACTAGCATGTAAAAGAACTCCCGCGGGAGAAAATTCCGGCACCTCGGCGTCTTCGAAAACCGTCAAAAGTAGTTAGTGGGACGAAAAGTATTATTATTATTATTATTATTATTATTATTATTATTATTATTATTATTATTCAGGTCGCTGGAATGCGAAGAAGTCTGCTGCCTTGCCAAAATCGCTTAGAGATATGAGTGTCACATGGCCAGAGTGATGACGTTCACAGCCGTAATACTTGATTCCTGTGACCAAGTCTGCTGCTTTTCGTACGAGACAGATCCCCAATTGCTCCCATGAGCCTGAGTGAAACCTGTTCCTGCCTCAGTTCAGAATTAATATCCCTAGACCGGCCAGGAATCGAATTTGTGGCCTCCGAGTATGAGGCAGGAATACTATCCCTACACTGTGGCAGTAGCTAATAATAATAATAATAATAATAATAATAATAATAATAATAATAATAATAATAATAATAATAATAATAATAATAATAATAATAATAATAATAATGTACCCTAGCACTGAACTACAAGCTTGATAACTTAGAAATATTCAGAGGCTCGATTCCCGGCCGGATTGGGTATTTCAACATTAATTGGTTAATTCGTACGGCACGGGGGCTGGGTGCATGTGTAGTCTTCATCATCATTTCATCCTCATCACGACGCGCAGGTCGCCTACGGGAGTCAGATTGAAAGACTTGCACCTCGCGAGCCGAACCCGTCCTGGGATATCCCGGTACTAAAAGCCATACGACATTTCATCTCCATTTGTTGTGAGTGTCAGATATAGCTCTGAATTCCATCAAAGTAATCTTCACTAAAACATTCATTTCGTTTTTATAGTGTATCACCGGGCGAGTTGGCCGTGCGGTTAGGGGCGCGCAGCTGTGAGCTTGCATCCGGGAGATAGTGGGTTAGAATTCCACTGTCGGCAGCCCTGAAGATAGTTTTCCGTGGTTTCCATTTTCACACAAGGCAAATGCTGGGGCTGTACCTTAATTAAGGCCACGACCACTTCCTTCCTACTCCGAATCCTTTCCTATCCCATCGTCGCCATAAGACCTGTCTGTGTCGGTGCGACGTAAAGCCACTAGCAAAAAGAAATATAGTTAATCTGGAACGGAAGCTGAATTTTTACTTTTTAATTTCGTGAAGTGATCAGCGTGCATGTCTTTAACTGCTTTTGGTTCATTTTTCTAGCTCGGGGACTGAGTGTTTGTGTATGTCTTAATACCCATATTCATTTACATACGTCCGGCTCCATGGCTAAATGGTTAGCATGCTGGCCTTTGGTCACCGGGGTTCCCGGGTTCGATTCCCGGCAGGATAGGGAATTTCAACCATAATTGGTTAATTTCAGTGGCACGGGGGCTGGGTGTGTGTGTCGTCTCCATCATCATTTCATCCTCATCCCGACGCGCAGATCGCCTACTGGCGCCAAATCAAAAGACCTGCACCTGGCGAGCCGAACTTGTCCTCGGACACTCCCGGCACTAAAAGACATACGCCATTTCATTTACATACAACGTATCACATTACAAACCATCACAAAAACACACAATAGCAAATACCTTCCTCTATATGGGGTGTGCGTCAGAAAAGCCATCCAGCATTAAAACTGGGCTAAATTCATGCAAAGTGCTGACCCCAGATATGAACAGGAAGAGGTATACTTTTTACTTAATTTCAGAATCGGAATTAGAATCCTCGCTAAGAGGGCAGGAAGTTACTATCTTTAGTGCTGACAATGCTTATGGATTACACACCTTTTCTCTATTTCAAATACTTAAACTTTATCATAATTTTAGAGTCGCGAGTTATAATTTAACATGGCCGGTACCTAGCATGGCTCGGAGCTCGCGTGCGCTAAGAATCATTGCGCCGGTTGTTTCTATTAGACTGCATATAAACTAACACGGGGAGCAGTGCTCAATTAAAATTGTGACGTTTTAAATGAAATACAATGTAAGTGCATTAGGGACGGTAATGGCTGTGGCCACGCGAGCTTCTGCGGTACAGTCAGGTCGATACAACACAACCGCTTGGAATCACATCTCCATTTCGGTTCTAACGAACGATATGAGGGGCCCAGCGGAAGAGAGGCACATGACACATTGAGGTATCTGGACCATAACGCAGCCCGTACAATCGGCTGTTATAGTCGCAACTGAAATGAAAATCCACAGACTGTTTGCAGTCATTCGACGGGATGAGGGGTGGATAGGAATTGTGGTATCGGGAGAGTTGGCCATGTGGTTAGGGGCACGCAGCTGTGAGTTTGTATCCGGGAGATAGTAGCAGTCCTGAAGATGGTTTCCTGTGGTTTCCCATTTTCACACCAGACAAATGCTGGGGCCGCTTCCTCCACACTCCAGGCCCTTTCCTATCGCACATCGTCACCATAAGACATGTTCGGCTCCATGGCTAAATGGTTAGCGTACTGGCCTTTGGTCGCTGGGGTACCGGGTTCGATTCCCGGCAGGGTCTGGAATTTTAACCTTAATTGGTTAATTTCGCGGGCACGGGGCTGGGTGTATGTGTCGTTTTCATCATCATTTCATCCTCATCACGACGCGCAGGTTGCCTACGGGTGTCAATTCAAAAGACCTGCACCTGGCGAGCCGAACTTGTCCTTGGACACTCTCGGCACTAAAAGCCATACGCCATTTCATTTTACCATAAGACATATCTGTGTCGGTGCGACTTGAAACCAATTGTAAAAAAGAAAAGGAATTGTGGTGGCTGCCGAAGCCTGTCGTATTCCTCTGCGGCAATGATTAACGACTGACTGATTAAGTGAAATGATATTGGAGAGTGTTGCTGGAATGAAAGATGACAGGAAACACCATAGTACTCGAAGAAAAACCTGTACCAACTCCGCTTTATCCAGCGCAAATCTCACATTGAATGATCGGGATTTGAACCACGGAACCCAGCAGTGATAGTCCGACCAGCTGCCGTCTGAGCCACGGAGGCTGCAGTCGTAACTGTTTTCTGAAAATAAGCCGAACAAAACATCTTGTCTGTGATCTTCATACATCCGTAGTGGAAGTGAGTCTCATTCCGCAAATGTCACTGAACATATGCCGCAGCGTTTCTCACTGGTCAGTATGAATGGAATATAGACTGCAAAATTCAGGGATTCGCAGAATTTACTGCAGTTTTTATTACCTCTTTATGCTTCCTTTTATCAGTCATTGAGATGTGATAATAGTACAGTAAAACTTGTACTAGGAACTGCAGGGCTGAGTGGCTCAGACGGTTGAAGCGCTGGCCTTCTGACCCCAACTTGGCAGGTTCGCTCCTGGCTTAGTTGGTGGTATTTGAAGGTGCTCAAGTACGTCCGCCTCGTGTTGGTAGCGTTACTGGAACGTAAAAGAATGCATGTGAAACAAAATTCCGGCACCTTCGCGTCTCCGAAAACCAAAAATATACTTAGCGGGACATAAAACCAATAACATTAAACTTAGGAATTGAATACAATGTAGTACTCCGTCATACTATCCATTCATAACAAGTTCTTACAATGATACATGTCTTCATTCGTCGATGAAACTTGAACTGTGATGCTCTAACATCCACGATCTTATTTAAAATGATAATTTATATCCAAAACTTCCCTTTTAAAAGGAAGTAATTTCACAGATTTATTTCTCTTCTTTTTACACACATATTCAGTGTTCAGTCTCCAAGCCTCTTGACAATCCTCTATTTTCAACGAGTTCTCTGATCTCGTTTCTTCTTCTTCTTCTTCTTCTTATTATTATTATTAAACAATTAAGTCATTTTAAGAACAGCCCCAGGGGATATTAATTTTGAAGAGACAGACAGACAGACAGACAGTTGGCGACCACGGGGCCCTGATCTTAGCCCTGAAATTGCTTGCACTTACTTGTGCCAGCTCCCCACTTTCACCTACCTTATCTAACATCATTTGGTCAACTCTTGTTCTTTCGTGACCCCAACGTTTTTAGGTTTGGGAGGAGTAGAGAATCTTTCATTTTCACTCCTTTCGTGGCCCTTGTATTTCATTGGCTGTTACCTTCATATGTCGATGTGTCGGACCCCTTCCACTTCTCCCCTCCGATTAGTGTTAATAGAAGATGATTGTCTAGTTGTTCGTCCACTCAAAACAAAAATCATCACCACCACCACCATCTTGAGTTTCAATAATCTCAATTTCATGTCTCATTTTTACATAAAAGAGACCTTTGTCCCCTTGGTTTCCCATTATTCCACTACGTAGCATATCCTTCTCAATTCTCGTCACACCAAAGTCGCTTTATACTGTAAGTACACCTTCATCCATCGAGTTCATTCATAATTTAGACTTAATATCTTCATTCCAAGTACCCCACGGCATTGTTTTCACCTTTTAACGAAGATTTACGTTCCTCGAAAAAATCATCGGCATCGACATACGTTTACTTTGGCTGAAAGGACACGCTGGCATAGAGTATAACGAAATAGTTGATCAAGTAGCAAAGCAGAGCATCTCAGATGGAACCTACCGCGCTATGGTAGTGCCGTATATGGACTTCATACCATCACTAAGCCACAAATCTCGCAATGACTGGGCGAATATCTGGAAAGTAACGCAGGAGATTAAAGGACGACACTACGCTGCTTATCAGCCTCACATTACAACAAGACCGTGGTTTGTCATATTACGTCTTAGTATTCTTTATTATTATTATTATTTTTCTCTAGATCACAGTAAACAAATACCCAATCGATCCGTTGAATGAGAAAAATAACAGCGTTCATCTTAAGCCACATACACAAACTACTACTAACTTTAAAACAGACATAGTTAATATACATAAAAGGAAATAAAAGAACACCACAGTTTATAAACAAAAAGAAAAAGAAAAGGACACCACATAATAACCTACTGTCCGGCCGAGTCATCACCCCTGGTGAGAAGAAGGCCACCCTCCCAGTGATGACTCGACCGGCCCTTCCCGTGGCGACCTCCTGAAGGCCCGAAGATCTAACCAGATGACAATGTTTTCCTTCTCACCATTCCTCTCCTAATCGTACCCCTTGGGCATGCCATGAAGTCCGTCGGATACTCCGAATATGTGACCCCCTCAGACAGGGCCACCCAGTATATTACGTCTTAGTAGAAGACACCTTACGTTCATCATACACATTCGTCTCGGTCATGGCTGCTACCCAAATCAACTTCATCGGATTAGAGTAGTGGATTCTCCTATGTGTGACAAGGAACAAGAGGAAATTGCCGATCTTATCCACATCATTCTCGGTAGCAGTGAATATCGACAGGCACAAAGTGTCCCTTTTCCTACCGGTATAATATGTTTGCTAAGAAGACCCAATAACAAAATTTATCTAGCACTTGCTCAGTTTTTACATATGTGTGATCTGAAGATCTAAATCTAATGCCGAAGGTTCTTTAGAGTATGCTGTGAAGTGAAAAAAATGAGTTGTAGGCCATTTCCTTCGTTTATAGTTCATCTGTTGCATGGATTTTAGATATATTGTTATTTTATATATGGTATGTACTTTATGTATTTATACATAATGTTTTACTGGATACTTGCCGAATGCCGAGTGCTAAATCAAATTATTTTTTAAAACTACATTCCTCGATAACGCGTACACGGAAGGAAAAGTTTTAAGACGCTTTTAGTGTTTGAGTACTGTAGAGCGCGAATATCGTGGGGAGTATTTAACATATGATTATGTTTATAATGTCTAATTGACAGAAAAAAAGGAGGCTAGCTGTTGCAATAAATAAATAAATAAATAAATAAATAAATAAATAAATAAATAAATAAATAAATAAATAAATAAATAAGGAAAGAAAGATTCTAAGAAAAATCCTCGGTCCAAAGAAATGTACAGACACATATCGATTATGCAGTAACAAAGAAATATATAAAACATGCAGTAGGATTTCAGATGTCATTCGAAAGCGAAGAGTTAAATTTTTTTGGACATATTTCAAGAATGCCTGATGACAGACTTGCCAAGAAAATCTTGAACCACTTCAATAAGCCCAGTAGGAAAGGCATCTCTTATGAAAAATGGTTTGTTAACACGCAGAAGGGTTTGCAAGAAATGAACATCACACATCAAGACATCCGCAATAGAACCACATTCAGAAAAAAGCTCCTCATTTAAGGGTTTCCTAGAGCCAGAAACAGCGACCAAGAAGAAACAACAATGGACGGCTGAAAGAAAAGAAGCAGCAAGCAGGAGGATGAAGGAGTACTGGCGCCAAAAAAAGTTTAAATCATGAGGAGTTATTTACGTGGTCTACAGCTGGCCAAAATCGATAAATGAAATAAATAAATAAATAAATAAATAAATAAATAAATAAATAAATAAATAAATAAATAAATAAATAAATAAATAAATAAATAAATAAATAAATAAATAAATAAATATCTGAGACGTAGTTTGCATGAAATTGCGCTTCAAAGTAAGGCACAATTTGTACTAAATACGTGACGTCACACGCATACTCTGTTATAAGATGGCGCTGTGTTGACTCGCGCGCTCGGTTGGAGGTTAGCTGTCGTTGTGAATACATCGTGGTCAGTTGTATAGAATGAAAAATATAATACGGTAATGGAAAAGAAAGATTTGATTAGGATTCAGCAAAAACTGTAAAATAAAGAGTTCATGCTATAAATTACCCACATTTCAAGTGTACCAAGTTCTATTAAATGAAATTTATTATACACAATATTTGACTTTTATTTCTAATAAGTAAGAAACCGTCAGAAACCTACTGCCGTTGCAATAGCGACAGCCTACCGCGAATTTTTTGTACCTGTAGTCATTCTCACTACTTTCATTTCACTAAAATGGATAATGAAAGTCCAGTATGCGATTTGATTACATTTTAGCCAATATTTAATATATCTTTTTAGTACTGTCCCTTTTAAGAACAAGCCTCAATAATTTGATTTACATGACTATTTTTTACACAATAGAGACTTACTCAAACCCCTTTTTTCCCGTAAACTTACAGTTTTTTCCACTACGCTCCTCATATATTTGTTTACAACAGCAAATGCGACTGAGCTTCCTCCAACCAAATATTGACAAGCAGATCAAGCATTTCAACCATGCATATCTTTATACCCGAGATGGTGAAAGAATAATTCGCTCTGGCAAAGAAAGATCAGCTATTCCCCAAGTTTCCTCATAGCTGTTATTAACATGTTTCCTATACGTGCAATTAAACTCTTTACAGTCACCAACATGACCATATAGATCAATTCGTTATCCGGTCTGAAGATGTCCCAGAACTGTGCAAATCTTGCTGTTATTTTACCTCCAGTTCCAATCACAAGACCCACTAGATTATCGGTCAATTAGGTCACTGCGAAATGTCCACTACAACCAAAGTATGTCCACTAACACTCATGGTGATTATAGCAAAGGGCTACGAGTAGGACGGAAGCTACCGTGGTCTTAATTAAGACACAGTCCCAGATTTTGCCCGGTGTGAAATTATTATAAAATAATTATAAGTGACAGGGGGAATAGCTGATCTTCCTCTAGAGCGAATTACTCATTAACCAACTCGGTTATAAAGACAATCGTGTTTGGAATGCTTGATCTACTTGTTAGACCTCCCGGAAATCCATCTTCAGGTTCGACCTCAGCATCTCCCGAATGCAGGCTGACAGCTACGTGACACGAACCGTGCAGCCACACGCTCGGCCTTTTGTTTCTTTTTCATGTTAGTTACTGCATCTTCTGTGTAAACAGCACTTCTCGCTCTTGCTTCACTTCTGGGTTCATTTATTTGAATTTCTAGGAATAAGGAAATTATAATGAAAACAAATGTATGAATGATGATGTGATATATAAGAAGGTTATAGGAAGGTCCGCCTATGTTGTGTAGTAGTTAGTGTGATTAGCTGTCACCTCCCGGAGACACGGGTTCGATTCCCGCCTCTACCACGAAATTTGAACAGTGGTACGAGGGCTGGAACGGGATCCACTCGGGCTCGGGTGGTCAACTGAGTACAGTGTCGTTCGATTCCCACCTCACCCATCCTCAAAGTGGTTTTCCGTGGTTACTCACCTCATCTCCAGGCAAATGACGGGATGATACCTAACTTAAGGCCCCTGCCACTTCCTTCCCTCTTCCTAGTCCATTCCTTCCGATCTTGCCATCCCTACACAAGGCCCCTGTTCAGCATAGCAGGTGAGGCCTCCTAGGTGAGATACTGGTCCACCTTCCCAGTTGTATCCCCCAACCCAAAGTCTGACAAGAGGCGATAGAGGTGGGATTCCTCCCTGAGTCCGAGGGAAAATCCAAACCTGGACGGCAAACAGATTAAGAAAGAAAGGTTATAGGAAGAGTGAGGAGATGGGAATGAAGGTAAGAAAGATCGGGAAAGAACGACCATAAGTTATGACCAAGGGGAGAAAAAAATCAAGTCTATCGTAGAAAGCGGTCATGAATTTGCACAACTCAAATGTGCAATAAAAAGGGCGGCACCTACCAAGTCGATTACAGGTTCATACGATCGATATAGGACTAGAACGGTCGATCTTCGGCGTTGATAGCGCGCTCACTGCAAGCTGGTTGATTGGCCTCGCCGCATGAGTCCCCTTAATAATCCCCTCCCTGGAAAAGTTGTTATCTTGATGAATATTTGTGTCGCTGTATGTACATACGTATGCGGCTCAAGTTTAGTTATGAGTTTCATGTTTCGTATAAATTGGTTTCGTGTTCGCATGTTCTACACCGTAATTTGAAGCAACATTAATGTAACAGGCCTGACTCCCCAAACAAAAGTTGGGCAGCGACAAGCGCCAGTTAGCAGAATAAAGTTAAAAAGTAATAGGACAGCTATCATGAGCAGTGATCTCATTGCTTACAAGCACGTCAAGTCCACTACTGTCCTCACTGGCTGTGATGGCCGAATGGGATCGTTGGTTCAATCATGGAGAAGGTCAGCAGAAATTCCCTTGATTATAAGGAAAAGTAGCAAAAGTCGCACGAAACATTCTGAGATAAAGAGCCAAAACTACTTTATATGTTACACTAGATCCTGAAAAATGTTAAAAATCAGTGGTGGTTTCTGGCCTGGTTATAGGTTTTAACAACCTCCACTTTTACATTCATTTAATTGTTTTTTGTCACAAGTTACTTTACGTCACACCGATACAGATAGGTCGTATGGTGACGATGGAATAGCAGTTGTAAGGAATCGGCCATGGCCCTAAATAAGATACAGCCCCAGCATTTGCCTGGTGTGAAAATGGGAAACCACGGAAAACCACCTACAGGACTGCCGATAGTGGAGTTCGAACCCACTATCCCCCGAATTAAATTTCACAACCTGGCGCCCTTAACCGAACTAACTCACTCGGTATTATTTTAATTAATTAGAGGATTCAAAATTATTCTCTCTCTCTCTGCTTCAATATTCATATATCTTTGTTTCTGTTCAGTCCAGCGAAGTTTTAGTGGCGCACATTACCTTTGCAACCGAAAGGCAGATTGAATAATCTACTCATTTATTATGCACACGCATCTCGCTAGCTTCTACACTGCTGGTGTCGTAAAGCCTTGTCCAGAGAAACTGATTCGCAATCAGTCAATCAATCAATCAATCAATCAATCAATCAATCAATCAATCAATCAATCAATCAATCAATCAATCAATCAATCAATCAATCAATCAATCAATCAATCAATCAATCAATCAATCAATCAATCAATCAATCAATCAATCAATCAATCAATCAATCAATCAATCTTGTTCTGCATTTAGGGCAGTCGCCCAGGTGGCAGTTTCCATATCTGTTGTTTTCCTAGCTTTTTCTTGAATGATTGTAAAGAAATTGGAAATTGTATATGATGATGCTGGATTTAGAATGTTAAACTAGTAGTATTTCTTGTCGTATTTTCTTTGCATGGAACTGATTGTTGTACTCTTGTTGTTGTACTGGTGTTGTTGGGTAGTTAGGTTTTAATATTATTATCACTCGTAGTGTTTAGTAGAGCTAGGAATTTTAGGTACTGCAACTTAACACTTAATTCTTTTTCGCTATTAACTCGACCAAATTAACTTGTCTTGCAAAGCAAATACAAAATAAACACCCCTAACTGTGTTTTAGTTGCACCTTTTTGCACCTGTTCTTACTGTCAATACCTTTTTCCACTTGTTAAATACTTTTTTGGCTCCTTTGCCGCATTTTATTCCTGAATAAATTAATCATTTAAAGCCAAACATTTCGTCCGTGAAGACTGGTTCCATGTAGTTCCTCAATTCGTCACTAGAATCGTAGGGTCCCTATACTGCACTAATCGGGACCTCAAGTGAAAAACTGGTGATTGTTGAACTATTAGTTTGACGCCTTTCGTCAGCTGCTTACCTGCCAACCTTGTCAGTATTACGAAGCTATAGAGTGTGTTATACACTACAGTGTGTTTGACTTTAAAGCAATATCCTACGAGTCTCCAATGGCGCCTGCCATTGTCCTATTAGCAAATAGCTTAATATTACGCTATTTGCTATCACTGTAGTATCAGTATCAAGTATGCTGAAACAGAAAATGAATG
The DNA here is from genome assembly GCF_040414725.1 of Anabrus simplex. Lineage (NCBI taxonomy): Eukaryota > Metazoa > Arthropoda > Insecta > Orthoptera > Tettigoniidae > Anabrus > Anabrus simplex. The sequence continues at coordinate 388,099,001 of NC_090268.1, forward strand.
CAGAGAAAGTACGTATTAGTGCTAAACAGTTTAGTGCTGAGGGTATTCAGAGCAACGGGTCAGTTCTGAGGTGCAATGTTTGTGATATATCAATAACAATTGATACAACAACAAAAAACACCAACGAAATCATGTTGAACAGTATATAGCTAGGGCAAAACATGCCAAGAATAAGGAGGTTATATGAAAATTTCTTAAATAGGCTGTTGTGATGGAGGTGAAGCAAGGAAACACTGGATGGTATTGCAAAGCAGATAATACAACAAAGCTTAGCCGAAACTCTGATGTTAAGGATGTTGCAACAAACGGGCATTTAATATCGACTGTATGCACCACTTGTGTCTGTTGACGTTGAACATTCCGTTTGTATACTTAGTGAACTATGATTCAACCTCACTGAAAATAACATTGAAATGTTAAATGTTATCTGTTTTGACAGTTTTCTGGATATGTGATTTTAATAACATTGTGTTCTGGGACTTGTTTTAGGCAGATTTTTGACACACGATAACATGAGTAGATTCTGTATTCTACTATATGATGTAAAATTGGTTTTGGTGATGCTTGCATGAATATTTACATTTAAAATGTGCACCCTTTAGACTACATTAAAGTACCTTTATTGCAACTTTGTGATGTTTTGAACATCACAGCATAAACAATATTATCAAATTGTGTAATTAATAGGAAATATGTATATACTAAATTTGTGGTAGGTCATTATAAATTATTATGTTTATATATATATATATATATATATATATATATAGGGTTTTAGTCATCCATTTCACATTATAATCTCATTTCTAATTGTTGTGTAAAGTATTACAACACCCGTATTAATAACTTGCAGTAAATTTTCAGTAGACTGAGGTCACGCGACCAGACACACCATGCTGATATTAGCCCTTTACGAGGAAAAGGACGTCATCAAGCTTGCAAAATTGCTTACCCCACTCCATATTCTGAAGAGACAGTTATAACTTGTTAACGCCTACATTTCGAAGTTCGTTACAAGACGCTTTGATTTCACGCGACATTTCAACCTATGTGATTGAACGTTATGAAATAAGATGATGTATATACAGCTAGGGATAGCCTATATACATCAACAACAAGAGCTGGAGAACGTAAAAACTATCTGTCGATTCTATCAGTACATCGGAGGAGGGCTGTACGTCTTTCTTTTACATCGGAGAACGTCTTGACATTAGAGAAGTCTTAACATAGTTCATTTCGGATCTGAGTACTCAAAATGACTCTCATTGAGACTTGGTTACACCAATGACGAGAGATGAAGTCAATGAGAGACCGGTTTTGACACGTCTAGAATAGGGGATATCTTTGTCATGTATTTACCATAGTTACGCTATAATTCTGTAATACGGAAGAATACAAGTGCATTCTCTCCATGAACGCAACCCAAGGTGGTTTTAATACTGAAATTAGGGCTCAAATAACATTATGTAAGGAGTATCACAGGAAGTGTAAAAGTCAGGAAAATCTTAGTCCAATTAGTTGCCTAGGCACGAATCAGAAATAGGACTGGTACCCACAACGAGAGACGACAGCCTGTACGAGGGGACCATCAAATATCAGCTGCTACATCGAACGTGTCCAGATGACAGAGTCCACAAATGGTGAGCTAATGGCATAAACTACCGCAAGTCTCCATTTTCTGAAATGTTATTTCATTCAGTTTTTCTTTTGATTTCGTGAGTTCATAGTTCGTAAATACGCCGTCGCGTTTATCATCCTAATAAATAGTTATTTTAATTGGTGCATTAAAATAAATTCTTATTAATGATAATTTGCAGGTTAGTGTGTACTTAATGGTTAGTATTCTGTCACCCCACCTCTGGGAGTATTTAGAGTCTCATTACTTATTATTATTATTATTATTATTATTATTATTATTATTATTATTATTATTATTATTATTATTATTATTATTATTATTATTATTATTATTATTATTATTATGCCAACCTATGGCGAGATAAGCACTCGAAATCAAAGTGCCAAAAATTTATTATATAAATGATTTATATTTGCCTTGTTTTGATGACAACATTTGCTTCGCACCTTAATCATAAATTCTGTCAGACTCTTTATCCAGTATATAATAGAAACACTCTTAATATATAATTTACAAATGTCACACAAGGTAACCTAGGGAACCAGCCCAGGTAATTTAAAAATACAATTAATACAAGCTTAAAGACGAGGGTATCCCACTTCATATAATTGCCAATTACCAACAGGTAATTCTAGATAATAACGTGGCTAACAATCTAATTAACTATTGCACTTTAGGTAAAAGACGATATTACAATAACAACGTCTAAACAGCTCTTAGAACAGCGAAGAAACTCTTCTAGTTTCTAACCGATGCGACTAAAACACACTTTACTTGGCATTACACGAAGGTGCGTAAAACCTTGCCACTTCATCATAAGGAACCTGAAATAACATTACTCGTTGCTTTACATTTCATAATCAAGGACTTTACAATTTAAACATCCCCATGCAAGTGGCACGACATGCCTCATCAAAAAACTGCCACGGCAGAAGTAAAAAACCAGTACAAGAAATAGCGAGCATTAGCTCTACATAAACGCACCAACTAGAGTTTTACAAATTAATGTTACAAATAAGTTTTGCGCAAACCTAACACTTTAATTTCATTTCTTTACTAAAAGGGGTCCAACCACCTCATACCCTCTCTTACTTGGTAAGACATGGGGGAACTATAGAAATTTCAGCTCCTACCTCCATGTCAGTGGAACCTAGTTCGACCTCCACACGGCACCGGCTCGTATGTGTGTCGCCTTCAAGCACGAGAAGCAGAATGTTGTCTCTCAGTTCGGTCAACCATGACCTTGCCCAAGGGGTGAGGTGACGTGTCGAGCGATTCAACAACGATTGGATCCCCCGAGAGTTGCAGGGGAAGTAGCCCAAAGACATGGAGGCATGAGAAGAGGAGACACTCTTCCAGAGTAGGAAATACCCACTTCCTCTGGAGCTATACTTAATAATCGAGGAATGACACTTTATTAAGGGAAGGAAGGCTGGCTGGAAATGAATACATAAACATATATACATATACAAGAAAACAGTTACAACTATAAAGTTCTCATAACATTAGAGCCTGGCCAGGCTGAATGAAATACCAAGGGCCGGGGGAGACTTCCTAAGGCAGAGACCTCCCCGCCTTAAGCCAAACCACGGGACGGAAATAGCCTCCTGAATGAGAAACCATGTTCAATCATCATTAAAATATCTTGAGCACACAGTTTTACCTTCAGCACAGCAGGGAACACGTCCCAGAGTACAGGTCCAATGGTAACGCGCCGAAAAGTAGGCAACAAAGTCAACAGATGCGAATTCGACACAAGTAGTCGAAGATTATATAGACAGAATTCCGAACAGTCCTTCCACAGAGCACAGTAGAAAGAAGTAATCTTCCATACAACGAGTTACTGAGCACAAGGGCAGGGCCAACTCGAAAGGAGACAGGTCGGTGTAATTAATTGAAGTTCATAATTAGCAAGTAAACTCGGCTCCGGGAGACGTGGTACACACCAGCCGGCTGCATCGGGGGGCCCTCCCGGCGATCTTAGGCAAAATGGGTTCTCCAAAAAGCTGGAACAATCAATACAGAGCCGACAGTATCTTTTGAACGTGTGGCCGTGCAAAGAAAGGACCTACGGGAAGGCATGGGGTCAGGCCACAGGAAGTGACCAGGCACCACACATGGAGGTAAAGAGAGAACAAGGTAGTAAACGAGATGTAGGGATGAAGGCGTGAGGTGGAAGGAGCAAAATTGACACACAGACAATAGACAATACATAACGCTCCCAAACATAGGCTAACTACTAGAATGCCAATATAACATTAGGAAACTCCCCTTAAGTATTCCGAAACAAGGCAAAGTGAGGATAATACACCTCAGCTCATACGAGCGACTACGCAGTTTTCACCTGGGAGATGTGGACCCTAAAGATTCTCTGCCCGAACGGGTCCCTAAATAGCAGCGAAACAGGAGTAAGAAACTCCAGGATAGCATAAGGTCCCCAGAAACCGGGAGCGAGTTTACCAGATAGAACATTTTTTTACAAAAACGCCGACGGCCAGGCTGGTAGGCTTACGCCTTTGATTGTAGAGTTGTTTCTTCCTCAAATGTGAAACCTTGAAATTTTGCATAGCACGTTTCCAAGTAGCCCTAATATCAGAAGGGTGAATATTCTCGGGTAATAAGTCATTCATGCTCCATAAGTTGGATAGGGGAGAATCAGGGACGAATGAAAACATAGGCGAAAAGGGCGACATTTTATGGGCCTCATGTATAGCAGTGTTGAGAGCAAAGGCTAACCATGAGATATATGTGTCCCCCTTTGAAACATCATCATGATGATGAAAGGCAAGGAGAGCGGATCGTAAATTACGATCACCCGCTCTGCGTACGACGGCTGGGGGTAGTAGGCGGAGGTCGTAACATGCGAGATGGACAGGCCAAAGCAAAACTTCCGGAACATGTTAAACGTAAAAGCATTTGCATTGTCAGAGACTAAAACTGACAGGGCCCAAAGGTAGAAAAATGCTCTTCAAACATTTTATGATGGCATCAGCAGTAGCCCACTTAATCGGAAACAACCACGTAAAGCGAGAGAAACCGTCCACGCAAATTAGGAAGAAACGGTTCCCCTCTCCTTTCGACTTGGGAAGAGGTCCGTCGTAGTCGATAAGGATACTCTCCATGGGGCGTATCGCCTGAGTCGATGACAATAGTCCTACCTTGGTACTAATCGCCGGCTTACTGATTCTGCAGTTCTTACAGGCCTTGAGAAGTTCTCGAGTTTCTCCATTCATTCCTTTCCGAATAAAATACTCCCTAATTTTTCCCTAGTTTTAAATACTCCTTGATGCCCAGCAAGAGGAATTTCATGATAATATTTGAATATAATTGGAACCAGAACCGTGCCCACCACCACCTTCATCGTTTGATCGTGGCGAGAAGGACAAGAAAAATCTCAATTTCTGAGAATATAAGGAGCGACCGAGTTCCCTTTCTTTAACTCTTGAATAACTGGCCCTAACTCAGAATCGTCAACTTGAAGCTTAGCTATATCGTGGTATAGAAGAGGAGCATCGGACAAAATTGCCCCAGAAATCGACAACGGTGTTATAGGATCCGGGCCTAAGTCGTCTTCCTGTTCAACGCTGGGATAAAACATACGACTCAGAGAATCAGCTACTACATTTTCTGTACCCCGAATATGGCGGACATCAAACTTGAAATCTGAAATCCTAATTGCCCAACGAGCTAAACGACCAGTTCTTCTGGGCCTACCCAAGATCCAGCTCAACGCCTGGTTGTCCGTCTCGAGTTCAAACTTGACGTGTTCCAAATACATTCGAAATTTCTCGAGGGCAAATAGTACGGCGAGTCCCTCCAACTCATAAATGGAGTACTTAGATTCAAGAGGAGAAAGGGTTCTGGATGCGTTCGTGATGGGACGTCTCCCTAACTCGGAGTCCTGCATTAAAACAGCAGCGACTGCAGAGGAAGACGCATCAGTTTTAATCACAAGTGTTTCCGAAAGTCAGGCATGGCTAAGTCGGGGGTATTAGAGAGCTTAAGGTCTTCAAAGGCTGCTTGCTGGTATGGACCCCACTCAAATTTAACACCTTTCCGATAGAGAGCGTTCAGTGATGCAGCACGCTTAGCAAAGTCCGCGATAAACTTCCGGAAAAAGTTTATCATGCCAACAAAACGAGCAACCCCTTTTACGTCCGTTAGAGGGGGAAACTCGCGAATAGCCTGAGTTCGGGACAAATCGACAGAAACACCTCCAGGAGAAACGATGTGTCCAAGGAATGATATTTGCAGCTTCGCAAAAGAGACCTTCGAGAGCTTAACCATGAGCCCAGCCTTACGAAGACGGATCAGTACCTCCTTGAGGTGTACCAGGTGCTCCTCGAAACTTTCCGAATAGACGACTAAATCGTGCAAATAATGGTAGAGGTAACTGAACTTAAGATCTGAAAATATCTTATACAATAGTCTCGTTAGCACCGCGGCGCGTGAAGAAATGCCAAAAGGGAACCGACAAAACTCGTATAAATTCCAGTCGATGGCGATTGCGGTTAAATGGCGAGATTCTTCGGCAAGGGGATTCTGATAATAAACTAAACCGTAAAATAGCGGGTCTTCCTAAACCACGAAAAGCAAGAGTGCAAATCAGGGAGAGGAACCGATTGTAACACAATTTTCTTATTTAGGACCCTATAGTCAAGAACCGGCCTGAACTCACCCTGAGGTTTAGGGACGAGAAAAATCGGTGACGAGTAGGCCGAAGTGGAAAGCCGAATGATTCTCTGATCGAGCATTTTATCGATGATCTCCTTCAAGGCCTTGACCATAGGAGGAGATAATCAATAAAGAGGAATTCTTACAGGAGGAGGATCCGAGACTTCGATTTTGTAGTCCAACACATTAGTCATACCCAATTTCTCGGAAAAACTTCGGAAAATGCGTCACACAACTCCCTCAGACTCTACGCCTGATCGTCAGGCAGATGGCTAAGATCACACACCATCTCGCTCTGAGGGGGCGTAACCGAAAGGATGGGAACAGAATTAAAAAGAACGTAGCGGCATTTTTACAGAAATACAAAATTTAAAGTAACAAGAGTGATCCTGGAAGTCTAAAATTCATCCGGAATAAGGAAAAACTTGTTCCTAAGATGACGGGGCACGACAAATTCACAGCTGCGAAAAATGGAAATTTCCAAGAGAAGTTACAGATACGAATTTTCGCCCTAACCAAACCCCTAATCTCTACGTTCGAAGAGTTGGCCGATACACACGAAAATGAAACAGGTTTAAGTCCGAAAACTTACAAATAGACTTATGGGCGGCATACCACTTCTCACTTATGATGGACACCACACTGTCAGAGTCTAACAGAGCAGACACGGGTTCGTTACCTGAATAAAGGGAACAAGACCTTTAAGTTTGGACGAAATGCTTAAACACTCTACAGGACACTTACTAGCAGGATGATCAATGGGCAGACCTTTATCACCATTGACACACGGGGGTTCACCAGTGGACATATCAACGACTGCCCTCCCACCTAGTCAAGTGGAACTTGAAGTTCCCAGACAATCACTCGCCAGATGGCCAGCGAGACCACACTTAAAGCAAATCAACCTACTGCTCCTTGATTGCCCATTTGCTCCAGTGCTGACTCTGGAAGATCGCGCATCCGGCAATTTAACTGGGCAGCGGTTTCGCAGATGTTCTGACGAGTCGCAGGCAAAGCATTTCCTTACATTCCCTTACTTGCGTGACGAAGGAGTACTAAGGGCCTCAGGCACGCAGGAATCATTCGACGTATGCAGAGACTCCGCATGACGAACTTCTTCGGCGGATACTACCATCGCCTCCAACTCCGAAAAATTGCGAGGATGGGCCGCAAAACACAAACAGGAGCGGTAAACAGGAGAAATCCCCTCTACGATGGTTGAGACAATTTGCTCTTCGGAGTTGTTCAACGCAAAGACTCTCGCATAAAATTTGATGTCAGAAATGAAGTCCGATAAGGACTCATCAACGCGCTGCACTCTAAAATAGTAACCTTGAATAAAGGAATTAAGTGCCCGAGCCGGAATTAAAATGTGTTAATAAATATGTATGAAACTGTTGAATGGACATATGCTCAGCAATTGCATTAACTATCTTTTGCGACAAAACACCAAGAGCAAGCGGATAAATAATCTGTAATATATGAGTGCGTGATAATCCAAAGACCGAGGCATCGTCTTGGAACTCCACTAGAAAAAGCACGAAAGAAACAGTATCGCTACCCGAATTTACACAATAATATGGAGCCTCTTTTAACATAAAAGTCAACGGATGGGGAATATTAGAAAAGGGCGAGGCATATGACGATAAGGTTGACTGTAAAGGTAGCTGCTGCTCTACCGATTCTAAATTCTTTCTATGTTTACCCAAATCGTCTTCACCTACAACTACACCAAGCGGGGCAGGTTTGGTCTTAACAGTCAACTTACTAAGCCACGAGTCAACCTTGTATAAAAGGCTACCGGCCTTAGCTTCTAAATCCTTAATTTGGTTCATAGATTCCTCCTTCAAGGTTAAGGAGAGTAGGTCTTCGATACGGTGAAGGTAATGAGTAATGCGACCTTGAATTCTTCTAAGTTGGTGGTTCGATACTACATCGCTCCCAGAAATTCCATTACTGACAAAATGTCAGATAGGTTTGCTTCAATCAATGAGACCGCTCCACCAACCTCGCCGTCAGTTAGGTTGGGCACAGAGATTACTTTGTCTAAATCAGCTCTTAACAATACCTCGTCACTCTTAACAGTGCCTCTAGATTCTAAGTCGCGAATAGGTAATTCGTACAAAAGTTTCTCCTTTTGGAGAGCCCCAGGATAGGCTATATCTCGAATAGCCATTTACGGCAAAAATAAAGAAATTCAGGGATCCCACTGACGGAAAAACCCTCAGGGCACACGTCTCCCTCAAGTTTATACAGCGGTTGAACCTAGGCCATCCCCATTCAACCACGACCGCTCTGCTACCAGATCTATGCCAACCTATGGCGAGCGTAGTGGAAGAGAAGGAAGTGGTGGGCCTATGGGGCTGGCCAGTTAAGCACTCGAAATCAAAGTGTCAAAACTGTATTATATAAATTATTTATATTTGCCTTGTTTTGATGATAACATTTGCTTCGCACCTTAATCACAAACTCTGTCAGACTCTTTATCCAATATATAATAGGAACACTCTTAATATATAAGTTACAAATGTCACATAAGGTAACCTAGGGAACCAGCCCAGGTAATTTAAAAATACAATTAATACAAGCTTAAAGAGGAGGGTATACCACTTCATATAATTGCCAATTACCAACAGGTAATTCTAGATAATAACGTGGCTAACAATCTAATTAACTATTACACTTTAGGTAAAAGACGAGATTACAATAATAACGTCTAAACAGCTCTTAGAACAGCGAAGAAACTCCTCTAGTTTCTAACCGATGCGACTAAATCACACTTTACTTGGCATTACACGAAGGTGCGTAAAACCTTGCCACTTCATCATAAGGAACCTCAAATAACATTACCCGTGGCTTTACATTTCATAATCAAGGACTTTACAATTTAAACATCCCCATGCAATGGGTACGACATGCCTCATCAAAAAACTGCCACGGCAGAAGTAAAAAACCTGTAAAAGAAATAACGAGCATTAGCTCTACATAAACGCACCAACTAGAGTTTTACAAATTAATGTTACAAAAAAGTTTTGCGCAAACCTAACACTTTAATTTCATTTCTTTACTAAAATGGGTCCAACCACCTCATACCCTTTCTTACTTGGTAAGACATCGGCGAACTATAGAAATTTCAGCTCCTACCTCCATGTCAGTGGAACTTATTTCGACCTCCATAAGGCACCGGTTCGTGTGTGTGTCGCCTTTAAGCACGAGAAGCAGAATGTTGTCTCTCAGTTCGGTCAACCGTGACCTTGCCCAAGGGGTGAGGTGACGTGTCGAGCGATTCAACAACGATTGGATCCCCCGAGAGGGGCAGGGGAATTAGCCCACACATATGGAGGCATGAGAAGAGGAGACACGCTTCCAGAGTGGGAAATATCCACTTCCTCTGGAGCTATACTTAATAATCGAGGAATGACACTTTATTAAGGGAAGGAAGGCAGGCTGGAAATGAATACATAAACATATATACATATACAAGAAAACAGTTACAACTATAAAGTTCTCATAACATTAGAGCCTGGCCAGGCTGAATAACATATCAAGGGCCGGGGGAGACTTCCCAGGGCACATTTATTATTATTATTATTATTATTATTATTATTATTATTATTATTAATTATCAAATATCGTCTTCAAGCCATAAGCTTGAAGGTTGGCGCCCATGGGATATAGTTTATGGAGAAGTAAATGAGGGAGTATTTATTTGTATTAAAATTAAGGTGACCCGGCACGTCACACATTGTCGCACATCTGTGGGCAAAAGTGGTTACTTCACAATTCCCAGCTGTAGCTGTCATTAAGCTAAACCTATAGTCTTGTAAGCCGTAGAGTTAAGCTCTGGAAATACTTTGTGAATTTGTACATGATGTTGCTGGATTTAGAATGATAAACTTGTAGTATTTCTTGTAATATTTTCATTCCATGGAATTGTTGTTGTACTTTTGTCATTGTAATGTTGTTGTTGTTGTTGTTGCTGTTGTTGTTGGGTAATTATGTTTTACCTTTAATTTATTCTCACACTACTGTAAGTGACCATTGCCACCGGGATATTTCCCAATTGTGAAGTATTTTTTAATAATAATAAAATATTTTTTAATAATAATAAAACATCCATGTTAATATCGATCAAAACAGAAATGACAGATTTAAGTCATACAGCAGACAGGATAAAAAAGCACGAAACCTTGAAGGCACACGTTAAAAATGTTTTAAGCCCACCTTGGGACATTAATAATAATGCTACTTGCTTTACGTCCCACTAACTACTTTTTTACGGTTTTCGGAGACACCGAGGTGGCGGAGTTTCGTCCCGCAGGAGTTCTTTTACGTGCCAGTAAATCTACCGATACGAGGCTGACATATTTGAGCCCCTTCAAATATCACCGGACTGAGCCAGAATCGAACCTGCCAAGTTGGGGTCAGAAGGCCAGCGCCTCAACCGTCTGTGCCACACTGCCCGGCTTGGGACATTAAAAATTGATAAACAGTTAGAGAGCAAATACAGAAAATCAGTGTACTTGCGGAGTGTTTGTTCGAAAGGCGCTATTTCTACCCTGAGGAAGTTGTGGAAAAACGCAAGAAAACATGCAACAAAAGACACATGGAAAGTACCCATGATCGGGTATGGTACTACTACTCTTTCTGGTCTGGAACGCTCATGGCATTCGTGAGTATTCAACTACCGAAATGCATGTAGACGAAATACTAAATGAAATATGAAGTGGAAATGGTACCTTTTGAACAGACATTCTTCATGTGCATAATGGAAAGTTTAAACACAACTGAGCCTGTAGAAAGTTGTTTTATTCGCGATTTAATTTTAAAGATAAACTCATTTAAAGAATTTCAAATTTAAAATTTTAACCTTAAAGCAAACTGCAATAATGAAAAAATTATAACCCGAAACGCTACTGAAACGGATGGGGACTGGGGGACAGCTGACGCGTTGGGTTCTTGTGACTGCGCAAATCTGACTCTGGGTGAAATGAAAGACACGTTCGATTTAGTACAGTAAATAAATAAATAAATAAATAAATAAATAAATAAATAAATAAATAAATAAATACGATTAATTGATTTGTACTTTACAGTTTTTGCGCCTTTTGTGAACTAACATACCTAGCAAGTCATCTAGTCACATGGATGTTTAATTATATAGCCCGAGTTTTCGCGAACCGTACCACTCCGTATCACTCCGTATACGTCGGCGCGTTACATTATGTTAGTCGTACGATTCCCTGCTCTTATAATCCGTGAAGTTGAATTCTGAGAAGAATTACGATGGCACTGTTCATTCCTGTTTCCAATGATACCAAACATGGTAATGTTTCAAAATATTTTGCGATTTTCGAGATGTAGTGCGCTATGGAATTTCTTCCCTTATTATTCTACGTCTACTGTAATTATATGTTATAGGTTCTCTGTTCAATGATACACGCGGCATGGGGCGGAATTAACAATGACAAATCGATATGACACAAATAAAAAATTTTCACATAAATAAATAAATAAATAAATAAATAAATAAATAAATAAATAAATAAATAAATAAATAAATAAATAAATAAATATGATTAACTGGATTAAAGCCACCTATTATTTACTGAAACAAAGCCGAGCTTTCCGTCAATGTACACTGGCCTTCACCAGGGCTTGTGAAGGGCTGCTTCTGACAGTGATCATAGAAATTAATTAATTTATTTTTATACAATGAGCCATGGAAACCTACATTCATTAAATTTCACATCTTTGGCCCTTTTTCGTTTGTTTGTTTGTTTGTTAAGAAGGAAGCCATACTTTCCAATGTCGACTCAGTTAAATGTAGCTCAAAAGCTTTTCAGTCTGTTGAACACACAAGATCAATATAAATATTACAATATAATATACTTGCAAAAACACACGATAAGACAAGTAATAAAATACTCACTATGAGACAACAACAACAGTACTGAATTTAGGACAGTCTCCCAGGTGGCAGATTCCCTATCTGTTGTTTATCTAGTCTTTGTTTAAATGATTGCAAAGAAATTGGAAAATTATAGAACATCTGCCTTGGTAAGTTATTCCAGTCCCCAGCTCCCCTTCCTATAAACGAATATTTGCCCCAATTTGTTCTCTTAAATTCCAATCTTATCTTCATATTGTAATCTTTCCTACTTTTAAAGACACCACTCAAACTTATTCGTCTACTAATGCCATTCCACGCCACCTCTCCGCTGACAGCTCGGAATATACCACTTAATCGAGCAGCTCGTATCCTTTCTCCCAAGTTTTCCCAGCCCAAACTTTGCAACATTTTTGTAACGCTACTCTTGTGTCGGAAATCACTCAGAACAAATCGAGCTGCTTTTCTTTGGAATTTTTCTAATTCTTGAATCAAGTAATCCTTGTGAGGGTCGCATACATTGGAACCATACTCCAGTAGGAGTCTTACCAGAGACTTACATGCCCACTACTTTACATCCTTACTACAACCCCTAAACACCCACATAACCATGTGCAGTGATTTGTACCCCTTATTTACAATCCCATTTATGTGATTTATGTGATTACCCCAATGAAGTTATTTCCTTATATTAACACTTAGGTACTTACAGTGATCCCCAAAAGGAACTTTCACCCCATCAACGCAGTAATTAAAATCGACAGGAATTTTCCTATTTGTGAATCTCACAACCCGACTTTTAACACCATTTATCATCATACCATTGACTACTGTCCGTCTCACAACATTATCGAGGTCATTTTGCAGTTGCTCACAATCTTGTAACTTATTTATTACACTGTACAGAATAACATCATTCGCAAAATGCCTTTTCTCGGATTCCACTTTTTTTACTCATACCATTTATATATACATTTGTATAAGAAAACATAAAGGTCCAATAAAACTGCCTTGGGGAATTCCCCTCTTAATTATTACGGGTCAGATAAACCTTCAACTACTCTAATTCTCTGAGATTTATTTTCTAGAGATATAGCCACCCATTCAGTCACTCTTTTGTATAGTCCAACTGCACGCATTTTTTCCAGTAGTCTCTTATCAAATGCCTTAGGTCAATCGCGATACAGTCCATTTTACCTTCTAAATCCGAGATATCTGCTATATCTTGCTGTAATCCTACAAGTTTAGCTTCAGTGGAAAAAAACCTTCGTAAACAGGAACTGAATTCTATACATCCAATTATTAAAATTAATAATATATTAATATATTACCACAGCTTACATGCAATGCATGTCAAACTGACTTGCCTGTGATTTTCAGCTTTATATCTACCACCCTTTCCATTATATACAGGGGCTACTCTAGCAACTCTCTCTTCAGTTGGTATAGCTCCTTCATGCAAATAATAGTGAAATAAATACTTCCGATATGGTACTATGTATTAACCGATTGTCTTTAGTATATCCCTGGAAATCCCATCAAATCCAGCTGCTTTTCTAGTTTTTAACTTTTGTATCTTATAGTAAATATCATTGTTATCACAGGTCAATTTTAATTCTTCTTTAGTATTAGTTACCTCCTCTGTCCCGACATTATCCTTATAACCAACAATCTTTACAAACTACTGACTGAATACTTATGCCTTTTGAAGATCCTCGCATACAAACACCCCTTGTTCGATAATGCTTCCTGGAATGTCCTTCCTGGAACCCGTTTCTGCCTTAAAGTACGTATAGTGTACGCACCCTTCCATTGTTCACTAAAATTTGTATGGTTAACAATTACGCCTGCCATTATGTTATCGTTAGCAGACTTCCTTGCTAGATTCAATTTCCTTGTACGTTCCTTCAATTTCTCCTTACTTCAAGAACCATTTCTAACCCTATTACTTTACAACATGCTTCTCCTTCTTAGTCTTTTAATTCTCTTTTATAATACAGTGGGACTTTAACAATATTCCTTACCACCTTCATAGGCACAACACTGTTTTCGCATTCTTCAATAATTGCTTTACACCCATCCCAGAGTATGTTTACATTTTTATTTACTGTCTTCCACTCATCATAATTATCTTTTAAAAACTCCCTCATGCCTGTTTTATCTGTCATATGATACTGCCTAATAGCCCTAATTTTAAGACCTTCCTTTCTGTCACATTTATTTTAACTACTACAAAAACAGCCTCATGTTCACTAATACCATCTGTTTCTTCGGTTTCTCTGTAGAGATTATCTGGTTTTACCAGCACCACGTCTAGATTATTCTTCCCTGTAGTTGGTCCCATCACTTTCTGAATCAGCAATACTGCCCATATTAAGTTATTTGCCATTTGACGTTTGGAAAATTGAGATCACCCGCTACAATCACGTTCCTTTTATTATCGCTTTCCACATATCTGATTATCTTATCAAATAATTCCGAGTGAGCGTCAGCGCTACCCTTCCCCTGTCTGTACACTCCGAAGACATCAAATTACCTATTATCTTTAGAGATGAGCCTTATACTTAACAATTTCTGTTTGACATTTTTAACATTTTGTAGCTTACAAATTTTTCTTTCACCAGAGTGAATACTCCTACTCTATCTCTACGATTTACACTCTAGTTCCGTGAGAAAATTTCTGCATCCATTACATCTTCTCAGCCATGATTCAGTTCCTATTACAATTCATGGTAAGCACTGTATATATCCATTGAATTAATTATATTCCTTTCTTTACAATATTTCTACAGTTCAACACTAACATTTTTATGTCATCCCTACTTGACTTCCAGATCCCCGTACCCTTATCACCTTTCTCTAGACCACCCGGTTTCCCTGAATGTACCTCCCTATAACCCTTACAAACAAATTTCCTAACATATACGTAGCTCTGCGGTTTATGTGAAGGCCGTCTGTGAGCAGATCGCTATCTCCAAACCACACATTCGGATCTAGAAGTATCACTCCCAGTTTCCCCCATACTCACTCTAGAGTCTCATTTAAATCTCCAATCACCTTCCAGTCAGTATCCGTCCCACAGAGTATTCCACTGATAACTATCTCCGTTTCCTTAAACTTCACACCTGCTGCGTTTACCAGATACCACATAACCCCAACTATGTTGGTACTTATACCTGCTTGCCATATGTTTTTGGTACCAACTTGATACACTACTACCTTCTCCTTTCCCTCCTCCTTTTCTTCTACTTTCCTCAACATCTGCTTTAACCTAATTTCTGGATAACACTCTACCCTGGTTTCCTTTGCTCCACAAACTTTCCCCACATGTCTAACAATTGAATCTCCCATGACCAGAGCCTCAACCCTACCCACCTCTTTTGATCTCCTCCCCTCCTGGTCGGCCCTATATTTCCTGACGGCTGCAGAAGCTGCTTCTTCCTTCCTTTTCTCCCTCCCATGACCCTGTTCCTCATGTCTTTTTCTATCCTGTATTCTACATTTCCCTTTCCTACCTTTTCCTTTCCTCCTACTTCCACGCTTCTCAGCAACAGTTCCCTGTTCCTCATCTCTCCTCTGCTGTTCTACCTGCAGTGACTCATACCGATTTCTCACAGCCACCTGTCCTGAATTATGATCCTAAATAGAGCCCTTAGCCCACAGTGTCCTTTCCCTTAAAACATTAGACCACCTGTCTTCTGTAATTCTCTCCTTTCCTTCCCATCCCTCTTTTACAACTGTTGTATCATGTGCGTTGAGGGTGGCCTACTTTCCTTCCTGTCTTCTGAGATAATTCTAATTATCTCCCTCAAACTCTCCAACACCTCCCTCATACTCCTTAATGCCTGGCCACGTCCACAGTTCCTACACTTGTACTCCTTAGAAATTCTTTACGGAGTAAAGAAAAGAAGAGGAAAAGGGGAAAAGAAAGGAAAGGAATATTGTCTAGCTAAAAAAAAGCTATTTGTTCGGGTTCTTTTGCCCCTACTTGTACCATGTGATATGAACCTGCTTGTAATTGGAATGGAGGAAATGTAGAGTGTTGAGTGTGAGGAAAGGAACGTTAAGGAGAACACTAACACCCAGTCCCCAGGCCATGGATATTAATCATTTACAATTAAAACCACTGACGCAGCCGGGAATCGAACCCCTACACCATGGGGCCGGACATTAGTTACTACAAAAAATCACACGACAATAAGGTAAATAATATACTACCGGTACTACACTACAATACTAGTTAGTCGTACTATATTCCGGTTTTTAATCTACAGTACCCTAACAGGATTAAAACTGCCATTAATTGCTGAATACCGAAAGGAATAGAAAAGCATTACACAATTATAAACTACTGCGAAGCCTATCCTAATTACAACAACAGGTTTCTATTGCGAGAGTTACTATAGATACTTCTACTACACAAATATTTCACAATAATCGAATAAGCACGCTCATTTCTAATAGGATACTAAAATAAACTACAATAATTTTACAACTATGTTCAGATTTATCCCAATTACAATAGGTTAGTACTAAGCACAAACAGAAATCAAAATTGCAATTAAAGTGTGAAATTCGCAAGAACTTGTTAAGGATTACTAACAAAGTTAAATGCGTAGACATATTATTATTGGTAAATATTTTATCCTATTATGCCCTGATAGAAATTAAAACTGCCGTTTGGTTAAATACTGAAGTGTCGATAGGGTTACCGTTCACAAAGATACACACGAATATAACAGGCACGATACTACCTATCTAATATATCGCGTCTACACAACATTTCTGAACTGAAATGTGGTTATGTGTTTCTTAAAGCCGATTGATTACCATTATTTTCCCTGCCGTGGCTCTGCCCTTCGGTTTATGGCGCGCGTGTAAGTGGACAGCATGTGGCCGGGGAATATTCTGTGGACTGACGAGGCGCATTTTACTCTGGAATGTGCTGTGAATGCACAGAAATGTCGGATATGAGGTTTGACTCCTGCAAACGTTGTGCAGAATCAACCATTACATTCAGCTTCTGTGAATGTTTGGTGTGATTTTACAAGCTCCTTCATTCTAGGTCCGTTTTTATTTGAGTGGATGACCCCTCGTGTGTCTGTTAGGTGTACAGTGGCATCTGTACGTTATAGGGACTCCCATGTGCATCTTGTGACTCTAGCTTTACAGGAAAGCAAACTGTGAAAACACCGTTATTTTCATGCAAGATGGGGCAACACCACAAATCGCTAGCTAGGTGAAAGATTTGCTTTGAGAAAATTCCAGTAACGACCGTATAATATCTAGACATTTTCCAGATGTGTGGCCTTCGAGGTCCCCCGACCTAAATCTATGTGGCTTCTGGTTGTGGAGATATTTGAATGATCGTGTCTATCAGGGACATGTTCGGTCTCTGTCTGATCTGAAGGCTAGCATACGACGACATGTCGCTCTAAGTTCACCCGATATGCTGCGGGCAACTGTCGACCATGCCTGTGTTACGGATGCAGTATGTTGCTGAGTTCAGAAGGCGATATTGAACAGTGATTTTAACCGTAAATACTAATAAACTTCCCAGAACCACCGTTATGAACTTTCCGGCCTTCTCTCTGTGACCCCTACCATACAGTGACTCTATATGTACAGTGTGGCCAAGGCCAGCCCAGCCGCCATGTTTCAGCCAAGTACTCAATCAGCTGATAGATGAAGGAGAGTGATAGTATTTCAATAAAGAATAGACTAGGTATGTATATAGGCCTATCAGTATTTGTTACATCCAGAGTCTTATTACCTGACGTAAGACTTCAAAATTTAGTTATACGTGGTATAGGCCTACAAGTCACTATTATTGAAGAAGTTGGAAATTCCGTGTTGGTAGCTAGGCCTATCATAACATTTATATTATAATACATGTGGCATAAAATAGTATAGTCATTTTCTTGAATAATGACGTGGTGACTATAAAGTTAGCCTACATATATTTTTTTCTATTTGCTTTACGTCGCACCGACACAGATAGGCCTTATGGCGACAAATGGGACAGAAAAGGCCTAGACATGGGAAGGAAGTGGCCGTGGCCTTAATTAACGTACAGCCCCAGCATTTTCCTGGTATGAAGATGGAAAACCACGGAAAACCATCTTCAGGGCTGCCGACAGTGGGGTTCGAACCCACTATCTCCCGGATGCAAGTTCACATCTGCGCCCCCCTAACCGCACGGCCAACTTGGCCGGTCATTTAAATTAAAAAAATATAACATTACCATATATCAGGTTACATGGTTTTACATATCAGAATATACAACGCAGTATCATAAAACTATACATAGAAATGCACTTTTTATACATTACTTATCGGCATGTACAGTATATGATCTGAACACACGCAGACGATAGAAAATAATATGACCAGTTAACTGACGGGTAGAGAAAATTGTATTTCCTAGCTCCATATTTATGTTAACGTAATATAAGTTAACATAATATACTGTACCATTTTACTCGTCGTACTATTATAAATAATAGCGAAAACCTGCTACTCTTTAGTGGTGAAAACAAGCAACTGCCATGGTCCCCGGGTTGTGTATAGTGCTCCTTTAATGATGACTACGGTTTGATCCCCTCAACTAGGAATAAAATATTAGTATCACTTCACAACAGGCCTATCGTTTGAGAAAATTCTACTTGTTGCTCGGTGAAAACAAGCAATTTTCCTGTACCAGTCTACTTGTATTCGGGACTCAATTATCGACCACCCGTTGTTCGATTTCCGTGATGTGCGACTAATTCTGTGCCCCGGTTCGGTTAGTACTGATAGATATCCGCTGTATTTTAAACATTCTATTTGCTACTATCGCTTTTGCTAATACATTGTTATAACTGTTCTCATTACCTTATTCTTTTTCTATCGCTCTTCCCAGAACTGTGGAGTTGTGTGGGAGAACTGCGTCATACATGTGGATTTGGTCCTGTTTAACGGCCGGATGCTATTCCTGACGCAAATCCTATATGGAGGGATGTAATCACTATTACGTGTTTCTGTGGTGACTTGTAGTGTGGTATGTTGTCTGAGTATGAAGAGGAGAGTGTTGGGACAAACGCAAACACACAGTCCCCAAGCCCGAGCTATTAAAATACCCCACCCGGCCGGGAATCGAATCCGGGACACTCTGAACCGAAGGGCAGTACGCTGACGATTCAACCACGGAGTCAGACTATTATTGTTATTATTATAATGTATGAGAGAACTCAACTTGATGCTAGGCGGCACTTATAACCAGGTCCTTTAATAGATGAATAGCCATTAAAGTTTGAATTCGAGAATATATCAATCATAATACCTCATACGGTGAAAATGAATGAGACGTACAGTGAATGATTGGGAGTGACCTTTCCTGTAAGTTTTGTTTCAGATAAAACAGGTATTTTCGGGGATACTTGAAAATTTGTGAAAAATAATATAATCGTCAAAATCAGTGTTATTTTCCTTACACGGTAAAATTGCATAAAACATAAAAAGTCGGAAATTATATTCTAAACAACATTCCTTATGTACAGGTTTTCGATACGGCGAATATTAACGGAGAAATCTGACATTTACTGTTTAGACCTCTATACAATTACTAACCAATTTTGTTATTATTGTTACCATTATAATGCACGAAACAACCCTATTCGTTGTTGGGAGCGTCTTATAACGTGCTGAAAACAAGCAACTGCCTAATTTCATTTTAAAAACCTTTCCTGATTTGTTTCTGCAACCATAAGCATAACCGCCTGGCGTAATTTTCTTCAAAACTCAGACCTCAGAAATACGTAAATTCACACACATTTCTTAACTAATAATACTAAATAATCTTCCGTTTTTAATAAGAACATATTTTCGGTGTATTAAGGTTAAAACAGGTAGCCTGTACTTCGCTGAAATTGCATAAAGAGTGATCTTACCCTGTGCTGAATACATACGTTTAAATCAGCTGACGGGACATTTGGCTAAAACATGGCGGAGCCAATCAGAATGAAGCACTCGTTGGCCACGCTGTACATATAGTCACTGTACCCTACCATTGCTTACAGCGCCATATTTTTGGATGGTGGCAAAACTTGCAATAAATAATTTTTGTGACATAATTCGCGAGCGCATTTCTTAGTTAGCATATCTACGAACTTTCAGACTCCTACGTTCATTACAGCACGTGCTATACCGCGCTGAATACCATCAATTGAATTGTGGACACCCAATGCTTTTGAAATTTGTTTTACCAGACTCCAGGGCATAAGTATTTGTGTATTTTACAAAATTACAAAATTCATCATCAGTGATATACTTTATGAAGAGATCAATAGGATACTGTTCAAAGCAATGGACATCACTGAAATCGTCTTGGAACAGAATAAACGCAGAAGAGAATACACGACGCCTGTACTGAATTTCAGGTTTCTTTTCAGTGAAGTAATCCTACATGTGGACATTGTTTGTTAGAGCTGTCTCACGAGTTCCTAACTCTGCAAGTGAACCATTATCTTCTTCCCCACCTTCTGCCATTATTTCATCTGTCACCACGCTTTCACATCCAATATCATCTGCCAGTCCCGTGAATCCCATTTGGGTTATCATGTCCTTATACTTAAAGCTTTGTACTCCCTATCCTAATGCCTTGGCCAACAGCAGCTGTGATAGCTTCAAAATTATCCTTTTCATCAGAAATATCAGTATCAGATACTTCTCCAGCTTGGAGAAACATATCACATTTGAACTAAAAATATCCTGACATTTTTAATATTGAAGAGAAAACCTAATTATTATCAATTTTGGAAAAATATTCTGTAATTTAAGCCAGTAATAGCTTGCAAAATATTCGCAAGTTACGAACTCTCATCATCGAAAACTGAGGAAACGCCTGAATGTATAATGTAGCTTATCGTGGTCTCTAGTTGGCCGATTAGGGGATAATAATAATAATAATAATTAATAATAATAATAGTTGGTCGTGCGGTTAGGGGCACGCATCTGCGAGCTCGCATCCGGGAGATAGTGGGTTCGAACTCCACTGTCGGCAGCCCTGAGGATGGTTTTCCATGGTTTCCCATTTTCACCCCAGGCAAATGCTGGGGCTGTACCTTAATTAAGGCCACGGCCGCTTTCTTCCCATCCCTAGGATTTCCCGTCCCATCGTCGCCATAAGTCCTATCTGTGTCGGTGCGACGTAAAACAAATAGCAAGAAAAGAAAAAAGATAGTAATAATAATAATAATAATAATAATAATAATAATAATAATAATAATAATAATAATAATAATAATAATAATAATTGTTTAAACTTCGTTTTTACGGCCATTCGTTTTAACATTATGTAGCAGCTTTCACTCTACTGGCATTCATTGTGTTTCATCCTATCCTTTAGATATTAGTATACATTCGAATACGTGACCATTTATTTCCTCCGGCAGATACTGTATGTAAACATTCTGCAGAATAATCTCTATTGGAACTAAACTGAGAGGAAGACTTTTCATGGACATTTACATAAATAAAAATACTCTGCAATATTTATTGAAAAAAATATACAAAAGTAATATTTCGATATGATGATTGCTTTCATTACTCCGGAAGTAAAGTGCAGATAGCCTTCGTTAAATCAGAGACCCAATAGCTGCCAATCACTGGGAGCGCACAGCTTTTGTGAAGGGTTCTGCACTCTATAAACACACATAGGGCCTAAAATTTAATAAAAACCGTACATTTCAATGTCTCATGCGAAATGTTTTACTGCTGACAGATATTTTAACGGGTTATGCGCCTATTATTATTTTCATAATAGCTGTGTTGATAATGAAAATTAAGTACAAAATTTTCAAAGTTAAATGCATAATTCGCTGTCATATTAGTGAAACAATAGCTCACAAGCATGAAGTACGAGTCTTCGTCTTTTGTATGGTGGTAATACAGGCCTTTGTTTCTAAGATGGTTCTTAGGTATCGTAACTCTCGGAAAGGTAGATTAAGAAATGAGGACACAAGGAAGAGAGCTGCAGTGACAGTGAAAGAAAAGCAATGCACAGGAAAAAGCCATCTCTATACAGTTCATAGAGACACCAGGAGGAGCGGAGGTTAAGGGCCACTTTTGCCCACATGAATTAACCTGGTACTCATTTTTGGTGTAGGCTGTGTGAAACTCAGGGCCATGTGCCTCTTCTGAAACGGAAATTACGTATCTTAAATTCTTCTACTTCCTGATGGAGAATCGAACCCAGGTTCTTCCGGGTGAATCAAGCACGCATTCGCTGCCTAGGTTAGGACTGGCGGTGATTAGTGAAATTATAAAAGAAGCAAGATTAGGATGGTACTATCACGGAATGCGAAAAAAGTGAATAAAAAACCAACTAGGTTACTCGTTATAGGAAATAGATCTACCAGAGGGCATAAGGTAGAGTGATGTAAAGTGATATAGTTGAAAAGGATCTGATGAAGAAATAACTGAAAGAGGAAGATGAAAGTAACCGGCAGCGACGGGCGAAGCTCATCAAGGCAACTGACTGCTAATGCTGGGAGAAGGTGCTGACGACGAAGAGTAAGAAACGTAGGTCTTCCTTTAAAAAATTAGAAGTACAAGAGTTAGGACTACAACAGAAACTCGCTAGCCAGGACTAAATGAGGGGGGGGGGGGATAAGTTGACCAGATTAAGGGATGCCCGGATTAACTTAAAGAAATAACAAGAACAGTATAAACTGCATTAATTTCAGTTTAGAACAACAAAAAACTTAAATTATGGTACATTTAAAGGGCATGGGTCTAAATTACCCGTTATGACATACGTCTTGAACATCTGGAAAGGAGTCTGAACTCGCTGAAAATTTATGCCTAACTTGACCAGTATTTCTGTAAAAGCTTGGGTGCCAATCTACTCAAACGTAGCTGTGTAAATCACTTCCACTCTACAATCAGTTCGGGGTTTGCTAAGTGGACTTTCTTCTCCGCTTCACTTAACATCTTTTTTTATTCTAGCAGACATTTAAACTCTCCACTTCCGTTTTCAATATTGGATTCAGTCTTTTCTTGATTGTGTACTCAGCACAATTTTCATGAATAGAAAGACCCCTGTGTTTGTAGATCTGCCCAGAAAACGGCGTACTGCATAACATAATGATTCTGTGTCGCACATGTGGATTTGGCCTTATTTTATGGCTGGATGCCCTTCCTGACGCTAACCCTATGTGGAGGGGTGTATTAATAACTTATGCCTGTTTCTGTGGTGGTTGGTAGTGTGGTGTGTTGTCTAAGTATGAAGAGGAGAGTGTTGGGACCAACACAAATACTCAGTCTCAGAACCAGAAGTATTAATCAGAGTGGATTAAAATCTCCAGCCTGGCTCGAAATCGAATCCGGGAGCCTTCAAACGAATGTCTCAATGCTGTCCATTCAGCCAAGCAGTCAGACACTGAATCACTTAATGATGAAACGTTAAAACTCCGTAAAATACAGTAATCTACTGTACTGTTCAAGAACGATCCCCTTGTTGGTGGGGACGGTAGAATAAAATCCTCGGGATCCCTTGCCTGTCGTAAAAAGGCAACTAAAATGGTCTCCAGAGGCTGTTAACATGGGAGGGTCGGTTCGCAAACACGGCGCCCTTAGCTGAGTTCTGAAAAGGCTTCCACTTACTTGCACCAGGCTACTCACATTCATCTATCCTACCTGACCTCCCTTGGTCAACTCTTATTCTTCTTCGGCCCCGACGGTATTTGAACATTCGAAGCCGGGGGACTTTAACTTTCACGCCCCTTCGTGGACTTTATTATTTTTTTTTTTGCTAGCGGCTTTACGTCGCACCGACACAGATAGGTCTTATGGCGACGATGGGATAGGAAAGGCCTAGGAGTTGGAAGGAAGCGGCCGTGGCCTTAATTAAGGTACAGCCCCAGCATTTGCCTGGTGTGAAAATGGGAAACCACGGAAAACCATCTTCAGGGCTGCCGATAGTGGGATTCGAACCTACTATCTCCCGGATGCAAGCTCACAGCCGCGCGCCTCTACGCGCACGGCCAACTCGCCCGGTAGGACTTTATTTTTTCTTTGTCCGATACCTTCATTTTTCAAAGTGTCGGACCCTTTAAATATTTCCCCTGTGATTAATATTAATTGAGAATTGTTGCCCATTTGTACTTTTTCTTAAACAACAACCACCACCAGTTCTCAAGAATGAGAATCACAACAATGAACAAACTTCTTAAGCACCCTGTAGCTATTTGACGAACTCGATCATTTTCTTCCAGCTAGTTTCAAAAGTTTGCATTTCGCGTTTTTAAGCGATTATTTTTTCCCTGGTTCTAATTTATTAATGTTTTTACGTCCCACTAACTATTTTTACGGTTTTCGGAGACGCCGAGGTGCTGGAATTTTGTCTCACAGGAGTTCTTTTACATGCCAGTAAATCTTCCGACACGACGCTGACGTATTTGAACACTTACAAATACCACCGGACTGAGCCAGGATCGAATCTGCCAAGTTGGGTTCAGATGGCCAGCGTCTCAACCGCCTGAGCCACTCATCTCGGCTTTTCCTGGTTCTTTTTTCTTGTGTTCGTATTATTATTATTAACAAATACATCGCAATTGGGAAATATCCCGGTGGCAATGAACACTTACAGTAATGTGATAATAAAGTATTGCTAAAACACAATTACGCAACAACAACACCAACAAGCGGAGTCGCGGAGTCCGGCTTAAGGGTAAAGAAATGAAATTCGAGGTAGTGATACATTTCAGAGACAGAGATACGTGTAATTGTTGTACTGAAATGAAATGGCGTATGGCTTTCAGTGCTGGGAATGTCCGAGGACAAGTTCGGCTCGCCAGATGTAGGTCTTTTGATTTGACGCCCGTAGGCGATCTGCGCGTCGTGATGAGGATGAAATGATGATGAAGACGACACATGCACCCAGCCCCCGTGCTAGCGAAATTAACTAATTAAGGTTAAATTTCCCGACCCTGCCGGGAATCGAACCCGGGACCCCTATGACCAAAGGCCAGCACGCCAACCATTTAGCCATGGAGCCGGACACTTTTTGTACTGACCGTCGCTGACGAGTTATTCAAGAACTTAAACCATAGGAGATAGTACGAGATTCTACTTAGAGAGGCCCACCATACCTGTTTATTCACATGAAAAAGAAATAAAGATCACAAGCAGTTTTCCACCTTTTATAATTTTTATTATCTATATAATTAGTTTCTTCAGTTTTCTGAATGCCTTAAAATTAGTCAGAGAGAAGAAAAATATTGTTGCCATTGATACTTTCACGGCCCGTACTTACAGACATGATACTGTACAGCCTTTTGGGCTTATGCCGTGCCAAGAAAATAAGGTGAAATTCTTTACATTTCGCAGAGAACTGTGCTCTGCGTCATCAGAAGAAAATCTCGACTGTCCACGAGAAAGGCTTAAACAATTACTTTTTGAAACGTAGACGTTATAATAGAAGTGGAAATGGTACGTTTATTCGTCACCAGATGGCTCCCCGAACTTGGCACAGCGCTAGCGTTCGAAGCGGAAGCTCACCGAACCATCAGAATCAGTCTAAGAGGGTCACATAACATGTGTACGTAACATATAACATTGACGGGTGTATGACATAGACACAAGCCTGGAATGAAAAATCTGGCGATGAGGAACGTACGAATTTGGAAAAACACCGAGACGCAGATGACGAAGAGCACAGTAAAGAATTTCACTTTATTTTCTTGAAACGGCATAACCCCAAAAGCCTATACAGTATCATATTCTAGAAGAAAAATAATTAACAGTATGCCAACATCCGTAGCGTAACGGTTAGTGGTGTCAGCTGCCGTCGTCGTGTGACCGGGTTCGATTGCCGGGACTACCAGAAATGTAAAAATGGCGTGAAGGCTGGTATGTGGCAAAAATGGTACATGCAGCTCACTTCCATTGAGGAGAGCCTGGAAAGAGCTGCACCACCTCGGGATGAGGACAAGACTTTAATTTAATACGGTAATATTCTTATTCTTATTCTTATTCTTATTCTTATTCTTATTCTTATTCTTATTCTTATTCTTATTCTTATTCTTATTCTTATTCTTATTCTTATTCTTATTCTTATTCTTATTCTTATTCTTATTCTTATTCAATATACCGGTGCTTTACTACGGTATTCCACATTGTATACGGATAGCTACGCACATTGCTGTTACACACAGTGAGTAAATTATATTAAATTGCATGTCTCTTAGCGCTACCCGAGAAACACCACTGGGAGGACCCCATTAGTTGTTTGCGATGTAAGGTGCGTCTTGAGAAGGTTTGATGAAAATGGCTGGCCACGTTTCCTACCGCAGTTAACAATCAATTTCTGGAGTTTCTACTATAATGATAGGCTCACTTGCCTACTGTCATTCACGATGGAGATGTGGAGTTTTCATTGTAAAGACAGTCACCATTTCCTAATGCTAGTCAGAATGTGGAGTTGGGGGTTTTGATTAAAATCAAGAAATGCAGCAATACCTAAGGCTAAAAACGAAGTGGATTTATTGCAAAAATCCCTCACTAAATTGTGATGATATGAGTTACGGATTTAAGAAAGCGGTAACAGAGGAGAAATTTACGCGCAGGGATTCTTAGATAAAAGAATGGCTTACGATGTTATTGCTTAAGCCTAAAGAAACAATGCAGAAGCAAGTAATTAAAGCAGGGAACGAAAATAAAAGAGATATACAGTAAACATTATGGCAAATCTCAGAAATCACCTTATGGTGTGAAACAATAGGCTACAAACCGCGCACGCAAACAACAAGAACAAAAGACAAACAAATAGCACAAATTCACAACAAACAATAAATCCATACGTTTCATTGGAACCTGAAATAAATATACAAATAAATGTGGTCTTCTTACAGCATAACACAGGAAACATTCTTCTCGGAGAATTCGAACTAGGTTACGGTGAACGACTTTGCCGGGAGGCGTTGGTTTTCTTCCCGCCAGGACACTCTAAACCAGGCCTCTCAGGGTGCATGCGCCGTGCAGTGCACGGGCGCAAGGTGCAGGAGACGACTTCACTAGGTTGACCAGAGTGCAAACCCCTACTCCACTTCCCCTACAACTGTCTCACCCGTTCGGCCTGTCTTCGCCTTCTCCACACTTCCCCGCTGATCCTCCCCTCATTGCGAAATGTTTATGTGCGATGAGCGGGGACACTGTTGTATGGGACAACGTTACTGATGTTAAAACACTCTTCTTTCAATTTGGTTTGAGCAGACAATTTATCTTCTCTAGCTCTTCTTTTCCTTTATCTTTGTAATGATACCAGTTATACTTGGAACAAGGGACCGGCTGCCAGCAATTTGAGAGCCTTCTTTAAATTACAATCAGAAATAGGCCTACTCGCACGCAATCTAGTTTTCCTACAAGTCAAAGCAGGAAAAAATACCTTTCACATACGCATGTGGAACCAAACATAGAAATAATCTTAGCTGCTTCTCGATGCAGCTTAGGAAAATCATCCTTAGAAAAATTCTCGTAGAATTTGAGCAAAGCCTTTGTATTGGAAAATAGATCTTTTTGATTAACTTATCACATGATTATTGTCCCACGTATTAAGCATTTGGCTTCATCGTCACGACTGACAAAGAAATACGAAAGTTCCCAGTTCGATTGAAATTGAGTTTCGGAAGTCTTTGCTTTCTTTGAAACAGGTTGTTCCATTATTATGTTGTTGTCTTGCGCTTATCTATTTCACTGATAAACAAGCCGTTTATCACCGAACGCTTCGTCGCTCCCAGCGCACTACGCCATCCGAGTCAAGCCGAGTTGAGTCGAGTCGGAACGATGCACAGTGCACGGAGTCTCTGCGCCTCGATATGCACGCGTGAGATTTTGAGCGTTTGAGAAGGCCTGCTCTAGACACTACGTCATCAGGGCTCTCTTTATTCTCAAACATATGGCATCTGTCAAGTGCCCGGCTCCCCTCAACAGCTGAGAGAGCATACTTCGTTACTACAGAGAATTCACAGGCGCTACATGGCCTTCTTAAATGGCAAGCGTCATCTCGTCTATATCCTTGCATACTCATGCTAATACTTAGGCTTCCATGCCGGGCCATCTATAAGGCCATTCAAATCTAATGAAGTCATGTTTGTAAACTCATATCTCTGGACTCTCCGGTCCGGGGTTCATGCCGTACTCACATCCAAGAGAACCTCGATGCGACTATTGAGGTGATCCTCACTAACACAATATTGTGGTCATCTGCCCTTATCAGAACCACATCTGAAATTCATGCAACCCCAGAACAACATGCACATCTGTACTTAGGACGCCCATAAATCCATTAAAGCCTCCCCTTCGATGTTATGAGGCCGTTCCGGTCCCTGCCTTTTGATGATCGTATTGCTACAAGATACCACACTACACCTAGAGAAATCACATAATCTAGCAACATAGGACAACACTACATCTAACCTAAATCCCACATAATAAACCACAAATAATATCTGATACAAAGTTACCTTTCCTAAGCATGCAAAGTCCTGACTGAAAGATCATACTTGCCTGAAGGGCTAAAATTAATTATTTACAAACTCATGCGAAGCTAATCCTGTCCCTAATCCATGCAATAATAAGAAGTCTGCTCAAATTTATCTGGTTACGTTGACCTTAGCGATCCACCATTGTGGACACTAAGATGTGCCTAGCCCTCCATTACATCGTCGTTTTTACAAGCACACACCCTAGGTTCTGCACCAGTAGTCCTCCCATGTTCCGGCCTCTGCTTGACCGTGTTGAGTCAGTGGATCTGCTACTGTTGCCTTCTGCTTGACCGTGTTGACCCGTAGATCTGCCTCTGCTGTCCTCTTGATGCCTATTAGCTGCACCTGGATATGCAGTCAAACATCTGCACGTTCCCGTCGGTCACTCCTATGCGGATATCGCACTGACTGCAAGGAGATACAGAATTAACGCCTATTCTCTTCTACAAGTACCTCCCTTTCGGTATGCCAATTCCTATCCCATACAAGATAGAATAATACATGGGTGTCCTACACGTATAGTTTGTGTTAGTGAGCACAGTTCTTATTTAACATAGATTTTGCGGCCTAGATTCACCATGATAGAGCCTTCTGAATAGTTTTACTGTTCGTCTCGCGATCCAGCCTCTCCATAGCTGACATTCGTCCCGCACTTCTACAAGAGTAGAATCAATCTCAAATATCAAACACTGTTCTATAATTTGAGTTCGCTTTGTAATCCAGCCTCTCCGTAGCTAACACACGTTCCGCACTTTCAACAGGGTTTTAACTGAAGCCTCTTCACTCGGAGCTCACTATTTATTAGGCCATCTAGCCAAGCCACGCCAAGTAATTCCCCGAGATACACACTTGAGGTCCACTTGAGCTCTTTGTGGGGAGCAGTGTTGATTCCCACGGTTTTGCCGGGAATACTGTGTAATTGCAGGTAATGATAATTAGTGAAACAAATCCTATCACAACATCCAGAAAATTCTGCTTGATTTGTCTATGGTTTTATCTTTCCAGAATTCAGTCTGTGGGCGAAGATACATTCCCAGTTTCTTGTCTCGTCAACCCTGCATTCTCCCGCCTTACTTCCTAGTGGAGAGGTACAAGTAAATCCCCAGACAGCATTCGAGTAGTTTCATCTCTCTTTGGATATTTTGACTCTCTCATACAGGGCACCACGCCCTATCTGACGCTCCCAAATCTCCCTCGTGCACTTTTTGTGTAGTCGGGCGCCTTTTTTCTATCGACTACCGGATTTTGTATTGATACATTTAGTGTTGCATTTCTCTGACCATGAACGATACCTTATCGTTCGACACGTTCTGATAGGGAAGATAGAATATTCAAATGCGTTACGCATATTGACACGACCAGTGGTCATGTGTTAGCAAAATGTTATGATTCCAGCTGTCACATGAGTATCCGAAGAAAAGTATGAAAACTATACCCAAATTTCACCCTATTTAACGTTTCTAACTAAATCTAACCTACAAATGTAAAAATATACTAGAAAATTCCATAGTACCAACCATGTAGAACACTAAAAAGGGGTGTCTGATGTTGGAATCCGTTTGTTGATATGATGTACCGTTTACAAGCAGTAAATCTTGAAATGAAGTTCTGCACTTATAAACGTGCCCATGCTTATCCACAAAGAAAGTTGTAGAGGGTTCGCTGTCTGTAATTTCGTTTGTTTTGCAAATTTTTCAGATATTTATCCGATTTAGGTCAATTCAAGACCGCATCAGTGATTTTTAGTTTTCGTGACTGTTTGTCCTTCTGTTCCATCATCACGGCGAAACGGCTGGCTATATCTCGACCAAACTTCATATATAGTTTTAGAGATGCATTTGATTGAATAATCACTGAATATATTCGGGGTTTATAGGAAAACCACAACAGTTTCTTCCATTTTCTCTTATACTACTTATTTTCTGTAAAATCGGTCTATATGTGGAGCGTAGCCTCATATTAAACAACTTTTGTTATGTTCATAATTTCGCTTGGCCACTGGACGCTCTTTCCTTGGAGGGAAAATTCCAGGCCGTTAAAATATATACTGTAGCTTGTAGGCCCAGGAAAGTATCGAAATATGGAGACAATTTCAATAACGGTGCAGACCTTCGTTTGGAGGTATTTGGTGGCCAAGGGGAAAGTCGTATCACTAAACGAATGACACATTCTTGGTTCAGTTTGGAGTGATTTTCAGCTATGTTCCTATGGATTTTTGTTGTATCTCTACCTCATATACTTTAGATTTGCCTGTATATCTCGATTGTACGTAAACTTTGTATTTTTACACGTATATTTCGTAGTTTGACACACTTATAGTAAAGGTAGAATCAACAAATTCGGCACGAACATTGGACCGTCCAGTGGCAATATTTGTGCCAAATGCTATGTTTCTAGCTGTCACGTACGTATCCGAGAAGTAAAGCAGTGTGTGATAACTGTACCCAAGTGTCGCCCTATGCAACCTTTCTAACTCAATCTAACCCATAAATGGATGAGATACGAGGAATTGTCAAAGGATTAACCATGTAGATCGCTAAAAGTAGCGTCTTACGATGCAATCCGTTTGTCGATATGACGTACCGTTAAACAGCACATAATCTGTAAATGAAGTTCTGCAGTATTTTAAACTTGCATATACTTTCATATATCGATGTATATATATTCATTGAAGTCGATTTGTAGCGATCAAGATAGGGGTTGTCTGCCATTTTAAATAATCTTTTACCAATCGATCGTGACTGTCAGCAGGACAGTAAGAGGGGAGTCTGCAATTGTAATCAATTCTCCCTAGTATTGACTTTCACTGGCAGTAGCAATGGGGTCCTACTCGAACTCCTGTGTGTCTGACATTAGTAAGGAAGACATACCAATGAAACGAATAACTCCCTTCCCGATTTGACTGGCAGAAGCAAAGGTAGCATGCACTTTTATCAAACCTCTCCAAACCACTTGTGTCTGGCAGTAGGCAAGTGTGATCGCCATTATAAACAAATTTACTCATATAGATTGTGACTGGCATTATGTAAAATGACTTGCTATTATAATCGAACCTCACCAACTCGAGTGCGACTGGTAGCAGACAAGGGAGCCTGCCGGTATCATCACAACTCCGCAACTAGCTCATAACATAGGAAACTTTTTTCCTTAGTGGCTTTACGTCACGCCGACACGAATAGGTCTTATAGCGATGATGGGATAGGAGTTGGAAGGAAGCGGTCGTAGTCTTAATTAAGGTACAGCCCCAGCATTTGCCCGGTGTGAAAACGGGAAACCACGGAAAACCATCTTCACGGCTACCGACAGTGGGATTCGAACCCACTATCTCCCGGATGCAAGCTCACAGCCGCGTGCTCCTAAACGCAAGGCCAACTCGCCCGGTAACATTGGAAACAACGTATGGGGACCTCCATATGGTGTTTCTCGGATAACGCTAAGAGACATGTAATTAAAAAAATCTTATTCACTGCGTGTACAGAAATTTACTTTTATAGCCGTATACAATGTAGAATACAGTAGCGAAGCACGGGAACATTTGCTAGTAGGAAATAAAAGTCTCTAGGGAACCTCCAAAGTCGTCCTGTAATAGTTGTATTACGGCAATGTTTATAATATCTTAACTTCCTGACATAATAACATAGCGGAATCAATCAATCAATCAATCAATCAATCAATCAATCAATCAATCAATCAATCAATCAATCAATCAATCAATCAATCAATCAATCAATCAATCAATCAATCAATCAATCAATCAATCAATCAATCATTGATCTGCAGAAATCATTAGCGGAATGCTAATTCAGTATTTGAAAATCGAATGAACTGACAAAATCTGCTGGTGTTCATTGGTATGAATGTCACTTTCTTCAAAAACATTGCTCGCAATGTTTGAATTTATATAAGGCTGCTCGTTTAATTTTTTCTAGGAGATTGTTAGGCTCTGTGTTAAGACTTGAGCGATTTTCAGTGTATATAGCTTCAAGGCAGTTCTCAGAGATAACTTGTGTAGGTTTTGTCTCTTGTTTTAAACGGTAGACTAGCTGGAATTCTTTCTTTGATACGTATACTAAACAAGCGTGTTTGGTTTTTCTCTAGATTTAATGAGATGTAAATCAAATGCAGTTTTTATAATGAATATAGAGGTAGTACGCAGGTAGATGGCGTATGACCCACTTACAGTGTAAGGTCAAGCATTGAGTAATCAGGTTAGAATCGTTGATCACAGAAAGCAAGTAATTACCCTTCGATACTTTTAGATTCATGTCTATTATTCAACTTCTTTTCCAAGCACCGAAGTGATTATATCACACGTTTATTGCCATTACTGTAGTAAAAGAGCCCAAATGGACGTCATTTATGGGAACAAATAAATCCAGTTAATGTAATCAATACTGAGTGACTGTAACAAACGTAGCACGATATGAATAACATACAAGGAAAATTGTTCACTTTTTCCTACTACGAACAAGTACCATCCTTCAAATGAACTGCGTATACAGAGGGAGTCTCTTCTCTAAGGCAAAACGTAGGGTTATGACCGGGACGATGATAAGAAGGATAGTAATGTAAGAAGTATGGTCCAACTCACTACTACCGTTTGTTTATGAGTTTATCAAAGTTAGGTAAGGAAAAGCATCACGTTGTGTCGCCTCCAGCAAGCGCTATGAAGCTTGCACGGGTGACGATGGAGGTCACTGTGGTCAACTGTTATATGTCGCTGTTTTCATCCGACCCGGCGTAGACCCCCTCTTATGCGAGACGCACTCATCAACAGTTTGCCTTCAGACTGTTGTTTGAAAAGGTCTCGTAGGTCGGTAGATGCAGAGAGGGTTTCGGCCCTTGGGTTCCGTCCTTTAAGTGGCCACGGCTGGTCCGAGGTCAAACGGCTCTGACAGGCCAACCGAGCAGGGGAGGTGTGAACACGGCTCATCCGTGGGTCTACGCCTCTGCATTCGGGAGACGGGACAGAGCTGGACCTCACGGCTGGCCCCAACCGTCGGCTGTCCTGAGAATGGTTCTCCGTGGTTTTCCATTATTCTGCAGTAAGGCGAATGCCGGGACAGTTCGTAGTGTAGGCCACGGCCGCCTACCCCCTCCCCTTCACGGCACATCTTCTTCACCGTAACAAATCTCCCGGCCTGAGAGACGGCGTAACCGTCTAAGAGGCCCGCCTGCCCCCTCAGGTCAGGAATGAAAACGTTTAGTAGTAGTAGAAAAGGTCTCGAACACACCCACTGTTCCCACTTACACTTAATTTGTGTACGATATTAATGTTACTAAGGAATGACATTTGTTCTGACGTCATAAGGTGAAGACTTGGATGCGTAATTACTTGTTTTGCTAGTGGCTTTACGTCGCACCGACACAGATAGGTTTTGTGGCGACGATGGGATAGGAAAGGCCTAGGAGTTGGAAGGAAGCGGCGGTGGCCCTAATTAAGGTAGAGCCCCAGCATTTTCCTGGTGTGAAAATGGGAAACCACGGAAAACCATCTTCATGGCTGCTCATAGTGGAATTCGAATCCACTATCTCCCGGATGCAAGCTCACAGTCGTGCGCCCCTAACCGCACTTCCAACTCGCCCGGTGCATAATTACGGTATACAAAAACGGTGGTGAATTGGACTAGGCATATACGTCTTGTGCTTTGAGCTTTATTCTTTATCACCTCCACTTCTGTAGCTTAACGCTTACTGCTATTAGCTGCCGTCTTCGGAGGCACGCGGTCGATCCTCGTTATTGCCATAGATTTATGGAGACGGTGGGATAGGAAAGTGAGTGGGAAGGAAGTGGCCTGGCCTTAATTAAGGTATAGTCCAAGCAAAATGGAAACAACGAAACCCATCATCAAGACTGTCTCCCGAATGCAAGCACACAGCTGCGCGCCCCTAACCGCACGCCAACTCGCCCTCTGATTTGAAGAAACACCTGGACTGCTGATATGTGGTTAAAGTGGTACATGCAGCTCAGTGTGCCTGAAACGAGGTACACTATCTCGGGGCGAAGACGTGCGTTTAATTTGTTTAGCTATTAATTTTTTACTGTAGAGAAACGACTCACCCTGTGTAGGTATCACTTGCTTCAGAGGCTCTGAGAACCCATTCTGTTCTTGTTTTCATATGTTAAATAAAGTAATCTTGTAGTTTTACGCGACTGTAGATATCGCGATCATAGTCACGATATATTAAGTCGTAGCCTATGTAGAAACCCAACCTCAGCGACGTGACTTTTGTTTAAAAAATCTTACATACATTCGCCTATATTCGAACGACGGCTGCCGCCTTGGTGAAAAACCGGTAACGATGCCAGTGGTTAAGTTTAAAAGAAGGCCAAGAGCCTTAACATCTCCCGAGCAATAAAGAAATAATAATAATAATAATAATAATAATAATAATAATAATAATAATAATAATAATAATAATAATAATAATAATTGTACCGGGAGGTACACCTCAACGCCGCGCATTCAAAATCAGCGCCTTAATAAACTCCTCTATCGATCAAATAGTGAAACTGGTAACATAACAAGTTGGAACTTTAATAAGAAGATGTCACTACTAAAATAATAAGAAATTTTGTTATTGTGAAGTTTCCCCATATTGAGTGAATTTCTCCTTGATTTGTTCTACTATACATCAAGAAGTTTGGACATTTTCACACAGATGACACTACTAAAAACTATGATCATGCACCCTGGTGCAAGATGAAAAAACTTATAACTTAAAGACGTTTCATATTCCTAGGTTTTCCATAACTGATCTATGTTCATTTATTTTTGAGTTGACAATACTTCCTTTCCTTTCCGCCTGTTTTGAATCTAGCCAATCACGAATTTTTGTAATTAATTTTCAACCAATCCCGCATTTCTTGTTCACTTTGAATCTGCCAATAAAATTTAAGACGGTGTGTCCTGATTAATCTTCAATGATCTCGAACCTTCCCTGAGAGTATATAAACTGCGGCTTTTCATGTTTCCTGGCCAATTGATCGTCGTCTTTCTAAGAGTGTGTGTTAAGGCAGGAGGCGGGGCGTCTCTTTCGTCGGCAGCCAGAACATCTATAAGGTAATGGCCACATAATTTCATTCTTTCTTGCTACCTCCGCAGCTTTATTCGAGGGGAAGGTCCGAATCTTTAATTCTGTAACAGTACTTTTCTAAAATGTAACTTTTCTTTTGGCTAATGTAAAACATAAAATCTTTAACTGTAAATCTGTGATAGAGAGTGATTACCCTCTCGAGCTCCCCTTCATCTTGGTTTGAGGTGACTACGTTTTGGTAGCTGTGTTCTCCTGTAATGTGTTAAAGTAATTTCCATGCGAGCCATCACAGTAGTTCGGGAATAGCCCCTGCTTCATCGGCCGCGAGCCCTATAGGTTTTAATATTTCATTATCTGGAGCGCAGTGTTCGCCTCCATTCAGTTTGTGTTCGGGCCGTTTATTTAACCTGTTCTTTTTCATAAAGGCCCTGTAGGTTGGATACTAGGTACCGTTGTTTCAATTTGTAAGTTGGGCCATGGAAGGCCAGAGCGTGTAATATTTTTGATGTTGCCTTGTTGCCTTGAGTAGGCTGGAAGAAACGGAGATCCTGTTAGCTCTTTTGAAAGTTTTGTAATTGTGAAGGGTGCCTTGGGAAAGCTTGATATTTCTGCCCTTGACTTAATGGTTCCTTATTTTTAATTAAAATTTTGTAAACTGGATCCGGTATTTCTGGGATTGTAAAACTAGGGGCTTGAAGCCCAGAATCTGTAAAATTCACTTAACTTGGATTTTCCTAGTCTTGTTTCAAGATTGGTTTGGACCTGACATGTTATTTGTTGATTTTTTGAAATTCTAAAGAAATATAATTTTATGTTCAAGTTTTAAATCAATTTTGATATTGTAGCTAGACCCATTCACCCCGGCACCTTCTTTACTCTCTTTCTGCTCCACGGGTATCCCCGTAATAATAATAATAATAATAATAATAATAATAATAATAATAATAATAATAATAA
Organism: Anabrus simplex; assembly: GCF_040414725.1. Classification (NCBI taxonomy): domain Eukaryota; kingdom Metazoa; phylum Arthropoda; class Insecta; order Orthoptera; family Tettigoniidae; genus Anabrus; species Anabrus simplex. Next base: position 388,135,722 of record NC_090268.1, read on the forward strand.
TAATAATAATAATAATAATAATAATAATAATAATAACAGTAGTACGTCCCCTTCCTGAGCCTAGGCAAACATCTGCTGATAGCGTAATCTCGCGGAGACAAATTGAACTGGACTATGACCAGTTCATTTTCTGGTGTATCGCAAGATTTCACAACTGTTATGCTGTTTACGTGGAGTATTATTTCCCTGCTAGGTGGCCCAAGAAGCCTCCGTGGCTCAGGCGGCAGCGCGTCGGCCTCTCACCGCTGGATTCCGTGGTTCAAATCCCGGTCACACTATGTGAGCTTTGTGGTAGACAAAGCGGAGGCAGAACAGATTTTTCTCCGGGCACTCCGGTTTTCCCTGCACACTCTCCAATATCATTTCATTTCATCTGACAGTAATTCATCATTGCCCCAGAGGAGTGCGCCACGCCTTGACAGCCGGCACAATTCCTATCCTCGGCGCAGGATGGGGGCTTCATTCATTCCATTCCTGAACCGTCCACTGACTGGAAACAGGTTGTAGGTTTTCAATAGGTGGCCCAGCCCGGGCGATTGCTTTTGTTTCTAAATTGACACTCTTGTAATGATCAGTCAGTCAGCTTACTTGCAGCCTTATGATTATGATGCCATTATCAACCAATCAGACCGGCTAAATACATATTTATCTAAATCAGCACCCAACCTGTCTCATTATGTAGAGCGGTTTTAGCTGAATATGGCTGTCTTGATGTGAACGTCGGGAGTGCAACATAAAGTGGGGTCTCCTTCTGGGAGACGGCGGACGAGGCTGAGTAGCAAGACGGCAGCTGCATTAGTTAGGCAGAAATTCTCCTGCAATATAACTTGAACTGCGTGTTTGTTAAGAAGGAAGCCACACTTCCCAATGTTGACTTAGATAAAGTTTTTCAGTCTGTCGAACACACAAATTCAATAACACTATAACATACTTGTAAATAGTTCCATGTCCATTACTATTCTTAAAATTATGTACATGATACTGAAGTCCGTTAGAAATAGTAACTGATATGATAACTAGGATTGTGCAAGTAAGTTAGGATGAATGGACTGAATTTAGTTGAATTAAATGATCTTCTTCTTTTTTTTCTTAATCTGTTTAACCTCCTGGGTTGGTTTTTTCCTCGAATTCAGCGAGGGATCCCACTCCTACCGTCTTAAGGGCAGTGTCCTGGAGAGAGTGACTTTCGGTCAGAGGATACAACTGGGAAGGAGGCCCAGTACCTCGCCCAGGCGGCCTCAACTGCTCTGCTGGACAGGGGCCTTGTGGGCGGATGGGAAGATTGGAAGGGATAGACAAGGAAGAGGGAAGGAAGCGGCGCTGGCCTTATGTTAGGTACCATCCCGGCTTCTAGCTGGAGGAGAAGTGGTAAACCACGGAAAACCACTTCAAGGAATGCTGACGTGGGAATCGAACCCTTCCCTACTCAGTTGACCTCCCGAGGTTGAGTGGAGCCCGTTCCAGCCTTCAAGGCAGAGCCGAGAACCAAACCCGGGCCTGACGGTGTGGGAGCTAACCAATCTCACTAACCACTATACCACTGAGGCGGACATTATTATTATTATTATTATTATTATTATTATTATTATTATTATTATTATTATTATTATTATTATTTGTATGCCCGACCCATGTGCCGTTTCTCTACGAGATCGGGTATTAAGTGAGATTAAATGTGGTAGTGATATATTTTGCGACGGGAAGCCCTTCCTGACGTCAATCCCATCCGATGAGTTAATGAGATGAAATGAATGACGTGATGATGGTAGGAACGGAGAAGGTGAAACCCGGTGCCGCCTCATAGCCTACTTCCAGTCGAATAGCACCAAGCGGTCCATATCCGACACCATCAGCAGCGTCTTATACACTCATGCCATATGAACACCGCCGAGAAATCTGGAATTGAATTCAAGCTTTGGGCGCGCAGTCTGGTGATCGGAAAATTGTACACTACCACCTCTCCTACCCTAATATTCTGATGGCGAATTTTCTTGACTATCGGCACTCGAACCGCCCAACTACCGTATCAGACCTTATGCACTTTTATTTTTTGCAAGTTGCTTTACGTCGCACCGACACAGATAGGTCTTATGGCGACGATGATGGGATAGGAAAGGCCTAGGAGTGGGAAGGAAGCGGCCGTGGCCTTAATTAAGGTACAGCCCCTGCATTTGCCTGGTGTGAAAATGGGATACCACGGAAAACCATCTTCAGGGCTGCCAACAGTGGGGTTCGAACCCACTATCTCCTGAATACTGGATACTGGCCGCACTTAAGCGACTCCAGCTTTCGAGCTCGGTTATGCACTTTTTAACAAATCCAATCAATCAGTCATCGCCAATCTGCATTTAGGGCTGTCACTCAGGTGCCAGATTCCCTATCATTGCTATCCTAGTCTTTTCTTAAATAATTTCAAAAAAGTTGTAAATATATCGAACATTTCCCCTGATAAATTTCTCCAATCCCTACTTCCTTCTCGTATAAATTAATATTTTCCCCAAGTCTTATTTTATTGAGCAAAATTTGTGTGTTCTTAGTGCTGGATTTCAAAAAATGAATTTTTCAAAACTGTCCGCCTCTGTGGTGTAGTGGTTAGTGTGATTAGCTGCCACCCCTGGAGGGCCGGGTTCGATTCCCGGCTCTGTCATGAAATTTTAAAAGTGGTACGAGAGGTAGAACGGGGTATACTCAGCCTCGGTAGGTCAAATGAGTAGAGGTGGGTTCGATTCCCATCTCAGCCATCCTAGAAGTAGTTTTCTGTGGTTTCCCACTTCTCCTCCAGGCAAATGCCGGGAAGATACCTAACTTAAGGAAACGGCCGCTTCCTTCCTACTTCCTTTTCTATCCCTTCCAAACTTCCCATCCCCCCATAAGGACCCTGTTCAGCATAGCAGATGAGGTCGCCTGCGCGAGGTACTGGTCATTCTCCCCAGTTGTATCCCCTGACCCAACGTCTCATTCTCCAGGACACTGCCCTTGAGGCGGTAGAGGTGGAATCCCTCGCTGAGTCCGAGGGAAAACCAACCAGGGAGGGTAAAGAGATTACGAATGAAGGAAGAAATTTTCAAAACTCACTAACACTACCATGGAATTTACAGGTACAGTATTACAGGTTACACTAGAATGAGATCAGGCCGCCTGGTAGCCATGATTGTTATAGGGTCAAGTCTATGTTTGATGTAACCTTTCGTGGTATCAGTACATCAATAGACCATAATATTCCCGCAACATGACGTTAAAAATGGAACACCTTGGATGAGGCCTTCGACCGGGCGCGGCGCCGAAGACCCCTTCTCCCCTACTAGCGTTACAAGGCACTAGCTGAGCCGGTAGAGACATACGGGTCGCAGTCTGTCCTTACTGGGCAGTAATCTAATAATTTACAGTAGGGGAATCATAATAATGAGAGGAATACTATTTACCTATGAAATGAGAAGAATGAATTACGTTTCTTTTTAAAAAAAAAAAATTTAATGCCTGAGAAAACACGTAGATAATTTATACATGGATATGCCACCATATTAAACATATAAATTAGACACCGTAAATTTTCTTGAGTGTGTAACTGTCCTCTCTAGTCCTTTCCCTAGAATTGCAATTCACTCTGAAGATATTCAAACATATTATGCACTAGTACCGTTGTACACAGAAATAATTGGATGATGGCGTATCCTGTATTACTCGCCTTATTTACATTATTACACTATATATTCAAATACCAAGTCGTCGTCCTATTGGCGAGAATTAACATTAGCTATCGAATGAACCAGGTGAGGCGTATTTGATATATGAGCTTGTCTAAAATATCTGAAAGTCGTCTCACTTATTAGAAAGAAAAACACCTATCTCGCTATCTCATGAAATAAACAAATAATGCACATCGTGTGTTCCAAGGGGATGTCATTTAAATATATATATATACATACACGAATTAGACATCTGGACAACGGTGGCCCCTAAATGAATCATATTTAGCGAAACAGAAACAATACAGTATTCAAATACATATCACACCTGTGGATAAAAGACAATAAATACACTCGACATTTACAATATAAATCACGGACCGGGGCATCCGCCCGTAGCTGATAGCAGCAGCATAACTGCCTCTGGTGCTGATGAGACATGAACTCATGTCCCATGACAATTGTGAAGTGTGACTTCCACCCTGAAAATCCCTAGTCGTTTTAATTAACATAAAGAAATGGGGGAATTCTCTCATTTATTGGAATTATAGGTCTAACCAACGGTGTTTATTTCTGACTGGTTGCATGTAATATCGATGCCGGAGAGAAAGAGAACGAGCCCTCTAACACTAAGTTCCTCTCACAGCGGTGATAGTATTTCACATCCCTCCTTACCTGGCCGGACTTTAAATCTCACCGGCCAGCTGTTTACACTGTCCTCACCCTGCACTTTCACTTTCAACACAAGGGAACTCGGTCCCGTTATCTAGCCACCTCAGCATTTCGCTTCAAAATATCATTATTCATTGGATGCCACACGCATCAGTTAAACACATCGGCTTGCATCTAGCCTACTTTATACCATTAGCACGGGATAAACAACCTTGCGCATACTTTGCTTATATTTCATCAACACCGCATTCGATCTATTCCTTATCGGCTGGAGTAGCTCGATCTCATTTCTCGGCATAACCAATACACGCATATTTTGGAAGAAAGAAAGGCCCTAGCATTCGGGACAAAGTATGCTAACACTCGCGTTCTAAATAAATTCACACATTATCACACTTCACTTGTCATATCGAGGTTTCTTCTTCGCCATACTTAATTTATACAGGGGATGATCTAACACATTACGTGAAGCATCTACTACAGAAAACCTTGAAATTTCCAGATGACTCATATTACTCGTATCTTTTTATCGATGGTACAGGGAATGATTTTCAAGAATATTAAATAATCCCTTTTAATTCCCATAGTGCTCCACGGTAAATCAAATCTAGGGTCTTAAATTACCATGCATGAATTCCCATATTAAATAAAGAAATACGGTCCCCGACCGTGAAGAAACATAAACACTAGCCCTATCAATAACTACTGCCATCCCTTTGAGAACAACGAAATCCTACCCTACATTTCTAAAGAATCTGCATGCATTAAATATTTACATTTTTACAGGAAATAGACTTTCAAATATTTTCACAATACTCATCTGCCTGGATCACCCCACAGCTCACCCAAGAAGGCACATCTAGTCGTTTAGTCGTCCATTACGACAGTATCAGCAACCTGGAGTCCGGTGTTCGGCTGCCGCTGGGTGGATGGCATGATGTCTTGATTCGCCGTACACAGTCGGAAGTCCTTGAGGTTCCACGGCGTCTTGATTAAGTGCGGGCCTCCCGTTGATTCTCTTCTTTCTCGGAGACTGATGTCACTGGCACACCACAATGAGGGAATCTGACTTAATTATAATTGTGATAATTGGCAACACATTATAATTTTTTATGATCAGAGAGACTCATAGGCTCGAGTCCTCTAACCAAGCACCGGTAATGTTTGTAGCCCGTTGCTTTCCCTATTGGCTGTCTATCCCACTGTCGGCAGTTTAGGCCCTAATTATCACGTTCGCACTTTCACTGTTATTAGAAGTCCCAAAGCTACCCTTACGAACGTGGTTTGACCTTGCCTAATTCAGCACTAGTTTATATGGGAGTACAGATTAGCTACTACGTCTGGGATTTTTTTCTTTACCGATATCGCCCTGAGTTTACGCGTCACCACTGAGCCGCACTTTCTCCTACACCTGATCATTCATCATTATATGGTTACTGGATCTCCCTTGTTATTTCTTCGGCAGTTAATACACTCGTGAATTTACTTACACGATTTCACAGCCTACTAGCGTTTGATTTACGTTTTCTTTACTCATATATTCATACACATAAGCGCTCTGCATATCATATGACCGTCATGGTTAGGGTTAAATACCGCACTCTGTTAGTATCACTAAATCTTCACTCCACTGTTACATAATCATATCACTGATAGAATTTCAGCTACATAAACACTATTCAAATGATTATTGACTGGTCACACTTTGTAGCACTGAAGCAAAGAATACCGAAGAGTCACTCACATTAGGTACCACTTCACTATGCCACTGGCAGAATAGAACAAGATGCTTGCCTCAGTTCGCACCCCCTTTTATCATGAAACGTGTCAGACTCGAAAGAGAGGGTAAGACTCCTCCTACCTGCAGAAATCGGTCCGGTGGCACGTGGTTTCCAGGATCGATCAATGCATCAAATTAAAGCTCAATTGCGCGAGTTTTTACTGATCACTTATCATTTTGATCACTTCACGTGTTTTGCTTTAATCTCGAAAGCGTCCTTTGATATCCCAGTGAGGGAGGGGCTTGCAATTTGGCGGTTCCGTGGCTTCGGTCACCCTAACAGCTTTCTCCAGATGGTGGACACCTGTGGGATGTCCACAAACAGCGTAGATTATTCCATTAGAATCATGTAAAGGACTTCTTGGTGTCAAAATTTTCTATAAAATTCGCCGCTTTTAATGAACCTTGAGTCATGAAAATCTGCCTTGTAGTATGCGAGTTATGTTAATTTCTCTCCTGAAAACAATTGAAGACAGGTTTCTGGCAGCGGTGTTTCCGCGGGAAAAGGAGCGAAAAAGTGATATTTGCCAACGCTGGGCACGACCTCCGTGACCTACTTGCTGTGGGAGTGTTTCTTTCTCTGTCGCGCCTGAGTGAGAGCGCTTCTGGCCGGAGGCGAAAATATGTCTCGGTACAGTACTTACGCGCAAAGAGAGTTTGGTGCGTGGGGCTGACAGCTCGCCACTCGCACCCCGTGGAGGGTGGACGTGCGCTGACTTGGGCGCTAATTAACGTATGAAAGCGCGGAAAACGGCATATTTGAGCGGCGGAATGCCACAATATATTGTTGATGATGTGATGAACGGTCACAATACGGTCTGTCACCATGTTTAGCCAGTTTAAGTCCCGATGGTCTAAACAATAGAATGTTGGCTGGCAGGGTAGGACAGGTGGTGGTATACAATTCCTAGTCACTAGATTGCATGGCGAATTCCAATAACTTTATGAGAGATGTATTTATTCGACCCTCTCAAAACAACTCATGATATGCATCAAATTAACAAGAATAAAATGCCATGTTAATATTTAAGACATGTTTTGTCCCTCTTATGTGACATATCCAGCTACAAACAAGCTCAGTATCAAAATATATACATATGAATTTATGATATTTGCTTTACGTCACACTAGGAATTTTTATGTTTTTTCGGAGACGCCGAGGTGCCGGAATTTAGCCCCACAGTTCTTCTTTTACGTGCCAGTACACCTACCGACATGAGGCTGACGTATTTGAGCACCTCAAATACCATCGGACTGAGCCAGAAACGAACCTGCCAAGTTGGGGTCAGAATGCCAGTGCCTCAACCGTCTGAGCCATACAGCCCGGCACACATGCGTTTAAGACGTACCCACTGTTGCATTCACAATGCAACTTTATCCGTAAAAATTCCATCCATTGTTTTAGGTGTACTAAATAAATACGTGTGAACGATATCTTGAGGAAATGCAGGCGTGGAACCAATGTTACCTTGGGCAGCTGTTACAGGTGATGAACAAGTCATGTTAATGGAATCCAATTTACCGGGGAACACCTCTCATAGAGTGATCGTGAACAACGGTGTTCTAGAAGAATTTTAATTTAATTGGCTTTAGGTACCAGACCAAACAGGCAACAAGAAATGCATTAGAATACAAAATATATACAGTAAATATACACTGAGAATATATAGACACATATGAATCGTCCATAATATTGTACTGGGATTACGCTATGAGTCCTCACAGAATGTTCACACACACACATACCCAAAGAAAAAAGAAGAAATTGAAACACTGCCACTGTAGTACGTTTAGTTAATTTTCCGATGTTGTATCACGTCAAATTTTATAGTCTTAAGTCGGTGTCTTCTATATATAAAAGCAATTCGGTCTGGAGCGATCTAGTATATATATATAAAAGTATAAAAATGAAAATAGACGACCGGGCGAGTTGGCAGTGCGCGTAGAGGCGCGCGGCTGTGAGCTTGCATTCGGGAGGTCGTGTGTTCGAATCCCATTGCCGGCAGCCCTGAAGATGATTTTCCGTGATTTTTCATTTTCACACCAGGCAAATGCTTAATTAAGGCCACGGCTGCTTCCTTCCAACTCCTAGGCCTTTCCTATCCCATCGTCGCCATATGACCTATCTGTGTCGGTGCGACGTAAAGACCGTAGCAAAAAAAAAAAGACGTGAATTAATGAGGCACTTCCAGAAATCTCAGAAATTTGAAATTTGGTACCGAAGAAGCTAATGATCCCAGTATCCCGAGAAAAATCGAAAATTCTCAAAATTTCCTGAAGGGGGCACGCTGGAAGGGCTTCAAATTTTGGACTCAGCATAAGAACGCTGTCGTATAATTTGTCCATGCGACAACCTATAGGTTTCGTGGGCTTAAAAAATTCGGGAATTTCCTCATTTGTATCCAAATCAAGGTGGCGGCACAATCTGCCAGACGAGGTAGAAAATTGGCGAAATTATAGGTTTCAGCCTGTAACTGACGTAAAAATTCCAAGATGTTCAAATTTTTCACTTTTTACCCCTAAAAATATCGAAATATGGAGGCAATTTTAATTACTGTGCAGACATTCCTTTTGAGCTATTTGTTGGATAAACGGTAAGTCGTATCACAAAACGAATGGCACAATTTTGGTTCAATTTGGAGTGATCTACATCTTTGGCCCTAAAACATTTTGTCGTATCTCTTGTAACCGTACAACAGGGTAACAGATTCCATTCAGTATTTATTATTATTATTATTATTATTATTATTAACCCGATTCATTAGATTTTATATATTCTGTTTCTCATCATTTAGACTGTAATAATTAGGTATCACGTATATTATTGTATTTAATCATAGGGTAAGTGAAATTAATTTGTAATTATTCTGTATTGTAGTAAGTGAGATTTGTTGGTTTCATATTGTCATGCTGTGGCTTGTAACTCTGGCTAGATGATCTGGCATAGTATTTTGCAATCGAGGCTATGTTTAACTGTGCAAGTAGATTTTCCGGTGACGCATTCAGCATAGTCATTCTCAATCCGCTTGGGTACGCTTAGACGACACATGACTGATGACATCAGTGCGTGGGCACGTGATTGCGACCTAGTGTCAGTATTCGCCAGCTACTGTATGTGGAAGTGGAAGGGATGAACAGTGAGTAGGGAGATGAGTCGTCATCGCGAGGTTATATAAGTTGATGCAACGGTGGGGAGAGGTATTCAGTTCATATTATTCAGATCATATCGTTCAGATCATATTGTGCAGATCATATGAAACAGTCAGACGTATAAAATGGAAGAAGTGGTCTTAGTGTGATGGTCAGAGCTAAGAGTTGTGTTTTCAAGAGGTCTTGTAATCATCGAGGAGGTCTACAAGTGGTGGTTGTATCCGAGCAGAGACGGGTACTATGCAGATAAAGAAACATCATCTTCTTGTGAGGATGGACTTCACAAGATGTTTCAATAATATTTTCCAATTTCTTATAATATATTGAGTGGACGTAATTACATTGGAGCTCCCTACACGCGTACGTGGTATGTAGGCCAACTCCTTGTTATATAAGAAGATAACAGCAGACGGCTCCCGACTTCAGCTCATAGGTTTTCCCAAGAATTTCAAGTTCAACAGCGGTGAATGCAGACATCAGGTAATTAAAGCATCAGACATGTTATGCATTCATAACATGAAGAAGAATGTAATCAGCGGCGATATCACATCTCACTTCAAGTTCATGCCAATAGCTTTTTTTGTTTAGATTAGATTTTCCTTTTATTAGTACCGCAAATCTCACGATATATTTTTTTGTTAAATTAAAAGACGTCAATGATTGTTCATTGTGACGTAAATTATAGTCATAAACTCAGTTTTATTTTAATTATAATAAGTGATTCCAGTTCCATGTACAATCCTCAATTGTGGAAATGCAACAGTAATTTAATATTTTCCTGATCCATATCCCTGTATATTGCCAGATATGTGAGTTTATCACCTCACGCCTTGAGATAATTGATATAAGAGGTATGCTCTACCGAATTTTGTTGTTTTTCTTAAAAAAGCAACTGGCGCTCAAACAAATGTTATTTATATTGTGTGGAAGATATGAAGGTATAAGAGTAGTGGTTGGAGTAGTCACACTCTCTCCCTTATACGTTAGATTTGGCTGTATTTCTGGATTGTTCGTAAATTTGGTGATTTTTACACGAATATTTCATTATTTGATACACTTATAGGAAAGATAGAGTCATCAAGTTTAGCGCTCACATTGGCACTATAAAAGGCCATACGTGGTCCAAATTTCATGATTCTAGATTATAATTAAGTACGCAAAAGTAATGTAAAGTGTTAAAAATATACTCAATTTTCACCCTATTCAACGCTTCGAACTCAATTTAACCCATAAATATGGGAGATACGAGAAAATGTTTCAGAACCAAACATGTAGAAGGATAAAAGGGTCGTCTAATGGCGCAAACTGTTTGTTAATATGATGAACAGTTTAGGAGAATTGAATCTCGAAGTGGAGGTCTGCAGTTTAATAAATTTAATGAAATCTCAATTTATGTAGAAATCCGTATACGATGTAAAATAAACCGTAGCGAAGCACGGGCACATTTGCTAGTTTAAAAATATGACGATTCCATTATACACCTCTGGTTGTTGGGAAGATAAAATGCACTGTGTGTTGAGTGGTAGTTGGAAGTTAAAAGAAAGTAAAGTTGTTATGATTTTTTTCCGCTGTACATTATAAAGGTGGCACGTGAAGAAGACGTGGTTGTGGTCAGCGATTGCTTGGCGGTCGCATGAACAGTAAGGCGAGTTGACTCTTATTCGGTCGAGAACCAAATGTGTACTTCTACGCCTTAACGATCTTGGCTACCAAGTGGGCTACACTCTTGTTATTGTTATTTTATGTAAGTGGCCATATTTTCTGCAAAGCGCATGATTTCTTGAATAAGATTTAATGCACTCTTTTTCTCTGCATTTCGCCTATCAAACAGTCGTTGTTCCCACCTGTTCGGACTAGTAACCACTTTCCTTACTTGCGTTTCCATTACCTCAAGCGTATGGGTTGTATATCCATTGTACTCTTCCGTGCAGTTAGAACAGCCTTTCACCGAAATTCTAAACAATTCTACTGGACAAATAATCAGTGTTCATGTCGCCCCTTATTTACCTATTCCAAGAACGGTACTGCTGTTCGATTTAGGCTACAACGTAAACCCGCTCGGCTATTAATGTAAGTATTGTAATAACAAGGACTCTAATCGGCTCGAGAATCAACTAACTACTTTATAGATCACGCTATTTACGCATTAATCCTCATAAAATACATTAAGATATCCAATGCTTATATTAACGATTCTAGCTCCTCCCTCTAATATGCATACCCATTACGACTTACCGTATATTTCCATTTAAAATCGGGATGTAAGATTAGAACTAGCTCGTGGTTCATCACTACCGGCCACCAACACCAACAGGATAACTAGATTATAAAATTTAAAAATAATAATATCTGGTTCCTTGGCTGACATAAAGCAATATAAGAAAACAGTTAACAAAAAGAGAACAACACGACATCCAAATCATCTTAGCTCTCGATTTCGAATCAAAGTAATAATAATAATAATAATAATAATAATAATAATAATAATAATAATAATAATAATAATAATAATAATAATAATATTTGTACCGGGAGGTACACCTCTACGCCGCACATTTAAATCTTGCGCCTAAAAGAACTCCTCTACAGGAGAAACAGTGAACTTGAAAGCTAGATCTTAAAATTTTTCTCAGAAGATGCCACTACTGTGATTCAACGTAATTTTGTTATTGTTAAGTTTCCAGTACTGTGTGAATTTCAACTTGTTTTGTTTTCCGTTCATCAAGAAGTTTGGACATTCTCTCATAGATGTCACTGCTAGAAAACTATGATCATGCACCCTGGTGCGAAGTGAAAGAACATTTTTTGAAGAAGTTTTGTATTTATAAGCTTTTTTTTACTAATTGATGTTCATTTATTTTTGGGTTGGCATAATTTATATTTTCTTTCCGCCAGTTTTGAATCCAGCCAATACCTAATTTTTGTAATTAATTTCCAAACAAACCTGTATTTCTTCTTCGATTCTGAGGGCCACTTTTAAATTTGATCAATAAAATTCTGTTGGTGTGTCTTGATTATTCATGAAAGGTCTCTAACTTTCTGCGAGGGTTTATAAACTGCGGATTTTCACACCTCTTGGCCAATTGATCAACATCTAACTTAGTGTGTGTGTCAAGCAGGAGGCGGAAGGTGCCTCTTTCATCAGGCAGCAGTACTCCGACAAGGTATGGCCACTTGACATCTTCACTTTTTGCTAGCTCCGCAGTTTAACCCGAGGGAAATGTTCGAAACTTTAACTGTGTAACTAACTTCTTTAAAATGTAAATCTTCTTTCGGCTCATGTAAAAATTTCATAAATCTTTAACTGTAAATCGGGGATGGAGAGTGATGCACTCTCTCGAGATTCCCTTCATGCTGGTTGAGGTGACTGCGTTTCGTAACGGGGTTTCTTCCTTCCGTAAAGTTTTAATTTTTTTCTTATACGAGTCACCACAGTAGTTTGGGAATTGCCCCTGTGTCATCGGCCTAGTGCCCCTTAGGTTTTAAGAAATCTGTTCTAGGAGTGCAAGTACTCGCTTCCATTCTATTTGTGTGTAGAGCCACTTACTTAACCATTATTCGTATTCCATGAAGGCCCAGTAGGTTGGGTACAAGATACCCCTGTTTCATTTTTTGTAATTTGTGCCTTGGTGGCAAGTAATTGTAGTTTTCTGATATTGCCTTAAATAGGCTTGAAAAACCGAGAGCGTGTCAGCTCTTTTCAAGTGTTGTAAAAGTGCCTCTGGGAGGCTCGGTATTTGAAGTTGGGAGCAAGTGCTCCAGGTATTAGGGGCTTCCTGCCCTTTGAACAAATTTGGGCTCGTCTGTAAAATTTGAGCTGGGAACTCAAAATTGTAATACTAGGGGCTTGTAGCCCAAGAATCGTAAAGTTCTGGAATCTTGGATCTTTCTAAGTCTTGTTTCTAAATTGCTATGCCATTGTTATCACTAAGTGAAAAGTTGTTAATGTTTTGTTATTTTTCTAAAATATAACCTTTGTTAAAATTTTAAATTAACTTTGACTTTGCAGTTAGACCCATTCATCCTGGCACCTTCTTTCACCTCTGGTGGTCCACGGGTAGCCCCGTAATAACAACAACAATAATAATAATAATAATAACAATAATAATAATAACAATAATAATAAAGTTATCATTTCTTATTTAATATTGCAGTTATTCGATGAATATTCACAATAAATACAACTGGAAATCTAGATCATTTCTGGAGATCTCATTACATTCTCTACGCAATGGAAATTTTCCGCCTCTGTGGTGTAGTGGTTAGTGTGATTAGCTGGCACCCCCGGAGGACCAGGTTCGATTCCCGACTCTTCCACGAAATTCGAATTATGGTACGAGGGCTGGAACGTAGTCCACTGTGCCTCGGGAGGTCAACTGAGTAAAGGGAATTCGATTCGCACCTCAGCCATCCTTGGAGTAGATTTACGTGGTTTCCCACTTCTCTTTCTGGCGAATGCCGGGATGGTACCTAACTTAAATTCAAGGCCACTTCCTTCCCTCTTCTTTGTCTAACCCTTCCGTCTTCACAAGGCCCCTGTTCAACATAGCACGTGAGGCCGCCTGGGCGAGGTAATGGTCCTCCTTCCCAGTAGTATCCTCCGACTCAAGACACTGCCATTGAGGCAGTAGAGGTGGGATCCCTCGCCGAGTCCAAGGCAACCAACCCTGAAGGGTAAACGGATTAAGAAAAAAAGAAAGAAAGAAAGAAAGAAAGAAAGAAAGAAAGAATGAATGAACAATGGAAATTTTGCTTCCTAACAAACGAAGCATTAGAAAGTTATAATTTTGTTATTATCCCAGAAATTGAATACATACAAAGTATTTGGCTGGAATTATTCAAGCATTTCATCCCACCTACATTAATTATGCAGTCTACTAATAAGTTCCGTGATTCCATTTTACATTACGTCACGCGTGTGTTTCCAGTCTCACAACACAATGTCCTTCTTCTACCTCCCTTTTAGCTAGACGTGACTAGTGGGTGCGATCAAGACATCAGGCTGACATTCTTACATTTAACGAAGTGAATCAGCTTAATAGGATTCCGCCTTTACGCTGTCTAGCCTGGCCCAAACAAAGAGCTTGGCGGATAATTGGAGTCTCAACGCGCAAAGCTACCTCGTGGTCTTAACCAGCCTTGACGGCAGGAACTAGGACAGCAGCTCCTGCTCGTTACGTCCACATGCGTGTTCTCATTAAGGGCCACGTAATCGTCTCTTTGCCAAATGGAGACTACCGTGCTGTGAGAGTCTGCGGGAGGCACTTCCTATCTCCAGATACCTCGCTATTTACTAAGTCAGCCACATAACATTACAACAGCATATTCCACCTAACTGGAGCCTCCATGGATCAGGTGACAGCGCACTGGCGTCTCCCCGCTTGGTTTCGCGGTTCAAATCGCGGTCGCACAATTGAAAATTTGTGCTGGACAAAGCGGAGGCGGGACAGGTTTTTCTCCGGGTACTCCGGTTTTCCCTGTCATCTTTAATTCCAGCGACACTCTCAAATATAATTTCAACTCTCAGTCATTAATCATTACCCGAGAGGAGTGCGACAGGCTACGGCAGCCGTACAATTCCTATCCTAACCGCTAGACGCGGGCTTCATTTTTTTTTAATGGTCGATCACATCACTCCATATTCACCATTTTTTTTCCTTTTTTTGAAATGTTCATATTTTTTCTGATGTCTTTTTTTCGTTTTCCTTACTTGCTTTCATTTTATTTTCTATTTAAAGACGACACACACACACACCCATCCTAGAGCCAGTGTAGATAACCAATTCAGCATAAATTCCCCAACCACCGAGCTCGATAGCTGCAGTCGCTTAAGTGCAGCCAGAATCCAGTAATCGGGAGATAGTGGGTTCGAACCCCACTGTCGGCAGCCCTGAAGATGGTTTTCCGTGGTTTCCCATTTTCACACCAGGCAAATGCTGCGGCTGTACCTTAATTAAGGCCACGGCCGCTTCCTTCCCACTCCTAGCCCTCCCCTGTCCCATCGTCGCCATAAGACCTATCTGTGTCGGTGCGACGTAAAGCAATTAGCAAAAACAAAATAAAAAATCCCCAACCTGGCCGGAACGAAAGGCCAGCACGCTAACCATTTAGCCATGAAATCGGACAAAGAAAACACTTGCGTGCGTTTCGAACCTTCGAACACTGCCCACTATATCATCTCCTAGGGCACCTTTGCTATGTGAGCTACTGCGAGGCTTGATTCATTCCATTCCTGCCCCGATCGAATAACTGGAAACGGGCTGTGGATTCTATTTATTGTACCTAACTGAGCCGGTGGTGGCCATTATTTTGGTAAGACGAACCATCCTCTGTCGACATTAATCATAGGAAAAATAGAAAGATATCTGACACTTCAAAGAAGTGAAGATGTAGGGAAATAAAATGGAAGGGTTACAAAATGCATGATCGTGAAGGACTCCTTAGGAATCGAAAACCATATACCGTAGGGATCGGAAAAGAACAAGAAAGAGATGAGACTGACGAACCTGACACAAGTGAATGGGAGCAATACTAGACTCATCTAGGCGAACCGTGGTCTCCAACACACACTCCCAAGCTGAGAGAATCTGGTACCATTTTTAGTCCCCTCTTATGGCAGGCAGGGGATACCGTGGATATTCTTCTACCGCTTCCCACCCACAATGAGCAGGCCTGAGTAGCACAGACCGTAGGGTACTGGCCTTCTGAGCCCCACTAGTCCGGTAAGATTCTAGCTCAGTCTGGTGGTAGTTGAAGGTGCTCAAATACGTCAGCCTGATGTCGGTAGATTTACTGACACGTAAAAGAACTCCTGTGCGACTAAATTCCGGCACCGTGGCGTCTCCGAAAACCATAAAAATTATTCTTGCAGGACAAAATTACGGCCCATCTGCGTCACCTAAAACCTTATAAGTAGTTGGTGAGACGTAAAATATTCATGGCCTTTAGGCCTTTTGAATTGTTTCCCCCCATTATGGCAATGGGCTTGCCGGTCGGATTGGCACACCTTGCTTTGACGCTGGTTGCTAGTGCGATCTTGAGACACCACTGCAAGCCTCCTATATAGGACAATACTTTGATGGCGGACTAAGGGAAATATACACCTCCCCCTGTATAGACTATACCACACGCTTTCCATTCGCATTTTCTTTTATATCAATAATTAAGTTCCCACAGGGACCCGATTGCACATGCTAAAATCATTCAAGCTCTTGAAGCTTTTCCAAGCGTGAAATTACCAACGTTTCGCCCCAGTATGGCAGTGGATCGATCAGTTGGAATTTCACACCGTTCGAAGACGTTGGTTGGTAGTGCGCCGTTGAGGTGTTACTGTTAATTAGTGAGATTTGGAAACACACAGTCATAAGCCACACCAAAATGGCGTCGAAATCAAGAGTGAATGAAGATTTTTCTCCTGTTCTCTTAGTTTCCTATTAAAATAAGTCGTAAGAGAGCCAAAGGCCGCGATGCTTGAAACTTGTATTCGGCTTCTTGCTACTTACGACCCGTTTTAAGATTAGGATGCCAGGCTCTGTTGAATGGCTTAGGAGGATTCTAGGTTTGGCCATCATAACTATCTTATTAATCTGAGATGTAAGAGAACTACCTACGTAAATGCTTAATGGCTGGCAACCAAGTATTACTTAGCCAGCGTCCCAGTTGAAATTGTTACGATTTGTACGTATTTCCACAGCTTCCGTATACAGTAGACTAATATTTCGTTTCGGTGTTTTCCGAATTCTTACGTTGCTCATCACCACATGGTTCATTCCAGTCTATGTGTTAAGTATACACCTGTTATGTCCCTGCTCTCCCGGTCTACTCACACTCGTAACCCTCTGTTTCTTCTACACGCCTTCTTTCCATCCTTTAGCCTTGCTCTGTTCTTCTATCCCATGGGTTTTTCGTTGCACTTTATTGTATTATATTATTTCTATTTATTTCTTCAGCCACATTCGTCCCTGACTCATATGATGGCCTTGAGGTTACTTCGCAACGTACATACGGTGTAACAAAAACATCTGAATTTGAGCTAAGATGGTGTCGTCATCTCCACTTGGAATGCTAACAGTGAGCCATCTAGTGGCGAATGAGAGTACCGCTTACTATAGACCACGGCCGACTTGATGCGTCGCTCTAGCTAGCTCCTTACCGGCCTTGACAATCGTGTCCACGCACTGTAATCGGAGTAGTTACACAGCTCGACACCTGGCCCTGGCGGCCGACCTATTTGCGGTAGAAATGCATACTTCTTTATGGAAAATAATATTGACTGTGATTGCCGACTTACCGTAATTTAGAGTCATGGAGAATGTTACATGGGTTGATACTGTTAAAATAATTAGTCCTAAAGGTTACTTTCGTTGATATTTGCCAAAATGATGTCGTAAAATGAAACTGCGGGGAGATGACTTAGTCCAGCTGACGTTCTGATATTGACTCTGATTGCCGATATATCTTAATTTAGGGAATAAAATAGTATGTTACATTGACTAATATTGTTAAAATGATTAATCCCAAAGGCTACTTTCATTGATATGTGCCAAAATAACTTCGTGAAATGAAACCGCGGAGGATGGAGTTGTCAAACTGACGTTCCTTAATTGTGAGGAATAATAGTAATCGTTTCTATCATCATGGCATTTAGATACATAGCAGAACTTACCATATATTTTTGTCTTCTGATGTTAATATTGAGATTAAGAGTCATTGTTCAATTAGAGTTTGAAAATTCTTCAAGCGCTGCTTTCAGGAATGGGGCTGGACAAAACATAAAAAGTCTTACTTTTTCCATATTCGTTGTATGCATAACATAAATATTTTGACTCAAACAAGTTTAAATTTTAATTTCAATACATACAGTTTCAGATTACATTTCATTCATACCTTTCACTAGAATATTAAATACCGGGCAAGTTGGCCGTGCTAAATTCAGACAATAATTTTTACTTGAAATGAAGTAGGGTGGAACAAGTTGGCCGCGCGGCGTGCAGCTGTGAGCTTGCATCCGGGAGATAGTGGGTTCGAACCCCACTGTCGGTAGCCCTGGAGATGGTTTTCCGTGGTTTACCATTTTCACATCAAGCTGTACCTTAATTAAGGCCACGGCCGGTTCCTTCCCACTGCTAGCCCTTTCTTATTCCATCGGCGTCATAAGAACTATCTGTGTCGGTGAGACGTAAAACAAATAGCGAAAAAATAATAATAAGAATTTTAAATAAAAATTCAGTGAGAGAAAAGTATTTTGAGTAAATAAATTGTAAACTGTTCTCTGCTCGATGACGGTGATGATGCTTGTTGTCTAAAGGGGCCTAATATCTACTGTAGGTCATCGGCGCCATTGCTTAGGTAACAACACTTCATACTTCATACGTTGGCCTTACCGTCATAGCAGTAGTGATTCTTACTTGTCAGTGTGTAAATGTTGAAGTTCAGATTATCTTGGATAAAAATGTGTTGTGTTGCTGTCATATGGCAAGTACGACACCGCCCAAAGGATTATTCTATGAAAGAAAATTCATGGGTAAAAATACCTGATTACCGTGATTAGCTGCCACTCCCGGATGCCCGGATTCGATTCCTGGCCCTGCCACGAAATTTCAAAAGTGGTACGAAGGCTGGAATGGGGTCCCCTCGGCCTTTGGAGGTCAACTGTGTACAGGGGGGTATCGATTCCCACCTCAGACATACATCCTCGAAGTGGTTTTCCATAATTTCCCACTTCTCCAAGCAAATGCCGGGATGGTAACTAAATTAAGGCCACGGCTGCTTCCTTCCCTCTTCCTTGTCTATGCCTTCCAATCTTCCCATCCCCAACACAAGGCCCCTGTTCAGCATAGAAGTTGCGGCCGCCTGGGCGTGGTACTGCTCATCCTTCCCAGTTGTATCCCCCGACCCGCAGTCTCACGCTCCAGGACACTACCCTTGAGGTTGTAGAGGTGGGATCCCTCACTGAGTCCGAGAGAAAAGCCAACCCTGGAGGGGTAAACAGAGCTAGAAAGGAAGGAAGGAAGAAAGAAAGAAAGAAAGAAAGAAAGAAAGAAAGAAGGTAAATACCCGAAATAGAAACGGAAAACTAAGATGAGAGTGCTACCTGCTTTTAGCCACTCCGTGGTATTGTCCTGGTCTACAGAGAATTCGTGTAATAATGGTGTCCTTTTGCTCTTTTTTCCTGTTCGGAATACAAAACTGGCACATAGCAATATATATTCGAATATTTCCTAACACATTTAAAGAAAAACAGATCACCACACCATTAAAAAACCAATTAGCGCATAAATTAAAATCCTTGTTCAGGACGAAGTTACAGCGAGAAATCACTTTATTCTTGTTTCCATAAAATTTCCGCTCGAAGTACGAAAAGGTGCACAAGAATGTCACAAATTCCAAGATTTGTAAACACAATTTAAAAAATATAATCACCACACTACACAATAAAAAGTAAACTCACTAGAGCATAACTATCAGATCTCAATATCAAGCCAACAAGCACCTCATTGCGAACACATTGCCAACATTTACGACAGCAAAATCAAAAAATAAAACTGGAAATGGGGCAATTTGCGGTATACAGCTTCCTGTCAGTGGGTAATAGGCCAGCGCTCCAGCGGCATTACGGCGAAACTTTCCAATTACAGCTTTATGCTGGGCTTCACAAGCGATTGTCAAGGCCGATATAAGGAGCGCAGCGAGGGATCCATTCGGCCGTGTATAGACTAACTGTAAAGCATTCTTAAATTCAAACTAGAGGCGTGACAAACGATTATTTTTGTTTAACTGTTACATCTGTCACTGCCACAATAAAGTAACTGTGAAATGTAACAGGTTTTTTTGCCTTTGCTTTACGTCGCACCGACACAGATATGCCTTATGGCGACGATGGGATAGGAAAGGCCTAGGAATGGGAAGGAAGCGGCTGTGGCCTTAATTAAGGTACAGCCCCAGCATTTGCCTGGTTTGAAAATGGGAAACCACGGAAAACCATCTTCAGGGCTGCCGACAGTGGGGTTCGAACCTACTATCTCTCGATTACTGGATACTGGCCGCACTTAAGCGACTGCAGCTATCGAGCTCGGTAAAGTAACAGTTAAAAATAACGCCCAACGTTACTCACCTTTTACTGGTCACAGCCTGGTCACGGCTTCAAGCTTGTCTCCTTACAGTTGTGTTGCGATGTTTCATTCATTCACTTGCACATGCGCGCATTTATCACTACACTGTTGAAAGTCGGTGCAGCAAACCACGCATTTCTATTTGCCATAAAGTTAACGAGAGGCAGACAACGGATGAAATGAGAAGACAGCATAGCGTCTTTCCTGAAATCTAGAGGAGTGAGTTTCACAATGCCCCGATCAAGGATAGAAGACAGGAAAACATGATGATCTGCCTACCAAACCTCGACACAAACCGGTACAAAAGGATCGATTAAGTAAAATGAAGTAATGTGATGTTATCTTCTTTCTTTCTTTCTTTCTTTCTTTCTTTCTTACCCTCCAGGGTTGGTTTTCCCTCGGACTGAGCGAGGGATCCCACCACTACCGCCTCAAAGGCGGGGATACAACAGGGGAGGATGACTAGTACCTCACCGAGGTGACCTCACATGCAATGTTGAACAGGGGCCTTGGTGGGGGATGGGAAGATTGGAAGGGATAGACAAGGAAGAGGGAAGAAAGCAGCCGTGGCCTTAAGTTAGGTACCATCCCCGGCATTTGCATGGAGGAGAAGTGGGAAACCACGGAAAACCACTTCCAGGATGGCTGAGGTGGGAATCAGACCCACCTTTACTCAGTTGACTTCCCGAGGCTGAGTTGACCCCGTTCCAGCCCTCGTACCACTTTTCAAATTTCGTGGCAGTGCCGGGAATCGAACCCGGGCCTCCGGGAGTGGCAGCTAATCACAATAACCACTACACCACAGAGGCGGACGTTATGTTATCCATATTATCAATATGGAAAGTTAGCATACTAATTTATTTATGGCACAAGGAAAATTATACGGGTGAAACGTATAATAATATTATAATGTAGGTAGCTCTGCGTGACGTCCGAGTGAACGATTACCCCTGAACAGTTGAATATGTCATAACAGTTTGCACTTTAGTTACCAGATGACAGCAGTGACTTAAACAAATACACTATAGAGTATATTATACACTTTAGTGTATTTGACTTAAAGCAATCTCCTACGAAAGGGCTCTCACTTGGAAGACATGCGTACTATCCGAACTCTGAAGGTCACATTCTGGGTCTGTAAGCTGCTACTAGTGACAGTTCCACTTCCCAGTTACTGTTTTCACTAGTACGTTATTCTGTTGCCGTTAATCGGTAACCGGTTATTTTTTGTCCTCGTTACATTTGTAACAGTGATAGGCAAGTATCTATAACAAAATAACTGCTACGTTATTTTTTAGCCATCTCTAATTCAAACGTTCATTATTGGAGAAGTCTTCCTAGTGAACAGTCGAGATTTTCTTCTAAAGACGCGGAGCGAATTTCTCTGCGAAACGTAGAGAATTCCACCTCGTTTGCTTCACACGGCTAAAGCCCAAAAGTTTATAATCACGTCTATAATTACGGTCCGTGAAAGCAACAATCTAAACATCAATAACATTTGCCAAAATAAGAACTCACTAGAAGGCGTTACGTCTGTCCTGGTTAATTCCTGTCGTTTGAAAATAGCCCAGTTATCTCTAATACGAGTACGAAATTCATTATCACCAGGGCATGCACCTCCGTAGTGTAAAGGTTTGCTCTATTAGCTTCCGTCCTCGGAGGTTAAGGTTCAATGCCAGAATTGCCAGACATTTAAGACTGGCAGGAGGACGAATTGCATAGCACTATGCCCACTATAAGGACAGTAACGAGACCATTGTTGGCATAGAGAAAGATGGAGCTTCTTCAAATGTACGAAACGTTAGCTCGACCGCTCTTCATACATAGATGAGGCATGGACCAGTAGGAAGCAGTATGGAGCAAGGATTATGCATGTGGTATACAGTAGGGGGCGAATTATGGTAATTAAGACGTGATGAATAAATTAAATATAGAACTACTCCTGACATACGCAGGAAAACAAAAATTATCGGACTGATCACATCAACAGAGTAGGTGGATTGAGAGTTCAGAAGTAGATTCTAAGCTGCCAGCCCAGAGGAATATGCTATGTTTGACTCACAACTTGGAGATATATAAAGGCATATAAAGTATTTGAGAGAGCTCTGTGGCTCAGGTGGCAGCGTGCTGGCCTTTCACCGCTGGCTTCCGTGATTCAGATCCCGGACGCTTCAAGTGAGATTTCTGCTGGACAAAGCGGAGGCGGGTCAGGTTTTCCTTCGGGTACCCCAGTTTTCCCTGTCATATTTCATTCCAGCAGCACTCTCCAGTATCATTTCATTTTATCTGTCATTCATTAATCATTGCCCCAGAGGAATGCAACAGGCTTGGGCACGCGGCACAGTTCCTATACTCGACGCTAAATGGGGCTTTATTCATCCATTTCTGGTCCGATCGAATTACTTGAAACAGGCTGAGGATTTTCATTTTCATAAGGTATTTGAGGACACATTAGAGGCAGTACGAGAAATAACAACGAAACAATAACGAAAAATATTGATTCAAGACTTAGTGCACATAGGTAGGACAACGGTAGGACTACAGATTTATTTGATGTTACCGCCTGTGCTAGAAATGATGGATATAATGTGAGACCGCATGTGTTGACATGCACGATGCACATGGACTTTACTGATAAACGACATTTCTAGAGTAATGGTGGCTGTTACCTAACCAGTCATATTGTCGGAAATGTAATAAATCTCACGTTCAACAACGCCCTGCACACAATAATCTAGCGGATACAGGACTGGCGAATAATATCGTCGCTTGTTTGGTAATATATGATCGTGGAGTATGATCGCTATCCAATCTTCTGTCGTCATAGGTATAGTGTCCTCCTGAAGCACAAACTTCTATTGCATCAAAACTGCCCTAATACCTCAATGTAACCAGCAGCGTTTAATTTGTGGCGTGCATAAGGCGGGATATACGCATAATCACCCGTTATTTCACTTGTTTATCTTTAGATCATGCTAGGTAGTTTTCCATCGGGAAAACAAAACAAACAGAGCATACTAGTCTTATATGGATGCTTCACTTCGTTCAATAACAGCTTTGTTCCGAGAAGCCGCATTGCTTTTGTGTGTGCCGAAATGAAGTGGGCCCTCCTCAAATCATACGTCTTAGATCAAAAGTCCACGAGCACCAAAATGCTTATTATGCTCTCAGACTGCTGAAGATCTTTGGCAGTGGTTCTCAGGGATACGTTCGGGCTCCCACCGATAATGCTCTGCACCTACTGTACTAACTTTGATGTCGTCGAACTGACCGAACGTTGTAAATGTTTGCTGTAATTGAGTACATGCGACGGAACTCTTCCGAACGTTGTGAACCAATGAACTAGAGACTTACAAAATCCATACAATCTCAATATCACAGTGATTTAGCATGTCACAGCAATCCAACATAAGAGGTAAGCGATCTTAGTCTCCCATTCTGAACACCCTATTTTCAAGGCCCCAGTACATCTTTTTCCTTTTTCCATTTTCAGCTTTCAGTTCACGCACTTGGCATCTTATTTTTTTTTCCGTTTTGGTCTTGAACTCCCAGCAAAAATGAAGCGGCTTCAGGCGTGATCAATCCTGTTTGAAGTGTTACTACTCCATGTCTGCTACAGCATATGATTTCTCTCGCCCATTCTCACGTATCTATACAAGAGTGGGATTTAATTATTTCTTCACTTTAAAGAATATAACCATCATGTTTTGTTATATACGAACATTCTTATTAATTGACTGGCAGCCATGAGTTTGATATTACACTGCCAGCTGTTTATGTTTTTACCTCTGGCAACACGATTACGTGTTTTTTCTAACTCAGCCATGATGAACACTCTTATATATTTTCACGCTTGTTTTTATGTTTGAACATTCTGATTGACTGACTGGTAACAATGATATCCTAATGATTTTAATTATTTCACTACCAGTCCTGTATTGTAGCCTACTTTCTGTTCTATCCTCTGTCTCAACTCGATTGTGTTTTTTCTCTTAGCCATTTTGTAACATTCCATGCTTTTCACACTAGTTTTAAGCCTATTTTCATTTTATAAATATAAATGTTGATTCTTAGGGTGCCATATATGTTAAGGACACTAGGTTCAGGGCCCTGACCTAACTTTAGGCTAAGATTTATTTTCTGCTGATGATGCTTACGACTGTTAAGCGAAACATGTCCCATCGTACAACGCCTGTTGTAATGTTTATTTCCCAAATATAGGAAAGATAAGTATTGGAAAGGTGGTGTTAACTATTATTCTTGTTTTAATGTTCATGTTACAGCAATCACAAAGTGCCTTTTCATCTCATGCGGTAGCTAAGAGGGAATGTGTAAGTCACGAGGTTCAGAGCTCTCTAGCGGACTTTTCTGAGTTACCGTGTAACTGCGAATTGCGAATGTAAATATTGAGCATGGAGGAATCATAGAGGGTTATAATTTATGATGGATTTAATGCTGTGAATTTTGTACCCAAGAGTGGATGAAATAATAACAAATATTACAAATTGTTTGAAAGTGGCCATGTGAAGCATGTGTTTGAACAAAATAGCACACCATTTCATGATATCATAGGTGTTAAATAACAATAGGTTTGAAAGAAATTTCATGTCGCACCGACACAGATATGTCATACGGCAATGATGGGATACGAAAGGACTAGGAAGGAAGTGACCGTGGCTTTAATTAAGGTACAGTCCCAGCATTTGCCGGCTGTGAAAAGATTAATCCAAGAGGACTGCTGCGCAGTTAAAAGGCGTGAAAGTATTGAAGTACCACGGCGTGATGACATACTCAATCGTACTGATTAGCTTTTCTGACCGAGTGTGCTAGCTATCATGTTTTACAGCTTCTGAACTGGCCTCACGAGGCTGAATGAACCCCCTTTCTGCTCTGAAGCTAGGATTAATACTTTTGGGCTAGCCGGGAACTGAAGTCATTACCTGTACGCACGCCGCGAGGGCTTTATAACATCGTTACTTAGACCGTTAAATCTTCACCACTATCACCATTAATATAAATTCGTCGTTTTACCTGGATATCGATAATGCGAGTTCCTTGTCGATGACGCTGCTGCGAGGATGTAGTGATGTAATGGCTGGTGTGGGTGCATTTCTTTGGCATCGCGTGACGGAGCTTGTTTACTTCACAATTTGAACCACTCCCGCCACTCTTCCGGCCTGGAATTGGCGCTGTTCATATTCTCGTTATCTCGCAATAACAAGTGACAGACGATGATGGATTTCACCTCCAGTTAGAAGGAGCCCAATCAAACTGGGAATCAAGAATAATGAAATCAACGCAGGGGGGCAGGAAATTTTACATTCGCTACCACGCTAACTTCAACGTAATAGCCACTAACACATATTACACTCCAGCGAGATCTACAGTGCCCGTCACTCCATTAAAGCTGTTTTATCAGGAATAGTGGTTGCTTTCACCTTAATTATTTTATTATTCTTTAAGGTTTCTCCATGAATTCGCTACTAATGGACTGCGTATTTCTTTAGAAATAGAGTACCTATTTTTAACCTTTCATGTTTAAATTGAAAAACGATTCTTCCTTCACCGTAAAGATTTTATAAAACTAAGGCCATTTCGCACTGCACGTAATACGCATACTTTTAAGTTTCCTTTTCCTTCCTGTATTTCCTTTCCAAGAAACGTCAAATATTTAAATGATTTGTACAGTCTGATCAACAAGCAAGTTGAAGCCTCAACTAAGGGGTTGTTTTTATAAATCAGAGAATTTAGAAACAGAAAAAATAACAACAAGAACACTGAGTTTGCAGTTGTAATTAAAGCCACTCGTGTTGACCGTGCGGTTAGGGGTACACAGCTCCGAGCTTCCATTCGTGAGATCGTGCGTTCGAACCATGCTGTTGGCAGCCCTGAAGATTGTTTTCCACGGTTTCCCACTTTCACACCAGGCAAATGTTGGGGCTGTACCTTAACTAAGGCCACGGCCACTTGCTTCTCACACATCTCTTTCCTATCCCATCGTTGCTGTAATACCTTGTAACGGTTCAAATCCCGTTACAAGGTGATATCTGTATTTTATTATTTTATCTGTATTATTATTATTATTATTATTATTATTGTTATGTCAGTATTATTATTTCATCTGTGAGATTACTATTATTTTGTTATAATTATTATCCAATTCCATTACGCAAAGCTTGTCGCTTGCGTATTTGTAATTGAGTGTATGCATATATACGTATATGTAGATTAACATTAAATACCTGTACAGTGAGAGTTTCGATATATCAGATGTTGAGTGCGACATCCTTACATTGTGCAATATTACTGGCGATTCTGCCAAGTAATTGCTACGTCATGGCTACGTCATCGTGAGCTTTTAGCATTTCGCTCAGTGAGTCGGCCGCCCCAGGGGATTTCACCATTACATGCAACGGTTTGAGGCGTTGTGGGAGTATGTCATTGTTATTTCTGGAGATTACGTAGCTGTGTCAACCAACGTCTATAAAAGGTGGATGCATATTGTAGCGTCAGTCATTATTTAAACGGAAGCAGAACAGTGAAGAAGTCTACTAGATGAAGAGGCCTCAGTCGGTCCGTCAAGGAGTGTGAACGAGAGATGGAGAAGACTCAGTGAGCCATTAATCATTGGTCATTGAGAGAGTGAGGCCAAAGTTGGTCCGTCACTTAGTGGAAGACACGGACGCAAGGGCTTACCATGGAGTCAGAGAGGGCAACCCTGGACCTGCCAAGAGGTAATACCATATTGACTTACAAAGACGTCAGATGATATGGAGAAGAAGCAGTCACAAGGATGTATCACCAAGTTAGGAGTGACACATCTACAGTAAACACCAGATCAAAGGAATTCGTCGTAATTACACCCAAAGTGTTGAATTTGTCGTAATTACACTCAAAGTGTTGAAGGTACAGTCAAGTGAATCAGTGGGGGAAATATTTCGTATAAATTGTTAAATGTCCGGTCAAGAAGAATTCAAATTCATGCCTAGTTTCTTTCAGTTGCAATGTCATAATTTCATATTCTCATCTGTTTTATCGCAACAAGACTCACTATTTTTTGATATATTATTTAAAGAATATATATTGTTCTATCAAACGAATTCATAGTTTTATTTCAATGAAAGTAAAATATCTTCACCTCAAAATTAATGGGGAAACCGAACGCCAATCTCATTTTCCCATAACTTATGTGGTATGTTGTCAAAAGTAAGCTTATTACCCCACACCCTAGAGATAATCAAGAGTCTCATTCTATTATTGCTGCACTGAGTGGTAGCTGGCGTCCTTCAAATAAAGTATGTGTAAGTAAGCAGGTAACAAGTAAGTGTGAGTACAAGGTCCGACGAGTGTGTATTTTATTTAATAAATGTTAATTTTCATAATTTCCATTTTAAATGCAGTTTTATAATATTTGTAAATTTATTCAGCGACTTAAAAAAGTCTCAACCTATCTGTGCCGATGTGGCGTAAAGCAAATACACTCATGTTCATAAAGAACATAACACCTTGAAAGACTAAAGATAGAAAGTTCATATTCACAGAACATGTTCATCGGTATGTTATTCAGAAAAGATTAGCATATCAGTCACCTAGTTTCAGTATGTGTCCTGTTGCCTAGTAGGGACTGGGTCCTCCATTGGCATTGATTACTTGTTCCATGCGTGATGGCATAGACGCGTATCAGGCGCGAATGGTGACCTGGGGTATAGCCATCCATGCTGCATTCACCTGGTTCAACAGTTCATCTTTAGTGGTTGGCAATGGGTCAGAGCGCCGTACGCGTCGTTTTACAATATCCCACACATTTTCTATTGGCGACAAGTCCGGTGATCGTGCAGGCCAGGACAACAGTCTGACATCCCATGATAACAAGAAGGCACGTGTTCGTGCAGCAACATGTGGTCGCGCATTGTTCTCCTGAAATATGGCGTCTGGAGTGTCGTTTAGGAAGGATATGGCTACGGGTCGCAGGATGTCATTCACGTAGGTCAAACTTGTCACAGAGGCCTGGATACGCACCAACTGTGATTTGTTGCAGTATCCAATTCCACCCCACACCATAAGGCCTTGAGATGGCGCTGTATACCTTGTGCGAATACAGTCAATATGATGCATCTACCTCTGTCTGCGGCGAACAAAAATGCGGTCATCATTTTCAAACAAACATAACCTGGATACGCCCGAAAACACTATCTGCTACCATTCCTGTCCCCAGTGACGTCGTTCCATACGCCATTACAGTCAAGCCTCTTTATGCACATTATTCAAAAGTAGGCGGAGAAGTGGAGGACCCGCCGGTAACCCAGACCGTAATAAACGTCGACCGACTCTCACTCCTGGTAGTGTACGAAGTGTTACTCTGTTCTACTGTTGCGCCAGAGCCGAGGACGCAGATCTGTCCGGCAATGCCATTCGGATGAGGTGCCGATCTTCTCGGGGTATGGTCTGGGTGGTGCGACTACACCCATTTCATCGTGTTCTACGACCATCTGTGAACCATTCTGTACACACCCGTTGCACTGCCGACGCACTTCGTCCCACTCGAGCAGCTATTTCCCGGATGGATGCATCAGGTTCTCTCTTGCCAATAACACGCCCTATTTGAAACTCACTCATTTGACGGCATGGTTCTCGCATACGTCTGCGAGGCATCCTGCACGTCAACTCAAGGCACAATAATGCATTACCTTCGGTTTATAGCTACAACGAGAGCCGCAGGCACATTTTACCAGTCGGTTTTTGTGCGCCGAGATATCGATGTGGGCCTTGAACCTGAGGGTCGACCTGTTTCAAATGGTAATCATTTCTTCAGAACATACTAAAGCACATGTCCTATGAATATGAACTTCCTATCTCTAGTCCTTCAATGTGCTATAGTTTTTATGAACATGAGTGTAATAATAAAATAAATAAGATTTTCTCTTGGTCGTCTGACGAAGTATCCAAAATATTAAATGTTCTACTTTTTCTTTGTCATCGTCGGTCGCCGCGAATGGATCACCTAGGACCACGCGGAATCAACATCTGTCAGCTTTTTCTTTTAGCCCAGTATTCAGGTAATGAATGGGCGTGTTTTCGTTGTAGGAACCATACATGTTGGTTAGTATTTCTTTCATCATCCTCAAGACCCAGTGTGAGAGTAATATTTCTGATTTCATCTCGGTCCACTAAACATGGTGATCCTAATTCCTTCAGACCTTTCTCTGCTGTGTGTACCAATTTGATATAGTGGTTTTATTCTTTAAGAATGTGAAAATTCTGTGAGTCAGTCTGTTTCAGTCCATTGTTTCTCAGCGCCCATTGAACTGTATTCTTCGCATGCACATTGTGTCTGTAATTTTGGAGATTCTTTTATATATTTCTGCATTTAGTTTTGGAAAATGAGTTGTATAATAGGCGGATTCGGCGGCCTCCTCCTCCTCCTCACGCGGGAAATTTGAATTTTGGCGGGAGATTTGAATTTTGGCGCGAGATTTTAATTTGTAAACAAAGCCACGTGCTTTTGACAGCTGTCATCGACAACAACGCATCGCTAACCTCACTGCTGCCATCTTGACGGGCCTAAACTTCAGTAGTACCAACTTAACATAACTAGCGCGAGATTTGAATTGGTAAACAAATCCACGTGCTTTTTGACAGCTACGTGCTTTTTGACAGACAACAACGCATCGCTAACCTCACTGCTGCCACCTTCACGGGCCTAAACCTCAGTAGTACCAACTTAACCTAACTAGCGCGAGATTTGAATAGGTAAACAAATCCACGTGTTTTTGACAGCCACGTGCTTTTTGACAGACAACAACGTATCGCAAACCTCAGTGCAGCCATCTTGACGGACCTCAACCTCAGTGCTACCAACTTAACCTCACTAGCGCGAGATTTGAATCGGTAAACAAATCCACGTGCTTTTTGACAGCTTCCATCCGCCATCTTTAAACTACAGAGCATCGTGCTTCCCTCTTTATCGCAGTAGCTGCAAATTCGTCACCTGTCATCGGCAGTGCTACCATCTTGGCGGGTCTAAACCTTAGTGCTACCAACTTAACCTCACTAGCGCGAGATTTGAATCGGTAAACAAATCCACGTGCTTTTCTGACAGGTGTCATCTACCATCTTCAATCTATAGAACACAGTGCTGCCCTCTTTAGCTACTTACCTTTGAAATGTGGTGGCGGATAATTTGAAAAATGCTTTTTGACAGCAGCCATCTTTGAGCACCGTGCTGCCCTCTTTAGCTAGATACCTTTGAAATGTGGTGGCAGACAATTCCACGTGACAGCAGCCATCTTTGAGCACAGTGCTGCCCTCTTTGTAGTGGCGGGAAATTCCACGTGCTCTTGTTTGGAAACAAACTCACGTGCTTTTTTCTGACAGCTGTCATCCACCATCTTGCATCACAAACCTCAGTGCTGCACTCTTTAGCTAGATACCTTTGAAATGTGGTGCCGGCAATTTGAAAAATTCTACATTCTCTTGTTTGGAAACAAACCTATGCGCTTTTTTGGCAGCTATCATCTACCATCTTTAATCCAGAGAGCACCGTGCTGCCCTCTTTAGTTGAAATGTGGTGGCGGCAAATTCTACGTGCTCTTGTTTGGAATCAAATTCTACGTGCTCTTCAGCTGTCATCCACCATCTTAATCAAGAGAGCACCGTGCTGCCCTCTTTGTGGTGGCGGATAATTTGAAAAATTCTTTTTGACAAGCAGCCATCTTTAATCCAGAGAGAACAGTGCTGCCCTCTTTGAGGCGGTTAATTTGAAAAATTCTATTTGACAAGCTGCCATCTTTAATGAAAAGAGCATCGTGCTGCTATCTTGCGGGTAATTTTTCGTCACAGCTGTCATCCACCATATTGCATTGCTAACCTTAGTGCTGCCCTCTTTAGCTACTTACCTTTGAGGCGGACTATTTGAAAAATATCTGTTTGACAAGTTGTCACCCGCCATCTTGCATCGCAAACCTCAGTGCTGCACTCTTTAGTTGATATGTGGTAGCGGATAATTTGAAAACATTCTTTTTTGACAAGCAGCCATCTTTAAACTACTGAACACCGTGCTGCTATCTTTATCGTAGTAGCGAGCAATTTAAAATCTAGATGCTTTTTTCTAACAGCTGTCATCCGCCATCTTTAATCTAGAGAGCACCGTGCTTCCCTCTTTGTGGTGGTGGTAAATTCCACATGCATTTTTGACAACTGTCATCCGCCATCTTTAATCAAGAGAGCGCAGTGCCGCACTCTATGTAGTAGCGGATAATTTGAAAAATTCTTTTTGACAAACAGCCATCTTTTTTCAACACAGTTACCGCTATCTTACATCGCTTACCTCGGTGCTACACTCTTTAGTTGAAATGTGGTGGCGGTAAATTCGAACAAGTTTAATCATACATCGGGGGAGCTAGAGTAAGCACGTGCTGCAGTGATGACGTCATCATGCATGTTTAGACTTGTCCGTTTTCTTAAGAGTAAGTCGGTGTAAAGGAATGTAGTGGCGGTAAATTCGAACAAGTTTAAACATGCATCGGGAAAGCTAGAGTAAGCACGTGCTGCAGTGATGACGTCATTGTGCATGTTTAGACCTGATCGTTTTTCTTAAGAGTAAGTCGGTGTAAAGCAATGCAATAAGTGCTACATTTTTGAATGCGATCAAATATTTATTTACAAATGTACTACAAGAGTGTTCGTTTTTGCTGCTGACAAGGTTGGTATGCTTCTTAACAACGTATGCTTCTGAAATGCCTCCTGCAACATTCAAATTAAACAAAACATTTAGAAATACATTATACTAAGTATGTTATGCTTTACAGAGAAGATCATATACTTCTTACCTTGTTGATATTCCTTTTCGGAATCATCATCATCACCATCGTCATCATCATGAGGTACTAGAGAAAGTTCATTCATACACTGTGTACAGTGTTCAATCCTCGGATTTGGTCCATCCCAATCATCATCATCATTTTCTCCTCGGTGCTTGTAATGTCGTTGACAAGTTCTGCATAAAGCTACTTCGATCGACATCTTACTGTGTAGAGGAAGGATGCCCCAAAAATTATGTACGTAAGAGGCAGCGTACGTAGATAAAAATCCTGGTGGTAAGTATTGAATAAGATGTTTCGGCATCGACGATCTATGTTTATAGAACATCTTAATAGCCTCACTCACTCGTGTAAGATAAATAAGATGTTGCGTATGAGCATGCAAACAGCATGCACATTTGCAGTTTTGTTCCATAGCGTACGATGTCGAAGCACACACTAATGAAAATGATAAAGAGCTATTCTTATTTATAGTCTCGTAACAATATTCGTTAGCGGATGGTAGGTAACATCACTCATATGAATAATAAGAATGTTTTCAGATGTTTCAAATTCTAAACGAATATCAACTGGAGATTCTTTTATAGATTCTTCATGATGAGAGCAGTCTATAACTACAATCGGTGCTTTCGTTTTAAATTCTTGAGGTGTAAGTAGCGGACGATCTTCTTTCTGATAATACGAGGATTGAAATTTACAAAACATGTCATATAGCATCCCAAACTTATTTCTCTCAAAGTTAATGTCTATGTTTTCGTAGGGATACGTAATTCCGTTGAGATATAGTCTAACGTGTCTTAATTTTCAGTGATCAAACAGTGAGCTATCTCTTTCGTGATTGAATTTACGATTAGTTTGAAATCCAAAAATAATGTACAAGGGCTTCTCAGTAAAACGTGATGTTTTAACAGCCCAGCTATGCTTATTTTTAGGTGGTAACACAGGATATTCATGCAGCTGCCAACTTCTAAAACGTATAGGTAATGGTGTATCATTTTCTACAATCTTGAGCAATCGAAGTTTTTCACGATCAGATAAGGTTACATGCGGAATCCTCCCCAGTATACGATGCAGTGTTATTTTCGATTCTACTGGTGTTTCTACTGCTTTAAGAGAATTGTAGTCACTTCGATCACGGATTAGAATAAGCTCTTGTTTTGCTTTGATTATAATACGTGTAAAGTCTTCTGCGAATCCAAAAATATGTTTGAGTGATAACATACCCGTAAAAGTTCCATCCTCATTAATCATCCAGTTGTTAGTAGCTTTTGGACACCATCCAGCCATCCGCAAAAGATTACTTTCTTCATCACAGAAAGAAGGGTAGAGTTTCATTGCACTTGTAATACCAACATTCTTCGTTCGATCTATTTCAACATTATTTACTTCATATCGCGCTTCAGAAAAGAGAAAAGCTAGAGCATGGTTGTTTAGTTGTGAAGTGCTTGGTCCACTTCCATCCGACTTTTCTAGTCGTCCTTCAATATAGAGGTAGCTTTCGTGTGGTAAGGTGTATACATCTTGCTGATTAATAATAAAATGAATTTTATCATTGTTATTTAATCCAAACGTAAAAGGTTGATAGGAATGAAGCTCACTTCGTACTACACCTTCACGACTTTCTACTGTATTCGTAATGTCTAGCATTTCTTCCATTCTGTTGTAGTAGTGTATATCCTAAATCTTGGAGTATCTGCTAATGGGTATCTGTTAACTCGATGAGTCTCTGCACACATGTAGTATGTCTTCGGTATGTACACCGTGTTTTATAGATGGTTTTCATACTGGTTTAAGATGTAGTTTGTAAGCTACGTACGCGTGCTGATCTAAATGAATAAGCTGATTATGTTTATTTACAAGTCTAAGAGTAATGTTGCTAATGTGTTTTACAGACACAGGATGATAAAGAACTACTGCTGGTTTCTCACAAATAGTATATCCACGTTCCTCTGTAACAATAAAGTCGTGCAGGACGTGCGAAGTTTGTAGATTACTATTCAAGTCTGTAATAATATTACAAGTAATGTTCACATTATAATCATCGAAGAGTTTTATAGGTTGATCAGACTCGTAACGTACGTTCGGTAGGAGCTCCCTCGATGAAAATCCAAGCAGTGGTCCAATCGAATCAGGTTGTGATTTGAAGTCAATCTTAAATGATGATTCAATAACACATTTATGTGTAATGTTGCTTATAGTGATTGAGAACTTGTAATTATGATTACTAAAACTATCTTCCCCAAACTGATCAATTAACGTACTTTCAATATAGTCGTGAATATGTATAACTACCTGAGGGTAGTGTTAGCACATACTCATCGTAATAGAACTTGTTTACACCATCACGCACATTATAGATTTTATTGTAGCTTTCAAACGATACTAGTCTAAGACTATGCGGCTGATAACCAAGTTCGATTGGTGGATTAAAATAGACGGTTGTTTCAGGTCCCTCTCCACGTACAGCAAACGTTCTTTCACTGTTCGTCATCACGTAGACACTAATGCACTTTCTCTACTGTCTGGGTTTGATATAAGAACATAAGACATAACCGTCCGCACATGCGTGTATTAAAGTTTTGCACACGGTTTTTATCGTAAACAATGTCTGCACTGCTTCCGAAATAACGTATGAGCTCAAAAGGAGGAGGTAAGTCTCCATAGCTATCAAAATACCATACTTTAGATTTACGTTTTACATAAGCAACGTAATGAGTTCCAGGACCACGACTGTCGTCCAAGTTAATTACGGCACTTTCACGTTCACGTGGGCGCGCTGGTAGTTGATCGCGCATATACACTCCTCGAAAATAATGAATTCCTAGTTGTTTAGCAAACGTAAAAACTTCATCATGCGTTAGAGCTCGATGTGGCAGTGCATTCAGTAGACGTTTTTTGGAGAAATGTAGATACCAAGCCCTTTCTTGTATGGCGCTAGCTTCATGTTCACACCTTTGCCGCGTAACGGAATTGCCTCCATCGTCTTGTTATGACGTTCACTCTCTTTCAACTGTTGTTTCGCTTCTTCTACAGCTTTGACAGTTCTCGCTACAGCACTAGCACCACCTAGCAATGACCCTAAAGCTGCTAAGCCAGCAAACAGCGCAGGAAGAAATTCTCCTCGTTTTGGTACAGGAATAATTCGTGCACGTTTACTAAATATTGCTCTGCACTTTGGAGAAATTCTCGCTCTTGCTGCGCGTAACGCCTTAGTAATAGCTACACGAGGATTGTATTCC
The DNA here is from genome assembly GCF_040414725.1 of Anabrus simplex. NCBI lineage: Eukaryota > Metazoa > Arthropoda > Insecta > Orthoptera > Tettigoniidae > Anabrus > Anabrus simplex. The sequence goes on from NC_090268.1 coordinate 388,171,179, forward strand.
CCTCGAATAGCTTTTTGCGCAGCCTTTATAACATCTTTCCATCCAACAGTTTTTACTTTCTTCTTCTTCTTCACGTCGTTTGGATATCGTTGTTTCACCATGCTGTACACGACTTTACTAGTCAAGAGCAAATCACAAACTAACCGTTGCCTCTTGTTTCGTTTAACATATATATATTACTATTACCTACTTTATGATTCAGTTATCATGAAGATTATAAAGCAGCAAGACACACTACCTGTTACCGACATTGTACCACATCTCTTACCTAGTTCTAGTACAACTACAAGAAAACGTCATGGAACGTTGTTTCCTTTTACTGTTCGATGTATTATATCAGGTCCGTCGGGATGCGGCAAAACAAATCTTTTACTCACACTTATTACTTCTGTAAATGTTGTACGATTCGAGAATATTTACGTTTTCGCAAAGTCACTCTATCAGCCGCTATTTACTATTCTACAAACTGTAATGCACGATCTAGTTAAAGATGGAATAAGATATATTAAATTTAATTCGCATGAGCAAGTACCATCACCAGACGATGTGTTTCCTAATTCTCTCATGATCTTTGATGATGTCGCAACAGAACAGCAAAACGTTATTCGTGCATTCTTTAGTATGGGTCGGCATAAATATGTTGATTGCATCTATTTGTGCCAAACCTATTCTCGTGTGCGTAAGCAGTTGATACGCGACAACGCAAATGTTACTGTGCTTTTTCGGCAAGATGAGCGCAACATGCGACATGTGTATAACGATCATGTTAACACTGATATGACATTCGATGACTTTAAACGTATGTGTGCTAAATGTTGGTCATTACACCGTTACAGCTTTTTAGTTATTGATAAAGAAAGTGATGTACAGCATGGACGATATCGCATGGGTTTCGATCATTTTATATGCATTAACACAGAATTACAGTAACTACTTGATTAAAAACCATCATCATGTTAACATCTAGCAAGGAGATCACAAAACATATCATCCAAGCACGAAACAATATTCGACGGAAATTTAAAGAGCTTAAACGTATTCAAGCAGACACGGATTTATTTTTAAAAACACAACTAAGTACACCACTCAAAGAAATTTTTAATTCTACTTCATTACCGCAGTCTACTTCAAGTTTTGCTTCTATGCGAACATCATATCATAAAGAGAAGCATGAAGAAGAAGAAAAGCATGAACAAGATAAGGAAGAGAAGAATCAGGATGTAGATCAAGAAGAGGACGAGGAAGATAAGGAAGAAGAAGAAGAACTTAATGATACATCACCATCTAAGAGTGTTGAGTTTTTAACTACAGATGTTTTTGCTGAAACATCTACTACATCGACGCAAAATCTACCATTTGCGTCTGAGTTTATGATTACACCAGAGTATCGCAATCAGTTTAGAACTTTTATTCAAGATACCTATGGATCTCTCTTTGCACCTTATATAGAGAAACTTTTTACAGGACAAACTGACACTACCTACGGTATTCGCTACGAAGATGACTGTTTCTGGATAGGAAATTCAAATGTTATGATTAATAACAACAAACTCACTGTAAAATGTGTTACCTATAAACCTACGAAAGGACTCTTAGAACTTCTTTTCTCACGAATACCTGACAAGGATATAATTTTGCAAGATGATCTTAAAAAATATAAAGCAATACTTTTTGCTACTGACGCAACACGGCGTAATTACAAGATAACAGAAGCTGTAAATGCGAATAAGAGTTACAAGTATCGTGAGTTTATTTCTAAGCTGTTTCCGACTGCACGTAGCCTTGATGTTTTCTACAAGCCTTTGTTGCCGTATGTGGATGTAAGATATTGGAATGACCCAAACTTACTCGTTGAACGATTACAACTTTTAAGAGCATCGCAAGAGGCTGGTCACACTGGTCACGGATCAGAAATAGAAAGAGAACTACGTTATGCCGGTATTATTTTGTAATGGCTCGTCAAGAGAATATCTCACCTGTAAAGGTAAACATCGCACATGAGTTACATAAACCAGCACGTCGCACCTACTGTCGCAGACGCGTAATTACACGAGGAAAATATGATCCCTGGCAAGCAGACTTAGTAGAAATGATTCCATATGCCTCTAGTAATAAGGGGTATAAGTATCTACTTACTGTTATCGATGTGTACTCGAAGTTTGCTTTTGCACAACCCGTGCGTTCTAAAACAGCAGCTCAAGTTAAAGAAGCATTTAAACATATTGTTGAAGAATCGAAACGCTGCCCAAGGCTTCTTCAAACTGATCAAGGTGCTCTATAGATTGAAGATGGTGGATGACACCTGTCAGAAAAGCACGTGGATTTGTTTACCGATTCAAATCTCGCGCTAGTGAGGTTAACTTGGTAGCACTAAGGTTTAGACCCGCCAAGATGGCAGCACTGCCGATGGCAGGTGACGAATTTGCAGCTACTGCGATAAAGAGGGAAGCACGGTGCTCTGTAGTTTAATGATGGCGGATGGAAGCTGTCAAAAAGCACGTGAATTTGTTTACCGATTCAAATCTCGCGCTAGTGGGGTTAAGTTGGTAGCACTGAGGTTTAGGTCCGTCAAGATGGCTGCACTGAGGTTAGCGATACGTTGTTGTCTGTCAAAAAGCACGTGGCTGTCAAAAAACACGTGGATTTGTTTACCTATTCAAATCTTGCGCTAGTTAGGTTAACTTGGTAGCACTGAGGTTTAGGTCCGTCAAGATGGCTGCACTGAGGTTTGCGATACGTTGTTGTCTGTCAAAAAGCACGTGGCTGTCAAAAAACACGTGGATTTGTTTACCTATTCAGATCTCGCGCTAGTTAGGTTAAGTTGGTACTACTGAGGTTTAGGCCCGTCAAGATGGCAGCAGTGAGGTTAGCGATGCGTTGTTGTCGATGACAGCTGTCAAAAAGCCCGTGGATTTGTTTACAAATTCAAATCTCGCGCCAAAATTCAAATCTCCCGCCAAAATTCAAATTTCCCCCGGGAGGAGGAGGAGGAGGAGGCCGCCGAATCCGCCTATTATACTACTAAAATGCACGCCAGGTTTGATTCTGGTTCCTAGGTTTTATCTCATTATTTTACGTTCTCTCACTTCTAATTGTCCTTTTAGTGTTTGTTTTGAAGATTGACAGTTTCTGATGCGTAGAAAGCTTCGGGTTTGATTACTGTAGTATAGTGTTGGATTTTGCTGTTGCAGGAGAGACTTTTCTTGTAGTAAGTACTTTTTGTTAACTGGAAAGCAGTCTCCATTAACTGGAGTCTAGCTTTGTTTTCATTACAATGCGAGCTCACAGCTGCGCGCCCCTGACCGCACGGCCAGCTCACCATGTAGGAGTAAATCTAGAAAAGTTGAACATGGACGGGGAGGTTGAGGGCAGTAGAGCACAACGGAGGATTACAGCTGGATGGATGGGACAAGTGAAGACTTTCACCAGCTTATCTTTCCAATGTGCACTAAAGAAAACCGAACATCGTCCGGGATGGCGAATTTACAGTAGAGATCTGACCAGTGGTGTCCCGAGCCTCAGAAATGAGTAAATCGGTTAGTAATAAAATATGATGTTGCAGGCGCTAACAATGTAGCAGCTCAATAACATCATTGTTGATGAATATTGAATTTTCACGACACCATTGTAATCGAAACCGACTTTCTACCTATTAGGTCGTGTTACTTACATTTAGTACGTGTTGAACAGATGTCAAGTACAGAACAAAATTGGCCAACTGGACACCAATGGGATCCGAACCCACAACCTCCCGATTTCGCCTGTTGCTCTACCAATAGGGAACATGCATGATGCGGGGTTTTAATAAAAAATATGCTAATCTGATTCAAAATCTCATGCAGAATTCAAAAATGTGTTCAGAATGTACAAATAATAACTCCAAACATGATAAAAATCTAAATCAATGTACGAAACTGTCACATGACGCAAGTACGCGATCTCATTGGTCTGACGTCATCGTACAGGTTGACTGAATTAGCAGACGAATTAACACATAGTGTGCTATGAGAAGCAGGATACACTTCGCGTATTTCTACTTCATGTTAGTGTCTGGCATAGTTAAATTCAAGGTCTGTACATTGGATAATAATCTGAGTGGTATATTTTAGACTTAAAATGAATCCTGCGCAGACAGTGAGGCAGAAAACTTATAAATGGTGTAGAGTTCCGATGTGCAATAGCACATCGCATACCATTCCAAACAAATTGTTTATAAATGTTCCAAAGACGCTAAAACTAGGGAGAATTGGATTTTGGCGAGCCGGAGAAATGATGGTGATATATCGGAAAAGACTACAGTTTATTTTTTTGAAGATTTTTAGCGTAAGATGAATTTGTTTGAATTTTCAATCACTTTTCCATGTCAGCTGTTCTAGTGGTAAAACTTTAAATTTTAATGTATGATGCTTTATTTAAATGCTTCAATTACATCTTGGAATATGAAAGTAATAAACAGTGCATTAATTAATGCTGATTATTAAAGTATTCTCCAAACCTAACCTATGTTTTGGGTGATCCATGTCAAGATAATAAATCAAAGGGGTTATGAACCATATTGACAGCTCTAATTCTACCAATTTATCTTGGCATGCGACAGTTATTTATGTCTTTATTGAAGAGTTAATTTGTAAAGAATTTTAGGCTATATCTAAATACTCTATAATATAACAAAAATAGGCGTGTACATCATGAAAGGAAACAACGTGAATTTAACAAATGTATAACTCTACACAGAAACAATGCTTGTCTTTTGGGGTCTTATAAGTTAATAATACTCAATTATAATAATTATCATAATATTAATGAAATAAATAACATAATTGCACACAGGTGAAAATCGTGATATTGATGTTTAAAATATTATCCAACTTAGCCAAAGTTTTAGGTTATACAAGCCAAGTCAATAAACCGAAGGGTAAAAATACCGGGCGAGTTGGCCGTGCGGTTAGGAGCGCGCAGCTGTGGGCTCGCATCCGGGAGATAGTTGGTTTCGAACCCCACTGCCGGCAACACTGAAGGTGGTTTTCCGTGGTTTCCCATTTTCACACCAGGCAAATGCTGAGGCTGTACCTAAGGCCACGGCTGCTTCGTTCCCATTCCTAGGCCTTTCCTGTCCCATCGTCACCATAAGATCTATATGTGACGGTGTGACGTAAAGCAAATAGCAAAAAAAAAAAAAAAAAAAGTTAAAGTCACAGCACCCAAAGACATTCCTGTATTGAACGACTAAAATGTCACCAGGACACTTTTCTTGCCCGATATGCTCAGCTTGTTAAAAGCCAAATGTAATTAATGTTATTGGGTTTACGCCTCGCTAACTACTTCTGCGGTTTTCGGAGACGCCGATGTGCAGGAATTTAGTCCTGTAGGAGTTCTTTTACGTGCCAGTAAATCTACCGACACGAGGCTGTCGTATTTGAGCACCTTCAACTACCACCGGACTGAACCAGGATCGAACCTGCCAAATTGAGGCCAGAAGGCCAGCAGCTCAACCATCTGAACCACTCAGCCCGACTTGTGAAAACTAGATGAAGTCATATTTATCTTTATCATGTTTAACTTTTTCCCTCCACAAAGATATTTAATGTTTCTCTTTCATGGGCCCCGGAAGTGGGTAGGCCAGTTGTCCCAACCATAAATATATATATTTTTGGGAATGATAGATTATAGCCGTATAGTACTATGAGCTTTCTTTCTTTCTTTCTTTCTTAATCCGTTTATCCTTCAGGGTTGGTTCTCTCGGACTCAGCGAGGGATTTCAACTCTACCGCTTCAAGGGCAGTGTCCTGGATCGTGAGACTTTGTGTATGGTGATGAAACTGGTGAGGAGGGCCATTTCCTCGTCCAGGCGGCCTCATCTGCTATGCTCAACAGGGGTCTTGTTGGAGGATGGGAGGATCGGAAGGGATATACAAGGAAGAGGGAAGGAAACGGCCGTGGCCTTAGGTGCCTGGAGAAGAAGTGGGAAAATACGAAAAACCACTTCGAGGATGGCTGAGGTGGGATTCGAAACCCCTCTACTCAGTTGACCTCCCGAGACTGGGTAGACCCCGTTCCAGCCCTCGTACTATTTGTTTTCAACTTTCATGGCAGAGCCGGGAATCGAAACCGGGCCTCCGGGAGTGACAGCTAATCACATTAACCACTACACCACAGAGGCGGACTAGTACTACAATGCTACCTATATGTTTATGTTAGTGCTGAAATCCGATTTCTTACTTTACTAGTGCTGAAAGCCCGAAAATGTAATGTTATTCTTTAATATGGGAATCAGTCTAGAAGGAAATGTTGAAAGTGATGTGATATCTATCCAGGTTCGTTGTTATCCTAATACTATGGGTTACAGTACATTGCACGTACTGCATACAAAAGACGCCACTTACCACCTTGCTTTTTATCCGCGAATTTCTGCGGCCACAAAAATCACTATTTTTCAAGAATGATGATATCTACACATGATAGATTGTCTGACTGTGCTGTTTTGAACCTTTCTTTTGTCATTTCGAAGTTATTCGCGATCATGAATTATAAACAAACGGCTTTTAGCAACGGCTGATGCGCGCCGCTTACGTCAGAGGCCGTTTCACTCGCCTTGCGGAAAGGCACTATTAAATATTTTTTTAATCGTAGAAAACAAGGCAACTTACCACAATGTAATATGTTTACGTATTATTTCATTGGTGTACTTTTCAAAAAAAAAATTGAAAATTATGCGTGTTCCCTATTGAGCTATGGTGGCCTGGGTGAACTTGTTCTGTTTTGAAGGATCTAAACTACAGTTCTAGCACTACTGCCATCACACCATTGAGTGCCATTTTTGTTCTGTATGTGACATCACTTCAACACGCACTAAATGCACGTAACACGACCTGATAGGTTGAAAGTCGGTTTCGATAAAATCATTGTTAGTTGCTATGGGCAGCCACCGTTCGATACAGGGTCATTGCCAATGTGTGTGAATGTTGACTAATCAACCTGAAGGCTGACTAGATCTTTTCTTTAAATTACAATTTGCCTTCCGTCGCACCGACACAGTTAAGTCTTATGGCGACGATGGGACAGGAGAGGGCTAGGAGTGGGAAGGAAGCGGCCGTGGCCTTAATTAAGGGACAGACCGAGCATTTGCTTAGTGTAAAAATTGGAAACCTTGGTAAAGTATCTTCAGGGCTACCGACAGTGGCGCTCGAACCCACTAACTCCCGAATACTGGATACTGAAGTTGTTGAGGTCGGTGACTGGATCCTTAACTGCCTCGAACTAAGTAGTAGATGGCCTAGGCATCATTGAAGGGGCATACCAGAGAATGAGGAGCGAGGTACAGTACTGTATTTTCTCGTTACTCTCCACATCGAGACAGAATTTCCCATCGCATACTGTATTATTCTGCCATGCCCAGTATCAAACATGCACCAGCCGACCCTATCAGATATATTTTCACACCATTAAGGAATGGTATGGCTCGTACTTCGGTCACTTTCACGTTGTCAAACTCAAGGATGAGAATTTTTATTTTTTATTAAATTTAGCATATAGCTTTTTGAAACCCCGTGTGGGCACATAGGCTACACCAAGGGTCTGTTCAAGGCTTAACGTCTCCATCCGACAGACGAATGATCATATGCCCTTACTCCGTATCAACACAACGGAGAGTTTTAGAATTTAACCCGGGCTTTTGGTATATTATCTAGTGTTTAGAAATTATAACCCTCCACCTCTCGTACCGTACTGGCGAATATTTTTATAGTGAACTATTTCCACAATCGGACTCGAACCGGTGAACTACGGTGTCACACCTTATAGACATATAGATCGTGGCCACAAGGTGGGTAATTAGAGTGAGACTGAAAGAGGTCAATGGCAGTATAAAATGTTTGTTGGTTTGTACGCGAAGACATACTGCGCTGTAAGACGAGGTCTTTCAGGCAAGCAAAGACTCTCGGTACTAACAAGTTTCTTAAAATGTGAACCATGCACTTGTAGTAACACTGTAGGTCGTGTGGCTTATGATAACGTTATAACCAGGTAATTCTATTTTTTTTATGACGCTGTCGGGCCTGGATTTTTTTCATCTTTTAACTCACGCAGTCACCCCCTATAGCCCGCTATTGGTCGCCAAACAGTAATCAAGTGCTGGGCTGTATTAATAAATACAGTGTTATGTTGGAACAAAGGATTTTAATTTGTTGTAACTTTATTAAATAGCGAGTCAGCTTCCCGGAGTCGTAGAGAATTTCCTGTAACTCATTCATCAAAACGTTGTACGGTTCATAGAATAAATGAATGAATGAATGAATGGAATATTTTTAATAATCATGACCACAAATTCCAGTATTGGGTCAGTATTGACTTAATAACAGTAAATAGAGACATGGATAAACTGCCTAGTCAGTACTATGTATGCATGGTATTAACTAGGCGGATTATCCATTTCTCTATTTACAATAAATCAATCTATATATTGCAACCAATCCACCCCACGCCATTTGCCGCATAGAACCAAATGACTGCATGATAATCCCTAAAAAAGTCGGGATACCGCCATATAGCACCATACGCCAAAGCGCCTAATGGAAAGGGACCTTTTTAGTCTAGAGTCAAATGCCACCTCATCAGGAAGGAACAAAAAAAAATTCAGAATGATGGGTGAGCAAATGCTCTTCCGACCGTGCAAGGATCTACTGCACCCTTCCGTTCCAAAGAATCAAACCACCGACCTCCCAAGGCCATGGTGCGTTCGCGGCAGAAGATCAAAGAAAATAACACATAAATAGCTTAAAGGCATAAATGAACGGAAGGAAACCCGGGATACAATGTTATTCGGCAAAATGACAGGCAGACAAAAATTTAAATACCTATTTATTGAGCCTTGATAAATCAAATTAATTAAAGGTTGATCGTGAATATTTATAGTATATCAATGTTGAATATGCAATGTCCAACGGACTAAATACAAATTGTAAAGTGTTAAAAAAAATTATTTCTCCTTTACCTCTTTCTTCTTCCCGACATGATGACAAATATTACATTATAATTTGTATAACTTTTTTTAAAGTCAGAAATATCCTTATAAATGCGACGGTTATCATTACGAACTTTCTTCACTATCAGAAGAAGCAATTATTTATACAACAAAATAAATTGAAGATAACTTGAAGTGGTCACCTAGCTAAATTAATTATATTACAAAAATAAACAAAGAATAAATGAATGCTAGTCGATATAATCCTAATCAAAATAAAATGACTGATGTCGGGTCCAGAAATCGAACCCACATCCCAATGAATCCAATGACAAAAATTACGAAAATAAAACTCGATTTTATATCCACATAAAGAGTGAAACACGACTAAAAGAATGTATTAAAAAAAGAAAATATGTACACAGTATGAAAATAAACAATAACAATATACACATGCAATTGGCTGTATATAAAAAAAATGTGACAACAAAAATCCATGGTTGCCTCAGAACTCGAACCGATGATATCCAAGATAGCATCGACAAACGGGACTAAAAAAACTGCCTTTCTTAATTAATCATATGGTCAACAAATAAATGATAATACTGGCGTTCCAGTTAGTTAAATATTATTAAAAAATCATACATGAAAAAGTCAAAGAACCCTTTAAACAATAATCGGTGTCGCACGGCCTTCATTCTAAGTGGAATAGCTCGAACAATACAGCATACAGTAATCCTTTAAAAGGGACAAGCCTTCTTCACTCTCCCCTCATCGTAAATCTCTGTACGTCAAAGCCCTGGCAAATAATGGCCCAGTGTGGCAGAAATATCCTTTCAACATCTCAAGGTGAAAGCAAATCGTTTCCCTTGGAACACATATTTGTTAAATAATCTTATTTCATTAAATATTCTCATATCATATTTCCAAAGCTCCACTGGCTTATAAATTCACTGTCCTGCCATAATTCTATAATATAATATCAATCCACTGTTCATTTTCTTATATTCACATCCATCAACTCAGAATGACCGGCTTCGATTCCATCCGATTACAGAATACAGCCTAGGTTTTTCCTACGTTTTAAAATCAAATCAATAAAATCAAATATGGATTTTAAACATATCCATAATGTTATTCGCATATATAGAAAGGGAAAATATTTCACATACAAGGAAAACGCTAATCTCAATAGGAGGGCGTCTGTTCGATGTCTAGGCATGTCACAAGTTACGCATATAATTAATACAGCCATCTACAAATATATCATCATGCGAATTACATGAAAATAAGAGTGCCTTGCTATCCTAACGTTAACAGTCGATAAACCATATTTACAAGCATAATCACCATGCATTATCATAATAAGCTTGGATATTGCGTAAATAAATTATACAAAATTACGGCTTGGCTCAGTGCCAAAACAAATCTACTTTCTATTTCATTTACCTAATCTAAGCACTCTCAAACTAACTAATATTTTATCATCACGTCAAATACATGCATTACGTTAATTATATATATATTTAAGCCCATGGAGTAGACTATTAATTCCATGAAATGAACATAAATGAATTTGAAGACCACTCACAAGTTATCTTTCTAATTAAAAAAAATACATGCAATTTACATGCCTAACCTAATTTACGTGATCTGCATAATGAATAATCGCGCATTTGTTAAAAAATTATTTCATTTTAGTACTTATCATCATGTCGTAACAATCCAAGGTTCGGGTCCCGGGTAAGACCCTCATTCTTTCCTTTTAAGCTTCCATGGTGTTGACGTTGGTCATGGGTTCATGTCCGTTGCTACTCCCGCTGAGCACGTTCATATTCCAATGGTTATCTTCTACACTTATAAGAGTTTTTATGAGATTAAGACTTGTTGCGTCACTTTAACACACAAAATACAATTAATTGCACTATAATGAAATTAATACTTGTTGCATCATTTAAAATGTTACAATTATACCTTTCTTGCGATCACATAACTTCAACCTGTTTTTAAATACTATTGTTTGTAGACAATTACAATATTCTCGAAGATATAAACTGTACATTTACAGTCTGAAACACTAAATAGATCAGAACACCATCAAACCGTGGTTCTGCTTTGGATCCTTCGCGTGAAGTGGATACTGTTGTCATCATCTGATTCCTTTTATAAACTTTCCCCCTTCCATGCAAGAGACAGTGGATAGTCCCCACTACTTTTTTTAATTAATAGTTCCACGTGTCGTATGACATCGGTAATACACTCAAACGTGTGACTCAGATTCTTAAGTAGTCTGGTTATGTGCGGAACCTGAAATGTTCGGCCATTTATTCAAAATTAATTATCAAAATAATGCCCCAACAATGTCTTCCATGAGGGTGCTGCGTACAAGGGACGCTTAGCGTGTTATATAATGCAACGATTGCGTATTCTTCCACACGTTAATATATTATAAAGAATTGGAATTTTGGCAGATGTCTATAATTAAATCATATAACATCCCGAGGTTTCCCATATTAAATATTATGCATGTCTCGAGATCTCATCATACAAATGCAACTCGCGAGCTGGCAACATCGTGTTCGGCCATTTTTTTTAACGGGTGAAGGTATCATTATCGATTTTTCTGGCTTGAGATTTTCTTCCCTCTCTCTCTATCTGTGTATCCTTTTAGTTAAGACGGAGTGGTGTTTAGCAGGTTACAAAGGTTGTGTAAGCATGTGCAACCTAATGCAACTTTTTGTAACAAGTACGAGGGAGCTTTACAAAGGTTCTTCACTGCCAAATAATTAATAAATAAATATGTACATGACCGATAACGTCACATCATATAAAAATGAGAGTTTTGTCTTACATTGTTCAGAATTTAAAAGAATGGTATTTCTGTATCGGCCGTGTCCACAGTAACAAGGAAATGCACTTTTTAATTTTCCGCCATTTCCGTCTGTCTGTCTTTATGTCCGTATGTATTTATGTATGTATGTACGTATGTATGTATGTATGTATAAGTAGAAATAGAAATTGAAATATAAATATAAATATAGTTATTTAAAGTTAATTACAAGTAGGACCAGAGGTCCCTTTGTAACTAACTGCCACTTTAACTTAAATGTAACAACTAATATACACAATCTAATAAAAAGAATACATAAAAAGCGTAAGATGCATTTTTCTACTGAGGTTATAAGAATAATATTAAAAATTAAAATTTCTTTTTGCTAGTTGCTTTACGACGCACCGACACAGATAGGTCTTATGGCGACGACAGGATAGGAAAGATCTAGGATTAGGAAGGAAGCGCCCGTGGCCTTAGTTTAGGTACAGCTCCAGCATTTGCCTGTGTGAAAATAGGAAAACACGGAACACCATTTTCAGGGCTGCCGACAGTGGATTCGAACCGACTATCTCACGGATGCAAGTTCACAGCCGCGTGCCCCTAACCGCACGGCCAACTCACCCGGTAAACTAAACATCTAAGAGATTACAATGATACTTTTACCATTTCATAAACATAAGGAAGGGAAGACATAAGAGAAACCTAAGAATGTTAATGCTGATGATGAATCTTACTAAATATAAAAATGGATGTATGTGTGTATGTAAATGACACATCTCCTCCTAAACCACTGGAGCAATTTCAATCAAATTTTGAACACATATTATCTGCTATCTGAAGACGAGCACTGTGGGTAAGCCACCACTAGCCCCCATAGGGGTGGGGGATTAGGGGGTTCAGTTAAAAACATAATCGAAAATAGTGTCGAATCCATAGTTTTTGGTGTCGCTGAGGTGAATAGTGGCACTCCCGATTTAAAAAAGTCAAATTTCTACCCCCTTTTGGGTGGGGAGCGAGGGGGCTGATGATGGATGTATGTGTGTAAATGACACATCTCCTCCTAAACCACTGGAGCAATTTCAATCAAATTTTGAAACTCATTCTTTGCTATCTGATGACGAGCACTGTGGGGGTAATCCACCTCTAGCCCCCTTAGGGGTGGGGGTTAGGGGGGTCAGGTAAAAAATCGAAAATAGTGTCGAATCCATAGTTTTTGGGGTCGCTGAGGTGAATAGTGACACTCCCGATTTTTAAAGTAAAATTTCTGCTCCTATTTGGGTGGGGGGCGAGGGTGGGACTGATATATAAAATTAAACGAAAATAGTGTCGAATACATAGTTTTCGGGGTCGTCGAGGTGATTTGTACACTCCGGATTTTTAGTATCAGGATACAAACCACGTGGGGGTAAGACAGCCCAGAAAACCTTAGCGGCGGGGGGGGGGGGGGGTCAAGGGGGTCAGATATAGAAATTAAGAAGATAGTGTCGAATCGATACTTTTCGGGGTCGCTGAGATGAATAGTGACACTCCGAGTTTTTTAAAGACCAAGTTCAGCCCCCTTAGGGGGCTGTGGGGGAGTGATATATAAAAATAAACGAAAATAGTGTCGAATACATAGTTTTCGGGGTCGCCGAGGTGTATTGTACACTTCGGACTTTTAGTATCAGGAGACAAACCACGTGGGGGTAAGGCAGCACAGGAACCCTTAGGGGCAGGGGTTGAGGGGGTTCAGATATACAAATTAACGAAAATAGTGTCGAATCCATACTTTTCGGGGTCGCTGGGATGAATAGTAACACTCCGGATTTTTAGTATCAGGAGACAAACCACATGGGGGTAATAATAATAATAATAATAATAATAATAATAATAATAATAATAATAATAATAATAATAATAATAATAATAATAATAATAATAATAATAATAATATGGCCTCAGCTACCGTGTGCAGACATTTCAATTTGACGCCATCTGGCTGCCTGCTCGTCAATTTCGACGTCCCGTTTTACTCTAGGCCCCCACTAGATGGCAGGCCGAGTAAACCGAAACTCTCTTGGGCGTCTATGGCTGAGATTTAATTAATTTTGTCGGGTAAACACCAAATGTGTCACCAGAGATCTTTTACATGCCGACATCGTACGACATGGAGTGTCGAATGGACTTTTTTCCGCCATTCAAAAATCCGACTACCTCTGCCGGGTTTGAACCTTAGGGGCAGGGGGGCTCAGATACACAAATCATCAAAAATAGTGTTGAATCCATACTTTTCATGGTCGCTGAGATGAATAGTCACACTCCGGAATGTTTTTAAGTCCAAGTTCAGCCCCCTTCACGGTAGGGGGCGATGGGAGAGTGATATATGAAAATAATCGAAAAGAGTGTCGAATCCATAGTTGTCGGGGTCGCTGAGATGTATAGTGAGATTCCGGATATTTTGTAAGTTCATCCCCCTTTGGGGTGGGGGCGAGGGGGGAGTGATATATAAAACTAATCGAAAATAGTGTCGAATACATAGTTTTCGGGGTCGCCGAGATGAATTGTACTCTTCAGATTTTTAGTATCAGGGGACAAACCACGTGGGGGTAGGACACCTCGGGAACGCTTAGGGGCGGGGGGGGGGGGGGCTAGGGAGTGAGACATATATATCATCGAAAGTAGTGTCGAATCAATACTTTTCGGGCTCGTTGAAATGAATAGCAACACTCCGGAATTTTTTAATGTCCATGTTCAGCCCTCTTCGTTTGGGGGGATGGGGGAGTGATATAGAAATAATAGAAAATACTGTCGAATACGTAGTCTTCGGGGTCGTTAAGATGAATAGTGACACTCAGGAATTTTAGTATCAGGAGACAAATCACGTGGGAGTAATACACCCCAGGAAACTTTAGGGGCGGGGGGCGAGGTGCTGAGATATACAAATCATCGAATGTAGTGTCGAATCCATATTTTTTGGGGTCGCTGAGATGAATAGTGACCCTCCAGAAATTTTTGAAGTCAAATTTCAGCCCCCATTGTAGTGGGGGTGATGGGGAATGATATATAAAAATAAACGAAAATAATGTTGAATCCATATTTGTCGGGGTCGCTGAGATGAATGGTGAGACCTCGGATATTTTACAAGTCCAAGTTCATCCCCCTTTCTTGTGGGGGGTGAGGTGGATTCAGATTTAAAAATAATCGAAAATAGTGTCGAAGCCATAGTTTTCGGGGTAGCTGAGATGAATAGTAACACTCCCGATTTTTAAAAACTCAAAGTTGAACCCCCTTTTAAGGGGGAGGGGGAGTGAGATATAATAATCGAATATACTGCCTATTCCATAGTTTTCCGGGTCGCTGAGATGAATAGTAACATTCCCCTTTGGCATAGAGGTTGAGAAAGGGTGAAAAAATAAATTGTCAAGAATGCCCAAGGTAACAGACGTGTGTATGTTCCAGTATGACTTTCAAGTATGACTTGCTACCTGGAAAACATACTGTGGGAGTAAGACGCCCCTAGAACCACTTCGGAAGCGGGTGAAATATATAATCCATATTAATAAATAGAAGTCAGTTTGGCGCGATCTATATATACTGTAATATATATAAATTAAGGCATAAAAATGAAAACAGACGTGAATTAATGAGACCATTCTAGGCATCCTAGAAACTTAAAAATTGGTACCAGACAACCTGATGACTTCAGGATCCTTAGAGAAATCTAAAATTCTCAAAATTCTCTGAGAGGGACAGGTTGGAAGTTTGAAATCTGCATAAGAACACAGTCGGTGATATTTATCCTGAACAATAGCCTATAGGTTTCATGGGCTTCAAAATTTCCTGAAAGTCCTCATTTTTAACCCCCTCCCCCATATCAAGATGGCAGCACAATCTCCCAGACGAGTTAGAAAATAGAAATGTGGCAAAATTATAGCTTTTTGTCTGTAACCGATGGAATATAAGATGTTTGAAAAGTTTATTTTTTTTACCCCCAAAAAATATCGAAATATGGAGGCAATTTTAATGACGGTGCAGACCTTCCTTTCGAGGTATTTGGTGGCTAAACTGTAAGTATCACAAAACGGATGGCACAATCTCCGTTCAATTTGGAGTGATCTACAACTTTAGTCTTACGACTTTTGGTCTTATCTCTATCCCTTATGTTAAATTAGGTTCTTTTTCGAGATTACCTAAATTTTGCACTTTGTACACGTATAATTGATGGTTTGATTCACTTATAAGAAAGATGGGATCATCAAATCCTACACGAATATTGGCCCACCCAGCCAAATTCTATGTTTGAAGCTGTCGCATAAGTATCTGAAAACTAATTCACTGTGTGAAAACCTTACACAAATTTCACCCTATTCAACGTTTCTAAAATACTCTTGCCTTTAAATAGATGAGATACGAGGAAATATCATGGAGCCAGCCATTTAGATAGCTAAATGAGGCCAGAGTCGTCTTTTTATACAATCCGCTTTTCAATATGAAAGCACCGTTCAGCAGCAGTTATTCTGCAAATGAAGGTGAACATGCATATACTTCCGTATGTCTAGCTACATTTATTAATTTAAGTCGATTAATACTTTATGAATCAATAGTGACTCTCAGCAGGAGGGCGTCTGCTGTTGTAATCAGTACTCCCCACATCGACTTTAACTATCAATAGGAATGCGGTAGTTCTCCAACGCCTGTGTACCATTGTAATGCATAATTCCCTTCTTATTTGACTAGCGGAAGGCAAGGGAGCGTGCATTTTAAAAAAAACTCTTTTACCTGATTCTCTTTATCATTAGGTATAGGTGCCCCCGATTATAAACAAATTTACCCATCAAAATATGACTGACGTTACGCATAGTGAATTGCGGCAGACAAGTGGACCTGTCGTTATCATCACAACTCTGCAACTCGCACTTCACATTGGAAACAACGTCTGCTGACCTCCCTGTGCTTTTTCTCGGATAACGCCAAGAGACATGCAATTAAACATTTTTTATTCACATCATGTACAGCAATTTACTTCGATATCCGTAAACATTGTAGAATACCGTAGCGAAGCACGGGTACATTTGCTAGTTAAGAATAAAACTGAACATCTAAAATGTATCTAGGAGATTATGATATTTCGTACTATTTAATTAATTGGGTGATAATTCACTTTCGTTGCTTATTAAGTGGAAAGGTAGTGGTATTTAAGATATTTTTTCTGAGTTCCGACACTACTTTGCTGTATTTATATAGTTCAAGATCGTTGTATAATTGAGAGGCAGTGAGAATGAACGACTTTACTGTACGATCCTGTGGAACCTGAAGGGTGTTAGTTGTAAACCTCTTGTCCCGATCATGCACTTGAATCATCTGAACAAAGGACTTGGTCAAATATAAGGGAGTATTAGATTTTAAAATATTTTCAGGAGTAAACAAGCAGCTGAGTATGATCGTCTATCCCTGAATTTCAACCACTCTGTGGCTTTATAGTAAGATATTACGCGACAATCTTTACGAATATTGAAGGCGAATCGCACACACGCATTCTGAATACGATGGTGTTTGCTATTGTATTTCTCTGAGATATCACTGTAAATTACAGCGCCGTAATCTAAAATAGGAAATACCGTAGTTTGGATCAACATCTTTCTAACCGAAAAAGGAAGATACGGCAAGTTTCGACGGAACTGATGCAATATGCCAGACTCTTTCTTGACCAAATGCTTGGCATGAAAGGTCCAGGACAGCGTGAGACATATATATCATCGAAAGTAGTGTCAAAAAATTCAGTTTTAAAGTACCTATATGTTACTGGTCTTATCCATTAGTATTACATACCGTACCAAAAGTTATACAGAATATGAGTTCCAATCATTTATGTCTTGTAAAGTTTTACCGTACCGACTACGATAATAGAATAATGAATTTACACTTTTGTTAGTAAGTCCATATCAACGCCAAGCATTGTTAACCTCTGTTCGCCTCCTCTACTAATTTTTCTTCTTGTTCCTGATGATGCCGTTTATTATCTTTTTTCGTTTCATTGAGTATTCTTTAATGTCCTCTGTTTCTCCGCTATGTCACACTTTATGGAGGGCTTGCAGTGTTATACGTCTTAGTTCATAGCATTCCCTGTCAAACCATGGCTTCGCATTTCTTTTCTTATAGGGGACGGTGATTGAACTAAGGCTCTCTTCAATGGTTTTCACAACCAGATTGAGGTTGTTGGTTTTAAGGTGGTGCTTCGCTTCCTCCGCACCCTTCTGTAAGTTATCCGTCCTGTTTGCAGTTATTTTTCTCGACAGTGTGGGTGCCATGTTGGTATTTTGTGTTTCCTTTACTGTTGACTTAATTTCAATGCATGTCTTAAAGGGAGAGTGCTTCCTGAGCGGTGCGTTAGCCGACGACCAGAGTCCACCTTGTGATATACAGCTTAGTGATCTTCCCTTGATAAATATTAGACCTATGGCACTTGCACCGTTGTGCGCAAAGTACGTTAGAAGCTCTTTGCTGTTTACCAGTTTGAAATTCTCTTCTGTCATTAGATTAAAGATTAACTCGCTTTTATGGTCTGGCTTGTCTAGGCCGCAGTTTAGATCCCCGGGAATTATAACATTTTCTTTAGATTCGATTAGAGAGACTGCTCGGGCAACTGAGTCAAACACATCTTCCGTTGATGAATGTGGCTTTATGTAAAGTCCTACGATTGCGATATATTTTGTGAAGACAATAACCATGTTGTCCTCTGTGTGTTTTTTCGTTACTTTGCCCATTTTGTTTTTATAAAGTCAGGAGACACCCCCTGAGGGTCGGCGTTCGTGCTTTTGGGTTGCCAGAGCGTGCACTCCGTAGTAGCCCGGAACGTCCATGGGTTTAGTTAGAAAGGTTTCTGTTAGGATAACTATATCACTTGTAAAAAGTACTTGACTAGTAGAGATCTTTGCTACGCTTTCCAATCCTTCGATGTTCCATAGTAGGATTGTCAGCTTTTGGCTGGTACCCATTTTATTATCCCCTGTTGAGCGAGACCCTGTGATGTTGTGAGGGGCGAAATCGATACCTTCGCACTGTGACGTATTTTGGCCAGAAGGAAGGTTCATAAGCTTTTACCTTTTCCTGAAAGTCTATTCCAATCAGGAAAGCTTTATTGCGACCCACTGTTGTCAACTCTTTGCATGTAATATATCCTTGGATTCCTCCGTCTTTCATGTGTCGTGTTATATCTTCTGCGGTTGATGATTCATGCCGTTTCCCCACGTATAGCCAGGCATTTCTTGATCCGGCATTGAGGTTGCTTGATGATTGGGCCTTTGAAACTGATGTTGTTGGTTCGTTCCTCCTTACATCTTCTGTCCAAACGTGTTCGTTGTCATTTGTTGATCTTGCCCGATTGATTCCTCTCGTGGGTGAAGAGTGAGCAGGGATTGCATGGCTTGAATCTCTTCTGGTATATTCTCCTTCACGGGGCTTTGAACCGGGGGATTTTGGTGCTTCCTTCCTTGCTTCAGTTCGTTCATTCGCCCTGTTGCTCCTTCCCTCCGGTTTATCAGATGTTACCGTAGGCGATTACGAAGATTTCGGGATCAGTTTCGTTTCTGTCGTATTTTACTTGCCGATCGTTCTCCCTTAGGATTTTAGGTTCTGTTCCTGCGAAACTTTTATCCTTAAGTTCCCGTGAGTCACACAGCTGAGATTTAGTTTTTTTTAGCGTCTTCTTATGTTTTCTTAGGAGACTGACTTTTTCGGTATCTGTTTCCTGGGGTGGTGGGGGTTTGTTATTATTGGTAACATGCGTTTCTCCTATGTTCCTTGCGTTGGACCATTTCGTTTAAGATAACCTTTATCCTTCCATCAATCTTTGAATCAAGCTGCGAGTTAAAATATTCAAGAAGTAACTCTATCGTTTGGTCAATTTCAGGCATTTTTTCGATTTGAGTCTCAATTTTCTCTTGTTTCTTATTTATTTATTTCAGACTGTCTTTCAGGTTCTTAGCGTCCGTATTTATGAATATCTTGCATTGAGGGCACATCCAAAACAGACTGCACGATTTTCGTTTTAAAATATCAAATTCGCCACTGGATAACCCAGCACAATCCTTATGAAATCATGAGTTGCATGGTCCATCGCATCGTACAACGATCCTTGTGCCTTTCAAATCTTTCTTGTAAACTCCACACAGTGTGTGTCGTTGTCCGCACTGCTGCTTTTTGCTGGCATGGTCAGTTGGGAGAATGTACTTTTCGAGACACTTTACGCGCTATCTTTATTTAATGATACAATAAATATATATTCACTGTGCTAATCTGGGTTGTGTTCCTTATCTTTCGTGCCACATGTCGTATATCACCATCTGGATAATTTGAAATTACTTTCTCTGAGTTCGCAGACGAGTCATTCTATTGTAGGATGGGTTCCTCACTTGTGTTTCGTGCGAGTAGTCTTTTACTACAGCTTTCTCAGTTAAGATACAGTAAAGTGTAACACGCTGAAGAGAGAAAAGTAAAAAGTAAATACATGAAAGTAATGTCACTCTGATTTACTAACATACTGCTGAATTTAGGGCTATACTAAACTTCAGTTTATACCAAGCTCAACAAAATTAAAGAACTCTAACAAAACCGTTACAACGCCCATTTAAAATGTGGTAACATTTTCATATAATGAACGACTTATTCACCTTAATATCAGTTTTAATATCTGGTAAGCCGCGATTTCAAATAACCATCTCTATCGACATCCACTTGTTTGAATCAACATGGGCGCATATGAATTACGCCATACTATTGAGAAGCTGTATGGCTTTTACGCAGTCTTCAATGCACTAAATCCTTATGTGATCACTTCTCAAAATAAGCCATGAAAATAACAACAGTATTGACACTAAGTTGTACACACTCGTCATGAATAATTATCAGGCACAAATCCAATTCCAAATTGCTTAATAAAGGATCACACTTTTAGCTTTACAACTCACATACCATTTATAAGTGGAGCTTACGTTAAATCACAATCACAGTGCTATTCACTCTAGAATTACGTTGTCATGTAACATCGGTGGCAATTAATACGTTACTTCCTGTTTAAATACACAATTTGAAAACACGACAAAATATGAATCTAGTTGTTTTCTACCAGATTTGGAAACGTCCAATAAAATCGAGTGCTGTCAAATTTCAAGATAGGAAAATATCACACCATCATGCCGTTTAGCGTATAACATTTAAACATTTAATCATTTAAGATTTAAACTTGTGAAACACATTAATAAACAAACAGACATGACTGTCACCTGCATACATAAACACGTAACCACAGGCGAGTGTGTGTGTTCTCTATGTGAGGAAGTGTGTGATCACTACCACATACTTAAGTGCAAAAAAGAACAAGATCAATCAACGAGTAGAGTAAAGGCAAATAATTATTAAACTCTTTGCACATTTGTGCGCATTTCACTTATTATTATATAAAAAATTACTAAGGTCAAATTTATCCTCAACAGATAAGTGTCTATAAAGGCATATGACCCATACCATGTGGCCACGAAAAACGAGAAGTAAATGATTTATAAAGGCCTGTTTAAAAATAGAGGGGTGTGTGTGTATGTAACAAGCATTCGGAGAAAGACACTAGGTAGAAAAAACTTAAGCGGGCATAAGGTCCAAGAAACATGGGCTAATCCCATGCTACAGAGTGACTAAAAGGGGAAAACATTTTAAGGCAGAGAACAGATTTCAAAATTTAGAAGTTAAGAAATTTTAGTCACCGGATTCGAATAGAAGGGGAAGATTTCGATGGTAACCACTCGTACTCTCTTATTAATTCCCAGTAGCGAATACAGTTTTGAGTCCGAAGAGTGAGCAGAAGGTCCTACAATACTAGAAAACGAAAAACCTAACTATTACATTCTACATGAAAGACCGCGTAAGTCTTCCCCGCACTTCATACGCCGGTATAGTCAGTTATTTAGGTGTATTCTGCCACACCTTCTAGTTTGGATCTCCTTGAGACCGTGACCCCGGCCACTTTAGCTCCCAAGGGAGCCACTCTCAGTCCTCCTTTCAGATGCACAGAGTACTGCACTAGCTAGAGAATATCCGGTGCCCAAAAATGGCTCCTCATATAAGGGGAGGAACATTTAGATCTTTACGGTCCAATGATATGATTGGCCGGCTACAAGTTACAAAACAGATCCCCGGTTGGTGAATAACTTAACTTTCTAGCTTGTGACAGGGTGGTAGAATAGGAGGAGGCGTCAGGGATATTATTGACAACTTGGAACCACAAAATAATTATAACATCAGCATAACGATAGGTTTACCAATGGAAACATTGAAACTTTCTCGCATATTCGTTTGGGCTGGGCCCTCCAGAGTTCATTCCAAAATATAAGTTCGAGCCATCTAACGATCGACGGAAAACAATAGTTCAATAGTTATGAGTTGCTATCAAAGATGATATATTAGACAAGGCGCACAATACAAACAGGAAGGGAGGGGACTTTTGTGACCGCAAGTTTGAGAGAACGGCTGTACCGGTTGACATGGTAAAGTATTCTGACGAAAGCTCTTTGCCATAGATTTGCAGAATGTCTTTAAAAGCATAAACATTTCCTGCCGTATGTTTTTAAATCATTAAAGAACAATTGGCCAAAGCGCTCGTCAGTACTTCGAGGCCACCTGATCCGTGGGAGCGCTGAGGCATGTGGCTCGATAGAGGAGGTTGAAGGGGGAAAGAACGCATGCGCAGCTAGAAGATTTCCTGTTCAACTCTACTTCGGCTTCTTCTAGACTGTGTTGTGGGGAGTCGCTTGACAGGGAAAAAGCTATTCAGCACAATTTTACTGTCTCTTTTATAGCTCTCCCTATATTTGTTAGGTCGAGTGATTTCGGAGAAATTTTAACACTGAGGCTGTGAACTTTTCCATTCCGGTAGTTAGTGAAGTGATTCGGTACTCCGTGTCATATGTGCTAATTTTAAATTTTGATATGACCGACATGGTACTCGTAACAAACCAGAAACAACTTTAATTATCAATGAAATCATTGACGTGCTCCAACCAAACAGCACAGATGTTAAGAATACAGTTTTCATCTATGGTCCCGGGGTTACTAGAAAAATATGATCATCTTTGGTTGTGTGGGTATCTATAGACAGTTTAATTCAAATTAGTGTGGAGAGGTTTTTCCAGAACATAGGTGCAGTTCACGCAAGTTTAATCGTTTTCAGAGAGTGACGTAGCGAATGTACCAGTAGGCTACACAGCATTATGTACACGCCCTAGAAGAGAAAAGAAAATTTATCGTGCTCTATCTAGGGATCCATTTTGGTAAACACTGCCACCCAAATTCCGGATATTGTTGTTATTATTATCAGTGTTACCGTGGTTTGGTGGATTAGCAGAGATGAAAGAAGGTGCGGGGGTGAACAGGTCTCAAAAATACGAAATTAAAGTTAAGATAAAATTTAACAAGGTTATATTTTCTTTGCAAAATCAAGAAATAACAAGAATTGCAGGTACAGAGTAGCAAAGTAAAAAAAGAACGTGAATGTACAATGACGGTGTTACGGGATTTGAGCTCCTTGAGCCAGACACATTCTTGAGCAATGAGCCCAACTTTACTTATATTCAAGGTTCAACAAAGGGGCAGAAAACCCCGATCATGCCTAGGAGCACTTGCTCCTCTTTACACGGTAAAGCCTCCTCGAGGCATACAGCAACTCAAATTTCAAGAAAGAGCAACTCGCTCTCAAAATTTAAGCCCATCAAAGGCCACACCAAACTCCACTTTAAAGTTGTCCTCGAAGGACATGAAAACAGGGGTAAAAATACCCAACCTACTGAGGCCTATTAAGTAAAGAAACAGGTCAATTATATGGCCTCTAAAATACCAACTTGAGAGGAGGCGTTCTTGCACTCCTAATACACTTTATATAAAACCTACTTGGCACTAGGCCGTTACTGCAAGGGCTAATCCCATACTAGAGAGGTGACTTATAGAAGAAGACAATTTACATTACATTAAGGAAGAAACGGTTGAGAAACTAAGTTCACCTCAACGCAATATGAGTGGGAGCTCGAGAGGGTTAAGCACTCTCTATCCCAATATGTAGTTTAAAAGATAGAATTGATACAAGGTGTCTTTACATTTTAGGGGTAAAGTTACATGGTTACATGGCTAGCAAGAAAAGAAGTTATTAAACGGCCATTACCTGGTGGCTGAACTGCTGCCCGAAGAAAGAGGCGCTTCCCGCCCCCTGCTACGTACCTTACACACTGATAGATGTTACTGAAGTGGCGCAGAGACCCTAAAATCAGCAGTTTATAAACCCTCGCGGAAAGTTCGAGACGTTTCATGAATGAGAAGCCACACCCCCCTCACTTTATTGGCTAGGGTTAAGCAACATATCCAAGTTGAAGAAGATACACCTGATTGGTCATAAATTAATTAAAGAAATTCGGGATTGGCTAAATTCAAACCTGGCGGAACGAAAGGATTAACATTGCCAACACAAACAATGACTGAAGGAAATTTAACAAAGAGCAAACTTATACAAACTAAATTTCTTCAAAAAAAAGTTCCTTCACTTCGCACTAGGGTGCACAATAGTAGTTCTTAAGTAGTGCCATCTAGAAGAGAATTTTCACACTTCTTGCTACAGAGAAAGCAAAAATGAATCGAAACTGACACAGTTCAGAACTTCAAAATTTTACAAGTAGTGACATCTTCTGAGAAACTTGAAAATTAACACAGTAGATAAAGTTCAGACTTCCTCCAGTAGAGGAGTTTCAACTGGCGCAAAGTTTGAATTAGCGGTGTGGAGGTGTACCGCCCGGTACAATTATTATTATTATTATTATTATTATTATTATTATTATTATTATTATTATTATTGGTTATGCCCTTTAAAGCAGTGCGATTTAACTTATTTAGCTGGTGTCGTTGCCTTCATCCTACATCCAATATAACCTGCTTTCATATTCATGCGTTGGTCTGTCTCTACAGATCTAAACAAGTTCTGGGTTTCTTAATGAGCGCCCTTTCATTCTATCTATCCTTCTCGCCAAATTTCGTCAAATCATTCTCCTCTCTCCAATTCGATTCATTATCTCATCATTCGTGACTCGATCTACCCATCTGACCTTCAGCTTTCTTCTCTAACACCACATTTCAAAAGCTTCTATTCTCTTTTATTCTGTGCTTGTTATTGTCCTTGTTTCACTTCCATACAATGCCACATTGCTGGAGAAAATCTTCAAAAAATATTTCTAATATTTATATCAATGTTCGAAGTGAGCAAATTTCTTTTCTTAAGAAAGGCATCCCTTGCTTGTGATAGTTAGCATGTTATGTCCTCCTTACTTCTTCCACCTTTAGTTGTTGTACTACCCAATTAACAATATTCATTTACTTCCTTTAACACTTCATTTCTAATCTAATATTCCCTGCATCACGTAACTTCGTTCGACTGTAATTCCCTGCTTTTATTTTATATTTTTGGGCCAATGACCTGAATGTTAGGTCCCTTTAAACAACAACAACAACAATCATATATCATCATCATCATCATCATATTTTATTTTTATTTGTTTTCATATTATGTTCCTTCTCTAAGACAGTGTCCGCGCCATTCAGCAATTTTTTCAAATCTTTTCCAGACTCAGCAAAGAAGAACAATTACTGTATCTCTGTGTTCTTATCCGGAATTGCAAATAGACATGTTGATAGAGATACAATGAGTCAAGAGCCGCTGGGACAGAGGAAAAATATCTCGTCATTGTTGAATATCAAATGGTGAACATGTTATATTTAAACCTGAACGTAGTATAAGTTCTGTTGTGCAAGAGAACTAAAATATACTTCTTGGTTCACGTACGGTAATAGAATGAATCATTGATGTAGTGTAATCAACGTTGTGAAACGTTATGTGTAAAATATTTCTTTATCGAAAGTCAAAAATGTTTAATTGCCAGCATATGTAGATAAAATAACACATTAAACATTGTTTGGAGCTGACATTTCTATGCTACTCTATATTATACAGGCTATTTGGAAATATTCCTTGTTAGTTCCGAAGTTACTGATAATAACAAGCCTTTTCCTTCCGATACTCCATGGGTCGACTGTTGAAAATATTAAAATATTAATTTTGGCCTGGAATACCCAAGGCCCAAATCTGACAGGAATAGGAAGAAGAAGAACGGTAGTTTTGCAGGATGAATGGGAGATACAATATTATCTTTGACTTTTAGAAATAAGTGTAAGGAATGCATTATGTTATCTGAATTTTGGACCTTTGCACCGAATGGACTAAGGTTCACTGACCGATAGCTGCGTCCTCTTGTACAGAACAGATTAATAGCAGGTTAGCATTTAATGTCATATAGATATGACGATGCTATCTCTATACAGATCAGGCAACTCGTAGTTGTCGTCACTTGATTCTACTACTCCCGCATCATTGAACCTATCTGAAATTCGAGGATGTAATTAGGTGTGCAGGAAAATAACTTCCTAGGTTTTATGCTACTAATGTAGCCTACCCGTGTTTCGATACGGTATTCTACATTGCATACGGATTTCTACATACATTACTGTACACGCAGTGAGAAAAAAATATTAAATTGCATGTCTTTTAGCGTTATCCGAGAAACACCACGGGAGGACCGTCTACGTTGCTTCCGATATATGGTGCGCGTTGGGAAGTCTTGATGATAATGGCAGTCCACGTTTCCTACTGCTATTCACTATCGAGTTCGGGAATTTCTACTATAACGTCGGTTCACCTGTCTAATTCTATTCACAAAGGATATGGCAGTTTTCATTATAAATACACCGCAGAATGGCAGCTTGGCGTCTCTCTTGCCTTCTACCCAACGAACAACCATGAGTTTACAAGAATGACGATGAAAACGGCATTATATTACTTCCCTGCTGGCAAGCAGCCAGAGACGTTACCATGGTAATCGGTAAGTTCGTTGTCGGTCACTCAATGCAGAGCACGCAACCCACATAAAATAGTCATTTTTTCGCCGTAATTTGAAGAATAAGCGAAACTATTTACATAACAAAAGTTGTTTAAAATGAAAGTACATCTTACATAATTATAGTATAGGGGTTTTACAAAAAATCAATTGTATAAGAGAAAATTGAAGAAAACTGTCCTGGTTTTCCTATAAATCCCCAGCCTAATCAGTGTTTTTTAAATAGTATGCATATCTAAACCTGCTCCTGGATGATTATACACTAAATATGAACTTTGGTCGAGATCTATCAAGCCGTTTCGCCGTGAAGGTGGAACAGACAAACAGGCACGAAAGCTAAAAGCCACTGATACGGATATGTCTGTCTGTTAGGTCATCAGCCCAGAGGCTGGTTGGATCCTCAAATAGCACCACCAAAGGTTATGCGGTTATAAGAAAACCCCAAAAACCAATGGCAGCATCAAAATGAGGCGTACTAGGCAAGACGAGGAGTGAGGTAGTTTGCCATTGCTTTCCTCACTGGGTCAGAAAGTACTATTGCAGCACGACTGACCCTATGAGCAGCACCCTTCATAACACTCAGATGCACTAGTCATGCTCTGAATGTCATTACTCAGCACTACCCATACCCCAGCAACTTCCATATTGTCACAGCCATGGATGTTGACTGGGA
Organism: Anabrus simplex; assembly: GCF_040414725.1. Classification (NCBI taxonomy): domain Eukaryota; kingdom Metazoa; phylum Arthropoda; class Insecta; order Orthoptera; family Tettigoniidae; genus Anabrus; species Anabrus simplex. Next base: position 388,198,598 of record NC_090268.1, read on the forward strand.
CTTCAGTGGAAGCTACACTTTACTCTGGCCTGTGCCAAGAGATGGATGCAAAAGTACTGCATCCATCAAGAAATGACAGCAGGCAGGATACGGATATAACGGATATAAATTTGAAAAACTGGCAAATCAACTGAAATTATAGGAAGCTGACCCCCTAAAACTTTATGTAGCCCACACAGATTAGAAAATGTTTCTTCATTAATATTTATAGAACATTCCATCTCGTTAGTGTCAGCGAATTTTACCGCCGAGCAGATACGAACCTCTGAACTTTGGCTTCAAAATACAAGTAAAGTAAAGTAATCTAAATGAAGAGGGCTGCAGTGGACTGTAGAATTTCCCTTCCCCTTCTCACAAAGTTAATTTTACAGTGCAGTAAAATATAAGCGAGGGTTTGCTCAATTACATGAAGCAAGACATGATGGAGATCTCTTTGAGTATTGGCGGTGTAGTCCGCGGGCGAGCAAACATATTACAGTACATCTGTGGAGTAAGATGGGAGCATACAAGAGTAGACCTTCTTAATAAGCTGTTATGAACCTGCCAAGCCGCGGGCCATCTACATTTTATATTATCATTATACCATCTCCATCCCTCTCTTCACCATCACGAGGACCGACCGAGCTGTAGCTCCACCTCTTTTTATCAAACAACAAATGAAAACCGCCATGCGCGCATGCCCGGTTGGCTAATATACTCTACTGATTGTTCCACCGCTCCAATCCATGATATTATGACATCAAAGGGAGCCCGGTTTTAATTCCACTTTGTCTGCAAGGCACTGCCTACACGCACAAGTGCTTGGCTAAGGCAATAAAATGGTAATTCGTGTTTGTCGTTGCTAATCAACCGAAAGGAACTGTCACAGAGAACATGCTCCAATAAAATTTTCCGTGCCATTGGACGACAACTATATAGGTCTGAGAGGGGGTGGAGGGAGAGAGGGAGGTGGAGAAGATAGTAATACTGTGATGAAATTTGTTAATACAGTCAGCAGAGAGAAACGAGATGAGGGGTTGGAAATTGAAAATAAAGTCTTTGCTCTCTCTCGTGAAGGTTGAGTCCACATGAAAGTAAAGAGCAGAGCGAGCTAGGTAACGAGCAGGGCAAAACAATTGAAGGAAGGGAACGAGCGAGCGAGTTAGTTCATTAACTGGTCCCCGCTACCCTCTCCGCCCCTCTGGAGAGACCACACTGCGCATGCGTCCCTGTCGCTAAGTGATAGACTGATGTAACGTTTGCTGTACCAGAATGAGGTTAAAAAATCAAATACCTCTATAAGGAAGTAATGATAGCTTACCTACCTACACACAGCTCCGCCCATCTAACCCAAGTGGACACTCCTCCCTTTAAATTAACTTCAAATTAATAGTACGGAAGGGTATTCGGTATGCTATAACCTATTTATATTAATAATAAGAACCGGAGTGTTGCATAAAAAATCCTCGTCGGGGATAGCTGTACATCAGACGAATTTAAAAATTTAAAAATATGCCAACTCATTTTATCCTAAGATACATAGTGTGAAAATTACTATCTATTTGATGTTGTTACCGTACGGCACTCGTTTTCTAGGGCAGCTATCCCTTGTGAATTTTCTCTCCCTGGGAATAGACATGAGGTACTCCCAGACACCCTAGAAACTTGAATCTTAGTAGGCCTACCAGAGAATTTGATACCTGCAAGATTTCTAGAAAATAGAAAATTCAGAAAACTCTTGGATGCAGCCATTTAATGGGGGTTCAGAAATAATGGAAATTTCTTTTCAAAAACTGAAAACTAGGGCTCGGATGTTAAGACCGAAAAATTGTCCAAATAAGCAAGCAAGTATGAGCTTAAAGATGTAAAAAATATGACACAAAAATTGAGTATACAGTTTGAAACCATAAAGTACCACCAAACCTTCAAGGCACATTCCTCACATGTAGAAGGAGAAAATATAATTCATGGACAAGAGTCCGTTGACGCTTTATTTACATGTTAGAAATCGTTTCATACAACTCTATATAGTACAATAATGAAGAGAAACACACAGGAACGGAATGCATCAGCAATACCAATTTAAATGCAGTCTTTGAAAATGCCATCAGCTAATCCGGGTTTCAATTCGACGGTGGGACTGTGTATGTATCGATGCTGACGGAGGGAATTTTGAATATTTCATGAGAGTTTCATGTGCTATGATGGTACGTTCTTTTCCTGTGTGCTTCCCATTATTAATGAACTATGCGGAATTGTAGAAAATGAGTTCTAAAATTCAAATAATATGTTTCTGGACACACATCCATACATTTTCTTCTTCAATGTGTGAGGAATTTGTCGTGGAAGTTTGGCCTACCTTACTCATAAATTCCGTATACGACCATTTTTTAAATAAAAAATCGCTACTGAAAACTTTATGCTGAATTCCTACCTAATTATTTGTTATTATTTTCATATCACGTTTCTGCGTAGGCCTATACACATTTGCATACCGACGTCTGAGTCCTCTGTTCGCAAATCCCCTCTTTGAAATACTGTATGTTAGGCATACATTTATCATCGTGTCATGAATAAAGAAATTACTTTTTCGAGCCGGGATATATAACATAATGTTTACTTAGGCCTATAGGCTACAACGTTTAGACTGGCGTACCACTAAACAAATATTAACGTTTTCGCCGTACCACCGCGGAATATTACGGAGTTTTCAATGTTTAAAATGTAAAATAATTTACTTTATCGCCTGATATTAGTAAATACTGATTATACAATTTAAGACACAATTGTATTATTTACTTTCATTGCCTCTGTGGATCCGTGGTAGAGTGTTGGCCTCCGAATCTCAAGATAGCGGGTTCAAACCCGGCAGAGGTAGTCGGATTTTTGAAGGGCGGAAAAAAGTCCATTCGACATTCCATGTCGTACGATTTCGGCATGTAAAAGACCTCTGGTGATACATTTGGTATTTAACTGACAAAATTAAGTAAATCTCAGCCATAGACGCCCAAGAGAGATCCGGTTTACTTTGTCTGCCATCTTGCGGACCTAGAGTAAAACGGAACGTCGAAATTGACGAGCAGACAGCCAGATGGTGTCAAATCGAAATGTCTGCACACGGTAGCTGTGGCCATGCGATTATTATTATTATTATTATTATTATTATTATTATTATTATTATTATTATTGGCATTAAAATAAAACATCTATATAAATAAAACTGTAGGGGGTCCACTGTCAGTAAATTCGCTTGTTTTACCAAGTTTTCAGATATTCATCCGTTTTAGGTCAACTCAAGACCGAATATGTGGTTTTTATTTATCGTGTCTGTCCCTTTGTTCCACCATCACTGCAAAACGGCTGAATAGATCCCAAACGTCACATTTAGAGTATACTCATCCCGGGGAAGGTTTAAATATGCATATGATTTAAGAATTTTTGAATAGACGGGGGTTTATAGGAAAACCAGAACAGTTATCCTCCATTTTCTCTTGAACTATTGAATTTATGTAAAATCCGTGTACTGCATGTGAAACGTCTCTTCATTATAAACAACTTTTGTAACGTATATAATTTCTCTTATTCATCAAATGACGGAGAAAATTACTATTTTACTTTGCGTTGAGTGACCGACAGACCGACAACGAACCTACAGGTTACTATGGCAACGTCTCTGACTGCTTGCCGGCAGGGAAATAACGTATTGCCATTTTCGTCATCATTTCTTTAAACTCGTCGTTCCTTGCGTAGAAAGCAAGAGAGACGTCAATCGGCCATTCTGCGGGATATTGGCGGAATATCTTTGGAGGTTATAACCGTCCTCGAATAGCTTACGTAATAACACCATAAGTCATCTTCTGATATGTGTACCTAAGAATCCCTGCACCTAAATTTCTCCTCTGTTACCGTTTTCTTATAGGCCTATCCGTAACTCATTCCTTCATAATTTATTGAAGGACAGATATTTCCAATACATCCACTTGGTATTTACATAAGTTATTTGTCCCATTCGGCTGTCCTCAGATATAATACTATTTTCTATTAATTTAAACTTTCTCAACTGTATTACTTTCTTCCTTTATTACTCCGTATGTATGCGATTGTTAATCCTGAAACCTGGAAACTCTTTCCTTTGAGGAAAAATTCTTTTTTTTTCGTTGCTATTTGTTTTACGTCGCACTGACACAGATAGGTCTTATGGCGACGATGGGATAGGAGAGGCCTTGGACTGGGAAGGAAGCGGCCGTGGCCTTAATTAATGTACAGCCCCAGCATTTGCCTGGTGTGAAAATGGGAAACCACGGAAAACCATCTTCAGGGCTGCCGACAGTGGGGTTCGAACCCACTATCTCCCGAATACTGGATACTGAGGAAAAATTCTAAGCTATACAAATATATAATTTTCGGCCCGGGATAATATCGAAATACGGATGCTTCCATAATTTCTCTGTATGTATGCAAGTGATAATCCCGAAACCTGGACTCTCTTTCCTTTGAGTGATACTATGCACTATATTTCTTTCGTGCATTGTTTACTTCCCGGTCTAAGATTTCATCGATAAAACCGCGTAACGTACCGTTTACCGGATCTTATATAGAGTCAGTAGGTAGGCTGTGATACTTTTGGGAGTTGATACCTCTTACAGTGACAACTAAAAACGTCTCCGAAGGCTCCGACGAGCTGGATATTAGTACCGCGGGAGTTCATTTATGTACAGGTAGATCTACTGGGGAAGGATCAAACTCACGGCGGGTTTTCAATTTGGGGCCCAGCATAAGAGCGCAAGTCCTTCACCCTTTGGGGTGTAGGTTTTCATCGGATTAAACGTGTCATGAAAGTCATATTCCCCCACCCGAAATCAAGATGGCGGATACAGTCTGGTAGACTAGCTAGAAAATTGAAATTTGGCAAAATCAATCAATCAATCAATCTGCCACCTGAGCGACTGCCCTAAATGCAGATCAGTATTGATTGATTGATTGATCGATTGATTGATTGATTGATTGATTGATTGATTGATTGATTGATTGATTGATTGATTGATTGATTGATTGATTGATTGATTGATTGATTGATGTGTCAGTAGCCATAGCTGCCCGCCATTATAAACAAAATTCCCCAACAAGATTGTGACTGGTAGTAGGCAAAGTGGTCTGTTGTTATTATCAGAACTTCCCAACTCGAATGCGACTGGCATTGCTGTTATTATCAGAACTTCCCAACTCGAATGCGACTGGCAATAGGAAAGGTGACCTGCCATTATAACGAGTACTCCCCATATCGACTGTGACTTGCAGTAGGGAAGTGTGCCTCTCTTTATAATGAAAACAACCCAATTGTATTGTAACTTGTAGCACGTGAGGGGCATGTTATTTTAAAGAAATCACCCAACTCGATTTTGACTTTCAGTATACAAGGCCTACCTTTATAAGCAAAACTCCCAATCTCGATTGTGACTGGCAGTAGGCAAGTGTGCCTGTCACTACAATCAAAACTCCCCAACTCGATTGTGAATGGCATTAGGAAACGTGGCCTGTCATTATAATGAAAACTCATCAATATTCCAATGAAAGTGGCAGTAGGCAAGTGGGCCTGCCATTATAGTAGAAACTCCCAAACTCGATTGTGAATGGCAGTGGGAAACGTGACCTGACATTACCATCCAAACTCCCCAACGCGCACCTTATATCGGAAACAATGTACGCGGACTCCCCGTGGTGTTTCTCGGATAACGCTAAGAGGCATACAATTTAATAAAATCTTACTCACTGCGTAAACAGCAATCTCCGTAGAAATCCGCATACAATACAGAATACCGTAGAAAAGCACGGGCACATTTTCTGGGAAGACCATTTGCTTACGACTTGTAGATCCAATTCAATTTTCTCGATTGCCGTCGAAACCTCTGTTGGTTTTGCGTGGATGTACATTGCCAGTTTGAGTCACCGATTTTTTTTGTGCAGGTGTGAATTGCAACAGTCTCCGGAAAGAACCCGGGGTAATCTTCTCACCACCATGTGGTTTCTGTCGAGTTTCCCTTTATTAGATGATGACAGCTCTGACGCAATTGTACTAGTTCACACAGCCGGCAACAATAGGAATTTTAAGGTGTCGTATGTGGGCTGTGTGGGAGCAGAAATTTTGGGTTTGTTGTAGGCTAGCTGTGTGACATTTTGTTGTACATTGCAGTTACCATCCAATAGTTAACTGCAAGCCATTTATAACGGCATGTGTCAGAATTCCGTGAAAACATATCCTCAACTGATGGAATTGTATTGTTCTGTAGAGTGGATGAAATTAATGTCGATGCAGATAAACTGTTCGTCGTAAAACAACTTAACGAACCGAAAATATTTGCGAGCTCTTAAACACGTACAAGAAACAAAAGGCAAGTGTCCGAATTACCTGTAAAAGAAGCTGCTTCGACATCAAGAATTGTGTGAAGTGTTTGTTAGTGTAAATATTCCGCTAGGAAAATAAAGTAGTCCTAAATAATTAAGTGATTCCCTTGAAAGCTCTACTTGTCGTACAACTCCAGACGAATCAACATTGCGTAATAGCTACCTATCAAAACGTTACGAAGGCACTTTAAACCGAAGATGTAAATGTATGAATGAGGAAAAATTACTTATTAGTTGACGAGACTACAGATTCAGATGGGTGTTATGTACAATAGGTAATGCTGTGACAGGAGTCCTAGAAACTAATAGTCCCGGACAAACTTTTCTTATGACCTGACAGGTTTTGGAGGTGGTTGATCACACTCAGATGTGAAAACTGTTCGATAAATCCATTTGTTTAACATGGCCTGGTGAAATATAACACGAAAACGCGTTACTCTTCCTAACAGATGCCGAGTCTTACATGATAAAGGCAGCAAAATCTAGCAAATCATTTTGCAGTAAGATGTTGCATATTAGTTGTCTGGCCCATGCTTTTGATCGAATCGTGGAACAGGTCAGATCACTATTATAAAGAGTAAATAAACTAGTTTCCACAGTGAAGAAAGTGTTTGACAAAGCACCGTCCCGAACCATTTCAAAGACAAGGCCTCTAACCTAATCTTTTCCCCCAGCATCGGTTTTAACACGCTCTGGTACCTGAAGACTGATTGCATATGCCATTGTCCCAGTTTTCAGATAGAGAGAAGCGGTGGATATCTTTGACAGGAGAGACGCTAGGAAATTAGGAGTTCACAGGATCTGTTTTCTGATCCTCAAGTGGAAGGTAAATTGGCTTGAGTAAAATAAAATTTTTCATTTTTGCCAGAAATCTTAACCCCTCTAGAATAAAGTAGTATGGCGTTGAGCAAGTCAGTGGAGGTAGTCAGGAATGCTGAAGATAGTATACAAAATGTAAAAAGTGAGATTAGGGACACAGCCAGTCAGAAAATAACATTTTGTTGGGTACAAATAAACTGCATCAAGTAGTTTGTCAAATAACCAGTATTTTGTCAGGAGAAGACATCTGAATATATATTTTTGAAGAGGATTTATCAACCAGTGACATAGTGATTTAGAAATATGCTCCCAATACATCACTGGAAGTAGATAGAATTTCTTCAGAGTATAAAACCGTATTAGCTGACAAACCACTGTTCCTTCGCTTTTGGTAACTTGAGAACGATTATTGTGGTGTATTGCAATACAAACTTTTAGCTAATAATATACTTTTTAACATTATTTTAGTAGAAATGAAAGCGACCTAGTGATATTTATTGATTCATAGTTTAGTAGTGAAAATTTAAAATTCATGACGTGTTTCCAGTTTCAAACGGGTCAGGAATGGAATGAATGAAGCACTATCTAACGGCGAAGATAGAAACTGTGCCGGCTGCCGAAGCATGTCGCGCTCCTCTGGAGTAATTATTAATACCTGGCAGATGAAACGAAATGATATTGGAGAATGTTTCTGGAATGAAGATGACAGAGAAAACCGAAGCACTCGTAGAAAAACCTGTCCCACCTCCTCTTTCTGCACGAATTTCACATGAAATGACCGGGACCTGAACTACGGATCCCAGCGGTGAGATGCCGACCCTCTGCTGCCTGAGCCACAGAGGCGGTAGTTTGGTAGTTATACACTAATTTTACCAAGAATATTTGTTTTATTCTAACCACGCATTCATTATTTGTCTAAGTCAATAACTATGAAATATATTGATAATATTTATTAGGTCGTTTCAACAAATTGAGGCCACTTTAAGAGAATTTTAGGGGGATTTTGTTGGTCATTTATAGAATTTTTAGGTCATCAATATCCGGGCCACACTTATTACTATTCCATCAAAGAATTCCAGATATTACCGGACGAGTTGTCCGTGCGGTTACGAGCGCGCAGCTGTGAGCTTGCATCCGGGAGATGGTGGGCTCGAATCCCACTGTTGGCAGCCCTGAATATGGTTTTCCGTGGTTTTCCATTTTAACACCAGGCAAATGCTGGGGCTGTACCTTAACAAAGGCTACGGCCGCTTCCTTCCCATTCCCAGGCCTTTCCTGTCCCATCGTCGCCATAAGACCTATCTGTGTCAGTGCGACGTATAGCAACTGGCAAAAACAAAAAAACAAAAAAATCCAGATATTAACATGATCTTAGTTAAGTCTATTTAAAATATGCATCCGCCTGATTCTATTTCTTGATGGATTTAATATGTTTTACATTTGCCTCTTGGCAAAGACGAGAACTCACCATCGAACTGCCGCATATAACAGCTCATTCTCGGTGTTTGCAGCACGAGAATGGAATCGTTTACCGGACGACGTCAGAGGAATACCAACTACACTGTCATTTAAAAGAGCGTTAAGAGGTACAGGAGGATGCGAGTGACCAGTGCATTTCTGGTCTTTCAGTGATCGTGCTACTACATTATTATTATTATTATTATTATTATTATTATTATTATTATTATTATTATTATTATTATTATTGCTGTTGTATGTATGTCTGACTGTGGTGGAATTTTATTTCAGTTATGTTTTGATTGTGTTTAAATTGTGTTTTCTAGCATTAATTACGGTAGTATTACTTATGAATTTAATGTATACTAATTGGTTTAGTGTAAGAGAAGGCCCAATGGCCTTAACTACGCCAATAAAGACATTTATCTATCAATGTAGCTAAATGCAGTTCCAGAAAAGTCCCGCTCGGCTTGGGTCAAGTTGCTGTCAGCTTGTATCCGGGAGATGGTGAGTTCGAACTCCAATGTCGGCAGCTCTGAAGATTGCTTTCTGTGGTTTCCAATTTTCACACCACGCAAATACACAGTAGCTTCCTTCCTATCCTTTTCCTATCCTATCGTCAGCATTATTGCTATGACGGTAATATAAGCTGTTGAGTTATGGGCGGTGCTGAGTAATGACATTCAAGAGCGCAGCTTGTGTGTTTGTATGTTATGAAAGGTGCTACTTACAGAGCCAGTCGTGTTTCAACACCACATTCCGGCCCAGTGAGGAAGGCAACTGTATACTACTGTACATCACTCCTCATCATGTCTTGGACGCCCCGTTATAGCGCCACCTTCGGTTTTTGCGGCTTCCCTACAACTGCTTTAGCTAAGGTGCTGCTGTTTGAGATTACAACCAGCCTTCGGACTGAAGGCTTAACGTCACAGGTGCATCGGGAGCTTATTGGGTTCTTTCTTTGAAAACTTCAGGATAATCATGAGACGCTACTGTGGTATTTGTCAGCAAACACGGTACAACGAGGGTAATTTATGCCATCCCGCGAAACGATCGTGTTGTGATGGTTGCCGGACACAATTAAGTCACGGCGTACCTGTAGGTTCAGTACGTTACCAGAAAGTTTTCCACACATACGTAGCATTGAGTTTATTTGGAAATTAATATTATTTTAGCCGTTTAATTCATATGTTACAATTTACTGTGCAGGAAAAAATAGTTACGTGAATGATATTTAAAATAATTAAGTCGGTACGAATGACAGTAAAGATAATTAAGTAAAGTTGTCAACGAGTCTCTTAAAATTTGTCGCCGAATTATTTTTAAATCGCGTCCTGAATTCGCAAAAGTGGAAATAAGTGCATGCAGAGCAGCTTACACGAGCTCCAGAAAGTATGCGTCTGACTTCCCAAGCAATAATAGATAGGCCTAAGTTTTATCTTTCATTGAGGCGAGGAATGCATTTTCCCTTTTACGTCGTTTACCTCCTTTGTTTGCTGAGTGTATTGCTTCAGTCTGATGTTCGGGACCAGAAAAAGAGCTCTTGTTATTTTGCTTTTCATTGCTACAATATTCACTCTGCGATGACTGATATCCTCAAATACACAACGTACTTCTTCTAATTGTATAATTCACAATATCGCACTTCAGCATCAGTTTGATGGGCTTATTAATGGATATAATTTGCAGTTCCCCTCGTGCCGAAAAAAAAGTTACGAACGACGAAGTCTCTGTTGACGTAATTTTCACAATATTTCTCCTTCAAGAAAGCAATTCATCTCTTAGAATAATAGCATTTTCTCTACAGTGTATGGTACCTAAACACGAAAAAGAAATACTGACCACTTCTATGTCATACTTGTAATTAACGTTAAATAATTATAACAATAATAAAGAATATATTTCTTGGTGTGTGAAACCAAAAATTTGGAAAAGATTATAAAATTGTCCACTTATGGTTTGTAATAATGAGAAGAGGAATAATAATAATAATAATAATAATAATAATAATAATAATAATAATAATAATAATAATAATAATAAGAAGAAGAAGAAGAAGAAGAAGAAGACGCAACACGCAATGCCAGTCTCCGCTAACTGCCATCGTACAACAGGCATAACTGAACTTTTCTTAACATTGCTGTAAAACATCGCGCTTAAGCGTTCAAATCATGAAGGTGTTATTCCGAGTGTAGTCTTGATCATAATAATGGTAAGTACTCTCGGATGTATGAGTATCACTGAAAACATTCGCGGGAATTACAAAGGTTGATGGAATGAAAGAGATCCTTTGAGGTTCTTCCATTAATCACTGTAACCTGAGAGTAAGAATATTACGGCAAAGATGTCCTTGTTCCTCAAACTTAACTCTTGTATCTAGGTATGTATGAGCTCTGTATTGTTTTTATTATGTGTTAGGAACTCATTTTGTATCAGTTACTGAATTTTTAAATAAATGTTTTCAAATGTATATGTGCAGGTAGTTATAAAAAACAGCAATATTGGTGTCTTATCCAAATCTGAACTTTCGCAAGTTAGTCCAGGCAAGGGTGCCACTTCGCTACCTGTAAAGCACTCTCAACCAGAGCTTGCTTGCAGTAGTAAGCATTTAGGAAGTTAATACAGTAGGCTATACCCAATTTCCTGTAGGTTCTAAGGTTTTATGGAATCCCGTGTTTCAACATGTCTACAGGATTGGCCCCTTTTTCTTTACAGAATGACGCAAGGATCAAAGCCAGTTGCAGGTTTAAAGGAGTTACAGAGATTTAAAAGTAATCAAAGCTGTTCAGTAGTTTTAATTATATTATTAATAGGTATGATTTTCGTTTCCATTCAAAACATCGTCAGATGTTTCATAAGAAGAATTTAAGGAAGGATTCATTATTTAAAGATAGACTTATTCAAAGATAAATATGTTGGGTCATTTATGACAGCGGTTCCAGTTTACTAATAACCCCGACGTTGAAACTGAAAGCCTCATATTTTCTTTTTACGTCTGGATGTTGGTCCTGGACTCCGAACCGTAGGATTCCGTGTTCGATTCCAGGCCAAACCAGGTATGCTCAATTTCTTTTGCGCCGGGCTGAGTAGCTCGGATGGTAGAACGCTGGCCTTCTGAGTCCAGCATGGCTCAGACCGGTGGTATTTGTAGGTGCTCAACTACGTCAGCCACTTGTCGGTAAAATTGCTGGCACGTAAAAGAACTCGTGTAGGGAAAAATGTCGGTACTTTGGCATCTCCGAAAACCATAAACGTAGTTAGTCGGACGTAAAACTAATAACAATAATTTATTTTCCTCTGGAGACTGGTTGTTTTCTATGTCCCTAATATTCCCGCAATGCACACTGGAATAACATGCATTATCCTTCCCACGGCCGACACCGTAGTATCTCAGATGAGGGTGTCCCTTGCATAGGCTGCACCACAGTGTAATACACATATGGAATTGTTATTGATGATGATGATGATACTTGTTGTTTTAAGGGGCCTAACATCGAAGGTCATCGGCCCCTTGGAATTTTCATTGTATTTGAGGAACCCAGCATTCGTAAACAAGAATGTTAACTCGTGCTCCACACTGCACCAGAGGTTCTAGATCCTGTTAGTGTACATGTAAGTGATTTTGGATATAAGTGTATCTTGACTTTTTCCCCGAACACAGCACTCACTCCAGGAGGATGGTTCTTAACCTGGGGCTCTTTGACCCTTTGGGTGTCCATGGATGGGCTTATTACAAACGTAACATGTGTATACATTACATTTTGACTCATCTCCCTCGAAACTTTCTCCTCCAAAATGTTAAGTCTTCTTAGAAGGTGGAGTTTGGTAGTCTTCGCAGGCACCTAAGGTTTTAAATCTGGAGAAGGTTGTAGATGGTTTTATATCAAGAAATGAGATTAGAAAGTGAGCATTTCTTCAGAGAACTACATTTCCCAATGGAGACTGTTCAGACGATACGTATGGTGGTAGAGATTTTCACATTTCTTATCATGAACTGAATAATATATAGTAATAGGGAATTTATTGAGAAAATGTATTTATGAAGAAATTTCAATCGAAACTGACTTTCAACCTATTAGGTCGTGTTACGTACATATAGTACGTGTTGAAGAGATGTTAAGTACAGAAAAAATGGCAAACCGAAGACCAGTGGGATCCGAACCCACAACCTCCCGACTTCGCGTCGGTTGCTCTACCACTGGTGTCCGGTTGGCCATTTTTGTTCTGTACTTAACATCTCTTCAACACGTACTAAATGTACGTAACACGAGCTAATAGGTCGAAAGTCGGTTTCGATTACAATATGGTAGTGAAAATTCAATATGCAAGAAATTTCAAATCTAATGATTTTACTTTTGATTTTGTGCATAAAACATTCCTTCAAATGATTTATATATGAATCAAGTTCCATTTTTGCTGTTTTCTTGTGAATATTATTCAAAATTCCGTGCATAAGATTCCTTCAAAAATGTGTTTGACAAACAACCTCTATTATTATTGTTTTGTTTTTTGTTTGTTTGTTTGTTTGTTTGTTTCTTTGTTAGCGAATATTGTTTTTATATAGTAATGTTTGTGTTAATAGTTGTTCCTCATTTCACATGCCTGTGTTCATGTTAATCATACTATGGAAATGTGTATTGTGTAAGCCTCAAATAAGGATTCTCAGAAATCTTATATTTTACAATAACTTTCTTCGGTTTATCCCAAGTATTTCTTAGCGAGGTGGAGTCACCCAGGCTCATTTTGGTGTTGGATTGGCATTTATAGCCAGAAGCCAGAAACTCTTGCTGGTGAGCGAATTGTTCAGATGAAAACCTTAACCGAGGATCGACCGAAATTCGAACCTCGTCTTCCGTGTGGCAAACCAGCAGATAAGCCACTGAGTTAATCACACCCTTCCTTGTTTTTAACAATGTACAGTAATAATTATAAAGCATCACAGTCTAAACGTAAAATATTTTTGCCTATTTTTATTGTAAATGAGTTTTAGGTACACTAATTCCTAACCAGTTGACCGCTATTTATAAATGTGTGAAATATGAATGTGGGAACTAAACGTAATTAGACTGGAAGCTTTCCTGAGCAAACGACCTGTGTGGAAGTAGAGGTTGGGCACAGACAACTATGCAAATTTTGCAGTATCGGAGAAAGTTCTTCCATTGGATAGAATCGAGAGTGACAAAGCTCAGCTAAAATTTCTGCAGGCAGAATTATGCAGAAATCTTGATACCTGCAGAATTCTTTTAAAGGTTACTACTGTTCCAATGATCTTAAAAAGGAAACGTGAATTCTTCTTCTCTAAGGCAAAAACTACATTATCGATGAATACCTTGCCTTGCCAAAAATGGCCTCATTGACCTGAAGACAAAGGAAATGGGACAAAAGTAAAATGAACTGGATGAGTCTTGGAGAATTGTGGTGTTGGTTGAAAGAAATTTACCCTCATGTGGTAAAGCAAATTACCGGTTTTCTGACTGCGTTTAGTACTACCGCCCTCTGTGATGCCAAGTCTTCAGCATATTATTCAATCAAAACAAAATGTTGTGTTATGAGCACATATAACATTTTATCGGTAGGGGTCCATAACTTCCAACCTATTCCCGAAGAGTTCTATGGGAAGAAATTTCCAACAACAATTGCTCTAGGAATATAGGAAGAAAAGTTTTCCTGTTCTGTAAGTTATGGAAAGGTATGTTTTGAAAGCCTCAAATAAAACTGTACATTGACTGGAAACATTGGTTTCCGACAGAAGAATAGAGTTACTAAAATGTTGAAAACCGAGCGACTTGGCCGTGCGGTTAGGAGCACGCAGCTGTGAGCTTGCATCCGGGAGATAGTGGGTTCGAGTCCCATTTTCGGCATCCCTGAAGATGGTTTTGCATGGTTTCCCATTTTAACACCAGGCAAATGCTGGGGCCGTACCTTAATTAAGCCCCCGGCCGCTTTCCTCCAACTCCTAGCCCATCGTCGCCGTAAGACATATCTGTGTCAGTGCGACGTAAAGCCACTAGCAAAAAAAAAAAGTGTTGCAAACGTTGGGCTGGGAATTTGGAAGTAAGGAGACGAGCTGCTCTACTGACTGGAATGTTTCGAGCTGTCAGTAGTGAGATGGCTTGCAATAATATTAGTAGACGAATAAGCTTGAGTGGAATTTTTAAGAGTAGATGAGATCATAAAATGAAGATAAAGTTGGAATTCAAGAGGTCAAATTAGGGCAAACATTCATTTATAGAATGTAGAATTAGGGATTGCTATAATTTATTAAGGGAGATGTTTGATAATTTTTAAAATAATTTATGAACGGACAAGAGGACTCGTGCTACTCCGAAGTATTCGTTCTAAATAGGTCAGATAACTCGTCATGATATGCCTTAGATATAGGTGAAAAATAACGTAGCAGTTACTTTGTCACAGTTGCATGCCTGTCACTGTTACAAAAGTAACGAGGATAAAAATAACAGGTTACCGAGTAACGACAACAGAATAACGTAGGCCCTACTAGTGAAAACAGTAACTGGAAAATGGGAACTGTCACTAGTAGCAGCGTACAGACAGAATGTGACCTTCAGAGTTCAGATAGTACGCATGTCTTCCAAGTGAGAGCGCTTTCGTAGGAGATTGCTTTAGGTCAAATACACTATAGTGTATAATGTACACTGAAGTGTGTTTGTTTAAGTTGCTGCTCTCATCTGATAAGTAAAGTGTAAACTGTAAAGACATATTCAACAACTCAGGGATAATCATTGTGTCAGATATCGCGCAGGCCTACCTACATTATAATATTATTATAAGTTTCACCCGTATAATTTTTCTTGTACCATAAATAAATTAGTATGCTAACTTTCCATGTTGATATTATAGTTTACATCTTATAGGTAACATTACTTCACTTTAAATATATCATCTTGTACCGCGGTTTGTGTCGAGGTTCTGCAGACAAATCATATTTTGTTTTCTATCATTAATTGAGACATTGTCAAACACATTCCTCTAGATTTCAGAAAAGACGCTATGTTGTCTTTTCATTTCATCCTTTGTCTGCCTCTCGTTAACTTTATAGCAAATAGGAATGCGTGTTTTGCTTCACCGACTTTCAACAGTGTAGTGATGCGTGTGCGCATGTGCGAGTGAATTAATGGGAATTCGCAACACAGCTGTAAGGAGACATGCTTGAAGCCATGACTAAGCTGTGTCCAATAAAAGGTGAGTAACGTTGGACGTTATTTTTAACTGTTACTTTTTTGTAGCAGTGACAAATGTAGCAGTTACTCAAAAATAACCGTTTGTCACACCTCTAATCTGCCTGTCGTAGTCTAATGGCTTTGCCTGCCCTGGTTTTATGAACATTCAATGAGGAGCATGTTATGGTATGCAGCAGTTCATAGAATTCATCCATGCCATCTGTTTGCTAAAGATCTATCCATATATTCGTTCTTTTATCCTGCAGTTCTTGCTGTAAATGTTGGAATTGTGTTGTAGAACGCAATGACATTTCAATGGCCTATATTGAATACCTCGTATTTCACAAAGTTCTTCCTATCCATTACTTCCCTTAAGACTGGTCACGCCTTCCAGCCACATTTGGATATGCAGTCCATCAGAACAATGTTTGTTGGGTAGATTTTCCTATGCTTCGTAGTAAAGTAAAATGAACCTTATAAAAGTTATACTCTAGGAGTTAGTAAACACGTCATGCAAACATACTTTCCTATATTACGGTACAGTAGGGTTCATTTTGCTTCACACGTCGGCATAGGAAAAAGAACACAACGAACATTGTTCTGATGGACGGCACATCCATGTGTGGCTGGGAGGAGTAACAAGTCATAAGGGAAATACTGGATAGCAAGAACTTTGGGAGATACGAGGTATTCATTCTAGGCCATCGATTTTTAAGCGCAGTTCTATGTGGAACGATTGCCTTGTGAGCTGATAGGTTAGTCTCGAAGGAGCGCTTTCAACAGGCAGAGATCTTTTTTAAGATACATGGCCTTCACTCTTTCTAGTGTAGCAAGGTTATCCTTCCCAGATAAAGACGTATGTATTGATGGGGTATTTTCGTACGTAGCCCTTTTTGTCTCAGCAGCATGTAAGTTATTAGGAATGCTCTTCCATCTGTTGAATATATTTGGAAGCTGGGAAATGTTAGATAATCAATGAGTATTTAGCAGGGAATAGTATTCCTCCGTGATCAGAGGAAGTGTATACTCTCTGGCTTGACAGGTAGTAATCAAACATCGCTGCTTGCAATGGCATTAAAACGATGAAAATCACGTATATTAGAATATTAATGAAAGTGTTAGTCGCTTAGCAACCTGCTAAGTACAGAATGTATTGCGGGTTAGGGTAAGCCTTCGCCTGCAATTATTGGAATGATCATTTAATGATTTGATTTTATGATTACTCAAAAGTTTGGCTGAACTTAGAGACCTATCAATGTCTCATGATTCACCGGCAGGTAATTCCGGAGTGAATAAAAATTGAAGCAAATCAGTCCAGTAGCATGGGCGGACGGATTTGCCAAAGCTGCTTTTAGTAAACACTTTTAATATGTAGACTAGGTAAATAAATGTTAGGGTATCTGCCACCAGGGCGACACAACTAAATGCAGATCAATGGTGATTGATTGACCTTTTCAGTAATTGAGCTATTGATTGATTGACTGATTGATCTATTGATTGATTAACAGCAGTAATTGGACCCGTCTATAATCAGAGAAAGAGACAAGTTTGCAACAACTATCGAGATAGTTCTTTGATGAATATGCCAGACAAGGTGTCCACAGGCATATCGGAACGTAGGAGAAGACCAATGGTGAAAACTAGATAGGATGAAAACCAGCGTTGTTTCAGACCCAAGCAGGCCTGTCAAGACCCGATATTCAGTATGAGTCGGTATGGACTCGGACTTGGAGGGTTCGGAATAATGATGGAGATCAAAGCTGAGCGGACTCAGAATATGCCATTCATATGTTGCAATTAAACCTAACACAAAGTGAAAGTAGCGAGGAAAGTTGCTGGTTCAACAGGTGCGGAAAATGACAGGATGTTACTCGAAGTGATGAAATAAATTCTATGAAAAGGAGATTTTAATACATTGATTGATTTATGTATTTATTTATATAGCAAGCCTGTTATTGAGCATTGTACATAAATATATAAAGGAATACAGTATAAACTTTGTCAACCGAATATTGGTTTAATTGGAATTTATAACTGAATTTTTGTAAAAAAAAATTGCTTGTTGCTGCTTGTTGTTTAAAGGGGCCTAACATCGAGGTCATCGGCCCGTAAAAAAAGAAGAAGAAAAAGCTTAAATGTTATAGCCTAGGTTTGCTATGCACTGTGCTTATTCAGTACAAAATTTATATATGATACGTACTCATATAATAACTTATTTTTAATTACAAATCTTTATGGGAAAAATATATGATAATAGACATGAAAACAATTATTTATTTTTACTAAACATGTCAGTCGGTAACAAGTGATGAATTATTTAACGCTTTAGAGGCAAGAGTTTACGCAATATTTTAAAAATAATTAACCTTATATCGCATTCAGTTTAATTCTTCAGTAATACTGGCTTCTGTTCGTTTCACAATGCATTACATTCTGTAAAACAAAGCGAGAAGTTTCCAAGTTAGAAAACGATGGAATGAAAATGCTGCCATAAAAACCTGCGAAGAAAAATCCAAAATAAAATTTTGAACTTCTATTAAACGAATAATCTTCTTCCTCTACCTCTATTCGCCACGTTTTTCAGGTCATAGGTGCGAAATGAGTCACACATGTGGACGTGGTCCGATTTTTCGTCATGCTTGGTAGTTTGGTGTGTTGTGTTGATGCAACGAGGAATGTGTCGGGACAAACACAAACACGCAGTCTCCAAGCCGTAGTAATTAACCACAGACAGTTAAAATCTCCTGCCGGGTCGGGAATCGAACTCGGCGCTCCCTGACCAGAAGACCAATACGCTGATCACTCAGCCCTGGAACCGGGCTGCTTAAAGAAATAATGAATAATTAAGTTTTAAATTTGGTAATACTGTACTGTATATTTAGTGTGCATTATGTCGGGCTCGATGGCTAGATGAATTTTGGCCTTTGGTCACAGGGGTCCCGAGTTCGATTCCTAGCAGGGTCGGGTATTTTACCCATAATTGGTTAATTCCGCTGGCACGGGGGCTGAGTTTATGTGTTATCTTAATCACTATTTGATCCTCATCACGACGTGCGGGTCGTCTACGGTTGTCAAATCAAAAGACCTGCATCTGGCGAGTCGAACGTGTCCTCGATACTCCCTGCG
Source organism: Anabrus simplex (assembly GCF_040414725.1). Taxonomy (NCBI): domain Eukaryota; kingdom Metazoa; phylum Arthropoda; class Insecta; order Orthoptera; family Tettigoniidae; genus Anabrus; species Anabrus simplex. Next base: position 388,217,563 of record NC_090268.1, read on the forward strand.
CTAAACGCCACGCACCATTTCATTTGAATAACGCGTCATATCAATAGCTTTCTTTTAAATGCACGTAATAATAAACAACGGTGTGTGACCTCTAGAGAGACCTGTTGCAGATCTTTCGAAGTGACGCCTGATAGACGAACTGAGTGCTTGTGAGAATGGAGCACGACCTATGATGAATTCTGCTAAAGAAGACACACACACACAGCCCCCGAACCATCGGAAATAACCAATGAATTTTAAAATATCCGACCCAGCCGCAATCGAATCCGGAACGTCTTGGCCCAAAGTCCAGTACTAACCATTTAGCTATGTAACTGTAAGTCATGCGTCAGTCTCTAAAACGTTAACTCTAAAGTTATATTTCTTAATCTGAAATTTTGTTTATCCGAAATGGGGTCAACCCCATGACATTATTGCATAATAGAATATTGCGCGTGGCGGCCATTTTCACATTAGCCCATGCGCCGACTCTCTGCATTTCTGCCTGCGAATTTCTGGAAAAAAAATGAACAAATGAATTTTCTTCGCTTTCTTGTTTGGTCTTCAATTAGCCTTTGCGCCATCTCTCTTCTACTTTCCCTTCTACATTCAGTGTGAATATGACATGGTCGTATATTAGATCAGCTTGGTGTAGAGGAAATATTGCGCGCGGCGGCCATCTTAAGCATTAGCCCTTGTGCCAGTTTATCATCTTATCCTTTTCCTGGGTTTCCGTGGCTCACAGAGGGTTAAGACGCACCTGGGTTTAATGGCCGGACAAGGAATTAATTAGAGCAGCATTTAAGACAACAAATGTGGAGGATTTTATTTCTTTCCTTTCCTGTTTTTCTAAAATATAAAGATAGAAAATCTAAATGAATAAGAAACAATAAAACAGGTTATTAATGAGCTCCCCAGCTCTAATAATATCGGGGACTTAGAAGTCCGAATATCAGGTACAAAACTTGAGACAGTCATCAATTTCGTTAATTTACATAGAACAGAGCATTACTGCTCTTGACAGGTAGACAATTTTACAAGAGCAGGATTTGATCCAAGAAGGTAAACTACTCAGAAGTCTGAGCTCCAGCATACTCTAGTCTAACCTCGCGGAGGCAATCGGTTTCCTTTGATACACTGAAATTACACTAGGCCACATCGGGTGATCTCGTTTTAAAGTTTTCATCAATTGATCCACAATAGCATTGATCACTGTTCCAAAAGGGAACCATAATTGAAGAAACAGTTACCCTAAGAATAATACAGGAGACACAGAGGCGTAATTGCTCATACTACATGGCCTTAATGGAAAATGAAAATTGTTGCACATAACCGGCCATAAACAAAATGCGAGGAGGAGAAATACCTGCACTCCTTCTAGAAATTCTTAAAACCGTAAGAGGGCTTACGATCCGAAGATACATAGGCTAATCCTATACTACATGGGAGTGACTAAAGGAGAAATGTTAATACCAAGACACGGTTTAAGAAATTTAGATGTTGAAAGCTTTAGTCACCCAATGCAAGGTTGAATGGGAAACGACAGAGGGTCATCACTCCTTGTTCCCTTACATTACATATTTCCCAGTAGGGAACAGAACCAGGGTCCTCGTACTTGCCGAAAATTCTACATTGAAACCATTAGTTTACAAAATTACACTAAAAGAAAATAGGTTGAAACCTTCCCCTCAAGATATCCGCAGGAGCTATGACATGTCTAGGTAAATTCTGTCATTACCTTGTGCCGCTGGATCTTCCTCACGCAGACCTCGCCCCTGCCTCCCTAGGCCACGTCGCACTCCCAAGCACTGGCGCAATTCAGACCAAACGCCCCTAAAGTGCCCTAATTTTATAGTACCGTAAAGGGGAATCCAAATGTAACGGTAACGAGCGCTCCATCACCGCGGGGGTGGAGCTCCTCAGTTGTACTCCAGTACTAGTTTCGCTTCAGTGATCCTCGCCTTAGGCTGTTCGGGAAAATAAATATACGAATAACAAATAGAAATGGGTTTGATAATAATAATGATATAATAAGAATAGCATTTGTAATTCTTCGCGCGGTGTATTTGACCTTGGCTGTGGTGTTCGGTTTAATTAATGAGTGTGTTTCAGTGAAAGGTGGTAGACATGTATGGTCACCCCTCCGGGTACTGACCATGCCCAATGTTACTTAATGTGTAGCAACATTGTGCCCTGTCGCTGTTTCTAGCGAGAATATTAGGGGTTTTCGTGTGTCTGTTATTATTGATACTTTAAATTTTGAAAAATCAGCATTGTAGAATTGCAGCTTGTGTGGGCGTCCCGCCTCGGAGTTCTGTTTTGTATCCGCTGCTTCGGTAGTGGTGGTGATGATTACTGTTTTTATGGGAATGGCATTGGTTTGTTGTGGTTTTAAGGGTGGTTTTTATTGTGGATTTGAGGCTAGAAGTCCGGTAGTGGATTGTCATGATTTCTTGTTAGGAAGTGAGTCTTTTCATATAGTCTTACTCGGTGGCGGTGATGCTTGATTAGGGTAGTGGTCTGGTGAGGTTTAGGTATTGTGAGTGTGGGTGTAGGGGGTGGTGGTCAGGTTTGGGACGAAAATAGGTTCAGCTTCCAGAACATTTTACTGATAGGCCGGATTCTTGTACACACCCTCGGTTTTAATTGGCAAGAGAATGTATTTCCAGGTATCTAATAGGTTGATTACAATCGAGGAGGAACCAGCTGAAGTGTTGACAACTTCGGTACGTTTAAAACATTTCAGAAACAGCTTTACAAACTTCAAAATAAACATTAATCAAGTAATTACAAATAGATGGTGTAGCCATCTAACGGTAGATCCAAACTCTATTGAAGTTTTCAAATTCAAGTCCGTTGGCATAAATGACTTTAGAGAAGGCGCGCAGTTTAACTAGGAGTGGAAAGTGTATCTTTGGTACAGTCCATATTACGCGGCGGTAATAGACTCAGTTTTTAATTACTGAATAAGATAAAAGGTGTAGAGCAAGAGGAGGCCAGAGAACTGATTGCAAATTGAGGATTGTCGAGGTGTTTAAGAGACTGGAGGATTGTAATTTGGAATGTGTAACAGCTCCAATGGAGTTGTGTGCTTGTATACTACTAATGCTCCTTTTATTTATTTATTTATTTATTTATTTATTTATTTATTTATTTATTTATTTATTTATTTATTTATTTATTCCTGACTTACTTTTGTGGCGAAATTAGTGCTCATGTCCCTCTCTTGCACTTAACCATTTTAAGTAAAAATGGAAACATAAAAATATGATCGATAATGCTACAACAAATAATACTATGGACAGATACGCTAGGTTACAAACCAGTACGGCAATTAGAATGATAATACTAATAATAAGAAAATAAAAACGAAATATACTACTACTACTACTGAAAAAGCAAAGCAAAGTCACCTCCGTACAGGCCATGAAGGTCCTTAGTTAGAGGAGTGGAAGGTAAAGGCTTCCACCATTGTTAACCTCGGCACATGATGAGGTAGAGTGGTTAGCTCTACGCCCGGCCACCTTTGACCCCATGAATTAATCACTCATTTTTGGTGTAGGCTGAGTGAACCTCAGGGCCATATGCACCTCCGGAAGTGGAAATCTCGTTTCTTAAAATTTACGACTTCGTGACGGGGATTCGAACCCACGTTCTTCTGGGTGAACCGAGCACGCCTTTACCGCCTCGGCCAGGCAGCTACTACTACTACTACTACTACTACTACTACTACTACTACTACTACTACTAATAATAATAATAATAATAGGTCCGCCTCTGTGGTGTAGTGGTTAGCGAGATTAGCTGCCACCCCCGGAGGTCCGGGTTCGATTCCCGGCTCTGCCACGAAATTTGAAAAGTGGTACGAGGGCTGGAACGGGGTCCACTCAGCCTCGGGAGGTCAACTGAGTAGAGGTGGGTTCGATTCCTACCTCAGCCATCCTGGAAGTGGTTTTCCGTGGTTTCCCACTTCTCCTCCAGGCGAATGCCGGGATGGTACCTAACTTAAGGCCACGGCCGCTTCCTTCCCTCTTCCTTGCCTATCCCTTCCAATCTTCCCATCCCTCCACAAGGCCCCTGTTCAGCATAGCAGGTGAGGCCGCCTGGGCGAGGTACTGGTCATACTCCCCAGTTGTATCCCCCGACCAAGAGTCTGAAGCTCCAGGACACTGCCCTTGAGGGGTAAACAGATGATGATGATGATGATAATAATAATAATAATTGCACTTGTAGTGTCCGCTCGCTTATTTAGAGCAAGGAGAGAGAAAGAGAGATTCACAACGTACTTGGACCAGACTAGAAAAACGGGATGTACATCAGAAAATTCAGACTAGAAATCCATTCTAAGATGGAGAAGATCATGGACACAATGCGCAAACGCAGGGCCCGCTTCTATAACTACCTGCGATGTACTCATAACTGTCGAAGGACGAAACGCATTTTAACAATTTTGACACAAAGTTTTCGTCATGAAAAATTCGTTAATGAAGTATGTACACAAGAGTACCGACACTCAGGAGCCATCATTGGCTGTATTTGCTGTCACTCGGCTCATAGTGGTGTGTTATCACAAGTCTCACTCACCTCACGCAGCCCTCTGCTTTCTTGTAGGTTTTCTTTGAGAATCTTTCATTTAAATGATTAATTAAGCTAATGCATTATTTAATTCTAAAATAATCATGAATAACTTCGTGTGTTCAATATTTTCTACCAGTAAATTCTTTAATTTATTGTAGATTTTTTAAATTTCCTTTCTTGTACCGTATACAATGTGTAAGATGTAGTTTGCGGTCGTCAGATGTTAAAACGTGGACTTGAGATGTATCTTTGAGAATTTTGAATTGAAATTATTAATTAAGCCAGTATGTTATATAATTATAAAGTAGTCATGAATTACTTCGTATGCTCAGTATGTTCTAAATCCTTTAATTATAGAAAAAACTTGAATCGTCATTTTAAGACGAAGCATTCAGGTGAAGCAGTGATATATACATGCATCTTCTCTAGTTGCAGCACAAACAATAAATGCAATTGAAAATACCATCTAAGTGTGAAGCGCATAAATCGACGTACAGACAGTGCGTTAGTGAAAGTGAGATCCCAACGCAATTGCCTCGTGGCAAACTGATCTAGATACCAGATCGTATATGAGAGAGCCAATTGTAAAGGCAACTTGGTACAACGGGTGCCCACTTTGTGAGTTTCGAGGAGATTGTACAGGGATGATGGTAGTGACTCCGTTCGAGGACCGCGGAGTCTCCGCGAGATGATGTCTTGACCAGCTTATTAGTTTGCCATGAGACCGTGCACTGTGATCTTTTTTCAGCTCGCTCTAGTTCTAACCTGAAAGTTTCTCATCAACTGCTCCGCGATACATTCTTATATGTTTAGTAGAACTAAACCCGCCCTCTTCTCCTCCTTTTCAAGCCATGTAAATTAACAAATATAACGATGATAATGATCGTGACCGTCTTGAATTGTCCTGTGAGGTGGCAATCCACTTTGGATGGGCCTTAAGGCTCCTTGAGTATAAAGAAAAATTGGGAAGAGATAATTTTAGAACAAAGTTGATTCGCGCACGGGTGGTGCACTGAGGTTTAATGGGAAGCAGCTTGAAGGGATTTTCAAAGGAATTGCCACCTCACCTCACCTTACCTTACCTCACCTCCCTAACGTTACCGAAATGTGCCGACAGCTTCCTCTTCGACACCGAGCGTGTGAGTAGCGATTCAGTAGAAAAATGACTAACCAAATTCTTATATCATACATATTACTTAGATCTATTTTTCGGCTCTCACGACGGACCAATCTTGACAAATCAGGTGTTAAAATAAAGAGAACTTTCCGGAGCAGTGTCCAATTGCGCTTTTCTTCATAAAATAGTAATGATTTGTTAAAATCATCGCGCCTCCTTTTCGCTGAAGTTAGCTTCACCTTTGCCGCGGGGAATATAGTCGTGCAGGTCTTACTTACTCTGCCATCTACCGTTTGCCATGGAACAATCTCTAACTTATCTTTGGTTTGTCGTAATGAAAATATTTTAGGCCTCCCTTTAGAACCAAATTTCCCCGACTATGTTCGTTATCGGTATGTTCTTCCTCCCTTTAAAATTTCCTATGCTATGACCATTAACAAATCATAAAGAGCGGGATTGTATGTACCTGCCCAATCCTGTGTTCTTGTAGCGACAACTTTATATATCTTTCTTCAGAGCAGTCATTCCCATAGAGAGGTCCACGGACCCCTAGGAGGCTGCGACGATAATCCAAGTGTCCACAATAATATTGTAAGTTGTAATTAAAGAGCGATATTTTATTGTACACACACAATTCATAGATCATTATACCAAATGTACAAACTATACGTTCACTGTTGTATAACTTACATACAGTAAGGTAATTTAGATATATGTCGACACACTAAGCAATTACCTGCAATTTTGATCATGCTTTATTTGCAAAATATTTCAATTATTTCCCTGGTGATTTTGTACACAGCTATTTTATGTTTTCTATTATCTATGGCAAAAAATAACATCTCATAAGATTTTAAATTATCAAGTAAATAAAACATGCATTAATGCCCACTTCTCCCGCACTTGGGGAGAACCTGACACTAGGCAAGACCTCGGAATAGTTACACAACTATTGTTCGCGGTAGGTACACATAGACTGTTCATCGTTCCCATTTTCCACACACATGTCGTGGAACCATTTCCTCCATTCCCCACTATATTGGACCCATGCCTCATTACGGTTGTCGTCACATACTGCGTAGTAATTCTGAGAGCAGAATGCTCGAGTAAGTAGCTTCTCCGTTGTCAACACGCCGAGTTCTCGTTCTTGTCTTTCGATTTGAAGGATTCTTTTCATTTTCGCCTTTCCTCTTCTTTAAATTTTCCACGTAATCCTGTGAAGTCAGCGTGGAGGATTCTTGCGCTGTTCTTCCTCTTCCTTTTCCAGATGGGAGTCTTAATATCGGAACAGGAGACAATTCCTGGACTGAGCAACTGGGATGTGGTAAGGTAAATCCGGGACAGATGCCGCCCCAGTAGAGATGCCGCATACACTGTAGCTAAAGGTTCCCATCGTTACAGCTAGATGGAAATATGTGTGGTTTTTCAGTTTCTAAGGATGAACTACTGTCTGCGAGTGTGACGAAGTTTGCTCGTATATTACGCCAATTATAGCCGAGATCATGAGGCGAGTACATGTTTCCTCCTGACAAAGTTTTTGCGCGTGTTAATTTATTGTATATTAAGTTGGCTTCAAATGCTTAAATCAGACGTTTTTAGTACAGTAGACGTCAGAAACATAACTGTAGTTGAGAGTAAGCTAATTTTGGGCCATGATAGCCTTGAGGTATGAAAACAGGAGGTGGTGCGTCTCTCCCTGATAGTTGGCCTTCGGGCTGAGCAGCGGTCGCTGTGCAGGCCAGAGCCATTTCAAGGGTGTTAAGTGCCGTGGGGTTTTATATAACACAGTGAAGAATCCATTGCACATGCACATTTATAGTAAATCGAAATTAAAATATGATTTTAATGTTGTAAATTATCAGATAGATTTTTTCCATTGGATGATTATATTATGTGGATATAATTGTCTTGTAGTACGTTGTAGTGTTCGGTTACATTAAAGTTGAAGAAATTGGCTTAAATTTGATTTTGTCATTAATTATTTTACTCGCGGCATCTCTCCCGAGCAAAGTCGGCATCTATACCGGGATCCAGGGAGAGACGCCGCAGATGCAACAATTCCTTTGTTCATTCCTTTCTCCCATTTACTTTCAATTGCCAATATTTTGTTCATCCCTGATCAAATGTACATGTTTTCAAATTATGCTCGATGAATTTGCAACAATTTTTAAAGTAAATATACCGAGATATAACAAAAGACATAAAAAGTGCGGCAACTCTCCCGGAATTACCCTAATACAGGTGAAGCTTCACGTTCCTGTGATAATGTAGGACTATTGGCATTACCTTCTACAGTGATATCTTTTCTAACATTTACATGATTTGAACCATTTTCGTCCAGCACAAGGTCATATAAAAATGTCATCTTGGAGGATATCGGGATTGTACGGATAATTGCCACATTTCCGAAAGCCGCCGGTAAAATTTCCTGACGTTGCCGATTTGTCCCAAGCCAGCTTTCGAAGGTCTTCAAAATTATCTTCAGTGGTCCCTTTCCCCGGATGAGCGCGAACAAAGTTCCTGGTGGTCTCATAGTAACAATGTTTGAAGCTCTTGAAATAAGACATATCTGGTGGCTGGCAGCGGTGAGTACTGCGGGGGGAGACACCACATCTCTATTCCTAAAGCTGATGCCTTGTCGAGCACATCCGGATATTTGCAGTGCGTTGAGTGTCCGTCGATTATCAACCGAATTATTCCCTGTGGTTTGTAACGGTTTAGAGCAGGGCCTCTCAAACGCCCAAAATCTCACGCGTGCAGAGCGAGGTGCAATAGCTCCGTGCACTGTGCATCGGTGCCGCTCGGTACCGCTCGGTATGGCTCGGATCAACGCTTCGTCTCTGGGCTACTCGGCTATGCTCGGCTCTATTCTGCTATGCTCAGCTCAACTCAGCCCGGATTTGGAGCACTACGGCGCAAGTGGGGGAGAGGGAGACAGGCGGAGCGAGCGAGAGAGGCGTAAGGAAAGAGAGAGTTAGCGCTATTGCTCCAAATCGAGGAGTGGGGGGTCTGAACTCTGGTCAACCAAGCCATGTCTTCTTTTGCACCGTGCACAGTGCATGCACCCTGAGAGGCCCTGGTTTAGGTGATCAAGGAGTCATGAAAATACCTCAGTGGACATATACTTTGATTCGGACATTTTAACAATTGTTTCGTTACACAACCTACTGATTATATTATAGCAAGTTACTTTAAATCATATATCTCTTACACACATTCAGTTATTCAGATGCCTTGTATTTACAGTGATAATCTTCAGTTAACAGGATGACCATGAGCACAAAAGCATATGGCCCCAGCAAATGCAGTTACAAGTTTGACCTGTAGAGTACTCATGTAGTGTACTGTGGTTACCAGTGGCGCTAATCTTAAAAGTGTCGAGTTATCCCTCATGTCGGGATCTCCCAAAGTAACCTTACACGTAACTGTTACCTCGGCCAATATATAGTACAAGTTAGCAGCGGAAAAAATAAATAAATACTACAAGTCAGTGCAAGTTAGTAATTGTGAGACGCTTGGAATTGCTAGTATCCACACTCAGACCATATTTTCTGCCTCTGGTTGAGAAAATGTAGTGGATTAGGAATTCCTTATTCGAAACTGAGCACGAACTGCCCTCCCTTGAGGAAAATCAAATAGTCGAAGTATCTTAGCAGAGAGAATGTGAAAACTAAATTGATGTATGGTATGGGTGGAGAATCAGATGGAGTGGCATGTTTAGATCCAGGAAGTTCCATGAATGCATCACAACTTCACGTCTCTGATCGACTTTCGTGTTGATGACATGAATGCCATTCAAGACCCGTGTGAGTTTAGATTTTCTGCTCTCACACACATCTAAACGAAGTACAGAAACATAGCTAAGGTACAGGTCGATATTCAGTTTGAATGACTAGGCTTGTAAAACGCTAGGTCTTTGGAAAACAGCAGCATCCATTTCATTGATCCAAAACGCAACAAGTGATTTTTTCAAGTAAATTTCCAGGTCCAGACTGTTGTAATTATTAGCCAAGTGTCATGCTGTTTTATAACTTCTGTGCATGTATAAAGTATCTGAAATGAATTTAAATTTCAAATAAAGTAAATATTAATCCTAAATTACACGAATAAAATCAAACATGGCGTCATTACAAAACTTCGTTTTTGGTTTACTGAATGCATTATTATGCCCTATGGCTAGAGAGTCCTTGGACATGCTTGATAAGTGTTCAGGGCGCCTCAGAGACAAAAAGTTTAGGAAAACCTTCTCTAGAGTCAAAGGTTATTGTAATATTTTGAGCCTATCAAGGAAAGCGAAGAACAAACTGTCAGGGAAGACTTTAACACTACTTCCTATGTATTTTTAAGTAAGCGTTGTAAAATGTTAGGGTCTATTGAATTAACGTTTGTCAAAAATTTGTTTCAAGTAAATTATAGGCTAATGTAAATATTTATTTGCGAAAAGTCACGTTTTGATAAATAACAGTTGTATTGCATTTGATTTTATATTTCAAAAGTAAATTGAAAGTAACGTTTATATAATATTTTATGCAAATAAATACGTTTCGATAATATTTTCTACCTTTAATACTGGTGTGGATAGAAAGGAGAGGGTGGTCGGGTTTATACATGCGGGATACTTCACAGGGATACGACAGTATATAATATAATATAATATAATATAATATAATATAATATAATATAATATAATATAATATAATATAATATAATATAATATAATATAATATAATATAATATAATATAATATAATATAATATAATATAATATAACAAAGATTGTTTTGACTCTCGTTCAGTAGCAGCCTTCCTGATTCTTAACATTCTCCAAGTTGTAAAGACATTCCTCAGCGATACGTCTGGAAAATGTACTGTTCTTTAGGTAATCGTTCTATACGATATCTATACGCAGGCCAATTATCCTATATATATTCCAATAAATTATTATTATTATTATTATTATTATTAGTATTATTATTATTATTATTATTATTATTTATCGTATGGCAAGTATACAAAGGACAAGTAAAATATATATGGGCAGCAGTCACATTTACAAATTGATGTCCAGTTGTTGTAGCCATTCTAAGAAGGGAGGTGTATTATTGATTCCATCTCTGGCTGGACCATCATACTTCTTTAGGGGACACTCCTCAACAATGTGCTCCACTGAATGGGAAGAGGCTTCACAGTTACAGACAAAGGACTGAAGGCTCCACTTATGTAGCATGGCATTATATCTAGCGTGGCCTGTTCACAAACGGTTGACTTTAGTCATTTGGCGTCTCTTCAGGTGAAATGCTGGGAGTCCAGTTGTGGGGTCCTGGAACCCGTGGTGTTTCACAGGTGCAGAGTTCCAAACTTTGACGCATTTTTTTCTGAATTATGTCATGCCGTATTGGGTTCCTTGATTTATTACGAGAATGGGGTAGGTCATTAAGGACTTCATGGATTGGGAAATCCTGTGGATGATTAGGCTGGTGTAACTTTCTGTACTAACTTATAGTTACTTCCTGTTGTTTACGTTCTGGAGGTGGTATGAGTCGTGAAGAAAATGTATTTAAAAAAAAAGGAAAAGAATTGCACTAGACGGACAAATTGATTGGGTGCATAAAATCACACTTTAAGCAACATTTAGTTTTCAGTGAGAACAAAAACGACGTTTTCCATTAACACTGGATGTCACATGACGTACTTTTTGAGCATTTCATGTTTGGAATAACTCTATTTACAAATTACAGAAAATGAAAGTAGGCTGTCACTTTTGTAACAGCCGCATGGTTTTGAGAGTTTTGTTGACTTACTTATTAGAAATAAAAGTCAATTATTATGTGGATAATAAATTGTATGCAATAGAACGAGGTACTCTTGGAATAACTCGATGTAGTACGCGCCTGTGATATGAGAAGTAAGAGACGTAATTTAAGAGTTACTTATTCTAAATATCGTCCCTGTTCTGCCAAAACGGCGAATGTTACAATGCTCTTCCTATCCATTATTTCCCTTAAGACTGGTCACGCCTTCCAGCCACATATTGATATTCGGTCCATCAGAACAATTTCCGTTGAGTTCATTTTCCTATGTGCGTGTGTAAAGGAAAATTAACCTTACTGTACCATACTGAAGGAATGTATGTTTGCATGACATTCACCCACTCCTAGAGTGTGATGTATTTAAGGTTCATTTTCGTTTATACACGCGCATAGGAAAATGAACTCAACGAAAATTGTTCTGATGGACCGCATATCAATATATAGCTGGAAGGCGTGACCAGTCTTAAGGGAAATAATGGATAGGAAGAGCATTGTAACATTCGCCGTTTTGGCAGAACAGGGACGATATTATTTTCGCTGTTTGAATTTCTTTTATTCTTTCATCATTGACTTTCCTCGTTTAAACTCTTTCTTTTGCACATTTTTATCGAATCCTAATCAAGTCTTCCTTTTCCATCATTCAATTTGTTTTTCCATACAACTGACTACTATTTATTCACAACGACATCTGACCTCCAATCGAGCGTGCCGGTCAGCACAGCGCCATCTTATAACAGAGTGCCGGGCTAAGTGGTTCAAACGGTTGAGGCGTTGGTCTTCTGGCAGGTTCGGTCCTGGCGCAGTCTTGTGGTATTTGAAAGTGCTCAAATACGTCAGCCACTTGTCGGTAGATTTACTGGCACGTAAAAAAACTCCTGCGGGACTAAATTTCGTCATATTTGCGTCTCCGAAAATCATAAAAGTAGTTAGTGGGACTTAAAGCAATTAATATTAGATTCATCATCATTATCATCATCATTTCCCCAACTGGGTCGAGGTATTTTTGGTAATTCTCCACCTTCCTATATCCTTCCACCATTCCTCTTCCATGATCTTGTCTCAGTCTAAAATTTCATCTTCTTATGCCGCTCTTCATTGATTTAATCCATCTTTTTATTTGCTAGTTGTTTTACGTCGCACCGACACAGACAGGTCTTACGGCGACGATGGGGCAGAAAAGGGCTAGGAGTGGGAAGGAAGCGGCCGTGGCCTTAATTAAGGTACAGCCCCAGCATTTGCCTGGTGTGAAAATGGGAAACCACGGAAAACCATTTTCAGGGCTGCCGACAGTGGGGTTCGAACCTACTATCTCCCGAATACTGGATACTGGCCGCACTCAAGCGTCTGCAGCTATCGAGCTCGGTCAACCCATCTTGTTCCAGGTCTTTTGCCCTCGCACATTGCCTTCAGCACCTGTCTTGGAATACTATTCTTCTCCATCCTCTTTATTTATTTATTTATTTATTTATTTATTTATTTATTTATTCATTATAATAACAGAGTATGCGTGTTACGTCACATATTTAGTACACATTTTGCCTTAATTTGAATCACTATTTCATGAAAACTACATTTAAGATTTTCAATTTATTTCTGTCAGCATATAGCATCCTCTTTTATCTGTCAGTTAACACATTAAACATATTAGTAAGTTAAATATTCTCCGCGATATACGCATTTTACCCAAACACTAAATACGTCTTAACATTTTTCTTTCCATGTGCCGGTTGCCGAGAAACGTAAGTCTACGTTAAAAGATTTGAAAATATCTTCCGAAACATCAGAGGAAAGGTGCATGGTGACGATTAGGTTAGACATCCGGTATGTGTGTGTGTTCCGTGACTAATACGCATGTCAGTATGAAATAGAACAGATACACACCGGCCGGTTACAGTTAACTCAACTACCGGCTCGAGGATTAAGTGGCCCTTTCAGGAATCTTCTCCCACATAGGAGAATGAGAGAGAGACCACGTATATAATTTTTCACCCCCAACACTCCTAGAGCCCTGAAGCAGCTCTTCTGATCGTCCTCTTTTGATGTCCTCACAAGTTTAACCCCTTGGGCGACAGACAGACTAATATCTCTTCTGAACAAGGCAGTAACTTTATGATGTAATAAACAGGAATAATTAAAATATAATTGTATTACAGAATTTAAAATACTTTCTTTGTATTGTAATGGAATTAGATATTTTAATGTTCAGAACTCATCTGCCGAAGAATTGGGTCGACTTCTTAGAGCTGGTATAGGGCCAGGGAAATTGGATTGAAAATGACTTCAACGAGACTTCTCTTGTAAATTAGCTTCATAATCTGATAATGTACAATGATAACTCCGTTGTGAATTCTGTGAATTTCTGATGTCTTCAAATGAAATGAATTATCTCATAGAATGCACACAGCATCGAGCGAGGCTGTCACGCCTCAAAGTTGATCTTCGTGCGCCTGCTCGTTGGTATTTAATTGTAACAGTGCAAGAACGACAGTGAGTCATCATGTGTATTGATGTGCCTTGCTCAACCAATTATTACTTCATTCCATAGCTTGAAATGAATTCTTCCATACATTATTTGGGAAACCACAGAACTTAGCTCATATTAAGGGCACATGGGCGTTAAAAGATAAAAAGTTCACACATTGCTTTTTGAATAGAGTAGGATTTTCTGAATCCAAAATTCTATACTAATAATATAAGGAGATACTTTGTGTTTGTACATGAAGACCAATCTTTCAAATCACAAAACTTATTTCAATATATTTTTCACCATTTCTTCCAAATTATTACAAGCTATTTATAATTGGCTTAATTAGGGAGCAGATGGGTGAAGAAAGTAGAGTTAACAGAGCGAGTTGTCCGTGTGGTTGGGGTCGTGCAGTGATGAGTTTGCATTCGGGAGTTACCGGGTTCGAATCGCACTGTCAGCAGCCCTGAATATGGTTTTCCATTTTCACACCAGGAAAATGCTGGGGTTGTAAATTACTTAAAACCACGGCCTATTCCTTCCCACTCCTATCCCTTTCCTGTCCCATCGTCGCCATAAGACGTGGTGGCGATTATTGCTTTTAGTTTTAAACTGGAAATACAACTAGATACCATTCTCTGTTAGCTCTAATCAGAACCAAAATGGAAGAGGTCTGAGAGTTCAAAATAGTGAAAGTATCGGCAAATGAAAGAGTAGGGCCACAAAGGGCTTGGAAATGAGGGACACCCTAGGTCTCGCAAGCCTAATATTGTCGGGGTCGCGAATGAACAAGAGTTGACCAACGGAGGTCGGATGGGAAATCTGATAGTGAAGAGATTAGCACAAGTAAATGGAAGTAATGGCAGACTAAACTACAGGACTCGTGTTATCCAAACCACCTTCGCAAGTTGAAAGGCCTAAGAATCCCCTTTTAGTCGCCTCTTACGTGAGGTTGGTGAGAGTGTGGATGTATTCTAACATTAGGGTGTCCGGGGCGATTAAAGTTAAACAAGCTGCCTGAACTGGTAGTCCTATTAAATAGTGTAGCCTTTCAAGCCAACTCGGAACTTAATTAACTGGAAAATAGTTAAAATTCATATTATACATCATTCTGGAAATTTGCCTTGCGTACAATAATAATAATAATAATAATAATAATAATAATAATAATAATAATAATAATAATAATAATAATAATAATAATAATAATAATAATAATAATAATAATAATGTTATTTGTTTTTCATCCCACTTATGACCTTTTTATGGTTTTCGGAGAAGCCGCGGTGCCGGAATTTACTCCCTCTGGAGTACATTTACGTGCCAGTAAAACTACCGACACGAGGCTGACGTACTTGAGCACCTTCAAATACCACCGGACTGAGCCAGGATCGAACCTGCCAATTTGGGGTCAGAAGGCCAGCGCTCTACCGTCCGAGCCACTCAGTCTGGCTTTTCTGTGTTTTCGCGTAGGCCCTACCCTTCGTCCAAATAAGGCAACATAGCTTGTAAACTGTTAGTAGCATCGAAAAAAAGGAGAGTATGAGCAGGAAATATAACTACATTTTCGAAAAACCGTAAGTATGCATTTTCTTCATAAATTCTACCAGTTTGCCAAATACTAAACATAGTCTAACAGACCTCCCGTAAATTACCGCATTTTTACTTTTTTTTAGCTGTGATGCCCGGTGCCACCGTAATTCTTATCGGGACCTAAAAAGTCCCGTATTTTAAAAAACTTCATTTCATAGCGTGGAAAATGAAATTAACTTCATAACCTGATGTTGAAAGTATTGTTTTGCTTCGAAAATATATTTGCGAATGTGTCATGTAATGGAAATATATCGCAAAATGTTTGATACTCCTACCACTTTCACAGTCGATAGAACTCCGCAATTAATGTTCGATACTAAGCAAGCAGCAAGCCACATGTTAAGCGTCAATGTGGTTGTTCGCTTTGAGTGTTAGTCTAACACAGGGCCTCTCAGGGTGCATGCGCCTGGTGCATGCACTGTGCACGGTGCAAAAGATGACTTCGCTTGGTTGACCGGAGTGCAGAGCCCCACTCCTCGATTTAGAGCAATAGGGCTGTCTCTCTCTTTCCCAACGCCTGTCTCGCTCGCTCCCCCTGTCTCCCTCTTCCACACTTCGTCCGTAGCGCTCCAAATCCGAGCCGAGTTGAGCCGAGTTGAACCGAGCTTAGCCGAGTAGCCCAGAGACGAAGCTTAGGTCCGAGCCGAGCCGAGCCGAGCGGGACCGATGCACTGCACTGTGCGCAGGAACTTTGCGCCGCTGTCTGCGCGCGTGAGATTTTGGGCGTTTGAGAGGCCCTGGTCTAAGACATTAATAGCATGCGAAAACGCAAGTGCTTATTTATTTGTAAACTAAAGGAGCAGTATCCTTTCTAGTAATGTTACTGACTTTACGTCCCATTAACTAATTTTACGGTTTTCGGAGACACCGAGGTGCCGGAATTTTGTCACTCAGGAGTTCTTTACAGTGCCAGTAAATGTACCAAAATAGGGCTGACGTATTTGAGCACTTTCAAATACCACCGAACTGAGCCAGTGTCGAACCTCCGTCTAGGCTACTCAGTCCTGTAGTATCCTTTCTTGGAGATCATGAAAATAGATTACAAAATGTTTGAAACATTTTCCGTGCTACATTTTTCATCGCATACAGAGTTATCTGCGATAGATTGCACTGCAATACTTCCAGGAAGCACTAAAAGGGTTCAACAGCTGCTACAAGGTCCTCAAAAATGACTTTGTTTTGCTTCAAAAGAACATTAGGGGGAAAGTAAATAAACTTACTCCAATGAGCACTGTTTGTTGGTTCTTACGTTTATTTTCTTGATTCAGTTTTACTTAATGTGCCTTCTATTATTTCTGATTTCAATTTCCTCAGCAAAACGTTGATTACTGTCCAGCATTTTAAAGAAAAAATATGGTACAGTAGTGTAATAGCCCGACGAATGATATAAACTATTGACCTGGATTACACTCGTCAAACAATTTAAGTATATTTGCAGTTTACCCACCAATATCTAATGTTTAATTTACGGTTAAGTAGAATTCGAGAAAGCTTGACAGTGTGAACTGCGCACTAAAATGCCTCGCTTCTATGAACTGTGCACTAAAATGTCTCTCCGTACGCTGTCCATGAGAGAACTGATAAAAATCATCACTTTGATGCAGCAGAATATGAGGCAAGTTGACATAGCCAACATTGTTCACGTGAATCCAAGTATTGTCTCCACATTGTGGAAAAAGTTCCATGACAGCCATTCAGCAGCAGACTGACATCGCGCGGGCCGTTCACACAAAACAATAGCAGCTCAAGGCTGGTATATACCCATATGTGCACAGCTAAGTACTACTCTACTCCACTAGCTCCGAGACTCCCCAGGAGTTACTCTAAGTACCCGAACTTTGCTCAGTAGAAAAAGAATCCCTCACGGCTCCTCCACTTCTACGACATTACTGGGTGGGTCGCGTTCGATGGGTTTAAGCTCATCACACTTGGACACGAGATCAATGGCCCAGAACGTTGTGCAAACGTTGAAGTGCGAAACGGTTTACACCGGCGGACTCCCAGGTCGGGGAGTGGGGGGAGGCAGTCGGTCACAGTCATTTTTCCCACAACGCTTCCTTTGCTACTGATCAGTACCACCGCACTCATTCAAGTCCTCCGCGCGAAGACAAACTAATTCACTGCTGCCAACCCTCACAAAACGCGAGATGCAAGCCAGAGGCCCAATTTGAATCGAAATTCCGTGCTTCAAATTTTACATTTCAACATTATTATTTATTATTTTTCTTCTTAAAAAGTATGGCAAGCAAGGTCATAAATTATTATTTAATTTTAATGCATGCGACCATGGAGATTTGGCTGGCGCATGTTCGTATAGGGGTTTGTGAGGACATCTTTACTGCTACACTGCTACGGACTCCGCCAACGTGAAAGACTCTTCCTGCACCCTTCCCCCGAAACCTGCACGCTTCCCCCTTACATCTCAACTCCCTCACCTACACTTTGTCCTCGGACGGAAGCTCGAGAGTCAGTGCCGTATTTTCGACCTGAAACATTTACCATTGAACAGCGCGCTGAAAGTCAGTCACCTAAGTTTGATAACTTATTGCCGAACAGTCTTCCTTATTGATGAGAATTTGCATTTTTATAATTAAATGTGCTTTTGTTAGCTATATTCCAGTCCAATATTTGACTTCAAATCTAGAGAGAAAATAAAAGAATCTTTTCGTTCTCTAGGGAGGTCACCATTAGGGAGTCCTTGAGGGCCGGCCGTTACTGGCAAGAGGGGAATGTTGCAGTCAATAGTTCTCAGTAGAACGTCACCAACATAAATATTCTGGCCTACAATTCAGTAATTTTTCAGGAGAGAGGAAAATGATTTTTGGGGTTTATTTCATGGATACCGTGGTTCAAATTCCGGTCACTCCATGTGAGATTTGTGCTGGACAATGCGCAGGCGGGACAGGTTTTTCTCCGGGTACTCTGGTTTTCCCTGTCATCGTTCATTCCAGCAGCACTCTCCATTCTTATTTCATAGCATCTATCAGTCATTAATAAATCACTTTGGGAGTGGCGACCCCATCGTACTAATAGCCTATATATGATTCATTCATTACATCCCTGACCCGGTCAATGACTGGAAAAATGTTGTAGGTTTTCATTTTCATTTAATTGTAGGCTATACCTCGGGTTAAGAAATAATACCACGTATCTGACAATGCTCTTCCTGTCCATTACAATATTTTTCTTAAGACTATTCACACCTCTCAACTACATATGGTTATGCAGTCCATCAGAACAATTTTCATAATGTTCTTTTTCGTATGCTTTTGTCTAAAGGAAAATGATCCTTAAGTACATTATAATGTAGGAATGCGTAAATAAGTAATGCAAACATGCGTTTCTAGAGTGCGGTACGATAAGGTTAATTTTCCTTTACACACACGCGTAGGAAATGAACACAACGAAATATCCATTTGCGACTGCGAGGCGTCACCAGTCTTAAGAAAAATTAATGGTTAGGAAGAGCATCGTTAGATACGTGGTATTGTTACTTAAACCACGATACACTACTTGAACCAAATGAATATCGTCGCTGCCGGGACAAAACCTCCTATGTGAAATATGTTAGCTTAGAACTTCGGCCGGTAAGGTTCTGTCCGCTAAGGTGCAATATTGTGTGCATTATGTCAAGGCATTGCCGCTCTTCATAATGTATGCGCTGCGTGTCAGTATAACTCCAAAAATATCATCACATAGGAGGTTTTGTCCCGGCAATGTTGATATGCAAGTGTACAAATGAGTTCATCTATTAAAAGCAAAATTTTATTCTTATGACTTAAGGTTTTAAAAGTATTGTATGAATTCGAAGTGATACAACAGAAAATAATCTTCAAGTGTGTCTTACGTTTATATATAACAGAAAAGAAATTTTGCACATGCACTTGGAACACAAATGATAGCAAATATGTTAGTGTAATAATAAAATTAACAACAATAAAATGTCAAGAATACAGAAGTGATTTCATCTACGACCTTTATTTAAATCACTTATTACATTTGTTGATGACCCAACGCAAGCACTGTCCACTATCTTTGTTCCATCTTGGCTATAAACCAGCTCGAAGTTCAAATGTAAGACATAAGACGAAACAGCATACAGGAGAGATAATACACCCTATTTTCACTGAAATCTCACTTTCCAAAAATTCGTTGGTTACATCCTTATTCCGCGAAGGTCTCCGATTTGTGATGTTCTAACTGAGGCGGTTCCTTAATTTGTTTGATTGAGTTTATTCACTTACTTAGTGTTCTACTTTTGATACGGGGTCCAAAGTTACCGAGAAGTGTTCGTTTTTGTTGTATTTTGTATTCTGATTTTCAGATTAAATAATATACCACCGGTTCCATCTCAACACAGCGGAATCTGGTGTAGTATATGCTTATCTTATTTGATGTGTGTATTTATGTTACCAAGCCAACCAAACACCATGGCGTAAAAGCCCCGATGGGCCATGGCCTACCAAGCGACCGCTGCTCAGCCCAATGTCCTGCAGATTATGAGGTGTCCTTTGGTCAGCACGACGAATCCTCTCGGCCGTTATTCTTGGCTCTGTAGACCGGGGCCACCACCTCAGCGTTAGATAGCTCTTCAATTGTAATCGCGTAGGCTGAGTGGACCTCGAACCAGCAATTAGATCAAGATAAAGTATCTGACCTGGCCGGGAGTCGAACCCGGAGCCTCCGGGTAAGTGGCAGGCACGCTGCCCCTACACCGCGGGGCCGGCCGTAATTTTGTTGTCTGGATTTATTTAGTGTTATCATTCATATGCAGAAAGTAATTGTAACATTTATATTATAATATTGTAGGTAGTGGTACTGAGAGGCCCTACTATAGCTTCTTTTTCCTTCTTCTTCTTCTTCTTCTTCTTCTTATTCTTCTCTCCCTACGAAATATCGCGATCCAATTGATTATGATAACTCTCGAAACAGCGGCTTGAAAGATTTCAACGCAAGTCCATATCAGCGGCCCAGGTCTTTAAGCAGGGAATTTCTCCGTCTCTCCACAGATCGCTTTCTTTTAGTTTTCCTCACGATGATGAGTTGGATAAGTTCATATCGTCCACCTCTCATGATGTGCCCGTTGTACCTGAGATTTCGCTCCTTGATGGTTGTTAGAAGTTCCTTTTTTTATTTAAAAAGTTGAGGACTTCCTCATTGGTCTTCTTTTCTGCCCAGAGTATTCGAAGCATTCTTCTGTACATTTCGATGGCTTTCTTTTAAAACCTCGCAAGTCCTAACGCTCTTCCTATCCATTATATTTAAGGCTGGTCACGCCTCCCAGCCACACATTTATATGCAGTAAATCAGGATAATTTTCGTTGTCTTCATTTTTCACTTTCCTATGCTGATGTGTAAAGGAAAAGGGACCTTAAATGCATTATACCGTAGGAGAGCGTAAATTCGCCATGAAAAAAATCATCTTTACAATATGGTATGGTATGGTCCACTTTCCTATACACATCAGCATAGGAAAATGAACACAACGAAACTTATTCTGATGGGCTACATACTGTATAAGTATGTGGCTTGGATGCATGACCAATCTTAAGAAATATAATGTGTAGGAAGTGCATTGAGATATACGAGGTTTTTAATGAAAGCCGACGATTTCGAAAGCTCCAGTCCGCCTTTCCAGCACAGGACAAAGCGTGAGGCCTTCAAAATCGACGTGTGGCATTCGTCTTCAGATCTTCGTCCATGTGAAAACGCTGACAATAGTACAGGAATATCTTGAGGTTCAAGAGAAGTTAAAAATCACTGGGAGCAAGATCAGGAATGTATGGTGGATGATCAAACACTTCCCAGCCGAACCCCTGCAGAACAATTTCTTAGCGCCGAGCTGTATGTGGGCGAGCATTGCCATGAATCAGCATCACACCTGCACTGAGCATTACACACCTCTTGTTTTGAATGGTCCATCGCAATTTCCGAAGGTACTTTATCACAGACCGAACCTCATACGCGGCGGGAGAAAGAATACGAGCCGCCATTTCGAGCCACTGCTGTTCCGCTACCGACACCAGGCGGGATTTTTCCTGCCAGTATGTGATTGCTACGTTATAGGTCTGTCGCGCATGCTCATATTTCCCAGCTAGATACGTTTACTTTACAAGAAAAGAAACAGGGAAACTTAATTTCTGGATTGCCTACTTATTTCGATACGGAACGTCAAGTGACTAGCGGTCCTGTGTACGCTAGTTCTTATCATTTCTCCATCCTCTCAAGTTTAGCCTGTTTGGTGGCGATATATTCCAGAACTGGGTGACGACATCATCTATTGGGGAGTGACCTATATTCTTATCATCTGGAAAACTCTGAGTAAATTATTCAAACAAGGTATTTAAAGGTGGAGTAACAAGTGGCTGGTGTTGCACGAGAAAGTTGTAAAACGTAGTGGGTGTTGAATATAGCCAAGGCGATTAGCTTCAAAATAATACGCGTGTTGCTAATTGCATGCTGCAAACTTCAATTCAACATTTTGAATAATGTGATCGCCGAGTTGAGGAGCGGCAATTACAGCAGCAGTGAGTCAAGCTTCAGTTTTAGTTGGGTATTGAGAGAAAGAACGTGTATATAGTCGCTGTCAATGTTCTTCCTATCCATTATTCTTCTCAAGACTGGTCACACCATTCAGCCGTATACGGATATACAGTCCATCAGTACAATTTCCGTTGTGTTCATTTTCCTTTGCGAAAGTATGAAGCAAAATGAACATTTAATACATTATATTGCAAGGTGCCGCCTCTGTGGTGTAGTGGTTAGCGTGATTAGCTGCCACCCCCGGAGGTCCGGGTTCGATTCCCGGCTCTGCCACGAAAATTTGAAAAGTGGTACGAGGGCTGAAACGGGGTCCACTCAGCCTCAGGAGGTCAACTGAGTAGAGGTGGGTTCGATTCCCACCTCAGCCATCCTGGAAGTGGTTTTCCGTGGTTTCCCACTTCTCCTCCAGGCGAATGCCGGGATGGTACCTAACTTAAGGCCACGGCCGCTTCCTTCCCTCTTCCTTGTCTATCCCTTCCAAACTTCCCATCCCTCCACAAGGCCCCTGTTCAGCATAGCAGGTGAGGCCGCCTGGGCGAGGTACTGGTCATTCTCCACAGTTGTATCCCCCGACCAAGTGTCTGAAGCTCTAGGACGCTGCCCTTGAGGCGGTAGAGGTGGGATCCCTCGCTGTGTCCGAGGGAAAAGCCGACCCTGGAGGGTAAACAGATGATGATGATGATATTGCAAGGTTCACTTTCCTTTACACAAACACATTTGAAAATGAACACAAGGAAAATTGTTCTGATGGACTACATATCCGTACGTGACTGGGAGTTTTAGGGAAAATAATGGATCGGAAGGGCATTTTGAGATACGAGGTTTTGTTTCTTCATAAACTATATTACTTTCTTAGCATTTGATTCGTACAAATCTGATGAACAATAAATAAATAAATAAATAAATAAATAAATAAATAAATAAATAAATAAATAAATAAATTTGAGCATTAACGCTACCATATTATTTTTATTGCATAGGCTGGCAAGTATATTTCACGAATATGCATTGCTCAGTGTCTAACGAAAAATTTGAACCCCAATCCAGAAAATGCACACAATTTAAATGTAATTGTTGTTGATGCTTCTCTTCATCAGTATTGACCGTGAAAGTGTCGGTATTCGTTCAGTATTCATTGGTTTAATTACGAGAAGAAGCTACAATGCCAGGTAAAAATTAATATCGTGTCATTTTGCCAAAGTACACAATGTAACATGAGATTCTTGAAAATATTTAGTCTGAAATAAATATCTGAACAATCGTATTGAGAAAGAGTGACAATCAAACTGAATTTGTGTCAAAAAAGGCTATTATGCTATTCCTTGGATTAATGGTCAGCATACTTCCCTTCCGATTAGAGGGTCTCGGGTTCGATACCCAGCCGGGTCGGGGATTTTAATCGCTTCTGCTTAATTCTTCTGGCTCTGGAACTGTGTGCTTGTCTCTGTTCCAACACTCCTTGTTCTTTGTCTTTTTTCATTCATGTGGGGTAAAGTTTCTGACAAGTATTTTCCATTTTCCTCCTCCAAATGACATTTGCTGTTACCTGCTTCTCCCCGAGATCTTCCCGCACGTAATTCATCCATCTTTCCCTGGGTCTACCTCTCTCCTTCTTACCCTCCACCTCTGTGACATGTAATCTCCTTCCCAGATAGTTTTCATCCCTGCGCTGAATGTGGCCATACCAGTTCAATCATCCTTCTTGGACCTTTCTAGATATTTCTGCCACTCCAACGCTGTCTCATATACAGGTGTTCTTGATGTGGTCTCGTAACCACACACATCCATCTCAGCATCTCCATGTCAGATACTTCAAGCCGCTTATATTGTGACCGCACTGTTGGCCAAGTTTCTGTCCCAACACTCTCCTCTTCATATTCAAACAACACACCGCACTACCAACCACCACAGAAGTACGCAATAGTGATTACATCCCTCCATATATGGTTGGCGTCAGGAAGGGAAACCTGCGGTAAAACAGGATCAAGTCAGCATGTGAAATGCAGTTCGCACGCACGATCCCGCAGGTGTGGAGTAAGTTGGTAGAAGAAGAAGAAGACAAAGAGGATTATTCTTATATTATCCTACTAGTCCGTTGAAAAATGGTTCTTTTGTGTTGAAGTTAGGGTAAACATTGATTACCTTTACTCATTCTGAACGTATGGAATGTTGATTAAGTTAGCGCAGAATTGCGAGGGGAATGGGCAGGGGTAAAGAGAAAAGAGATTGCAAGGATACGCAACCCAAGTTCAGTTATATGAGGTCTGAAGCATGAATACTTGTCAAATGTACAAGTTGGAACGTAACAACCGAGTGAAATCTCGCGAATCTTTCCGCGTTACTAATTCTGGTCAATGCTTGTGGGACTTTTGAAATGAAAATGCAATTCCCTTTTGTTCGTATCCCACGTGAAACTTGGGGTCGTGTGACTATAATCACGCTCTCAACAGGCGAGCAAACCTGAAAGCCTGCTTTTTCTTGGGATCAAATTTCACTCTTGCTACTTTCATGGCTCAACGTTGCATGACATTTATGGGAGCACTACTTCATTATTTGGTGTTTGGTGGCAACGGACTTAGCATCGGCAGTCCAGATAAGTACGTAATATTTTCATTATATTCATCATCATCATCATCATCATCATCATCATCATCATCATCATCATTATCTAAAGGCTTCGCTTTGTCGCTGCAACCATTGATCTCTTCTCTCTGCGATCCTTTTCATCTCTCCGTAACCTTGGCATCCCATCATCTCAACCACCTCTTCAATGATCTTCTCCCGTGGTTTCCCTCTGCCTTTCTTTCCCATCACCTTGCCTTCGAACAAGTTCTTTATGAAGTTTTCATTATATTAATACTTGTATATTTATTTTATTTTTGTCATTACTGGTTCATGTTATCACTAAACTCTCTATCGTGGACAAGTTTACGTAATGTAAACAATACTGTACATATATAAGCATGTTTTAAGTGATTTGATAAAATCCGATGATGTTCTTGTAGAACGAAACATGTCATTCTTTTTATACTAGTGTGTATGTTTATAGTGTTATAATTTATGTACCGGGCGGTACACCTCTACACCGTTTATTTAAAAGTTGCGCCAGTTGAAACTCCTCTTCTGGAGGAAGGTTGAACTTTATCTATTCTATTAATTCTCTACTTTCTCAGAAGATGTCACCACGTGGAAAATTTTGAGTTTTTGAACTGTGTCACTTTTGATGTGTTTTTGTTTAGCTTGAAGTAAGAAGTGTGAACTTTCTCTTCTAGAGGACACTACTGAAGATCAACAATAGCGCACCCTAGTGCGGAGTCAAAGAACTATTTTGTTGGAGAAATCTTTATTTCAAAAGTTTGTTTCTTGTTAAATTTCTTTCTGTTATTGTTTAAGTTGGCTGTATACCCCTCTTTTTCCCCTTGTTTTAGATTTATCCAATCCCGAATTTCTTTTAGTAATTTCTGACCAATCTGGTGTATCTTCCCCCAACTTGTATCTGTTGCGGGGTCCTATCCAATAAAAACATTGTGGGCGGGTGTTTTCATTCCCCTAACGCCTAGAAACTTCCGCGAGAGTATATAAACTGCTGATTTTAGGGTCTCCGGGCCACTTCTGTTCCATCTTTCAGTGTATTAAGTACATAGCAGGAGGCGGGAAGCGCCTCTTTCTTCTTCAGCCGTTCAACACCAGGTAATGGCCTATTAATAACTTCTTTTCTTGCTAGGTTGGCAGTTTAACACTCGCGGCGGGTTCGAAGCATTTCCATCATGTAACCTTTTCCTAAAATTTAATTACTCTTTTCATCTTTTTCTTGTAAAGCTACATATTGGGATAGAGAGTGCTAACCCTCTCGAGCTCCCACTCACATTTGTTTTGAGGTGAACTTATTTTTTTTCAAACTATTCTTCGTTTATGTAATGTAAAGTGTTCTTCTCTAAGTCACCTCTGTAGTATGGGATTAGCCCTTGCGTTAGCGGCCCAGAGCCAGATTAGGTTTTAAAAACAAAGTGTATTAGGAGTGCAAGATCGCCTCCTCTCAAATTGTTATTTTAGAGGTCATGTAATCAACCTTCTTTTCATGTAATAGACCTCCGTAGGTTGGGTATTTTACCCCTGTGAATACGTCCTTAGAAGGACAGCTTGAAGGTAGAGTTTGGTGTGGCCTTGTGATAGGCTTACAATTTTGAGAGCGGATCGCTCTTTGAAATTTGTTTCTGTATGCCTCGTGCAGGCTTTATGTGTAATGTTTGGAGCCAGTGCTCCTGGGCATGAATGGGGCTTTCTGCCCCTTGGCTAAAATTTTTTTGGAGTAAGGCGGGGCTGATGGCCCAAGAGTTATGAAGTAAGGGCACTGAGCCCGAATCCAGTAATATTGTACCTACATTTTTGCTACTCTGTACCTGTTATGATTGTTATCTCTTGTTTTTGAAAAGAAAATATAACCTAGTTAAATTTTAAATTAATTTTACATTGCACGTTAAATTCGTAGCTTGAAACCCATTCACACCCGCACCTTCTTTCACCTCTACCTACCACGGATATCTCCGTAACAAGTGGTAGCAGAGCGTGGTTGAATGGGTCTCAATTTAGCCCCTTTTGACGGCTAAACATTGCTTTAATTCGAACTCTAACAATTTTCTCAGTTGCTGGAATTTTTTGAGTTTTTTTAAAAATTGTTCTGTCATCATGTCCGGCCCTCGCGATGTTCTCCTCCTTAACTATTTGCGCAAAGAGGAGTTGATATACGAGTTAACTATCAGAAATGTGCAATCTGGAGGCACGGTTGCAATCGACACCAACAAGCTTAGAGAGTCCCTTGATTTGCCCATTTCCATCCCCAATTTGGGAGAGAAAGAAATTGATGATTCTCTTTCCACGATCGTCGAGAATATTACTGGGCTAGCATCTGTAGTCAGCTTTTTTGATGAAAACGATCCGTCTCCTAATCAAATTAAGCGTGTGCAAGGCAGGCTGTATCACTTTGCAAATAGAGTTAATGATCTGTTGTCTCTAAAGGTGAATGACGTTCAGAGGAAGGACGCTAATACGCTCCTTGAAACTATTTCTGAATTGTCTAATAAGGTCACTCAATTGCTAACCGGCGAAGTTCCTCCCAAAACTGATCAACCCGCCACGGTGAATGTAGGTAACGAGGAAGAGCCTCCTCAGGGAGAAGTCAATAGGATAACCGTTGCTGCTCAAACTATCTCTGCCCCATCGAACAACGAATCTGAACGCCGTGCGTCATTGGGTAACATCCGCTCTGAATTAACTTCTTTGCCATTGAAACCTTTAACGACTATGTCACCTGGGTTCAGTAGCTTGCCTCATCCATTGGCAATGTTGCTTAGAGGTATCTCTAAGTTTTCCGTCAACACCACCAGTGATGTAATTTCATTTTTAAGATTTCTAGTGGAATTTCAGGATCATGCTCTTGTTTTTTCTCTTTCGCCATGTCAAATTTTGCAAATTATCTATCCGTATGCTATTGGTATTCTCTCTGATAAAATCGTAAGAGCCATTGCCGAGCAATCATCTATTGAGGATTTCCATGCCCATTTGCTAGCTAACTTCATCCCGGCTAGGGCCAGGTCCTCCCTGATTCAGAAGTACTATTACCGTGTACAGCGCTTGGATGAAAACTTGGCTGATTTCATTCAAGATATCAAATTCTACACTAGGGTGTTTGCTCTGCACTTTCCTGAAGATCAGATTGTGCAGGCTATTGTAGAAGGTATTTCGCCATCCTACAGGTCATATTTGTGTTTCGCGGCGTGTCCGCAAACCTTCTCTGAACTTGAAGCATTGGCCGTCTCTGCGGAAGGAGTTAGATACGCCGATTCTTTGCGTGTCGCGAAAGAACCCCCGCCTTCCTTTAGTAACACTCGGCCTCCACCTCGCCGACCAGTCAATCCCCGTAAATGTTATGCGTGCGGGTCGCCTGACCATCTGCGGAATAAGTGTCCTCTGATCAAGTCAAGTGGGACAAGGAATGGAGCAGGGTCATCACAAGGCTGTTTTAAGTGTGGGGCCTTCTCACATATCGCCAAGAATTGCCCAAACTCAAATAGCACCCCCTCCTGCTCAACTTCTGGTGCAAATTCCAGCTATGCCAATAATAAAAAGTGACTAGTGGCGTCGGCTGAGCCGACTAATCCATCTTCCCGAGACTTAGCCCCTAGTAAACAGGTTGTAAATGCAGAGAACGACCAGCCTTCAAATTCATCTTTTGAATGCCCTAAAGAGTGTCTTAGGATTGCGGCGGATACCCCCGCACCTGTTCCTTTTCTTAAGATTGAGTTAAATAACGAGCCTATAACAGCTCTCTTAGATTCAGGCAGTGTTTGTTCCATTATTTCGGCTGATTGGTATTCTAAATTGAAATCTGTTTGTAAACTCCCTGACTATGACTCATCTCCTGTTAAATATGTTTCGGCTAATTCATCTCCATTAGAAATTCTAGGTTCCTTACATGTCAAAATTCGGGTTTTTAAATTTACATGGAAGATCAAATTGTTTGTGGCCAAGCGTTTGTCTTGCCCCATCATATTGGGAGCGGACTTCATTTCTCACACTGGTCTGGTGCTCGATCTCCAGAGTAGGTCGTGCACTTTCAAATTTGCGTCCAATTGTAGAATTCCCTTGTTAAAGTGTAATTCTGTATCATGTTCATCTATTTCGCCTACCCAGGATGAGATGTTGTTAGACCTTAGACATCTACCTGAGGAGCAGGCTGATAGTATTCGGAAACTGTGTCAGTCGTTTCCCGAGGTGTTCTCTGATACTCTTGGTGTTACTGACCTTATTGAATACAAAATTGAGGTCACGGATTCGATTCCTGTCCGTTTTCCACCGTATAGGCTATCTCCACCTAAAATGAAGGCTCTGAAAGAAATCATCGATCAGATGTTGAAGGATGGTATTATTAGGCCCTCTAAGTCAGCGTATTCTTCGCCTATTTTTCTAGTCCCGAAACACCAAGGAGGCTTCAGGCCTGTCATTGATTACAGGGCTCTCAATCGGAAGGTGGTGTTGCAATCTGTGCCCCTTCCCGACCTTCATTCTTGTTTTTCATGGTTTCGTAAGGCCAAGTTCTTCACGATCTTGGATTTGAATCAGGCCTACAACCAAATTCCCCTTGCCGAAGAGTCTAAACATCTTACAGCGTTTGCCACGGACTGGAATTTATATGAATACAACCGCGTGCCTTTCGGGCTCCCCACGGGGGCAGCTGTGCTCACTAGGCTACTAGATAGGGTCTTTTCCGACATCAAATTTGAGTACTTATATCACTACTTGGATGATGTCGTCGTATTTTCCGAGACTTTTGAAGAACATCTAGATCATCTGCGAGAAGTTCTGAATCGCCTTCGTAAGGCTGGATTAACTGTTAAGTTGTCCAAGGTTGCCTTTGCTAAGCCCTCTATGTCATTCCTAGGGCATATTGTGTCACCCGATGGGGTAGCTGTCGATCATTCTAGAACACAGGCCATCCGTGATTTTAAACCTCCTAAGGACATCAAAGGTATCGCTAGGTTCATTGGCATGGTGAATTTCTTCAGGAAGTTCATTCCTAATTTTGCTAATAGAGCGGCGCCCTTAAACCTTCTCCGTAGGAAAGGCATCAAATTCGAGTGGGGACCGTCTCAACAAGCCGCTTTTGAAGACCTTAAATTAGCTCTCTGTAATGCCCCTGTACTTGCTATGCCTGATTTCTCGAAGAAATTCATCGTCCAAACGGATGCGTCGTCGTCAGCTGTAGCTGCAGTCCTTCTTCAAGAGACTGAACTAGGGAGGCGACCCATCGCCTATGCGTCTAGGACATTGTCGGCTCAAGAAGCCAAGTATTCCATCTATGAGCTCGAAGGTTTGGCAGTCTTATTTGCCTTAGAAAAGTTCCGTCACTATCTGGAACACGTTAAATTCGACCTGGAGACAGATAATCAAGCCTTAAGCTGGGTCTTAGGTAGGCCGCGTCGTACTGGTCGTATAGCCCGCTGGGCTATTCGTATTTCCGCCTTCCAGTTTGATGTTAGACATATCAGAGGTACTGAAAATGTTGTTGCTGATGGACTCAGCCGTATGTTTCATAACGACGTAGAGACCCACGAACCGGTCGACAGTTCATCACCTTCTGAGTCCATACTATCTGGTGTTAATGCCATCTTAACAGATGCTCCCATGCTTTTTAGGGATATTGAGAAATACCAACGTGAAGATCCTACGCTGGCTCCGATAATGGAAACCCTTTCTTCTGGGGAACATGTCGTCCCTTATGTTCTGAGGAATGGTGTTTTATGTTGCCCATCGAGGCATGATAAGATGATGAAGGTTGTCGTGCCAGCGGTTCTTGTGCCTATGATCTTCAAGTATTATCATGAGACCCCATTAGGAGGGCATCTTGGAATCTTTAAAACCCGTGAAAAAATTCGTGAAATGTTCATTTGGAAAGGTATGGACGGTGAAATCCGTGAACTTGTAAAAGCTTGTAAATCTTGTTTGCTTAGTAAACCCACCATGTCCACCAAGGTAGGCCTTTTGTCTTCGCATCAAGCGTCGCGCCCCATGGAACGCCTGTATATCGATTATGTAGGACCCTTCCCCCAGTCAAAGGGTAATGCTAACAAGTTCATCTTTGTGTGCGTAGATGGCTTTACTAGATTTTCTTGGTTATTTCCGACTAAGCTGGCTACCGCTCAGTCCACCATTACTTGCCTAAATTCTATTTTTGCTTCTTTTGGTCCGTGCCAATATATTGTATCTGATAATGCTAAGGCGTTCACATCAAATTTATTTCGTAAATTCTCTTTTGACTTGTCCATCTCTCATGTAACTACTTCTGCTTATTACCCTCAACCATCTCTGGCTGAACGGGTTAACCGTAATCTCAGGTCCGCACTCATTGCCTATCATCATGAAGATCCTTCCAGGTGGGACACGTCCCTGCATTGGATAGCTTTTGCTTTGAATTCGGCGGTTCATGAATCTCACAAGTTTACTCCAACTTCTTTGATGTTCAAGTTTGTTCCCAACTCGCCGCTCTCTAACCTCTGGTCTTTGAATGACATTCTCCCCGAGACAATAGATTCGGATAACATTAAAGATCTTTGGAAGAAGGCTAAAGCCAATCTTAAAGTGTCTCATGAAAAGGTTAGGGAAAGGTATGATCGTGGACGGAGACCCACCACTTTGAAGGTAGGTGACCAGGTTATGGTCAAAAATTTTGTTCCCGCGGGCAAGCTTGCCCCCAGATTTCATGGGCCTTGTATCATTCTCGATTTTCTTACGCCGGTTACCTTATTGCTAAGTAATCCAGCCACCGAGAGGATATTTAGAGTTCACCTGTCCCAGGTGAAACCGGTGTAATTTCTGTGTTAACTTGCTTCATATTATTTTGAAAGGATATGAAGGTTATATTTTTTTGAGTTTCACTTTTAAGGCTTTCTGCCCCTTCTGTAATATTTTGGTTTTAGATGTAAGCCTTGTGTAAAACCTGCCCCGACCCGTTAAACTGCCATCCTGTGCTTGCCACGGCCATTACCACGCTCCCGTCTCCTGCTCCACCTTACACTGTGGCTTCATAATAGTAAATGCCATGGATATCTACACGCCGCTGGCCCCTCAACCTCTCCACAAGCCTGTACCCTCAAAGAAGATGATAGTCCAACACAATTCTGCCGCCTAGCTTTAATGTTTCAGCGCCCCCGCAGCCGCGCAGCGCCGTGCAGCGACTGGGGAGGGGGATGGGCCCCCTCCTCTCCAGCGAGGACGACATGTGAACGGCGAGCCGGAGCTCTCCTCCCGGCCAAGGCTGATGTGCGGCGCACGACCTGCTACATGCCCGCAGCCTGTATCTGTTCACCGCGGGCGCGGCGTACTTCAACACCTCTGCTCCCCTCATAGTGCGGGCGAGCGGTATCTCAGGGTACTTGAGGGGTCCGAGCGGCCTCCGTTGGACGCAAGCTGCAACGGCCGGTCTGGCCATCCGACTCAATCTACGTCAACTACATGGACAGTCACCATAAGCAATAACTACACTTGGGAATTCAACAACAATATTTGGTGGACATTGCAAAATTTTTCTTCACCTTTAAGTATTAAAAGTTTATCTTCAGAAATTCAAATTCTACAAACATAAAGACTTTCATTCACCTGCAACAAACAATATTTTGAAACTGAATTAAGAAATCTTGTAAATGCTTCTGCTTTCTATCTTCGTATCAACATCATTACTTGGACTTTGTTTCAAACTGATTTCATGTGTCACCCCTGGAGGAACTTTTGGGGGGGGAGGTCTGTACCGGGCGGTACACCTCTACACCGTTTATTTAAAAGTTGCGCCAGTTGAAACTC
Organism: Anabrus simplex; assembly: GCF_040414725.1. NCBI lineage: Eukaryota > Metazoa > Arthropoda > Insecta > Orthoptera > Tettigoniidae > Anabrus > Anabrus simplex. The sequence goes on from NC_090268.1 coordinate 388,249,999, forward strand.
CTCTTCTGGAGGAAGGTTGAACTTTATCTATTCTATTAATTCTCTACTTTCTCAGAAGATGTCACCACGTGGAAAATTTTGAGTTTTTGAACTGTGTCACTTTTGATGTGTTTTTGTTTAGCTTGAAGTAAGAAGTGTGAACTTTCTCTTCTAGAGGACACTACTGAAGATCAACAATAGCGCACCCTAGTGCGGAGTCAAAGAACTATTTTGTTGGAGAAATCTTTATTTCAAAAGTTTGTTTCTTGTTAAATTTCTTTCTGTTATTGTTTAAGTTGGCTGTATACCCCTCTTTTTCCCCTTGTTTTAGATTTATCCAATCCCGAATTTCTTTTAGTAATTTCTGACCAATCTGGTGTATCTTCCCCCAACTTGTATCTGTTGCGGGGTCCTATCCAATAAAAACATTGTGGGCGGGTGTTTTCATTCCCCTAACGCCTAGAAACTTCCGCGAGAGTATATAAACTGCTGATTTTAGGGTCTCCGGGCCACTTCTGTTCCATCTTTCAGTGTATTAAGTACATAGCAGGAGGCGGGAAGCGCCTCTTTCTTCTTCAGCCGTTCAACACCAGGTAATGGCCTATTAATAACTTCTTTTCTTGCTAGGTTGGCAGTTTAACACTCGCGGCGGGTTCGAAGCATTTCCATCATGTAACCTTTTCCTAAAATTTAATTACTCTTTTCATCTTTTTCTTGTAAAGCTACATATTGGGATAGAGAGTGCTAACCCTCTCGAGCTCCCACTCACATTTGTTTTGAGGTGAACTTATTTTTTTTCAAACTATTCTTCGTTTATGTAATGTAAAGTGTTCTTCTCTAAGTCACCTCTGTAGTATGGGATTAGCCCTTGCGTTAGCGGCCCAGAGCCAGATTAGGTTTTAAAAACAAAGTGTATTAGGAGTGCAAGATCGCCTCCTCTCAAATTGTTATTTTAGAGGTCATGTAATCAACCTTCTTTTCATGTAATAGACCTCCGTAGGTTGGGTATTTTACCCCTGTGAATACGTCCTTAGAAGGACAGCTTGAAGGTAGAGTTTGGTGTGGCCTTGTGATAGGCTTACAATTTTGAGAGCGGATCGCTCTTTGAAATTTGTTTCTGTATGCCTCGTGCAGGCTTTATGTGTAATGTTTGGAGCCAGTGCTCCTGGGCATGAATGGGGCTTTCTGCCCCTTGGCTAAAATTTTTTTGGAGTAAGGCGGGGCTGATGGCCCAAGAGTTATGAAGTAAGGGCACTGAGCCCGAATCCAGTAATATTGTACCTACATTTTTGCTACTCTGTACCTGTTATGATTGTTATCTCTTGTTTTTGAAAAGAAAATATAACCTAGTTAAATTTTAAATTAATTTTACATTGCACGTTAAATTCGTAGCTTGAAACCCATTCACACCCGCACCTTCTTTCACCTCTACCTACCACGGATATCTCCGTAACAATTTATATTGTAATTGCCGTGTGTTTGACAGACTGGAAAGTTTTTATTGAATGTAATAAATTGTATTGTCATATATGTGTAATAATACTGGCATTTGTAACGATAGTAGAGAATATATTCAAGTTTTCTTGGTCATACACTTGTGGCTACCTACCATGGCTTCATCTTGTTCTTCCTATTTGGTTTAAATTGGCTGCTCTACAACACTGTAGTTCACCATCAAGAGTTTTACCTCAGATGCCTTTTGAAAAATCCTCACCTCCAGTGTGGAATACATTCGCCTTAATACGGAATATACTGAAGAATTGTATGCTTTCGACGCAAGCTTATTTTAAACAAGACATTTTCAGGAGCATAAATATTGTTGCAATAATTATACCATTCTGTTCAGGTTAAAGTAAGGAATTATATTCCATAATCAAATATTGTTCCTGTTCCTGGCCTTTTGTCATTTGCTTGATTGTGGCACTTCGTACGTTTTTAAACAAATTCCACGGCCGGATGCTCACCTAACTCCAATCCTATACACTAAAACGTGTAACTATGGTGGATTGTAATCTCATGTGTTGTATATAAATACATTTCAACACAAACACCAGCCCCCGAGCTAGAGTAAAATAACTATACGCAAAACAAAATCTCCGACCCTGCCGGGAATCGAACCCGGGGCCCTCTAAACTGAAGACATCTACGCTCGCCTTTCATCCAAGTAACTGGATCCCATAATATTATGTGTTTTGGGTATTATTTAAATCGAGTCTAGTGAGATACTATCTTGTCAGTAAGTAATCTGAGAAAAGAGAAGCGTTAGATAACTGGTGTTTATAAAGTAACCCATCTTCTTAATACAACTACTGGACAAACAGCACATGTATGTTTATGCTCAGAGCTTTCTCTGTGGAAACCGTAAATATGAACGCTACGTGTCAAGTTCCGTGAGGTTCCAAAGAATTCCATACTCACCGGGTAACATCGGTGCGATTTTATTTTCTAGTAACCAAAATGATTACTTGGGTAGATATAACCACCCCCACCGAATGGCCCAACATCTGGAATTCTGGAGTAGGGAGGTTCTTGATCCTTATTCAAAAAATTATCACGAACTTACCTGGTATGGCCACATTCAGCGCAGGGATGAAAACTATCTGGGAAGGAGATTACATGTCACAGAGGTGGAGGGTAAGAAGGAGAGAGGTAGACCCAGGGAAAGATGGATGGATTACGTGCGGGAACATCTCGGGGAGAAGCAGGTAACAGCAAATGTCATTTGGAGGAGGAAAATGGAAAATACTTGTCAGAAACGTTACCCCACATGAATGAAAAAAGACAAAGAACAAGGAGTGTTGGAACAGAAACAAGTACACAGTTCCAGAGCCAGAAGAATTAAGCAGAAGCGATTAAAATCCCCGACCCGGCTGGGAATCGAACCCGAGACCCTCTAATCGGAAGGGAAGTATGCTGACCATTAATCCAAGGAATCGCATAATAGCCTTTTTTGACACAAATTCAGTTTGTTTGTCACTCTTTCTCAATACGGTTGTTCAGATATGTATTTCAGACTAAATATTTTCAAGAATCGCATGTTACATTGTGTACTTTGGCAAAATGACACGATATTAATTTTTACCTGGCATTGTAGCTTCTTCTCGTAATTAAACCAATGAATACTGAACGAATACCGACACTTCCACGGCCAATACTGATGAAGAGAAGCATCAACAACAATTACATTTAAATTGTGTGCATTTTCTGGATTGGGGTTCAAATTTTTCGTTAGACACTGAGCAATGCATATTCGTGAAATATACTTGTCAGCCTATGCAATAAAAATAATATGGTAGCGTTAATGCTCAAATTTATTTATTTATTTATTTATTTATTTATTTATTTATTTATTTATTTATTTATTTATTTATTTATTTATTTATTGCTCATCAGATTTGTACGAATCAAATGCTAAGAAAGTAATATAGTTTATGAAGAAACAAAACCTCGTATCTCAAAATGCCCTCCCTTTACCCTACGTAAGGTTCATCTGTCGTTCCAAATTTCTAAAATGTATTACACTCCCCGGTGATTACGTAATAGAACTTACTTTCGAAAACTTCATAATCTTTTAAATAATTTTTAATATCGGTATTGAAAATAAACAATAATTGCACATTCCTCCAGAAAAAAATGGACAGGAAGCTTTCGTTTGAGTATGAAACGTGATATTGCAAAAATTAAAAATATAGTGTATGGAGTACTTTCAAAGAAAGCCTGAACACGAAAAACTTTCTAAGGTAGTTTATTTACAAATGATTGTCGAAGTGAACTTGAAAAAAGAACGTTAATGACACATTTTAGCACATCAATTTGTACATGGATGTCTGCAACTCCACTTCGACATTGAACCTACTGATCAATGACAGTCTCAGAAATGGCCGATTCTACCAATTAAGGAATATAATTGTTTTTATTTATGAAGATAAGGGCCATGGAATTTAAGGACGTATCCATGGGTTGGACTTTGACGGATCATCTTGAAAATTAACAGTTATTTTTATAGCATAAAATCTATCTCGTTCATCGTAATCGGCTCTAAAACTTGTCAACCTGAAAATTTCAGCACTGGAGAAGAGCTATTGTACCACTTCATCAACTAATATTGTAAGGTGTGCCTATTATCCATCGAAGTGAAAGAAGGGAATGACGGAGCATGTGATAATATAACAATTTGTGTCTCTGTGTTATAATTTCAGGGTGAGTAGAAATTAATACTTTATGTAGTTCATTTTATATGTTTTTTTATTGATTTTATGTGTCTTTATATATTTTATGAAAGGTTATTTAATATTTGCTATATATGTGTAGATAGGAACACAAAAATGCTTTAGGTTTCAAATAAGATATAGAAATAAAAACTGAAAATGCATGTATAGGTTTGGCTCCTAAGTTAGCCATGGTGGATCACTTTAGGAACCCCATCCATGCTACCGGGGCACTATGGGAAGAGTACTAAAGAAAACGTGGGTGCAAGATGACCGCACAAAGGCAGTAGACAGTGTTTCGGTGAGTAGAAAGTCTGAAAGAAAAGCTGCCGTCAACTTTGGCGTTCCCAGGAGTTCACTGAGAAATAATTCTTTCTGTTAGTCGATAGAAATTCATTAGGAGGGGATCAAATTTATCTGCTGACGAAGACTCTGTCTGAGAGTCTTACTTAAAAAGGTACTGAGACTCACCGTGTTAAATTTCTGCGACGTTCATGGAGTGAAGTTAAAGCCATTCAACCAACAAACTGCATCATTTGGCAAGAGATGGATCAATTTGTTTCTATAGATACATCCCGATATATAACAGTCACAAAATTTAAATCTGACAACGGTTCAGAAACTTAACAAGTTATTTGCGAATGATCATTTCGGAAAGCTTGAACATGTAATGCACAAATTTTGTTTAAAAAATCTAAGAATGCTGACGAAGACGTAAAATGTTGCTAAATCTGGTTAAGCAAACAAAAGCGTGGTTGCTGAAGATGAAAGGAAGCTCCCCAGGATACGAGAGTCTAAAAAACTGCAAACAGTACAAGATAAAAACTCAGCCCAACTTACAAGTCAGTTTCAAAGGAAGACACATCAAGGATCTTGGCTCTGTCCCATCTGACATGTTGATCGTGTTGCAGAAATGAGATTGTGCATTTTGTGTATGATGTACACTCATGAAGAGTGTGAAGGTATAAACAGTTGGAATTAAAACAATGCTTTTGTGCTGTTACTGACAATATTGTGAGTGATTTGATGAATCATGGTCCATCCTAACAATTTCACACAATAATTTGATTCCATCAGTAACAATTTCGTTTGTACTCTAATATAATACATCGTCACTGCCGCGTGAAAACCAGGAATGCGATTCCTATCCATTATTTTCCTTAAGACTGATCACGCCTCCCAGTCACATATTGATATGCATTCCACCAGACCTATTTTCGTTGAGTTCATTTTCCTATGCGCGTGTGTAAAGGAAAATTAACCTTACTCTACTGTAATGTACAAATGTAATTATGTTTGCATGGCATATTTACCCACTTCTGGAGCATGGTGTGTTTAAGGTTCATTTTCCTTTATACTTTAACGTAGGAAAACGAAACCAACGAAAATTGTTCTGACGGGATTTATATCAATATGTCACTGGGAAGCGTGATCAATCTTAAGGGAAATAATGGATAGGAAGGGCATTGTCACATTTGCGGTTTTGACACCGCAGCGACGACATTTATTAGATATTCTGATTTTTTTACGTGCTAATGTTTAGTTTTCTCTTACCAAAGCCTAAAAGAGTATTCATTGTTGCGCCTCAAAATACCGCTATGTGACAATGTTGACCGGAGAAATAATGACCCGCAGCACATGAATCATTTAAAACGAAAATTCTTTGAGGCAGTTGATGCATTACTAAACCTTAGGTGACAGAACCTTCCTATCAGAGTTCTGAACTGAAATATTATCACAGCCGTTTTTCTAGGTGCAATTATGGTCCAATAATATGTAACGGTGTTCCAAAGGTGTCCCATGTACAAGGTTGTCTTACTTTGTAAATATATCCTAATTCTTGGATTACAGCATTAATACTTTGGTTCTGTACTGTATTTTCTAAAATATGCAAATGCGTATTTCTGCCAACTTCATGTTTGTGTAACTTTTAATAAAAATAATATAAATCCTTAAAACTTAACCGTGGCCCCCTTTGGATCACTTACCTTATTTGGGAATAATTACTAAGTAAATTTGTATTTCGTCGTTGCGCCTCGAAATACCGCTATGTGACAATGCTAAGGGAAGAAATACTGACCCCCAGTACATGTATCACTTAGAACGAAACTTCATTGACACAGTTCATGCAATGCTGAACTTTAGATGACAGAACCTTTCTGGTCAGAGTTCTAAGCTAAATTATTATCACATTGCGGTTTTTCTAGGTGGAACGACGATTCATTTTGTATGAATTGCATTTTCCAATCTTTGATTCACATTTCTTGAACTCTTGAATGGCTTCTATCAATATTCATTAATAAGGGATCTACAGTTACGGAATAAATGAAAATCGTGTATTACAAACAATTCTTTTTATATGGGATATAATTAGGAAATTGCTATCAACAATAATATTTTGATTGAAATTCACCTTTCAACCGTTAGTTTATGAAGTGGAACTTTAGTATTAACACAGGTAGTATAAATACAGAAATTAAATATCCTTTATGACTAAAATAGAAATACTGAATTTTCCACAGTCCTTTTTAAAAGAACAATAAAACCGGAAGTGAAGCAAGAATATGTAACAACTTCTTATGAGTTTTACAAATATAATATAGTACAGATGAGTCATTATATTCATAATATGCGTACTAATTGTGATGATAATACCATGTGATTTACTCAGAATGGAAATCTTTTTACTTACCAAAGGTCGACAGTTATTTTTGACAACCTGACTTCCCCATTACAGATTGCACCTTTGTTATTGATACCTCAAAAAGTTTAAGAGCAAGCGTTCATAGTACGAAAACTGATTTGCTGATCTTCTTGACAATTTTCCCGTCCTCATAACAGAAAGTTCTACAAAGTCACTAATCGGGTGAACAGTCAAACAGCCTTTAATGCTGGGTAATAACAGGAGAAAGAAGAAAATGGGCTGGTAGTACGTTGATTAATTGGAAACAGAAAATCCTGAAGTGATGAGTGTCCTTAGCCAATGGTTACTGCGAGGTGTAACCTAATTTTTAATTTTCAGATAAATAATTATACAGTGCATTTGGCTCAACAAGTAAGCCAAAGCAGCTTCTATGAAACCCTGCAAATGATGGTGTACAACTACGCCATACTTAGCACTGGACGCAACCATGGCTAGGCTGTTCTACCATGACAGGTTTAATAGACAGCCCTCTCTTAACCGCGACAACGTAGTGAAAAGTGGAATATTCTCTACAGTTCTTGACAATATTTGTCAATCTTTGGACCGCCGATATATGCTCTGTAATTGAGTAGGAGGTCTACAATTCGAACTCCTTTTGTAATTTAGTCTACAATATGATGCTTTTGTTGGGTTGGTGGAGGTTTCTTGCCAAATTGTGAAAGGCACACCTTTCCCCAAATCTGAAGCGTCACTAAACTTTGACATCCCACAGTACCGAAACAATGTAAGCTATGCAACCCCTTGAAAAATGATCAGTATGCCGTCTCGCACAACATACTAAACTTGGGTATTGTCCTGAATCACCTTGTGTGTTATTATTAGGTACACAAAAATAAAACATACAGGCAAAATAGAGATGAAAATAAATGTTTACCAGGTTATGAAGAAATGGGATTAGCACATCTTATAAACGTTTGCTGAGAGGCAAGGGAAGTAACAGAGGAATATTTATGGATGAGACAGATATGAGGAACATAGATGACGAAGCCCAGTTATATACGATTGTTAAGTTTCTGAACAGAGAGTGGATGTACCCGGGAAGAAGTACAAAATTATTCATAATTGAACGAGAATGTGGGGAAGCAGATTAAGGGAAGAAAAAGAATTGACACATGCTAGTTAGTAACAGAATTGTACCTAAGGCAACGTAGAAAAATAACTTTGTTGAAGTCTAGAGCTACCGAGCTCGATAGCTGCAGTCACTTAAGTGCGGCCAATATCCAGTAATCGGGAGATAGTGGGTTCGAGCCCCACTGTCGGCAGCCCTGAAGATGGTTTTCCGTGGTTTCCCATTTTCACACCAGGCAAATGCTGGGGCTGTACCTTAATTAAGGCCCCGGCCGCTTCCTTCCCAATCCTAGCCCTTCCCTATCCCATCGTCGCCATAAGACCTATCTGTGTCGGTGCGACGTAAAGCAAATAGAAAAAAAAAGAAGTCTAGAGCAATTTTGGTTCGGAGACTATAGTTATATCATATAATTGATTCATTTACTGTCGTAGTCTACTTAGTCTGCATGTTCTGACAGTTATTACTAATATTCATTTCAAGTGTCTGACATAATATGGTGGGACTGATAATGACTACTGTGGTGACCTTTACTTTGTGTGGGGAGGCTCACATTTCCCGGGTATCCAATGGAGCTCTATATACAGTACATGCCCGAGAAGTTTTCATTTCTTACAATAATACCTCTAAAACTCCTTTCAGGCAACTCTCTCTCTTTTCAAGTTCTAAATCACTTAAAACAAAGACAAAGACACCTCCGTACAGGCCATGAAGACCCTTGGAGGAGTGGAAGGTAAAGGCTTCCACCATTGTTAACCGCGGCACGTGATGGGGTAGAGCGGTTAGCTCTATGCCCGGCCGCCTTTGTCCCCAGGAATTAACCTGGTACTCATTTTTGGTGTAGGCTGAGTGAACCTCAGGGCCATATGCACCTCCGGAAGTGGAAATCTCGTTTCTTAAATTTTAAGACTTCCTGACGGGGATTCGAACCCACGTCCTTCCGGGCGAACCGAGCACGCCTTTACCGCCTCAGACAGGCAGCCTCTTCTAAATCACTTACAGGTGTTAAATTTTGGTTAATTATGTTTTACTGACATTTAATTTTTTATTTGTGCTTCTGCTGTATGTTTTCAATTAAGACCTATGGCATTATTTTTTGTAAACTGCATGTATAAAAAACGAGAAACAATTACAATAAACAATTCCCTCTTCCTAATCTGTGGTTTCTGAGATTATGCGAGATGGGCATTATCATATCTTTAAAAACTCTCATTCTTATCATCATTAATATTCTAAGAAGTATTCGAATGGAAGATGGCTCTATACATATAAATGAAGACTTACAGAACGACTATACGTCCAGTGGCATTGACTGGGACAGAAGTTTAGCTTGTCACAAATAAACATGAACCACACCTACATGTAATGTAAATGAAGATGCTGTGTGCTTGCATTCGGGAGACATTGCGTTCGAACCCCACTGTCGGCAGCACTGAAGATGGTTTTCCGTGGTTTCCTCATTTCCACACCAGGAAAATGCAGGGTCTGACTTTAATTAAGGCCAGGTTCGCTTCCTCCCCACTCATATCCCTTTCCTGTCCCATCCTCGCCTTAAGACCTATCTGTGTCGGTGCGACGTAATTATTACATAGTATAAACTTCATGATAAGGGAGCATGAAGTTCAGCACATTCAGGTGCGACGTAAAGCAAATTGTAAAATAGAAAAGTAAAAGAAGACCGAAGGGACGACCTAAGCAACGTTGGACCGCCACACAACATTAAGTCCCCAAGTGTGTGAATATCCATCCAGTTGGTGCTTGAGATAGAACGAAATGGAGAAAGCAGGTCTATGTAGCGGACAGCGCAACCAGGCAGGATGAACGCTAAAGAAAAGAACTTGATGAACGAATCTCAAAGTGTTTGAAACTCGTTCATAAATGAATTTGGAATTTTTCCACGAGTATTAAACTAGAAACAATCTTAAAAATTACTTCCCACTACGACGGAACATTGAGTTTAGCCCATTGGTAGTGTTGAGTTTACAATGCTTCCTGCCATGATTAAACTGCTTTCTAATTATTATTTTAATGTAAGTCTGTTAGAAAATGACAGGCAGAATATTATTCTGGGTTTATACCGTGTCAAATAACCTAGAAAACTTGATGTTTGGCTAAGAATTTGCTCTGCCTCCTATTTCTCCTCCATGACCATTCACGGCTGTTATAATAAATTTCCCAGTAAGGTCTAGAAAACTGTACCTGCAGTTTTCTACTAGAAGGTTTCATTTCGTACCCTGATGGGGTACGGCGGGCCTCCTAGCGGGTAATGCCCTCTCTCAGACCAGGATATGAGCGGAGAAAGTGTGATGGTAGCGGTCATTGACTATAAGAGGAACTGACCTGGCATTTTCCTTTGTGAGGAGAACGAAAAACAGCAGAAGACCATTCACAGTACAGTCGACGTCGGAGCAGTCTACCGCCTACCGAATGAAGAAGTCTTGTTTCAATCCACTGATGCTCGGTGCCTCCCTGCTACTACTACTACTACTACTACTACTACTACTACTACTACTACTACTACTACTACTACCATCGTTTTCATGCCATAGTCCGGAGCGGTACTACGGGTCTATTAGAAGATGGCTCTTTCTCTTAGCTCAAGGAGATCAGAATTGGAGAAGAAGATGTATGGTGAGGGGTTCGGGGGCCGTGGCCTATACCAATAACTGTCCCTGCATTCACCTTAGTGAAGTAGAATGGAAAATCAGGGGAAAGTATTCTCAGGACAGCCGACGGTGGGGGAGACCAGCCCCTCTCCCTAACGCAGAGGTGTAGACCTATGGTAGAGCCGTGGCCACCAGTCCTCTGCTTTGTGGGTCAGTCGGTGTGAAAAGCCATCGGACCATGGGCCAGCCGTGGCCAATTGTAGACCGAAGCCTAATCTGCATCCACCAACGTGTCTCCCTGCAATTTAGCTCTTATTTATGAAAGAGTTCTAGACTTTTTGAAGTGGAGACCTAGGTGGCCTGCCTGTCATTTTCAAAATTTCGATATTGCTGCCATCTAGCAACTAATGTTCAACTGTCCTGGGTAGCTTCAATAGTCTATTAAATTTAATTTTTTCGAATGCTGCTGAGTGGCCCATCAGAGATGTTCAACATGCAATGTTCAACATGCCATGTTCAACATGACTTGGAACGCCACGATTTGTTTCCCTTCCTTCAACAATTGAAAACTTCAGTCGGGATTAAATCTGCAAACTTGGGATCATGAGTCGGACATTATGCAATTGATCCACCCTCTAGAAGCTAAACATTTACTGAACATCATTTAATTACCTTGAAATTTCAGCGTTTTTAAGTATCTTTCAAATTAACGTGGAATCTGTAGAATAATATTTTGTGATGTGCCATACTGTAGGTAGTTTCGTTAGGTTATAGGTAAGCTCACCTCTCTACCTGTACAGTCAATTTCACCACCTCTCATCCAACCACAGTTTCGGAACACGTTCAAAACCTGATACACTCCTATCTATTCCACCTCACCGCACCACACAATAAACAAACTCATTTGTTATTTCTTCGGCACGACAGTGGAATGCACTACCCGTCTTTGTCAAGGGAGCCTCACCTGCTAGATTTAGGCAACCTTGCCACCGATACCTACTAAGTAATAGATGAAGTCCTAAATTGTTATTCGTATGTTATGGAAATATTGTAGATTTAGCCTTCCTCAAACTACAGACTTTATATAATCTCACTGTTATTATCAAGGTTAATGTAAATTAGCTTATCATGTCATAATTGTGTAAATAATCATCTTCATCATCATCATCATCATAATTTTTTCCTATTTTTGCTCTTTATCATAATATTGTATTGTTTATTAGTTGCAAGATGTTTCAAATTTAAATGTATTTATTTTAATTTTGGGCACGTAGATACTGTATTTTCTGGTTAGATGGAAGAGAGGGCCTACTGGCCTTAATCTTGCCAGACAAGATAAATACATTGTATTGTATTGTATTGTATTGTTCGCTTCCTCCCCACTCATATCCCTTTCCTGTCCCATCCTCGCCTTAAGACCTATCTGTGTCGGTGCGACGTAATTATTACATAGTATAAACTTCATGATAAGGGAGCATGAAGTTCAGCACATTCAGGTGCGACGTAAAGCAAATTGTAAAATAGAAAAGTAAAAGAAGACCGAAGGGACGACCTAAGCAACGTTGGACCGCCACACAACATTAAGTCCCCAAGTGTGTGAATATCCATCCAGTTGGTGCTTGAGATAGAACGAAATGGAGAAAGCAGGTCTATGTAGCGGACAGCGCAACCAGGCAGGATGAACGCTAAAGAAAAGAACTTGATGAACGAATCTCAAAGTGTTTGAAACTCGTTCATAAATGAATTTGGAATTTTTCCACGAGTATTAAACTAGAAACAATCTTAAAAATTACTTCCCACTACGACGGAACATTGAGTTTAGCCCATTGGTAGTGTTGAGTTTACAATGCTTCCTGCCATGATTAAACTGCTTTCTAATTATTATTTTAATGTAAGTCTGTTAGAAAATGACAGGCAGAATATTATTCTGGGTTTATACCGTGTCAAATAACCTAGAAAACTTGATGTTTGGCTAAGAATTTGCTCTGCCTCCTATTTCTCCTCCATGACCATTCACGGCTGTTATAATAAATTTCCCAGTAAGGTCTAGAAAACTGTACCTGCAGTTTTCTACTAGAAGGTTTCATTTCGTACCCTGATGGGGTACGGCGGGCCTCCTAGCGGGTAATGCCCTCTCTCAGACCAGGATATGAGCGGAGAAAGTGTGATGGTAGCGGTCATTGACTATAAGAGGAACTGACCTGGCATTTTCCTTTGTGAGGAGAACGAAAAACAGCAGAAGACCATTCACAGTACAGTCGACGTCGGAGCAGTCTACCGCCTACCGAATGAAGAAGTCTTGTTTCAATCCACTGATGCTCGGTGCCTCCCTGCTACTACTACTACTACTACTACTACTACTACTACTACTACTACTACTACTACTACTACCATCGTTTTCATGCCATAGTCCGGAGCGGTACTACGGGTCTATTAGAAGATGGCTCTTTCTCTTAGCTCAAGGAGATCAGAATTGGAGAAGAAGATGTATGGTGAGGGGTTCGGGGGCCGTGGCCTATACCAATAACTGTCCCTGCATTCACCTTAGTGAAGTAGAATGGAAAATCAGGGGAAAGTATTCTCAGGACAGCCGACGGTGGGGGAGACCAGCCCCTCTCCCTAACGCAGAGGTGTAGACCTATGGTAGAGCCGTGGCCACCAGTCCTCTGCTTTGTGGGTCAGTCGGTGTGAAAAGCCATCGGACCATGGGCCAGCCGTGGCCAATTGTAGACCGAAGCCTAATCTGCATCCACCAACGTGTCTCCCTGCAATTTAGCTCTTATTTATGAAAGAGTTCTAGACTTTTTGAAGTGGAGACCTAGGTGGCCTGCCTGTCATTTTCAAAATTTCGATATTGCTGCCATCTAGCAACTAATGATGAAGACAACACAGACACCCAGCCCCCGTGCCATTGGAATTAACCAATTAAGGTTAAAATCCCCGACCCGGCCGGGAATCGAACCCGGGACCCTCTGAACCGAAGGCCAGGATGCTGACCGTTCAGCCAGCGATTCGGACAATAGTGCTGTGATGCATTCGAAATATCAGAAAACCTGTACATAACGTGTACAGGACAATGATGTTGTTCAACCCGGACAAAGCATGTATTTCCAGTTTAAAATACCGTAGAAGCACCAGTTCTAAGGAAGGAAATGATAAAATGAATAAGATATAAGGAGACTACTAAAAGTAATTCATAATATATTGTTCTTGTAAAACATGTTTGTTGGTTGTGGTAGCACTACATAAATAAATATATGATTATATCAAAGTCAGAAGATCACTCATGAGAAGGAATGTTACCACATATTCTTGCTACACTTCATAAACAAACACTTTAAAGTTTTATAAATATCTAATTACACATAACATATCTACAGAGTATTCTCGGGAGGAGATTATGTACACACACAGTCCGCAAAATCGTCACTCCGCACACACACAGACACACTGATCGCGGTAAGTAAAGGGCCATCTAACCATAGAATTTTTTAGACGCTTTTAGTTAAATCCATTTTTCACATAGGGTGTCCGCTGAATGAGTCATGGAAGCACCATGATCAAATTTGCCTGCTGTTTGTCCTTCGGACAGTCGTCAAGTACCTGTTTTAGTATATAAAAGGGTAGGAGAAATTTCTAAACCAACAAATGAAATGCAAGCATTAAAATTTCATCCTGCTGACAAATTTAATAACACCATTGTTCGTGATCTATAGCATATGGCAATAACACTGTCTATATATTGAAATGCAGAGCGTTCTCCGGAATACGTAGCCAACCTGCTTGCTTCCGACGGCTTATTACTACGCGGCAGTTCCTGCAAAATGGCACTGTGAATGTCCTACGCGTATTACTCTAGTAACAGCCCTGTATATTTGACCTTACTTTTTTAAAGCACACCTAATACTAACGAGAAAATTTGAAACTAATAGAAAATTAAACTTTGTTTATCTTCACCGGTATCTCAGTTCCAAGAAGAAAATCGGATTATTGTTAATGAGTCACACAAAGAAACTGTTCGGGAGAGTCCACGAAAGAAGAATCAGGAATGAAGATGTAATAAGTGAAAAACTGTTCGGCTTCATGCCTGGACGAGAAACGGCAGATTCTATACTTCCCCTGTATCAGCTGATGGAACTTTAACGTGAAGGACAGAAAGAGTTGCATTACGTGTTAATCGACTCGGAAAAACATATGCCAGGATTCCATGACCGGAGATATGAATTTGCTTATGGGGTAGAAGAGTGTCAGAGAAGTACGACAGGGTAGTCGAAGACATGTACACTATAGTTTTGATGCTGAAAGTTGCGTTCTAACAGTTCTTGGAGGGAGGTCCATTTACTGACTGCCTGGGTGGGGAGAAGGGAGTAAGTGGTATGGTTGCCATGGAAACGTGGGCGGACCCACTGCGGTTGTCATGGAGATGAGCCTGCTGTCCGACTCATTTTGCTTGGAGTTGCCAAACCTTATCAATTCTGAATTAAGTACAACAGAACACAGCGGTCTGTGTGAACGAACAAGTGAGCCGGAAGAGAGGAAAGGAATGCAGGAATGTGGCAACACCGTGCGATGGCACGTGTAAGGCCATTTGCCCCAGCTGTCAAAACGCTTCTTTTATTTTCTGTGCATAACAGTAGTACGTATCGTCTCTGTTGTGCCAAAAGCGCGAATGTGACAATACTCTTCCTATCCATTATTTCCCTTAATGAACTTTACTATGGGAATATATCGTCGTTGCTGGGACAAAACCTCCTACCGGAATGTGATAATAATTTTGGAGATATACTGACCCGCAGCACACACATTATGAAGAGCGAGAATGCCTTGACTGTATTCACACAATATCGCACCTTAGATGACAGAACTTTACCGGCCAAAGTTCTAAGCTAAAATATTTCACATAGGAGGTTTTGTCCCGGCAGCGACGATATGTTTGCTTGACATATTTACCAACTCTTAGAGTATGATATATATATTAGGTTCATTTTCCTTTACACTACAGAACAGAAAAATACACAAAACAAAAATGTTCTGATGGAGAGCATAGCAATATGTGGCCGGGAGGTTTTGCCAGTCTTAAGGTAAATGATGGAGCATCTTCACATTCGCAGTTTTGACATAGCAACGACTATATGTAGTTGCGGGACTGGGAAAAGGAAAAGTTTCGGAGTTGAAGTTGGCCTTCATCAGGGTTCAGCACATAGTTCACTACATTTTGCCATTCTTTTGGATTCAATATCTGAAGAGATCAGAACAAAAGCCCCTTGGGTCATACTGTATGTTGACGGCATTGAATTGTATACTGAATAATCTGGAGAATTGACTGTTTCATTGTAAAACTGGAGGTCTGCGCTACAGAGCAGTGGCATGAGACTGAGTAGAACAAATACTGAATACATGTGTGGAGTAATTGGATTGGTATATCTTCAAGGAAAAAGTGTGCCTTCAAGAGAAAATTTCATATATCTGGGGTCAGTGGCGCAGAACGATTATGAAGTGGTAGTTGAGACCGGTTGAGGAGTCCGGTCTGACTGGTATAAATTTAGAGCAGCTACGATTGTCCTGTGTGACAAGAGGATACCATCAACCCTAAAGGGATTTCTTTTAAGGGTATGATTCCTCGTGCCTTAACGTATGGTTGGGAAGTAGTGCCGAAGACAAAAGCCTCTGTAAGAAAGCTGAAGGAGTAGAAATGAAAGTTCTGTGGTGGACATGCGGCACGTTAAAGAAGTATAGAATCACAAATTAAAGTATACGGGAGTGGGTAAGGGTGACTACTGTGAAAGACAAGATCAAGGAGTCAAGACAATGATGGTTTGGTCACATCATGAGGAGAAGTGGTTATGCGGAAAGAAGCTCTTTAATATGCTTTCTCCCGGGAACAGAAGGAGAAGTAGGTTCTGTAGGAGATGGAGAGACTAGTCTAGGATCTCAAAGAACTGGGGTTGAAGGAGGATCTAGTGTTCAACGGAATGAATGGAGGGGACGGATCTGCATCAACGATCCTGCATGTCAGCTGGACTTCATTACGGAAAAAAAGAATTTTGTTCAAAAAAATTAATAATTAAACAACAATATACTTGTTAAAGCAGTCTGATGAAATATAAGGAATTGTACTGATAAAGAGAACATTTCAGGTTAATCTAGACCTCATGAGGTAGTATTTTTTAATCTGTCTTCCCTCACTTGCATGTGTAAAACGAAATCTGTATATTATGGCTATTTTCAGCGACACCTGGTATACCGTAGTATAAGTTAATGAATTGGGCTATAACAAATCCTAGTTATAAACATATTCATTTGCACTTAAGCGATAAATGATCACGTTGCATACCTCTTGCTAAATATTGCCATGATCGAATTTTGTAGAAAGTTTGCACTTTACTTGCTGCAAGCAGTTATTTCCTGCAGTGGGTTGCATTTCTAGGCGAATGTCCTATTTGATGATTTAATAACCATCAAGTTTTTATGTAGCAATTTTGCTTTCATTGCCAACAACTTCTGACGTCATGGAAAGAACGGTGTTCACATGAATTTGCAACTTTATTGTGAATTCGTGATTGAAACTGCTTTAAACTAATTAATACGTCATAGATTTGTTATAAGTAATGATATGTTTATATATCACATGACTAAGGCGAATACAATTCGACAGAAGTAAATGATGAACTTTCTTAAGCATACAAATAATTTAACATGATTTTGTCAGATGCAAAGAATTAATATTAAGTGGCTGGAATACATCGTTGGCTTATTAAAAATGTTTGTATCTCCCAATGCTCTTCCTAGCCAATATTTCCCTTAAGACTGGTCACGCCTCCCAGCCACGTGTGGATATGCATTCCATCAGAACAATTTTCGTCGTGTTCATTTTCCTATGCGAGTGTGTGAAGGAAAATGAAGCTTACATATTATACTGTAGGACTGCGTTAATACGTCCCCAAACATACATTCCTAGAGTGCGATGCGGCAAGGTTAATTTTCCTTTACACACTAACATAGGAAAATGAACCCAACGAATTGTTCTGATGGACTGCATATCCATTTGTGGCTAGGAGGCGAGACTAGTCTTAAAGGGAAATAATGGCTAGGAAAAGCATTGGGTGTTACAAGTTTTTCTTAGTAAGTCAACGATATAATAAAAATAATTGACTAATTTATGAAGTAGAATGAACCATTCTTCAGGAACGCCATTGGTGGTATTTTTACCAGTAACTATTTTGTGTTTGTCTATCTGAGTAGCGTGGTCGTTGCCCTTCTAATCTGAAAATACTGGGTTTGATCCTGGCTGAAGTCAATAGTTTTTAAGGGCTTTTACATGTTAATTACTTTCGGCTAATCAAGGAACTGCTGCGGGGTAAAATAACGACACCCTAGTCCCTTACAAATAATATATCGAACATTAAACTATTAAAATTTCTATTCTATTTCTATTCAAACTTGTGAGCTTTTTATTGTATAACAGTTGAGCATTTTCATTGTGTGAAACAGCGGTTTTACTGTCTCTTTCCAGATGCTGTTTCACAGCTATGGTCTTCCCTCTAACTCATTCAGCGCGCACCCTATCAATTGCACACAATATAAATTTCTCTATCACGCCGATAGTTTATCACCAACAATTCAATGGGAAGATATCCTTCAATTGATCTTGACGGAACCATAGAAAGAGTTCGGTAGTTACGATAGTTGATACATTTATGAATACCTTGAAAATACTATGATATATTTTAGTTTTGTTTGCGAGCACTTATCTAAATGTTTTGATGGCCTGTCACTTTAAAAGTTCATTAGTTGCTACACCATTTGTAGTCCTTTTGTTATGGACTCGACGTGTTCTTTGGCTTTGAGACGCAAGGCCGCGATAGAATTGCTCCGTGGGTCTTGGACGCCTGGAGGTGAGCCGACGGCGGCTGACGCGGGGGAGGGTTGCATCTTGGGGACGGTGTCGGGGACGATGGGTGGCGTCAGGTAGCTGGGGTAGCCTGTCTGCGGATGCGACAGGAAGCCAGGTAGAGCGCTAAGAAGAGGCGGGGCCAACCAAGGATCCACAGGGAGAGCGAGGCTGGAGCCCGCAGCCCGACCCAGCGAACCCACGTTGTGGTACTCGTTGAGACCCAGTCGAGCTGCTTCCATCTTCTCTTGTCTCCTCCACTTGGCCCGCCGGTTCTGGAACCACACCTGCAACAAATACAACCACAAATGTAACTAATGAATTCAAACTTGACTGACATAAATACGTCATAGGGCTGGGATATTCCAGAAATTTGTGTGACGAAGTAGTGTCATGTAACAAAATATCTGATGCCATGTTACCTATAGAGCATCCAGAGTTAAGAAAAGACTACAGGCCTTATGGGCCTGCTGCCTTCCACTGTTGCCATACTCGCTCACTCAGCGCGGCTCGGACACTGCTTGCGAAATACAGTCATGACATAAAATTATACAACGCTTGGTACAGCTGTTGCAAGACTAATAATAATATAAATGCCAGATTATCTCCAGTCATTAATGAAATTTCGTTTTGCCATAACGTTTCTAAGGATAATAGCCCACTGACTGTATCATTCGAAATAGAGGAAGAGTTTGAACATGCAGGGATGCGAACTAAATAATAATAATAATAATAATAATAATAATAATAATAATAATAATAATAATAATAATAATAATAATAATAATAATAATATGCATATCCAGAAACCGAAATGATTGTCTTGTTTCTTATAGCTGAGAAAGTTTCATGATCGTTGTTGCTTTAAGGGAGCGCAGTGCTGAGTCTATTAGCCCCCAGAAACATTTCATTATTAAGGCATATACTGTGTGGTTACAACACAGGAAGCTGACGGCGAGATATCTCTGTCTCGGTGATGTATCCTTCAGCTCATTTCAGATAAATTTACTCTCGTAAGTGACAACAGATGCAAGGGCTTCATGTTTATCACAAAATACGATAACTTAAATATTCTTCCGCAACATAAAATACGGAATGCTGAATGACCTATTCGTATGATTTCTTAAAATCAGGTAGTTCGGAGTTGCTGTTTTTCGGAAGTGAGGATTGTGTTCAGAGTTGGCGGTTCATCTCTAAAATAGAATTCATGAACAGTGCGCCGTATTCCACTTCTGACAAAATCATGGTATTTAAGAGTCTGGAATTACTGCGAATTAACTGTTTCCTTTCCCGCTTCTTGCTGGGACTCTGGAGTGCCCTTCGCTGGCTTCCTTCCTTATTTTGAAGACGGAAGTCTTCGAAATTCCTAAAAACTTTGCGGCTTTATCTACTACCCAGTTTACACTTTGTCCTGGATGCTTTGTTTTCAAATATGAAAATGAATTAAGCACCATTTGCCGTTCCTTTCTCCTGACAACTTCACTACTTATCCTTTTCACATGTCCAGCTATAATTTAAATGTATTACTCGCTGACTGATTATATAAAAAATACTAAACAGACAAAAACTATACACGATACACACAACCAAAAGCAATGCAATACACGAAAAATGAAACACAATAAATTATACTGTATTTATAACAAAACACTATGCGCCCCAGGAAGACGATCACTTCACTCTGCCGAATATCTCCCAATCATTGTAATGAGTGACACACACAAAAAGGGAAACATGCCGCACTGACCTCATCAATGATGATTCGCAGTGGTTAAGCTGAGTTACTACATGTGTTGTCTACTGTACACACTTCCGCACTACACGCTGAAATGTGGCGCGCAATGCGACAAGCATGGCCGGCTGTTCCGTGTACTGAACCGCATATACGATATTTAAAAGGATAAACTCAAAGATATCAAAATGATTTTACGTCTTATTTAGTATTGTATGGCACAACCAATCCTTGTTTCATAAGAAAAAGTATACATTTTGATAGGAATTCATTATAATGTTTATATACATGTAGAACTAAAGTGGGTCACACCAACAGAAGTAAAAGCCCATAAGGCCTGTAGTCTTTTCTTAACGCTGGATGCTCAATAGCAACAGTACCTTCAGAGCTCCACATGCCATGAATCTGTATGTCATGGCCACCTATCACTACTTCACATCACACTCTGACCGGTTGCTTGGTAACATCGCGTCATTGATTTTATTGAAAGACATATTTATGATAATTCGATTTTCCCAAAAGGAATTTAACAACTTGTTTAAATGTCATTATATCGTGTGTCCTTAATGAAGGCTGACATTTTTTGACATATCGTCGCTGCCGGGAAAAAACCTCCTATGTGAAATATTTTAGCTCAGAACTTTGGCCGGTAAGGTTCTGTCATCTAAGGTGCAGTGTTGTGTGAATACTGTCAAGGCATTCTCGCTATTCATGATGTATGTGTTGCGGGTCAGTATACCTCCAAAAATATTATCGCATACCGGTAGGAGGTTTTGTCCTGGCAACGACGGAATGTCTTATGGCTGGGGTAATGTGAAAATTTGCGTCAGGAAATCAGCGATACAAAATGTGACGCGATGTTACCTAGCCAAGGTGCAGGCTGCGATGTGAAGTATTAATAGATAGCCATGATTGAAAGACGTATAATCATAGACAGACGTTAGAGTGCACGTGATCGATGTGATCGTGCAGTCTGCGATATGAAGTGTTGGTAGATGGCCATGGCTGAGAGACATACAGAAGGCTAATTTATCAAAGAGGCCTCATCCCATCATACCCCAGAGAACTGATTATTCCATTTGTGGTACTTTCAGAGACCCTGATTTAGTTCCCCATTTTTACGAACTGAATCCTACACTTATCGACTGGGGCCGATGACCTCTATGTTAGACCCCTTTAAACAACAAGCATCATCATCATCATCATCATCATCATCATCATCATCATCATCATCATCATCATCATCATCATCATCATCATCACACTTATCGACTCCAAATTCCATAGACATGTCTCTCGAAAACGATTCGTTTTTCAATTTTTCAATTTGCTTCATTCATTGAAAAACATATTTATAATCATTTGTCTTTCCCCAAATGCTAGGCCTATTATTTAAGACGGTGTATTATATTGGTAACATCAATACTTTTTCTAAATTCTTCCTTACCCATCCTTGTGATTTCTATGCTCAGCAAAGCGCACAATTACAACTACTAAGTCAATTATTTCTTTCTTCCATTGGCACTTTGCCCTCAGGTGAGATTGTAGGGGAGGATCAATGTTGTATTCGTGGACTTGGATCAGGCATGTATTCAGTTCTTAAGTATTTCTGTGGTAGTTAGTTGTATGGTGTGTTGTGTCCTCGAACTGGAAAAATATCCTTGGCTCAAACGGAAATCGAAACCAATCCCTCAAAACCTACGCTTGCTACTTGGACCATTCATCTAAAGACCCTCACAAATTCAATTAAATAATTAAAAAAGTAAGTCAATGCAAATAAATAAATAAATAAGTACATTTATGTATGTCTACCACTTAGTCCCGTTTCAAATACGGGGTCGGGGATGAGGTGAGATTATGTATATGACATTTTTACGGCCGGATTCCCTTCCTGACGTCCACCTCAGTTGAGGAGTTAATGGTAATAATGTTATTGGCTTAACGTTACACTAACTACTGTCACGGTTTTCGAAGACCCCAAGGTGCCGGAATTTAGTCCCGCAGGATTTCCTTTACGTGCCAGTAAATCTACCTACACGAGGCTGATGTATTTGAGCACATTCAAATACCACTGAAATGAGTCAGGATTTAACCTGCCAAGTTAGAGTCAAAAAGGCCAGCGCCTCAACCGTCTGGACCACTCATCCTGACACTTCCAGGTACACTGCAGACTCAGATTAAATAACGATATAAAACAAACTAATATAGCAAACTCTCGAAACGATAAAGAAACTGAAATAACACAAATATTCATCTAAAAATGGCCCTAAGTCTTAGATTATTACATAGCTTTGAGTATCGGTTACAGTTCATTCAATCAATATCTCATTTTATATCAACGAGGAGGCAATTCCCTCCGGTTACAGCTTCTAGTACGAGACTACCAAGCGATTCACTCAGATATCTTTATTAAACGCAATCGCAACAGCGCATAATACACACATGTTTACACGACAGGGGACATAAACTCTCATTAATTTGTACTCAAAAGATATAAGATTGTATAGAGCGGGCTATGATAAAATAAAAAAGCCATTTCATAAAAATCAGATTTAATTTTGCTGGCTATTACGGTTTCCCCTTCCCCCGCCCCCTCTTGCCCGGGGCAGCCGCGTCACTCCCTTCCTACCCCACCCACCCCTCAAACTCAGCCAAATTGCTTTTGAACTGATACATTAATTGACAATTTAGCGCAATTCTTGGCGTGTGTAATGGCTGCGTTGAAGCTGTCCCAAATTGAGAGAATCTAATAAAGAAAACTTTTTTCCCTAAAGATTGCGCCCGCATTGAAAAAACCTTCCAGCCTTTAGGTTTTGCCAACACCAATAACTACATTGTGAAGGGACTATGGCACACGTACACTCACTCACTCACACACACACACACACACACACACACACACACACACACACACACACACACACACACACACACACACAAACATAAACTTCTAGTACAACGTTTCACATCCACCCAGCCAGCCAACCAACGAACCAACCAACCAACCAGCCAACCATCCAGGCAGCAAGCCACCCTGTCTTCTTCCTCCTTCCCCACCAAGACTTCAAAAAGAGACCGATAAACAAGTTACCAATATATACATCTCTCCCTATCTCCCTTCGTCTTGTCTCTCCTTCTTTTCCGTCTCCCGCCATCTCTTATCTTGTACGTCTTTCATCTTAAAAAACAGGAAATTTCCGACTCGTTTCAATTTTCTCTAATCTCCTGCCTCGTAAGCCTTGCCCTCTGGCAGCCTTATAAAAACATAAACTTGTCCGAAAATGAGTTTCATATGAGAATTGACGAAGATTTAATAAAGCCTCTACTAAAAAATCCTCTCTCGCTCTGCCATTCTCTCTCGTTTTTTTTTATTTAAAAGAGTCTCTTACCTTTAGCCAGAATGAAGATGATGACAAGGAGAGTGTCTTATGAACAAGCGTCATTACAAGGAAACTTGGGCAGGATTGCTGACGAAAACAACATTTTCTGCATATTATATCCTTAATGTCTCATTTAGCGTCTCATCAAAAAATAAAATGAGAGTAATAAGGTATTAAAGTTAGGAAACGTTGCGTGCCAGCGCGTCTTTGCGAGGTGAATACAGGGTTTATTAATAACCCTGTTAGTATACAAAGTGCCTGAATTAGAAAGTTGGAAATGTTAGACTTAACTTGAAAGAAAATTAAGTCGTGCTGCACTTGTGTACGTAACAGCTTTTTGGATGGTTTATTTAAGTAATAATAACAATACTGGTTTACTCACAACTTTTAATACGAGTTGTGATCATGTACTGCAACACGCATCACTAACTTGGATAATCACTTTTAAATGTAAATTAATAATATTATGCCGGTTTTATCATGATTTTAGGACGTAAATATTTATCACAAAAGTACCCTCCGTTAATATATCGTCGTTGCCGGGACAAAACCTCCTATGTGAAATATTTTAGCTTAGAACTTTGGCCGGTAAGGTTCTGTCATCTAAGGGCCAATATTGTGTGACAATTGTCAAGACATTCTCGCTCTTCATAATGTATGTGCTGAGGGTCAGTATATCTCCAAAAATATTAACACATAGGAGGTTTCGTCCCGGCAACGACGATATATAGTCTAAATAAAGAGTTCCTCTGTGAACTTTGGTAGGGATTTTTAAATTGACAGATCTGCGTTTGTGATATCTAGAAAAAATAAAATGCAAATTTTAAATTTCCATGGTGTAAGTACGTGTATCTCAAATAAAAGGTAGAACATAAGGGAGAGAACACTGCAATTTAGGCTATAAATAATTTTATTCATGCTGGCTGAAATAGGAGTTTGAAGGAAAGTTTAAACATTACTTTCCAAATATCTGTGTTCATATTGGCCTTATTGATAAATGCTACATAACAGAAATTTCAAGGAATAACATTTTCGATCTTCTTTGTATTAAAATTCGATCCTACGACGAATAATATCAAAATGAGAAGGATTTGCAAATTCGGATTTTCCATGCTTCATATATTTTGATTTAAATATGTGTTATGTGTGATGCAATGTCAACTGTGATGTGAAGTATTGATGGATGGCCAAGAATGACAAACGTATTATTAAACATAAAACATTTCGTCAGTGAAGAAACAATACTTCGTATGTCACAATGCTCTTTCTCTATATTATATTCCTTAAGACTGGTCACGCCCCCCAGCCACATAGGGATATGCGGACATTCAGAGCAGTGTTCATTGTGTTCATGCGGAAGTGTAAAGGAAAATGAACCTTAAATACAGTACGCTGTAGGAGTTCGTAAATACGTCATAAAAACATACATTCCTACAGTTCGGTACGGTAAGGTTCATCTCCCTGTACACACATGCACACGAAAATGAACACAATGAAAGTTATTCTGATGGGCTGCATATCCATACAGTACCGGTCAAAAGTTTAGGACCACATTAAAAAATCATGAAGTTCCATCTAGAACCTACAGTTGTGCTACTAGACATCTGTATTTTTCCCCCTGAGCTCTTGCATATAATATGATATACATCGCCTGATTTTAGTGATTTACGCCACGTTTTGTATAAGTTATACAATTTTAACTGTTGGAAGGTCACATGAGAAAGTCAACATTTTTTGAAATATTATGTACTGTATCGTCTAATTGGTTTCAAGTATCGCCACCAAGATTCTTTTATAGACTTAGCAATAGTTAGGGGTAATTTTAGTACAAATATAAAAATTCTTAAAAAATGCCGTACCCATGTTTGTGCGTTTTTTCTTAGACCAGCGCTAAATAGTCAATTTTTCCTTCTTCTTGTCATAGGTCACAGTGTGAGCCATCAGCATCAGAAATGTGTTCTTGGATGCTATCTGCAGAGTGCAAACTATGAGAGCAGATAAGTTTAATGCCGATAGCTCGTCCTGAGACCTTGGGCCATACATGACAAAGGCAAAGGAAAATCAACAATTTTGGCCCAGGTTCAAAAAAAAAAAAACAAAAAAAAAACACGCAAGAAAGCCGGTGCCGCATATTTTCGGAATTTTTATATTTATACTAAAATGGCCCCCTCATATTCCTATGTCTACAAAAAATTCTTGTTGGTGATACTTGCAACCAATTAGAGTATTCAATACATTATATTACCAAAATTTTTGATTTTTTGGAGTGATCTTTCAAGAGTTAAGAATTCATAACTTCCACAGCATTTGGACTAACTCAATGAAATCAGGCGACATGTATCCTATTAGATGTGAGAGCTCAGAAAGAAAATTACAGAGGTCTAGTGGCACAATTTAAGTTCTAGCTGACATTTAGCGATTTCTTTATGTGGTCCTAAACTTTCGACCGGTACTGTATGTGGTTGATAGGCGTGACCAGTCTTAAGAAGAATAATGGATAAGAAGAGCATTGTGAGATATGAAGTTTCGTTTCTTCAATGACGATTTGATTGACGTAATCTTGCAGGCTCTGATGTGGAATATTTATAGGTAGACATGACTGAGAGACACACAGAAGGCACCTTTCATCATACGCTAGACAAGTGATTATTTCGTTCGTGGTAATTTCGTAGGCTTTGAGCCAGTCTCCACCTTTTGAAGCCCTTTCTCGAAAACGATAAATTAGTCGTTAACAATTTGAGTTCCATTTCTTAATAATAATAATGTTATTTGTTTTACGTCCCACTAACTACTCTTTTACGGTTTTCGGAGACGCCGAGGTGCCGGAATTTAGTCCCACAGGAGTTCTTTTACTTGCCAGTAAATCTACCGACACGAGGCTGACGGATCTGAGCACCTTCAAATACCACCGGACTCTGCCAGGATCGAACCTGCCAAGTTGGGGTCAGAAGGCCAGCGCCTTAACCGTCTGAGCCACTCAGCCCGGCCAGTTGCATTTCTTGAAAGACATATTTATGATCATTTGCTGTTTCCAAAGGGAAATTTGACACCTTTTTATACCGCAGTAGAAAGGTTACCGGCCCTAATATTTGAAGACACTGTCTGTTCCAAAGCGCGTCGTGAGTGGATGTACGATCTATGAAGTTATCTCGTCGAATGGTACTGACACATATTATTCGAGATATTCGGTCCATGCTCTGGAGGGGCTGATAGAAATGTGGAGTTTACACACTGAACAGATCACGGCAGAGGAGACTACACGGATGATAACTACAGTAATAGACGAACAGCAGAGTTGGCAATTATCAAGCAATACATAAATAAATAAATAAATAAATAAATAAATAAATAAATAAATAAATAAATAAATAAATAAATAAATAAATAAATAAATAAATAAATAGTCCGCTTTTTCGGTGTAGTAGTTAGTGTGATTAGCTACCAACCCTGGAGGTTCGGGTTACATTCCTGGGCCTGCCACGAAATTTGAAAAGTCGGACGAGGACTGGAACGGGGTTATTCAGCCTCGGGAGCTCAACTGAGTTACCTTAGCCATATTCGAAGCGGTTTCCGTGCTTTCCCACATCCTCTGCAGACAAATGCCGGGATGAAACCTAACTTAAGGCCACGGCTGCTACTGCCCTCCTCTTGCCTATCCTTTCCAATGTTCCCGTCCCCCACAAGGTCCTTGTTCAGCATAGCAGGTAAGACCGCCCTGGCGAGTTACTGGTCCATCACCGCAGTTGTATCACCGACCAAATGTCTCATACTGTAGAACACGGCCCTTGAGGTGGT
Organism: Anabrus simplex; assembly: GCF_040414725.1. Taxonomy (NCBI): domain Eukaryota; kingdom Metazoa; phylum Arthropoda; class Insecta; order Orthoptera; family Tettigoniidae; genus Anabrus; species Anabrus simplex. The sequence goes on from NC_090268.1 coordinate 388,277,360, forward strand.
AGAGATGTTTAGTTCGGCGGAGAAACAAACCCTGGAGAGTAAACGAATTGAAAATAATATGTTAAAAAAATTGTATTGCCTCAGTTACCGTGTACAGACATTTTAATTTGACGCCATTTGGCTGCTTGCTCGTCAATTTCAACCTTCCTCTTTACTCTAGGCCTAGTAGTTGGCCGAATAAACCTAACTACTCCTGGGCTGAGGTTTTCTTTGAAAGGAATTTTGTCAGGCAAACACCAAATATGTCAATATGGAGGGTCTACCTGCCCTTCAAAAATTCGATCCAGAGGCTGATAATCTACCACTGTTCTACTAATTAATTAAATCCGATGAATTGACTTTATCTTTGTAGCTGCGACGTTAATTGTGTAATTAAGTGTTAAATTATACGACTGGTCGTCTAGCGACAGCTTACCTTTGGAAATAGCCGGGTTCAGTAGATCGGACGGTAGACCGCTGGTCTTCAGAGTTCGACTGGGTAAGTTCGATCCTGGCTCAGTCCGGTGTTATTTGAAGCTGTTCAAATGCGTCAGTATCGTGTCGGTCGTGTTTTTCTCCGGGTACTCCGGTTTTCCCTATCATCTTTCATTCCAGCAACACTCTCCATTAACATTTCATCTCATCTGCCAATTATTTATCATTACTCCAGAGGAGTGCGTCAGGCGTTGGCAGCCGGAACATTTTCTATCCTCGCCGCTAGATGGGGGCTTCATTCATTCCATTTCTAAACCGGTCGAACGACTGGAAGCAGGCTGTAGATTTTCACTTTTTTCATTTTATCGTGTTGGTAGGTTTACTGGCACATAAAAGAACTCCTGCGGGAGAGGATTCCGGCACCTTGGTGTCTCCTAAACCCGTAAAAGGAGTTAGCGAGACATAAAAGCAGATGACTTTTTATTTTTTATATATTTAATTAATCCGTTCACCCTCGAGGTTCGGATTTCCCCCCGGAATCAGCGAGGGATCCCACCTCTACCGCCTTAAGGGCAGTGTCCTGGAGCGTAAAATATTTGGTCGGGGATACAACTGGGTAGGAGAGACAGTACCTCGACCAGGTGGCCTCACCTGCTATGCTGAACAGGGGCCTTTAAGTTAGAGACCATCCCGGCCCTACCCTGCATTTGCCTAAAAAAGGAGAAGTGGGAAACCACGGAAAGCTACTTCGAAAATGGCTGAGGTGAGAATCGAACCCCCTATAATAAGTTGACTTTCTGAGGCTGAGTGGACTCCGGCCCAGCCCTCGTAACACTTTTCAAATTTCGTGGTAGAGCCGGGAATCGATCTCGGGCCTCCGGGGAAGGCAGGTAATCACACCAACAACTACACTACACAGGTGGACTACGCTCCGTGCTTATCAGAAACTACAGTAGGAAGACACTGAAATGGTATGGTGTAGGAACAACCGCATCGTATTTCATTTTAGCTGCAGTGGTTAACGGCCAGCGCTGAGGTTTGTGCACAGAGTTTCAAACGCGGTGTTAAAATAATATTTTTATACATACTGTATATTTCAGTCCCGTGGAAGCTGCAATAACAGAGGCGAATGGTATTTTTGATAACATTCACATTCGACGTACTGTTCTATGTTTGCTTGTTAAAATTACCTGGTAGGCCTATATGTTGTGATTCTTTAGGTGGTATGCGGGATATTGTCAGTTGAACTCTCCAAGCTTATTCGTGATCACTGGATTACCCCCAAGAGGTGGTTCCCTTCCAATGGACATCCTTCGACTCATAGAATCTTTCAGCCCTTCGAAACGTGTCCGCAGTTTTAGTCTTCGTCCGGGAAATCATTATTCGTATTATTGTCATGTTTCCCAGGCATTACATCTTACTTCTCCGTAAAGTTATAATATCATATCCACGAACTCATCACTCGAATGCATAGTGTTCTTCTATAAAGGGATTATGACTCGAATGTGCAGACAGGTTTGCCTTACTGCAAAACAACACAGTGTGCTGAAGAAGCATGTCATGGTTTCGCCTCGAAATGCCGCTATGTGATAATGTTGAGAGGAGAAATACTGGCCCACAGCACATGTATCACTTAGTTCATATATACCGGCGGAAAAAATATCTGAACACCATGAATGGGTTGTGCTAGATGAACGAACGTTAGTAGGCGTATTTACACATCTGAAAAATGACGTTGATTCAAATTTCCCGCAAATTGCATTAACGTGGCGCTAGTAGCGGTCCCATGACGTTGCACACCAGGTTTGATTTAAATACGGGCTGTCCTGTGTGGGAGCGTTAGTTACCTGTGAGATTGGGCGGAGTGTTTGTTACTCGGTCAACGACGACGAAGGGGCCAGTATCAACACCTCACTGCGGTTGAACGTGGCCGTGCAATGGGGCTACGTGAAGGTGGATTTTCCTTCCGTGCTATTGTAGAACGATTTGGCAGGAATGTCTCTACTGTGCATGCGTGCTGGCAGCAGCGGTCACGAGAAGGTACGCTCGCAACCAGATCGGGCTCCGGACATCCCCGAGGGAGGACCGCCGTATTCGACGTATAGCTGTGGCGCAGCGGATTGTGTCTACAGCAGTAATTCGAGCGGCATTTGGCACCACAGTGACGCAACGAACTGTTCGAAATCGGTTACTTGAAGGACAGATCCGAGCCGGACGCCCTGCGGCGTGCATTCCACTTACCCCAAACCATCGCCGTCTACGACTTTAGTGGTGTCAAGCGAGAGCTCGTTGGAGGATGGAGTGGACGTCCGTTTTACTTCTTTTCTTTCGATGAAAGCCGGTTCTGCCTTGGTGCCAGTAATGGCCGTGTGTTGGTTAGAAGGAGGTCAGGTGAGTACCTGCATTCCACCTGTCGACACACTGGACTTACATCGGGAGTTCTGGTGTGGGGAGCATTTTCTTATGACAGCAGGAGCGCTATCGTGGTTATCCCACGCACCCTGACTGTAGTTGTGTACGTCCGACTGGTGAAGCGACCTGTTGTGTTGCCATTCATGAAGAGCATTACCGGGGGTGTTTCCTAGCAGGATAATACACGCCCACAGGCCACTGTTGTAACCCGACGTGCTCTACAGAGTGTCGACATGTTGCCTTGGCCTGCTGCATTCCCCGATCTGTCCCCAATCGAACACGTATGGGACATCGTTTGACGACAACTCCAGGGTCATCCACAACCGGCATTAACCGTCCCTATATTGACCGACCAAGTGCAAGACGCATGGAACTCCATTCCACAAGCTGATATCCGGCACCTTTACGACACAATGCATGCACGTTTGCATGCCTGCATTCAAACGTCAGGCAATTACACCGGTTATTAATGGCCAGCATAGCACATTTGCGATAGCTCTTCTCGCGCGGATATTAACCTGTAGCATTGTATCTTTAATCAGTTAAATATATTACCTCGAGAAATATTATATTGATACAAATTTTCGTATTCTACATTCCTTATTTCATGGTGTTTGGATATTTTTTCCGCCAGTGTAGTCCATGCAATACTGAACCTTGGATGACAGAATCTTTTGGGTCAGAGTTCTAAACTGAAATAGAATCGCGAGTTCTTAAGCCCAGGTAGTTGCTACGCGTGGACAGTGTACCCATTACTTTTGTGAATGACCCATGTATAATGTTAAGAGTAATTTTCATAATGCGTTTGTGCGTAGTCGGTGCTAACATAGCGATATTTATTATGTATACCTGACTTGCTTTAACTTCCGTATACGGAAATCTTAGACTTCAAAAACGTCAACTAGCAAGCTCGATAGCTGCAGTCGCTTAAGTGCGGCCAGTAACCGGCAATCAGGACGTAGTGGATTTGAACCCCACTGTCGGCAGCCCTGAAGACATTTTTCCGTGGGGCCTATGATATGAGATGTTAGGCCCCTTTAAACAACAGTCATCATCGTCATGTCCGACTCGTTGGCTGAACGGTCAGCGTACTGGCCTTCGGTTCAGAGGATCCCGAGTTCGATTCCCGGCCGGGTCGGGGATTTTAACCTCAATTGGTTAATTCCAATGGCACGGGGCTGTGTTGTCTTCACCAATATTTCATCCTCATCACGACGCGCAGGTCGCCTACGGGAGTCAAATAGAAAGACCTGCACCTGGCGAGCCGAACCCTTCATTTCATTTTCATCATCATCATCATCATCATCAGTTTTCCGTGGTTTCCCTTTTTCACACCAGGAACATGCTAGGGCTCTACATTATTTGAAGCCACGGCCGCTTCCTTCCCACTCCTAGAACTCTCCTGTCTCTTCGTCGTCATAAGACCTATCTGTGTCGGTACGGCGTGAAGCAACTTGTAAAAATAACGACATCAAATGGCGAAGTCTTCGTAAAGGATGTCTAACCGAGTACAAAATGAAAATGCAAATAAGAAAGACTTGAGAGATGCAGTGTTTGAATCATCACTGTTCCGAGTAGCCAGTTATATCTACTCCACGCAGCTACTTCAAGCATCCTGTTCAAGTATTTTAACTCTGTATTCACTAGGAGAGCGAAAATTCTCTCTTCGAAAAATTACTTATGTGTTACAGGCTCATGGCCCAGTTTAAAGGCTTTATGGAATGTTTTAACAGTACCAATTATATGGCGTAAACTACCACAGCATGTAAAATAATGTGAGAAATACATTTCTATCAATTTCGATGTGATGAAACTAAGTAAAATTTCAGTGAACTGACATGTTTGTAATTGCTCCTAATTATCACTTATTCTGTGATAGCGCGACCGCTCAGGCACGCAAGTCTCTAGTGAAAGCTCATCTAGGCGCGAATATGATTTGTAGAATACAGAATCATTTCGTAAAAATTAGTAGGGATAGGCTCCGGAATGAAGAGGTCCGTAATAATGCAGAAGTAAAGCAGTCACTAAGCAAAAATGTAAGAATATCAAAGCTCAAATGGTAGGCCATGTAAAAAGTATGGATCAAATGAGGACAGCAAGGAAATGACTGTAAGAGGAATCAGAAGGCAAAATACCTTAGAGGCAGACCAAGGAAACAGTGGATCAGTCAAGTAAAGCAGGACCTGGGGGAAGAGGAGTGGAATGGCACTAAGTTGAGGAGGAAGAAATTATTATTATTATTATTATTATTATTATTATTATTATTATTATTATTATTATTATTATTATCAGCATAGCGGAATTTTATCATTACTTTTGTTAGCATTATTATTATTATTGTAAGATACTGCATGTAATGCATCTATGTGTTTATGGAACGTTTGTACCCATTTGCACGCCCGATTTAAAATTAAATTGAATTCAATTTATTACAAATTTTAGTCGTGCCGCACTAACATAAATGCTTGAAGTTCGGAACGATTCCCAAAGAACAAGCAATATTTCAACAGGGTATGATTATTAAGCACTTCAAATTGATTTTCCTTTAAGGTAAGGATCTCAGTTGCACCCAAATACTGATACAGTACATCCCAGGTAGGAGGGAGCTTGTGATCGCATTAAAAGAGCAGGGTCCCAGTTTCCTGGGGGAACCATCTCATTTCCGGACCGCCACAGCCTTCTGACGTTCGGCTGTTTGCTAAGACACACAAGAAACTTCAATCTCGGAGCCTTAATAAACTTTAAATTGGATTCGGTCGTCATTTCTTTACAAATGTTGATTTAAGACCTCGTTCCGTGGGGGTCTACCAAGCCAGAGTTCACTTATTTAGATCATATTCACTAATGGAACCAATATATTGACTTACCAGTTTACAACCAATTGATCATACCCGGTGGATGGTAAGTCGGTACGTGGAGTATTGCACCAATACTATATTAAAAATAAAATAATCAGGTTTCTCCACATTGTCCTTTATTATTATTATTATTATTATTATTATTATTATTATTATTATTATTATTATTATTATTATTATTATCTCTACCCATTATATTCCTTAAGACCGGCCATGCTTCCCAGCCACATATTTAGATGCTGTCCATCAGAATAATTTTCGTTATGTACATTTTCCTTTGCCGGTGTGTAAAGGAAAATGAATCTTAAATACATTATACTATAGGAGTGCGTAAATTCGCCATGCAAACAACATCCCTACAATATTGTATGGTGAGGTCCATTTTCCTTTACATGCTAGCTTTCAAAATTGAACACAATGAAAATTATTGTGATGGGCTGGGTATAAGTATGTGGCTGGGAGGCGTGACCAGTCTTAAGGAATATAATAGGTAGGTAGAGCATTGGAACATACTAGGTTTTAAAAAAACATCGATATTTTGAAACAAGAAATCTAATCTTCAATTTCATACAGTCTCACTCTCCTTGAAGTGAGTTTTGCCTGCTTGCGCAATGCCTCACAGGTTCCAGTAAAATTGGCTTTTGACCAAATCTGTATTCATATGATGAATAGAACAGAGAATATTTGGTCCTATGTTCCATACCGTGAAGCATCAGTATAGCTGATTGATTCTTTGTATTCGTCTCAATGAACTCATGTGACTTTATTCAGCAACATTGATTGTATTGCTGTTGATGTTCCCTTCATCCTGGAGAAAATTATGTCTCTTCCTCTAAGCCCTCTCCCTCCTCCGATTTATCAATATCTTCCCCTCTCCTTCGGGGCTCTTATGATTGGTTTATTTCGTCTCTGTAACAAGATGTTCAGACACAAATGGGTCACTAAAGTAACCACATATATGGGGTTGTACACGTATAAAGAATAATTAGTTTGAAGGGAAAGAATCCCTGGAGATCACTTCCTGAAACTTTCCTGCTCTAAAAGTAAACGGGCTTTTACTAAGCTATACTTATCAGAAATTAATGTCCATTCATCTTAACTATAGCGTATTCCTTTCAAGTTATTTAGACATCAGCTTTTGTAAACGGGCACTGCTCATGAACTATAACCGTAAATGAGTAGGCTCGATCAAACAATGCTTCGCCCATGGTTCAATTCCGGATCGGGCCAAGGATTTTAATCGAGTATAATTTTTTTGCTGATTCGAGGCCTCGGTGTTTGTGTTTCTATTCATGTACTTCACTTCATATACCTTCGTCTATATATAATACATCGCACTATAATTCAACACAGAAACAAGCAGTGGTGAATACATTACTCCAAATAGGGTTGGCAACAAGAGGGGCATCTGGCCATAAAACTCGACTAGTTCCATATCAAGTGTCCAACCCCTTAAACGGGAAAAAGTCTATTATTATTATTATTATTATTATTATTATTATTATTATTATTATTATTATTATTATTATTATTATTATTTCCTTCTCTGTTAGGGACTTCTAGGGACCACGTGACAATTTCAATGCTTCATCCTTTGTTGTTCCTTCTTCTTCCAATACTCCTTCATCTGCTCCCTATGTCCCCTTTCCCCTCCTCGGATAATTTTGAGCCTGTTTTCTTTCCCACCTGACCTTGGAATCCTTCCATTTTCAACACTTTCTTTCTAAAAAATATCTCTCTCTGTTGTTTCTTCTTCCCCTATGTTGTTTCTTCCCAAATCTTTCTTGACTTCATGAATCCAGGTTGTTGTTGACATCTTGTTCCAAAGAGATTTAAAGATCTGTTTTGTTAACCTGTTGTCATCCATTGTGTATAAATGTCCAAAATTATCTATCGCCTCTTCCGCATTGTATCTGTTACGTTTTCTATGTTCCGATATTTTCATTATTATTATTATTATTATTATTATTATTATTATTATTATTATTATTATTTTACATCGTTATGCCTGATTAAGAAGCATGGTTTAACTCACTTAGTCGGAAAAGGTCTTGAGGCAACCTCTAAGACTTACTATCTTCAAATATCTTTGGAACAAGATGTTAACAACAACCTGGATTTATGAAGTCAAGAAAGATTTGGAAAGAAACAACACAGGGGAAGAAGAAACAACAGAGAGAGAGAGAGAGAGATCGATTTACTGCATCTTACTAGTATGGTGGATTCAATTATTATTATTATTATGGCATACCGGCCTCATTGGCACATCTCATTGTTAGTTTTCCTTCTCTTCTCAAGGTAGCAGATTGATCCTGTTTGAGGTCGGAAACATTTTAGGATGTCTGAATACGACGAGTTAACGAACATCTATAGAACAAACGCCTGACATTCTGCCACCTGCTCAAATATTAAGTAATCATAAGGCTGTTGATAAAACAGCATTGTTGCATATTTACTGGGATGGCATTAATAATTCCATTATCTGTCCTGTGAGACAACAATCACCACTATTAGCTATTATAATACACTAAATAATAATAATAATAATAATAATAATAATAATAATAATAATAATAATAATAATAATAATAATAATAATAATAATAATAATAATAATAATGTTATTTTTTATGTCCCGCTAACTACTTTTACGGTTTTCGGAGACGGCGAGGTGCCGGAATTTAGTCCCGCAGGAGTTCTTTTACGTGCCAGTAAATCTACCGACACGAGGCTCCCTCAAATACCACCGGACTGAGCCAGGATCAAACCTGCCGAGTTGGGGTTAGAAGGGCAGCGCCTTAACCGTCTGAGCCACTCAGCCCGGCTAATACACTAAATATATGATCCTAATTTCGGTGTAAATTGTGCTTATGCGGAGTCACAACCATAAAAGTAAAAATTAAGCAAGTTCCTGCAGAACACGGTGATCCATATCAGCATGGATATATTTTTTCCTCTCCTACGCACCAGAAACTCTCAACTTCCAACATAAAACACTGAAAGGAAAATCGGAAGTGAGAGAATGTAAAATAATGAGAAAAATATTAAGACCGAGAATCCAAGATGTGGCAAATTTTACAAAAACAAATGCGGAAATATGTAAAAGAACCTCCAAAATTAAAGACACAATTCGCATGCGAAAAGTACAATTCATGTTGCACTTGGAATATGAACTCAAACAGACTGACTCACAGAACTGACACATTCTTAACCCATTCAAGTCGCAATACATGGCCACTTGTTGACTGTGAAATCCAATTTAATTTGCCCGCCCGTAGTTTGAGCGTACCTGTACACAAACATGTGCATAAAATAAAAACGAATGCAGATAATTCACTGAAATTTCATATTCATGTTTTGAAATGAAATGGAAATGGCGTATGTCTTTTAGTGCCGGGAGTGTCCGAGGACATGTTCGGCTCGCCAGATGCAGGTCTTTGGATTTGACTCCCGTAGGCGACCTGCGCTTCGTGATGAGGATGAAATAGTGATGAAGACGACAGACACACACAGTCCCCGTGCCAGCAAAATTAACCAATTATGGTTAAAATTTCCAACCCTGCCGGGAATCGAACCCTGGACCCCTGTGACCAGAGGCCAGCACGCTAACCATTTAGGCATGGAGCCGGACTCATGCCGTTAAAGGTTATGACTAACCCATTCTTCATTCCTTGCGTGACTGCTGGCTGTGGTACAAATGTTTCCTTTGAAATAATTTCAAAAAGACGGATCCGTGTACTCTAAAATCGTTGCAATTTCGGACGGTGGACCCACTATACACTTTTAGTAAGTTTTTTGGAACACCTCTGTATCCACGAAATGGATATATTCAGTATTATCGTCTTTTTTCTCCAGTTTCCAATCACTATGACTTTTTTGTGCCACCGGCCACGCGCGTATTGAAGAATCTAGCACTGCACATTGAATCTCTCTTTCTTCAATATTCTGCTCACTTCGGTAACTTTCACCATTGCTATCACTATCCTCCACTATGTGGATTTAGCCCTGTTTCACGGCCGGATGCCCTTCCTGACGCCAACCCTATATGGAGGGATGTAATTGGTATTGCGTGTTTCTGCGGTGGTTGGTAGTTTAGTGTGTTGTGCGAACACGAACACCCGGTCCCCGGGCCAAAAGAATTAATCAGAGGCGATTAAAATCCCCCAACCGGCCGGGAATCGAACCCGGGACCCTCTCAACCGAAGGCCTCAACGCTGACCATTCAGCCAATGAGTCGGACCATGTAGTGAATGGATCATTTTCGCCATTCTGGCGTATGCAATTTTGTTGTCTCCATCTATAACAATGCCAACGGCCGTAGCCGTGTTGAAACACCGGATCCCGTGAGATCTCCGAAGTTAAGCAATATTGGGCGTGGTCAGGAGTTGAATGGGTTGCCACGCGCTGTTGGTGGCGGTTAAGGGAATGGAAGAGCGGAAAGGAACTGGCCACCCTACCGCACGTAAACTCCGGCTCGGGAACACCTCTGCGGAGGTTCGGACCTGCCTTCGGGCAGAATAACCCTTACCTTACCCTATAACAATGAGATAGACATCCTTCCGCTGAGTTTGCGAAGTGTCGTCTATCAAGTTTGATCGTGGATGCTTCGTTGTAGGTGTTTCCATGGTAGAGTGTGGTGGCGGTGGTGATTATTGTTTTAAGAGTAAGTACAACTGGACAACCATCTTCTGTTAACATTAGTCAGAAGGGGGGAAATGGGAGGGATCCGACACTTCGAAAAATAAAGGTATCGGCCAAAGAAAGGGTAGGGCCACCAATTGTGTGAAAATGAAGCACTGCCCAGGGCTTGAATGCTCTTATACCGTCGGAGAAGAACAAGTATTAACCAAGGGAGGTAGGTTAGCTGAAGGTGAGGAGCCAGGTTAAATAAGAGGAAGCTAAGGATCCCGTGTTGGACAACCCCGCTCCCAAGTTAAGAGCCCATCGGGTTACTTTGGGTGTTAATCTTCAGATGAGATGGAATTTCGTGTGTTTGGTCCTCGATAAAATACCTTTCATTGGACAAGGTGAAACTGCCATTTTGTTGCACGTGACGCCATCTATTAACATAAGGCTGAACCATGTCCTACTGCCTGGTTTGAAGTTTCCAGTAGTGAAAGGAATAACTGACAAAAGAAAATCGTTAATTCCCATCATTCAGCGAAGTGAGATTATCATTTTGGAATAATCATTCAATGGGATCAGACAGAAAAGTCCCGCTGCCTGCTTTGATGTTTTCGCAATCAATTTATTTCTGTTCTGTGCATTTAAGTTGCTGCGTTGTAGTGTTGGCAATGATAGTAGACGTCATCTCCATTTATCCGTATTACAATGACTGATTTAGGCAATGAAAATATCAGGAACACTTCTCCGGCCATAGCTGACCACTCAGTTTTAGGTACCTTTTGTAAACTTTACCTCGGAGATTTCTTTTGCCCAGCGACAATTATATACAATAAATTATTGTTATTATTGTGGAAAAGGGTGGTGTAGCAGCTCAGCTGTTTGACTGTCATCCCGGTGACCGTGGTTTGATTCCTAGTGTTGCTGTGGCAGGATTTTCACCCGTGGTGTTTCGCACGCACAACCCTTTCTTTCACCAGCTCGCGGACGGTGCCCCAGGGCCGAGAAATTTATGGCTTGTCGACCTCTTACAGGTCTTGAATACCATGTCAATGTCATAATCGTTATTGCTATGCCTAAAATTTTCTATATGTACAGGTTAGCATGGTTCTACTAGATCGTTAATTGTCCAGTGTGTGGCCTGGCGCAAATGCGCAGGAGACCGCGCTTTTCTCATAAGCAATATGAATTGGCGTGAGGCGCCTTTGATCAATTAAGCAGCAGTACGGACGTAAGCCACCCATCCACTGAGTGAGCACGCCCGATGCTGCTTAACTGTCATTGCAATTTACTTTCTGTTCCAGTGCCTTAAGGAGTGAGGGCTTTGCATTGCGGGGTGGGTACAGGGTCAGGTTTCGTGGCGGGGGTGGTGAGGTTTGGTAGGTTAATGTAGGATAATCTGTCGGTGTGGCATGGCGGGTGGGTGGGCCTGGAAGGGCGATGCGACCTTAAATCAACGGTCACAACTCTTTCATACTTCAGTGCGTACAGGGAAACTGGAAATGTGGGACAACCTGCTGAAATGATGATGATGATGATGATGACTATTGTTAATAACATTTAGCACCCAGCTATGATCATTTGTTACTTCTGGTATAATTGCTGTGTACTCGTACATCGGGGGTACGAAGATAAAACAATTGGATTTTGGGAGAACGCCTGCCGAAAAGTTTGAATACAACCGTTCTATACTATCGCCCTAAATTAATATTTTATTCTAACAAGGGGGCATTCCCTACTCGTCACCACCGATTTCGCTCGAATTTATAGAACATGCGGAGCTTGGTTGGAAATGAAAGTACCCAAAGTGGGAACTCCAAATGGCCAAGCGTATAAAAAATAAAAATAAAAATAAAAATGTTGACGCGGCTCTCACACCGTATAAGCCACTTACGTTAGCGTGCACGCCGAGCTGTAGATGGCGAAGCGGTAAGAGCTTGGACTAGTAATTCGATGGTCGTGAGTTCGATTGTCAATGTGGAGAATATTTTTCTCAATTTTTATATTATTCGTTTATTTTATTTTATTTATTTATTTATTTATTTATTTATTTATATGCAAAAGTCATATAGGACATTATTTCTATATTGAGCGCACAATTGTAGAAAATTTGGAGTTGCGAACTTTTCCGATGTGTTCAAACAAAAATTCTTCTTTTTCTCCTTTATTGGCTATCTCCTCTCCTTGGGGAATGTGCCATAAACGTAAATAGTCGTTTCGCTGTGGGATTCGTTTCCACCTGACAAGTGAAGGTTGCTCCTGGAGGCTGTACACAAACAATAGATTCTTGGCGCAGGTAGAAAATAGTCTGTCAATGAAATCACAATTTTTAACCTTTTCAATGCCTTTTGCGTATAAAAAAATAATTATTCACCTTTTTGCTTAATTGGAAAATGAATAATATAAAAGTTGATAGAAAAGAAACATTCTCCACAGGGGGAGTCAATCCCACGACCATCGAATTACTAGTCCGAGCTCTTTCCGCTACGCCAACTACCGCTCGGCGTGCGTGTTAATGTAAGTGGTTTATACGATGCGAGAGCCGCGTCAACATTTTAATTTTTATTTTCTATACGCTTGGCCATCTGCAGTTCCCACTTTGGGTATTTTAATTTCTAGCGAAATCGGTGGTGACGAGTAGGGAATGCCCCCTTGTAAGAGAATGAATATAAGAGCTGTACACCTAACTTCAGTGAATGGCTCCTAAAACTTAGCAAGGGAGAAGTAGGTTAAAATTGCCTTATTGAGATTACATAAAATCAGATTTAAAAAGAACAGTATTGTACGGGATTTAATGAGTTTTTTTATCCGAGTGTGAGTTCATTTTTTTCAAAAGTTGCGATTTCGTGCTTGACAAACGAACAAGCTGATGACATCACCAACAGGTTCTGAATAAAAACATGTTTTTAATATTTCGTCGTTGCCGGGACCAAACCTCCTATGTGATAATATTTTTGGAGATATACTGACCCGCAGCACATACATTATGAAGAGCGAGAATGTCTTGATAATATTCATACAATATTGCAACTTAGATGACAGAACCTTGTCGGCCAAAGTTCCAAGCTAAAATATTTCACATAGGAGGTTTTGTCCCGGCGGTGAAGATTTTCAATCGAAGAAACTAAAAGATGGTTTCCTTCAAGGAACCTTATTTTTGATATAAAGGCCAAAGGCAGGAAGGCAAGGGAGCGTGCATTTTTAAACTCTTTTACCTGATTCTCTTTATCATTCGGTATACGTGCCCCCAATTATAAACAAATTTACCCATAAAAATGTGATTGACGTTACGCATAGTGAATTGCGGCCAACAAGTGGACCTGTCGTTATCATCACAACTCTGCAACTCTCACTTTACATTGGAAACAACGTCTGCGGACCTCCCTATGCCTTTTCTCGGATAACGCCAAGAGACATGCAATTAAAAAATTCTTATTCACTTCATGTACAGCAATTTACTTCGATATCCGTACACATTGTAGAACACCATAGCGAAGCGCGGGCACATTTGCTAGTTTTTTATATAAAGGCTAAAGGCAGGCTTTTATAGAAGTGGAGGCACATGCTTCCTCTAGTGAACCGTCACTGCATTGTCCTACACAAGAGGCTTGTAGTGGTGTCTCAACGGCGCACTAGACGCCAGCGTCTTGGAAAGGTGTATCAATCCAACTGATGAGCCCACTGTTACACTGGGGCGAAACGCTTGTAATTTCACGATTGAAATAGCCTGAAGAAATTGTTGAAACTAAATAATGGGTTCCTTCTAGGAACCTTATTTTTCATATAAAGGTTCTGAATAGTTTGATAGTTGACCAAATAACGTACATCACCATTGGATACGTATAGTGTGATGATGATAATAAAGCTGGTTTGGGCATCGGAACAAGATTGACAGTACTGAAGCTAGACAATGATTGAGACTATACTTAACGTGCGTAGTTAGAAGTAACCATCTGCTAAATACCGTAGAGGAAGCAGAAGTAGACAGAATGAAAGAGGTAGATGGACAAGGTAAGCATTGCTAAAGCTAATAAACGAAACTGCATGTACAATGAAAGAAATTTCAAGGCTGAATCGCCTATTTCCGAATTCTTTGTCTCACAGACGGTGGAGAGGAAACTTCAAGTAACTTGTATAGTACGGCGGATCTGGACTTATCCAACTACTGGTGTGCACGGTATTTCCAACTGTTTTGGCTATCTCTTTTGTATAGATAGGTTTACGAAATTTTGTGGTTGGTAGTAATAGACAGCGACGGTCTGCTGTGAGTGAGAATGTTTAATAGGCGTACCTTGGTTTCGCAAGAGCTGACTACGGCCGACTCGTCGAGAATTAATGCAGCTTCGTTTGCCATCTGGTTGTCGTTCTAACATGTGCACCACCCTGTTTGAAGCAAAGCTGGAAGGTAGGTTACCCACCAACCTGAGGTTGAGGAGGAGGAGAAGAAGAGGAAGAAGAAGATATGAAGTGGCGAATAGCAACCGGAGTTTCTTGCGACCGCAGGATGAAAGATCATATAAAATTAAAGCACTACCCTACTGCCATCCGTCCTGTCGCTCTCCATCGCTGCGAATGCTGGCTGAGAAGAACCGAGACAGAACGCCGTCTTAGCGTAATGGGGACGGAGATGCTCCGATGGACAGCGAACATCACTAAAATAGATCGCATTTCCAACGACAGCATCAGAAAACGGTTTATCGTTGCCCCAATCCACAAGAAAATCCGTGAGAGCCGCCTCCGATGACATGGAGACTGCAAAAGCCAACAATTGCCAAGACGGGCTACTACCTGCAGGTTGTCAGCAGAAGACCAAAGGGACAATCTAAGTTGGACGGACACACTACCATAAGGACCTCAAGAGTGTGAATATCCATCCAGATGAAGCTCGTAATAGAGGTAGATGGAAAAGAGCAGATCCATGTAGCGGACCCAACTACCAGGCTGGAAAACGCGAAGGAAGGATTAGATTCTGTATTTCCTTCTTTCTTTCTTTTATTCTTTCTTCGTTATGCCCGGCTGAGGAGCGCGAATGAAATTATTTACCTGATGTCATTGCATTTTTCTTCACCCAAAATCTCTTTATCTTCTCGCTGTGAATTCTCGTTCATTCTTCTGACCGGGTTTTGTTGGAGGTAGTGCTGGATGGTGTGTAAAGAGGTGAATGTCAACTAATTTTCAGAACAAAAATATGTGTAATAGAATGTCATCTGTGATGCCTATTTTCTGAAAATATTTTTCAACTTAGAGCAGCCAGTTGTTTCTACTTTCATTGATAGGTAAAGGTTCAGAATTCTTTTGATCAATCTCTGATAACTCATTCGAAGAATAGGCTACGTCTTTTCTTAAACGTGTCTGAGATTTTCTCTGAATGTTGATACAGGTCATGAGATTTCCTTATTATCCAGATTCCCCCTGTACAGAATGATCTAAACATTTTCCTTAAGAATTTTTCCTTGCTTTTATAAATCTTTACTCAATTACATGCCCCAAATGATCGTTGTTTCAGATGCATAATATGCTTCAGGCTTGATTACAGTGTTATAATGCCTTAATTTTGCATTTCGGGATATGGATATTTTAATTTTCTCTGTTCCAAGTGCGTAGACATGTCAGGTGAAAAAGAAGAAATCGATTATTATTATTATTATTATTATTATTATTATTATTATTATTACTATTATTATTATTATTATTATTATTATTATTATTATTATTATTATTATTATTATTATTATTATTATTATTATTATTATTATTTCCTGAAGGTTTGTGTTCTGTTCAGCTCACCCTTAGAAAATTCTCTTCCTTCGCCACCTGCTACGAACGACGGTTCAACTTTACGTTTACAGTTACTAGGCATTATGCTAAATTTTCAAGGAAAGGAATAGTCGACGCTCAAAGTACTAATTTATTGCTCGTTTGAAGTATAACCAACTTCAAAATACTTTCCTACTAAAAAGAATTTTACTCTTTAATTCTCAAAGCTTATTCTTTTCTTACATTCAGCAGCGCAGCCTTTATGGAGTTGGAAACCCGCACACACTAGAACTTCCTTCCTCCCTTTCTCTCCCGTTTTGATTAAAACCCAAGCAAATAAATTAGAAAAATTCTGCAGTACGGATAAAAGTGACAGCCAGGCAGCCTTGGCTGCAAGGAAGAGAAGAATTCAAATAACCTTCTTTCCCACTCCTAATGTGTTATTTAAGGCCAGTGCCGTGCCTTGTAAAACCCAACCTAATTAATTTGTCGACAGTCATTTTGCTCTGTTTCTGCTCAGCACCGTCATATATGATTATCGCCGTCTTTCTCTCCATCCTTGGCTCTCTCTCTTTCTCTGTCGTGCAGCTAAGTGCGTTCTGCCGCCGTGCCTCCTAATGGAAATTGGAATTACCACGACGTTGGTAGTGCACAAGCGTTGAATTAACAGTCCTATTAAAGACGGCCTAGTGTTGGCATACGAACTCATTAAAGAGCTGCTTTTGTCTGGTGCGCATAATGAGCTGTTAGTAGAGATTAACTCCGAAACGAGAGCTATTTACCAGGAAATTTCTAACTGACGTTCTTGTTTATACAGAGTCCGGATTATAGTAGAAACCGGGCGCTACGCCAGCGGGCGGGCAGGAGGAAACTCCCTCCCCCGCGACGCAACACGACGCTTTGCCTGGGGCACATGGATTGATTCCACCTGCCCACATACCATGTTTGAACAAATACAAAGCTTTTTTCTGCTTTCAAACGTTGTATGTAACAAAAAAACGGTCTCAAACCGTATAATATTGCTTCTATCAATTTAACTGTTACTGATTTCAGAAACGCCAGCGTTCGTGGTTTAGGGATTAAAAACGAGCAATCCTACCTTCCCGTCCAGTTGACCCGAGTTCAATTCGTGAATTTTCGACTGGTATAAGTGGTGTTCATACCGTCACAAGAAACACAGCAGAGAAGTGATGTTACTGGCTTTACTTCACACTAATTACTTTTACGATTTCGGAGACGCCGAGGTGCCAGAATTTAGTTCAGCAGGAATTCCTTTACGTGCCAGTAAGTCTACCGACGCAAGGCTGACGAATTTGAGCATCTTCAAAGGCAACCGGACTGAGCCAAGTTCGAACCTGCTATGTTGGGGTCAGAAGGCCAGCGCCTCAACAGTCTGAGCTACTCAGCTCGGTGCACAGCAGAGGAAAAGACCTGGTTGTAATCCCAGTTTTTGCCATCTTTTTCTAGAGACGTTTTAAAATAAGAAAATGAGGCTAAATAGGGTAACAGCTTGGTTGCCATTGAAGTACATGCCCTTTCAAGTCAGTTAATGCACATGATAGCCTAATTGGATTATACATTTTTGACAAAATTTGATTTCCTTGTCCATATTTTCAAGACTTTATTGAGTAACACTTGAAAAAAATTAGTCGTGTTATAATTTAGGCACATGTTTCGACCATTTGCGGTCATCATCAGTCTTGTATGATTGGTAAAAGATTGGAAATCATCTTAACGTCTACGTCTACAGATACATAATAAATAAATGCATAAAGCATTTTTTCTCTTGTCTTTATTAAAATTCACAATGTATTTGTGAAGATGTTCTTGTTGATACATAAGATTGATGTGTTGTCCGCGGAACTTCTCGTATTTTTTGAATTTGGTATTGAACACGTGTGCACAGCTTCTTATTAAGTGACTGAAAATAATGTGCACGAAGAAGGTTTATCTTTTTTTGTTATTAACCAGCCACCCGCTTCGGCTTCGCTCAGGAGTAGTGGTGATGTCATAATGGTGGCCTTAAAGATTTCCTTGTAGACCACATTTTTAGTTGTTTTCCTCCTGATATAAATACGTAGTTCGTTGCGACGTTTTACAAGGCCCTTCCGGCCACCTGCCTCTTACAATTCGATGACTCGTTTCTCCTCATACGATATTTAAACCATTTCTGTGCTTCCACTAAAATCATGGTAACTCCTAAACGATTCACGCAAACTACATGGTCTACTGCAATAATAATAATAATAATAATAATAATAATAATAATAATAATAATAATAATAATAGGACATTATACATCATACGAAATCGAAGGATTAAATCGTACTGACACATTTCGAGAATAAGTGACGACAGGATCACTAAAAACAATTAAACCATTTTAGAAAATGCAACGGAAAAGGCAACTCATATGAAAAATGTTTATGAACACCAAGAAGGCCCTGCAAGAAATGAACATCGCCGATCAGGACACCTACGACAGAACCGCATACAGAAATAAGATACACAAATACGAGAAGTTTCAGGACCTAGAAACAGTGACCAAGAAGAAACAATATTGGACGGATGACAAAAAAGAAGAAAAAGACAAATTACAAGCAGGCTTATGAAAAAAATAATTGGTCCAAAGAAAACTGAAATCATAGAGATTTAATTGCGTGGCCTGTAGTTGGTCCAAAATCCATAATAATAATGATAATAATAATAATAATAATAATAATAATAATAATAATAATAATAATAATAATCATAATAATAATAATAATATGGCCACCGGGCGAGTTGGCCGTGTGGTTAGAGGCGCGCGGCTGTGAGCTTGCATTCGGGAGATAGTGGGTTCGAATCCCACTGTCGGCAGCCCTGAAGATGGTTTTCCGTATTTTTCCATTTTTACACCAGGCAAATGCTGGGGCTGTACCTTAATTAAGGCCACGACCGCTTCCTTCCAACTCCTAGGCCTTTCCTATCCCATCGTCGCCATAAGACCTATCTGTGTCGGTGCGATGTAAAGCCACTAGCAAAAGAAGAAAATAATATGGCCTGTTGTGCTTCTCCCGCAACTCCAAACTAAGACACTCAGACGACACTACCATGCTGCCATTTGCTTCCGAGTGCTTGATCCGTAACAGGAAAGGTCTGGCTGAAAAACTAATGATCAAAGAGAAGAAGATTCTCAGGAGGATGACAGTGCCAGTTGAAATAGAAGGTGAATACAGGAGACGACTCAATCAGGAGCTCTATAAGTACACTGGAAAGATCACGGACATGGCCAGGAAGAGACGTCTAACCTTCTATGGGCACATATCAAGGACGAATTCTACCAGGGTGACCAGTCGTATTCTATCCTACTGGCAGAAGAGAAACGACGAAGACCATGTGGTCTACGGAAGTGGCTAAAGTTCTTCAGGAACTAGGAATAGTTGAAAGTGACATCAGAGATCGTTCACTACTCAGAAGTATTCTGAGACGTAGGAGGTTCCAGGACAATCCGCCCCGTAAGAAGACAGGTGCCCTATGCGAAAGGAGAGGAAAGAACAACTCAGCCAGAGAATGCGCACGTGGTGGGCAAACATCAAAGTCCACACCCAGCGAAGAGGTTGAATTTAACGAAAGAATATGGCTTGTCTGCGAAGTCCTACACCGTGGTTAGCCACTTCAAGTCACGTTACTGTCAGGTTGCATTCGGAAGATAGTGGGTTCGAATCCCACTGTCAGCAGCCCTGAATTTGGTTTTCTGCGGTTTCCCACTTTCACATCAGGCCCTTTCCCGTCGTATCGTCGCCATAAGACCTACGTGTGTCGGTACGACGAAAATCAAGTTGCAAATCGGAATAAAAAGATAGCTGGTTGAACCCCATTGGCCAAAAAAGTTTTCACCGTCATATTGTTGGCCAGAGGGGTAGGAGAAGTGGAGGCATACAATTTCTAATCACTGTATGTACATGGTTTTTGTTGATTCTCAAGATCTCTGATACTGAGAGTAGAATGAGTTTTATGTACGACAACCACAAGAGAATTATTTATATCCTACTTCAACGACCACTTGGTTCCATTCAAATTCCAGTCCCTTTTAATTACAAATGCATGCATTAAGCGTCAAAGGCGTACTCGGTTCACCTGTACGATATGGAATTGATTATAAAAGAATGATAAAACAAGACTTCCATTTCCGGAGAATAATTCGCGGCTGCGGTTCAGTTGGAGGTCATAATGTCTGACGGAATATGTCCAAAAACAGAAATGTCTAAAAGGCTAAATTTCGAAGGCAGCTGGACATAGAGCTGAGCTCACTATCATTATTGGTGTCGAGTTGATGTGTCTTTGAAGGCTTCGCCTGTTACTCTTCTAGGGTCCTTCACGGCCCGTTTCAATAATAATAATAATAATAATAATAATAATAATAATAATCATTCACTCGCTGATAAGTGTCCTCTGAAAGCATTAGGGTCGCAAATAAAGTTATTTAAATGGATAAGGGGACCGATTCTATAACCATGAGCTCTGACGTAGTGCCGGCATATCATATATACCAAAGATCCTCGTTCTTGTTGAAACTGGTGGTAAATTCTTGTGTTAATTTCTCGTTCCTTTAATGGATCTTTTTTAACGTGAATCGTGCCTTGGTCGATGATGTTCAAAATGTTGTAGACCCTCGCAGACAATACGTTGCCACATCGCCCGCTCAGATGCTACATTCTACTGGTTTACATACGACACCGGCCGACGTTACCGGACTGACACACTAAGTACAAATAGGTATTAGCAACGATGCTCAAAGCCCCTTACGCTAAGAAACAACAATGAAAGACAATTTGAATTTTAAAAGTTAACAGCTAACTTACTCTTCTGCTGGTCATACGGATATTCGTCTTCAAACTGACATTTGAACTGTTTGAATCCTTCCATCGTATAGACTATAGATCATCTTCGGATGAAGTATAGGCGTGTTCGGTTCACCCGGAACAACGTGGGTTCGAATCTCCACCAGGAAACCGGAAAATGTAAGACACGATATTTCAACTTTTGGAGGAGTATATGGCCCTGAGGTTCACTCATCCTAAACATAAAATGAGTACCAAGTTAATTCCTGGGGCAAAGGCTGCCGGGCATAGAGCTAACCGCTGTACCCCACCAAGTGCAGAGTTTTGCGGTTAGTGGAAGCCTTTACCTTCCACTCCTCCCAGGAAGTTCATGGCCAGTACGGAGACGCCTTTGCTTTTATAGATCATCCTGTGAAATTCACCACCTCTGTAAGGTGAGAAATATAACTGAGATCAGAAAAAAAACCGCATTTCTCCTACCTGTAACCTTGACCGCTTTTAATCGATCTTTCGAAAAATATATTCTTTACATATTCCCCGTGATATACGTGAGCCGAATGATAGTAAATTCTTTAATTGTAATTGTAATTGTAATTGTAATTTTAATTGTAATAATAAGACAAAAGAATTGATCTTTAACCACAAGATTTATGCAATTCAAGAATATAAGAACACCATGAATATCTTGGCATTTGAGATAATTTGGATTCATTTAAAAGAACAGGAAAGAAGATCAGAGATATTTCCATCATCTGTCCTATCGAATATAGTAGATACCAGTCTATCGGCTAACAGGTACGAAAATATTTACATTGTAGTCATGAAGTTGAGTTGCATTAGTTTCATTGTTTTGATTTGGATGAAAGGTGACATAGTGTTGTTCATATTAATTACAGAATTTATTCGTACAAATGTTTGCGGAGCTCAATTAGTTAATATGTAATTAGGAGGCTTCAAACACAATGGATCATTGTTTCATGCATCAGAGCTTAATTTAAACAAAATAAGCCATTGTTACAAACAAATATATTGTAGTATTTAGAGCATTTCAGTAGATTTCATCAAAACCTTTCACGTCCAGCAGATATCACCTGCGTCCACTATCGCGTTTAAATTGAAGGACTGATTCCAGACATCAGAAAAGTCAAAAAATTAATATTTTTATTAGTGGTCGTTCGCCCTTCTTCAAGTTGGAATCAAGTCAAGATAAATCTAGCAGTGGAAGTTGCTGGCTTCTACAGAAACATGACAAGGCCTGTGTCGTTCCAATAAGAACCAGGCCAAGAAAACCTCCTGGGGTGCAGCCTGCCGAGGAGAGAAACTTGCTAAACCACTTAACTTGTCTCCAAATCCAGGTACGTCACCTGTACTATGAGTTATTACTGGAGATCCTGACATCCACTTCCCTATGTTATGCTGAAGAGGAAAATGTTCAGATGGAGAATGATGATATTTCTGATAAACATCCAAACTATACTTTCATAGTGGAGTATGATGTTTTCAGGATTAGGTAGCAATTTAATTTTAAAATTCTACAAATAAACCACGAATGTGACAGTGCTCTTATTATCCATTATTTCCCATAAGATAGATCACACCTCCCAGCCACATACTGATACAAAGTTCATCAGGAACAAATTTATTAAGTGTAGAAATTAAAAATTCGTTGTGCATACGGATGTGTGCGCTTGGCATTTACGGATTAAGTTGCTCATAATTTGTTATTTCACGATACACCAATGAATTTATTAGATGTGTAGGTGATTCATGGTTCATAGTGTGGGTTTCTGTAGTCATGTTCTAGTTCGTGAACCATGGGCAACGGCTGAGTGGCCTAGTAAGTGGTCCTTAGAGTCGGGACACCAGTTGCTATGGAATGGGAGTGGGCATCTCGGACATATTCTGAGTCATGGCCCTCCTTGTTCTCAGGCGGCTAGGACTATACAATCCACCGGTGGTCCATAACCCGTTGTAGGAGAGATCCTCACTTGGACTATGTGCAGGTAGGGTAGCATCCTGCTTCATGAATTTACCGAGCTCAGAACATTCAAGCAGGCCTCGGACCTATGGGAGTAACGGAGTCCCACACACATTTGACAGGCGAGGGACTCCTTGGAAACGACTTGACGAACGAAATGGAATTCGATGGCAGCTATCAATATTAATGGGACTTATGAAAGAAAGAATGTAGAACTGGCTGAGTCAGCTAAGAGGATGCATCTCGATGTGCTAGGAGTAGGTGATATTCGGGTAAGGGCAGATAACGAGGAAGAGATAGGAGATTATAAAGTGTACTTGGCGGGTTTTAGAAAGGGAAGGACAGAGTCTGGGGTAGGGCTCTTATATCAGGAATACCATTGCACGCAACATAGTTTCTGTTAGGCACGTAAATGAGCGAATGATGTTGGTAAGTTTGTCAGTTTGTGGCATTAGGACGAGAATTGTGTCAGTGTATTCACTATGTGAGGGTGCAGATGAGGATGAAGCTGACAAGTTTTATGAAACATTGAGTGGCATCGTGGTCAGGGTGAACAGCAAGGATAGAATAGTGCTAATGGGCGATTTAAATGCGAGAGTTGGAAATAGAACTGAAGGATACGAAAAGGTGATTGTTAAATTTGGGGGAAGATATGGAAGCTAATAGGAATGGGAAGCGTTTGCTGGACTTCTGTGCTAGTATGGGTATATCAGTTATGGATACATTCTTCAAGCATAAGGCTATTCACGGCTATACATGGGAAGCTAGGGGTACCAGTCCATAATAGACTATATCTTAACCGACTTCGAATTCCGGAAATCTGTTAGGAATGTACGAGTTTTCCGGGGATTTCTCGATGATACAGACCACTATGTGATCTGTAGTGAACTAAGTATCTCTAGGCCTAGGGTAGAAAAAGTGAAATTTGTCTGCAAACGAATAAGGGTAGAAAATCTTCAGGACGAGGTAATTAGACAGAAGTACATGGATATGATTAGTGAGAAATTTCGAACAGTAGACACTAAGCAGGTTCAGGATATAGAAAGGGAATGGGTGGCATATAGGGATGCTGTAGTAGAAACAGCAAGGGAATGCATAGGAACAACTGTGTGTACAGATGGGAAAAGGCGAACATGTTGGTGGAATGATGAAGTGAGAGCAGCTTGTAAACGTAAAAAGAAGGCTTATCAGAAATGGCTCCAAACAAGGGCCAAGGCAGACAGGGATTTGTACGTAGATGAAAGAAACAGAGCGAAACAAATAGTTGTCGAATCGAAAAAGAAGTCTTGGGAAGACTTTGGTAATAACCTGGAATAGATAGGTCAAGTAGGAGGGAAACCTTTCTGGACTGTAATAAAGAATGTTAGGAAGGGAGGGAAAAAGGAAATGAACAGTGTTTTCAGTAATTCAGGTGAACTCATAATAGATCCCAGGGAATCACTGGAGAGGTGGAGGGAGTACTTTCAATCAATCAATCAATCAATCAATCAATCAATCAATCAATCAATCAATCAATCAATCAATCAATCAATCAATCAATCAATCAATCAATCAATCAATCAATCAATCAATCAATCAATCAATCAATCAATCAATCAATCAATCAATCAATCAATCAATCAATCAATCAATCAATCAATCAATCAATCAATCAATATTGATCTGCATTTAGGGCAGTCGCCCAGGTGGCAGATTCCCTATCTGTTGCTTTCCTAGCATTTTCCTAAATGATTTCAAAGAAATTGGAAATTTATTGAACGTCTCCCTTGGTAAGTTATTCCAATTCCTAACTCCCCTTCCTATGAATGAATATTTGACCCAGTTTGTCCTCTTGAATTCCAACTTTATCTTCATATTGTGATCTTTCCTACTTTTACAAAGGCCACTCAAACTTATTCGTCTACTAATGTCATTCCACGCCATATCTCCGCTGACAGTTCGAAACACACCACTTAGTTGAGCAGCTTTTCTTCTTTCTCTCAATTCTTCCCAACCCAAACTTTGCAACATTTTTGTAACGCTACTCTTTTGTCGGAAATCACGCAGAACAAATCGAGCTGCTTTTCTTTGGATTTTTTCCAGTTCTTGAATCAGGTAATCCTGGTGAGGGTTCCATACACTGGAACCATACTCTAGTTGGGGTCTTATCAGAGACTTATATGCCCTCTCCTTTACATCCTTACTACAACCCCTAAACACCATCATAACCATGTGCAGAGATCTGTACCCTTCATTTACAATCCCATTTATGTGATTACCCCAATGAAGATCTTTCCTTATATTAACACCTAGAAACTTACAATGATCCCCAAAAGGAACTTTCACCCCATCAACGCAGTAATTAAAACTGAGAGGACTTTTCCTATTTGTGAAACTCACAACCTGACTTTTAACCCCGTTTATCAACATACCATTTCCTACTGTCCATCTCACATCATTTCCGAGGTCACGTTGCAGTTGCTCACAATCTTGTAACTTATTTATCACTCTATAGAGAATAACATCATCCGCAAGAAGCCTTACCTCCCATTCCACTCCTTTAATCATATCATTTATATATATAAGAAAATATAAAGTTCCGATAATACTGCCTTGAGGAATTCCCCTCTTAATTATTACAGGGTCCGATAAAGCTTCACCTACTCTAATTCCCTGAGATCTATTTTCTAGAAATATAGCAACCCATTCAGTCACTCTTTTGTGTACTCCAATTGCACTCATTTTTGCCAGTTGTCTCCCATGATCCACCCTATCAAATGCTTTAGACAGGTCAATCGCGATACAGTCCATCTGCTATATCTTGCTGAAATCCTTCAAGTTGAGCTTCACTGGAATAACCTTTCCTAAAACCGAATTGCCTTCTATCGAATCAGTTATTAATTTCACACACATGTCTAATATAATCAGAAAGAATGCCTTCCCAAAGCTTACATACAATGCATGTCAAACTTACTGGCCTGTAATTTTCAGCTTTATGTCTATCACCCTTTCCTTTGAACATCTTCTCAACGTAAAAGGAAATCTTGCTGGTGGTAGTGCGAACAGCCAAGCTCATGGGGAGGAGGAAAATGATGTTGGTGAAATTACGCTTGAGGAAGTGGAAAGGATGGTAAATAAACTCCACTGTTATAAAGCAGCAGGAATAGATGAATTTAGACATAAAATGGTGAAGTATAGTGGGAAGGCAGGGATGAAATGGCTTCATAGAGTAGTAAGATTAGCATGGAGTGTTGGTAAGGTAGCTTCAGATTGGACAAAAGCAGTAATTGCACCTATCTATAAGCAATGGAGCAGGAACGATTGCAAAAAACTATCGAGGTATCTCATTGATTTGTGTATCAGGCAAAGTATTCACTGGCATCTTAGAAGGGAGGGTGCGATCAGTCGTTGAGAGGAAGTTGGATGAAAACCAGTGTGGTTTCAGACCACAGAGGGGCTGTCAGTATCAGATTTTCAGTATGCGCTAGGTAATTGAAGAATGCTACGAGAGGAATAGATAGTTGTGTTTATGTTTCGTAGATCTAGAGAAGGCATATGACAGTGTACCGAGGGAAAGATGTTCGCCATACTGGGGGACTATGGAATTAAAGTTAGATTATTAAAATCGATTAATGGTATTTATGTTGACAATTGGGCTTCGGTGAGAATTATGGCAGAATGAGTTCTTGGTTCAGGGTACTTACAGAGGTTAGACAAGGCTGTAATCTTTCACCTTTGCTGTTCGTAGTTTACATGGATCATCTGCCGAAAGGTATAAAATGGCAGGGAGGGATTCAGTTAGGTGGAAATGTAGTAAGCAGTCTGACCTAAGCTGACGACTTGGTCTTAATGGCAGACTGTGCCGAAAGCCTGCAGTCTAATATCTTGGAACATGAAAAGAGGTGCAATGAGTATGGTGTGAAAATCAGCCTTTCGACGACTAAATTGATGTTAGTGGGTAAGAAATTCTACAGAATTGTATGTCAGATAATTTCAAGTATTTAAGTTGTGAGTTCTCCCAGGATGGTAATATAGTAAGTGAGATTGAATGAAGGTGTAGTTAAGCTAATGCAGTGAGCTCGCAGTTGCGATCAACATTATTCTCTAAGAAGGAAGTCAGCTCCCTGACGAAACTATCTTTACATCGGTCTGTTTTCAGACCAACTTTGCTTTATGGGAGCGAAAGCTGGGTGGACTCGGGATATCTTATTCATAAGTTAGAAGTAACAGATATGAAAGTAGCGAGAATGATTGCTGGTACAAACAGGTGGGAACAATGGCAGGAGGGTACTCGGAATAAGGAGATAAATGCTAATTTAGGAATGAACTAAATGGATGTATGCATAAACCGGCTTCGGTGGTGGGGTCATGTGCGGCGAATGGAGGAGGATAGGTTACCTAGGAGAATAATGGACTCTGTTATGGAGGGTGAGAGAAGTAGAGGTAGACCAAGACGACGATGGTTAGGCTCGGTTTCTAACGATTTAAAGATAAGAGGTATAAAAGTAAATGAGGCCACAACACTAGTTGCAAATCGAGGATTGTGGCAACGTTTAGTATATTCACAGGGGTTTGCAGACTGAACGCTGAAAGGTATAACAGTCTATAATAATAATAATAATAATAATAATAATAATAATAATAATAATAATAATAATAATAATTTCGTGTGGCTATTTCTAGCCGAGTGCAGCCCTTGTAAGGCAGACCCTCCGGTGAGGGTGGGTGGCATCTGCCATGCGTAGGTAACTGCGTGTTATTGTGGTGGAGGATAGTGTTATGTGTGGTGTGTGAGTTGCAGGAATGTTGGGGACAGCACAAACACCCAGTCCCCGGGCGATTGGAATTAACCAATGAAGGCCGGGAATCGAACCCGGGACCCTCTGAACCGAAGGCCAGTACGATGATCATTCAGACAATGAGTCGGACACAGTCTATAATGATAATGTATGTATGTATGTATGTAGGCCTATGTATATATGTATGCATGTAGGTGGTTCAAACGTTGTGTTCGCAATACAACCAAGTAATCATTGGCGTTCAAGTTTTGTAAACGATTACAAGTTGCTTTAGGTTGGTCCGACACAAATAGGTCTTATGGCGGCGATGGGACAGGAAAGGGTTAGGAGTGGGAAGGAATCGGCCGTGGTCTTAATTAAGGTACTTCCCAGGCGTTTGCCAGGTGTGAAAATTGGAAAGGGCGGAAACCATCTTCAGGCCTGCCGGCAGTCGAGTTCGATCCCACTATCTCCGGAATGCAAACTCACAGCTGTGGGCCCCTAATTTCAGAGCCAACTCACTCGGTCTGTAAACAAGTAAATCGGTGGAAAATTCATATCGTCGGATAGAACTAACTCACTAATAATTTCTACAATTATTCTTTAAGAAATATTTGGGATACACCGTATATCACATATCCTTACAATTCGCAACTAGATTTTCTATCACTTTCACGCACAGAGCGTTCACTAGAAGAACCACATGTATGGTGTTAACACGATAATGAAAAGAATAGATCAAGAACTGTGTTTGCTTGTACGTGGTATTAGGGTCTACAGTGCGCGGCAAAACACTTTCCGCAACAAGTTGGGAACGTTAGCACACTCAGTTGCGCTGGCAAAGTATCTCTCTAAACTTAGCGAAGTTACATTATTACCTTCACGAAAGACATACTCCGCTAAAACCATTGTAATTTCATTCCTTAGCATGGTGTTGTTTGAGTCATCAGTCCATATATTAATAATCTTCACCATAATGGCCAATATCGGGTCCGTATTGACTTAATCACAGTAAATAGAGAGATGGATGATCCACCTAGTAAATACTATGTAATAAAAATTTCTATATTTACATTTCACATTTTACATGAGAACCTTGCGCACCATTTGTTTTATAAGATCGGTTAATTTTTAGTAATTTTTACGCGTTGTATTCTCATTTTGTTTATGTTGCACATTGCACTTACAGTTTCTTATTTATCTCTCCTCGTTACAGACCATATAATGTTCATATCAACCTTGCTGCATAAAGGCGTATTAATTGAGGGTATCGGCTTGACAACTTGGTTTTACATCATTTTATATTATTCTGAATATCATCCTACTTGAATTTTATAAGGGAGTATTGGATCACCAAGGACACAGTTACAGCACAACGCAGCAGTGCTCAGTGTGCAATATTTTATCCATACAGACATCATCCTACTGTGTTTATACTGAGATGACGCGTGGAATTTAATTCCATACCACTATCCATCAATTTGTAATATACTATATTGTACTTGTAATAGTTCCAGCTTTCTTAAAGGGAATCCCAATTTTAATAATAATAATAATAGTGTTATTTGCTTTACGTCCCACTAACTACTTTTACGGTCTTCGGAGACGCCAAGGTGCCGGAATTTAGTCCCGCAGGAGTTCTTTTACGTGCCAGTAAATCTACCGACACGAGGCTATCGTATTTGAGCACCTTCAAATACCACCGGACTGAGCCAGGATCGAACCTGCCAAGTTGGGGTTAGAAGGCCAGCGCCTTAACCGTCTGAGCCACTCAGCCCGCCGGGCCCCAATTTTAGTTATGTCTTATTTTAATACACGAATTTTAACCTAATTAGCTGAGGAAGAGAATGTGCATATTCTCGAAACATGTACTAGATATAATGTAAATGTGAAATGTAATTGTAGACATTTTATCACATAGTATTGAGTAGGCGGATCATCCATCTCTCTATTTACTGTCATCAGTCCATAACTGGTTTCATGTAGCTTTCTATGCCACCCTATCCTGTGCTAACATTTTTATTTCTACCTAACTACTCTATCCTACATCTGTGCTAATCTGCTCGTCAAATACATACCTTGGTCTTCCCCTGCTGTTCTTAGCGCCTACAATTCCCTAAAAAACTAACTGAACAAGTCCTGGGTGTCTTAAGATATGCCCTGTCATTCTCTTTCTTCTTCTTGTGAAATTTATGCAAATCGATCTCCTCTCACCAACTCGATTCAGATCTCTTAATTCGTGATTCGATCTACCCATTTCACCTTCAACATCCTTCTATAACACTACATTCCTCTTTCTAATTCCTATATCAATGTTTGAAGTGAGCCAATTTCTTTTCATTGAAAGGCCTTTCTTGCTTGTGCTAGTCTGCATTTTATGTACTTCTACCATTGTTAGTTATTTTACTACTCAGTAACAATATTCATCCACTTCCTTTAAGATTTCATTCCGTAATCTAATATTTCCTGCATCACCTAAAATGAAATGTTGTATGGCTTTTACTGCCGGGATATCCCAGGAAGGGTTCGGCTCGCCAGATGCAGGTCTTTCTATTTGACGCCAGAAGGCGACCTGCGCGTCGTGATGAGAATGAAATGATGATGAAGACAACACATACACCCAGGCCACGGGCCATTGGAATTAACCAATGAAGGTTAAAATCCCGAGCCGGCCGGGAATCGAACCCGGGACCCTCTGAACCGAAGGCCAGCCAACGAGTCGGACCCTGCATCACCTGACTTCGTTCGACTGCACTCCGTTACTTTTGTTTTGGACTAATTTATGCTCATCTCGACTGTGTCCATACCATTCAACAATTTCTCCAGAACTTCTGCATATTGACCTCAAAAGTACAACCACTTTTTAAAATCATAACTTTCACATTAAGTTGGAATGCTATTCAGTTCAAGAACAGTATCTTCCCAAGGTATAAAGCCAGTGCTCCGTTGTCTCGTTGTCGTAAGCGCCACTCGTCTGAGTTCTCTGAGGATGCAGTTTTGCCCAACACTGTACTTTCCGTAGTATGGCGATTCAGTGTAAAAACCATTCGTGGAAAATTGAAGTATGTATATTATTATATTCGGAAAATATGGAGCAGAAGAGAACGAAACCCACTCAGCAGTTTCTAAATAGAAATCTGAATCAATCAAATTCATTTAGCTTTATTTTAAGCAGTACTTTCTCAAATAATATGTTGAGAATCAAATATTTGAGCTTATTTAAGGAGAAAATTTCCAATACAAAAATGTCAAATCTATTACGCTTTATTGTTAATTATTCCTTCAGAAATGTTATTTTAATTTATAACAATTTAAGCTAAATTAATTTAAATATTAGTATACATTCATTTATAATTTAGGACGAAGAGATAGATTATTTCAATTTCACTTGCATATGAACTCTGCATACCGATCGAGTTGAGTAGGGGTTGTAGGGGGCTAACCTACATAATCTTGTATTTCAGAAAGGGTAGATATAGACCCCATCTTCAGCACCCGAAAAAGATGGTCCTCCGTAAAGTCTAATTTTCGCATTACATAAATTGCAGTTGCTTGCCTCAGTTAAGTCCATAGTCGTTACTTTTACAGTCTTAGCCCTTTCCTATCAACGTTGCTGAAAACCAGAAAGTGTAAGCTTGGCATTAACAACACTGCAAGGAAGAATAGGAGGGAGAAACGATTGGAACAGGTATATAGATCCGCGGTATTCGGCATCCGTAGGCAGCTAAAACTGACTATCGGTGACCTTTATCTACACATACTGTACAAAAGTAAGTCCATTTGGAGCGATCTATATATAAAGGTATAAAAATGAAAATATACGTGGGCCGATGACCTTCGATGTTAGGAACCTTAAAACAACAAGCAAGCAAAATAGACGTGAATTAATGAGGCACTTTCACGCATCTCAGAAACTTGGTACGAGAGAGCTGATGACCTCAGGATCCCCAGAAAAATTCAAAAATATCAAAATTGCCTGAGGGGAGCACGCTGGAGTGCTTTAAATATCGGGCTCAGCAAAAGAACGCAGTCGAATATATTTATCCAAAGTGATAACCTATAGGTTTCGTGAGCTTAAAAACTTTCAGAAAATTCCTCATTTTTACCCCCCCTCCCCTACCTCCAGCTCAAGATGGCGGAACACTTTGCTAGACGAGCTAGAAAATTGAAATTTGGAGAAATTGTAGCTTTTAGCCTGTATCTGACGGAAAAATTCCTAGATGTTTAAAATTTTCACTTTTTACCCCCCGAAACTACCGAAATATGAAGGCAATTTTAATTAAGTTTCAATCAATCAATCAATCAATCAATCAATCAATCAATCAATCAATCAATCAATCAATCAATCAATCAATCAATCAATCAATCAATCAATCAATCAATCAATCAATCAATCAATCAATCAATCAATCAATCAATCAATCAATCAATCAATCAATCAATCAATCAATCAATCAATCAATCAATCAATCAATCATCAGTGGTCTGCATTTGGGGCTGTCGCTCAGGTAGCAGGCTGCCTATCAATTATTAACGTAGCTGTTTCAAAAATGATTTCAAAGAAGTAATTTTATGGAACATTTCCCTTGATAATTTATTCCAATCCCTTACTCCACGTCCTATAAATGAATGTTTGCCCCAATTTGTCCTCTTGAATTTATTCAATTTTTTTCTTCATATTATGATCTTTCCTACTTTTGAAAGCTCCACCCAAGCTTATTGATCTACTTACGTCAATTCACTCCAACTCACCACTGACAGCTCGAAACACACCACATAGCCGATAATCTCGTCTCCTTACTCCCAAGTCTTCCCAGCCCAGAGTTTGCAACATGTTAGCAACACTACTCCCATGTCAGAAATGACCGAGAACAAATCGTGCTGCTTTCCTTTGAATTTGTTCCAGTTCTCGTATCAAGTAATCCTGGTGAGTGTCACATACACTGGAGCCGTACTCTGACTGCGGTCTTACCAGAGATTCATACGCCCTCTACTTTACATTCGTACTACAACTCCTAAATACTCTCATAACCTTGTGAAGAGTGCTGTAAACTTTCTTAACAACTCCATTAATATGATTACCCCACCGAGCTCGATAGCTGCAGCAGCTTAAGTGCGGCCAGTATCCAGTATTCGGGATATAGTAGGTTCGAACCCCACTGTCGGCAGCCCTGAAAATGGTTTTCCGTGGTTTCCCATTTTCACACCAGGCAAATGCTGGGGCTGTACCTTAATTAAGGCCACGGCCGCTTCCTTCCCACTCCTAGCCCTTCCCTGT
Organism: Anabrus simplex; assembly: GCF_040414725.1. Classification (NCBI taxonomy): domain Eukaryota; kingdom Metazoa; phylum Arthropoda; class Insecta; order Orthoptera; family Tettigoniidae; genus Anabrus; species Anabrus simplex. Next base: position 388,310,260 of record NC_090268.1, read on the forward strand.
CCAATCGTCGCCATAAGACCTATCTGTGTCGGTGCGACGTAAAGCAACTAGCAAAAAAAAAAAAAAAAAAAAATTACCCCAATGAAGGTAATTCCTTATTTTAACACTTAAGTGCTGACAGTGCTCCCCATGAGGTACCATCACACCATCAAAATAATTTGTCGAATGTTGAAGAACGTATACTCCATGAGATAGATCTATTTGAAGTAGAGAAGAACATAAGAAAACAAACATGTATATAAGTCTCTTGTAAGCCGGTTTGTGTCGCGGATTATAACGAGAGAACAAGTTGAAAAGGAGGCAGTGCGAACACAGGCTTGTTGTTATTTGTCTGGAGAGTACTGTACGCTCTATGAAAAGCCTCTACTCTAATTGAGTTGATCCATTGCTAAAAACTTCCCCTCTTCAGTTTATTTAAAGCTTTCGCCACCCTTTCAAAAGTGGCCCCTTCTCCCTTGTGCCCTATCCCATCCTATTTAAAGCCAGAAACACAATGTAAGCTACCCTCTCTTCTAAACAACCCTAAACACAAAAGAATTATAATAACACAAAAAGCTCTGGTGAGATAATAGTTTCCTGTCGCTTATCACGTGACAGCATCTCGTGCCCACTGTAGAGACATATGTTCCTCTGTGTATCAGTCTGCAACTCAATTACGTCTTAATGGACTCCTTGGTTGTACAAAGCCAAAATCAGGCCGATATTAAAAGAGATTATAACCTAGAAAGAGAGATCTAATCACGCTTTTTCCCTGCGTGATGCCAGCTATAGTAATTGTTACATGAACTAATGTAAGGGAAATACGAGTGGTAGTGGGGTAGAACGTATTGATTGGTCTCAGGCAGTACGTCAACTCCCGACAGGAATGTCAAGCTTATAGTAATGGTCATGCATGGTATGGCTGTTAACCCTCTACATGCCATCCTTCGTAGAATACATTCAGTACTAGGTCCCTCGGTAAAAAAAACCGTGTGCCACAAAATAGTGGGATATCGGACTTCCTTCAATAACAATTTCAAAACGGATTTCTACGTAAATTACTGTACATGTGGTGAGTGGTAATTAATTAAATTGCATGTCTCTTAGCGTTCTCGAAGAAACGCCATGGGGAGGTCCCCATACGTTCTTTCCCTTGTAAGATGCGAGTATTGGAGTTGTGATAATAATGGCAGGCTCACTTGCAGACTGCCATACACAATCGAGTTGGGAAGTTTCATTATGATGGCAGGCCCCCGTGCCTACTGCCGGTCACAATCTATTTGAGATTTTGTTACACTTTAGGCCCCTTTCCTACTTCCAGACACATTCCAGCTGAGGAGCTTTAATTATAAAAACAGACACCTTCTCTACTGCCAGTCAAAATTGGGTTATGCTGTAATCATTATAATGGAAGGCCCCTTTTTTCTCATGCCAGTCAGCTTACTGCAAGTTACACTCGAGTTGGTGAGTTTTTATTATAATACCAGGCCACTATGACTAGTGCCAATCACATTTTAAATGGGTAAATTTGTTTATAATGGCGGGCACCCGTAACCTCTTCCTGACAGTCACTATCAATTTGTATAGCAATAATAATAATAATAATAATAATAATAATAATAATAATAATAATAATAATAATAATAATGAAAGACACACCCTTTCCAGATCGCTACAAATCGACTTCGATGAATATAGATCGATATACAAATGTATATGCACGGTTACAATATTGTAGACATTCATTTACTGATTAACCCTGCTGCTTAACGGCATGTCATATCGACAAAAGGATTACAAAATAAGACGCCTCCTTTAGCGATGTACATGGTAGATCCTATGATATTTTCTCCTATCTCTTCCATGTTTGGGTTAGATTGAGTAAGGGAAATTTCCGTACCGTTTTCACACACTGCATTACTTTCCGTATACTTATGTGACAGCTAAAAACATACAATTTGGTTCACATGTGGCAATCGGTCGTGTCAATGGGCGTGTCGAATTTGATGACCCAATCTTTCCTATAAGTGTGTCAAACCATGAAATATATGTGTAAAAAGCAGAGCATTTATATATGTTGGATGTTTATGTTGATGCTAATCATGTTTCGTTGACTATGAAGGGGAGGGGTATTTATCGAGATTACTATAATCACGACATATTAGATATAGAACTGAATTTTGATATAATGTTCACTTTTGGGAATTAGAAAAGACCATGCACGATGAGAAAGAAGAATATTAGTGCCTGCCATCGCACCAACGAACCTAGCAGCGCTGAGAGGAGGGTATTGGAGAATTTGTACATCAGTTCAATGTACGCGATCTCAACCGGAAAGTAAAGATGTGTGGTGCTTAGCAGAAGGCGATGGTTTTCGGCATCCACTCTATTTTTCGTGTGTTGGCCTATTTTTCAAATTTTCCTGACCTTTTGGAATTTAAATTGTTCTTGGCTTATCTTCTGATTACTGCGAATTCATCCCGTTCATATGTGTATTTATATTGGCTTTCCGTGCTAGTAAAGGAGCAAAGAGTGTTCAGTAGAGTTTATTATATTATGTCGAGGCTCTTAGGCCTTGGAATTCGGGAGCTCAATTCCCCTGTTTTTAAAGAACCCCGAGAGATGTCATCTTGTTATAAAATTTACGATTACAAATTGTTGTTAGTTGTGATCGATCACTATTACTAACTGTATGTTATGGTTTCTGGTTAAAAAGAAAAGAAACAAAAGAGAAAGAAAGAAGAAAGCGAGAAATAGAAAATATTCTAGTGTTTTCCTTTACTGTACTCATTAATAATAACAATTTACGGACTCCGGAGAGACCTGGAGCAGGTTTTGAAGCTGACGCCTATGGACGATCTACCAATGACGATATCTAATGTTGGAGATGGCATGAAAGCCAGTCTTCGAGCTATGGGAATTTACAAATAAAGTTTAACATACCTGGGGATCGAATCCGGGACCCCTTGGACAAAAGGACATGTTGCTAACCAGTTAACCACGGAGCCTGGCATATTCGGACTGATTCCAAAGCGAAGTGACACGTGGAATTTATAGCGCACCTCCTCAAGAACCCAATGTAGGCTACCTTTAATAATGATTTTGGATTTGTGGTAGTGTAAGATAATTTTCATGTTGTGTTAATATTCCACTTTGAAAATTATTTATTTTACACAATTTCCATAAATTTCCGCCAAGGCAATCTTCAGCAATTTCCGCTGGCCATTATTAAAAGACACAAATCATAACATCGATCTCCATAAATTCCTGTACCTGACTATGACGAAGAATTCAACAGCGTGAAACTCAGGATACTAGTGCGTATCGTCAACGATATCGGACTGGTGATGGAAACGTACCAAGTATTTCCAAATTGTATTTGAATCAGACACCAACGATTAAGATTAAGCATATTATATTCAAAAATCGATGAGTGAGATAAAGTTGTGTTCTATCCCCAGTTCTCTTAAATCTGTACTCTGAGATAATTGATGGAAAAGAAGAGGATAATGTAGTGAATGGTACCGTAATAAACAACGTGAAATTATCCAGATGGCGCTATTCTACTTGTAACAAGTGCTGAAGATCTACAAGCGCTGCTGAATTGGGGACAACAATAGAGTACACCTGCAGGCTTAGAAATGAAATGGCGTATGGCTCTTAGTACCGAGAGTGTCCGAGGACAAGTTCGACTCGCCAGATGCAGGTCTTTTGATTTGATTCCCGTAGGCGAGCTGCGCGTCATGATGAGGATGAAATGATGATGAAGACAACACATACACCCAGCCCCCGTGCCAGCGAAATTAACCAATGATGATTAAAATTCCCGGCCCTGCTGGGAATCGAACCCAGGGCCCCTTTGACCAAAGGCCAGCACGCTAACCATTTAGCCATGGAGCTGGACTGTAGGCCTAGATCTAAACACCAAAAGGACCAAGGTACTGTTGTGAGCAAACGTGCAATTCCTTCAGTTCATCTAAGAGTAGCAGAGCGAGTTGGCCGTGAGTTTAGAGTCACGCAGCTGTGAGCTTGCATTCGGGTGATAGTGAGTTTGAGCCACACGGTCACCAGCCCTGAAGATGGTTTTCCGTTGTTTACCATTTTCACCAGGCAAATGTTGGGACTGTACATTAATTAAGGCCAAGCATGCTTCCTTCCCACTCCTTGCCCTTTCCTATCCCATTGTCTTCATAAGACCTATCTCTGACGGTGCGGCGTAAAGCAACTTGTAAACTCATCAGATAGTCAACCGTTTACATGGATAAATGGTCAGCTCGCTGGCTTTTGGTACAAAGGGCCCGAGGTTCGATACCCGGCCGGGTGAGGGATTTTAACCTTCATTGGTTAATTCCAATGACCGTGGGGCTGGGGATGTGTGTGCTATTTTCAGCACTAGAATTTTCATCATAGAATCTGGCTCCATTCCCGCAGACGTGCAGGTCGCCTATTAGGCGTCACCAGGCCCGTTATCTGACAGTCGCTTGTAAAACATTAGAACAACAGCTTTACTAAATCGCAAGTGGAATATAAATTAATAGGATCTTGGATTGAGCCGGCAATAACTGAATTTAAGAAAATCACCGAAATCCTCTATAGCATGGAATTTAAACAAATTTCGTCTCAATATTTTTAATGCTACGTGTTCTCCATACCGCTATACGATGCTGTGCCTGGATGTTAGGGCTGCCAGGATTGTGAAATTCCAATAAGAGACACGACATATATACATTTGCTCAATAAAACACTGTGATATAATTACACTGTAGGCACAAACTTCCTTACAGTAATTTTCTGTTTCATTTTGTACATAAAATGTTTCAAACCCGTATTTTTCTTCACTTTTAGCCTTCTTTCCAATAATGCTGAATCTTCCTTAACCGCACGTTATAATAACCCTATCTTACTCGCGCCCCATCTCAGCACAACACAAACTGCCAGCTGTAACAATCCCTGCTAAAAGAATTTGAAAAGGAAAGAATGCAGGGTTCCATTGATTGTTGCGTCGACATAAACCAGATTTCAAAAACATATCAGATGTAAGTAGAGATGGCAAAAGAATATCGATATATCGGAAATATCGATATTTTGGGATGGAAATATCGATATATCGACATCGATTTTTTGAGGTCCGATATATTGCCGATATCGATATTTTGTGCCCAATATATCGATATTTCTGTCTAATTCAATACTTTTGGCTACGATTTGATTCTTGTTCAGACCTTTTCAATATTTGCATCCTACAGTTACGAAATTTGAATTTTCATTTCTCAATTCACTTCGGTAAATACAGTGATAATATCACAATTCATACATCGTGCATACCTTGTGCATAGCTTTACACGTTAGCTAGGCAATACTTGAGCATTATAGCGACCTCTGTCCCAGCGGAGAGACTGTTTTCAAAGGCCAGTAACACCATCACGGAAAAGAGAAACCGATTAAATGGCAAAATGTTATCCAAGCTGCTTTTTCTAAATGACTTACCTAAGAGGTATTGGAAATTGACCTAAGATCATCATGGTTTTTTTTCACGAACAAATGGTATTGCAGTGTTGAGGAAGAAGTTGGGAAGAAAACGTTTTATTATTTTATAGAGCTCTGATAATTATCAGATGTACTTGGTACACAAATACGTTTGTAGTTTTTTCATATGGTATTTTGGTGTAAGTTATTAGCTCGTTACTAGACACCTTCTATATATCGTTTTCCTATGTATCATAACATCCTCTCGGCTGTAAACATTTTTATAATGTGTCATTGCAGTGAAAAAGTCATCTTACTTGGTCATTGTTTTCAGCTTGTTTTCTGATCTGTGTCTAGGTGTATTAAACCTAATGAATCCTTTAATCATTGTGTTAAATGTAAAACTAGACTAACAATAATAGATAATAGCACCAATATTTTAATAACTCGGCGATATATCGACATTTTGAAGACCGATATTTCAATGACATCGATATTCTAACACAGATGTATCGAAAAAAACGATATATCGATATTTTGGAAGGTTTTGTCATCACTAGATATAAGGCTTTTCAGGCGTTTGCTCTATTAACCAGCGTTTCGTCTTAGGTCTGACACTAGACTCATCAGAGTGGGATGTGTCAGACCCTACCCACTGACGCTGGGGTATACGCAGGCGAACTTTTCAGAAGCCCTTATGAGAGGCACAGTCTAATAACTGCATACGGGAGATAAATCTCCACAATGGAATTATTGCCCACCTAGCAATTCCGATTGGAAAATTCTAAATTCCCATGGAGGGAACTAGATATTTTTCACCAATAGAGCAGATGCCCCTGCGTCTCGCTCGTGCGAGTCCCACGCTTTATTCTACGCCGCCAGTTAGCTCGCCTGCTACTCGTTCCGGTCATAGTGCAGAATAATGAACTGAAATGCAGGATCAGTAAATGCTACTGTAAATAGATAACCACGGCAGAAGGGAGTCCTTTATACTCCCTGCCATATAAGGGTACAATCTTACTCTTTATCCCCTGTTAATACTAGAGTCAATGATTTACAGTTATTTTCTAACAGTTGGGTTCGATTCAGTGTCGCTGAACCCTACTTGTCATGGTTTTTTCTCGTGACTTGCTAAATTTTCGAATTACCACTGCCGTATTGTGAAAATTACTACTGTTACATTTGCGGGTACAAGTAAAACATATTGGCTCTTTCTGTAGGATTATAAATGTGTTTGGGTAATATCAAGCAAGTAGAATTGAGGCATGCTCAAATAATGCATTCAATAACGTAGTTGATGTTAAATGACGAAAGCACCATATTAATAATACGGTGTTATAGAATACAATTAGGATGTATAAGAAGCAAGAAAAATCAGCAAGAACTCCTCCGGAAAGGAAAGCAACACTACCTCCTCTATAAACAACAGCTGTTGAGATGGATGGAAATTTCGTTATCAGCCTAATCTAACCTTGCCTTGTCAGGGCTCTCCGGTTTGCAGACTTAGCACCTTCACCCGGCGTCTGTAGCACTACATTTGAAAAAGGTATAAACAGGATTTCCTGTATTTGAAGATCTAAAGTACTGTTGCATTTTAAAAGCATACGGGACGCCCTTTTCCCCCCATATTTATAGTACTAGTCATATAGAGCTATTCGCCGCCTTATTCTCTTTTTTTCTCACTGTCTCATCACTGCTGTTAGCCTGACTAGTTACATATTGCAATTACGAGACATAACCATAAATTTGTGTATTATTACAGCATGGGTTCAGTCCGACTCGTTGGCTGAATGGTCAGCGTACTGGCCTTCGGTTCAGAGGGTCCCGGGTTCGATTCCCGGCCGGGTCGGGGATTTTAATAGCTTCTGATTAATTCTTCTGGCTCGGGGACTGGGTGTATATGTCCGTCCCAACACTCTCCTCATCATATTCAGACAACACACTACACTACCAACCACCACAGAAACACGCAATAGTGCTTACATCCCTCCATAGAGGGTTGGCGTCAGGAAGGGCATCCGGCCGTAAAAACAAGGCCAAATCCACATGTGCGACGCAGTTCGCACCCGCGACCCCACAGGTGTGGGAAAAAGCGGCGGGAAAAGAAGAAGAAGATTACAGCATGGGTTCACGTAATTTCGACAAGTAATAGTAAATCTCAAGAAGGGAGCTGAATTGTTTATAACAAGCAAACACCAAAAAGTACGGCTATAGTAATACGTATATCAAAATAAAGGTAGAAATATACAACAATAAACAGAGTGAAAGTGTGCAAGAGTGTGTACTTCATTATTTCCTCACTGAGCTTGAAAACCGACTTAATTATGAATAGATTTATTGATTATTTACTTGGGTAAGGGAACCTCTATTATTGATACCTACAATGAGGTTAATTTATCTCTCGTGATTTCAATATGTAAGTAATCAAGTTGGCAGCAGTGATGAGCCATTATGAAAATAGGATAGGGAGGTGATATTTTATTTTTAGCGAATAGCTTTATGTGACTAGTACTAGAAATATAGGAAAAGAAGGGCGTCCCGTATGCTGTTAAAAAGCGACAGTACTTCAGACCTTCAAATACGGGAAATCTCGTGGAATACCGGACACATCACAACCCTACTAGAAATCTACATTGGCGGATAAAGTACGTAACACCGAAGTGCTTAAAACAGTACAAATAGAAATGAAGGTCATGTACACTATATGAAAACCAGAGTTCTAGCCCTTGAGCAGACAACTCAATGTTGACAACATCCTAGGGATAGGAGCTACGAATTTTCGGTAAATATAATAAAATATGAGAAAATATTATTTAATTATTCCAAAAACTTACAATCCTTTCTTTAATCGTTATCCGGTCGATTAGATGAGCAGTTTGCCATTTTCTACCACTACGAGCGCTAATGTGAGTCAATTCACTTTAGCACCACTACGAGCGCTAATGTGAGTCAATGTATTGATTCACTTTAGCACCACTACGAGAGCTAATGTGAGTCAGTGCAGAGTTTCACTTGAACCCATTTAACTACATTCGTTCTTAAAATATTTCAAAAATCATAAAACGCCTGAGGGTACTGAACCAAGGAACACATAAAGAATTATATAAATAAGTTAATTTGGCTAGGATTTGAATAAAAAGGAAAACAAGTAAAGAAACGAGAGGTTTTTGGGCAGTTTTCCGGAACTGCATTTAGGCCGGAAATGTTTTTTGGAAATTTGTTTCTTTTTCATTTTGATAGAGCTACCCAAGACTCAAAATTTGAAACCTTTTCGCGCCCTTTCGCCCTTAAACTTTCAGCACAATTGAGGAAATTGCTTAATTTTACGTTTTTAGTAATATGGGTTTAGTAAAAATATTTTCAACATTGAAAAGATTTTAAATGAAATAAAACATTGCAGTATTTTGGACACATGATGAGAAACACCAAGTGCCACTTCAAAGTATCATACAAGATAAAACTGGATGTTGTACAGTTCTATTGTAACTAGTCTATACAATTAATGGGACGTACTGTACATGAGAGTGGAGAATTCTAAACCTTTACTAGAGGTCTCTCCAATGGATTTCAACAGGCCGCTCTGATTAGCCTCGCGTCCTCCAGTAGGTAACCCAACACGAGGAATTAAGTCGATCTACAGGCGAGCTGACAATGCCCAAGGGGTGCAGTTCTTACAGCCCTGCCCTAGTTAGTATCAGCTAACCAGCACAGATTGCTACAATAACGGATTGAGTTTCACCGGGACTGATGGCCGACAAGCGTCTACAGTTGCCAGCAATAACCTACATAAAATAACAAATCCTATTTGGAAGGCATTCTCTTACTTGCTTTGAGAACACGTTTCTTCTACAGTTTCGACAAACATAATAACGTAGTGAATGAAATCAAGTTTTTATGTAACTGAAAAAATGAAAATCCACAGAGTGTTTTCTGTCATTCGACGGGATCAGGAATGAAGCCCCCATCTAGCGGCGAGGATAGGAATTGTGCAGGCTGCCGAGGTCTGTCGCACTCATCTGGGGCAATTATTAATGAATGACAGATGAAATGAAATTATATTGGAGAGTGTTGCTGGAATGAAATATGACAGGGAAAACCGGAGAAAAACCTGTCCCGCCTCCGCTTGGTCCAGCACAAATCTCACATGGAGTGACCGGGATTTGAACCACGGAACCCAGCGGTGAGAGGCCGACGCGCTGCCGCCTGAGCTATAGAGGCTATTTTTATGTAACTAAAAGGATGAATAAACAAATTATCAACTCGGTATTAACTATAAGATGTAAAACATTTTATCACTTTGCAATATAGTCCATTTCCTCAGTGGTGGTGGTGATTGTTATAAGTGAACGTATAGCCGGGAACCATCCTCTATTCACACTAATCGCGCAGTGGGGGGGAGGAAGTCCGACACGTGGAATAATGAAGTGTAGAAAGAGAAGGGGCACGAAGGGCGTGAAAATTATATACTCTGTAGGATTCGCAAACTTAATATCGGAAAAGAACAAGAATGGTCTAAGTGTGGTCGGCACATGTGTGGTACAAATAAGTGGAAGCAATTCCAGGCTCAGCTGTGGGAACCGTGGTTGCCAAACCATGCTCTGCATTTTAGAGCTCATGTTCCCCTTTTATTTATTTCATTTACATACTTCACATGGCCTAGTTCTGGCTATGAAGCCTGCTGTTATGCCAAACCGTCTTATATGTGCTAAAGTGCACAAACTACCCACACTTGGGGATGTTCAGTCCTTAGCCCGATTATTATTATTATTATTATTATTATTATTATTATTATTATTACAAGTTGCTTTACGTCGCACCGACACAGATAGGTCTTATGGCGACGATAGAACAGGAAAGGGCTGGGAGTGAAAATGAAGATGCCGTGGTCTTAATTAAGGTACAGCCTTTAACTGATGTGAAAATGGGAAACCACGGAGGACCCTCTTCAGGGCTGCCGACAGTGGATTTCGAACACACTATCTCCCGAATACTGGATACTGGACGCAATTAAGCGACTGCAGCTATCGAGCTCGGTATTAGGGAAATGAGGAGTGAGGTAGTTCCCCATTCCTATCCTCACTGAGTTGGTATTACATATCAGTCTGGCAATCCTTTTGAAATGCATGCACCAACCGAGCAGATGAGCGATTTTTTCACACCATTCATAACAGAAACGGCAGCATAAGGCATGACATTACTAGCATCGCTCATACCTCGGTCACTTTGATGTTGTCAAAGCCAAGGATAAGACTGAGACTGATCAATGAAAGTAACAAACTTGCTCTAGTTCATACCAGAAGACACAGTGCTCTGTAGACACTAGGTCTCGCCAGCAAATAATTAATTATGAAATTAAATAATAGTTATAAACGGAAGCAACATCCAAAATTTGAACACGACACATGGGCAAATCAAACGAGTACCACACTTCAAGTACTTGGGAGAAATACTTGAACCAACGGGAGGCGAGAAGGCTGCCCAGAAAATTCGCCTACAAAAATTTCGGAAAGCCTACGGTAGGGTTCACAACATATACAATAAAAAGTGCTTGTCCCGCCATGCAAAGATCAGACACTATAATACAGTAATAAAGCCCGAAGTCTTATATGCCAGCGAGACCCTTACACTAAACAGGAAAGGTGACCTAGAAAACATTTTAAAAGAAGAAAGAAGAATCCTGAGGAAAATTCTCGGCCACCGAAAAACAGAAGATGGATATAGACTGAGGTCACGCAAAGAGACAGAAGAGCATTCCAACATTGCAGCAGACATCCGCAAAAGACGTCTGAAATTCTATGCGCACGTCCGCAGACTGCCGGCAAGTAGACTGACACACAAGATTCTCACTTACATAGAACATCTAAAAAATATTCCATGGGTACTAGAAGTTTTTTTTTTGCTAGGGGCTTTACGTCGCACCGACACAGATAGGTCTTATGGCGACGATGGGATAGGAAAGGCCTAGGAGTTGGAAGGAAGCGGCCGTGGCCTTAATTAAGGTACAGCCCCAGCATTTGCCTGGTGTGAAAATGGGAAACCACGGAAAACCATCTTCAGGGCTGCCGATAGTGGGATTCGAACCTACTATCTCCCGGATGCAAGCTCACAGCCGCGCGCCTCTACGCGCACGGCCAACTCGCCCGGTGGTACTAGAAGTGAAGAAGGATCTGGAAAAAGCCCAGATAAACCCAAATGACACCGCGGACAGAAACCTTTATAGGAAAAAAATTAATGGATGGAAAGTGCAACCAGAGAACGAAGTGAAAAGGAAGACTGGAGCAAAGTGGACAGAAGAACGAAAAAGAATCCACGGAGAAAGGATGAGACCTGTTTGGCAACTCAGAAAACAGAATCGTTAGAGCTTTGCGTGGTCCATTGGGTCCATACGCACATAATAATAATAATACAAACGGAAGATAAAATTCTGAAAGTTACTACAAAGAAACATTACATTATATACTAATTTCTTAAATACATTTCTGCTATGGATGTTTCCTTCATCCTCTTACAACAGGATGTAACCGTGGATGTATTCTAGTCGCAGGGGTGACCAACTCCTCCATGAATGCTCTATGTTTCAGATGGTCCCGAATTTCATTCCCCTTTGGGTGGAGTAATTACAATAACACCCAAGGTATCCCCTACCTATCGTAAGAGGCGACTAAAAGGAGTTCCAATGCTCCTAACTTGGGGGCGTGGGTTGGCGACTACGGGGCCCTTAGCTGAGTCATAGTGTTGCTTCCACTTACTTATGCAAGGCTCTTCACTTTCTTCTCTCCTATCCAACCTCCCTTGGTCACCTCTCGTTCTTTTTCGACCCGAACGGTATAATGTTACGAGGCCTAGGGTGTCTTTCATTTTCATGTCTTTCGCTGCCCTTGTCTTCTTTTGGCCGATACCTTCATTTTTCGAAAGTGTCGGACTCCTTCAATTTTTCTTTCTAATTAGTGTTAATAGAGGATGATTGTCTAGCTGTACTTCTTATTAAAACAATAATCACCACCACTACCACCTCGAGTTTCATTCCCGACCTGGCAATGACTATAGTCGCGTCCGGTTAATACCTCTGACAGAACAAGTTGCTAACGCGGTTTGAGTCACTCAGCTGTGAATTAGTATTCGGAAGATAGTAGATTCAAACTCCACTGTCGTCAACCTTGGAGGTGGTTTCCCGTGTTTTCTTATTTTCACACCCGGAAAATGCAGTATCTATACCTTAATTTAAGGCCACGATCGCTTTTTTTCCCATCGTCGCTCTTAGACATGTCTGTGTCGGTCCGTAGTAAACAAAAGTAGCTAAAATGAATACCTCTTGAGCCCTGGACGTCTTCGTGTTCGTCTTAATACAATCTCCTTCCCTTACATTCAACATGCCACACTGCCAACAACCGCAGGAGCAAGCAGTAATGGAAACGTCCCTCAACATTCGATTGACGTCAGGAAGAGGATTTCGGCTTATTCCACGTGTAGTGCCGACCTCAGTTAATTCGGAACAAAAGGTCAGAAAAGAAGAGAAAAAGATAGAAAAAGACAAAATAAAGAAGGAAGAAAATGCCGGTAGGTTGTCAATTGTAACGACGGTAGGGTTTTGACAGTTTCATAGACTTACTTATTAGAAACATTTTTACTGAATACTAATCAGATTTTTCTTTTCCATTATTAAATTTGTTATTCTATACAACTAACCACGATGTATTCGCAACGACGGGTAACCTCCAACTGAGCGCGCGAGTCAACACAGCGCCATCTAATAATAGAGTAAGCGTGTGACGTCACACATTTGGCACAAATTTGGCCTTATTTTTAAGAGCTATTTCATGGAAATTATGTTTCATATTTTCAATTTTTGTAACAGGTAGGCTGCTCTTTTATCTGCTCATTGAGACATTAAACATAATCCTAAGTTAATTAGTCTCGGCGATACACACGTTCTACCCAAACACTAAAAGCGTCTTAACATTTTTCGTTCCACTTACCGGTTGCCGAGGAACGTAAGTCTACGTTAAAAGAAATTAAAATGAAATGGCGTATAGCTTTTAGTGCCGGGAGTGTCCGAGGACATGTTCGGCTCGCCAGGTGCAGGTCTTTTGATTTGACTCCCGTAGGCGACCTGCGCTTCATGATGAGGATGAAAAGATGATGAAGACGACACATAAACCCAGTCCCCGTGCCAGAGAAATTAACCAATTATGATTGAAATTCCTGACCCTGCTCTGAATCGAACACGGGACCTCTGTGACCAAAGGCCAGCACGCTAACCATTTAGCCATGGAGACGTTAAAAGAAAGAAATCACTTACTGCACAGCTTACAACATCTTCAGTTCATGTTTAATTCAGATCCATCTGTTGTGAGATGTGTAGTTTACGCTTGCATTGCACTAAGTCACCTACAATTGACAAGGGAAACATTGTATCAATATATGTTTTTCAGTTATTTATAACCCTTAAATGCGCATTTTATTATTTATTTCAAATATGATGGGTTTTCATTCCAAAAATAATAGATTAATACCAGAAAAATATTTGCTTATTTATCAAAATTAATATATTTGTATTTATTTGGATCAGTCAAAATGTTAAGACTTTGAATGTTTTACGCATCAGTATATACAAGGCTGTCTCAATTACTGTAGTTATTGACAGACTTCAATCTTAGGAATGTTCTTGCTCACCAATTCTCTGAGGTAAACATTGTTTTATTTGTTTTACCTTTACCTTAACTGTTTAAAGTTTACACCACTCCAGGCGAAAAGCCATAAAATAAAAGATTGTAAATTTTTTAATACACTAGCGACCCCTAGGGAGTTCGTCTGCAAGGCAGAAGTAAATGCACACTTGTAAAATCATAAGGCAGATATAACAAGCAAGTATGCTCTCCTTTGCATATGTGCAGTGCTGTGCATTTAAGGGTTAAGTTCCTACCGTGATTGGTGTGAAGGTGTCGCTCGAAGGTTGAGTTAATGTGAGCATCTCACCCGGTTTGGTGGAACCTTATGACTGGACGAGCAAACCAATGGGAAATAATCTCACCCGTTATTTCTTTGCCAAGATACTACTTTTCAGTGATTGATGGGCGTTCCGACACTCTGGCGATTGTTAAAAAGTTAGCAGTTAAAGAGGTGTTGTGTGTGACTATGTTCAGTCCTCAGTCCGAAGGCTGGTTGGTTTCCCAACAGCTCCACCATTAGCTGTCATAGGCGGTCTAGGCGTCACGGAAAAGGCGTACTGTGGAAATCAGGAATGAGATAGTTTCCAGTTGCTTTACTCACGGAGGCAGAAGTTGCTATTACATATCAGTCTGCCAAGCCCACTGAAATGCATGCATCAACCGACCCTATGAACAACATTTTCAACCCATTCATAACAGGGACTGGCTGCATAAGGAATGACATTACTAGCATCGCTCGTACCTCAGTCACTTTCATATTGTCAAAACGAAGGGTGCGATTGAGACAGATCAATGAAAGTAACAAAATTGTTGTAGCCCACTCCAGAAGACATAGTGTACTGTAAACACTAGGTATTGCCAGCAAAGGAATAATGTTAAGCAAATGATATTCGATAATTTTATTACCGAGCTTGGTAGCTGCAGTCGTTTAAGTGCGACCAATATCCAGTATTCGGGAGGTAGTGGGTTCGAACGCCACTACTGGAAGCACTGAAGATGGATTTCCGTGGTTTCCCATTTTCACACCAGTCTGTACCTTAATTAAAGCCACGGACGCTTCCTTCCCACTCTTGGCCCTTTTCTGTACTATCGTCGCCTAAGACCTATCTACGTCAGTGCGACGTAAAGCAACTTGGGAAGAAAGAGTTAATTTTATTAATGACTCTTCTTGTCCGACTCGTCACTGACATGTCAGCGCAGTGGCCTTCGATCCAGGGGTCTGTAATTCGCTTTCCACCCGGATCGAGAATTTTAACCAATTGGGTGTTTGTGATCGTCTTTTATTTACAACACATAACAATACCAACCATCACAGTGCTAAAAAGAGCAATGTTCCACCTATTCAATGCAATAATAAACTGTTGCACAAATTAATGTCACAACATGTTTAATATGGTTTGGGACTGGTTTCCACACGTATATATGTCATCATCGGCGGATGAAAAAATTATGGCAAGAAGTCAACATACACAAAATATTTAGGGTAACTGTAACACTTGTGACACTTTCTTGATTAAATGAATAGTCGAAGTTCATGTAGCACTTTTCAAGATTGTCGCAGATTCGACTCGAGCGGTGTCCACGTTGTATCAGGCTGTATTGACATTTCGGAAGAAGTCACCAAAATAGGATTATGTTTTTTAATTATTATGCTATCACTCGTTAACGATTATGATTGTTTTCCAAAGGTAATGTCAAATCACATGAGTTCCTTGATGGCTGTAAAATCCAATTCTGGAATCACAGACTCTTCCACAACGTTGGCACACAGAGTCTCGGGTAGCCAGTGGTCCTTGATGGTTGATACGTATGCTATTATGACGCTCTTTCTTAGCATTGCATTTGTCGGCCAGACGTTTCCTCCGTTGTAGTTCAAAGGATAGATGCCCTTAGTGGACGAGCTGACGCCAATCTGGACGAGTGGATGCCACAATCTCCCAATTTTCAGGGTCAACTTGACATTTCTTTATATTCGCCTTCGGAACGTCTTTATCGCGGTTTTTGTTGCCCACCGTGTTTCTCTGTCCGACCTTCAACTGACAGTACATCATTTGTTATAGGATACGTGACTCAGGTATGCGAATTACATGACCTGTCCATCGAAGCTGGAGATTTATTATGAGAGCATCAACTTTGGTTGTATTTGCTTGCTCTAAAACACTTATGTTAGTGCGTCTGTCTTGCCATTTTATTCCTAAGAATCTCCTAGGCCTATGCAACCCACGTTTCACAACTAGAATAGAGTTGGGACAACAACGGCTTGGTATACATCAGCTTAGTTTGAGTACTGATGTTACGGTTGTCAAACACCCTAGTTCGCATACGACCATAGTGTGCGCTGGCACATTTGAGACGATATTGCATTTCAGCCTCAATGTCTGCATTTGTTGGAAGGTGACTGCCCAGATAGGGGAGGTTCAATTTTTTTAAAGCTAGATCCATTAATCATGATAGCAGGAGCAGCAGCGTTACAGGTTGCAGTTTGATATAAATTTTGCGTTTTACTGGTTTTTAAGTCTAGATTAATGCTCCTATATACCTTGTTAAATGCATCCAGGGTATGCTGAAGATCATCTTCAGAGTTTTCCAATATAACATTATCATCTGCATACTGGAGTTCAAGAATAGAAGTAGTAGATACCTTAGTGTTTGCTCGCAGTTTGCTAAGATTGAATAGTCCTCCATCTGTCCTATATACAATTTCTACCCCCTTTGGAATTTTATCTTTGACCAAATGAAGTATGACAACAATATATATGGAAACTACTGTGGAGATAATCACACAGCCCTGTTTTACATCCGTTTCTATCTTAAATGCTTCTCCAGGTCTACTGTTGTTAAGGACTGCACCATTCATATCATTATGCAGTTATCGAAGAATCTGTATGAATTTTGGAGGACAAACTTTATGGACAGGATTCTCCAAAGTGTTTCACGAATGACTGAATCTAAAGCCTTAACGATATCAATGAATGCCATATATAGAGACTGACCTTGTTCTCTTGATTTTTCCTGCAATTGCCTGGCACAGTAGATCATATCAGTTGGACCTCGATTTGGTCAAATGCCACATTGAGTTTCAGGCAACATTGTTTCGGCCAGTGGTTTCAGGCGGTTGGTCTGTATTCTGGCGATAATTTTGCCAGCAGAAGAAAGCAAAGATAGCCCTCGATAGTTGCCACATTGCGCCCAATCACCCTTTTTAAATATGGTTACTATCAGAACATCCCTTAGACCACCAGGTACGTTTCAAGTTTGCCATATCTTGTCAATGAGCTTGTGTATGTGATGAACTAGTGAAGTGTTCCTTCCTTTAAGAGCTCAGCTGGAATTCCATCCATGCATGGTGCCTTATTATTCTTGAGTTGATTGATGGGAATTTTCACTTCTAATGGACTTGGAGCTTCATCGAGGTGGTCTTTTATAGGGCTGTGAGGAATTTGGGTAACGATATTGTCATCAGTTTGTGTGTCCCTGCTCAGTAGTTCTTCAAAATATTCCTTTCACCGGGAGTTAATGGAGTTTGTGTCTCTAAGAAATTCAGTATCATCTTTCGATTTTATGGAATTTAATAATAATTTAATAATAATAATAATGATAATAATTATTATTATTATAATAATTATATTATTATTATTATTATTATTATTATTATTATTATTATTATTATTATTATTATTATTATTATTATTACTGCATTTCCCCTTCATATTCTTATTATTAGTATAAGTATTATCACTCTAATTGCCCTACGGATTTGTAACCTAGTCTTAGCGTATCTGCCCGTAGTATAATTTTATTGTAGAATTACTATATCTTGCTTTCATTTTTATGTTTTCATTTTTAAATTTTATTGTTTAAAGTGATTAAATGTAAGAGAGGGCCGTGATCCCTAACTTCGCCACAAATGTAAGTCAGGAATAAATAAATTAATATATAAATATTTGTTCATGGAGGAATGTTTGGCAGTTCGGGTCTCTACACCATAAAGCTGTCATTTCAACATATTTTTCCTGAGTTTGAGGTTTAGATTTTCATCAAAAAAGAATTACATCATATTTGGAAAAAGTCTCTGGAAATCTGAATAAGGCGTCTGATCTCTTTTCCAGGGTCTATATTGTTAATTATGGTGCTCCCAAGACATGTGGACTGATTTACTCGTTCAATATTTTTTTTTTTATTTAATAAAATGGAGACACCTTCATGATTGTTTCTGCTAAATACCATGAACTTGGTTTTGTGGTATTGATGTTTAGACCATAATAACTAGCGCATATAATTAGCGTGTCATCTACATGTCTAATAATGATTATGACTATGGATTATGACAGTACCGCGGCCCCTAGTCCCGGGCAAGGGCAGGTAAGAAAATTTATTTAGACGTTATGAGTTCTATAACACTTCTTCCGTGTGTGTTAAGATATTTAATAACAAATCTTTAGTTGTGGAATGCTCTAGGGTAACACAGGAGCCTGGTTTGACGTGGTGCTGTAGACACGATAATATCGCTAATTAGCTACTATTGACAGTCCTCATTGATTAATAGAGCAGCTCTGTTTATTCAAACCACACAAATACAAGAATGATCCGGGGGCCTGCTTTGTTGACGTTTGCTGTTTAGTTAGCGCTGTGGCGTGAGTTCTCATCCTTGTCATCACCGCAACTGGGGCATTAACCTCTCTCTCCAACTTACGCAGCAGTCTAAAGATAACTATTTCGTATTATCCTTCTGGATACTTCCTACTGTATTTTAAAAAATGTTGCCAGTATGTGATTAGTTCCGAGGCTTAACGGCCGTGTTTGTACGTAGACGGTCGACGTTCGAATACTGGAGGATCCTAGAATATAATTTCCACTCAGTTTTACAATATTCTGAAGTAAAAATGCAGGAAATGACAAATAACGAAATATGAGGAAACAGAAGATTTTATTTTCCAATAGTATTAACACCTTAAATAAATAAATAAATAAATAAATAAATAAATAAATAAATAAATAAATAAATAAATAAATAGCCTATGGATACTTCAGTAGAGGTAGCGTGCCTGCCTGCCTCTTACCCGGAGGCCCTGGGTACGATTCTCGGCCAGGTCAGGGATTTTTACCTGGACCTGAGGGCTGGTTCGAGGTCCACTAAGCCTACGTAATTAGAATTGAGTAGCTCTTTGACGGTGAGGTAGCGGCCGCGGTCTAGGAAGCCAAGAATAACGGCCGAGAGGATTCGTCGTGCTGACCACACGACACCTCGTAATCTGCAGGTCTTCGGGCTCAACAGCGGTCGCTTGGTAGGCCAAGGCCCTTCAAGGGCTGTAGTGCCATAGGGTTTGGTTTGGTTTGGTTTGGTTTGGTTTGGTTTGGTTTAGATACTTCAGTACCTTTACGCTATTACTTACTTAAGGAACAAATTATTGTATAACTAGTAATTATGTCCGAAATTCAAATGAGCACAAATTGTCCGACTCCTTATCTAAATGGTGAGCGTTGAGGCTTTCGGTTCGGAGGGTCCCGAGTTCGACTTCAGGGGTCAGGTCAACACACCACACTACCAACCACTACAGAAACACGCAATAGTGATTATATCTCTCCACGTAGGGTTAGCGTCAGGAAGGCATCCGGCCGTAAAACAGGGCCAAATTCACATGTGCAACACAGTTCGCAGCCGCGATCCCAGAAGGTGTGGGAAAAGTGATAGGAGGAGGAAAATTGAAGATTGAAATGAGCACAAAATTTGGTAACAGAAATAATAAAATGAAGTGGCGTATGGCTTTTAGTGCCGGGAATGTCCGAGGACAAGTTCGGCTCGCCAGGTGCAGGTCTTTTGAGTTGACTCCCGTAGACGACCTACGCGTCATGATGAGGGTGAAATGGTGATGAATACAGCACATACACCCAGGCCCCGTGCCAGTTAAATTAACCAATGATGGTTAAAATTCCCGACCCTGCCGGGAATCGAACCCGGCACCCCTGTGACCAAAGGCAAGCACGCGAACCATTTAGCCATGGAGCCGGACAACAGAAATAATCAGCTTATACAACTGTATATTCAGTCAATAAAAAGAACCCGAACCCCATGATGCAACGGCCCCGAAGGGCCTTGGGGCACAAAGCGACCGCTGCTCAGTCCGAAGGCCTACAGATTACGAGGTGTCGTGTGGTAGGCACGACGAATCCTCTCGACCGTTATTCTTTGCTTTCAAGACCGGGGCCGCTATCTCACCCTCAGACAGCTTCTCAAACGTAATCACGTAAGCTGAGTGGATCTCGAACCAGTTCTCAGATCCAGGTAAAAATCTCTCTCTTGGCCAGGAATCGAAACCAGGGTCTCTGGTTAAGACACAAGCACGCATCACTACACCGCGGGGTCGGCATAAGAAGAACCCAGTATAATTCAAATTAGCATATCTAGTTTTTTCAATATACAATTTAAAATAGATATAAGGCCCTCATTTCGAGTTACTTTGACTCATTTTCGGTCTTCATATCTCTCAAAGCCTCACATTATTACATGAACATACAGTACTAGTAAGTTCTTCACGATGGTCATTGAAAAATAAAAATGTTGTTGCATTTCGGTAAAAGTAAAATGAAAACCTAATTGGATTCGCATTACTGGGCCTACATCAAAACGTAAGTATGTCAACATCGTGTAATAGGAACTGTTTACCTACTAGTGACGAATTTACTTTAATAAAGGCTAAATGATTTCAGTCTTGACCATGTTTCCATTATCTTTCAACGTCATGTACATGTATTCAGAACACTGAATATTGGCTGTGTTTTTGTGTTCCTACGTGTCTCTCTAATGTAGATTTTCCTCCCTATGAAATGTTCAGTTGTTCATTTTTACATTCAAACGCGGTAAAACGTCCGTTTACCATTCCCAAAAGATAGGTTAGATAACATCGAACATAGCTTGGCTCGAACGACCTCACAAGTAACCAACAACAGCTGCCAAGATCGTCGATTTAAGAGGAGAGAAGAGCATTGGTCTGGATAGGTTAGAATATTGGTCTAGTTAGGTTAGGCAATGGTCTGCAAAAGATCAATGGTTTGGTTAGATTCGGATATGTTCTGGATAAGGCAATTCGTCTGGATCGATTAGTAAATGAACTGGACAAAACCGCGAAACCGCAACAGGCCTCTAGAACACCATGGAATCCAGCTAAAATGTGACAAAAATTACAAAGTGATAATAATTAAGGTTCTCCAGCGTACGCCATGACAAACTCAAACTTCGTGGTTTTCTTATTTTTCCCAAAGTGGCAGCCCTGAGGCCAAGTATAATGCGAGTTCTAACGGAGAGAACAAGAAACTCGTCTTCATCACAGCTGGCCCAATCCCGCCACTAGCAACACAGGAAATGGTTGCATTTCTCAGATTTACTGCCTCCGTTTTAATCCGCTTTTTCGGAATGTGGCAGCGCTGAGACCAGACAAGATTCAAGCTCTATCGGAGACAATAAAATAATTGTCTTCGTCACAGCTGGTCCAGGACGGCGAATATCAACGTTAATACTACTCAGATTTAGACAGTCTCAGTTTTAAACCTTCTATACAAGAAGGAATACTTTTAGGGGCAAGTTGATGGGTCCCAGGCAAACGTATGGGAAGGATCACTCCTTTAAACTACTTCACGTGTCGTTCAATGTCATTTTTCTATGTGTTTTTCAAAGCGGTTCTCCGACGGAAACGCCACCTCACACGCTTTACAAAATACCTTCGAAATTGAAAATCAAAGGGCAAACATTAGCACAATTGGAGAAACAAACTGTAGCCAAATGTCGAGAATACGGTCCTTCGTAAAGGCAAATAAATAACTGATTATTGCAGTTGCATGATTTTGACATAACAAATTCAGTCAGATAGACGGGATTATTGAAGTCCTGTTGATAATTCACCTCCCCAGTTATTGTAACATGTAACATTGGCAGGTGGTGAAATTAATGACTTCTGAAATGAATGACAACAATAATACTCCTACAATATCTTTCCATCCCTTAGTCCTGTTTCCTAATGCGTGATCGGGGATGGGGTGAGATGAACATGTATGGCATGTTTTACGGCCGGATGCCCTTCCTGACGCTAACCAGGGATAATGAGCCAATGAAGATGAAATGAATGATGGTGAATGCAAATGGCTAAGGAGATTCAAGGATTCGGCTGTGGCCTATGAATATGGACTGTACATGCACTTGTTGAAACCACAGAGAGCCATTCTCAGGACATCCGACGGTGGAGTTCGAACCCACTCGCCTCCCGAATGCTGAGCTTGGCTCCATAGACGAAGCTCGTTAATATACGCGGCCACTCCGCTAATAGAATCAGCAGTACGCTTTTAGTTTCAACTTCAATTAATGCAGTATAGGCTAAAAATAATTCAATTTAGGCTCATGTAAGGTAGCTTAGTCCGCCTCAGCGGTGTAGCGGTTAGTGTGATTAGCTACCACCCTGGAGACCCGGGTCCGATTTCCGGCTCTGCCAAGAAATTTGAAAAGTGGTACGAGGGCTGGAACGGGGTTCACTCAGCCTCAGGAGGTCAACTGAGTAGAGGGCTTTTGGATTCCCACTTCAGCCATCCTCGAAGTGGTTTTCCGTGGTTTCCCACTTCTCCTCCAGGCAAATGCCGGGATGGTACCTAACTTAAGGCCACGGTCGCTTCCTTCCCTCTTCTTTGTATATCTCTTCCGATCTTCCAATCCCCCCACAAGACCCCTGTTCAGCATTGCAGGTGAGGTCACCTGGCTTAGGTACCAGTCCTTCTCTCCAGTTGTATCCCCTGACCCAATGTCTCACGCTCCAGAATACTGCCCTTGAGGTGGTAGAGGTGGGATCCCTCCGTGAGACCGAGGGAAAAACCAAGCTTGAAGGGTAAACGTATTGCGAAAGAAAGAAAGAAAGAAAGAAAGAAAAAAGGAAGAAAGAAATAGAAAGAATTAGACTGATGTGAGGAAACTTAAAAAATGAAAAAGTAAAAACGTTTACCAAATAGGGTACATTCACTTTTGCGGTCGGGTAGTAAGAAAATAGATCTTCTGCGAAAGTAGAGGATCTGGAAACACTGTTTTCTTCTGAAAAGAAAAACCCACGTAATTTCGGGAAGGGCCTCAGGTCTTAAAGTAAAATGAGCCATGGAGGGTCCAGCTAGCTAACCGATAGATATTTGAGCTAAAGAGAAGAAAGTTACTTAGACACCTGTTAATACTGTATTAAGCAGAATGTACTACCAATCAAATATTAAAACTGCCGAATTTCTGTACCTGTAACCCGGTTTTATCTGCAGTAAGTTTGACTTTAAATTATAGCCTTATGACTTTTATAATTTGAGCTAGTTTTAAGCCTGTCTATGACAGGGCGAAAGTACTTGCAGTGTAAATGCCTTCACATCTCTTCAAGGAAATGTATTAAGTAAGCTCACTGGTGGCCATGATCGTAAAGGCATCATGGGAGATCGCGGTTACTCGGTTCGAGTCCCGTTGTTGGAAAAAGTTTTCAGGTGGTGGGGTTTGTAGTGGTGATTATTGCTACAAGGTAAAGTACAACAGCGTAGCTACTGTTTATTAACACTAATTAGTGATTATGATCAGAGGAAAAGTGGAAGAGGTCCGACATTTCGAAAAATGAAGGTATCGGAAAAACAAAGACAACACCACGAAGGGCGTGAAAATGAAACACTCCATAGGATTCGAAAAGCTAATGTCGTCGGGGTCAGAAACGTTTCAAGGAAGTCTGGATACGAAAATTTAAAGTGAGGAGCCAAGCACAAATAAGTGGAATAATTCCAAACTCGGCTGGGGAATTCGTGGTCGCCAAAACACGCTCCCACTTTAAGAGATATTGTCACGTTCTAGTAGCCTCTTACGACAGGCCATTGATGTATTCTACCGCCCCCAACCGCAGAGGGTAAAAAGTTGTCACCATCGGAATGTTGACCGGCAGCGTAGGAGAGATGAGGAATACAATTTCTAATCAATATACTGCGTGTCAAAATCCTGGATTAAAATTCAAACATCCCCGCAGTGTTCATTATGGAGTGAGTGGTGGCGGTGGTGATGTTTGTTTTAAGTAAGAAAGTAATTTTCCTAGCCATGCTGAGTGGTTGAGGTACTGGCCCCAGCTTGGCAGGTTGGTATTCGAAGAAGCTCAAATACGTCAGCCTCGTCTTGGTAGATTTACTGGCATGTAAAAGAACTCTCCGGGACAATTCCGCGTCTCCGAACACCGTCAAAAGTTATTGAAATCATCCTCTCTGGTTCGACGTAGCTGAGAACAAATATCCTTAGCAGGTACGGTCATAGGTATAGGTGACGAAATTACCACTGATCTTGCAGCTTGATAATCAAGTTCATTTCCCACAACTTCGTGGCTTGGGAGCCACGTGAAAGTGATTCTGGTGCCAGCATCGCAAAAGCTGGCTAGAAGGTCGTGAATCTGCCTCATCGGTGGGTGTTGTGGGATATGGTATCAATAAACTGCAGGTAACTTAACGAGTCGGCACACGACAATGTGGCCTTTTCGTCACTCAGCGTAAACTACGGAGCTTCTAAGATGGTGAAGAGCTCCACAGTATACACGCTACAGGCTCTAGGAAGCGGGATATTCGCGCTAGCATAATCGGAAACGAAAGAGCATCCAACATTTTCTCTTATCTTAGAACCGTCTGTGAATACGCGATGTGCATCCGGATATTGGTGAACGAAGTCCTCCAAAAACCTCTAATGAACAGAGGCATCCGTGTTCACTTTGGATCTATGGAGTAGATCTAGCCGTATATCCGGCCGCGGAACTAGCCACGGAATTACCTCGCTAGGGGTCAGCTCAAGACCACCTCAGATAGCCACATCCATCTCATGACACATGCTATCAAATCGAAGCCCAACCGCGAATGTGGCATTCGACCTATTTTCGTACCCCTGATGGTTTTGGTTATTAACGAGGCAATGGTAGCTTTGATGTTATGGAATTTCACGTATTTTGGCAGCGTACGTGAGAAGTACCTGTGCCGCCTTCTTCGTAAAGTTGGAAGTCCAGATTTGGCGAGTAGTTTGGGAATCGGGCTGGTACGGAAAGCTCCCGTTGTTAGCAAAACTCCACTATGATGAATACTGTCTAAAAGTTTTAGCGTAGATCTTGGTGCTGAACCACAAGCAGCAGTACCATATTCTATGTTGGAAAGGACCAGTGCCATGTAAAATTTGTAGCACCGTATGTTCAGCCTCCCAGGAAGTATCGCAGAGAAATTCACTCATATTAACTCACATCATGTAGGCAAACTTCAACTGACGAAGGGGCTGTCACGTTAGTCTCTTATCAAAATGGAGGCAGAAGAGCCTGCAGGTGTCTACCAGTGGTAAGACACTGTATCGCAAGCGGAGTTGTGGTTCAGGATGCACGTACGGCGCCGGAAATAGAAAACCGTGCTGTACGACCTGTATTTCGACTCAGTTAATAGCTTGCTGTAGCATCCTTCCAGGACTGAAATATAGAGATAAATCATCTCGATATAGCGATAGAACGACTACAGTCCAAGCAGCGGCAACTATGACGTTGATGGCGACTTTGCGAAAATGTGAAACTCAGTGATGATCGCTGAGGTACTCTAATTTTGAACGTAATGTTGAGAAAAAGCATTCCCTACTCGGACTCGAAATAGCCGGAGGAACATGAAGTTCTCAGTAAACGTTGGCAATTTTTTCCAAAATCCACACTACCGCCACGTAGTGTTGTAAGTCTTTTCCAAATTAAAACACGGCGACTATATATTGCTTCCGGAGAAAGGCCTATTGAATGACGCTCTCCAGTCTGGCCAGATGATCGGTGGCAGACTGATGAGATAGGAAACAGCACAGGTATTCAGTCAAGATACTCTCTTTCCCGAGACCCATACAAGTCGCCGATTCACCATACTTTCAAATAGCTTACAGAGGACATTTGGGTATTGGCCTAAGGCTGTCCAGAAGCTTTGGCCATTACCTGGCTTGGGAATTTATACGACGGTTCCCTCCCGCCACTGAGTTGGAAAATCTTCCTCACTCCATATTCAGTTGAATAGGGTGAGGATATCGCTGAGACATAGGTCACTGAAATGTTTGAACATTTCTCCGGCAGGAGCCATGTCTCTGTACAGCGCGAGTTCACTCCACAATTCCCACTTCGTAAAAGGCACGTTATGAGAATACGAAGCACCGGAAGCGAAGGAGAGATGGTATTCTATTGCTCCACGCTTAATTAACAGAGATTCAGGGTCGTATCTCCCAGAACTTGACGTATCTGCGAAATGTGACGTGATGTGATCTGCAGTGACTGAAGGAATCGTAATTATACCTTCATTACTGCAGATTCCGGGCACTATAGGCACGTTCTGTATTCCGACAATACGGCGTAATTTCGTCCACACTTATGATGACTGAGTATATGCCGTCATGGAAAATACATACAATTCCAAAGTAGTTTTTTTTACTCTTTAGAATCAAGAAACGTTTTTTAGCGCGGAGGATCTTAAACTCAATATGGTTGCCCATGGTAGAATTTCGACGACAACGCTTAAAATCCCGTCAGATATAACGTATGGCTGCTGCAATTATGTTGGTCCATACCAGCGAGGAAAGACGGACGACGTAGGCATTTCTTACTCTGCAGCAACCAGAATTCTAGTTGTAATGGACGAAACGTGGTCGTCAACAGACCCCAAAATCTCATCGGGCATCACTGCGCGTTTTGATCATTCTGGTCATTTTGCCCACCGAAATAACCAGCGCTTCGGTATCTTGGACTGTCTTTGATTCAAGAGCGTGAGAAGTGTAGGGAAGTGGTCTATATCACAGAGGTCATTGTGTACGTTCTACCAAAACAGGGTAACTAGCGCACGGCTGCACAATGTGATATACAGGTGGCAAGGATGCACCATGTGTGTTGCTGAAGTATGCAGGTTCCCCTTGTTGAACACACAAAGATCTAACTGCTGGATCAATCGCTCAACCTTACAGAGAGTTACGGGTTTTCACGTTTGCAAGCAAGAGGAAGGAAGAAGGTAATTGAGCCGTCAAATTTGGGAGTTCACAAATGTGAAGTTCGTATTCCGGAGGGAAGTACACATTGCACACCGTTGCCATTACTGGAAATGGAGTGCGAACTGCAACTGCGTCCAGCTGAGTTAGTAACTGCACTTCTTCACTGAATATGTCGGAACGGACTAGGGTACAAACGCCTCCAGTCACCGCGCCATCGGCAGCTACTCGGTCCGTTCAGTAAACATGGGATCCTTTCATAGTCTTGTGGTGTCCAGGACACAGACGAGATTCCTGTAGACAGACTATTGTGCCTGCATTGACATATACCAATACCCGTAACTAAGCTAGACGACAAGTGTAACTCAACTGCAAAAGTGCAATTGTGAGGATGAGCAGCGTGACGGAATTATGACAAATGCGTGTCCTCTTTCGTCCAACTATCTGTCACTTTCCACCGTTGTTGTCGTCGTCGCCATCCACGATAATGAGTGGTAAGGTACAGTTTTTACTGTATCCTAAGTACAAGGTGAAAACTCTGAGGATCGTGAGCCATCTGATCGGGAACACGGAGCCTTCATCCTGAAAGAACAATAACGGGATCGAGCAAGAGGGCGTCGGGGCCACTCGCTCTTGCCCGGCGTTTGCTTTTCCTTTGATGCAGAGCCGGTAGAAGTTTTGACAAGTTTCTTCAGGGATGAGGCGATCTCCGATGGAGTTGGAAAAAGGTTTCTTCTTACTTTCTTACTAGCAGAACTGTAATAATAATGTTTCCATTGATGCTTTCACGGCCCGTACTTATAGACATGATACTGTATAGGCTTTTGGGCTTATGACGTGTCAAGAAAATAAGGTGAAATTCTTTACGTTTAGCAGAGAACTGTGCTCTGCGTCAACAGAAGAAATTCACGATTGTCCACGAGAAA
Organism: Anabrus simplex; assembly: GCF_040414725.1. Taxonomy (NCBI): domain Eukaryota; kingdom Metazoa; phylum Arthropoda; class Insecta; order Orthoptera; family Tettigoniidae; genus Anabrus; species Anabrus simplex. The sequence goes on from NC_090268.1 coordinate 388,338,303, forward strand.
GGCTTCTTAAACAATGACTTTGTGAAATTTATACGTTGTAATAGAAGTGGAAATGGTACGGGGAGCCATCTGGTGACGAATGAACGGCGTTGGCCACCTAGTCGGTAACGATTGCTCTCTGGCAATAAGATTTAGGAGAGCTGGAGAAGGAGCGAAGGGTTTAGTACATGGGTAAGTAAGTGTGAAGGAAGGACAAGGATTGGGGAATTTTCGGTTCCTTGCTTTAATGGCATTGCGGGATGTTACTGAAATTATACACTGACTGACAGAGCAAATGCAACACCAAGAAGGAGTGGTCAGAACTTTATGCCAATTGCAGGGTAGACTGACGTCACTGAGGTATGCTCATGATGTGAAATGCGCCGCTGTGCTGCGCACGTAGCGAACGATAAATGGGACACGGCGTTGGCGAATGGCCCACTTCGTACCGTGATTTCTCAGCCGACAGTCATTGTAGAACGTGTTGTCGTGTGCCACAGGACACGTGTATAGTTAAGAATGCCAGGCCGCCGTCAACGGAGGCATTTCCAGCAGACAGACGACTTTACGAGGGGTATGGTGATCGGGCTGAGAAGGGCAGGTTGGTCGCTTCGTCAAATCGCAGCCGATACCCATAGGGATGTGTCCACGGTGCAGCGCCTGTGGCGAAGATGGTTGGCGCAGGGACATGTGGCACGTGCGAGGGGTCCAGGCGCAGCCCGAGTGACGTCAGCACGCGAGGATGGCGCATCCGCCGCCAAGCGGTGGCAGCCCCGCACGCCACGTCAACCGCCATTCTTCAGCATGTGCAAGACACCCTGGCTGTTCCAATATCGACCAGAACAATTTCCCGTCGATTGGTTGAAGGAGGCCTGCACTCCCGGCGTCCGCTCAGAAGACTACCATTGACTCCACAGCATAGACGTGCACGCCTGGCATGGTGCCGGGCTAGAGCGACTTGGATGAGGGAATGGCGGAACGTCGTGTTCTCCGATGAGTCACGCTTCTGTTCTGTCAGTGATAGTCACCGCAGACGAGTGAGGCGTCGGCGTGGAGAAAGGTCTAATCCGGCAGGAACTGTGGAGCGCCCTACCGCTAGACAACGCGGCATCATGGTTTGGGGTGCTATTGCGTATGATTCCACGTCACCTCTAGTGCGTATTCAAGGCACGTTAAATGCCCACCGCTATGTGCAGCATGTGCTGCGGCCGGTGGCACTCCCGTACCTTCAGGGGCTGCCCAATGCTCTGTTTCAGCAGGATAATGCCCGCCCACACACTGCTCGCATCTCCCAACAGGCTCTACGAGGTGTACAGATGCTTCCGTGGCCAGCGTACTCTCCGGATCTCTCACCAATCGAACACGTGTGGGATCTCATTGGACGCCGTTTGCAAACTCTGCCCCAGCCTCGTACGGACGACCAACTGTGGCAAATGGTTGACAGAGAATGGAGAACCATCCCTCAGGACACCATCCGCACTCTTATTGACTCTGTACCTCGACGTGTTTCTGCGTGCATCGCCGCTCGCGGTGGTCCTACATCCTACTGAGTCGATGCCGTGCGCATTGTGTAACCTGCATATCGGTTTGAAATAAACATCAATTATTCGTCCGTGCCGTCTCTGTTTTTTCCCCAACTTTCATTCCTTTCGAACCACTCCTTCTTGGTGTTGCATTTGCTCTGTCAGTCAGTGTATTATATGTATTACAATAGTGAAATTCTGCTGAAAGGGATTAATAGTGGACAAAGGAGTTAATACTATTGTTTCTTTCCAATATATAGTTTTTATTATTATTTAAAAATTTTTCTGGCACTGGAGATTACCATATGTAAAAATAAAACCAATTTTAATAAGAGAGAAATTAAATAATTTATGAGCTAAATTGCTTGATAAAACTTCGTCTACTTCTAGTTATAAATAATTAACAATATAAATGATTCCGCAGAATTTATACTGAATTATAATAATGGGTAGATGTTTAAAACACATACATGGAGCTAAATTCACATTATCACACTTTGGCTATCTTACTAGGAACACGATATATAATGACAATTAATTTCGAATAATTGAACATATCAAAGACCATCCTTTGTGTCTTCTGTATCGTAGAAAAAAACAAAGTCATCTCCGTACAGCCCACGAAAGCCCTTGGAGCTGTGGAAGGTAAAGGCTTCCACTATCCGTAACCTCGGCACTTTGTGGGATAGAGTGGTTAGCTATACGCCCGGCCGCCTTTGTCCCCAGGAATTAACCTGGTACTCAGTTTTGGCGTAGGCTGAGTGAACCTCAGGGCCACATGTACCTCCGGAAGTGGAAATCTCGTTTCTTAAATTTTACGACTTCCTGCCGGGGATTCGACCCCACGTCCTTCCGGGCGAACCGAGTACGCCTTTATCGCCTCGGTCAGGCAGCCCCTCTCCTGTATTGTACTAGCATTAAATATTTATAATGACTACGTTTTTGATGGACATATATTACGTTTTTGATGGACATATATTACGCTAAATTAAACAAACTGTAGATATCATATTTGATGAATAATTATAACATAATCAGGTAAATACAAATTTGACATCAGGCCTCTGTCACTCCTATTCAGAAGAAAGAAAGTATAATAATAACAAGGGATAAAAACCCATCTTATGTGTCCAACTGTGAACTGTCTATACATTATAATGCTCTGTAATCTACAATCTAGACGGAACACTTATGTGCAAAGTTTGAACTTCATTGTTCATTGGAAAGATGGTAAAAATTCCTAGAGAGTCCCACAAGTTGACATAAAGTGGTGGATTTTATATTATTTGAATAGGATGTGTAATTTTCTCGTATATTACACAAATTTAAGTTGAAACGTAGACTCTCTTATACAATTACAAACACATGCGTCAAATACCAGTTACTAGACTGCTATGCGATCTGTTGGCTTGATCCTTGAACATGACGGCTGTAAAGCCAGAGAGAAAACGACAGAAGATTTCGCAGACGTGTTTGTAATAAGGCATTATCTACAAACTGTTGTCACGTATCCTAACTTCAAATTCTGTTTCTATGAAGATACAGGGTGGCGCAGGATAAGTCACCCGATTGAATTTTGATCCTACAAGTATACTACTGGGGCAATAGGTTTCAAATTGTGCCCTCAACTTCGTGTAGTTCATGGAAATTACTCCAGATGTCGTTACGAGTGCATCGCTTCCGTTTTGAGCCCGCCATTTCAGTTTGCCGCGATGGCGGACAAAGGACGGTTGACCGTCGCGCAAAGGACGAAGATGTGTTACTGTTCGTGGCGACGATCAGTGTTACGTTGACACAGGAAGGTTTCGTGCTCATTTCGGCACACGGTGGGCTCCCAGCCCACAGACAATACGTAGATTAATGTCTGATTTGCAGGTACTGGATCTGTCTTGGAGTGTAAGCGGCCACATGCACGTACCGTACGTTTGCCGCAAAACACATTGAAACAGTTCGAGTGGCTTTGACTCGTTGTCCGAGTAAATCAACAAGCGGAGCCAGTGTCGAGTTGCGAATTTCACGCCAATTTGTACAAAGAATTATTCAATCCGAGCTTCGCTTGCATCCATACGAGATGACTGTGGCGCATAAGCTTACTGCGAGAGATAAGGAGCGGAGACTACAGTTTCCAAGGCGGGCAATCGAGCACGATAGAGAGGCAGTGCTATACAATACATGGTTTTCGGCCGAAGCTTATTTTTACGTGAACGGTGTTGTGAACAAACAGAACGTTCGATTTTGGGCACGTGAACCTTCGCGAATAATCCACATGAAAGACACCTACGGGAAGAAGGTGTGCGTATGGGTCGCGATGTCAGGCCATGGAATCATCGGTCCGTTTTTCTTCGATGCTACAGTAACCGGTGAACGCTATTTAGACATGCTGTGAAACCAGTTCTTTCCTCAACTCATGGCCACAGGTCTTCCATTGCAGACACAATGGTTAATGCAGGATGGAGCACGCCCCCATACTGCCAAATTTGTGCTTGATTTCCTACACGAAAGACTTGGCCTTAGGGTATTGTCAAACAGATTTCCAGAACGTTTTGAAGGAGGAAGAATGTGGCCGCCTCACAGCCCGGACATTAACCTTAAAGAGAAGGTGTACTACAGAAAACCCGAAAATGCAGTGCAATTTAGGGCCACCATTGTGGAGTTATAACGCGCCATTCCAGAAGATTTGTGTCGGAGAGTCGTCACAAATGCACGTGTGCGACTTGAAGAAGATGTAAAACAAAACGGCAGTCATATTGAACATGTGATGCATTAGGTTGTATTTCCAAGCATCAATAAATTACAAATCTTGTCAACAACAAATGTGTTATTCATGAAACAATTCAGGTGACTTATCGTGCGCCACCCTGTATATATTTTTACATTATAATTTAATTCATCACTAAGCTGTTCGTTAAGAATGAAGCCATACTTTCCAGTGTGGACTCGGTCAAATATAACTTAGCTTTTTAGTCTGTTGAACACACAAGTTCAGTATAAATATTACATAGACCATACCTGTAAACAAACACATTATTAAATTTGGATTAAAAATACGCACTATTAAACTTGTTTAATGTTCTTTATTATTTGTATAATAGCGTGTATTTGTATTCCTTGTTCAATAATGTGTTGTTTTACAGGTAAATTATACCGTAAAATTTATACTGAATTTGTGTGTTCGACGGAATTAAAAGTTTACAAGTTCCATTTTCCAAACTGTTAAGAAAACTGTTTAATCAAAATCCCGTAACAAATAAAAAAAATATGTATACTTCCAACATTTGGTTCACTTTCGTGCACATACAAATACACCGCCAACAGACACTATATATGGATATAAAATTCTAAAGAGTTCCAGTGAAAAAAGAGAAAGTTAAAACTGACGTGCTAGAGCATATTACTTGGGAGAAAGGAGACGAGCTGCTCGACTAAGTGGTATGTTCCGAGCTGTCAGCGGAGAGATGGCGTGGGAGGACATCATTAGACGAATAAGTTTGAGTGGTGTCTTCAAAAGTAGTTTAGATCACAATATGAAGATAAAGTTGGAATTCAAGAGGACAAATTGGGGGCAAATATTCGTTTATTGGAAGGGGAGTTAGGGATTGGAATAACTTACCAAGGGAGATGTACCATAAATTTCCAATTTCTTTGCAATCCTTTAAGAAAAGGCTAGGAAAACAACAGACTGGGAATCTACCACCCGGGCGACTGCCCTAAATGCAGATCAGTAGTGATTGTTTGATTGTTCCTTCGCAGGATATTATGCATGCTAAAAATATACTTGTTATTCACTCCATTAAATATTAATTTAAAATATTTTTTAAGTTTGAAAGATAAAAGCCGGAAAGTTTATTGGTAGTTTGAAGTTGATGGTGAAAGGTGATGTGTGTGCGGGACATAATAGCCCCGCACTTGAGCCGCACGAGTGATGTAATTATACAATCATACATATACAGTGGGCTAAATGTAATAACATTTCTAAACATAATAATAATAGAGTAATTTAATTAGGAGCGTCACATTTAATGTCGCTAATGGATAATGCGAGAGAGATGCTATTGTCCTAGCCTTCCATTAGAGTCTGTGTCCTCTTGAACACCGAGCTGGGCTCACACAACTTGATTAATAAACGATAAATGTGGATGTGAGTTCAAGAAAATGGCTCTTATAACTGAAAAAACCCTCACTCTTAAAGGACGAGATAAAACTATATTTAAAAATTTTAATTGACTCCTTCCAACACGTTTTGACATCATTATTTTACAGTAACTACCAAACCTTCCAAAAGTCCTTACGTTATTGAGGTGATGTTATCTTGAGATGTTATGGTTCCTTGAAACGGTATTATAATAGATTTGTGTGTCAAATGTCCAAAAACTCTGGGGGGTCAAGCTTACAGGAAATGTAATTGCTTGGCGATGTGTCAAAAGTTCCTGCGATAAATCTACCAGTCTCAATATTAGAATAATTGTGCACCGTGTTCAAATTGTTCATGTTCTGACGAGTCATCTATGGTACCTGGAGTCTCAGCTTCTCCCACCAAAGAGTTAAACATGTGTTCTCCACACAGGCCATGAAGGCCCTTGGAAGGGTGGGGGCTTCCACTACCCGTAACCTCGGCACGTGTTGTGGTAGAGTGGTTAGCCCTAAGCCCGGCTGCCTTTGCTCGCAGGAATAAACCTGGCACCCAATTTTACAGCAGGTTGAGTTAACCTGAGGGCCATGTGCAACTCCGGAAGTGGAAATCTCGTTTCTTCAATTTTTCGACTTACTCAAGGGGAATCGAATCCATGTCCTTCCAGGTGAACCGAGGATGCCTTTACCGCCTCGGCCAGGCATCCCCTTAAAATGGCACTACTTGCCTTGTTTTGTTTTGGTCTGATAATTGAGGTCTCGCAAATAATTCTATGAGAATGTAAGTAATGTAAGATATGGTTTTTCCGTGGTTTCCCATTTTAACACGATGCAAATGATGGGGCTGTGTCCTTAATTAAGGCCACGGAAGCTTCTATCCCACTCGCAGTCCTTTCTTAACCCATTGTCGCCGTAAGACCTATCTGTGTCGGTGTGACATAAGACCAACTGTAAGAGAATAAAAAATATGTCATGCAAATATACATTAATGCAGTACGGTACTGAACGGTTCATTTTCCTTTATAACCACGCACAGGAGAACGAACTCAACGAAAATTGTTTTGATGGATTGCCCATCAAGATGTGGCTGGTAGTCGTGACCAATCCTAAGGGAAATAATGGATAGGAAGAGCATTGCCATATTCGCGGCTTTGAAACAACGGCAGCGATTTGTGATAAACTAAAAAAATATGAAAAAACGGGGAAAATAAACACAGAATTTTTTAAGTCCACATGTCATGATTCATGACAATAATACAAAATATAATTAATGTTATTAGTTTCCTAAAAATATTTGTATTTATATATAAATTCCTTCCATGCTTTTGATGATGTGTGAGGGGCTGCCTGGTCGAGGTGGTAAAGGCGGGCATGGTTCGTCCGGAAGGACGTGGGTTCGAATCCCCGTCAGGAAGTCGTACAATTTAAGCAACGATATTTCCACTTCCGGAGGTGTACATGGCCCTGAGGTTCACTCAGCCTACACCAACAATGAGTACCAGGTTAATTCCTGGGGGAAAAGGTGGCCGGGCGTAGAGCTAACCACTCTACCCCATCAAATGTCGAATGTCGGATAACGGAAGCCTTTACCTTCCACCCCTCCAAGGGCCTTCATGGCCTGTATGCAGATGAAATTTCTTTGCTTTTGCTTTTTATTATCACCTCTATATAAATACTTGTAACAAAGATAATAATGTATTAGTATTACTAATCAAAAATAGTCGTATCAGCACATTATTTTATTCCACAACCGGTATTCGGATCAAAGGTCCATCATCAGTGTTAAAACTATTTACAACATTAAGTCCATATACGTGTGTCATCAAAATGAATTAAAATTGAGTTAAAATGGAGCCGTGTTGAGATCAACATAGGAAGGGTGGATGGTCCTGGTGTTAAGGCTTTTGGTTGAGTACGATACACTTATGTGGACTTAAATGTTGAAAATAGTTTTAACACTCATGATTGACCTTACAGTCCCAAACCAGTTATGGAATAAAATAGTGTGATATTACGATTGTTTTTGATCAATAATAATAATAATAATAATAATAATAATAATAATAATAATAATAATAATAATAATAATAATAATAATAATAATAATAATAATAATAATAATAATAATAAAAATATAATAATATCATCATAGCACTGTTTAATATGGCTCTGATATTTTATAATGATTGCAAAAGATAATAATGTTATGCAGGGATCAAACAAATTGATTGCAAAAATGTAATGTTCTCGTCCCGTTTCCTGGCGATCAGGAACTAGGGGTGGGACTATTCTATACTTTTCTAAAATTCTGAGGTGGTGTGGTGTGCGAAACACTTGAAACATAGTCCGCTCCCTACCTCCACCATTATACCACGCCTCTTCATTATTCACCCAGAGCACGTCTTTGTATATGCTGATATACAAACAATTTACAACTGAGGCATGGCTTCATGTACAGGCAAGATCCCTCCCCAGATTTCACGTCACACCATTTCGGACAGAGAGAATGCTGTATATACAGCTAATTTCCTCGGAAGAAAAAAAAATCTGTCAGTGTTAACTCTGTATGTACCCTCGGTACCGGCACGTGTCCTCCCCAGCAATTAGAGTAGCTTGTTATTAGCCGCACGGGGGGAAAGTACAGTGAGTTGTTTGGTAACAGTTCTTATGATCTTGCCAGCAGCTGTTCTCTGACAGTTAATTTAAGACTCATGACTCAGCCTTCTGGCTTCATGCTAATTTAACACCCATGTAACAGAAACGAGTTGCTTTGCTTTCCAAAGGAATAGATTTTAATCGAGACTAGAATTGTCGCGAATAGACATGATGTGGCGTCAAAACAAAATAATGCGCATAGTAGCCGAGGCCATAACATTATTATTATTATTATTATTATTATTATTATTATTATCATCATTATCTGTTTACCCTCCAGGTTCGGTTTTTCCCTCGGACTCAGCGAGGGACCCCACCTCTACCGCCTCAAGGGCAGTGTCCTGGAGCTTCAGACTCTTGGTCGGGGGACACACCTGGGGAGAATGACCAGTACCTCGCCCAGGCGGCCTCACCTGCTATGCTGAACAGGGGCCTTGTGGGGGGATGGGAAGATTGGAAGGGATAGGCAAGGAAGAGGGAAGGAAGCGGCCGTGGCCTTAAGTTAGGTACCATCCCAGCATTCGCCTGGAGGAGAAGTGGGGAAACCACGGAAAACCACTTCCATGATGGCTGAGGGGGGAATCGAACCCACCTCTACTCAGTTGACCTCCCGAGGCTGAGTGAACCCCGTTCCAGCCCTCGTACCACTTTTCAAATTTCGTGGCAGAGCCGAGAATCGAACCCGGGCCTCCGGGGGTGGCAGCTAATCACGCTAACCACTACACCACAGAGGCGGACATTATTATTATTATTATTATTATTATTATTATTATTATTATTATTATTATTATTATTATTTATATTTAAAGGGTTTACGAAAACAGCTTTGGCAAAACCGTCCGTCCGTTCTACTGGACAGATTTGCTTCATTTGTGTTTTATTCACTCCGGACTTTCCTGCCGGTGAATCATGAGACATTGGTAGGTCTCTAAGTTCAGCTACTTTGAGTAATCATAAAATCAAATCATTAAATGATCACTCCAATAATCGCAGGTGAAGGCAAGACATTCTGCACTTAGTAGGTTGATTAGCGACTAACAATTTAATTGATATTCTGATATGTGTGATTTTCATCCTTAGTAATATCTTTGCATTCAGCCATGTTTGATTACTACCTGTCAAGCCGGAGAGTATGCACATACCCAGATCACTGAAGATTACATTTCTCTGCTAGATACTCTTGATTCTCTAACTTTTCCCAACAACTTTCCTAACAAATTAGATGCTGATAATTCAATTGGGTATAAATGGCCCTAAGGGAAATAAGTCTACGTACAAACAGACCCCATCATGACATACGTCTTAGACATTATATGGGAACACCTATCGTAGGATAACCTACGTACACCAGAAAGAGTGAATGCTATGTATTTTAAAAAGGTTCTCTGTCTCACAAAAATCTCTTCTTCTACACTAACATATGTGCTCAAAAGACAACCGTTCTATGTAGAACTGTGATCAAAAATTCCATTGTCTTCTTCACTACAATACCTACTAATATTTAATCAAGAACTGCGGGATAAAGAAGCGAATACATGGATAGATTTTTACCAAACAGACGGACTGGATGAATTCTGTCTACGATTTGCGGCATACCATAACGCGCTTCTTATTAGCATTGGAAAAGGCAGGCATATCAAGACGAGTTACCTGACCTATTTACAACGAATGCCGCGGATCAGCACGAGTCCTCTAGTTATTATTATTTTTAGAGAGTAATAGGTTAGAATGCAGACTAATTTGCTTAGTAAGAATTGTCTCCTAGTCCGCTCTTCCTTAATGTAGCGGTAGTCACATACATTCCAGGGGCTCTGATAGACTGTACTCCTAATGTTTATGCAAATATCATAGCATAACCGTTGTGCAGGCAAGAGTGTACTTGTACTTGCTTCAGTAAATTTGTATTCTAACCTAATGCTACCTAAAATCCTGCCTGTAACTTTATTATTATTATTATTATTATTATTATTATTATTATTATTATTATTATTATTAATTATTATTATTATTATTATTATTATTATTATTATTATTATTATTATTATTATTATTAATAACCGTTGTGCAGGCAAGAGTGTACTTGTACTTGCTTCAGTAAATTTGTATTCTAACCTAATGCTACCTAAAATCCTGCCTGTAACTTTATTATTATTATTATTATTATTATTATTATTATTATTATTATTATTATTATTATTATAATTATATTATTATTATTATAATAATTGAACTTCGCTAATAGACCAACTAAAGATCACGATAAGCCTCACGTTACATTCTGGCATTTGTTCATTTTTCGCTTGATCTACATCATCTTCAATAGCTCACTCTGTTAAGCATGACGTTCTTCTTTCCATTTCGCGCCAGTTGCCCGTTTTGGTCCCGGAAAGTCCCAACAGTTTTGATGGCTGCTCTGAAAATATTTCGGTCTTGTACATCTTCTGCTTGTATGCCCAGTTCTTTAAGATCTTTCTTGATATGAACGTACCATGGCATTGCCGTTTCTGGTTTTGATTCAAATATACCGAAGACACATTTCGTCCATAGAGAGTCGATCATCCGTCGTATATCATCGTAGAAGTGCACTCTGCCCCTGCATATTGTGTCCGTGACCTTAGAATATACTTCTTGCCTGGATTTTCTAATGTAGATGCCATTTTTGGAGTTTGAGCCAAGTGTGGTGTGGAGGATCTTTCTTTCTTTCCTGTCTAAATCCGCAAGCAAACATTTCTCGGACAGAATAAGGCATTCAGATGCATACAGCGATACTGGTTTGATGACAGTGTTGTAGTGACGAATTTTTCTGTTCAGAGAAAAACAATTTTTGTTGTATATCGTCGTTGCCGGGACAAAACCTCCTATGTGATGATATTTCTGGAGATATACTGACCCGCAGCACATACATTATTGCAACTTAGATGACAGAACCTTACCGGCCAAAGTTCTAAGCTAAAATATTTCACATGGGAGGTTTTGTCCCGGCAGTGACTATATGTTGCGGGTGGTTTGGAAAGTGAATTCCATTTTCTTGATTCTTGATGCTATGTCCTCTTTGTCAGTCCATTTTTCTGGATCCATTCCCCAAGGTATTTATATTTATTAACACGGTTTATCGTTCCATATTTAGTGTTTAGTTGTGCCTATCATCTTTGATGTTCGACATAATACGTTTTTTCATGAGAGTTCAATCCTGATGTGAACAAATAGGTGGACCACCTTGCCTTTGCACGTGGAGATAGCCATAGCTGATTGGAGAAGCAACCGTCGCACTCACTCGACTGTATGCGGGCTCCAAGCAAAGTAGTACGTCGCATTAATTTTATTTTATTCTACTTTATTACATGTAGAGAGTATGGAAGAGTACATAGCCAAATTAAAATATGGTTTTCATATATACCGATATATATATATATATATATATATATATATATATATATATATATATATATGCTTTTTAAATAAATAGTGATTAAATAGCCGAAATGAAGGCACAAGGCGTACTGTAATGCAGGAAGTCTTCTCGTAGTGGGGGAAAGTCCCAAGCTGTACAGGGTGCAGATAAGGTATTGTACCTTGCAGTAGCAGTCAGTGAGTCAGTATACAGTACATAGTGAGATAAATGGAGCAAGGGGTAGGATTATCGCGTGTAATGAAGCACAAAAGAGGAAAACCGCTCAGAAGTGACCATAGGCAGTGCATTGTTATGAACGCAACTGTCTGTACTTCTTGTCTTATTGAGGTGTTTCTTTTCGGTAGATCTTGTTACTGGATTATCAACAGTTCCGTCTGACATGTCCAATCATGCTATATCCGGACAGGAACTCTACAAGATAAGTGATATAAATTTCAATTCGAAAGTTTATGTTGTATTAGGTTAGAGTCTACCGGGCGGACATTTCAAACAGCTGTCGTACCTAGCTCGGTAGCTGCAGTCGTTTATGTGCGGCCAGTATCCAGAAATCGGGAGATAGTGGGTTCGAACCCCGCTGGCGGCATCTCTGAAGATGGTTTTCCGTGTTTTCCAATTTTCACACCAGGAAATCTTGGGGCTGTACCTTAATTAAGGCCACGGCCGCTTCCTTCCTATTTCTAGGCCTTTCCTATCCCATCGTCACCGTAAGACCTACATGTGTTGGTGCGACGTAAAGCAAATAGCAAAAAAAAGAAAACACAGCTGTCGTAAGATAAACCTTCCTGCGCGTGTAAATTTGTGTTTTAGCCTAAGAGAGCTTTCTTTAATATTGAGAAATGAATAAATAAATAAACGAATAACGTAGGCCCAAATCTCAGCAGTATATCTCCCTTCAAACCCCACCTCTTAGTTTCACACAGCTCAAAACCTGTTCCTCGTCTGTTTTATTTAGGCTAGTGTACATAAATATGTTTATTCAGAAATTCAGATCTTCGAACTGCTGTCGTGTGCGATGCGCAGCCCTGTACATCCGAACACGAGACGTTGACGGGGTGGAGGTCAGTACTACACGCTCAACGAATCACAACTCCTTCTTTGGCGGAGGCGTGTACATACCATGTTTACATCACGATTAAACTCTCGTGAAAAGTGGTATACTAATAACTACATTATTATTATTATTATTATTATTATTATTATTATTATTATTATTATTATTATTATTATTATCGACAGCATCAACGAAATAATCAAGGAGTTTGGCTTCGGAATGAATATTCAGAAATCATTATTTTTTGTCATCAGCAAGCATAACATCACCAACTCAACTCCTTTATCAACCTGGAAGGAAGAACCCTCAAAGGGTGGCGCACTTCAAGTACTTAGCATTCTGCGTAGTATAGGAATGGAACAAAGATATAGAAAAAATCCGAAACGATATTTCAAGAACTGTGTTATTCAAATTAAAACTCGTTGCGTGCAATCGTGACCTCCACTTCGAAACTCGTTAGCATGCTCTGAAGTGTTATCGGTGCTCCGATACAGAGCAGAAGAATGGACACAAAATGCTTCGTCAATGAACCGAAATGGAGAAGTTTCTAATTTAGGTTCATCGCAGAATCCCCAAGATCTAGTGGATAAACCACTTTCCCAACAAGGAGATACTCCGTCGTATCGGGAAATCATGCGAAGCTTTAACCGTCTCAAGACGAAAAGAGCAGCCAATATTTCTCACATCTTCGGAAATAACAAATACGTTCTGATAAAAGTGATCGTAGTACATGAAAGAAATATGGGCGGATGAGATTATCCTGTGCGTTGAACCTCTGACAGTAGATAAGGCAAGGTAAAATAGGAAAGATTAAACCATGGTATTCACCAAGAAACAGAAAAAGAAGATAAGTTGTTTTATTGTTAAATCCGTTTACTCTCCAAGGTTCGTTCTTCCCTCGGACTCAGTGAGGGATCCTATCTCTACTACCTCAAGGGCAGTGTCCTCGAGCGTAAGACATTTGGTCACTGATACAATTAGGGAGGAGGACCAGTACTTCGCCCAGGTGGCCTCACCTGCTATGCTGAACAGGGGTCTTAAGGGCGATTGGATAATTGGAAGGGATAGCCAAGGGAGAGAGAAGGAAGTGGCCCTGGCCTTACGTTAGGTGCCATCCCGGCATTTGCCTGGGGGAGAAGTGGGAAACCACGGAAACCCACTTCGAGGATGGCTGAGGTGGAAAACGAAACCCGCTACACTCAACTGATCTCCAGAGGCTGAGTGGACCCCGTCCCAGCGCTCATACCATTTTTCGAATTTCGTAGCAGAGCCGGGAATCAAACCCGGGCCTCCGGGGCTGGCTGTTAATTACACTAACCTCTACACTCCCGAGCTGTAATATTTTTATGTGAGAGACTACGGTGTTATAGACTCCATGACTAGTCGTGTTTTCAGAAAAAAATGCAGCCTTCAAAATAATATTTTAACCGGTATTTAATATTTGAAATGGAGAATATAATAGAGGTGCTAAAGACATGTTCAGTTTACCAGCAAAGACGTAGGCTCCATACCATGTCGAAATATTTAGAACCAAGATTTCCACTTCCAGAGAGGCACATGACTCTTGAGTTTCACTCGGCTTACGTCAGAAATACGAACTAGATTAACCGAGCTCGATAGCTGCAGTCGCATAAGTGCGGCCAGTATCCAGTATGCGGGAGATAGTAGGTTCGAACCCCACTGTCGGCAGCCCTGAAAATGGTTTTCCGTTGTTTCCCATTTTCACACCAGGCAAATTCTGGGGCTGTACCTTAATTAAGGCCACGGCCGCTTCCTTCCCACTCCTAACCCTTCCCTGTCCCATCGTCGCCGTAAGACCTATCTGTGTCGGTGCGACGTAAAGCAACTAGCGAACTAGATTAATTTCTGGAGTCAGAAGTGGTTAGAACGAACCACTTTATCCCACTTACAGTCGAGGTATCCGGCTCCTTGGCTGAATGTTCAGCATAGTGCCTTCCGGTTCAGAGGGCTCTGGGTTCGATTTCCAGACAGATAGGAGATTTTAACCTTAAATCGTTAATTGGTTTGGGGGCTGGGTGTTTGTACTGTCCCGAACATGTCTCCAACTCACACAGAACAATACCCTGCACTACAACAACACGCAGTTTCCTACACATGACAGATGCCTCCCACCATCGTCGGAGGGTCTGCCTTACAAGGGATGCAAGGGGCTAGAAACAGTCACGCGAAATTATTATTATTATTATTATTATTATTATTATTATTATTATTATTATTATTATTATTATTACTGTCATTTCGGCCATCTACGTACCACGTTATTTCAGCTGTCCTTTTCCTCTCCCTTGTGCTTGGGCTTTAACTTTCGCCCGCACTCGAATCCTATGCTGTTCTTTTCTCGCTGTAGTCCATGTTTTACCAGTTGTTAATTCACCTTTTCTTGGAATCTACGATGCTCTTGGAGTTTCTTCTTGAGTGGAATGCGTTTCTGGATATCCTTGTGTGTTATCGCCACTCCTTGCAAGTCTTTCTCTACCTCGGTGAACCACGCCTCCTCGATATTTTTGTTGAGAAAGTAATTAAAGATCATTTTGCTCAGCCTTGTAGGATTCATACGGGCAATGTGGTTATAGAAAACAATTCTCCTCCTGCAAATGGTGTCTGTGATCTTTTCTACATCTGTGTAGAGTTCATGATTATGCCGTCTCTTAAATTCACCACTGTCTTTGATTGGCCCTAGGATTTTCATTAAGATCTGCCTTTCTTTTATTTCTAGTTTATCGATCAGGCCTTTCATATTCAGAGTAAAGCATTCTGCAGCATATAAAACCTCCGGTCGTATTACTGTGCACTAATGTCGTATCTTGGCCTTAATGGATATAGATTTCTTCCTGTAGACATTTTGGGTTAGTTTCCATCTAGTTTCCATTTTCCTGATCCGTGATATAAAGGCTTCCTTCTCAGAAGTACTGGAATCTGCCCACTCTCCAGGGTACTTGAATTTGCCCGTTCGTTTGATTTTCACTTATCCTACCTCTAGCAGCCTCGGTGCTGACTTAATATTTGTTAGAAACTCTGTTTTCTCGAAGGGGGTCTGGAAACCCTCCTTTGCCGCTCGTGTCTTCATCTCATTGATTTTTTCTGCGGCCATGTCCAGCGAATGAGAAAAAAATGCAAGATCAACTGTAATGGCCAAACAATCAAAGTTCAGATTCACCAAGTCTGACCCCTTTTTCAAAACTTTTGTTGCTCATTCCTTTCCTCCAGGCACGAATGAATTTCTCAAGTACGCAGTTGAAATGTAAAGGTGTGAGACCATCTCCTTGCCTGACTCCCGTCCTGATTTCAAAGGCATCCGAAATCTCTCCCATGAATTTCCCTTTGGAGGTGGTATTTATAAGAGTCTGTTGGATAATAGCTGTTGTTTTATTATCTAGACCAAATTATTTCAGGATTTTGAGAAGAGTGGCTCGGTCAATTGATTCATGATTTGTTAGGCACATGAGCGCCCTTTTCTGAAACCTCCATGGTATTCACCCAGCTGTTCTAACTGTCCCTCTGCTCTAGTTTGAAGCGCCTTTGAAAGAATCTTGTAGGTTATTAAGAGCAGAGAAATGCCTCGATAATTGTTCACGTGCATTGGGTGACCTTTTTAATGAAGAGGATGGATCAGTGGAGAGGACAAGCCACATAGAAGTTCTTCAGTTTCCCAAAAGTTGCGAATTATCCCCGTGAGTTTGTCGATTACCTTGTTTCTTGCTTTTTTTTTTTTTTTTTTGCACATTTGGTGCAATTACTGAATCGTTACCTGGTTTCTTGATTATCTTTAGCGAATGTAAGATATGTCTAATTTCTTCCTTTGTGGGAGGTGACGTATCAGAATGGGCAGGCGCATTGTTTCCGAACGTGAACGTGTATTCTGGAGTTTTGCAGTTGAGGAGAAACTAGAAATAATTCGCCAGGATATGACAGTTGTCCTGGATATTGTAGACAACTTTACCATCTGATCCGTTAAAATCTAGATTTGGGGTACTCTATTTGCTGAGATTCCCTTTGATGGTCTTATATATAACTCGAGTATTGTTCTTCTTAAAGTCATCCTCAGTCTGTTTTAGCTGGTTCTTGTCGAAAGCACGCTTAACCCCAAGGATAGCTTTGACAGCACACTTTCTTGCGCCTAATAGATTGTCCTGATTCTTCTGTGAGTTCCATTTCTACCAAGCAAGCTGCCTTTGCCTCAAAGCGGCATCACATTTGCATGTCCACCATGGATGTTTTTTGCTTTGTTAATGGGGCCGTATTGTTAGCTGTCTTGAATCTTGCTTCATGTAGTTGCTCCCAATTATATGGATCTTGAGACTCGAGATTCTGAGTGAACTTTTTATTGGATCTGAGCTTCTCTGTGTCGAATCACTTGATTCTTTTCCACTTGATCTTCTTAGTGTTCCTTGGAAGAAGTTTTACCTTATTATTGGAGAGCTAATGTTCTGAGTCAAGGTTCGCACTTCTGGATTCGCACAGTTGTCCTGGATATTGTAGGCAACTTTACCATCTGATCCCTTAAAATCTAGACTTGGGGGACTCTATTTGCTGAGATTCCCTTTGATGGCCTTATAGAAAACTTGAGTATTGTTCTTCTTAAAGTCATCCTTAGTCTGTTTTAGCTGGTTCTTGTCGAAAACACGCTTAACCCCATGGATAGCTTTGACAGCATACTTTCTTGCGCCTGATAATTTTGATAGATTGTCCTGATTCTTCTGTGAGTTCCGTTTCTACCAAGCAATCTGCCTTTGCCTCAAAGCGGCATCACATTTGCATGTCCACCATGGATGATTTTTGGTTTGTTAATGGGGCCGTATTGTTAGCTGCCTTGAATAATGCTTCATGTAGTTGCTCCCAATTATCTGGATATTCAGACTAGGGATTCTTAGTGAACTCTTTATTGGATCTGAGCTTCTCTGTGTCGAACCTCTTGATTCTTTTCTACTTGATCTTCTTAGTGTTCCTTGGAATAAGGTTTACCTTAATATTGGAGAGGTAATGTTCTGAGTCAAGATTCGCACTTCTAAAAACTTCGCCGTTATGGATCTCCTGTTGTGCTTTTTTACGATGGCAACATTATTTATTTGGAACTCGCCAAGGATGAAGTTTAAGGATGCCCAAGTTTTCAGTTTTATGGGCAAGTGTTTGAAGGCATTTGACTTTTAGGATGAGATTAAATACCTTGCAAAGTACTATGTGTCTCTCTCCATTTCTATTTGTTCTTCGGTGAGCAGGATACTTTCCCACGATATTCTGGAATTTTATTTCTCTACAGATTTGCACATTACAATCACCAAGCAGAATGACTTTATGCTTCTCTGGAATTTTACAGATGATATTTTCCAGTTTCTCCCAGCATTCATCTGTTCTGTCTTGGAAAGGTGAGGGTTGAGACCCGGCTGTTAAGAGAGAAAAATGTGTTACGGATTCGGGGAATATTTTGTTGTCAATGAGTCCATTACTAAGGTGAGGAATATTTCTCGCTATGCACTTGCCTGGCTTACCCTTTAACCTGTACTCCTGAGATTCAAAGGCATGTTCATCCATAAAACTCGCTTCCTGAATTGCTGCAATAAGGATTTGTTGTTGTGAAAGGATTTCGGTGAGATGTTTCAGTTTGCAGGGTGAGTTGGCGGTGTGGTTAGGGGCGCGCAGCTGTGAGCTTGCATCGGGGAGGTAGTGGGTTCGAACCCCACTGTCGGCAGCCTTGAAATTTTTTCCCGTGCTTCCCCATTTTCATACTAAATGCTGGGGCTGTACATTCGTTAAGGACACGGCTGCTTCCTTCCCACTCCTACGCCTTTCCTATCCCATCGTCTCCATAAGACCTGTCTGTGTCGGTGCGACGTAAATCAAATTCTGTCAAAAAAGACAAGGAAGGCCAAATTTTCAAGACAAATTCCTCACACGAAGGAAAAGAATATATGTATAAGGACATGGGTTCGGAAACACTTTATTTTCCATGTTAGAACTCGTATTCTGCATATTACATTAGTCATGGAAAACACACAGGTACAGAATGTACCAGAATATCAAATGAAATTCCTTTCTACGTGAAATTTTCAGTCAGCCTCGATAAATGCATGAACTTGCCGTCGCAATGAATCCCTTATGCGCTGATGTGTCCCTGGAGTACTGAGGATGGTTTCGCATCCTTTCACAATACGGGCCAGAAGAGTCTCTGAATCTTGCAGCCCTAGAGTATTCGATACAAAAGAGCTATCAAATGCCCCCACAAATAAATGTCCAGTGGATTTAGGTCAGGAAAGCGTGGTGGCCAAGTTTTCATCTCTACCTATGCACCTGAGATGGAATCTGTTATTTAGAAGTCGAAGATAACAAGAAAGACATCAACGAATTCCGCTGGAATCAATCCCAGGGAACAGCTTGCCTGCCAATACGTCCTTGGCCAACCGTGCGCTATTTGATGCGGCACGCAAAAGCCCAAATGCGTTTGCAGATTTATTAGAGTGTTCATTCGCATGGTAGGTTGCAAAGAAGTTCCGTTGCTTGTGTTTGAAATAGTATTTAAGAGTCTCCGATACTCCGAGCGTGTCGGTGCATGCTCCTCAGAATCCGAAAGCCTGCATGCGTCATTCAAAGCGATAGTGGATTGGCTACCACCTGGGGTGCTATCTTCTGCTGAACGTCCCTCCACGCTTTTGACAGTTGAGAAACTGTTTATTGGGGCCCGCGGTGTTTCACACCGATCAAGTTATACCGAGGCCGTGAGCCTTGGAGAGAGCTTGATGTTCAGTTCAGGCTGGCACTTCCTCCATACCTCACGCTTCGGTTTTCCAGCGGGTACTCGGGTGGCTGATTGAAGTGGTTTCCCACTGGCGATGGGTGCACCACGTCCCTACGCCTATTACTATTATTATTATTATTATTATTATTATTATTATTATTATTATTATTATTATTATTATTATTGCTATTACGGTGCCGAGGCTAATGGATAGTGGAATCCATTATCTTCTACTCCTAAAACGGCCTACTTGATCTCTATGGAGATGGATTTAGTTTGTCTTGATTGGGTTTGTAGCATTTGAAATCGTAAATCCTCTAAATAAAATTGTAGGGGTTCCGCTGTCTAATGCTATTGTTTTTCCCCTCTTAATTTTGGTATATTTATCCGTTTTAGGTAACTCGAGATAATATAAATAGCTTTCAGCTTTCGTGTTTGTTTGTTTGTTTGTTTGTTTGTTTGTTTGTTTGTTTGTTTGTTCCCCACCGAGAGTAAACGGCTGAATAGATCTCGACCAAACTTGATATTTAGAAACTACTTAACCAGGAGTATCTTTCGATATGGATATCATTCAAAAATCACTGAACAGACTAGGGGTTTATAGGAAGACAAGAAGAGTTTTCTCAATTTTCTTTTACGCTATTGATCATATCCCGAACTGATTATACCTAGGTATATCGACCATTCACAAGGGGTTTATAGGAAGACAAGAAGTTTTTTCAATTTTCTTTTACAATATTGGCTATATCTCGACCTGATTACTCTATTAATTATATGTAAAACCTGTGGATTATATGTGAAACACCCCTTCATTTTAAATAATTTTTGTTATCTACGTAATTTCAATTACTCTTTAAATTACGGAGAAAATTACTATTTTCTACGGGCTTCATTCTCTTCAGCCATTGAAGGACACACTCGCAGACCTACAGTTATCTGAATGATCCATACCAGGAGAAAATCAGAGGATGCAAAATATTTCATTCTGCTTGAAAATCAACCCCACCTAATGTAACTGAACACCGAGGAAACATGAGGTAGAACTTTTCCATTTAGTGTAGGTCTGTCTATCTGTCTAACTGGTTATCTATATGTTTGTATATTCCTAAAAGTGGAAAACTGCTGGACTTATTTCAACCAAACTATGTATTTGGAATTTACTCACTCAGTATTGTGTTATCCGGTGCATATGATGTCATGGTAATCACATGGAGTTGGTATTTATAGGAAGATTATTCTCAAACATTTTCGTTAACATTAGGTTTTCTAAAGAAACTTTTAAGAATATGTTATCTCCGTTCCCTTATGCCGTGAACGTAGTCATCCTATGACGGATAATAACTCAGATGATTACGAAAATTTGGAATTTTTAATCCACGTCCCGTAGGACGTGTCGTGCATGTCACTTCAAGGCGGGGGATAACGGGAAAAACTAAAGACCCAGTTCACACTTTTAGATAGAGCATACATTAAGGGAGGTATCCCCAACGTCAGAGCGCCACGTCAGTTGTCCGAGATAAAATGTGCAACCTGAGAACGACGGAAAATTTAGCATAACTTCGGACCAGGAAAGGTACCGTACAATTAATTCGAAAATATCCTGATTCTTCCTCAAATTTGTTCAGCCTCATATAATATTTCCCCTTCCTGCAACGCGATTTCGTAGGAAAATATGATTTTAACTTGTCGCACTGAACGTGCAAATAGAGGTAAGCTTGTCGCATAAATTCCTGAAGGAAACATGTAATTTACTACAACGTAGCGTGTGAAGAACGGGTAAAAACGCAAGTAGAGTCTAAATGTCAGCTCCAATGAAACGTTCCTTCCAAACTACAAAAAAATATATATTTATATTAAATTAAAAATTCAAGCGATTGTTTAGACTTCAAGATATGATACTTTACAATGTGAAATGCAATCTGTAGAGCATTTAAAGTATTATCTTGAAGGCTACATTATTGCTGTGTTTATAAAACCTACACACAATATTGTACATTTTTAATACAATTAAAGCCCACAAAACTGCTATAAACACAAAAGGCTGTATAACATGTTCTCATATTATTTCAGTACATTTCCCGATCAGTATTATCCCTTTGTGAACTTTTCCCATGAAGTGAAGTAATGTTTCATTTGCTATATCAGTGTATGTACACAAAGACCGAAAATCCGTTCCATTAGAAGGACTTCTCTTATCACGGCCTCTCATGCGTTACAATCTCTGCCGTGAACGGCTGGGTCTCTGCGTGACTGGTCTGATTATCAACGTCTCTTTGTTTACTTCGCTTGGAGTATTGTTTCCACGAGGAGAAAGAACAAAGGCACAGGCAATTTATATGAAATCACATTTTAAACCTTTGTATTGATGCTTCGCATTTGTCTGATATTAGAGCTACATATCGTCGTTACGCCTCGAAATACCGTTATGTGACAATGCTATAGGAGAAATACTGACCGGCAGCACATGTATCACTTCGGATGAAAATTCGTTGATAGAGTTGCAGTATTGAACTTTGGATGACAGAGCGCATCTATCTGCTTCATCCACCCTAACCCCATTAGAATGGAACTCCTATCATAAATTGAAATTGATAAAATAGCTAATGTCATCACCAAGAAACAGACCATTCTGGACAACAAATTCAACACATTTATGCGCAATAAGAAATCTGGTAAAAATTCGCCTTCACATAATAGGCATACTAATGAGTCCCTCCCGAAAAACTTGATCTTGTAGTTCAAATAGATGTTAGCTTTATTTTCTTGGTTGTCATAGTTATTGCATAAAATGAATTTCATTTATATCCATCCAGATAGCCTGCAGACATTGCAGTGCTATATGGTCAGATTGATGACATCCTCTGCCATTTTGCTTGGATTTCATTAAAATGGGGAACTAAAAATAAATATTGGAACCCTGGTTGGTTTTGAATTTGTCCTTCGCCGAGTTGCTCGGATATATTTAATACAGTTTCTTTCTGTCAACGACTGTATATTACTGCCTAAAATTAAGAACAGCCCAAAATACAGTACTCACTTTCATGCATTATCAAATATGTATATAAGTAGACAGAGAAGAATTTACGTCGCTACCGGTACAAAACCTCCTATGTGAAATATTTTAGCTTAGAACTTTGGCCGGTAAGGTTCTCTCATCTAAGGTGCAATATTGTGTGCATATGCTAAAGGTATTCTCGCTCTTCATAATGTATGTGCTGCGGGTCAGTATATCTAAAAAAATATCATCACATAGGAGGTTTTATCCCAGCAACGACGATAAAAATGGTTATGATGTATTGAACGCTGGGTTCAAGGTAAAACTCAAAAATATAAATGTAATAAATTATCCGAACTCTGGTTATCATTTATTACCATAAATTGCTCCCTGCCGTGCTAATTAGTTCGGACTCAACTTAGCATGTTTAATCCTGGCTCAGTCCGGTGGTATTTGAAGGTGCAGATTTACTGGCACGTTAAAGGAATCCCGCGGGAAAAATTCCGGCACGTCATTGTCTCCGGAAAACGTAAATTAGTTAGTGGTTCGTAAAATCAATCTGTCTGTGGATCAGTGGTAGAGTGTCGGCCTCGGGATACCGGGGCATGTAAAAGATGTCCGCTGACACATCTGGTGTTCATCCGACAAAATTCATAGACGCTCAAGAGAGATTCCGTTTGCTCTGCCATCTAGTAGGACTAGAATAAAACGAGACTTCGAAATTGATGAGCAGCAGCCAGACGGATATTATTATTATTATTATTATTATTATTATTATTATTATTATTATTATTATTATTATTATTATTATTATTATTATTATTATTATTTTGCTAGTTGCTTTACCGGGCGAGTTGGCAGTGCGTGTAGAGGCGCGCGGCTGTGAGCTTGCATCCGGGAGATAGTAGGTTCGAATCCAACTATCGGCAGCCCTGAAAATGGTTTTCCGTGGTTTCCCATTTTCACACCAGGCAAATGCTGGGGCTGTACCTTAATTAAGGCCACGGCCGCTTCCTTCCAACTCCTAGGCCTTTCCTATCCCATCGTCGCCATAAGACCTATCTGTGTCGGTGCGACGTAAAGCCCCTAGCAAAAAAAAAAAAAAAAGCTAGTTGCTTTACGTCGCACCGACACAGATAGGTCTTATGGCGACGATGGGACAGGAAAGGGCTAGGAGTGGGAAGGAAGTGGCCGTGACCTTAATTAAGGTACAGCCCCAGCATTTGCCTGGTGTGAAAATGGGAAACCACGGAAAACCATCTTCAGGGCTGCCGACAGTGGGGTTCGAACCTACTGTCTCCCGAATACTGGATACTGACCGCACTTAAGCGACTGCAGCTATCGAGCTCGGTACGGATATTTATTACTATTATTATTATTATTATTATTATTATTATTATTATTATTATTATTATTATTATTAGAATACTATTTCTTGGAAATATGTACCTGTGAATCAGAACGCCATGGTGTATTTACAATGTCAACATAATAATAAGTCATTAGCCGGGATGATTGGCTCAGTCAGTTGAGGCGCTGGCCTTTTGACACCAAACTAACAGGTTCAATCCTGGCTCAGTCTGGTGGTATTTGAAGGTGCGCAAGTAAGTTAGTCTCGTGTTGGTAGATTTACTGGCACATAAGAGAACTCCAGCGGGACTAAATTCTGATACCTCGGCGTCTCCGAAACCGTAAAAGTATTTAGTGGGGCGCAAAGCCAATAATATTATTATTATTAATAAGTCATTGTACTACTCGAGTTCAATCTCCTCTAGATTTAAGTGTTACCGCAATGGATTTTTAAATCGTCAGTGTAAAACTGTGTGCACTGTGTGCTTGTATATTTAAAATGTTAGGCTAGTAGTAAATCATTGTACCGCTCTTTCTCAATGTACCGTAGAACTTAGCCTAAAGGTATTATACATATTTAAGGTATTTATGTGGTGCTATTTCTTATTATTATTATTAATATATTATTAGTTTTCACGTCCCACTAATCATATGTATGGTTTTAGGAGACGCAGAGGTACCACAATTTTGTTCCGCAGTAGTTCCTTAATGTACCAGTAAATCTGCTGACACGAGGCTGACGTATTTGAGCAGCTTCAAATACCACAGGACTGAGCCGCGATCGAACCGGCTAACTTGAGCTCAGAATGCCAGGGCTCTACGAACTGAACTACTCAGCTCGGCTGATGCTGTTATATTTATAATCTAAGGTAGTAGGAAGTCAATGTACCTCTCAATCCAGAGTAAGTCGTACTGATAACGCATTGGAAATATTTAAGCCATTTCTGTATTTTTACGTTATTGCCTGGTAATTGTTGTAGTACGCTATATGTAATGGAATATTTTTACTTCCTGCAAATATCATATTAATATCTAAGCAATTTCTTTTAATTGTCAGGGTTTTAATTGTTTCTTGTTTTCATTTAGGCCTACATGTAGTAAAACGAAATTTATTTGTTATTTTTCTTATAATTCATTGGCTTTACGACACACCGACGATGGGATAGAAAGGGATAAGGAGTTGGAAGAAATCGGCCGTGGCCTTAATTAAGGTACAGGCCCAGCATTTTTCTGGTGTGAAAATGGGAAACAACGGAAAAAAACATGTTGAGTGCTGCCGACAGTGGGTTTCGAAGGTACTATCTCCCGTACAGCCAACACTTGCTCGGTACGAAATTTCTTGTTTCGATATAATTCCTTGCGAGATTTTATTTTTATGCACTTATTTGTTATTGCTGTTTTGTAATTATTTTATTTTATTTTATTGTGATATTACTGTAAGCCTTGTCTCCAGGATAGTTCACAATTTCAATGTGTTCGTTAAAAATAATAATAATATAATTAGTGTAAGCATTGTAGTTTTCTGTATGGTTGGCAAGGTTCAATCTCTGGATCTTGGACCTTGATTATAATCGTTTGAGGGATTGCAAGAGGGTGTTCTCAGCCTCGGGTAATAGACTTATACACTAGCAGAGTAGGGGCGAAAATTCCATTCGGGCGCATAAAAAATGTTTTTCCTTTGTTTACTCCCTTCAGCTACAGGCAAATGCAGGGTGGTGCCCATCATATTGGCCAATGCCACTTTCTTCACAATTCTAGCCTCAGTTAATAAATACACACTTTTCCTTCTACCGCATTTCTCTCACTCTGGCAGTGACCCGTAGCGTTCTAGGTCCCAGATATAGTCTTCGGACAGTTTTTCGGACGAATGCCCTTCCGTACTTACACGTAATGTGGATGGTTTATTATTATTATTATTATTATTATTATTATTATTATTATTATTATTATTATTATTATTATTATTATTATTATTATTATTATTTAACGACATTGAAAATCTTATTATAAGCATTGTACATCCATTTGAACATCTGACCGTGGTAAAAAATTGTATCAAAAGTAGAATGCAATGGTTCTAAAGTAATTATCAATACAAGAATTAAAAGTAAAATATTCCTTTCAAGGAAGAAGTGTAAGCGAGCGTCCCCATTACACTCGTAGCATTCTCTCTCTGCATAACGATAACTATGCGCTGCAGAAGATACTCAGTGGCACGGGAGTAATTTATGATGTGAACAATCACTACTGATCTGCATTTAGGACAGTCGCCCAGCTGACAGATTCACTGTCTGTTGTTTTCCTAGCCTTTCCTTAAATGATTGCAAAGACATTGGAAATTTATTGAATATCTTCCTTGGTACGTTATTCGAATTCCTAACTCACCTTCCTACGAACGAATATTTGCCCCAATTTGTCCTCTTGAATTCCAACTTTATCTTCATATTGTGAACCTTCCTACTTTTAAAGACGCCACTCAAACTTATTCGTGTATTAATGTCATTCCACACCATCTCTCCACTGACAGCTCGGAACATACATCTTAGTCGAGCATCTCGTCTCTTTCTCCCAAGTCTTCCCAGCCCAAAATTTGCACCATTTTCGTAACGCTACTCGTTTGATATTCAGTAGCAGTAGCCCAATTTCAGGGACGATCTTCTTTTCATCGGAACACCGTGGCCCGAAATTTCCACAGTAAACGCGACGAAAATTTAATTGTCGACAATTCATCGATATTTCTTCCTCTTTAAAAGAACGGCTGTTTCTGCTGCTAACCCAGCTACTTAAGAAGTGGTTGGTAAATATGTAGTATCCACGCAAGTTGCATCTCACATTAAGGTTTTTCCGTCCTTCTAAGACGTTTACCATCGGATCGACTGGTTCCTATAGGTTTAAAATAGCTAGAATGCCGTCGGAGATCAATTATGTCATTCATTGACAAATGTCTCGAAAGCCTTCCCAAACTTTCACGGCAACTTAAACCATCGTGTCCTCTTTGATCCACAACGACATCGCAGATGCAGATATGCTGAAGACATATCGTCGTTGTGCCTAAAAATAGCTATGCGATAATAGTTCAGCTTGGAACTCTGACCAGACATGGTCTGCCATCTAAAGTTCAGTGTTGTTTGATCTGCAACTCTACAATGGGACCGCCGGGCGAGTTGGCTGTGTGGTTAGGAGCGCGCAGCTGTGAGGTAGCATCTGGGAGATAGTCGGTTCAAACCCTACTGTCGGCAGACATGAAAATGGATTTCTGCGTTTTCCCATGTTCATACCAGCCAAATGCTAGGGTTGTACCTTAATTAAAGTCACGGCCGCTTTCTTCCAACTCGTAGGCCTTTCCTATCCCATTGCCGCCACACGATCTATCTGTATCGGCTGTGACGTAAAGTAAATTATGAAAATAAAAATTTTAAAACCATATCGTGGGACTAAACCAATGGTTCGTGGATCCGTGTAACGTTGATTGCAACTCAGTTTTTCTGAAAATCTAGAAGAATG
Source organism: Anabrus simplex (assembly GCF_040414725.1). NCBI lineage: Eukaryota > Metazoa > Arthropoda > Insecta > Orthoptera > Tettigoniidae > Anabrus > Anabrus simplex. Next base: position 388,365,651 of record NC_090268.1, read on the forward strand.
AATGAAACTGTGGTTTGTTCAGAGTTGGCCATTCCTGGAGAGCTTCTAGCAAATGGTACACCTCCATTTGACCCCAGTGAAAATAGACTTTGACTTGACGAATGCGAGAACTCCATAAGTCGAAGCAATAAATGCATATAAGCTCATGTAAGTTGTTTTACTAATACCAGCCCACCACATCTTATAGCCGAACTTACCGAGGTCCAATTGTGATCGTCTAACGAAATGTTTAAAATACATTCACGACAATTTCTCAGCAGAGAATCAGCTTCCCATGAGAAGTGGAGGAAACAAACACACAGGGGTAGTCCGCATCAAGAAAGTTAATTTCGGGACTTCGAACCAGTAATTGTTGAAGGATGTAATCAGGTTCGTGTGTTAAAACAAGCGGAAACACCCAATATACGAGTGCGAGGAAATAACCAGTGGCAATTTGAAACCCTCGATCCAGTCAGAAGTTGGACTTGAGACTCTCTGAACTACAGGAATCATTCAGTAAAGAATCCGAGCAACTAACTGCAAATACACATCGACAGAGGCTTTAAGAAAATAAATTCTCACATGCACAATTTACGGCTTCATGATCGAGATGTCGCAAAAATCTTAATAGATCTATACCCAATCCTCCTCCAGGAATTGGTACTCATTTTCGGTGTAGGGTGTGCGAATTTCAAGGCCATATGCCTTTTCAGAAGTGTACAACTCGGAATCGAACCCACGTCCTTCCGAATGATCCAAGAATGTCTGTGTCTGTTCTTCCTGGGAATATGCATAGCCTAAAATATAAATAGATTTAGGATATCAGGAAAGAACTTCACTTTCCTTAGGTTTGCAGGTCTCGTTTTCGAGATGTCCATCGCATCGTACATACAGTGGCAACAACAGCAACAACAAAGACGAAAAATTCCACAAAACACTAAAGAATATCGTCGCTGGAACGGTAAAAGGTTGTATTCCACAATACTCTTCCTATCCGTTATTCTCCTTAAGACTGGTCACGCCTCCCAGCCACATATGGATACGCAGTCCATCAGAACAATGTCCGTTGTGTTCGTTTTCCTATGACGATGATTAAACGAAAATGAACCTTACATGCATTGTACACTAGGAGTGCGTAAATACGTAATACAAACGTGCATTCCTACAGTACGGTACTGTAAGGTTCATTTTCCTTTACACATGGGCATATGAAAATGAACACAACAAAATTTGTTCTGATGGACTGCATATCCATACGTGGCTGGGAGGCGTGGCCAGTCTTAAGGAGAATAATTGATAGGAAGAGCTTTGTGGAATACAACCTCTTGCCGTTCCAGCGACGATATTCTTTTAAATAAAAACTGGAGTAAACACTGTAAGAACCACAATCTTTCAAAAATAAAATCATTTATTTATGTATTTTTTGTGTGGAAGCTGTAAGTTTATTCATTGCACAGAATGTATGAATCATTTCCTGACGCAATAAGTGATCGGCAATCTACAATGCAAGTAGGACTAAATGAACAAATAATAATAATAATAATAATAATAATAATAATAATAATAATAATAATAATAATAATAATAATAATAATAATAATAATAGCTTTTTCTTCTGTGGCTTTTCCCCATACCCGTATGGACGCGAATGTGAACTGTACTTTACACGTGGATTTCGCCCTATTTTTTGACTAGATGCCCTTCCTGACGCCAAATCCTACGTGGAGGGAAGTAATCACAGTTGCGTGTTTCTGTGATAGTTGGTAGTGTAGTGTGTTGTCTGAATATGAAGAGGATAATTTTAGGACATATAAAACACCCAGTCCACGAGCCCTGAAGAATTAATCAGATGCGATTAAACTTCCCGACACAGCCGGGAATCGAACCTGGGGATCGCTGAACCGCAGGCATTGTATTCATTGCAGTGGAGATCATCGGGGCAACAGCAAATTCTCTATTAGAGTCAATAATGGAATCTTACACATTTCACGGGATTGGCACTTATACATGTACTGTATTTCCCATACTTTTCATTGTATGGGGAACTAGTACAGCACAATAGTGTCTACATTGTCACATTACATATTATCACATTATCAAATATACGTACCTCTCTGGCGTAACAAACTTATTATTAATATTTACAAGGCGGACACAAGATGCTGGTTAGCCTGTATTTCCACAGAAATCAACATACACTTACACAATACACAAATAATAAACTCAAAATATGGTGGAGCATTATCCCTGTAAATACACAATAAACACACTTTAATGCTCACCACAAAATCTGTGACCCGTCTCAGGTCTCCTGGTGTCGATCCAAGGATGTCCATACCAGTCGCGTATCAAACCACGCCGTCTTGACTTCGAGGTGCTATCTGAAAATCCCTACTACGGTCTATTGGAGGGAGTACATCACATATCGGCTCAATGAAACACATAGCCTTAAATTATATTAAGTTTTGTCATCATAAGTTTTCCTGTGAAACCGATCGCAAAACGATACACTGAATTTCTTGTTGCAGGCTCCCTCTGAAGAAACCTCCTGCCAATTTATTTTTATAGCATATAGCTAAGATCCTACTCGTAATAAAAATACCTACCCATTTACTATGCTGTGACAAGCAGATAAATGGACTAAATTAGAAATGAAACTAATAAAAGGCATTATATACCGACCGGAGTGACTGCCATGATAACGCTATACAACTATGAAGTCAAGCTCTGTATTCGGGAGGCGAGTGGGTTCGCACCACACCGCTGGCAGTTCTCAGAATGGTTTTCTTTGGTTTCTCATTTTCACTTCCAGGCAAATGCTGGGACAGTTTCTATTCATAGACCACACCCGATTCATTCCATCTCCTTACCCAATTCCATTCACCATTATTCATTTCAACTCAATTAGCTTCTCCAATGAGATTGACGTCAGGAAGGGCATCCGGCCTTAAAAACATGGCATATAATTTAATCTGACCTCATCCCGTCGTCATATCACGAAACGGTGCATACATAGGCCATCATTTGTCTGGTTTTATATAAAATCCAAGTAGCAGGTTTGTATTCAAAAAGTACAGAAATAATCCGCCTCTGTGATGTAGTGGTTAGTGTGATTAGCTTGCCACCCTTGAAGGCCCGGCTCTGCCACGAAATTTGAAAAGTGGTACGAGAACTGGAACGGGGTCCACTCAGCCTTAGGAGGTCAACTGAGTAGAAGGGGTTCGACTCCCATATTAACCATCTTCGCAGTGGTTTTTCGTGGTTTTCATCCTGTTCTCCAGGCAAATTTCGGGATGGTACGCTGCTTCCTTCCCTCATCCTTTCCTATGCGTTCCTCTCTTCCCATCCACCACAAGGCCCCTGTTCAGCATAGCAGGTAAGGTGGCCTTGACGAGGTAATGGTCCTCCTCACCAGTTGTATCCCCTACCAAATGTCTCATATTCCAGGGCATTGCCCTAGACGGGGTAGAGGTGGGATCTCCCGCTCAGTCCGGGGGAAAACAAGCCTGGAGCGTAGACGAATTAAGTAGTAATAAATACAGAAAGAATACTGTTTTGCATATAAAGATGTGTTATGATTAATATCCGTTCAACTCCGTATAAACACATCACATGCGCAAATGTAGTGTGTATGGAACATTGTTTGTTAAACAATGTATGATACATGCGTATATAATTCGTTGTGAACCCTCCTAACTAAATCCTACTGCGTCATCCTGTATGTACTGTGTAAGTATACGCTGTTTATGTACTAGACTCTGCTTACTGTGATATGTTCTGTTCCGATAGTCGCTTGTTCTCGCCGCTCAGTATAATGGCGCCGTCCGCCGTTTAATTGCCGACCAAACAACATCAAGCGTGGTGCATGATTAGTGCCCCATAATAACCTTAATTAAAACTTTGATTAATAACCGCTAAATTGAGTGTTAAATTCATTACACAAAGTGAATAAATTGAAGATTAATTAACCATTGATAATCTAAACTTGGGAGGCCGAGGCTTAACAAGGTTAAAATTTGCATTTGAGGACGGAAAAGCACTTCACGTTGGCAGTAAACGCAATTAATGCAAGAGGGAGGGAATGTTGTTCGTTTAGAAGCTAACGTGGGGTAAATGAGAGGATTATGGGGTGGGGCACAGAAGGGGTTGAGAGGGAGTTACTTGTTGAGTTGCTGGGTAGGGATAGAGGATGGGAAGTACAAGAGGACAAGGAGAGCAGTTTCATGCTGTACTGGACCTCGCTAACATATGGACCAGTTTACGTCTTAAGGTTATTGGTCAGTGGGGGTAATAAGCCTGCTTAATCTTCTCACCAGGCATTCAAATAGGTGTCCTTAAACTGTCCTAGCTTGTGGAATTACGTCTATTTCAGAGTAATTTTATACTTTATCTCCTGTACGTCGGAGTACTTGTTATTAAATTCTTCGCTTCACGTCTGAAATAAGTCTTCCAGATTACAACTTTAAATAAGAAGCAGTTTTTTCCCCTTTGACTTCCAGTGCACTTTTTGCATGGTCATGTTCATTTTTCTGAATTTATCACTTTAAATTAATGAGCGGGGGAAGAAAATTATCACTGCGACAGTAGTACGGCCTTTCGCTGTGCCTAGGCAAACATCTGCCGATAGAGAAATCTCACGGAGATTAGTTGGACTAGACTATGACCACTTAATTTATTGGTGTATCACAAAATGTCACTACTATTGTGTGTCCTAAGTTGAGTATTGTTTCTATATTACGTGGCCTAGCCTGGGCATTTGTCTTTGTTTCTAAGTTGTCACCACTGTAATGATCAAACCAATCAGCTCTCTGCCTTATGATTTCATTATAATGAATCAGACTACTGACTAATTACGTAAAAATCTGCATCCAATCCGTCCCTTTATATACAGCCACTTTGAGCTTAATACGACTGTCTTGATCTGCACTTCGAAAGGGGAACATAGAGTGAGGTCTTCTCCTGGAGACAAAGGATGAGGCTGGGGCTAGCTGCAATGTGGTAGGCAGCTATGTGACCTAAACATACGTTTATACGTGTGCGAAGGGAAGGTAACAGCGTTCCCATCTAGCATGTAACAGTTAGGGCGTGCTGCGACTATCTTAATTTTAATGTAGGCTTCTACGTTAGTAGTTTAGGTTTTCTACGGACATGATGTAAGCCTCTTATGGGGACTAGGTAAATGTAAATAATAATGACGTGTAGCCTCCGAAAAGGCCTGGTGCACGTCTTCCGAGCTGACGCCGTACAGGCGACCTGCACGTCTTTGAGGATGGGGCCCTACTTGTGATGAATTCTAATGCTAAAGACGTCCCATACACCCAGCCCCCGAGCCGTTGGAATTAACCAATGAAGGTTAACATCCCCGACCCAGCCGGGAATCGAACCCGGGACCCTCTGGACCGAAGACCAGCATGCTAACCATTTAGCCATAGAGCCGGACTAGGTAAATGTAAGAACGTACGAGTGTGTGCCCTAGTTACCCTTATTCGCTTTTCTTTCTGGTGACTAAAGTTTGCAAACTCTAAATTTTCTATTCTGAGTTTCGGATTGTACCTTTTTCTTCTAATCTATATTAAATTAAAATGTGGAAATAAAAATTCAGTCTGGCATATGCATAAGCTGTGATGCACAGAACTTGAGCATTCGGAGGAAGAAATCGACTTGCAAAACAACACAAATCGCAAATTTTTTAAAGTTATAATATTATCAAACAGTGTACACTATTAGTTGCTTGATGTAACAGAGTAAAGTTATTGTCCGAACACGGATTATCAGGAGTCCCTTTATGTAAAGTAAATTTGTGTCCTCGTCCTGGGGTAGTGCCACTAGTCACTATCATAACCAATCCAGATTAATGATTTTGTCGCAATCAATTGATCAGTGTCCGACTCGTTGGATGAATGGTCATCGTACTGGCCTTCGGTTCAGAGGGTCCCGGGTTCGATTCCCGGCCGGGTCGGGGATTTTAACCTTCATTGGTTAATTCCAATGGCTCGGGGGCTGGGTGTTTGTGCTGTCCCCAACATCCCTGCAACTCACACACCACACATAACACTATCCTCCACCACAATAACACGCAGTTACCTACACATGGCAGATGCCGCCCACCCTCGTCGGAGGGTCTGCCTTACAAGGGCTGCACTCTGCTAGAAATAGCCACACGAAATTTAAATTTTAATTGACCAGTCACCTCTGTTATGCATTTAGCATTCGCCCAGGAGGAAGACTGCGTGTAAGTTGTCTAGCTAGTCTTTTCTTAAATAATTTCAAAATTTGGAACTTTATCGAATACATCCCTTGGTAAATTACTCCAATCTCTAACTCCTCTTCCTGTATTTATATGGTAAGTTTCCCCTTTCCTAACAATTCGTCGTCGTCCAGTCTTTGGTTCAAAAGAAAGGAAACATCCTGAAAAGAAGGAATAGAACCATCGTACAGCAGGCGTAGTACGCTATAATTGCACAGCTGTTGGGTTTCAATGTATAAAACTGCAGAATTGGCATGCTGAATACTTACGGATACCTGCATGCCGACCCTAAACCAAGAGCAGAAAAAACACTTCTCACTGGCCAGGGTGGACTGATAGGCTGTGTTTTAGTACAGTGCGAACACATATGATGCACAGACCACTCTCCGTCGGTATATGAAAGATGGCCAGAAACAGAACACGGATACAGTATATGAAGCTGATGTATTATATTATCATCATCATCATCCGTTTACCCTCCAGGTTCGGTTTTTCCCTCGAACACAGCGAGGGATCCCACCTCTACCGCCCAAGGGCAGTGTCCTGGAGCTTCAGACTCTTGGTCGGGGGATACAACTGGGGAGGACGACCAGTACCTCGCCCAGGCGGCCTCACCTGCTATGCTGAACAGGGGCCTTGCGGGGGATGGGGAAGATTGGGAGGGATAGACAAGGAAGGGGGAAGGAAGCGGCCGTGACCTTAAGTTAGGTACCATCCCGGCATTTGCCTGGAGGAGAAGTGGGAAACCACGGAAAACCACTTCCAGGATGGCTGAGGTGGGAATCGAACCCACCTCTACTCAGTTGACCTCCCGAGGCTCAGTGGACCCCGTTCCAGCCCTCGTACCACTTTTCAAATTTCGTGGCAGAGCCGGGAATCGAACCCGGACCTCCGGGGGTGGCAGCTAATCACGCTAACCACTACACCACAGAGGCGGAGAAGTATTATATTATTCTGCCTGAAATTACAAGTGACCCAATTTGTATACCACATTCCGTAAATACTTATTATCTTACTTTTGTTGTTTGGATTATCAGCCCATAAGCTGGTATGATGCAGCGCTCCAAGCCACCCTATCTTGTGATAACATTTTCATTTCAACGTAACTACTACATCCTACATCTACTACAATTGGTTTGTCATATCCATGCCTTGTTCTACCCCTGCCCTTCTTAACGCCTACACTTCTCACAAAAGCTAACTGAACAAGTCCTGTGGGTCCTATTATTCTTTCACCGAATCGTTCTCCTCTCACTAATTTGATTCAGTATCACTTCATTCGTGATTTTGCCTACTCATATCACCTTCATCATTCTTATGTAACACCACATTTCAAAAGCTTCTATTCTATTTCATTCAGTTAATGTCCACTTTTCACTTCCGTACACTGCTACTCTCCAAATGAAAGTCTTCAAAAACCTTTTAAATTCCTATATAAATGTTCGGGGTAAATTTATAATTCCGCCTCTGTGCTGTAGTGGTTAGTGTGATTGGCTGCCACCCCTGGAGGCTCGAGTTCGACTTCCTTCTCTGCCACGAAATTTGAAAAGTGTTACGAGGGCTCGAAGGGAATCTACGCAGCCTCGGGTGGTCAACTGAGTGGGAAGGGGGGTGGGTTCGATTCACGCCTCAGCTATTCTTGAAGTGGTTTTCCGTGGTTCCCCCTTCTCCTCCAGGTAAATGCTGGGATGGTATCTAATAAGACCACAGACACATCCTTATCTCTTCCTTATCCATCCCACCCAATCTTACTATTTCCTCACAAGGCACCTGTATGCCATAGAAGGTGACTACACCTGGGCGAGGCACTGGTCCTCCTCCCTAGTTGTACCTCCGACCCAAAGTTTCACATTCCATTACACTGCCCTTCAGGCGGTAGGGGTCGGATCGATCGCTGAGTCCGAAGGATTAAGAAGAAAGTAAATTAGTTTTGACATAAATATGTTTTACGGCTGCGGTGATCTGCAAATTTGCGATACAAATTTAGCGATATAAAATGTGTGACGCGTTGTGCAGGCTGTGATGTGAATTACTGATGGATGGCCTGACTTAGCGACATATAGAAGGCTCTTTTACAAGGAGACCTCATTTCATCATACTCCCGATAAATGATTATTGCACTTGTCAGTCTCATAGGCCCTGAGTCATTTTCCCCCTCAAGATGCACAAAATCGTTCACTTGTTTGCTCCAAATACCGTACAGATTTATTTCGAAAACAACTCGTTAGATGCGAATAAATCATTCATCATCAATAAGTTGATTTTATTTTACTTAAAGACATTTTTCCAAAGGGAAATTTGACACCAGTTTTCCTTCAGCATTTTACGGTGTTATGATGACAAAGAATATCTTAAAACATCCAGTTACTTACTATGCAATATTAAGTTACATATTGATGTTTATAAATCACATTTTAATCATCTGTGTGGATTCAATGGAATCCTCATGGGAATTGCCTTTATTGCTTGTGCTAGCCTGCATTTTATATCTTCCTTAACTTCGCCTATCGTTAGTTACATTACTACCCAAGTAAAAATATTCATCACTTGTCTTAAGATTGCAGTTCCTAATCTAATATTTCCTGCATTACCTGTATGCATTTGATTTCACTCCATTACGTTTGTTTTCGTTGCATTTTTCTTTCACCCTGCACTTCCCTATTTTTACGATTTGTTTTACGTCGTACCGACACAGATAGGTTTTATGGCGACGATGGGATAGGAAAGGTCTAGGAGTGGAAACGAAGCGGCCCTGGCCTTAAATAAGGTACAGATCCAGCATTTGTCTGGTGCGAACATGGGAAACCAGTGGTTTACCATCTTCAGGGCTTGCGACTGTGGGGTCGAACCCACTATCTCCCAAATGAAACTCCTTCGCCAAGGCCAAGTCCATAAAATTCAGCAATTTCTCCAAATCTTGTGCAGACTCCGATAAAATATCAATATCATCGGCAAATCTCAGCTTTAACATTTCCTCTCCTTGGATTGTGATTTCCTTTCGAAATTCCTCTTTGATTTTATTTACCGAAAAGAGGAGAGAAGAGTGGACAAAATCCATCCTTGTCGAACTCCCTTCTGGATTCATGCTTCGTTTTCATACCCCTTGATTCTTATCCCTGCAGACTGACTTTTTGTACAGAGTGTAGATAATCTTTCCTTCACGGCAGCCGATCTGCATCAACTTCAGAATTTAAAATACAATAGTTTATTCCAATCAACATTAACGGATTCCTTTTCTAGGCATACGAATACCATGGTCTTGTTAATTCGTTCCTTCAAGATCAGGCGAAAAGTCAGGATTTCTTCACGTGTTCCTACATTTCTTCTGAAGCCAAACTGATGTTTTACTAACTCCCAACTCAGATTCAACTTGTATTTCCACTTCTCTATAAATAAAACCTGTTAACATTTTAGAAAGTCCAGTATCGCATGAACTACCTTTATCAATGTGTTTTCGTTCGAAGTGGTACATGTGCTGCAGGTCAGTATTTCTCCCCTTAGCGTTACCACCAAACGGTATTTCGAGGCGCAACTACGACATTATATTCTTTCCAAGAAATGGTAGAGCCTCCGTGGCTCAGCTTGCAGCGCGTCGGCCTCTCACCACTGGGTTTCGTGGTTCAAATCCCGGTCACTCCATGTGAGATTTGTGCTAGACAAAGCGGAGGCGGGACAGGTTTCTCTCCGGGTATTCCGGTTTTCCCTGTTATATTTCATTCCGGCAACACTCCCCAATATAATTTCATTTCATCTGTCATTCATCAATAATTGCCCTAGTGGAATGCGACATGCTTCGGCAGCCGGCACAATTCCTATCCTCGCCGCTAGATCGGAGCTTCATCCATTCCATTCCTGACCCGGTCGAATGACTGGAAGCAGGCTGTGGATTTTAATTTTCATTTCTAAGAGATGACGTCGTTCTATTATGCAATAACCTAACAAGCAATGTTTAGGACAATTCGCCATTATATATGAAAGTAGTGAGAGTAGGAAATATAATTAAATTAGCAATAGTGATATTTGAAAAATCAGCTTTAAAACTTAACCCTCTCTCAGTCTTGAAGAAATTCTGCGCTACTGAATACCTCTAGTAGGTACTATTTTAAGAAATATAGATTTATAATGATGCCCATTGTAGTGTGTAATCTTTTTTCATTTTTGTTAAGTTATACTTCACAACAAGAAGAAACACTTGAACTGTGATTGTTGTAGAAACGTGGACTTGGAAACGAGGGAATACCTTACCACTAGCGTAACGTCATCGCCAGCCAATGGTAGGCCTAGTGAATGCATGCGCTTGCCTACTTCAGCACTACTAATCTACTAACTTCATCATGTTCGAAAGGAATATTAGGCCTACGTATGGAGTTACGGCGTCATGGTTTCAGTAGTCATAATGTCCGACTCGTTGGCTGAATGGTCAGCGCACTGGCCTTCGGTTCAGAGTGTCCCGGGTTCGATTCCCGGCCGGGTCGGGGATTTTAACCTTAATTGGTTAATTCCAATGGCCCGGGGGCTGGGTGTTTGTGATGTCCTCAACATCCCTGCAACTCACACACCACACATAACACTATCCTCCACCACAATAATACGCAGTTTCCTACACATGGCAGATGCCGCCCACCCTCATCGGAGGGTCTGCCTTACAAGGGCTGCACTCGGCTAGAAATAGCCACACGAAATTATTATTATTAGTAGTAGTCATAATGAAAATATCTCCACTTTTAGCTCCATTGTAGCATGAACTATATCAATGAACTTTCGTTCTAAGTCATACAGTGAGTTTCTCTCATTTCTGGCGGGCAGGCGCGCCCAGCTAATCTGCCGCCCTTTGACTCATTACTCCCCGCTCTGCGGTATAACAACAAGGATAACACTTCACTCACTTTATCCGCGCATAACATGAGATGATAATTAAAATTAAGAAAAGAAGAAAATAAGCTCCTACCTGACAACAGGAGATGTTGGAAATGTATGATTTCAATTTTAACATTTTCGTAGCACGGAACTGAAATGCGAAGTGTGGGCATTCCCGTGCTGTCGCTGCGCTGTGTGGCGGGAAGTGATGAGTCAACGGGAGGCAGATAAGTTGGATGCGCCTGTCGGCCAACCAATGAGAGAAACTCACTGCACATGTGCTGCGGGTAGACATTATCACATTCGAAACTCTGGCTTCTTGTCCAAGTCATCTTAGGGATTTTGTAGGCGTACAATCTAATCTTTCTGCGATTTCTTTTACTTTTTACTCGTTAAGTGCACGTTTTTTAACAGTTCTCTTCTTATCGAGTAAAGAACCAGTTCCTCTGAATTTCTTTACGTGTTTCCGCACGGTCACTCTATGTGGAGGGCGTACACCTAGAAATTTAGTTACAAATTGCCTAACTACTTCCCTGAACGACTCTATTTTCACATAATTATCGCACGTATTCTACCGTCTACACGTGGTGCAGGCATTGAGAGAATTATACCCGGAAATAACAGTTCACAACTCGAGAACAGTTGAAGCGACAGATCAACACTTAATACACGTTTTAAGCACGGACCTGAACCTAGAAGTGTGGGCATTCCCGTGCTGTCGATGCGCTAATGTAATGGGAAGTGATGAGTCAACGGGAGGCAGATAAGTAGAACGCGCCTCCCGGCCAACCGATGAGAGAGATTCACTGTACATGTGCTGCGGGTTGGTATTTCACCCCTCAACATTATCACATTGCTGTATTTCGAGGCGCAACGATGATATAAATATGCGACAAAACAGAATAATAATAATAATGTAATAATAGTACTGCCTATTGCTCACGGTAAAATGTATCGTAAAATTTGTTGTACAATTAACTTTACAATAATTTGGTGAAAACAAGTTGTGTTGCTCACGGTAAAATTAGTTTATAAAATCCGTGGAAGCGTCAGGTTGGCCATCTCTGAACTCACTTCTGAATTAAGATGTGTATGTGCTGCCATCTATCGATAACATTTTAAACCAAGAATCAGCTGTTCAACTTACAGTGTGTTTGAGAGTATGGCTCCAAGAAAAAAAAGCAAAAACCGAGCTCGATAGCTGTAGTCGCTTAAGTGCGGCCAGTATCCAGTATTCGGGAGATAGTAGGTTCGAACCCCACTGTCGGCAGCCCTGAAAATGGTTTTCCGTAGTTTCCCATTTTCACACCAGGCAAATGCTGGGGCTGTACCTTAATTAATGCCACTCTCGCTTCCTTCCCTTTCCTAGCCCTTTCCTGTCCCATCGTCGCCATAAGACCTGTCTGTGTCGGTGCGACGTAAAACAACTAGCAAAAAAAAAAAAAAAAGCAAAACTTGCTGCTTAACTGCATTTAAAAATGCCAGGAAATGCTGGATTTGGGATTGAATCAAAAGAAAAGAAGAAGGTAGAGGATTGCTGTCCTTGGTCGAAAATTAGTTGAGGTTAGCAGACCAGCATTCATATAGGAATTCGGCGATTGTTTTTCTGCCTCTTTTCTTGCATTTCTGTTTTGGTATAGTGGCGTTTTAACTTCATATAGACAAGGATATTTCTGGTATTCGTCCAGTAAAACACTGAGAGCTTCCTTAGTATACCCGGATCCTGTCATTTTAGAAAGAAGTATTTGTTTACAATCAAGCTTCACAAACTTCTCACGACGTAGCGCCAGCATCATCGTGATGTCAGCTTCACTGATTGGTTCGTTTCATAAAATTAATTTTACGGAATAGAACAAGTCCTATTTTATGAAAAGTTTTATCAAAGGTTTTATAAAACTTGAATTTGACCGTTAGGAACAGAAATTTTATAAAATTTATTTATTGTACAATAAATTTGACAGAATTTTACCGTGAGCAATAGGCATAATGTAAAAATGTTGTTATAATAATAATAATAATAATAATAATAATAATAATAATAATAATAATAATAATAATAATAATGGTTTTACTTCCCACTAGAGCCACTAGCAAAAAATAGCGCTATTAGCATTTCAGTAGGCCTGGAAGGTTGATATGTACTAGGGCCTAGTAGCCTACTTTCTGCCTCTGTGAAAAAAACAACCGAAAACAATTCCACTCCTCTTTTCCCTTATACACCTCTTCAGCGACGCATAGGCCATGCATTACAGCTATTACATCTATTATAGGATCCGACCAGTCTTCAGGGTGATTACTAAGGATTCAGCAGTGTAGGTAAACTGTAATTGGTGAGCATGAAGCGATGTTGATGATTATTGTTTTAAGAGGAAGACAACTGGGCAATGTCCATCTCTGTAGCTAAATGGTTAGCGGGTTCGATTCCCAGCAGGCTTGGGAATTTTAACCATCATACAAGTGGGCAATCGGTCTCTATTAACGATCACAGGAAAAGTGGAAGGTGAAGGACCCTTCGAAGAAAGGAGGTATCAGATAAAGAAAGGGTGGAGCACAAAGAGCGTGGAAATGGAACACTCCCCAGGCCTCAAAAATGAAATGGCGTATCGCTTTTATTGCCGGGGGTGTACGAGGACATGTTCGGCTCGCCAGGTGCAGGTCTCTTGATTTGACCCCCATAAGCGACCTGCGCGACGTGATGAAGATGAAAGGATTATGAACGCGACACATACACCCAGCCACCGTGCCAGCAAAATTAACCAATGGTGGTTAAAATTACCGACACTTCCAGGAATCGAACCCGGGATCCCTGAGACAAAAGGCCTGCGCGTTAACCATTTAGCCATGAAGCCGGACAGGCCTTACAAACCTAGTACCGTCGGAATCGGAAGAGAACAGGAGCTGACCAAGGGAGGTTGAGTAGAAAATGTGAAGAGATAACTAGTGGACAAAATGCCAAACTCAGTTACGGAATCCGTGATCGCCACCACGATTTAAATTTGAGAGCCTCGGATTTCCCTTTTAGCCGCCTATTCCGACGGGCAGGGCATAAACTAGAGGCATTCTACCTCCTCCAACATACATAAATATACCCAAACTCTAAATTGACACTAAAGTGGAAATAGTACTATTGAGGTTGCTGAACTATAATTACTGAAAACATCAAGGCTATAATGTCTGCTGCAGAGTACAGCAAGTAGTAAATGCTTTTCGTTCGGAGGTACAAGAAAGACTTTGAGAGTGTGTGTGTGTCGACGTGCGCACGCTGGGCCCAGAATTACCTCTAGACACCCTCCTAACAGCTTTTTCTTCCTCCTCTTTCCATCACACTCTTTATCGCCGGCGACCCTAAATTGAACCTTCCTGCGTCTCCCTCACTTGCTAGAAAACACATCATCTGCGCTGTAAACGGAGGTTTTGTTGTTTTCCTTTTCTTGTGCCATCCATTCTGTATTTTGCTTCTTCTTTTTCTTGTGTGAGAAGGTAGGGGAACTAAACCACTTGGCTGAAAATGATGGGCATTTAGCGTTAAATTTCATTTGCTGGGTGTTACGGCTGGCGCGTACAGTGGGGGAAGGGAGTTGTGTGCCAAATGGCTCGTTATCCGCGAGAGTGCGTGATGGATTGTCTGAAGGGGAGGTAGAAAACAGAACCCTTTACTGCTCAATACGACATGCAATGCCACCTTTTACAGCACAGTTCAATAAATAATGAAGCCATGTTGTCTTTCTCCCATGCTCTTGGTATAACCCCTTCTGGTTAATGAGCTGGGATGTAGTCAGAGTAATCAGGCTCTGAACGCGCTGCGGTATGAACTTGATGCAGTGTCATAAAAGCAATGCTGCCAACGGATTGATTCCCTTAAGAGACATCTCGACCAGAGCTAAGGAGTAGACTACTGTCACCATTAATAACGGAGCTAAAAAAATCCCAGCATGGGCAGAACTTTAAATTAAAATTTAATTCTCAGCTCCTAGAAAATTATTTTACCTTCTTAGTTGTAATTCAGTGAACGAGTTGGTTATGGTCGCGGACGTTTGGTCTTGCAGTCGTGGTTCGAATCTCACAGTCGGCAGCCATGACAATTTTTTATGAGGTTTCCAACTTTCACACAAAGCCAAATGCTGGGAGGCTATACCTAAATTTAGGACACGGCCACTACTTTTACAATTCTAGCCCTTTGCAAACATTGCGTTGCCAAAGAACCTTCGATGTGTTACTGCGACCTTAAACCAATGCATTTATTATTTAATCATCGATCAGGTAGTTATTTACCTCTAACCGGTCAGTGTTTGTAGTGGCAGTGGTAGTGATTACTGATTAGAAATAAATATCCAATGGCGGCTGTTGCTCATTATCAGACTAGGAGGGCTGAAAGTTTTGGCAACGGTCGCGCAGCTCTGAGCTTGTATTCTGGTGATAGTGGGTTCGAACACCGCTGTCGGCAGTCCTGAAGATGGTTTTCCGTGGTTTCCCATTTTCATATCAGGAAAATGTTCTGGATGTACCTTAATTAAGGCCACGACCGCTTTCTTTCCACCCCTAGCCCTTTCCTATACCCATCGTTGCCGTAAGACCTATATCTGTGTCGGTGCGACGTGAAGACATCATAAAAAGAAATACAAAAGTCTTGGTATCGAAGAATAACACTGAAACTAAATAAAAACTAAATACATCAACAATGCTGGACTGTGTATTTACATCTTCATGTTCCGGCCTTAACCTTTCACATGAAACTGAATTCACAAAACTGCAGCGAAAAACTTCCGAAAAGAATTTCGAAGACGTCAGTTTGAAACCTGGAAGTCTTTATCTGGATGAGGAAAGGGAGAGGAATTGCTCACGAAAGCAACAAAACCGATATCCGAAAAAGAGTGGACTACCTGCATCTGAGTGGATTATATGTTTGAAAATGTTTGAAATTAGAATTTTTTCGTAGTTACAGCTATCCCTGGAAGTTTTAGAGATGGTTACCGTCGCAAACATGACTTCCCGAAGGGAGAAATCATTGGAATCGTCACGCGGCAATGTGACCTAGGAATACTCCTGCAAAATACCCGCCATCATTTTGTACGATCTTACTTTAGCTCTAAAAACTGAAGGTTGGGAAGTTGCTGACGAATGCTCCTGTTTTTCTGAGAATAGATCAATGCCATGCGCTGACATTCAAGCCACAATACCAAAATTAGGTTGGGGTTTAATATCGATCAAACAATTATTCGCTTTGGACTAGGTAGTTATCAACTCTCTGACGTGGACAATTAAAATAAGGTAATTTATAATCCCACCATTCCCTACTTCAAGGAGCATGTTACATCTGGCTAACATTGAAGTGTTTCAAAATTCTTTGAAGAATTTAGGAAGATCTTCGGCTTAGATGAAATTGTACTATCTCTACTGAAAAAGTCAATACTAATTTTGGACAATCACTTACCTGTATCATAGCTATAAATTGTACCTTTATTCTGCACTATTCTGTAACAAATCTTTCAGTGAATACTAAGTCGTATTGGCTGCGTTTGTTGGAAGGTAGTATTTCTAAATAAATAAATAAATAAATAAATAAATAAATAAATAAATAAATATACATATTAAAAACCACTAGTAAGAGACTATGTTAGTACGACGTTGGATCACTAGAAAAAATCTGTATCACCATAATCATCATCATCGTCATGATGAACATCATCCATTGTAATGTCAAACTCCGTACTAAAATGTCTAGCGTTATTAGCTGCCATGCACGGAGGCCCGGGTTCGGTTACCAGTACTGCCAGGAGTTCAAGATCGGCAGGAGGATTGGTATGTGGTTAAAAAGGCACATGCAGCTTACCTCCATTGAGGGTGTGCCTCAACAGAGTTGCTCCACCTTTGGACGAGGACACGAATCTAGTCCGGCTCCACGGAAGAATGATTAGCGTGCTTGCTTTTGTTTCAGGGGTTCCCAGGTTCGATTCCCGGCCGGGTCGGAGATGTTAACCTTAATTACGATGGTTTGGGACCTGGGTGTGTATGACGTCTTTAGCATTAGAATTCGTCATAGGAACGGTCCCATTCTCACAGATGCGCAGGTCGCCTTGTAGGCGTCAACTCGAAAGACCTTCACCAGGCCTCTCCGGAGGTGGCATGCCATTATTATTATCAGTATTATTATTCTTATTATTAGTATAGTTATAAAATGCTAATAATAATAATAATAATAATAATAATAATAATAATAATAATAATAATAATAATAATAATAATAATAATAATAATATTTTCTCACAGACACACAGATAGGGTTCATGGGTGCGATTATTATCACAAGTATCGACTTGAACCTGTTTTATGGTCGAATGCCTCTACCGGCGTCTACCCTAAGTAGAGGAATTAATTAAACTATTACGTGTTTCTGAGATAGTTGCACAGACCCCGAAGAAGAGAAATGTAAAACACGTATTTAAAATTCCTGATAAAGTCTTCAACTGGAGTTAAATTATTACGTTGTATTATCACAATGTTGATACAAGCGGTAATTTCTTGTCCTGCTCAGAACTCAAAAGATGGCTGTACTGTAGAAATTAGAGTGGAGCCCTCTCTGTTTCTTTTTCCTTATTATTTTAACGAGTTTTCTCAGGGAAGGGCAGTTAATTTAACTGGCTGTTCCTTACGAGTCCTCTTTCCCCCCACCGGTTGATCAGAGCGTTATAAAAGCTCCATGGCTTGCGGCAGCCTGTTCAAAGAACAAGTGTATTTTGATGGCACTCTTGAACCCAACCCCAGTGCGAGGAAATTATATTCGTATGCATGCAGGGCTTGAAAAAACAGCGGAGCCAGGTCGAGCGGAATATAACTGTGGGAAGCAACCAGACGTCTTGGGCGGCGGCACGGAAAATTCGGCGTGCGAAGCGCCCTCTTCTAGTGACAGGCGGAACTAATGGTCCAACACGGGCCTGTAATGGCGGGGATCTATAGCTTAGCCCATAAACGAATGACGACAAGAGCGTTGAAGGGGGGAGAGGTAATATTAGCAAGTGAGGGATTTCGCGGTTTCTCTTCCAAACAATAAACTTTAGTTTCACTTCGTTTAAGGACCAAATCTCCCGAGGCTTTACGCTTGTGATCTAGGAAAGAATACGCAGAGCAGAACAGGGTAATTCGTTTAACAGTGAGGGAAATGTAACACGTCTGAAAAGTGTTTCAGCAAGGGATTTTGGTCCCTTGGAGGGATCTGACAACGAGTCTGATCCTTAATATTATTTATTATAGAGTTGTTAATATCGAAATGAAGACCAAATGACATCAAATCAGGAGAAAAATCCCAAAATTTGTCAGTTATCACGCACAATATTAAAACTGTATTATTATTATTATTATTATTATTATTATTATTATTATTATTATTATTATTATTATTATTATTTGAAAATACTCTTTAGTTTATTCGGTCATCATGAGTACATAAGGGCTTGTTGCTTAAAAGGGGCTTAACATCTAGTTTATTGGACCCTAATGGTAAATGACGAAATAATGTTAAGTACATAGCAACAATGACCACTCCTGATGTTCTGCAATATTGTATTACGCTGATATTTGGTCCGCCGAAAGAGATATGAGCTACGAGTCTGGTATTACTCCAGCAATACTGTAAAGCGCGTGCTTGTCGCCTACTGTGGACCAATTCGAAGTGTCCGGTTGGCAATTTCTGTTCTGTTCTTAACATCTCTTCGACATGTTATAAGAAGCTGAAAATCTACTTCAAGTAGTATGCGACTCTGAAAGCTAAAAAGTGCTCAGGAATGTACGTAAGAACAATGTCAGCGAGAATTAAGAGGGAACGAAGATAACACACGCTTTCTTCGAGTTAGCAAGTAAGAACTTTCGGAGAGTTCGAAGGGCCAACAGAGAGGGAAGCCTCGTTGACGTAATTTTCCTTACTCCTGATTACGTCACGATTCACAAGAGAATGAGGCGTGCCACCTGATGAGATACAAGTGTCTCAAAAACTATACGTCTCATGACCTCAAATCGTGATTTTCGGGATCCGTTGTATGTCACGTCGAGAAATGTATGTTTTATTCTTCCTCTTAACTTCTCTCTGTTTCTCTTGACTAACATTTAAGTTTTATGTGAATCGGTACGTGATAGCTTTGTAATCTTAAAAT
The DNA here is from genome assembly GCF_040414725.1 of Anabrus simplex. NCBI lineage: Eukaryota > Metazoa > Arthropoda > Insecta > Orthoptera > Tettigoniidae > Anabrus > Anabrus simplex. The sequence goes on from NC_090268.1 coordinate 388,384,878, forward strand.
GTTAAGCCAATAATCGTTCATTGTACTATTAAATGTACTGCATATGATAGCGTTAAGGCAATGGCGATTTTTAATTTATCTACAAATTAGTACGCGATTGCTTTCTATTATTGTGCTCTACCACTGTAATGGAATATTTCGTAAATTTTGTATGAATTTGTGAGTACTGAGTTGAAATTATATTACGCTATTTTAAGGGAATATTTTATCTTAGTTACTTTTTCTGCATATTTACTGTAATTTCCATGCTGTTCCTTACACTGGCCGCATTCCATTTTTAACCGTCAATTTTTTCTTGTTTTAATGTACATATAAATACTTTAATTATTCTTTTATAGCAACATTTTGTGTTATGATTTTAACTTTTCGATATATTTTCTTGTAACACCGCCGTTGATTTTCATATAAGTGTATGTAGTGAATTCATTTATTGTTGTTTTTTGATTTACGTTTTAATTTTACTTCGTTGTTATACTATTATAAGTAAGCATTGCCAACGGGATATTTACCAATTGTTAATACCACTACTAATACTATTACTACTACCATTAATAATAATAATAATAATAATAATAATAATAATAACAAGAAGAATATAAGAATAATTTCTAACCGAGTGCAGCCTTTGTAAGGCAGATCCTCCGATGAGGGTGGACTCTTGTCCTCATCCCGAGGTGGTGCAGCTCATTTTAGGCACACACCATCGATGGAGGTGAGCTACATGTACAATTAACCCCATACCAGCCCTCTTACCATTCTCAAATTTCTGGCAATAACGGGAATCGAACCCGGGCCTACGAGGACAGCAGATAATAGTGCTAACCGTCATGCTATGGTGGCGTACATAATAATAATAAAAACAAAATATAACTTAAATTTTAAGTTGGATTAACAAGATCTTGGGTATGAAAATCTATGTAAATCATAGACATCAGACATATCAAAAATTAATTTCCCCCAAACAAATCATAATGATTAAGGTTCATCGATTGCCAATATTAAAGTATTCAAGCTCATTAGGCTTCTTCGGGCGTGAAATTACCGGCGTTTCACACCAGTGTGACAGTGGGCTTCTCAGTAGGTTTCCTTCTGAGAAATTAATTTTTGATATAAAAGCGAAAGGTACACGTTTCTTCCAGTACTCCTACAAAGGAGGCTTGCAGTGATGTTATGTATTGAACCCATTATTACCGGGCGAGTTGGACGTGCGGTTAGGAGCGCGCAGCTGTGAGCCTGCATCCGGGAGATAGTGGGTTCGAATCCCTCTGTTGGCAACCCTGAATATGGTATTCCGTGGTTTCCCATTTTCACACCAGGCAAATGCTGGAGCTCTACCTTAATTAAGGCCACGGCCGCTTCCTTCCCATTCCTAGGCCTTTCCTGTCCCATCGTCGCCATAAGACCTATCTGTGTCGGTGCGACGTAAAGCAAAATAGCCGAACCCATTATTTGAGCTGCCAGAGAGAGAACGCTATAGTACAACCTCGTTGGGCAGCTCAGGTTACTTCAGAGCTTGCAGGGATGTCTCGAAGGCACACTAGCGGGCGATATCTTGGAAATGTATGGTAATCCAACTGACCAGCCCACTGACACACTGGGATGAAACTCTGGTAAAAGATTTAAAGAGATTGAATATCTTAAAGATCAGAGATGGGGTACAGGCAGGCAATCATTTATTGATCCGAATCGTCATAAAATGACCAAAGAAGTTCTTATTTCCGGCCAAAGTAAGCAACAAGCAGGCAGACACAGCAATTATGTTTCTATAGAAGATCGACAGTTTATCAGCGGCTTCGCACACGTGGAATTCCTTTCAGATTGATATGAATTTCAACCGATAGCAGCTCGCGTCTACTGTCACGTGAGACAACGGCAGCGCTTCGGTGCGCCAAGCGAACAATATACTGTACTACGCGCTAGAGTACTCTCAGCCGCATGTTCAAAATGCTTCCTTAACACGCTATATGTACAATTTTCTGCCAGATGGTTACAGATAAGGAGGAAATGCATATGAGCATTTATAAGAGAAATATCATTATAAATCCTGAATGTGTAATCCTTTTGATTTTATGACTAACGGTTCACACATTCCTTTGTTTTTCACCGGGTAAAGAATGCGCCGAAACACAAAAAGGAATGTTTGCTGAAAAATTAGAGTTTGGAAGTAAATGCGTATCGTGGTTGCGCCTTGAAATATCACTATGTGACAATAGAAGTACTGAAACCGGCAGGACTCGGAACTGACTAAAAATCTTGCGCTTGTAGATGCTTCTTTGTTTTGTTTGTTGTATTAATAGTGTTGTGAGAAAGACGTAGTCATTATTTATACGTTATAACTCAACAACATGTATCACTTAGGGCCTGTACTATGACAGCCAAATAAAAGTGCGGTATAAATTTATTTGGCAGTTTGGACATTTATCTGGAAGTTTGGTTGAAACCGCGTACTACGACTTTCGTTTATGTGCAATCTGGGAAAATATTCTCGAGTATAGCTATGCCGAAGTTGGAGACGCTGTTAACGCTCTTATCTGGGACTTAGCTCTTATCGGGAACGCTGCTGTAAAGAATCAAGATGGCTACTCATGAAGATGAATCTACATCTGCATGATGCTGTGCGAAATTAAGTTGTTACAATGTAATTTATGTATATATTTATAAAGTATGTCATGCTTCCTGTCCAGCTATCACAGAATTCTTACAAATTTCCCAAGCTAGTAAGTTGTTGCTACTGAGTATATCAGTAGTACACAAGCAGTCAACCGCAAGCTTCATGAGTAGCCGTGGTCGTTAGGGCAATAAAGTTTGCTGTTAAGCAGGTTTTCGTGCGTTCGAGTCACAATAGTCTTAACATTTTTTTACCTTGTAAATGGTAGTCGGTAGGGTACTAGAGGTGATAATACACATTTCCTAATCATTAAAATGCGTGTCAAAAGCGTGGGTTCTGTTCCAAATCTATCCGCGACGCACATATGGAGTAAAGGTATACGACGTTGTTCATTGCGATTCGTCCGAGGAATGAGGATGTTAAGGAGGTTATATTTCTTTTACTTCATAACAACTTGCTACAAAAGTATTTACGCTAAAGTGAGATAAATGCTTGCCAGTTACTATTCTCACATTGTATTGAAAAGAAAAAAACTAACTACTTATTCAATGAGCAAACAAAAAATAGAATTAATAATAAAATTAATGATCCCACGCTGCATTAATTACGAATATAAACATTACTTTCGTCGTAACGCGCAACCTCGTAAATAGTCATCATCATCATCATCATCTCGGACTTAGCGAGGGATCCCACCTCTACCGCCTCAAGGGCAGTGTCCTGGAGCTTCAGACTCTTGGTCGGGGGATACAACTGGGGAGTATGACCAGTACCCCGCCCAGGCGGCCTCACCTGCTATGCTGAACAGGGGCCTTGTGGAGGGATGGGACGATTGGAAGGGATAGGCAAGGAAGAGGGAAGGAAGCGGCCGTGGCCTTAAGTTAGGAACTATCCCGACATTCGCCTGGAGGAGAAGTGGGAAACCACGGAAAACCACTTCCAGGATGGCTGAGGTGGGAATCGAACCCACCTCTACTCAGTTGACCTCCCGAGGCTGAGTGGACCCCGTTCCAGCCCTCGTACCACTTTTCAAATTTCGTGGCAGAGCCGGGAATCGAACCCTGGCCTCCGGGGGTGGCAGCTAATCACGCTAACCACTACACCACAGAGGCGGACCTCGCAAATAGTACTAGACAAAAAAGATACTTAACCTGAATCTTAACTTTTGCGTCCAGGTTACATTTTCAGTCTTTTTATTTTTTATAACAGTTTCAGTTTCGTTATACAGTTAATTAATTTTAACATTTCTTCGTATGTGTATATTTCAGTCCTAATTCTGTTTTTGACCTGGACTTCCACATTATAGCTTAATAAGAGTCTGGAATCGAACCCGGGCCTTCGGGGGTGGCAGCTAATCACGCTAACCACTACACCACAGAGGCGGACGGATTCTAGTAATACAATTTCAAAAGGAATAGAGCTAAACAAACGAAAACACCAGGGAACACGTATACCACCACGCTAAATTTCACTATATTTTCAGTAACCTTATTACCAACCCAATAAAAATGTTACTACATCTTCCGCATTACAATCCCGCCGTTAAAATCCGTTGGTAGTACGCAAGAAAATATTTAACTTCTAGTTTGCAAAACTGCAGCCTAAGTATCTGTCTGTTTATCTGACAGTCGTAGTACAGGCCCTTAGAACCCTAGATAAGAGAACCTTTCTGGTTAGAGTTCTAAGCTGAAATATTATCATACAGTGCTTTCTCTAGGCGAAATGAAGATATGAACTAGTTCATAGAAAATTGAATATTGTAAGTACACTGGTAGCCTTAATCTTTAACAAGACTAACCGTTTAGGCAGCGTATTCACTTTTAAGGGTTCTAGCAGTAGGTTACATTTTCTTCTGAGTTAACATGTGCTTTCGTGTGAGCTTGCATCGGGGAGGTGGTGGGTTCGAACCCCGCTGTCGGCAGCCCTGAATTTTTTCCCGTGCTTCCCCATTTTCACACGAAATGCTGGGGCTGTATATTCGTTAAGGACACGGCCGCTTCCTTCCCACTCCTAGGCCTTTCCTATCCCATCATCGCCATAAGACCTATCGGTGCCGGTGCGACGTAAATCGAATTCTATCAAAAAAGACAAGGAACGGCCAAATTTTCAAGACAAATTCCTCACACGTAGGGTTCGGAAACACTTTATTTTCCATGTTAGAACTCCTATTCTGCATATTACATTAGTCATTACGTTACACACAGGTACAGAATGTACCAGAATATCAAATGAAACTCTTTACATGAAATTTTCAAAATGCCCCCAGTTAGCGTCGATAAATGCATGAACGTGCCGTCGCAATGAATCCCTTATGCGCTGATGTGTCCCTGGAGTACTGAGGATGGTTTCGCATCCTTTCACAATACGGGCCAGAAGAGTCTCTGAATCTTGCAGCCCTAGAGTATTCGATACACAAGAGCTATCAAATGCCCCCATAAATAAATGTCTAGTGGATTTAGGTCAGGAAAGCGTGGTGGCCAAGAAAGGTTTCATCTCTACCTATGCATCTGAGATGGAATCTGTTATTTAGAAGTAGAAGATGACATGAGGATACATTAACGCATTCTGCTGGAATCAATCCCAGGAAACAGCTTGCGTGCCAATACATCCTTGGCCAAGGTACGCAATCTGATGCGGCACGCAAAAGCCCAAATGCGTTTATTATTGATATTTCAAAAGTAACTGCCCAATTTTGAAAATATTTAGGTATTTGAACTTATACGCAGTTGAAGTTTTAGGCCAGCTGTATGCATTCCTGCCGTTCCATTCAATAATATGGAGATAGTTTCAATATCTTGGTTATTAATCACCCCATGAAAATAAGGTAAGGTAAGGGTGTATTCTGCCCGAAGGCGGGTCCAAACCTCCGCAATGGTGTGCCTGAGCCGGAGTTTGCGTGCGGTAGGGTGTACGGCTCCTTTCCGCTCCTCCATTCCTTTAACCCCCACCAACAGCGGGTGGTAACCCATCCAAATCCTGACCACGACCAATGTTGCTTGACTTCGGAGATCTCACGGGATCCGGTGTTTCAACTCGACTACGGCTGTTGGCCCATGAGAATAAGTAGTGCGTTCTTTTACAACGGTACCATTTCCGAATATGAGAACAGAATGCCGGTATCTTTAATGGTTTAGAAGTTATTTCCGTGTACCATCTTAGGTGAATAACCCTATATAAAACATATCGTCGTTGCCGGGACAAAACCTCCTGTGTGATAATATTTTTGGAGATATACTGACCCGCAGCGCATACATCATGAAGAGCAGGAATGCCTTGACAACATTCACACAATATTGCACCTTAGATGATAGAACCTTACCGGCAAAAGTTCTAGCTAAAATATTTTACATAGGAGGTTTTGTCCCGGCAGCGACGATATTTTCCTCTACATGTGAGGAGTGTGTCCTTAAAATATCGTACGTTATTGTTACACTCTGTATGTTAACTGTAAGTATGTCCGACTCGCTGACTGAACGGTCAGCGTACTGGCCTTCGGGTCAGAGGGTCCCGGGTTCGATTCCAGGCCAGGTCGGGGATTTTAGCCTTAATTGGTTAATTCCAACGGCACGGGGGCTAAGTGTATGTGTTGTTTTCATCATCATTTCATCCTCATCACGACGCGCAGGTCGCCTACGGGTGTCAAATAGGAAGACCTGCACCTGGTGAGCCGAACCCGTCCTGGGATATCCCGGCATTAAAAGCCATACGACATTTCATTTATTTCAACTGTAAGTATCGTCTATAAATTAGTGAAATTTGAGCTTGATCGATCAATTAGTGTCTATGTCAAAGTAAGACACACAAACATTGAGATGTATATCGTCACTGCCGGGACAAAACCTCCTATGTGAAATATTTTAGCTAAGGACTTTGGCCGGTGAGGTTCTGTCATCTAAGGTCCAATATTATGTGGATATTGTCAAGGTATTCTCGCTCTTTATAATGCATGTGCTGCGGGCCAGTATATCTCCAAAAATATTATCACAAAGGAGGTTTTGTCCCGGCAACGACGAAATATTAGTAAGGACAGATACCCATTTCAGTGTCCACTCATTTAACAGCGATAATCGTGAAGGAAAATACAGTACAGTGGGAGATAAAACAATGAAGTGGAGTAAATTTGAATCACGAACTGTTGTATGACGGGCAAGTGATTAAGTTGGTTGTGGGGAAGTTGTTTGCGTGTACCGCTGTATTCATTAGACCGCCATAAACACCAGAGCAAGCCTTCCAAATTAGTCGCATGCCTCACATACACACACACACACACATACACATACACGCACGATCAATGAAACGAATTAATGATACTTTAACACACAAATTAGATTATAGCTGTACTATCTTGTACGGTAGAACCTATTCCTCCTATGATTACCCAGCACGGTGAGCATTAATGGAGTTTATTTAGTAATGCATATTTCCAGCAATTATGGAGTACTGTACACTAACCGATAATGCAACAACAATAGCAATGTGTCCTACGTCATGCATTTGAGAAGACCATAGAGGATTCCATGTGGATATCGCAGTGATATTGTCACTGTGGTGCCAAAACCTCCTGACCCACTATGCTCTTCCTATCTATCATTTCCCTTCAGACTGGTCACGCCTCCCAGCCACATAATTATACGCAGTCCACCAGAACAATTTTTCGTTGAATTCATTTTTCTATGCGCGTGTGAAAATGAATCTTACTGTCCCGTACTGTAGAAATTTATGTTTGCATGGCATATTTACCCACTCCTAGGATATGATGTATTTGACCTTCATTTTCCTTTACAGATGGACATAGGAAAATTAACTCAACGAAAATTGTTCTGATGCACTATATATCAATGTGTGGCATGGAAGAACATAGTCACATTCGTGGTTTTGTCACAGCAGTGACGATATGAACAAGACAAGTTATCGTCTTTGCGTCTGTGAAAACCGGCATGTGAAAATATTTTTTCTTAGAACTTTGGCTGCTAAGGATATTTTATCTAAGGTTCAATACTGTGCATCAATACTCAATACTCTTAATGAGATGTGCGCTGCGGGTCAGTATTTCTCCAATACATGACGATCACATAGCGGTTTTTACAGGCGCAAGGCGTTGTGTTTTAGGTGCAGAGAACCAGAAATTGTATCCCAAAAGAACACTATTACGTGCCAGCAAATCTCACGAGTCTAGAGTATTTGAGCACCTTCAAGGATTACCTGGTTCAGGCACGAACTATCAGGTATTATAATATCCTATTTTCACGTAATCACATACTGATCCCTTCATCTTAATTAAAATTTATAGTGCTATCTTCTGACGAATGTCACTCTCTTACAGGTAGACTAGTTACGAGAAGATTGTATCGCATATTTATTTTCCTTTTCAGTTTACTTTACCGAGCGAGTGTGCTGTGCGGTTAGCGCCACCTAGCCATGAGCTTCCATTCGGGAGGTAGTGGGTTCGAATCTCACCTTCGAGAGCCCTGAGGATCGTTTACCGTGGTTTACCATTTCCACAACAAGCTGTACATTAATCAAAGCCACGACCACTACCTTCCCATTCCTAACATTTCCCCATACCTCCATCACTGAAAACCTTCAATGTGTTATTAGTGCGACAAGTAACAAAAATGGATCAGTTTACTTTCTTTTAGACACTTCTGAAATAATAATAATAATAATAATAATAATAATAATAATAATAATAATAATAATAATAATAATAATAATAATAATAATAATAATAATAATAATAATAGCTTACCCTGTGCAGTATAATACACGTCGGGTGTCGTGTTACTTTTTTACAATTTGCTTTAAGTCACACTGAAACAGTTAGGTCTTATGGCGACGATGGGATAGGAAAGGCCTAGGAGTGGGCCGCGTCCTTAATTAAAGTACAGCTCCAGCATTTTCCTGGTGTGAAAATGGGAAACCACGGAGAACTATCTTCAGGGCTGCCGACAGTGGCGTTCGAACCAAATATCTCCCGGATACAAGATCACAGCTGTGCGCCCCTAACATGTTGTATTGCTGAAGTTATTATAAATGCCGGAATCTATGAATGTGTCGCATTAAAACACCCTAAGTGCACCTACATTAGCCTGTCTTGAACTTGCTGTCTTGAGAGCAGTAAGGCAGTGAATTACGCATTGCGCCTTTAGGATGGGCTTTATTATTATTATTATTGTTATTATTATTATTATTATTATTATTATTATTATTATTATTATTATTATTCCCGGTCGGAAAGGAGGTTTTTAGTCCTGCCTATTAAATTGATCTGGTTTGGTGACTGGGATTGAGTTTCAGTGTTGCCAACTCATTTTCTCTGTGTCTCAATAAACCAATAAAATGTCAAACATTCACTATAAAGTCACTTCTCAACTGCAAAAGTGATTGCAAATAAATCATAATTGTTATCCTTTTTTATTATTAGACACTATATATATCGTCGGTGCACCTCGAATTACCGCTATATGACAATGTTGAGGGGAGAAATACTGACCTGCAACACATGGATCACGGAACGAAAATTCGTTGACGTAGGCCTACTTCATGCAATACTGAACCTTAGAGGACAGAACATTCCTGGTCTGAATTCTAGTCTGAAATATTATCACATAGTGGATTTACTCGGTGCAACGACGACATATGAAGACAAAAGCCTCCTTACACACACAGATGTAAAGCCTTGCATTAATGAATTTTAATTTAACGTCTATTATCATTTCCTTCTTGTTCCCCTATTTCAGCACATTTGATATTTTTTGCTCTACTTCAAAGATTTCTTTGTTCACTCCGTCATCATTGTTTATTGTATTGTGTTAAAACCTTAATTATGAGACATGATCCGCACTAGAATTATATTGAAAAGTATGCTAAAAAGTAAACTGAGTGGTCTACTTATAACACTACATACTTATGCGGCTAACTGAGTGCATTGATCGACTGGTTGATGTAAAAAACTTCTGTCAGGACCAAATGGAGGGAATTCGTCTTTAAACATCGTCTTACACGAAGAGATCATTCTCACCAAATGATAAAAACTCAGAATGGATTTTGACTCCTGCAGTGTAGCGAATTTCATTAGGCCAAAATTTCCTGCATTTTGTGAAGGATACAGAATCCTGTCCCTGCGATCCTACATGTCTCTATGGTTGGCATCACTGTTGTGTTCATCTTAATAAACATCCTTTCACACAGGCCTATGCAAAAAATATCTTATTGCTAACCGCCGTAGACACTCAGTAGTGAATAGGCCTATTTCTCTTCACACTGAACTATTTTGGAAGGCCATCCGACTGTAAAACTCAGTAATTGCAGGCCCCAAATATTTAAGAAAGATGCCAGGAAGGTTAAGAATATTATTATTATTATTATTATTATTATTATTATTATTATTATTATTATTATTATTATTGCGAAAATGCAAGAGAGAATTTGATAACATAAAATACCTAGACAGATATTTTGCATGGAAGCAACAAATTAATGAGTTGTGTGCAAGTCTAAAGCTATGCTTACACATGATGCAATTGGTGAAGTACACCTCCTGACAACATAACAATAGTTTTGTCATTCACTTGTTGAACAACTTATATTATAATAGTGTAAGTGTGTGGGGAACGGCTTTTGTTACAGACATAAACATGGTACAAATCGATGGCTTACTTCTAAAACCTCGTATGTCCCGATGCTCTTCCTACCAGTGGCGAATTCCTCATACATGCGATTAATGTGTTACATCCGTTGTATTTTCAATGAAAAATATTTATTGCTCATATTTCCATATAATAATAATGGCTTATGGCCTCCGAAGAGGCCTGGTGTGGGTCTTTTTCTCGTAGACGGCTTGTTAGGCGACCTGCATGTCTGTGAAGATGAGGGCCCTACCTAGGACGATTTCTAATGCTGAATACGTCACACTCACCCAACCCCCGAGCCACTGGAATTAACTAATTAACGTTAAAATCTCAGGCCCGGCCGAGCATCGAACCCTGTACCCTCTGGACCAAAGGCCAGAACGCTAACCATTTAGCCATGGAGCCGGACTCATATTTCCTTGGAAGTTATTGATACAAAATTCAAACGCAAAGTTATCGATGCTCAAAGATGGAAGTAATGAGCGTGGCTGGTTAGTAACTGTTACTAATTATTGCCAAACTACTCCAGAGATGGCAGCACGAGAATTGAAGCCTTGTTGGTTGTTGATCTCTTCTGTGGGGTTGAATGCGGAACGAACAGCCACATCCGTTGAGAGCCCGGTGCAAACTGGAATCCTGTAAATCATCGCGTGTGGCCGGGATTTATTTGTTGTTTCGTAAAATACTGGAGCACTTGCTTATGAGCGGTTATATTCTTGTGCTAAACTGATGATATACGGCAAATTAGTGTTGTAGTATTATAAATAATTCAATTTCGTGTACTTGTAGTGTGAATATCAAACGCGTAAAATGCGGGAATGATGTGATTTTGAAATGACATCACAGCGACCAGAGAGTAGTTCGTCGGGCGTGAATGTATGAGCGCTAGGGTCACGAGTTTTACCGCGCAATCCGAACTGAATTCTAACCATTGTGTAATCGAACAATTATTAAGAGAACCATTTAGTATGTTTCCTTTTAAGGAGTAAAGCATAATTATAAATGAAAGACAACTGCGTCCAACTCTGAATGTAACTACACAACTTAAGTCGTGTGTTCGTCACTTCAACAGAAATATTTATGAAGCAGACCATTGGATTGGTGGATTTGAGATTTTAAATAAACTTTTCTGACGGCCCTGTCTGTTGTTTTATCTTGAAAAATGCGTTTGGAATTGCGATCTGTTTGCGTTGATATTTCCAATTTTTTCCCGGGTTACATCCCCTAAACCAGAAATCATGAGACGCCACTGCTTCCTACCCATTATATTCCTTAAGACTGGTCACGCCTCCCAGCCACGTATTTATATGCAGTCCATCAGAATAATTTTCGTTGTGTTCATTTTTCTGTGCTAATTTGTAGAGGAAAATAGACCTTAAAATACCGTGTTGTAGGGATGTTGTTTGCAAGCGAATTTACGCAGTTTTACACTGTGATGTATTTAAGGTTAATTTTCCTTTACAGTTTGCCATATCAAAACGAATACATCGAAAATTGTTCTGATGGGCTGCATATCCACATGTGGCTGGGAGACGTGACCAGATTTAAGGAATATAATGGTTAAGAAGAACATTGGGACATACGGGGTTGTAGAAGTAAGCCATCGAAATATTACCAAATCGTATTATCAAGACATTCCTTTGGTATGAAGACGGTGGCATGTTTAGCTCAAGTGAATATATGTTAACAAAGAAGCACCAAAAGGAAATGTTCTTGAGAGTCAAACATCTTTATATGTATAACATGATTAAAGAAAATTGTATTTGTAGTTCATGTATTGACTTTATGGCGAGAAATCAATTTTAAGAAAATGGGTTAAAGTTTGAATCACACATGATCATCATCATCATCATCATCATCTGTTTACCCTCCAGGTTCGGTTTTTCCCTCGGACACAGCGAGGGATCCCACCTCTACCGCCTCAAGGGCAGTGTCCTGGAGCTTCAGACTCTTGGTCGGGGGAGACAACTGGGGAGTATGACCAGTACCTCGCCCAGGCGGCCTCACATGCTATGCTGAACAGGGGCCTTGTGGAGGGATGGGAAGATTGGAAGGGATAGGCAAGGAAGAGGGAAGGAAGCGGCCGTGGCCTTAAGGTACCATCCCGGCATTCGCCTGGAGGAGAAGTGGGAAACCACGGAAAACCACTTCCAGGATGGCTGTGGTGGGAATCGAACCCACCTCTACTCAGTTGACCTCCCGAGGCTGAGTGGACCCCGTTCCAGCCCTCGTACCACTTTTCAAATTTCGTGGCAGAGCCGGGAATCGAACCCGGGCCTCCGGGGGTGGCAGCTAATCATGCTAACCACTACACCACAGAGGCGGACATCATACATAATATTTAATTTAAATACTTTCCCATAAAAAGGAAATTTATCATAAAGAGATTTTTCTACATTAAATTATATATTTCAGGAATTAATTTAGATCAGAGTGATAAAAAAACACAACACGGGAAGAAATGCCATATGTAAAATATTATTGTGATAATACAAATGCATATATCTTCATAAAGTTGTAGATAGGAAGTATTGCAACTAACTACTACACGTTCTGAAAATTGCAGCCAAACTACTTCTTCTTCTTCCTCTTATTCTTCTTATTATTATTAAACTAACATTATGTGTTCTTCGTTTTTCTTATGTGCGGCTACTCTTTTACTTTGTAGGTAAGTAGGGAATCTACATTATCCTGTTTTCGAGGTCCAAGGTTAATCAATAGATGGCAGACTTTGTAAGGGGGTAATGAAGTTTTCTAAGGCAGGTTGGACAGCCTATATGTACTGGCCTTAGAGGTCACACAGTTCGTGTCGAAAGGAGCTCGCATGACGGGCGCCCGTTCTATCGCAGTACCACATCTGTGCACGTATTAAAGGGGAGATAATTGAATTAATTGTGTTTGTGCGCACCACCAATAATGTACTTGATACACAGGTACGACGGGGGACAAAGAACTGGGAATGATAAATTAATTTTATGGCTGGATAAATAGGACGCAGTTAAAGGCACGCGAATCATATAAACTTGGTTCCCCTCTTTATGGCAGCCACAGTGATATATATCAAGTTGCTATTAACATAATACTCCCTCTAACAGCTCATTCTACCCACTGTGTGCTCCGAGGAACGATGAAACTTTGATACCAGACCGCAAATTGGTGGTTCACACATCGATCCGGAGAGAACAAAAAACAGGGAGAAAAAAAAAAAATATCCAGACAGTAATGAGTCATGTTTCGTATTGCATTAGGATATACATTTTCGTGTTTGTAATCTTATCCCTGCTGAATCTAATCTTCCCTAAACACAAAACTAATATAAATTAAGGTAATATTCAGCCCGCAAATACAAGGAGAAGCATCAATCACTATATTTCGTTCCTGTGTTATACTGCTATCATTTACATATTAGGCTTATCAAGTGTATGGAATCTTAAATTGTAACAGAGTTGTGGAAATGAGCAATTTATTGACACAGATACATCAGGCTTCTGGAACCAGCTTTGAGTATTATTCAACTTCTTTTCCGTTGTCGCTGATGAGCACAGCACGTAAGCTGATAGCCAACAAATAAAACAACAAAAAGAAGCGCAGCACGAGAATTATTTTGTTTGAATTCAAGGTAGGATAATCATTCTGGCTTCCAAGAAATTTTCATTACTCACACCATTTATTATTATTATTATTATTATTATTATTATTATTATTATTATTATTATTACACTTTATTTTTATTTATTTAATATGACCCGGAACATTCCAGGTTTGTCAAATGTCTCAGCATAATACACAGTAATTTATTTTATGAAAGTCCGACTAGTTGGCTGAACGGTCAGCGTACTGGCCGTCGGTTCAGAGGGTCCCGGGTTCGATTCCTGGCCGGATCGGGGATTATAACCTTAATTGGTTAATTCCAATGGCACGGGGGCTGGGTGTATGTGTTGTCTTCATCATCATTTCATCCTCATCACGACGCGCAGGTCACCTACAGGTGTCAAATAGAAAGACCTGCACCTGGCGAACCGAACCCGTCCTGGGATATCCCGGCGCTAAAAGCCATACGGCATTTCATTTCATCATCACTTTATCCTCATCACGACGCGCAGGTCGCCTACGGGAGTCAAATAGAAAGACCTGCACCTGGCGGGCCGAACCCGTCCTGGGATATCCCGGCACTAAAAGCCATACGATATTTCATTTCATTTTATGAAAGATGATAAATCGGATTAATCTTAAAAAATAATGCAAGTTATAATTGATCATTTAAATGACATGAAGTCCATATAAATGATTTCGAAGAATCGAGACGGAGCATTTGATGACTGAGACGACTATATCATCTTGCAGATTTTTCGACATTTATTATTATTATTATTATTATTATTATTATTATTATTATTATTATTATTATTATTATTATTTTCCCGACATTTTGCTCAAATGGCCAGCATAGAGGCTTTCGGTCGAACGTGTCGCGAGTTCCATTCAAGGCCGTGTGATTATTTCCTGCGGCTTGGACACTGGGTGTTTGAGTTGGCCTCACTACGCATCACACTACCAACCAAGCCAGAGACAGTGAGTAGTGAATTCATTCCTCTTATTCGTAGAGTTGGCATCAGGAAGTATACCCGAGGTTAAGTCTGGGAGAAACTCAGAAAAATTCAGGATGTATTATTTGCTTGCTTTCGAAAATGCTTCATTATTCTTATTGTTATCCTTCCCCTTATTATTTTTGTTATTGTTATTATTATTATTATTATTATTATTATTATTATTATTATTATTATTATTTTCCGGATCCTTGGCTGAATGGTCAGCGTTGAGGCCTTCGGTTCAGAGGGTCCCGGGTTCGATTCCCGACCGAGTCGGAGATTTTAATCGCTTCTGATGAATTCTTCTGTTTCGGGGACTGGGTGTTTGTGTCTATCCCAACACTCTCCCCTTCATATTCATTCATATTCATGCATCGTAGTGGTAAATAATAGCAAACGTTATTCGTAATTTCTTACTGACTGTTTGCAAGTGTATTGTAGATAAGAATGAATCAAATGAAATCCAATCCAATCCAATCCAATCCAATCCAATCCAATCCAATCCAATCCAATCCAATCCAATCCAATCCAATCCAATCCAATCCAATCCAATCCAATCAAAGTTATTATAATATATCAAAGCATTATACTATCATTATTTTCCAGCAGTATTACGGTTGCACCAACCACAACAGATACACGCAATAAGTGATTACATCCTTCCGCATAGGGTTGTCATCAGGAAGGGCATCTAGCCGTAAAGTAGAGCCAAATCAGAATGTGCAATACAGTTTTCACCCGCAACACCACAGATGTGAGAAAGGCGGTGGAAGAAGATAATTAATATTATTATTATCTCACCTTGTGGCCATGATCGTCAAGGCGTAGAGTGTACATGGCCTGACGCCGTTGTTAGCCGTTTCGAGGACCGTTGTATACTACTACTACTAATGTGCGGTTTCATCTAACATGTGCAGGCATTTTTTATTTTAGGCCATTTAGGCTGCCCGTGTATCAATTTTGGCATTATCTTTGCCTCTACCAAATGGCAGAGAAACGGATCTCCGTTGGGATAGCTGAGTTATTCTTTCATTTAGTCGAGTAAACTCCAAATGTGTCTCCAGAGATATTTTACATTCTTATTCTTCTTCTTATTATTATGTTTATTACTATTATTATTATCCTCCTTATCATCACAGTGAGAAGTTTCATACTCTGGAGACTACTGTAACTGAGCTCGATAGCTGCAGTCGCTTAAGTGCGGCCAGTATCCAGTATTCGGGAGATAGTGCGTTCGAATCCCACTGTCGGCAGCCCTGAAGATGATTTTCCGTGGTTTCCCATTTTCACACCAGGCAAATGCTGGGGCTGTACCTTAATTAAGGCCACGGCCGCTTCCTTCCCACTCCTAGCCCCACCCTGTCCCATCGTCGCCATAAGACCTATCTGTGTCGGTGCGACGTAAGGCAATTAGCAGCAGCAACAGCTTCAGCAACAGAGACTACTGTAGTACTGAAGATGCTCAGTGTACACGCATGCACAGAAATGGTGTTCTGATATAAACAAAGCATAAAACACACACACACACACACACACACACACCGACCACCTCCTCGCTTTACGCATTGCTGCAGTTAGACAGCCCGCTGCAAGACTGTTGTGATTGAAATGGGCACAGTGGTGGATGTATAGTAATACACACGCTGTGCCTTCAGCATTATCTGTTCACTCCCTTCTCCTCCTTTTCGGCACTGGAGTGGCTTTCATCACTAACTCTTCACTCATTCCCCTCCTTTTCAGTACTGGAGTGGGACAGTGTTGATTGTTCATGTCGGTCCACCATTTATGTGCATGCGTGTACAACATTTTTCGTAAAACTTGGCAGGCCCGAACCTGGCTCAGTCCGGCGGTATTTGAAGGTGCTCAAATAGGTCAAACTCGTGTCGACAGATTTACTTGCACGTAAAAGAACTCATGCGGTACTATGTTTCGGCACCTACATGCATCCAAGACCTGTAAAAGTAGTTACCGGGAAGTAAAACTAAAACATTATCATTTGTGAAACTATTATTGAATTGAGTTATTGATTCGAAATTTCATTGAAATAATGTTTTTCGAGTTGTAGAGCCGAATAAGCTTTCTTCCATTCGTTAAAGATGTGACCACTTTTGAAGGATCTGAACTCGAGATACTGGGATAATAGGACTTTACAACCAAACAAATTTCTGGAAACCAACCTTAACTTATTGCATTTGCACTCCCTTACACTAAGGAACGAAACTCAGCTTAGTCTATGGACTGATCTCTGGTCATAATCTGGAGTTATGAATCCTCTTGACGATGCGCCATCAAGCTCTTTAAGTCATATTATGAACCTACTGAAAAAAGGAAACCTACAACCTGTTTTCCAGTCATTGACCGGGTCAGGGATGGAATGAATGAAACATATATAGGCTGTTATTACAATGGGGTCGCCACTCCCAAGGTGATTTATTAATGAGTGATAAATGCTATGAAATGATAATGGAGAGTGTTGCTGGAATGAAAGATGACAGGGAAAACCGGAGTACCCGGAGAAAAACCTGTCCCGCCTCCACTTTGTCCAGCACAAATCTCACATGGAGTCACCGGGATTTGAACCACGGTATCCAGCGGTAAGAGGCCGACGCGCTGCCGTCTGAGCCACGGAGGCTCCATTATGAACCTACTAAATTTTAGAAAGTAATACACAGATTTTATCCAGCTCCTTAGCTGAATGATCGTTTCAGAGAGTCCCGGGTTTGTTTCCCGGCTGGACTGGAAATTTCAAATGCGGAGAAATCCACTGGCTAGGGCACTTGGTATGTTTTTTCTTAATAAAATGTCTTCATATTCTTACAACATACCACACTACCAACACCAGACAAACTCATAGCGGTGAGTAGTACATTCCTCCACATTGGGTTGGCCATTAGATGACCGCTTGTATGCGACTTGCTTGTGAGTGAGAATTGGGCCCTACATAACATGAATTCTAATTAATGAAGAAGATACACACAGCCAGCCCTCGAGCCGGAGAAATTAACAGAAGAGACCGGGAATCGAACGCAGAACCCCTTGTACCAAACACCAGCATGCTAAACATTTAGCCATGCAGCCAGACAATACAAGAACATTGATTTACTTCAATTAATATTTGATTCTAACAGTTTAGTATATAATGATGAATAAGTATGTTATGTAATGACAGTCCGCTGAACTACGGTAGACTTATGGGTCTGAAACTTCTCCGGGTGAATAATAATAATAATAATAATAATATTAATAATAATTTAAAAAATCAATTTCAAAGGGCTTTAGATAGTATCTCGTGGCCCACCCCGCCCTCCGGACACCTGCCCAAAATCATTCCATTTGCACGGTCCGCTAACGAATGAACCAGACTCAATTGTGCCTCTCTGTTGAGCATGGACTGATGTCACTTTTTATTAATCTCCTTGACTATATACCAAATGCAACCATGTCGGAAAACATACTTAATTTTAGAAACTTAGATATGGATTTCAGAGGCTTTCTACTTTTATATTCATAACCATAATCATTATTGATAGATTAAACTGTAATACTCATGTCATAAATTTTATATCTATGAGTTACCTGTTCAGCGAATTGCTAGAAATACATATTTACGTCTACAAGTTGCTGGCATACTCATTACTCCTTTCCTGATGGGTTCAGTTTTCTTATTGCTATGAAGAGAAGCACGATGAATCCACGCCGGTTTAACAGAGCAATGAGGCCATTAAATCCGTCCTCCTCCGCTCCCTCACCAACATGTATAGCATGTTATGATCACCGCACAGTGTTGTATTACCTTGATCGGATGGACTAATAAAGATGCAAATGGAACTGAAATAGCCACGTCGTGTTTACAACGCGATTTGTTCAAGTATCAAAGATATACGAACGTTTTATAGGATGTATTTGCGCCTATGTCATATTTGTACCTGAGTATGTTTTAGATAAATTGATATTCGCTGGTAATTTTGAAAGCAAAGCAATATCGAATTTGTACGCAGTTTACGATAGCTTGTATCCCTTTTTAAATACGAATCTCGATATGGATGTTCAATGCAGATATTTGGATTAAAGTGCATTATCTTGGTTGATTTATGTATATAGAAAATGTTGCTGCGAAGAGTAATATAAAACCACACACAGAGAGAGACATATTGAAAATTCGACTGCGTTGCATCAACCTACACACTCACATTTAGTATGACTGTGAGGTAAAAATCACTTCTTTTTCAACATGTTCACCCCAGGAAACAAATGGCTAACTTTGTACTCTGTTAATATTATATAAACTAGTCCATTTGTCAGCTTTATTTCTTCCTTCTACCTTCCAACTTCCTCGTTTCCTGATGTAAGCCGATCTGTATTGTGACAATAACATACAAAATATTTGCTGCAGTATTTAAGGGACGTTGAAACAATTTTTTGTGCAGTCTAAATGCTTAGAGAATAGTGTGTATACCAAATTTAAATTTGACAATTAGTTTGTGAGGTATAGTATAATGCACTGTAACTAATGTTTTCCACACGCATCAGAATTTCAATTAGAAACTTATTCTGCTCTGTACACCCAGATCATGCTTAACAAATTTGATGCTTGTTGCTTAAAGGGGAATAACTTCTAGGTGATCGGCCCACTCAACGAATTTAAAGTGAGTTATTTCCGATAACTTCCAAATATTTCTGTAGTAGTTTTTCGTGTTATACTTTTATCTTGCTTATGAATGTAATCCATCTACCATCCAGGGTTGGTTTATTCCCGCACTCAGCGGGAGATCCCACTTCTACCGCCTCAAGGGCAGTGTCATAGCGCGTGAGACATTTGGCCTGAGATACAACTGGAAAGGAGGACCAGTACCTCGTCCAGGTAGCCTCACCTCCTATGCTGAACAGGGTGATTGTGAGGAATGGGAAGATTGGAAGGAAGCGGCCATGGTCTTAATTTAGGTATTATCCCGCCATTTTCCTGGAGAAGAAATGGGAAAAATACGGAAAACCACTTCGAGGGAATCGACCCCCTGTACTCAGTTGACTTCCAGAGGCTGAGTGGACCCCGTTCAAGTTCTCATACCATGTTTCAAATTTCATGGCAGAGCCGAGAATAGAACCGAAGAATCCGGGGTTGATAGCTAATCACACTAACCGCTACACCACAGAGGCAGAATCATGTTATACACGTTCGTTCGTTCGTTCGTTCGTTCGTAATCTGTTTACCATCCAGGGTTGGTTTTTCCCTCGGACTCAGCGAGGGATCCCACCTCTACCACCTCAAGGGTAGTGTCCTGGAGCTTCAGACTTTGGGCCCGGGATACAACTGGGGAGAATGACCAGTACCTCGCCCAGGCGGCCTCACCTTCTATGCTGAACAGGGGCCTTGTGGAGGGATGGGAAGATTGGATGGGACAGGCAAGTAAGAGGGAAGGTAGCGCCCGTGGCCTTAATTTAGGTACCATCCCGGCATTTGCCTGCCATTTCCAGGATGGCTGAGGTGGGAATCGAACCCACCTCTACTCAGTCGTCCACCCGAGGCTGAGTGGACCCCGTTCCAGCCCTCGTACCACTTTTCAAATTTCGTGGCAGAGCCGGGAATCGAACTCGGACCTCCGGGGGTGTCAGCTAATCACGCTAACCACTACACCACAGAGGCGAACATGTTATACACACCATATTTCATTTAAATTTAACAATATTTTAATGTGTTTTTCTTGTGTCTGAACTACGATACCTACAGTTGTGCTAGGAATTTTTGTTTTCTTCTAAAGTTTGAACATTCGTGAAACATTTCATTGAATTTAGGAAAACTTTGATGTATTTGGAAACGTTCATTATATTATCATGCTTCATTAAAGGTCTGTTCTTAACTTGAAAAATGCAAATTTTCCTGAATTGTAAGTTTTGTCGGTACGCCTCTGTGGTGTAGTGGTTAGCGTGATTAGCTGCCACCCCTGGAGGCCCGGGTCCGATTCCCGGCTCTGCCACGAAATTTGAAAAGTGGTATGAGGGCTGGAACGGGGTCCATTCAGCCTCGGGAGGTCAACTGAGTAAAGGTGGGTTCGATTCCCACCTCAGCCATCCTGGAAGTGGTTTTCCGTGGTTTCCCACTTCTCCTCCAGGCGAATGCCGGGATGGTACCTAACATAAGGCCACGGCCGCTTCCTTCCCTCTTCCTTGCCTATCCCTTCCAATCTTCCCATCCCTCCACAAGGCCCCTGTTCAGCATAGCAGGTGAAGCCGCCTGGGAGAGGTACTGGTCATTCTCCCCAGTTGTATCCCCGACCAAGAGTATGAAGCTCCAGGACACTGCCCTTGAGGCGGTAGAGGTGGGATCCCTCGCTGTGTCCGAGGGAAAAAGCCGACCCTGGAGGGTAAACAGATGATGATGATGTAAGTTTTGTCTTCCTATAGTTTCAATTTCTTTGATCTTAGACTATGTGATTCCACCACTATCTGCCACCTAAAAAGGTACATTTCGAGTTATTGATCGATTTTGACAAAAAATTCAATCCCGTTGTCTCTCAAACGGAACCATTAAGTAATACTGAGACATTAACGTACATTTAAATGCATATTTTTACGCGGTTTGGTTACATGAATATGTCGACGAAAGAAAGTTGCGATTTGTACAGCTCCCTCAGTCCCAGTCCTTTAGTCCTTTAGTCCTAGTCCTTTAGGACAGCAGTTCTCAAACTTTTCAGTCCGCTGGACTCAGTAGCTAAGGTAGTAGTGCGCTGGTCTTCCGAACTCGAGTTGGCGTGTTCGATCCCCGCTCTGTCCGGAGGTATTTTAGTGTACTCAAGTACATCAGCCTCATGTGGGTATATTTACCGACACGTAAAAAAATGCCTACGAATCAAAATTAGTGCACCTTGGCGACTCCGAAAGCCCTAAACTCTGTATTTGGTAGGACGTAAAACAATTATTATTATTATTATTATTATTATTATTATTATTATTATTATTATTATTATCTAATCTGCGGTCCCTTAAAATTTTTTATCAACTCCCTCTGAGCTTTGAAATAAAACAGAGCAAATATGTTACAAATCCTCTTAACATCAAAAGGGAGAATTATGATATGAATGACAAAAAAAAAAAAAAAAAAAAACGTTTTCTGCGAACAGTGAACTATTGTGCTTAATGTTTGATAAATCAGTATTAAGTCACTCTCTACTTCAAATGTATTTCTTAACTTTGATGGTGGAGGAACGAGGCTTTTTTCGCAACTCAGTAGTGGGGAACACAGCTAAGTACATCAAAGATTTCCTTCGGAGTTGAGAATAGTTCTCACGAGTCGGCTAGTTGTAATTGCGAAAACTGATTTATAATGAAGGTTCAGTTAAAAATTGTGCTAAACAATATTCTTCTTGTAGATTCGAGAGAGGATGGTTATTAGCCCGTCATTTCCAACCGTCTCCGGAAAATATTCCCAAAGCTGCAAGTGCAGTTGCTCTGAATGTAACTTAACATTATTTCTGACAACTGGAAAAATACATCATAGAAGGGAGATGTTGGAAGGATTTCAAGGTCCTGAATTCCTATCTTTAGTGTTTTCACGATCCCTCAAATATTAAATAACAGATAAAATGTGGGTATATTCTCTCCTTTACCTTAAATCTGTTAGTGGACCTACTTAAATTGCTGCGAACCTCCGGCGGACCACGTACCCCACTTTGTGAACAGCTGTATTAAGGGCCTTGGTCTACCAGTGCAACCGCCGACCAGAGTGATCGCTTGAAGTTATTGGAATGTCACATAGTCAGCGTGATGATACTATCAGCCGTATTACGTTTCACGTCATGGTTCATCACCTTTCATGTCAAATAGCTCCTCAATTGTTCACACGATGCTGAACGAATCTCATCCCATCCCTCAGTTCGGGATTGAAATGTTGACCAATTATTTCATATCCCCGTTCAGATGAGAATAAGAAATGCATGTTCAACAATGTGTTTCCCTTTTTTCTAACAAGACTTGCTTAACGGAATCAGAGGTCACTTTTATAGAAAGGAATAGGTTATACAATGCAGCTTACAAATTTTCCTCACCATTTCTACACTGTTATTTTCTGATAAGCTTGCTCTATTGAACTCTACATTTTGCTGGTGCAAATCTGTTATGGACAGCTTCTTGCGCGGACAATGGTGGTGATATTCGTGAGCTGCTTTTACCTAGTTCCCACTCCCGCAGCGCAGCCACAAATCGAGTTTCACGGCTTGAATCGACTTTAACAAGCCGGCTACGACGCTGGGGTGCCGCAAGGCTCCCGACTAGGACCTGGCATAGGGAACGTGGCCGCTGAGATCACAAGAAAATCTCTGCCTTTGGATAATACGAAATGTTATTGACAGAATTGTTTGTAGAACACGCTGATGGAAATAGAATGTTTTGTATCACACATGTATTCTTTCACATTCTATAAACGTGTCAATGTATGCTTTTAGGCAATGTATTCATATATTTATGTAATAATTCTTTATGTCTATAATTAAGATTTTTATTATGTTGTGGACCGACATGTTGAATTAGTACGGAGTGAACAACTAGCATAACTGTTTAAGGAATGATAATTGGTGTTCCATTTCTCTTTTAGAGTTCAGTGGCTAAATAGAAATTTAAATATGTGTAACATTCGATAGAATATATAGGATTTATTTTATAAGTTACAAATCGGAATTAAGGTACTAAAGTTTCATTTCAATGCCCTTCGTCAACCTAGGGACTGAAAATGGAATCAAATGTGGGATCGAAACATTAATTTTGAAAAATATGAAAAAAGAAGCAATGAATGAAATAAGGGGGGGGGGCGTGGCACCTGACACGCATGTATTAGGGATTTAGTACACTTAGGTGATGAATTCAACTAAATCCTATTGGGAATAGATTTTCTACATAATAAGCTCCCAATTTTAGCAAAGTGCACGTGTCCCCTTAAATTCTGAGCGTACTAGGAGTCAAATTACAGCGACTCCAGAATAATGAGACTTTCAACAAGACCAGCGTGTGGCGATAAGAAGGCCAATTGGCTTTAAATCGTAAACCAAGACCGAAAATGAGTTTAGATGTTCAAGTAAACGCAGGAAAGTGGTGTTGAAAACATTCATTCACAAATGAAAATCCACAGCCTGTTTCCAGTCATTCGACCGGGTCAGGAATGGAATGAATAGAGCCCCCCATCTAGTGGTCAGGATAGGAATTGTGCCGGCCGCCGAAGCCTGTCGCACTCCTGGGGCAATGATTAATGACTGACAGATGAAATGAAATGATAGTTTAGGGTGTTGCTGGAATGAAAGATGACAAGGAAAACCGGAGAACTCGGAGAGAAACCTGTTCCATCTCCTCTATGTCCAGCACAAATCTCACATGAAGTAATATGGATTTGAACCACGGAACCCAGTGGTGAGAGACAGGCGTGCTGCCGCCTCAGCCACGGAGGCTTTTCATACATAAAAAAATAGTCTATAATTTAGAGATTAACTAAACTTTTGGTTATTTTAAGTATACGGTTATATATGCTTCCTTCAGCTTTTCCCAGTTTCTCTGGAATCACTGCAGCTACCCAGGCTAATTCTGATTTTGGCATGGGGTGATTGAGCCGAAAATCTCAACAAACATTGACTGGGATTCGAACCTCAGCCTTCATGGTCGAAAGCCGCTGATATAATCACGTTCCCTCGTATCAGTGATAAATAATAATATAATACAATAATATTATTATAGTTTATATAATTGATTCCACGTTTCCCATTTTCATTTCCCGGATAATGCCGTAACAGTTGATATTCAGGAAAATCTCAACAAACATTGACTGGGATTCGAACCTCAGCCTTCATGGTCGAAAGCCGCTGATATAATCACATTCCCTCGTATCAGTGATAAATAATAATATAATACAATAATATTATTATAGTTTATATAATTGATTCCACGTTTCCCATTTTCATTTCCCGGATAATGCCGTAACAGTTGATATTCATAGACTACAGCCAATTTCTTCCATCTGCTTACCCTATTTCATTCACCATCATCGAAATCATCTTCTTTAGATCCTAAAACAAGCTTGTCGACACGAAGAGCACTCGGGCGTAAAACCAGCCATATAAATTTATCTTCCTCTTCCTAGACCCTGTATCAAGAAACGGGGCTAAGGAGTAGTAAACTTTACATATAATTGATTCAACAATTGAGACGGAACATCATACCGGCCGAACATCTACTCACCTAGGCCTACGATCGAATTCTACAGGAGCAAGTACCACTTAGAGGAATCTGAAGTATCGATTTAGTGGTAGGATCAAGGAGCTTAATAACTAGACTACCGAGCTCGATAGCTCTAGTCGCTTAAGTGCGGCAAGTATCCAGTATTCCGGAGATAGTAGGTTCGAACCCCACTGTCGGCAGCCCTGAAAACGGTTTTCCGTGGTTTCCCATTTTCACACCAGGCAAATGCTGGGGCTGTACCTTAATTAAGGCCATGGCCGCTTCCTTCCCACTCCTAGTCCTTCCCTGTCCCATCGTCGCCATAAGACCTATCCGTGTCGGTGCGACGTAAAGCAACTAGCAAAAAAAAAAGAAAAAAGAAAACAACTAGACTTTCTATAAAATTCTGAAACGGGTTCAGCCTACAAAAAAACCATAATCCAACTTTTCGTAGTCGTCACTTTACAAGTTTCTTTGTCCACTTTGAAATCACATGTAGACTGTATACTTAGTACTTTCCTATTATCTTTATATTTCCGTTAATATCCTAAAGACCGGCCAAGTTGGCGCGCGCGGCTGTGAGCTTGCATCCGGGAGATAGTAGGTTAGAATCCCACTATCGGCAGCCCTGAAGATGGTTTTCCGCGGTTTCCCATTTTCACACCAGGCAAATGCTGGGGCTGTACCTTAATTAAGGCCACGGCCGCTTCCTTCCAACTCCTAGGCCTTTCCTATCCCATCGTCGCCATAAGACCTAACTGTGTCGGTGCGACGTAAAGCCCCTAGCAAATATATATATCCTAAAGCTGAATAAACTACTTTTTTTAAAAATATTTCCCTCAAATTTTTAATATTGTTTGTGTTGTATTATTAGTACTTGAATTGTTCGGAATAATTTTTCTGATATTACTAAACTATATATTTTGATTTAATTTAATTACCTTTGTTTGATATGGTTTATCTTTGTCCTTGAAATCATCCAGAATGTGTGTAAACTGAGTCAATTCAATAATATAATAATATGTATTTCTCTAATGATCAGCGTATAGTCTGTCTTTTCAGAGGGCCGCTGTTTTCACTCTTGGTCGGTTGGGGAATATTAACAGCATAATTTTCTTCTGACTCAAGGAAGGGTTGTTTGTGGTCTGATTACATAGGCTACCCTAAATTACTGTGCATACAATACACATCACACCACCGACCACCACAAAAACGAGCAGTAATGAATACATCACTCTACACAGGGTTGGTTTCAGAAAAAAATATCCGGCCGAAGAATTAAGTTTAATTCGCATATAGTGTCGTGATTTCATGTAACTAGGCAGAAGAGAACAAAAGGTATATGTCAGTATTTTAAAATGCCTATATCGCTGCCTATCTTTGAAAACCTCGTATGTCCCAAATGCTCTTTCTACCCATCACATTTCTTAAGATTGTTTACACCTCCCAGCCGCATATTTATATGCAGTCCGTCAGAATAATTTTCGTTGTGCTCATTTTCCTATGCTTATGTGTAAAGAAAAATGGACCTCACCATAATGCATGGCAGGGATGTTGTTTGCATGGCGAATTTGCGCTCTCCTACCGTATAATATATTTAAGGTTCATTTTCCTGAAAAGTTTTTTCCACGTCCACACATTTCCCACTGGATTGAGTAAGCACTACCATCCAGATTATAACTAGCACCGTATGCAAATTGCACAAGAAAATTTACTTAATACGGGAACGAAGACTTATAGCTAGAAATCATTTGAAACTTGTATCAACTACCACACATTACATATCTAAATTAGTGTGGTGGGGTATCAAGGTTCTTAAAACTTTAATTGCTGCTCAGAAAGTTAGCATGTTTTACTGCTCAATAAAATTATTCAACTACGATTTACAGTTAATCACAAGTTCACTCGCGTTTGAGTTTTCCACTCTACACAGTTTTTACATACACCTACTCTGACAATCACAATGTATACCATCGAGCAAGTGGCTGTGTGATTTGGGTCACCTGGCTCTCAGCTTGCATACGGGAGATAGTGTATTCATACCCCCACTGTCGGCAGTCCTGAATATGGTTTCCCCTGGTCTCCAATTTCACGCCAGATAAATGCTGGGACTGTACCTTAATTAAGGCCACAATCGCTTCCTTCCCGCTCCTATCCCTCTCCTTTCACATCGTTCCCATAAGACTTATCGGTGTCGGTGCGAAGTGAAGCTAATTATAAAAGAAAAAAGAACCAATACTGCACAATGGCGCGTTGAACTCCTGATTCGTAACACGCCTTCTCACAGAGCAGTCTCGTTCCAGTACAGTTCACAGTAGAAAACCTCACTGTACTCCGCGTAGCCGTCTGACGGGCTCACTCCCGATGGACGACATCTCACAAACTCTCGACCGTGTCGCGACTGACGCACGACTGAAAACTGGCGTGCTCCAGTTGAGCTCCTAATATAGACCCGCGGAAGGTTCTTGCAATTTCCAATTCGAGATCATTCTGGGCACCTGGTTCATTGCTAATCACCTTCCAGTCTCTTCTAGAAGCTTCTTTATCACTAGTCAACAGTTCGGCGGTGATACTGTTTTGCTCATTGGTAGCACCGCCTGTATTCTCGGCTGATGCGCCGTAATTTTTACCCCTCCTAATCATTACTGCTGGCGGCCCCACTCTCGGTCTTCTTTGTCACATTTTATAAAATCAGTGATTTCCAAGTTTAGCAGTCTCTCTGTTAGTACCGAACGAGTTCGCTTCGCAGTACGGGTCGTGTAGATGTAAGTTTGAATTCGTGAGTTGATTTCTGAACCCAGTATTGGCAGACTTGAAGATGGTTACCTGTAGTTAGTCATTTTTACACCTTGCTGGGACTATATCGGAATTAAAATCCTAGTTTCGGAATTTTTCCTGTGTGACTACCCCACCTGGTGGCCACGATCGTTACGGCATCATATGTATACGTTCTGGCACCGTGGCAGTCCAGTTCGAGTCCCATTGGTGGAAGAAATTTCACAATCATAATGTTAGTCAGCAGGATTGGAGACGTGGGTGGTATACAATTTCTAATCACTAGATTGCGTGAAAACCTCCCCACAGTGTTCACATGGGGTGAGGGAATACGACGCTGTTGCTGGTGATTCGTACGTCGGATGGAGACATTAAGCATTGGGCTGACCATTGGTGTTATTCGACAGGAATAGCTATTTGACTATACCGGGATTTATCCTCTCCCCACCTCACTAATATTATCATCTCACATCAGAAGCGCAGGTCATCCATGGGAATCATAGAAAGAATATATCGTCGCTGCCGGGACAAAACCTCCTATGCGAAATATTTTAGCTTATATCTTTGGCCGGTAAGATTCTGTCATCTAAGGTGCAATATTATGTGAATAAGGTCAAGGCACTCTCGCTCATCATAACGTATGTGCTGCGAGTCAGTACATACATACATACATACATACATACATACATACATACATACATACATACATACATACATACATACATACATACATACATACATACATACATACATACATACATACATACATACATACATACATACATACATACATACATTATCATTATAGACTCTTATGCCCTTCAGCGTTCAGTCTGCGAGCCTCTGAGAATTTACTAAACGTCGCCACAATTCTCGATTTGCAATTAGTGTTGTGGCCTCATTTAGTTCTATACCTCTTATTTTTAAATCGTTAGAAACCGAGTCTAACCATCGTCGTTTTGGTCTCCCTCTACTTCTCTTAGCCTCCATAACAGAGTCCATTATTCTCCTAGGTAACCTATCCTCCTCCAGTCGCCTCACATGACCCCACCACCGAAGCCGGTTTATGCGTACAGCTTCATTCATCGAGTTCATTCCTAAATTAGCCTTTATCTCCTCATTCCGAGTACCCTCCTGCCATTGTTCCCACCGGTTAGTACCAACAATCATTCTTGCTACTTTCATGTCCGTTACTTCTAACTTATGAATAAGATATCCTGAGTCCACCCAGCTTTCGCTCCCGTAAAGCAAAGTTGGTCTGAAAACAGACCGATGTAAAGATAGTTTCGTCTGAGAGCTGACTTCCTTCTTACAGAATACTGCTGATCGCAACTGCGAGCTCACTGCATTAGCTTTACGACACCTTGATTCAATCTCACTTACTATATTACCATCCTGGGAGAACACTCAACCTAAATACTTGAAATTACTGTTCTAGCTTTGTATCACCAATCTGACATTCAATTCTGTTGAATTTCTTACCTACTGACATCAATTTAGACTTCGAGAGGCTAATTTTCATACCATACTCATTGCACCTATTTTCTAGTTCCAAGATACTAGACTGCAGGCTTTCGGCACAGTCTGCCATTAAGACCAAGTCGTCAGCATAGGCCAAACTGCTTACAACATTTCCACCTAACTAAATCCCTCCCTGCCATTTTATACCTTTCAGCAGATGATCCATGTAAACTACGAACAACAAAGGTGAAAGATTACAGCCTTGTCTAACTCCTGTAAGTACCCTGAAATCTCCAAAAATATTATCACATAGGAGGTTTTGTCCCGGCAACGACGATATATAGGGATATATCCTTAGGATATTCTCAACATTAAGTTGCTTGGCTGAAGGGCTAGAACTGCGGATTTTTTTATTGACTGGCTTTAACTGCAGGAACCGGCAAGATATTGCGAGGTCTGACGTAACCTCAAATGAGGTTGGAGACAGGAAGTGAAACCGGTGGTAAAACATGCCATAAATGATTTAATGTCATATAATTTTCAACCCCATAACAGGAAACGGGATAAGACATAGGCACACTTTATATTATTATTATTATTATTATGATTATTATTATTATTATTATTATTATTATTATTATTATTATTATTCTGAAACGAGTTTAGGACACTAATAATCGTTCAAAAAGAGCTGTGTATGTATGTATGTATGTATGTATGTATGTATGTATGTATGTATGTATGTATGTATGTATGTCAGCCTACCCGGCCGGGGTATCCAGCCAGCAGCAGACGCCCGCCGCACCATCTCCCTCGGGAGCTCCGGAACTCTTGTAATCCGATTGTCTCATTAGGAACGGAGGGAGCGAGTGACATCTCGGATGTCTCTTGACAGATCACCGAGGAACAGAAAAAATTACATTTGTTTTGTCACCCAACAAACAATCACAGGTACAGCGTACACACATCACCAACTGAAAGTTGACGTACAGAAAATTAGTTCGATGTTGTAACTGACAGGAAGATTAGATTGGAAGATGTTAGCTGTGGCATTTAGAAACTCCACTGTGACAAGCTAGTAGAGTATATACTGCCACAGTGTTACCTTCATGGAAGTTCATCTTTCTAATTCTGATTTGTGGGATTTAATATTGTTTAACGTCACGCTACCACATGATCGACACTCGTAGCCCTAGGACTTTTTTATCGTACGGCTTTTAATGCCGGGAGTGTCCAAGAACATGTTCGGCTCGCCTCATCCAATTCTTTCTATTTGACTCCCATGGATGACCTGCGCTTCTGGTGTGAGATGATAATGGTAGTGAGGTGGGGAGAGGATAAATCCCGGTATAGGCAAATAGCTATTCCTGTCAAATAACACCAATGGTCAGCTCAATGCTTAATGTCTCCATCCGACGTACGAATCACCATCAACAGCGTCCTCTTCCCTCACCTCATATGAACACTGTGGGGAGGTTTTCACGCAATCTAGTGATTAGAAATTGTATACCACCCACGTCTCCTATTCTGATGATGTATTAGTTATGATGTAGTTATAAGGGCTTAAGTAAAACTCTGCTTTGTCTCACATTAACGCTTGTAGTGGTGCTTAAGAGAAACAATGCAATGACTCTCATTATCACTCCTAGTGGTAGAAAAAGGCAAACTGCTAACCTAATCGACCGGATAACAATGATTAAGAAAAGGATTGCAATTTTTAGCAATAAATAAAGAATGTATACTCTTTCTTTAATATATTTACCTCAAATTCGTAGCAACTGACGAATCTTCAAGTGATGCCCCTATCTCTATCACAGGTGCAGAGGATGAATTCATCTTGAATTACTCAGGCAAGCTATGCCCTAATTTCTCATGATGCTCACTATGTGTTTTGTGACGCCGGGATTTTTGGTGACTCGAGGGGAGAACTATTGCTCTAATGTCTTGTACGTGAGATATGGTCTCCTAGTGATTGCGCGGGTACAGGGAATGAAATGTATGTGTATGATTACCAATATTTTATCATAGCATGTCAATAATACATAACTGTGTAATTTTTCACATGTATTTAAAGTTTGTTTTTCATATTAGACAGGTGTCTCATATTACTACCCTTGTTCAGAAATGCTAGAAATTCGCCTTTGTAACAATTTGACTAAATACAATCAGTATGGTAAGAATGCAGAATTATGTTTATTTCTCTATTTTTCACATGCCGGCCCCGCGGTGTAGGGGTTGCGTGCCTGCCTCTTACCCGGAGGCCACGGATTCGATTCCCGGGCAGGTCGGGGATTTTTACCTGCATCTGAGAGCTGGCTCTTGGTCCACTCAGCCTATATGATTGAAATTGAGGAGCTATCTCACGGCGAGATGGTGGCCCCGGTCTAGAAAGCCAAGAATGACGGCCGAGAAGATCCATCGTGCTGACCACACGACACCTCGTAATCTGCAAGCCTTCCGACTCGCAGCGGTCGCTTGGTAGGCCATAGCCCTTTGGGCCTCTTACGCCATGGGGTTTGGTTTGGTTTGGTTTGGTATTTTCCACACAGAATTTCACTCCTGTAAATGTTCACCTTTCTACACTGCATCTAATCTTTGAAATTTACGCTACACAACAACAACAACAATAATAATAATAATAATAATAATAATAATAATAATAATAATAATAATAATAATAATAATACAGGGTCGAGTGATAAGTCAGGGTAACTATTTTTTCTCGTGAACCGGAGACAACACGGAAAATCTAAGATATGCATTTAGAAATATAGGGCTTGTACTTATGCATAGTGCCTGAAGACGAATTCTGATTTCAGCAGATTCACGTAAGAACGTGACAGAACACAGGCCATTGGTAAACATTGTTTTATTATGGTATAGACAGCAAATACACCAGACTACGTACAAAGGACAGGTCTCCACTGGTTACAGACTTTCGAAATAATCACCCAAGGCTTCCACTGTGCGTAGCCAGCGGTGGGACAGGTGCTGAATACCATTCGCTGCATGTGTATCGCTAACGTGTGACACCTCTCTCCGAAATGCTGTTACGATGTCTTCTTTGTTAGCAAACCGTTGTCCACGTAAGGGCTTCTTGACTTTTGAGGATTAGATCATGCAGGGGCGTGCATTTCTGCCGCGGAGAACTGCTATTTTAACATACGATCGTTGCTCCTGCTTGTTGACTTCCATTTTGTGACGATCTCACTCACACACTGAACTTGGGGGCATGCTTAGACCCACACTGTTGTTTACATACACCAACTAGTGGCAACATACGCAAGTAAAAAACCTTACGTTTCCAAATGAACATCTTAGATTTTCCGTGTTGTCTCCTGTTCGCGAGAAAAGAAATAAGTTGCCATGACTTATGACTCGACCTACGTAATAATAATAATAATAATAATAATAATAATAATAATAATAATAATAATAATAATAATAATAACCTCGTGCAGTTCACGCAATCCAGATCACAAACACTGAATAGGCCTACATGCCTCCTCTTGTTCACAGCGGGAAATACAGGTACCTACGCTACAACCATGGAACAACGATACAGCATTCCCAGCACATCTTCTACAAAAATAAAAACATCCATGCACGTCCTCTCCAGAATATCTCGGGCTATACTTTCACAAAAATGCAGAAAAAATGAACCAATGGTGGAACTGATAATTTTAATGCTGAAAATTAATTCAAGGGAGAGGGTACTGATGTATCCTTGAAGCGGCGCATTGCCTTGGAAGCTCAGCAAAAAGAGCGGCTCTTGGCTTTTGAGAACGACTTTGCGTGAGCGACTGAGGACCGTGCGTGCAGACATCCCGTATCTCGCCACGAGTAGACACATGCGACTGGTCTTGACGAATGCGATCTTTCTCTGGGACAATTTATATGTGACGCTTTCGATTTATCGGAATGTTCTTGTGAAAGTTACGAATGTTCTCTATATATAAGAGAGATATAGGGGGCGTAAAACTAAACGTGTTGTGTTATGATATATCGATTTTATATTCTAGCTAATTCTAGAGTATTATCTGGGAAATTTAAAGTAATGTCCCTTAATTTGAAAACGACTTGACCTTTTCTATCTTAAAATCCTTTCGTAGTCAATTCTCAAAAGAATGTTTGCTGAATGAAAATTTCAGGACTCAAATTTTATGAAAATAAAATCAAGTTTACACACATCACAAAGAATGGCAGAACACAAACCCTGCAACTGAGGTTAAACTCTTTCTCATTTGACATTGTTTCTGATATCAAATATCATTGTGTCAAAATTTGGGAATGCAACTGAGATGACGAGGCGATACAAATGAGACCAGTAAATGGCAACAGGTCGTTTATGTTCAAAATTATCACCCAAAAACACAAAATTCAGGATTTACAACACAATTATTAGTTCAGCTAACTAAGATGCTTGTGCATCAGTTTTGAAGAACCGAACGAATAGTTGCATGGTTTGGGTTACGTAGCTTTCAGATTACGTTCGGACCGAGCTCGATAGCCGTAGTCGTTTATGTGCGGCCAGTATCCAGTATTCGGTAGATAGTGGGTTCGAACCCCACTGTTGGCAGTCATGAAGATGGTTTTCCGTTGTTTCCCATTTTCACACCAGACAAATGCTGGGGATATGCCTTAATTAGGACCCTGGCTGACCGCTTCCTTCCCTCTCCTAGCCCTTTCCTGTCCCATCATCGCCATGAGACCAATCTGTGTCGATGCGACATAGTGCAATGTGTTTTCAAAAAATGGAAGTTCTATTTTACTCTACCAGATGGCAGAGGAAACCGGATCCCCCTTGTGTGATCAAAGGATTAGTTTTTAATTAATTTTGCAGCGAAAACACCATCTGTTTCACTAGATATCTTTGCATGCCGATGTAGGCCAAGTATGACATGTTGAATAACTAATATACTTGTTCCACCTAGTCAATACATGAAGTTTATCCACTATTCCAAGTTGTAAAGGAATCGTATTCGAACAACACTTCACGTTTCGGCCGCAGTAGGCCTTCTTCAGCTTTGTAGAAATAATTTTATCTTAAAATTAGTGTATTTAAAGTTGCAAAACATGAGAAAAATTTACATTAATATGATATTAATTTTAAAATATATCAATATTAATAATAACTTCGTGCAGCTCACGTAATCCTGATCGCAAACACTGAATGCATGCCTACCCTTGGCCACAACGAGAGATACAGGGGCTGGCAGCATAAGGAATTGACATTTCTAGCATCACTCATACGTCAGTTACATTCCTATCGTCAAAGCCAACGATGAGGCTCGGTCAGACAAAGCAATGACAAAACTCATATTAGAGTATACAATACACTGTAACATTACATCATCACTCCTAAGATAGATCTGAGTTTGCCTTTGGGGTTAGTGATAGGAATAATCTGTGGTCTTATATTTGCATTTTCGTATTATTTTTCAATTAGTTTAATAATTTCTTTTTGAAAGAAAAATCAGCGAATATTTTCGGCTGTTTAATGGGGGCTTCCAATAAGCTGTCGTGGTACCAGGAATATGTAGAAGGAGACAGATATCTGTTCGTCCCTCACCTCTTCGTTTACTGCAATGGGTATACTAATCAATGAATCAATACGAAATTTCCGCCATTGATTGGTAATTCGAATGTAATTGACGATATTCGCACAGATATCAGTGATGACTTCTTCCGGTATGACACGTTCAGAAATCAGTTAAGTTAACTGCGTATATCATTTCCTGACAATGTGTAACAAAAGCAGTCTCGTTAAACTCAGTAACTTGTTTAACAGTTAACATCATGGAAATTTAGACGCATCCTTGAGGTGCAAATTATTGATGATGACGCTCGTTGTTTTAAGGGGCCTAACATCGAAGGTCATCGGCTCCTAAGGATAGGAGTTCGAAGCCTTGAAGCAACCTGAGACACACTCTCAACAATGACGCAGATATTCCGAGGTGTCTGCATACCAAGACGACCCATCAATGGATTGAACTACGATTCCTTCAAGGAAGCATCAAGGAGCAAATTATTGTTGGAACGCTTGAGTCTCTTAA
The DNA here is from genome assembly GCF_040414725.1 of Anabrus simplex. Classification (NCBI taxonomy): domain Eukaryota; kingdom Metazoa; phylum Arthropoda; class Insecta; order Orthoptera; family Tettigoniidae; genus Anabrus; species Anabrus simplex. Next base: position 388,420,189 of record NC_090268.1, read on the forward strand.
AACTGATAGTACCGAGCGAATTTGCTACATGGTATGTATCTTCAGCTATAGCTTGTCTTTTGTTCGGAGGTTCCGGGTTCGATTCGAATTTTACTTGGATCCAACTGCTGGTTCTAGGTTCATTACGCCCAAGTGTGAATAATTGAGGAGAGATCGCTTGGTAGGCCAAAAACTTGCATAAGTGTAACACTACTGGGTTTGATTTGATTTTTTTCCTTCACTGATTGTTGGTCCGATTCCTGAAGATATTTATACGTGCTTTAACATTTCCACACCAGTTAAATGCGATTATGTACTCGAACCAAGACTATAGCTACAACCTTCCCAGTTCTATCGTTTTCTTGCCATAACGTCGCCAGAAAAAATTCATGTTAATATGACGTATATGAACATCAAAACAGACTGATCATAGGCCAGCAATGGGGGCAATAATTCTGGAAACGTTGTAACAAATACGGTATTCTTTTCATTTTTCAAGAGTTCCATTTTCTTTTCAAAAAATTTAAATTGCAAAAACGGCTCTAAAATATACAATAAATCATCGTTGCACCTCGAAATATCGCTATGCGAACATGTTGTCGGGAGATACGCTGACCCGCAGCACACACATGCCTTAGATCGAAAATTCGTTAAATCATTTCATGCAATACTCAATATTAGATGACAGAACTTTTCTGGTCAGAGTTATAAGCTGAAATATTGTCACATAGTGGTTTTTCCAGGCGCAACAACGAGTGGGTTCTCCATCGTACTAAGTGTGTGGTTCCATAGCGTGCTGGCCTTTGGTTACAGGGGTCCCGGAGTCGATTCACGACGGGGTCGGGAATTTTAACTATCATTGGTTAATTTATCTGGCACGAGGACTGGACGTAAGTGTCGTCTTCACCATCATTTCATCCTCATCACGACGTACAGGTCGCCTACGGCCGTCAAATCAAAAGACCTGCACCTGGCAAGCTGAACATATCCTCGGACACTCCCGGTACTAAAAGGCATACGCCATTTAGTTTTTTCATCGCAATAAGTTCACTCATTATAAATCAACATTTACAATCGTAATGATTGTGAAAATATGTGTAATGGTCTGCGAGTTCTTACGTGAAGCTTTCTGAAGTCACTCCGTAACGAGATAATTAATGTCAGTACTTTCAATCACGGCATCAGTTCTGCACAGCACAGAATCCGCAAGATATTGTAGTTTCAGTATTGTTTACCCGGAACCAGTTCTTGGCAATAGCCTCAATGCATTGACTTTTGATGCGTGGATTTTATTTTTGACACCATCATTTTCAACGTTGACCACAGATTTCCATTCGTGTTAATAACTGGGATCTACTTATGCCACTTTAGAACTTTTATGTACTCCTGAAACCAATACGTAACACTACAGTCGGTATGCCATGGTGCATCAGTTGCTAAAATATCACAAAGCCTCAAAGTTGGAGATGGATAGTTGTAGGTTCTTCTTCTGAATCTGATGTCTGTATTTAATGGCATTATTTATGAGGAAATAAGCAAGATATCAAATTGAAATTCCAATTGAATGACGTCTAAATTGAAGTGGCAAAAAATTGTGAATGTAATAAAAAGAAGGACATGTTATTCTTTTATTTAGTCCGCTTTACGTAGCATTGACAAGGATAGGTCTTATGGCGACTATGGGATTGGAAAGTGTTAGGAGTAGGAAGGAAGTGATCATGGCCGTAGTTAGGGAACATTCCCCAGCATTTGTCTGATATGAAAATTGGAAACCACGGAAAACATCTAGAGGGCCGCTGACAGTGGACGTTCAACCCACTATCTGCTCAATGCAAGGCGACAGCTGTGTGACCCAAACCCCGCAGGCATTCGCTCGGTGCTAGTTGCTTAATTATTCTGATGGACTGGGAGATGTGATCAGTCGGAATATAATGGGTAGGAAGAGCATTGTAACATATTTGGTTTTTGAGGAAATCCATCGATGGGAGGGCTGCCATGATGGTGTTCGAACCCACAGTCACATGAATGCATATCGTCGCTGCCGGGGCAAAACCTCCCATGTGAAATATTTTAGCTTAGAAATTTTGCCGGTAAGGTTCTCTCATCTAAGGTACAATATTGTGTGAATATTGTCAAGGCATTCTCGCTCTTCATAATGTATGTGCTGCGGGTCTGTATATCTCCAAAAATATTATCACATAGGAGGTTTTTTTTGGCAACGACGATATACTGTATAAAGGTTACACTACCCGTACCGCGAAGCGCATTTGGAGCATGATTTACTATGTGCCAACCTACAGTAAGGCCAATTAGTCACACAGCACACCATACTGTTCTGTCGTGGTGCGGAACTTTTCCCTGTACCAGGACGTTCACAAGCACACGACACACCCAGTGCCGCAGTTTCGTGCGCGATGTTGACGTAGAGATACAGAGAACTCCATCGTCGATCTCTCTTGAAGTTTTATCGCATCACCATTTATTTATCATGTTCGGATGACGTCAAATTGAAAAGACTTCTCCCCTCTTTGACAGATTTACATGTGCAATGTATTACCATGGAACACCCCACCACTTTATTTGTACGCAATATTTCACTTGTTAACGACTAGCTGAGGGAATTTATAAGATTGAAAATGTGTCGAGGTGAAAAGCAAGTTATGGAAAGAATCATTCTGTATCCAACGTGATGCCTGAAGACGAATGATGACAATATGATAAAGCTTTCCGTAGAATAGCATTTGATATGCCTGCTATAGAAAAAATGTATAAGCTAAGCGGGACCCCTGCCTTAACCTTGCCCAGCCCAATGATGCCCTGTGGTCTCCTGAGCTACGTTAGGTTATATTGATTACTTCGGTTCACAAGGTCCCATCCTCCTACAATGACACGATTTGTCACCAGTGGTACTTCATTTAGGTGCAATGACTGGTTCAGTAGTCATCATCCATTCAAATAAAAAATGTGGTCTATCCTATCGATTAATTTTGATTATGATATTCTTGTTCATTATTGCATTACCAGATAGCACTTCTATATTCTCAGGCCGTATTAATCACCCAAAGTCACACCAGGCAAATGCTGAGGCTGTACCTTAATTAAGGCCGCGATCACTTCCTCCCCACTTCTAGCTCTTTCCTGTACCATCGTCGCCATAGGACCTATGTGTGTAAGTGCGACGTAAAGCAAACTGTCAAATATGTATAATTAGACGGGAATGTCACCGCGACATTCTCTATCAATGTATTTCTAGCGCTACTCGTAACAACACCTGTAGGGGGGGTTGAAAAGACCGCTGTGCGCGCGGGTGTCGGATGTAGCAGCTATGCACGCAACCCGATCGCTGCAGGAGAGCCAGCCAAGGACAGATGACGTAGCCTTAGAACATTCCATTCCTTCCATCTCATTATCTTCAAAACCAAATGTGATATGAAAATTCTGATCACATCATCGTGTATCCCTTAATAACAAAGGATAGTATACCAAGTTTTATCAAAATCGGCGGTAGTCTAGCTGAGTAATTGAAGGTAGAAGATTGTTGAATTTGTAACCACACTGCCCGACCTACTGATATCAAAGGAGCTCGTTGGGCTGGCATAAGTCGGTATCTGCGTGTACTCCAAGTTGCCACGGTGTACGGATCAGCTGTGGATATCTATTCGAGGCCGTTACTCTGTCGGGCAGATTGCCAATGATAGTCGTGTTAGGCAGTACAAGTGTTCGTGTCTAAATGTCTAAGTGTGAGAAGTGAAAAGTTTGGACTCTAATTTTGTATGATGTAGCAGGTGATTGACTATCTAGAGTCGTCAATAGTCAAAAGACTTGTGTGCTGAACTGCAAAAGCTCGAGTAATTAACATTCTTTCTTCGAGCGAATAATCGTGAATTGTTATTGACTTGCATAAACTGTGACATAATAGTAACAGCATTTATTCCATAAAAACTGCGATTTAATTCACTTTCATAAGACTGTGTGCCTTAGTAAGAGTGTTTCCATAAAAACTGTGCTTCAATTCATTTTCGTAAGAGTGTGCCTTAGCTTCATAAAAGCTGTGCTTTAATTTATTTCACAAGGCTGTGTTTCAGTTTCGCAAGAACTGTGATTTAATTTATTTTCCTAAGACTGTGCCTTAGTGTTAGAAAAGATTCAAGATTTTGTGAACTGTGATACTTCATTAATTTGAGTTACGTCGACAAGTGAACCGAGCTACAATTATTTCATTTTTTGAACTGTTTTAATCTCCTTTTACCTTACAAACTGTGATACGCTACTAAAATGAATTACGTCGTCAAGTGCATCGAACGACTATCATATTATTTACGTTGATCTTTGTAAATCTCTTTCTTTCATGGTGAATAGTGGAACTTGTCGATTCTACGAACGGTGTCGTGTAATAATATTCAGTCCAGTGCGGTAGAGAAGTGCCTTATCACATCCAATTGACATTCTGTGCGATGCCTATATACTTCTCTACTCCCTTCATGGGATCTCAGTGGAAATGAATTCTAATTTAATTATTCCACGCTGCTCTCAAACAATCGCCAGGCGTCACTACTCCCCGGTTCGATCCCGATCCTCACCGGTACTTCAAGTTCTGCCAACCGCCGTGCGATGACGTAGTGCCATGGTGCTGAGAGGAGATACATGGTGAGGGGGAAGGAGTCCGACGACGCGGGACATCGCCGACGCCGATATCGAGGGACAACGTATCTTCCAACCACTGCTTGGATTTTCTAAAATCCTCCACGTCTATAAAAGGTGATATATTTGTCTAACTTGAATAAACCAGAAGTTGAATTTAAAAAGAAATTCAAATACCTTTCTCTCTGCAGTTCCTAGCATTGACCGTCCACGCCATGGAGTCAACCCATGCTCTCCCCTGCAGTTAAAGTACGGGCGTTCCTGTTACAATATATATATGCATCCAGAGGCCATTTTCCAGTAGACCCTGATATTGGAATAGATGCCCTTTTTCGGTTTACACTCCTTAAATCGGTCTCATCAGGTCCCAATATGCCCCAGCCTTGAAGAAGCCTTTCCGGTTCTGTGTACGATTGGTAATTCAGATATGTCCGATGTAATGAAATCTGGGTCTTCTTCTATAAGTCCTTCCCTTTAGAATGGCCTGAACATTTTCCTCATGTCTCGTAATATGCCCTATCGAGATATTTGTTGTCTTCTTTAACATGTGGAGCAGGTGTGGGTTTTCTGCAATTCTATCGACTACCTATTCATTCGTGACTCGATCTACCCAGGATATCGTCAACACTTTCCTATAACAATAGATCTGAAATTCCTCCAGTATCCGTATTTCAATTGCACCAAGTGTCCAGAACTCACCTCCAAACAAAGGTCCTAACCAGATGTTAGGATTTAAGTTGATGTTTGTGAAGCTTCTTCTTTGAATTAAAACCTAACTTTGCTTGATGGATTCGACATACCATCTCCTTCTTGCTGTTTATCAGATGTTATTCCACTACCAAGATATATCATCGTCGCTCCTAGAAAACAGCTATGTGATAATATTTCAGTTTAGAACTCTGATCAGAAAGGTTCAGTATTGCATGAACTCTATCACCGAATTTTCCATCTACGTGACACTTGTGCTGCGGGTCAGTATTTCTACCCTCAACATCGTCACATGCGGTATTCCGAGGCGCAACGACTATACTAATTTCCTAGTTGTCCTCGTCCCAAATTCAGAGCAACACGTGTGCCATTTCTGATTATCAGCACAGCGGTTTCCATCACTGTCAACATTTTTTTTTCACCTCTTCCATCGTCACCAGGATAGAAATGTCATCAACGAACCATGATATGTCAATATTTTTGCCCTATGCAAATAAATATTTTTTTGAAGAGTTATTGGTGGATATTGGTAGGATAAGGGGAATGTATCCAGGTGAGGAGGATATGTTGTTATTTGGGGATTGGAACGCGAGAATAGGAGAACAGAGCCCAGTTTATAGTAGGGAGGATGGAATGTGTTTGTTGGAAAGTAGAAGGAGTGAGGACAAAATTACAAATAGTTATGGAGAGAAGCTCCTAGAGATGTGTGCTGTGGGAAATTTGTATATTCTGAATGGGTGGATAGAGGGTGACAGGACGGGGAAATTGACATATGTTACGGAGAAGGGGGGTAGTGTGATAGATATGGTTTTGAGTTCGGAAGGGATGATTGAGGAAGTTGTAAGTATGGAAATAGGAGATTGGATTGAATCACACCATTTCCCGGTGAGGGTTATGCTGAAGAGGGAGGAAGAGAAGTGTACAATGAAGGAAGATGAGACAAAGGATAAACGAGGGAGTGGTTATAATAAGTATAAATGGACAGAGAAGGTGGGCCGGGATTGGAATAGGGTAGTAAAGGAGGAGCTACATCTTCTGAAATATGGGTGGGAAGGGGCGTTAGAAGAGAATAATACTGATAAAGCCTTGGAATTGTTGCTACATCCAATAAAGATGATAGCGCAGAAGGTGAAAGCTAGAAAAGGAAATAAGAAAGAGGGAGAAGAATGGTTTAATAGGGAGTGTGAAGGATTGCGGAGGAAGGTGATGGACGCGTTAGGAGAATATAGAAGGAAAGGTGGGAGCCAAGAAAGGGAGTTTTTCTGTAGATTGAGGAAGGAGTATAAAAAGAAAATCTCTGAGACAAAAAAGACGTGGTTAGAGGAACAAATGGAAGCCATAAATAATGACTGCAAGACAAACAATTTTGAGAGAGTTTGGGATAAGATTAATAGAATTATTAAGGGTGGAAGGAATATAGAGAGAACGAGTATTGAGGAAGTGCAATGGGTCAGGCACTTTGATGAATTACTAGGAAAAAAGGGGGGTGATAGATGGAGAGGTTCGGGAGAAGAAGTAATTTGGAGGAATAGGGGAGTGGCAATTTATGACCTGGATAAAGAAATCACAAGAGAGGAAATCCGGAGAGTGATAAGCAGAGCCAGAGCGAAGTCGGCCGGGGGGTGTAATGGTATAAATAACAAGTTTTGGAAGGAAATTAGTAAAAATGAGATAATGATAGAGGGCATGGTTAAACTATTCAATAGGATATTTGAGGGAGGAAATTACCCTAAGGAATGGGAAACAGGAATTATATGCCCTATATACAAGGGGAAGGGTAGTAGGAACAATGTGAACAGTTATAGAGGTATATCTCTGTTGGATTCTTTGAGTAAAATATATACTGGGGTGCTAGCGAACAGAATAAGCGGGTGGGCGGAAGAAAATGAAATTTTGACAGATTACCAAGGGGGATTTAGGAAAAAGAAAAGAACAGTGGATAATATAATGATAGTAAAGACTATTTTAGAAAAGTATAAGAATATGGCTAGAAGTACGGTTTATGTAGCAGCAATAGATTTTGAGAAAGCTTTTGACAAGGTGAATAGAGAGGCCCTACTAGAGAAATTAGGTAGGTTAGGGATTTCGGAGAAGATGTTGAGGGCAGTGGAAGGAATATATAGGGACGTCAGGTTTTGTGTAAAATTGGGAGAAGGGAGAATGAGTGGACCATTAGAGTCCAAGGTGGGTTTAAAACAAGGATGCAAGTTATCGCCAATACTGTTTATTTTATTTATCAACGATATTTTAGAGGGGTTTGGGGCAGAAAATTGGGCTGTACCAGTAATTAATGGTTTGGAAGTACCAGGACTGATATTTGCGGATGATGTGTTATTGATGACGCTAACTTCAGGGGCGATGAATAGGGCCTTAGAGTCAGTGATGCTATTTGCGAGGAAATGGGGATTGAAAATTAATGGAAATAAGTCTAAAATATTGGTAGTACAGGTGGACAAAAGAAGAAAGATAGAAGGGAATTGGGTAATTCAGGGAGAAAGATTGGAACAGGTAAGGAAGTTGGAATATCTAGGAGTTATTTTTAATGATAAAGGAACTTGGAGTTACCAGATCAAAAGAGTGAAATATAGAGGATTGGCAGCCTTAGCCTCAGTCAGAAATTTGCTACTCAAGTACCCGGGGATCAGTTATAAAACACTGAGACTCGTGTTCAGGTCGGTAATCGTTGGGAGGGTATTATACGGAGCAGAAGTTTGGGGGCTGGATGAGAAAAGAGAGGAACTAAGAAGGATTGTTAGTAGTTTTGCTAAGTTAGTGATGGGCTTACCGAGGTGTACAGCAAATGTAGGGGCGGAATTAATGTGTGGGGAGGATTTGGAATCAGAGGGTGTGAAAAGAATAGTTAGATACTGGATGAATTTAAAAAGACAGGAAGGTGGGAGAGTATTACAGGCAGCATATGTACAGAAATTTAAGAGCATGTATAAGGGTGGATGGTTAGAAAAAATAAAGGGATATTTGGAGAGGATAGGATTAGGACACCTGTGGGGGGAGGTTTGGTCAAAGACAGAAGTGAGAGGGATGAATATACTGGAAAGGAGAATTAGAGATATCCATAGGCAGAAATTATTGGGGGAAAGCAGACTAAGAAATTCGCTGACTGTTTTGACGAAAATAGAGGAGATAACAGGGTTGAATATTAGATACGTCGATAGGTCAAAACGATATGGGATGATGTGGTGGCTTTTAGGTTTGCCAAGGAATACAGGCTGGTTACAGGGGAGGGATAAGACAAGGTGTGTACTTTGTGGAGATGTGAATGATGAATTTCACTTGCTAAGAGACTGTGAGGTAACGAGGGGGTTAAGACATGGATTATTGAGTGCCGAGCATCGGGAAATATTGGGGAGAGGGGATGAGAACGCAATACTGAGATGGATTATTAAACAATGGGAAAAAGGGGGTGAATTGAACAGGTATTTTTGTGCGACAAAAAAGGCCTGCGAGAGTAAAATGAAGGAGAGTGAGTTAGAGGGTGGGCAGGGGAATAGGGGGGTGGAATAGTTATCTGTATAAGGGAAGGGGATAGTATGTTAAAATTCTAATGGATTAGGGAATATAGGGACTGAGTACTTAGTTAGGTGGAGTTGGGTAAGAGGTCAGGATTGCATGGTCTGTTTGTTTTAAAGTTAGCTGGAATGCAAGTGCTGAAATGCTGAGTGTTGTTGTTTGATTATTGATCAGGTGTAGGTCAGTAACAAGAATGTGACGCAAGTACAGAGCATAATAAGGACACTGGATGAACACTGAGTGAGTGAACTGCTTCAGCTAATGACTGCTAATTATTCTTATTATTATTATCCTTATTATTATTATTATTATTATTATTATTATTATTATTATTATTATCCATTTTATTATTATTATTATTTATTATTCATTTTATCGTTATTATTATTATTATTATTATTATTATTATTATTATTATTATTATTATTATTATTATTATTATTATTATTATTATTGCATGTGAACATGTATAGGGGCGAAGTCGCCTGTTATGTTCAATAAATGTATGTATGTACTAAAAATATTTTTGCCCAGAAATGTCATGCCTGATCTACGGTTAACTACCTCCCTCACTTCTTTTAATCCGCTTTGAATATAAGCGTAAAAAGGAGATGTGACGGGCAATGTACTTGTCCTTTTCTTTTGATTTACAGAGTAACATATAACTATAGAATTATTAAACATAATCCCAGAAGTGGTCTGAAGTTTGATAAATCAGAAATGTTAGAGTGAGCAATTGATACGTTTTGTTTTGCTAGCTCTTTACTCGGAGATGAATGGGTTCGAATACCCGGCCATCTATCCTCCGAATGGTTTCCTGTGGTTTCCCATTCCAAATACATGCAAGAGCTGGGATAATAATAATAATAATAATAATAATAATAATAATAATAATAATAATAATAATAATGAAATGCCTTTGCTGGCAACATGTAGTGTTTACAGTGCACTATGTCTTCTGGTATGGGCTAGAATAAAATTGTTACTTTCATTGTCCTGTCTCAAACTCATCCTAGGCTTTGACAGTATGAAGGTGACGGAGGTATGAGTGTTGCTAGTAATACCATTTCTTATGCAGCCAGTCCCTGTTATGAATGGTGTGAAAATATCACTCATAGGGTCAACTGGTGCATGCATTTCAGTGGACTTGGCAGACTGATATGTAATATCAACTTCTGGCTCAGTGAGGGAAGCAACGGGAAACTACCTCACGTCTCATATCCCTAGTATGCCTCTTCAGTGAAGCCTAGGCTATTTATGACAGCTGTTGGCGGAACTGTAGAGGATCAAACCAGCCTTCGGGCTTCATACCCAACATACTCAATGACGTGTGACTTCCGGTTTGACCTGGTGCAGATGTTTCGAGTTGATAGGCGACCTGCACATCTGTGAGGATGGGGTCCTACCTGCTATGAATTTTACTAGTGAAGACGGTACACACACCCAGCCTCCGAATCGTCAGAATTAACAAGTCAAAGTGAAAATCCCCGACTCATGCGGGAATTAAAATCGGGACCTATTGAAGGGAAGGCCAGCAGGCTAAGGATTTATTTCTGGAGTCGGACTAAACGTCTTGAGGCGGTGCAGCTCTTTTCAGACACACTCCCAATGGAGGTGAGCAGTATGTACCATTTTAACCACATAACAGCCCTCGTGCCATTCTTAAATATGTGGCAGTACCGGGAATAATATCATTATAAAAAATAAAAGCTATTTAAACAGTGCTGATGGCTTGAGAGACTTATTAAAACTTTAGGAAGATTACCGGGAATCTAACTCGTGTCTTCGAGGACAACAGCTAATAACGCTAACCGTCATGATACAGAGGCGGCCAACGCCAGGATGGTAGCCTAGCTTTCTTAAGTCTCCTTTCCTAGCCCGAACAATAATTACACATCAACCCACACAAATCACCTTCGCACAGCGGTCAGTTACATGCTGCTCATCCGTATGAGATATACCGGGAAATGCAGCTACAGAACTAGCGAGCCGAAGAAATGCTCGGACACTCCCGGCACTAAACGCCACACGCTAAGTATATACATTCATTTATTAAAGGAAACAACCTCCTCTATTTACAGGCTGCAATTAAAACAAATATCAAATCGTATATCGTCGTTGCCAGGACAAAACCTCCTATGTGATAATATTTTTGTAGATATACTGACCCGCAGCACATGCTTTTTGAAGATCGAGAATGCCTTGACAATATTCACACAATATTGCACCTTAGATGACAGAACCTTATCGGCAGAAGTTCTAAGCTGAATTATTTCATATAGGAGTTTTTTTCCAGGCAGCTACGATGTTTAAATTTGTATTAATGAAACCTGTAAACAACTGCAAACTTTGGGCTGGGAACACTAAGTAGTAAAGGGACGAACAGCTCGGCTAAGTGGAATGTTTCGAACTGTGCATGGAGATACGGCTTGGAATGAGATTAGTAGACGAAAAAGTGTGAGTGGAGGTCCTAGTAAAACAAAGATCATAATATGAAGAGAAGTTTGAATTAAAGGAGAATGGGAGAAAATACTCATTTAGGCCTATAGGAAGTAGAGTAAAATGTTGGAATAATTGAAAACCTTCCCGGAATAAGGATGTAACCAACAATGTTTTGAAAACATGCGATTTCAGTGAAATAGAGTGTATCATCATGCCTCTATGCTAAGGTGTCATCTTATATCTTGCATTTGAACTTCAAGCTGGTATACAGCCAGCAGAACTTTGTCCTCTGAAGTGTATAGATGGAACATCAGTCAAGATGGACATTGCTTGTGTGGTGTACATCGTCAGGTGTAAGGGATAATATAAATAAAGGGCGTAGACGAAATCACATCTATACTTTCAAATATTTTCTTGAGTTTTGTTATTGTTATTTTTTATGATTGCACTAATATTGTTTGCTATCATTTTTATTCCAAGTGCATTCACAGGATTTGTACAGGATTTTTATTTTCAATTGGATCACCTCCAATTTATATATTACAAGTTGAAAAATTATTTATCAATCCTAGCAGACAGCCACAGTTTCGAAACTTGGAAGACATATCGACGATGAAATGATCTGCAATTTTGGTTATTTGACGTTTTGTCGAATCACCATCGGCTACACCTTAGATTGCTTTAGAAATTTATATTAGGTTGAAATTTGAGTTGTATTTCCACACAATCCCTTCGTTTTCCCATACGTAAATGGCAGCTAGAATAATCAAAGTTGGTTTACATATGACGAATGGACGTGGTAAAGGGCCTGCTGAATTTCGTGATTTTACCTGTCTTGTGGGTGTTTCAAGCAGTGAAATAATATATGTCAATGGAACAAAATTGATCCAAAATCTGAAAATTAAGCCCACTCTAAGGTGTCAAGATATGACAAAAAGCCATAGAACCTAAGTTGTAGATCTCTTCACGCTAAGAACCAAAAGTGTTATCCCTTTTTTTGCTAGGAAATACCGTTTAGCCTCAAAAAGAAGGTCTGCACCGTCATTAAATTAGCCACAGAATTTCGATAATTTTCTGGGGTAAAAAGTTAAATAATTCAACATATTGAAATTTCTCCGTCAGTTACAGACTAAAAGCTACAATTTTGTGAAAGTAAAATTTGAACTTTTTGGAATTTTTCCGTAGGTAACAGGCTAATAGCTATCAGTTTGCAAAATTTCAAGTTTCCAGCTTATCTGCAAGTGGGTAAACATTATGTCAGTGAGTCAGCCTTGTGGGTTTATATACATAAGATTTTCAAAACCTTACGTTACAACAATAATATAATGTTTTAAACAGATGAACTCATTTATGCATTTGCATATGCAATTGGATAAGTCTTGTATACCATGAAATAAAACCCCAAAATTTTTTGCTCTCTCCTGAGAAGTTACTGGTTTGTTACGTTCTCATTCCGGAGAGATCTTCAATTTACCAAGCGAGATTTTTGATGAAGTTCCAATTTCTTCCATATATTTTAAGAAAAGCCTCAGTAAACAAACGATAGTGAAACTGCCACGTGGGCGACAGCCCTAAAAGCAGATCAGTGGTGATTGATTGATTGATTGATTGATTGATTGATTGATTGATCGATTGATTGATTGATTGATTGATTGATTGATTGATTGATTGATTGATTGATTGATTGATTGATTGATTGATTGATTGATTGATTGATTGATTGATTGATTGATTGATTGTAATGAAGGGATGGTTTTATGACTAGCGTGATACTTCCGCACTGCACATATGGAATGTCGGGATCTTAATGGAGACATGGAGCATAACAGTCATGATTTCACGGATGCTCTCAAAATGGATCTTGGGAGCGCTTCCACGTGGCAGGAAAATGGCGAGGTGCGCTACCACGAGCTCCAACCATTAAGCCTATTATTTCAGTTTCCTGAAGGTTGTACTTAGATTGCTACTAATGGATTTTAATTCATATATTTTCTTCCTTCCTATGATGTAATTATTATGTTCTATATTTACTTTCCATCCCGAAGGCTGGTTGGATCCCTAAGCAATCACCTATAAGGAAAGTGAGGCGTCGCTAAAGACGTGTACTATGGAGAGAAGGGGCGGTGTTTTAACCCATTGATTTTCTCACTGATCCAGAAGGTGTCATTGCATATCATTTGTCCAAGTCAACTGGTACAATAAATCAAACGACCCTAAAGTACTTCCATTCATCACAAAGATGCTACTTTCATCGTCATACCTGGTACATTTTTATTGTCAAAATCAAACTTGAGACCGAGACAGGCCAATGAAAATAACAAACCTTTTCCAGCACATATAAAGAGACATAGATCCCTGTAAACGCCACGTCTGAACAGAGATGAATCTGGGATAATATATATATACTGTACAGGACGTTTCAGGGATGCTGAAGAAGGGCACCCTTATCGAGATCGGAAACTCCGGTCCGGAAACGCCTCAGTAACGTTCCATGTCAAAGCCGTTTTCCGTAGGTAAGAGGTTTGTCAACGCATATGGGTTAAACATGATGGGAGCCCAGCCGAATTTTACAGTAACATGCCGCTCGTGACCTCCTTAAACAGACATTCCTGGACAGGTTGATAAGAAGAGGAAGTCCCTCTGCGTGGCCAGCTCGTTCGCCTGATCTTACTCACTTGGTTTCTTCTTTTATGATCAAAGAGCGTTATCTACTAGAGATTGTAGAGACTGAAGAGGAGATCCTGGAAATAATTCTCTCTATCTGCAACATTGTTAAAATCACACTAGTTTTTTGTCTTGACCAGATACGCCAGAATTTAATACGACGTTGTCATATCTGTATCGAAGCTGGAGCACCCATTTTGATCAACTGTTGTAAATGTCCTCGTAGCATGTGTATGTAGTTCAGTAAAATAAATGTCCCACATTCATAGGCATCGAAGAACAAATTTGAATTAAACTCGGTTACTGAGGCGTTTCCGGTTCTAATTGATTCATGTGCCCTTTTCCATCATCCCTGAAAGTCTGTATCATCATCAAGGAAACACTCTATATACGTGGTGCAGCTTATAGAGAAATAAAAACGAGCAGGCGGCTGCGCGGCTTGGGTCATGTAGGTATTAGCTTGCATTCGGGAGGTAGTGAATTCAAAACCCACTGTCGAAAGCCCTATGGGATGGCTTTCGATCGTTCGTTATTTTCAGACCAGCCAAATAACATAAATAATTCAGGCCACGGTTGCTTTCTTCTCACTCCTAATACTTTCATATCCCCTCGTCTCCATTAGACCTATTTCCTAGAAGAATGGATGGTAAGTGCTCTCACCACCCATAATGCCGGCAGTTAGTCGAATCATAATTTCCTAGATGGACTGAAAACATACTAATACAGGATTTTCCGACCGAAAAGCTGAACACTCGTGCGAAGCTGAGCCAAGGCCCGTCGGCCGGCTGGCTTTCCCCACACACGTGGCCTGACTCTCTACAGCCGACCTGTATTCTATCTTAGCTTCTTAAATCCTTAAATCTGCACATCGTCACTGCGCCTCGCAATTCCGTTCTGTGACAATGTTGAGGGGAGAAATACTGACCCGCAGCACAAGTATCACTTGGAACGAAGATTCTTTGTTACATTTCATGTAATACTGTGCCTCAGATGACAGAACTATTCTGGTCAGAGTTCTAGGCTGAAATATTTTCACATAGTGGTTTCTCGAAGTGCAACGACGATATACAATATATGAAACTAAGCTCTTAACTAATTGCAAATTTGGAAATATCGTTCTTCCACAGTTAAAAAGGCATTTTGCTGGGCAAACACGTTTCCATTGACAGATGACAGAAACAACATTGAATAACGAACACGTACTGTGGGATCAATTAATGTTAAGTTATAAACACGTGTGCGTTTGTAAGTTTTGAGTTTTAATAATGATATCGTTGTATGTGAAACCCGCACTTCGCGGCAAACTTTAAAGTTTTACGCGATTTCCGCCTGATTTTCCTTCTGTTAACACTTTACGTCTTAGCGTGAATTTCTGGTTTATTACTGAGTCAGTATTCTCAAAGTTATTCAAACGATCGTGGATATAAGTTCCGGAAGCGTGGAAAGTGAAGGACAAGAAGCGAGCCAGACGACCAGGTGGGCGCGGGTGTGGGAGAAGCCAGCCGGTCGGCCGTGGCTCTGCTGCGCGTGAACTGTCAGAATTTATACGCAAAATACTGTATTCATAATATCTTAATTTTCATATTTTCAATCTGTGTAAAAATTGTGTTTCCATCCGTGTGTGTGTGTATGTTTAATTAACGAAGCCTACAAAAAGGAAAGTAATCACCATACAGTCTACGAAGACCCTTAGAGGGGTTGAAGGTAGCCTCGGCACTTGGCGGATTAGAGAAGTTAGCTATGACTTACGCCCAGTCGCCTTTTCCCCCCACAACATGGTACTCATTTTTGGTGTAGGCTCAGTGAACCTCAGGTCCATGTGCACCTACGGATGTGGACTTGCAGGGAACTAAGCCCACATATTTCCGGGTGAACCGACCACGCCCTTACCACCTCGGCCAGGCAGCCCAAATTAAGTCTACAACTCCGCTAGGTAGTAAATTATGTTACGTCTCTCTAACTACTATTAGACTATTTTTGGAGACGCCAAACTTTGTCCCGCAAGGTTTTATTAATATGTCTCTGAATCTACTGGAACAGGGATGACGTCTTTCAGCACCTTCAAGTACCACTGGGCTAAGTAAGGATCGAACACGGTAAGTTGGACTCGGAGATCATGTTTCTACCATTTGAGCCATTCATATGGCTGTATGACTCAGGAATAATGCTAAATCTGAGTGGGCCCAGACTTAGACCTTCATACCAGTATACAGCTAATCTAAGAATGTTAATTCATGTTATTGCTTTTACGTGATACTAAATACTTTTGACGGTTTTTGGAGACGCAGAAGTGCCAGATTTTTGTCCCGCAGGAGTTCATTTAAGTGCCAATAAATCTACCGACACGAAGCTTACGTATTCGAGCACCTTCAAATACCATCGGACTGAGCCAGGATCGAACCTGCCAAGTTGGGGTTAGAAGGCCAGCTCTTCAACAGTCTGAGCCACTACGCCCGGCAAGCCGGGAATCAAACCCGGGTCAACTGTGATGGGAACTGCTATGGAGGCGCCCTGATACTGAATGTTATCGTTCGATGTTCCTTAGAACAGAACGCATGTTTGAATCGGCATTTATTGTCGATATTAGAAGCCCATTAAATAGAGCTTTGGATTAGAAGAAACAAAGTTTAAAAGGGGAAAAGTGCTTTTCTCTGTTGTTTTAGTCACCATGGAAGAGGGTGCTGAGATAAGAGAGAGCACGCTAGCTGATCTTCAGATCCAATCATGTCGCCAGTCTGTGGACCTGCGCGGGGGGACCCCTCACTAACATGGTTGCCAATCACTGGCCTCAAGGCACATGGCACTGTCAAGAGATCACGGCGCATGTCAGCATCGCACAATCCATACAGCGTGCGCTCCTGTTTCATTCTTCAAAATGTTGCAGCTGACAATCAGACAGACTTCAAAAATACTCCACAGACTCTTATCGATCAGGAACGTTGTGGAGCTCCACTTTACATCAGAACGAGAGGATATCTACTTAGCGGACAGTGTTCCGTCAATTGTACGTTGATTAGCGGAGCGCGTAACTATTTTAAGGAATAAAACATACATCGTGATGATAATGATGAGCGCTGTACGTCTGAAATTTTCAACTTAGTTTTTCTGGCCATCACCACCAAACATTAACCAGAAACGCAGTACATTGTCTTATAAAAGTGTAACACACAAACTTCTGAGAATAATGCTGGATCAGTTCTTGACCTGTAGATGCCCTTATTACATGTTACCACACAACGCAGAAGATATTCCTTACGTAGAAACTTTTTTTGTTTTAAAATGTGATATTTCGGTAGCTGGTTCTGAAGCTATAAATAATAGCTACTGTGCATTTTGTTGTCGGACAAGAAATATAATAGGTACATTTTCAATATTTTCTTCCTCATAACATTTGAAAAGCATGTGGTTCATTGCTACAGTACTTCAAGAAGCGAAAAGGTTTTAGTCATAAGAATTCATCTAAAGTAAACCGCATGGCACTAGAGCCCAGATGGATACTGAACTACCAAGCGACCGATGGTCAATCGCAAGGTCTGCATATTACGAGGTGATGCGCGATCAGCTTAAGGAATCCTCTCAGCCATTATTCATGGCTTCTTACACCTGGTATGTTATTTATCTGTCATATAGCTCCTCAGCATTGTCCTGACGTAGAATTAGTGGACCTCAAATGAGCCATCAGATCCAGGTGGAAGTTCCTCACCTGGTCGGAAATCGTATCTGGGGCACATCTGGAAGACAAAGGCTCGCCACCCTGTCCTCGGGGCTGAAATGTAGGAATGCCCAATAACTTCAAGTACTTATATCTACTGAACGATTTCCTGAAATATTCAAATGATGTTGGTATAAAATGGGATTCAAGTTGCATTTTGTATGTGACAAACTGCTGAAAAGTTTTAAAATGATAATAAAAGAAAATTGAGGGCGTGGAATCGCTCGCTAAATGCAAGACCACTTTTTAAAATTGGCACTTAGATCTTAAAAACTAGTGGTAGGGTAAAAACATTTATATTTTGGAAAGAGCAAGGACTGAAGCATTTTTGGAAACCGGAGATTTGAAAACGGATTTTTTTTTTGCTAGTGGCTTTACTTCGCACCGGCACAGATAAGTCTTATGGTGACGATGGGATAGGAAAGTCTAAGGAGCCGACAGTTTGATTCGAAGCCACTATCTCTGGAATGCAAGCTCACAGCCGTGCATCTCTAAACGCACAGCCACCTCGCCCGGTAAAACGGAAATTTTGGAGGAAAATAAGCAAAATTTTAGTCACATGTTGCCATTTCTGGATGGATGCCTTAGCATAGTAAAAAAAAAAAAAAAAACGTAGGTTGTAACGAAGTCCAAGTCTTATGCATGGCTGTTACTACGGAAGCTGTAGAGGTATAGGTGGTGGTAGTTGTGGTCGTGATGGGTAATACACGGAACACGACTTCAGTAATGCGTCTGAGTGTCATTAATGGTTTTACTCACAGGATGCATTATGCTGCCGTTGCACGTTTTACTGTATATCATTGAGGAAAGCAATGGTAAACCTAGTAGGTCACATTTTGGCATACCAATTGTGTTTTTTTTTTTTTTACGATTTGCTTCTAAACGAGAACCATCCGCTGGTGTTTTTTCCTTTACGATTACCTTTACGTCGCATCGACGCAGATAGGTCTTATGGCGACGACGGGATAAGAAAGGTCTAGGAGTGGGAAGGAATGAACTTTAGCATTTATTAAAATACAGCCAAAGAATTTTCCTGGTGTGTATATGGGAAACCAAGGAATGCCATTCTTCAGGACTGCCAACGGTGGGATTCGAAACTAACATCTCCCGAATGCAAGCAAACAGCTACGCGACCTCAAGCACGAGGCCAACTCATTCAGTCGACGACCTAATTTAATAGAGTCAGTAGAAGTCACACTCCACAAATAGGCGACACAAATGCTGTTGAACAACAAGGAGAAGAAGAAAAAAAATTAATAATTGTTCATAAAAATATGCATCTTAAGTTAATACAATGGAATGTTGTAGAATGATTCGTTAATATTAACATACGCATGCCCACTTTTAATTAGCCTATGTCTTATTGTACGCCCCTAATGTTATGTACTGGCATTGATGAGCGTAATAAGTTGTAAGCCAATAACCAGTTGATGCTGATTTCCGCTTCTGTGAATAATTATTTATTCTTAATATTATTTATTTGCAATTGTTAGCTTATGTGGTAACGATCGTTTACTCATTGGTTGAATGGTCAGAGTATTGGCCTTCCGTTCAGATGATCCCCGGTTCGATTTCTGGCCGGGTCGAGGATTTTAATCGCTTCTGATTATTTCTTCTGGCTCGGGTACTGGGTGTTTGTGTCCGTTCCAACAATCTCCTCTTCATATTCACACAGCCCACTACACTGCCCACCACCACAGAAACACGCAATATTGATTACATCCCTCCAAATAGGGTTGCGTCAGGAAGGGCATCCTGTCGTAAAACAGGGCCAAATACACATGCGCGGCACAGTTCGCACCCGCGACCCCAGAGGTGTTGGTAAATCTTTAGGAAAAGAAGAGAAAGAAGTGGTAACGATTGTTTTGTAGGCAAATGGATAAAAGGAAATCCATAGCCTGTTTCCTGTCATTCGACCGGGTCAGGCATGGAATGAATAAACCCCCATCTAGCGGCGAGGATATGAATTGTGGCGGCTGCCGAAGCCTGTCGCACTCTTCTGGGGTAGTGATTAATGACTGACAGATGAAATAAAATTACACTGGAGAGTGTTGCTGGAATGAAAGATGCTAGGGAAAACCAGAGTACCCGGAGAAAAGCCTGCCCCACCTCCGCTTTGTCCAGTACAAATCTCACGTGGAGTGCCGGGATTTTGAACCACTGAACCTAGGGGTGAGACGCCGGGGCGCTGCCACTTGAGCCACCGTGGCTTCTTTGTACGCAAATGTA
This sequence comes from Anabrus simplex, assembly GCF_040414725.1. NCBI lineage: Eukaryota > Metazoa > Arthropoda > Insecta > Orthoptera > Tettigoniidae > Anabrus > Anabrus simplex. Next base: position 388,440,092 of record NC_090268.1, read on the forward strand.
CTAAAATTAAAACTGTTTTTTAAAAAGTAGTGGACGAGAGGTGTATACATTTTCTGTGGCTCTATTTATTACAGAATTTTGGCCGAATTCTAAAGAGATAAAACGTCTACAAGTTACTTTACGTCACACCGACACAGACAAGTCCCATGGCGACGATGGAATAGAAAATGACCAGGAATGGGAAGGAATCGTTCTTGGCCTTGATTAAGGTACAGCCCCAGCGTTTACGTGGTATGAAAATGGGAAATCACGGAAAACCACCTTCAGGGCCGGGGTTCGAACGCACTATCCCCCGAATGCTGTATACTGGCCGCACTTAGACAACTGCAGCTACAGAGCTCAGTAGACGAAACGTCGACAAAGCATCGCGGAGACGAAGAACCTTAGATCATCAGCCGGTGTTACTAGGACGCATCATCCTCCAACGTATTCCAGATATCAAAATATAATTTGGCGCTGCTGTAAAAGAAAGTCTGTTATAAACAGAGCCAGCGGGACTGTGTCGATGACTGTTCCGGGTTTCTTCAAAATGGAAATAAATTTACGGTAATCTAGAAGATTAATGGAGTAAAGGAAGTGACTTTTATGGACAGCCTTATGGTTATGATCGTCTTTATAGTCTGACAACTTGGCTAGCAGGTTCGAGTACCTTTGGTAGGAAAGGTTTGCACCATCTGAATGGTAGCGGGCAAATTAGGAGAGGTTGTGGTGGCTTACAGTTCCTAATCACTTGATTGCATGCCGAAAGTCTTGTATCGTCGTTGAAGACATAAAACCTCATATGTCAAAATGCACTTGCTATCCATTATTTTTCTTAAGAATGGTCACGTCCCCTGTCACGTATGGATATGCAATCCATTATAACCATTTTCATTGTGTTAATTTTCGTATACATGAGTGTAAAAGAAAATGAAACTTAACGTACCGTAGTGTAGGAATGTATGTTTCCGTAACGTATTTACGCACTTCTACAGTATAATGTGTTTAAGGTGCATTTTCATTTACACGCGAATATAGGAAAATGAGCGTAATGAACATTGTTTTGATGGACTGCAAAATCATACATGGCTGGGAAGCGTGACAAGTCTTAAAAAAAATTATGGATAGAAGGATCACTTTTCTATACGAGGTATTGTTTCTTAACCGACGATATATTTTTGTCCGTCCACTTGCAGAGAAACCGAGTACAACATCTTTTCAATCGTTCAACGCATTCACTCGCAACGGCGCTCCGAAGCGTACTGAATACACATACGAGCGCTCAAAGCACGAGGTCGCGTAAAGAGAGCTTGCGATATTAGACTAGAAACAAGCTGATTTCCGTAACTCCAACGTTCCGTGCATGCAATGAGATATTGTCATATCAAAACAAGGTGTGAGGAAAAGTATGAAGAGCAGGGTCAAAGTTATATTTATAGTTAATAGATGTCTATATTACGTTTACTAATATTGTGCTGGATACGAACTACGAAACCTATTATACAATAAAACTTCATCTTCCATGCGTTTACTCCTCGACACTGCAGTGTCCACCACTTTTCTCGGCCTTCTCCGTTTGGTCCGGTTAAGGTCATCATGAGGTCTGACACCAACGACCTACATTTATTCCTTCAGAAGTTCAAGCCACTATTTCCTGGGACGGCCGCATGGTCGATTTCCCCCTGGGTTGTACCGGACAGCTGTCTCAGTAATTGATCGATCGTCTTTTCTTACGATACGAGCTTTTCTCATCTTATTATAAACTAGCTGATGTACCCGTGCTTCGCTACGGGATTCTCAGAAAGTCTGACTTGGTGGTTTTCCTAACTGAATTCAACATAGTTCATTACAAAAACGTCAGTAGGAATGTAGCGATTGAAAGCAATGTTATCATATAAAATACTCGATCAAATGAAAAACCGCACACTTTCTCAATTTCAACGAACAGTACTACGGTGCCGATCTAAGAGTCCGAAGTTCCAGAGATGGAATAACCAGGTCGCAGACTGCCGTGAACACTCCTCTGTCATTATTCCGTTAAATATGCACACTACTCATTCCAATCAGTGCCTCAGTTTAGGGATTGAATAGCTCGAATACTATGATGAACCAGTGTGTTACGTACCAGATATATCAGAAAATGTATGAACCAGAGGAATGGCATGCTAAAAAGGAAAGTTATCTTACTCCCCAGCAACTTCCCGCCAATATACAGGCAGGCTGTTACAGTCGGTACGACCAGGCGTGTTGCCCGTGTGGTTAGGGGCGCGCAGCTGTGATCTTGCATCCGGGAGATAGTGGATTCGAACCCCACTGCCGGCAACCCTGAAGATGGTATTCCGTGTTTTCTCATTTTCTCACCAGTCACACCAGGCTGTACCTTAAAGCCAAGACCGCTTCCTTCACACCACTATTCATTTCCTATCCCATCGTCGCCATAAGACCTACCTGTGTCGGTGCGACGTCAAACAAATTAAAAAACCTTGGTACGCTGCAGTAATCCTATCTATCGGGGATGAGAGAAAACAGAAGACAAAAAGCACATCACAGCAAACAATGGTCATAGTATTATTGTTGATAAAGTTTATGAGCTTTCTATATTGCAGGCCTTCACATTAGTTTTCTTTCGACTCTGTGATATTAGGGTGTCCTACAAAATTATTTATATCGTAGACTGTAGTTCCTTATTCTCAGACTTTACATACCAATTTTCACTAAATTCTGTTTACCCATTTTCTCGTGACTTTTTTTTCTTTTTTCTTTTTTTTTTATACCGTAGCGAAGCACGGGTACATTTGCTAGTATTAAATAACAATATAGAACAAGAACAGTTTCAGGAAGGAATGTTGGAAGGAGGTAGAGAGGAATCGGGAGTTGCAGAAATAAGGCAGGAAAGAGAGGAAGGTATAAGAACAGTCAGGGGCTTAGAAGATATTGATGAACCGCACGGATATCAGGGGAAGTAAGAACACAGGACAAGAGGACAAGACAAGGATGTGGATATTATGTTCTTAATGGAAATGCCCAAGAACTCGAAGACAATATTGAAGAAGGAGACAAGAAACTTGAAGAAAGGATGGGAGAAATGAAAATGGATATTACTATGAACGTTGAAGAAAAGATCGGGGTGATAACATTGATAGAAGTTATGGATGAAAATTTGAGAAAGAAGAAGACAGGCAGGAAATATTTAAAATTACGAAAGATCAGAGAATAGGGAATTTAATTAAGGGAGAAAACTGGAGAAATATAGAAAATGAATGAATATGAAGCAAGAATGGAGTGGAAGATAAATGTTGAGGAAGTGACAGATCACATGATGTGTAGAATTGAAAGGGTGCAGTCGGAAGAAGATGAGAATAGCAAGAACATTACAAGGATTTCGAATCAGGTTCAGGAGATAGACAATAAAAAACCCAAACAGTTGCAGATGATTTTAGTAATCAAAGGAAGGAGATTGGGAAGACTGAGGACAATACGAACGTGCAAGTAAAGGAATAGTCAAGAAAATAAAGACAACAGACCAGACGATGGAGTGAAAAAAAGAAAGAAGATTGTTACGAGATATTAGAGTAGATACCTTTGGAAATTAGGAAGAAACAGAATACTAATACTGCTGTAAGTTGTTGAGGTGATGATGATGATGATGCTTGTTGTTTAGAGGGGCCTAACATCTAGGTCATCGGCCCCTAATGGTACGAAATGAAACGAAATGCAATTAAAATTCAAAAGTACAAAATTCATCCAAAAACGTGATCGTGACTCGGCGCTGATATGGACTTAGTGACGAAAATCCAAATTCATGAATATCTCTGATTATATGCGGTACGGTAACAATCTATAAGACATAAGTGATCGGAAATTTAATAACTTCTTACACAACTTACGACATAACTAAAGTTATGTTAGTTATGTAGTATTTATCGATAAGACCACTAATAACATAAATAACTTATTTGAGAATTACATTTCAGGCCTTCCCATAAACTACCATTTCACTCAAAGTCAATAAAATTATTTGTAGCCTAGATTGCAGTGGTTCATCACCCGACATTACATACCGATTTTCATTAAATTCTATTCAGCCATTTTCTATTGATGCGTGTACATACATACCTACAGACATACCGACAGACAGAAATTACGAAAAAGTAAAAAATGCATTTTCTTGTTACTGTGGACATGGCAGATACAGAAATATCATTCATTTCAAATTCTGAGCATTGCACAGGCAAAACACTTATTTTATATATATAGAAGATTACATTTCAGGCCTTCCCCTAAACTACCATTTCACTCAGTGCGAATAACATTATTGATAGCTTAGGTTATAGCGACCTATTCCCCGACTTTGCATACCAATTTTCGTGAAGATACGACCACTAATATATATATATATAAAAGCAAGTCGGGCTGGAGCGATGTATATATAAATATTTAAAAATGAAAAAAGACGTGAATTAATGAGGCACTTCCAGAAATCTCAGAAACATGCAACTTGTTACGGGAGAAGCTGATGACCCCTGGATCCCTAGAAAAATCGGAAATTCTCAAAATTCCCTGAAGGGGGCACGCTGGGGGGGGCTCAAATGTTGGGCTCAGCATAAGAACGCAGTCGTATAATATGTCCGAAACGACAACCTATAGGTTTCGTGGGCTTAAACATTTTCGGGAATTTCCTAATTTTTATCCCCTGTCCCCCCAAATCAAGATGGCGGCACAACCTGCCAGACAAGGTAGACAATTCAAATTTGGTGAAATTATAGCTTTTGGTCCCTAACCGACGGGAAAATTCCAAGATGTTCAAATTTTTCACGTTTTACCCCCAAAGATATCGAAATATGGAAGCAATTTTAATGACTGTGCAGACATTCCTTTTGAGCTATTTTTTGGCTAAACGGTAAGTCATATCACAAAACGGATGGCACAATGTCGCTTCAATTCGGAGTGATCTACAACTTTGGTCCTGTGACATTTTGTCATATCTCTCTCCCTTACACGTTAAATTTGACCGTATTACTGGACTGTTTGTAAATTTGGTGATTTTTACAAGTATATTTCATTGTTTGACACACTTATAAGAATGATAGGATCATCACGTTGGGTGTGCACATTGGCACAATTAGGGCCCATATGTGGACCAAATTTCATGATTCTAGTTTATACATAAGTAGGCAAAAAGTAATGTAAAATGTTAAAAATGTACTCAAATTTCACCCTATTCAAAATGTGAACTCAAATTACCCCCTTAATATTGGAGATACGAGGAAGTGGTGCAGAACGAAACATTTAGAGCGATAAATGAGACGCTTGATGGCGCAAACAGTTTCTTAATATCATGCACCGTTTGGGGGATATGAATCTCGAAGTGGAAGTCTGCACTTCTCAACGTGCTCATGCTTATCCGTCATCTATATATATAAAAGCAAGTCATGCTGGAGCGATGTATATATAAATATTTAGAAATGAAAAAAGACGTGAATTAATGAGGCACTACAAGAAATGTCAGAAATTTGAAACTTGTACGGGAGTAGTTGATGACCCCAAGATATGGCCAGAAAGTGCGTCTTATCGTACAATCCGTTTTTCGATTTGATGTACCGTTTAGCAGCAGTTATTCTGTAAATGATGGTTAACATCCTTATACTTCCGTATGACGACTATATTCTTTCATTGACGTCGTTTTGTAGCAATCTAGAAAGGGTTTGTCTGCCATTGGTATTAAATACATTGCAAATCGATAGTGACTGTCAGAAGGAGGGCTTCTGCTATTGTTTTCAGTCCTCCCCACATCGACTTTGACAGGCAGTAAGAAAGGGGTTGTCCTCCATCTCTTGTGCACTATTTTAATGCATAATTCCCTTCTCGATTCGACTAGCAGAACTCTAGAGAGCGTGCAATTTTTTTTCAAAACTATTTTACCCGATCCTGTTTGTCAGTATGCAAGGGTGTCTTCCATTATAAAGAAATTGACCCATCCAAAATGTGACTGACGATAGGCATAGTGGCCTGCTATTATAATGGAATCTCACCAACTCGGTGTGACTGGCAGGAAGTTGACTGACATTAGAAAATGCGTCTGCAATTATAAAGATAAGAACGCAACTCACTTTTGACTGGCAGTAAGGAAGGTCCTTGCAAATATAATAAAAGTTCCTCAACTGTAATCTATCTGAAAGTAGGAATTGGGGTCTGCCATTGTAATGAAACCTCCCCAAATCGATTTTGGCCGCGCACTAGGCAATGGGGTCTGCCGTTAAATGAAAATTACCTTCTTCATTGTGAATTGCAGTAAACAATTGGACTTGCCGTTAACATCGCAATTCCGCAAATCACACTTTCATTGGAAACAACGTCTGTGGATTTCACAATTCTGATTCTCGGATAAAGGCAAGACACACCCAATTTAAAAATCTTATTCACTTCATGTGCACTAAATTACTTCGACATCCGTATACAATGTAGAGTACCGTAGCGAAGCACGGGTATATTTGCTAGTAAAATAAATATTTGACAATTAAATTTTAGGCCTTCCCCTAAACTACCATTTTTCTCAGCGTGTATAGCCTATATTGTAGCGAATTATTTCTCATCTTTGTCTAGCGATTTTCATTAAGATACGACCTCTAATAACATAAATATTTGAGAATTAAATTTCAGGCCTTCCCCTAAACTACCATTTCACTCAGCGTGATTAAAATAATTTATAGCCAAGATTGTAGCGGTTCATCACCCGACTTTACGTTCCGATTTTCATTAAATTCCCTTCAGCCGTTTTCTCGTGATGCGTGTACAGACAGACAGACAGACAGACAGACAGACAGACAGACAGACAGACAGACAGACAGACAGACAGACAGACAGACAGACAGACAGACAGACAGACATTACGGAAAAGTAAAAAAAATGGATTTTCTTGTTACTGTGGACATGACCGATACAGAAATACCATTCTTTTCAAATTCTGAGCATTGTACAGACAAAACTCTTATTTTATATATATATATAGATTGGTACAATACCCATTCATTGTCTGATTTGATCATTTCTGACGTGGTAAATATGTGTATAAAATACGATTTGTCGTACTGTCCCAATCAGAAAACGAGGGAGCAGATTACTAATAGCAAACAAGATTTAGGGTTCACCCTCACCCGCTCCAAGTTTCTGTTGTGAAGTTTGCATGAATCTCATGGGTATGGCTCGTCAAAATATGCTGTGGTATAAAAGCAAATTTGTGACTTACTTTTAAAACCTCGTATGTCTCAATGCCCTTTCTACCTTAAGTATATTATACTGCAGGAGAGCGTAAATTCACCATGCAAACAACATCCCTACAATATGGTATGATAAGGACCACTTTCCTTTACAAAGTAGCATAGGAAGATGAGCACAACGAAAATGATTCGGATGGACTGCATATAAATACGTGACTGGAAAGCGTGACCAGTCTCTAGGAATATAATAGGTAGGAGGAGCATTGAGACATACGAGATTTTAAAAGAAAGTCATCGACATTTCTTGTAGAAATGTGAGATCTGCAGGGTCTTGGCCGACAACTGGCCACGGCTGGCCCGTTATTCGGACAGCTCTGCACTCCTCTGTATTCGAGAGACGGAGAGGGACTGGTCCCCACCGTTTGCTCTTCTGAGAATTTCCGTGATTTTCCATTCTCCTGCACTAAGGCGAATGCCGCGACAATTCCTAGTATAGGCCACGGCTGTCAACCTTCCCACCTTCTCAGCACATATCCTTCTCCGATACAAATCTCCTGGCCTGAGAGTGGCGCCACGGTCTACGCGACCCGCCTCCCCCCTTCAGGGTAGGAATGAAAACATTTAGTAGTAGAAATGTGAGGTAAGTACCTGTCCGAGAATGTTACATTCTAATCTTGTAGAACCTGCTTTAATGAGTTTAACTGTACATCTTTGGTCAACTGGGACCTAAAAGTAATCTGCACTCTAAAATACAGTATTATGTAACTTAGCTAATTCTGATAACACTTATACCACTACTCCGTAAGTTTAGAGAACCTACCTGTACTCGCACCTCCGGCAGGTTCACCTTCATGGCCAGCTCCTCCCTACTGTACACGTCCGGGTAGTGCGACTTCTCGAAGGCTCTCTCCAGCTCGTGCAGTTGGTACGTGGTGAAAGTCGTCCTATTGCGGCGGTGTTTCTTCTTGCTGCTGTCCCCACCTCCACTGTCCCCCATTCCCGCCCCGGGAGCACTCGACGCCATAGACGCCCCGCTCGGAGCCTCGTCTTCACTACAACTCTTGTCGTGCTGGTGCTGACATAGTCCGTCGTTTGAGTTGCTGTTGTCTCCTGGAAAGATAAAATGGAACATTGTGAGATAATGACGATCTTAAACGTAAACTTTCTTTGTGTTTCAAATCTGTACTCCTCCACAATTATGCGGACGTACTGTAGGCCATTTATCAGCAAATGTATGGTGATCAGAACAGAAAAGACTCAACCAAGAGCTGTAGGTACACTTGTTAGTATAATAATAATAATAATAATAATAATAATAATAATAATAATAATAATAATAATAATAATAATAATAATAATAAGCCCCTAAATTAATGGAGACAAAATATGGCAAAATAAAACGGGTCCAGCAATTCAAATATCTCGGTGAAATAATTCAGGAGAATGGAATGGAAACAAAAGCCAATGAAGTTAGATGCCAAAAAATGGAAATTGCGTATAGACTCACCCAAAATATCTATAACAAAAAGTGTCTCTCCAAGCATGCTAAACTAAGACACTATAATACAGTTATTAAACCAGAATGCCTCTATGGATCAGAGACACTAATTTTGAACAGGAAAACTGATCTAGAAAATATTCAGAAAAAGGAACGCAAGATCATTAGAAAAATTTTAGGCCCAAAACTCGTAGATGAACAGTACCGCCTTAGAGGGAAACAGGAAATCAAACAATTTTCTAACATTCACAGCGACATCAGAAAACGCAGATTAAGATTCTTTGGACATATAAAAAGGATGAACCCAGATAGACTTACCAAGCAAATAGTTGAATTTTATGAAAACCGAAGTAAAGCTAAAACGGACACAATAAAATGGATTGGCAAAATTAAAGCAGATCTCAAACTGGCAGGAATTACACCTGAAGACATCCAAAGCCGGGTTATCTTCAGAACCAAAGTTCATAAGTGGCAAGTTGACCAAGAGGAAAAACCAAAGAAGAAGACCGGAACAACATGGTCTCAAGAGAGAAAAGAAGCGCACAGCAAACGAATGAAGGAAGTGTGGGCACAAAGAAAGGCAAATGCCTGTCTCTAAGTACTTTGCGTAGTCCTAATGGGCTCATTCGCAATATATAATAATAATAATAATAATAATAATAATAATAATAATAATAATAATAATAATAATAATAATAATAATAATAATATTTTGTTAGCGGTTTAAAGTCGCAATAACAGGTCGGAGATTTTCGGCGACGCAAAAAGGGGAAAGGGCTAGGATTGGGAAGGTAGCGGCCGTGGCATTGATGAAAGTACAGCCCCAGAATTTGCCTGGGGTGGAAATGGGAACTCAAGGAAAAATGTCTTCAGGAATGCCGACAATGGGATTCTAACACACCAACTCCCTAATTCAAGCTTATAGCTATGCGACGCTGAGTCGATAATTCTCTTGGTAATAATAATAATACGGTAATAATAACAATAACACGGAGCGAACCACTCCATACCATTTAGTCTATTACCGAAGGTTAAGAACAATGCATTATTTTACCTTCCAGTCCTTTTCAGGGCTTGATGGTCTTTAAGTGAATGACGTAAATGCATAATCCCATTAGGTAGCTATATACGATAGTGAGTTTATAAGCCATTATAATAAAACGCCATACCATTAGTTTTAATTACTTTTTAAGATGTTACTTTAAATTCAGTTTTAAATGAGATCAAATGTGTAGAAAACAATCGTCTTGCACATTCAATGGAGAAAATTACCTCATTCTAAAAGAACGTTTAGTGGTTCAAAACACTCGTTGGATAAACATATCCAATTTAGTTTACTTTTCGCAGAGCTTTAAAATAAATGAAATAGAAAAAGAGCCGATAGGACTTTAGAATGTCCTGAAAGAAACATACTGTTCTGAAGGTAGTAAACTTCAATTACACTATCAACATTGTCATGACGATTATGAACACTTCCTTGTCGGTATAACAACTGTCTTCCGAGATGTTGCCATTTATGGGTCCATGGACGGCTGATGAAACCAATTCTAGAACAATGATCTTTGTTTCAATGCTTGCTCAAGCATTCTAGCAAGATTTCTCATTTTTATAGATTGCTATGATCATTCTTATCTCTGACTTTTACTTTCCTCTCTACGGTTTATTTTATCGCCGTCGTGATTAAGTCGCTGCTGTTCAATATATCACAGGGTTTCGAGAACCATACGTTGCCGACGTTGATTTAGCACTTTTGAATATTAGACTTAGAACGTTCTTTGTATTCTTAACTAGGTAATGGTGTTCGAGTTTTACTGTCATTTTTATTATTACCACAATTAAACACTTTTATGCAAATGTCGTATCAGAAAGTGGGTCCTCAAGGGGTGCATCCTGACGCCAATGAAATTTAATGATTATAGTGAATGCATCATGTGAGACTTAGATTAGTGTGATTGTGACGTAACTGTTGCTGGAATTAAGTTGTCGAACTTCTGCTTTGCAAGTGGCAATGCTCTGATAGCATCCGCCCCAGAAGAAGAACTTGAAGAACTGATATGCAGGCTGGAGGACGCTAGTGCTCTATACGGTTTCCTTATCAATGCCAGGAAGATCAAGATTTTGATTGTGGATTGCGAAAGCCTTCGGCTAAACGTCAACAGGATTGGCATATCGTCGCCGCCCGGGACAAAACCTCCTATGTGAAATAGTTTAGCTTAGAACTTTGGCCAGTAACGTTCTGTCATCTAAGGTGCAGTATCGTGTGCATATTGTCAAGGCCTTCTCGCTCTTCATAATGTATGTGCTGCGGGTCAGTATATCTCCAAAAATATCATCACATAGGAGGTTTGGTCCGGCAACGACGACATATGAGATGGTAAAGCTGATAGTAAATTTAGGCGCGAACAATGACGGTAACTCCGAGCCTGAAATAAATAGACGCATTACAACTGGGGCGAATCGCTATGTTGTAGCCGACTAAAATTTGGCGATACATATCTATAAGCCCTAAATGTAGGCACCAACTCGTTACATACGGCATAAAAACAGCACCCGAAGACGAAACAAGACCCGCTATCTTAGAAAACAAGGAAACATGCTTAGAAATAAGGAACGATGTGACCGAACTAAAGACTACTATCGACTCACTCAGCGAAACTATATTAAATAAACTAGCTCTCATGCTTGAAGTACAAGTAAAACAATCAGAAATTCTGACAGATCAGATGAAACGCAGCACAGATAACCAAACAGATAAAACCATCCAAAACACAGAGGAGCATCAACCATTGTATTCGGAGGTGACCCAAACCCGAACACACAATGCACCACTAATATCAAGACCACAAGGCCAAGAGGAAAAGGAAGTTACAACATACACAGATAATCTAGATAACTCTATGAACACTAATACCCAAGATATGAAAGGGCACGGAAATGACAGGCATGTAGAACCAAAGTGGACAGAGGCAGTCAAGAAGAGAAGAAACATAATAACAGGAACAAATACAGAGGAGAATGGATTACAGGCAGCGGTAAAACAAGCTTGGCTATACATTGGGAAACTTAAGGACACCACGACCACTGACAGCATCAATTCATATATAAAGAAAAAGTGTTCCGATTGCAAAATCGAATGTGAAGAACTAAAGACCCTTGGTAGCAACAAAGCATTTAAGTTAGGAATTCCATTCCAGATATTAGAAGAAATTGAAAAGCCAGAGTTCTGGCCAAAAGGAGTCATAGTACGACAGTTTATTTTTCGGAGAAGGCAACAATACAGTGGAGTCAACCTCGAATAAAAAGACGACGACGAACAAAACGAAGAGGATCGATCAACGAAATATAAACGTAATATCGTGTGATACTGAAGACCTTAAAACAACATTAATCCCAAGTAAATCTTTGGAAGAAGAACTTCATTTGGACATTCTAATTTGGAATACGGAAGGACTTAAGTCACTTATCTCGCTAATTCCAGATAGCTTTTGGTGCAAATTTAATATAATCATAGCAACTGAAACCTTCCTTACAGAGCAAATCAGCATACCATATCTGTACAGCAAGCATGCCTTAGCCACTCCAAAAGAAAGAGGAAGACCGGAAGGTGGAGTCAGCATATTCCACAAAAACAACATAGGTGCTGTAAAGGAAGTTCACACAGAAGAAAACATGATACTTATCAGAACAAACAAAATTACTGTTATAGGTATCTACATAAGCCCGGCTAGAAAGGTAGATGATGTAATTGAGCATATAGTGAAAGCCATTACATTATCAAAAGAAGACCAAAACGTGGTCCTGGGCGGTGATATCAACTGTAGAATTGATAGACTCGATCACAAATCCAGACTTATCCTTGACCTTCTATATGATGAAGGATACACATTGATTAATAGAACGGAAGAAGTTACCTACATTAGTCCCAATGGGAAAAGTACTATTGACCTAGCTTTTGTTAAAGGCGAATGCTATAAAATACTTGCTCGAAAAGTTATGTACCAAGACCCAGTGGCCACATTAAGAAAGCACATTCCAATTTCAGTATCTGTTGACTTCGGTAAAACAAGAGGAAATCTTAAGAATAATTTTCAAATGCTCACCACAAGGAACACAGATCTTGAAGTCCTTGAAAGGAAGATGAGCAGCCTAGAGAAAATCCCAGAAATGATTGAGGAGGGCCTCACTGACCTAGCGCTGGACATGACGCTGAATCTCATTAAGGAAGCCCAACTAAAAAGACCTCCCAAAACTGCAAAGATATGGTTCGATAAGGAATGTTACGACCTTAGAAAAGAGACTTTAGAACTTCTGCACAAAGCAAGACAGTCGGACAGTAATGACATACTGGCAGAATATGCGGCGAAGAGAAAAGTATATAAAATAACAATCAGGAAGAAAAAAGCTATATTCTTTGAAAACCAAGCTCTCACGCAAGCTAGGGATGCTCAGAGGGACCCCTTCATCGCTTTAAAGAAGAGAAAGGATTGTATCACCCCAGACTTCCCAATAGCATCATGGGAACAGCATTTCTCTAAGACTCTAAACGCAAAAAATGTTCAAATAGCTCTACCACTTCGTGAGAACACGGAAGCAGTGTCCGAGCCGATAACACAGGACGAAGTTAAAACAGCAATACTCAGCTCAAAGGATAAAAAGGCTGTGGGACCAGACGGCATATTCAATGAAAATCTGAAAGACACTATCGATGTACTACTAGATATATGGACCACTCTGTTTAACAAATGTCTCACTTCAGGGAAAATTCCGGAAATTTGGAGACAATCAAACTTAAAAATGTTGTACAAAGGAAAGGGAGACAAAGATGATCCTGATTCATATAGAGGAATTGCTCTAGAAAATAACATCTACAAAGTGTATTCAAGAATTTTAGAGAACAGGCTCGTCGCAGAGACCTACACAAATATTCCAGAACAGCAGTTCGGCTTTATGAAAGGAAGAGGAACACTACATGCAGTAGCAAACCTCATCGAGAGCATACATGACACAATCAGACATCAAAATGGTAAATTCTTTGCAGTCTTTGTTGACTTCAAAAAGGCATTCGATCTACTTGACAGAAAAATTATAATTACAAAACTGGCCAATATGATTGGACAAGATAATCCACTAACCATAGCAGTCAACAATATCCTAGCCTTCAATCAGATCACAGTACAAGATGGGAAATCATCATCGAACAACATAACTCAGGGAAACGGAGTATTGCAGGGCGACCCTTTAAGCCCCCTCCTCTTCAACATAACCTTAGCAGATATCATGCAGGTCACTGACAACAGTTCAGTTGTACTTTATCAATATGCAGACGATATTGTTATGGGTTCGAGTAGCAGGGAAGAGCTACAAAGATCAATAAACAAACTTGAAGAGTACGCAGTCAAAAACAGCCTTGTGATAAATAAGAATAAAACAGTTCAGATGGTTTTCCGGAAAGGGGGGAAAATCGCATCTAGTGACAGAATACAATGTGGAGGGGTGGACCTAGACATAGTGAACTCGTTCTCATATCTGGGTGTCACTTTACAACCTACGGTCACCTCATTTAGAATTCACGTAAGAGAAAGATCTTTAGCTGCCATCAGAAGCATATATGACATTACAAACCCGAGTAGACTATCGCTAGACACAGCCATGGCCTTATTTTACGCCAAGGTCCTCCCAGTTCTCACATATGGTATGGAACTTATTTGGGAAAGACTAACGGTGTCCGACCTTCGGACTATTGAAAATGTAAAGGCCAGATTTCTGAAACGAACACTGGGCATCTCCAAAATGTCACCATCACGACTTGCGTATGAATTATCCAAGGAAACGTTTTTACTCGAAGATTTGAAAATGAGAATGCAGCTTCCACATACGCAGCAAGAAAAGGAAGTTCTCCAAGAGCGAAAGAGGAAACAAGCAGAAATCAGCCTGGACTTTTACTCAACTGATGCTATGATTGACCGCAGCTGGACCGGTCCAAATAATGGCATGAGAAGTGCTTTGAATAGGCTGGCGGTACATGGGTTTCACCATCGTCTATGCCGGCGATCAGGCTTCCATGAACCATCTCTACATTGTGTGTGTATGTTGTGTGACAAACATTGCGATCGCTATCACTTCAGCAAGTGCAACAAAAGAACAAAATCTTTACTAGAATATGCGAAAGATTAATGTATTTTAATGCACATTTGTGCGCTATTAAATATATATATATAAGCCATAGAGCATGACGAACCTAATTTTGTCAACACTTTTGTGTTTCCTGTTATGTTGTATGCATCAGGGGCATGGGTCATACACACCACTGGCTGCCACATTTGGAAATGTGTGGAATTTAATTCTCATTTTCGCCAGTATTACATGTCTGTCCATGGAAATATTTAAGACGCTGATTGTGGGTACCTTTGGTCAGAAACAAAGTGAAACGTGTATATAACCGTTAGAGGTTTGGGCACGCTGATAATTAATTTGAAAGAAAGAATTCGATATCTCGTGCCGATGTCATGTTATCAGCTGCTGAAGAGTTACCCAATCAGATCGCTCCGTTGGCGAATTCAAATGGGCTTTGCGAGGCGGCGTTATTAAGTCTGTACGCCGCGTTGAGAGCCATGCCGAGAAATCAGTAGTAAACACAACACACCTCGGATTTCAGCCGGTGTCACTTGCTACGGCCCGATCCTGTCAGCTCGGTGGTCCGTGTTCGTATCCCTCCCCTAGTGAAAATTGTTTCTTCGATTGGTGATTTCAAACCGGTTTTAGGCAACGTGCAGACAGCAGACTTAACAACACCGTCTCGCAAAGCCCATTTGAATTCGCCCACCAAGTCATGTGAATGACGGATAAAATGACATCCGCACGAGTTATCGAATTATTTATTTTAAATTATATATTAGTATGACCAATCCTCTTACGCTCATACACACGGTTTACGTTTATTCCAACCACCATTAATTTGTGACAGAAAGGATTATGTTTTCATACAGAAAGATAAACTTTGCAACGCATAGCACAGAAAGTGTTTTCTATTCCAACCTTACTGTTATCCACCTAGGTGGAAAAACACTTATTACTGTTTCAACGTCCGAGTCGTTGGCTCAATGGTCAACGTACTGGCCTTCGGTTCAGAGGGTCCCGGGTTCGATTCCCAGCCGGGTGGGGGATTTTAACCTCCATTGATGAATTCCACTGGCTCGGCGGCTGAGGTTTTATGTTGTCCCCAACATCGCTGCAACTCGCACACCACACATAACACTATCCTCCATCACAATAACACGCAGTTACCTACACATGGCAGATGCTGCCCACCCTCATCGGAGGTTCTGCCTTACAAGGTCCGGCTAGAAATAGATACACGAAATTATTATTATTACTAGATTTAACCAGTCGAAATATATTTGAGGTCATCTACGTATGCATTCAGGGAAGACCGACAGAAGAATTTGATTTTAAGCACATCCTGAGTCCGTCAGGTTTATCCGAAATTAATATGTTTAATAACCTGTGGTTACCATGATGATGAGCCAGGTTGCTGGTTAGTAAAAATTTTTACAATTATTTTATATGTTAATTTTCCTAGAAGTTGTGTTTATTCAGAGTGAGTGTTTATTTCACACCCCCGCTAAGCTCGTTCATTAGGCAGGAATTAAAAGTGTGGACTGGTTGGGTAAAGAGTTAAATGAGTTGGTAACCGCGTTCATTGGCGAATGTCAGCTTCCCTGTCCTCGTGACCACACCGTTAAATTGTAACTCGTCCTGTCTAGAATGTTCTCTAATGATACTGGCTCCACTTAGAGAGGAGGTAAATCGGTCACCCGGACATGCATTGCATCGATCTTCCGCGATTCCTCGAGATAATTTGAACCAGACATTAATTTATTTATTTGCTAACCTTCCCAAACCAGCAAGGGACAGTAATGTACTTATTAATTTAGGCAAATGAGCCAAAAGAATAAATTAAAGGTAGGGAGAATGAAAAAAAAAATCAAAAGTAAATAAAGGCCATTGAATAAATTCACCGTACGGAACTAGTCCTGTAGCTACAAGCTTATAATTCAACAGAGTTCGAATCTCACAACTGGCTGGCCTGTAGAAGGTTTTCTGTGTTTCCCAGGAAAATGCTGTGTGCTGTACGAAACAGGTAGAATTCACCTTAATTGATAAATCGATGATAATAATAATAATAATAATAATAATAATAATAATAATAATAATAACAATATGACCCATACCAATAAGACGAGGGATCTTCCAAGGGGACTCACTGAGTCCATTATGGTTCTGCATGGCATTAAATCCACTATCCTACCTACTGAACACAAGTGGATATGGATTTAGCATTAAGAATAAGCGAGAAGAGCTATTCAGAATCAGCCACCTACTCTATATGGATGACATTAAGCTGTATGCCTCTACCAAAGCCCATTTCCAAAATCTCTTCTCAATTACCAAGACATTTTCTTCAGATATAGGCATGCGGTTTGGATTGTACAAATGCAGAACCCAAACTGTCACCAGAGGATCCTACTCAGCACAAGGGACACCTAGTTTAAGCGACGAATCCATACAACAGCTGGAGGAAGAAGAAATGTACAAATACCTCGGTCTTCATCAGAGCACTCGTATGAAACATGCCGACATCAAGAAAAATGTCACGCAGCAATATATAACACGTCTCTACAAGGTACTATAATCAAAACTGACAGCTAAACATCTTACCAAAGCAGTCAATACGTACGCCATACCACTGCTCACATACTCCTTTGGTATCATAAAATGGACCCAAACAGAACTTCAGCAGTTACAAACGAAAACAGCAGTTTCACTCACCCGGTACCATATGCACCATCCTAAATCTGCAACCGAACGTCTTACACTCCCGAGATCAGAAGGTGGTAGGGGCTTCTAATCCATTGTCAATTTACACAGCAATCTGATATCAAGTCTAAGAGAATATTTCCACTCGAGAGCTGATACATCGTGTGTTCATCATGTTGTTTGCAGAGCTGATATAAACTATACACCTCTCAATCTGTCGTCGCCAGAAATGCCTGTTTCTACCCCACCTACAAAAGAGATGAATATGGCCATGTGGAAGCAAAAACCTCTTCACGGGAAATACCCCCATGAACTGGATCAGCCTCATATCGACAAACCTGCGTCGCACGCTTGGCTGACCTACTCCGGTCTTTTACCAGAAACAGAAGGATTTGTTCTGGCCATCCAAGATCAAGTAATTGCTACACGGAACTACCGTAGATTTATCATGAATGATCCAAAAGTTGTCTCAGACAACTGCCGCCGCTGTTCCAGAACTACAGAGAGCATACAGCACGTCATCTCTGGCTGCCCACACTTGGCCAACACCGATTATAAGCACCGACATGATCAGGTAGCAAAAATCATTCACCTGAAACTTTCTGTAAAATGTGGATTTCTTCAGTCATCAACTGCATATTGGAAATATACACCTCCACCCATTCTCGAAAACTCTTCATATAAACTACTATGGGACCGAGAAGTTATAACCTATGTCACGCTCAGCAACAATAGGCCAGATATTATTCTAATCGATAAATCAAAAAGATCTGCATCCCGTATAGAAATTGCTTGTCCAAACACCTCCAATCTGCAAACAACAATAGCCACAAAGATATCAAAATACAAAGAACTGGCAATAGAAATACAACGCCTGTGGAAACTACAATCAGTCACCACAGTTCCAATAGTAATATCATGTACCGGCGTTATTCCAAAATGCTTGCACAGCTCTCTGGCCGCATTAAACCTGCATCATCACACATACGTAGAACTACAGAAAGCCACCCTCCTGAGCACTTGCCACATTGTGAGAAAATTCCTAGGAACGACTTTTCCTCTGAATCACGCCAAACAGCATGAAGTTCCAGGCCGCAGTTCCAGTAATACTGAAGAACAGATTCCAAAAACGGGGACATAAGAAGTCTGAAGTTGTTTGTATTTATTGTATAAAATGTATATGTTGTAATTATTTCTGTTGTAAATATTTGTACATATATGTACCTGTAGTTTTATAATCACGAGTGTGACTCCTTGCTTAGGCCGATTCAGCCCATTATGTTACCGGCACAAGCCGAGCCTTCCTAAATTGATACAAATAATAATAGTAATAACAACAACACTAATAATAATAATAGTAATACTCATAATAATATCTGTGACATGAGTAAGGTCTCCCGGTGAATTTTAAACTATCTATTCTACGATTGTGCATCCATTTCTAGAAAGAACTGTGCACGTGAAGAAAACGTAGTAACTTTTCAGTTTGAGGACCAGATGTCTCTGACATCAAAATGTTACCTAATCTAGTGCTCAGATATCATTACTTGTCAGGGAGAATGTTTGTATTTAGATGTTACTGATACTGTTGATATTCCATTGAAATGAAGATGATAATCCACAGCCTGTTTCCAGTCATTCGGCCGGGACATGAATGGAATTAATGATGCCCCCATCTAGCGGCGAGAATAGGAATTGTGCCGGCTGCCAAAGCCCGTTGCACTCCTCTGTGGCAATGATTAATGAAAGACAGATGAAATGAAATTATATTGGTAGAGTGTTGTTGGAATGAAAGATGACAGGGAAAACCGGAGTGCCCTGAGAAAAACCTATCCCGCCTCCACTTTGTCCTGCACAATTCTCATTTGGAGTGACCGGGATATCAACCACGAAACCCAGTGGTGAGAGGCCGTCGCGCTGCCAACTGAGCAACAGAGGCTTTGATATTCCATTGTTTACTTATTTATCTGAAGTTGCCTAAACTGCAATTTTTTCAATGTGCCCCTCTAGAGGCGTGATATCATGCTAATTCACCTATTAGAATATATGTTATAAATTTCATTTATTCCAATCCAATGAGTTTTCACATAAACGTCTAGATGCTTCTACCGAAACCCCTATAAAAGACGCGAGCTCTGAGGATAGTCTTTCTGATCTTGAGGCAGCTTTAGTGTGTGGACCACAAACTAAGGAGAGAGGATATCTCCTTCGGGAGATAAGGAGGCGGGGTTTCGGCATCATGACATCGTAATAACAAGGTATGGCAGTCTATTTTATTAAGTAAACTACTGAGTGTGAAGCTAGGGATGGTTTCAACGTCCCCGTTAGTATGTACTGTTAGGTGGCGGACTCCGTTCCGAAATTAAATGAAGGCTTTCCCTTTCTAAAACAAATGTAGCTTTCATTTTTAGATTTTCATATATTCCTTTTCCCTGCGGAAATAGTTAAAATGTAAAGAGGCACGAGTGTTTACCCTCGCTAACCTTCCTCTAAATTTGTGTAGGGTTACTAAGTTTCCAATCACCTAAACTTTCTTTCGTTTCTCCGGCTTAAAGTCTCAAATACTTAGTCACACGGTAGCATGGGATTAGCGCCTGTGTCATAGGGCCGGACACCCTCTTAGGGACTTTGCTTCTTATTTATTTTGGAGTGCTTGAACTTCGGCTCCATTTCACTGTGTATTTTCAGCCTTGTAAATTTAAATCTTATTTTCTCTTTCTTCAGCCGAGTAGCGTGGGTCATATGCCTGTATAAATCTTTTCAATTTTTGAAGGGTAGCTTTCAAATCAGTTGTGTAGGGGTAATTGTACAGCAATGTACTACTGCTTTATACTGGGATAATGACCGAAGCGGTCATTGTTGAATATTAATAGTCCACAAGCGACAAACTGTCTCTGATGTAAAACCAACTTTCGGGGTTAGAAACCCAGCATATTGTAAATCTTGGGGAAGCTAAGGCTTATGTTTCCTTTGACTGTGTAAATTCCAGAAAGAGTTACCTCACCCTTGCTAGTTTGTGAAGACCTGTGGGGCAACGATTTTCTCTGTGCTACTCAAAGCGAGTTGTATTTAATTTATTACACTACTGTAAATATTTTGAGCCATTGAGCTCCCCATGTGTACATTTTCCGGATTAATCTATGTAAAGTCTAGAGCGGCTCAGCTCTTTTTTGAATAACTCGAGGTACCTTCCCAACTGAAATTATTGTTAATTTTGTTCAAAATAGTGAAAGAAAAATAATCTTCAAATATGATTTGGTTAGCCATACTTGAATTCTGGTTAGTCCTTGTCCAGAAATTCACCCACACCCCCGCTTCCTTTCCCTCCCTGCTCGCGAAAATAAGAAATGTAATAATAATAATAATAATAATAATAATAATAATAATAATAATAATAATAATAATAATAATAGACTAAACTCGTATCCTCATCGCTAGGTGGTGCAGCTATTTTCAGGCACACCTCCACTGAAGGTGAGCTGCATTTGACATTTCAAATACATACCAGCCCCGCTGCCATTCTTAAATCCCTGGCACTGCCAGGAATCAATGCCGGGCCCTCAGGATGACAACTAATATCACTAACGTTAAGCTACGGAAGCGGAAAGAATAATAATAATAATAATAATAATAATAATAATAATAATAACAATAATAACAATAATAATAAGTAAATAGGAATGCTCTTAATGTTACGTCTCATACATTACATTTATAGTTTCCAGAAACACCAAGGTGTCGGAATATTCTCTTGAACAGTTCTGTTACATATCGGTTAATCTACCGACACGTTGGCGGCTTATTTGATCGCCTTCAAATACATTAGGACTGAGCCATGATCGAACCCACCAACTTGTTGTTAGAAGGCCAGCGTTCCTAATGGCTAAGCCACTGGAGCTTTCAACTAGATGTATGAGGCTCTGTCGCTGTTTTGTACAAAATTATTATCTGACTCTAAATACGAGGGTGAGTCAATAAATAAGTCGCAAACATGTGTGTGCCTTATACCATTTGAAATTACTCTCGCAAGTTTTTCCAGCAGATGGCAGCATATGTATGCTTGTCGTAAGACATCTCGCCGGCACTCAGTCAGTCAGAGGCTGATAGTGCACGATGGCACATATGTTGCATGACTGTACACGAGAAGAACAGTATGCAGTAGTGCGCTTTTTGTGGGCCAAAGGACTGTCCACAGAAGAAGTGCATCGCGAAATGCATCCCGTCTATGGTGAAACTGTTTCTCACGGAAAGCTGTGTTCAACTGGATCCAGAAGTTTATCCGTGGAAGGAAAAGCATCAGAGATGGGGAGCGTCCTGGTCGTCCTCCGGATGTGTCAACTGCAACCACATTGCAGCGTGTGGATCAACTCATCTGTAATGACCGGCATGTGACGATTGATTTTCATCTGTTTGGGCCCCTAAAAATTATTTGAGTGGCCGTCATTTTGATACAGATGATGCCGTAATATATGAGGTTACACGTTGGCTGCGACAGCAACCAAAGGACTTCTTTGCTGCTGGCTTTCAAGAACTTGTAAATATATCGGATAAGTGCCTGAATGTACAGAGTGAATATGTGGAAAAGTGAAATAAATGTCAGAAAGTTACTTTGACTTTTTTGCCTCAATTCAGTTTTGCGACTTATTTATTGACTCACCCTCGTAGCTAAGCAGTACATACTTCGCAAAATCCTAGATAGTTTTCAAAAGAGTTTCATAATATCAGCGATCATTGTCATGCCCAGGAAATGAAAACAACGTCGAGAATTGTTATTCCTCACAATTTGTTCAAGATAAACTGCTTATCATATTTTCTAACAAGGGAACGGTACGAAGTCGAAAGGGGAATTTTGATTTTAATTTTACTTATTCGTGAAGGTCTTTTTCTAAAGCGGAAACCGACAGTGAAGGTCTAATTTTTTGCTAGTCCTTTGTAAACTTGTGGGATTTGGGAGCTCGAGATTCGCAGTGCGTGTCCTTAATAGTACAGTATATGCCGGTGCACTTCAGAGCTCACAGTCAGCGTCTGTCTTGCTTCGACATCTCGTTCCGCGCGCTCCGTTCTCCACTGTCCCCCACATCATACAGCCGTCCATAGTTGCGTATTTGGGACGGTGATTTAAGACTGACGTAATTTGGAATGTTTCTTTATACAGTGAATAAACTATAAACTATGGTTTTAACAAAACCTTATATAACACTATTTAAAACACAAATAGTCGCTGTTACAGCGAAACCTTGTATTCCCCACTTCTCTTCCTATCCATTATTTTCGTCAAGACTGGTCACGCCTCCCAGCCACATATAGATTTGCAGTCCATCAGAACAATTTTCCTTGTGTTCATTTTCCTCTGCTGACGTGTTAGGTAAAATGAACCTTAAATACATGATACTGTAGGAGTTCGCAAATACGTCATGCAAACATATAGCCTATTCCTGTAGCGCGGTACAGTAAGGTTCAATTTCCAACAGGAGAATGAACCCAAGGAACGTTTTTCTGATTAAATACATATCCAAATGTGGTTGCGATGTGTGACGAGACTTAAGGAAAGTAATGGATATGAAGAGCATTATGAGATATGAGTTTTTGCTCTAATAGTGACGAAATATCATCTTCATCAACATTACACTCAAACTATTCCAGAAATGACTTTACTCTATCACAGTCTGACACTAGATCATTCTGAGGGATACTTAGATAATCTAGTACAGCGTACGGACGCATTTTATTAATCAACGCGTATCTCAGTAAACGTTTTACAGAAACTGATTACCGTCGTGTGTACATCCCTCTAGCATCAATCATTAATCCTTAGAAGCCCAGTGCATATTATTGAATAAACAACCATTAGTAGTTCGTTTAAAACAGGGTCTCTCAGAGTGCATGCGCCTGGTGCATGAATTGTGCACGGTGGAAAAGACGACTTCGCTTAGTTGACCAGAGTGCAGTCCCCCACTCCTAAATTTGGAGCTATAGAGCTGTCTCTCTCTTTCCCCACGCCTGTCGCGCTCGCTCCGCCTGTCTCCCTCTTCCTCACTTGCTCCATAGCGCTCCAAATCCGAGTCGAGTTGAGCCGAGTTGAGCCGAGTTGAGCCCAGTAGCCCAGAGAGGAAGTGTTGATCTGTGCCGAGCCAAATGCGACCGATGCACTGTGCACAGGAACTCTGCACCTCAATTTGCACGCGTGAGATTTTGGGCGTTTGAGGGGCCCTGGTTTAAAACGTTATATCTCAGCTTACAACTTCCGATGTGGCATATCACGGGTTATGATTCAATATCACGTATCTGAAAAAGATCTTACTATCGATTATTTTCCTGAAGAATGCTCATTCCTGCCAACCACATTTGGATATGCAGTCCATCAGAACAATTTTCGTTGTGTTCATTTTCCTATGCTCACATGTAAATAAAAATGAACCTTAACGTACCGCATTGTAGGAACACATGTTTACATGACGTATTTATGCGCTCCTTCAGTATAATATGTTTAAGGTTAATTTTCCTTTACAATCCAGCATAGGAAAATGAGCACAACAATTATTGTTCTGATGGAATACATATCCACACATGGCTGGAGGCATGACCAGTCTTAAAGAAAGTAATGGATAGGAAGAGCTTTGTCAGATTTGTGGTATTGTTCCTTAAACCGCGATGTACTTCTTCAAGACCTTCTACAACTTTTGTGTTTGTTGGCTTAGGACTTTATGAAAGTAGAACATCAATTTAAAAACTCAGCGAAACACGCGTAAAATAAGATAGTACGGGCTATTTTTAACCTGCAGTGTTAATTAATATCATTTTACGTCATAGAGCTGAAATTTACAAGGGATATAATCGAACGTTCAAAGAATAGATATGGTAATAAGCGAATAACGTTAGAAAATACCATATTATATAGCATTTTGTACGGAAAAATGGATAGGCTCAAAGTGTATGTGAAATGAAAGAAATCGTCCTTGCTCCTAGGAAAACAGCTACGTGATATTATTTCAACTTAGAAATGTAACCAGAAAGGTTCTATCGTCTAAGGTATATCAAGGAACTTTCGTTGTGATACTTGTGTTGCGGGTCAGTATTTCTCCTTTCAAAATTGTCACATAACGGTATTTTGAGGCTCATCGAGGAAGGATGTTAATTTTATATTTTCTCAGGAGACTCAATTGCAAAGAGGAAATATTTATTTCTATCTGTGGGAAAAAGTGCAGCCCTGAAAGTGATTTATATTTTTCTCCTCAGTATGGGTTTTTGGAGTTGTATGAGACTTCTCTTTTCTCTTCAAATTAAAATGCTGGCACAAAAGAATAATTTCTAATCCTAATCTCAGGTTCCACCAAAGCCATAAAATCAAACATTCCTATTAAGATAAGCGTTAAATGATAACTTCTGGACGTACGTTCAGAAGTTGATAAAGTAGAATTCTTTATAATCCGTAGAAGTTGTTCCAACTGTCTCTTTTTAAATGATGTATTGTTTGGAATTGCTCGAATGTCACTTTGAGTAAAAATCCTGATGTTTTATTCAAGGAACGTTAATGTAAGTATACATTTTCTGCTGTGGTGGAGATATAGGATAATGGAAAGACATTTCACGTCCATCAGTGAGTCAATGTACATACACACTGCCTTCTCGTCTTGGTCGATGTCATAAAAATGGGGAGCATTATCATATTCCGTGTACAAGATACTATATTCCACATTCAAACAAGAACTAGATTGTTCTCTCTGCTCTACTATTATTTTGTTTTAGGGACAGTTGCAGGTCACTTATGGAGAGTCAGTTTCGGTCAGATATATCAATTTTATACTTTACCTGAAACTTATATTGTCTGTTAAATAATTTTACAATCTTAGTCCTACTGTTGGACTGGGTCGTAGTGATATATACTCTACGTTATGTACAGTAGTCGGTCTTCACTCTCAGGGAAGAGTAATTACCTCGGTTCGAGGATGAGTACTTGAGTCACCTTCATAAAGAGTACTTAAATGTATTCAAACCATCAACAAAGTGGACCTGATCTACATTTAACGACGACGCACAACGAAAATTGCTCCGACGGAATGCGTATGTGGCTGAGAAGCGTGATCAGTCTAAGGAGGATAATGGACAGGAAGGGCATTGTTAGATACGCGGTATTTTTTCTTAAGGGACGATATATTAAGAAGAGCGCGAATTCCTTAACTATATTCGCAGAATATTGAACTTTAGATGACAGAACCTTATCAGCGAAAGTTCTAAACTCAAATATTTCAATGAGCAGATTTCTCCGGCGCAACGACAATGTAAAAATCTATCCTCTGATCCAAACCTGGATATAACCATTCTAGTATAAGTCCCTAGATTATCCAAGAACCATTGTTTACTCTAATCTGGAGTTTACCTGAGGGAGCATGGCTAACTCTTTACAACTCATCTTCTAGCCAACACAACGATGGCAAATTATCTTGCTCCATTTCAGAGATTCCACACGATGAGGTTCTCCAAAGTAGCCGTTAGTTCGATTAATACCCTAACTGTTGATAGGACAATCACTTGGCATGTGTGTGAGAATATTCCTGTCGACTATTTATTGAGCATTCAACACAGAACGCAATTAAATCAGATAACAACAAAAATAGTCAATATCAGGGCACGACAAATCCCGGACGCCTGGTCACCATTACACCTAAGATTATCTCTTTGACGCCTTCTTTGTCGAGCTGCGTACAATTTCCCCCTTTATATATCTAACTCCAGGTTTGGTATCACTAAACTATTATAAAACACATCGTCGCTGCCGGGACAAAACCTCCTATATGAAATATTTTAGCTTACAACTTTGGTCGGTAAGGTTCTGTCATCTAAGGTGCAATATCGTGTGAATGTTGTCAAGGCATTCTCACTCTTCATTATGTATGTGCTGCGGGTCAGTATATCTCCAAGAATATTATCACATTGGAGGTTTTGTCCCGATAACGACGACATGTATTAATACACAACCCATTAAAACTCCATAAAATTTATCTAACCCAGAACAAAGGAATGTTAGTTAACGGTCTGGAACTTGGTAAATATGGGACATTTATGCTTTAATATAAGTGCTATTAAAATTTTAAAAATAATCAAGGCCAACGAACGTTTGGGTGTCGATAAAAACCTCTCTTAAAGAATGTATTACAGACGTACAAATAACCCCAATATACTTCTCATATAAATGACACGAATAATATCCTGCGAGGGCCGATGACCCTCGATGTTAGGCCCCTTTAAACAGCAAGTATCATCATCATCATCATCATCATCATCATCATCATCATCAATATCCTGCGATGCTCCTTTGCTATGAAAATAGAATCTCTTTTGCTATTAAATTGATTATTTTAACTGACCTGTTATTGTGCTGTCGCGGACTTCATTTCCGTCTGTTAACAGCACACGAAGCTCCTAGACATGTGCATGGACACAAAAGGCACAATAATTGTCTTGTAAACCATGGACTAGCAGACAAATATATAGAAGGGAATTGTACAATTTGGTGTTGTTGGTGAAAAGATTCACTTTGCTATTTATATTTTACAATGTACAAGTTTCCTAGAACAGTATCGAAATATAAGTATGCAACAATTGGCTAGTTTAATCAATTTGTAAACATAGTGGCCTGTCTTGTTCAGTTCAGTGTCATGCTGTTTTTACATTTTGTGATAATCTGTTATAGTGTATACAACTGAAAAATCATACCACCTATTGCTGTTCCTACCATGTTTTATTTTTCAGATGGCTAGACGCCAGCATGTTAACGATGAGAGTGCTAGAAAAAGACCTCGCTCCTAGGTTTGAGTGCTGGCCCCTCGATTTCAAAACATTTGTCATGGCCTGATCAATAGCATACGTATTCATCTATTATTCATTATGGCTGCAGTATTTAACTCGTGATATCTTCAAAGTGTTTAGTAACATTTCCATTTGTGGTGATCACAGAGCTCTGGTGTATCTGGTTCATTTTTCGGAGATCCTATACCAAATATTGTGCGCTTTCCACATGCATTATGGGTGCATTATAAAGTATAGACATTATAACTGGAGATATTAGCGCATTTTCGTCTCTGTGTGATAAAGCCTTCATCTCTGCCATCATTTCCTTTCACGCGCAACACAATATTCCAGTTTAAAAACGAAGAGTCACGTATTCAGAAGGTACAGACAGATGTACAAAGCTTACAAAACATTTATTGTATTCTTCATAGCAAGTATCCACACAGACTAGTTATTGGTTCTTGGACTTACATTTTCACAGGACCACAACTGATATTTCCCAACCTTGTTACTGTATCGGAAAATGGGATAAAGCAAAACGTTTGTAAATGTGATTCTAAATAAATTTTGACATCAGTGATTTCTTTATAAAATCAAACATCAGAAAAAGCTTAAAGTTTTATGTTTTAGCCCCCTGAGAAGCTCCTTCTTGCTGAATTTCTTTGAACAGCGTACAGCTAAGATGCTACTCGCCCTTATTCTAGACTTAAATCCCAAGTTTCATGAAAATTCCTCAGTCCTTTTTCGCATCATGCTGCAATAGACAGAGAGGCAATAGCGCGTATCTGATAATGCTCTTCCCATCTATTAATTTCTTAAGACTGGTCGCACTTCATAGTCACATATGGATGTGAATTCCACGAGAACAATTTTGTTATGTTAATTATACCATGCTTGCGTGTAAAGAACAATTAATATTACGCTACTGTACTGTAGGAACATAATACCATCGTGATAGATATGTGACAATATTGTCGCAAAAGCACTGACCCGCAACACCTGTACCACTCAGAATGAAAATTCGTCGATATAATCCATGCAATACTGAACTGCAGATGGCAGAACCTTTCTGGTCAGAGTTCAAAGCTGAAATATTATACAGCGACTTTTCCCAGACGCAAGGACGATACTTTGCATGACTTATTTGCGCATTCCTACACTGTGCTATATTATTTTCTTTTACACATAAGCATTGAGAAATGAGTACAATGAAAATTGTTTTGATGGACTGCATATTCATATGTAACTGAGAGGCGTGACTAGTCTTAAGGAAAATAACGGATTAGAGGAACATCAACAGATACATGGTATTGTTTCTTAAACAAAGAAATATTGAACTGAATCCAACATAAGCTTTCATTTGTTCAGTCCACTTTAAAATCCAAGTATCAGGTTAATATATAAGAACTACAGCCTATAAACAGAAAGGCGATGCTATATACTATACATTAATACATACCTATCTGCTCTGGACCACTGTACATCGTACAAGCAAGAGAGTAACAATAGATTCACGCAGATAATTAAAGGATTAAATCACTGTTGAAGAGTATTTAATTCTATGAAGGATTGAAAGTAATTCAAGTGTCTTGAACGATGACAAATTGATCTGTGCTCCTCAGTGATCATATGGTTCAGACTTCCTAAGCCATAGTTTATTTACAATTAGGAGCTCAATTTAACTATATTCTTCCTTTCGACAACAGCACGCATGTCACCTATCCAAATACTGACGTCCTTCAATGTTACTTAACTTCACAGATCTCACTGGACTCTAAGTTTCAACATGGCTACACCACTGGCAGAATGTGAATAGATATTTGTAACCATTTCATGAACAAAGCCAACGGCCGTAGCCGTGTTGAAACACCGGATCCCGTGAGATCTCCGAAGTTAAGCAACATTGGGCGTGGTCAGGAGTTGGATGGGTTGCCACGCACTGTTGGTGGGGGGTAAGGGAATGGAGGAGCGGAAAGGAACTGGCCACCCTACCGCACGCAAACTCCGGCCGAGGAACACCTCTGCGGAGGTTCGGACCTGCCTTCGGGCAGAATAACCCTTACCTTACCATGAACAAAGGTGGATAGGTTTCCAGAACACTAAATTACAAAAGTGCAAGCAAGTTTTGGTTTTACTGAGCTGTTGATATCGTGACATTAGCCACGCGACCTTCCGTGTTATGCAGAATCCGTTACACAAGGACATCAGTCTTAATTCTAAAAGTCTTTCATACATTATCTGGGATTTGAGCCACGACTAAATTGGTGATAGGCAACAGGTCGTGCCCTTTTTGGCTGTCACCCCAATCGCCCCACTGAAGTAGTTGTTTAAGCTAGATCATGAGTGCTACTATCCTATGCATGGGAATATTTGGTGCTGCCTGTACCTGGAGAATTAATTCTGCAACAGGGAGCGAGATAAGGCTATTGTAGGCGAGTTAAGGGGTGATAAATTAGCTGGTTCGCTGTATTCTAGCCATCAGTCACCGCGCGCTGCAATTTGGAAGAGGCTAGTCGGAAACAAATTTGTCACTGTCCACTTGTCGGGCACGCTACCCTCATTAACTGATCCAAGACAA
Source organism: Anabrus simplex (assembly GCF_040414725.1). NCBI lineage: Eukaryota > Metazoa > Arthropoda > Insecta > Orthoptera > Tettigoniidae > Anabrus > Anabrus simplex. The sequence goes on from NC_090268.1 coordinate 388,469,970, forward strand.
ATCACAATCTTATGTATGTACAAGGCCTGTTAACTGCTTGATTGATCCCTTAATTGTGATGTTAAAGCTTACCGTATAGTCATATATAGCATCGTGCAAGTCCTCATGACTATTATGAGTGTAGATCAAATTTGATTGAGACATCTTTTAACTTTGTCATCAGATTAATATATACCGTAGGAGACAAAACAGATTTTTGTAGATGGTCGTACGGTGGAAATTTCGGTTGTAAGATTTGCCAAGAGGAAAATTCCTCCCGGTTTTAATTACAGTACCTCATAACTGATGACTTTAAATACTTATGTGTTGATATAAGGAAAGATCTTCATTAGGGTAATAACACTAACATCTCCTCATATGGTTATGAATGTATGTATAGGGGCTGTAGAATGGATGTGGAGAAAAGGGCGTATAAGTCACTGGTAAGACCCCAATTAGAGTGTATGGCATCCACGTCAGGTTTATTTGATTCGAGAACTGGAAACATTCAATTTCCGACAAAAGAGTAGTGTTTCGAAAACGTTACAAACTTTTGGCTGGGAAGACTTCGGAGCAGTCCTAGGTAAACAACTAATAGGTAATCTGCCACCTAGGTGACAGTCCTTAGTACAGATCAGTGGTGATTGACTGTTTGTTCCGAGCTGTTAGTGGAGAGATGGCGTGGAATGACATGATTTGACGAATAAGCTTTAATAGGAATTTTAAAAGTAGGGGAAGTAATGAGTATGAAAATGAATATAAAGTTGTAATTCAAGAAGAAGAACTGGGGTTAATAGTGAGAGTAATTCATGAGTGGAATAATTTACCAAGCGTGATATTCGATAAATTTCCGCGTTCTTTGAAATCATTTAAGAAAAGACTAGGTAAACAACTAATAGGTAATCTGCCACCTAGGTGACAGTCCTTAGTACAGATCAGTGGTGATTGATTGATTGATTGATTGATTGATTGATTGATTGATTGATTGATTGATTGATTGATTGATTGATTGATTGATTGATTGATTGATTGATTGATTGACGCCATCTATCTCACTGGCAGCTCCTTCATTTCTTCTTTAAAAAATTGTAAAAACGAGAGTGTGAACAATGGTAAACTAAGTCTTGTGACCTTTTGTCTGCAGAAAAGTTACTTCTATTTATATCCCTCTCAGTGGAGTAGCCACGTTATAATACAAATCAGTGGTGATTGATTGATTGATTGATTGATTGATTGATTGATTGATTGATTGATTGATTGATTGATTGATTGATTGATTGATTGATTGATTGATTGATTGATTTTCATCTATCTCGCTGGCAGCTCCTTCATTTCTTCTTCTTTAAAAATTGTAAAAACCGGGCGAGTTGGCCGTGCGCGTAGAGGCGCGCGGCTGTGAGCTTGCATCCGGGAGATAGTAGGTTCAAATCCCACTATCGGCAGCCCTGAAGATGGTTTTCCGTGGTTTCCCATTTCACACCAGGCAAATGCTGGGGCTGTACCTTAATTAAGGCCACGGCCGCTTCCTTCCCACTCCTAGGCCTTTCCTATCCCATCGTCGCCATAAGACCTATCTGTGTCGGTGCGACGTAAAGCCCCTAGCAAAAAAAAATTGTAAAACGAGAGTGTGAACAATGGTAAAGTAAGTCTTGTGACCTTTTGTCTGCAGAAAAGTTATTTCTATTTATAGCCTATCCCAGGTTATAATACATTTTCACAATAATGGGAGATATTCAGAGCTGTCCAGCGCAATTCTTCCAATTTGGTTTTCATAGCATCAGTATGAGGCCTAGGATTACAGTGAAGAAGCAGGATGCTGTGGATCAGAATTTGCTTTTTTGAAAAAACATTCTTCTCCAACCTTCCCAAAGTGCACACAGTAGTAAGAAGCATTGCCAGTTCGACTTTAAGTAGGTCTTAAAATCTCAAAATATTCTATAACGTAATGCTCGTTCTGGAATCTGGAACGGCGTACGTGAGTGAGGTTATACGAGATTGTCCTACTACACGACAGAACTATCATTGATGAGTCCTCGAACATGTAATCGGTACCGAATTATGTTCGCAAGATGTCTAAATGTTTAACATCTTCACGAGCTATACATGAATAACTATGTCTTTCGCAAGGAACATATCGTCACTGCCGGGACAAAACCTACTATGTATTTCAGCTTAGAACTTTGGCCGGTAAGGTTCTGTCATCTAAGGTGGAATATTGTGTGAATATTGTCAGGGCATTCTCGCTCTTCATAATGTATGTGCTGCGGGTCAGTATATCTCCAAAACTATTATCGCATAGGAGGTTTTGCCCCGGCAACGACGATGTCCACCTTCCGAACGAACACACATCGCGATAACTGTGAGAGAACCGACTGTAGAAGCAAGCGTAGAGTGAAGAGGGTGACTAAGCATTGCTACCAACTGTGCACTGAACGTTTAAGCATATACATCTCTTTTAAGTTTGATCCACATTCATATTTCCAAAGAAAATATTAAAAATCTGATTCGAGGCTTAAAGAATGAGCAACGTTTTCAATTCACTGCTATGAAGGAACGATTTTAGATTCGTTATGCCATCCACGTAGTGTAGAAATATATTGCTTGCTTCTCACTGGGAGACCACGGGTTCGATTCCCGGCCAAGCCAGGAGCTTTTGCCTTGACGTGAGGACTGGCTAGAGGTACACTCGTCGTATGTGGGTACAACTAAAGCCTAGAAAGTATATCAGTACAAAACAGTGCATGGAAGATTTGTACAGATCTAACAACCTTACTTGATAAAAATGATTGCCCTCTCTTTTTTTTACCAAGGTGCCGGTCCCACGTCCCATATTTCGAAAATACTACTACAGACCTTATATTTAAAGAGACCAGTGCAGTAGCTTGAGCAATTGAAAGTAAATTGGCGGCCCCAACCTAGAAACCAAGAATAACGGCTAAGAATTGACCACGCGATACCTCTTAATCTGAAGACCTCCGGGATGAGCAGCGGTCGCTTGGGAAGACAAAGACCTCTCGGGGCTGGTAGCGGGACGTTTTTTCAAAGGAAAATGTGTCCGTGTTGTTCCAATTTCCTTGAATGAATCGTTGTAACTGTACACAGAACATGAACACTTTTATGCAAGTTTAAAAGTAAGCATAATAGTTGTTGGATATGCGTTTGATTTCCAACGTCTTAGAACTATATATCCGTGATTTTACGACACAATACAAGGCGAGCCACGTGATGGAGCTTAGGGACAACTTCTTCTCATTAATGCAAGACCGTATTCATTTCAAACACATGCCTACTATTAGCAACACTCAGGATGCAATACTCTGCACGTGCTAATTGTTCACTCGGAAATACCTAGACATACCTCCAGAAAAGGCAAAATTAAGAGAGGACGAAGCGTGATGCATAGTTAACGCAGTGCACAGTATATATCAACTGATAAAGCAAATACCTGGATGCATTCATCACGTGGGATGTAGTGTGGTTACCACTGCCAACCTGACCGCTATGTAGATATCAGCAAGCTCTCCACGCTATATGACAGTTATGACCGAGACAACAGCTCCTCATTTTTTTCCTAGGGGCTTTACGTCGCACCGACACAGATAGGTCTTATGGGATAGGAAAGGCCTAGGAGTTGGAAGGAAGCGGCCGTGGCCTTAATTAAGGTACAGCCCCAGCATTTGCCTGGTGTGAAAATGGGAAACCACGGAAAACCATCTTCAGGGCTGCCGATAGTGGGATTCGAACCTACTATCTCCCGGATGCAATCTCACAGCCGCGCGCCTCTACGCGCACGGCCAACTCGCCCGGTGCTCCTCATTTTATCTGCTTAAAATACTACTATACACTTTTGATCTAAGAGACAGCATTTTGCGGTAGCTTCATACCAGGTCCTTTTGTAGAAATCGAGAAGGAGATTAGGGTTAAAACTGTGGTACACGATCGTTGCTTATTGCACAGACCAAGGAATGGGTGCAATTATGTTCAATTATTTTGGAATGAGTATCAGCGGATCATTTGGGAGACGAATATTCAATGACAGGTCAGATTAAAGAGTCGTTTTGGAAAGATTTGAGAGCCCACACATTAGTGATATTTACGAAACTGCACAGTATATACCTGACGCGACCTTATGTATAAAGAGATGCTCAATACCATCAAACAAATGAAGCTAAAATACTTCGGGAATTTCATGAAGAAGGAACGAAAGTACCGAATATTCCAGTTCGTGATTGAAGACAAGATATTCCATGAGAGAGATACAGGACGTCAACGTATCGGATTCTGAGAAACTAGTATCAGACATCTTCAGCATAAATGTTCTGAAACGCCACCAAAAAGTCTAAAATCACCATTATGATAGCAAAAAATCAGAAGGAATAAGACAGAAGAAGGAGAAGATTTACATATATGAGTAACACACAATGACTTGTAATCCACTTCCGTGATAAGAAGTTTCATATTTAGGGCAAGTTATTACTTTATTCCTTTTTATAGAGAACTACTGCTAAGAATAAAAATATTCTTGTTACTTATAAAAGAATCTCTCCAATATATTTCTAAAAAATGATCTTAAATTATTTTATTCCTTGATGGTGGTAGAGTATCTTTGAGTAGACAACTCGTCGCTGTTCGGGCAAAAGGTCATATCTCAGAATGTTCTTCCTCTCCGTTATTTTCCTTAAGACTTGTCACGTCTTCCAGCCACATATGGATATGCAGTCCATCAGAACAATCTTCGATGTGTTCATTTTCGTATGGTAATATGTAAAGGGAAATAAACGTTAAGCACATTATACTCTAGGAGTGCGTGAGTAAATCATGCAAACATACATTCTTAGAGTGCGATACGGTAAGGTTCATTTTCCTTTACACGTCAGCATAGGAAAATACATTCAACGAATATTGTTCTGATGGACTAAATATCCATATGTGGCTGGGAGGCCTGACTAGTCTTAAGAAAAATAATGGAGAAGAAAAGCATTGTGAGATATGACCTTTTGCCCAAACAGCGACAAATTATCACTGTCTTTGGAAGTTCTATAAGAATGAATGAGAAACGATTTCAAGTGTTCAGTTAAAAATAACAAATGAAGCACCATTATGATAGAAATTCTTGGGCATTTGGAAGGCATGTTATGACAAAATCAGTGCCAATTTGTTTGAGAAATTAACAATAATTAGCGAAAATTTATTATTAGCGGAATAGCCTAGAAAATAGGAGTATCTACGGAAGAAATATTTATCTTAACGTATTTGGGAATATAATTCGGGAATATAATTCCAAAAATTGAAAATACAGCTGAAATTTACTGACCCTTAGTGTCCTAAAACTCAGTGTTTTCCAGCTTGTAAGGTTGCCTATACACCTGCTCTAAAACGAAGTTTAAATCATGTATTAGCTGTTGTGTTGGGGAGAAAGTGTGTGGCCTAGTAAGTCCGACATGGTTGGACCGTGGGGGCAGGACATGTGACTTTGTTGCTTATTATAATCTGGGATCTGTATAACCTGATTAAGGTGGGGCTGGGAAACTAAATAAGAGAAAAACATGCCACTAATGGAGCGGGCATTGGTGCTCTCTAAACAGCACTAGTTGGCTTCAAATCAATTGACATGAAATAATAAGACTTAATTTCGGGCCTCAAGTGTGTAATTCTCCAGAAATCCATTAGTTGCTTTGTGTGTTTTTCTCTTTCTACTCTTTACCTTCTTAATAATGACTCTAAGTGAGTCAATTACCACCGTCATTGTTTTTATTCCGAACAGAAACAAAAGAAAAGTTGTCTGTGTTGTTTAATGGATATGAGCGTACAGGGAGTGTAGCATGACACGTCATATCAGGAGGCGGTGTTTTTTATTGAAAAAAGGAGAAGCGTTCTCTTTTCTTATTTACGATCATTCAAGAAACTTTAGTTTATAAGCCTTTTTTCATTGGTATTTTTATTGTAGTTTCGGCAACATCGATTCAAGAATAATGTTTCATCAATGACGACGGTAGATCAATATATATATATATACATACATCTTCGTTATCGACTGTTATGTCTTGGTAAAAAAAAGGGGAAAATAATCATATTTGGTTACTTACAAGGCATCCATGCCACCGTAATTACCGACTCCTTTAATTTTATGATTCTTAATGAAGGTTATAATTTACTAGGATTCATTATCAATAACTTTAAAGATCTCAATGAAATATCGCCGATGCTCCTGCAGAAACCGTTATGTGAAATATTTCAGCCTATAGGCCTATAACTTTGCTCCGTGAGGTTCTGTCATACGAGGAATGTATCTATAACGTTTGAGTAATTTCAAACCGAGCGAGTTGGCCGTGCGGTTAGGGTCGTGCAGCTGTGAGCATGCATTCGGGAGACAGGGGGTTCGAACCTCATTGTCTACAGCCTTGAAGACGGTTTTTCGTGGTTACCCATTTTCACACCGGTCACTTTCTTCCCACTGCTAGTCCTTCCCTGTCCCATCGCGTCGCTGTTAAGTCCTATCCATGTCAAAGTGACGTAAAGCCAATTGTACAAAGAAGTTATTCCGAAGAACATTAGCTCGTATGATATACTGTATGGTCTTGTGAGTCAGTATTCCTCTTAAAATATCATCACATAACGGTTTTTGCATGCGTAACGATGATATATATATTTTAAAGATAGTGTTTTCTCTGATTAAAGGTAGATTGGAGTACACTTGTATTATTGGGACACCGTCCGCCTCCATGGCTAAATGGTTAGCGTGCTGGCTTTTGATCACAGGGGTCCCGGGTTCGATTCCTGAGAGGGTCGGGAATTTTAACCATCATTGGTTAATTTCGCTGTCACGGGGGCTGGGTGTATGTGTTGTCTTCATCATCATTTAATTCTCATCACGACGCGCAGGTCGCCTAAGCGCATCAAATCAAAAGACCTGCACCTGGCGAGCCGAACGTGTCCTCGGACATTCCCGGCACAAAAAGCCATACGGCATTTCATTTCATTGGGACACTTACTTTTCTATTCTAATAATAGAAAAAAAAGTGGATGTTTTTAATTGAATTGACTACCATAAACGGTATTCTGTAAGAAATAAGTCAGCTCTCAGACGAAGCAATCTTTACTCTTTGCAGATGATTTACTGTAGCCATGAGTATACTTAGCACAGAACCTGATAAAGATCTGGTGAGTAGTTTTTATCTTAATTTTAAGTGGGGAGTGGCGTATTGTTTATCTGTTAGACTGAAATGAAGTTATGAATGCTTGCGTTGCGTTGAATGATTTGAAGTATTATATATAGATTTAGACGTTAATTTTGTCCGACTCGTTGGCTGAATGATCAGCGTACTGGCCTTCGGTTCAGAGGGTCCCGGGTTCGATTCCCGGCCGGGTCGGAGATTTTAAAATTAATTGGTTCATTCCAGTGGCCCAGGGGCTGGGTGTTTATGTTGTCCCCAACATCCCTGCAACTCACATACCACACATAACACTATCCTCCACCACAATAACACGCCGTCACCTACCAATGGCAGATGCCGCCCACCCTTATCGGAGGGTCTGCCTTACAAGGGCTGCACTCGGCTAGAAACAGCCACAAGAAATTATTATTATTATTATTATTATTATTATTATTATTATTATTATTATTATTATTATTATTATTATTATTGACGTTAATTATAGTCTTATGTAGATATTGAATTATATACTCCTGGATTAAGAGATTTCAGTCCGCCTCTGTGGTGTAGTGGTTAGCGTGATTAGCTGCCACCCCCGGAGTTCCGGGTTCGATTCCCGGCTCTGCCACGAAATTTGAAAAGTGGTACGAGGGCTGGAACGGGGTCCACTCAGCCTCGGGAGGTCAACTGAGTAGAGGTGGGTTCGATTCCCACCTCAGCCATCCTGGAAGTGGTTTTCCGTGGTTTCCCACTTCTCCTCCAGGCGAATGCCGGGATGGTACCTAACTTAAGGCCACGGCCGCTTCCTTCCCTCTTCCTTGCCTATCCCTTCCAATCTTCCCATCCCTCCACAAGGCCCCTGTTCAGCATAGCAGGTGAGGCCGTCTGGGCGAGGTACTGGTCATACTCCCCAGTTGTATCCCCCGACCAAGAGTCTGAAGCTCCAGAACACTGCCCTTGAGGCGGTAGAGGTGGGATCCCTCGCTAAGTCCGAGGGAAAAACCGAACCTGGAGGGTAAACAGATGATGATGATGATTATTATTAATATTATTGACGTTAATTATAGTCTTATGTAGATATTGAATTATATACTCCTGGATTAACAGATTTCAAACTAATAGCGTGTATCAACTCAAAAATATTGTTGATGGAGAAACATTTCCTCGTATCAGAGACGCCTACGTAATTATGTAGGTATTTAACAGCAATCGCCTCTTATTTTCAGAAGCATGATTTCCTCATAATGGATGTTTACCTCGGGTAAATAATGGAGTAAGTTAGTAAGTTGATCCCACCTGAATAGTTCCCGCTATTTAACTTGTAAACGATGATTACAGAACACCACGAGGCAGTTACGATGGATCAACAAGCATAGGCTATGTTTAAGAGTAATATTTGTGACAGACCATAACTATACTTGGGAGACCTAATGTTTCTTATAAATTGTGCTTGAGACATTATCGCCGTGTGTTCTGTTAGTGACTTACATATCATAATGACACACACAACCAACCTCACCTATCCCCCCCCCCCCCCACATTCCACTACAGTACGTATAACAAACGATAGCTTGTAAAAGCTCATTTGCTCCATATAGATACACTAAACTTGATGGCTCAGGAATCCTTGTAAACTACTGAGTTTCGTGGTGACTGCCATAAGCTTTAACTTTAGAAGAATTCTGAAGTACTTTGATTCAACTGAAACTGGTAAATAATCTTCATTTTTCACTTTATCACCTAGAAACCAAACCCTATGGCCGCAACCGTCCCAAAGGGCCATGCCCTACCAAACGGCCGCTGTTCAGCCCGAAGGCCTGCAGATTACGAGGTGACGTGTGGTCAGCACGACAAATAGCCGTTATTCTTGGATTTCTAGACCTGGGCCGCTATCTGACCGTCAGCTAGATCCTCTAATCACGTAAGCTGAGTGGACCTAGAACCAGCCCTCAGATCAAGGTAGAAATCCCTGGCCTGACGGAGAATCGAAGCTGGGGCCTCCGGGTAAGAGACAGGCCCTATATTGCGAGGCCGGTCTTTATTATATGGAGGCTATTTAAAAATGGGTAAGCAAATAGAAGTATCTAACATGGACGCTCGTGAATTGTATGTATGTTCAGTCTTCAGCCCTAAGGCTGGTTGAATCCTCAACAGCTCTGCCATCAGCTGTCATAGATGGCCTAGGCATCACTCAAGAGGCGTACTAGGGAAATGAGGAGCGAGGTAGTTTCCCGTTGCTTTACTCACCGAGCCAGAAGTTGCTATTACATATCAGTCTGCCAAGCCCACTGAAATGCATGCACCGACCGACCCTATGAGCAACATTTTCACACCATTCATAGCAGGGACTGGCTGCAGAAGGAATGGCATTACTAGCATCGCTCATACCTCAGTCACTTTCATATTGTCAAAGCCAAGGATAAGACAGAGACAGATCAATGAAAGTAACAAAATTGCTCTAGCCCATACCAGAAGACATAGTGCACTGTAAACACTAGGTCCTGCCAGCAAATCTAGCTAATATTGATATAACTATACAATAATATAAACTAGACGGAAATTAAAACTGTCAACAGTGATAATTGATTTAATTTAGCTATCCAGGTGTAAGCCCAGGATATACCCTGTTCATTTTAGACTCCCATGACCCCTGCAGATTTGGCCCACATACAATATTCTTCTTCTTTCGTGAACTTCCCGGAGTCGGCATTGTACACCGGTTTAGCCTATTTTTACAGTCGGATGCATCTCCAGACACCAGCGCTATATGGAGCGATGTGTTTACTATTGCGTGTTTCTGCGGTGGTTTCTAGTTGGATGCGTTGTATGTGAATGAAGATGTATATAAAATCGAACACAAAGACTTAGCCCCCGAGCTAGAAACAACGTTGAAATATCCGACCTGGCCAGGAATCGAACTCAGGGTTCTTTGCATCAAAAGCCAGTACGTTGATTATTCAAACAAGGAGCCAAAAAGTGGATAACACATATCTATGGCTTTCTTTTAAAACCTCGTATGACCTAATGCTCTTCCTACCCATTATATTCCTTGAGACTGGTCACGCCTCCCAGCCACATATTTTTATACAGTCCATCAGAATAATTTTCACTGTGTTCATTTTGTGTAAAGAAAAATGGACCTTACAATACCTTATTGTATGGATGACGTTTGTAATATGAATTTACGCACTCCTACAGTATAATGTATTTAAGGTCCATTTTCCTTTCCACTTCAACATGGGGAAATAAACTAAATGAAAACTATTCTGATGGACTGCATATAAAGAAGGAGGGAAAAAATAAGGAACGACGAGATACGTCCTCCTGTCCAAGAGAAAAAGCCATTACTGAGATCTGTATCGAAGCCAGGCTGAAATGGTTTGGTCATCTCAAAAGTATGGACCAACAAAGAATAGCTGGATTGTGGTTTGAGAAGGAACTCGAAGGAAAAAGTTCAAGAGTTCAGCCCAGGAAAGGATGGATCGATCAGAATAGAAGGGACCTAGCGCTGAACGCGGTCTGGATTCGCAACAGGTTATGGAATTTGACATATATATGAAGATATGTATATCGAGAATGCTCATTCACCGCACCAGGGAAACTGGAGCTAGTTCAAGATGAAGAAGGTTAGCTATTAAAAAAACCGAGTTTATCTCAACTTTGTGATTTTCACCGGACTTTACAAAATTATATACCCACCTCAACAAAAACAACCTTCAATAAGAACATACTACTGCGCTTTATGATTTCATAACAGACGCCTCAGAATTGTAGGTGTAGATTCAATCAGCGTCGAAATATTAGCGTGAGAGTGTTCAGGCGCCACACAAAATCTTATGTGCATCTATTAGTTACAAGTTTCTGATTCCCACGAAAGAACTCGAAATATAAATATTAATCAGTTTACTTGCCCCGCAGTTTTATTTGATAAAACACCTACTTTAGTTTGCTCTGTAGAGTGCACTAATGTTGCTTGTCACTCACACTGTCATTGAGAACGCAGGTAGTTATTTTAAAAGTGACTGCATTGTTTGTTGTACCCATTTATATTGAGAAAGTGGTGTAGTGCTCGGCCAGTGGAGGTTCAATTTGTCCACGATATCAATCTCTGGCGACAATTCTCAATAAGGTAAACACACAGTAATGCATAATGTCAAACACAAGCCGAGATATTGACTGGGCCCGGCGTACTAATATCAGACCATCACGCCACACTAAAAACACAGAATAAATTACCCTAAATTAAGTGTCGCTAGCGTGGCAGCTTCACATGCGATACTTCCATAGAGCAGAGGCGCATGTTTCCCCGACAACTGTATGACACACTCGGCTTTAAATATCACAAAAGTTCATGTCTAATTCTGTAAATAAAATGTTACCAGTGGTCGGCAATGGACTTAGCACTTGGTGATGTTTTCTTCTGATCCTGCCACCTCACAATTCAGTCGGTTAGCATACGGCTCTATTACTTAATGGTTAGCATGCAGGCCTTATATAGAAAGAGACCCGGGTTCAATATCCAGCTGGGTCGAGGATTTCAATCTTCATTGTTAATTCATCTGGTTCGGATACAGTGTATTTGTGCCTTCTTCAACATTACAATTCATCTTAGGCAGGACCCCATCCTCACAGGATCCCAGGGCAGCTAGAGGGTGTCGTCTCGAAACACCTCCACCTTATTTTAATAATAATAATAAGAATAAAATAATAATAATAATAATAATAATAAAATAATAATAATAATAATAATAATAATAATAATAATAATAATAATAATAATAAGTTAGTAGTTTTAATAGTAGTAGTATTTTGCTTTCGTTTTGACCATCTAAGGACCACGTTTGACAATCTTTGCATTTGTTTTTAGCCTTCTTTGCCTTCACGGACACCCAGTACTTTCTCATCCTTTCTCCTACTTCTTTCTGGTCTTCTGTGTAGGATTTCCCTTTGCTCAATAGTATCTGCCCAGTGCACTAGAAATTGCGGAATCTTCTGACGAGTTGTCTAAATCTATTTCTGTCCATTATATTATCTTACGTAATCCTCATCATAGTCAAGTCCAACCTCACTGCTCGACCATTTCAGCTCTGCCTTCCTCGTCATGAAGAATACAAAGATTATATTCCTCTGTTATTGTCCATCCTCAACAAGTATACTGTACATAGAACTGTATCCTCACTTATCAGTTCAACTTCTCATTCAGTTTTCTGATACTATTCTTTGTTAGATTTGAGTTACATCCCCCTATTTCTTAGATTTGGGCCAAACATTTTTCTTTATATTTTCCGGATATCTTTAAGCCCACGTTTCCCAAACATATCCAATGTTTCTTCTGGATACAGGTACTCAGGTTTAACAACGGTGTCTAGATGACTTATTTTAGTCCCATTCGACAGAACCTTTTTGCTGTAGGTGTACCTCGTCAGTTGAAGAGCCATTTCCATTTTCCTCACCCGCTCTTCAAAGGCATTCTTTTGCAACTCATTATCTTGCAATTTTTCTCCCAAATACTTATAACTATTAATTACCTTTATTTTTTCGTCCCCTAACTTCAAGAGGTGAGGGGCCTCTAATGTTGGTAATGAACTCAGTCTTCTCAAAAAAATTTGAAGGTCCTCTTTGCTATCATTTATTATTATTATTATTATTATTATTATTATTATTATTATTATTATTATTATTATTATTATTATTCAAGGTTGACCATTATCGTTGCGTTTCCTATTTCGTTTTTCTCGTAAAGGGATTGTCGTATTGTGGATGTTGAACCACTGTTCGATGTTTCACGCCCAGAATTATCTTCTCACATCTACGTCTTTCTCATATCTTTCCTTCTGTGATTAGTTGAATCATGCTGCGTTCGTCATATCGGAAGACGCAACAATAATATGCTGCTTTTGCGAGGTTTCAGTCTAGGTGATTTCCCAGCACGACAGATATAGGAATTAGGGAGAGGTTTTTGAAGACATTCGTCTGAGCGTGGCTTTGTATGGAAGTGAAACATGAACGATAACTAGCCGACAAAGAAATAAAACATAAGGTTTTGAAACGTGGTGTTAGAGAGGAATGCTGAAGGTGGAGTGGGTAGATCGAATCACAAATGAAGAGATACTGAAGCGAATTGGTGAGTGGAGATCCGTTTGGCTAAATTTGACGAAAAGAAGGGCTAGAAGGATAGGACATATCGTCGTTGCCGGGACAAAACCTCCTATGTGAAATATTTTAGCTTAGAACTTTGGCCGGTAAGGTTCTGTCATGTAAGGTGCAATATTGTGTGACAATTGTCAAGGCATTCTCGCTCTTCATAATGTATGTGTTGCGGGTCAGTATATCTCCAAAAATATTAACACATAGGAGGTTTCGTCCCGGCAACGACGATATGCTAAGACACCCAGGAATTGCTCGGTTGTTTTTTGAGGGAAGTGTAGTCGGTAAGAACGGTAGGGGTAGATCAAGGTATGAACACGACATGCAGATTAGATCAGATGATGTATGATCTAGCAGTTACGTAGGATCGCATAGCATGGGGAACTGTATTGTTGACTCTCATAATAATAATATTAATAATAATAATAATAATAATAATAATAATAATAATAATAATAATGGCGTATGGCCTCCGGAGAGGCTTAGTGCGGATCTTTTTCTCGTAGACGGCCTGTTAGGAGACCTGCATGTCTGTGAAGATGAGGGCTCTACCTAGGATGATTTCTAATGCTGAATACGTCGCACACACCCAGTCCCCGAGCCATTGGAATTAACCAATTAAGGTTAAAATCCCCGCCACGGCCGGGAATCGAACCCGGGACCCTCTGAACCAAAGGCCAGTACGCTGGCCATTCAGCCAACGAGTCGGACTATAATAATAATAATAATAATAATAATAATAATAATAATAATAATAATAATAATAATAATAATAATAATAATAATTTTCCTCAGATTTTTCCATATGCTTCCAACTTTCCTCTTCCATTTCTTCCTGTCGAGTGCGGACTCCTCATGTAGTTCCCTCTCTCCTATGTCCTCTGCCACTCAATCCTTCCATCTCCTCTTTGGCCTCCCTCTTACTTGTCTTTGCACCACCTGGAGGCTGTCTACCCTTCTTCCCACATTATCCTCCTTTCATCCCATAGTGTCCAAATCAAAACAGTATTTCGACGTTGCGCCTGCGAAAATCAGTGTTTTGGGAGAAATACTGACCCGCAGCACATATCTCTACAAGAATGAAAATTCTTTGAAATTACTCGCATAATATTGAACCTTAGATGACAGAACCTTACGGGCTTAAGTTTTAAGCTGAAATAGTTCACATATCCGTTTGTGCAGGTGCACCGAAATTTTCTCTTATCAGTTTTTTGGTACATTTCCGTATACTACCTGTGCGTATCTTTTTCAAAATCCACATCAATATTTTGATTTCCGGCACATTTAGCTTCTAAACGTTGACTTGCGTTCCTTGACAACGGGTACATAGAAAGAAAAATTTGAAGACACTTTTAGTGTTTGGGTAAAACCCGTATATTGCCGGAAGTATTTAACTTACGATTATGTTTACTTCTCAATTGACGGATAAAAGAGAAGGCTACCTGTTGCAAAAAATAATTAAAATCTGAAACGTATTTTTCATGTAATGGCGCTTCAAAGAAAAGAAAAAATTGTGCTAAATATCGTCGCTGCAGGGACAAACCTCCTATGTGCAATATTTTAGCTTAGAACTTTGTTCGGTAAGGTTCTGTCATCTAAGGTGCAATATTGTGTGAATATTGTCAGGGCATTCTCGCTCTTCATAATATATGTGCTGCGGGTCAGTATATCTCCAAAATAATATCACATAGGAGGTTTTGTCCCGGCAACGACGATATATGAGTTACACGCATAGTCTGCTATAAAATGGCGCTGTGTTGACTCGTGCTCTCGGTTGGAGGTTAGCTGTCGTTGTGTATACATCGTGGTCGATTTTTAATAAGTAAGTCTACGAAACCCTCAAAATATTGCAGCCGCTAGAATGGTGGCAGCATACCGTCAATATTTTTCTAATGGACTTTCTTCACTAATCACGTTTCACTGCAGTATATGATGGCTCGTCTCACAGCCGATTAGAAAATCTCTCCCTTCATCCTTTTCTTAATCCTCCGTTCACCTAGCACACCTGTGATCTCCTTGAAATGTCCCGATCGTTCGTACACATTACATGCCCTCGGTGATTTCCCTTCTGGTTATTGGTTGAACAGTTCTTGTCATGTTGTTTGTTAAGAAGGAAGCCATACTTTCCAGCGTCGACTTAGTTCAATGAGACATTAAAAAATGTCCACTCTCAAACAGACAACAATTTCAATATAAATTATAACACTATAAACATCCCTGTAAAGACACACTATTATACAGTACAAAAAATGACATGTTTAATTCTGCAAGAACATCCTACCAAATCACTTAAAACAAGCTTATACAAGAACAGTATTGTTTACGTTGCGTAAACTTTTCAATGATAGAGAGTTTAGTGATAATATGAACAAGTACTGACAAATAAGGAATTTACAAGTATTAACTTCCGTACTTATCTAGACTGCCAGTGCTAAGCCTGTTGTCATCAAACATCAGTCCTGACATAGATTTGAACGAACCTGAGGATGCTCTTGTAGAACGAAACATGTAATTCTTTGTATAATAGTGTGTATTTTTACAGGCATGTTTATGGTGTTATAATTTATATTGGAATTGTTTTGTATTTGACAGACTGGAAAGTTCTTATGTCTCAGTTCTTGCCATGACAACTAGAGAGAAACTTAAGGAATTAACCTCTCTTGCTCCCTACTATCCGTTACAAACCGGGCGAGGTCTCTTTCTTATTACTGATAAACGTGCAGCAAGGAAGCATGCTTGTAATTTTGCGTGATTGTTGATATTGTCATCATTGCCATGACAGTTTTACATGGAATTCGAACAACAGGGGTGTCGTCACTTTTAGTTTCGATTGTCCCACATCAAGTGGTCGGGCTTAGAATTACAGTCATCTTCGTGAAGCTAGTGATGATGGCACTGGGATATTCTGCATCGGAAACGGGAAATTTTTCAATGAAATTTACACCAAGAATTACGTGCACATTTTATTATAAATGCCGTCAATTTATGACAGTGAAAATTGACTGTTTGTAAAATAAATCCTCATTTATTCGATGAAAATGTACTGTAGTATTTAATTTGAATAAATGAACTTAAGGAGGATTGGCACAAGAGAAAAGGGCGTATTATTTGGGAAGTTAGCCTGGATTTTAAAACAATTTTGCTTTACCTCACATCGACACAAATAGGACCTACAGCGACGATGAGTAGGAAAGTGGGAACTAAGCTGCCGTAGGCTTCATTAAGGTACAGCTCGAGCATTTAACTGGTGTGAAAATGGAAAACCACGGAAAACCACCTTCAGGGCCACCGATGGTGAGGTTTGAACCTACTTTTTACCAAATGGACGCTCACACAGCGCGACCCTAACCAGACGACCAACTCACTCGGTTTTTTCTGCCTTTAAAGACCTGCAAGACCATTGATTGCCTTTATTTCAAACTCTTTCTCATATATTTATCAGAATATGCCCAAATGAGGAGAGTACGAATTGGCGTAGCCAATTTAAATAATTCCTGACAGTAATGGAAGAAAATCGTGAAATTATTATTATTATTATTATTATTATTATTATTATTATTATTATTATTATTATTATTATTATTATTATTATTATTATTATTACCTCCTGAGTACAACTTGTTTAAAACTGAACGTAGTAAATAAAGAAACTTATTTGTGTAGCGTATAATTATTTACAGCTTTATTTCGTCATGGATATTGTACATACTACTTGCTACGAATGTAACGTATTGCATAGTGCTATGTAGTGGAAAATAATTCAATCACGAAAGTTTAGCGAAATCACGATATGAAACATAAACAAGATTATTTTCCATATCTTATAAGAATTTGTAAAAATGATCAACAAATTGCCAAACCCTGTTCATAGATATTGTAGCGCTATATATTTTATCGAGAGACAAGAACCACAAGAGGACAAATAGCTGAGTAGCATTGCTCTAAAAGGCTTTTAAAATGAGGTAAATACAGATGACCCAAAAGTCCGTTAACGTTTGATCAGGCAATTCTTCACAGTATATTGGAGGTAGAGAGGTAACTGTTGACACACGATTGTCATGATACGTGGCTTTGACACCAAACTAAAGTACACGAAATGGCCAACAGATGGTGCCGGACAGCAATATGTCAGCTACAAATGGTCACACATGCTTGACATTACATGTGATTTTATTGACATCAACAATGAGTGTACAAATAGGCCAACAGATGGCGCTGGACAGCAACACGTCAGTATACGTGTACAGTATAAAAGGATTTGTCGTGTGAGAGGGCGTCAGATGCGCCTGCAATCGCGGCATGTTGACGTTGCCAGAAAAGGCACAGTTAATGAAGCTTTATTTTGGCGTCAATAAAACTCCATGTCATGCCAATCATGTGTGACAAATATTACCTTCAATAATCCTTGGAGTATTGCCTCCTCAAATGTGAAGGAACGTTTGGGTCACCCTGTATACTTACACTTAAGACAAAATTTCTTCAGTAAGTTTATCACATGGGAACGAGTTGTAATGCTGTAATTTTATGACAAAAATATAATTTAAACTCGCTCGCTAATTTTGTAAAGGTCTGTTGTAATACGTGCGATATTCGTTTGACACAGAAATGCAGAAATCAGTGCACGGAGCAAGTCACGCCAATGAAAACACTCAAGATTGGAACTGGATAACGAACAGTGAGTGTCCTCTCAAAGTTACTTTTTTACAAACAACTCTAAATTGCTCTAAATGTCGGAGTACTTCGAAGGCTTGTTACCTGAAAACACTTTAAAGCGTGAAATCATTTTCAGGTCTTTTCGAGTATTCGTGTTCATGTAAATGGGAGTATTTGTGAGTTCTTGTTGCTATCGTAAATTGGAGTGTTACTTTCTGTGTCTAAGTGCAATGCTCGTAAAAATGCTTTTTATTGGCCACGTTGTAGAGGAAGGCGACAACCTGTTATTTCATCCATCACCCGTTCTAACGACCTACTCTGCTTGATCTGAGAAGTAGCACGCAAAAAAATACCCATCGTGTGGTTTCTCCAAGCTTTAAAACATCAATTTAGTGTGACTTCAGTCCTCGAAATCATAATTCAAATATTACTCAAAGTAACCTTATTCTTTTATTGAGTAATAAATGTGTTACTTCATTTATTGATCCGGAATTTTGAATCGTAGAGGGTTATTTAAAAGTGCCAATAAACCCATTCACTCGGTTGGTTTTATTGTACTGAAACACTGTTAAAAATTAACTGACTGAACAGGGATTCAATTCCGCAACCTTGAACACAGGCGACGAGCTGCTAACCAGCCTAAGGAAGAAATAATTAGAGAAGTATAAGAAATTGCTTCAGTAGATCAAAATTATTTCTTGCCCCTGAAAATGGCCGTTTTCAATTTTAGTTAAAATTTGAAATACAAAGTAGCTTTACCAAACTAATTCAGTTTAAATGCTGACACTTCAGATTTTATATTAAACAGCTATAGCCAATTTATCATCACGCCACAGCTTAGCTTTCCTTCATAAAAGCCAACTTATTAGCAGCTGTCATATATTTACCATAGGCGTAAGCTGCCATCAAATCCTTTCGAATCACTTGATCATCGAAGTGATGCAGGCGGTATTTACAATAGGCTCAGTTTCTTAGCAGGTTGTTTACTATACCGAAGGTAGAGCCAAGGAGAAAAAGAGAAGCAAAGTCTTCTTAATACAGACAATGGAGGCCCTGGGAGGGGTGGAAGGTAAAGGCTTCCACTATCCGTAACCTGGGCACTTGTTAGGGTAGAGTAGTTAGCACTACGCCAGGCCGCTTTTGCCTCCAGGAATTAACCTCGAACTCATTCTTGGTGTAGACTGAGTGAACCGCAGACCTCAGGATCATGTGCACCTCCGAAAATGAAAATCTCATTTCTTAAAATTTTGCAATTCATGACAGGGAATGGAACCCATGTCCTTCCAGGTTTGCCGAGTACGCCTTTGCCGACACTGACAGGTAGCCCATACTGTACCGAAGGTTATTGGTTCAAAATACTGGCGCAGAGACCCCTGTCAGTAGATTCACTGGGAAGTTAATCATTCTCCTTTGTTTGTCGTCACGGTGCTCTCCCAGATGTAAGATCTGGTGAATTTTAATCGGCTGTACCAGCATTTCATCCCATAACTTCTAGCGTAGATTTTCGGCACTTAATCAACCGTATTACCCAGACACGAGGAGATGTTTCCAAATTAAACTCTAAAACACATTTTCCATCAGGCATTCTACTTTGTAGTTTCCCTTGTATTATCAAGGCTTGTAACATGCGATATGTTCTACCGTACTTCATAATGTGTCCAACATATTTTAAGTTCGATTTTTTAAGTGCAACATAAATTCAGACGAAGAACCTCCACATTTGAGAGAAGAACTGTCCGCGATTTCCTGAGGATCCACAACATTGGCGCATTTCAAAAGCAGATTGATTGGAGATTTTAAAGGGAGGACAGATCATAATATCGCCGCCTGCTGCGCCCATTCCGCGAATGTGACAATGCTCTTCCTATTATGTTCCTTAGAACTGAATTCGACTTTCAGCCACATATGGATATCGTCGCTGCCGGGACAAAACCTTTAGACAAAGACATGAAGGCCCTTGGAGGAGTGGAAGGTAAAGGCTTCCACCATTGTTAACCGCGGCACGTGATGGGGTAGAGTGGTTAGTTCTACGCCTGGCCGCCTTTCCCCCCAGGAATTAACCTGGTACTCATTTTTGGCGTAGGCTGAGTGAACCTCAGGGCCATATGAACCTCCGGAAGTGGAAATCTCGATTCTTAAATGTTACGACTTCCTGACGGGGATTCGAACCCACGTCCTTCCGGGCGTACCGAATACGCCTTTACCGCCTCGGCCAGGTAGCCCCTCGGCACAAAACCTCCTATGTGAAATATTTTAGCTTAGAACTTTGGCCGGTAAGGTTCTGTCATTTAAGGTGCAATATTGTGTGAATATTGTCAAGGCATTCTCGCTCTTCATAATATATGTACCGAGCTCGATAGCTGCAGTCGCTTAAGTGCGGCCAGTATCCAGTAATCGGGAGATAGTGGGTTCGAGCCCCACTGTCGGCAGTCCTGAAGATGGTTTTCCGTGGTTTCCCATTTTCACACTAGGCAAATGCCGGGGCTGTACCTTGATTAAGGCCACGGCCGCTTCCTTCCAAATCCTAGGCCTTTTCTGTCCCATCGTCGCCATAAGACATATCTGTGTCGGTGCGACGTAAAGCAAATAGCAAAAAAAAAAAAAAAAAAGTAATAATGCATGTGCTGCGGGTAAGTATCTCCCCAAAACTATTATCACATGGGAGGTTTTGTCCCGGCAACGACGATATGCAGTCCATAAGAACAATTTTCATTGAGTTCATTTTCCCATGCGTGTGTGTAAAGGAAACTGAACCTTACTGCACCGTACTGTAGGAATGTATGTTTGCATGACACATTTACCCACTGATAGAGTACGATGTATTTGAGGTTCATTTTGCTTTTGCACAGTCGCATAGGATAATGAATGAAAATGTGCTGCGCATCAATATCGTCCCTTTTGAAACAATACTGCTTGTGTGACAATGCTCGTCCTATCCATTATATTCCTTAGAACTGGTTACGCCTTTCAGCCACATATGGATATGCAGTCCAACAGAGCATTTTTCGTTTTGCTCAGTTTCATACACTCAAGTATAAATATGATTGGTTTTACGCCCCACTAACTACAGTCGAAACCGTGTATTGCGACCTCGCTTTTAACGACCTATTGGATATAACGGCGAAATCTAACGGCCCCGTCTAAATCTCATATCAACACTGTATTTTTGCTTAGTGCGACGTCGCTTATTACGACATATCGCATAAAACGACATATTTTATCACATTTTCGGATAAATGTATCGGCTATAAAGTCCAATGCTGATTTTTTTTGTTATGTATTTGGGGATTGCTGACAACAATGTAACGCTTAAGGTAGTTTTGAAATCAGTCTGCTAAATAGTCAAGGCAAGCATTGCTGTGAAGACGTCGCAAAATAAAAGGAGTTTAATGTTGAAGAAAAGTCACACATAATATGGCGAAATTAAAATGGGGAAACAATGTCAGCATCGGGAAGGAATGGATGTATCACACTGATTTCAATATTTGAAAGGACAGAGAGAAAATACAGTCTCTCTTCGAGGAAAATTCTTTAAAAAATGAAGCGGTCCATATAATATGCGCACAAAGATATCGAAGAATCTTTACTTAGATGGATAAAGCACCAAAGAACAAAAATGTGCCAATCAATGGACGTACTATTCAAGCGAAATCCAATTAAATTCGTTGCAGTTCCACTCCACTAATACTTCACTTTACTCAGTTACAGGTACTTTTTTTTGAAGTTTTAACTTGATTCTGTTAATTAACCATGTAAATGTGAAGCCTAAAACTTTCAGATATGGCATTTTTAGCAACATGAAAAGTCCGGTTTGTGCGATAATCGCCTATAACGGCCGTTGATTAGCGGTCCCTTCGGGGTCGTTATAAACGATTTCGGCTGTAAATAATTGTGGTTTTCGGAGACGCCTCTGACATTTCAGGTAGGAGAGGTTCATTGTAGTTCTCTTATACAGTTAAGTAAAATTACGCGTCAATGATCGTGGATACAATAATATTGAGGAGAAGATATACTGGGGGGTAGGTCTTCAAGATGTTTCAATACTACAGCCGTAGACCACGGCAATGGACACACTACCACTCTCGTCTCCCTCACTAGGTCTGCTAGGTGGTGGTATTTATGTGAGCCATCAAGAAGTTACTCCCCTCAGATCACTCAGGTTCAGTGAGAGAACGCTGGGCGCTATGACAAGAGCAGCAGAAGAGCTTAAAAGTCTTAGTGCCATGGAACACGCAACTCTACCTCTCGACTGCACCCTAGTCTACAGTAAATCAACAAGTAAAGTGTTTGATAGGTGAGCCATAACAGTGAGTATTACATCACTTCCCGAGAGTATATAAGTGGAGTGATACAGCTGAAGACCGCACACTACCTTCATTAAACCTATTTACTAGCATGGTTCTATATTGGGTAGGTATTGTTTTCTTGCTTACATTTAGAAGCACTCCTTACATTGGAAGTGCAGAACTGTCATTTACGTTGTTGTCCATAACTTGTTCAATTTTGTACATGGCCTCATTATTGAACGGTGTGAAACATAACAGCTGCGGATTGTTACTTGCAGGAAGAATACGCATTGTTCAAGGCTTCATGGTTTTCAAAAATACAATTTATTCTACTATATTAGTTTATTTCTTATAATTTATAAATTACATCGAATATCGTTTTGTTTTCGCAGGAGATTTCTTGTAGCTGCAATGACGTTCTTTATGATTAATCTCATTTCGGGGAGGAAAAGTGATAGTTATTCAACATGTGCTATTTTTCTCGGCTACTACGTGCTTTACGAAACAGTTTAAATTACATGAAGAAAATATGGGAATTAATGGGTTAATGAGGGGAATATCAAGTGATCGAGGTCCTCGTCATCTACCCAGTTCCGAAGAATGCGTTATTGCCATATTTTCTTAATGATATACGTTAATGTGGTTATTATCCATAATGCAAGTGGAAAGCAATTGATTCCTTGTTCTCATTTATCAAAGGCATTACGCTCACTTCGTCTATATATATAAAATAAGAGTTTTGTCTGTACATTGCTCAGAATTTGAAAATAATGGTATTTCTGTATCGGTCCTGTCCATAGTAACATGAAAATGCACTTTTTACTTTTCCGTAATTTCTGTCTGTCTGTCTGCCTGTCTGTCTGTCTGTCTATCTGTCTGTCTGTATGTATGTACACGCATCACGAGAAAACAGTTGAAGAGAATTTAATGAAAATCGGTATGTGAAGTCGGGGGATGAACCTCTACAATCTAGGCTATAAATGATTTTGCTCACGCTGAGTGAAATGGTAGTTTAGGGGAAGGCCTAAAATTGAATTCTCAACTATTTATGTTATTAGTGGTCTAATGAAAATCGGTATGTGAAGTCCGGGGATGAGCCTCTACAATCTAGGCTATAAATCATTTTACTCACGCTGAGTGAAATGGTAGTTTAGGGGAAGGCCTAAAATTGAATTCTCAACTATTTATGTTATTAGCGGTCGTATTTTAAAGAAAATGGGTATGCAAAGTTGGGGAATAAGTTGCTACAATCTAGGCTATCAATAAGTGTATTCACGCTGAGTGAAATGGTAGTTTAGGGGAAGGCCTAAAATTGAATTCACAACTATTTATGTTATTAGTGGTCGTATTTTAAAGAAAATGGGTATGCAAAGTTGGGGAATAAGTTGCTACAATCTAGGCTATCAATAATTGTATTCACGCTGAGAAAAATGGTAGTTTAGGGGAAGGCGTAAAATTCAATTCTCAAATATTGTTATCAGTAGTCCTATCTTGATGAAAATCGGTATGCAAAGTCAGGAAATAAGTCACTATAGTCTAGGCTGTAAATTATTTTATTCACGCTGAGTGAAATGGTAGTTTAGGGGAAGGCCTAAAATGTAATTCTCAAATATTTCTTATTAGAGGTGTAATCGATGAATGCTACATAACTAAGGTTATATAGTATTAAATTTCCTATTATTCATCTCTTATACATTGTTACCGTACTGGCTATGATCACAAAGATATTCATGAATTTGGATTTTTGTTACTAAGTACATATCAGCGCCGAGTAACGAGAAAATGGGTAAACAGTATTTAATGAAAATCGGTATGTAAAGTCGGTGAATAAGAAACTACAGTTTATGGTGTAAAATATTTTACAAATCACAGAGTCGAAAGAAAACTAAATGTGAAGGTCTACAATATAGAAAGCTCATAACATTGATGAACAATAACATTACATTGACCATTGTTTGTCATGATGTGCTTTGTGTCTTCTGTTGCCCCTCATCTCCGGTAGATAGGATTACTGCTGCGTACAGAGTATTTTTTATTTGATTTACGTTGCACCGACATGGATAGGTTTTATGGCGACGATGGGATAGGGAAGGGTTAGGAGTGCCTTAGGCCTTAATTAAGGTACAGGCCCAGCATTCAACTGGTGTGAAAGTGGGAAACCACGGAATACCATTTTCAGCGCTGCCAACAATGGGGTTCGAATCCATTATCTCTCGGATGCAAGCTCACAGCTGCGCACCGCTAACCACACGGTCAACTCGCCCAGTCGTACAGTGTGTAACAGCCTGTCTGAATATTGATGGGAAGTGCTGGGGAGTTAGATAACTTTCTTCTTTAGCATGCCATTCCCCTGGTTTATAAATTTTCTGATACTACTGGTACGTAACACACTGGATCATCATAGCATTCGGGCTATTCAATCCCTACTCTGAGGCACTGATTGGAATGAACAGTGTGCATATTTAGCGGAATAATGGCAGATGAGTGTTCATGGCAATATGCGGCCTGGTCATCCCAGCTCTGGAACTTTGGACTATTAGATTGGCACGGCAATCTAACCGCAGCACTGTTCGTTAAAAGTGATAAAACGTGCGGCTTTCCATTTGATCGAGTATTTTATATGATAGCATTGCTTTTAATCGCTACATTCATACTTACGTTTTTGTAATGACCTATGTTGATTTCAGGTTAGGAAAACCACAAAGTCAGTCTTTCTGAGAATCCCGTAGCGAAACATAGCACCGCTCCGCTCACTCCACGTGGAGTGGACATGCAAACTCCTTTCGGAAAATGAGACAAATGAATGGAGTTTTTTGGTGCGGCAAAGAGAATCACTTCTCGTACTTTTCTGAAATTGTTACTTGCTGTTACCAAGGCCCTGCTCCTGGTCGCCAGCAAGGATAGTGCTCCTATACAGAATGGCATTGAGTCGTATATCAGTAGAATCCCTTTGAAATAATCAAGTAAAATAATGAATAATATTATATTCAGTGATACCATTTCGGTATAGTGTAGTATGTGTGATTTTACGCTTTACTCGAATGTACAAGTTATTTTAAAAGATTTGAAACATTATTATTTTCAAAAAGAGAATAATTTGCGAGGAATGAAGCAAGTAACGTTGTATCATAATATTTTTAAGTTAACAAATAGGTAACAACCATATGACTTCATCTAGCTTAAGTAGGCACTTTGATTTGATGCCATTTCTCTCCACAAGTTGCCATAAGAAACCGGAACTGTTGGGTGATATATTGCTGAATTCTTAATTAATTTTGTTCGGCAGCCATCGAGTGTGCTAGTAGAAACCGTTTAAATGCCGTCTTAGTGAGACATGAAATGCCGAATGGACTTTCCTCCACTATGAGAGACTTTGTCTCATTACCAAAAATTGATGCCTGCCTGCATAGGCACTCCCGGTGGCTACAATTAGCCTACGCAGTGGCCTCCACGGTATGCACTGGCCAGCGTCTTGGTAGGTGTGCTAGGTACCAACTGATGAGCCCAGCCTAGCACACTGGGGCGAAACGCTGGCAACCAGGAATGAGTTAGCTGGAAAATTTATAATGTCCAATAATGGACCATTTATATTGGTATTATAAATTTACTCATTCGTAACAAATAATTCAGACTCCCTATGGGAATCAACATCTATATCATCGGTTGAAATCCCTGTACTCGGCCGGGAATCGAACCAGGATTCTTTGCACCGAAGGTCAGCACGCTAACAATTGAGCCATGTTACTATATGTAGTGCGAGTAATCATAGCCATTATCTGATCTTTGTCACTATTAAATTACAAATAGCTTATATTTGTCGTGATTGGACTACTTTTTCAATAATGTTATTGGTTATTAAGTCCAACCAACTGCGTTTACGGTTACGGTTACGTTCATCGAGGTGCCGAAAATTTGTCCCTCAGGAGATCTTCTACGAGCCGGTAAATCTACCAACACGAGGCCTGCGTATCTGAGCAGCTTCAAATACCACCGGTCGGTGTCACCACTTGGTCTTCGTGGCTAAGTAATGAAATAGCGTATGGCTTTTAGTTCCGGGAGTGTACGAAGACAAGTTCGGCTCGCCGGATGCAGGTCTTTCGAGTTGACTCCCGTAGGCGACCTGCGCGTCTTGATGAGGATGAAATGATGATGAAGACAACACATTTACCCAGCCCCCGTGCCATTGGAATTAACCAATTAAGGTTAAAATCCCCGACCCGGCCGGGAATCGAACCCGGGACCCTCTGAACCGAAGGCCAGTACGCTGACCGTTCAGCGTGGCTAAATAATGAAATAGCGTATGGCTTTTAGTTCCGGGAATGTACGAGGACAAGTTTGGCTCGCCAGATGCAGGTCTTTTGATTTGACACCCGTAGGTGACCTGCACGTCGTGATGAGGATGGAATGATGATGAAGACGACACACATACCCAGCCCCCGTGTCAGCGGAATTAACCAATTGTGGTTAAAATTCCCGACCCTGCCGGGAATCGAACCCGGGACCCTTGTGACCAAAGGCCAGCACGCTAACCATTTAGCCATGGAGCCGGACGGCTAAGTAATGAGTTGAGGGGAAATTCTGTAGGCAATGAACTCTGTTCCCTCGGAGAGGGGAGAGGAAATAGGGGAGTGAGGGGGAATGTTGTTTATCTAGCACTAGAATTTCAATTCATCCTTCGAAATATGAAGTAAAATAAACATTAATGAAAGGCATCTTCGCCAAATTACAGTAATTACTGTAAGATCAACCATTTTGGAAGGTGTACAGCCTGGGGAAACAATTAAATACCTAGGTGTAACTTTCAAATTTGAAATTGTGTTCAACCCCGCAAATTTTTACTAGCTTGAATTAGAATCGAACCTGCGAACTTGAAGTCAGAAAAGCGCTCTACCGTCTGAGCTACTCAGCGCGGCAATTTTCAATAACAGATTCCGTTTCAGTCTGTTCGCTCATCTGCCCAGATGCTCTCGGATCTTCAAATAGCATCACCGAAGGTTATGTCGTTATAGGTAAAGCACAAAAACCAATGGCAATGCCAAAATGAGGCATACTAGGTAAGATTACGAGTGATGTAGTTTGCCATTACCTTCCTCACCATGGAATAAAAAAATGTAGGGCCGGAAAGGAAGAGTCCGTTGTCTTAATAGAAACACAGCCCCTGCATTTACCGGGTGTGAAAATGACTTGTATTTGTAAGTACAGCGTGATCCAAAAGTTCGTTATCATTTGACGAGGCAATACTTCACGGAATATTGGAGGTAGAGGGGTAATAACTGACACTCACGATTGGCATGACATGGGATTTTATTGACACTGAAATAAAGAACACAAAATGACCAACAGATGGAGCTGGACAGCAAAAATCCAGGTACAAACGGCCACACATGCTTTACATGACATGGGGTTTTATTGACACCAACAACGAGTGCACAAACATGCCAACAGGTGGCGCTGGACAGCAACACGTCAGTGATACCACATGAGGACTCGTGTACGGTATAAAGGAGCTGTCGTCAGAGAAGTCGTCAGATGCACCTGAAATCGTGGCATATTGACGTTACCAGACAAGCACTTATAGTGAAGATTTATTTACTTTCTTTTGGTGTCAATAAAATCCTATGTCATGCCAATCAAGTCTGTCAATTATTACCTCTTTACCTCCAATATTCCGTGAAGTTCTGCCTCGCCAAATGTTAACAGACTTTTTGATCACCCTGTACATATAGGTTAAATATTGTATTGTGGTTATGTGTAACATGAGAAACGCCTGGAACCCTATCTTCACAACAAATAAGGGAATTGTAGACATGATATAGGAGCGGTAGTAAGACGCTGAGCAAAGTTCTCTGAGCAACATGGAGAGTTTTACGTGGTTTTTCTTGGCAAGGCAGATGCCTAAAAACCTATATCATGTCTACAAGTACGGGCAGTGAAAGCATCAATGTTAATAAATAAGGGAATTATCTATCAATGTTTAACTATTTGCCACAGGGGGAAAGAGAGACAATGGAACAGTGAAACCATCCTATGAAATGCATAGCACGGCTCCTTCATGGTGCTTGAGTAACCCATTGATAACAGTAGTGTATAATTCTCTGGTCCTCCTGGCGGCCACTTGCCTTCAGTTGTTAGGAGTAGCTCAAACTGTAGTTGGTCGGAACATCGCTCTGAGGCTAAATGTGTTGGAACATTGTTATTATTCGTTTTTGATATTTCAATTTCACAACGAAACCCGAGTCCAATCTGATAAATACGTGCTTGAATTAGGGTCAATACGCCCCCGCTTTGGTAACAAACGAGAACATTCTCGCGTACCGAGATCTTTCTAAATATAATGACAGTTCCCTAACAGCAGTGCATCACGACATTGCGAATTTAAACACTGAGGAGATGTGATCAAGATGATATATCAAAATAGTACAGCTTAGAGCACAATTTATTTCAAGATATACGAACAAACTGCTCAGCTAACGTAACGAACTGATGATCATCACTTCTAGTCAGTGTATACTCACATATTATTGTAGCTAGTGCAGCAAGTATTTGTGTTCCTTGTATGTACAGGCCGGTCGCCTCGGCAGTAAACCGAAGAAGAGAGGCTGAATAAGGCAAGGCACGCGCTCAATTTTCAGCTGTGCAAACCATTACTTACATGATTGATTACCTCAGGATTTGATATGTACATTAATATTTAATTTCACTATTACTGTTCCGGGGATACCGTGGTCTACAGAGGTGAAAGAAGGTGCGGGACAGTCAGAAGATTAAATTAAAACTTTAAAATTAAAGCTATATTTTTTCTGACTTTACAAATTCAGATACCCAACATTTAGCTCACAAGCTAGGTCATAACTTTTAGAAAATCAGAACAATCAACTAATAACAAATTAGCAAGCTAGAGCTTGCATCTCCTTAATTACCATTATTACATGAGCACAACTGCTCCCATGAACAAACCGTCAAGGAGACGGGTCCCCCCAATTTCTTTTACATCAACAGTACTCTATCAATTTACATTTAGGAATCTATTTTCAAAAATTTCCAGTCCTATCAAAGACACAACATACATTTTACAAAATCGAACAGTACTCAACAGTCTGTTATCTTTACAATGAAAGGAATGAAATGGAGTTTAAAAGGGGTAGCGAATACCCATTCTACGAGGCCTTTGGTAAAAACACAAGGTTAAAGTTACTAGTCCAAAAATCAAAATGGTGAGGAGGCGCACACTTGCACTCCTTAACATTTACATTAGATGCGTAAAACCCTATTTAGGCTTGTACCCCGATGTTTCAGAGCCTGACTATATGGAGAAAAATATTTAAGTTGCAGAAATTACAAGATATAAAATATTACAAGGTCATAGTCACCTCAGAATCAAGTTGAGAAGGATTACGAGAGGGTACCTCACTCTCTATTCCCTGATTTCAGATAAGTACTAATTTGAATTTACATTTAGAGTTTGAAATTTACATTTTAAAAGATGAAGTTACATTACTAAAGATTTGAAACCTTCCCCTAGAGCTAGCTTTAAAAGACTATCAGATTTTAATCAGGATCTGCCATTGCCTTGAGCTGGTGGACCTCTCGAAGATGGGCGAGGAATCCCCGCCTTCTTTATAAATACACTCTAGACTGGAGCGATCACTAAGACAACCTGGTCCGAAAATGTGCCAGCTTTTATAGCCGAGAGGAATGTTCCAGAAAGCTCTAGGGTAAGGCCCTGAAACACCCCCAGTTCTCACTGGATAATCAAATAAATACCAAGATTTTCTCATTGGTGGATAAATTGACGAACATCTTAAGTTGAAAATCGGAAAACAGACGCTAAACATTCCAGTTCAGGAAACCTTTATATACAAAATTACCCTATAGGCCTAATTTTAATAGTTCATCTTCACACCAGAGGGCAAAACAAAGCGACATCTGTTGAGAAATGTTCAAACTTCTTCCACTAGTTGTTGCAAATTTTATATTTTAGATGCAATTCTCCAAGGTGCTTAATTTAAATAAACGGGGCGGGTGTACCTCTATGACAGATTTTTATTCCTCCCCTGAAGAGGAAGGCGGCCTTCTAGAGGGTGACGCCGTGTCTCAGACCAGGAGACTTTTGTTGGAGGAGAAGATGTGCGGAGAAGGTGAGAGGGTTAGTAGCCGTGTCCTGTTCTAGGAATTGTTCCGGCGTTCACCAGTGTGCAGGAGAATGGAAAACCACTGAAAACTATTCTCAGGACAGCCGACGGTGGGGACCAGCCCCTCTCCGTTTTTCCGAATACAGAGGCGTAGAGCAATGGCCACCCCTCCTCTGCTCGGACTACGGAACAGCCGTAACTACTTGTGGGCCGAGACCCACTCTGCATCCGAACAGGATTTAATGTTACTACCACTTCTAAATGTTTGTTTGCATCCCGTGAAGGGGGAGGTGGGCTTCCTAGACGGTGACGCCGTCTCTCAGGCCAGGAGATTTGAACCGGATATGAAGATGTGCGGGGAAGGTTAGAGGGTTGGCGGCCGTGGCCTTTACAGTACTAGGAACTGTTCCGGCATTCGCCTTAGTGCAGGAGAAAAGAAAACCACAGAAAACCATTCTCAGGACAGCCGACGGTGGGCCCGCTCCCCTCCGTCTCCGGAATACAGAGGCGTAGAGCCACTGTAGATCCGTGGCCACCCTCGCTCTGCTCGGTTGGCAGATCTGAGTGCAGAGCTGTCGGATCACGGACCAGCTGTGGCCTCTCGTGGACTGAGACACACTCTGCATCCGCCGACCTGACGAGTAACAAATTAGTAAAAATGTTATTTCTGAAACACTTTACTAATTACTACAATGACTATTACAGGCGCGGTTCGTAGGGTAGTACCAATGTAATGAAGAGTGAATGTGAGAATTTTTTCCTCTCAAGGGCAGTTTATATTAAATTTAAATTAAAAGAAGTGTATGCATTATCTTATTCCGCTTAAATTTGAACCAGCATGCAAACTGACGAGCACTCTGGCGGCGCTTGTCTGACTGTGTCCCAGATCTCACGGGCACCACCTCCGCGCATAAAGACACTGTGTAGAACAGGTTCTGAAGACTGTTTGGTTTAGGTTTGTGTGTACTGATAGGGGGCGTGGTAGAGTCAGTGGCCACGTGACGCAACGCTTGAATGACACTTACTGGAGGGCAACATGTAACAAAGACAACAGTATATGGCAAACAAAATGCAGATAACACCCAATTTAGCGATTTTGTCACTGTATCTGATGACTGTTAAATACTGTAACTTTTAACGAGGAAATATTCTTAGGTTTTTGTGTTAAAACAGACATTTTGTTACTTTTAACAACTCGTATTCGCGACAAAAATTAATCTTTCTCTATCTGTGATGCAGAAATGCGGGATTTTTGCAATACGTTCATAGGTACTGACGACACTGTCACCTTTACTTACCAGAACGCAAGCACAAAATACTATATTTGCTAACCTGTCTGCTGTTTATTTCATGTGTATTTGAGTAGCGTGGTTACACTAGTTTTGGGTATAATTATATCTAGTGCAGAATATATTCCTTCCAAGTTTATATTTGTTTTATATTTTCATGGTAACTAAAACTGAGACCAAATGTTGGTGTCGGAAATAACTATGCTTATTCCTGTGTGTGGCAAGCACGTGTTCCTTTCAGTACCGGTCTTATGTTTTGCTATGGGCTTTACGTCGCACCGACACAGACAGGTCTTATGGCGACGATGGGATAGGAAAGGCCTAGGAGTTGGAAGGAAGCGGCCGTGGCCTTAATTAAGGTACAGCCCCAGCATTTGCCTGGTGTAAAAATGGGAAACCACGGAAACCGGACTTATTAGTTCGTGTGAAGATTTCATTCCAGGTTTTGGAACAAATACTTTCGACGAGTAGGCGCTACATACGCTTCCTTCATAATTACTTCTTTTTAATGCGGAGTTGCAACTGAGGTCTATATACACGTTGGTTGCAACGTAATAACATTAACGCCATCTCTTGGCATAAGACTGAACTAATTCCTGCCGTCCGCTTTGAAGTTTTCGGACACTAAAGGCGAAAACTTACAGAAGGCAATCCTTAATCTCATTCAGGAGAAAGTAGCAACATTAATACCATCTGCTGGCATCAGACTGAACCAAGTCCTGCTGCCTGGTTTGATGTGTTCTCATTACATGGAGTGATATTAGCAAATTAAAATAATTCCGTATTTAATATATTTGTGTTATGTGCATTTAAGTGTCTCAGTAGTAGATATCCTCTCCATTTAATGGTAATATAATCGCAGATTTAATGAATGAATTGGAAACTGATGATTATTCCTACTTACCGGAAGATTATATTAATTAATTGTTTCACGATATTGTCTCCAGAGGAACAAATTTTCGGCTACAAAATGGCTTAACTTATCATTGGAATTTGTATATCTGTACTTAGATTACACGTTGATTATACCACGCACTGTATACGAATTTACATCATGGCTTCAACATTAATATGTACGATAGTTTAAACCCTAATACTTTGTTGCCAGGACAGAAGGATTTTTACATCTTGGCTTTTCTCGAGTCCTGCCCCAGTATTTATCACCGTGTAGATCATAAGCCTAACACGACCGTTTGTGAAGTTACGCCATCGCTTTTGCCATATAAGTCGGGTGGACTGTACGTCAATGAAGGCATTAAGTCTTAAAAGAATCTTCGATCTTCAAAGATTGTATGAATTTCCGGTGTTAAATCAACAAATTGTAAAGGAGCTAGCCATCCAAAGTACATACTAAAATTCCACGAGAAAAACAAAAACGTAGACAAAGGCAAAAGTGTCAAATATAAAATATGCAGTTACAGACACTGAAGTTAAAATTATAAGTGTGGTGGAAAATGAACTGAGTAAAGTTAAGTCACAGGAAAGAGAAAGTAAAACATCTAAATTCGTAGACCGCTACAACATAAGAATCATATCAGATGAAGCAGAAATGGGACAGGCTAAGTAAATGATATAGGACGAGGCAACCATGGCTCGCCACCACACTTCTTCAGCAGTATATCAGATACTTATAATGAACACCAAATCTCCTTTCACTAGAAAGTGTACTTGCTTGGGGAAAACTTCAGACAGTGCCTGGAACAAATTCCTTAGTCACAGACCAGCTGTTGTTCAGTGAAGTTTAAAATATTCTACTTTATGGCTGAAACTTAAAACTTGCTTCTAAAATTCAGAAACGAAGACTAGGCCAAGTGGCATTATCGTAGATACAACAAAACCAGTTTTCAACGAATATTGTAAAAAATTCACTTGGTTCTTCTTTCATTAATGTTTTCCAAAGTAGCATTGTTGTGCCCTAAAAGCGAACAAGTTAGCGTCATCAACCAACAGGTTCTGAATGGTTTCATAGGTGACCAAATAATGTACATTAGCGCTGATATCGTAGAGTGCGGTGATATTGAAGAAGTTATGAAAACTGGTTTGTGCAACGGAAAAAGATTGACTGTACTGAACCTAGACAAAAATATCCTTCATACAGAAATGATGACGGGCTCAGGAAGAAAGTGTTATTCCCAGAATAGATTTAGTATTTTTAATCCCGATATACCAATCGTTCTTAAATGGAGACAATTCCTCTAAATTTTGTCTTCGCTATCACCACAATAAATAAGTCACCGGGACAAACTTTGATGTTGGGATAAATCTCTCCACTCCAGTGTTTTGGACAGCTGTATGTAGCGTTCTCAAGAGTACGCAGATCCATAGACATCAAAGTACAACTCCAGTCTAGAACTAAACTCAATATGATTTGTATGAAAATACTATAGTAGCCTACCTGATCTGATTCCATTCAAATGTCATATAAAAGCTGGAAAGTGTTTCATTTAGGGAAGTATTCACTATTTCGTGTTTCCATTGTCGTTGGTCGTTGTGTTTATATGAAGAATAGTATTTTATAACAAACACAAAGACCCAGTTTCTAAATTAGATAAATTCATTCCTCAACCGGATCGAGAATCGAACCCGCGGACCTATGAACCGAAGACCAGTGCCCTGAGCATTCAGTCGAGGAGCTGGACATCGTTGTTCTTACTTAGACTATAACAGAGAGAAAAGCTCGGTGGCCCTCTCACCTGGTGTGATACGGGTAGCATTATTTTGTGAATAACCAGCTGAGCTTGTTGTGCGGAAAAGAAGGCCACATAGTATAATCCACCCGCACCGCCTTAAGGTAATCGCTCTGCCTGTAGTCGGGTCCTGAATTACATAATTGTATATAGTAATATTTTATTACACGTCACTAAATTCCCTTGACCAACACGGAAATTGCTCCTGATGCCAATCGGTGAGCTGTTACGTTGTGTAACGGTGTGTGAAGCAGTGGAAGACAGCTCAAATAACAGGTATTATCAATGACCTGGTCGTCGCCTCGACTATTGCCATGGAATGTTAGCATGCGTGGCATCGTCCCAGGCTGATGATATCTGTCCTCGATGTCCCAGTGCTAGTGTAGAAGAGTAGTCATTACCTCTTTATAGGTTATTGTTTCGCATCTTCTTACACGGTGAGTCGCAAAACTACCCACAATGTACAGTAATATAGAATGTTTCATAATTCAAGTATCAACCTGTGGTCCATATATCTCATCAAGTGTCTTGGTCTACCAACATGACTGCCGTATAGCCAGATGGTCTGCAGATATTGGAGCGTCACGCAGTCAGTAGTTTCCTCACTAGTCAAGTTAGAAATGATTGGCTCCTGAATACCAAAATAGAGATATGAAACTCAGTAGTGTTTGCCGGATGTTTGAAAAGTGAAAAGAAAAATAGCATTAATAATGATATCCGTCTGCACCAAGTTTGAAAGGGCTTATCACTCGTGTCGTATTATCTATTCATCTAAGTGCCTCTCCAAGAACCTCAAACTCAGACACTACAACTCGGTAGTCAATCCATCTGTTCTGTATGCTTCTGAGTGCCTTGTAATGGCTAGGAAGGGCCCACTCAGAAAGCTGGAGTTAAAAGAGAGGAAGATCCTGAGGAGGATATTAGGACCAATCAGAGAGGAAGTAGGCACTTACAGAATCCGCCAGGAGGACATCGTCATGACTATAAGGAAAAGGTGCCTGACCTTTTATGGGCACTTGGCCTGTCTGGATTCCAAAAGACTCACCAATAGGGTATTCACAGTAACAGGAAGAGGCAAGGCTTCTAAGAACAAATGGATCATGTCAGTTAAGTCGGATATGGAACAACTAGATATCCCACTCGGACAAACTCATGACCGACTACTGTTCCGTCAAGCCATCCGACACGGAGTTTTCCCTACGTTCCTTACAAGTAAGAAGACTACAGGAACTAAGTGGACAGAGAAGAGAAAGCGGGCTCATAGTCAGCAAATGAAGGAGTATTGGAAGAAGAAGAAAGCAACAACTTTACCGAAGAGTAGATACGAGCCGCGTGGTCCTCAGTAGGCCTAAACGACAAAGAAGAAGATACCCGTCTGCGTGGTGTAGTGCTTAGTGTGATTAGTTGTCACCCCCAGAGCCCCGGGTTCGATTCCCGGCTCTGCCACGAAATTTGAAAACTGGTACGAAGGCTGGAACGGGGTCCTCTCAGCCTCGGGAGGTCAAGTGAGTTCGCGGGTGGGGAGAGGGGTCGACTCTCACCTCAGCCATCCTCGAATTGGTTTTCTGTAGTTTCCCCACTTCTCCTCCTGGAAAATGCTGGGATGGTACCTAACTTAAGGCCATGGACACTTCCTTCTCTCTTCCTTGTCAATCCCTTCCGATATTTCCATCTCTCCACAACACCCCGGTTCAGCATAGCAGATGAGGCAAACTGTGCGAGGTGTTGGTCCTCCTTTCCAGTTGTATCCCCAACCCAAAGTCCCACGCTGCAGGACACTGCCCTTGAGAGGTAGAAGTGTGACCCCTGGAGGGTAAACGGATTAAGAGAAAGAAAGAAAAAATAATAATAATATCACTAATAATAATAATAATGTTATGTTTTTACGTACTACTAACTACCTTTTACGGTTTTCGGAGGGGCCGAGGTGCCGGAATGTGGTCCCGCAGGAGTTATTTTACGTGCCAGTAAATCTACCGACACGAGACTGACGTGTTTGAGTAGTTTCAAATAACACCGGGCTGAGCCAGGATCGAGCCTGCCAATTTGCGCTCTATCGTCCTAGCTGCTCATCTCGGCGAAAAAAAGAAAATCCATTCTGTTATACATGCAGTAAGAAGCCGGTACATTCAGTGTTTACCTGACAAAATTAAATAAAACTCAGCGAGAGATCACCCAATGCTATTCCGTTTGCCGTGCCATCTGGCAGTGCGATGCGGAACGTCCAAATGGATGTTATTGGAATTATGTCCCAGTCTACTAACCATTGTTATGGTTTTCGCAGACGCTGAAGGGACAGAAAATGTTCTTGTTGGAGTACCTGTGCTATCCGGTACCTCTACCGACACGAAGTTACCGTATTTGACCAAACTTAAGTTACAAATCAATCAATCAATCAATCAATCAATCAATCAATCAATCAATCAATCAATCAATCAATCAATCAATCAATCAATCAATCAATCTACCGAATCGAAGTTACCGTATTTGAGCATCATTGAATTACACCTTCATCAATCAATCAATCAATCAATCAATCAATCAATCAATCAATCAATCAATCAATCAATCAATCAATCAATCAACGTTGAACCACATTTAGGGCTGTCACCCAAGTGGTGGTTGTGATTACTGTTTTAAGAGGAAGTACAAATAGGCAACCATTCTCCATATAACACTAATGAGGGAGAAACAAATGGAAGGGGTTCAACACTTTGTATAATGAAGGTATCGGCCAAAATAAAACAAGGGCCACGAAGAGCGTGAAAATGAAAGACTCCCTAGGCCTCGAATTCTCTAATAGCTTCGGGTTCGGAAAAAATAACAGTTGACCAAGGGTGATCGGATAGTGTAAATGAAAGTGAGGAGCCTTACACAAGTAAGTAGAAGCAATGCCAGGACTCAGCTGAGGGACCCGTGGTTGCCAGCCCACGTTGAGAGCTCCTGGGGCCCTTTTCAGTCACCTCTTACGACAGGCAGGGGATACCGTGCTTGTTATTCTACCGCCCCAACCACAGGGTGATGTCACCCGAGTGGCAGATTCCATATCAATAGTTTACCTAGACTTTTCTTAAATGATTTCGAAGAAGTATGAAATTTATCAAACATTTCCCTTGATAAATTATTCCATTCCCTATTTTCTCTTCTTATAAATGGATATTTGCCTCAACTTGTCCTCTCGAATTTCATCTTCATATTATGATCCTCCTATCTTTAAAAGATCTACTCAAGCTTATTTCGTCAAGAAATATCATTTATGCCATCTCTCTACTGATAGCTCGGAACACACCGCTTAGACGAGCAGCTCGTTTCCGTACTCTCAAGTTTTCTAGGCACAAAGTTTGCAACATTTTCGTAACACTTCTCGTATGTCGGAAATCACCAAGAACAAATTGAGATTATTTCCTTAGGATCTTCTCCAATTCTCGTACCAGGTAAGCCTGGTGACATCCCTACACTGGAAACATACCGTAAGGGGTCGAACTCGCCAGCTCTGACTCCGAATTACTTATCGTCTGAGCAACTCAGTCAAGCAATGCATTACGCATCCACCGCATATGACTCCACCACCGGAACTGGTTCACATGTGCAGCTTCATCCATCGAGTTCATTCCCAAATTGGTATCCACCTAGCTTTGTTTCCAACTGTCTGTGCCTGCAATTATTGTACTGTGCTACTTTCATGTCTGTTGCTTCTGGTTTACGAAAAATAGATCCTGAGTCTGCGAAATTTTTACTGCTGTACGCCAGAGCTAATTTCGTCCGACAGCTCACTTTTTCTTCAATAATAACGTTACCGGGCGAGTTGGCCGTGCGTGTAGAGGCGCGCGGCTGTGAGCTTGCATCCGGGAGATAGGAGGTTCGAATCCCACTATCGGCAGCCCTGAAAATGGTTTTCCGTGGTTTCTCTTTTTCACACCAGGCAAATGCTGGGGCTGTACCTTAATTAAGGCCACGGCCGCTTCCTTCCAACTCCTAGGCCTTTCCTATCCCATCGTCGCCATAAGACCTATCTGTGTCGGTGCGACGTAAAGCCCCTAGCAAAAAAAAAAAATAATAATAACGTTGATCGCAACTCTGAGTTTACTGCAATAGTTTGCAGCACTTTGATTCAATTTAACGGAGATAATGCCCAGTTGGCAGATTCCCTATCAGTTATTAACCTAGTCTTTTCCTTAGATAATTACAAAATATATGGAAATTAATTGAACATCTCTCTTGGTAAATTATTCTAAACCCTAACTCCTCTTGCTATAAACGAATATTTCCCCCAGTTTGTCTTTTTGAATTCCAACTTTATCTTAATATTGTGATCATTCCTAATTTTAAAAACACCACTCAAACTTATTCGTCTAGTAATCTCATTCCATGTCCTCTATCCAACCCACCAACATAGGCACTTTACCGTCTAGGCCACTCAACCTGGCAGTCATTATTATTTCTTTACTTATTTATATCCGTTTATGCTCCAGGGTTGGTTTGTCCCTCGCACTTAGCAAGGTATCCTACTTCTCCCAATTCTACCACCTCAAGGGCAGTGTCCTGGAGCGTGAGTCTTCGGGTCGTGGGATAAAACTGGGAAAGAGTACCAGTACCCCGCCCGGGCAGCCTCACCTGCTATGCTGAACAGGGTCCTAGTGGGAGGGGGGATGGGATGTTCGGAAGGGATAGACAAGAAAGAGGGAAGGATGCGGCCGTAGCCGTAGCCTTAAGTTACAGTAGGTACCATCTCGGCTTTGCCTGAGGCTGAGTGGACCCCTTTCGATCCCTCGTACCGCAGAGCCGGAAGTCGAACCCCGGGCCTCCGGGGTTGGCAGCTAATCACACTAACCACTACACTGCAGTGGCCAAATTATTATTATTATTATTATTATTATTATTATTATTATTATTATTATTATTATTATTATTATTATTCATTCTAGGGACCATGTCTGGTAATTAGCCACTATATTATATGAGACTGAAACTTTATTATTTGACTCCCACTTGGACAGTATATAATTTATAATTTCGTGTGGCTATTTCTAGCCGAGTGCATCCCTTGCAAGGCAGACCCTCCGATGAGTGTGGGCGGCATCTGCCACATGTAGGCAACTGCGTGTTATTGTGGTGGAGGATAGTGTTGTGTGTGGTGTGTGAGTTGCAGGTATGTTAGGGACAGCACTAACACCCAGCCCCCGGACCACTGGAATTAACCAATGAGGGTTAAAATCCCCGACCCGGCCGGCAATCGAACCCGGGGCCCTCTGAACTGAAGGCCCGTACGCTGACCATTCAGCCAACGAGTCGCACACTTGGACAGTAACAAATCTGCACTAGACGTATGATTTAGAAACTCATCTCCAGGTATGAGAGTACACGAGGATAGTTGTCACGTGTGTCTATAAAGGAAGGGAGAATGTAATCCCTTACTGTGGCTGCCAGACAGTACCAGTGTAATGAAGATATTCTTCATGAAAGACTTAGGAGAATACATTAAACCAACCATGAATCATTTCTGTAGGCGGTCTGTATCTTCCGGTGCTCTTCTGGTAATTAAATCACAGAACAAGATAAGCCGAGCACACGCGAAAGGATACATCTATCATGTTAGTTCAGAGAAGAAATGGCTTGCACTTTATACAGCAGTTACGATGCCATTTATATAAGATATGAAAATGAGTTGACGATGAGAGACTTGATAATTTACTCCTAAGTATAATAGTTCTCAAGTTGTTCATGCTTCTTCCTTACCATAAGTAGTAAGTCGTGTCATGCTTCGAATTCAAATTTCATTGGCCAGATTTCTAGAGTAGATACTCTCGAGACTGGACGACTTTAAAAATTATTATTAGTAAATTTATAACTCTTAGGTTCTTCAGCCTTCCGAAACGAATTTTGAGTAGTAAATTGATTAACTACCTGAAAAGGAAAACATATGGTACGTCGAAATCGTTGAGCAGACAGCCAGAAACAATTGATATGTAATCTGCCACCTGCCCAAATCATAGATTATTGGTGAGTGCTGATGGCTTCAAATTAAAATGTTTTCACGCGGTCACTGAGGCCATACCATTATTATTATTATTATTATTATTATTATTATTATTATTATTATTATTATTATTATTATTATTATTATTATTATTATTATTATTATTCGAGATGGACAACAGATAACGGTATGACGGTAACGGGATGAAAAGTCAGGTTGTATGTTTCACGAAGGGAAAAATTCCTCTCTGTTTTAATTGCTGTGTTTAAGGGATGATGGTACCTCATGAAGGTCACTGTAAGTATCCAGGCGTTAATACAAGGAAAGATCTTCATTGGTATAATCACATAAACGGGATTGTAAATAAAGGTTACAGATCTTTCTGTATGGCGGTGGCGATGACCTAGATTTTAGATCCTTTAAATAACAATCATCATCATTATCATCATCATCTACGTATGGTTATGAGTATGCCTCGGATTTGTAGGTGGTAATAGGTTAGAATGCAAATTAATTTGGTTTGTAGGTAGTGTCATGCAACCCGTTGTGCCATAATGTAGGAAGAGTAGCATAAATTCAGGGAGTTCTATAGGCTGTACCCCTAATTTCTATACAAATCTCATAGCATAACCGTTGCACAGTGTAGGGTATACTTGTTACTGGCTTAAGTAAGTTTGCATTTTAACCTATCAGCACCTAATAATCCGGACTCTAGTTACGAGATTGTTTAGGGGTTGTGCTAAGGATGTAAAGGAGAGGCTGTACAAGTCTTTTATAAAACCCTAAGTGGAATATTGTTGCAGTGTATGATACGAGCACTGGGAAAGATCTAAAGGAAAGGAGCACTATTTGTTACGTGTGGTTTCCGACAAAATAGTAGTGTTACGAAAATGTTATCAACTTCGTGCTGGAAGAACATAGCAGCAACGAGATGGGCTGCTCGACGAAGCGATATGTTCTAACCTGTCAGTGGAGAGATGTCGTGAAATGATATTTGTAGACGAATAAGCTTGAGTGGGGCTTTTAAGGGTGGGAAAAATAATGACGTGGAGATAAAGTTGTAATTCAAGATGACTAACTGGGGAAAATATTCATTTATAGGACGAGGAATTTGAGATTGGAGTAATTTATATAAGTTACGGAAACATTCGTTAAATTTACAAGTTCCTTGAAATCATCTGAGTGACAGTCCTAAATACTGATCAATGATGACTGAGTGTTCAATAATAATAATAATAATAATAATAATAATAATAATAATAATAATAATAATAACGTCCGACTCTGTCCTTTAGTGGTTTGTGTTATTAGTGCCGATCCCTGAGGCACGGGCTCGACTCCCGGCTCTGCCACTAAATTGGAAAAGTCGTGCGAGGGCTGGAACAGGTCCACTCAGCCTCGGGAGGTCAACTTAGAAGAGGAGGCTTCGATTACCACCTCAGCCATTCCCAGAGTGGTTTTTCATGGTTTCCCACTTCACCCCCGGGCAAATGCCGGGATGGTACTTTACGCAAGGCCAAGGCCGATTCCTTCCCTCTTCCTTGTGTATCCCTTCCGCTTTTCCTATCCCCCTCCCATGGCCCTTATTCATGATAGCAGGTGAGGTCGCCTGGGCCAGGTACTGGCCCACCTCCCCTGTTGTATCTCCCCGGCGCAAAGTCTTACGCTCCAGGACACGGTCCTTTAGGCAGTAGAGGTGGGATCCCTCGCTGAGTCCGAGGGAAAATACAACCGTGCACGGCAAACGGATTAAGAAAGAAGGAAAAAAGGAAAGAAATTATTATAGTAATAATAACAATCATAATTCATACGATAATTTTACTCGTCTGAAATATCTTAGGAAAAATAATGACAACTTGTAACATAAAATGTTAATATTACTTTTCTGTTCTTAAACTTCAATCACTCTGATCAGCCGGCTTGGTATAGTACATATAATCAGATAATTGCTTTAATATACAGCAAAGTGATAAAGTCTTGAGAGGTTAGATACATTTGAGAAGAGGGGAGATCGAAGCGATGAGCGCAGGGTTTGGTTTGTATGACATGTTAATATGCACGAGTTAATCAAAGGAAGCTGGTCTGCCCACCATAGTACACAGTGACAAATGAGGTTTTAATCTCACTTCATGCACCAGGCTTGCCAACACACGACTAGATGAATTACGTTCTATTTATTCGGAATTGATTCCTCCCCCTGCTGGTGGGGAGCCCATTAGGACTCCATTACGCACTGGTTTAAAGCGCTTGTTGGTTTTTCATGTCCACCACTAGGGTCATTACAGTCACGGAACCTGACAGTCGGATATTGTTCGTTAACATTCGTGTCACTTCGTGTCGCTTCTCGCTAAAACTCGACGTTTCACGTGATAAAATTTAGTTAAATGATATACTTCTTAAATAATATAATTTTGTGTGCTTAACATCACTACCTGCTGTGTGTTTTAAGGAGCTCCCGCTGAAATCAATAGTACACAGCATATTAAGAGTTCTAAACCTACAGCACATACAGCTACCAACACCCTACCTCACTCGAACCCCGGACCCTATATCCAACAACCCAGAAACCAGACCACTCAAGACACCACCACCATCCTGAACTTATTACTTCTAAACCTCCTATCGACCCATAACCAGAAACCCCCACCCCCCATGCCAAGCAAACAACTTATAATAGACTAAAGTCTCCAAGCATCCCACCCCCGCCAAGTCAGCAAGAACATGCCCTCACTTCCTAAACTGCACAAACACCTCACTCCCTAAAGCTCTAACAAAACACTGGAACACTCGGACACCGAAGCGGGTGCACCACAACGAACTGCCGCATTTCTTATGCTGTCTACTTCCACATTTAAATGCTGTATTTCTAAATTAAAGTATCAAAACCAGCCGATACTCAGGAATATATACATATTCCAGCGAATAATCCAGCGGCAAAGCCCGGTAAATCAAAGCAACACCGGGCGTGGTCAAAACATGGATGGGTGACCATCCAAATTTGCCCTTGCCGCTGGCTCAAAGACAAATTTAGACATTTATCTAACATCCAGCCATGGCACGCAAAGAATAACGTTGGGTTTTACCATATCACCACACAACCGGACCCACTTTACAGTAAACTTCCACCATTTATTATTATTATTATTATTATTATTATTACTATCACTCTAATATATTTTATTCTTTTTATATATTTATTTTCTACAACAGGCCAGGTGAGGAGCGCGGCATAGCGCACCGGTACTGGCACCGCAACCGGCACCCCCCTAAGGGGTGTCCAAACTGAAAATATGGGAAAATATGGGAAAAAACCAATATTGGCAAAAGTCTCAGTAATCATGTACTTTATTTCAAATAATTGATATTTTTCAAAATGTTCCACATGCAGTAGTTTTTCTTCATTATCTCTTTTCCTTCCGCCTCTGTGGTGTAGTATTTAGTGTGATAGGCTGCCAACCCCGGAGGCACAGGTCCACTCAGCATCGGGAGGTTAACTGACTAGAGGGCATTCGATTCCCGCCTCAGCCATCCTC
Organism: Anabrus simplex; assembly: GCF_040414725.1. NCBI lineage: Eukaryota > Metazoa > Arthropoda > Insecta > Orthoptera > Tettigoniidae > Anabrus > Anabrus simplex. Next base: position 388,513,807 of record NC_090268.1, read on the forward strand.
GAAGAGATTTTCCGTGGTTTCCCACTTTTCCAGGAAAATGCCAGGATTGCACCTAACTTAAGGACACGGTCGCTTCCTTGCCTATTCCTTCTGATCTTCCCATCCCCCACAATGCCTCTGTTCAGCATAGCAGGTGAAGCCACCTGAGATAGGTATTTGTCCTTTTCACCAGTTGTATCCCCGACCAAATATCTCACGTTCTAGGACACTGCCCTTGAGGCGGTAGAGGTGGGATCCCTCCCTGAGTCCGAGGGAAAAATCAACCCTGGACGGTAAACAGATTAATGAATAATAATAAAAATTTCTTTGTCGCGTGAGAATCTTTTTATTAAGTTTAATCTTTTCATTAAAAGTACATTTTTGGAATACGTTCAAGGTCTGAAAAATAGAAGAGAATATTTCTGCTGCAAGTGTTCTAGAATGATACCAGCAAAATCCTGCTGGTTAGGTGTTTATTGAGCAAGCATTCCCACCATTTGACACAAAGGAACGAGTAAAGTAATATATTTCAAATGCATAGTAACTAATTCTTTAGCTACCTCTATAGATCACTAGTAGAGTGCCGGCATTCAGATCTGAATATTGCGGGTTCGAACCCAGCAGAGGAAGTTGGATTTTTGAAGAGTGGAAAAAGTCCATTCGGCAGTCCAAATCGTTCAATGTCAGCATGTAAAATATCTCTAGTAATAAATTTGATCTTTACCTGGGGAAATTAATTTAAACTCAGCCGTAGATGGGCCAGCAGAGATCCGTTCCTCTGCCAACTGGCTTGCTTAAACGGAACGTCGGAGTTGACACGGAAGCAGCCTAGACGGTGTACCTCCCTCTAAGAACTGTCAAAACGCATCTTTCAATATTACGATCATAGTTGCCATGTCTACGCTGGTCTTGTCGGATGCTCATCCTCTCAAGGTTTGTCTTCTTGCGTGATGATATTCCGGAACCAGAAAGCCACACCAGCTGTTGCGCCATGGCTGGCGTCTTGTTAGATGCGCCGATTGGTACTTGCGCCGTCTTAGAATCAGGAGTACCTGCGCCGAGGCCGTAAATTATGTTAGGGTCTGATTACTGAGACAGAACATATAATTGTTGCTTGCGCCGCGTTAACACATGCACACAAACAATCCAATCTATAACGAAACTGTAATCTAATATTTCTAGGGGCTTATATCCAGATATCCTCCGCTGGATGCACCTATGAGTTCCATGGCTCTTGCCCAGCTGTTGTTATTACGAGAAAGTTTATTAATTGATACAATGAGCGTTTAGTCTGGTCTTTGTTACTAAAATATAAAGTAGGGCCTACCCTCGTGATTTCTACGAGTACTGAATTTTAAATATTTTTATGTTGGGTAGGCGAAATGTGTTACTTTTATTAACCTGTCTCGGTCTCATTTCTGACTTTTAGGATATGGAATTTACTAATATATTTTAACGTTCAACGTTTCATTGGACGGCCTATGTATCACAGAAAATGTCCCATGTTGGGGGCCAATATGTACCCTTATCTTGCTTGACTAGGAAATCTAAGTATAATAATGCGCCTTTGTAACCTGATGAACAACCATGGATGAGATTATATCGAAAACCCGTCCGAACCGCCAACGCGGGCTTCGAACCGCCCTCCTCCTACTTTCTGGACGATATTTTTATTATGATAATGTTGTTTATCCGTATGTCGCAATTCAGAAATACATTTATATTCATGACCCCATTACATGATTCTTGTCATCTCTAGTAGTGCTAAGCAGCACCCAGTAATTAGGTGAGCCCAAAAAAGTCCTACTTTCACATTCGATAAGCCTCCATCTTAAATATTTTTCTTATTTACTTATTTCTTTTTTTTTTCGACCGTCGCCACCCCCATTATGCTCGAAGACTACCGAGGCTCACCCAGAAAGTAGGAGGAAGGCAATTCGAAGCCCGTGCTGGCAGTTCGGGCCGCTCTTCCGTATAGTCTCATCCGTGGTTGTTCATCACTTAACACAGGCGCATTATTATGCTTGGGTCTCCTAGTCAAATCCAGTAAGGGTACAATCTTAACGATGCAGCCAGTTCCTATTATGTACGGTGCGAAAATATCACTCATAGACTCAGTAGGCTCATGCATTTCAGTGGACTTGCCAAACCGATATGCAATAGGAACTTCTGGATCCGCAAGGAAAGCAACGCGAAACTAACCAACCCCTCATTTCCCCAGTACACATTTTCAGTGATGCCTGGGCCATTTGTAACAGCTGGTGGATCAAACCAGCCTTCGGGATGAATACTCAACATGAACATCATTGTCAGTATGCAAGCACATTAACTCTTTCCATACGTAAAAAGTGCGAAGATATCCAAGGTACCACATCAATCTTTTTCAAACCTATTGCGGATGATACAGCTATAATGACAGAACATTTTTAAACTGCAACTAAAGAAATTAATATGCTGAAAGATGTAGCAGAACAAACAGGCTGGTAGATATTCTTTGAAAAGATAGAAGTTATGTCAAGTATTGAACACAGTACGACCCGACTGTACACCAAACATTGATCAATAAACCGTATGCATAAATACCTTGCTGAGTGGATCAAATCACACGGACTACATGTTTTTAACATTTTAAGTCGATGAAATTAAATTACGATTACCTTCTAGAAACTTATTTTTTATATAGTCCAAAGGCAGACATTTATATAAGTGGAGGCACATGCTTCCCCTAGTGCATCGTCGATGCATTGTCCTACATAAGAGGCTTGCAGTGGTGTCTCAACGGCGCACTAGCCGCCAGCGTCTTGGAAAAGGTGTAGCATTCCAACTGATGAGCCCACTGCTACACTGGGACGAAACGCTGGTAATTTCATGATTGAAACATTCTAAAGAATTGAAGAGCTTAAATATTTTTAAATTGTCTGCAGTTCTGTACAAATTAACCTGTGTTTTAGATATTATACACCATCATGGAGGCCTAAGGATTTAAGTCAGATTCAGAAACGATGAAGACCTGTTCGTGAAAGACAGGTTCCACGTTTAGAATGCTAATGTAGCTCAATCGTTGTTGTTGCAAGTTTAGCATGTGTCATTTTAAGTCCCAAGATTTATGAGTGCTACCACTTGTTAGGAAGTTGTAATGAACTTAATTACCTTCGTATCATGTGACGGAAAAAGTTTAATGTTTTAATAAATGTCTCAACACAAGTTGTGCAAACGAGTTTTCTGCCACCAGCGTCTCAACTCGAGACATGCGATGCGGAAGTTGGTCGCGGTACAGTCTCCCTCGAAAATATGGCTGCTGTGGAACATTTGGAAGTGACCTATCTTCGTTTTCATATACAAAGCTTAATTAATTCTGCACTTCCACAAACACATTTTTCCACATTCTTAATCCAGAATATGGATGTCTGACTGAGAGGTTTAGGGGACTTCGCTCATATCTACAAGCTTGAAATGAATGATAATCGACTCATGACTAAGTGCTGAGCTACAACTGTACTAGTATAGCACAAACACTAGCACCTAGTACCCAAACCAGAGGAAATAACCAGATAACGTTAAAATTGCATGCCTGGCCGGGAATCAAACTTAGACCCCTCTGAAATGAAGGCCACTTTTCTGAACATCAAGCCGAAAGTCTGAATTAATTATACATAAGGAAAATAATATCCCGGATAACAGTTAGCTGAGTTAAAAAATGTATTGAAGTCTCTGTTGGGACCCCCAACTGGAGTATAGTTCCAGTGTACGGGACCCTCACCAGGATTATTTGATTTGAAAGCGGGAAATAATCCAAAGAAAATCACCTCAATTTCTTCGGAATAATTTCTGGCAAAATAATAGCGTTACAAACATGTTGCAAAGTTTAGAGAGAGAACGCTTGGAAGAAAGGAGACGAGCTGGCTGCTCGACTAAGTGGTATGTTCCAAGCTGTCAGTGGAGAGATGGCGTGGAGTGATATTAGTAGACGAATAATTTGAGTGGTGTTTATAAAAGTAGGAAGGATCACAATATGAGGATAAAGTTGGAATTCAGGGGGACAAATTGGGACAAATATTCGTTTATAGGAAGCGGATTTAGGGATTTGAATACTTTACCAAAGGAAATGTTCAATCAACCTCCAAATTATTTACAATTATTTAAGATTTAATAATAATATTATTTGTTTGTTCGTCCCACTCACCCATGGCTTTCGGAAACGCCGAGGTGCCGGAATTTAGTTCCGCAGTTCTTTTACCTACTAGTATATCTACCGACATGAAGCTGACGTATTTTAGCTTCTTCAAATACCACCGGGCTGACCCAGGATCGAACCTGACAAGTTGGGGTCAGAAGGTCAGCACATCAACCGTCTGGGCCACTTGGCCTGGTTTAAATTATTTAAGAAAAGACTAGGTAAGCAACAGGTAGAGAAGCTGCCACTTCGATGACTGCCCTAAATGAAGTTCAATGGTGATTGATGGATTAATTTAAAATAGGTACGAACACGATTTTGTTGTAAGTACTCATTTATATCGAGCTTCAGTTTCTGGTAAACAGACAATCCTAATTGTGAACTCGCGTTATAATCTGTGTTGTTGTAGTATCTACACTCCTACCGCTTTCCGACACCCTGATGGGTCCATGGGTGCACTCTGTACCACCCAGTTTTACGATCACATGCCCGTCACGACGCCAACCCTATATATAGAGGCTTGATCTTTTCGCATTAACGATAAACGCAAAAAAAATATTTTGAAGCGATTTTGAAATATCTTAACGAATCATACACTGACTGACAGAGCAAATGCAACACCAAGAAGGAGTGGTCAGAACTTTATGCCAATTGCAGGGTAGACTGACGTCACTGAGGTATGCTCATGATGTGAAATGCGCCGCTGTGCTGCGCACGTAGCGAACCATAAATGGGACACGGCGTTGGCGAATGGCCCACTTCGTACCGTGATTTCTCAGCCGACAGTCATTGTAGAACGTGTTGTCGTGTGCCACAGGACACGTGTATAGCTAAGAATGCCAGGCCGCCGTCAACGGAGGCATTTCCAGCAGACAGACGACTTTACGAGGGGTATGGTGATCGGGCTGAGAAGGGCAGGTTGGTCGCTTAGTCAAATCGCAGCCGATACCCATAGGGATGTGTCCACGGTGCAGCGCCTGTGGCGAAGATGGTTGGCGCAGGGACATGTGGCACGTGCGAGGGGTTCAGGCGCAGCCCGAGTGACGTCAGCACGCGAGGATCGGCGCATCCGCCGCCAAGCGGTGGCAGCCCCGCACGCCACGTCAACCGCCATTCTTCAGCATGTGCAAGACACCCTGGCTCAATTGGTCCAATATCGACCAGAACAATTTCCCGTCGATTGGTTGAAGGAGGCCTGCACTCCCGGCGTCCGCTCAGAAGACTACCATTGACTCCACAGCATAGACGTGCACGCCTGGCATGGTGCCGGGCTAGAGCGACTTGGATGAGGGAATGGCGGAACGTCGTGTTCTCCGATGAGTCACGCTTCTGTTCTGTCAGTGATAGTCACCGCAGACGAGTGTGGCGTTGGCGTGGAGAAAGGTCAAATCCGGCAGTAACTGTGGAGCGCCCTACCGCTAGACAACGCGGCATCATGGTTTGGGGCGCTATTGCGTATGATTCCACGTCACCTCTAGTGCGTATTCAAGGCACGTTAAATGCCCACCGCTACGTGCAGCATGTGCTGCGGCCGGTGGCACTCCCGTACCTTCAGGGGCTGCCCAATGCTCTGTTTCAGCAGGATAATGCCCGCCCACACACTGCTCGCATCTCCCAACAGGCTCTACGAGGTGTACAGATGCTTCCGTGGCCAGCGTACTCTCCGGATCTCTCACCAATCGAACACGTGTGGGATCTCATTGGACGCCGTTTGCAAACTCTGCCCCAGCCTCGTACGGACGACCAACTGTGGCAAATGGTTGACAGAGAATGGAGAACCATCCCTCAGGACACCAACCGCACTCTTATTGACTCTGTACCTCGACGTGTTTCTGCGTGCATCGCCGCTCGCGGTGGTCCTACATCCTACTGAGTCGATGCCGTGCGCATTGTGTAACCTGCATATCGGTTTGAAATAAACATCAATTATTCGTCCGTGCCGTCTCTGTTTTTTCCCCAACTTTCATCAATTTCGAACCACTCCTCCTTGGTGTTGCATTTGCTCTGTCAGTCAGTGTATGATTCTGGACATGATATAGGGTTTTGAGCTTATGCCGTGTCAAGAAAATAAGGTGAAGTTCTTTACGTTTCGCACAGAACTATGCTTTGCGTCATCAGTAGTGTCTGGGTTAGCCAAACATGCCGGTCTATTGGTGCTCGTTTCAAGAAACATGAACGTAATATTCGTCTCAACCAGCCAGACAAATCAGCAATTGCTGAGCACACTCTATCGTCGGGTCACGATGTCATGTTCCAAGATGTTCGAGCTCTTGTTCACACTAGACACTACAGTTCCAGGATTATACGGGAAGCTGTGGAAATACTTAGAAATCCTATCAGTTTCAATAGGGACCCTGGCTATCAATTAAGTAATACCTGGTTGCCAGCCATTAAGGATTTACGTAGGTAGTTCCCTTCCCTGTCCCTTCACTATTATTATTTCGTTTCGGTGCTTTCCAAATTCGTACGTTCCTCGAGGCCAAATGTTTTATTCCAGGCTTGTGTCAATGTCATACCTTCATATGTGCGTACGCCTGGTATGTTATGTGACCCTCTCAGACTGATTCTGATTGTTCCGTCAGCTTCCGCTTCGAACGCTAGCGCTGTACCGCGTCCGAGGAGCCATCTGGTGACGAATGAACGTACCATTTCCACTTCTATTGGGAAACGTCTAAATCAAACCTCATTGTTTTAGACGCCTTTCTCGTGGACAGTCGAGATTTGCTTCTGATGACGCAGAGCATAGTTCTCCGCGAAACGTAAAGAATTTCACCTTATTTTCTTGAACGGCATAAGCCCAAAAGCCTACATCATGCCTATAAGTACGGGTCATGAAAGCATCAATGGCAACATATGATTCTGGTCAAGACATTAGTGAATTTGTTTCCGCGAATTACAGTGAATTAAAGCGACAAAACCAGTATAAAGCGAATCTACTTTTTTCCTGATAAGTGCGATAAGGCAGCGAAATTCCTGGAAAGTAACGATCTTGATACTGTATTCGAATATCACGCGTGTGAAGGGAAACAGAAGACAGAATTAGATTTCTCATTTCGATGGAAGTATCTCTTCGTATTAATCTACATATATAAAATAAGAGTTTTGTCTGTACATTACTCAGAATTTGAAAAAAATGGTATTTCTGTATCGTTCATGTCCACAGTGACAAGGAAACGCACTTTTTTCTTTTCCGTAATGTCTATCTGTCTGTCTGTCTGTCTGTCTGTCTGTACACGCATCACTTGAAAACGGCTGAAGAGAATTTAATGAAAATCGGTATGTAAAGTCGGGGGATGAGCCACTACAATCTAGGCTATAAATCATTTTATTCACAGTGAGTGAAATGGTAGGTTAGGGGAAGGCCTAAAATTCAATTCTCAAATATTTTAAGTGGTCCTGTCGATAAATACTACATAATTAAAGTTACATAGAATTAAATTTCCGACCATTTATTTCATACAATTTTACCGTACCGGCTATGATAACACTGATACTCATGAATTTCGATTTTTGTTGCTAAGTTCACATCAACGCCGAGCCACGAGAAAATGAGTGAACAGAATTTAATGAAAATCCGTATATAGAGTCGGGGAAGAAAGAACTGTAGTCTAAGCTAAAAACAATTTTACTGAACCTGGGTGAAATGGTAGTTTAGGGGTAGGCGTCTAAAATTTAATTTTTAAATACCTTCGTTATTGCTCCTATAGAAAAGTACTACATAACACAATTTATAAAGAATACAATTTCCGATCATGTATGTTTTATTCAGTTTTACCGTATTGACTGTGATAAGAGTAGTATTTCAGAGGCGGAAGAAAACTAAATGCGAAAGCCTACAAGATGGAAAGCGCATACCATTGATCAACATTGACCATTGTTTGTTGTGGTGTTCCTTGCCTCTTATCGTGTCCTCAACTCTGACAGACGGGATTACTGTTGCGTACCGAGTATAACAGCCTGACTCAATATTGGCGGGAAAGAGCTGGGGAGTTAAAAAACTGTTTTCTTTAGCATGCCATTCCTCTGGTCCATGCATTGTCTGATACTGCTGGTACGTAACACACAGGTTCATCAGTATTCCAGCTATTCACTCCCTACTCTGACGCGCTGTTTTGAATGAGCAGTGTGCAGATTTGGCAGAGGCTCACTTAGTAATAGTAGTATGACCTGGCCTAGAATTACAATTTAAGCCTATTCCAAATTACAGCACTACAATTCATTAATAAGAAAAGAAAAGTGTCTTCCACTTCACTTTTATTAAATTCTACATTCATTTTGTTCAAAATTAGCAGTAAAGAGGGGTTTTCTCCTCTGGCTTGGAGGAAAAATTTGCCTCCAAGTTAGATAGATTTTTCCGCCACCAGTGTAGTGAAATGAGATTTTCCTACTCATCGGGTACTCCTAGGAAGGAGATTAGTAAAAGGGCATAGATTTGTCTTCCTGGGACACCCCGCTATGCGACCCCCCCCCCCCCCCCCGAACGAAAAAAGACGAAGAGTGTTCACAGATCAAGGCTGTGCGGCTTGGCCATTCTAGCTCCGGATCTTTGGACTGTTAGATTGGCAGCGTAGTACTGTTCGTTAAAAGTGAGAAAATGTGTTGTTTTTTATTTGATAGAGTATTTCATATTGCTTATAATCGCGCCATTCCTACTGACGTCATTGTAATGACCTATGTTCATTTCACTTGGGAAATCCACTAAGGCAGTCTTTCTGAGAATGTAAAAAAGCAGGTGGAGAGTGAGTGTCTGCCATTATAATGAAAACTCCCCAACCTGATTGTGACAGAGTATGCAAGCAGACGTACCATCACAATGAAAATTCCCTCACCCAGTCTTCATATGAGAAAAGACGTTTGGTGACTTCCCCGTCGCGTTTCTAGGGTAACGTTGCTATGCAATATAATACAATCTTGCTCACAAGGTGTACACTACTTAACATAGAATTCTGTATACAATGTAGAATTCCGTAGCGAAGCACGGGTACATCAGCTAGTATTCTATAAAATCCGTTAATGGTATGGCCATATAGGATAAAAGCTATGACTATGTAGGCTGAAAGGATAATTTGTTATGTAATCTTAATTAGGGATATGTTATAGTATAATCAAGATTACATAAGGATTAATGAATGCTTATCCATATTACTCCTCTTTATCTATCTTTCACATAAATAGTTCACAAATATCACTAATTAAACTTTTTATCAATAACATTTTGAAATGATTAAAGCAAAATTAACGCGGTGGGGTCAGCCATATTTTGCGAAATTACGCGAAAAAATGTTTCCTTTTCGCGAAAAATTCATGCCTCCACCTATACGAAAGGAAGTTTTATTAATACTGAAGTTATGCGTAAACTAAGGCTGAAATTCTACGGACACCTAGTAAGAATGGGTTAAAAATGATTGACCAAAATGATCTTCAGGTACATTTTTGGATTAAAGGCCATCTCCAAGTGAATAGAAGAGGTCAAAAGGGATGCAGAAGAAGTTGGAAGTACACTAGAGATAATCCACAATAGAAGTCGACAGTTTAAAATCATTTGAAGATAAGCCACTAAACAGGAAACCCAAACGGATAATTTCCGAAGAGAAGCGAAAGAATAACGAGGTTCTGGAAATAGAAAAGGGAAGGACCAAGAATCTTTAAGTTTTGTGCCGTGCATATTTGGCCAAATTCGTAAACAAATTACAAATATTAATAAAATTGTTTTGGTCTGGTATAGAATACTATGTAGGTATTTATTTATTGAAGTCATGGTTTGGTCAGGTATGCCCATGAACTGTATGTCGCCTGGTGGATAACTTGAGGTATGAAGCTCAAGGAACATTCTCCTAACGTGGAGAAGGTTGCGTCGAGAGTCTGATCCGTTACGTTGGCAAGCTTGTTGTTGCCTCTGACATTTAACAATTTGATTTCTCGTTAATGAGTTTGTGAGAGTGATTAATGATCATTTAAACAAGACAGGCCTCTCTCTCGCCTTCACAAACACACACACATATACGGCCCAACCCTCCAGTGTGTGGCAGAAACATACAGACATTCTAATGGTGTTCCTTGCTTTGTAAACGCTTCATGAGATCGAACAATATGAGAAACAAATCGTTACTACGGGAGCAGTACCACGTATCTCTTAATGCTGTTCCTATCCATTATTTTACTAACGATTGGTCACGCTTCCCAGCCACATTTGGATAAGCAGTCCATTAGAACAATTTTCGTTGCGCTCATTTTCCTATGCGGAGGTGAAAAGGAAAATGAACCTTAAACACAGTAGGGCCTATACTGTAGAAGTGCGTAAATGCGTTATAAAAAGATACGAGTACCTTACTACAGTGCGGTACAGTAAGGATAATTTTCCTTTACAAATCAGCATAGGAAATTGTTCTGATGAACTGTATATCGATGGCCTAGAATGAAAACCTCGTATCTCACACAGTTCTTCCTATCAATTACTTCCTTAAGACTGGTTACGCCTCCCAGCCGCATAGGAATACGCAGTCCATCAGAACAATGTTCGCTGTGTTCTTTATTCCTATGCCGAAGTGTGAAGGAAAATGAACCTTATCGTACCGTACTATAGGAAAGTATGTCTGCGTGACGTATTTACTGACTCCTACAGTATAATTTTATAAGGTTCATTTTCCTTTACGCGTCAGCATAGGAAAATAAACCCAATGAACATTGTTCTGATGGACTGCATATCCATATGTGGCTGGGAGGCGTGACCAGTCTTAAGGGAAATAATGGATAGCAAGAACTTTTTGAGATACAAGGTATTCAATCTAGGCCATCGATATCCAAATGTGGCTGGGAGGCGTGACCTGTACTTATGGAAAATAATGGATTGCAAATACATTGTGAGTTACGCGGCACTGCTCCCCCAGCGACGATATCCAACTATAGAAAATTAGGAGGTATCACTCTAAAGTTAATTCTTCCCTCAATAGTTTACAATATAGAGCTTATAATTGTGTGTCCCGAGGTTGAAAGAATACCAATGAAATGCAACATGGAACTGAATCGTCTACCTTGGAAACTCAGTGATGTTTCTCTCTAACCACTTGCCTCTCACTGTATACAGTATATTTCGCTGAGTTTGGGGAGGTACTGTAGGAGTTATGAATCTCTTAATCATTATTAGCAAAAATCACTGCAAAACATCTCAAATTTTAACAATGTAATAAATTTTTCAGTTCCGCTAAAATTCTTATTATCAAACCTAATTGTCTTAAAGTCGATAAGGCAATGATTTTTTAAAAAATCAAATTCAAAGTTAGCTCCCAGACCCGCAAGTATTATATCGTTGTCGCGAGAGCAACAACGCGTATCTGAAAAAGCATATCGTCCCTGTTCTGCCAAAACGGCGAATGTTACAATGCTTTTCCTATCCATTATTTCCCTTAACACTGGTCACGCCTTCCAGCCACATATTGATATTCGGTCCATCAGAACAATTTCCGTTGAGTTCATTTTCCTATGTGCGTGTGTAAAGGAAAAATGAACCTCAGTGTACCATACTAAAGGAATGTATGTTTGCACGACATTTACCCACTCCTAGAGTGTGATGTATTTAAGGTTCATTTTCCTTTACACACGCGCATAGGAAAATGAACTCAACGGAAATTGTTCTGATGGACCGAATATCAATATGTGGCTGGAAGGCATGACCAGTCTAAGGGAAATAATGGATAGGAAGAGCATTGTTACATTCGCCGTTTTGGCAGAACAAGGACGATATCCATAATATTCTTTTAGGACTGGTCGTTTTTCCCAGCCACATATGGATATGCAGTCCATCACAGCAGTTTCCGTTGTGATATTTTCCTATACTAGTGTATAAAGGAATATGGAACTTACCGTACCATACTGTAGGCACGGCGTATTTAGACACTACTACACTATACCGTAATGTATTTAGATCCATTTTCTTTCCTCCTCCGCATAGGAAAATTAAAACAACGAAAACTGTTCTAATGGACTACATATTAATATGTGGATGGGAAACGTGACGAGTCTTAAGAAAAATAGTGGATAAAATGTGCTTTGTCAGATTCGCGGTATTGCTCCCACGATGACGATATGGAGCATGAAGATCTTAAAAATAGGAAAGATCACAGTATAAAGATAAAGTTGGAATTAAGAGGATAAATTGCGGCAAATATTTGTTTATGTACGCCTCTGTGGTGTAGTGGTTAGTGTGATTAGCTGCCGCTCCCGAAGGTCCGTGTTCGATTCCCGGCTCATCCACGAAATTTGAAAAGTGATACGTGGGCTGGAACGGGGTCCACTCAGCCTCGGGAGGTCAACTCAGTATGGGGGGTTTGATTCCAACCTCAGCTATCCTCGAAGTGGTTTTCCGTGGTTTCCCACTTCTCCTCCAGGCAAATGCCGGGATGGTACCTAACTTATGGCCAAGGCAGCTTCCTTCCCTCTCCCTTGTCTATCCCTACCAATCTTCTCGTCCCCCCAACAAAATCCCTGTTCAGCATAGCAGGTGAGGCCGCCTGGGCGAGGTACTGGTCATATTCCCCAGTTGTATCCCCGACCCACTGTCTCACGCTCCAGGACTCTGTCCTTGAGGCGGTAGAGGTGGGATCCCTTAATGACTGCGAAGAAAAACCAACACTGGAGGGTAAACGGATTAAGAAAGAAGAAAGAAATAAAGATATCCGCTTATATGAAGAGGAACTAGGGACTGGAATAATTTAAATGTTTCGGTAAATTTCCAACTTCTGTGAAATAAATTAGGAAAAGACTAGCTAAACGTCTGTTAGGTAACCACAGCCTGATTGATTGATTGATTGATTGATTGATTGATTGATTGATTGATTGATTGATTGATTGATTGATTGATTGATTGATTGATTGATGGATGGATGGATGGATGGATGGATGGATGGATGGATGGATGGATGGATGGATGGATGGATGGATGGATGGATGGATGGATGGATGGATGGATGGATGGATGGATGGATGGATGGATGGATGGATGGATGGATGGACGTAGAATCAGATGAGCTTCTCTCTGAGAATAAAAGAATAGCTATACATAATTCTTTTTAGGCTTTTATGTATATCAACATACGTCATGCCGCCTCTGTGGTGTAGTGGTTAGCGTGATTAGCTGCCACCCCCAGAGGTCCGGGTTCGATTCCCGGCTCTGCCACGAAATTTAAAAAGTGGTACGAGGGCTGGAACGGGGTCCACTCAGCCTCGGGAGGTCAACTGAGTAGAGGTGGGTTCGATTCCCACCTCAGCCATCCTGGAAGTGGTTTTCCGTGGTTTCCCACTTCTCCTCCAGGCAAATGCCGGGATGGTACCTAACTTAAGGCCACGGCCGCTTCCTTCCCTCTTTCTTTCCTGTCCCATCCAATCCTCCCATCCCTCCGCAAGGCCCCTGTTGAGCATAGCAGGTGAGGCCGCCTGGGCGAGGTACTGGTCATTCTCCCCAGTTGTATCCCCGACCCAAAGTCTGAATCTCCAGGACACTGCCCTTGAGGCGGTAGAGGTGGCATCCCTCGCTGAGTCCGAGGGAAAAACCGACCCTGGAGGGTAAACAGATTACGAACGAACGAACATACGTCATTGTGTCTATTCAGCCAGAGGGCGTGATCTTTAGCTTCTCACCAATGGAATATCAGTGTTAATTCTGTTCAATGCATAGTGGATGTTTGAAGCGAAATACGATATCGCTGTTGGTCGGATTACACGGAAGGATGGAGGTCCCAGGACTCTGATCAAGATATTAACAGTCACATGAATACACAAGCTTGTTAGTTGCCTGCTTCTCCATAAAGTCAAAGTATCCTACCGCAACTTCCTACCTCTGCCCAAAATGTAAATAGAAAGATGACTGAGTTAATGTTTTATATTTAGATCACCTACTTTTATTTCTTTTGCGTCACAGCTGAAAAACAGTCAATGGATATTTACAAATAAAAGCAGTAATTAGCTTCAATTGCGGTCACTAAATAGCCTCAGTGTTACGAATAAATTCAGCTAAAACAGGATTACACTTTGAAATGGTTGATTTGATGAAGAGTCATGCTGTCACAGCTGCGGCATGTTATGTAATGTTGTGCTTGATACGGCGATATATCCCTAACTCTTGTGAACGAGCAGTATGATCCTAACGAAGAAATATTATCCAGGACTGAACATACCAGAAGAGGGTTCGTCAGCATGAGGACTGTGTTTACCAGTCCAAGTCTCAGCCTTCAGCTCCGTGTTCAGGTGTTACATTTTTATATTTTCCTTGTCTTTCTCTAGAGTTTCGAATACTGGATACTCAAACAATCCTGGAAATCCGAATTCAATCTGTCGAGATGTGATTATAGAAAAGAATGCTCCAAATATCTTGGAACGAGAGGAAAAATAAACGAGGCAGTCCATAGATGGAAAAACAAAATTTAAGCGTTTCTGATGATCATCAAAGAGAAGAAGCTTCACTACACACATGAGAGGTGAATAGTATGAACTTCACTAACTCGTCATTGAGTGAAAACGATCTATATGGAAATGCAAGATTACTTGCCTCAAGGATCTGTGTTGGTGGTTCGGATGAAAATCTACTAAAATTCTTCAGAGTCGTTGTTCAACGTGTAATCATAGACAATTGCATCGCCAACCTTCAGAGGGAAAGGGCGTCGTGATATAACTCGTTCCAAAGCCAATCTTACTACTTTCAAATTTTGCACATCTAACGTGAGGAGTGCCACGGTTGTCTAATTAATAACCGTAATATTAATAGACAATGTGCCACTTTTGGGTCAGCTAGAAAATTTAACAACTGGTAATTCTATCTTTCTGAGTCGAAAATAATTTCGGTAAAGTAATACACTACCTTGGCTCTATCTGGTGCATATATTGGAACAATGAAGATTCTTGAATAGCGGTGTAATTTTTAGTTCATCAATAACGACATTTATCTCCTTTATAGCGGATCGACGGATGACTTACGAAATTTATTTATTTATTTATTTATTTATTATTCATTTCCCCCATTCAAAGAACACGTTCAAACTTGTTAGCTGGCTAGATAATACTCGAATTCTTATCCTCCCCAAATACCTTCATGAATTCACTAGGTTATTCTGGCCATTTCTTACCACTTTAATTTATATTATTTTAACATTTCTCAGTAAATTAGTGCTTAATTCCTTAAGTTTCAACTTTTCCGCGAT
Organism: Anabrus simplex; assembly: GCF_040414725.1. Classification (NCBI taxonomy): domain Eukaryota; kingdom Metazoa; phylum Arthropoda; class Insecta; order Orthoptera; family Tettigoniidae; genus Anabrus; species Anabrus simplex. Next base: position 388,529,149 of record NC_090268.1, read on the forward strand.
TTTTTATAATACCTTCTGCAACGTTAATTTCATGTAGGTCTATTTTTGTTTCTTCTAGCCAGTTAAGGCCTTTGCTGGCAAGATGTAGTGTTTACACTGCGCTGTGTCTTCTGGTATGGGCTAGAATAAAATTGTTACTTTCATTGACCTGTCTCAGTCTTTTCCTTGGCTTTGACAATATGAAAGAGGCTGAGGTATGAGTGACGCTAGTAATGCCATTCCTTATGCAGCCGGTCCCTGCTATGAATGGTGTGAAAATGTCGCTCACAGGGTCGGTTGGTGCACGCATTTCAGTGGGCTTGGCAGACTGATATGCAATAGCAACTTCTGGCTCGGTGAGAAAAGCAACGGGAAAATACATCACTCCTCATTTCCCTAGTACGCCTCTTCAGTGACACCTAGGCCATCTATGACAGCTAATGGTGAACCTGTTGAGGATCCATCCAGCCTTCGGGCTGAATACCCAACATATATACTAGCCAATTAAAAAATCTCAGATTTCATCATATTAAACAATAAATTTAGTGAGTCTTTTGTAGTCCATTTTGTAGATATATTCGTAGAATTCTAAGCATATCTTGTGAAGGATATTAGCGAATCTGTCTCTTAGACTGCAGAGGTCTTTACATCTCCCGTTGACCCAGATTCCATTTTCTCACGTCGGACGGTGTATTTTCCAGAAAAATTCTTAATCTTACATTTCAATTTCTGTGACTTTTAGAATTATATCCTATGGCTGTGGTTTCCTATGCGTACAGGGCTATTGACAAGATAACTGTTTCTTAGTGTCTCAATTTCGCATTTATTTACGTTTATATCATTCATTTCAATTAACTCCTTGAAACACTGCACATAAATTATAAGTCAAAAGACCCATACAATTTGAATACTTCTACAGCTGTTTACATTGATAAGAGTTCATTGTTCTATGCATCATTTATTAATGAGATGGACGTGTATGTCCGTTATTTGAAGTAGAGAGGGGCACATAACACATAACTTCAATTTAATGTCTCGAAACATTTAATATTCTTTGAAAAAATATAGTAGCCTAAACGTGATAAAGTCTCTCTTTAATACTTCTAATAGAGTATGCTATACTTGATTGACGATAGTGAATACCTTTAACCTGCCTCTCATATAATTGATTGTTTAGCTTGAAAGCCCTATTTGATCATGCAGTCATTTAGAACTTGGCAGGGGGCTAAGGCTTTATGCCTCATGAATAATTATTTGGTCTTAATGACACATAATTCTATTTAAAATATTACCTATACTGTTATATAACTGTAAATCTGACAGCTATCTCGTAGAGGCCATAAATTCTCTTGGAGAAGCGAAATTTAAAGGCTTTCGCTTTTCGTAACCGCGGCGCTAAGTGTCGTTTACCTCTGTACGAGACCACCTGTGCCCACACACTGTGGACATGATATGGGCTTTTAGGCTTATGCCGCGTCACAAAAACAAGGCGAAACTCTTTACGTTTTGCAGAGAACTTTGCTCTGCGCCTTCAGAAGAAAATCTCGAATGTTCACGAGGAAGTCTTCTCCTTCTCGCGAGTCACCTGGTGACGAACGAGAGTACCGCTACAATTCTCCAACGGTAAACATTCCTAAATTCAAACCCTCATTATTGTAGAAGTACAAGTACGGGCCGTGAAAGCATCAGCGTTAACACAGGAATTAAACTCTTACTCATATCGTCGTTGCCGGAACAAAACCTCCTATGTGATAATATTTTTCGAGATATACTGACCCGCAGCACATACATTATGAAGAGCGAGAATGCCTTGACAAAGTTCACACAATATTGCACCTCAGATGACAGAACCTTACCCGCCAAAGTTCTAAGCTAAAATATTTCACATAGGAGGTTTTGTCCCGGTAACGACGATATATTGTGTAGACTAATTGAATTTCAGGACCATGTATCTCATTTTCAATGTCCTGGCGTGTAACCGAACCCACGACCTTACGGCTGGACCGAGCGTGTGATCATTGTCTCAGCTGCGCATTACCTATATAAATTGAAATTCTTCGTGAATAATTTTCGGAAGCAATCATAAGAAATACTGTTTAGTTTTGAGTTTTAAAATGAAATTATTCGTAGTATTATTTTACAAGGTCGGCCTCTGTGGTGTAGTGGTTAGCGTGATTAGCTGCCACCCCCGGATGCCCGGGTTCGATTCCCGGCTCTGCCACGAAATTTGAAAAGTGGTACGAGGACTGGAACGGGGTCCACTCAGCCTCGGGAGGTCAACTGAGTAGAGGTGGGTTCGATTCCCACCTCAGCCATCCTGGAAGTGGTTTTCCGTGGTTTCCCACTTCTCCTCCAGGCGAATGCCGGGATGGTACCTAACTTAAGGCCACGGCCACTTCCTTCCTTGCCTATCCCTTCCAATCTTCCCATCCCTCCACAAGGCCCCTGTTCAGCAGGTACTGGTCATACTCCCCAGTTGTATCCCCCGACTAAGAGTCTGAAGCTTCAGGACACTGCCCTTGATGCGGTAGAGGTGGGAACCCTCGCTAAGTCCGAGGGAAAAACCGAAGCTGTAGGGTAAACTGATGATGATGATTACTATTTTACAAGACCAGCGTTTTAAATCACTCGGATTTGAACCAGCAATATGAACACGACGGGTGCCAAGTCGTTAGACCACTGTGTTGGTTACTTTATAATTTTAAATAATCTAATTCATTCACGGAAGGTACCACATGTAACACTCTCTCAAAAACTCCTGTTTAGTTCTTACACCCTTTTGAAGAGCCTATATTCAACTACTATTAATAAATTCCAACTTGTAATTTATTTATTTTCACTTTATACCTTGCGTTAAGCACTAACTCTATTATCGGTACAACACCGTATTGACTGTTTGGCGGGGTAATCTTACGTAATGGCGGGGTGATTATTGTTGGAGCAGTGCTGCGCTATTGTTTGTCGAGCCGTAATTACGGGCCGTGGTTCAAGATACGGTCATGTGTACCGAGAACGGTCAATTTGATGTTGAAACTAGCATGGTCGGTCACAGTAAAGCACCGCTTGTTGCTACGTCAGGGCTGTCCACTACTGCCATCGAGATACGCAATCTGCATCTGTTCAAGCATCCACACAACCAGCAGCCAGCTTTGTCGCAGGTGACTGGTAGGAAGTAGTCCACTGTTAACAAATCTCCTTTTCATCTCATTAAATGTCTTATCGATATTAATTGGTAGGCTGGAGTGGGTGATTGAGTAAATGTTACTTACCAGTGTCAGGTGTGCTTCTTACTAGGATAACAAGTTATTCCTGTTTGGTAGGCCACACACCTAGATAATAATAATAATAATAATAATAATGATAATAATAATAATAATAATAATAATAAACCAGAATGGTTATATGCCAGTGAATGCTTAGTACCCAATTATAAGCTTGAAACACTGGAAGTACTAGAAAGAAGAATTATAAGAAAAAATATTAGGCCCTCTAAAAACTACAGAAGTTTGGAAATTAAGAAATAATAACGAAATTTATCAGAACATAAAAAAGCATTTCTATAACTGTACGGCAGAGGAGACTGCTATTGTTTGGACATATTTACAGAATGGACAACAATAGACTAACCAAAATGATCTTCACGTATCTTGGGAAGAAAAAGTCAACAACCACCTGGATTAAAGAGATCAAAAGAGACTTGGAAAGAAACAACTGAGAGAAGAAGTAATGCAAAGAGAAAATTTTAGGAAGAAAGTTTTCAAGACGGAAGGATTCCAAGGGAGGGAGGCAAAGAAAACCGGCATGAAGAGGTCTGAAGGAAGAAAAAAGGAACATGGTGAATAAATGAGGAAAATTGGAAGAAAAGGAAGGAACAACAACAACGGACGAAGAATTGAAATTAGAACGTGGTGCCTAGTAGCCCTCAATGCAATAATAATAATAATAATAATAATAATAATAATAATAATAATAATAATAATAATAATAATGGTATGCAACCTCCGGAGAGGCCTCGCACTGGTCCTTCGAGTTGACGCTTATAGGCGACCTGCGGGTCTGTAGGTTGCGGCCGTACATACGAAGAATTGTAATGATGCTGACGGCACACACGCCCAGCTCCCTAGCCGGCAGAATGAACGAATGAATTTTAAAATCCTCGACCGGGAATTGAATCCTGGACCTCATGAACTCTAACAGTTTAGCCATGGAGCTTTACCAAACTCGTATCCTCAACTCCTTTCAGGCATCACCAACGTAAATTTACGCAATGAGGGATTTCGTAATCTTGTTTATTGAGTCACTCACGCACTACTTTGAAACGAGAATGGAAAATGTCAGCAATAGGGTACAGAGCAGTGCGTACTTGAAACTATATAGCAAATGCAGGTTGTGGTTTCGGCATGAAATACTGAGAACATTTCTTCCACAAAAGTATAAATGGGTGGTTCAAACATTTACTGGGCTGTTGAGCTTACTTTGTAAATCCATTAATTTGGTTAGTTCAGGACATGCAATGGCAGTAGTTCTTAAGAATAACGTCCCACTAACTATTTTACGGCTTTCGGAGTAGCCGAGGTGCCGGAATTTAGGCCCACAGGAGTTCTTTTATGTGCCAGTAAATCTACAGACACGAGCCTGACGTATTTCAGCACCTTCAAATAGGCTACCAGCGGACTGAGCCACGTTGGTGTCAGAACTTCAGCGCATGAAACGTCTTAGCCACTCAGCCCGGCAGTAATTCTTCTATATCAGAGAATAATGTTTGAATATATAATAATTGATATATTGATTAATAAAAACCGGGTGAGCTGGCCGTTCGGTTAGGGTCGCGGGGATGTGAGCTTGCATCCGGGAGATAGTGGGTTCGAATTCCACTGTCGGCTGTCCTGATAATAGTTTTCTGTGGTTACCAGGTAAATGACCGGACAGTTCCTATAGGCCACAGCCGGTTCCTTTCATTTCCTTAAGCAAAATTTCAATCACCGTCATTCATTTTCATCTTCATCTTCATTTTCGTCTGGCCGTAAAGGCATGTTATATAATTCCATATCACCTCCTCCTCGACCACGCATTGGGAAATGGGACTGAAGGACACACACACACACACACACACACACACACACACACACACACACACACACACACACACACACACACACACACACACAGAGAGAGAGAGAGATTTGATCAATGTGTGGCAACAAGAAAAGGCTAATTAATCTTAATAACAATAATAATGTTAGGCCTATTCATTTTACGGCATCTAGCATTTCGGAGAAACCGAGATTCTTTTATTTTCTCCGACAGTAATTCTTTTAAGCGCCAGTAAAACTACCAACACGAGGCTCACGTATGTTTTCACCTTTAAATACCAGCGAGGTCCAACCCAACAACTTGAGCCCAGACACTCAGTAGAGCCTGAGCTAATACAGGAAATTATGAAGGTAGAAAAAAAAGCGCTGGGTGAAATTACGTTGCTGTACAGTTTATTTCTTAGGTCTAAATTTTGTTTGGAAACAAATTCTAAACTACGGGAGGTATTACTGCCGGCCCCGCGGCGTAGGAGTAGAGTGCCTGCCTCTTACCTGGAGGACCCGTGTTCGATACCTAGCCAAGTCAGGGATTTTTCCTAGATCTGAGAGCAGGTTTAAGGTCCACTCACTCTATGTGATTACAATTGAAGAACTATCTGACGGTGAGATAGCGGCCCCGGTATAGAAAGCTAAGAATAACGGCCGAAAGGATTCATCGTGTTGACCACTCGACACCTCGTAATCTGCAGGTCGTGGGACTGAGCCGTGGTCGCTTGGTAGAGGTTTGGGTTCGGGGAGATATTAGTAGCTCTTAAATATCTAAAAATTCCCAATTCGTTGGCCAACCTTTGAAGACATAAATCTCTCACTGTGTCTTCTCCAGCTTCTCTTACACTCTGTGGCTGAGAAGGGCTGCGTAGCCTAGGTGGTAAAGGCGTGCTTGGCTTACCCGGAAGGACTTGGGTTCGATTCCCCGTCACGAAGTCGATAAATTTAAGAAAAGAAGTTTCACCACCGGAGGTGCACATGACACTTAGGTTCACTCAGCCTATACCGAAAATGAGCACCAGGTTAATTCCTGGGGGCAAAGGCAGCCGGGCGTAGAGCCCCTACCCTGCCAAGCTCCGAGGTTATGGATACTGGAAGTCTTTACCTTATATTCTTCCAGTCCTCCTGTACGGAGATGACAGGCAAACGTCAGGCAAACAAACATTCCTACAGCGCGATACGATAAGGTTCAATTTCCTTTGTTGAAAATCATTGGAAAATGAACACAACAAATGTTGTTCTCATGGACTACACATTCATATGTGGCTGGGAGGCGTGACCAGTCTTAAGGACAATAGTGGTTAGGAGGAGCATTGGCGTATACGAGATTTTGCTGTGACAGCGATCTTCAATTCGCCTTTCATGATGCCGCCTAAAGCCACCTTTTCAACTGTACAGCTTCAGCCATTGAGTTCCCTTCTGACTTAACTTCCTAACAAAGTAAGCAATATGAAGTGTAGAGAAGTGAACTTTCGTGCACTGAGGGGGTGTAATGTGTGGGAGTTGCGTGTGTAGTCCCTGGCACCGTCAGCTGACTCAAGAACGCAGACAGGGTCACTCTCAACCGCCCACCAGATTAATCACTTCCTGTCTGCTAATTATTGATCTACAGTTAATTACTGAGAGCGCAGAGAACAAGTTGGGCCTTGAAATGATTCAGAAACACAAATCTTGTACAAATAACAAAGCCACATAACCTTTTAAATTCACGAACATTGTGTGACGGAAGCGTGTCTAACACTGAAACATCAGTGAATGACGTTTACCCCAGTTCGCCAGCCGAGATAATTAAGTTACTCTCAGAAATGGAGAAAAACCTACAACCTGTTTCCAGTCTTTGAACGAATTCTGAATGAACCATATATATAGGCTATTATTACAATGGGATCGCCACATCCAAAGTGATTTACTAATGATTGATAAATGCTATGAAATGATAACGGAGAGTGCTGCCGGAATGAAAGATGACAGGGAAAACCGGAGTACCCGGAGAAATACCTGTCCCGCCTCCAGCACAAATCTGACAAAGAGTGACCGGGATTTGAACCATGGTTTCCAGCGGTGAGAGGCCGACGCGCTGCCGTCTGAGCCACGAAGGCTGTTGCTTGAATTATGAACCTTTAACATCCGTACATATGGAGAGAATATTCTCGATATTATGCAACGTGCTGTCTGAAAACTGACGATCCTTCACACCTAAGAACTTGGGTATGACTTCTGTGATATACTGCAAACCCAACTGGGGTAAGCCTTCCGAAATCCACTTTATGTAACCCTAGTATGGTTAAACCAAATATTATTCCAGTTATACTAATTTCAATTTCTTTCTCCACGCAATGTATAGGTCTTCAAATTCCGAGCCTTCGTGATGACTATATTCGAGACGAACTGATGAAGTCAGACCAAGGGGACAGTGTAGATGTAACAACACTCACTTCGGGTGGAGTGGAGGACTCTGTGTTTGAAGACTAGTAGGAAGAGGACTTATTTTTCATGTGCTGATAAAGGTGATGAACACGAGCCAGGTGGGGTCGAAAGTGGTGATTTCTTCTCGGACAATGGTGTAGATCAGGGCCTCCCAAACACCCAACATCTCACGCGTACAAACTGAGGCGCAGAGTTCCTGTGCACAGTGTATCGGTCCCACTCTGCTCGGCTCGGACCAACGCTTCGTCTCTGGGCTACTCGGCTAAGCTCGGCTCGGATTTGGAGCGCTACGGAGCAAGTGAGGAAGGGGGAGACAGGCGGAGCGAGCGAGACAGGCCTGGAGAGAGAGTGAGAGCGCTATTGTTCCAAATCTGCACTCTGGTTGTAACGTTCCAGACGTTACAGTGTAATTATGTTAATTTTATTATGTGTAATTAATTCAGGAATTTAACGTCATGATATTTATTTGGTATGTAATTGTATTATAATTCATGTTTAATCATTTGCTCACTATCATTTCATTACTTTGTAACTACGACTTATAAACGAGGGCTGAATATCCTAATATTCACTTAGATTCTTGCGACAGTTGGTTAAAATTAACTTGCAGTAGATTTCCTTTATCTTGCCACATCACCGAGGAGGAAGGGAGGACAAATTTAGACATCAAGTTCTGAGAAAAGCGAGCACGTGTTCACGCGTCCTAACGTAAGCTACCGTATTTCGACCAGAATGATTCGAACTGTTCACCGCCTATATTTTCAAAGGAGCGTCATGTTGCCATGGATACTGATTGAAAGGACGAATAGAAGAACAGTTGATATCTTGTGTGGGACCCATCTACTCTAAAATCTAGAGTGGGGAGAGAAGTGTCATCTGATTGGACCACGTGTAGCGGCCTGTAATTAGCGCGAGAGAAAGTTATAAAAGGGCGTGTTGGAGCTCCTGGAGGGTCTCTCTACAACGTCTTATTCGCTTCTGCGAGTCTCTCTACATTATTCTACGATCTTCTACGAGGCTTCTACTTGATTTTCTACTTGATTCTACGTCTCGATACTTAGAAATTCTGAATGAGGGGTGTATAGCCACTCTTATCAGGAAGTACGTACAGCACGGCTATAAGACCGGTTTGAACCAGTCTAAGTCAATAGATAGTTTTAATCTAGATAGAAATGAAACTTCAGAGAACATTTTCAGTAAAGTTGGAAGGATTCTTAATTGAGTATCCTCTCCATATAACCCAAGGTGGTTCTTCTAACTATGACTTAGGGCTTATCTCCAATATATGGGATAGAGCATAATAGGGAGTGTTAGTTTTGAAGTCATCTTCCAATTAGTGGTGGGTGCAATTGGCAAGGCAGGAATGGTACTGAGCTGCAGATGAAGAGATCTCAAAGACGAACGGTGATGTTCCCGCTACAAGGAGGGAAGCTTTCCAAGGACCAGCAGAACAAGACGACATGGTGAGCAAGCGAGTTAAAGATATTGCAAGTTTTCGCGAAGTAGAGTCATTCAATTTTTTGTTAAATTCATTTTCGATGTTAAAATTCAGTTCTCGTTAAACCGTCGTCATTCATCTTAAATATAATAAATAGTATTTTTCTAGTTCATTGTAATCAATCTGCCTTAATTAGCCTTTTGATTTCTAATTCTCCTGCTTAATGATTAGTGTACTATCACCTCACCCCTGTGATAAGAGTCTGTCCAAGCTTGATTATAAATTTTATCTTTAAGTCCTCAACTTAAAGATTGGCGCCCTTTGCTTGCTTGGTTGCATTTCTCATTTGATGATGGTTCTCCGAGAGGGGAAGTCACATAAATGCCGCTCCAACGTGTGGCGAGAAAATCATTAAGTACGGAGCAGTTAATAACAGTAACAATATCAGAATTCGTATTGTGGGCAAAATTTGGATATCCACGTTTCATTAAGAGTGTTTGATTGTGGGAAGGATCATGGCTGATCAGACGAAAGAGGAGAGGATGTTGCGCAGTGGACGGGCGATAAAAGGCAATAACGTATTGAGTTCAGAGGAAGAGTTGTGTAGTCTAGTAGAGGAAATTGAAGATAGAAGTGTAAGTAGTATGGAGAGTGAAGGCAAGCAGAAAGAAGTCAGTATGGAGTCAGATGATAGTAGGATGGGGGGCGAAGCGGAAGTAAACACTAACAATGAAAGTAATAATAATGATCAGTTAATGGGAATGATGCAGTTAATGTTAAGTAAGATAGAGGACAGTAAAACTGAGATTAAAAGTGAATTAGAACAAACTAACACTAAAATTGAGAATATTAAATATGAACTTAAAGAACAATTAGAGCAAACTAAAGCTGAATTAAGTAGGGAGATGAGGGAAAATAAGGAGGAAGCGAATCGGAGAATGGACGAACACAGTAGGCAGTTACGCGATCTGGTGGTAAAAAATGAACATTTTAATAAGCGATTAGAGGACCAGGAAAGTGAATATGTACGGCAAGGGAAAAAGGTAGAAGAAAAGTTTGCGGAACAGAGAAGTGAATTCCTGGAATTAATGGGGAAGGAAAACAACTCTACTAGGGAGGAAGTAATGAGGCAGGTCACTAGTATTGATAAGAGAGTTGAGACTCAAAGAGGGGAAATACGGATATTTAAAGACCACGTCCAACAAGAGATCGACACGGTAAAGCTTAGAATAGAAGATGAGACCCGGGCAAGTGAAGAAAGGTTTGCGATAGCTGAAGAGAATAAGATTGAAATTAGGACATTGAAAGAGAAACAGGTTAATTTGGAGAGAGAAATTGATAGGAGAGACAAAGAGGTAGAATGCCGGATGGAGAGAGCAGAAAATCAGTTAAAACAGGTGGCAAAGGATAAACAGGTTTTCACGGGAAGGCAATGTCTAGGAAATAGCTACATTAGGGAAACTGAACTACCTAAATTTAATGGGAAACAAACAAACCCGCTAGATTTCCTTAAGATGATAGAGAAACGGTTTGAAAAGCGTCTAGAGGAAGGGTCTATGGACTGGGAAGACGTTATGGAAAATATTGACCATGCTTTTGTAGGAGAAACTCGGTCTTGGTTCATGGTATATAGGCAAACGATGACGAACCTGAAAGAATTCAGAAATAAATTTAGAGAGAAATTCTAGAATGAAGCGATACAAGCTAGGGAGAGAGAAAGGGTGGTATTTGGGAGGTACAAACAGCATGAGGGAGTTACTATGACCGAGTACTTCCTGGCACATGTCATGATTTGTCAGAACTTAGATGGTATAACCGAAGGGTCTGATGTAGTAAGACTACTTTTGAGACATTTTCCGGACAGGGTGAGAGAAGCGGCCTGTATGCAAAAAGTTGGAACTATACAGGAGATGGAGAATCTACTAGGCAGTTTTGATGCTTTAGGTAACCTTAGGAGTAGAACGGAGAATATTCAGAACTTTAGTCATCACAACGGAATGAGACATAACGGTAGTACACAGAATCACGAAACTCGCAATCAGTTCAGACCTCAGCAGAACAGCAGGAGAGGAGCATCTGAATATAGGACAGGAAATTCCCAACGGAGGCCAGAGCAATGTACTAATGAGTCCAACGTCAATACACAAAGGGAACCTTTAAACTAACTAGAGGCTGTAATGTTAGGTCAGAATTCCAGCCTAGTAAGAAGGTAGCGAAGTGTCTTGCCATGAAAGTGTTACCATATGACCTCGATGTTAGAGACGATTTGTTGTATGAACCCGAGCAGAATAATGGAGATTCAAGTAATAAAGTAGTCAATCCCGTGGTTAAATTGAAAGTTTGGGGGGCGTGGGTTAAAGTTTTGATTGATTCTGGTAGCCAAATATCATGTATTAGTTCTCAGTGGTATGAGTCATTAGTGAAACAGGGTATTCAGTTGGAGGAAATGCCTGTTAAGTCTACTTTCATCATTACGGCTGTTGGAAAGAGGTCTAAGCAAATTTGTAAACAAGTAGCTGTCCCGATCTGTATTAATAATTTTATTAGCGTTCAGATATGTTTGGTAATTCCGCATTTAATATTTGATCTTATCTTGGGATCTGACTGGTTAACGTTAAAATTGGCTCAGTTAAATTACAATGATCTAGTGCTAAATTTGAGGTGGAATAATGAGGATATTAAGGTCAAGTTTGAGGAGGAAATTCAGAGGAAAACGGAAGTTAGTACAGTGTGGAGAATGAAAGAGGTTTCTAAAGTAAATGAAGAGGCTAGTGAGGGCCTGAAGTTGTGTCAGTTGTGGATTCATGAGGATAAAATATGTGGCTTGAAAGAAGCCGTAAGTAGAAATGAGTTGAATGAAGTCCAGAAGGACAAGTTATTTGAAGTGTTATGTGAACACGTGGAGATTTTCTCCGAGAAACCTGGTGTTACCCATCTGTATGAACATTCTTTTCCTGTGCTGGATAAGACTCCATTCAGCGGACCGCGATATCCGATACCACACAAATATGCAAAAGCCGTAGAGGATCAAATTCAAGCTATGTTAGCAGACAATGTGATTGAATTATCAAACAGTCAATATGTTAATCCCTTAATTGTTGTGCCTAAGTCTGATGGATCAATACGTTTATGTATTGATGGCAGGGAGATGAACCGACGTATTGGTGCTGATCAGTTGAGATCACAAACCATTGAAGAGTTGATACAGAATTTTCAGGGTAAGAGTTGGTTTTCTACGTTAGATCTCAGGAGTAGTTTTTGGCAGATACCTTTAAGATCAGAAGATAGGCCTCTTACTGCTTTCAGCTATAAGCATAGTTTGTACCAATTTAGGCGTGTTCCTTTTGGGACCCGTACGAGTTCGGCAGCTCTTATTCGCGCACTTAGTATTGCCTTGGGAGATGATACTGGAGATTATGCTACTATTTATATCGATGATTTGGTTATAGGATCTAGTACCTTTGAAGAGCACTTGGACCACTTGGAGAGGGTTTTTTCTAAATTAGAGTATGCTGGTTTTACTCTGAAACTTGACAAATGTGTTTTCAGTAGACGAGAGGTGACTTTTTTGGGGCACCGTGTATCGGCAATGGGAGTGACGCCTGAGAGCACAAGAATTGAAAAAATATTGAATACTACGACACCTAGAAATATTAAGGAGCTCAGATCGTATATTGGTGTATGTAATTTTTTCAGACGATTTGTAGTGAGATTTGGTAACTTACTAGAGCCATTTAGAGAACTATTGAAAGCTGGCAGTAAGTGGGAATGGACACAAGATCATGATAGAGCTTTCCTAAAATTAAAAGAAGGATTCAGGCAGGCAGTTGTTTTGAGATACCCTATGCCCGATAGGAAGTATGTGTTGCTGACGGACGCGTCTCACTGTGGTATCGCTGGTGCTCTATGTCAAGTAGATGATGATGGTAATTTAGGGATTGTGTCTTTAGCTTCCAGAGGTTTAAGTGCTGCTGAAAAGCGTTATACTATAACGGAACTAGAATTCCTAGCTATCGTATACTCCCTCAGTAAATTTAGGATGTATGTTTTAGGTACCGAATTTGAAATTAGGACGGATCATCATGCTCTTTCTTTTGTATCCAAGTGTAAATTATCATCTAACAGAGTTAGTAGATGGATACTCGCCCTACAAGAGTATGATTTTAAGGTAACTCACATTAAGGGAAAGAATAATGTCCTTGCTGATTTATTGTCACGTGATCCGAAGTTGTGCGAAGAAGGTAGCCTTCTAGAGCCACGTGAGGGCATTATTATATGTACATGTCTGTCTAAGGAAAATGAAACTGCTCTAAATAGACTACGTAACCTATTGGTTGAACAGTCGGTAGACGAAGAATGTCGGGAACCTTTGTCTGTACTTCAGGGAGGAGAGCAGCTCACGGTGTCGCATGGTAGGCACACGTACAAACTGGTTAACGGGTTTCTAGCCAGGAAATGTGGCGAGGATCTCTGGGGGATTTGTGTACCCAAAGCGCTACGTGTGGAATTGATTTGGTTTATCCACAAGGAATTAGGACATTTTGGAGCTAATAAAGTTCTGTATGAGATCCGACAGAATTTTATATGGGACAAGATGGGAAGAGATATAAGAAAAATTCTTTCCACTTGCGATCTGTGTCAGCGTAGCAAAGTTCCTAACCGCTATTTAGAAGGACCTCGTCAGGCAGTAATCTCAGAAAGACCTGGTGACTTGGTGTGTACTGATTTATTTGGACCTGTGGTTAAGGGACAGTTCGGCTTCCAATATATTTTAGTCATTATTGATGCCTTCTCGAAATTGGTCAGATTATACGGTATGAGAAAAGCCACTGGAAAATCTTGTAGTCGTATAATCAAAGAGAAGTATATACCTGAATTAGGTACTCCTCTTAGAATATTATCAGACAGTGGACCGCAATTTATTTCGAGAAAATGGAAGTCCATAATTAGAGAGCTAGGTATTACACAGGTTCATTCATCTATTAGATACCCTCAGGGCAATATGTGTGAGCGCGTTATGAAAGAGTTATCTCGCATGTTTAGATGCTTAGTGTTCGACAAGCATACAGCCTGGATGGCTCATTTATCCCGCATAGAGACATGGATCAATGCAGTTCAACATGAAAGCACGAGATTGACGCCGTCACAAGTTCATTTTGGTTGTAAGCCTCAGAATGAACTAGTGAGAGTATTAGGTTTGCCTGAGGAACCACCTCGTAATGCTGAATTTTACGTCCGACTGGCACGGGAGAACCTGATTAAATCTGGAGATAAACGTAAAAGGCAACAGAAACGTAAGGTACGGGATAACTTTGAGGTAGGTGATATGGTTTTGGTGAGAGTTCCCATGTTGTCAAACAGTGAGGATAAGGTAACGAAGAAATTTTTTCTTTTATATCAAGGCCCGTATAAAGTACATAGAAAACTTGGACCCTGTGCTTACAAGCTAGCGGATGGCGAGAGCGTAATGAATGGTTCATATAACATTAGTAGTTTAAGGAGATACCTGTCGTGTGAGGTGGCTGAACCGGATTGTGAGATATAGGTCAGTAACTCGGGGAAGTTGCCACTTGTTATGTCAGACTACGAGCGGTATGTGTTTACGTCTCAATCGTGGTGGTATTTCCTAGTTGTGTTTGAAAACAAGGAAAGTGTTTGTGTGGCGGTAGATTTACGCGTTCATTGAAGATAGATCATCTGTTTTCCGTATGTGAGGCCATGAAATTTTATATATTTGTTTTCTGAGAGGTTACATAAGGCTAATTAAAGCTGACGACGGCAAATAATTAATTTTCCCGTATGTGCATTTCTAACTTGCAATAGTTTTACCGTGAGCTTAAATCACGTGTGTATGTGTGTGAAGTGTATTACATCCTGCTTCAAGATAAGGTGAAACATTCGAAAGAGTGATAAAAGTGTAAATTATTTGTATCATATGTTTTCCATTTTTTTTATGTAAAAGATTGGAAGAGAACGTGTTACTGCTATCTAGCACAGAATGTCGGAAAGATGGGGAGTCAAAGGACAGATAGACACTCGGCAGAGTTTGTAATCTGAATTGTATATATTATGTTATATTCTCTAGGGTAATCTTGTTTTTTTTACAAAAGTGAAAAGTTGCTCATGATGGGCATAATTTAGCATCTAAACCTCAAGATGAACTGAAATAACAGACAGTCGCAATGGGAAGCAGTCTAAGAGAGATATGGAAAGAGTGAGATATAATTAAGTGTATGAAAATAATGTCGCTCGTAATGGGCCGGTAATAGAGGTATTTCAAGTCAATGTGGGAGTAAGTGTGTGAGTTCTCAACTCATGTAATATTTGTTAAGAACTCATGGGGGCGTACGTAACGTTCCAGACGTTACAGTGTAATTATGTTAATTTTATTATGTGTAATTAATTCAGGAATTTAACGTCATGATATTTATTTGGTATGTAATTGTATTATAATTCATGTTTAATCATTTGCTCACTATCATTTCATTACTTTGTAACTACGACTTATAAACGAGGGCTGAATATCCTAATATTCACTTAGATTCTTGCGACAGTTGGTTAAAATTAACTTGCAGTAGATTTCCTTTATCTTGCCACATCACCGAGGAGGAAGGGAGGACAAATTTAGACATCAAGTTCTGAGAAAAGCGAGCACGTGTTCACGCGTCCTAACGTAAGCTACCGTATTTCGACCAGAATGATTCGAACTGTTCACCGCCTATATTTTCAAAGGAGCGTCATGTTGCCATGGATACTGATTGAAAGGACGAATAGAAGAACAGTTGATATCTTGTGTGGGACCCATCTACTCTAAAATCTAGAGTGGGGAGAGAAGTGTCATCTGATTGGACCACGTGTAGCGGCCTGTAATTAGCGCGAGAGAAAGTTATAAAAGGGCGTGTTGGAGCTCCTGGAGGGTCTCTCTACAACGTCTTATTCGCTTCTGCGAGTCTCTCTACATTATTCTACGATCTTCTACGAGGCTTCTACTTGATTTTCTACTTGATTCTGCGTCTCGATACTTAGAAATTCTGAATGAGGGGTGTATAGCCACTCTTATCAGGAAGTACGTACAGCACGGCTATAAGACCGGTTTGAACCAGTCTAAGTCAATAGATAGTTTTAATCTAGATAGAAATGAAACTTCAGAGAACATTTTCAGTAAAGTTGGAAGGATTCTTAATTGAGTATCCTCTCCATATAACCCAAGGTGGTTCTTCTAACTATGACTTAGGGCTTATCTCCAATATATGGGATAGAGCATAATAGGGAGTGTTAGTTTTGAAGTCATCTTCCAATTAGTGGTGGGTGCAATTGGCAAGGCAGGAATGGTACTGAGCTGCAGATGAAGAGATCTCAAAGACGAACGGTGATGTTCCCGCTACAAGGAGGGAAGCTTTCCAAGGACCAGCAGAACAAGACGACATGGTGAGCAAGCGAGTTAAAGATATTGCAAGTTTTCGCGAAGTAGAGTCATTCAATTTTTTGTTAAATTCATTTTCGATGTTAAAATTCAGTTCTCGTTAAACCGTCGTCATTCATCTTAAATATAATAAATAGTATTTTTCTAGTTCATTGTAATCAATCTGCCTTAATTAGCCTTTTGATTTCTAATTCTCCTGCTTAATGATTAGTGTACTATCACCTCACCCCTGTGATAAGAGTCTGTCC
Organism: Anabrus simplex; assembly: GCF_040414725.1. Classification (NCBI taxonomy): domain Eukaryota; kingdom Metazoa; phylum Arthropoda; class Insecta; order Orthoptera; family Tettigoniidae; genus Anabrus; species Anabrus simplex. Next base: position 388,545,745 of record NC_090268.1, read on the forward strand.
AAGCTTGATTATAAATTTTATCTTTAAGTCCTCAACTTAAAGATTGGCGCCCTTTGCTTGCTTGGTTGCATTTCTCATTTGATGATGGTTCTCCGAGAGGGTAAGTCACATGGTCAACAAAGCGAAGTCATGTTTTGCACCGTGCATAGCGCAATGCACTGGTACATGCACCCTGAGAGGCCCTGGTGTAGACGAATCTTGTGTAGAGAGAGAAGCAAGGCAAATGGTACAAAAACGTGTTCCATTCTAATTAACAGTCGGAGATAAATCAGAATGGCTTACCTGACGGTGTTTATATTCCAATGGTATGTTCAAAGGAAGGAAGAGCGGTAACTGATGGTCATTCATGCCTCATATAAAAGCTGGAAGGACACCGAGGTATGACATTGTGTTCATTAGGCCAATTGTCGAGAGCATGACTTTTGAAAATAATATTTGCTGTTATATTCATTAAGTGGTACTTCGTAAATGTTATAGTGAGTTTCAATTGTAATACAGCAGAATTCTGTAAGCAAATTATAATTTTATGTGTGGTGTACTCAGTGCCCCATGTTTCAGTTTATGTCATAAAAATCCCAAGTTTCCAGTCCAGTGTTAAAGGAATATAAGGGAGTCAGTGTAACACGACAGAACCTTCTCCGTATAGGCCATCGAGATTCTTGAAGGAGTGTAATGTAAACTTTTCCTCTATCCATAACCCTGGCACCAAATGGAATAGAATGGCGACCAACATGACTGGTCACCTTTGCTCCTAGGAATTTCTGTAACTTGTATCTTTCCTGAGGGGGATGCTCCTCAGAAAGTGAACATCTAGTTTATAATTGAGTAGTTACCCCTAATGAGTCATCAGTCCATAGACTGGTTTGATGCGGCTCTACATGCTACCCTATCCTGTACTAATCTTTTCACTTCTACGTAAGTACTGCATCCTACACCTACTCTAATCTGATAGTCATATTCATACCCTGGCCTGCCCCTACCGTTCTTACACCCCACATCCCGCAAAACACCATCAAGTCCTGGGTGTCTTAGGATATGTCCTATCATCGTATCTTTTCTTCTCATCAAATTTAGCCCAATCGATCTCCTCTCACCAATTCGATCCAGTATCTCTTCATTCGTGATTCGATCTATCCATCTCATCTTCAGCGTTCTGTAACACCACATTTCAAAGGCTTCCATTCTCTCCGTTTCTGATCTAGTTATCGTCCCTGTTTCATTTCCATACAGTACCATGCTCCAGACGAAAGCCTTCAAAAATATATTTCTAATTCTTATATCAATGTTCGAAGTGAGCAAACGTTTTCTTTTAAGGAAGGCCTTCCTAGCCTGTGCTACCCCCCTGTGGGTGGGGGCGGTAGAATAACACCCACGGTATCCCCTGCCTGTCGTAAGAGGCGACTAAAAGGGGCCCGAGGGGCTCTGAACTTTGGAGCGTGGGATGGCGACCACGGGGTCCTTAGCGAGTCCTGGCATTGCTTCCACTTACTTGTGCCAGGCTTCTCACTTTCATCTATCCTATCCGACCTTCCATGGTCAACTCTTGTTGTTTTCTGACCCCGACGCTATTAGGTTTGCGAGGGCTAGGGAGTCTTTCATTTTCATGCCCTTCGTGGCCCTTGTCTTCCTTTGACCGATACCTTCATGATTCGAAGTGTCGGATCCCTTCCATATTTCCTTCTGATTAGTGTTATATAGAGGATGGTTGCCTAGTTGTACTTCCTCTTAAAGCAATAATCACCACCACCACTAGCCTGTGCTAGTCTGCATTTTACGTCCTCCTTACTTCTGCTATCGTTAGTTATTTTATTTCCCAAGTAACAATATTCATATACTTCCCTTAAAACATTTCCAAATCGAATATTTCTTGCACCAACTGACCTCGTTCGAATGCACTCCGTTTACCGAAGTATGGAAAGACAAGTTGAAACTGATGTTGCCATTGATGCTTTCACGGCCCGTACTTATAGGCATGATACTGTATAGGCTCTTGGGCTATCAACTTGGTGAAGGTCATACCCGAGTTATGGTAATAGAAGGTCGGATTTCTCTTTACTTGACACGGCATATGCCCAAAAACCTATGCAGTATCAAGTTGAAACTGAGTTGGGAGAAGAGCAGTTTGGCTTCGTAAGAAATGTAGGAACACGTGAAGCAATCCGGACTTCACGTCTGATCTTAGAGGATCGAATCAAGAAGGACAAGCTCACGTATATCGCGTTCGTAGAGCTAGAAAGGCAATCGTAATGTTGATTGGACCAAGCAATTTAAGATTCAGTCTTGAGAGTCCCTGCCAGCGCCCAGATGGTTTTCTGCTCTCCAGGCGACAGTAGAGGACGCTAAACAGAGTTATGGCTATGCTGTTCCTTCCTCTCCTTCGTCCAGAGGGCACCCAACTTCTTACTGGCCATTTTTGTCCTCAAACATGTTTCGTTTCAGAATCCTTCTACGATGCGGTCTGTCTCTGATGTCACTTCCTGTAATGTTCAGATCCTGCCGGTCCTGCATTTACTACAGTGTCCTGATCTTCCTATTCTCCGTGTATGTGAGAAGGTTATTGATCAGCTTGGTGAAGGTCATACTTGAGTTATGGCAATAGAAGGTCGGATATCTCTTCTGGCCAAGTCCGTGATCTTTACGTGCCGCTTCCTCCATTTGCCCTCTTGTTTCACTGGTCCAAGGATCTTTCCCTCCTTGACCGTCAGTTTGTCATTCAGGTCTTCCCTATTAACGATCTGACACTCAGAGGTGCGCAAAGGCTTCTGAGTGGATTACTGCATGATTGTGCCGGAGTTATTATTGTTACTTGGCAACCCGACTGTCAGCACACTCGAACTCCCTTTTGGTATTTTCTAAAAGGCACGAGTGAGTCAGGCTGGGAAATTACCAGACATGTGACGACCATGGCTTTCACTGTCCGTTTCGTTTAGTGTCTCCGTTAATTTTCTGGAAGGCGAAACTAGAACATTTGTGCTATTGGCGTGCCCGAAATATACCAGAACTTATTATTGAGTTTGGTAGTGTCTTGACGAGTGATACGTGTTCAGAACACCAGTGTGTGCAGCAGTCACGCGAGTTGATTGTACGAGTTAATGGTCTTGTCTGGAGTCGAGGAAAGTGTTCAGTCGCCATGCATTGTGGTAGCCAACGTTGTTGTGTTGTAGGAATGAGTAAATATGGCATGCAAACATGCATTCTTATGGCACGGTACAGTAAGACTTTGAACCTTACTTGAATCTTGCTGTTCGAACCTGACTCCTAGAAACTGTTGTGCGGGGTGTACGTAGTGCGAAGTGAATTGAAAGTTGAAACTTGTCAGTCAAGGATCGCCCGTTCCGGGTAAAGACTGCCACCTGAAGATCCACAGTGTAGAAAATATACTTTTGTAGATAGCCAGTAATTAGTGAAGTATTGTCTTTCATTTTCTAGGGTAGGCGTGTGTGTGTGTGTGTGTGTGTAATCTATTAGATTAGTCCAATACAATAGTCATGGTTGTATTCGTAACATTATTATTATTATTATAATTATTATTGCGAGAACTAGTTATTACACCTTTATTCATATTACTACAGAGAAGGGGAGGGGGCGTAAAGGCAGTAATAGGTTAGAATGCAATCTTACTGAAGCGGGTTACAAATATAGTCTACCTTGTACAATGGTTATGCTATGAGCCTTGCATAAATATTAGGGGGTGCGGTCCATCCGATCTCCTACAATTTATGTTACTCTCGCTACATAACGGAAGAACGTGCTACACAACACTTCCTAATGATGACGATGCTTGTTGTTTAAAGGGCGTAACATCTAGGTCATCGGCCCACGACACTTCCTAATAACCAAATTAGTGACTAGCTTACTGGCTCAGCTGCTGGCTTCTAACCCGGAAGTCCGCAGTTCGAATCTTGGTTGATCCGGGGTTCAGGTTTTCATCTCAAAACTGACGTAGCATTGGGAAAAGTTAAACCCCCGGCCAAAACCAAAATGAGTCCGAGGGGCTCCAGTGACCCCAGAAATAACCGGGGCAAGCTCAAAAATTGTCCTTCTAGTAGACTACCTTCCTATATTATCTGCAACAATGAATATAGGCATTTCTACATATCAATGTAAATGGCCAACTCACACGGTTCAGAATGAACACATTTTAATTTCCAAGGCGTGAGAACCAACAATGTTGACGAAGGTATCTGTCATCCCTAACACGGCCAACAATGTAACGAAGTACGATGTGAGGTTAAGAGGTGAACTGTTACAAGAAGAGCGGTGCCTACCTGCCGGTCAGGTGCACCTCAATCAAAGTGGCTGGCTGTTATCTCACATCGCGAACCTAATAAGCAATTAGCGGTGAGTGACGTCCTGTGGGCCGGCCTAATGGGCCAGGCGGCAACAAGATAAACATATTGTGATTCCTAAAGAGCTTCGGATTAACTCGTCAACTGCCAGGATAGTTTTAACGGGGACACCACACTTAAGTGAGGGATTCCTATCAGCACTCAAATCTCGTGAATACTTCTGCTTGCGGTCCGACCTAGCAGACTTCTTTCTGGAAGAGAAGGTAAATATTTTCTTCAATGGTCGAGGGGAGATAGAAAGCACTGCTTTTAAGAGAAATCTGCTATTTCTATAATAATATTAATAATACTTGGAGGTAAAGGTGAAATGAGCAGCTCTACAAGTACACTGAAAAGATCACGGACACAACGCTGAAACTAAGGCTGAAATTCTAGGGACAAAATTATCTTCAAATACATCATGGGGCTAAAGGCCACCTACAAGTGGGGAGAAGAGGTCGAGAGGGATGTGAAAGAATTTGGAATTACACTAGACGTTATACACAATAGAAGATTCGACAGTCTCAAACCATTTGAAGAGAAACCACTAAAAAGGAGACCCAAACGGATCACTTCTGAAGTGGAGAGAGAGATGAGAAGCGAAAGAATGAAGAGGTTCTGGGAAAGAGAAGAGAAGAGAAAAGAGAAGAGAAGAGAAGAGAAGAGAAGAGAAGAGAAGAGAAGAGAAGAGAAGAGAAAATAAGAGAAGAGAAGAGAAGAGAAGAGAAGAGAAGAGAAGAAAAGAAAAGAGAGAAAGACCAAGAAGCCTTAACTTCTATGCAATCCATAGTTGGCCAAATTAGAAGAAAAAATGAATAGGCAAATAATAATAATAATAATAATAATAATAATAATAATAATAATAATAATAATAATAATAATAATAATAATAATAATAATATCTTTCTTAATCTGTTTAATCTCCAGGTTACGATTTTCCCTCGGACTCGGTGAGGGATACCACCTCTACCGCCTCAAAGGCAGTGTCCTGGAGTGCGAGACTTTGGGTAGGGGGATACAACTGGGATGGAGGACCAGTACCTCTCCTAGGTGGCCTCACCTGCTATAGTGAACAGGGGCCTTGTGAGAGGACTTTAAGATTGGCAGGGATGGACAAGGATGAGGGAAGAAAGCGGCTGTGGCCTTGAGTTAGGTACTATTCCGTATTTGCCTGGAGGAGAAGTGGGAAACCACGGAAAACTACTTCAAGTATGGCTGAGGTGGGAATCGAACCCCTCTACTTAGTTGACCTCCCGAGACTGAGTGAACCCAGTTCCAGCCCTCATACCACTTTTCAAATTTCGTGTCAGATCTACTAACCGCTACATCACAGAGGCGGAACTAATAATAATAATAATAATAATAATAATAATAATAATAATAATAATAATAATAATGAGGGCTGAGCTCCCAGCCGCCCTTCATCTACTACAATAAAAGACGTCAGAATTTCGTCTGTAGAAGGAAAATTTTAGTCATTCAGTAAATTAATATAGTGACATGGATTTCCCATAATAAGTAATCTTAAGTGTTACACAGTTTTGTTGAAATTCGATCCCTCATCCTTGAATGCAAGGCTTTTATATCAACTGTGTTAAGTGAAACATCCACAAACATTCATACTAGTTTCCGTCTGTATCCTGATACAGAGCTTTCGCCAAAGTCTCAGTTGTATTTATGGCTAAACCAATTCTATTGAAGGTGATGAAATGTTGGTGGTGTTGACTCTTAAGGGGGGAGACGCAGCTCAACAAAGGGAAAAAATAGCTTAATATTCATTCGATTGTTAAATATGCTACAATTGTTGTTGACAATTGCTGCACATATCCCAGTATTGGCATGCTTCCTGGCAACCAGAAGCAACTTCAATAATGTCAGAATTTTAATAATTTTAATATTTTAAAATAAAATGTTCAAAATTCCCCGTCTTTTTAACAATATATCACTGTTTCCCTTATAAATTCAAAGTTTATAAGAATTTTCGTACTTTTCCTTTTTTAAAGTGTGTATCAAACTCCAGCTACAAAATGAACCTCAATCATTAACATAGACTGTGATTTGGATTTTTTGTCGCGTTTTTATTCCGAGCACCAGACAATATTAATATTTTTGTAAATAAATATGTTATATAAAATCTAATTTACATCCTATTGATCTGAATGAGGTACAGATTGTAGTACAACATTATGGGAGGAAACTCTGAAAAAACCATAATTATCCGTGAAAGTAAGAGAGTTACGAAGGAAACCGTGATATATTGTTAAAAAGGCGGGAAATTTTGAACATTTTATTTTAAAGTGTTATAATTAGAATTCTGACATTATTGAAGTTGCTTCTGATTACTCTGAAGCATGCCAATACTGAGATATGTGCACCATTTTTCAACAACGTTTGTACCATATGTAACAATCGAACGAATATTGGCCTATTTTCCCCGTGTTGAGCTAGGTCTCCCCCCTTAACACTGAGAGCATGACTATTGCGTCTGGATGTAAGTTGAGAAAGTTGTTCACTTGCGTTAACGGGGCGGTTATACGTTACGGATGTTAAGATATATGTGTTTATGTCACTGGTGATTGAAGACACTTTAACGAATACTACCATAGTACAAAGGTTGGATTTTTTAACAGTGGCGACCACTCGGTACGTTGCTACATGATGCACCGTTTGTCACACAAATATTTCACATAAGTATCCACAGTCCTAATATAAAAGTATATTAAAATTTGCCCTGTTTTACTTAAAACAACCACTGACTTTTGGTTTTGTTAAAAAATGCCAATATCCGGAATAATCTAGTTGACATATCGATATGATGTATACAGTGACTTCAAAATGGCTGGATAGAGAGTGATGACATTTATACTGATTGCACAAACTCAATAAATAGGAAGTGAAAAAGGGCTAAACAGGAGAAAAAGGAAGATATTATTCAAAACAACGAAGTATCTTGAGAAACCCACATTAATTATTAAGGCAAAGAGGTTGCTGCACGAACAACTGGACCAGATTGCAGGTAAACGTAGCCGTAATAATGATGTGTCACACAACTAGCATAAAGTGTTATTAGCTAAATATTCATGCATTTAATTTGTAGGTGTTAATTTCAATGCCGGAGACAGGGCAAATATTTTAACTCAGCTCACGAAACAAGTAACTAGAAACGAACAAGATTTTCATCTGAGTGGTCTGATATCATTTAATGTTAACACGTATTATTTACAAAAGAATGAAAAGACAATTTGAAGCTGAGTTGGGAGAAGATCAATTTGGCTTCAGAAGAAATGCAGGAACACGTGAAGCAATCCTGATTTTACGTCGGATCTTAGAGGATCGAAGTAAGGACAAGCCCACATACTTGGCTTTCGTACATCTTGAGAGTCATTGATAATGTTGATTGGACCAAGTTATTTGAGATTCTGAAGGTGATCGAAAACGAAGAATTATGTACAATCTGTATAAACATCAGTCTGCAGTGATAAGAATCGAGGGCTTTGAAAAGGAAGCAGAAATCTAGAAAGGAGTGAGGGAAGGTTCCAGTTTATCCCGCCTCCTTTTCAATGTTTATATAGAACACGCGGTAAAGGAAATCGGAGAGGAATTTGGGAAGGGAATCACAATCGAAGGAGAGGGAATCAAAACACTGAGATTTGCTGATGATATTGTTATATAATCTGAGAATGAAAAACATCTGGAGAAAATGCTGAATGGTATGGACAGAGGCTTGGGTAAGGAATACAAGATGAAAATAAATGTCCAAAACAAAAGTAATGGATTCCAGTCGAATGAAATCAGGTGATGCAGGAAATATTAGATTAGAAAATGACGTCTTAAAGGAAGTAGATGAATATTGTAACTTGGGGAGTAAAATAACTAACGATGGCAGAAATAAGGAAAACATAAAATGCAGACTAACACAAGCAAAGAAGGCCTTTCTTGAGAAAATAAATGTGCTCACTTCAAATATTGATATAGGAATTAGAAAGATGTTTTCGAAGACTTCCGTCTGAAGCGTTGCATTGTATGGAAGTGAAACATGGACAATAACTAGCTCAGAAAGAAAGAGGATAGAAGCTTTTGAAATGTGGTGTTACAGAAAAATGCTGAAGGTGAGATGGATAGATCGAATCACGAATGAAGAGATACTGAATCGAATTGGTGAGAGGAGATCGATTTGGCTAAATTTGACGAGAAGACGGGATAGAATGATTGGACACATGTTAAGACACCCAGGACTTGTTCAGTTGGTTTTTGAAGGATGCGTAGGCGGTAAGAACGGTAGGTGTAGACCAAGGTATGAATATGACAAGCAGATTAGAGCAGATAGGAAGCAATATCTACGTAGAAATGAAAAGGTTATCACAGGATAGGCTGACATGGAAGCTGCATCAAACCAGTCTATGGACTGATGTCTCAAACAACAACAGCAGTAAGCGATCTTGAAAATCTGTCCAGGTCGATAGCGATGGTTATGCAGAAATAGATGAGAAAATAAATTGTGCACGCTTCTGCTATAAAGTTCGAACATCAGAAACAGAGATTTCAATTTGTGCTACGGCGTTCGCTCCTGTTTTGAAATCATATTTTTAAGTGTGCGATGGATTCAGCAGTCACTGATTAATACAAAATGTTCATCCAAATATATTTAGAAGGCACGGTGATCATTTTAGCGGTTATTGACCTGTTTATTAATCAGACATTAAAAGTACAGCATACTCGCTAGTCTAGAAAAATAAACTCTAACAATGATGTGTGTCTTGTATCTTGTACCTTACGTATTCCTGAGTGCAATCATATTAGAGAGGTTATTAAGGAAGGTTACAGATTTCTTCCCATTGTTATGAGAGTATTTAGGGATTGTAATAAGGATAAAAACGAGAGGGCGTATAAGTCTCTGGTAAGGCTTCAGTTAGCGTACGGCTCCAGTGTATTGGACCCTCACCAGGACTATTTGACACGAAAACTGGGGAAAAAATCAAAGGAAAGCTGCACAATTTGTTCTGGCGATTTCCGAAAAAGGAGTAGTGTTAGGAAAATGTTTGTAAACTTTACTCTGGCAAGACCTAGAGGTAAGGAGACGAGATGGTCTACTATTTTGTATGTTTCGAGCTTTTCGTGGAATGGCGTAAGTAGTCGAATCATTCATGAGTGGAGCTTTTAAAAGTAGGAAATATCATAATATGAAAATAAAGCTAGAATTCAAGAGGACAGATTGGGAGAAATATTCATTTAACGGACGAGGAGCAAGGGATTGGAATACATTACCAAGAGAAATGTTCAATAAATTTCCAAGTTTTTTGAAAACGTTTCAAAATGAGGTGGGTAAACAACTGACAGAAAATCCTCCACCTGGGCGACAACTCTAAAGGCAGATACAGATGATTGATTGATTGATTGATTGATTGATTGATTGATTGATTGATTGATTGATTGATTGATTGATTGATTGATTGATTGATTGATTGATTGGCTGACTCGGACTGTGGGTGCAATGCACAAAATTATCCTGAAATCCCATAGCCTGAATGTGTTGTATTTCGTTTATCTAGAAATTTCAATCAGGAATTCAATATTTCTTTTGGCCCTCCAAGAAGTGATACTTTAACAACAAGTGATTCACTGCAGTTGCAGATTGATTGATCTAAAACCCATCCGACCGTCAGCGACCGATGCTGAGAGTTAATTGGAAAGCTGAACTGCAGTACACGGACGAATACATGGATACAATTTTGACTGTTTTGGAAAGGATTTTTCGTGTTGCGCATGAGCACGTACTGGTACAGAACCTCATATTACACCAACACCCATCAGGAACTTCCCGAACTTTTCTCGTCACTATTTTCGAGAGAAATAGTCTCTCTAATTACATCCTGAAAGGTATTAACATTATGTTTATTCCCTCTGTATAACCAAATACGACATGTGAACACATCACCGAATTTATTAGTAAGAGAAACCTAGGAACACTACTATGAGAAATTCAATACAATTATTACTAAAATATAAACCGAGCGAGTTGGCCATGCGGTTATGGTCACATAGCTGTGAGCTTTCATTCGGAAGATGGTGGGTTAGAATCTCACCATCGGCAGCCGTTAAGATGGTTTTCCGCAGTTTTCCCATTTTCACACCAGGCAAATGTTAGGGCTGTACCTTACTTAAGGCCACAGACGCTTCCTTCAGAATCCTAGCTCTCATCCTTGCGTAGCGGAAATCCTTCAACGTGTTAGTGCGACGTTAAACTACAAGCCAAAAACCCACCAGAAATGCCCGGCTGAGAGGCACTGACCTTCTAACCCCAACCTATAAGGTTCGATCGTGGCTCAGTCCGGTGGTATTTGAAGGTGGTCAGTACGTCAGCCTTGTGTTGGTAGATTTACTGGACACTAAAAGAACTCCTGCGGGAGAAAATTCCGACACTTAGGCGTCTCCGAAAACCGTCAATTATGATTAGTGAGACATAAAAATAATAGCATTATTATTCCCATCTGAAATGTAAGTCGAATGATAAATAATAATGTCATTGGATTTGAGTCCAACAAACTACCTTTATGGTATACTGAGACGAGCATGTGCCAAAATCTTGTCCTCCAGAAACTCTTTTACGTATAGGAAAATATTTATTATTTTTCCACCAGTTCAATACAATACAGAATGCTAACATATGTGTTGAAACATTGTTTAAATATAATGAGACACGTTTCGCCTCTTCTTATGAGGCATCCTCAGTCAATATCAAAACCTTACTTTTACCAGGTACCTGGTAAAGATTATAGTAAAATATGTTTGAAGATGATGTGTGTGAGATAAAATTTACAGTTCATCATAAAAATGTCTCTGAAATTATTATTATTATTATTATTATTATTATTATTATTATTATTATTATTATTATTATTTAATTATTTCAGAAACATTTTTATGATGGACTGTACATTTTATCTCACACATCATCTTCAAACAAATTTTAGAATAATCTCTAACTAGGTACCTGGTAAAAAATAAGGTTTTGATATTGACTGAGGATGCCTCATAAGAAGAGGCGAAACATGTCTCATTATATGTTTCAACTCATATGTTAGCACTCTGTATTGTATTGAATAGGTGGAAAAATCGTATCGTATCGTAATCTGTTTACCCTCCAGGGTCGGATTTTTCCTCGGACTCAGCGAGGGATCCCACCTCTACCGAGGATGATTACCTCGCTGTACTTCCTCTTAAAACAAAAATCACCACCACCACCACCACCATCCCACCTCTACCGCCTCAAGGGCAGTGTCCTGGAGCTTCAGACTCTGGGTCGGGGGATACAACCGGGGAGGATGACCAGTACCTCGCCCAGGCGGCCGCACCTGCTATGCTGAACAGCGGCCTTGTGGGGGGGATGGGAAGATTGGAAGGGATAGACAAGGAAGTGGGAAGGAATCGGCCATGGCCTTAAGTTAGGTACCATCTCGGCATTTTCCTGGAGGAGAAGTGAGAGACCACGGAAAACCACTTCCAGGATGGCTGAGGTGGGAATCGAACCGACCTCTACTCAGTTGACATTCCGAGGCTGAGTGGACCCCGTTCCAGCCCTCGTACCACTTTTCAAATTTCGTGGCAGAGCCGGGAATCGAACCCGGGCCTCCGGGGGTGGCAGCTAATCACACTAACCACTACACCACAGAGGCGGACAGGTGGAAAAATAATAAATATTTTCCTATACACATTATATAATACTTTCAAAACGGACGAAAAATTATTTTCATTACTTGTAAAAACTTTTTTACGTGCTGGTAAATTTAATGACAATTTGTGGACTTATTCCGGCACCTTCAAAAGCCAATGGGATGAGCCGGATCAAGCCCGCGAACTTAAGCTCAGAAGGCCATCGCTCAGCCATCTGAGCTATTCAATCTAATGACTTAGCTTATTGACGGTTCGCAAGTCTCTCCTAAATAGCAGATGATCAGTACCGAATCTAATAGCAACAGAGTCATCCTCTACTGTCTTGATGATCTCTTCGCTTATCAAATTTCTGTGCCAGTACAATGAAGCCTACGTCGGTAATAGGCTCAGCTTGTGTTTACAAGTCCGGAGCTGAGCTACACTCTGCCAGGTGGCCTGTCGCCTTAGCGCTAAACCTCTTAACTGGAGTGCAGGCCGTCAGACAGGGACTGGGTGCACCACAAGTTGCTGACTGCACTTGATTAGTTCCCAGTTGTAAAATCACCGATTCCTTGTAATAGATTTACACATTTTGTGACTCCTTTTTTTGCTCGGTATAATCTACCAGGTAGTTACAGTTAAACTTCCCCTACTTAACCCATTCTGGACAGGAAATTACTCATTGCACACGTATCAAACTAAGTAAGATTAATATCCAGATTATGTGCTACATGATTTGAATGATTCCCGGTACTTGACAGACGGGGTTTATCAGGGGAAAATTCCCATATGTGCCGATCTGATGAGAAGCATTTATTTTTAGAAAAGAAATAGATACCCTTGAGAAATTTGCATGGTAACCTAACTGTAAAAAAATTTCTTAAAATTATTAATGAATCCCTTAAGGTAATGATGGCAGGGACATGTGTTTCCTAAAATTGTTTGCTAAAACGGGAATTGTTCCCCTCGCTCTAATCATCAGACTTACTATGTCGATTTCCTGTAGCTAGTATTTATCTCTGTAGTAAGAAATTGTTAGTAAGTCAATATTCTTTTCCTCGTCCGAATATTGGCTGAATGGTCAGCGTTGAGCCCTTTGGTTCAGAGGGTCCCGGGTTTGATTCCCCTCCGGTTCGGGAATTTTAATCGCCTCTGATTAAATTCTCTGGCTCGGGGACTGGGTGTATGTGTTTGTCCCAATATTTTCCTGTTCATATTTAGACAAGATATTACACTACCAACCACCACATAAACACAAAATAGTGATTACATCCCTCCATATAGGGTAGGCGTCAGGAAGGGCATCTGGCCGTAAATCAGGGTCGAGTCCAGAGGTGCGACACAGTTCGCACCCGCGAGAACCATTGATGTGGGAAAAAGCGGTAGAAAAAGAATGAAAAAAATATTCCTTTCCTCGAGGTTGACACCTGCGGGCTGCTATTTATGGCTTTCAATGCTGTACCAATCCCTTATTTTCTTGAAGATCTGTGACGCCTCTCAGCCATACATGGATATGCAGTCCATCAGAACAATGTTCGTTGTGTTCATTTCCCTGTGCCAAATTATCAAGAACAATTAATCTTAAATAAACTATGCCGTAGGAGTGTGTAAACATGTCACGCAAACATACATTCCTACAGTACGGTATAGTTAATTTTCCTTTAGACCCCTGCATAGGAAAATGAACACAACGAAAATTGTTCTGATGGACTGTATATCCATATGAGGCTGGGACGTACAACCAGCGTTAAAGGAAAATAATGGATTGGAAGAGCTTTGGGACAAATGAGGTTTTGTTTCTTCAACGAAGATGTGAAGAGATACATCAGGCATACCAATGGATGATTCGTACGGCCAAACAGCAAGATGTCCTATGCATTCAGATTACCCTGGGCACAAATGAACGTCATTTCGATCACACTTCGTAGTGAGACCAACGATAAGTTCATAAAAATAAGGAAATTTTATGAAATAGCAACCCGGAACCTTCTGAACTGCAGACCTCACAACCCTAACCATTCAGCCAAGGAGTCGGTAAGTTTGTGTCATCTAAATTTCGATATTGTGAGAGTAATTACAGGGGTATGATGTATCGTCGCTGCCGCGCCAAAACCGCGAATGTGACAATACTCTTCCTATCCATTATTTCTGTCAGGACTGGTCTCGCCTCCCAGCCAGATACTGATATACAGTCCAACAGAACAATTTCCGTTGAGTTTATTTTCCTATGCGGGTGCGTAAAGGGAAATGAACCTTAAAGACATCGTTCTCTAGGAATGGGTAAGTACGTCATGCAAACAAACATTCCAGCAGTACGGTAGAGTAGGCTATGGTTCCGTTATTGAGTCTGGCATTGCTTCCACACTCAAGCGTTGAAATTCTGTTCCACTTGCAGTGGAAGACTGCACGTTTCCAGTGCTTTTTTGAATCATGTTCAGTGTGGACCATAGTTTACCAGGGAGGTTGAAACCAGGTGGTGGCGTCTTCTTCACAGGAGGCGTTGTTGGGTAGTATCTGTCCTTGAGTCACTTTTGCCATTCAACGGAAGTTTGGCAGTTGCTCTTCCTCAAGTTCATCCCATCTCTTGTGGGTGGTTTTCATGAACACAGGCGATTAGTATTTGCACCATCATGTATCGGCAGTTTTGGATTATCATTATTTTGTTGAATTATATTAGGAGATCATCTATACGTCTGAGATCTAGAGGAGGATTATGACCTAACACTGGTAAGCACTGCATGGAAGTAGATTTCATAGTGCCAGTGATGAGATGCATTGTGGTGTTCAGTTGAGTTATCTATGATATTTGTGTGGTCCATATTTAGCCAGACAACGAATACACCAACCCTAGAGCTGAACATAGCAGAGTTGCAGCTGTAGATATCCAAGTTGTTCCACATAGTTTATGAGTTATGTTGTAGCGAGTTCTTACTTTTGCAACAACATTCTGGAGATGTTGTTTACAAGACGATGTTCTATCCAACGTGACCCCTAGATATTTAGGGTACCTATTGTGTCTTAACTGGCGGTTGCCCATGTACACCTTGAACTTTCTATTGGCTATTTTGTTACTTAGATGAAAGCAGCAAACTTCAGATTTGCTGGTGTTCGCTTTGAGACCCCACATTTTAAAGTAGTGTGTCAACTTCTTAAAGTCTTCTGTTTTCTCAACTGTTTGGTTTCTGATAACGATTGCCCAGTCATCTTGGTATCCAAACTTCCCTGAAAGAGTTTCCGGTATGTCTGCAATATATAAACTAAACAACAAGGGAGGAAGAACTCATTCTTGAGGTAGTCTGTTGTTCAGCGACCTTTAGTTGCTTACATCTTTCCCCTTGTGTTTCCGGAATTATCTTTGACTCATTATGGTGTTCAAAAGTCGTGGAGTTAATCTATATGGGTTAACTTTCAGGAACTTGTAGTGTACTCCATCTTTCCAAGCTGTGTCATAGGTCACTGTTAAGTCTATGAATGCCACTGAAGTCTTGCGTTTTCTTTGGTAGCCTGTTTCTATGCAGGTTGTAAGAGACATAACTTGATCTGTTGTATTTCTCTGAGGTCTAAGGCCTGCCCGTTCCACTGGAATTTTGTTGAGTAGGCCTATATCAGGACAAATTATGTTCAGCAGAAGTCTTTATAGGAGTTTGTATGCAACGCTGAGTAAATCAATAGGGCGTAGCTCTTTGGTTTTTTTACTTCGTTTACCTTTCTTCGGTCTGACAATAATATCTGTCTGTGTGAAGAGATTTGGTTTTTGGTCACTTCAAGAAAATCAGTGTAGAATTTGGTCAGCCAGGCATGAGCATGTTGTCCACAATGAGCGGAGAACTCCGGTTGTAAGCCATCCTCACCAGGGGCTTTACCTATCTTAATGTCACTGATGGCGGTGTTGATTTCTTCCACGCTAAGTGGTTTGGATTGTTCCAGCGGGGAGCTACTTTTAAGGAGTTTTATTTCTTTCTTTATGTCCTTAATAAGATTTTTAGTGCTTTTGCTTTTTGAACTCATGACTATATGAGAGGTGATATTGTTTGGATGGTTTTATGACGTCATCCGTGCACTTGTTTTCCAGTCTCCAAATTTGCTTCGAAGTCTTTGCTTCTTGGTTTAATTTTGTCTTTTGCTGATACCTTCATTATACGAATTGTCGCAGCTCTTTTAATTTGTCCCCTGGTATTATCGTTAATCGAAGATGGTTGCCCAGTTGTATTTATTCTTGAAACAGTGATCACCACAGCACCTTTTCCTGCCCTTTAAAATACGATTTCCTCTACTGAGTTTGAACCCGCGACCTTAGTACGTGGACGCCATCAGTCTACGACTAACACAGAGGAAGATGTTATGTATTACTAGCTGCAGTACCCGTCGTTAACTGTACAATCACTTACCAGCTACTTTCCCCCAATAGGCTGTTTTACTCGGGACGCAGCAATAATCTCATCTATCGGAAATGAGTGGCAGCAGAAGAGACAAATCACATCACTACAATGGTCAATATAAAGTTATCGTTGATCAGTTTTATGAGAATTTGATAATGTACTCCTTCACATTTAGTTTTCTTCAGATTCTGTGATATTAGGGCATCTAATGTAAAGACAGTCCTTCCTTCTTTCACAACTCCCTCGTATCTTATTCTACAAACGATCGTTTCTTGAAGACATTTTTCTCGTTTTTCCTTGTCTATGAGGACCGATGACCAGGTGGATTTACACCTTAAGACAAATACTATCGCCACTTAACACAATTGAACAGTATTTCCATGTTAGCAATTCTCGGCGCTGATATGGACTAAGCAATGAAAGTATACATTCATGACTTGTATTATCATAGTCGGTACGGTTAAACTGTATAAGAAAAATGATCAGAAGCTGTATTCTATATAATTTTTGTTATGTAGTACTCTTCGATTGGTATTTAAAAATTATTTTTTAGGCGCCTTACCCTAACCTAGCATTTCATCCAGCGAGAAAGAATACTATTTATATCCTAGACTGTAGTGCTTTATACCCTGACTTTACATATACATTTTCATTAAGTTCTGTTCATCCATTTTCTCGTCGTTCAGCTTTGATATGGACTTAGCAACAAAAACCGAAATTCATGAATATCTCTGTTACCATAGCCAGTATAGTAAAAATGTATACATAAATTATCGGATACAGTATTTAATTTTATTTAACTTTTATTATATTGTTTTTAATCGATAAGACCACTTGTAACCAAGATAATTGGAAATTAATTTTCATGCTCCCCCATAAATTACCGTTTCACTCAGCGTGAATAAAATTATTGCAGTGCCACATTCCCCAACTTTAAATACCGATTTTCTCTAAATTATCTTCAGCCATTTTCTCATGATGGCTGTACATACATACATACATACATACATACATACATACATACAGACTGACAGACAGCCAGACAGACAGACAGACAGACAGACAGACAGACACCGGACGAGTTGGCCATGCGGTTAAGAGCGCGCAGCTGTGAGCTCGCATCCAGGAAATAGTGTGATCGAACTCCACTGTCGGCAGCCCTGAAGATGCTTTTCCGTGGTTTCCCATTTTCACACCAGTCAAATGCTGGGGTTGTACCTTAATTAAGGTCACGTCCACTTCCTTCTCATTCCTAGGTCTTTCCTCTCCCATCGTCCCCATAAGACTTATCTGTGTCGGCACGACGTAAAGCAAACATAAAAAAGACAGACAGACAGACAGACAGACAGACAGACAGACAGACAGACAGACAGACAGACAGACAGACAGACAGACAGGGATGACCGAAAATGAAAAAAATGCATTTTCTTGTTTTTGTGGACACAACCGATAAAAATATACCATTGCAATGTAAATACCATACTCTTTTTATATATATGTTATAAATACACCAAAATTGGTTTTGCAGTGTGGCAGTATGACACTCAGAAGAATAATTAGAAAGTTAGACTTGTTCCTTTTTTATCTTTGTATTATTTCCTGAATGCTAATCAAATCTGAATAACTTCAAGCACTGCTGTAGTATCACACTTTTCAGAATGAAGAGCTAACGAGGTGGAAGATCTCCTCTCGCCGCCATTAAGAACAAAAGGTGAACTGGTTTTCATACTACCTGCAGATCGGAGATACGAGTGGGAGTGTTATTCTAAGGTTAACACAAAGACAACATTTGAAAGCTAACGCCCGCATTTAAATGTGTTGCGTGACCATCAATAGTGACAGCTGCTTTAATGAACATATATATGACTAAATGAATTTCATTCTTAACTCTAGCATGCTATAATGCAGACTGAGATTTGTCTGTCATCAAACATGAGTAATGCGTTGTTAATTAGCGTGTTTCGTGCCGCATATAGGTTGTCTCAAAACACAACTCACTCAACGGATTAATTCTACTGCTTAGAGTCCGATTGTAAAGCCGCTGGTTTTACATGATAGGAGCATGAAATATCTATGCATATTGTGATATTTTTCTTCTTCTTATTCTTCTCGTTTACGATGAAACTTGCGAGAGACCAATCGCCGATTTCAATTCCCCTTTTCTTGTTGTTTTCTCTTCTGTTCTTTCCAGAATTCCTTCTTCATTGCACTATGCTATATTTTCTCTCCCCAGGCCATTTTGGACCGGGTTTCCTCTTCATTCTTCCTCGGAATATTTCTACAGTTTCATCTTATTTTATTTTCTCTATCTTTTATTTTCTTACTATTATATATCACGTCACTCATTTCATCTCATTAATTCCTCTGACGAGGTTGACGTCAGGAAGCGAATCCGGTCGTAAAACCTCGCTGCGAAGTATAATCTCACTGCATACACAACTCCGAAGGGAAACGAGACAAGGGTTGGGCATATTTAGATATTATTATTATTATTATTATTATTATTATTATTATTATTATTATTATTATTATTATTATTATTATTATTATTATTATTATATGTGCGAATAAGCCCATTAGGACTACACACAGTACTTAGAGACGTGCATTTGCCTTCCTTTGTGCCCATATTTCTTTCACTCTTTCACTGTGGACTTCCTTTCCGTCGTCAGATCAATTTCTTCCTGTCTTCTCCTTTGGTCTTTCCTCTTGGTTAACTTGCCATTTGTGAATTTTGGATGTGAGGATTACCCTGCTTTTGACATCTGCGGGTGTAATTTCTGCCTGTTTCAAATTGATTTTGATTTCGCCAATCCATTTCATTGTATCTGTTGTAGCTTTACTGCTTTTTGCATAGAATTCGACTATTTGTTTGGTAAATCTGACAGGATGCATTCTTTTAATTATTATTATTATTATTATTATTATTATTATTATTATTATTATCATCATCATCATCATCATCATCATCATCTTTACGTTGCATCGACACAGATAGCTCTTATGGCTGCGATGTGACGGGGAAAGGCCTAGAAGTTGGAATGAAGCGGCGGTGACTTTAATTAAGGAATAGCCCCAGCATTTGCCTGGTGTGCAAAATGGGAAAACACGGAAAACTATCTTCAGGGCTACCGACAGTATGATTCCGGCCGACTATCTCCCTAATGTAAGCTCACAGCTGCGTGCTCCTAACCGGACGATCAACTCACTCGGTATTATTATTATTGTACCGAAAAGTACACCCGCCTCGTTTATTCATATGAAGCGCCTTGGAGAATTCCGTCTCATATATATGAAGTTTACAAGAACTAATAGAAGAAGTTTGGACCTTCCTCTACAGATGTCTCTACTAAAAATAACTGATGTTATGCCCTCTGGTGTGATGAGGAACTAGAAACTATTACAATTCTAAAGTAATTTTTAGTTTTAAGGTTCATTACCCTGAGTTGATTATTCTTTGTTTTTGGTGTGTTAGAGTTTACAACACTTCTAGCTCTTCCCGCCAACTTATGTTAGCCAATAGAAAATTTTGTGTATTTACTTTTTAACCAATCAGAATTAGGGGTGTGTCGGGCTTTAGCCCAGAGTTTTCTGGAGCCTTCCTCTCGGGTATAGAAGCTGGCATAGTTTCGAGCCAGGTTGTCTTTGTGATCGCTCCAATCTACTGAGAGTGTGCTAATAAAGGAGGCTGGGTGCCTCGCCCATCGCCGAGTAGTCAATCAGCTCAAGGTAATGGCACTTCTGGTTTCACTAAGCGATAGTCTTTGAAAGCTAGCTCGAGGGGAAGGTGTCCATTGTTCAACTATGTAACTTTAATTTTCTGAAATGTAAGCTCCAAATTAAAATGTAAATTTCAAACAATTCATAAGAACTTAAAAAGAGTGTGATTCCCTCTCACGGTTCCCTATCAACTTTATTTTGAAGTGACTATGATTTTGTAACCTGTTTCAGTGTGTAATCTTTGTAACTTATATTCTCTCCATCCGGTGACCTCAGTAGCCATAAGCCCAAATAGGGCATTAAGCTTTCCATTTTAAATTTCAAGGAGCGCAAGTGTCCGCTTCCACACCATTTTGATTTTTGGACCAGCTACTTTCACCTATTGTTTTTCACAAAGGCCTGGTGGAATGGGTATTCAATACCCCTGTGAAATTCGTTTTCATTCCTTTGATATCAACAGGTTAGACTGCTCAGCACATTGCTTGAATTTGCAAAGTGTAGGTTGTTTCTTTGCTAGGTCTGGAAATTTCGGGAAATAGATTCCTAAATTTCACAGAGCAAAGACGCTCTTTCTAGTAATGTCATTGTTGAATGGTGCCTTTGGAAGGCTGTAATGCCATTAGATTCGGGGAGTATTCTCCTAGATTAACTTGTAGAGCAAAGATGCTATGATGATGATGTAAATGAACTTGGGAGAACCGTCCCCTTCACTGTCTGTTAATGGGAGCAGTTGTGCTCAGGTAACATTGGTAATTAGGGAGCTGCAAGCTAAGTTTGCTAACTTATCATTTCTTGATTGTTCTGATTTTCTGAACGTTGTCACCTAGCTTGTAAACAAAATTTTGGTACCTGAAATTTTAAAGTCTAACTTTGAAAAGAAACCAAAAGATAGCTGAGAAAGAAATTTAGCTAAAATTTTAAAGTTTTAAATTAATCTTCTAATTACCTTCTACCGTCCCATTTATGCCCGCACCTTTTCTCGCCTCTATCCACCACGATATCACCGTAACAATTATTATTATTACGGAGCTAACTGTCTGCGCGGTTTGACGCTTAATTATTTCACGGAAGTTTGTAGACTACACGCTGAAAGACCTAAGTTTATGATGAATATCGTCGTTGCCGGGACAAAACCTCCTATGTGATAAAATTTTTGGAGATATACTGACCCGCAGCACATACACTATGAAGAGCGAAAATGCCTTAACATTGTTCACACAATTTTGCACCTTAGATGACAGAACCTTACCGGCCAAATTTCTAAGCTAAAATATTTCACATAGGAGGTTTTGTCCCGGCAGCGACGATATGTATGTATGTACAAGTAACCCGTCTGTCTTAATTCATATCAAAAGAAGAAAAGAAAGTGGTCCGACCTTTTTAAGAATTAAGCTACGGACAAGTAGAAGGAAAGGGCTTTAAATTTGCAATAAAATCGGAATCAGTAAATATTATTAATTTATATTTATTCCATTCTACATACCTTCGGCTACATATCCACATAATTTCACGCTTATTAAAACATCTATCACAACGTGGGACAAGCTTTTGTAGACTCCCGTCGCTGAAGAAGACCGCCTGGAGACTCCATCAGGTTCAGAAAGAAGTGGTACAATATAGTCACTACGTGTTGTTCAAGTACAAACATTCATCCAGCCAGTCTTTTGGCTGTCAGCAGTTTGACCACCCTCAGTACAACACATACCTCGCGCCAAGTGACTACTCTGCATCTGAAGAATTTCCTCGGCGGCAAGCGATTTTACACCCATCGGAAATTGAAGACGATACAGAAAGGGTTTTCCTCATAAGTGACAGACATCCATGACGAGATTCTACAAAAGCTTGTTCCACGCTGCGACTAACATTTCAAACACGAAATCCAAGGGATCGGAAAATCAAGAGTTAGTGCTGAATGAGTATCCAGATTTTGGAGTTAGAACATCAATCATTTTACAGTACGGCATTATAGAGTATTGATGCATAATCGCCTACAGTATATCGTCATTGCGCCTGCAAACACCGCTATGTGATGACGAGTCATAAGAAATACTGACCCGCAACACATAGGTCATCGAGAGCGAAAAGTTGGAAGGTGAAATATTTCACATTGCGGTTTTCGCAGGTTCAACGACAATATGACTCTACGTAAGTACCTGTTAATTTAAAAGTTACTACAAGTAATTTCCGTGAGAAAAAGTCAATTGTTATTTCGCTGTCCCTGAGTGCCTTTTCACTTCTCGGCCAACTGTATTCATAGCTTCCGTAAACTCAGCTGTAATTTTGGATATTGCAGCAAAACGTTCTGAATTATCTAAGGCGATTAACATTTCCTGCCGCTAGGTGGAATTGTATCCTCCTCCTGATTACTACTGCTTCCTAAAACAATAACAACCGTTGATCTTCATTTTTTAATAATGTTTTACATCGCACCGACACAGAAAGGTGTTATGGCAATGATGAGATAGGAAAGAGCTTGGAGTGGGAAGGGAGCGGCCGTGGCCTTAATTAAGGTACAGCCCCAGCATTTACCTTGATTGAAACTGGGAAACCACGGAAAACCATCTTTAGGGCTGCCGACAGTGGAGTTCGAACCCACTATCTCCCAAATGCAGTGCAAGCTCTCACTTGCGCGACCCTAACAGCAGGGCCAAATTGTTCTGTGTTCAATAGTTTTTCATAAATTTAATGTGTACCTTTTTGAAATGAGTTACAAGAATACAAGGTGATCGTTGGCTCAGGGACGTTCACGATTGCCAATTTCATCGCACCCACTTACATCCAAGTAAACGATGGTTTGACAATGGTTTACTTTCAACAATATGCTTTTCTTACATACCTAGCAGAGATTCAGTGCAAAAAGAACACAATGAATAGCTTCGATGGTTCGTTTGAAGTGAGATATAATGATGCAGGGGGTAAAAAATATCTTCGTAGTTCGTAATAACTGAAATTCGTGTTAGCTGAAGAGACCTTCCATACGAAATACCACATTCCTTCCCGGAACCAATATTTTGTTCATTTTAACAGAATATTCGCCTTATGCGAGTTCGTGTTAACGAGGTTATACTGTAGGCCTATGTGAAAACGTAACTGAAGATACAGTTCGCAGAACAGAAAAAAAAGACCAATAATATATTGGCCTAGTGATTGTTACTTTATTGCCAAATGATCCGTGATTAAAGAATTGCCCAATTCTTCTTTATCGTATTATTACTATTATTATTATTATTATTATTATTATTATTATTATTATTATTATTATTTCAGAGCTCAGCCCGAAAGCTAGTTTGGACCTAAACAGCTCCGCCATCAGACGTCATAGATGGCCCAGGCGTCACTGAAGAGGCGTACTCGAGAAATGAGGAGTGCGGTAGTTTCCCATTTTCCGTTGCTTTCCTAACTGAGCCAGAAGTTGTTATTACATATGAGTCTACCAAGCCCACTGAAATACCCACACCAACCGACCCTATGAGCAAGATTTTCGAACCATTCATAACAGGGACTGGCTGCATAAGGAATGGCATAACTAGCATCACTCATACCTAGGTCACTTTAATGTTGCTCAAGGATGAGACAGAAACAGGTCAATGATGATGATGATGATGATGATGATGATGATGATGATGGTGATGCTTGTTGTTTAAAGGGGCCTAACATCGAAGGTCATCGGCCCCTATAAACATGTCAATGAAAATAACAAATTTGTTCTAGCTCACACCAGAAGACATGGTGCACCGTAAACACCAGGTATTGCCAGCAAAGGCAAATAATAATAATAATAATAATAATAATAATAATAATAATAATAATAATAATAATAATAATAATTTATTATCATAATATAATAATATAATATAATAATATATAATATAACATAATAATAATATAATAATATAATAATATAATATTATATAATATATAATATAATATTATAATAATAATTTATTATTATTATTATTATTATTATTATTATTATTATTATTATTATTATTATTAATATTATTATTATTATGAATGTTCAGAAAGGATAAAAAGAAATACAGTTACATGTAAAATGATTCGATAAGTAGAACAAGGTCAAGTCAACTCTGTGCAAGCCACGAAGGCCCTTGGAGGAGTGGAAGTTGAAGAGGAATGAAACCCCCGTCCCTCCGGAGCACTCCTTTACAACCTCGTATAAATAGCAAGCACGAGGGTCAGTAACAAAACTACGAAACATACACAACCTTACTCACAATTAGTAAACTTCCACTAAAATAAATGCGGGCCCAAACGGTTCGCAAACCAGATAAATCGCACTCGGATAAGCGAGAGTTTGCTGCATACAAAATACCCATATTCATTTATGAATATTCAATACACAGTTAGTACACAATTAGGCCACTCAGCCTCTATGAAGCCTAGTAGAGTGCGATACCACCTCCATCCGCCGCTCACTTCAAACGCGACTGGAATAACAACTAAGAAGAACAGGCACTTTTTTGCTGGCTGCTTGACGGGGCCTGTCTCAGCCTTATGTGTATGCTTAAAAATATCTTCGTCATTGTATTAATGGACGCTGCTGTTCTGTGCTGAATTTAATTTGAGATAATGGCATAATTAACACGGTGTTAGCTGATACAGTCTTGGGCAGGTAAAACTGGACTTTTACGGTCAACACCTGTGCAGAAGAAACGTTCTGTTCCAGAGCAATTAACAGCGAGGTCATTGCTCTTATAATTGAATAGAATTAACAAAAACATTCTAGGTCACTTTTTTTTAACATTTGAGTTGCCGGTGGGAAGTTCCTCTTAGAATGTAAACACATGCTTATGTGCAAAATCATTCTTAGTCTTCCGTCCCCATTCGAGTTTAATAGACAGTGGAATATTCTAATGTACTGTAAATTAAAAGTTTTTATATCAGTACTAATGGGGACCCGATGTTGCACGGATAATCCAAGACGTAAACAATCATACCCAAAATTATATGAACTTACACTGAAAGAAATGCTGGCCCGCACGATCTAAAAGCCGGATAATCCGCGCATGAATAATCAAACGTTAGCTGTATACAAAACTATTTTTCAGTTTTACAGGTTCAGTACACAATTATAACACATAAAATATATTAGGCCTAATTGTAAATTCTAACGCTCAAATTTAACGTTTGTGAAGAAACGATGCGTGGTATGTCACAATGCTCTTCGTATCCATTATTTCCCTAAAGACTTGTCACACTTCGGAGCCACATATATATATGCAGTCCATCAGAACAATTTTTAGTTGTGTTTAATTTTCTAGCTCAAAGCGTCAAGTAAAAGGAGACTTAAATACAGTATGCCGTAGGAATGCGTAAACACGTCACGGAAAGATACGTTCCTAGAATAATGTAAGGTATGGTTCATTTTCCTTTACACACCTGAATACGATATGGACACAACGAAAATTTTTCTGATGGACTGCATATCCATATCGATGGCCTAGAATGAATACCTCGTATCTCACAAAGTTCTTCCTATCCATTACTTCTCTTAAGACTGGTTACGCCTCCCAGCCACATTTGGATATGCAGTCCATTAGAACAATGTTCGTTGGGTAGATTTTCCTATGCTTCCTAGTAAAGGAAAATGAACCTTATAAAAGTTATACTCTAGAAGTTAGTAAATACGTCATGCAAACATACTTTCCTATAGTACGGTACAGTAAGGTTCATTTTCCTTTACACGTCGGCATAGGAAAAAGAACGCAACGAACATTGTTCTGATGGACTGCATATCCATGTGTGGCTGCGAGACGTAACTAGTCTTAAGGGAAATACTGGATAGGAAGAACTTTGGGAGATACGAGGTATTCATTCTAGGCCATTGATATGTGCCCGGGAGGTGTGACTAATTTTAAGGAAAATAATGGATAGGAAGAGCATTGTGACGTACGAGGTTTTGTTCCTTCAAAGACGATAAGATTATTTTGTTTGCAAATTTCCTTCCTTATCCACCCTAGTGTAAACAAATACATTCTTAATCCGGCAGGATTTTTGGGCGGTGGTAAAGGGGTGTAAAAAAGGATTATAGATTAGGTTTTAAAAATTTGGATGTGCATTTGCAGTCACTTTACATGGCCTAGTTAGTATCATCGTATTTTTGCTACCATTGTCTACAGCGCTAGGAAGTTCTTGTTTCCCGAAGAAATAGTTTTTTATGACTCAGAATGCTTTTGTTGTCATCGTTTCAAATTATGAGAGCAGAATAAAATTTCAAAGCTCTCAAATAAGGATATGAGACAAAGAAGGAGAGGTAAATGATCAACGCTCCATAGGCCTACATTGCTAAGGTGCCGCCTAGCTGAGGATTTATAGGCGTGCTTGAGAATTTCATAACTGACACGAGTTTTATTGCCGACCAGAAAGCCAAAACCCACAAATGATATTTCCACATCTGGAGGTACACATGGCCCTAACGTTCATTTAGTCGACACCAAGAACCAGTACCAGGTTAATTTCTGGCGGAAAAGACGGCCGAGCATAGAGCTAACTTAGTGCAGAGATTAATAGGTCCTAATAGTGGAACATTTTACCTTCTACTCCTCCTAGGATCTTCATGGTCTGGGTGGGGATGAAGTTTTATTTTTGTCGCCGCATCTAACCCAAATTAGAGTTCATTTTGGCGCCTTTCAAGATGATGATACGTGTTCGTCATTCTCATAATTTTACTCCAAATATTCTTCTACCACTTTTGCCCATTCGCCTACTATCGTTTGGCTCAGGTGGCACCCGAGTTTGATTCCCGGGCTGGTCAGGGAATTAAACTGCCTTTAGTTAATTCCTCTGATTCGTAGGCTGGGTGTTTTGATTTGTCTTAATACGCATCGCCATCCATATGCAACATATCACACTACAAATGATAATAAAAACACGCAATAGTGAATAAATGCCTCCAAATATGTTCGGCATCAGGTGTAGTATCCGGCTGTAAATCTGGGCTAAATCTATACTAAGTGCTGACCCCTTATAACTGGGAAAAGGTCAAGAAGAAAATCCTTCAAAGCCTTTTTTCGGCTTCTTCGATGAATGGTAAGCGTGCTGGCCTTCGGTTGAGATTCCCGTCCAGGCAATGGATTTTAACCTATTTGGTGAATTCCTCCAGATCGGGAACTGTGTGTTTCTTGTTTGTCTTAGTACTCAGCTTCACTTACATACAACTCATTACACTACAAACCACCACGAGCAATCCCGGTTCCTCATCAATCAGTACGCGTCATTTATTGATTTACCAGCTTCTGTCTACGGCTGATGTTCGAATTACTGTTGTTAAAAACATTGCAAGGACCAGTGCAGCATTTGATCTGTTCATGAAAATTAGCCAAGACCAAACTGATCGTATTTTCGTAAACGCAAAGAAAAATCTCCCTACACACCAACAACATAATTTCTCAGCAAGTGCCATCCTTGAAATACCTTGGGACTCTAGTAAAAAAGCATTGCCATTCCAAGAATGAAGTCTTATCGAGGATGGGGCAATCCAAAATTATGTTCAACGGTACGAGTGAACTATTCATCAGAAGAGATCTCAACCTTCAGCTCCTGGTTTTGATTTTTATTTATTTTTCCTCTGTTCTTCTATATGGTTTCGAAGGCTGGACGCTTACCTCTTTGCTGGAAAGACGGATAGAAGCGTCCGAAATGTGTTTGTAGAAAAGAATGCTCCGAATATCCTGGGTAGAAAGAAGGACCAATGAGGAAGTTTCCACCTTGTTAAATAAGAAAAATAACTTCTAACAACCATCAAAGAACGAAAGCTCTGTAACATCGGGCACATCATGAGAGGTTAACAATATGAACTTCTTCTACTCATCATGGAGGGGAAAACTGAAGACGACGATCTAATGGGTTGCCGGGGAAGAAACTAGTGCCGCTGGTACGGATCTACTATTGAATCCTTCAAGTCGCTGTTTCACGAGTAACCAGATAAAATTTGATCGCCAACCTTCGTAGGGAGACGTCATCTTAAGAACACCAACAGCTTTACCATGCAGTATTCGTTTATAGTAAGCGCAGTTTCCCGTCACACCATTTAGAGTTATGAAGGAAATTCATGTGAATATTTGCACGGGAAATTTAATTCTAAATCCTGAACTTATTCTCTTTTTCTGATAAGACTAATATTTTACCATAATTTTGGTTTTCATCCGGTAAATCATGCGCCAAAGTACATAAAAGGAAATTTATCTGGAAAACTGTTATAGTTAGAAAGAAAATGTATGTTAACTTTTTCGTAGTAAATTACATTAGTATGTGGTAATGCCACTGTCAAATCTCTTGAAGTCCCTTTTAGAATCCCTAGAGGGACGTATAGGGCGGCCTGTGCTTTTGATTCTGACTGCATGGAACTGCTGTGTGAAGTGGCTCCGGTGTCTGAGACCTGACAAACATGATTATGGAGTACCGCCCGTTCTAGGTGAAGACTGCCAGCGGAAGAATAACCTCTGTGAGGACATGAGACTATCGTAAATAGCCAGTAATCCGCGAAGTGTTGCCAATCATTGTCGGGCATGTTGTGTTTGTAATGTCTAGGTCATCCTCCATTAAATTAGTTCAGTGAAACAATCAGTATTTTATTACTAGCAATATACCGTAAATTCAATTGTTAGGCTCTATTTTAATCGGACTAACCGTCGTACGTTCTTCTCTAACTTGGAACCCTCATTTCCTTTCACTGAATGGCCCCACTAAAATACAGCGTGATAGTAAGTAGCCAATATGTTTGATATTTCTACTGATTGAATATTCAGCTTTCACATTAGGACTTTAAGTCGAGTGCACGGACTCTTTCCGATATAAGAAACAATGGTTTATGCTAATAATGGAAAGTTAAAATGCGTCTGCCCCGACCAGTGCCAACCCCCTTACCTAGTTCAAGCAGTTTCCTTGTGTTTATTGGCAGCTTCCCTTTTAAATTTGTTCGTGTTGGGCGGATATAAGTTTGAGAACCTAATGAGGTCAAGATTTGTGTGGAATTCAGTCTAGATACATCAAGCCATTCACACGCGACAGTTCCACGAACACCCAAGCACATTTTCGCATTTATTGTTTTAGTAGAAATGTATGTATTTAGACAGTAGTCGTACAGCGGATGATGTTCACCGGGCAATTGCCATTCCTCACTCACAGCAAGGCTCCTGGGCACAAGCACATCCGTAATATCCGTGTAAGTTTTGTTAATTGGATGCAGCCAAAATGTAAGCAAACAGTTAATTACGATCAAGAGACCCTACACGCATAAATGAGTTGCAAGCTAAGTTGATGGCAAAGATAATCAGAGAGTTAGAGAGAGCATATTGAGTTACCGGAGCAAACTAACTGGAGTTGCTAAGACGCTGAAGTGGATCGTAATATGAGTCGGAGTTGGCTGATTACTCCAGTTAGGTTTCGCTAAAAGATATTAGGTGTGCCAGTGCTTTCCACAAAAATAAGGTGAAAATATATAAGTACAATTCTTCCTAGCCTCCTCATGCCCTTTTCCCCACCCCAATGTGTGAATTAAACCAAGTTTCACGGCCTGATATCTTTCCTGAAAAGTAAGGGATGATGTTTAAGACTAAATATGGAATGCTATTCGTACTAATTTAATATTTAGCTTTTACAATCGCATTTACAGTCGAGAGCACGGAGTATTGCTGATATAAGAAACAATTTTTTATGTGGATAAGTTATAACAATCTGTAAAGCTAAGCCAGAATTGTTCATATATCTTCGTTTAATTATAATTACGGTATGCGCTAAACATTGTTTGAAAGAGAAAATTACAATCCGTCCCGTGTAACGCTTTTCATTAGTTTCAAACCATTTACAGTACATATTAACTATAAAATTAAACATATCATTTCCATTTTTAAATCCTTTATAAGACTGTAAGTACAAGCAAATAGAGTATGTTTTAATTAAACGTAGTTATACAGTAAAAATGAAATGGCGTATGGCTTTTAGTGCCGGTAGATCCCAGGACGGGTTCGGCTCGCGGGGTGCAGGTCTTTTGATTTGACTCCCGTTAGCGACGAGCGCGACGTGATAGGGATGAAATGGTGATGAAGACAACACATACACCCAGCCCCCGTGCCAGAGAAATTAACCAATGATGGTTAAAATTCCCGACCCTGCCGGGAATCGAACCCGGGACCACCCTCTGACCAAAGGCGAGCACGCTAACCATTTAGCCATGGAGCCGGACTAGTTATACAGTAATGCCTCCATTAACTGGAACCTCGTTAACCAAAGTACGGTCTAATCGAAATGACCAGTTCCTTGTTTACAAGTGCCCTATATAGGCCTAATATTCGTTCAGTTCGAACCCATAACCCATTCTTTACAAAGTAAAGAAAGGAAAAGAGCAACGGCAAGGAGATTAGTGAACGGTTAAATGCCGACGATCTTGAACATGCCTTTAGTGACCAGGAATTGTAGATACGGTGTTATAACGGAAAGAAAACACTGGTAGCGATACAGACGATGAGGACGACTTAGTACAGAATAACCATATCACCACCAACGATGGATATAATGTGTTAGAAGTAAGTGGTTTTTCTCTTTTTAGAACGTGAGTAATTTATTGTATCTAAAAGTAAAAGATTTTATTTTTCATGCAATGTTGAAAAAGTGACAATGCTAGGTCATCGAATGTTCCCTTAATAAAATGATGACAAAATACCGGTGCAAGAAAGGGTCTGGGACGAAGTTCAGAAATCAAAGATTTTTGAAAAAAACACAGCTTGGTAGTAGGCTTACTGCACTTAAGGATAAGAATAATTTGTATATATATCGTTGCTGCACCGATAAAACCTCTTATCCCACAATGCCCTTCCTATTCATTATTCTCCTTAAGACTAGTCACGCCTCCCAGCCTCATACGGATATGCGGTCCAACAGAATAATTTTCGTTGTGTTCAAATTCCTATGCAGATGTATAAAGGAAAATGAACCTTACTGTATCGTATTGTAGGAATGTACGTGTACATGACGCACTTACGCACTCCTACAGTATAATGTATTTAAGGTTCATTTTCGTTTACCCATCAGCATGGGAAAGCGAACACTGTTCTGATGGACTGCTTATCGGTACGAGGCTGGGAGGCGTGACCAGTCTTAAGGAGAATAATTGATAGGACGAACATTGTGGAATACGAGATTTTGTCGGTGCAGCGACGATATACTGATTTGGCACATTAACTCCGTAAATTAGCATTTAAATAGAATTAACCGGAATAATTATTTCAGTGTAAACCACTATAGAGTCACTATCCACTTTTCGGCTTCTACCTTGCCCCAGGGTGAAAAGGCTGTCCGACACTGTACATGTCTATTCCTCGATGGTATTTAGTCACGACTTCCTTTTCCGGCTCCATGCCTAAATGGTTACCTTGCTGGCCTTTGGTCACAGGGGTCCTGGGTTCGATTACCGGTAGAGTCGGGGCGGAAATTTTAACCATAATTGGTTAATTTCGTTGACACGGGGGCTGGGTGTATGTGTCGTCTTCATCATCATTTCATCCTCATCACAACGTGAGGTCGCCTCCGGGCGTCAGTTCAAAAGACCTGCATCTGGCGAGCCGAACTTGATCTCGGACACTCTCGGCACTAAATAAAAGCCATAGCCATTTCAGTTTTACGACCTCCTTCTGCGTCCAACTCCAAGATAAACCTCAATTTTTTCCTTGGAATTTAAGCTGTATAAGGTGATATTCGTTCCTTCGCATAATATGACCGAAAAATTCCAATTAATTCTTTTTCTCATATCTCACATCCAGTTCTTTTTCTTTAGCATTTGAAATAGTTTGCTTCCATGAGATACGGAGCATTCGTCCATCGACCCGCATTTCCAAATCTTGAAGCTTTTTAAGATAATTATTAGAGTTCTAACTTAACAGGTACATAAGTCCTGAACATGTTCTTTATCATGCTGAAAACCGACAACTTGAATTTTCTTTTGCTTTAGACTGTCTTAAATATCACCCCACTGAGACGGAGTCGAACTTTGTATCTTAGAAGCGAGAAGCGCACGTCTAACGAATTACTTTATTATTATTATTATTATTATTATTATTATTATTATTATTATTATTATTATTATTATTATTAATCAATAAAAGTCTCCGTGACTCAGGCGACAGCGCACCGGCCACTCACCGCTGGATACCGTGGTTCAAATCCCGGTCATTCCATGCGAGACTTGTGCTGGACAAATCGGAGTCGGGACAGGTTTCTCTCCGGGTACTCCGGCTTTCCCTGTCATCATTCATTCCAGCAACACTCTCCATTAACATTTCATTTTATCTGTCAGTCATTTATCATTGCCTCAGAGAAGTGCGACAGGCTTCGGCAGCCGGCATATTTCCTATCCTCGCCGCTAGATGGGGGCTTCATTCATTCCATTCCTAACCCGGTCGAATGACTGGAAACAGGCTGTGGATTTTCATTAACCGATAAAACCATCTGCTGTGCAAATATACACAATCTACCTACCTTTCTGTCATGCAGACTAGTGGCCTTCTCTCCTTAAAACTTTGGCATTTCCATTCCCACTCTTCCGCCGAGATGTTCCGTGGCTTGGCTATTGGCTTTT
Organism: Anabrus simplex; assembly: GCF_040414725.1. Classification (NCBI taxonomy): domain Eukaryota; kingdom Metazoa; phylum Arthropoda; class Insecta; order Orthoptera; family Tettigoniidae; genus Anabrus; species Anabrus simplex. Next base: position 388,578,414 of record NC_090268.1, read on the forward strand.
CGAGTGTATCTCTCGCTCCCACATACATTTTCCTAAACGTTATTTTGCATGTAATTTTTCCTCCTTGACACCCACTTCTGCTAAGTCCCTGTTCACCTTTGTAAGCCACCCAGGCTGTGTTTCCCACTTTTCTTTCAAAGAAGAGCTTTCTTTTAGCGAACCTCCCTTGATACACCCTAATAACGTGTCCATAAAAGGTCAGTATCCGTTTGTTCGTTGTCGTATTTTTTCAAAGGTTTTATTATACAGTTCATGGTTCGACCTCAACAGGAAAGTACGTCGGTCATTTTGCGACTATTTCAGATCCACAATGTTTCGAAGGAATCTTGTTTCCCTGTTTTCAAAGTATAACTTTGTCACTCTTGACTGTGTTTCCCATGCCTAAAGGTAGTCCCTTCTGGCGACTGTGCAGTTATGTTTTTATCTGTCTTGAATGGAGATGGACTAAGACTTTTAGTTTTCATTTCCATTGAGAGTGAGAATTTCGGCCAGATGTTTCAATTTATGGACGCGACGACTGTCCCCAAATTGAGTTATAATTCTGTCCATTCATCTGGTTTGTCTGAGTCTATGAATTCTATTTCCTCAAATGAAATCATTAATCCTATTTTTGGCTACAACATTTTGTAGTTATTCAACTTACTTCTTGGCTGTGTGAGGGTTGTCTGTTATCAGAACATGTCTGAGAAGGCAGCATGACTCCAGCAAGAGGACATTCTTCCCATAACCCATTTCTACCTCATTCCGAGTTTCATTCTCAACCATTCTCAATCGCCATTAATAATAATAATAATAATAATAATAATAATAATAATAATAATAATAATAATAATAATAATGCATATTTTAATAAAAGACTAGTAACTCCATCCACCGTCGATATTAAAAATATAGAGCGAGTGAATATCCAGCTGGATGTTGACAGCGATGAAGACTGCGTGTGTGCAGTGTGGTTGAGGTTTGAATATTATGTTGAAAGTTGCGGTCGAGCTGGCTCATACAGTGTGTTGTACAAACCACTGGCATTTGCTCCCCTTGATTGAAAATTTCCAGGGTTGGTGCTGATATGACTGATCCGAGGGCCATTATGAGTTTCAAGTTCAAGACCGAAGTGCTGTTCTATTTCAACTTCATTCACCATGGATAACGGAGACTTCATAATAAATGAATTATCACTAAATAACTTATTTTATATCATTAAATTTGGTTTATCCTTTCAGTTGTTACATAGCTGTATCGGTAGGTAACAGTATTCAGTAGTAATCATTGATTTGCATTCAGGGTCGTCAAAGTGGCCAATTCCCTATCAGTTGTTTACTAAGTCCGCTCTTTCATAATTTCAAAGAAATGTATCGAATATTTCCCTTGATGAATCACTCTAATCCCTAATTGCTCTTCCTATAAGTTAATATTTGCTCCAATATTTCTCCTTGAATTCCAACTTCATATTCATATTATGAGCTTTCTACTTTGAAATACTTCATTGAAACTTCTTCATCTTCTTATGTCATTCCAACACCATCTCTCCACTGACAGCTCGGAACATACTCCTTAATCGAACAGCTAGCCTTCTTACTCGCAAATTTTCCCAGCCTAAGTTTTCCAGTTTTTTTTTACCAAGTAATCCTGGTGTGGGTCCCATATACTAGAACTATACTCTAACTGGAGTCTTACCAGAGATTTATATGCCCTCTCTTTTACGTCTTTACTACAACCCCTAAACACCCTCATGACCACATCGTCGCTTCACCGGTAAAAGGTTGTAATCCACAAAGCTCTTCCTATCGATTATTCTCCTTAAGACTGGTCACGCCTCCCAGCCACATATAGATATGCAGCCCATCAGAACAATGTCCGTTGTGTTCGTTTTCCTATGCCGATGAGTAACCGAAAATGAACCTAACATGCATTATACAATAGGAGTGTGTAAATGCGTAATGCAAGTATACATTCGTATAGTACGGTACAGCAAGGTTAATTTTCCTTTACACATTGACATAGGAAAATGAACACAAAAAAATTTGTTCTGATGGACTGCATAACCATATGTGGCTGGGAGGCGTGACCAGTCTTAAGGAGAATAATCGATAGGAAGAGCTTTGTGGATTACGACCTTTTACCGGTGAAGCGACGATATGAAGAGATCTATAAGCGAGCTAGTGGCTGTGTGGTTTGGGTCACTTTGCCGTCAGCTTGCATTCGGAAGATAGTGGATTCGAATCCTACTGTAGGCAGCCCTGAGAAAAGTTGTCCGTGATTTCCCATTTTCACACCAGGTAAATGCTCCAGTTGTACCTTAATTAAAGGCCACGGCCACTTGCTTCCCACTTCTAGCCCTTTGCTATCCCATCGACGCCGTAAGACCTATCTGTGACGGTGCGACTTAAATCCAATTGTAAAAAAAAAAAAAAGTGAACTCTAACCTTTCTTTACGATCTCATTAATGTGATAACCCTAATGAAGATACGTCCTTATTTTAAAACCTAAGTAGAGGTAGATTCGCACGACCTATCTGATAACACAAGCCGGCGCGTAGCCATGAGTTTGGAGGGGAAAGGAAGGGAAGTCAGGTAGTGGAGGGGATAAATACTTCTGTGCTGCTCACTTCAGATTTTAACCTGTAATACAGTTACAATTTACGAAGAGCCGGCGTGAACCCTACCGTAGGAGATAGGAAGTGAAAATTCCTCCTCTTTCACTCACGCTGCAGCAGATGGACTCGCCCGCAACTGAAACTCTTTTTTGTGCAGCTAAGGTATTGTGCCATCCAAAAGACAATAAATGCATTTCTGCATTGTAAAATTAAGTTGTCTGTTATTATTGAACCTTTATGTTAGAGACGCAATTATTGCTACTTCTTAATGTTAGACGTACAATGATACATTTTTGACGATGCTATGATAACAGTCGTCGCCTTAATTGATACGTTCGTGATGACCTGCACCACTAGTTGTACGCAGACGTAGTCGTAAAAAGGCCTCCGTACAGCATTGGTGGTATATGCAAACTTATTCTTCTGTATCTCTCAGAAGATTTATCATGGTTCCTACCTTACGGTTACGGGAGTAGTCATAATGAATGGTGTGGTAATCGGCCGTGTTGCAGCAATAATGGGGTTTGCGGCTGAAGAGTACTGGACTGTTGTCCGGGGTAGTTTTGACACGAAAAAATGGCAGGGCGCACATGTAACACCAATGGTACACGGAAAATTGGACGGAAATCCATTGCCAGCGATGTTCAAGGTTTATTTTCACGTACCAGTGTCAAGTCAGAGCCACGTCAGTTCAGTTTCCGTGGCATTCGTGACGTCTCAGTGCCGGCGAAACACACCTGGCAATATTTTTCGGTAGTAAGGAGTCAATGATATTCCAGGTGGCAAAGTGTAAATTTGGTAGTGATTGCTATAATTCTGGATGAAGGGGAAGAAGTCAGCGCCAACTAAGGGAAGAATTAGGAGTAGGTACACGAGGCGTGGGAGAACGGGGAATGCGCTGGACAATACGCTGCCCAGTATAAGAAATTGATTATTGATGATCAGACGAATTGTTTTAACACAGCTAAGTAAAATAGATTCGTTTAAAGCATGAAGACACTCGCTGTTAAACGGCTATAATACCGAGGGATCAGTTATCAGATTGTTTCAAGTTGTTCTTGTTGTTGTTGGAGCCACAAGTCAGTAGACTCTGCGAACATTCTCATTTCTAAGTAACCATTACGCGACGGCAACTTGCCATGGAAAATTCAGAGCTTATTTTCATCTTTTCAAAGTTTCAGGTTGTTCTATATGTCCATGTAATGTCATTGATCAAACAGTGGCCCATTTTTATTTCAGTGTTAATTAATTCAGAGAGAGAGAGAGAGGAAGTTTTAATTAAAGATGTTTCAAGTACAGATTTATGGCCAATGAGCAAAATCAGGCTAGTAAAATACTATTAAAATCAAACCTTACGTTTCACGAATTCAAGAGTATTTGAACGACCGTAAAAAACAGTATATCAATGTTGCGCCTCTCAATTCCGGTATGTGACAATGTTGGGGCGATAAATACTGACCTGCAGCACACGTATCATTTAGAACGGGAATTCGTTGATATAGTTAAGTCGTCCCTCTTCTGCCAAAATGGCGAATGTGACAATGCTGTTCCTATCCATTATTTCCCTTAAGACTGGTCACGCCTTCCAGCTATTTATTGATATGCGGTCCATCAGAACAATTTTCGTTGAGTTCATTTTCCTATACGCATTTGTAATCGAAAATTAACCTTAAATACATCACACTCTAGGAGTGGGTAAATGTCATGCAAACATACATTCCTTCAGTACGGTGCAGTAAGGTTCATTTTCCTTTACACATGCACATAGGAAAATGAACTGAACGGAAATTGTTCTGATGGACCGACTATCAATATGTGGTAGGAAGGCATGACCAGTCTTAAGGGAAATAATGGATGGGAAGAGCATTGTAACATTCGCCGTTCTGGCAGAACAGGGACGATGTAATAGCCTATTTATGGTCAGAGTTTAGAGCTGAAATAGCCTGTTTTCCCCGGCGCAACAATGTAGTTTTACTTACACACGTACATGAAACCAGCCATCGAATTATCAATTACCTCGCATGTAATTAGTAAATTAGGTTAAATTTCTTATTATTTCTGTTATTCTTTGATTTCCCTAACCGCATGTTCTATATAAACAATGAAAAGGAGAATTGACAAACTACAGATTTACTTCATGGACTGCTCATTTCAGTAAAGAATAGAAACTTGCATACTAAACCGTTGTTTACTTAAAAACACATCTAGTACAAAAGTTTGAAAATTTTAAAGTTTTGAAAATATTTACTGTAGATAATGAAACCTTTCTGTTGTTATAAATTGCCATATAGGACTACACCCATGAAATAATAAAAATATTATTGATGAGGATACACAACGCCGCAGAACGGATCCTGCACCGATGAACATAAATAAATATGGCACTGTGCCGGACATGTGCGGGTACGTCAGTCAAATACAAAGAAACTATATTGGTCATCACTCACTATGAATACATTTCAAGGAACTGAATGGAATTGGCAGCGGCATACCACGAAAGCGTTCCCTCAATCCTGAGGATTGTGAACTACGAACAGGCTATTGCTCGGTTTTACCGATCAGTCGCGGTCCTCCGCCAGATGTGCAGCACCAAACAGTTTCAACCCAGTCATAACGTATTCTTGAAAATGTTCCACCATGGAAACTCGTACACGATCTTGCGGGAATATTGTCAAGGATCATAGTTTTTCTAATCTGTTATATTCATGCCGTACATCGTGTCCAAAGAATTGTAAAACTTTCTGTTTACGTACTTTGCTTTATGGTTCCTTATGCTTACATATTAATGTCAAGCTTATATTGGGGTTAGATATAAGTACACAATCAGATAATAGCTAGAAAGTTAATAAAATAGTTAATTTTAAGGAGGGAGACTGGAGGGATATATTGAATTTAGCATACCAACACCAGAGAGAACATTTAAATGATGATTACAGGCTAATGAAAATTAAAAGAATGTTAACACAATAGGAATGGCACAATAGTGAGATAAAGAGATTTAGAATAAAAATAAGACATTGAGGAAGAAAGTTACGATTGCAGTAAAGGATAATGGGTAGCAGATTATAAGACCAAAATAAATTTATGGTAATACTGCGAAATTATAAAAAAAAGTCAATCAAGAAATAAATGCTTCCAAATAGAGGAGTAAGGGGTATGACGTGGTGGCTAATGGGACTATATAAGAATAAGAGGTCAGAGAGAGGTGCATGCCGAAAATCGTAGTTTATTTTTTGGAGATATGATGTATTAGTCGGATCTATTGAGAGTCTGTAAGGAGACAGCTGCAATCATAATGAAAGATCTAGGTAGGGAATGTAAAAAATAGAGAAAGACAGAAAGAAAGAAAGAAAGATAGAAAGCTATACAATTGTTAAATTATTAAACAAAAAAAGGATTTCACCGGCAAGGACAGCAATTGGTTTGTATTTTTTAGTAAAAAGTAAAAGGAAATAATAAAGTAAAACGAGCATTAACGAAAACGAAAAAGGATAAAGTAACGTCGTTGCGTTTGCAAAAACGCCATGTGAACGCTATGTATTGGAGAAATAGTGACCCGCAGCGCATCTCGTATTAAGAATGGCAATTCTGTGAGTATCGTCGCACAGTATTGAGGTACTTAGAAGGCAAAGTTCTAAGTAGAAATATTTTCACATAGTGGTTTTCGCAGGCCCAATGACGATACATGTTTCTGCTAGAATATCTTCGGTGAAGAAACCAAACCTCGTATGTCACAATGCTCTTCCTCTCCTCAAGACTGGTCACGTCCCTCAGCCAGATATGGATATTCAGTCAATCAGAACAATGTTCGTTATGTTCATTCTCCTATGCGAAGGTGTAAAGGAAAATGAACCTTAAATACAGTATACTGTAGGAGTAAATTCGTCGCGCAAACATACATTCATACAGTACGGTACGGTAATGATCATTTTCCTTCACACATAAGCATAGGAAAATGAAAATTGTTCTGATGGTTTCTTCAACAACGAAAAAAAGTGGAGGTGATCGGGTGGTGTGTTATAACACGTAGAATAGATATAATTACTGTTACGTTTAAATACAATGTTTAATGTAGTCTTCTTCTTTTGCTACCTCCTTTTCCCACACCTGTGGGTTCGCAGATGCGAACTGCGTCGCACGTGTGGATTGGGCTCTGTTTTAGGGTCGGATGCCCTTCCTGACGGCAACCCTGTATGGAGGGATGTAATTAAGTTACTATTGCGTGTTTCTGTGGTGGTTGGTGGTGTGGTATGTTGTCAGAATATGATAAAGGGAGTGTTGGGACGGACACATACACCCAGTCCCCGAGCCAGATTAATTAATCAGAAACGATTAAAATCCCTGACCCGGCCGGAAATCGGAACCGGGACCCGGTGAACCGAAGGCTATACGCTGACCGTTCATCCAACGAGCCGGACTTAATGTGTAAAGTAGTGATAGACAAATATTTGTGACAAATTTCATGTTATGCATATATGAAATAAATGCATTGGAATAAGTGAACGCTGTCTTTCTGATTTCAGTCGATACGTTTCTAGGTGATGGGAGTATTCTGTTCTAAAGATATTGATGATAATACGATTTTGAGGTTGAGCGGGTTAAAAACGGAATCATTGGCACGAAATACTGCATGAGGCATGAGTTAAATTACGGAAGTGTGTAAATAGACATTAAAAGGATGTATCTTTCGAACATTTACCATTAAAATATAGAATATCGAAAAAGATCCCTTCAAGGTTAGGAGGGTGAAAAGTATTGTTATGGTACCTGTAAAGGTAGATCCGTGGAATGTGTGTATGGCTTGAAAGTAGAATAGGCTACCATGTATTGTCTGTCGAAGATGGGGATTGAACTCACTGTCTGAAGATCGCCAACTCATCCTGACCCTTGCGAATTGCGTCCATACCTGCACACTGAACATAATATTTCTTTGGATCAAAGAACAGCTGTTCGAACTGCGTATACCTTGTGATGTTTATCTTACGAAGGTTATTAGCTGACAGTATGTCTCCAAGTTTGAAACAATTGGTTGTTTTGTTCCGGCCAACACTTTTAACTCTCGTCGAGCCCAGCTAATTGACTGCGGGGCGAGGGGAAGAGAGGAGGAGTTTTTGTGCTGCAGCGATTAGGCTTGTTACAGGGAAGTGACAGCCTTATTAATTTGACGGAGTATGTTGAGAGAGCAGGGGATTACAACAACCGAGATCAGGAGGGACGGGAGAGAGTGGAGTCTTTTGTCTCCACTGCCTGCGCCTGCCGGCAACAGGTCCTCGGTTCGAAACTTACCAGCAACCACCATCAAGTTCAGCACTGTTATAGTGCAATATTCTAAGGAAATTGAGCACACTGTTCTTTTAAGTGAAAGATGGCCATTAAGAAAACCGTCTCTAAGCATCAGAAATGTAGATATGGCACAAAACGAGAAAAATTAGCAGAACTGAAGGAAGAACAAATCAAGAGGGCGTGATAGGCAAGTGATATAGTCAATGGGTTCTCACTAAGACGGCCGTGGTTAGAATCGCGGCGAAAGCAGGTAGAGTTTTTGAAATGAAAAAATCACGTCCCTCTGGTTCGGATTTCACGTTAAACTGGAGATATCTTGGCTGTCATCATGATACCAACCAAACAAACCAAACCCCATGACCAAAACAGCCTCGAACGGTCATGGCATACCAAGCGACTGATTCGCATCTCGAAGGCCTGCAAATTACTAGGTGTCGTGTGGTCCGCACGATTAATCACCTTGGCTTTCCCAACCAGGGCTGTTACCTCACAGTCAGATAGCTCCACAATTGTAATCACGTAGGATGAATGCACCTCAAACCAGCCCTAAGATCCAGGTAAAGATCCCTGGCCTGGCTGGAAACGGAATCCGGGTCCTCCAGGTAAGAAACAGGCATGGTGTCCCTGCACTTTGGGGCTGGCCATGGCAGCAACAGTTATGAAAATCTACAAGCTTGGATGAGGAACTGCCCCGCTGATTTTCATGACAACGTCGCCCGATACAAATCCGACTTAAGGTAATATGAAATACACGTTGCAGTATCAATCACGCACAGATTACTATATAAGTGGCCGATAATAACTTCAGAAGACCCAAGCAATGAGTGGCACGTCCATTTATATGTATGTATGTATGTTGGGTAGTCAGCCCGAAGGCTGGTTTGATCCTCTGCAGTTCTACCAACAGCTGTCATAAATAGCCTAGGTGTCACTGAAGAGGCGTACTAGGAAAATGAGGAGTGAGGTAGTTTCCCGTTGCTTTCCTCACCGAGCCAGCCGTTGCTATTACATATCAGTCTGCCAAGCCCACTGAAATGCATGCACCAACTGACCCTATGAGCAATATTTTTACACCATTCATAACACGGACTGGCTGCATAAGGAATGGTATTACTAGCATCACTCATACCTCAGTCACTTTCATATTGTCAAAGCCAAGGATGAGACTGAGACAGGTCAATGAAAGTAACAAATTTGATATAGCCCATACCAGAAGACATAGTGCACTGTAAACACTACATCTTGCCATTTATACATATACATTTAAAATGTATAAAAGAATCTTACAACAATCCATTTGTCTTTTCTACTGCCTGCAAATGCATCTTCATAATATTTTGGGCTGATTATTGATTTCATATCAAATGCATTTTTGTTATTAATATGAACATATGGTACGTGTTTACTTAGTTTTTAGATTGGTGAAGAGATGACGTTATGTCCCTATGATGACAAACAGCTAGTTCCCAAACTTCTCATTCACACCTGGAAACGCTAATGTTTAAATGTCAGAGGAAATTCGAGCTTTGTTGCATTAATAGTGTGCTTTCGCATGTTCTTGGTTTCTCGCGTAAACATCTTTCAGACTTACATGGCATGTATATCGATAATTCGATTCCTATCATTACTGTTCTTCTAGAAATGCTGTGTAATCGGAATGCTTTATATTACGTATATTTTGTGGTGTGAATTAAACAGATCAGTAACAAACGCCGAGAGCTGTAACTCCTCTGTGAGGTTCTTATGCTGCATGTACACACAGATTCTATTTGTTGCCTTGCACTCCTGGAAACTGCCGTGAATATCAACGGTTTTGGTCACGGTAATAGTTTCCTTCGTGGTGTGCAGAGAAACGATCACAAAGGAACGTCACGTGTTGTAACTCTTTTGTGAGGTTATTTTAGCCATTGCACGACATTTTGTTACTATTTTACGTGGCAGTAATTATTTAGTTTCATGCTGTATCCAATAATTTTATTCAATACGGAAAGACATCGTCGTGATGTTCGATTGCAAGTAGTTGAAAAACTTAGAAATGAATGTGGAAGTTATTCGTAGATTATAGTCGGTAATACTCCTTATAGACTTCCCATTAGTAATTCCAGAATATGCAAATTTATTCTCCTTTCTAAGTGAGAGTGGTGGTCAGGTTGAATTAAAATGCATGCTGTGAGAAAAAAAATCATTTCCTTGTTATTTATTCAGAGTATACAGAAATGATTACATGACACTGGAAATATTATTTGTAGTTTACTATTCTGTAGCAAAGTTGATCTAGTTAATAATAATGTTCTAGAACTTTGTCCTACATACATATTTTTACCAAAGCTTCCTTTTAATATACAGCAAATTCAAAGCCCGATATAGTCCACTGCCTGATAGAAAAGTGGTTTAATTTTGGGTTGGAAGTTGTAACAGGGCAGGATCACAGACAGGTACAGTCACTATGCTGTTAAAAAGTAGTTGTAAATTTAAGTTACCTATAGTTCTGCTTGAAACTAGGGATGCTAGATTGAATAGGAATGGAAGATTAGTGGGATAAAGGGATTTAAAAAGAATAAAATAAAATAAAATGAGTAAGAAGATAATTATTAGAGCGAAAAATGTTGAGAAACTGATGATTATGTCAGAACGAAAGACCAAAAGTATTGTTGCGAAAATTCTGTGAAATTAGCAAAAAGCTGTCAATAAAGAAAGATGTACGAATAGAGATCTAAGAGGTATGGTGTGGTAGCTAATGCTTATCTCTAATAAGTGGGCAATGGCTACCTATGATTCTAATTTTTAATTTCGTGTGGCTGTTTCTAGACGGGTGCAGCCATTGTAAGGCAGATCCTCCGATGAGGGTGGGCGGCATCTGCTATGTGTAGATAACTGCGGGTTATTGTGGTGCAGGATAGTGTTATGTGTAGTGTGTGAGTTGCAGGGATGTTGGAGACAGCACAAACACCCAGTTCCCGAGCCCGTGGTAACAACCAATGAAGGTTAAAATCCTCGACCCGGCCGGGAATCGAACCCGGAACCCTCTCAACCGAAGACCGGTACGCTGACCATTCAGACGAATCGGACGTTATCTATAATAATAAGTAGGTAATTGGTATCTATAATAATAAGTAATGGTTAACTATAATAATAAGTAGCCAATGGTTATCTATAATAAAAATAAAAATAATAATAATAATAATAATAATAATAATAATAATAATAATAATAATAATAATAATAGTAATATGTAGCCAATGCTTATCTATACTAATAATAAGTAGGTAATGGTTATCTATAACAATAAGTAGGGGAAGGATTTTTAGGCATTAATAGGTTAGAGTGCAAACGTATTTAAAACTAAGGTGCAAGTGTCCTGTAGCCCGCACAACGGTTCTACAGAGAGATTTGCATTAATTTTAGCGATCCAAACTATGAGAACCCCTAAAATGTATGCAACTGAACTACATAATTGTAGAGTTGGTAGATGATACTTGAGCCTTTTACAAATACGTTTGCATTCTAACCTGTTTAATGCATTAAAGTTCTTTCCCTAATAATAAGGTCCTAAGAGAGAAAAATGAATTGAATTTTTGTTTTTATGTAGAGATTTAATGGAGCATGCACATCTGCTGAGTATGTAAGATACGAGACGACTCAGGATCAAATACATGGATGAGGATTGCACAGGAAAAATAGAGAGGGAGAAAGAAAGTTATGCGCTTATAAAATTATGAAACAATAAATTGCAGCGGACAGGTTAAGCAAAATGTTTCTGTATAGTCAAAAAATATGTGTCAAAATAAAATAAAATGAAATCAAGCACTAATTCAGTTTGTGATGGGTAAGATACATGTTGTCCTAGACTAATATATATCAATGTTAACATCTAGGGAAAATACAAGTACATTTTTAAACTAAAATTTAGATATTGGGTATAAATAGTAATCAGGATTAATTCGTGAACTCCAGAGAAATGTTACGTAGGTCATTACAGATAATAATGACATTGCTGCTTTCCTCCATTAAAAAATGAACCAAAATTACTTATACCATAATTTACCATGAAAATTTCAAAATTTTTCTGTTAACCTCGACTTATATCACTATTCTCACAGCAAGATATGACCTAAATCAACTGAAACAGAAAACGATGTGAATTTGTCCAAATATGTACTTACGTCACTCTTCACTGGGACTCATGAATTGTAATGTTCAATGCAGCAATAGATAAACTAATTGCAATACCGAAAGTTATGAATGAATCAAAACACAATTTGGATTACAATAAAGGTTTACTTCATCCCAAGGTTCAGGAGTATTCTATTCTGCCCCCCGAAACTCCTGCGTCATCTTTGAGAATCAATGGGAAGTTTACATCTGGTATCAGACTTCCACGGTTAATTGTATAGATGGAATGAAACTCCCATGGATCATGTATATGCACTTGATGGTTTCCTAAGAGCGTTTCTTTCGGGATGAAGTATTTATACTCAGAAGGGAGTTTACAAAAATCACGTTAACATTTCAACATACCGCTAAACAGTAATTAAAAATGTATTAAGTTTCTTTTTCCACGTTGGTAAGAATTCAAGTCCGATGTTATAAAAATAGTAGGGTTGCCTTCCGTTGGTCAGGGTCATCAAATTTGTATGAGTAACTCGGATGGTAGTGGGCTGGCTTTCTGACCCCATTGACAGGTTTGATACTGGCTCAATTTGGTAGTATTTGAAGGTGCTCAAATATGTCAAACTCGTGCCGATAATTTTATCTGCAAGGTCCGGCTCCATGGCTAAATGGTTAGCACGCTGGCCTTTGGTCACAGGGGTCCCGGGTTCGATTCCCAGCAGGAATTTTAACCATCATTGGTTAATTTCGCTGGCACGGGGGCTGGGTGTATGTTTCATCTTCATCATCATTTCATCCTCATCACGACGCGCAGGTCACCTACGGTAGTCAAATCAAAAGACCTGCACCTGGCGAGCCGAACATGTCCTCGGACACTCTCGGCACTAAAAGCCATTTCATTTCACTCCTGCAAGACAAAATTTCAGCACCTCGGCTTAACCAAAAACCGTAATAGTAGTTTGTGAGATGTAAAGTTATTATTATTATTATTATTATTATTATTATTATTATTATTATTATTATTATTATTATTATTATTATTATTATTTTAAAAAGGTTGTTCAGGCCGAACGAGCAGACAAGTCGGTTACACGTTCGCCTCCTATGCTCAAGGCGTCTAAATCCTATCTCTGAACGATTTTTAATATCTTGGCGCTACATATGAACTCTGACCAGCATTATTGCTCGATTCCCTTCCCGACACCTACCTTATTAAGAGGAATGTATTCTCTGTTAAGTGTTTCTGTGGTAATTGGTTGTGTGATGTGTTGTATGTGCTATTATTATTATTATTATTATTATTATTATTATTATTATTATTATTATTATTATTATTATTAAAAGACTTGTCGGGTAGACTTCACACGCGCTACTGTTCACATCAAAACGTCCCAATCCCCTTTCATGAGGCCACAACAATTATTTTAGGGTGTACTGTAGTGTAGTTGATCAATGCACGGGAAAAGCGGCAGTATCCTGCGAGAGCTCGACACCAACCCTGGTTTGTTAGGAAACACTTGACTGACTCCATGCGCAGCACGCGCGCTTCCGCTGCAGAGTAGGGGGGCAGAGGATCAGTCGCGTGAACACAGTTCATTTGGCAGCAGTCTAATTACAGTGATACCAACATTTCAACCCGGTTATTAACTGAAATTCCGCCTCCTCATATATTTTATAGTCCAATTAATTTATGTACAGAATTCCCTTGGTGAATATTAAATTATATTTTGGGGAATAGTAGCTGATTTGTGATGGCATATTAATTTAGAGAACAATTATATCATAATTCAGTGAGAAGATTTACTTTGAATGATGACCCCAAGTTCCCACCTTATAATACAGCAGGAGGGAGAAAAACGTGTATTTTTCTAATCATTTTACGAAGGATTATTAATTATTTAAGAAAGGTGTTCAAAAGAAGAGGAAGGTCGTAACTAGAAAGTTTAACCCCAAGCGGATCGCTAAATACAGAGCGTTTAGGAATACATCTGTATATTATCTACATCCACGAATGACGAAATTGTAGAGATGTATGTGACTTAGTTACGACTTCGTACTGAAAGACATTAACAATATGGAAAAAAATGCCAATAAATGAAACGTATTTTGCTAAAATATGAAGAAATGAAAAAAACGTATTGCAAAAATGTTGTTGTCCTTAAACACTTAGAACAGATTTATATCAATGTTTACAAGAGAAGCCTCAAAGCCGAGTACGGACCGGCAAGAACATCGCCGACAAACGGCAAATTGTGTCGCACCGGTGACATTGTGGGAAAAAGCAACAGCGCCGGTGAATTGTTGAGGCTCGTGATAAGGAAGCTTCCAGAAGTAGCTGAATAACAATTGATCAGGTGCTCAGAATGATATGAAAGTGGTAACTACTAGAATATTCGACGGTCGTAAACAAAGAGCTCAACCGATACACGCCAGTCAGCCTGGAGTCAGTCTCAAGTGAGTCAGTCTTGACTGCGTCAATCGTGACTCTGTGACGTGTCATTCATTGGGAGTGAGTCCGTAAGACGGCTACTTGGAATCAAACTAGGCTTGTTAGGTGTAATCGTTTCATAAACGACTCTTCTCTATGTATAAAATAGGAGTTTAACGCTCCGGTATCCGACTCGTTGGCTGAACGGTCAGCGTACTGGCCTTCGGTTCAGAGGGTCCCGGGTTCGATTCCCGGCAGGGTCGGGGATTTTAACCTTAATTGGTTAATTCCATTGGCACGGGGGCTGGGTGTGTGTGTGTTGTCTTCATCATCACTTCATCCTCATCACGACGTGCAGGTCGCCTACGGGAGTCAAATAGAAAGACCTGCACCTGGCGAGCCGAACCCGTCCTGGGATATCCCGGCACTAAAAGCCATACGACATTTCATTTCATTCAACGCTCCGGTATGCAGCGTGATCACCCGAGTGAGTGTATGTTGAAAATTGAGTGGAGTGGAAAAATCTCGAACGCGAGTCATATTGTCATTAACTGTAAACTAATTTAGTGGATAGTAAAATACACTACTTCTTTGTAATGATTTTAGTGTTAAAGACTCCGATAACTCGCTATAATATTTAATGACGGGTTACCAAATAAAATACCATAAATAACAATAATTTTATAGCCTTTCAGCGTCATAAAACCTTCACACTGAGAAAATGAAATAAATCACTGTTTACATTACCTGAAATTGAAACTAGGTAAAATATGCTGAAGTTAACATTACAATGTTTGCTTACAAGAGGTTGCGTCTTCTCTCAGTTAATACTGTTTTGTACGATGAGAAAGACTGCATTATATCATAAAATGTTCAGTAATTTAATATTTGCTACAGTAGTATTTCACTGTCCTTCAAGCTCCTTTCTAACTTGAAATAGGGTAGAGTATGATGGAATGGATCTTTCAGGTCCGCCTCCTGGGTTGAATTTTCAACGTCTTGCCCTTACGTTCAGACAGCTCCGGGTTCAATTCCCGACTAGATCAGGGATTGTAATCTTAAATGGCTAATTCTCGTAGCTCGAGAACTGGATGCTTTTGCTATCCCAACATTCATGCAACTCACATATCGCATACATCACAACAACACGCTGTTTCCGACACTCATCAAATGCCATTCACCTTCGTCGGAGCGGCTGCCTTACACCGGGCTAACAATATTCGCACAAAGTTATTATTATTATTATTTATTATTATTATTATTATTATTATTATTATTATTATTATTATTATTATTATTATTGTATTTTCAGATATATTTCCTTGAAAACTGTCTAAATGTAATGTCTAGAAATCCCAGTGCTTTGCTGATGAAAATATAAACGGATGGAGAAAATATTCTTTGAAATTTAGAAAAAATGCTGTTCTTAGCAGCGAAAAATTGTAAATCTTACAAAATATGAAGTAGTATGATATTCTCATAATAAAACATTTTTACCAGAATATCATGAAATATGACCAATGTGTGAACTTCTTATTGGAATAATACTTCATAAACTTCATAAACAGTGCCGCTCACTCCTCCAAGGTTTTGTGACATATAATTTTCTCAACTACCGAATTCAAATTCAGGGACATATTCATGTCTCGGTATATCTTAGTCAACAGAGGTGGAACCCGTACCCCATCCTGCAATAAATTATTGAGGTAATTTTCAGCAAACATATTTTACTTAGAGTACGGTAGCATTAAAGCGAATTGATTTCTTACAATTAATAGCGTATACCTACGTCTGTTGTTTGTGAGGAATGAGCTTGTGTTACCTTATTAAACAAACGATAAGATCATAAGCTGGTAATTATCCAATGAGTGAGTGGAGAAATTAATTCAGCTGTAGCTCCTCACACAACGGGCCCGGCTAATTGACCAAGCTTGCATATTCAGGGGTGAGACAGCTCCCACCAAACAGCTGTGCTGTACTGGCTGTAGCATACAGGCGTGAATCTAGAGCGTGTGCCAGCACGGCTCGTATTTCAAGAAGAAAATCAATAGTTTCGCTCGAAAGTGATTTTGAGAATTATAGCCGCTATGGTAACTTATATGTTAGAAGTACGTTCAGGGTTCAGTACTTAAAATGGTCACTCACATGTATATCGTTTACAAATTTTAAAAATGTATTTATTTTTCTAATTGTATTATTATTACTAAAAAATATCGCAATTGGGAAATATCCCGGTGGAAATGGCAACTCACAGTAGTATGATAATAAAGTAAAGTTAAAACAAAATTACCCAACAACAACAAAACTACAAAAAGCAAGAGTACAACAAGTAATTCCATGGAAAGAAAATACGACATGAAATACTACTAGTTTAATATTCTAAATCCAGTATCATCATAGACATATTCACACACTACTTACGTATATCCAGTGCTTAACACTACGGCTTACAATACTAACTTATAGGTTGAACCTACTTCTAGCTTAACATTTCCATGGCTAAATGGTTAGCGTGCTGGCCTTTGGTCACAAGGGTCCCGGGTTCGATTCCCGGCAGGGTCGGGAATTTTAACCATAATTGGTTAATTTCGCTGACATGGGGGCTGGGTGTATGTGCCGTATTCATCATCATTTCATCCTCATCACGACGCGCGGGTCGCCTGCGGGCGTCAAATCAAAAAAGACCTGCACCTGGCGAGCCGAACATGTCCTCGGACACTCCCGGCACACAAAGCCATACGCCATTTCATTTCATTACAAGTAAATAAAAAATGTCGTATGGCTTTTAGTGCCGGGGTAGCCCAGGACGGGTTCGGCTCGCCAGGTGCAGGTCTTTCTATTTGACTCCCGTAGGCGACCTGCACGTCGTGATGAGGATGAAATGATGATGAAGATAACACATACACCCAGACCCCGTGCCACTGGAATTAACCAATTTAGGTTAAAATCCCAGACCCGGCCGGGAATCGAACCCGGGACCCTCTGAACCGAAGACCAGTACGCTGAGCATTCAGCCAACGAGTCTGACAACATTACAAGTGATAAGAAAGTTAAAATACAAGTACCCAAAAGCAACAAAAACAACAACAAACTACAACAACGGGAGTACAACAAGCAATTCCATAGAAAGAAAATATTGCAATAAATACTACTAGTTTGACATTCTAAATCCAATATCATAGACAATTTCACATACAATTTATTTCCAAAACACAAGATAAAGCTACATTATTTCGTCGCTGTTCGGGCAAAAGGTCATATCACCCAATGTTCTTCCTATCCGTTATTTTCTTTAAGACTTTTCACGACTCCAGCCACATATGGATATTTAGTGTAATCAGAACAATACCGGTTGTGTTCATTTTCCTGTTCTTACGTGTAAATGAAAATTAACTTAACGTACCGCACTCTAGGGATGTATGTTCGTATGACTTATTTACGCACTCCTACAGTATAATGTACTTAAGGTTCATTTTCCTTTACACGAAAATTGTTCTGAGAGATTGCATATCCATATGTGGCTGGGAGGCGTGACCAGTCTGAAGGAAAATAATGGATAGGAAGAGCATTGTGAGATATAACCTTTTGCCCAAATAGCGACGATTTATTCCTCACCTCTACAATCCACAGATGAATTAACACAAAAACAGTACCGAAAAATCATCGTCAAACTTTGTACAGCCCGTCCATGCTATTCCGTTTTTTAAAGAATTCCTCATACATTTCCTTAAAGATTCAGTAGCTTAATGCTGTAGTTTTAATTAATTAATTAATTTGCGTTTATTCAATACACTTATCCAATCAACGTGCGTAGTTCTGTTATGCTAGGGATGTGAAAAAACAGTTTCTAGGACAATATTTGAAGCAAATCACCTTTTGGCGATTTCTCGAATTTGGCGCTCTATATGAATATGGCCCAGTTATATGACATTATCCGTAAATTAATTTACGTGAAAATAGTCAAGCGTAGACGTAAATGTTTAGTCTACTTCACTTCACTGCTTTGTAGTGTTCCCGCACTATATTCTCGTGAGACTTGGCAACAATACAGGAGACTCAGTCTTAGCGCACATAGCTTACCTTCAACAGTCAGCTGATTTACAACGGGAACACTGGTTTCGTTAGTTTCCTGACTTCAATGACTAATTAATAATTATATGTCGTAATCTAAAAATATGGTCTCATGACGAACCCAAATTGCTGCTTGTCGTTAATGATGAGAGGCGAAGAAGGTACATGGAATCAGAAAGTGACACGTGGAGAAGCGAGCTCAATCGCCATTCAACCGACTATGGACTACCTCCATCGATCTGAATTCTTAATAATTTCATAACATATAATTCAGCATAATAATACACTAATAATAACCTTATTAACAGTAACGATTTTGTGTGGCTTTTGCTAGCATGATGCAGACCTCCTAAGGAATACCCTCCAATGAGGGTGGTCATTTCATGGGAAACTGCTTATTAATGGTGTGGAGGACAGTACTGTGTGTTATGTAGGGCATGTGAGCTGCAGGTATACTGGGGACAATACAGACACCCAATCCCCGATCCGAGGGAATTAATCGTTTAAGATAGAAGTGCTCGACCCAGCAGGGAATCGAACCCCGGGCCCCAGGGAATGGAGGCTATAACTCTGACAACTCAGCCATGCAGCCGGACATAATTTGTCTTGAACACTCATAATGAGCCCACCTGATTGCCATGATTGTTCATGCGTCAAGTCTAAACGGTCTGACACCTTGTTTAGGTGGTTCTAATCCTGCTGGTCAAAAAAATAATTCACCATCGGAATACTGACCGGCAAAGCCTCCGTGGCTCAAATGGCAGACCGCCAGCCTCCCACTGCTGGCTTCCGTGGTTCAAATTCCGGTTACTCCATTTGGGATTTGTGCTGGACAAGGGAGAGGCTGGACAGGTACCGTGTACTCCGGTTTTCCCCGTCATATTTCAATCCAGCAACACTGTCCAATATAATTTCATTTCATCTGCCAGTCATTAATCATTGCCCCAGATGAGGGCGGCAGTCTTCGCTAGCCGGCACAGTTCCTAACCCACTGTCGGCAGCTCTGAAGATGGTTTTCCGTGGTTTTCCATTTTCATACCAGGCGTATGCTGTGGCTGTACCTTAATTAAGACCACGGCCGCTTCCTTCCCACTCCTAGCCCTTTCCTGTCCCATACCACTATATGACCTGTGAGTGCCGGTGCGACATAAAGCAACTTGTCAGAATGTTCCCATCCTTGCCGTTAAATAGGGTGTTCATTCATTCTATTCTTCATCCGGCCGAAACAGGAAATAGGCTTAGGAGGGGTGGTGTTATATAATTTATAATCATTAAATTGGGTGACAAAAGCCGGGATTCAGTTCTAAACCTCACCGCATGCATGGAGTAAGACCATATGATACTGTTGATAGTGAATCCTCCGACGGATGGGGTGTAAAGACTTCAGCAGGCCTGTCGGTGTTATTCGACAAGAGTAGGTTCTGTGCTTGCAGCAACTTTCACAATCTCCCTTCCTACTGTAATCTATCAGATCATTCATTTCATCTCATTAACTCCTC
Source organism: Anabrus simplex (assembly GCF_040414725.1). NCBI lineage: Eukaryota > Metazoa > Arthropoda > Insecta > Orthoptera > Tettigoniidae > Anabrus > Anabrus simplex. The sequence continues at coordinate 388,598,398 of NC_090268.1, forward strand.
CGGTGAGGTTGATGTCAGAAAGGGCATCCGGTCGTGAAACCTCACCACGAAAATTCACCTCACTTCATACCCGACCACGTGGGGAAACGGGACAAGAGCTGGGCGCAAACACACACACACACACACACACACACACACACACACACACACACACACACACACACACACACACACACACACACACACACACACACTAATGACCATAAAATAAACGTGTATTTTTTTTGCTAGGGGCTTTACGTCGCACCGACACAGATAGGTCTTATGGCGACGATGGGATAGGAAAGGCCTAGGAGTTGGAAGGAAGCGGTCGTGGCCTTAATTAAGGTACAGCCCCAGCATGTGCCTGGTGTGAAAATGGGAAACCACGGAAAACCATCTTCAGGGCTGCCGATAGTGGGATTCAAACCTACTATCTCCCGGATGCAAGCTCACAGCCGCGCGCCTCTACGCGCACGGCCAACTCGCCCGGTAAACGTGTATTTTGAGAAGCTACCTGGTGTTTAACATTATCACACCGAAAACCCGCGGCCATATCTGCAACAAAGCCGACCACCTTAAAAAGTAATGGAATTACCTTTAATTGTTAACACCATTGCAACACTCTCTTCTAGCTCTCCATTTCGACATTGTTATTTCCTTTCTCTTTCACTGTTTTATGCTTATTGTCTTTTGTAAGTTATTCATTGAGTCCTACCGGGCTGAGTGGCTCAGACGGTTGAGGCGCTGGCCTTCTGAACCCAACATGGCAGGTTCGATCCTGACTCAGTCGCGTGGTATTTGAAGGTGCTCAAATTCGTCAGCCTCGTGCGGGTAGATTTACTGGCAAGTAACTGAACCCGTGTGGGACTAAATTCCGGCACCTCGGCGTCTCCAGAAACCGTAAAAGTAGTTAGTGGGACGTAAAGCAAATATCACCATTATTATTATTATTATTATTATTATTATTATTATTATTATTATTAGTCTATTATTATTATTATTATTATCATGGTGTCTTAATCATGTTTTCAAATGTGTGTGCGGCTTAACTTCGACCATCAGTTGAATAAATAAATAAGCAATCTCTCAAACGTTCAGATATTTCACGGTACACCTAATGAATCTAGAGGCTTGATAGTGTGTCGCGTAGTGCCCGTTCAGTACCACTGGTGTCCGGCTCCTGAGCTGAATGGTCAGCTGACTGGGGAGTGTAATCGCCTTCTGTTCAGAGGGCCCCGGGTTCTATTCCAGGCCTGATCGGAGATTTTAAACTTTTAAATAGTTATTTCCTCTGGCTCGTGGACTGCGTCTTTGTACTGTCCCCTACAAGGCTGCAACTCACACAGCACACACGACACTATCCTCCACTACACAAGCACACAGTTCTCATACACGGTAGTTTCCGCCACCGGAGAGTCTGTCTTGCAAGGGCTGCACTCGGCGAGGCGAAGATGTGCTCGGACACTCCCGGCACTAAAAGCCATACGATAAATAATTTACCGCTGGTGTAGCCTACGTATTCAACACTTGTTGCGAGAGAAGAAAGAAATTAAATGCAGGTCGCTTATAAAGTGTGATGGACAAGCCATCATTTTAATCTTCCTGTTTACTAGTGGCAAGCGCTGATGCGTGACGGTTACGGTATTGTGACTTTAAGAAGTGTGGACTGATTGAGTCGAAAATTAAATGATTTATATCTTAATAAACACGCACTGTAACATTATAGAACACTCTTTAAGTGTCTTTCCCTATAACGTGACAGAAATACTCAATCCTACAATATCAGCCCTCTACCCTTATCGAACCACAAATTTACTGTACAGTATGTGAGAACTCCTTAAGTATCTTCACATCCCGTGAGTGAACTCAAATTACTGACAACAACACCTCGCATGCCACAATTCCCTTCCTATCCATTACTTTCCGTAAAACTTGTCACGATTTCCAGCTTCATATGGATATGCAGTCCATTAGAACAATGTTCGTTGTACTCAATTTCCTACGTGGATGTATAAAGGATAATGAACCTTAAATACTGTAGATGTACGTATATACGTCACGCAAACGTACATTCTTGCAGTGCGGCGCAGTAAACATTTTCCTTTACACACATGCAGTCTTTTGAGACTGAAGTTGCATATCACGAATTCCATGTGAATTTTCGGATGTCCAGAGTCGGCTATTTTGATTATTTATGAAACCAATCAAATGGAACGAAGCTTCATCGGTAAATGTATGTCCTGTACAACACTTCCTTCCCATAATGATTAACAAACCGCTGAAACCACTCACAATGAAAAATCCTCTTCTCTGCGTCCGCCAAGTTCAACTCCTGGACGACAAAAATGTACATAAATAAATATTTAGCTCCTTTCTTGCTGCTCAATGCGCTGAGAAAACTGATACGCCAGTCTGCTCTGCCGATTTCCGCATGGATTTAGACGGACATTTAAGGGACTGCCTGACATATTCAAAAGTTCTCTTCCGTTTAAATTGGGAGATACGCTCTTCGGAGCATCAAATACAGCACCTTAACTACAAAGTTTACTTAGTAAACCTCGCACAGTATCACGATGCGCTTGAACAGCGTCGGGAAACCGCTCGCAAAAACTTATTTTTACTGCGTCCGTTTATTTATCACCTAATCGGAACACCCACTCAACAAAAAATGTTAGCTCCTTAGCGGTAAGCATCCTAAGTCTTGCATGCTAATGACCACCTGACCCCACGTTCACTTTAACAGCACTGCATCCCGCTCGGCTCGGCTGGAGTGTTGCCAACATACGCAGTATCACCAACAGCCAAGGTCACTGCGGAGAATCATTTCTAACGCACTGTACCAAGGTATCATGTTTAATGTAACTTAGTGACTATAGTCACTTAATGTCTCTATAGTGAAACAAATACAAAATGAAGTACAGTAATATCCTCTGCTTTGCAAATTTTGGTATTCTAGCCCATGCGGAAAAAGAAGTCAGTAATTTCCTTAAGTGAAACATGGACGATACGTAGCTCAGAAAGGAAGAAAATGGAAGCTTTTGAAATGTGGTGTTACAGAATAATGCTGAAAGTGACATGCGTAGATCGAATCATGAGTTAAAATAATAATAATAATAATAATAATAATAATAATAATAATAATAATAATAATAATAATAATAATAATAATAATAATAATAATTGCTTTACGTCCCACTAACTACTTTTACGGTTCTCGGAGAGAATCATGAATTAAGAGATACTGATTCAAATTGGCCAGAGGAGATCGATTGGGCTGAATTTGACGAGAAGGAGTGATAGAATGATGCGACACAGCTTAAGACCCCCAGGAGGAATTCAGTTGGTTTGAGGGAATTCTAGGCGGTAAGAACGGTAGAGGTACGAATGTGACAAGCAGATTAGAACAAACGTAAAAATGAAAAGGTTAGCACAGGATAGGGTGACATGGACAGCTGCATCAAACCAGTTTATGCACTAATGACTCAAACACATAGCCTACGAAAGCTAACGTTATGTGATGTAATTGTAATTTTACTAATTACTTGTTAAAAAATACTCTGTAATTGTAACCGATTAAAATATTTCTCAATTAACTGGAAATCAGCTCAATTACATTTTATGTACTTTATCCCTCGCTGTTAATGGAAATATTATAGGGTATATATTTACTATTTGTTTTCATCTAGGAAGTTATCACCGCATTTGTATAAAACATGTCCTACTTAACGCTTGAGCGATTCGCTGTGGCACGTTGAGTTGAGTTTTGTTCTGGAACAAAGCAAGTGGAGCACCACGTACATGCATTCAGAGGGGTGAGCTCGGCTTACAACCCCTAGCCCAGTCTGCTGACATCGCGTGCATAGGTTGAGCGCGCAATAAACTAGTATAAGTCTTCCGGGAGTTCTTTCTCCACGCAATCTCAACAAAGTGTAACACACCTAGTTCACTTTGCCCATATGTTAACCTTACATCACGCACTCGTATCCGACTCTTTCTGAATGACGTTTTCTACTCATTCACCGGTACCCTCTAGACAGTTACCTCAGTAGATCACAGAGGTAGCGAGTCAGACCCATTACCCGAAGATCCTAGGTTCGATAGACAACTTTGAATAATTTCATTCATAAATATTCTTTCTGGATGTTTTTGCCTTTCAGTATTAAGCCTGCAAGCCTTTGCGAATCAACGAAGTGGCATAATGAGATAATAGCTCTGTGATCGAATGTAATAGGAGGGCGTAGCATGTAACATTGTGGAATCACATTTAATTTGCCCGCCCATAATTTGAGTGTACCTCTCACACAAAAACCTGCATAAAATACTAAAAAATGAAAATCCACAGCCTGTTCCAGTCATTCGAACGGGTCAGGAATGGAATGAATAGAGCCTCCATCTAGCGGCGAGGATAGGAATTTTGCCGGTTGCCGAAGCCTATCGCACTCCTCTGGGGCAAAGATTTTTGAATGGCAGATTAAATTATATTGAAGAGTGTTGCTGGAATGAATTATGAAAGGGAAAACCGGAGTACCCGGAGGAAAACCTGTCCCTCCTCCGCTTTGTCTGGCACAAATCTCACAAGGAGTGACCGGGATTTGAACCAGCAGTGAGAGGCCGGCCCGCTGCCACCTGAGCCACTGAGGCTCACCATAAACTAACTGATATTTCGCATTCATGCCATTGAACGTTATGATTTACCTGTTCTTCATTCCTTGAACACTGCTGGCTGTGGTACAAACGTTTCCTTTGAAATAATTTCAATAAGAGCCGATCCGTGTTTTTACATCACAAGTTCGCGCGGTGGACGGACTCTATATATTTTTTTGAAAAACCACTGTATCCAAGAAATCGATATATATATATATTTTGTTTTGTGACCGTTCACCATCATGCCATGGAGGTGTTAGGAGGTCTGGCTAATTATATATGCCGGTTTTAAACCGGGGTATGATCCGCGACGCGCCAGTCCGTAAGGAGCGTTTTCCTACGCTGTAATGAGAAGAGGGCAACGCAGTATTGCTAACCTTGAAACCGCGCTCTCTTTCCGAGCGAGCGAGAAGGGATGATAACGCTACCCACGGAGATGGAGGTTATTGGAGACTGGGCCGAATTAAGGTGTGTTGACTTTTGAAAAATAAATGCGCACTATAAATTCAACACCGCATTCATTAGTACCACTTCGCCATAATTTACGAAAAAGAGGAAGAAGAAGAATACTTCTATATGAAATAATTTTTCTAAATTTATAAATCAGGTCCCATTCGAGCCAATGTATTTTAGGCTGACTGTCAATGCATATAAATACAATACTTTAAATATGGATCAGTAATGACGCCTATCATGCAGTAGTACGCAGATCAAGGGCGACTACCGAAATCTGACAACATGTGGAAAAAAGTGGGAGATATTGCACGATGAAACATGACGCATGATTTTCCAAAAGGACGCTTTGGAAATTATGAACAACCTACTGATCGCTTTGGTTTCACATATGTTCAGTAGAAAGTAGGGGTCATAAGCTTTAATTCGATTGTTATCACGTCGTTCAAAGATTCCGATTACCGGACTGTCATTTTCAACAGGGACATAATTCATCTCCCCTCCTGACCATTTGTCCGGAGGCTATAAGTATGACCTGGACCCAGATACTGTATCTCATTCTCATCCCTGTAGCTGCAGTGGTAGCACGTTATCTTGTTGTCGTCTGTGTAGTTGCAGCTCAACATATTAGAAGTGGACCTGGATATCAGTTACTTGGATATCAGTGTGCCTAGTGTTGTGCCACTGAAGAAATACATCAATGTGATTTAATATTTTTACGGAATAAGCCGTGTGGTACAAGTTAATGTACATAATTGCCGAATAGAAGCCTTAATTTGGCATTTTAACATCACAATCGTGGAAGATAGTTAGTTATGGCTTATGGTGCAATCACCAACGGAGGGCAAACGCTTCAGGTTATTTGGCGTGGTGAGATAGTCAATTAATATATATAAATGTTAATTATCACCGCTCCTGAGTATTTAAGAACGAGTGACATTTTAGCAAAAATTAAATAACTGTTCTTGACAAAATTAATATTCGCATCCTCCAGGGACCTTCGTTGTGATAGTCTGTGTGACGGTCAGGGAATGAACAGTGATTTTACAACTTATCACTACTTGCGTTAATCTATTTCAACTTAAGAGTGGATCTTGTTACAAGTAGGCCCCCCTTTGAAAGTGCATAAAACAGTATTTGATAACTCATTCTCCATTTTTCTGTATGTTCGTGAGTGGTCGTCGAACCCAAGACTCGGAGCCTACAAGAGTCGCGCCTGAGTGCCTGCGATCAGCTTTACAAGGATCGTCCCGAAATTAAACTGAGAAAACAGCAGTTCGAGTCATGGATCGTCGTATGAAGAAGAACCAAGGACTACTAGGAACAAGAATATTCATCATGTTCGTGTAAAGATCTAAGATGTACCCTAGATGACAGTAAGCCTTACTCACCAAGTGTTAAGTACATACTTTTATATACCCTAAACACGAGAGATGCATGCCAGTAATAATATTTGTAAATATTATAATGTCATAATTAAATATTAAATATGTAGGGAACATTATGCGCGTATGACTGGGAAAGGTTTTTTATTATTAGTTAGGATCATCAAGTGATTTTTAAGATAATCATTGATATTTAAAAAATCATTTGCATGAATTATTATATAGACTTCAAAGTTCTTAGCTTATATGAACTATCTTTGGGAAGAACGGCAAGTTAGCTAGATTTATATTTCTTCGCCTGGTAAAGATCTTCAGAGTAGTTTGGATATAAATTATACGTTTGCGATTCAGGTATTTGTAATCCCGGATAATATTAGATAATCATTGGAGTTGATCCAAACCGAGGTGTAATTAATTTATAATTATATATGAAATTGTGAGAAGAATTAAATAGCTTGAAATAGTGGAGTCTTCTCTGTGAATTAAATGAACGGATTGAGATACGATGGCAAGACATGGGAGGGCGAAGCTGTAACATGTTTTGTTGTTGGAGTGATAAGGAAGAATAAATAATTATAGCTGTTGTGAGATATTAAATTGGGCTGAATATATAGCCAGATAACGAGTAATAAGAAATAATGGCTTTCAAGTGAGTGCATACTTGACAATAAGCCGAGATGATATGTAAGGAAAATGAAAGGAAGAGTGACGGACGATTTATGGTATCCGCAAACCAGGACTAGTTACAGCTGTTATTGTGATTGACAGGTATATGCCGGTCGACGGTAGGCCAAGCAAGCTTTGCAGTCTCCAGCAAAACGATATTAACGGGCCAAGCTCTTTTCATTCACCAAAGTAGTCTCAATCCTATTGTAATTATACGTTGCGAGTAACACGGATAATTTCCGGATTTTTTGAAGGATAGATCCCTTCTCATGCTAAGCATTAATTAAGCCTCTGATTGGAGTCCAAAAATTTTTACCTTGGAAGCCGAAGCCTGTTGGTTCGAATGATGCTGGAGCGAAGATTTAACCAGATATTATGGCTTGGTTAAGCCATATCTTCAAGATGTGTTGTGTAAATATATTTGATATTATATATATATATATGTTTCTGTGTGTTTTATTATTTCCCAAAGTATACTATGGTGATGGGTTTGAATCCAGCTATGACTGATTTTCTTTAAATATATAATATGTTAGGTAAACCCAGGATACGCACATATATGTTCAGCGTGTATGTTCATCGTAAGTGTTCAATGTAAATGTACATTTGTCGTGGTCAAATGAATCACATGTTCGATACTCGGCAATGCAATCTCGTGTGTATAACAGATGTGCTTATATTGTGTTATTTTTTTTCTTTATCCGAATCATGACTAGTAAGTAAAGGATACCTGGTTCTTACCCAGGAGGTTCGAGTTCGATCCCCGGTACCGGAACCACATATAATATCCATTTGTGACGAGAGTTTAACAAATAAAGGATACCATTCAATATTTATTTTTCTTATAAATAAATAAATTCATATATCAGTGTATGTTGATCGAGTAAATTGATGTACGCCAAGAACTCGTTATGCCAAGACAACTTCAAGAAAAGAAGGCATATAATGTATATAATTGTGTCAGTTTAATTGTTTCCTTTGCGCACATGTTGAGATAGAATGTTATTTGTGTAGCTCACATCAGTATAAAAAAATGTTTAGAATATATACTTGAACAGAGATTCTTCTCATTTAACAAATATTAGCATATTCCTCTCATATTATAGAATCCTACTTTCATTATTTTAGATAGTGCCTATTTTATTTCTTTATCGAACATTCCATTACCCATATTGTTCTACGAATTCAGCCGGTGATCTTATGAAAGTTGGGAGGATGAGACTTCAAGCCTGGTAAGTGACTTCTGGCGGTTCTTATCCAAATGTTCCATCTGTACATCTGTTTGTGAAACCAAGTTAAATAATATTGCCCTAATTATACCCAGAGTAAGCCTCATTTGTTGCCCAACTAACGGGGCCAGTTTCATTTTGTCGCCTGTTGTGTTCAGAGCTGGTTCATACTTAATTTGGTGCGACGAAATATGCCCTAACGGTTGCAATATATCATTATTATTGTCTTTTTTCTCTCTAATTTCCAGTCACTGCGGTTCTTTTGTGTCAGCAGCCGCGCATGTTTGGAAAAACCTGGCGCGGCAGTTTTACTACCACTTTCTTCAATTCTCTGCTCACTTCAGTAACTTTCATTATTGCTATCACTATCCTCAAGGTCGTTATTACTATCTCTACAAGCGCTTTCAATCTCTCGTCGTCATTATCACGAAACCGCATAATGAATACTGAATACCGATGTAAATAAACTATTATTCAACAATCCCAACAATTCCGATAGCATTGTTTACCAACAATGCATGCCACTAGGTCCTTACAGTGTGTATTGTTGCAAAGGGAATCCAATGTACAAACATTAAGCGAGGCACTGCGTCATTGTGAGCTGAGCTCGTCATTTGATTCATGCGCCAAAACACCACGTGGGACCACGGCTTGTCGTATGACGCGGACGGGTTTTATTGAGCAACACATGCCTACAGGATTAGTAATACGCGGCAACATAGCGCAGTTGAAGTTGATCGTGGTCATATTGTCGGTGCCAGACGTATGGGCCACTCCAGCTTTGAAGCTGAGCAGGAACTGGGATATCCAAGAGTCACCGAATGAAGAACGTCCGCCTATACGTAGATAAGGGCAGAACCACCGTCACCAGTCAACTGTCGTGATGTCGCCGTCGCCGATGACTAGCTCGGATCGTGAGAGCAAATACATGGGTTACAATGCAGAAAACCACTCGTTAATTCAGTGCTAGACAACAACGATGTGTGGGCATCCTTATTGCCCTGAACTATCTCCTAACCATGGGGTATAGAAGCAAGCGCTCCACGAGGGTACTTCTGCTCAACATCCGTCGCAAGGCATAACGACTGACATGGGCAAATGAATACAGCCATATGATGTTCTTATCATGTAAAAGGTCCTGAGTAGATGAGTCAATGTACCAGTTGGTTCACGCCGATGGCCGGATATGAGTGCGTCGTCAAACACTTGAGACAATGGATCCCTCTTACCAGCAGAGTACAGTTCAAGACGGTGGTGATGGTATCCTCATATGGGGAATATTCATGTGGGATGAATGGGAGCTATGGTAGATCTGACAACTTTCCTTACCTACGAACTTTATTGGAACCTGCTAGCAGATCATATTCACCGCTTTGTTCTCCACTCTGCTTACGACTTATATCCATAGCAAGGCAATGATCTAGCCATCGCTCCCGAATTGTGGCTTACTTGTTGGATGAGCACTCCACGTATGTGAATATGCTTGTATGGTCTCAGAGGAGCTCTGATCACAATCCCAATGAAAACATCTCGGATACTGTCGGGAGAGATGTGGTTCCTGGGCACTTGTCCGACCAATTTCAGTGTATTAAGGGAGACTGTGCAGCGATCCTGGATAATTACAGCTCTCCAAGTCTTCCGATGTCTCTTAGAGTCCATGTCACGCCACTTCGCCACTGTCCTCAAGGCAAAAGATGGTACTATACGCTGCTAGCCATGTATTTCTAATTCATATTTTCATGAGTGTACATTGTCAGCCAGCAAAGTTGTTCATTCCTGCAGAGAGGAGTCCATGTGTTTCATCAGATTTTCAAAAGAGTCCATTGCACAAAAATGGATAATGGTATCATTTCGTACTCTCTACAACTCAGCAGCTTAAGGCGCAAGTTGTTCTTGAATCAATAACTTCACACTACGCATATTTTTCTCGTTTCATTTTATTTTCACTAAGATAACCTCATTTAATACCTCATGTCGAATGGGGTATCGTAGACGAAACGTTTGGCAGCTACTTCGAAGTATCATAGCAAACTTAAAATCTATACTGACAGCTTGTCAGATATCTTTTGTGAATTAATTCGCTAACGTAAATAATTATTGATTGGCCAGAATCCCATGGAGGCAAAAAACTGGGTTCCAATAGTTCTTCCACCGAATTTAACAAAGCTAGCTAAAGTGTATAGTAGTCCAACGGGATTTGCTTGAAGATAGTTATACGTTTATTTATTTATTTATTTATTTATTTATTTATTTATGTATTTATTTATTTATTTATTTATTTATTTATTTATTTATTTATTTATTTATTTATTTATTTATTTATTTATTTATTTGCAAGAGGTACCATTTGTACTTCCTGCCCTGAAACACCCATGCATTGGATTTTCCAATAAAATCCGGAAGAGAGTATCCACCTGATGCTTGACAATTTTAATTTTGAGATTTGACTCAAACCCCGCTTACACCCAATCAACAGATAAAATAAATATTGTTGATATGAACTGACAAGGTAAGCCTCCGTGGCTCAAGCGGCAGAACGCCAGCCTCTCATCACTTGGTTCCGTGCTTCAAGCCCCGGTCACTACATGTGAGATTATCGCTGGACAAAGCGGAGGCGGGACAGACTATTTTCCGGGTACACCGGTTTTACCTGTCGTTCTTCATTCCAGCAACTCTCTCCAATATAATTTAATTTCATCTGTCAGTCATAAATCATTGCCGCAGAGGAGTGTGACAGGCTTCGACAGCCGGCACAATTCGTATCTTCGCCGCTAGATGGGGGCGTCATTAATTACATTCCTGACCCGGCCGAATGACTGGAAACCGGCTGAGGAACTTTTTCAAAAACTGCTTAATTGGCCGATCATTTCGATTCCCTAATTATGGTGACTGTCAAGTGTATTATCCCTATTTATTTATTTACTTACTGAAGTGTAACACACCTGCAGATTTGAAACAGTACTCGGACCGGTAAGAGTTACTAACACATGAAAGTTTTGAAAATCGAAATAATTTGTAGACAACGGCGTGCGACGACAATGTTTAATACCTCACTACAAAGAGGAAGCATTATTAGGGGGATTACGGGCTGTTGCTCAGATGATTTCTTATGAACCAGTGTATCCAGCAAGTAGAGCATGGCCTCAGTATGACGTCCTTGGGTTGTGCAGTAGCTCCGCCTCCTTGAGGTACTGAAGTAGCTGTGCAACGTTGCTAACTCTGTACTCTGGCGGGGTAGCACGTCCTGTGAGATGTCATTTGATTAGTCTCAGCGATCTCTACGCGAATATGGTGAAAAAGATCAAATTATGAACATCTGAGAAACTGTGGTGCGAAAAATGTACTTTCATAGTAAAATATCACGCAGTATGAAAAACAGATATTGAAGAAAATCCGTGGCCATTGAAAACGGGGATGGAGATGTTAAACATAGGAGTAATAAAGATCTATACAAGGACGAAAAAAGTGAAAGGATGTTAGACTGGAAAAGAAAGAGCAGAATAACATTCTTTGGTCACGTGAAATGATATGGCGTATGGGTTTTAGTGTCAGAAGTGTGCGAGGACATGTTCGGCTAGCCAGGTGCAGGTATTTTCATTTGACTCCCGTAGGCGACCTGCGCGTCGTGATGAGGACGAAATGATGATTAAGGTGATACATACACCTAGCCGCCGTGCCAGCGAAATTAAGCAATGGTGGTTAAAATTCCATAACCTGCCTGGAATCGAACCCGGGACCACTGTGACCATTTAGCCATGGAACCGGACATTGGAAACATAATGGGGATGGATAACGGCAGTTTTACAAAACGAGTGTTTAACCATGTTTACGGGAGCGAGAAAGGCAACCAGTGAAGCCAAGGTGTAAAAAAAAGATATGACAGAGATTGGAATAACAGAAGATATAATACAAGACAGGACAACTTTCAGAAAATTACCTTAAAATTTCAAGGGTTTCTAGGAGTAGGAGAAGGCAAAATGTAATAAAATCTGGACACAGGAGAGAAGGAAACAGAAAGGTGGAAGGATGAAGAACTATTGGAAGTCAAGTAAAAATACGTCGAGATGAATGCACAGGGTTACTTTCCGTGGTCTATAGATGGCCAAAGTCTAAAAGAAGAAGAAATGTCTTCAGAATTATTGAAAGTGAATTTGAGAGGATATAATTTCCTCTTCTTTCTTGACGTTTATCCTCACGCACATAGTTCATCCAGTGTTTTCTTGGGCTTCCTTTTAGTCTCCGTACTTCGAAGTTAAGTGCCATAGCTTGCTGCGCAGTGGATGTTATATCAGCTCTGGCTATGTCTCATACCAGTGAAACCGTATCCATCTTGTTCTGTATCGCGGCGACTTTGAATGAGGCACGGAGGCTTCATTCCTGATGTGCCCACGCCAGTTGATTGCCAGTGACCATCTTTGCATCTTCTTTCCATGGTATGAAGCATTTTCTCGTGTCTTCTAGTCGAAGGCGAACACTTCACCCCATAGAGAGCTACTGGGCGGACAATCATGCGGTATACATGCAGAGATACCGTCGTATCATAGGGGACGCCTTGTTACCTGCTGCTCTGACTGGAGCTCGAATATCCTGGAGCGTGCCATTATTTGCAGACAGGTGACAGCCAAGATATTCCAGAGGACGGAGTGGTTTGATGATATTCTAAAAAACTCAAACTCACGAACGGCTTTTCGGGAGCGTATCAAATTTAAGATGGCCGAGCGTCGTATGCTCACCTACACGCTACTACGACCAGTTGAGCACCTCTACCACCCCAGTGGTGGAAATGTGAACTAACACACACTCAGCTTGATGCAAACGCATTTCAGTCTACGTTATATTGCCTACACATCTCCCGCAACTGTGATTCATGCAAAAATTTAACATTTGTCCGTAATAATGACATCGGTCCCTTAGCGGATATCACATCTACTTGTTAAGAATTAAGAAATAAAATATCAGCAACAAGATATCAAACCATTTCTGACTTGATATCATATTTCGACAATACCAATCACGTGGTTCGTATTGGTACGCATAAATTTCTGGCTGTTTTATTGAACTGATTCAATTTAATTGAATTTATGACGACAACACTTCACTAAATTACTGGATATTTAATAAAGACTCTTGTCCTCGAAGTGGGATTTTGGCTGGCGGTCTTTACCTGGAACGTGCGATCTTCAATAATTTCGAATGACAGATATCACCTTCCACTTTCACTTCACCGCGCGCACACACACACACACGCCCATACACACCCACACCCACCCACACACACACACACACGCACGCACCACTGTCACTTCACGCAGCAGTTGCATCTAGATAGGTTCAATCGCACGTCCATTGGCTATCACAACGCACAAATTCTGTACTAGACAAGACCGATCACACGCACAATCAACTCACGTGATCGCTCCACACACTGAACTCTCAGCTGGCGGCTTGTACCTGACTATAGCCGTAACAATAATAGAAGCGTTTGGCAGATAGGGCTGGTGGGAGGAACATTGTAAGTGCCATTCCATGGTATTGCCACATTCCAGAATTTCTTTCTCCATCCTCTAGCTTGCGGCTCACTTGTCCGCTTGTTCAGACCGCTGTGTTCTGTTGTATATAACTAAGAAGTGAGAGGTTTGGCAACTCCAAGCAACACAAGCTGGCCAGCAGGCTTATCTCCATGCCAAACGCAATGGGTCCACCGACTTGTCCATGCCAAACATTTCCCCTACTCCATTCTCCCCACCCCCAGTCAGGCAGTAAATTGATCTCCCTCCAAGAACTGTCAGAACACATCTTTCAACATTATGATAATAATCACCTCTCAACACAACAAAACTACAAGACAACAATAAGTTAGCTTCAGCAGCAGCAGCAGCAGTAGCAACGACAAACTCTTCGAGGTGAGCCTGCTTTTATATACCTGGTGATGAAGTTCTAGTATATTCGGGGTGCGGTCAGAGTACGAGTGTTCTAGCTTCGCCTTCCTAAAAATTCATGGAGACACCAAACGAAAGTGGTGATAGAAAAAGAGGCTGTGACGTGCCCGTCTGGTCGGCAAGTAGCTGCCCAACATAACTCACCAATGCCTTCTAAGCCGAAGGGGCCTGAAGAGAGCTGATTGTTACATTACCACGTCAGGAATTGCAACTGTCACCCCGACATAGTCCCGTTGAAATATTTTATTTAATTAAATAATTTACCTTATTTCGCTTGGTGTGATTGAAGAATAGGGACGCTTCTCTTACACCAACCAATGCTAACAACTACATGAAAACATGGGACATAATTTTTAAAAACGGCTTTTAGAATAATAGCTGTACTAACACTTTAGATAATAATAATAATAATAATAATAATAATAATAATAATAATAATAATGATAATATCGTCGTAGCGCCTGCGAAAACCGCCAGAAGATTTCAGCTTAGAACTTTGCATGGTAAGGTTTTGTCATCTAAGGCTCAATATTTTTGAGCTAATTCAGAGAATCCTCGCTCTTATAATACTTGTGCTGCGGGTCAGTATTGCTCTTACAATATCATCACATAGCGGAATTCGCAGGTGCAAAGACGATGTTCAGAACTAACTAGAAAGTGATTATCACTTGAATACTACATTTAGATTGAGGAGTCAAAAGTAAGTTCCCGAAACTCGTCTCGTATAGAACGTGGGTGTAGCATGCCGTTTGACGGTTTTTTTCAGAAATGATCAGGGTGTTTCCTATTGTGAGAGTGTGTGATTAGTTTATGAGTCTCTGAGAGCTTGATGAACCTGGATGCTCGGTCCTGAGGGGTAGTCATATTGTTGTCCAGTAGACAATGGGCATGATGTTGTCTTCTCGTTTGCTTTGAGCACTGTGAGTTGGTTTACAGTTGATGCAGTTTCATGTTGAAAATTCACAGGTGATTTAAAGCATTCCAGAATAAGGAACTGTATACCTTATCCGTGAACGTTGTGCAATATTGGATGACCCTCTTCGTTGCTTCCTCATGCAAGTAATAGTAGACTACGATTTATATATCGTCGTTGCGCCTATATAAACCGCTATGTGATAATATTTCAGCTTACAATTCTGACCAGAAAGATTCTGATATCTAAGGCTCAGTACTGCTTCAACTATATCGGCGAATTCTTGCATAAAGTGATACATGTTCTGCGGGTCAGTAATTCTCCCCTCAACATTGTCACATAGCGGTATTTCGAGCCTCAACGACGATATACAACCTAAAATTATTTTAATTGCGATAATGGACTTGCCATTGAATTCAGAAAGCAACGTAGGCATTAATGACTCTCGCTACTGAAAAGCCTTTAATTTTTAAACAAATTATTCCGTATTTTGTCTATATTTCCAACAATATTGTGCAATCCACATAATTATAAACTGTGCACAATAATCCTCCACCCCCGTTCTCCGACTGTCACACAGCAGTGCCTGTCAATACTACAACATAATTACTCGTATAAATAGAATTGCCTCTTCTGCCGTAATAGCTTTATACACCATCATCAAATAACTCATATGGAGCAGCGGATGAGGAAGTAAACTTAGATGAGACCTGACATAATTACGTTTCATTCCACATTCCACTGCATCTGTTTTATTCAGATATCATTCACATGAATATGAGTCTATGGATGTACTGAGAACTTAGGAAGACATTTTAATAAATAGATACGTAAATAAATAAATAAATAAATAAATAAATAAATAAATAAATAAATAAATAAATAAATAAATAAATAAATAAATAAATAAATAAATTAATTAATTATAATAAAAACTCTAGGTACAGTAATCCGAGAGTTCGGAGTTAAATCCAACTTGGCAAACCTAATCCGCGAAACCCTCACGGACACAATATCAAAACAAAATTTGTGGGTGAAATATCTAAAGGATTCAGAATAAATACAGGTGTAAGGCAAGGTGACACTTTACCTCCACTCCTATTCAATTTCATCCTAGAGAAAATAGTAAAAATTTGGAATGAAAAATGAAAGAACACAGGATGTCACCAACAAAACTGGGATGAAAGGAAAGAGGTCTTGAAATGAACTGTCTAGCATTTCCAGATGATTTTAGTATACTTTCACAAAACCAGAAAAATGCAATAAGACAGGTCCATTTTCATCTTCTTCTTCTTCTTCTTCTTCTACTACTACTTTCCCTACCGCTTTTCCCACACCTGTGCGGTCGCAGTTGCGAACTGCGTAACGGAAATGTGGATTCAGCCCTGTTTTACGGCCAGTTGCCCTTCTTGACGCCAAACCTATATGGAGCGGGGTAATCATTATTGCGTGTTTCTGTGGTGTTTGGTAGTGTAGTGTGTTGTCTGAATATGAATAGGGAAGTGTTATAACAAACACAAACACCCAGTCCCCGAGCCAGAAGAATGAATCAAATGGATTAAAATAAAACTACAGACCTGTACACAGCACCAGATAAATTTACTGATTCATTCCACATTCAATTGTATCTTGTTTGTTAGGTATCATTCACATGAATATAAATCTGGGAGGGAACCAGGAACTTAAAGAGATATTTGAATTAATTCATTCATTTCATTAACTCATTTACAAAACATTATTAACTATAATAAATTCAAAGAAGGTCAACACGAACTGGTCGGAAGAAATTAAGCAGGATTTACAAGAAATAAACGCTCCAGACGACACCATAACAAATCGTAAAATGTCTGGAATTCTGGCTGCAAATCGCACATTTTTGAAAAAAGCGAAAAATATCACTGGAAAACAGTGGATAGAAGAATGGATAAAACATCACAGCGAAATCATGACGAGATGTTGGAAGAAGAAGAAGAAGAAGAAGAAGAAGAAGAAGAAGAAGAAGAAGAAGAAGAAGAATAAGCCGTCAGGCCAAGCTAACAAGTTCAAATGCGCTATTCAATTGGGAATAACGAAGAAAAAAATAATAAAAGTGGTTTGTCTCTGTTTTTCGTCGTCCTTCCGTTCTCATAGAAGTGGGTTCAGTTCTGGCTATGATTGGTGACATTTGAGAGTGTTTGAATGCCACATCTCTATGTTGTCGACGGGCTGAGTGCCAGGTTCGATCAAGGCTCATTTGGTGGTATTTGAAGGTGCTCAAATACGTCAGCCTCGTGTCGGTATATTTACTGGTTACGTAAAAGAACTCCTGCGGGACAAAATTCCGGCACCTTGGCATCTCCCAAAACCGTAAAAGTAGCTAGTGGGACGTAAAGCAAATAACATTATTGTTATTCTATGTTGTCAGCTTCCGGCCAAATTTTAAAACTCTGGTGATTTTGAAATAAATATTTCACGATTGAAGGCACGTAAATATATAGCGTAGCATTATTAGTGCAATGTACGCCAAATTTCTTAGACACGCACTATAAAGGTAAAGGAAAGCCCTAAAATAATCCTTCATCTTCGTTCCTCCTCTCAGTATTACTATTGTGACTTCGAATGCACCAGTGACCACGAAAAAAAGAGTTGTCGATACTCGTTGAGTTTTGATGGGCCAAATGAATACGTTCCTCATTGACTGGCAAACCTCATGTGTTATTCGCTCTGGTTAGTCTGATGTGAATTGTAAATGAGTGTCACCGGCACTGCTGTTCAAACAGCCACAACAATGGCGAAGGCTGTGTCAATAGACCTCTTGACTGCGCGTCTTTTCTCCCCGTACAGCTGGAAGGACAACTCACCTCCATGAACTTCGACAAATTTATCAAATGTGGAGCGCACAAGCAGAAATGTGCATAATTTAAACTTTGAATGAGTATTAGGATAAGTTATAGTTGTTTCTTTTCACTAGACTATCAGTAGACATTGACTAAGGTGTTGGGTTCTAAAGTATTGTTAAAATTGTCTTTGAAAATTATATACATAATCATGATGAATTCAATGAGCATTTTTAGAATTATCCATAATTCATATTTTACCTTGTTTAAGGCAAATGGATCTACTTTAAATTCCTAGGGACACATTAATACAGTTTAACCTGTTCTTCGCACGCAGTAGAAAGCGTCCTTTAGCAAACCAGACAGGTTTGCCAAGTTCCTGCACAAACTGCTGGAAAATGAATGTCTCCCAAAACCTTGAATGTAAGTCCAAATTATCGCCTTATGTTCCATTCTGCACTCATTGTTATTCTTTAAATTTCAGAGATGATTATTGCTGTAAAACAGTTGAGCACTGAGAGACAGTGTCTCAGATGTTAATTATTCAAACTTTGAGAAGCCAGTACTTTAATTGTCCAGCTGGGAAAGGGCACCAAAAATCTCCCTCCACATTGTCAACAGTGACACAGAGAGTCGTACGGCACGGGCAAGCGTTGCAGATCACTTACCCCACGTGTGTTCCGGGTTGAGGCTACAAACTGGATGGTTATTTTACAGCGTTTTAGCTTCCTCTTCTGATATAAAGTGTATTTGTACACTTTTAAATTAGTCTACAATATGGAAGTTACCCACAAGTCAATTTTCAAATTTGCAGGATTTTGGGAAGTATGCTTATCATTTCGAAAAGTTATAGGTGTACGCAAACATTCTTTCTTGTTTGTTTGTAATATGGCTCCTTCGATGAATGGATTTCTGATCAGATGGTCCCGGATACGATTCCCAGCCAAGGTGGGGATCTTAGTCGTAGCTGGATAATTCTTTTATCTCTGAAAGAGGGTATTTGTGCTTGCCGTAATATATAATCTTTACTACACCAAAAACTGCCACCCAACACAGGAATACGTAATAGCAAGATACATCCCTCTACTTGGGGTTGGTCTTAAGGATTGGGCCATATTCACATATGCAACACACTTCACACCCGTGAAACCACTGAGGTATGTCAAAAGAGGTAGAGAAAGGAGCATATAAAGATACTCTTGAAATTAATTAGATCAGGGTCTCTCAAACGCCCAAAATCTCACGCGTGCAATGTGAGGCGCAGAGGTTCTGTGCACATTGCATCGGTCTCACTCGGCTCGGCTCGGACCAGCGCGTCGTTTTGGGGCCACTCGTCTAAGCTCGACTCAACTCGGCTCAAATTTGGAGCGATACGGAGCAAATGAGGAAGAGGGAGGCAGGCGGAGCGAGCGAGACAGCGCTATTGCTCCATATCGAGGAGTGGTGATCTGCACTCTGGTCAACCAAGCGAAGTCGTCTTTTGCACCGTGCACAGTGCAATGCACATGTGAATGCACCCTGAGAGACCCTGAGTTAGAGGAACACTGATTTGAATATCTGACATGCTTCAACTAATGGGACGCAGGTATTACACGTGGTGACATTGTACTGCGTAAAATGTTGCTCATTCAGAACACGTAATATTATTTGATCCTCGATTTACCAGATTTAGAAAATTCCTTATTTTGGGAACTGTAGTTACCAGTAAGTGCCTCCCTAAAGCAAAACGACAGTCGGCATATTTCCTCTATGATCATGTCTTGATGATGAAAAGTTGCAGAGATGACAGGTACTTAGAATACATCGGAACGGTTCGTCATCTTCATACAGGAAGGCTGAGCGTCCCGTTATGCAGTCGCTGACCTGAACACCGCTCCTTCAAAAATTGATATGTTGCGGATTGCCTATAAGGAGAGAATTCAACATACTAGGTGTGAAGGATAGCCATATTTGTCACATAGGTGTGAACTAAGTTCAACTAATACTGACTCAGGAGGCCAGTGCTCCACCGTCTGAGCCTTTTTGACTTACCGTACATGACTTATTTCTTTTAATTCCTAGCTGCAAAATAGGGCCTCGACGACATTTCTCCCGCGTGCTCTGTCTACTGTCAATGCGTTTATCTCATTCCAGTTACATCTCTATCTATGGTTCTCTCCCAGGTGTTCAGTCTGCTTTGCTTACGACTGCGTTGCGGATTTCAGTTCAATGCCTTGCAATATTTTCTTGTGGTCTTCTCAGGGTGTTGCTAATCCACCTCCATCTTCTTTTCGTTATCTGTTGGTGTATGGGAATTTGACGTGTGGCCTTCAAAAGGTATGTCGTCGCTGCCGGGACAAAACCTCCTATGTGAAATATTTTGGCTTAAAACTTTGGCGGTAGGTTCTGTCATCTAGTGTGCAATATTGTGTGAATATTGTCCAGGCAATCTCGCTCATCATGTATGTGCTGCGGGTCAGTATATCTCCAAATATATTATCACATAGGAGGTTTTGTCCCGGCAAGGACGATTTGTTTGAGATGGTCTTTGGACACCTTAATTTTATAATGTACCTCAAGCAATGATTTTATAAAAGTCTGCAGCGTTTTCGTAATGTCTTTTTTTGTCACTATCCACTTCCTATTCCCATACAGAAATACAGATTTAACAATTGAGTTGAATATTTTTAGCTTCGTTTTTATGTGTATGCAGGGGAGAATCTCTGTATTGGTCATAACTGCCCAGTAAGAATAATAATGATGCTATTGGTTTACGCTCCAATAACTACTTCTATGGTTTTAGGAGACACCGAGGTGCCGGAATGTAGTCCCGTAAGAAGATCTTTTACGTGCCAGTAAATCTAACGACACGAGGCTGACGCTTGTTTGAGTACCTTCAAATGCCACCGGACTGAGTCAGGATCGAACCTACCGAAATGGGGTCGAAGGGGGAGCGCCTCAACCGTCTGAGCCATACAGTCCGGCTCATAACTGTGCAAAACCTCCTTTTGATTTATTTATACGACTCGTCGCATCTCTAAAATCACTTCAGTTCCATCTAGAGTCAGGCTAGAAGTGTTATGATGCTTTATTTCAATGTCCCGAAAATATTGTGCAAGGGGATAGAGATCATCCGCGAAAACAAGGTTTTCCAGTCGGTTATTTAATCCCTACTGAATGCCCCGCTTTCTGTTCGTTGCGTCTCCCAATACACAATCCTGTGTGATAACGATTGGCGACAGGATATATCCTCGTCATAGAGACAGCTTCCCTTTATGTTCTACTTAACAAGTATATCCATCGTACATTATTGCCTGTGTAAGGCGGAATATCTTTTACATGATTCCGAACTTTGTCATAGTCCTCCGCAGGTTATCATAATCAAGGGCCTTTTCAAAATCAATGAAACGTATGTACAAAGATGTCTAATACTCAGCAAATCCTTCAATGATTATTCTTAGTGTGATTACCTGATCTACAATAGATAGACTTTTTCTGATATCTGCTTGTTCTTGTTGGAATTTCTCATTAACGGCATTGCTTATTCCGTCCTGTGTGACCCTTCTGAGCCACTTTGCTTGTGGTTTAACATCTCACTAACACATCGAAGATTTTTATCGACGCAAGGATGGGGAAGGAGAGGACAGTGGACATTGCCGTAATCAACTTTGGCCCCAGCATTTGCCTGGCGTGAAAATGGGAAACCACGTAAAATAATTTCAGGGCTGTCGATGGTGGGGTTCGTACCCATCATCTACCGAATAAAAACTCACAGGTAGGCAGACTTAACCCCGCGGCTAACTCGCTCGGTAGTCTGAGCCACTGAGCTCGATAGATTCATGTAATTGTTAACCTTGGGTTACTATAAGAAAACAATCACAGCTTTAACCATGCCGAGCAAAGTAAGGTCAATCAATCAATCAATCAATCAATCAATCAATCAATCAATCAATCAATCAATCAATCAATCAATCAATCAATCAATCAATCAATCAATCAATCAATCAATCAATCAATCAATCAATCAATCAAATTTATTATACACCTACATATTGTGCAATACATTAAATTGCTTCAGAAACGAAAAAATTCTAGAGTACCAGCAGCTAAAAGGATTTGATCTTCCTGGTAGCAAGTTACCGGGAATGCTAAAAGTTCAGTGATTACTTCTTGATATGGACTTCTAAAACTGCAGCTGGTTGTGTTAGAAGGCCGTATTTTTTGGAAATTAAATATTGAATTTGTGAATGTAATATGAATCCAGGTGAGAGCTACCGTAAAGAAAAGTGTCTGACTGTTCCACCTTGGTCAATGCAATAAATGTTAAGTAAAATCGCATTAAAGGTAACCTAGATGCTGGTTTCCAAGTGGGGTTTCCTACTGTTTTTGTAGACTGGGAGAGTTGTCTGTGTCTCGTAACTGCATATCAGTTCCTGCTTTGGATGAAGCAGTAAGGTAGTATTCGCTTCATGTAAACTCCTTTTGGAGAGTTCTCACTGACCGACTTATTTCCATTCTCCAACTCTAGGAGTCTTCTTCCTTGTTAATGATTCAGTTCAGGTTTTGTAAAACTGTTGACATACCTGTTGTGTAAGCAATTAATTTCTGTCATAAATCTCGGATTTCACACATTCTCATGTGCTGTTGAACTCGATGGATGAATGAGTTTGTATGCCACTAATCTCACTGTTGATTTATGTGGGAAAGATGGAGGAGAAAGGCCACCAGAAGGATGTAGGACTGGAACACGGAGAGTAAGACAAGTAGAGAGAAACTTTAGTGACTACGAATTATTTCTTCTGATGCTATCTCTATAGATCTTTTACGTATCAAGGTTGGCATATACTGGATTTCAAACAACTTTGGAAGGTTTTACGTCCAGGATAATCTTCGTGTCTTTGCTATCTTCAATTCAGTATGATCAGCTGTATCAGGCTACAATTTTCACTTCAAGAAATGTAACCAAAATATCCTGGTCCCCTGCTCTTTGCGAGGGTTAAGGCTAAACCTGATTTTCCGACACGAGGGAGTACCTCCTTGTTGATGAAGTGGTCTACCCGAAGGACCTTGTAGAGGTAGATTTCTACATGATGGCACAAACCTGCGCGCAGACATAAGCTTGGAGGGGAAGGAAGGTAGTCGAGTGGGTAACTGCTGCTGTGCTGCTCACTTGATATCTTAGCCCGCAATATTTGTACAATAACGAGGCGCCAATGTGAACACTTCAATAGCAACTAATGAATTGAACGTTCCTTACTTCCCGCTCAGCTGCAGCACATGGTCTCTCCCGCGCACGAAACGCACATTTAGTGCTAGGTTTTGTGCTATCAGGTAGTAACCTACCTCTACATCCTGCGATACAACCACATTCCAAACACCCGCAGTCAGTTAATTGGCAAAGCCTTTAGTGTCCATCTTCCAACGCCGCAAAAGTCCACCTGGTGACCATGATCGTTGGGGTGACAAATCTACTCGGTCTAACACCGAGTTTAGCCAGTTTGTGTCCCTTTGGTTGAAAAGACTTTCACCATCAGAATATTGGCCGGCAGCGTAGAAGAGGTAGTAGTATGCAATTTCTAATCACTAAAATGCGTGCCAAAGGCCTGGATTAAATTCCAAACCCCTCCGAAATCTTCATATGGACTGACGGCATATTACACTGTTGATGGTGATTCGTCCGTCGGATGGGGAAGGAAATCCTTGAGCAGACACCTTAGTGTTACTTAACAGGAGTGGGCTACCACATCTCTACCTCATTATCATCATCACCACACATCCAGACGCGTAGGTCACCCATGGTCATCAAGTAGAAAGATCTGCATCAGAGGGGGCTGAACATGTCCTATGACCCTCTAGGCACTAAAAGCCATAAAATAAGTATAGTTCCTCCAATTTAGTTGACGGACCGGCACGCTTTTGAAGCCTAGCTGAACGGCTATGTTTACTTTCCTTGTCCGCCGAGTGCCAAGATTTCCCCAACTCGAGACACAGCGTTGGCAACTCTCCGTTTTAACTACTTAACCTCTGAGAGAGTGCAGTGAGACTGGGCAGAACTGCGTGCAGCTATGCAACACTGGAGACCTGACAAGTGAGCCGGCTTCAGAACCGGAACGCTTTTGAAGTACTCCACATGGATCGTCACTGAAGAAGCAAGCATGTTATTGGTCAAGAGCCGTCTGCTATTGGGGGAGTGAAGACAGTAGTCATAAATCTTGTTAAGGTTCCGGGATGAACCAACTTAACGTTTGAATCGGCAGTCGTTAACGAGGAAATTGACAGAACTATAAGTAAGTAACATCACAAAGCAGCACTTTGTGACACGTCCACGAGTTTCAAAACAGAGGTCACGGTTGAATGTAGGGAGTTAAACACACTTCTTGAATTTTCGATTCAGTTTCTGATTATTAGATCCAAAACCCATTACTCTGTCAGCCAGTTTCCTAGGTCCCTGAAATGTGACACAATTTCTGTAGTGTTCCGTACAGAGAGAAAACAGCGTCCTCTTTTTCAGCCAAATTCAGGCCAAACTCCTTTCTTACTTCGCTGATGCTGTTCGAAAGGAATTGAAGGTCTTCTAAATTGTCAGCAGGAATGAGACAAGGTTGCATTCTGGCTCCTACTCCACTGTTCAACATACACAGGGAATACATCATGCGAAGGGCTGTGGTAGAATGTCAGTTGAAGGAAGGACGTTACAGAATCTGTGTTTTGCTGATGATACTATTCTACTGGCAAGTGTTGAATATGAATTTTCTGAATTGTTGCAGCGGGTAGAAAATGAAAATCTTCAGTTTGGACTGGAAGTGAATCACAACAAATTCAAGGTGAGGGTTGTTGATAGAGGATGGAAGCTCCAATTTAGTGGTAGTCTAAGAGGCCTAGATGCTGTTAATGAATATTTTGTCTTGGCTCCTTGCTGAGTAACGCTGGCAGAAGGAATTGCTCTTGGAAAAGTTGCTATGACAAGCTCCAATGATCTGTCGTTACCGAGTAATCAGTCAAAACACAAAGACACGTCTGGTTTGCGTCTTAGTATTTTCACTCTTTTTCTATGGGTGTGATTCATGAGCAGTGAAGACCAAGGACAAAAATCGCATTGACGCATTTGAAATATGTTGCTGGCGGAGAATGCCACGAATACTTTGGACGGAGAAAATATCTAACTCCTCTATAATCGAAGAGCCTCCTATCGCGATTGATTTTCCACTCTTGTTAGACGGAGAATCCTGCAGTTCTTTGGACATGTATAGAGTGAAAATAGCGTTGAAGAACTAGTTGTTCAAGCAAAAGGAAACGGTATCAGACCACATGGAAGAGCTCCCAGAAGATGGGTAGACTAGATCAAAGATGCAATTTACGCTAATTTTCGAGTGACAACGCGGAAAGAAGAAGGCCACATGCAATGAAAACTGCTGGTGGACATTGTCGAGTGATAAACTAAGCGTGAGATCACGATAGTCGGACATGACTTATGTGACTGAGAAAAAGAGAGAGAGCAATCGCAGTAAAATCTGTATAGCGTATGGTATACGTTTGGTTCTTGTCTATCATGATTCCTTTAGGTACTTCTTCAACAGGTAATGGACAAACACCCTCGAAATGTAGCCTCCGTTAAGAACGGATTTGAAAGAAATTAGAACCATATCTCACACCTATATGTGTCTTGATTGACAGACTCAGCCTTCAATAATATCAAAGGCAGGGCGGTTTAGACTACCGCACTGGCATGTCTGGGCGTATTGTGAATAAGTGTAGCCTATGCGTCATGGGTGGTTTAAATTTTTATGTATATTACAGTAAGAAGGATAGAGCTAAACGAACCTACATGGATGTTGGTAAATGAAACTTGCAATTGAACACTGAAAGGTATAATCTAATTATTTCTAATTGATCTACACCCCTGGTTACTTCCCGTATGTTTGGTAACACAAGTAATCCTAATGATCACATGCCCTACGGTCTATTTTTACGAGTTGCTGACTTTCCAGCTTTCTACGGGAATCTTTGGTGATAGCCTTAACTGGCACATCCTATGTCTAGTAGCTATCGCCATGTTCGTGTACAAGCAGAGATACTAAATTGTAATTCATAAAGTCCTCAGAATGTCCACCATGCGTCTGAATGCACGCCTGAAAATGCAGCCTGATCGATTGTCGGACACGTTCGAACACTCCAGATATCGATGTCAACCTTGCTCCGCACCGTGGCAAATACTACAATGTCCTTAACAGCATGGCTGACTCCTAAATACGAACTGTACCCCCATTATCCAGGGCTACTCCACACTTTAGAATGGAACATGGATGGATATCAGGTGCTATCTCACTATCTGAAAAGTCAGAATTCCTTACGTTATATTTTCAAATGACGCCGGCTGCGTGGCGTAAGGGTAGCATGCCTGCCTCTTACCCGGAGGCCCCGGATTCTGTTGCTGACCAGGTCGAAGATATTTACCTGGATCTGAGAGCTGGTGTTAGAGGTCCATTCAGCCTACGTGATTACCATTGAGGAGCCATATGACGGCGAGAAAGCGGCCTCGGTCTAGAAAGCCAAGAATAATGGCCGAGAGGATCCGTCGTGCCAACCACACAACACCTCTTGATATGGAAGCATTCGTGCTGAGCTGCGGTCGCTGTAAAGGCCAAGGCCCTCATGGCTCTTGGGCCATAGGGTTTGGATATTTTCAAATGTACAATAGATGCTGTATTAAAAATATTCAGGGCTCCTTTAAACGCCTGCATCATTTGAAAAGTAGAGTTATACTTCATGTTTCTAGGGCAACTATGACCAACTTGCAAGCGCCTTCTCTTCGTAAGGCATGTATTACTATACTTATGGACTTTTTTGTTAAATTATGAAACTTAGAATGTGCTATTTTGAAGCTACGTAGAGAGATTGTAACATTTCGTTCATTTTATTGTCATCTTAGATCCATTTCTGGAGAGACATAGCCTGCTGTTTACAGTGCACTATGCCTTCTGGTATAACCTAAAAAAAACTGGTGTAATCATAATAATAATTCTGTGTGGGTATTTCTAGCCGAGTGCAACCCGTGTATGGCAGACCCTCCGATGAGGGTGGGAGGCATCTGCCATGTAACTGCGTGTTATCGTGGTGGAAGATAGTGTTATATGTGGCGTGTGAGTAGCAGGGATGTTGGGGACAGCACAAACACTCAGCTCGCGAGCCACTGAAGATAAACATCCCGACCCGGCCAGGAATCTAACCAGGGACCCTCTGAATCGAAAGCCTGTACGTTGACCATTCAGCCAACGAGTCGGACGAAAAAATATATTTCTATCGGCAACGGCTGAGTGGCCTAGTAAGTGGTCCTGAGAGTCGGGATACCAGTTGCTATGGAATGGGAGTGGGTATCTCGGACATATTCTGAGTCGTGGCCCTCCTTGTGCTCAGGCGGCTAGGGCTATACAATTCACCGGTGGTCCATAACCCGTTAGAGGAGAGATCCTCACTTGGACTATGTGCAAGTAGGGCAGCATCCTGCTTCATGAATTTATCGAGCTCAGAACACTTTAAGCAAGCCTCGGACCTATGGGAGTAATGGAGTCCCACTCCCATTTGACAGGCGAGGGACTCCTTGGAAACAACTTGGCGAACGAGATGGAATTCGATGGGGAGCTATCAGTATTAATGGGGCTTATGGAAGAAAGAAGGTAGAACTGGCTGAGTCAGCAAAGAGGATGAATCTGGATGTGCTAGGAGTAAGTGATATTCGGGTAAGGGGAGATAAGAAGGAAGAGATAGGAGATTATAAAGTGTACTTGACGGGTGTTAGAAAGGGAAGGACAGAGTCTGGGGTAGGGCTCTTTATCAGGAATACCATTGCACGCAAGATAGTTTCGGTTAGGCATGTAAATGAGCGAATGATGTAGGTAGATTTGACAGTGGGAGGAATTAGGACAAGAATTGTGTCCGTGTATTCACCATGTGAGGGTGCAGATGACGATGAAGTTGACAAGTTTTATGAAGCATTGAGTGACGTCGTGGTCAGGGTCAACAGCAAGGATAGAATAGTGCTAATGGGCGATTTCAATGCGAGAGTTGGGAATAGAACTGAAGGATACGAAAGGGTGATTGGTAAATGTGGGGAAGATATGGAAGCTAATGGGAATGGGAAGCGTTTGCTGGACTTCTGTGCTAGTATGGGTTTAACTGTTACGAATACATTCTTCAAGCATAAGGCTATTCACCGCTACACATGGGAGGCTAGGGGTACCAGATCCATAATAGACTATATCTTAACGGACTTTGAATTCTGGAAATCTTTCAGGAATGTACGAGTTTTTCGGGGATTTTTCGATGATACAGACCACTATCTGATCTGTAGTGAACTAAGTATTTCTAGGCCTAGGGTAGAGAAAGTGAAATCTGTCTGCAAACGAATAAGGGTAGAAAATCTCCAGGACGAGGAAATTAGACAGAAGTACATGGATATGATTAGTGAGAAGTTTCAAACAGTAGACAGTAAGCAGGTTCAGGATATCGAAAGTGAATGGGTGGCATACAGGGATGCTGTAATAGAAACAGCAATGGAATGCCTAGGAACAACTGTGTGTACAGATGGGAAAAGGCGAACATCTTGGTGGAATGATGAAGTGAGAGCAGCTCGTAAACGTAAAAAGAAGGCTTATCAGAAATGGCTCCAAACAAGGGCCGAGGCAGACAGGGATTTGTACGTAGATGAAAGAAACAGAGCGAAACAAATAGTTGTTGAATCCAAAAAGAAGTCATGGGAAGATTTTGGTAATAACCTGGAAAGGCTAGGTCAAGCAGCAGGGAAACCTTTCTGGACAGTAATAAAGAATCTTAGGAAGGGAGGGAAAAAGGACATGAACAGTGTTTTGAGTAATTCTGGTGAACTCATAATAGATCCCAGGGAATCACTGGAGAGGTGGAGGGAATATTTTGAACATCTTCTCAATGTAAAAGGAAATCATCATGGTGGTGTTGCAAACAGCCAAGCTCATGGGGAGGAGGAAAATGATGTTGGTGAAATTATGCTTGAGGAAGTGGAAAGAATTGTAAATAAACTCCATTGTCATAAGGCAGCAGGAATAGATGAAATTAGAGCTGAAATGGTGAAGTATAGTGGGAAGGCAGGGATGAAATGGCTTCATAGAGTAGTAAAATTAGCGTGGAGTGTTGGTAAGGTACCTTCAGATTGGACAAAAGCAGTAATTGCACCTATCTATAAGCAAGGGAACAGGAAGAATGCAACAATTATCGAGGTATCTCATTGATTAGTATACCAGGCAAAGTATTCACTGGCATCTTGGAAGGGAGGGTGCGATCAGTCGTTGAGAGGAAGTTGGATGAAAACCAGTGTGGTTTCAGACCACAAAGAGGCTGTCAGGATCAGATTTTCAGTATGCGCCAGGTAATTGAAAAATGCTACGAGAGGAATAGGCAGTTGTGTTTATGTTTCGTAGATCTAGAGAAAGCATATGACAGGGTACCGAGGGAAAAGATGTTCGCTATACTGAGGGACTATGGAATTAAAGGTAGATTATTAAAATCAATCAAAGGCATTTATGTTGACAATTGGGCTTCCGTTAGAATTGATGGTAGAATGAGTTCTTGGTTCAGGGTACTTACAGGAGTTAGACAAGGCTGTAATATTTCACCTTTGCTGTTTGTAGTTTACATGGATCATCTGCTTAAAGGTATAAAATGGCAGGGAGGGATTGAGTTAGGTAGAAATGTAGTAAGCAGTTTGGCCTATGCTGACGACTTGGTCTTAATGGCAGACTGTGTCGAAAGCCTGCAGTCTAATATCTTGGAACTTGAAAATAGGTGCAATGAGTATGGTATGAAAATTAGCCTCTCGAAGACTAAATTGATGTCAGTAGGTAAGAAATCCAACAGAATTGAATGTCAGATTGGTGATACAAAGCTAGAACAGGTCGATAATTTCAAGTATTTAGGTTGTGTTTTTCCCACGATGGTAATATAGTAAGTGAGATTGAATCAAGGTGTAGTAAAGCTAATGCAGTGAGCTCGCAGTTGCGATCAGCAGTATTCTGTAAGAAGGAAGTCAGCTCCCAGACGAAACTATCTTTACATAGATCTGTTTTCAGACCAACTTTGCTTAACGGGAGCGAAAGCTGGGTGGACTCAGGATATGTTATTCATAAGTTAGAAGTAACAGACATGAAAGTAGCAAGAATGATTGCTGGTACAAAAAGGTGGGAACAATGGCAGGAGGGAACTCGGAACTCGAAGATAAAGGCTAATTTAGGAATGAACTCGATGGATGAAGCTGTACGCATAAACCGGCTTCGGTGGTGGGGTCATGTGAGGCGAATGGAGGAGGATAGGTTACCTAGGAGAATAATGGACTCTGTTATGGAGGGTAAGAGAAGTAGAGGGAGACCAAGACGACGATGGTTAGACTCCGTTTCTAACAATTTGAAGATAAGCGGTATAGAACTAAACGAGGCCACAACACTAGTTGCAAATCGAGGATTGTGGCGAGGTTTAGTAAATTCTCAGAGGCTTGCATACTGAACGCTGAAAGGCATAATAGTCTATAATGATAATGTATGTATGTATATATCTGTCTTGGCTTTGATATTTGAAAATGATTGGGACATGTGCAAATGTTGGTAACATCATTCCATATACAGCCTGTCACTGCGGTGAATGGTGTGAAAGTATTGCACATCGAGTCGACTTGCTGCGTCCATTTCAGTGGAATTCTCTTCCTGCAGTTCGTATATTCCCTATTACACCTCTTCTGTGACGCCGAGGCTGTTATGATAAATGATCGTGGTACTGTTGGAGGCAAAACCAACCTTTCGGCTGAGCTCTCCGTAATATTGTTATCATACACATCGTCGTCACGGCTGCGAAAACCCCTATGGGAAATATTTCAACTTAAAACATTGGCCAGAAAAGTTCTGAAATTTAAGGTTCAATATTGTGCGAGTAATTCATTACAAAGAATTCTCGCTCTTAATATTACATGTGCTGCTGGTCAATATTTCTCTCACAAGAATATCACATATATATCACTCGATATTTGGAGTCTCTAAACTACTATGTCTGCCGCTTATGAGAACTATAAATTTCAGTATTGTAATCTCTAGTGTCCGGATGTTTCCATTCGTTCTACTGGGTCAGGAATCGAATGAATGAAGCCCCCATCTAACTACGAGGATAGGAACTGTGCCGGCTGCGGAAGCCTGTCGCACACCTCTGGGACAATGATTAATGAATGACAGATGAAATGAAATGGCAATGGAGAGTGTTGCTGGAATGAAAGATAACAGGGAAAACCAGAGTACACGGAGATAAACTAATAGGTTCGAATGAAAAGTAATTTGCCGAGTAAGAGTTGTAGTTTAGACCAATTTTCTGTAGTGTAACGGGGAGTAGCATAACTTTCAGGGGTTCTAAGAGACCAGGCTCCTAATGTTTATGCAAATAGCTGAACTGTTTCCGGGCTAGTACATACGTGATACTTGCTTCAGTATGTTTTGCATGTTACTTAAGAATGCCTAAAAATCCGGGCTTTAGTAATCTCTATTACTCTCCGGTCCCATCTTCTACGGTAGTAAGCCTGCCTTTTACTGGGAGGACACGTGTTCGATTTCCAGCCAGTGCAGGGCTGCCTTGGGATCCTCTGAGCTTACGTGAGAACAACTGAGTAGCTATATAATGGTGAAATAATAGACTCGGTAGAGAAAGGCAAAAGTAACGGCCAGAGTATTCGTCGCATTGACCACGTGACTGCTCACGTCTGTAGGGCTTCGCTGAACAGTGGTCGCTTGATAGGGCATGGTTCATCAGTGTCGGATATCTTTTAGCCTATACCAAGCACTATAGGGACATGAATTGAGTGACAGCACTTTAGACCACCACGCACTCCACGGCGTCTCTTAACCGTACAGAGCTATTTTGTACAGTAATTGGAAATACCAGCTCAAGGGCTGATGTTCACATTTGATATAGCGTCATACAAGGTCCGTTAATGTTTGCTGCGCTCAACAATGAACGCTTTAACCCCCAACACTGAGGCTGTCAGTTA
The DNA here is from genome assembly GCF_040414725.1 of Anabrus simplex. Taxonomy (NCBI): domain Eukaryota; kingdom Metazoa; phylum Arthropoda; class Insecta; order Orthoptera; family Tettigoniidae; genus Anabrus; species Anabrus simplex. The sequence continues at coordinate 388,630,454 of NC_090268.1, forward strand.
GTTAATGAAGAGTGACGCCACGTTGACTCGCTTGGATTAATCGGAATCATGAATACAGCATAGCTCCTACACCTTATTCAGCGCTGCTTCACACATCAGCGTGGAGCATGGAGAGAGATCGATTTGAGATTCCAAGCAGGATATCATTACAAATCGTCCCTGATCTGCCAAAACGGCGAATGTGACACTGCTCTCCCTATCTATTGTTTCCCTTAAGACTGGTCACGCCTTCCAGCTGTATATTGATATGCGGTCCATCAGAACAATTTTCGTTGAGTTCATTTTCCTATGCATATGCGTAAAGGAAAATGAACCTTAAATACATCACACTCTAGGAGTGGGTAAATGTCATGCAAACATACATTCCTTCACTATGGTACAGTAAGGTTCATTTTCCTTTACACACTCACATAGAAAAATGAACTCAACGGAAATTGTTCTGATGGACCGAAAATCAATATGTGGCTGGAAGGCGTGACCAGTCTTAAGGGAAATAATGAATAGGACGAGCATTGTAACATTCGCCGTTTTGGCAGAACAGGGACGATACAGTAACAGAAAATTGTTCCCTGAGATGCAAAAATTATAGACTTAAGGCCAGCCCATAAATGCTGCCAATGTGATTATTTTCTTGTAACAATAATTAACATTACTAAATAAAGAGCAGGCTATTTCTATCCAAGTAGCAATAATGGAGATTCACGTAACTTAAACTTAAAATGTAATCCTACACTAACAATATTATTATTCGCAGATGACACCCACCTACTTTGATATTATCCCAAAACCCTTACAGTTCGAAATACGCCAAAATATGTATCAACATGATTTTTTACATTTCCACGTGTTATTCATCACTTTTCAGCAAGCGGAAACATGGGAAATATATTTATTTTTCGGAATAAATACCAAATTATAGGTTGTCTGCAAAAGAATCTCTAATACTTCTAGAATAATCTTCGTATTTTTCTGAAGAAATTGTTAAAATGTATGCACCTCCACTAAAGTATTCTTAGAGTTGTATCAACAGAATAGAAAACTTTCAAAACCAAAGTTCAAACTGTTGCCAACTAAACTGCAAATCAAATTGCATCACGTTCTGAGTCATGTTCAATATCAGTCATATCACATGTAACTACGAATCCGTATAACGATAATAAAATATCGAGGCAGCACTGGCATCCCACAATGCCCTTCCTATCCATTATTTTCCTTAATACTGGTCACGCCTTCCAGCCACGTATGGATATGCACTCCGTTAGAACAATTTTCGTTGTGTTTGTAATCCTATGCTGACGTGTAAACGAAAATGAACCTCAAATGCATTATACTATAGGAGTGCGTCAATGCGTCATTCTTTATACATTCCTACAGTGCGGTACAGTAAGAGTCAATTTACTTCACACGTTGGCATACGAAAATGAGGTAATTAAAAATTGTTAAATACAAAAAGTAATTTCAGTGACAGGAAGTTCTTTGATAAAAGTTTCATTACAACCCAGGATATCTAGAAACCAAGGAACGCGAGATTAGCCCTTTCTTCCCGACCAAAGACCACTTACTACGATACATACGCTTCCTTCCTGACGTAGTTTAGACTGTAATACTAAAAAACAGGTTATCATTCATGATTTTCGTGGTAGGGAAGTTGACCAAGCCTTTAAGAAAGATGATATTGCAGAAAAAAGCATGGTGGCACCATGACTGTCTCTTCAATAATATTAAAATTAACTTTCTGAAATGTGTGGAAAAAAATAATTTGGATTGAAAAGTTCCGTAAAGTGAGGTACTCCTTAATCGAAGAGAAAATGATGTGTGAGGTTCTGTCTTTAAACTTCTTCTGGAAAAGTTCGTTAGGGAAGTTAAATTTTTTTAAACAGCTGCATGGACAGTTCCAAAGCATAGGCCTATTCGTTTGCGACTGAGTGTAAAATAAATGCCGTTCATAAAATGTAAGATAATTAATAAGAGAAGTGAATTTTGTTCGTCGTTTTTCTAGGCAAGCACGGGATGAATTTCTTCCAAAATACCTAATGAAGAATACTTTCAAGTTTTGTTTAAATATTGCCAAAGAAAAGGCGGACAATTAAGAATAGTAACAGTGGAAATTGGGTTACATGAAAATACGTATCAGTTGTGTACTTTTTTTAAAACTGAAATACATTATGGCAAATTCACTGGCTTCCGGCATGCGACTTTTCCGTAAGTGTAGAAACGAGCCGATATTCATGGAACTCCCTGTAGTTTATTGAAAAAACACCTCATTTAAAATCTGAAGTACTGAATAATGTGATTTAAAAGTATTTATAACCGTAAACACCATAAATGATCTTATAAAACATTTGTAGTGTTCTAAGACGCAAAGTAACCGGACGTTAAGCAAACTTCAAATTCCTCTTCTCTTAAAAATGTTGCCTTCATGGTTTCTTAACATGTTGTAATTGGTTTGAATTCTACTAGTGAAGAGATATGTATGTTATATCAATACCTGATAAAATACAGAATATAAGAAAAATTCGTTAATTTTAGCTGAAGACGATATCAAGAAGACATGTCTTTGGCTCTTATTCCTTTGGAAAATTGTCTTTACTTCTAGACATAGGCCTATGAGACTTTTGTCCACGAACACGTTAAGTCACAGGGTTAGACTGCAAATAATAATAATAATAATAATAATAATAATAATAATAATAATAATAATAATAATAATAATAATAATAATAACTTAATAATATAGCTTTTAGTAGAAGAGATTAAAGGTCCATTTATGGGTCCTCTTCTAATATGCTCTCGTTGTGCCCTACTTTAAAACTGAATTTTTTTTGGAGATATTCAGTACGGCGTGTTTTTTTAATGTGTATTTTATGTAATGGAGTTTTTATCCGTCATTTGGTATATTTTCCTTATTATATTACATTTTAATATTTTATACTAGATAGGCCTATAGGAAACCAGTAAATGTACCCGTGCTTCGCTACGGAATTTTATATCGTATACGGATTTGTACGTAAATTACTATACACGCGGTGATTGAGATTTTATTAATTTGCATGCCTCTTAGGATTATCGAAGAAACGCCATTGAGAGGTACCCATACTTTCTTTCACGTGTAAGGTGCGAGCTATAGAGCTGTGATGATAAAGGCAGGCTCATTTGGCGACTGAAATTCACAATCGAGTTGGGAAGTATCATTATAATGGCAGGCCCCCTTGACTACTGCCGGTCGCAATGGATTTAGGGAGTTTTCGTTACAATGGCAGGCCAACTTTCCTACGCCCAGACATACTGTATTTCAGTTCAGGAGCTTTCATTATAATGGCAGGCACCTTCCTCCTGCCAGTCAAAATTGAGTTAAGCTGTTATCATTATAATGACAGGCCCTTTCTCCTAATGCCAGTCAACTTACTGCAGTCACACTTGAATTGGTGAATTCCGATTATAATAGCAGGACACTTTACCTAATTCCAGTCACATTTTAAATGGGTAAACTTGCCTACTGCCATACAGAATAGGACTGGAGAGATTTGGACAAAATTCCAAGTTTATAAGAATTTTCGTACTTTTCCTTTTTTAAAGTGTGTATCAAACCTCCACTACAAAATGAACCTGAATCACTAACATACACTGTAGTCTAATTTAGATATTTTTGACGAGTTTTTATTCCGAGCACCTGAAAATATTAATTTTTTGTAAATGATTATATTATACAAAATCTAATACAAATCCTACTGACCTCAATGAGGTACAGATAGTAGTACAACACAATGGGAGGAAACCCTGAAAAAAATCATTATTATCCGTGAATCAGTAAGAGAGTTATGAAGGAAACCGTGATATATTGTTAAAAAGGCGGGAAATTTTGCACATTTTATTTTAAAATGTTATAATTAGAATTTTGACATTATTGAAGTTGCTTCTGATTGCTCTGAAGCATAGCATTTGTCAACATTTGTAGCATATTTAACAATCGAATTTTCGAATTTCCGATTTTCCCCGTGTTAACCTGGGTCTCCCCTCTTAAAATTGCCTCCATATTTCGATATTTTTCGGCGGTAAAATGTAAAAAATTGAAACATCTTGGAATTTTTCCGTCAGTTACAGGCCAAAAGCTATAATTTCACCAAATTTATATTTTCTAGATCGTCTGGTAGATTGTGCCGCCATCTTGATTGTGGGAAGGGGGGTATAATTAGGAATTTCCTGAAAGTTTCTAAGCTCACGAAACCCGTAGGTCACCGCTATGATAATTATATACAACTGCGTTCTTATGCTGAGCGCAAAATGTGAAGTAGGCCTACCCCAGCGTGTCCCCCTCAGGGAATTCTGAGTATTTTGGATTTTTCTAGGGATCCTGAGGTCATCAGATTCTCTGGTAACAAGTTGTAAATTTCTGAGATGCCTGGAAGTGTCTCATTAATTTACGTATATTTTCATTCTTATACCTTTATATAACTTATTGGTCGCTCCAAACCGACTTCCTTTTATGTATAGACTAGTAAATAATCACCCTCTTTTACAATCACCGGATTGAGTGGTTCAGGCGGTTGAGGCGCTGGACTTCGCAGGTTCGATCCTGGCTCCAGTCCGGTAGTATTTGAAGGTGCACAAATACGTTAGCCTCGTGTCGGTACGGTATATTTACTGACACATAGAAGAACTCCTGCGGGACTAAATTGCGGCACCTCGGCGTCTCCGAGAGGCCATAAAAGTAGTTGGTGGGATGTAATGCCAATAACATCATCATATCTTTTATAATTTTCCGGTGGAAATTCTTGATTTACACAGTCTTATTCAAGACTAGCAAATGTACCCGTGCTTCGCTACGGTATTCTACATTGTATACGGATATCGATGTAAATACTGTGTGTGCAGCAAATGAGATTGTTTTAAAATTGCATGTCTCTTAGCCTTATCCGAGAAATAACATGGGGAGGTCCACATACGTTGTTTCCAATGTAAAGTGAGGGTTGCGGAGTTGTGATGATAACGGCAGCTCACTTGCCTACTGCCATTCACAATCGAGTTGGCAAGTTTACATTATAATTGCAGGCCCCAATGCCTACTGCGCGGTCACAATCGATTTGGGGAGTTTTAGTTACAATGGCAGACCCATTTCCTACTTTCAGACAGGTTACAGTTGAGGAGTTTTTATTATAATACCAGGCAGCTTCCCTACCACCAATCAAAATTGAGTTGTGCAGTTATCATTATAATGACAGTCCCTTTTTACTGCTGTTAGCCAGCTTACTGCCAATCACACAGAATTAGTGAGTTTCCATGAAAATAGCAGGCCACTATGCCTAATGCTAGTCAAATTTTAGATTGGAACATTTGTTTATAATGGCGGGCACCCTGTCCTAGAGCCAAACACAATAGAGTAGGGGACTTTCGAACAAAACAGCATGATCCCTTGACTTCTGCAAGACAAATCGAAAAGTGAATTAGTCATTAAAATGGTAGGCCCTCCTTACTAATGCCAGTTACACAGGAGTTGGAGAAGGACCCCATTCCTACTGCCAGCAGTAAAAGTCGGTGTAGGAGTACTGATTACAATAGCAGACACATCCTTTCTCGATCGCTACAAATCGACATCAGTGAATATATACAGATGGACATACGAAAGTATATGAATGTTTACAATATTGCAGACCTTCATTTACAGATTAACTGCTGCTAAACGGTACGTCATATCGACAAAGGATTGTACCGTAAGGCGCAGTATTTAGCGATATAAATGGCTGGTCCTATGATATTTTCTCGCATCTAATCTATTCATGGGTCAGATTGAATCAGAAAAGTTGAATAGGTTGAAATTTGTGTAAGAATATCTTACATTGCATTACTTTTCGGATAATTATGTGATATAGCATTTGGCTCACATATGGGTACTGGGTGGGCCAATGTTCGTGTAGAGTTTGATCATACTATCTTTCCTGTAAGTGATTGAAATGATGCACATGAGAAGAAAAGGTTTAGAAATTAATTTCCATTAAGGCAGGTAGATTTCCATTAAGTTTTGTTGTGTGTATTTTGAGGGAGTGCAAAATCACGGTTTCGGTTTCGTATAAACCCCCAATTAGTTCAGGGATTTAGAAACAATATTTGCCCTAAAACCTCCCCAAAGGACAGGTGGATTCTAAATATGAAGTTTGGTGGAAATATATCCAGTAGTTTTCAAGTTAGAGAAAGACAAACAGACAAACAAACAAACAAACAAACTAACTAACTAACTAACTAACTAACAGACACCAAGGAAACCTACCCTCGGACAGATGGATGCTATATATAAAGTTTGGTTCAAATATCTTGTTAGTTTTCAAGTTGTAAGAAGTACGCTTTACACGCACCCGCTCTTGCGTTAAGTCCGCTGGGATTTGTACCGAAAAACGGTCCGTTAATGATATCTCCCTTACTAAATCCTGTTATCGAAATGATGCACATGAGAAAAAAAGGTTTAGAAATTAATTTTCATTAAGGCAGGTTGATTTCAATTAAGTTCGGTTGTGTATACTTTGAGGGAGTGCAAAATCACGGTTTCGGTTTCGTAAAAATCCACACTCAGTTCAGGGATTTAGAAACGATATTTGCGCTAAAACCTACCCAAGGACAGGTGGATTCTAAATATGAAGTTTGGTGGAAATATATATTTAGTAGTTTTCAAGTTATAGAAGGACAGACAAACAGACAAACAGACAAACAGACAAACAAACAGACACCAAAGCTAAAAATGATGCAGATAGTCATTATTACACCTGAAACGGATAACTGTACGGAAATATCGCCAAAATAATCAATGTACAGACACACGGTCGTTACGATTTTATTTTTTGCGCTAAAACCTACCCAAGGACAGGTGGATTCTAAATATGAAGTTTGGTGGAAATATATCCAGTAGTTTTCAAGTTATAGAAGGACAGACAAACAGACAAACAGACAAACAAACAGACAGACACCACAGCTAAAAATGATGCAGATGGTCATTATTACACCCGAAATGGATAACTGTACGGAAACTTCGCCAAAATAATCAATGTACAGACACACAGTCGTTACGATTTTATTTATATAGATGACGGATAAGCATGAGCACGTTGAAAAGTGCAGACTTCCACTTCGAGATTCATATCTCCTAAACGGTTTATGATATTAAGAAACGGCTTGCGCCATCAGACGCCTCATTTATCGTTCTACATGTTTGTTTCTAAACCATATCCTCGTATCTCCCATATTAAGGGGGTAAATTGAGTTCAAATTTTGAATAGGGTGAAATTTGGGTGCATTTTTAACATTTTACATTACGTTTTGCCTACTCATGTATAAGCTAGAATTATGAAATTTGGTACACATATGTCCCTTAATAGTTCCAATGTGTGCACCCAACGTGATGATCCTATCATTCTTACAAGTGTGTCAAACAATGAAATATACTTGTAAAAATCACCAAATTTACGAACAATCCAGAAATACGGCCAAATTTTACGTATAAGGGAGAGAGATACGACAAAATGTCACAGGACCAAAGTTGTAGATCACTCCGAATTGAAGGAACATTGTGCCATCCGTTTTGTGATACGACTTACCGTTTAGCCAAAAAATAGCTCAAAAGGAATGTCTGCACAGTCATTAAAATTGCCTCCATATTTCGATATCTTTGGTGGTAAAAAGTGAAAAATTTGAACATCTTGGAATTTTCCCGTCGGTTAGGGACCAAAAGCTATAATTTCACCAAATTTCAATTGTCTACCTCGTCTGGCAGGTTGTGCCGCCATCTTGATTTGGGGGAATGGGGGATAAAAATGAGGAAATTCCCGAAAATTTTTAAGCCCACGAAACCTATAGGTTATCGTATTGGATATACTATACGACTGTGTTCTTATGCTGAGCCCAAAATTTGAGCCCCCCCTGGCGTGCCCCCTTCAGGGAATTTTGAGTATTTCCGATTTTTCTAGGGATCCTGGGGGCATCAGTTTCTCCCGTACCAAGTTTCAAATTTCTGAGATTTCTGGAAGTGCCTCATTAATTCACGTCTTTTTTCATTTTTAAATATTTATATATACATCGCTCTAGCCCGATTATTTCGATATCTTTGGGGGTAAAAAGTGAAAAATTTGAACATCTTGGAATTTTCCCGTCGGTTAGGGACCAAAAGCTATAATTTCACCAAATTTCAATTGTCTACCTCGTCTGGCAGGTTGTGCCGCCATCTTGATTTGGGGGGATGGGGGATAAAAATGAGGAAATTCCCGAAAATTTTTAAGCCCACGAAACCTATAGGTTATCGTTTTGGATATACTATACGACTGTGTTCTTATGCTGAGCCCAAAATTTGAGCCCCCCCTGGCGTGCCCCCTTCAGGGAATTTTGAGAATTTCCGATTTTTCTAGGGATCCTGGGGTCATCAGTTTCTCCCGTACCAAGTTTCAAATTTCTGAGATTTCTGGAAGTGCCTCATTAATTCACGTCTTTTTTCATTTTGAAATATTTATATATACATCGCTCTAGCCCGACTTGCTTTTATATATATAGATTTTAAATATGTTTTAATTATTGCAGTGAGAGGACATGCCGATATGCCGTATTTTTCTGTGCCCCAGTTGTTTATTTCTAAATAATACCTAGGGCTATTGCAAGTTCTATCAATTTGACGTGCACAAAGTAAAATTTAAAGGAACGAATAATATGTTGTTCCTTATTGTTATCATTAAATTCATGATGTATGGGATAAATGAAATAGCGTATGGCTTTTAGTGCCGGGAGTGTTTGAGGACATGTTCGGCTCGCCAAGTGCAGGTCTTTATGATTGACACCCGAAGGCGACCTGCGCGTCGTGATGGGGATGAAATGATGATGAAGACGACACATACACTCAGCCCCCATGCCAGCGAAATTAACCAATGATGGTTAAAATTCCCGACACTGACGGGAATCGAATCTGGGGCCCCTATAACCAAAGGCCAGCACGCTAACCATTTAGCCATGGAGCCGGACCATATATGTATGGAACAATGGTTCCTCAAAATAGTAGCATATAGCGCATGTATTTAAATGTACCATAAAGAAGTTCTGAACGACGAACTTAAACTGTAACTTAATATTCACAAAACGGCAATACTACTGTAATAATGAACCTTAAGGACATTATATTGTAGGGGTGCGTAGATAAGTCATGCAAACATACATTTTCCTTTACACGTAAGCAAAAGAAAATGAACAGAACGAATATTGTTCTGATGGACTAAATATTCATATGTGTTTGGAAGGCGTGACCAGTCTTAAGGAAAATAATGGATAGGAAGAGCATTGTGTGATGTAACCTTTTGACCAAACAGCGACGAAATATCTCTTAGCGTGAAAGCTGCTATTGGTATCCTACTCCCTTCGGCAAACAGTAACTTACACTATTCTGCTATTCCTACTTTACAACCGAACTTTATGTTGATTCATCTAGTAGTCCTACAGAATTTTCCTTAATAAAATGTACATTTCACGAGATAACATTTTTATGGCAGTCGACATAGGCCTACAGTACTCCGGATTATATCTCACCCTACTTAATACTTTCTTTTTGCCGGGCTGAGTGGCTCAGACGGTTGAGGCGCTGGCCTTCTGACCCCAACTTGGCAGGTTCGATCCTGGCTCAGTCCGGTGGTATTTGAAGGTGCTCAAATACGTCAGCCTCGTGTCGGTAGATTTACTGGCACGTAAAACAACTCCTGCGGGACTAAATTCCGGCACCTCGGCGTGTCCGAAAACCGTAAAAGAGTAGTTAGTGGGACGTAAAACAAATAAAATTATTATTATTACTTAATACTTTTGTATTATATTACAGCCTATTTGGCTTTAAAAATATTTTAAATCATTGATTTCCAACGAAGATGGACAATATGACTCGGAATACACTTATATGTTAAGTAATGGGCGTACTGTAGCTTAAATAAGTCTAATTGACAGGATACAACGTATGTCGATGGCACAGTGAAATAAGACTAAAATTATGGTCAAAATTTGACGTGTCTTTTCAAAACGCTTCCTGAGTTCTCGAAGAAATGTTGATGTTAGTCAGATTTAACTTCCCCTTGGAATGTTGAATGTGGAATTATAGAATATATTCCTTCCATCACCCATATTGGAAATGCCGATCCCCTGATTCGAAGAGAGTTGCTAGATTGATAGTAAAGCCTTGTCCACTTTTTGTTATTGTAAGCAATCGTGCCAACGGAAGTTTGTAATATCATATAGACCCTAAGCCTATACGATCTACGTTTGTAAAATTCTATACGTATGATCTAGCTATTATTAACATTATTATTATTTAACTTATAATATTAAAATAATGAATGACCAATTGAAACACTGCAGAAAGGATAACAATATTGCACCCTTGATTTAAACAATATGAAGGTAATATTGAAATTCAAGAGGACAAAGTGGAGCAAATATTCATTTATAGGAAGGGGAGTTAGAGATTGGAATAACTTACCAAGGGAAATGTTCAATAAATTTCCAATGTCATTGAAATAATTTAAGAAAAGGCTAGGAAAACAACAGATAGGGAATCTGCCACTTGGGTGACTTCCCTGAATGCAGATCAGTATTGATTGATGGGGGTTGTTACATGGATGCTAACCGTTTTGTTATATTTTTCATGCCGTTAGTTAGACTTCAAAGTTCTGTGAAAAAAGACTCAAACTATAATTTAATTTTTATAATCAGCAGCAAACATAGCATTAGTAAAATAAATTTTTCAACTAGATCAGAGAGATGGGAAGAAAATATTTAAACTACTAAAGGAAAGAATGGGGGACAAATGTTAGCACAAATATCCACTAAGCTAGCTAAAATTGTATTTTAATTGGATTTTACGCCCCTCTAAGTACCTTCTTAACGGTTTTCGGAGACAGCGAGGTGCCGGAATTTTGATCCGCAGGAGTTCTTTAATGTGCTAGTAAATCTACCGACACGAGGCTGACGTATTTGAGCACCTTCAAATACCACCAGACTGAGTTACGATCGAACCTGTCAAGTTGGGGTCAGAAGGCCAGCGACTAAACCGTCCGAACCAATCAGCCCGGCATAATTTCGTTTAGATAGTATAAAAATAGTGGCATACTTTAAAAAAATCGAGCCATATTAGTATAACTAGTCTGTGAAAATGTTAGTATTCAGCATGGGAAGCATAAAATATATGTTAGTAGCCTAACCACAAAACTAGTGTAGAACCTTATCGGTTAGATATAGACAGGAGCCTCTGTGTTCGGATAATGTTTCATGGAATCTGCTCGACATTAGTTAGAGAGACTTGTTAAATTGCCCTAATTTAAGTGTACACATTGGACCGTAAATAGCGCCACTGTACGATAGTTTCCCACACTTTCTTAACCAGACTCTATAGATATTAAAATAAATTTGTTGCGTACTTGACTTGCTTTTTGCTGGTAATTTTAATGCCCCACTAACTCAGATTGATGTACCATATAGACAAGTAGCTTGACGCGAAATTGAAATACATGAAAACCTATGTATGTTTTTAAGTATATTTCTGCTGACATCTAAGAATTCTGTTTAGAATCTCCACACTGATTCGAAAAAAAGGAAAGAAAGTAGGATTCCTTTGTAAGACAGATTAAGACCAGTCCTTTCCTACACTTTCCTAACAAGAGCGTCGCTGTTCGGGCAAAAGGTCATATCTTATTCTATAATGTTCTTCCTATCCATTATTTTCCCTAAGCCTGGTCACGCCTCCCAGCCACATATACATATTTAGTCCACCAGAAAAATCTTCGTTGTGTTCATTTTCGTAGGCCTACAGGAAAATGAACCTTAAATAAATTATACTGCAGGAGTGCGTAAATAAGTCATGCACACATACATTTCTAGAATGCGGTACGGTAAGGTTCATTTTCCTTTACACATAACGTTTTTAACATTACTCATCCGTCTGAAGTGGCGTTAGGATGGGTGTAATATGGGTTAAGGAAGGCTCAATTGTCCTAATAAATAAATCACAATGATAATTCCACAAATAATATGCGTAGGAAACTAAGGTAGGCATACAGACTGAAGGGGCCTGTCTAAGAATCCTATAGAAGCGCAGCTCTGAGAAAATTTTGAACGAAACCCCATGGGGTTACATCCCTGGCGGACCTAGGCCAACCAAGCTGCTCATCTCATCTTCTCAGTCGTTATTCTTGGTTTTCTATGCCAGGTCCACTGCCTCACCGTCAGATACCTTTTGAAGTTTTCAGACTTAGACTGAGTCATCCTCCAACTAGCCTTGAGATAGGCCCCAGACTCGTTATCCCTAGGCCACGGGTTTAGCTTGAAAAATATTAAGAACAGATATATTAGACATCGAGAATAAGAACTAAGACGAACTAGGGAAGAAAGAAGTGAAGATAAATTACATATCTTCCGTATATGCTGGAGGTATGAATTATTGGCAGTAAGGACCTAACATGTGTCAAGTGAATTCATATTTTCTTTTTCGCTTTCACGCCTGATTCATCTTGTACTTGTAAGTCTAACTTCATTCTTATTCCTTGAAATCGTCAGCATTAGCCTATTCGTATTCGTTTGATTGTTGTTCAGTAGGGTCTATAGGCCTATAATTCTAAATATTCTAAATTGTCCCTGCGCGAGCAATGCCGCGTATCTCCCAATATACTCTTCTTATCCCTTATTTTCCTTAAGGCTGGTCACGCCTCCCGTTCACATATGGATGTGCAGTCCATCAGAACAATTTTCGTTGCGTTTATTTTTCTATGCAAACGTGTAATAGGAAATAAACATTGCCATATCTCACTGCAGGCATGTGTATTGGAGTGAGGTAATAACGCACTTCCACAGTATAAGTAACTGTATCTAAGGTTCATTTTCCTTTACGTCTTTGCATAGGCCAATCAACATAACTTTGTTCTGATGTACTGAATATCCATATCGTTGGCTTTCCTTAAAAACCTCGTATGTCCTAATGCACTTCCTACCTATTATATTCCTTAAGATTGGTCACGCCTCCCAACCACATATTTAGAAATATATGCAGTCTATCAAAAAAAAAAAAATTCGTTACGTTCATTTTCCTACGCTAACGTGTATAGGAAACTGGATCTTACCATACCGTATTGTAGGGATGATTTCTTCATGGCGAGTTTAAGCTCACTACAGTATAAAGCATTTTAGCTTCATTTTCCTTTACTATTTAGCACAGGAAAATGAACACAATGAAAATTATTCTGATGGACTACATTTAAACGTGTGGCTGAGAGGCGTGACCGGTCCTAAATAAAATAATGTCCGACTCGTTGGCTGAATGATCAGCGTACCGGCCTTCGGTTCAGAGGGTCCCGGGTTCGATTCCCGGCCGGGTCGGGGATTTTAACCTTCATTGATTAATTCCAGTGGCCCGGGTACTGGGTGTTTGTGCTGTCCCAAACATCCCTGCAACTCACACACCACACATAACACTATCCTCCACCACAATAACACGCAGTTACCTACACATGGCAGATGCCGCCCACCCTCATCGGAGGGTCTGCCTTACAAGGGCTGCACTCGGCTAGAAATAGCCACACGATATTAAAATAAAATAGTGGATAGGAAGAGTACTGTGACATACGAGGTATTGTCTCTTCACCGACCATATCTATACTAATAGACTATTATAAAGAGGAAAAATTTGTATATTTGTTTGTAACTGATTGACTCAAAAACTACTGAACCGATTTTAAAAATTACTTCGCCTATAGAAAGCTACGTTGCCAGTGAGTAACACGGGCTGTATTTTACTTCCAAAACAATTTGAGGGGCCGGACGACGGGGGGAGATATAAAAATAATAGGCTAATAGGCCTATAGGCGAAATCGAATTTGTCGTACAAGGACGAGACAAAGCTCATTATAAGCCCCTTGACGCAAAGAACAAACCTCGGTAAGCCCTATGGCCCGAAAACTTTGTTTTGAGGCCCTAAAACCAACTGTTATGGAGATATTGGTACCACACTACCCCTGCTCTAGGAATCGGATAAAGAAATTAACTGCCGTAACCATTGCAAAGTCAGCTCCAGGATTCCACACCAGCGAGGTTATCTACAATATATCACAAAAACCTAACATGTTACAGACATGAAATTTGGTGTTTGGAATCTCCCTTAAAATAAAAGAACATATGTTTGTTTTCAGAAAATCCACTTAAGGGGTGAAGGGGTGTGTGTGTGAAAGGAAGTAAGGAAGGAGTTGAATTCTTTATATGAGGATACACATCTCAGAAACCGAAGATGTTACAGACGTTAAAATTGCTGGACCCTACTTGGAATCTATTTAAAAAAATAAATGAACACACTTTTTTTGGAAAATCCCCTTAAGGGGTTGAAAAGAATAAAAAAGCGGGTGAATTTGTAAGATGAGTATCTTCTTCTTCTTCTATCGGTTTTCCCCACACCTGTTGGGTCGTGAGTGCGAACGGTGTCGCACATGTGGACCTGACGCTGTTTTATGGCTGGATACCCTTCCTGACGCCAACCCTATGTGTAATTGCTATTGCGTATTCCTGTTGTGGTTGGTAATGTGGTATGTTGAGTGTTGGGACAAACACTAAAAACCTGTCCTCGAGCCAGAAGAATTAATTACATGCGATTAAAATCACCGACTCAGCCCGGAATCGAAACCGGAACCCTGTGAACCGAAGGCCTCAACGCTGAGCACTCAGCCAAGGAGTGGATCAGTTTTTAAAATGAGTATATCTACAGGATACCTCATATACCTAACGTGTTACAGGCGGGTAAATAGGTATTTGTAATCCCCTTTAAAAATAAAGAAACACGTAGCCTACTTTTGTTTGCGGAAAATCAACTTAAGCTGGAAATCGAAAATAACTGAAGGAGTTGAATTATCTTTATGAGGATACTTACATCTCAAAAACTAAGATGTTACAGACGTGAAAATTGGTATTTGGAATGTTCTTTAGAAACGCATGCACCAACCGACCCTGAGAGTGATATCTTCACACCATTTAAAACAGGGACTGGCTGTGTAACAACTTTTTTTCGACTTAAAACAAGGACTGTTTCTCACATGTAGAGTTCCATGTCGCATGTTCCAGATTTAGCTCTACCAGTAGCCTGGTCATCTTCACCGCAAAAGGCAATGCCACAAACGTGGTTTTCAAAGAGGTTCTGGGATAAATGAAATAACTTAAACATTTTCGGTGATTCTTTATAACTTACTTGAGTGATTTTCAGATAATGTCTTAGTGCAGTACAGAGGAACAATTAATTTTTATTAAATTACGAAATCCTCGCGAGCGAAGCCGTGGGTAACAGCTCGTTAGTAAAATAACATATAAAGAAAGAAAGGAATAAACAATAGGCCCACAGTAGGCTCTGTCCTGGAATAGAAAATTGTCCCTAAATAAGATAGAAGTTTCAAAAGAAAGTCAGGTTAAAAGAAAGCAGGTAGTGGTTATACGACATAATTACAAAAAGTGAGAGTAATAATAATAAGAAAAAAAATAATAATAATCTGCTAGTCCGTAATTTTAATTGATTTGGGATAGCGTTTTCATGATTTGGACTAATACTATGAAGGTATCTACGTACATGTGCCTTTGGCTACACCAGAAAGCATCAAAGATATTGCGATTGTAAGCCATGGTATCTACATTCTTTGTGAGATCAGAATTATCAGGAGGTACTTCTGCATTTAGAAAATATCGCTTGAAATGATAGGATATCAAATAACGACTAACTTGGTGAACAGTTTGCTAAACAATTACGTCAATTACTTCAATGATATTGATATTAATCAATATTATTAAATAATATTAGTAACTTAATACTCAAAACCGCTGTATTGAATATCTAAAGGAAATATAAATTGTCAGTGAATTCACTGGACCTAACTGTCATTTGATATAGCAAATTAACAGACATACTCCAGTACTTTTTCCCTTCCTTGTATATCGTAGCCTTATCTAAAAAGACATTTGAAAGTGAGAAGAACCAAGCTTCTTTATTTGGACGGAATATGTTGTCATAAGATGACTCAAGTTTCTACGCCCCACTCTAAATAGCAGAGGTGTATGTTGGATATTCAGCCCGAAGGCTGGTTTGATCCTTTACAGTTCCACCAATAGCTATCATAGATAGCCCAGGCGTCAATGAAGAGGCATACCAGGGAAAAGAGGAGTGATGTAGTTTCCCGTTGCTTTCCTCGCCAAGCCAGAAGTTGCTCAAACATCAGTGTGCCAAGCCCACTGAAACGCATGCACCAACCGACCCTGAGAGTGATATTTTCACACCATTTAAATCAGGGACTGGCTGTGTAAGGAATGACATTACTAGCATCTTTCATACCCCGATCACTTTCATCTTGTCAAAGCCAAGGATGAGACTGAGACAGGTCAATGAAAGTAACAAAGTGATCTAGCCCATACCAGAAGACATAGTGCACTATAAACACTAAGTAGGCTACATCTGGCCAGCAAGATCCCCATTTTTGGCTAACATCGGCAGGATGGCACACGAATATTTCTAAG
The DNA here is from genome assembly GCF_040414725.1 of Anabrus simplex. Taxonomy (NCBI): domain Eukaryota; kingdom Metazoa; phylum Arthropoda; class Insecta; order Orthoptera; family Tettigoniidae; genus Anabrus; species Anabrus simplex. The sequence continues at coordinate 388,646,984 of NC_090268.1, forward strand.
GCGATAGATTTAATGACGGTAGTGATAACTGTTGTCTTAGAGCGCCAGTCAACGGTATTAACAACCCCACTAAACATATAAAATACGGGGAGATTAAAAACATAATTTATTTTAAATTAAAATTTAACAACTAAATTTTGAAAGGAAAAGAAATAGAATGTAAAATTACTAATTTTAACGGAACACTAAAAGGTGCACTTCAAAAGAATAGACTACCTATATTTCCAGTGTAAAAATCACTTTTAAAATAGGCTTCGATAGTGCACCCTCATCCATTTCATGAATAGCGATATCAGCATTATTCTCGACCTGTGCTTGTACAGAATTGTGCGTATTAACGTCACATCTATTACAATAGGAATCCACACATTCATCCAGAGAGTGAGCCTCGGGAATGTAACGGCGTCATTCATCTCTGCTATATATTTTCTACAAATGAATACTAACTTCATAAATAATCGATGTGTCAAATTTGAAAGGCAACAAATTAAAAGCAATCTAAAGAAGATCCAGAAAGATTTACAGCTCTTATTTCACAACAAAAGCAGACTGAAGAGGCTCTAGCAGAAGAAACAAGGATTCAATCACATGTCTTACCTAATATAGGCTATTGCCCATAGAGCGTAGTAGTATAGGCTACATGATATTTCTTGGAGAGAATACACATTCTGTTTTCAATTGCATAGCCTCCGGGCTGATGACCTAACAGGTACATCCTTTAACCCCTGTAATTTACTTAAGGCCCACAAAGAAGTAAAACCATCCTTCCTTTGATTCAAAACCATTTTCCTTGGAGACCCACAGAATCACGGGAAATGACCAGGCGGGAAATATCGTGGAATACATAGCCTTTACATAACCAAACAAAAAGTAAATTCAACAAATGCAACAAATATTGTTCCGTGTAATTTTGGTACGGTACGCATAAATATAAATAATTTTTATTTCGATAATAATAATAATAATAATAATAATAATAATAATAATAATAATAATAATAATAAGAATAATAATAATGCCGGTACGGTAAAGGGCAGAAAATACACCTATTAATTCAAATTATAGTTTCAACATTCCATTAATGAATTATAACGTCAGGTGTGTTAATTATAACCTATTAGACATTCCTGAGTTCTGTAATATAATAATAGTATTTTACCTTTATTTATTTATTTGCATTGATTTCACTCACTTCAAGCGTTTAATTCAGGACAATGCTGTATAGGCTACTAACTGTTTGCACAATTCTTTGTAAACTCCATCAACTGTATTAATTTGCAAACTTTTCACCACATGGACCGAATTATGGAGGTGGTAATTTTGTTTACGGACATTGCACACAGGAATTATGTTCAGGTAATTAATAGCCTATGGTAGAACACCTGGAAAACAAGATTTAGAAATAGGAATACAACATTATTTCTTGTATTGTCAGAAATGAGTTCGAAGTCTAATGGACAAATTCCCTGGCTTACGGTATGGTTATGAGTAAAAATAGCATGGCATTATCTCTCAATTCAACTGGAATTATGGAAACTAAAATGTCGATTACAATGATCATACGTTCACAATGATATGTTCTTCAGAGGAAGGGAATGATATCACAGACTCGTAATTTAATATTGTTAATTAATGGGGATTGCCGGTTTCATTAGTTCGGTTAAACCCTTCTTTTCTAGAGAGATAAGTTCAAGAAGTAATTAACTGTTTGACTCTTGAAGGCGTCTTGCGGTTCCACAAAAATGCAACACACTTTTCACTGCGACTTTGAATGGATAGTATTTGAATGCAATTTGAAAATGTTTTATAAGATTAATGATAGTCACTGCCGAGCCAGCATTACGCTAGATAGCCGATCATTTTAGTTCTCAAATTTAGCAAATCAGATTTTTTGAACATTCTTTAACTTCATTTACATACTACCCTATATAACGGACATGAAAAGAGGCTAGCAGGCTCTGTAATATTTTAAGAAAGATTATTAAGAAAACATTCAAAAGAAAAAAGAAGTAAAAGAAAATAATAAATGATTACATTATCATTATGAATAAAATATTTCTTACCAATGTTGTTCTTCATGATATTACGATACTATCGACCAATTTTATACAGATTAAACTGACTTTATGATATTTCACAGAACAATTTTGTAGCCTATAGCATATGCACTGAGTGACACGTGATTCTTTGTTAAAAACAATCAAAACAAATTTTGAAGCTTCTGATAGCCTATCTCAAGTTCATTTCTCTACCACCTAGCATAATATAATGGTTGTAATTCGGTAATTTATCATCGATATATTACAGGAAAATTTCGATAATATATATTTTTGAAGTATAGGTAACCTTGTATTCCGTTGAAGAAAATTATTCACCGTTTATAATTAATTTTAATATTTGATAAATAATTGTATACACTGTTGCGGCTCACGTGAATTCCACGAAGTAAACCTCGCTTTAAAGAGGGTGGATTTATAATTAATAATTTGTCAGCTTTTAATTCGGCATTCTTGAAGTACGGCCTATGGAAAATTGTTACAATTAAGAATTGTAGGCTATATTTAGTACTTCATTTTTATCTTCCAAAAGTTACTTTATCACACGGTCTGATTGCTTGTTATTTGACACTCTCCATCATACTCACATTTCCATAAAGTCCAATTTCACACACTTAATTTTATAGTGAACCCAAGGATTGATGCTGGTTCACACACTGTTTGTAAGTGATGATAATAATGACTCACCACTAGACTCGGCTCCGACTGGGCTGTGAAGTTCGGTGCCTCCCTCCACGTGGGTGGGTCTCGAACTCAGGCCTAGGATGGCGTCTATAGTGTGTCGGGGTCCTGGCGCTGGTGTGGTGGTTGCCATAGGTTTGAGCTGGAGCCCGGCGAAGGACTGTGGGTGTTGAAGTAACATCCTAATGTTGCTAGTCCTCTCGATGAGATCAGAGGTGCACGGACTAGCAGGCTCTGGGTTACTCTCGCCGCTGTCTGCCTCCATGGCCGCTAACACACTGCCAAAAAAGATTTACCGAACCCTCTTCAAACAGCTTGTTTGCCAGCAACGGAATTCCCATTATCCTTCTCGATTGGTCTACTCATGGTATATTAGGGATCAAGGGGGATGAGGATAGGCGGGACTTGTACTAAAGGGGCGTGACGTCACGAGAGAACGCACCAATAGCGTGCGGCTGTCACATTTGCTTCCTCTTCCCCCTCCCTGAGCCACATACACACACACAGACTGGTTTGAACCGTGGCAAATGATGTGCTTCACAAGCCCTGTCGTTAATTATCGTCAAGAGGGTTTGACTTTGATACGGATTTATCGTTATTGTTGTGTAACCGGAGTCGACAGGCCACATAACTGCTCCATAAACACACACACACATACACACAAGCACGATCGATGTGCGCATGGCTACTGCGCACCCTCAGTCTGTGCTCCTTGACTTAATGACACCAGCATCACATAGTACAAGAACATTAACTGAGGAAATGAAATAAGCTAATCAATAAAGAGGACAAACCGTCTACTAAATTACACTAAGCCGCAGGACAAGCCAATAGGAGCACTACGTTCAACAAGATCTAAACTGGGACAATCAGATAAATTAACTCTACGACGTCAGGCTGTTATAACAATTCACGGTCAAATAAAGAGGATTGGTCTATTTATTTCTGAAAACAACAGATATTCCAGACATATTTAATTCTCCACAACATAGGTTCTATATAGCTGCAGAGAAAACAAGCCTAAGCGAAGGACTTCTCAAACGAATATAGCAATGTAGTCAGCACTATGAAAATAATAATAATAATAATAATAATAATAATAATAATAATAATAATAATAATAATAATAATAATAATATAGCACCGATCAAAAAACTTAGGTTAACACTAACAAACACCATATCGTCGTTGCCGGGACGAAACCTCCTATGTGTTAATATTTTTGGAGATATACTGACCCACAGCACATACGTTACGAAGAGCGAGAATGCCTTGACAATTGTCACACAATATTGCACCTTAGATGACAGAACCTTACCAGCCAAAGTTCTAAGCTAAAATATTTCACATAGGAGGTTTTGTCCCGGCAACGACGATATCCAAAGTGAAATTTCGTGGAGATATCAGCAAACCCTTCCCGATAAAAACAGGTCTGAGACAGGGTGACAGCTTATCCCCAACACTCTTCAACGTAGTTCTAGATAAGGTGATGAAAACACTGGGGAAACATAATGACTGAGGTGCTATAGGCTAATAGGTAGTAAAAATAAACATGTCAAACCCAAGTGTTTGGCCTTTGGTGATGATTTGGCACTCTTCACTGAGAAAGAACAGGAAGCAATAACACAGATAAATGAACTACAGGAGATAGCCGAGAAAACAGGTTTAAAAATCTCCTTCACAAAAACAGAGATGATGAGCACGGACAGGATATGTGAAGAGAACAATAAAGACGAAATATGGCGAAGTTAAGGTCACAAAGCAGTTTAAATACCCGGGAGAGATTATCAGCAGCAACGGGATGGATAAAGAGGCCATGGGAAATAGAAGACTTAAGTTGGAAAGGTTAAACACTGCCCCCAAAGCCATTTACAACAAAATCTTTCCATTAATGTTAAACTGAAATGAAATGACGTATGGCTTTTAGTGCCGGGAGTGTCCGAGGACAAGTTCGGCTCGCCAGATGCAGGTCTTTTGATTTGACTCCCGTAGGCGACCTGCACTCCTGATGAGGATGCAATGATGATGAAGACGACACATACACCCAGCCCCCGTGTCAGCGAAATTAACCAATTAAGGTTAAAATTCCCGACTCTGCCAGGAATCGAACCCGGGACCCCTGTGGCCAAAGGCTAGCATGCTAACCATTTAGCCATAGGGCCGGAATGTCAAACTATGACATTATGACGCTGTGGTAAAAACCAGTGATTCTGTGTGGCGTGGAAACAGCAACACTAACGAATCTGGAAAAACTAGTAAAGATTGAAAGGAGAATATTAAGGAGGATTTCCGGCCCAAGGGTGGTAGAGGGAAACTACAGATTACGATCAAATGAGGAGATATACACAAGAACTGAAGACCTGGAAACAATAACAAGGAAAAGACGCCTGCAATTCTATGGACACATGGTCAGAATGGATCCAGCAAGGTTAAATAAACACATTTTTAATAAAATACAAGTTACTACTTGAAGAGCCAGCGGGGGATATGCCAAGCAAATGAAGGAAGAACTCAAGAGGCTAAGAATTTCAGATGAAGTATTTCGTGATAGAGACCAGTTCAGGAAAATACTTTTCAGCAGAACAGTTCTTGTTTAAGAAAAGAAAGAGGGCAGAGGGGGAAGATGGACTGAAGAGAGAAGAGCTCAGGCAACGTTCTGAAAGAATGAAGGCACTGTGGAGAAAGAGGAAGGAAGAAGGGATGATAAGAAGGAAGTGAAGTCGTATTGGCGTGGTCCTAAGTTTGGCCGGTTCGAAAGAAAGAAATAATAATAATAATAATAATAATAATAATAATAATAATAATAATAATAATAATAATAGTAAGGGTATTACAAAAGACTGGTGTTGACAGACACGTAGGCCTACTACTGAGATCTAATAGCTAAGGAATTAAAAAATATATATATTCTACGGGAAGGCTGCATTTTACGTATGCCCGATGACCAACTGACCACCTACGAAGATCCTGAATTTCATTAGACCAAACACGACAAAGTCGAGATGGTTCCAATCAGGTGAGAAAGATTGGAAACTGAATGGTAGGCTATCAGAGAAAAGATCACGCAGTCCATAGAGGCTCAACTGAAATTTAAAGTTATTATTATTATTATCGTATGGCATTTACAAGCATAATATGTAAAAATATAGTCTACAATTAACATACAAATTAAAATATAGAGATAATTAAACTAGAATTAAACTATAATTAAACTAGAATGTCCACTGCACTTGGTGTCAATTCATCCAGAGACCGTAAACCGTCCTTAAATGCTGACAGTGGACAGCTCTCAACAACATGAAGCAATGCCTGCTTCTCAGCAACACACCCACACGCAGCACTTTCACAATATCCCCACTTTTTCATCATATATCGGCACCTGCCATGGCCTGTTCTGAAACGGTTGAGTTTTGACCACTCATGTCGAGGAAGATCGAAACCTGGCACTTTCTTCGTTGGGTCTTTAATCAGAAAGCCGTTAGTGGGTGGACATTGTTCCCATCGCTGTCTCCATTCTGCTGTTACACTGAATTTTTCATAGGAGTGTAGATCAGTCCAGAGTGGATTCCTGGATTTTAACCTCATCCCAGGTGGATGTCGTAAGGCATTGAACAAAAGTGAATTCCTGTGTGCAAAGGTCTTCTTGAGCATCTGTACTTTCGCTGCTTTTCTCCTCAGATCTGGAGTAGCAATGTTTGCTAAAATAGGCAGCCACTGAGTAGGAGTGGACCTCAATGCACCAGTAACAACTCTCATTGTTTCATTGAGCTGTAAGCCTAATGTAAATTTAAAGTAATAATAATAATAATAATAATAATAATAATAATAATAATAATAATAATAATAATAATAATAATAATAATAATAATAATAATAATAATAATAATAATAATAATAATAATAATAATAATAATAATAATAATAATAGATAATAATAATAGACTAACAATAATTGTAATTCTTTTGAGACACCGAGATGCCAGAATTTTGATCCGAAAGCCAGTGAATTACTGTCCGAAGCCGCTCATCCCGGCTATCAGTTGGACTACTATTGGAGAAATAGCTGTGGCTTATGGTAAGGGCATAGTCTTGGAGAAGGAATAGACTTACAACATGAAAATAAATAAATTCAAAATAAAAGTAATGGAGTGTAGTCGAAGTCAAATCTTAAAGAAAGGAGATGAATATTGTTACTCGGGTAGTAGAAAAGGCTAACTAATTATGGTAGGTGTAAGGAAAACATAAAATGCATACTTGCGCAATCAAGGGAGGATTTTCTTCAAATACTGATATAGGAATTAGAGAGATAATTTAGAAGACTTTCGTCTGGAGCTGGATTGCCACGAATGAAGAGATACTGAATCGAAATGGTCAGAGGAGAAAAATTTGGAGATATTTGGACAGAAGAAGAGATGGAATAATAGGACACATCTTAAGACACCGCGGTGTAGGGGGCAACGTGTCCGCCTGTCACCCGGTGGTCCCAGGTTCGATTCACATCCGGGACAGGGGTTTTTAATTGTAAATGATAAATAACCCTGGCCTGGGAACTGGGTGATTGTGTCGTCTTTAACGTTCCTTTCCTCACATTCAACACTTTACACTTCCACCATTTAGACTACATAATACACGCAGATTCCTCACATATGGTGCAAGATCTTCATAGTTCGACGCTCCGAGCAAACAGCGCGAAATAGGTGAGAACAGTAGCGATGGATCAGGGCAAGAATATGACAATCAGATTACAGTGCATGTAGTAGAAATGAAAAAAAAAAATATTAGTTTAGGATAGGATGGCATGGGAAGTGACGTCAAATCAGTCTACGGACCGATGACCCGGCAACATTACTATTATACTCTTATTATTATTATTATTATTATTATTATTATTATTATTATTATTATTATTATTATTATTATTATTATTATTATTATTAGATTCATTCTCCTCTTCCTCAAAAGATGGTTTGATAGGCCATACTGCACAATTTTACTTTCTCTTCTGAGGTGAATTTGCTTAATGTATAGGATTTGAGGAGACCATAGCAGCCTATAATTTTTGACCCTAAAATATATAGACCCGTAGTGAGACTTTCCTAAATCTCTGACGAATTTTACAAATATTATAAAACTGCATTTAACTTGAAAAATATGAAATATCTGCATTTAAAATGGAAAATCTGAAAATTAACATTCATTAAATAAAATACACACTCGTCGGACCTTGTACTCACACTTACTTGTTACCTGCTTACTTACACATACGTTATTTGAAGGGCGCCAACTACCACTCAGTGCAGCAATAATAGAATGAGAATCTTGACTATCTCTAGGGTGTGGGGTAATTAGCTTTCTTTTGACAACATACCATATAAGTTCTGGGAAAAGGAGATTGGCGTTCGGTTTCCCCATTAATGTTGAGGTTAAGATATTTTACTGTCAATGAAATGAAACTATGAATTCGTTTGATAGAACAATATATATTCTTTAAATAATATATCAAAAAATAGTGAGTCTTGTTACGATAAAATAGATGAGAATATGAAATTATGACATTGCAACTGAAAGAAACTAGGCATGAATTTGGATTCTTCTTGACCGGCGATTTAACAATTCATACGAAATATTTCCCTCACTGATTCACTTGACTGTACCTTCAACACTTTGAGTGTAATTACGACGTATTCCTTTGATCTGGTGTTTATTGTAGATGTGTCACGCCTAACTTGGTGATACATCCTTGTGATTGCTTCTTCTCCATATCATCTGACTTCTTTGTAAGTCAATATGGTATTACCTCCTGGCAGGTCCAGGGTTGCCCTCTCTGACTCCATGGTAAGCCCTTGCGTCCGTGTCTTCCACTAAGTGACGGACCAACTTTGTCCTCACTCTCTCAATGACCAATAATTAATGGCTCACTGAGTCTTCTCCATCTCTCGTTCACACTTGTTGACTGACCGACTGAGGCCTCTTCATCTAGTAGACTTCTTCACTGTACTGCTTCCGTTTAAATAATGACTGACGCTACAATATGCACCCACCTTTTATAGACGTTGGTTGACACAGCTACGTAATCTCCAGAAATAACAATGACATACTCCCACAACGCCTCAAACCGTTGCATGCAATGGTGAAATCCCCTGGGGCGGCCGACTCTCTGAGCGCATTGCCAAAAGCTCACGATGACGTAGCCATGACGTAGCAATGACTTGGCAGAATCGCCAGTAGTGCAAAATACAACAACGTCATATCCAACATCTGATACATCGAAACTCTCACTGTACAGGTATTTAATGTTAATCTACATATACGTATATAGGCCTATGCATACACTCAATTATAAATAATAATTATAACAAAATAATAGTAATCTCATAGATAAAATAATAATATACGGACATAATAATAATAATAATAATAATAATAATAATAATAATAATAATAATAATAATAATAATAATGATAATACTACTACTACTACTAATAATAATAATAATAATAATAATAATAATAATACAATAATAATAATAATAATATACATATTATCTTGTAACGGGATTTGAACCGTTACAGTAGATGTGCTTCTGGTAAGGCAAATAAATAAATAAATAAATAAATAAATAAATAAATAAATAAATAAATAAACTAAATAAATAAATAAATACTTCACTTGTAAAAACCACGTGTTCGATTTTTCTAAATAGAACATAGTCCTTCGTATCTGAGTCAGTAAACGCAATGATATGAGGAATGAAATATAGGAACACAAATAGGACAGCAGTCACTTTTTCCTACGTACATTTTAACAGAGCTGTCTAAAATAGCCATATAGTTATGACTTTTTCTTATTCTTATCGAGCTGTGCCTTTCTTTATACAGGTCGCTGCGCTTGTAAAACCTCCTCCATTTCTTTCTGCCCAGTGCCCACTGCTCACGTAGGCACTTCTGGATCTCCCTCTTTTTCATTTTCCATCAGCCTCCATCTTCATTACCATTCTTTCCGCATATCCCTCCTTTCTCCTCGTGACTTGAACAAACCATCGCAATCGTGCCTTTTGAATATTTCCCGGTATTTCTAGAACTTTAACTGCCCCTCTGATTTGTTAGATTCGGACACCGTCAAGTCTGGTTTCTCCAGACGTCCATCTCTACATCTTCATTTATGCCATTGTCATTCTGTTCATATGTCCTTCATTCAAGGGCTGTTTTCGATGCCATGCATCTTTGCTGGCCGCATCGCTGTCTTGTACACTTCTCTTTTAAGCCTGGTTGGCACCCTTCTGTAAGAGAGTATCTCCTTCCCCTTCTTTCAGCCTATCTGTATTCTGGTAGTGAGTTACGACTTCAGAGTATTAGACTATAATAATAAAAATAATAATAATAATAATAATAATAATACACTGACTGACAGAGAAAATGCAACACCAAGAAGGAGTGGTTCGAAAGGGATGAAAGTTGGGAAAAAAACAGAGACGGCACGGACGAATAATTGATGTTTATTTTAAACCGATATGCAGGTTACACAATGCGCACGGCATCGACTCAGTAGGATGTAGGACCACCGCAAGCGGCGATGCACGCAGAAACACGTCGAGGTACAGAGTCAATAAGAGTGCGGATGGTGTCCTGAGGGATGGTTCTCCATTCTCAGTCAACCATTTGCCACAGTTGGTCGTCCGTACGAGGCTGGGGCAGAGTTTGCAAACGGCGTCCAATGAGATCCCACACGTGTTCGATTGGTGAGAGATCCGGAGAGTACGCTGGCCACGGAAGCATCTGTACACCTCGTAGAGCCTGTTGGGAGATGCGAGCAGTGTGTGGGTGGGCATTATCCTGCTGAAACAGAGCATTGGGCAGCCCCTGAAGGTACGGGAGTGCCACCGGCCGCAGCACATGCTGCACGTAGCGGTGGGCATTTAACGTGCCTTGAATACGCACTAGAGGTGACGTGGAATCATACGCAATAGCGCCCCAAACCATGATGCCGCGTTGTCTAGCGGTAGGGCGCTCCACAGTTACTGCCGGATTTGACCTTTCTCCACGCCGACGCCACACTCGTCTGCGGTGACTATCACTGACAGAACAGAAGCGTGACTCATCGGAGAACACGACGTTCCGCCATTCCCTCATCCAAGTCGCTCTAGCCCGGCACCATGCCAGGCGTGCACGTCTATGATGTGGAGTCAATGGTAGTCTTCTGAGCGGACGCCGGGAGTGCAGGCCTCCTTCAACCAATCGACGGGAAATTGTTCTGGTCGATATTGGAACAGCCAGGGTGTCTTGCACATGCTGAAGAATGGCGGTTGACGTGGCGTGCGGGGCTGCCACCGCTTGGCGGCTGATGCGCCGATCCTCGCGTGCTGACGTCACTCGGGCTGCGCCTGGACCCCTCGCACGTGCCACATGTCCCTGCGCCAACCATCTTCGCCACAGGCGCTGCACCGTGGACACATCCCTATGGGTATCGGCTGCGATTTGACGAAGCGACCAACCTGCCCTTCTCAGCCCGATCACCATACCCCTCGTAAAGTCGTCTGTCTGCTGGAAATGCCTCCGTTGACGGCGGCCTGGCATTCTTAGCTATACACGTGTCCTCTGGCACACGACAACACGTTCTACAATGACTGTCGGCTGAGAAATCACGGTACGAAGTGGTCCATTCGCCAACGCCGTGTCCCATTCATCGTTCGCTACGTGCGCAGCACAGCGGCGCATTTCACATCATGAGCATACCTCAGTGACGTCAGTCTACCCTGCAATTGGCAAAAAAAATCTGACCACTCCTTCTTGGTGTTGCATTTGCTCTGTCAGCCAGTGTAATAATAATAATAATAATAATAATAATAATAATAATAATAATAATAATAATAATAATAATAATAATAATTTGATGGGGCTATACTGAATGATATTTAAGTACAGCATCGCCATATTATTATTATTATTATTATTATTATTATTATTATTATTATTATTATTATTATTATTATTATTATTATTATTACAGATTATTATAGATCCACGGCCTGTGCAGCTCTCTTAATACAGATCCACGGCCTATGCAGCTCTCTTAATACAGATCCACGGCCTATGCAGCTCTCTTAATACAGATCCACGGCCTATACAGCTCTCTTAATACAGATCCACGGCCTGCGCAGCTCTCTTAATATAGATCCTCGGCCTATGCAGCTCCCATAATACAGATCCACGGCCTATGCAGCTCTCTTAATACAGATGCACGGTTTATGCTGCTCGCTTAGTATAGATCAATGGCTTGTGCAGCACCCTTAATACAGATGCACGGCCTATGCAGCTCCCTTAATACAGATCCACGGCCTATGCAGCTCTCTTAATACAGATTCACGCCCTATGCAGCTCTCTTAATACAGATCAACGTCCTCTGCAGCTCTCTTAATACAGATTCACGCCCTATGCAGCTCTCTAAATATAGATTCACGGTCTGTGCTGTAACGGTTCAAATCCCGTTACAAGATGATATCTGTATTTTTATTATTTTATCTGTATTATTATTATTATTATTATTATTATTATTATTATTATTATTATTATTATTATTATTATTATTATTATTATGTCCGTATTATTATTATGTTATCTGTGATATTGTTACTATTATTGTAATTATCAGTTTTATTCAATTCGGTTTTGCAATTGCCTGTTGCTTGCAAGATTGTACTTAGATGTATGCATATATACGTATGTGTAGTATAACACTCAATACCTGTACAGTGAGAATTGTTGTATATATCAGAGATTGGAAGTGACGTTGTTATATTGCTAGACCACTGGCGATTCTGCCAAGTCATCGCCACTCCATGGCTACGTTATCGTATTTATTTAGATATGCGCGCACGGAGTTAGCCGCCTCCGGGCTATTTCACCACTGTATGTAATATCTGTCGCGTAGGTGGGAGTATGTCATTGTTATTTCTGGAGATTACGTAGTTGTGTCAACCAACGTCTATATAAGGTGGATGCATATTGTAGCGTCAGTCATTACTTATACGGATGCAGTACAGTGAAGAAGTCTACTAGATCAAGAAGCCTTAGTTGGTCAGTCAACAAGTGTGAACGAGAGATGGAGAAGACTCAGTGAGCCATTAATTATTGGTCATTGAGAGAGTGAGGACAAGGTTGGTCGCTCACTCAGTTGAAGACACGGACGCAAGGGCTTACCATGGAGTCAGAGAGGGCAACCCTGGACCTGCCAAGAGGTCATACCATATTGACTTACAAAGAAGTCAGATGATATGGAGAAGAAGCAATCACAAGGATGTATCACCAAGTTAGGCGTGACACATCTACAGTAAACACCAGATCAATGGAATACGTCGTAATTACACTAAAAGTGTTGAAAGTACAGTCAAGTGAATCAGTGAGGGAAATATTTCGTATAAATTGTTAAATGTCCGGTCAAGAAGAATTCAAATTCATGCCTAGTTTCTTTCAGTTGCAATGTCATAATTTCATATTCTCATCTGTTTTATCGCAACAAGACTCACTATTTTTTGATATATTATTTAAAGAATATATATTGTTCTATCAAACGAATTCATAGTTTCATTTCATTGACAGTAAAATATCTTAACCTCAAAATTAATGGGGAAACCGAACGCCAATCTCCTTTTCCCAGAACTTATATGGTATGTTGTCAAAAGTAAGCTTATTACCCCACACCCTAGAGATAGTCAAGAGTCTCATTCTATTATTGCTGTACTGAGTGACAGCTGGCGCCCTTCAAATAACGTATGTGTAAGTAAGCAGGTAACAAGTAAGTGTGAGTATAAGGTCCAACAAGTGTGTATTTTATTTAATGAATGTTAATTTTCATAATTTCCATTTTAAATGCAGATATTCAGATTTTTCAAGTTAAATGCAGTTTTATAGGTTTGTAAAGTTAGTCAGCGATTCAGGAACATGTTTACAGTGCAGCTCCCTTAATACAGATTCACGGTCTGTGCATCTCTTTTAATATAGTTATACTGCCTCTGCAGCTCTCTTAATACAGATCCACGGCCTATGCAGCTCTCGTAATACAGATTCACGCCCTATGCAGCTCTCTAAATATAGATCCACGGCCTGTACAGCTCTCTTAATACAGATCCATGGCCTGTGCAGCTCTCGTAATACAGATTCACGGTCTGTGCAGCTCTCTTAATACAGATCCACGGCCTGTGCAGCTGTCTTAATACAGATCTATGGCTTGTGCAGCTCTCTTTACACAGGTCCACGGTCTGTGCAGTTCGCTTTATGCAGATCTATGGCTTGTGCAACTCTCTTAATATAGATCCACGGCCTGTGCAGTGGGGTAGGAGCGGGGTTAAGGAAGTCAATGTTGAGTGGGAGGTTAAAGTCTGTATATGGGCCCCAGCTACTCGGTCCACCAGGGTTGTCCATATTTAGTGAGGAGAAAGTAGAAGAGAAGGGGAAGAATGAAAAATAGATATAAATAGAAAAGTAGAAAGGGGGTGGGAAAGCTTGGCTGGGCGTTGGGAGCTAGCACTAGTTGGGTCAAACTCCCTAGAGGACCAGGGCTAGAGTGCACTCAGGGGGTACCAGTCGTGTCAGGTGTAGTTATACGGATCGCGCCGGGACAAGACACGAACAGGCACACACCGAGCGCAAGACAAATTGATTTTACCTTGTTGGCTAACCCTAGGAGGCTAGCAGACTGACGGCTGGGCTGGACGTGTGGCCGGTCGAAGAGCTGGTGGGAATATGCGAGACCGACCACGCGTCACAATGGATATGCGGGCGGAAGCCCGGATCCTTTGTGCCATTTTAGCCCTTCGACCTATACGATCTTGAGTGCTGCTTTCGACGGATAGTATATGGACCGGATGGTTTGGATGGTAGTGGTACCTTGTAGGATATTGCACTGGTCAGAGTATGACCTGCTCCCCGAGGGATGAAAGAGGCCTAGGGACGAGCCCAAGGATGTCATCATTTCCCGTGGAGGGAAGTATAATACAGAGCTCGTGATATCTACTAGCATTGGTAGAGGGAGCAGATGGAGGACAGATGGTCACCCATCCATGTGCGGACCAAGGCCAATGTCGCTTAACCATCGTGTGTCTAGTGGAGTGAAGAACATTCAGAAGAAGGGAGGAAGAGAAGGGAATAGCTGATGGGACTAAACCGGAAAGAGTAGCTTGCTTGGGGACTTCTGACTTGAGGGGCTTAGTGAATAATGAGTTGTTTGTCTGGCATAGCTGGTAAAAGGGGTACTTGAGGAGGGAGTAAGTGGAGTAATAACCTGAGGAAGGAAGAGGAGTCTATATTAAGTTGCTGGGAGGAGGAATTGGAATGGGAATTACTGATAGGACGTGGAATATTGAGGTTAAGTAGAGGGGGTGGTTTGTTACAGGGGTTGATATGCCTGGCTTGCTTGTAATGTGCTCTGATTGCCTTTTTTATGAATGGACAACCAGGAAACGAGGCGGCGTGGCTAGAGCTGCAGTTGGCACATTTCGCCTGTTCCCTAGGTACTGTGCAGTCGGAGAGGCGGTGAGGATCCCCATATCGGTTGCAACGGGCGGCATTCTTGCAGGTGGAAGCAGTGTGATGTAGTTTCAGGCAGTTGTAGCACTGGATTACAAATGAAGGTTGGGAACCGGTGAGAGATCGAGGCTGTGTGGTTGACTAGGGGGGGGGGGGTTGACAGATTTGGACACAGATTTGTTGCTTTTGCGCCTTGTTTTTGTACTGGGGTTGGGTTGAGATGAGCTACTAGGGGAGTTGGGGGTGGGCACGTCAGGTACGGGACTGAGGATTGCTTGGTCAGGGGGGTTTACTTTAGGTAGAGTGACCTGGGTGGGAGGTGTTGATACTGCTGGAAGTGTTGAGGAAGGTGGTTGAGTTGAGATTGCAGTTCGAACTTCTTCATTTCGAAGATTGATCGGGTTTGTTTGAACTTCTTGATTTTGAAGATTGGTCAAACCACTTGTAAGAATTTGCCTGGGGTTGTCCTTGGTGGTAGGGATTTGGGTGCTTACTTCGGTGGAGGAGGGTTAAGTAGAGTAGAAGAGCGGTTAGGAAGGTTGACTAATTTTGGAGTGGGTATATTTGTTTGATGGAGCAGCCAAAGAATAATTTGAATGGAGTTGTTTTTGATAGGTGTAATTATGAGGTGGTTATTGTGCGTTTCTTCAATAATTGCTATATGCTGACTTATGATGGGTTCTAGTGCTTGTATTACTGCTTGTCGAAAGGAACGGGACCGGAATTTGCGAGTGGGATAATTAGGAAATTACAGTCTGAGGAGATGTGGAGCGTAGTATTGTTGCGGGTATAGTGATACGGGCGCTCGAAGAGGTGTTCTTGTAGTTCTTCGTTGGAAGCCACGGGCTCTTCTGGGTCTTCAGTCTGTTTTCCTTTTTCATTGGATGCAGTAGGCTTATTGGAGTCTTCGGTCTCTTCATTGTTGTCAAATACTTCTTCTTCTTCCTCGTGGTGCGGGGGAGAAATAGGAGAGCGTGGTGAGGAAAGAATGGATGTAATGCTTTCATTTTTAAGTAGGCTAGAGAGACGACTGCAGAAGTGGGGGTTAGTAGGGATGGTGAAAATGTAATGATCGGCCCTCCCTTCTATAGTGTGGATTCGGTTGGTGACAGGTCGGAGTGTTGATACAATTGAACGTCTATGGGAGTGGAGTGATTGTTTGGAGGTGTCTACTGGGCGGTAGACAGTGAGGTAGGGGCGGTCTTCACCAAGCGGAGAGGGAAAAATGAAATATTTAAGGGAAGATTGAAATTAGAATACGGGCCCCAGCTACTCGGTCCACCAGGGTTATCCATATTGATATTACTAATTGGGGTGGTTCTAGGAGGGAGTGATGGGAGAGAAGAGACAGCACTCAAGTAGTCATACTCCGAAGAGGACTTGAGTCGAAAGGGCGCACTCGGCAGGGGTCAGTCGTGCCAGGTGCAGTTTCATCGGATCGCGCCGAGACAAAGCACGAACAGACACCACACCGAGTGCAGGCAAATTTGCTTTTTCCTTGAAATGCTGAGTGTGCCCGCTCAAGGCAGGCCAGCTGAAGCTTGGCTGGACGTGTGGCTGGGTCAACTTGTCTGGAGGAAATGTCCGGGACCGCAGACAGTCCGCCCGGTGTATATCCAGGAGGTCGGACCACGCTGGGAATCGCGCTGGCTTGGCTGGCGATGAGGCTTGGATGGCGACGCTGGAACGAGTGGCGAGGGCCGCTGGGTGTCCGCTTTGAGTGTATCAAAGAGGAAAGACCGCGCAGAGAACTAGGCAGGCAGGGGCTGGCAGCGACGACCGGCGATTGCTTGGCGGGCGGCGATGGCGAGTTGGCGGTGAAACTTGGCGAGGCTCGGTTGCTTGGCTCTCCGTGTTGTGCTCAGGACGAGCGCTTGGCTCGAAAATGGTGAATGAATGGCTATATGCGAGACAGACCAGACAGACCACGCGTCTCAATGGATATGCGGGTGGGAGCCCGGATCCTTTGAGCCATTTTAGCCCTTCGACCTACCGGTCTTGAGTGCTGCTTTCGACAAGTATTAGCTAGACTGCATTGATGTAGATGGTGGTGGGACCTTGAACAGAATCGGACTGGTCAGGAACGTTGGCTCCCCGAGTATATCCAGGAGGACGGACCGCGCTAGAAACCGCCGGCCGACTCTCCGTTTGGCTGGCGGCTGATGGCTGGGGCGAGCCGGGACTCGCGGTGGCAGGCTGGTCGGTGAAGCGCTCCTGGCGGCGGGATTGCGCTACTATGCTGTACCGCGGTTGAACGCTTAACGGTAAGTGAAGGCGAGCTGGCGGCTAACAGGGCGCACGCACGATGACTTGGCTCTCTGGCAATGTTGCTTGCTCAGAGCATAAGCTGGCTGGCGGCTGAGTGGGCTGAGAAAGCGTTAGTAAATAATACACTAGTAGTAGCACCAGCGCCACCGTCTGCCAGAGAATCACTGCAGCAAGCAGAGCACGTTGAAATCTCAGCTGTTTGACAAAAAAGCTCTCTCCGCTGTATTCATCAGTGTAAATAGAGAACTTATAAAACTGTGAGGATATTGATACCTTATATTCCAACATTCTCAGATACTACAGTATAGGTGTGATGGCTTCTGATCAGGAGAAAGAAAGCCCAAATAGCTTAAATACTGGACAAATGCGTGATAAAAGAGGACAGTGTTCAGTTGTGATTAAGTAACACAAAATAAATTTTCCGTTCATGTTCAGTCTTCAAACAACGTTCTTTAAGATTGGGGGTATCTATCCTTTGTGTAAATTGTCAGGACTTACGCATAATTCTATTCAACGACCGAAAACATTCTCGTACGAAGCGAATGAGAGAGTTCTTAGGCCTACAAGTAATCATGAATATGTTTCTCCGTAATAGTATTCTTCCAAGATGGGCAGTCATAAAATGAGAATATGAAATTTAGTACTATCAGATGATATTTCCCCTGCATTAAGAAATTAACAAGAAAATGCACTTTTTACTTTTTGTAAATGTCTGTCTGTCTGTCTGTCTGTCTGTCTGTCTGTCTGTCTGTCTGTCTGTCTGTCTGTCTGTCTGTCTGTCTGTCTGTCTGTCTGTCTGTCTGTACGGGCAGCATGAGGAAACGGCTGAAGAGAATTTAATGAAAATCGATATGTAAAGCCGAGGAATAATGCAGTACAATGTAGGCTGTACAAGTATGAAGGATGGGTTCTCCACTTAATCAATACTTTATTTCACACAGTGTCAATGTTATTTACATAAAAAGACAGTACAGGTTTTGACCTGTAAATAGGTCATCTTCAGCTGCTAGAGAACCTACTTAATAGCGACTGTACAGAAAAAACACTACTAAAATTAAAATTAAACAAGGATTCCATTAAAAAACGTGAATGCCACAATTCTAAAATTACCTAACATTAATATATATACATATGGTACAGATTTGGAGTTAAGGGGCTATTTTCAAAAATTACATTTACTAAGGTTGGAATTGGCTACAGTTCTTAGAGTTTATCAAGAATCACTGACATTCAGATGTCAAGTTATCTGTGTTAAATGCCACTATTTCGTCCAACGGTTTATGAGCTGTTTAGTGTGCATTGTTGTGCCGTAAATATGCTAGGGCGTCGTGTTCCTTAGAATAAGAGGTTCAGCAACCACTTCACGGACACATAGCTTATTCTCAGTCTATATCACTGCTGAAAAATATGTTAGTGAGTGCCACTATTCTAAAATATACTTAACATTAATATATATACATATGGTACAGATTTGGGGTTGAAGGGTTTTACACTGGCCCCATGATTACTACATACTACAAAAGTTCTTAATTTTAATTTTAGTAGTGTTTATTCTGTTCAGTCGCTATTCGCTATTAAGTAGGTTCTCTAGCAGCTGAAGATGACATATTTACAGGTCAAAACCTGTACTGCCTTTTTATGTAAATAATGTTGACACTGTGTAAAATAAAGTATTGATTAGGTGGACAACTCATCCTTCATACTTCTACTTGAACTATCAACACGGACCATGAAACTAATAGATTATACAATCTAGGCTATACATCATTTTATTCACGCAGAGTGAAATGGTAGTTTAGGAGAAGGCCTGAAATGTAATTCTCAAATATTTATGTTATTAGTGGTCCATTCAATAAATACTACATAACTTAAGTTATATAGAATTAAATTTCCGATCATTTATGTCATAAATTTTACCGTACCGGCTATGATAACAGAGATATTCATAACTTTGTATTTTTGTTGCCAAGTCCATATCAACGCCGAGCCACGAGAAAATGGGTATACAGAATTTAATGAAAATCGGTATATAGAGTCGGGGAATAAGAAATTACAGTCTGATCTATAATCAATTTTGTTTATCCTGGGTGAAATGATAGTTTATGGGAAAGCGCCTATAATTTAATATTTAAATAATTATGTTATTGGTCCTATCGAAAAGCACTGCATACCAAACAAAAGTTATAGGGAATACAATTTCCGATCATTTATGTTTTGTTCAGTTTTACCGCACCGGCTATGATAAAAGTGGTATTTCAGAGTTGGAAGAAAACTAAACGTGAAGGCCTACTATATCGAGAGCTCATGAAATTGATCAACAATAACATTACATTGACTATTGCATGTTGTGATGTTCTTTGTCTCTTATGCTGCCACACATCTCGGATAACGTGGCTGTGAGCTTGCATCCGGGATATAGTGGGTTCGAATCCCACTGTCGGCAACCCTGAAAATGGTTTTCCGTAGTTTCGCACTTTCACACCAGGTAAATTCTGGTGCTGTACCTTAATTAAGGCCACGGCCGCTTATTTCCAACTCCTAGGCCTTTCCTATCCCATTGTCGCCATAAGGCCTATCTGTGTCGGTGCAACGTAAAGGAACTAGCATTTCCGATAGATGGGATTACTGCTGCGTACCGACATAACTTTCTTCTTTAGCATGCCATTCCTCCGGTTCATACCTTTTCTGATACTGATAGGACATAACACACTGGTTCATCTTAGTATTCCAGCTATTTGATCCCTACTCTGACGCGCTGATTGTAATGATCAGCGTGCGCACTTAACGGAATAACCGCAGAGGCTAACTTATGACCTGGTGTAGAATTACAATATCGGCCTATTCCAAATTATAGCACCACAGTTCACTAAATAACTCAAAATTCGACTCTGAGAAGAGCTATTTCTTAAGAAAAGCTTCTTCCTCCTCACTTTCATTAAATTCTACATTCTTTTTATTCCAAATTAGCAGCAATGAGGGGGTTTCTCCTCTGGCTTGGAGGAAAAATATGCCACTAAGTCATATAGCACCCCCACCCCCGCCAGTGTAGTGAATTGAGATTTTCCTACTTATTGGGTACTCCTAGGAAAGATATGAGTAAAAGGGCATAGTTTTTCCAGTGGGACTCGCCGCTATTCGTCCCTCACCCTCCCCCCCCTAAAAATAAAATACAATCTTATTCACAACATGTACACTACCTAATCTAGAATTCTGTATACAATGTAGAATACCGTTGTGAATCACGGGTACATCAGCTATGTTACTTTAAATGGTTCCTATCAGAATGTGCCTGATGGCAAAGAAGTACAAAACTAAACCGAATTAAAGTCAAAATACAATTTTTCTTACGATACTATGGTGAATACATGAAAGGGTAACAAGGTACCATAACGGAGCCACAACATTTACAATGGCATCAAGCGTGAAAACATTTGGTGATAGCTCAAGAATGCTATCTGTAGAATTGAAGCCGCCATTTTTCTCATTCTGCATATAGAAAGAATCTTTAGAGAAGACAAAAGACTGGCTCGAAAAAGGACTAAAACATAGTCTACTAACAACCGGATTTGCTGCCATCTGGTGAGGGAGGTGTAACATACTTAGGGAAAGGATGGGAACATAGGTCTGAAACCAACAATGAGATACTAGACAAACAAAATCACTTACTGAGCCAGCTGTAAAAACTGACGGGTTCCAGTCGGATGCCTTTTCCGATGACAAATCAACGTGGAGGGACATAATCGCTGTAGAAACAACACCGCGCATTTGACGTTGTTCTTTCAAACTATTATTTTCCTTAAGACTTATCACGCCTCCTAGTCACATATAGATATGCAGCCCAACAGAACTAATTTCGTTGTGTTCATTTTCCTAGGCTTATGTGTAAAGGAAAATGTATCTAGCCGTACCCTTCTTGTAGTAGTGCATAAATACGACACGCAAACGTACGTTGCTGTACACATGAGCAAAGGAAACTGAATAAGACGGAAATTTTTCTTATATGCTGCATATCCGTATGTGGCTCGGGATGCATGGATATATAAAATTAATGGATATGAAAAGCATTGTCAGATACACGATATTGTCTCTTAAGCGACAATATATTTATTACTGCATATTTCTGTTGTGTTTAGTAGTGTGATGTGTTATATCTGTTACTGCTTATGACTCCTGGTCACTAATCAGTATTTAATGCATTTATTTACTCTGCTTTATATACAAAAATAGGACTTAACAAGCAAAAACAAATGAATTCTCGATATCGGGTTCCTCCTTTCTTTTTTAATTTTGTTTGTCTCATGTCTTTCACTGCCTTCTAAAATTTGCTACATCACTCTCCTGCCAGTAAATAAGCTACTTTAACAGAGGATGAAAACTTTTATGAACTATATATGACAAAGGCTAACATAACCTAACCTAAGAAGTCAAGAACTGAATTCTGTCCCGATATCTGGTAGGAAATCTTATCACTCTACCACTACGTGTAGCCTTCACTCGTTCACTGTTCTGGAAGGTATTTTCCTGTTTCTGGTTGGCATGATATTTTTCGGAAACAGGGGGTGTTATAGGAGGTAGGTTGTGATTTCCTCACTGTATCTCGTTCTGCTTCTTCATCCGCTAGTATATAAGCAGGTTTGAGTCTATCAATGGAAAAGTTAACATCTTTGCCCTTAATACTTATTGTGAAATACTTGTCCTGCCTCTTTACCACTCGGAAGACACAATGAGAATGATCACTGGCACGATCAGATCAACTCCAATTCAATGGTTGCCCGTACTAAGCCATATTCCTCCACCCCACCTACATAGAAGCATTGCTCTGATGAATGAATACAATAAGATCCAGAATAATCAAAGATTGCCCGTTCATGAGGATATCCCCCACCTACATATAGACAGACTTAAGTCAAGACGTCCACCCATCTGTACGGCGGAGAACCTTGTAGCCAGTCATTTCAATCTGACTGAGAGATGGTCTAATGATTGGAGACAATTTGCTTCAGCAGAATCCTTAAATATGCCATGCATTACACAGAAGGTACCTGGCTTTGAACAACCGCGGAAAGTATGGTCCAAGTTAAACCGGATCCGGACTAACCATGGTGTGTGTGTGCAGATCTTCTGTATAAATGGAAGAAAAAGTCGTCATCCTGCTGCGACTGTGGTGCTGAGAGGCAAACTGTGATGCACATCACACAAGAATGTCCACTGAGACGTTTCAATGGAGAAACAAGTAAATTTTTCCTGGCGACGCCACAGGCGATTACCTATGTAAATAATGTAGATATAAACCTGTAATTTATTGTACTGTTCATGTATATGCCATACGATAAAAAAATAAATAACCACTCGGAACGATCCTTCATAAGGTGGCTCGAAGGATATTTTAACTGTGTCTGTCCTCAAGAACACATGTGAACTACAAGTGAGGTCTTTGTGAATAAATTTAGATCTGGATGTCACTGTTCTAGGTTTAGCGGGCTTAAGATGCTTTATGTGATCCCAGAGTTGGGTCACAAAGGTATCTTAATTGCACTGTAACTGCACTGAGGGTTCGAAAAACACTCCAGGAAGTCTGATGGTGGTTCGATACATCATTTCTGCAAGTGAGTAGTTTGAGTCTTCTCGAATGGCTGCTCGTAGACCAAGTAGAACTGTAGGTAGGCTCTGAGTCCATCTGGGGTTCTTGTGCGCTCTTATTGGTGCCTTGAGAGTCCGATGTAGCCATTCTATTTTCCATTTGCCTGGGGATGGTAAGAAGTGGTACGTTGCACCTTCGCCCCGCAGAGCTTTGCTAAGTTTCTAAATAATCCCGATTCAAATTGTTTCCCTTGATCCGTAACAGTTACTTCTGGAACTCCAAATCTATTTATCCAATTGTTGTAGAAAGAACTTGCTACTGACTGGGCAGTGATATTGGCCATTGGAATGATTTCCATCCAACTGCTGAATCGATCAATGCAAATAAGGCAGTAAATGTTTCCCTCTGGTGGTGGCAAGGGTCCAATTATATATACTGTACATGAACGACTTTGAATCTATCATCTGGTTGCTCAAAATTTCCAACTGGAGGCTTAGTGTGCCTTGTCACTTTGTTTTTTTGACAACTAATGTAAATTTGAGCCCATTTACGCACATCATTTCTTATTCCTGGCCATATAAACTTGGCAACAACGTTTTCGACAGTTGGTTTCAGGCCACGATGTGAACATTTTTGTGCGAAATAACTTTGGAACAAAAGGCGAATGTTATTAGTAGAGACATCACACCACAACATGTACTGAGAACCTAACTAACACTGTTTGAATTTCAGTGTTGTATTGTCTGGTAGTAACTGCTTCAGCTCTTCATCATTTTCTTGATGCTTTACTATGACTTCATAATCAATTACTGAAATTTCATCAGGTCTTGACAGTGTATCGGCTACCACATTATCTCTGCCACTGTGAGATGTACTGCAGGTGCCGTAGTTGCCGAGAAAATGCCTTCTCATTCTTTTGTCGGAATGTGTAGGTGATTGGTTTGTGGTCCGTAAAAGTGGTAAATTCTCTACCTTCAATGAGGTGCCTGAATTGTTTCACGGCCAGGTGTATTGCAAGCAATTCTTTATAATATGCACTGTAATTCTCCTGCGCACTGCTAAGCTTTTTGGAGTAGAAAGCTAAGGGATTCCAACCAGCGTCTTCATACTGCTGTAATGCTGCTCCAACAGCCTGATCAGAAGAATCTGTGGAAAAGGCTATAGGCATATCTGGAACTGGAAATGTCAGAAATGTGCCATTAATCAGGTCTTCTTTACATTTCTCAAACTGCTTCTTGGCTTCGTCACTCCATTCAATTTTTCTGCTGTCGTTCTTTTTAGCTCCTTTCAAATATTCATGTAGAATAGCTTGAGTTTCTGCTGCATTTGGCAGATAACGACGATAAAAGTTGATCAAACCGAGGAATGTGCGTAAGTCTCGCACGGTCTCAGGTAACTTATAATCCTTGATTGCTTGTACCTTCTCAGGAAGTGGTCTCGAACCATTTGATGTAATCAGATACCCTAGAAATTCAAGTTCTTTTGCAGCTATTACAGATTTAGTCATGTTGATACGGATGTCATACTTCGACAACCGTTCTAAAATTAGCTATAGGTGATGCTTGAGTTATGCAACTGATTTGGAGGCAATCAATATATCATCCAGGTACGGGAATACAAAATTTAACCCATTCAACACACCGTGGATGAACCGCATGAATGTCGATGGGGCATTCCTAAGTCCAAAACTCATGACATTAAATTCAAAAAGTGATAATGGCAGTTTTATCCTTGCCTTCTTCTGCTATTGGGATTTGAAAACCCACCCTGAATAAATCGATTTTGGAAAAAAAATCGTTGTACCATCCAAGATGTGATGAAAGACTTCAAGTCTCGGAATAGGATACCTGTCTTGAACTGTTCGTTCATTCAGCCTCCTATAGTCTCCACACGGACGAAGAGATCAATCCTCCTTGTTTACCACGTGAAGAGGACTAGCCCATTCTGACTGTGTTGGCCTGATGATTCCAATGTCCAGCATAACTTGAAATTCTTGTTTCGCTTGCTGTAACCGATGAGGAGCTAATGGTCTTGCTCTAGAATAAACTGGAGGTCCGTGGGTATTGATATAATGTTTAAAATTATGTGGAATCATGTCTGGTACCAAAGTTGGCGATGTTATTTCAGGATAAGACCTGAACAAGTCAGCAAATTGCGTACCTTTGTTCACTGTACTTACAGCTTCATTTTCCGACATGGACATAACCTAGCCCTAGATTTTAAGTTTGGTTACGCCATCTGTTAATTGCTTGTTACGTATATCGACACATAAATTAAATTCGTTCAAAAAATCTGCTCCTAATATACCCTTATTGACCTTAGCAATTACAAATGGCCACTGAAATTGTCGGCACCGGGCGAGTTGGCCGTGCGGTTAGGGGCGCGCAGCTGTGAGCTAGCATCCAGGAGATAGTTGGTTCGAATCCCACTGTCGGCATGCCTGAAGATGGTTTTCCGTGGTTTCCCATTTTCACACCAGGAAAATGCTGGGGCTGTACCTTAATTAGGGCCACGGCCGCTTCTTTCCTATTCCTAGGCCTTCCCTGTCCCGTCGTCGCCATAAGACCTATCTGTGTCTGTGCGAGGTAAAGCAAATAGCAAAAAAAAAAGAATTGTCGGTGTAAACCTAAATCCAAAGTTAGTGTTTTGATACCATACGTTGAAATTTTATTCCCATTGGCAGCATAAAGTTTAAACGAATCATCGATTCGATCACACTTCCTTGGTGGAATTATTGACACTGCCCCGCTGTCAATAAGAAACCGCAGGCCTGTTTTATTATCTGTTACGAATAACCGGTGTTTGCTGCTTCTATCATGGTTCTCGGCAGGTGAACTAGCCGCTAATTCTACTGCCCGTTAGAGTTTTCCGACGACTTCCATGAGCAAGACTGTTTACACTTCTCTGGAATGCACTGTTGACCAAATCGGAAGTGATAATAGCAGTACTTGCCTTTTGGGTCGTATCTTCTTCAACTTCGGCTGCGGTTACCACTAGAGCTTCGCCGGCCAGGACTACGATATCGACTGCTGTGTTGACCTATGGACATCGTAGCGATTTGTTGTTCCAAATGAGCAATCATAGTAACTAGCTCATTAATAATAGTATCTTTTGGGTCTTGTGTATCAACCTTAAAAACGTCATTGCGGGGGTTAAACCCCAACATCTTATCAGCCATCACTGCGACACGCTCCAGGCACTCTTCGCTCACCACTAGGATATTTTTTATCGAAGCTTATCTAACCAAAGGGTTCTAAGAACCTTATCAGTCACATTCTTTCCAGCTAACGACTGCATTTTTCTAAGAAGCTGACTAGGTTTGCAATCTCCTAACTCTACACCAGTAAACAATCTTTTGATTTTCACATCTTCACTCTCTTTAAAATGTCGTGATTTGGTGGCCGTATATTTAGCAGTTCCTGGTCCTGTTATTATATCCCAAATATTCTCGGTATATTTTGGTTCGAGTTGGGCAATTATGTAATTAAATTTGGTTTCTTCGGATGTGATTCTATTAATGTTGAACTGGGCTTCTATTTAGAAAAAACAAATTCCGGGCTTCTCAGACCAAAACGGAGGAATTTTTACGATAACCTTGTTAGCTTCGCATCCTACGGTTGGAATATCTTTTGTTTCCTTGGGTTACCATTTCAGGGTTAGTTCCTATTGTATATGTTTCTGAATACACAATTTACAACACAGTCTACGGCCTAAGATGGATATTCATCACAGGATGATGAAATAAATGCGACTGAAAACTTCTACTCACGTAACAGTGTGCTGTTGTTTAATTGGTGGTTTATGTTTCACTTCACTGCACTTCGAAAACTTGCCGTTATTTTTATCACGTCGGAGGTCACCAATGTTACTGCTTATGACTCCTGGTCACTAATCATTATTTAGTGCATTCATTTACTCTGCTGTATGTACAAAAAATAAGACTTTAGAACCAAAAACACATCTTAATGAATTCTCGATATCGGGTTCCTCCTTTTTTTAAAATTTCGTTTGTCTCTTGTCTTTCACTGCCTTCTAAAATGTGTTACATATGTAAGTGAAGATATGTAATAGGATTATCGTAATAATACGTAGCCCCTGACAGTAATTAACCAAAGGAATTGTTAAGTCTAAAAGGAAAGTAATGGTTTGCGGTCGAACGAAGTCAGGTGATGCATGTAATGAAAGAAATGAAGTTTTAAAGGAAGTTACTTGGGTAGCAACATAACTACCGATGGCAGAAGAAACGAGGAGATAAAAAATGCTGACTAGCAAAGCAAGGAAGAGCTTTCTTAAGAAAATTAATTTGCTCACTTTGAACACTGATATAGGAATTAACAAATGTTTTAAAGACATTGGTATGGAGCGTGACATTGTATGGAAGTGAATCATGGACTATAACTAGCTCAGAAAGAAAGAATATAGAAACCTGTGAAATATGGTGTTACAGAAGAATATTGGAGGTGAGATGGATAGATCGAATCACGAATTAAGAGATACCGAATCGAATTGGTGAGAGGAGATTTGTTTGGCTAAATTTGACGAGGTGAAGAGGTAAAATGATAGGACACATCGTAAGACACCGAGGAGTTGTTCAGTTGGTTTTTGATGGAAGTGAAGGTGGTAAGAACAGTAGGGGTACACCAAAGTATGAATATGACAAGTAGATTAGAGTAGAATGTCGTAGATACGTAGAAATTAAAAGGATAGAACAGGATAGTCTGGCATGGTGAATTGCATCAAACCAGTATATGGACTGATGACTCAAACAACAACAAGATGGTTAATTTCTCGGGATCGGGGACAGGGTGTTTATGTTCGTCTCAACACAAAGCGCTTCATGTACATACAACTCACCACACTACCAGCCACCAAAGAAACACACATCCATGTTTACAGGGTGCTCCGTGACGAAGGTGTCATACGTTAAGAGGTGATAGTACTGGTCATTCTAAAGCGAAAACATTCCATGAACATATGCTTTATTTTCAATAGTTTCTAAGATACAGACCTTATTGGGTATTAAAAAGAGTGGGTGAAGGAAGGGGAACGATATTGAAATGTATTCAAAGACGGAAGAAAAATAGGTTAGGCCACTGTTTACGACGAAATTCGAAATTATTTGATGACCGAAGCATTGGAGAAGATACAAGGAAAACTGAAGAGAGGAAGGAAGAGGTATCAGTTAGTAGACAGTGTAAAGGTAAATATAAGCTATTGGAAGACAAAGAGAATGCCTGAAGACAGAACAGCGTGGAGAATTCATGCGAAGACCTGCCGATAGGCAGACCACCAGTGATGATAATGATGATTTACTAAGGTGGCAATAGTAGCCAAGCCGGTTGCCATGATGACTTTTTTTTTTGATAAAATTTTATGTATAGTGTAGTTGGCATAGCAGAAAGTATCGTATTTCACAGGTTGTGCATTTCGTTTGTTGCTGTGGTGCAGTATCTCAATTCAATTTGTCCTGGATGTTGTGTCGTATGTCATGTTGCATGGTCACCAAGGTCATGCCGCTGGGTTATTTGGGTTATTGTTTCTGGGGTTGGTTAAAGAACGAAGTCTACAGGGAAAAAAGTGCAAAGAAGGGGAGACTTGCTTGCTCACATTTTAAGTGCTTGTGCGCACATCAACTCCTATTAGTAACAGAGCATCTGTGTGCAAGACCAGAAAACTGCATTGAACTTGATGGGGGTATTTTTGAGTATAAGTTGCAAAGGGAGACTGACAATTTACAGTTACATAATACGGTCTGTATCTCCGAAACTATTGAAAACAAACATATATTCATATGATGTTTTCGCTTCAGAATGACCAGTACTATCACCTCTTAACGTATTGCCCATTCCTCCCGAGACATCGTGTATAAAAGGTTTATATTCTGTCTTGTAATTCAAAGCAATATTGAGAAAACGAGGTTTCAACAGCTGATATTGATACTAGTTATAAATTTCTGTGTCTTCTTTATAAGAAAAATACAATAAAACTCTCACGACCACGACTTTTGAACTTTTTAAAAAAGAAAAATATGTTTCTATCAGCGAAGTTATGGTCTCATTGCCATGATGACGTTGGTACACAGCTATATCTATCGGCATGTTGTCGAACTGTGTCAGGCATGTTTTTATCCACGTATATCTTAAGAAAACGATAAGGTTTGACAGACTTAAACTGGTACAAGAAATGGGTTACAAGAACAAAGCAAGGATGGCCAGAATTCCTGAACTGTTTAGTAAAAAATACTCTTTCAGTGAATTAATGAATAATTTTCTTCCATCCCGGAGTATGAAAAAAATACCTTTATCTATAAGCGAACAATGTGGCATACTGTCTAGTAGCCGTGAGCGTTAAAGGGTGAAGTTATTGCCTCAGACCGTGCTTTGATGATTCGAGTCTCATTCGTCGAGAATACTTTTACCATCAGAATATTGGCTGGCAGGGTAGGGGAGGTAGTGCTATACAATTTCTAATCACTAGATTGCGTGCCAAAAGCCTGGATTAAATTCCAAAACTGTACCCAGTGCTCATGTGGAGTGAGGGAATATGAAGCAGATAATGGTGTTTCGTCCATCGGATGGACACGTAACTCCTTCAGTAGACCCGTTGGTGCTATTCGACATGAGTAGTCTCTGCGCGAGCACCGTTCTTACCATCATACATCATACATTCATGTCAATTATTCTCCATCATTAAAGGCTGTGCAATTTTTTTTAATGCAACGTACTAAAACTCCACAAGGAAGATGAAAAGAGTAAACAAAAGCAAAATTAGCAAATATAAAATACGCAGTTACAGAGACAAACATTTGAAGCTAAAAATATGTGTTTGGGAAAAGATGAATTGATTAAAGTTACAGGAAAGACAGAGATATGACTATAAATTCGCAGGGCTATTCGTGTAACATAGGAATGTCATAAAACGCGGAGTATATGAGACAGAATGAGTTAATCATATGGGACGCTGCAGCATGGCTCCTCTTCACACTCATTCAACATTAGGTCAGCTACTTACAATGAACAACAAATTTCTTTTCGATAGAAATTGGATCTTTCTTGGTGCAGGCTTCAGACAGTGCCTGGCAGTAATTCCCCACTGTTACAGAACAGGTGTTATGAAGTCAGTTTTTAAATATTCTACTTTATTGCCCAAAATTCATTAACATCAGTGAATGGTTTCTCAAACTCGAGAACGGAGAATTCGGTCAAATGGCAATATTGAGATTATTCAAAACAGAATTTCACAAAATATTCTACGAGATCCGATTGGTTCTTAATTTCGCCTCCCAGCCAGAGTTCAATTTTCTACGGAGTAGCAACTTCATGTCCAAGAAACGAACTAGTTTAAATCAACAACCGATAGGTTCTGAATAGTTTGACAGGTGAGCAAATAACGTACATTACCATTGACTCCATAGTGATAATTAAGTTAGTAAAGCTGGTTTGTGCAATGGAATGAGATTGAATTTACGGAGGCTAGACAAAAATATCGTTAATGCAGAATTTCAGACGGACTCAGCTTCAGAAAGAAAGTGATTTAATACAAGAATACATTCAGCATATGTGTATACCAGTCGTTCTTAAAAGGCGGCAATTTCCTCTACATTTAGCCTTCCCTGCGGCGATGAATAAGTAACCAGCAAAACATAAACGTTGGAATATATCTCCCCAGTTGGAGAGTTGTATGTTGCTTTCCCAAGAGTATGCAGATCCATAGATGTCAAAGTACAACTCCGAGCTACAACTGCACGCAATATGATTCGTAAGGAAATACTATGTATAATACCTGTTTCGATTCCATTCGAATGCGGCAAAAAACCTGGAACGTGTAACTTTTATTCGTAAGATATATTAATAGTCCATTTGGATTTCCAATTACTTGATAGATAGTAATTTGAATTTCCAATTACTTAAAAAACCAAACAAAACCCCATGGCCTACCAAGCGACCTCTGCGCAGCCCGAAGGCCTGCAGATTATGAGGTGTCGTGTGGTCAAGACGACGAATCCTCTCGGCCATTATTCTTGGCTTTCTAGACCGGGGCCGCCATCTCACCGTCAGATAGCTCCTCAATTCTAATCACGTAGGCTGAGTGGACCTCGAACCAGCCCACAGGTCCAGGTAAAAATCCCTGACCTGGCCGGGAATCGAACCCAGGGTCTCCGAGTAAGAGGCAGGCACGGCACCCCTACACCACGGCGCCGGCTTTCCAATTACTTGATAGATAGTAATTTGGACTGTCGAAGACAAGTTTACTTACTAGTTAGTGTATAAATCACTTCACATAGGGTTGGCGTTAGGAGGGGAATCAAGCAATAAAACTGGGCCAAACCCACACCAAGTAACAACTTCAATTGAGAAAGCGGC
Source organism: Anabrus simplex (assembly GCF_040414725.1). NCBI lineage: Eukaryota > Metazoa > Arthropoda > Insecta > Orthoptera > Tettigoniidae > Anabrus > Anabrus simplex. The sequence goes on from NC_090268.1 coordinate 388,678,456, forward strand.
CAGAAAGAAGAATAAGTAACATTACACTGATTGAATATTGTAAGTTGACATGTTAATTGACGTCCCCGCTAGATGGAACTAAAAACGTAATGTCTCTACATGAAATATGTTATTACATTTCCTTTGGGAAAATCTACTGATCATATCTTTCAAAGAAATGTGCAACGCAATGTTACGTTCCTCTCTAAAGAACCAGAGAAACATTTGGTCCTTGTTTCAGTGACGGTGAAATCCCGACATTAACCTCCCCACGGTAGAGATGGGGAAACGACAGCATATAAAAAATATTTTATATGCAGGCGGCTAACGAATGAAGAGACCGATTATCTCCCGGTATAAGGAGATCCCCTATCCCAAGTGCCAACAGTCTCTTTGAGAGTGGATGAGCGGGTATGCGTAAGGGCACTCTATTATCCTGGGAACAAGAAATTGTTCCCAAAGGCGGAGGAACCAGTTTGGTCAACGGCATTAGGATGCAGAAGGCAACGGGAAACCACTGCATTAAAGATCCTGAGAGATATTCCAATAAATCCACATGGTATGGCTGCAACGTCAGGATCAGAGCTGGCCGTGTGGATCGTCTACCTCCGTTTGGAGACAACGTCTTAAGAAGAATGTTACATAGCAACCGTGCAGGCTGAGACGTGAAGCAATAATGGATGATCATGACATACATATCCCCTGGTATTAGTATACTCAACTTTTTCCTCGATGATTGTTTTTGTTACCGTATTTCTGTGGCTCACACAGGAATAGGAAGCGCCTGGGTTCAATGGGCAGACAAGCAATATTCAAAATAAAAATTAAGCTAACAAAATTCAGGAAATTGTATTTCATTCTTCTCTAATAGGCTCTGATTTAATTACAATACTTAGAACAGCAAGGTTGCTCGATAAACCCTTACAACTTTGAGACAATACTGAAGCTCGTCTGCTCGAGAAAACAAAATAAGAGCTAAGCCTAATAACTCCTAACAAGTACAATCATCAAGGGATTGAGCTCCCATTTACATTAACATAGCAATGAAACGTCGAGTTGATTCATTATCAATTCAACTAGAGGCTAGCCTAAATTTGAAAAGTAGAGCACGTCTCCATTTTTACACTTCGGAACATAGGTCACAACACATATTACAATTCTTCTACAACATCAGCCCCATAATGGGCTATCGATACAGTCTTTCAATTTAAATTAGTGACAAAAATTCATCTATTAGTTTGTAAAACACAGATCTAGATTACTTACTACGGTTACCCTTCAAGAAACGTTCAAACAGAGGCCAAAGTTCTATACTACATGGCCACAGCAAAACGAATTTAGAAAAGGCCGATAGCTAATAGAAATGAGTCGGACATAAAACACTCCAAAATGAAAAGTTTCGAGCCCTAAGTGGCCTGATGGCCCGATGAAGAAGAGGCTAATCCCATACTATGAGGTGACTAAGTAAGAGAACCATTTAAGGCCGAAAACTCGAGTTCATTTTAAGAATTTTAAAAGAAAGTCACCCGATTCAATATGAATCGGAGAATTACGACTGTAAACACTCGTATTCCCTTACATTCAACCAATGTCCCGTAAGGGAAATAATTAAGTCTGGAGATTATCCTACATTAAGATGAGAAAAGTAAGCCCTAACGGGTACATTTAAATGAAAGCTGCGGAAAAATTCCCTACACCTCACACGCAGTTAAGTACACTGGGATAAGTTTATTCAGCCATACCTTATTAGCTCGGAGTTTCTTCAGGCCGAAACCTCCGCTTCCAGGTATCCCCGAAGGGAACTCTCTCTCTCTCTCTCTCTCTCTCTCTCTCTCTCTCTCTCTCTCTCTCCTTCTCTCCTCCGGCAAAACGCGCAAAGGATCACAACAGCAATGCAAGACACTGAGGGTAATAATGCTTATATGTAGAGAAAGCCCGAACGTTCTGCATGTTTACAATCCAAGGATCGGATCGGGCGGCTTACATTAACCATGAGAGACCCAGATTGGTCAGAAATATTAAATTCTAGCTTAAGATAAGCTTATAGAATTAGATGATCTGGTAGAGAAAGTATGTGCAACTTCGGAACTAAAAGTAATAACAACAGCATGCCATCATGTTTACAAACATCGAGATACCGTACAAACTTTCCTTGAGGATTAGTTAGGGTTTTGCCCTCAAGAGGTATCTTATATATCGATGGCAGAGCCATCTAAACATTGAGGAAAGAACTATTACTCTATCTCCAAGTTCAGAGTCTTTAGCAGAGATGGACACAGTAGAGAACACCTCATGGATTACTCAAAGAGAGACATTGTACCACCGGTACAGTTTTGATGAGACTACCGTGTCTATCCAAATGTGTTTTTTTTCTCAGTTTTGGATCAGTTTCCAAAGAAACGGCGAATCCTCCTCTATTCTCCGCAGTACCTCATCATTCGATACTTTCTCCACCCAGGGAATCCTGATTATCCTACCATCACGTCTCATCTGGAATGCCCTTCCTCTCTATTTTTCTGTTTCTCCAAGTCTCGCTTCTATACCGTAGCATACACCAAATAAAAGTTCTAACGAGATATTTTCGGAGGAGCATATTTATGCTGTTTGTAGACAGGTTCCCTTTTATTTTAAAGATCGCCTTGCCTGGTCGATGCGGCTAACAACACCCGTCTTCGACTTACCGTCCGATGATGTGACTTTCTCTCCAGATAGGCGAAGGACTGTAGCCTAGTGTCTCTAGCCTCTGGCCACTCGACGAACACTGCGAACCACGTCCGGCTCCATGGCTAAATGTTTAGCGTGCTGGCCTTTGGTTAAAGGGGCCCCGGGTTCGATTCCCGGCCGGGTCGAGGAAATTAACCTTAATTGGTTATTTCCACTGGCCCGGGGACTGGGTGTTTTTGTCGTCTTTAAACAGAAAGTACAAGACAAACAAAGAGATAATTAGAAAAATATGAAAATATATCAGTAAAAATAGTCTAAAAAATATATATGAAAAAATCAGAGGCATTTGTGCGGAACGCCAAAACTTTAAGTTTTGATTTTATGTCATAGGAAATTCTGAGCGTACCTTCTATCTGCGTCAGGATCACTGTTATTAAAAGGGTTAAATATCTGAACTCGGTTACAACAGCTCTAGATTTGATCTAAGGAAGGGAAAGGGATTTACGAATCGTCCCCAATTTCAGGAAAGAGCTGTACAAATAACGACCGATAGGATTTTTCTCATCAGTGGATTCTCTCTAGGGTAAAGGGTGGTGTTAAGTACACAGTACACATTCCCCGCACCAGATCAATAATCTGCGATGCCTTACCCTCTGAATTCTTCATTAGATACTGGGTCTGAAGGGGCTCTTTACCCTCTAACGAACGGGTGCGAAGTGAAGTTTGATAGACCTTCGCCTCCAGCATACAACGTCCGGGGATTGAATCCCAATGCATTCAATTAGCATGCACGAGTAGTCAAGAGGCAACGATCTGTGTGAGTAGATTAACTGGCTCATTAATTAGCTACGAAATGTAACGAGGCTTATAAACTGAAAAACTCCAGGTGTCATTATGGTCACGGAGACAAAAGTTAAGTTAAACTACAGGCTTGCTTGTTTAATTTTTACTTATTATTATTATTATTATTATTATTATTATTATTATTATTATTATTATTATTATTATTATTATTATTATTATTTATGTCCATGGTGTGGGTTACTGTAGTCACGTCCTGGTTTGTAAACCATGGGCAACGGCTGAGTGGCCTAGTAAGTGGTCCTGAGAGTCGGGATACCAGTTGCTATGGAATGGGAGTGGGTATCACAGACATATTCTGAGTCATGGCCTTCCTTGTGCTCAGGCGGCTTGGTCTATACAATCCACCGGTGGTCCCTAACCCGTTAGAAGAGAATTCCTCACTTGGACTATGTGTAAGTAGGGTAGCCTCCTGCTTCATGAATTTACCGAGCTCAGAACATTTTAAGTAAGCCTCAGACCTATGTGAGTAACGCAATTCCACTCCCAATTGACAGGCTAGGGACTCCTTGGAAAATACTTGGCGAGCGAAATGGAATTCGTTGGGGAGCTATCAATATTAATAGGGCTTACGGAAGAAATAAAGTAGAACTGGCTGAGTCAGCAAAGATAATGCATCTGGATGTGCTAGGAGTAAGTGATATTCAGGAAGAGGAGATAACAACGAAGAGATAGGAGGTTATAAAGTGTACTTGACGGTTGTTAAAAAGGAAAGGGCAGAGTCTGGGGTAGGGCTTTCATCAGGAATACTATTGTACGCAACATAGTTTCTGTTAGGCACGTAAACGAGCGAATGATGTGGGTAGATTTGTCAGTTGGAAACATCTTGGTGGAATGATGAAGTGAGAGCAGCTTGCAAATGTAAAAAGAAGTCTTATCAGAAATGACTCCATACATGAGCTGATGCAGACATGGAATTGTAAATAGATGAAAGAAACAGAGCGAAACAAATAGTTGTTGAATCCAAAAAGAAGTCGTGGGAAGATTGTGGAAATAACCTGGAAAGGCTAGGTCAAGCAGCAGAGAAACCTTTCTGTACAGTAATAAAGACTCTTTGGAAGGGAAAGGAAAAAGGGGAAATGAACAGGGTTTTGAGTGATTCAGGTGAACTTATTTAGATCCCAGGGAATCACTGGACGGGTGGAGGGAATATTTTAAAAATCTTCTCAACGTAAAAGGAAATATTTGTGGTGGTGTCACAAACAACGTAGCTCATAGGGAGAACCAAAGTGATGTTGGTGAAATTACGCTTGAGGAAGTGGAAGGGGTGGTAAATAAACTCTATTGTCACAAAAGCAGCAGGAATAGATGAAATTAGACCTGAAATGGTGAAGTATAGTGGTAAGGCAGGGATAAATTGTCTTCGTAGAATAATACGAGTAGCATGGATTGTTGGTAAGGTACCCTCAGATTGGATTGGACAAATGCCGTCATTACACCTATCTGTAAGCAAAGGAACAGGATTGATTGCAACAATTATCGAGGTATCTCATTGATTAGTATATCAGGCAAGGTATTCACTGGCATCTTGGAAGGGAGGGTGCGATCAGTGGTTGAGAGGAAGTTGGATGAAAAACAGTGAGGTTTCAGTGAGGGTCTGTCAGGATCAGATCATTATCAGCATCAGTATGCGCCAGGTAATTAAAATGCTACGAGAGAAACAGAGAGTTATGTTTATGTTTCGTAGATCTAGGGAAGGCATATGACAGGGTACCAAGCGAAATGTTGTTCATCATACTGGGGGAGTATGGGGTCAAGTGAAGATAGTTAAAATTAGTGACAGGCATATGTTGACAATTGGGCTTCAGTGGGAATTGATGGTAGAGTGTGTTCTTGGTTCAAGGTACTTACAGGGGTTGGACAAGTCTTTAATCTTTCACCTTTGTTGCTTGTAGTTTACATGGATCATCTGCTGAAAGATATAAAATGGCAGGGAGGGATTAAGTTAGGTGGAAATGTAGTAAGTTATCTGGCCTATGCTGACGACTTGGTCTTAATGGCAGATTAATGAGGGAACAACACTATAAACTGTGAATAATTAGAGCGCTAAAGCTTAGTATAGCCCGATCAAAGTATCGGGGAATATCATTTCAGCGCATTACGCGGTAGTACAATATATGAAAGTATTAAAAGAGCCCAGGTAACAACAATTTATTCTGGGCTGATTACAGTGAGTAACGGTGCCGAATCCGGGAGAAAGAATTGAACGAGTAACTCCAAGAGGACATGGTGAACGTGTGAACGAGGGGAATCGAGTGGTTGCAGTATCAACGGAGGAGAACGAGGCACTTCCAATTCATTACGGCCAAGAAGACGACATGGTCATGGATTGCGGTGGAGGACGTCCCAGAGAGCTTAGAACCATGGACTCCCAGGGTGTCATGAGTAGTTAAACCAACCTATGGTATTTTGGCGATGAGGTCGAGCGACAACACCTGAGCAAGTTAAGTCCTAAACAGATGTAAGCATGGGATAGATTAGCCTGCTTCAAGGAATGTTTATGTAAATAAATCATTCATTTGCTTAGGACAACCATGTGATAGTTTCGATAGGTTTCGGGACCGTTGCATGTGTAATTTTAGTGTAAATGGCTTTGCTTGGGTTGTATTTGGTTGACTGAAGAATAGATGTTACATTTTTTTTATTTACTGCATGTTATTTAATGGTATTCTTGTCTTGTATGGAGTCACAGTAGTTTGAGTGCTATAATCATCCCGAGGATAAGGACGAAAGGACCTCATAGTAATTGAACTGGATGTGCATGGTAGATTGTTGAATAGCATGACATTTCAGAGATCCAGGCAAAGTTGTGGACGAAGTGTCACCATCGTTGATTAGTGAGGGTTTTCAAGGAAATTATGGCAGGTTAATTCACAGCTGTGTGGGAGGTTCGAACCGGGGTCTGGAGAATGTGAAATAAAGAAATATTGAAAATATTCCTGATAGTCCAATGGCCTATCTGATGTGATTTGCAAGCCTGGGGATAATTGTACCAGATTGCTGTGATGATATTGTAAGAGTTAGATGAGAGGCTACGACTGTCGAGATTGTGCAGTTTTCTCCGGAGAAGGGATGCCTCATCCGAGATGAGTGTTCTTGTTTTGTGAATGAAGGAGGGAGCCGGAACTGTGTTGAAATACGAGCCCCAGCTGTGTAGAAACCTCGCTGTTATTATTTTAGAAGTATTGAATGGGTTTTGTACTTACAGGCGATTAAAGTACCGTGTTTTGAATGATGACCGACACCCGAAGGCCTTTGCTTATCTATTGGTTCAATAAGGTCTGTGATCTTTCTCGGAGGGATGATCAGTTGCCCCAGATGTTACCAACCCGTCAAGACAAGTGCATTTCTTTTATGTGTATTTACAGGTGCAGTGTTTTAAATGTATACATTTCTTGGTGTGTGTTTGGCTTCGCTTTTATTATTGTCTTAAACGTATTTTTGTTCAAGAGAAAATCGTCCGTATTCTTATAGAAGAGATACGAGTTTCTAAACTCATTCATTTGCGTGTTGGAAACCGTGCCAATAGTAGAGTCAGTGAATATTTTGGGAGAACATTTACGGTCCTAGAAAAGTGTTATGCATTTGTGTCTCTTATGCTAGGGGAATTTTGTATCGCGAACGTTGATAATCTTTGCCCATGTTGAATGAAAGTTTCAGGAACGAAAATGTTACATCTGCTTAGACTAATTTCACGACAGGTGTGAAGAAAGAGGGAATGAGGTATTTCACGTCTTCGGAAAACATAAATTGAACTATATTTGTGTGGGGAATTGACCCCTCACTTGATAAATTTTAGTAGGTTTTATTTTGATATCATGTTAATAAATATTAAAAAGGGAAATTTCTATGTTCTTTATTGTAATAAATGTTTGCCCTATAGTAAAATATTGATTTATTATTTACAAGTAAGTATGCCAGTTTCCAGTCCTGCTTTGATTTCTATAGCATAGTTATTGAATTTATATTAAACCCACTGATGAACCGAACACGAATCTACCAATGGGTAGCCGGACGAAGAAATCAGGTTGGCAATAAGGTACAATACATCACTATTCCATTTGGAATTACTTTATAGATAGTAATTTCGATAGTAATAAGGTATAAGTTCTAGAAGAGAATGCGAAGTTTCAAGAAGATTGGTGATGTACTAGTGATATTATGAGACGAGTAAGTGTGCGTGGAGATTTTAAAAGTAGGAAGACAAAGTTGGAATACTGAAGAGGACTAAAAGGGGCAAGTATTCGTTTATAGGATGTGAAATATTAGGGCACTGAAGAATTTACCAAGCGAGATGTGCGATCAATTCTCATCTAATTTAAATCTTTTTAGAAAAGACTAAGTGGACAACTGATGGGAAAATTGAACGACAGTCCTAAATGGAGATCAGTTGTAAATATATATATCGCCGTTGTGCCTGCGATAAGCGCTATGTGATAATATAGGCTGAGAAATACTAACCCGCAGCACATTCATCATATGAACGAGAATTCTTAGAAACACTCACACAATATTGAACCTTAGACGACAAATTTCACCGGACAAAGTTCTAAGCTACAACATTTCACGTAGAGGTTTTCGTAGGTGCAACGATGATCGAAATAAATTGCATTTTTAATATAGATTTCCGTTATGACTTCCGTCAAATTGTGTATAACTAGAGGCATGAAGTTATTGCATTAACTATAAACGAGAAAAAAATTTGAAGTTTCTGAGATATCTTATGGAATTATATAATTCTGGTTAATCTAGTAGTGATTTTGTGAATTAAAGCGATAACGCCGGTTTAAGCGGGGACCTACATATTTGAACACAGAAAATGGGGGTGTGATAAATATTTTTTCCGTGGCAATGGAAATGAACACTAAAAGGAAACTTAGTGTGATAAAAAATTAATTAATAATATGCCTAAATATTTATAAATCATATCAAGCTATGCCATTACACATATATAACTAATTATTAAAAATGATCGTGTATCATGACCAACAATTTGTCGTTTTCTTGATAATTTCCAAACACATGCATATTTTTCGATGGTTCCTTTTTATGATTAGTAATTTTATAGCAGCAACATGTACTGTACTACAATTATTTAATTCTATCAAGTATTAAAAAAATTCATGAAAGTATTTTCAGGTAGTCAATTTTCTCATAGATTTTCATTTGAAAATGTTTTTCAGAACATAACCAATGAAGATAGCTCAATAATTATGTAATATCGTCTTCTTTTCTATGAAATATACATTCATGAAACAATTAATTTTAATATCTTAAAAACTTCCGGAGTTTTCAGGGAAACGGTTCTCAAAAACAAATTTTATGGGAAACGAGCAGCACACTTACAGATAAAGAGGTTGCATGGGTGACAGTGCTTCGCGTTTTTGGTCATAATTCCAGTAGTATTGAATAAATTAAAAAATGCACAGTTATAACGGGAAAGATTCAATTTTAAATGGAAAAAGAAATTAAAAACTCACATATTTGGCCTTCCAAAGGTGTTGGTCCCCCCTTCAAGCAAAATTTACTTATACCGGGCGAGTTGGCCGTGCGCGTAGAGGCGCGCGGCTGTGAGCTTGCATCCGGGAGATAGTAGGTTCGAATCCCACTATCGGCAGCCCTGAAAATGGTTTTCCGTGGTTTCCCATTTTCACACCAGGCAAATGCTGGGGCTGTACCTTAATTAAGGCCACGGCCGCTTCCTTCCAACTCCTAGGCCTTTCCCATCCCATCGTCGCCATAAGACCTATCTGTGTCGGTGCGACGTAAAGCCCTTAGCAAAAAAAAAAAAAAAAAAAAAAAATTACTTATTTTGCGATAAGTGCGAAAGTGCAACGAAATTCATGGAAAATAACGAACATGAATTTGTGTGCCAATATTACCTGTCTGAAGAGAAATGGAAGACAAAATAATGATTTTTCAATTCGCAAGTTTTAATATTCAATATAATACCACAATTGTTTGACCGTGTAGGATGAAAGAGCAATCTGTTATGTAATCGTGTTTAGGGCTACATTACAGTCCTAATCAAGATGACTTAAGGAATAATGAAGATTTGACAATATTATTTTCCTTTAAATATCTATATTTCATATAAATAATTCACCAATCGCATGAACGAGACTATTTATGCATAATTTAAGAAAATTATTACAGAGAAATTCAAGTGATAGGTCAAGTCCTCTTTCGCGAAGTAACACGAAGAATTGTTTCCTTCTCGCGAAATCGTACGTAAATTACTAAAAAAAAGTCATGCCTTTATGCATAACTTTACCATAAAGTCTCTGCTTCAATTGCTTCAAAACAACTTCTATGTTGTTTAAGTCAATTCTTCTCAATCAGACTTTCCCACAGCCCATCGTTTCGGCCCACTGACATTGGCGTATGTTTATTTGAACCAGTTTTCTGTCTGGGTGTGCTAATGTGTAAGGCGAGTTGCATTGTGTTGAACAGGAACTTGCCCTCCAATGGACGTTTCAGCAGAACAGCGTGGTGGTGTGAGATTTATGACAGCTACCGTCGATATGCTATAACGATATAAGTCAGGGGTACTCATATCTGTAGACGGGTGCATCATCAAACTGAAAGCCGTAATATCACTGTAATATCATTTAACTTAATGGGCTTTTCAATACCAAAATTGACCATTGATATTATGTCGTCGTTGGAGAAACACAACCTTGTGTGTCACAATGCTCTTCTTATCCATTGTTTTCCCCGAGACTGGTCACGCCTCCCAGCCACATATGGATACGCAGTCCATCGGAACAGTTTTCGTTGTGTTAATTTTCCTAAGCAGGAGTTAAAAGAAAATGAAACATAACGTACTGCAGTGTAGGAATGTATGTTTGCAAGGTGTAATCACGAACACCTACATTGTTAAGGTACATTTTCCTTTACACGTTTGTATTCGAAAATGAACACAACGAACGTTGTTTTGATGGACTGCATATCCATATGTGGATGAGAGGTGTAACCAGTCTTAAGGAAAATAATGAACAGGAAGAATATTGTGGCATACGAGGTTTCGTTCCTTCTCCGACAATATTCTGATTATTGTTTCTGTTATGCTAGCTTATTCACTAACCAGAATGGTATTTAATGTTTTTCCTTAGTTGATAATAAAGGAAGTGATCTCATCTGATTGTTATTTTGATTGCTGTACATGGTTATTTTGATGTGTACTGTGTACTTAACTGTTGCTATTGTATTTATTTTGGGGTGAATGTGTCCTCGCAGCTTTTGTTTGTTTGTCCAGAAAGGGTTCAATAGATAGTACGTGTAAGCTATGTTCTTTCCTATCGGATTAATCGTCAACTGTATTTATCATTTTGCGATCATTAACGTTACCGGCTCCATAGCTAAATGGTAAGCGTGCTAACCTTTGGTCATAGGGTTCCCGGGTTCAATTCCCGGCAGGATCGGGAATTTTATCCATAATTGGTTAATTCCACTGGCACGGGTCTGGATGTTTGTGTCGTCTTCATCATCATTTCATCCTTATCACGACGCGCGGGTCGCCTACGGACGTCAAATCGAAAGACCTGCATCTGGTTAGCAGAACTAGTCCTCGGACACTCCCGGAACAAAAAAGCCATACGCCATTTCATTTTTTTCATTCATTAAGGTTTAATCTGCTACAAAATCAACCTAGAGTTCCATCCTTTCATTAAATTCATCAATACGCGTTACGTTCAATTGCTGTTAACCTCAAAAACAGCGCCGACGGTCCAACTAAATTTTGATCCCTACCTTTTACAACTTTTTCCATGCCCGGTTTTTGGAAATAATTATAAAGGTAAACAGGGGATCGCCATCCATATCAGTAAAGGCCACCCTTGTGAGTAGGGCCACTGTTGTTGCTCGACAAGCGAATCGGAATATACCTTACATCCAAGCAACCGACTGTAACGCGACAATCCAGAAGTCATTGAATTTTGTATATAACATTTTCTTCGCGTAAAAATCTAATTTTCTACGCATGTGTATAGTAAACACGTTTTCTTCGAAAATTAGAAAGAACTAGCTATTACAAATTAAACTTTAATTCTCTCGCATGTTGCACTGCGAAATCATTATTTTCCAAGGGTTGCTTATAGAGGCGTCTATAAATATTTTAATGCATAAAATTGTTCTTTAAACTTTAAAAATACTTCTTAAGTAAGCCTGTACGCCTTGCACGCGTGAAGAAAATGTACTTGTATTTAACTTCAAAGCTTTAGTAACAACTTCAAAGCCATTCACGATAACTTCATGTGTATGCCTGTAGAAAAGTAGCTAGTTGACTGCTATGGTCAAAATGAGAAAAGAAATATGTCCACTTACTACTTATTTTAAAAGTAATTCAATTTCTTTGACACTGAAAGTATAACCAGACAACCTATTGTCATTAGCTTTTTCAGTAATAAATTGTTATACACTTCAGATGTTTTAAAACATGACAACGACACATAGTCTTATTGTGGTGTGAATCTGACTGTGTAAAATTAAAATGTAAGAGTAAATTTGAAAGGACAGATTACTATAGCCGAACCCGCCGTCTAGAGGTAGAATTCACCCAATTTTTGGAGGTCCCATGTTCGACTCCGACCAGGCCGGAAGATTTTGTTAGTTCTCTGTCATACATAAGAGAATCTATCAAAAAACATATTTTCCTTTAACTTCAAATCTGCGACACGTAGGAAAGCTTGTTATATGTACAATAGTATAACCCTGGTAGAAGGAAAAATCATTGAAAACTTCAGCATATGTTGCGACTTACATTTTAGACCAAGTCAATGAAAGAGCTAAGTACTTTATTTACTTTGAATGTCAGCCAGTGACTTTTAAACGATAAATCACATCACAATTCTTTAATTTTCTTATTTCCATCTTAAACGTTTCTCTTTCTTCGCAGTAATTCAATTTAAAGTGAAATGTCAGCCCAAGTCTCTGCGGAAGATTGCAGTAAATCAAATTCAGCCGAGCTTCTGCGTTAGAAACTCAAATCACATCAGGACACTCTTTGTGGTAAGCATCTAGTTATACGATGCTTCGAACAAAGGTTACAGAGGTCATCCACATACATTTTGTTGCAGATGGTGAAGGTAAAATATAATATTTGTTGATATTTGACATTTAATCAGTGGACATGAGGAAAGTGTGGAAATATGTCATTTTTTCTGACACGACCGAGGTGGACAGTTAAGTTAAGCATTCAGATGTACGTTTCGCAATTATATAGTCAGTGACAAGTTTAAACAACAGAAACAGTCTTGTTCACATAAAGGCATAGGCCTACAAAAGAATTTGGAAGAATTAATCTGTGGTTGTTCTTATAATTTTTCTTAAATATACATTTTTATCCTTTAATCAAAAGATCGCAAAATTTGAAAGTTTTTTAAAGGTTTATCACATGCTATTACAGGCGAAAAATGTAATTTATTTCGAGGGCGTAGCGTGGTTTTCTGCTTAGAGGAAGCTATCACCTAACACAAATTGCTGAATTCATTCAAGATAAATATAAAAAATAACACACTAATTATTTATATCTTTTCAAGAGGTACTGAATTGTTATGGAAACATTTAAGTAAAACATGTCTTACCTTACCTCCTGTAAACTAGATCAAATCTCCAGTCTTTCGCAGGTAAGTGAGGTAAGAATTAAGGAAACAAAGCGTGCCTTTGATATTCAGCGCCTCAGAGAGAGAGAGAAAGAGAGAGAGAGAGAGGGAGAGAGACCATTCTGAGTATCTGGGGAAGTACCTCAAAAAACTACTGAAGTGTCCAAGTTAATTTGAATTTAATTGTCGTAATGTACCAAGATGTTCAAAATCTGAACACAGATAACTCGATTCGAAGATACACTACTTTATTTCTGACCTCTAAAATCAAGTCCCTGAAAGCCTAGAAAGTAAAAGGTAGTTATTAAAAGACATAATTTTCTTTTTCTGTTTAGTAGATTCATTGCGCTTTTCCATAACTCTTTCATGCTGCTCTCTTGAACAAAACGGTTCGAGCTGTCAGAGGAGAGATGGCGTGGAATGACATAAGTAGACTAATAGAATAAGCTTGAGTGGAGCTCTTAAAAGTAGGAAATATCATACTATGAATATAAAGTTGGAATTCAAGAAGACAAATTAGGGCAAATACATTTCTAGGGCAAGGAGTAAGGGATCGGAATAAATTATCAGGGGAAATGTTCAATAAATTTCCAAGTTCTTTGAAAACGTTTAAGAAAAAGCTAGGTAAACAATCGATAGGGAATCTGTCACCTGGGCGACAGCGCTAAATGCAGATAATTAATGATTGATTAATAGGTTGATTGATTAATTAATTGATTGGATGATTGATTAATCAATTAATTGATTGATTGATTGATTGATTGATTGATTGATTGATTGATTGATTGATTGATTGATTGATTGATTGATTGATTGATTGATTGATTGATTGATTGATTGATTGATTGATTCATTCATTCATTCATTCATTCATTGATAACTCATTTCGAATATCAGATAACTGAAGTATGTTTTATATACGTGTCTTTTATTTTTTTAATACATGTTATTCAAATCGTCGTAACCATGCGTGTTCCGTACGCCTCTTTCTGTCGGAATATAAAAGGCAGGGCCAGAAATCGTCCCTTAAAAACAACATCGCTTATCTGACAATGTTCTTCCTATCCATTATGTTCCTTAGGACTCGTCACGCCTCTCAGCCACATATTGATATACAGTCCGTCAGAACAATTTTTGTTGAGTTCATTTTCCTATGCGCGCATGTAAGGGAAAATGAACCTTAGTGTACCGTGCTGTAGGAATGTTGTTTGCATCACAGACCTCCCTCCTAGAGTATGGTGTATTTAAGATTTATTTACCTTTACACCAGCGCATAGGAAAATGAACTCAACGAAAATTGTTCCGATGGATTGCCTATCCGTGTGTGGCCGGGTGCGTGACCACACTTAAAGAAAGTATTCGACAGGAACACCATTGTCAGATACGTGGTGTTGTTTACTACGGGACGAAATATATCTGTTTCATTGTTTACAGCCTCACAGCTACGATACAGCGCCATAAATGCGCTCGTTGAAATGCTGAGCAAAATTTCTTCTTTTTCATACAGCATTGGTTTATCATTTTCAACAATATCTTCTCATGAAATGGTAACAAAAAGAAAGTGGCATTAGGCAGTTTCAATTGAACACTTCCGACTACTTTCTCTAATTCCTGTACTACAGTCCGAACTTACACCAGGTTTGCCCGCTGCCACCAAGTCTTCCATGTTGTGTTCAGTGGGATATGAGTTTCCAGCTAGTTCGCAGCGTACTGGATGTACATAACACCACACACTAATTAAATATAATACTGACTTTGAGAATGTACCTATCGAAAAACTAATTTTAGAATCACATCCATGGGACTCGGGAGGGTGTCGTATGAGTTGCGCCGAGTATAAGTTGCGCCGTGTTAAAATCAGTATAACTTGCGCCGTGGTCATTAATCATTCTAGGAACTAGAGGTCTTGTTTGGAAACTCCACAGGGAAGTTTAGTGTTTCAGAATATGACAGTGTCCACTCCCTACCAGGGTTTTGAAAAAGCTTCTTCATGACGCTGGTGGAACATAGGCTTCCCATCACTGCTCCGGGGGTTAAATCTACGATAACTTTAGATAGCGTTTATGCTGGACAAAGCTGGCGTCAAACTATTATTTCTGATTTCTTCATATTTATATCAGCATCACTGTTTGAAACAATTCCATTTGTCATTTATTAATCTTTCATACCCAGGGAATGCGACAGGCCTCGCCAGGGCACACAATTTCCTTTCTTTGGCAGTAGCTATGGTTCATTCTTGAGCCCTATCACTTCATAAGGGGTGCATGTCGGGGAAACGTAGGGTGAGACAGTTTTTTTCTGTTTTCACTGGTCATTCTTTATTCAACAAATTCGCTACATTCCATTTGCCATCCATTAATCTTTGTCCGCAAAAGCACGTCAGATCTCGCATTCGGCAATATTTTCTTCCTTTAGCGGTATTTCATCCTTCATTCATTCTATTCCTCACCCTATCAGTTAGCTACAAACAGGCTGTGGATATTCTTCATAAGACTGAAAGACTGATTCCATGT
Organism: Anabrus simplex; assembly: GCF_040414725.1. NCBI lineage: Eukaryota > Metazoa > Arthropoda > Insecta > Orthoptera > Tettigoniidae > Anabrus > Anabrus simplex. The sequence goes on from NC_090268.1 coordinate 388,694,075, forward strand.
TTCCACACTTGGTTTGTAAATTAATTCAAACTACGTAGTTATACACATTTCACCCACTGATATAAATATGATGCAGGTTTTCTAAATATGCAAGAAACCAACATTGATAGAGTGAATACTGAGCTCGATAGCTGCAGTCGCTTAAGTGCGGCCAGTATCCAGTATATGGGAGATAGTAGGTTCGAACCCCACTGTCGGCAGGCCTGAAAATGGTTTTCCGTGGTTTCCCATCTTCACACCAGGCAAATGCTGGGGCTGTACCTTCCCACTCCTAGCCCTTTCCTGTCCAATCGTCGCCGTAAGACCTATCTGTGTCGGTGCGACGTAAAACAACTAGCAAAAAAAAGATAGAGTGAATGATATTTTTTATATATTAATTTAAAAATCTCAGTACTACAGATATTCACAGACATTCCTTGAACTTGGAAATAACCCCCTGCGGTGCAGCGCAGGTATCAGATGCTTAAGACAACTGTCAAACCACTTCTACTCCCAGTGGGGAATCTCCACGGCGCAAATTATACCCGGCGCAACTTTTACTCGGCGCAACTGATACAGAACCCTCGGAGTTCCTACGTCCTACCACCCGACAGCTGACCTCGCAGTGGGGCTCGGGAGTTCGACCGAAGGATTTACTAGAGAAAATTAATAGAAATTGTAATACCGCATACAAGTTTTAAATCAATAAATTCAGGAAGTATTTAAAATTTGAAAGGAAGCGGCGATTCCAACATATCCACGGACACTACCTGCGTGATTTATATATTTTAATCTTGTATTCGACAGATAGGAAAATTGACATGTTATATTAAAGATTACATACACACATGTATCATCATCATTATAAACCTTGATGCCTTTCAGCGTTCAGCCTGCAAGACTCTATGAATTTAGTAAACGTCGCCACAATCCTCTATTTTCAACTACTGATGTGGCCTAATTTAGTTCTACAACCCTTATCTTTAAATCGATAGAAACTGAGTCTAACCATAGTCGACTTGGTCTCTCTCTACTTCTCTTACCCTCTATAACAGAGCCCAGTATTCTCCTAGATAATCTATCCTCCTCCGCTCGCCTCACATAACCCAACCAACGAAGCCGGTTTATGCGTACAGCTCCATCCACAGAGTTCATTCCTAACTCAGCCTTTATCTCGTCATTCCGAGTACCCTCCTGCTATTGTTACCACCTGTTTTGTACCAGAAGTCATTCTCGCTACTTACATGTCTGTTACTCCTAACTTATGAATAAGATCTCCTGAGTCCACCCAGCTTTTGCTCCCTTAAGGGGGGATGTAACCGAGAATGCATTGCTGGATTTAAAAGTTCACTGAGTCCACAATATAAGACATAAAAAGACGAAACTTTTCATAGTTAATTATAAATGATTGGGCTATTATACAACAATCAATAACTATCTATGTTATAAAAATGGCACCAGTACAGTCGGTTTAAAAAGTTTGTTACTTCCCCTTGTTTAGGTACACTTTAAAACAAAACTGCAAAATACTCTGGGTTGATTTTTTTACACTTTTATGTACATGACATTATCTCTAACTTTATGAAGAATTATGGAAATACAATCAGAAATGTATTTTTTATGGTAATTTGAATTTAGGATGTTGTAAATGATAGTAAAAAAATCAATGTAAATGCTTGCAGATTGAACAAATGATTAGATAGAAGCATAATTCTTCATAAATATGTGTACTGTCACTCATTAAACAGTGTCTAAAAATTTCAGTACTTTAGTTCTTGGGGTTTCAGAGAAAATTGTACCTTTGCGATGAAAATATTGAAGTCGAGAAAACAACACTTGAAAGTTGGTAATGTACTGTTACTCACATCTGAGGTACTTTGCCTCTCAAAAGCTACCACAATGATAACCCTGGTCTTCATCTTCATCTTCTCGTGCTCTCCTTCTGGACCTTTTCTCCATTTTGCTCTGTTTTTCCAGATGAGTTTGTGATACCTCTGCCTTGTCAATCCTTCGCTGGTCAATTTCTTGGAGGGAGTGTGTAGTGAAAACACCAGGATCCATTCCAGCCCTCTTTAGGACTTCAATTCTACCCATGTTCCCTTCATTAAAATACAGAACAGCATCATACACTGCTATATTCAACACCTTCAAACCACAAAATGTTGTTTTAGGGCATCTCAACCAAACCAGATTATTAAAACTCTCATTATTGTTCTGAGTTTTGCCATGCAAACAACGTTTCAGGAGTTCTGGATCAGCAAGAGACCTAAATATGGGCTTGATGGCTAGCATCACAGCCTCTGGAAGTGAATTATTGTGCCTATAGGTATGGATATCTCTGTTGTACTTGCACCACCCTTCCTTTGGACACAGATTGTGCACTGGATTTTTGTCAGTGGATATTTTGTGGAAAGAGGTAGCCCAAACAGCAGTTTTCATAGCATCAACACTGCTGTTGTTTTCTCTAATTGCCTTTCCATAATAAACCTGAAAAGAGTCTATTTCCTTCTGGGTAAGTCTCCCTCTCCCACCAAGTGGTTTCCCATCTTCTAATTTTTGGCCTTTACTTTCCTTCAGTAAACGACGCAGCCTGGATCCAACTCGTTTCTGGACATGGCCCACACATTCTAACTTGGTCTCCTCACAGTCATATGGTTTACTGTCAACTACAGATTTAAAAGATTTAGAATCACCATCACCTAGGTAGTAAGTATATCTAACACCATACATATTTTGTGAGCGACAGAACATTTTCACTACAGAAGCTGGCTCCATACCACCACTTGATCCACTGTAATTTTTGTAACAAACATGAGAGTGTTTTTCTTGCCATTCATTCTCTAATTCAGTATTTTCTAGTTTCTTCCTAACAGAACACTCATGACAATATTTAGACATTGTCTCAACATCTATAACTTTCCCTGAGTCAATGCTGATTATGGATGACACTCCATAGAGAGAAGTGTGCCCACGTTTCATCCATGAACCATCAACTGAAACACAGAGATCTGTTGGAACCTCAGTGTTCTCCTCCAACACCTGTAGTTCAATTTCTCTGTCTTTTACAATTTGTTTCACAGCCACTGCCATGCTTTCCTTGGCCACATCACTGACATCTTTCAAAATATGTTTGTTTATTTTATCAAACCTTGCAATGGGTGGTGGCATATTCATCACACCACAAAATATATTACAAGCTTCCCTACCTTTCCCTACACATCTCATACCATAAGTTAATCTGTAATTACAGTCATAAATACCAGAGGATGTCTTTGAAGATGTCTCAAATGATGACCTGTTACTGCACAATTCACAAAAAATTGTCAGTTCACAAGCTAAACCTACTCTCTTCTCTTCTACAACACTGAGACACATTGAATTCTTACAATTCACACACACACATGAAGCACTAATAGCCTGTGACAACAATTTCAGATCAATCAGTCTATATCCAGAGGTAGAAAACTGTTCACCTTCAACTTGTACCTGGCCACGAAAGTCAGAGCGAAGTTTTGTAAATGAAGTTGATAGGTTATGTTCTTGAGCTGACAGTTCTGATGGCTGAATTACCTTCCTTGTATGAACATTGCCCTTGAATTTCTGTTTCTTGAAACAGGATTTGACTCTTGGCATGTTTAATAATTACTTCACAATCACAAGTGCAGAAAAAAGATCACACTTCAACAAAACCTCATGTAGGCCTAAATATCAACACATCTGTAGCATGGAAAATTCCAAAACAAAACACACTGCTACCTAGTGCCAAAACTACACATCATATTCCAAAGAGAACACATCTATGGAGATGTTCCATAGAGAAAAATAATTTTATGACCAGTGAGTAGAATATAATAAATATAAGATTATTGAATGACATAAAATGGGGTGTGGCTATATGTATGCAACATCATATATAAATTATTTTAAAAAATACTTCTAGTTGAGTTATGAGCTTGAAACTTTCACACAATATATATATATAAGACCATACATACGGAAAAAATATTTTTCAAAATTTCGATTTTTTGACCCCTCGTCGGGTACATCCCCCCTTAAAGCAAAGTTGGTCTGAAAACAGACCTATGTAAAGATAGTTTATTCCAGGAGCTGACTTCCTACTTACAGAATACTGTTGATCGCAACTGTGAGCTCACTGCTTTAGCCGTCTACACCTCGATTCAATATCTGGGAGAACACACATCCTAAAGACTTGAAATAATCTACGTGCACCAACTTTGTTTCACCAATCTGACTTTCAATTCTCTTGGATTTCTTACCTACTGACATCAATTTAGTCTTCGAAAGGCTTATTTTCATACCATACTCATTGCACCTATTTTCAAGTTCCAGACTTTCGGCACAATCTGCCATTAAGACCAAGTCGCCAGCGTAGACCATACTGCTTACTACATTTCCACCTAACTGAAACCCTCCCTGACACTTTATACCTATCAGCAGATGACTCACGTAAACTACGAACAACAAGGGTGAATGATTACAGCCTTGTCTAACTCCTGTAAGTACTCTAAAGCAACTTATTCTACCATCAATTCCCGCTGCAGCCCAGTTGTCATCATAAATGCCTTTGATTGATTTCAGTAATCTACCTTTAATTCCATAGTCCCCCAGTATGGCGAACATCTTTTCCTACGGTACCCTGTCATATGCTTTCTCTAAATCTACGAAACGTAAACGTAACTGTCTATTACTCTCGTAGCATTTTTTAATTACCCGTCGCATACCAAAAATCTGACCTAACAGACCCTCTGTGGTCTGAAACTACACTGGTTTTCATCCAACTTCGTCTCAGCCACTGATTGCAACCTCCCTTCCAAGATGCCGGTGAATACTTTGCCTGATGTACTAATCAATAAGATACCTCGATAGTTGTTGCAATCCTTCCTGTTCCCTTGCTTATATATAGAAACAGTTACTGCATTTGTCCGATCTGAACCGAGCTCGATAGCTGCAGTCGCTTAAGTGCGGCCAGTATCCAGTAATCGGGAGATAGTGGGTTCGAGTCCCACTGTCGGCAGCCTTGAAGATGGTTTTCCGTGGTTTCCCATCTTCACACCAGGCAAATGCCGGGGCTGTACCATAATTAAGGCCACGGCCGCTTCCTTCCAACTCCTAGGCCTTTCCTATACCATCGTCGCCATAAGACCTATCTGTGTCAGTGCGACGTAAAGCAAATAGCAAAAAAAGAAAAAAAAAGAAGTCCGATCTGAAGCTACCTTTCGAACACTCCATGCTAATCTTTTTACTCTATCAAGCCATTTAATCTCTGGCTTCCCACAGTAATTCACCATTTTATATCGAATTACATCTATTCATGCTGCTTTATAACAATGGAGTTTATTTACCACCTTTTCCACTTCCTCAAGCGTAATTTCACAAAAATAATTTTCATCGTTCCCATGAGCTCAGTTGTTCGTGACACTACCATGAAGATTTCCTTCTACGTTGAGAAAATTTTCAAAATATTCCCTCCACCTGTCCAGTGATTCCCTGGGATCTAAGAATTAGTTCACCTGAATTATCCAAAACAATGTTCATTTCACATTTCCCTCCCTTCCAAAGATTCTTTATTACTGACCAGAAAGGTTTTCCTGCTGCTTGAACTAACCTTTCCAGATTATTACCAAAATCTTCCCACTACTTCTTTTTAGATTCAACAACTATTTGTTTCGCTCTCTCATGTACGTAGAATTTCCTGTCTGCATCACCATTGTTTGGAGCCATTTCTGATACGCCTTCTTTTTATCTTTACAAGCTCCCTCACTTCATCATTCCACCAAGATGTTCACTTTTACCCACCTTTACACGCAGTTGTTCCTAAGGCATTCCCTTGCTGTTTCTAATACACCATCCCTGTATGCCAACCTTTCTGTTTCTAAATCATGAAATTGCTTACTGTCCACTGTTGTGAACTTTTCGCTAATCGTAACCATGAACTTCCGTCTAATTTTCTTGTCCTGGAGATTTTCTATCTTTATTCACTTACAGACTGATTTAACTTTCTCTGTCCTAGGCCTCAAGATACTTAGTTCACTACGAATGAGATAGTGTTCTGTATCCTCGAAAAATCCGGGACATCCCGTACATTCCTAACAGACTTCCTGAATTCGAATTCTGTTAAGATATAGTCTATTATGGATCTGGTAACCCCAGCCTCCCATATGTAGAGGTGAGTAGCCTTATGCTTCAAGAATGTGTTCGTAACTGCTAAACCCATACTATAACAGAAGTCAAGAAAACGCTTCTCATTCCTATTAGCTTCCATAACTTCTCCAAATTTACAGATCACCCTTGCGTATCCTTCTCTTCTATTTCCAACTCTCGCATTGAAATCGCCCATTAGCACTATCCTATCCTTACAGTTGACCCTGACTACCATGGCACTCATTGCTTAATAAAACTTGTCAACTTCACCCTCTTCTGCACCCTCACATGGAAGATACACTGATACAATTCTCATCCTAATTCCTCCAACTGCCAAATCTACCCACGTCATTCGCACATTTACGTGCCTAACAGAAACTATGTTGCGTGCAAGAGTATTCCTGATGATCAGCCCTACCCCACACTCTTCTTTCCTTTTTTAACACCCGTCAAATACACTTTATAATGTCCTATCTCTTCCTCGTTATTTCCCTTTAGCCGAATATCACTTGCTCCTAGCACATCCAGATGCATCTTCTTTGCTGACTCAGCCAGTTCTACACTTTTTTCTTCCATAATCCCCATTAATATTGATAGCTCCCCATCGAATTCCATATCTGCTCGCCATATTGTTTCCAAGGAGTCCCTCACCTGTCAAAATGGAGTGGGAATCCGTTGCTGCCGTAGGTCCGAGTCCTGCTTAAAATCTTCTGAGCTCGGTAAATTCGTGACGCAGGATGGTATCCTACTTACCACGTAGGCCAAGCGAGGGTTTCTCCTCTAACGGATTAGGGACCTTCAGTGGATTGTATTGTCCTTTCCGCCTGATCTCAAGGAGGGCGATGACTCAGACTATGTCCGAGATGCCCACTCCCATTCCGTAGCAACCGGCATCCCGACACTCAGGACCACACAATAGGCCACTCAGCCGTACCCCATGGTTCGCGAACCAGGATGATACTAGACTAACCCACACCATGAAGATTATTTAATTAAAATATTTAGCACTTTATTAAAACTATAAACACAACATTTTGCAATTAGTTTTAAGTAGGACGGAATTTATGTAAATTACTCCTCCTCATTTTTCTCCAGAGTTAGGACTGAAAATAAATGACTAAAATTATTCCTATTATAGTACATGAATATCTCGCAAACAGCTCAGAATTCTTCACGATATATTGCTTGAGAAATATAAAAATCCACCTAATATTGTGAAAGAGAATACATTAAATAGGTTCATGTTGTATTCTGCCCTCATTAGGCTACATAACATGAAGAATACAAGTTTTCGTCATTCTGAACTGAGTTATGGTTTTGGCACAGCGCCTACGATATATCTCTTGTGTGGAAATCGTCTTCAGAAGCGTAATGGACTTCTCCATGAATATTCTAGTCCTTTTGAAGATGGAGATAGTCTTTGTATCAATGAAATCTCTGTTGTTTTAGATTAATGTCCATTTCTTCTAAAAGTATAATAGACAGCCGTGGGTTTCCGCCTCGCTGAGATCACACTGACCGCAACGAGTTGTGTTCAAAACTCTAGAAGAAACAGAGCTTACTGGAAGTCTTTTAATATCACTGACGAATTGCAAAGGAAACCGATTTCTCTTAGTTACGTCGGATCAGTTGACACTCGTTCACTCACCAACAACTTAACAGGGCATTTTAAACGGGATATTGGAAATAAGATTTGTAAATGTACCTTATCTCATCTCTTAGTAACTCCACATGAGCAGCCTAGACTGATGGTCAATGGTGATCTTGAATGTAATTATATCATCAACAACAGAAACAGGATCATAAATGATACTTGATAGGACTATAGTGTATTATAGTTTAATCTGGTCTGGTTTTGTATGGTCACGCGACCACTCTACACTGAATTCGTGGTTTTTTAGACATCTCTGACGTATTGATAGCAAGTGACGACGTTAAAATCTTTCTGTCGTGATTGTCAGATTATTTTACTAACGTATTGTGATGTTTTGAACATCACAGAATGTAAAAATTATCAAACTGTGTAATTAATTATAAAGAGGTATTGTACCATTCTGTTAATTATGAGAATGGATATTTAACGCTGATAAAATAATGCGCAGCAGGACGCTAACTGCAAAGGCGTGATGCTATACCAAGCGCGGGAACAAGGGGATTCCCGAGGCAAGGCGTGGTCATGTGTGACGAAGAAAGAATATGTGAGGAAGAAAGAAAGAGAGATGGGATTTTGTCTGGGGGAGTGACCTGCCATCTTAACAGAGATTTTCAGCGGGAAAAGACAGGCTCACCACATTACGGATATTGAGTCGTAATTCCTATATTTGAAGGTTTCCAAGGAAAGTAAAAGGATGGAAATCAGTGCCAGGATTTTACGAAGCCATAGGTACATCAAAGTCTATTAATATATAATCGAATAAATAACTACGTGGGAGGCCGACTACCGTGAGAAAATATTTCGAGGCCACATGCCAATCTCAAGTTGCTTCCCGGGACTTCCCAGCGCGTCGCGTGGGTTCCTGGATTCTATAAGAGCAGAGAAAGGTGGAAGGAGGTATTCAGTCCATGATAAGATCGCTGTCCGTGCGCGTCGCGTCTCTGCTGATATTCGCGCCAGTAACCCTTGTCTAAGACAAGGATTGTGACTAATAAGTGTTGTGACGATAATTTGATTCAGTAGCTTCGAGATTTGTAAAATTCCCTGTAGCAATTTAAGTAAATGACAATATGTAGACGTGTGCAGTGAGACCGCGAGTGTTTAAGAATTTGACGCAAAGAGTGCTACCTGTGTAGACTTTCATTATGAGCCGATGAGAGAGGAGTGGCGACGGGCGAAAGAATACCAATAACAATAAGCTAGGATAGTTGGTATTATTGCGGTCAGATGTAGAAGACTAGATTAGTGGAGCAGGAATATTAAAGTCAGTTTCGAGATTGCAGATATCCAGGACTGATTCCCATGTCAAAGGGAATAAATAGATCGGGAGGTGGTGTGCCGTGAATAAACTGAGTATTTCATTTTAGTGAAGAGCGGTGAGGTGTGCAGGAGACTGGTGTTACGAACTGCCGTCCACGACCCCAAGAAGACGACCAACGGGCCACCCAGACGGAAGAAGACATCATGAACGTGATACACTGGAAGACTGGACCTAAGGGATCGATCTGGGACAACGCTGCCGCCATGACTGCTTAAGCATTCGCAGTCAACCCGAACGGTGAGGAAGAGGTCTCCAAGATGATAGATAAGTGAACTATAATTAATATATATGTGTAGGGTCGGGGGATTGTTATGCAGAAATACGGTGATTAATTTGTAAATATAGTAGGGAATATGATTACGGCCCATTAGGCCATTTATTGAGGTATTTTCTTTATATATTTTAGGGTAAGGCCTATATATTTTTAATTTATTTTTATAGAAAGCAAGGATTAAGGTAGCTTAGGTGATAGTGTTGCTGTACACATAGTCGCAGGGAAGCTTAATTACGAGCTTAGATCAATGTTTCTTAGTGCCTGGCATCAGACGATATCTGCTTGTAATGATGGGTTATTAATGATAGTGTACCATTTCTTTATATTGGGAAGGGAATCTGTCTGCATTATTGTAGTGCACGTATACGGCCTGGATTTAATTGTTTACTTCGTGTTTGTATTGAGTTTGATTGACTGTGAGTGTAATGAAACTACACCGTAGGCTATGTCAGGTATATTTGCGACCCCTCATACTCTGCCAAGTAAGGGACTGAACCCTAGACTTGAGGGTAACTGGAACTCGTCGCATGGGTTGACGGCGAGGTTGATGTGAATAACGGAATGTTATACTTCATATGTTATAATTGAGACCCAGGGCGGTCTGTCACGGGTGTTGGACAGTTAGAAAAATGTAGATGATTCCTTACTCATTTATATGCCTATTTTCGTCATGTGTAGAAGAGGGTAGGAGCAGGGGCAAAGGTCTTTGCATGCTTGGAAACTAGGCTATGTTTTTATCTTCTTTTTGTTGTGAGGGTGTTTCACGGTCGAGTCTTGGAGGTCATTCCCTCAGCCTGCACGGCAGGGAGGCTCGACGCCATTTTTAAAAGGACTGCTGGTGTGAGGAATTCTCTCTTGCAGGCGACACAAGCTGCCACGGCAGTTTCATTCATTCATTCTTTCTTTCTTTTTCTTTCTTTCTTTCTTTCTTTCTTTCTTTCTTTCTTTCTTTCTTTATTTTTTTGTTAATTGAGATAGGTAGGAACTGGGCACTAAGGAAACTAGCTTAATCAGTGCATTTTGTAAATATAACGTTTGTTTAATGGACCTTGGTTCACATCCATAAAATATATACTTCATGCGAGATTGAACAGATATGCATGTAGTTGTAGATTCAAACTTACTATTTTGTTGTGTGTATTTCCCAAATAATGTATGGGGACCTTTTTGTGGCTTTATTTCTGCAGGACAATTTCTCACCCTGGCATCATATATTTTATTTGTAGGTACAGCGATGCTGTTCAATGTAAGGACACATTTGGTTTCTTTGGTTCACTTATCGTCTCCCGCACGACATCAACCAGCTACTGTATATTTTTCGATGTTTATCTTTGGATTTATGATGTGAGCCTTTGGGGCATCCATTTTAGCACTACTAGTGTAATCAATTGTAATATAAAAGGAAAGAAAATATTGGTTTAAGAATACACAACTTTGGCTCAAAATGTTAGTAAACGCGTTTGTGTTCCTCATTTCGTAAGCATACGTATAAAACAATTTTCTCCATTATCTCCCTACTCTCGTTCGCAAGAACCCTGTAAACGACCTTTTTCCTGCCGACTGCAGTTGAGCTGGCGCATTCATCAAATAACAGGTAAGAAGGTAAGATCGATTATGCAGTGTTATTCATGCCCTATAGGGTACAGTATATATTTAATTTGTGGTAGGTCATTCTAAATTATTATGTTTATATTAGGTAGGATGTTTAGTCATCCATTTCACACTATTATCTTGTTTCTTTTTATCACGGCTATAACGAATTTCTGAACGAGCTAATTCCTGTGTAAAGTATTACAACATCACACGTATTAATAGCTTACAGTAAATTTCCAGTAGACCGATGTCAGGCGACTGAACACACCATGCTAAAAGGAAAAGGACGCCATCAAGCTTGCAAGATTGCTTACCCCACTCATTATTCTGAAGTGAAAGTTATAACTTGTTAACGCCTACTTTTCGAATTTCGCTACATGACGCTTTGATTGCCCGCTAAATTGCAACCTACGTGATTGAATATTATGAAATGATATGATGGATATACATCGAGGGATAGTAGAAGGTATATGAAATCAGATCTTACTGGACCATGTTGTATGGTACATGGAGGGAGATTTTGGAGCCTATATACATCAATGAAAAGAGCTGGAGAGCGTCAAATCTATATGTCGGTTCTACCATTACTTCGGAGGAAGGCTGTACGTCTTTCTTTTACATCGGAGAATGTTTAGACATCGAAGAAGGTTTTAACTGACGAAGGTCTTAACTTAGTTGCCTTCGCATCTGAGTAGAGCACTACTCAATATTACTCTCATTGAGATCTGGTTATCTCAATGACGAGGGATAAAGTCAACGAGAGACCGATTTTGACTTACCTAGAACAGGAAGTATCTTTGTCATGTATTTAGTTACGCTACATTTCTGTAATACGGAATAATACTAGTGTATTCTCCCCATGAACGTAACCCAAGGTGGTTTTGATATTGAAATTAGGGCTAATTACAACATTATGTAAGGCATATTATAGGAAGTGTTAAAGTCAGAAAAGTCATAGTCCAATTAGTGGGCTATGCACGAATCAGAAATAGGACTGGTACCCACAACGAGAGATGATTGTCTGTACGAAAGGACAATCAAACATCAGCTGCTACATCGAACGTGTCGAAATATCAGAATTTTATTTCTTTCAATTTTTCTTTTGTTTCCGTAAGTTCAGTATTCGTCAATACACCGTCACGTTTATATTCCTAATAAACAGTTATTTTAATTGGTACTTTCATAAATTCTTATTAATTATCCTTAATTTCCAATTTAGTGTTCTTCCATGCCACCTCTGGGTGTATTTAGAGTCCCATTACGTATTATTATTATTATTATTATTATTATTATTATTATTATTATTATTACTATTATTATTATTATTATTATTATTATTATTATTAATGATCAAATATCGTCTTATCGTCTTCAAGCCATAAGTTTGAAGGCTGGCGCCCTTGGGATATTGTTTATGAAGAAGTAAATGAGCGAAATTATCGCACATCTGTGGGCAAGAGTGGGTACGTCACAATATTAATGATTAAGAGTGTAGTATAGGTTCAGCTATAGGTAGATTAATTTATTTTACTTGGAAATGTTAGGGACCGGGTGAGTTGGCCGTGCGGTTAGAGCCGCGCAGCTGTGAGCTTGCAACCACGAGACAGTGGGTTAGAAGCCAATTGTCGGCAATCTTGAAGATTTTTCAGTGTTTTTCCATTTGCACTCCAGGAAAATGCTGGGGTTGTACCTTAATTAAGGCCACGGCTTCCTTCCCATTTCCAGATCTTTCTTATCCCATCGTCGTGGCCATAAGAGCTACTTATGCCAGTGCGACGTGAATCGCTTGTTCTGTCTTAACTAGTAGTGAAAATGCACAAGTAATAAGAAATAATTCTTACCCTACTATACTAAACTAATAGGACTATAAAGCATCTGTATGTTGGGTATTCAACTGGAAGATTGGTTTGATCCTCCATAGTTCCGCCAGCAGCTGTCATAGATAGCCTAGACATCATTGAAGAGGCATACTAGGGAAATGAGGAGTGAGGTAGTTTCCTGTTGCTTTCCTCACCAAGCCAGAAGTTGCTATTACATACCATTCTGCCAAGCCCACTGAAATGCATGCTCCATGAGTGCTATTTTCACACCGTTCATAACAGGGACAGACTGCATAAGGAATGGTATTACTAGCATCGCTCATACCTCGGTCACATTCGTATTTTCAAATCCAAGGATGAGACTGAGACAGGTCAATGAAAGTAACAAATTTATTCTGGTTCATACCAGAAGACATAGCGCACTATAAACACTACATCTCGCCAGGAAAGGCATATAACATATTTATTGCTACACAATATCAAAATAAATGACATACTGATTCTTAAAACAATAATGAATAATACGTATGTAGAACTAACAATATTATTAATAAGCGTAATTATAAGAATATTAATAACCTAGATAACTTTACTCTCACTTACAGTAATGTTAGAAACTTGGAGTATGGTTTATTTAATTGGGGAATCACGGTTAAGTTATTGTGCTGCGATTTACTTATAATATCAATGTCGGTGATAATGATACTATGCAGGAGAAGAAGTGTAAAATGTAGAATAAGAAGCTGAAAAAAATAGAGATTAGGAGAAGCAGAAGAAGAGGAACACGTGCTGTTGTTCTGCGAGTTCATCACCTGGTGATATATTAAGCACGGTGTTTCCGTGGTTTCATATCCCTCTAATCCCTTGCGGAAGGATGTTCCATTCATGGCTGGCCACAACAGCGAAGTAATTGTTGTAGGTTGAGGAATCTTGATTAGCAATTGCAGGCAGTATCGTGTTCAGTGCCCTGGTATTCTTTTTTTTTCACTGTGTTCAGGAAATCCGTCATAGGGAGAGGTTGGGGAATGCTGATTAAGGGTTTGGTGTAGTGATTCCAGATAAGTATCAAGTTAATTGGTTTATACCCATTAGATCGCACTGTCCTCATCTTAATTCATATGAATTCTTGTAAGCATTTAAAAAAACCTATGGCGCAACAGCCCCGAAGGGCCTTAGCCTACCAAGCGACCGCTGCTCAACCCGAAAGCATGCAGATTAAGAGCTGTCGTGTGGTCAGCATGACGGATCCTCTCGGCCGTAATTCTTGGCTTTCTAGATCGGGGCCGCCATAATAATAATAATAATAATAATAATCGTATGGCCTCAGCTACCGTTTGCAGACATTTCGATTTGACGCCATCTGGCTGTCTGCTCGTCAATTTCGACGTTCCGGTTTACTCTGTCTGCCATCTAGCGGACCTAGAGTAAACCGGATCTCCCTTGGGCGTCTATGGCTGAGATTTTAATTAATTTTGTCGGTAAATACCAAATGTATCACCAGAGTTCTTTTACATGCCGACATCGTACGACATGGAGTGTCGAATGGACTTTTTTCCGCCCATCAAAAATCCGACTACCTCTGCCGGGTTTGAACCCGCTATCTTGGGATCCGGAGGCCGACACTCTACCACGGATCCACAGAGGCCGCCATCTCACCATCAAATAGCTCCTCAATTGTAATCACGTAGGCTGAGAGGACCCAGAACCTGCCCTCTGATGCAGATAAAATTCCCTGACTTGGCCGAGAATCGAACCAGGGGCCTCCAGTTAAGAGGCAGGCAGGCTGCCCCTACACCGCGGGACCGGCGTTTTGTATGCCTTTACAGGTATTAAATCTGACTTTAGGTTACTTTTGTATCTTGGTCGCATTCAGCACGAGGTTGAACTGTAAATTAATTTCGGAGTTTTATTTCATTCAGTCCTTGAAGGGGACGGCGGGCCTCATAGACGGTAATGCCGTTCCATAGGCAAGGGAGATGTGATTCGGTGAAGGACATACTTGGAGAAGGTACGGGGATTGGCGGTCGTGGTCTATACTAGGAATTGTCCCTGCATTCGCCTTAGTGCAAGACAACGGAAAACAACTATAAACAATTCACAGGACAGCCGACGGTGGAGACCAGCCACTCTCCGTCTTCCGAATGCAGAGGCGAAGAGCCACGGAAAAACCGCGGCCACACTTCCTCTGCTCTGCAGAGCTGTCGGACCACGGACCAGCCGTGGCCACTTGCAGGCCGAAGTCTACTCTGCAACCGCGGAATATAAGGCTTACTACAATATGTGTTCATTCCTACCCTGAAGGGGAAGGTGGGCCTCCTAAACGGTGTCGCCGTCTCTCATGCCAGGAGATTTGTGACTGAGAAGGTGAGAGGGTTGGCGGCCGTGGCCTATACTAGGAAATGTCATGGGATTCGCATTAGTGCAGGAGAATTGGAAAAAACATTCTCATGGCATTCGACAGTGGGGACGGTAGAGACGTGGTCACCCCTCCTCTGCGCGGTTGGCAGGTCGGAGTGCAGAGCTGTCGGAACACTAGCAAGCCGTGGCCACTTGTGGGCCGAGACCCACTCTGCATCCGCCGACGACCTTCAGTCATGCTTTTTGTATAATGTTTAGTATTTCTTACTATTGAGTAGGTACTCGAAACGAGGAGATAAGAGCTAATTTAGGATTGAACTCGGTGGGTATGCTGAGTGAGTAGGCCTAAACCAGTTTCAGTGGTGGGGTCATGTGGGGCGAATGGTGGAGGTTATTTTTTTAAAATCCTCAGCCTGTTTCCAGTCATTCGACCGGGTGAGGAATGGAATGAATGAAGCCCCCCATCTAGCGTCGAGCATAGGAATTATACCGGCTGTCGAAGCCTGTCGCATTCCTCTCGGGCAATGATTAATGACTGACAGGCGAAATGAAATACTGAGGAGTGTTGCTCGATTGAAAGTCAACAAGGGAAACCGGAGTACCCGGAGAAAGACCTGTCCCGCTCCGCTTTGTCCAGTACAAATCTCACATGGATTGACGGAGACGGAGCTGAGCAGTGAACTACGGAGGCTCTTGTGCTTATAATGAATGATAATATGTTTCCAAGTAAATGAGGGCATAGAGCCAGTTTAAAATGGAGAATTGTGGAGGCATTTAGTATTTCTCAGAGGCTTCCAGGCTGAACGTTGAAAAGCATACCAGTCTATCCTGAAGATCCATGCATGCCTACTTTTGAAAAACTAACAATGTCCTAGAAAACGGGACCAACACACCAATTTTTTTCAAAAAGAGAAAAATTTATGCAAATAACGTTATACAACGTACTTCTTGGAAATAATTGGAGGATCCAATGCATCCCATGTGACACATCAGTTCTGAAGAGGATAAGTACTATCACTGTCTTGGCTACGGTGTATCATCCTCAATAATAGATTGCTCCCACGAGTTCAGATTCCACCCCACACACGCGCTAACATATCATCGGTGAAGAAATAATACCTTGTATGTCAAAATGCTCTCCCCAACCATTATTTTCCTTAAGACTTGTCATGCTTCTGAGACACATACAGATATGCAGTCCATAACAACAATTTCCGCTGTGTTAATTTTCCTATGCGAACGTGGGAAGGAAAATGAAGCTTAAGTACACTATAATGTAGGAGTGCGTAATTACGCCCTGCAAACATACATTCCTACAGTGCGCTGCGGTAAGGTTTTTTCCTTTACAAATTAGTACAGGAAAATAGGAAAATGAACACTAAGAAAATTGTTCCGATGGTTTGCATGAACATATCGATGGCTTTGTTTTCAAGCCTCGTATGTCTCAGTGCTATTCCCACCCATTATATTCCTTACGACTGGTCACGCTTCCCCAGCCACGTACTGTATTTATATGCAGTCCATCAGAATAATTTTCGTTGTGTTCAGCTGGTGTGTTAAGAAAACCGAACCTTAAATATATTGTAGTGTAGCAGTGCGTAAATTCACCACGCAAACAACATCCTTATAATACTCTATGGTGAGGTCCCATTTCCTTTGCTCATTATCACAGGAAAATGAACACAACGAACATTATCTTAATGGACTTCGTATAAATATTTGGCTAGGAGGGGTGACCAGTCTTAAGGAAAATAATGGACGGGAAGTACACTGTGACATACGAAGTTTTGTTTCATCATCGACGATATATTTAGCCTTTTAATGAGTGTGTCACTGGTATCTTTAAAATAATTCTCTTCTAATGGACACGTATTTGAAGAGCTTTTTCATCCTCGGTCTCTAGTAGATGTACTGCGGATGGGAACGAAGTTACAGATTGTCATTAGCTTCTCATTACGAGGTAGAGGTGAAGGGAAATAGCGATCAAGAAACACAATTACAAAGCCATGTCCGTCAGTCGGATGTGAAGGTAGTCTGCTCTCCGGACTAGATTACTGAGACATCCTGCACTGCCAGAAGGAGAATTTATAAAAATTATTATATTCAATAATAATGGTTAATTATTCATTATATGATCGTCGGATTTTAAAAAAGATTTCACTCGTAATACTATCAAATTGTCTACACTGTATGCTTTAGAAGTAATGATGGTTGAAAATCAAATGTTCTCAATGGGTGTGCCCTGAATTTTTCCTGGCTTTGCCACGAGAAAACGATTGGGCTACATTGGGGAAAATTAAACATTAAAAACAGGCATTTGCATGAAATATTTTGGTAATGCCATTTATTAACCTTTATGAGCTGCAAAGATGTAATACTGTACATACTGAAAAATGACAAACAGTCTGTCAGTAATTATATCATTGTTGTAACCCAATGGGAAGCGCGGGCATTTTTCTTTTGCACAGCTGTTCACAACAGAGATAAATCTCTGAAATTGTACTAATAGGATATGAATAATTGGCGTGTATCTCGAGAGTTCCAGTGGTTTATATACTTTAGCGTTCAGGATTTGCCGGGACTGTTTCTTCTAAAGTAGGCCTAATTAGCACCAACATTTCACAAGGTGAAACAGTGTTGTGGACACAAAATGTTCCATCACCACTGATCTGCAATTGGGGCTGACGCCCAAGTGGCAGATTTCCTATCTGTTGTTTACCTAGAATTTTCTGAAATAACTGGAAAGTATTTGGAAATTTACTGAACATCTTCCTTCGTGAATAATTCCAATTCCTAACTCTTCTTCATATAAACGAATATTTGCCCCAATTTTTCCTCTTGAATTTCAAATTTATCTTCATATTGTGATCTTTCCTATCTGTAAAAACACCAATCAAATGTATTCGTCTAATAATGTCATACCACGCTATCTCTCCACTGACAGCTCAGAACATACAACTTAGTCGAGCGACACGTTTGCTTTCTCCCGAGTCTTCCCAGCTCAAACTTTGCAATATTTTCGTAATGCTGCTCTTTTGTTAGAAATCACCTCGAACAAATGAAGCTGATTTTCTTCGAATATTTTTCAGTTTCATATACATTGGTTTAAATAGTACTGGGAACGATTTACAGTCTCTACTCGTTCCATCTCAAAAAAGCGTTACGCGTTAAAATCTCTACAGAGATCCCGTTACAAGCATTCATCTGTTTTATTATTATTATTATTATTATTATCTTATTTTGATTACTATTATCGTTATTTTTATTATTATTGTATCTGTATTATTATTATTAATACTATTATTGTAACTATTATTATTGTTTGATTCAATTCTATAATCTGATTTCGCAATGTATCAATTAATTAATTAATTATCGCTTACTTCACTGTAGTTAATTTATTGTGTATATATATATATATCATATTATAAAAGGAAGTGTCTGTCTGTCTGTCTGTCTGTCTGTCTGTCTGTCTGTCTGTCTGTCTGTCTGTCTGTCTGTCTGTCTGTCTGTCTGTCTGTCTGTCTGTGCGCGATGCCCAGCAAAATCTACAGCACGTAGAGATCCGAAATTTTGAACATAGGTAGATGGAAAGGGGTCCGAATGCACCTCGAAGCCGGAATTTTCATTTTCGCTTTCGTTGGTGAGTTATGAACGAAAAACCATCGGAAAACGTGCTTTGGGATATGGCAATCCAACGTGCTGTCACCAAGATTAAATGCATAGAGTCGCTGTCGCTAGGCAACGTACATAAGATAGGTAGAGAACACAATATTCAAGGAGCCATTTTACGTCCAGGACGTAGGAAGCTGTTTTTGGTCTTATATGGTGTGAGGGCATATGACGGTGTTGATGATGGTTCGTCCGTCGAATCGGGACGTTAAGTCTTGAGCTATTCGAAAGGAGTGGCATATGTCCCGGAGCCGGGTTTCATCCTCTTCATTCTTGCTATCATATATCATGTCATTCATTTCTTTCAACAAGCAACTTTTACAAGAATTACCCGATGTTCTACACAGTTACAAGTCTATCGACTACACGGCGGAGCTTCGAAAGACTTGGAGTCACCTGGAGTACCCTCGAACATCTTAGAGCGGACGATTGTGGCACCAATTATCCTTATTAAGAATAAGAATCCTGCCCTCTGCAATGAACACGACTCTGAAACTGATGACTAATATTAATGAAGCCATTCTCATGATTGGGCATGCCGCGGGCGAAGTAATATTCATTCCTCGGATTCGAATCATTTCTTCGGATATACAGTTTAAGTTTAGTTCTCTGCAGTGTTCAACATAAAATTTCTCTATGTAATAATAAAGCAAGCATAATCTTCTTCTTCTTACTATATATAAAAATGGATGTATGCATGTATCTGTGTGTGTAAATGACACATCTCCTCCTAAACCACTGGAGCAATTTCATCCAAACTTGGTACACTTATGACTTACTATTTGGAGACGAGCACTGTGGGGGTAAGCCATCCGTAGCTCCCTTAGGGGTGAGGGGTCAGGGGGGGGCAAGGTATAAAAATAATCGAAAAAAGTGCCGAATCCACAGTTTTCGGGGTCGCTGACATGAACAGTGACACTCCCCATTTTTCAAATGTCAAAGTTCAGCTCCCTTTCGCATGGGGGCAAGGGGGAGTGGTATATAAAATTAAACGAAAATAATGTCGAATACATAGTTTTCGGGGGTCGCCGAAGTGAATTGTATACTCTGGATTTTTAGTATCAGGAGACAAACCACGTGGGGGTAAGAAAGCCAAGGAATCCTTAGGGGCGGGGAGGGGCGAGGGGGGTCAGATAAACAAATTAACGAAAATACTGTCGAATCCATACTTTTTGGGGTCACTGAGATGAATAGTGACACTCCGGATTTTTTTAAAGTTCAAGTTCAACTCCCTTTGGGGTGACGGCGAGGGGGAGTGATACATAAAATTAAACAAAAATAGTGTCGAATACATAGTTTTCGGGGTCGCCGAGGTGAATTGTACACTCCGGATTTTTAGTATCAGGAGACAAACCATGTGGGGGTAAGACAGCCCAGGAACCCTTAGGGGCAGGGGGGGTGCGAGGGGGCTGAAATATAAAAAATCATCGGAAATAGTGTCGAATCCATACTTTTCGGGGTCGCTGAGATGAACAGTGACACTCCGGAAGTTTTTAAAGTCCAAGTTTAGCCCCCTTCGTGGTGGGGGGCGATGGGAGAGTGATATATAGAAATAATAGTGTCGAATACATAGTCGCTGAGGTGAATAGTGACACTCCGAATTTTTAGTATCAGGAGACAAACCACATGGGGGTAAGACACCCCAGGAACCCTTAGGGGCGGGGGAGGGGCAAGGGGACTGAGATATACAAATCATCGAAAGTAGTGTCGAATCCATACATTTCGGGGTCGCTGAAGTGAATAGTAACATTCCGATTTTTTAAAACGCAAAGTTTAGCCCCATTTAGGGTGGGGGAAGGGGGAGTGAGATATAATAGTAATGGAATATACTGCCGAATCCATAGTTTTCCGGGTCGCTGAGATGAATAGTAACATTCCGGATGTTTAAAGTCTAACTTCAGCCCCCTTTGGCATAGGGGGTGAGAAAGGATGAAAAAATAAATTGTCACAAATGACCGACATAATGGACGTGTGTATGTTCCAGTATGACTTTCAAGTATGACTTACTACCTGGAAAACGTACTGTGGGAGTAAGACGCCCCTAGAACCACTAGGGAAGCGGGTAAAATATTATCCACACTAATAAATGGAAGTCTGTTTGGCGCGATCTATATATATACTGAAAATGAAAATGAAAATGAAAACCTACAACCTGTTCTCCAGTCATTGACCGGGTCAGGGATGGAATGAATGAAGCAGGCTATTAGTACGATGGGTTCGCCACTCCCAAAGTGATTTATTAATGACTGGTAGATGCTATGAAATGAGAATGGAGAGTGTTGCTGGAATGAAAGATGACAGGGAAAACCGGAGTACCCGGAGAAAAACCTGTCCCGCCTCCGCTTTGTCCAGCACAAATCTCACATGGAGTGACCGGGATTTGAACCACGGTATCCAGCGGTGAGAGGCCGACGTGCTGCCGTCTGAGCCACGGAGGCTCCTATATATACTATATATATATAAATTAAGGCATAAAATGAAAACAGGGGTAAATTAGTGAGACCATTCTAGGCATCTTAGAAATTTAAAACTTGGTACCAGACAACCTGATGACTTCAGGATCCCTAGAAAAATCTCAAATTCTCATAATTCTCTGAGGGGTACATGCTGGGAGTTTCAAACCTGCATAAGAACACAGTCGGTGATATTTATCCAGAACCTACAGGTTTTATGGGCTTAAAAGTTTCCTTAAAGTCCTGATTTTAACCCACTCCCCCATATCAAGATCGCAGCACAATCTCCCAGACAAGTTAGAAAATTGAAATTTTGCAAAATTATAGCTTTTAGCATGTAACCGACGGAAAATTTACGAGATGTTAAAACGTTTTATTTTTTACCCCCGAAAAATATCGAAATATGGAGGCAATTTTAATTACGGTGAAGTCCTTCCTTTCGATGTATTTCGTGGCTAAACGGTAAGTCGTATCACAAAACGGATGGCACAATCTCCATTCAATTTGGAGTGATCTACAACTTCGGTCCTATGGCCTTTTGTCGTATCTCTATCCCTTATATATGAAATGTTTCTCTATTTCTGGATTTAACTAAATTTCGCACTTTGTACACGTACAATTGATGGTTTGATTCACTTATAGGAAAGATAGGATCATCAAATTCTACACGAATACTGGCCCACCCAGTAGCCATATGTGAGCCAAATTCTATGTTTGAAGCTGTCGCATAAGTTTCTGAAAAGTAATGCACTGTGTGAAAATCATACACAAATTTCACCCTATTCAACGTTTCTAAAACATAATGAATTGAGGTAGACAAGTGCACCTGTCGTTATCATCACAACTCCACAACTCGCACTTTACATTGGAAACATCGTCTGCGGACCTTCCTATGCTTTTTCTCGGATAACGTCAATTTACATGCAATTTAAAAATTATTATTAACTTCATGTACAGTAATTTACTTCGATATCAGTATACAATCTGGAATACCGTAGCGAAGCACGGATACAATTGCTAGTACATATATATATATATATATATATATATGTGTGTGTGTATGTGTGTATTAGCATCAAAATTATCTAGAATGAGACTTAATGCCTAATATCAGATACGGTTGTAGTATTTGTATACTACCTTTTAAGACATTGCAACACATGGTGCAATACTGCTACCGTAACTGTCGAGTCATCGCTCTGTCATTGTATGCATTTAGCGATGATATCATATTTAGAGAACTCCAAATTTGCCTGAGGCTATTTCAACAGAATATGTAACATTTGTAGATGGGTGGGAGTGATATAATACCTATTTGGAGCCCTGACACGGGTGATATAGTTGCTATGAAGTCAATTGGAGTCAACTGGAAGGAGACGTATGGGGAACAGTGATATGGATACATAATCGTCAGTGACCAAATGGATTATACGTTCGGAGTGTGTTTCGTGTACCAGTTCGGTCGGGTTCTTGTGTCAGTTCGGTGACAGCCGAATAATGAGTCGTCGTAATGCAGACTAACAGTTATCAGTGATTTACTTGTAAAGTTGATTGTAAAGTGTAAATATAATTTCCAGCCATACTATATCTCGTTTGTGAAACTAAAATGATACATCGCCAAATTAGGTTTGACATACCTATAGCTGATACCAATTCAAAGGAATACGTCGAATAACACTTAAAGTGTTTACGGTACTGTAAAGTGGACCAGTGAGGGATACATTTCTTGTATTACTTTTAAATTGTCCGGTCAAGAGGAATTCAATTTTTATGCCTAGAGTTTCCCTCAGTTATAATGTCAAAGTAAGCTTATTACCTCACACTCTAGACATATTCAAGACTCTCATTCTATTATCGTTTCATTTATTTGTAGCTGACGCCCATCAACAATGATATTGGTAAGTAATCAGGTAAGTACTTAGTGTGAGTACATATTCCGACGATTGAGTATGTTATTTAATGAATACACTGACTGACAGAGCAAATGCAACACCAAGAAGGAGTGGTCAGAACTTTATGCCAATTGCAGGGTAGACTGACGTCACTGAGGTATGCTCATGATGTGAAATGCGCCGCTGTGCTGCGCACGTAGCGAACGATAAGTGGGACACGGCGTTGGCGAATGGCCCACTTCGTACCGTGATTTCTCAGCCGACAGTCATTGTAGAACGTGTTGTCGTGTCCCACAGGACACGTGTATAGCTAAGAATGCCAGGCCGCCGTCAACGGAGGCATTTCCAGCAGACAGACGACTTTACGAGGGGTATGGTGATCGGGCTGAGAAGGGCAGGTTGGTCGCTTCGTCAAATCGCAGCCGATACCCATAGGGATGTGTCCACGGTGCAGCGCCTGTGGCGAAGATGGTTGGCGCAGGGACATGTGGCACGTGCGAGGGGTCCAGGCGCAGCCCGAGTGACGTCAGCACGCGAGGATCGGCGCATCCGCCGCCAAGCGGTGGCAGCCCCGCACGCCACGTCAACCGCCATTCTTCAGCATGTGCAAGACACCCTGGCTGTTCCAATATCGACCAGAACAATTTCCCGTCGATTGGTTGAAGGAGGCCTGCACTCCCGGCGTCCGCTCAGAAGACTACCATTGACTCCACAGCATAGACGTGCACGCCTGGCATGGTGCCGGGCTAGAGCGACTTGGATGAGGGAATGGCGGAACGTCGTGTTCTCCGATGAGTCACGCTTCTGTTCTGTCAGTGATAGTCACCGCAGACGAGTGTGGCGTCGGCGTGGAGAAAGGTCAAATCCGGCAGTAACTGTGGAGCGCCCTACCGCTAGACAACGCGGCATCATGGTTTGGGGCGCTATTGCGTATGATTCCACGTCACCTCTAGTGCGTATTCAAGGCACGTTAAATGCCCACCGCTACGTGCAGCATGTGCTGCGGCCGGTGGCACTCCCGTACCTTCAGGGGCTGCCCAATGCTCTGTTTCAACAGGATAATGCCCGCCAACACACTGCTCGCATCTCTCAACAGGCTCTACGAGGTTTACAGATGCTTCCGTGGCCAGCGTACTCTCCGGATCTCTCAACAATCGAACACGTGTGGGATCTCATTGGACGCCGTTTGCAAACTCTGCCCCAGCCTCGTACGGACGACCAACTGTGGCAAATGGTTGACAGAGAATGGAGAACCATCCCTCAGGACACCATCCGCACTCTTATTGCCTCTGTACCTCGACGTGTTTCTGCGTGCATCGCCGCTCGCGGTGGTCCTACATCCTACTTAGTCGATGCCGTGCGCATTGTGTAACCTGCATATCGGTTTGAAATAAACATCAATTATTCATCCGAGCCGTCTCTGTTTTTTCCCTTTCGAACCACTCCTCCTTGGTGTTGCATTGTCACTGTCAGTCAGTGTATTTTAATATTGTTTCATTTTGATTCAGTTTCATATTGTAAAATCACTAAGGAGTAGTCACTGTTTATTTCTCTAATTTTCTGTAATGTAAAATGAATCCTAACTTACCATACTGTAGGAATGTAGGATTGTATGAAGTATATACGTACGCCTGTAGTATTTTTTATTTTTAGGTTAATTTTCCTTTTTCACATTGGCATAGGAAAATTAACACAATGAACTTGGTTCTGATGGACTGCATATCCGCGTGTGGCTGGCAGGGGTGACCATTCCACGGAAAATAATGGGCAGGAAGATCATTCTGGTACACGCGGTATTGCTCCCGCAGTGAGGATATTTGTGCAACATTTCTCAATGTGATGCCGTTTCGGAAGGCAAACAGACGTCGTTTAATTTATATAGATAGTGACAAAAAATTCATAGGATAGGGATTTAGTATCGTGTAGGCCCTCCTCGAGCTTGGCAAAGCGCAGCAACTTGCAATGGCATCGACTCCAGAAGTGGAAGAAAACCCCTGTGAATGATTCTGACCCATGCCGCTTGGTTACCTATCCACAGCATCCTGCTACTTGTAGGTGCAGAATCTTGGGTGTGAATAGACCTCACCATCACGTCTCATAAACGATAGACACGATTAATATCAGGCGAACGTGGTGGCTACAGCAGTTCTTGAAACTCTCCAGAATGCAGCTCGAACCAATTCCGGAAAATTTCGCAGGAATCACTGGTCAATGAATTGTTCAGGTGGATCAAAGGATACTGCCCAAGATACGTAAGCACTATCCACACGGTTACGGAGCTACCACCAATCTGTATGATGTCTTGTTGACAACCCGGATCCGTAGCTTCATAGGACCTGTGCCACATCGGAACACCTGGAACAGTGACTCATTGAAGCAAGCTACATGTCGTTAGTCCTCCATGTTCCAATTAGTAACGTCACGCCTCCAGGTGAGACGGTGTTCCCGGTGGCGTTGTGTTAACAAGGGCTCTCTCGTAGGTCCTCCGCTTTCATATCCCACTCACATTAATGAACGCTGGATATGTGTCTGGTACCTCCTGCATTAAATGTAGAAGTGATTTCAGCTAGTGTGCTTTGTGTTTTACCATGGACAGCTCCAGCCAGACGTCGCTGATCGCGATCATTAAGCATCCGTGGTCGCCACTCGGCTGATCGCTGTGGGTGGAAATGCCTTCCATGAGGCATTCCATCTGTCACACACGAGGCACCGTCTATCGAGGAATGTCAAATGTCCGCATAACTTCGACAATGGAATATTCCATTCACCGGCAAGAACTATCAATGCTTATTGGAAAGACGATCAATTCACTTCGCCTTGCCACGACCAGTACAGACGGTGTTTATACTCATTCTCGAGATGTCAGACCACACCGGACACAGGTCTAGGCTCCTGCAAGGGGCCACGATACGGTGGTCCCACATAATTTTACCTTTATGCTACTATCATTCCTTGAATTTTGGCAGACAGTGTATAGATACAATACAGGTCGTATCTTGATATAATTCCTTTAAATAACACTTCAAAAACATATAAGGGTATCCAATCCAACATAGACGTATAATTGACCTTGGCATAGATCGCTTATTGACTTGTTGTTGTAAAGAGTTCCTGTTAGTAGCTACCTTACTTGCTTCTCTCAGCTGATTGTCTGCGATTAAAAGTGGAACAGTATGTATTTATGTATGTGTTTATATACAGTTTTCACCAATAGGACTCCAGTACTCATAAAAATCCACTCGTGATAAAGTCATCATCGCCACTTTAATACGTAATAGTTAAATAACGTAATATAATAAAATGTTACTTTACTATTTTCTTGACCGAGAGTGCCTTTTTGCAGGTTACTTTCGTCACATGTCATTCGAATTTACATGCTAAATATTTAAAATAAATAATCATTTCCGATCGTTTACGATATGGGTTACTGCAGTTACGTCCTAGACCGTGAACCAAGGGCAACGGCTGAGTGGCCTAGTAAGTGGCCCTGAGAGTCGGGATACCAATTGCTATGGAATGAGAGTGGGCATCTCGAACATTTTCTGAGTCATAGCACTCCTTGTGCTCGGGCAGCTAGGACTATACAATCCACCGATGGTCTCTGATCCGTTAGAGAACCGATCCTCACTTGGACTAGGCCCTGTGTGTAACGAGGGTAGCATCCTGCTTCACGAATTTACCGAGCTCGGAATAAGTTAAGCAAGCCTCGGACTTATGGGAGTAACGGAGTCCCGCTCTCAATAGACAGGCTAACAACTTGGCGAACGAAATGGAATTCGGTGGGCAGCTATCAATATTAATGGGGCTTATTTAAGGAAGAAAGTGGAACTGGATGAGTCAGAAAATAGGATGCATCTGGATGTCCTAGGAGTAAGTGATATTCGGGTACGGTGAGATAACGAGGAAGAGATAGGAGATTATAAAGTATACTTGACGGGTGTTAAAAAGGTAAAAGAAGAGTGTGGGTTAGGGCTGTTCATCAAGAATACTACTGCACGCAATATAGTTTGCGTTAGGCACGTAAATGAGCTAATGGTGTTGGTAGATTTAGCAGTTGGAGGAATTAGGTCGAGAATTGTCTCAGTGTATTCACCATGTGAGGGGGAAAATGAGGATGTTGATAAGTTTTATGAAGCATTGAGTGCCATCATAGTCATGGTGAACAACAGGATAGGATAGTGCTAAGGGGCGATTTCAATGTGAGAGTTGGATATATAACCGAAAGATACGAAAGGTTGGTTGGTAAATGTGGGGAAGATATGGAAGAAAATAGGAATACTAAGCGTTTGCTGGACTTCTGTACTAGTATGGGTTTAGCAGTTACGAATGCATTCTTCAAGCGTAAGACTATTCACCGATAAACATGGGAGGGTAGGGGTGTATGATCCTTAATATACTATATCGTAATCGACGTCGAATTGAGGAAATCTGCAAGGAATATACGAGTTTTCCTGGAATTTTTGATGATACAGACAACTATCTGATCTGTAGTGAACTAAGTATGTCTAGGCTTAGGACAGAGAAAGTGAAATCTGTCTGCAAACGAATAATGGTAGAAAGTCTCCAGGCCGTGGAAATTAGACAGAAGTACATAGCAAATGAAGAAGACATAAAATCCCTCTTACTGAAAGTGAAGGAAGAAAGTTCAAAGGCTGGACTAATGTTTAATGTCAAGAAAAGAAAAATTATGGTAGCTACACCTGTCAATTCATGGCATGTAGGAGGGGAAGAAATAGAGGTAGTCTCCGTATTAAGCTATCTTGGCTCACAGATTTCTGCTGATGGTGACTGTAGCCATGAAATCAAAAGGCGATTGCTACTTAGTAGAAAGGTAATGACCAATCTTGACAATATCTTAAGGAGTAGAGACATAACATTAACAACAAAGATCTGTGTAGTAGGGGCTATGGTTTTTCCAGTTGTGATGTACGGATGTGTGACATTGACCATAAGAAAAGCTGAACGCCATAGAATAGACTCCTTTGAATTGTGGTGTGGGAGGAAAATCCTTAGAGTTCCATGGACTGCGAAGAGAACAAATAGGTCATTTTTATAGCAATTAAAACCAGAGTGTTCCTTGGATGGCGTAATCCTGAAACAAAAACTAAGCTACTTTGGGCACATCACAAGAAGACACAATCCATTAGAAAAGACCTTAATGCTGGGGAATATCGAAGGCACAAGGAGAAGAGGGCGACAAGGATTGAGATGGATTGATGGAATCACAGAAGTGCTAAATTCCAGCTTGTAAAATCTTCGGGAGGTATGCAGGACAGAAGCAATTGGCGTATTTGAGTTCATGGTGTCTCGGAGAGTCGGAATCGACTAAACGAATAGAGAGAGAAGGGAAGACATAGATATGATTTTTGAGAAATTCTGAACAGTGGGCAGTAAGCAGGTTCAGGATATAGAACGAGAATGGGTGGCATACAGGGATGCTGTAGTATAAACAGCAAGAGGCCTAGGGACAACTGTGCGTAAAGATGGGGAAAATCTATCATCTTGGGGGAATGATGAAGTGAAAGCTGCTTATAAACGTATAAATAAGGCTTATCAGAAATTGCTGCAACCAAGGGTTGATGCAGCTGAAGGAAACAGAGCGAAACAAATAGTTGCTGAATCCAAAAGGAAGTCGTGGGAAGATTTTGGCAGAACCTGGAAAGGCTAGATCAAGCGGCAGCGAAACCTTTCTTGACAGTAATAAAGAATTTCAGGAAGGGAGGGAAAAAGCAAATTAACAGTGTATTGGGTAATTCGGGTGAACTCATAACAGATACCAGGGAATCACTGGACAGGTGGAGGGAATATTTTGAAAATCTTCTCGACGTAAAAGGAAATATTTCTGGTGGTATCGCGAACAACCGAGCTTATGGGGAGGAGGAAAATAATGTTGGTGAAATTACGCTTCAGGAAGTGGAAAAGGAGGTAAATAAACACCATTGTCACAAGGAGCAGGAATAGATGAAATTAGACCTGAAAAATGGTGAAGTACAGTGGGAAGGCAGAAATAAAACGGCTTCATAGAGTTATAGCGTAGGTTGTTGGAAAGGTACCTTCATATTGGACAAAAAAGGGAAGAATTGCAACATCAATCGAGGTATCTCATTGATTAGCATACCGGGCAAAATATTCACTAGCGTCTTGGGAAGGAGGGTGCAGTCAGTCGTTGAGATGTAGTTGATGAAAAGCGGTATGGCTTCAGACCACAGAGGGGCTGTCAGGATTAGATTTTTCAGTATGCGCCAGGTAATTGAAAAATACTGCGAGAGGAATATACAGTTATGTTTCATAGATTTAGAGAGAGCATATGACAGGGTACCGTAGGAAAAGATGTTCGCTATACTGGGGGACTATGGGATTAAGGGTAGGTTATTAAATTCAATCAAAGTCATTTATGTTTACAATTGGGCTGCAGTTAGAACTGATGGTAGAATGAGTTCTTGGTTCAGGGTACTTACAGTGTTTAGAAAAGGCTATAATATTTCGCCTTTGTTGTTCGTAGTTTACATGGATCGTCTGCTGAAAGTTATAGAGTGGCAGGGAGGGATTCAGTTAGGTGGAAAATGTACTAAGCATTCTGGCCCATACTGACGACTTGTTCTTAATGGCAGATTGTGCCGAAGGGCTGCAGTATAATATCTTGGAACTTAAAAATAGGTGGAATTAATATGGTATAAATATTTAGCCTTTCGAATACTAACTTGATAACAATAGGTAAGGAATCCAAGAGAATTGAATGCCAGATTCGTGAAACAAAGCTGCAAGAGGTACATAATTTCAAGTATTTAGGAAGTGTGTTACCTCAGGATGGCAATATCATAAGTGAGATTGAATCAAGGTGCAGTGAAGCTAATCCAGTGAGTTCACAGTTACGATCAACAGTATTCTGTAAGAAGGAAGTCAGCTCCTAGACGAAACTATCTTTACAACGGTCTGTTTTCAAACCAACTTTGCTTTACGGGAGCGATAGCTATGTGGACACAGGATATCTTGTTCATACATTAGAATTAACAGACATGAGAGTAGCGAGAATAATTGCTGGTAAAAGTAGGTGGGAACATTGTCAGCAGGGTACTCGGAATTAGGAGATAACTGCTAAGTTTGCAATAAACTCTATGGATGTAGATATACTGTACTTGTCCAAGGCTTCAGTACATAAACAACTTACCGTGGTTCATAAATATGATATTGGAATGGAGCACATCCGATGAGCTTCGAACTCAGCTCGGTTATCGAAGTCTCACCCTCCCCTACTGGAATGATTCACTAGCTGAGTCGGTATAGCATTTTCGGGTCTGACTGGACCGTCCGATGGTTCGATGATCTTCTGATAATCTCTGTAGTAGGGGAATATTAATTATTAGAGGAACACTAGTTCATTACTAATGAGAAGAGAAACAATATCTTGTATAACAATTTTACTGTACTAGTGAAACACATCTTATTAACATGGATATGCCATACAACGCACTTTACAAATATTATTTAGATTGATCTTGACGTCGTGAGTGTTCGTTACTCTCTCTCTACACCTCATTCGACGTTAAATTATTTCAAATTTAAAGAGGCCTTTCCTCTTGAATTACTTAAAATATTTCAAACTTAGAGAGGCGTTTCCTCTCGAATTATTTGCACTCGACACACTTATCACCTTGCGCACACATTTCATTAGTATGGGCATACCCTGCTATAATTCTGTTTACCTGAAGCGAATTAATATATTCAAATTATATCAAGTTACGATATCCTATGATCGGATGAACTGACATAGACTTATGTTACTTATGTATACATTCGCAAATCTTTGAAAGTCGTATCACAACACTTCCCTAAATTGATCATTGCTGAATATGCAATATAATACACACGCTCGTTTCATTAGGATTTTTATCAATACACATAACACGACATAAATTACACAACGTTGCTACCTGTGGACAATAATAAAGCGACTCAAATACCCACACATCGTGAACAGAGTATCATGGCACTTCCTGTAAGAGATGGGCAAGAACAAATACATTTCAAACACACACGATGAGTCACAGATGGCACAAGTCATCTGCTGCTGGTGACAGTGAGTATAAGCTCTCACTGTCTTCTGGAATGAACTCAGGATCTTCTGAGACAGGGTATATTTAGCCTGGAATTCCCTGTACGCTGTAAATAATTAAGGAAAGAAATTGGAGGGATCGTTCCTTTAATGCACACTGGAATCTATGCGACGTTGGTAATATTTAAATTGAAGCACGTAATCGCTGTGCCGAGAGGAATGAACCAGCTACTTGTATTCTCTTCCCTTTCAATGGAACAAACACTTTACTTCGTCCCTTTTGACGGGCTCGTAAATCACCCAGTTGTGAGTCGCCCACGACCCACTTCCAAATAGCGGGCCACTGGGTCCTCTCATACTCTTGCTTCACGGCAAATAATCTCACTTCTTTCTTTCTTGGCCACAATGGCAGCACGTTAAATATTGTCTCTAAATCCGTCCGTGATCGTCATGTTCGTGGCACTGTATCTTCTTCTCGCATATTAATAACAGACTTCAGGGGAACTTTATATTTTTACTTCACAATATACATTAGGGCTACAGCCCGCCTAGCCACCCCGTTCCTCTTCTCGGTACCATGAATACAATGCTATTTAATGATGAACCCCTGCCACACGGGTCCAAATTACATCACGCACTCACAGCTAAATAATTCAGCGATATATACCCTAATGTCATGTCTCCATCCGCTGTTTCAGCAGCCTTAATTACTAGTTCGGAGGACTCCCTGCCAGGTGTGAAGTGCAAAAAAATCAATTACTGAGAGATCTTTGATGATTCACATTTGCTATAGAGAAGATGATAACTAGAGTCATTTTTACAGAATATTTAAGCCCTCTTTACTCGACAGCGCTTCACACTTAATTAATTTGAGGTCCATAGAATTACGTCATGCATTACAAACCCTTATAAAAACGGAAGTAAAATATGGTTGTTCCAAACCATAATGAAGGTATTTCATAAAAAAACAAATAAAAAATTATTATTATTATCCCTTTGAAATAGCATATTGGCGATCTACGTTACATCTACATGCAAATTAAATTTACTCTATATTTACAATAGGAGACGACTTTCAAAGCTACAAATAGTTGGAAATGTACTCATCCTTCTGGAAAACCACGAAAACAGCTTTACAGGAGGGCACACCCATGTGTTTACTCTGCTCTCATGATGCCATCAGCGATGTAAAGTCCTTTGATCACAAACTTCCGAATCACGAACATGACGGCTTGATCTCGTGCGAAGTTCCAGACGATCTCTGCTACACCAGGCGAAATTCCGGCAGGCAGCTAGATGTCTCGTTCTCTCTGCTACACATGGCGAAATTCCGGCAGGCAGCTAGATATCTCGCTCACTCCGACGTTCTTGTAGACTCCTTATGCAAACGAGGGGAAGTTATCTCATGTGAATGCGTTAGTTTATATTACACATCACTGATTTAATATATGGTTGGGTCTGCTCATTGCCATAAGCACCCCAAACTAATGTCGGTTGTGTCCCTGAAGCCCGATATTATTCCCTTCTCATCTACCTATCCTTCTTATTGACAGCTACTCTAGGTCCTGAAGCTCCACTGTTTCACTTTAAAAAACGTCACTGGTTAGGCCACTAATGTGTTAGCACTCTCGTATTACACAACAATAATTCAGGCATACTCTATTGCACTTAGTCATACGTAAGTCGAGCTCTCTACTGCGTTAGGGATCGATCTAACGTGGCACTGCCCTTAATCATGCCGACAATGAGCCGTTCATTCACATATCAATTCCAGCCGCTTCTCTAGATTTCAACTTTTGTATCTTAGTTCTATATCTTTTATCTTTAATTCGTTAGAAACTGACTCTAACCATCGTCGTCTTGGTCTCCCTCTACTTCTCTTACCCTTCACAACAGAGTCCATTATTCTGCTAGGAAAGCTAGCCACCTCCATTCTCCTCACAGGATCCAATCACCCAAGCCGGTTTATGCGTGATGTGACCGTTCACAACGTCTCATATAGTATGTCATGATACCCAGGAGATGAAATATGCCGTTTTTCGCGTCATTCTGCGCTAAAAACTGTCCAAGTTAAATACGTGACCCTTCACATTAAAATGGTAACTATCAACGAAAAGTGGTAGTAAATGTAAAGATATGCATCTTTAATTGAAAGCAAGCAAGTTGAAAGTCCGCCTATTAGATGTCGTTGACGGATTGTACACTGAAAGCATACTTGTTGTATATGAACGAACAGCATTATGCATACGTTATATTCTTAAAGTAAAATACTAATACGTTAATAGTGGAAATAAAGAAAGCAGTTGTGTTGGTACATATAAATGTAAGTACATTTCTTCTCTTTGGTTCATTTTGGCCTACTAGGGACCACGGGGCTCGTTCACTCTTAGCTATGGTTATCTGTTTTTTCTTCGCCCAGTACAATTTCACATTCCGGCACTGTGACTACTTCCTTCCATCCGTCCACTTAGGTTTGGTGCTCGCTGTACTCCTTTTGCTTGCGAGGGGCAATGGGAAGGCTCCCTGTAGGATGGCCTGTCAGTTCTGAGATCGGTTCTCTGCAGTCTCTAATGGTATCTGCAGTTCCTTTAGTTCTCATTGTACTGAGACGATCCCCTTGGTCTTGGAAGCCTTTTTCCTACTTGATCCTGTTTGTGGGCCAGCAGTATTTCAGGTGGGTCATTTGGCCGTAGAAGGTAAGTCGCCTTTTCCCCATACATC
Organism: Anabrus simplex; assembly: GCF_040414725.1. Classification (NCBI taxonomy): domain Eukaryota; kingdom Metazoa; phylum Arthropoda; class Insecta; order Orthoptera; family Tettigoniidae; genus Anabrus; species Anabrus simplex. The sequence goes on from NC_090268.1 coordinate 388,728,027, forward strand.
GATCAGTCACTACTGATCTGCATTTAGGGCAGTCGCCCAGGTGGCGGATACGCTATCTGTTGTTTTCCTAGCCTTTGGAATTGGAAATTTGACTATGTCTTCCTGACGTTCGTTGAGCTCGTTGTTGTACCTTTCATTTAAATCACATTTCATAAAAAGGTGGTCCAGTGTCGAGGTGCTGGCAAATTGCAAGGATATGAAAGCCTTTCGTTTTAAACATGCAGATAATATAATATAACATCGAAGTATAGAGTAATGAGGGGATAGTGTAGGGCTATGAAGGCCATTGGTAGACTGGGAAGAAAAGGCTTCCACTTTAGTAGTTTCTGATAAGTAGTGTTCATTTCTTTCTCTGATCACCTTTCCTCCCAAAAATTAATTTGGAACTCATTTTTGGTGTAGGCTGAATGATCCTCAAGAAAATGTGCCTGTACTGAAGTGAAATTTCCGTTTCTCCTTTTTGATACCTTGGTGGGGAGTCGAACCAACGTCGTTAGGCGTGAACTGATGTAAGTGAACCTCCAGGATTATTTGAATGAACCTGAATATTTGCTAATGGGAAGTCACCACATGCTACTTATTGTTCCGTAGTCTGTCTGTCTGTTAGGTCATCAGCCCAGAGGCTGGTTGGATCCTCAAATAGCACCACCAAAGGTTATGCGGTTATAAGGAAACCCCAAAAACCAATATCAGCACCAAAATGAGGGCTTACTAGACAAGATGTGGAGTGAGGTAGTTTGCCATTGCTTTCCTCACTGGATCAGAAAGTACTATTGCAGCACGACTATGAGCAGCACCTTTCATAACAATCAGATGCACTAGTCGTGCTCTGAATGTCATTACTCAGCACTACCCATACCCCAGCAACTTCCATATTGTCACAGCCATGGATGAGACTGGAACTTCGGTGGAAACTACACTTTACTCTGGCCTGTGCCAAGAGATGGATGAAAAAGTACTGCATCCATCAAGAAATGACAGCAGGCAGTGTTCCGTAGTATATTTGATATTAACATGTGTTCACTGTGATGTACCAACAACAGGGAGGGAGACATCCCCCTTGAGTGAGAGGGAGGTGTGTGCTGTGGGGTGGAACACCCTCCACGATCTCATTTGCTGTATGCTCCGTATGGGACTGGCATATCACGCAAGTGTATTGGAGGTTGTATGGCACGTATATTTAGGTATTAATAGGATAGTTTGCAATTTTCTTCAATGAAATTTCGAGTCTATCCCATTCGCTCGACTTTTCTGCACGAATGACTAACCGGGTTTTTAAACATTTCGATCGCTTTCTCTTTATGTAACACCCGCGTTATGGATGTGCAGGGCTACATGTACGAAACAAAAATGTTTAACGTTAAATGGAATTTAATAAAGGAAGAGCTTCCTGTGTGGATCAGTGATTATGTACCGGCTTTCAAATCTCAAGGTCGTTACAACCTCGGCTTTTGTAGTCGGATTTTTGAAGGGTGGAAAAGAATCCATCCGGCCTTATTTGTATTACGATGCTGGTATAAAAACATCCCTGGTGGTAAATTTATCCGTCAAAATGAACACAGAATTCTTGTATTTCATTCCTGGTCTCTTACTGATGACAAACAAATGTGGAGAGGTGTGTGCACTATAGTGCTATTATGTCGTGGTTGGTAGTGTGATATGTTGTTTGTAGATTAAGGCGTATACTAAGACGATTATAAACGCCCAGTTCGTCGAGTGAGAGGAATTAACAATACGAAGTTAAAATCCAAGGTTCCGTCGGGATTTGAACCCGTGGCCCTCTGAACGGACTGCCAGTACACTGACCCTTCAGCCAGGAAGCCGGAAAATATTTTTAAACATAATACTTTCAGAATATTTCTAATGAAGCGAATATTTTTTTACAGATAGCTCTCTGCCTGATGCCAACCCTCGCTTTTCTCATCCGGACGTGTTACTGGCAACAGTTGAATGTTGGGCTACAAAGAAAGCAGGATGTTAAGATGGGCTCGTAGAGTGACCAGGTTCGATAAAATCTAAAATGACACCATCCAAAAACGTCTGAGAGTAATGCCAACCTCAGAGAAAATAAAAGAACAACGCTCAAGGTGAGAAAGTCCTCTCTATCTCGCCAATGCTAAATGTTCAAAATTATGGTACACTTTTCTCGAAATCTATTTGAATTAGCCACCTGACATTTTTAAGAGGTACTATTTACATCTTTATATAATAATTATAATAATAATAAGAAGAAGAACAAGAAGAAGAGGAAGAATAAGAAGAATAAGAATAAGAAGAAGAATTATTTTCAGAAAAATTATCTTCTTTTAGAATGCATTTTTAAGACGTATATTCTTTACTTAAAGTCGCCAAATATTTCTAATTATTTTGTAAGTATTACAGAAAAATCCCTTCTTATTTTCCATACTTAGGATAATGCTGGTGTGCTGAGAATCTCACGAACCTAGTGTGAGACTTTTCTTGGTAATACTACCAAAGTACAAAAGAAAGTTATATAACTGAGAAGAAACGATGCAAAATTTTACAATATAATTTTTCACTTCAGACTCTTGGAATATTTTTGCCCTATAGTATGGATCAGTTTTGCCTTTCTCGGTTGCTTTTAAGTTCGTGTTCCCTTTTCCGCCTCTATTTGTCCTGTCTTCCAACTTTGCTAAGAATTAAACATATGCTGTGAATAATAATAATAATAATAATAATAATAATATTAATAATAATCCTACCCTTGGAAGGCAGACCCTCCGAAGAGGTTCGCGGCGTCTGCCATGTGTAGGTAACTGCGTTTTGATGTGTGTGATGTGTGAGTTGCAGGGATGTTGGGGACAGCACAAATACCCAATCCCCGAGTCATTGGAATTAAACAATGAAGGTTAAAATCCTCGACCCGGTCGGAAATCGAATCCGGGACCCTATGAACAGAAGGCTAGTACGCTGACCATTCAGCTAACTGGTCGGTCATTTTCTGTGAAGGACTTGATGGAGCTGTAATAATTACCACATTTGAACCATTCACATTTTCACCCCAAGTAACCACATTTACAAGAACAATTTTCCACGTATAACGCTTTCTCTTTCCAAATGTTTCCTATCGAGCTACTGTATGCTAGGAGAACACATTATCACAACACCATGACATACAACAAGATTTTGCAAATACAGACGATATCAGAACGTTTCATACTTCCCAACATAGGCTAACAACTGAGCTTTACTGAGAAGAACGGGAGTTCAGAAATCTAATAGTCTAGGATTTGTAGGTTCAAATGTAAAACTCTGAAAACAAGGAAAAAAGGCGTGTCCTTCCAAAGTGTACCTTCGTGACTTTAGTCTGCTTAAATATTAATTTTTCCTAGTAATAACGTTTTTTCAACGTATTTGTGTTCTCTACATTGTAAATACCTATAAACGCCAAAATATGAAATTCAATTTTTTTCTCGTAGCTGGTCAATTTTTACGTTAGTCACCTGCTGCGACGAGCAGAAGAATACTGTATGTGGCTCATAGAGTGGTGAGGCGAATTTCCATTGGAAGAACAAGTAAAAATGCTAGTAATAAAATGAAATACAATATCCCTCCCTTATCTGTAACACCCCGAAATGACATCAGAGCCTGCATCTAATCCATTACCATCGGTACAGGAAGGCAACGACTAACCGACTGCACCTTAGCGTGACTCCCGGGGAACGAACTGGAGCAATTCGTGTCAGAAGCTACCACTGTATCTCCTAGAGAAGTGTAGCGAGCTCGTATTAGTGTAACAATGTGATAATAATAATTTCGTGTGGTTATTTCTAGCCCTTGTAACGCAGACCCACCGATGAGGGTGAGCGGTATCTGCCATGTGTAGGTAACTGCATGTTATTGTGGTGGAGGATAGTGTTATGTGTGGCGTGTGAGTTGCAGGGATGTTGGGGACAGCACAAACACCCAGCCCCCCGAGCCATTGGAATTAACCAATGAAGTTAAAGTCACCGACCCGGCCGGGAATCGAAGACGGGATCCTCTGTACCGAAGGCCAGTACATTGACCATTCAGCCAACGAGTAGGATAAACAATGTGATCATCATCCTGGGATCGAATGGAAGCAGTTCTTTGAGTACAAGGTTCAAGAAATATGAAAAGGCAGGTAATTTCGAAATTCTCATAGAATATTCTGATTGATATGCATTTGGAATGTTGTGACGCCCCGGGAGCTTTGGTGGAATGTGCTGATGTGCTGCGTCATTGAACTCTTACCTGCTTAAGACGACGAATAAGTGCTTAGTTCTCTTCCCTGTCCTGCTCACGGAAGAACTCGGAAGACGAGCAATGGAAATAGGATGATCACTTATCTCTTTTTCATCACCGAGCTCCGTATTTTTTTTCCAGATCTGATGGAATTAACTTCCCTCTTCACTGGGGAGGAGTGGTTTAAAATTCTTCCTCTGGAGATTTTTATTTTCTGTATCCTCAATAATTCTACAAGACAACAAAAGGGCGGGATGAAGACTTCCTTCTTACCTTCATTTTCTACGGATGTGGAGCGGTTCTTCCAATATTGCCATCCGACGGTTAAAGCAGAAGGGCTCTTAAATTCATCTAATACTGCCGAGTGTTTGCACGCCACTCCATGTCATTTGCTGGATTTTATTAAAGTAAACAGCCCAGTGAATGAAATACATTTACAGCGTACAGTCTCTCCTCGCAGCGAACTGCTTTTCAGCCCGTGATGAAATATAATATCCAGTTATATAATATCTTGTTCGCTGAACTACCATAATCAGATTCTTGCTCAACGCATTTGAAGCATCTAAATATACTAAATAATTACTGAGTTGATTGTTTCTTCAAGAATGCAAATATTATAAATGAACTAAAACTTGGATGCTATTTATTATGTAAGTACACGACGTGTACCCTTCCTTGATACCACATTTGAAAGCTATAAAACTTGGTAGGATTAATAGGATTTCTATGATACATGAAAGGGAATGATCTGGGATATAGTTCAAAATATGAAATATTTGTTTGATTGAATACTGTTTGCATCAGGGAGCTACAGCAAATAAATGCAAGTTGCCATAGTAGCCCCAGTGTACAAACGAAAGGGCGATAATCATAAGATGGCCAGTCAGCTTGACGTGTGTTGCAGCATTCTTTCTGATTATATTAGACACGTTTTCGAATATATTACGTGGTTCGATAGGAGGCATTCCGGGTTTCAGAAAGGTTATTCCAGTTAGGCTCAACTTCTAGGATTCCAGCAAGATGTAGCAGATACAGTATATATTAATGAAATTATTTGGATTGTACCGCTATTTATCTATCCAAGGCTTTTGATGCTGTAGATCATGGGACACTACGGACACTACTGATGAAAATGAGGGCTATTGTACTAGACAAAAGAGTTGTTGAATTGGTGGCTAAATTTCTAGAAAATAGAACTTAGAGAATTAAAATATTCGGGAGATAGTAGGTTCGAACCCCACCGTCGGCAGCCCTGAAAATGATTTTCCGTGGTTTCCCATTTTCACACCAGGCAAATGCTGGCCACTTCCTTCCCACCCCTAGCCCTTTCCTGTCCTATCGTCGCCGTAAGATCTATCTGTGTTGGTGCGACGTAAAACAACTAGCAAAAAAAAAAATTAAAATAGGGGAAATGTTATCTAATGAAGAGTGGAGTCCAACAGGGTAGTGCTATCGGATATTCATGTTTTCTAATATACTGTATATAAATGATAAGAGAAAAGAACTAGAATAACAATTGTGGTTATTTGCGGATGATGATATTGTGTAGAATTGTAAATAAGTTACAAGATTTTGTGCGACTACAAGGTGACCTATACAATGTTGTGAAATTGGCAGCACACACGGGATGAAAAGTAAGGTTGTAAGCTTCACCAAGAGGAAATGTCCTCTCAGTTATAATTACTGTTTCATGGAGTTTTAGTACCTCAGGGTGATCACTGTAAGTACCTAGGTGTTATTATAAGGAAAGGCCTTAATTGTGGTAATTACATTAATGAGGTTGTAAAGTCTCTTTGAGAGTGGACGAGCGGGTATGGGTAAGGGCACTCTATTGTCCTGGGGACAAGAAGTTGTTCCCAAAGGCGAAGGAACCAGTTTGGTCAACGGCATTAGGATGCAGAAGGCAACGGAAAACCACTGTATTAAAGATCCTGAGAGATATTCCAATAAATCCACATGGCATGGCTGCAACGTCAAGATCGGAGCTGGCCGTGTGGATCGTCTACCTCCGTTTGGAGACGACGGCTTAAGAAGAAGAAAGAAAGGTTACAGATCTCTTCGCATAGTTATGAGGGTACTTAGGGGTTACAAGAAGGATGTAAAGGAAAATGCATTTAAGACCCCAATCAGAGTATGGTTCCCGTGTATGGGCCCTCAAGAGGACTCCTTCATTCGAGAACTTGACAAGAGCCAAAGGAAAGCAGCACGAATAATTCCTGGCGATTTCAGACAAAAGAGTAATGTTATGAAAACATTGCAAACTTTCAGCTAGGAAGACTTGGGAGTAAGGAGACGAGCTGCACGCCTAAGCACTATGTTCCAAGCTGTCAGTGAAGAAATGGCGCAAAATGACGTTAGTAGACGGATATGCCTGAGTGGAGCTCTTAAAGAAACGGAAGATCATAACATGTCTTTCTTTCTTAATCTGTTTACCCTCCAGGGTTGGTTTTCCCCTCGGACTCTAACGCCTGAAGGGAAGTTTTTTTTTTTTTTTTTTTTTTTTTTGCTAGTTGGTTTACGTCGCACCGACACAGATACGTCTTATGGCGACGATGGGACAGGAAGGGGTTAGGAGTGGGAAGGAAGCGGCCGTGGCCTTAATTAAGGTACAGCCCCAGCATTTGCCTGGTGTGAAAATGGGAAACCACGGAAAACCATTTTCAGGGCTGCCGACAGTGGGATTCGAACCTACTATCTCCCGAATACTGGATACTGGCCGCACTTAAGCGACTGCAGCTATCGAGCTCGGTCTGAAGGGAAGTGTCCTGGAGGATGAGACATTGTGTTAGGAGATAAAACTGGGAAGGACGACCAGTACCTTACCTGCTATGCTGAACAGAGGCCATTTGCGAGGAAGGGAAGATTGGAAAAGATAGAGAGGGAACAGAAAGGAAGCGGCCGTGGCCTTAAGTTAGGTACTGTGCCATTTCATTGTTCTAGGAGTATTTGGTAGAGTCGATTTCCACGCGATTACCGATAATTAAATAAAATTAAATACAACGCATAAAGTTAAAAATGTCAAAGAAATATGTTATCACGCAAAGACGAAACGGTCACGATCATGATAGCAGTGCATATCGTCGCTGCCGGGACAAAATCTCCTATGTGAAATATTTTAGCTTAGAACTTTGTCTGGTAAGGTTTTTTTTTCTTCGCTTCTTTTGCTTAACGTCGCACCGACACAGATAGGTCTTATGGCGACGATGGGATAGGAAAGGCCTAGGTACAGCCCCGGCATTTGCCTGGTATGAAAATAGGAAACCTCGGAAAACGATCTTCAGGGCTGCCGACAGTGGGGCTCCAACCCACTATCTCCCGATTATTGGATACTGGCCGCACTTAAGCGACTGCAGCTGTCGAGATCGGTGGTAAGGTTCTGTCATCTAAGGTACAATATTGTGTGAATATCGTCAAGGCATCCTCGCTCTTCATATTGTATGTGCTGCGGGTCAGTATATCTCCTAAAATATTATCACATAGGAGGTTTCCTCCCGGCAAGGGCGATATGACAAAATAGAGTTCGAATTGTAAACGCTAACGCTATAAAAAAAATTACAAAGGAACATACACTTCTACAAAGCGGACGCAATCAATCAAGAAGCAAGCCACGCCATATAACATCGAGAAATATATAGAAGAAAGAAGAACCTATATTCATTTATACGAAAAAACTACGTATACATGCAACGTCATTAATAAAATATTCGCGCCAAATACATAAGATACAGCAAATGTTCAATAAGCCAAACGCTAAGAAGAGGGCAAAGACTAGGCCTTGGCTCAGAGAAAAGAAATTCGATCTAAGGCAGCGGTTATACAGATCAATTAATTTAGCAATTGTAGTGAATATAAGAAATTTAGGCTACAGTAGACATTTTGGAGGTCTACTTAATTTAAGAAGAAAAGCCTATATTAAACTTGACTATTAATGACATAATGTTAGATTGCTTTGACTACAATATAATGTTTAAGCTGATGTCATTTGTGTATTTGATTCTTCTAATTGCCAAGACAAGCTCGCCATGAGTCTCTAAGGAGAAGATGTGACAACTGTCCGGGGTCAATCCAGCAGAGAGCGAAATTCCCGGCGACGTTTCGATGGCTATCGGTGAACCATGGAGACTAACCACAGCTGCTGATGGCGAACCAGAAACTACATAATCCCGATGGCTAAAGAAAAAAATAAAGATAGGTTTCGTAGAGAATTCAATAAAATTGGTAGATAAAATGCATTGTAAATTTCTTGCAATGAACGAATAGATGATTGTGTCTTTGAAATCAATCAACTTATATTAGTTTCTCGCGAGTGACCTAATAATTTGTTGATAATATGATGGAAACAGATATTCTTCATAAGAAATTAGACCATCTTTGGTTATGGAAAGAGACTTAAATATGTGACAGTGTTATTTCAATTATATCAAAGAACCGTATGGGAATATGCTAATGATGTAGTGTTTAGGAGTAGAATACTGTAGGATTTTAGATGAAAGGTATGAGATTACTTTAATGTGTGCAGGTTATATGTGGTCTTGAATAATTGAAATGAGATTAGATATGGATATGAAGGCAAATGGAAGACATTCTGATGTCATATATGAAGTTTGTGATCCGATGATACTTTAATTAAGAATAAAGTTATTTATGCGTTGATATAACTTATATGAGATCAGTATTTGATATGATTGGAAGAGATATGTTATGAAATGGGAAGACAGAGATTTTTTTTTTTTTGCTAGTGGCTTTACGTCGCACCGACACAGATAGGTCTTATGGCGACGATGGGATAGGAAAGGCCTAGGAATTGGAAGGAAGCGGCCGTGGCCTTAATTAAGGTACAGCCCCAGCATTTGCCTGGTGTGAAAATGGGAAACCACGGAAAACCATTTTCAGGGCTGCCGATAGTGGGATTCGAACCTACTATCTCCCGGATGCAAGCTCACAGCCGCGCGCCTCTACGCGCACGGCCAACTTGCCCGGTTGGGAAGACAGAGATATGAAACGAAGTTATATGAGAATGATAATGAAGGAATTTAAAGAATAGGTTACTACGATGATATAATGAATGTAAATGAAATATTTGAAGAGATAGTAAATAATATTAACGCGAGATCAGATCAATTATATTTATAAAGCAGTAACAATGTTCCTTTGATTGAGAATCCATATCATACAATAATGATAATATGACGTAATACTTATATAGTAGTGTGGCAGGAATAGATCATCGAAATGCGTCCTGATGATTATTGCAACATAGTATTCCTAAAATAAATTCACATATTCTGGAATATTAATTATGGCAGGTTTTGATAGTTATGAGTAGATAATGCTACTTCTTACCAGTAATGTCAATTGAATAAAAGTAATTTGATAACGTTAACCATGGTATTCCCTAATATTTAGTTGAGTCGCATAAGGTCATATATTGAATTTTCAATGTAGTCAAGAATTTGTTTGTTTATTTACGAGTAGCTGATGAACCCGTGCATCGATACGGAATTCTACATTGTATACGGAATTCTGGTGTACACATTGTGAGCAAGATTGTATTAAATTGCAGAGCTCTTAACGTTACCCTAGAAACGCGACGGGGAAGTCAAAAAACATCTTTTCTCATATGAAGACTGAGTTAGGGAATTTTCACTGTAAAGATAGACCCGCTTGCATACCATCAGTCACAATCAGGTTGGGGAGTTTTCATTATAATTTTACACACTCACTCTCCAACTGCCTTTTTTATCCTCAGAATGACTGTCTCAGTGGTTTTCCCAACTGAAATGAACATATATTTCAATGACGTCAGTAGGTATGGCGCGATTAAAAGCAATGCCTTCATATGAAATTCTCGATCAAATGAAACGCCAAACATTTTCTCACCTTTAACGATCTACCAGTCCAAAGTTCCAGAGCCGGAATGACCAAGCCGCAGACAGCCGTGATTCGTGAACACTCTTTGTCATTTTTCGGCGGGGAGACGGTCGAATAGTGGAGACTTCCAGGGCAAAAACTATGCCATTTTACTAATCTGTTTCCTAGGAGTACCCGATGAGTCGGAAAATATCAATTCATTACACTGGCGGAAAAATCTATCTGCCTTGGAGGCAAATTTTTCCTCCAAGCCAGAGGAGAAACCCCCTCTTTACTGATAATTTGGAATAAAATGAATGTAGAATTTAATAAAAGTGAAGAGGAAGAAGCTTTTCTTAAGAAACGGCTCTTTTCAGGGTTGTTGAGTTATTTGGTGAATTATGGTGCTACAATTTGGAATAGGCCTAAATTGTTATTCTAGACCAGGCCATACTACTATTACTACTACTACTACTACTACTACTAAGTCAGCCTCTGCTTTAAGTATGCACACTGCTCATTCAAAACAGCTCTTCAGAGTAGGGATCGAATAACTGGAATACTATGAAGAACCAGTGTGTTACGTACCAGCTGTATCGGCAAATGTATGAACCAAAGGAATGGCATGCTAAAGAAGAAAGTTTTCTAACTCCCCAGCTATTTCCCGCTAATATTCAGTCAGGTTATCATACTCGGTATGCAGCAGTAATCCCGTCTATCGGAGTTGAGAGGCAGGATAAGAGACCAAAACATCACAACAAACAATGGTCAATGTAATGTTATTGTTGATCAATGTTATCTGTTTTCGATATTGTAGGCCTTCACATTTAGTTTTCTTCCGACTCTGAAATACCACTCTTATCATAGTCGGTACAGTAAAACTGAATAAAACATGAATGATCGTAAATTGTATTCCCTGTAGCTTTTGTTATGTAGTACTTTTCGATAGGACACAAACCATAGGTATTTAAAAATTAAATTTTAGGCGCCTTCCCCTAAGCTACAATTTCATCCAGGATGAATAAATTTTATTTATAGCCTAGATTGTAGCGACTTTGCATAACGAACTTTATTTTCATGTGCATTATTTCGTCAGGAGGATTAATAAAGGAGATATCATGAATTATGTTTTGCAGGTTAAGTCCATCGGACATAGCCCGAAAGGTGTTGTACGTGAAAATAAAATTTTAGAGGTTGAATTGCATCATGTTTGGTCAATTTCCAGCCAGGTTGGTCTTGTACTGTAGGGTATATTGTGGAAGAGTAAAATCACCATTTCGGTTCCCTAAAAATCGCCAGTCCATTCCGGGAACATGAAATGTTATTGACGTTTAAAACCTACCTTTAGACAAGTGGATGCTAAATATAAAGTTTGGTTCGAAAATTTTCATTAGTTTTCAAGTTTACACTTTACACGCACCCGCTCTTGAGTTAAGTCCGATGGGACTTGTACCGAAAAACGGTCCGTTAATGATATCTCCCTTATTAATCCTCGTATCGAAATGATGTACATGAGAAAAAAGGTTTTGAAATTAATTACCGTTAAGGCAGGTGGATTTTCATTAAGTTTGGTTGTGTATACTTTGTGGGAGTGCGAAATCACGGTTTCGGTTTCGTATAAACCCCCAGTCAGTTCAGGGATTTAGAAACAATATTTGCCCTAAAACCTACCCAAGGACAGGTGGGTTCTAAATATGAAGTTTGGTGGAAATATATCCAGTAGATTCTAGCACTCGCGTACATACGGAGTAATTAAGAGAGAAAATAATACAGTTAAGAAAGTTGAAATTAATAGAAAATGGATTATAACTGAGGACTGCCGGATAACGACAAATATGTAAATGCCAAGTGAATGTATTGGAAAATCAAATGCCCCTCAATAAATTATGCTGGTGTGGGTTATGGATATAAGAAAGCGGTAACAGAGGAGAAATTTAGGCGCTGTGATTCTTAGGCACCAGAAAAGAAGATGACTAATGGTGTTATTACTTAATCTATTCGAGGACGGTTATAACCTCAAACGAAATTCCGCCAATACCCCGCAGATAGGCCGATTGAAGCCTCTCTTGCTTTCTACCCAAGGAACAACCACGAATTTAAAAGCAAGATGAAGAAAATGGCAATACGTTACTTCCCTGCTGGTAAGCAGTCAGACACGTTGCAATGGTAACCTGTAGGTTCGTTGTCGGTCTGTCGGTCACTCAATGCAGAGCATGATACCCGCAGGAAATAGCAAATTTCCCAGTCATGTGAAGACTGAGGTAAATAATGAACATAACGAAAGTTGTTTATAATGAAGAGACGTTTCACGTACAATCCACGGAGTTTACAAAAAATCAATAGTATAAGAGAAAATGGAGGGAACCCGTTCTGGTTTTCTTATAAACCCCCTGTCTATTCAAAGATTTTAAAATGACATGCATATCGAAACCTTCCCAGGGATGAGTATACTCCAAATATGAAGTTTGGTGGAGATCTATTGTACCAGTAAAAGAGCCCGACTCTCAGATTAAATTTGATAGGGGCATGAAATAGAAATCTCAGGGCAAAACTGGATTAATTGTAGCTAGGGCTCGGTACAGGAGGTAGGGTCCTATCTACAGAAAAACTTTGACTCTGATTGTATAAGAGTTTATTCACATATGTCATGAATTTGCACATCACCTCTAAGTAGAATCGGACTGTCTTCCTCGTATTCCAATAGTATGGCTTGGGTTCTCCAGCTCACAAAGCCAAGCTGGTTGAAGCACGTTCCAGAAGACTCCAGGGATTCCAGGGACTCCAGATACTCCAGACAGAGGCAGCTGGACTGTCTGGATTGACGGCAAGTAGAGATGTCTCGAACTCTGAGGCCCGGGTTGAACCCCGATGATCCAGGCGATGTTGTAGATAGTCAGGTACTACCTGAGCCCAATGAGACTGAGAGGATTGATGTTCCCAAAGTCACTAGTAGCACTGAGTCCATGAACACCTTGGATGATCAACTTATAAGCAGAGATCTTGATAATTGTACATCAAGACTTCCAACGCTCCTAAAATGATATGAGTGGTATTAATAATTTTAGAGTTCATCACTAGGAAAATCTTCGTCTCGGAATAACGTTTGCAACGAAAAAATACAAGTCCCTTCTTTTGAAATTATAGTTAAACTCAAAGTTCATTACTGGCGAAGGTGCAAGTCTTTGCCTAAACTCGAACAAAAAAAACACAAGTCCATTCATTTGGAAGTATGAATATATTTAAAGTTATTCACTGGTGAAATTCATAAAGTCTTTGAGTGACCACTGACGAAAACACAAGTCCATTCATATAAATAAATTCACTGACGAAATTTATAAGTCTTTTAAACCAACACTGGCAAATGTATAAGTCTTTGAGTAAATGCAAGTGAAATCCTAACTTTGTTCAAAGCCGTTGGAAAGTTAAAGTTCATCACTGGCAATGTTAATCAATCACTGTCTATTAGAAGAATGAGTTCCTCAACAGTTGCAGATATTCCACGTAAAAAACACAAGTCCATTTTACGAACACTTAGAAAAGTTCCAATCTCGTTTACGTGTAAATAATATAAGTCCGTTCAGTGAACACTTAGAAAAATTCCAACTTCGAAGATATGTAAATAACACAAGTCCATTCAGTGAACACTTAGAAAATTCCAGCTTCGAAGACACATGAAAATAATGCAAGTCCATTCAGTGAACACTTAGAAGAATTCGGGTCTCGAACCCATGGAAATAATACAAGTCCATTTAGTTAACACTTAGAAAAATTCCAACTTCGATGACACGTAAATAATACAAGTCCCTTCAATGAACACTTGTAAATATTCCAAGTTCAATTACGAAGGCTTAGAAAAATTTCTACCACACTCGAAGTCTTATGAGTCCACTTTATAAAACTTGGAAGAATCGTCTTCCCACACTTGTATAATGACAGAGTTCCACGATGATAGTAGCAGCAAGAGTGTCCTCGCTGACTACTCAGCTGAGACTGTGTGAATAGGCTACAGTAGGTCCCCTTTTTATTCAATCCGGGATGTCTACGTCATAATACGGTTCGATTGACTATCTCCCGAATCCCTCGATGGATTTGCCTGAAACTCGAGCATTGGGACGTTTAGGTGATCCCAAACAAGATGACATATCGCTCGACTCTCTAGCACAATTATTATGGAAATTTCCAAATTTTCCATCGAACTCTCTAGAACAAGTGACGTGGAATCCAGAAAATACCAGTCAAGGCTGGCAACACGTGTTGAGATGAGCGGGCGGCCTAGCTAGCCCCTGTGGCTACGTCACAGCTCAGAGTCGTCATACACTTCGCTAGCTGGTCCTCGCTGCTGGAAAACAAACCAGACGCGCTCGGAACATTACGCGTGGTAAATAAACGTAACTTATGCTCAAAAAATACTTATGTACAGGTCGTAATCGGTACACTATCCAGCCGTTTCGACGTGATAGTGCAAGAGACAAACAGACTAACAAACAGACACGAAAAGTAAAAACCACCGATTCGGTCTTGAATTGACCTAAAACGGATAAATATCTGAAAAATTGGCAAAACTAAATAAATTACAGACAGCGGACCCCTACAACTTTATGTATATAGATATATATATTATTTACGTTGGAGACTAAGTTGACACATGAGGCAATGACAATTAATATTATTACCTATATAAATAAAATTGTCGGGGGTCCGTTGTCTGTAATTACTTTTGTTTTGCCAATTTTTCAGATATTTATCCGTTTTAGGTCAACTCAAGACCGAATCGGTGGTTTTTACGTTTCGTGTCTGTTTGTTTGTTTGTTTGTCTGTTTGTCTGTCTGTTTGTCTGTTCCATCATCACGTCGAAACGGCTGGATAGATCCCAACCAAACTTCATATTTAGAGAATACTCATCCCGGGGAAGGTTTCGATATGCATATCATTTTAAAATCTTTGAATACACGGGGGGTTTATAGGTAAACGAGAATGGTTTTTCCACCATCACGTCAAAACGGCTGGATAGATCTCAACCAAACTTCATATTTAGAGTATACTTACCCCGGGGAAGGTTTCGATATGCATATCATTTTAAAATCCTTGAATACACGGGGGGTTCATAGGAAAACGAGAATGGTTTGGGGTCCGTTGTCTGTAATTCCTTTTGTTTTGCCAATTTTTCAGATATTTATCCGTTTTAGGTCAACTCAAGACCGAATCGGTGGATTTTACGTTTCGTGTCTGTTTGTTTGTCTGTTTGTCTGTTTGTCTGTCTGTTTGTCTGTTCCACCATCACGTCGAAACGGCTGGATAGATCTCAACCAAAATTCATATTTAGAGTATACTCATCCCGGGGAAGGTTTCGATATGCATATCATTTTAAAATCTTTGAATACACGGGGGGTTTATAGGAAAACCAGAATGGTTTTTCCACCATCACGTCGAAACGGCTGGATAGATCTCAACCAAACTTCATATTTAGAGTATACCCATACCGGGGAAGGTTTCAATATGCATATCATTTTAAAATCATTGAATAGACAGGGGTTTCCTGGTTTTCCTCCATTTTCTCTTATACTATTGGTTTTCTGTAAACTTCGTTTACCGTACGTGAAACGTCTCTTCATTATAAACAACTTTCGTTATGTTCATAATTTACCTTACTCTTCACATGACGGAGAAATTTACAATTTTCCGCTGGTACCATGCTCTGCATTGAGTGACCGACAGACCGACAACGAACCTACAGGTTACCATGGCAACGTCTCTGACTGCATGCCAGCAGGGAAGTAACGTATTGCCATTTTCCTCATCATGCTTTTAAATTCGTGGTTGTTCCTTGGGTAGAAGGCAAGAGAGGCGTCAATCGGCCTATCTGCGGGATATTGGCGGAATATCGTTGGATGTTATAACCGCCCTCGAAGAGATTAAGTAATAACACCATTAGTCATCTTCTTATTATTTGTTTACCTAGGAATCACTGGACCTAAATTTCTCCTCTGTTACCGCTTTATTATATCCATAACTCACACTAGCATAATTTATTGAGGGGCATTTGATTTTCCAATACATTCACTTGGCATTTACATATTTGTCGTTATCCGGCTGTCCTCAGTTATAATCCATTTTCTATTACTTTCAACTTTCTTAACTGTATTATTTTCTTCCTTAATTACGCCCTATGTACGCGAGTGCTAGAAACTACTGGATGTATTTCCACCAAGACTCATATTTAGAATACACCTGTCCTTGATAGGTTTAGGGCAAATATTGTTTCTAAATCCCTGAACTGACAGGGGGTTTATACGAACCCGAAACAGTAATTTTGCACTCCCACAAAATATACACAACCAACGTTAATTTAAATCTACCTGCCTTGGTAGAAATTAATTTCTAAACCTTTTTTTCTCATGTGCATCATTTAGATACGAGGATTAATAAGGGAGATATCATTAACGGACCGTTTTTCTGTACAAGTCCCATCGGACTTAACTCACGAGCGGGTGCGTGTAAAGCGTATTCCTTACAACTTGAAAACTACTGAAGACATTCGAACCAAAATTTTTATTTAGCATCCACCTGTCCAAAGGTAGGTTTTAAACGTAAATAACATTTCATGTTCCGGAATGGACTGGCGGTTTATAGGGAACCGAAATGGTGATTTTACTCTTCCACAGTATATACAGAACAAGACCAACCTGACTGGAAATCGACCAAACGTGATGGAATTCCACCTCTAAAACTTTTTTTCATGTGCATTTTTTCGTCAGGAGGATTAATAAGGGAGATATCATGAATGGTCAGTTTTGCAGGTTAAGTCCAGCGGACATAGAACAAAAGGTGTTTTACATGGAGCAGATTCCTTATCTATATAAATCAAATCGTAACGACTGTGTGCCTCTACACTGACTATTTTGGCGAAATTTTCGTACAGCTTTCCGTTTAAGGGGTAATAATGACCATCTGCATAATTTTTGGTTTAGTTTCCTGAAAGTCCTAATTTTTACCCGCCTCGCCCAAAATCCAGATTGCGGCATAATCTGCCAGAAGAAAAAGAAGATAATTGAAATTTGACAAAATTATACGTTTTAGCCTGTAACGAACGGAAAACATCCAAGATCATTAAATTTTTCACTTTTTATCCCCGAAGAATATCAAAATATGCAGGCAATTTTAATGATGGTGCAGACCTTCGGAAATTCATATCACATAACAGATTGCACAATCTCCGTCCAATTTGGAATGATCTACAACCTTGGTCTTATGACTTTTTGCCGTATCTGTATCCCTTTTACATTTGATTTTTCTCTATTAATCGATGTTAAGTCAATTTGGAATTTTAACATGCATAATTCATACTTTCGATTACTTATATGAAATACAGAATCATCAAACTCTTCACGAAAATTGGCCCACCCAGTAGCCATATGTGAGCCAAATGCTATGTATGTAGCTGTCACATAATTATCCGAAAAGTAATGTAATGTGAGATAATCTTACAAAAACGTTACCCTGTTCCACGTTTCTAACTCAATCTGACCCAAGAATAGATGACATATCATAGGACCAGCCATTTAGGCCACTAAATCCGGCGTGTCTTATGGTATAATCCTTTGTCGATATGAATACGTTTAGTAGCAGTTAATCCGTAAATGAAGGTCTTCAATATTGTAAACACGCATATACTTTCGTATGTCGATCTATATATATTCACTGATGTCGATTTGTAGCGATCGAGAAAGGGTGGGTCTGCTATTGTAATCAGTACTCCCCACACCGACTTTGACTGGCAGTATGAAAGGGTTCCTTCTCCAACTCCTGTGTAACTGTCATTAGTAAGGAAGGCCTACAATTGTAATGAATAGCTCGCTTCTCGATTGGACTTGCAGAAGGCAAGTGAGCATGCAGTTTTGTTTAAAACTCTCCTACCCGATTGTGTTTGGCAGTAGGCAAGTGTGCCCGCCATTATAAAGGAATGTCCTCATCTAAAATGTGACTGGCATTAGGCATTGTGGCCTGCTATTTTGATGGAAACTCACCAACTTGGTGTGACTGGCAGTAAGCTGACTGGAAGTAGGAAAATGGGTCTGGCATTATAATGATAACTGCATAACTCAATTTCGAGTGATAGTAGGGTAATTGCCTGCCATTGTAATAAAAACTCCTCAACTGTAATCTGTCTGGAAGTAGGAAAGGGGCTGCCATTTTAACGAAAACTCCCCAAATCGATTCTGTCCGCGTAGTAGGCAATGGGGCCTGCAATTATAATGTAAACTTCCCAACTCGATTGTGAATGGCAGTAGGCAAGTGAGCCTGCCGTTATATCACAAATCCATAACAAACACTTTACAATGGAAAAAACGTACGGGGACCTCCCCATGCTCTTTCTCGGATAACGCTACGAGACATGCAATTTTAAAACAATCTTATTTGCTGCATGTACACTATTTACTTCGATATTCGAATACAATGTAGAATACCGTAGCGAAGCACGGGTACATTCGATAGTCTTAAATGAATATTAGGCTATGTTTGCTACACAGATATGTACAACATGGCGGCAAGTGAGATGTTCGAGTAAAGTTGCTCTTGCTACACCCTGCGTAAATAGAAAGTTAAGTTGCAGAAAGTGCTAATCCGTGTGAACTAAGTTATATTTTCAAGTGCCTTCTTCCTTAAAAAGTAAACACCATATCTCTGAAGGAAGTAGCTAAGAAGATATCGGCTTTTGAAGATTCCATGAGAGACTTTCAAGATCGCCTAGACTCAGCAGTCAGTGCCGCCAACCCACCGAACGTGCTTCAAGCGCTTGGCGGCGAGTTCCAGGCATTCAAGAAACAGGCCAACGAAGACATCTCTAAACTTAAGGGGGAGTTGAAGGCTCTGGAAAATCGGCTTCAGAAACAAGATGACGTTTTGGATGAGGCCGAACAGTACAGTCGCCGGAACTGCCTTTTATTACATGGTGTGCCGGAACAGCCGTCCGAGGACGTTTACATAAAAATGCTAGAGACACTAAAAAATAAACTCTCAATAGAACTTTCAATTCTGGATGTGGATCGCTGCCACAGGCTGGGCCGCCGTAATCGAACGTCTGCTGAGGTGGTCTCACATGGAAATCGACCGATCATTATCAAGTTCCTTCGATACCATGATCGTGATCGAGTGTGGCGCGCGAAGCGAGCTTTGAAGGGCAGTGGACTCATGCTAACTGAGTCTCTCACAAGTGTGAGAAAAAACATCCTTAATAAGGCAAGAGATTTATGGGGAATGCAGAAATGCTGGACTCAAGATGGGCGCATTTGTGTTTTACGGGAAGATGGAAGTAAAATTCAGATATGCACGATGGCTCAATTAAAAAACATTGCAGGGAGTAGGCTGAACATGTGAACATAGTGAAAGAAATTATGTGTATACTAATTAGTTTTTATTTGTGTGTGTTGTGTGTGTGTGTAAGTGTGCTTGTGAAAGTCAGTGGATCTACTCGCCAAGCTGCTCGGGTAAGCTCATTTTACTTCTTGTTTAATTGTATGTCCTACTGCCTAGTTTCAAATGTTCGTTGACCAGTACAACGGTAATACCATTGACCTGCATTCCTCTCCACAGCCCTCACCCACCCCTTCTCTTTTGTCCCTACCACCTTCAACAGGACTTGTGTTGCAAGAGCAGCTCAGTAGCCACCCGCGATCGTTACATTGTTGCCACCTAAATGGCCAGTCATTATTAGCTCATATGGAGGAGGTACAGGCTATTTTTGAAGTGAACAATGTACATATTATTGGAATCAGTGAAAGCTGGATGCGTACAGACATGCCGTCATCGGCAGCTAACCTTGACAGATACTCAATATTACGCCATGACCGCACTGAGAAAATAGGCGGAGGGCTTCTACTTTATTACAGAAATGACCTGAAATGTAAGATAATTTCCACTTCTGACCCAAGACTTACACTACGACCAGAATTTATGTTTGTAGAATTAGACTGCCATAAAAAGATATTAATAGGGATTGTATACAAGCCACCTAAAATAAGACAGACTGATGATTTTGAAGAGGCATTAGCAAATCTTATCTCGGCATATGATGACATTATAATCATGGGTGATTTTAACACTGACCTTTTAAAGCAGACTAGTGAAGCGAATAACCTACTAAATTTATTTCTCGCCACAAACATGACTGTTCTACCCCTCAACGCTACTAATCACGTTCATTACTCTGACCGCACAAGTCATACCTTAATTGACCTTCTTGTGACAAATCAACCTCAGAAAGTAATTAAACACGGACAGATCCCTGCTCCTGGCATCTCTTCACATGACCTATTGTACATGTGTTACTCTACGCGAATACCTAAGTACAAACCACGCTACATTACAATACGAGACTTACGACATATGGACCGGAATAAACTGCGCCACGATGCATATAACTTGCCTTGGGACAGTATACGTAATTTTCAGAACATAAACTCTAAAGTAAACAAATTCAATTCAATGGTACTGGAAATATTTCATAAGCACGCACCAAAGAAACAGGTAAGAATCACTCGCCATTCATCCGGGTGGCTAACGGCCGAGATAAGATCTGCTATGGCCAGTCGTGACAAACTGTACAGACAATACAAACTGACGCATGACACAGGTGATTTTGAGCGGTACAGTATTCTGAGAAACAGAACAAAGCAACTAATTAGGAACTCTAAATATAAATACTTTCAGGAACTGATGAACACTAACAGCCCGAGACAAAAATGGAGTAAATTACGTACGTTAGGTATAGGTAAAACCGTAGAACAACATGTACCAAGCATATCACTAGAGGCTTTAAATGATTATTTCGCACGGCCAAGAATAGCCTCTACCTCCTTCCCTAAAAGTTCACTACCCTTGTTTCAACAGCATTCTGTGCATGAGCAATTCTCTTTTAGAAATATCACTTCGAATGAAGTTAAAGGTGTGATATACTCTATTACATCTAATGCCACAGGTAATGATGACATTCCTATATCGCTGATTAAAGATATCTTGGGAGCTGTTCTGCCAATACTAACACATATATTTAACTACTGCCTGACAAACGGAGTGTTCCCAGATGTTTGGAAAGATGCACTAATTAGACCCATCCCGAAGAGCTCCAAGTTAGATTCTCCTTCAGATTATCGTCCAGTATCCATCCTACCACCCCTATCCAAGGTACTTGAACGCCTAGTTCACACACAAGTTACTGAATACCTTACCAAGCATTCCCTCCTCAATCCCTTCCAATCCGGCTTCAGGAAAGGATATAGCACTGCGACAGCTTTACTACGAGTGACAGATGATATTAGACGTGCAATGGACCAACGGGAAGTGACTGTACTGACATTATTAGACCTCAGTAGTGCCTTTGACACTGTCAACCCTCAGTTACTACTGCACAAACTTCGAGAACTAAATTTTAATAGTGTGTCGCTTCGGTTCTTTTCCTCTTACCTTGAAAATCGCCGGCAACGTGTGACAGTGGGAAATATGACTTCAGGGTGGCAAAGTAAGACCCTCGGTGTCCCTCAGGGGTCGGTCCTGGGACCACTGTTATTTATCATCCAAATTAATGATATATCGAAAGCTCTTAAATTCTGCAAAATGCAAGTGTACGCAGATGATGTACAAATTTACTGTCATTCAAAACCGAGTGATATAGATACTGCAATTACTAAAATAAATTCCGACCTAAAACATCTTAGTGACTATGCAAATGAAAACAGTTTACTAATAAACCCGAATAAAACTCAAGTTATTATTATTGGTACCAGTAAAAACCTATATTTCCTTAAGCAACGGGACATCTCTCCAATAATTTTAAACAATGAAATCATACCCTACTCTACTTCAGTGACTAACTTAGGAATTATTATGACTGAGACCCTGAATTGGACTCAACAGGTGATAAGCACATGTAATAAAGTACACAAATGCTTATATCCTCTGAAGCGATTCTGCAATGCATTCTCGGTTCGACTTAAAGTACAACTAATTCACTCTCTTATACTACCTATACTTGACTATTGTGACACTGTGTTGACTGAAATTACCTGCGACAGTAACAAGAAACTCGACCGGAGCCTCAACAGCTGCGTAAGATATATATTTAATCTGCGATATGATGCTCACATATCACCATATTATAAGGAATTGTCGTGGCTTCGAGTGCACCAGCGCCGTGAATTTCACATGTTATCACTTCTGCACAAAATACTTTCCACTAATACTCCCAACTATCTTTCTTCGCCTTTTTCTTACCTCTCTTCATATCATGACCACAATACGAGATCTGGCTCCTCTCTTACCATACCTGTAAACCGTACTGCTGCTTACAACCGCTCCTTTATAATCTCTGCGTCCAGGGCATGGAATTTGCTACCTGCGAACATTAGGGACAATCCCTCTCATCGAAAGTTTAAAGTGGCGTGCCGCGAGTATTTGTTGAGTAGATCCTGCTGACTTGCTGGACAATTGTTGAGTGAATGAAAGATGAATGGGATGAATGAACGGATTATTGCAGTGGATTTTACTTTGTGTATTTTAAAATTAAGAATTCTTTTGTTGTCATTTTTAATATTATTACTATTGTTTTTGCTATTAATATTATTTGTTTTATTTGCATTTGTAAGTACTGTATAAGTTATGTACATGTATACTCGTCTAGTGGTTAAGTGTAAGAGAGGGCCTTGAGCCCTAACTTCGCCACCAATAAAGGCATTATCTATCTATCTATCTATCAGATATTGTGACCGTTCAGAACGTCACCTATGGTATGCCATGATATCCAGGAGATGAAATATGCCGTTTTCCGCGTCATTCTACGATAAAAACTGCCCAAGATAGAATTTTTCTGCCCGCTCCAGGACTCGATTTGCAGTATCCAGAGTCGCGCGACCGAGCTCTAGTTGCCGGTAGTTAGCAGCAAGGCGGTGCAAGAGCGCTTGTACTCGAAGTTTTCTCACTCCAACCACGAGCGAGATGAAAGAGACGCGTTATCACGTGACAAAGAAGCGAGGCCACTAGCTGAGCCCAGAGAGTATATCCAACGTGAAAACTAACATTATACCCTGTTTTCCTCGCTCATCCACCACTGCCAACTTATCGCGTTCAGCTGTTTTATTTCTGTTAATATTTATAAATCGCAAAATACCCAATGGATAATTAAGCGCAAACATTCATTTTAATCAGGGAATTTTACGCATAATTAGGAGATCGAAAAGTGCTCTACTTAACTGACAGAGCGGTAACTACGCTGTAAACAAGGGCGCGTCTTAATGACTAACAGATGTTGGACCCCAACCGTGACAGCGAACACAAGGAATCCCCTGTGCTCGTCATCATTCACCGCCAGAGACTAAAGGACGCTTTTGAGATTGCTTGAGAATCTACGAAGCTATTTCAAAAACAGTCACTCAGTGGAGGTGGGAATACAGGAGCTACATTTTGATACCCTGTTCGTTACTCTAGGTTGCATATTAACGGAAAATGTGTGAGAAAGGGTTGCATTTTTTCCCCCACCCTAAGCATTCGGGTCTCTAGCGTAGCGCGTCTATATATTCAAGAGCTGAGAAGGAGACAATACCCAGTGCATTTTCAGTGTACCGCCAGTACGGTAGTATTTCGTCGTGGTTTGTGTGTGAGTCGTTTGTGAAGAAATAATCTTGTAAATTGAGCAGTGTAATGCAGTGATTCATTAAAGCCTGTGAACATTTGCGAAAATACCCACAATCTAAGTAAGCTTTTTGCAAGTACAGTGTGTCGCTAATTAATATAGTAGGAGCAGCACGAAACCGTAATGACCGCTGTCCGTGTGTCGAAGAGGTCGTGCGTCGAGCCTCATATGTGCCTATACTAGTACGGCTCAATTAACCTCAATAGCCAGGTATCTCAGTGGGTGGAGTTGTGTGTGTATTCTCGACATAAATGAGAGATACAAAGAAAGTGCGTGAACGGCTCAGTGTCGGCATAATTAAGGGTAGTGTCACGTCTATAAATCCATAATGCAGTTGAGAGCCTGACTTACGCATGACTAGGCGAAATAGAATATGCTTGTGGTATGGTCGTGTGAGACGAGAAATTTCAACCCAGTAGTGGCCTAACCAGTGACATTCTTTATTCAGGACCTAGAATAGCTGTATGCTGTTTATAAAAGAATAGGTACATGAGAAGGGAGCAGTGTCGGGCTACAGAGACAATACCGGCATTGGGTTGGAATGCTCGTGCTATTGAACAGATCCAACCATATATTCAAATTGTGATGTGTAATAAACTAACGCATTCACTTGAGATATTTTCCCCTCATTTACATGTCTACGAGAACGCCGGAGTGAACGCCGACGTCCAGCTGAATGCCAGAATTTTGCCTGTATATTAGAGAGAGCCAGACGCATAGCTGTCTTCGCCTGGTGTAGCAGAGAACGTCGAGAACGTCATACCAGATCAAGCCGTCATGTTCGTGATTTGCCGGGAGGTCATCAAAGGTCTTCACATCGCCGATGACGTAATGCAAGTAGCTTAAGCCCATGGTGTGCCCTCCTGTAAAGCTGTGAACGTGGTATCCAGAAGGCTGAGTACATTTCCAAGTATTTATATCTTTGAAGGTCGTGTCCCATTGTAAATATGTAGATTTTTCACTTAGATGTAACGTAGACTGCAAGCACGCCATTTCAGAGGGATAATAATTATAATTTCATTTTTATTTGAGTCTTTTATAGAATACTTTCATCATGGTTTTGGGACGACCATATTTTACTTCCATCCTTGTATAAGGGTTCGATAATGCATGACGTAATTATAAGGACCTTGGCTTAATTAAGTGTGAAGCGCTGTCAAGTAGAGAAGGCTTAAATATTCTGTAAAAATGACTCCAATTATCGTCTTTCCATTGTAAATACGAGTCATCAAGATTTTTCAGTAATTCATTTTTTTGTGCGCTTCACCTGGTAGAGATCCCTCCTAATTAGTAACTAAGGCACCTGGAACAAGGCATCGAGACAGTGGGTATCTTACATCGCTAATTAGTTCGCGAATGCGCAAGTTAATTTGGACCCTGGTGGCAGGAGATCATCAATAAATCTGCACCGTAGTCAATGTACCGAGAGGAGAAATGAAATGGGTGAACAGGCTGTAGCCATAATATATAGTGTGAAATGAAAATGTGAAGTTACCTTGGAACTCTTTAGTAATGTACACGAAGTGGATCTCGTGTTGTGAATATGTTAATTACGGCCGGACATAGCCGATATTGAATGTGAGGCCATTGTGGCTCAAGAAAAAGAAAGCAAGGTCGTTTACCGCGAAGTCATTGTATGAAGGTGGTCCAGCGCCCGCCCTTTAGAAATGGGTCTTGGAAGGCCATCAGCTGAATAGATTTACGAGCCTGGCTGTAGGGACGAAGAAAAGTGTTTTCTACACTGAAAGTAAACAGATACAAGTAGCTATTTCGTGCCTCTCGCTGCTACGATTACGTGCATTGATTTAAGTATTATCAACGTCGTGGTGATTCCAGATGAGCATTAAAGGAAGGATCCCTCCAATTTATTTCTTTAATTATTCACAGCGTGTAGGGAATTCCAGGTCAGATATACCCTGTCTCAGAAGGTCCTGAGTTCATTGCAGGAGACAGTAAAGCTTACTGTCACAAGCGGCAGGTGACTAAGGCCACCTGCGGTCCATTGTGTGTGTGTGAAATGTATATATTCTTGTCCTTTTCTTGCAGGAAGTGTTATAATGATATGTTTATAATGTTTTGGTATTGAAGTCGCTAAATGCTTGTCCATAGGTAACATCGTTGAGTAAATAATGTCCTGATATATGTGTTGATAAAATCCTAATGAAATGAGCGTGTTTATTATACTGCATATTTGGCAACGTTTAACTTAAGGAAGGGTTGTAACGCGACTTTCAAAGGATTGGGATTGCCTATTTCAGTTCATACGATACTAGCAAACTTATATCATAATTTGATGCAAATTGAATATATTAATTCTTGGCAGGTAAACAGATTTACAGCGGGGTGTGTCCATAATGATTAAATATGTGTGTGATGTAATATTAGTGTAGAGTGAAATAATTAGAGAGAAAACGCCTCTCTAAGTCTGAGGTAGTGTAATAGTTCGAGAGGGAACGCCTTCTTAAGTTTGAATATTTAAACGTATAATGAAGTGTGGAAAAAGGCTACCGAGCATTTAAACGTCAAGATCACCCAAGTTACTGTATGTAAGGTGTTTGTATGGCATACCCATGTAAATAATGTGTTTCACTAGTATAAGTAAAAATTTGTTATACAAGATATTGTCTCTCTTCTCAATAGTAATGAAATGGTATTCCTCTCATAATTAACTTTTCCCCCTACTATAGAGACTATTACTAAAGAACTTACCGCCCCATCGGACAGTCCACAGACCCGAAAATGCGATACCGGCTCGACTAGCGAATTATTCTAGTAGGGGAGGGTGAAGCTTTGACAACCGGGCTGAGTTCGAGGCTCACCGATGGTGCTCCATTCTAACGTCATATTTATGAACAATGGTAACTGGTTCATGTACTGATGCCTTGGAAAGGTACAATATGAAACCAATCTTTTACCTTAAGCTAATTTTTATAAAACATATAAATATAGGAAAGTAACTGACCTAAGAAATAAGAGAAAAAATTACAATGAACAAGAATATTATAGTTATATGGTTAATTGATTAACTTAACCGAATGTTCATCCACGATAATTTACAATTAAGCCATTGTTTTCTTTTATTTATGAAATGTAATGTGAGGAAGGAACATTAGTTCATTTCAATAAGAAATGAATGTAACAAGCAACGAATATAACAATGATATCCCGATTATTGATCTCTTAAAATCAAATTAATTAATTAATTTTGGATCTTCAATCCATATATTTCACATTCTTCTCTTATCCATCGCATTTTGTCAATAAATCATAGTAATTAAGATATATTGAGGTGTTACTCATAGCTTGTTGAAATACTATATAATTAGAACTAAGATATAGCTTAATCTATTATTTCCGATTTTGAAGCAATACGTTAGGTGGAGACGTCATTCAATAATTATGAAAAATCGACGAGATATTTGATTAGGTATTGGCGTCCTTGAATTCACGTAAAGATATAACTACGATAATTACCCTGGGATAAAATCTGGCTGGAATTTTGTTATGCGCTCGGAGCAGTACCATCCCGGCATTTGCTTGGAGGAGAAGTGGGAAACCACGGAAAACGACTTCGAGAATCGCAGAGTTGGGAATCGAAACCCTTTCTACTTAGCAGACCTCCCGAGGCTGATGGACCTAGTTCCAGCCCTTCTGCCACTTTTCAAATTTCGTGGCAGAGTCGTGAATCGAACCCGGGCCTCCGGGGGTTGAGGCTAATCAATCTAAGCACTACACCACAGAGGAGGACGCGAAGATCATAAAATGAGGATACATCTGGAGTTCAGGAGGACGAACTGCGGCAAATATCCTTTTAAAGAAGATGAAATAGGGGTTGGAATAATTTACCAGCGGAAATGTTCGACACATTTCCAAGTTCTTTGACATTATAAAAAAAGGCTAGATAAATAATTGGTAGGAAATCTGCCACACGGGCGACAGGCCTAAATGCAAATCAACCATGGTTGACTTATTGTTTGAGTTCTCTGTTTAAATTCCAACATTAATGCTATGTACAGTAGTGGAGATGAGTGGCAGCACTAGATACATGGCACATCTCATCTAACAATCTAATAATAGGCCTAGCTTTTCAACGCCAACCTTTTAAATTCCATTTGCAGGGGCGTATTTTCCTTGCTCGTAAGGCATTCACTGCATGCGTTATGATAGCGCGAAGTACTGTCTGAAGTACCATATTAGGTTCTTTCAAATCAATTATTATGAATTTCATCTCTCAGAAGTTTGAAAGTTCCGCACAACTGCACTAGTTCCGTTTCTTGACTACGTGTGGCGCTAGTGTAGTCTCGCTATCTACTCCACTGTAGAAAGGAAGAGGAGAGAGAGCAAGTGGCGGACGTTACGGACGTAACGCATTCAATCCTAAAATTGCATTCGGTGGCATAGTTCCGAAATCCTCCGCATGATGTCACTGCACTTCACGTGCTACCCTCTGCCAACTGTTAACAGCTTTGGAGAAAGTCGCAATGTCCAAGGTACCGTCGAGCGGGAAGCACGGATTACCCCCTGGCAAGATGAGCTCTCTACGTACGGATCTCACACTGCTGCTCTATTTCTCAGGACTGGCCTAGCCCAAAGCTGTGTGGAGTTTTATTTGAATTTAGTTCCTGTTGCTATTAAACCATTCAAAAGTCAGCTGAACTTGGTGAAAATAAAGATGCATAGCAGACTCGACGTCAGAACTGCTTCACGCTTCACGCCAAAAACGTTCTTAATATGTGTCAGGAAGACCTGTCATACATAATTATGAATTCTCTGAAAATGCCTTGTGTTCTTAAAATGTGTCAGGAAGACCTGTTATACATAATTTGGAATTCTCTGAAAATGCCTTGCGTAACACAGGGACCTCAGCTGCATATTCATATTCCAATTGCAATTACACCTGAAGAGAAACCTGAGTCTTTTAATTAGGTATGTCGCAGTTATTCGTCCATTTAATGCTCCAGTATGTCCCCCATGTAAACCTAGTTCACAAAATTTCATGTAGTGACATTTTAACCCAATTAGTGACTTCATGATAGTTGAAAACACTGAACCTAGCAATTGCTCACATTCAGTAAAGACTATCCGACATACACTTAAACTGAGCAAACAGGTGTGTTGATTTTACAGTAGTACTGACGTTCTTGCATTAAAAATATTAATAGTATTCTAAAGAGTGTTAATGTGTATAAAAAATACTCCATTTGCCTGAATAAAATTTATATGCTAATATAACAGAAAAGTTAGGTCATATAAGCTGGAATCATAAAGGGATTAAACGCAGGATGTCATGTCATCAAATAAAGAGGACATTTTCATATTCCTCTCATCACGCCAAATAAAAATAAAATCAATTTGAATACATATGCAAGTACCAGGCTATATCACCTTTGCATCTAAAAATATTACTATGTAACAATGTGGTCGAAGAAGTACTGACACGCGGCGGATATATCATTAAGAACGACAATTCTTTGATAGAAATTGGCACAATGTCGAACCTTAGATAAATAAACCTTACAGGCCAGAGTTCTAGGCTGAAATATTTCACACTATATTTTTTGGCCACCACAGAATAATTGTAAGAAATTGTCATGTTTTCTGGCGATTTTCCTGAAGAGGAATTCAGTAAATTGATCGAAGTCTATGGAACATATGTTGATACAGTACGACTTAAATCCGAACTCAGGGCAATGTTCACTTCTGAACACGTCAAAGACAAGACTGTGGCTCAAATTCAAAAGTTCCTATATACCACTGGTATTCACAGTGGTTTTCTTGAGATTTATACATTGTGCATGTTGGTTACGGCGATTACTGCTACATTATCATCTGTAGAACGCTCTTTCTCGTCCCTAAAGCGAATAAAATCCTTCGTCCTGAATTCCCAAAGTCAGAATGTCTCTCTGAACGATGTCCACAGAGAAAGATCTTCTTGTTGAGAATAAATCACGTGAGTACTTTTATGGTGACGTCACCAAGAAATTCTGCAAAAGAATCGCAGGGTCGAGTTCACCTACATGTTATTAGGATGAGTAAGTTGATACATTGTGCTACTACATGGTTACTAGTTGCATGCCTCGGTGGGGGATCCAGGATTCGCCACTGTCCCTTTCCTCTCATTCTGTAACGTAAGAGGGGGAGGAGTGGGTTCCGGACGGTATTATTATTGGTCTTCTATATTTGCTCATAAATGTAAATGATATGAGTAAATAATTGGTATTACCAAGAGGAAAAGTCCTCTCACACTTAATTACCATGTCGATGGGGTCAAAGTACCTCAAAGAGTTCACTGTAAACACTCAGGTGCCAATATAAGTAAATATCTTAATTGAGGTAATCAACATTAGCCAGGCTTTAACTCTTCATATGCGAGGTTCTTTAGGGGTAGTAAAGGAGACGGCGTTCTTTTCTTCATTCTTTTCTTTTCATTTCGATAGTCATTATATCCTTATCATTAGGGACAAATAACCACACAGTTTTGCAACTTATAAGATCGATCAAGACAACAATGACCATCATTCGCAGTTAGTTCCGTGCCATAAAGACCATTTTCCACGTCAGTGAACTGTATCGTAGATTACTTAATATGAATCATATTATTAACTTTGGTAACCTGTCTTATTATAGCTCCTATAATAACAATTTCCACCTGTTGCCATTTATTGATGGATGTAGTACTTTCGTATCCATCTCTTGGCACAGGCCAGAGAAAAGTGTAGTTTACACCGAAGTCCTAGTCTCATCAATGGCTGTGACAATATGGAAGCTGATGGGGTATGGGCAGTGCTAAGTAATGACATTCGGAACATATTCACTGCGTCTGAGTGTTGTGAAAGGTGTTGCTCATAGGGTCAGTCGTGCTGCAATGGCACATTCTGGTCTATTGAGGAAAGCAATGGCAAACTACATCACTCTTCATCTTTCCTACTACACCTCACTTGGGCTCTGCTATTTGTTTTCGTGGTTTCCCCTATAACTGCATAACCTTTGGTGGTGCTATTTCAGGATCCAGCCAGCCTCTAGGCTGATGACCTAACAGACAGACAGACAGACAGACAGACAGACAGACAGACAGACAGACAGACAGACAGACAGACAGACAGACAGACAGACAGACAGACGGTACAAATTTATCGGATATGAAACCCTAAAAATGTGTTTTCCTGTCAGATATGCTGCATATAATTTTTAGACAGAACTAATATATCCGGAGTCTTCTTGCCTCGTAGCCATTATCTCTAAGGCGTCAAGTCTTTATAGACTGACACTATGGTTAGCCGGTTCGAATCCCGTAGGTGGATAAAACACTATCAGACTGTTGGCCGGTGGGGTAGGTGATGTGCTGGCATATGCTTCATAATCTCTAAATTGCATGTAAAATGTCTCGATACAATTCCAAACCTCATATGGAGCTCATGACGCTGTTTCTGGTGATTTATCTATCGGACGGCGACGTTGTCTTGAGTAGATATCTGGGTGTACACTCTCTCCACGGGGTTAAGGGAATTAGATCTATTGTAATTGGTATCAGGGAAATATCGTGTAGTGACCTCCTCATTGTAACCTACTATTTCCGCAGATATTGGGAAGTTTGTGACAAATTATAATAATTACGAATATCTCCCTTATATATATCACAGGGTAAGAACGCCTGAAACATCAAAGATCTAAAATTATATGTTGCACAAATTTCAGTATGCACAGCCTTTCGTTACAGTTCACAAACGGAGAAATTTGCCACTCCATGTTTTAACCATCTTAATTGAGCATCACTAAATAATAGTCAAGTAATACTGTCATCCAGTTATCTTGGAACCGAAGCAGCAGCTGGCAGTGACTAAGCCGACAGCTGCGCGGGAAGAAGGTGATCCTGCGGGGATTACCGGTAATGGCGTTGTCTCACAAAGCAATTCAATTCATGTTTCTGTGAGAGCAACAACTGTTCGCAAAGGGAAGTGAGAATAACTGTAAAATAATACTAATAGACCTAATTATTCCATTCCTCATCGAGAGCTCATTTAGGATTCGTATGTCCGCACAGTATCCGCTCGTGCTGTAAGGAGACAAGTTCAAAAGAAATTCCCAGGTGCTCGAGTTCCAAGACGTGGGACAAGTCACAGATTAGTTAATAAATTTCATGAAATGGGAAATATTTATGACAAGAAGCGAAAGAGGGACGTACGATGCTAACAGAAGAATATATTGAAGACATTGGACAACTCATGAAAAATTATCCTAGGAAATTTCTTAGAAAACGGGAATTTCTTAGGGTTCCGTTACTTAAGTTGAAACCCTAGAAATGTACTGTGGTGACAGAACATAAACCAGGTAATTCATTGTCTAGGGTAAGATTTAGTGAATGGACATTGAATAAAGTGCTTAGCAGAAAAATTGATCACAATCTCATTCACTTCTCAGACAAAGCATGATTTCATTTACGTGAGTAGGTAAATTCTCAAATTAGCCTATATCGGAGTGCCAAGAAAGCTAATAAGCTCCATGATGAACTTCTTCTTGACGAGAGATTATGTGTGAATACTTTTAAAGTGCATTAGAATTTATCAGGCAGTCGCTGCCTTGCTATCGTATCATCCGGACAATGGGAACCGATAGTTAGCCGGTCGAGGCCTCAGCATCACCTTAGCTGTTGTATGATCGGGATCAAGTAAGTGTAGTGAATCTTCTGCAATTACGTCAATAGACACGTTGCCCTTAGCCCGTTGTGTAAGTCCTGAAAGAAAATAAATAAATAAATAAATAAATAAATAAATAAATAAATAAATAAATAAATAAATAAATAAATAAATAAATAAATAAATAAATAAATAAATAAATAAATAAATATTTCTGTTAAAGGAATGTGAATAAATTTAAGTCTCGAAAGCTAGATCAGCGTTTGCTTTCTTTATTGCAGTTTCCTATCTGTCTTCTTCGGCAAATAATGCCATTACGCTTTGAACAAAGTTCCAGCCTCTAACAGACAGCACGTTGAGGTTATTCGTCGTGTTACCTATTCTTAGTTGAAAACAACCATAAGTTCTCACGTGTAAACAGAAATGGCACGTAATTGTTCACATATGCGGTGTATATATAACATCTATGTAACAACTTACCACTCACTGCAACACATCCAGTTCACGTCACGAGGTCATAAAGATGGAGTAACATATTTCCATGAATACTGCAGAATATTGCATTGAGGGCCGCATGATCCCGCTCTGCTCATTAAGTGGCAGCGATTGCAGAGGCTAGGGAGGTAATGTGTGTGTGAGACAGAAAGACCGGGAGCGTGACACATGCACTGGACGGCCGTCCCACCTCTACCTGCATCCCGCCTGTCTCTGCGGTGCTCAAATGAGCAAACTTTGATACCCAAAAACCGATGCTAAATATACGACTGGGCATATAATTTTGATATGGCTGAATAAAGTATCATTACCAAAGTGGTTGCTTCAAATTTCAATCAGATCGTAGACTTACAGATGAAAGCGTTTCCTGTAAGTACATATAATGGGTATTGCCTCGAAATGGGTAGAAGGTCTTAAATGGAGTGCTTCTTTTGGATGTAATTGTCATGAAAATCTTCTACGCAGAGGTCAGTTTGGAGACAGATATAATCGAAAAGGAATCATAAAATCCAGGTTTGTTTTCAAAGAGGATAACTTCCTGTTCTGCTTCCGTATCAGGAACCGTTGTTCTTTTGCAACTCCAGACTTACAATTTCGGTTTACTCTTGGACGAATCCTAGTTCTGTTCTATAAAGTTAATTTCACACGAATAGCAAGAGGTCAACAGGTGTTGAAATTGCAGGTTCAAGACAGAAGTGGTGCTGGTAATGCCGGAGCGTTGTAAACGAAAATTATAGGTGCAGACATTTTGTTCGAAAGGAAACCAAGGTAAAGAAAGTGTGCTTCGGAGAAGAACAATATCAGATCCACCTTTTATGTGTTTTCACTCGTCAACAATGCTCCAAGATAATAGAATTATTTTAGGTCACCCAATTTCACCCAATCAATAACAAAAGATCCACCGTATGCATTCCATCTGCATAAACGAAGGTGTTTTGTTTCGTCTGTATCAATCAATCAATCAATCAATCAATCAATCAATCAATCAATCAATCAATCAATCAATCAATCAATCACTACTGATTTACATTTAGGGCAGTCGTCCAAGTGGCAGATTCCCTATCTGTTGTTTTCCTAGCCTTTTCTTAAATGATTGCAAAAAAATTGGAAATTTATTGAACATCTCCCTTGGTAAGTTATTCGAATCCCTAACTCCCCTTCCTATAAACGAATATTTGCCCCAATCTGTCCTCTAGAATTCCAACTTTATCTCCATATTGTGATCTTTCCTATTTTTAAGGACACCAGTCAAACTTATTCGTCTATTGATGTCACTCCACGCCATCTCTCCACTGACATCTCGGAACATACCACTTAGTCGTGCAGCTCGTTTCCTTCCTCCTAAGTCTTCCCAGCCCAAACTTTGCAACATTTCTGTAACGCTACTCGTTTGTTGGAAATCACCCAGAACAAATCAAACTGCTTTTCTTTGGATTTTTATTCCAGTTCTTGAATCAAGTAATCCTGTTGAGGGCCCCATACACTGGAATCATACTCTAGTTGGGGTCTTACCAGAGACTTATATGCCCCCTCGTTTACATCCTTACTGCACCCCATAAATACCCTCCAGTCCCAACACTTTGACCTCCGTTATGAAAGCCTTATTTTTGTACTTCAGTCCTTCCTCGTTCATAACTATGTGTACAATATCGTCCGTATAAGATTAAGGAAGTGTATCGAACTGTTTGTTACCTAACATGATTTCGAATGTAACTCCTTCACTTCTTTCATACCTCCTTCGAGTAGCAAGTTAAAGAGCAGATAAGGTGGCACTTCCCTTACTTTACACTACTCTTAACTTCGAATGGATCTGACAGCTGTTCATTATCTGAATTTTCCAACTTAATCCAGTAACTTTACGAGCTTCAGAATTATGACCGCTTCGTTTTAATACCAGTTTCTAAATAGCGTATTTGTTCATACAGATTAACCAGATCAGATTTTAAACCATTCATATTTCTTTTCTCAATAAAGTTAAGCGTATATTCCCATAATTACAGTCTAACCCTAAAATATATTACTTATTCATTCCTTCAAAGATAGCCTTATATTAAATATATAGACTATGCTTAATGGAGAATGAAACTGATGGAATAATATATCAATTTCCCGAACATGTCTGTACATCAGTGCTTGTAGGGTTATGGGGCCCTTATCCATCCATCTTGGCAAATTAATGAGCAAATCATGGCCGACGGGTAATGGTTATCCCGCTATTGACATACTAACCGCCATTGATTTCCCATCAGCTTTGTACATTATAGCGAGATCTAAGGAGTTATTAATTTCTCCATCTATCAAAGCGACAATCTAGCTGTCTCCTATCACCAGCGGAGCTTTTTATTTCCTGTCGGACCATTAAATGACTTCGCCTAGCCTACAATATATTAAGTTGTTGTACAAATTATCCCGCACGCGAACCTTTATGTCTTCATCTTTCATCCTCGTGTGAACGCCGAATACCGAGGAACTTTTCCACTTTAGTACACCGTATGAAAGGATTAGGGAGAATATGAAAAATTAAATGTACTTAAGGTTAATGGATTTGCACCGTACCGAGCGAGTTAACCGTGCGGTTAGGAGCGAACAGTTGTAAGATTGCATTCGGAAGATGGTGGGTTCAAACCTCACTGTCGGCAATCCTGAAGATGGCTTTCCGTGGTTACCATTTTCCCAACCAAGCACATGCTGGGGATGTACCTTAATTATGTCCAAGGCCGCTTCCTTCCACTACTAGCCCTCTCCTATCCTATCGTCGTTATAAAACCTATCTATGTCGGTGTGACGTAAAACAACTTGCAATTTAAAAAAGTAAAAAAATAAAGAGTACGGTGAGGACCTCAGGTGGTGGAAGCGTTGGCCTTCTAAGCCCCAAGTAAGCGGTTCAGTCCATTTGCATGGAAACTGATAACAATTTAATTAGATATAACTGGCTAGTTGCAAGTGGCATGTAGCACCTCCTTTCACCCTGATGACAATGGCAATATGGCGTTACAGAGATTCCAAAAGATACCGGAAGTGTGAGAAGTCACACTGTTCCGTGAGCACTGTACAGCCTCTCGGCAGCATCCTAGACGTGCTCAATGGGATTGAGGTCGGGTGACGTTAGGGACCAGGCAAACATCTTCATGCCCGTGGAGTGCTCAACCACAATTCTCTAGTGACTGGACGGTTCATTGTCTTGCTGTACGTCTCTTGCTGTGTGCTGGATGTCTCTCGGTGGGTGGGGGTGGCAGAATAACACTCACGGTAGCCCCTGCCTGTCGTAAGAGACGACTGAAAAGAGGCCCAGGGGCTCTCAACATGGGAGCATGGCTTGGCGACCACGGGGACCTTGAAGTCCTTGCATTGCTTCCACTCACTTGTGCCAGACTTCTGACTTTCATCTATCCTATCCGTCCTCACTTGGTCAACACTTGTTCTTTTCCGGCCCCAACGCTATTAGGTTCTGAGGAGTAGGGAGTCTTTCATTTTCACGTCCTTCGGTGGCCCTTGTCTTCCTTTGAGCGATACCTTAATTTCTTGAAATGTCGGATCCCTTACATTTTTCTCTCTGATTACAGTATTAGATTATTATTATTATTATTATTATTATTATTATTATTATTATTATTATTATTATTATTAACATATACATCACAGTTGGGAAATATCCTGGTGGTAGTTATCAATTAGTGTGATAATAAATTAAAAACGTAATTACCCAATAACAACAACAACTGTTGCTACTACTACTACAAGAGTACAACAAGCAATTCCATGCTAATAAATTATTACAAGAAATACTAATTGTTTAACGTTCCAAATCCAGCATAATCAAACACAAATTCACACACAACTTAAGTATTTCCAGTGCTTAACATTACGGCTTAGGGTACTGTAGGTTGAGCTTACTACTAGCTTAACATTACAGCACCGTCATATACAAATTCACACGTACCTTAAGTATTGCTTTTTTTGTTTTGCTGGTGTGAAAATGGCAAACCACACGGAAAATCATTTTCAGGGCTGCCGACAATGGAGTTCGAACCCACTACCTCCCGGATGCAAGCTCACAGCTGCGCGACCCTAACCACACGGCCAACTCGCCCGGTTATTTCAAAATTTTACACTATCACCTACAATATTACCTACAATAACTACCACCACCACCATCACTGTGTGCTCTGGAGGTGGACATACGGATGGACATCATCTGACAGCCAGTTATTGTATCGTCAGATGTACGAGGGCTCAAATTTTATCCCACGTGAACAGCCCTCATTCGATGATAACCACCTCCGACCTGAATAGTACCATTGTGACAAGAAAACCCATCGCCTCGAATGTCAGGTATGCAGTAGTACCAAGCCATTGGCGTATATAAACTGGTATTACAAGACATGTCCAGGCGCTCTTTCTCCATGCTTTCAGAGTTCAGTGATGAAATGAAATGCCGTATGGCTTTTAGTGCCGGGATATCCCAGAACGGGTTCGGCTCGCCAAGTGCAGGTCTTTCCATTTGACACCCGTAGGTGACCTGCGCGTCTTGATGAGGATGAAATGATGATGAAGACAACACATACACCCAGCCCCCGGGCCATTGGAATTAACCAATTAAGGTTAAAATCCCCGACCCGGCCGGGAATCGAACCCGGGACCCTCTGAACCGACGGCCAGTACGCTGACCGTTCAGCCAACGAGTCGGACAGTTCAGTGATGGTGTTCCTGTACCAATGTCATTCTTTGTACCGTGCGGCGTGCCATGAGCAGTGGTACCCAAGTGAAACTGCGGCTTTTGCACTTCATTGCGAGGGCGTAGTCCTGAATCGTATGGTGGCTCACACTTCTTGTTCTCCGCCAATGACTTCACCAGTAATATAATTTTTTTCTACTAATTGTTTAACGTCGTACCAACACTTCGAATGTTTTCTGTGACGGAAGAATGAGAAAGGGATAGGAATGGCAAGGTAGCCATCTACCAGGTGTATGCATAAGTTTTTGCCAGTTTTTGTGGTAAAGAAAATTCGTTTCTTTTTTGTTGATTCGAAATATATGGCCATCGGCTTCTACAAACGTCGTCCATCTTTCAGGTAAGTTATAAATACCATGCCAGAAAGAAAAACTGTTTTTGTTCTGCGGCAAACCTTTCGTCGAGCCATTTTCCAACTTCCTGTTGAAGTGCTGCTCGGCGAGCGCGTGCCCCATTGAAACGAAGAGGTGATAGTGAGATGGCGCCAGGTCGGGAGAGTACGGCGGATGCGGAAGGATGTCCCATGCAAGCGATTTCAAGGTGTCTTTCTCTGTTTTTTTTTGTGGGAGACGGTGCATTGTCCTGTTGAAAAATAACTTTGACATGTCTTCTGGCCCATTCCAGTCGTCTTTCGATCAATGCGTGATTTAAATTAATCATTTGTTGGCGATAACGTTGTGCATCTACGGTTTCGCCGGGGGTTCAAGAGTCTGGTCTACACGAGCGCGCACTGTCCTTCACATTGAAATTACCTCGTTTAAACTGTCGAAACCAAGTCCGATATATTATAACTGATGGAGCGTATTCACTACATGTTTCTACCAGCAAACGATAATTTTCCACAGCCTTTTCCTGTTGATTAAATAAGAAAAGCAATGCCTGCCGCAAATGTTCTTTTTCAGGCACAAACGTCGACATGAACACTGAACGATACAACCCAGACGCTAGTGTTTGGCGGACTCAACTTGTGTGTGTTGGTAGATATGTGTCATATTCATCGACACACTTCTTGAAAACACACCTTCGTCGTCTGTCTCTACAGTGCACTTCTTCTCCATTACCTCATCCCAAACTATTTTTGATTCGGCCGGGTGACGCAGCAACTCTAACAACGCACCCAGCCGACCCAACAAAGCATATCGGCCAGACACCAAGTTGGAAGTCGGCCTTCCCGCCATGTATTATACCTGTGTAGTCCGTGATGTTGACCTTGCGATCTCCGACGAAGCCATCCAGACCGATTTGCGCATCCTCGGCGTTCATTGTGCCGCACGACTCTACGACGGCCCCTCACCATCACCAGATGTACTTCTGTATATCGACTCTGCAGATGCCTACTTCAGCATTCACGACATTGGTGTGTTCATCCAACATCGCCTTCACCGTGTGGAATCTACTTCTTCCAACGTCTTCGTGCAGCTCATGACAACGCGCCCGCTACAGCCGCTTTGCCCATCGCAACCCCTCCATACCTCTCACCAACAGCACACGCGTCCTCTAGTTACACCACCCCCGTTACTACCACTACTACCACCTCTGCGCACACCTCACTCAACACTCGTATTACCACCACAACGATGTCCCATCCTTTCCCCCTTATGATGTCTTCTCTCCCCATCCCTCCCACTCCTGATCTATCACGTCCCCAGAACACATTTCTTCAGTCACCTGCCGAGGGAACTATTACTCCTGATACTCCTGGAAGTATGTTACGTCCACCATCGACGCCACCACCTTCGGACCGTAATATCCTGTATAGCTGCGTCGTTCGCGGTGTGGAACCAAGTATACCAGCTGACGTCATCGCCCAGGAACTCCGCCAGTCAGGACTGCCCGTGCGAAGGGCGTTTCGTATCCACAACGTCGACGGTCCGACCTTCCTAGTCAGACTCCATTTTCCAACTTCCGAAGACGCTCAACGCCTCATCGATAACGGGATAAACCTCTATGGCCGCCACCATCGAGTTGAACCATCTCGCTCGCTTCCCCAAACCTCGCCCCGACGTACCACACCTCGTCGCCGTCCCCGGCCTGCCCCTTCTCCAAAACCACCTAGTCCACATCTCCGACCTTATCCACCCCCACCCCGTTACTTTTTGCCACCATCGCTGACCACTCACCTCCTTAGCCTCCTACTCACTTCTCTTGTTAACTTCTCTTCCTTCTATCACATCCTTGCACCTCATCTTGTTGCTTGCAACCTTGGTTAAACCTTCCCTCCTTGGCTTCTCTCCTATACAAGTATTTGTAAATCTATCCACAAAGCACTAAATTACCTACACATCAGTTATTCTCATCTCCTTAACTTCTTCATACCGCATTATCCACCTTCCTCATTTCTCACACCTCCCGGTTCTCTTCGCATCTCCCGGCCCAAGCGAGAGCGTCACTCTCTAAGGGGCCCGCCCCACCCACTTCAGGGTGGGGAATGAAAACGTGATAACGTAACGTCATACGCTGCGTACTGTTCGCTGGCACCGTCTCTTAGTTAAACCGGAAAAGACTTGTGCATGCACTTGGTAGAGTTGTAAGAAAAAGGAGTTCTAACATGGAAAGAATCGTTTCCAGACCCATGTCCATATTACATCATTTATTCGTCTAGTTGTGGGGAATGTGTTCTGAAACCTAGGCTGTGCCTTACTGTTACACTCTCTATGTTACAGCTGAGCTGAGTGGCTCAGACGGTTGTGGCGCTGGCCTTCTGAACCCAACTTGGCAGGTTCGACCCTAGCTCAGTCCGATGGTATTTGAAGGTGTTTAAATACATCGGCCTCCTGACGGTAGATTTACAGGCACGTCAAAGAACTCCTGCGGGACTAAATTTCCGCACCTCGGCGTTTCCGAAAACCGTCAAAGTAATTACTGGGACGTAAAAACATTATTATTATTATTATTATTATTATTATTATTATTACTATTATTCCGATGAGGCCTGCTAAGGACCAAGTGCCAATTTCAATTTAATATTTTGTTGTTTTCTCTTCCATTCCCTCCAATATTCTTTCATCATTTCACTATGCTGTTTCTTTCTGTCCTCGGACCACATCGCACCAGGTTTCTTGTTCAATCTTCCTTGGAATCTTCCATACTTACTACCTTCTTTCTAAAAACCTATCTCTCCATAGCTTCTTATTAACCGGGCGAGTTGGCCGTGCGGTTAGAGGCACGTGGCTGTGAGCTTGCGTCCGGAACACAGTGGATTCGAATCCCATTGGAGATGGTTTTCCATGGTTTCCCATTTTCACACCAGGCAAATGCTGGGGCTGTACCTTAATTAAGGCCAGGGCCGCTTCCTTCCAACTACTAGGCCTTTCCTATCCCATCGTCGCCATAGGACCTATCTGTGTCCGTGCGACGTAAAGCCACTAGCAAAAAAGTTTCTTCTTATTATTTATTTCTAAATCTGTCGTTACTTCTTGAATCTAGCTAGCTGTTGCCTTTTCGTCCCAAAGGTACTTCAACATCCTTCTTGTTATTCTGAAATCATCCATTCTGTAAATATGTCTAAAAAATTGCAATCTCCTTTTTCTTATGGTTTCTGTTATATTTTCTATGTTATTATTATTTTTTTATTATTATTACAACTTCCCCCATGCGGACCTGTACATTTCATCATTAGACCTCAATTTCCATACTTTCTATACAATACGAGTACAATCAATACTGATCTGCGATTGGGGCAGTCGACCAGGTGGCAGATTTCCTATCTGTTAATTCCCAGCTTTCTTAACAGATTCAAAGAAATTGGAACTTATTGAACATTTCCCTTTGTAAGTTATTCCAATCCCTAACTCCCCTTCCTATAAACGAATATTTGCCCCAATTTTTCTTCTTGGATTCAAAATTTATCTTCATATTATGATCTTTCCTACTTTTAAAGACACCACTCAAGCTTGTTCGTCTACTAATGTCATTCGACGCCATCTCTCCACTGACACTCGGAACATTGCACTTAGGGCCGGTTCTACCACCTACTGGTAAAGTAGCGCGTAATTTGCCCTCCGCGTAAAAGGATGTTTCCGTCCGACCACTCCCAGGTAGCGCTATCGGCAGCATAAATCGTCGTTACCCGGCGCGTAATTTCTCGGCCACTTCGAGGGCCCGATAAGACTTTACCTGCCGGGCAAGTTCTGAGAGCTGAACATTGTTAGCTGTATTTCTGGTGATATGCAACTCAAATTAGCTTAGTATACTGAAAAAAGCAGTATACTGTAACAGTGATCGATATTGTATTGCAGGATTTTGAACATTAATGCTTCCCTTTAGTTGCAACGGCCACACCAGCCTCTCGCATCGGTAGCGCAGGGAACACATTTTATACGTCGTAAAGAAACTCTAAAAGGATGTAAAATCAAAATCTATTTGGAAATCATTTCAAATGGGCTTTAATTTTGTACTTTTTCAGTTTTCGGACACGAGATATATATTATTGTATGTATCCTACCTAACCCAAGCGTTTACGTAGCGTAATGGTTAACGCGTTCGCTTCGTAGTACGAAGT
Source organism: Anabrus simplex (assembly GCF_040414725.1). NCBI lineage: Eukaryota > Metazoa > Arthropoda > Insecta > Orthoptera > Tettigoniidae > Anabrus > Anabrus simplex. The sequence goes on from NC_090268.1 coordinate 388,770,146, forward strand.
GTGCAGGTTCGAGTCTTTCTTATGACGAATCTTTTTTTATTTCCATTATTAGCGTTGTGTTAATCTGTATGCCTCTTTTCATACGTTCTTATCACAATATTATGTCTACTAGGAAAATTGCTTTATATGTATGCTACCTATAGCAAGTGATGTTATGATTAATAGCACATAGGACTGTTGCCCAGGTAGCAGATTCCCTATTAGTTGTTTACATAGGCTTGTAAATTATTTCGAAGAAATTGGAAACTATTCCATTCCCGAATTCCTCTTCCTATGAATGGATATTTATCCCGATTAGTTCTTTACATTTACAGTACCTTCCAACTTTATCTTCATAAAGTTAAAAATTAAAATGAAATGCTTTATCAATAGATGGATGCATCTGGAACCAAACGAGGTCACAGAACTAGTTGCAAATAGAGCATCGCGGAGATACTTAATCAATTCACAGAAGCCTGCAGATAGAATACTCAAAGTCAATAAGTCCGTAAAGAATATGTGTGTGTGTGTATACGTATATGGAAGCGCGTAAAAGAGAGTTAAGAACAACGGCATGGAACGAAAATACACTTTAAAATGTAAATTAGAAATACGATGAAAACCTGCGTACCTTCTATTACGGAGCGAGCGACTTGACCAGTCTACTACGAGAATACCTTTCAAAAACGCTGCCTTGCATGACAGGTTATAACTGGCGTAAGAAAATGTAATCTCGAGATTTTAATCCCAATTAGGTATTGATATTGAAGATCATAGATTAAAATCACGAAAGCTTGACATGAATCGTTGTCCATAACTCTTAAGACTCCGCTTATTAGGCTTTTTGGTGATAATCAGCAGATGCAAGCACAGGGAAATAAGACAATCGAAATGGGTTTCATGCATCTGACGATAGATAGCACCACACTCGAAAGCGAGAAATCGCTGAAAATCAGTCTAGCCAACCTCGTATATCGGTGTCTAGCTCCGGGTAGCTACCTAGCGCTTGCGCGGAGGTGGTTGGACGCAAGCCAAAGTACCAGCCGATTTACACCTCCAGGTAGTTTACCTCCCGGGCAGCTGCCAGCCACTTTACCAGCAGATGGTAGAACCGGCCCTTAGTCGAGCAACTCGTCTTCTTTCTCTCAATTCTTCCCAGCCCAAACTTCGCAACATTTTTGTGACGCTACTGTTTTGTCGATAATCACCCAGAACACATCGAGCAGCTTTTCTTTGGATTTTTTCCAGTTCATGAATCAAGTAATGTTGGTGAGTGTCCCATACACTGCAACCATACTCTAGTTGGGGTCTTACCAGAGACTTATATGCTCTCTACTTTGCATCCTTACTACAACTCATAAACACCCCCATAACCATGTGCAGAGATCTGCACCCTTTATTTACAATCCCATTTATATGATAAGCCCAATGAAGATCTTTCCTTATACTAACACCAAAATACTTACAATGATCTCCAAAAGGAACTTTCACCTCATCAACGCAGTAATTAAAACAGAGAGGACTTTTCCTATTTGTGAAACACACAACCTGACTCACCGTTTTTAATTATACCATTGCCTACTGTCCATCCCACAATATTATCGAGGTCATTTTGCAGTTGCTCACAATTTGTAACTTATTTATTACTCTATACAGAATAACATCATCCGCAAAAAGCTTTATCTCTGATTCCACTTCTTTATTCATATCATTTATATATATAAGAAAATATAAAAGTGCAATAATACTGCCTTGAGGAATTCCCCTCTTAGTTATTACAGGGTCTGATAAAGCCTCGCCTACTGAGATCTATTTTCTAGAAATATAGCAACCCATTCAGTCACTCTTTAGTCTAGTCCAATCGCACTCATTTTTGCCAGTCGTCTCCCATGATCTACCCTTTCAAATGCTTTAGACAGGTCAATCGCGATACAGTCCATTTGACCTCCTGAATCGAATATATCTGCCATACCTTGTTGGAATCCTACAAGTTGAGCTTCATTGGAATAATCGTACCCAAACCAGAGCTGCCTTTTATCGAACCAGTTGTTATTTTCACCTACATGTCTAATATAATTCGAAAGAATGCCTTCCCAAAGCTTACACGCAACGCATGTCAAACTTACTGGCTTGTAATTTTCAGCTTTATGTCTATCACCCTTTCCATTATACACAGGGTCTACTATAGCAACTCTCCATTCATTTGGTATACCTCCTTCATGCAAACAATGATCAAATAATTACTTCGGATAAGGTTACATATCCCACCCAATTGTCTTTAGTATATCCCCAGAAATCTGATCAATTCCAGCCGATTTCCTAGTTTTCAACTTTTGTATCTTATTGTAATATTTTAATATTCTTTAGCATTAATCACCTCCTGTATCTGGACATTATCCTTTTAACTAACAATCTTTACATACTGCTGATTGTATACTTCTGCCTTTTGAAGATCCTAACATGCACACTGCCAACGGTCGTAGCAGTGTTGAAACACCGGATCCCGTGAGATCTCCGAAGTTAAGCAACATTGGGCGTGGTCAGGAGTTGGAAGTGGTTTTCCGTGGTTTCCCACTTCTCCTCCAGGCAAATGCCGGGATGGTACCTAACTTAAGGCCACGGCCCCTTCCTTCCCTCTTCCTTGTCTATCCCTTCCAATCTTCCCATCCCCGTAAGGCCCCTGTTCAGCATAGCAGGTGAGGCCGCCTGAGCGAGGTACTGGTCATTCTCCCCAGTTGTATCCCCCGACCCAGAGTCTGAAGCTCCAGGACACTGCTCTTGAGGCGGTAGAGATTGGATATCTCTCTGAGTCCGAGGGAAAATCCGACCCTGGAGGGTAAACAGATAAAGAAGGAGAAGTATGAGAGCTGTGGTCGGTGGACGTATTGCATTGAAACAGCCAGCTCACCGCAGTAAGTATGATGTTCAAATACAGCACGCTGGACTTTGCTAGCAGGTAAACCTCCCTCTGCGGTATCTTGGGGCAGCGCTGCACCGATTGTAGCGTCATTAGTCACGTTGATACGACAACGAGGTCAGATCTAATTATCTCGTTTATTAGCACCATAATTAATCACTGTTCTGACTGCAGGCGAAACTCAGGAAACCCTGCTCCTTGACCCAATACAAATGTTTAAACATATGAAATGTACCTTCGTTAAAGAAGTCTTGCACGCCATTATTAATGTAATGCGTTAATGTAAAATATAAAATATTCAAATTATGAACTAATAGTCTTTGTTTGAGGATAGCTTACACGTTCCTGAGATAAAACTGCTGAGATGGTTCGGTGGAGTCACACTATTGGACAAAGTGGGAAACTACCACATTCGAGGCAGTTTCAAAGTGATGTCTACTTCTTACACATTTTTTGAGAGGAGAATTAAAAGGGAAAGCCCAATTTTTCCCGCGTTCGATTTCTAAGAAAATTAGAAGTATTGCGTGTTCCCGAGTGAAGGAAAACTTTGAACTCCTCCCGGTACGTAGACAACCACAAAACGCCTATTGGTAAAATGTAAGACAGCATTATCTCAGGTCAATTGCTAGAGAGACATGGATCTCGTTTGAACGAAGTAATAATAATTATTATTAGTAAAAATGTCCGTGAAACGAAAGTTAAATGCGATGAGGGATCTTCAAGGTAACGTGAAAAATTTTCGATGCACAGTTCACTAACACATCATAAACATATCATGGATGTTGGACGGGCACAGGTGGTTAAAAATAACAGAACATATTTTGATCATGGCAGTTCTGTCATGAAGATGTAATTACTAAAGTAATTGTGTATGACCTCCAGAAGGGCCTAGTTTAGGTCTTTCGAACTAACGCCTTTAGGCAAATTTCGTCTGTGAGGATAGGGTCCCACATTTGATCAATTCTAATATTGAAAAGGCGAGCACAACCGGTCCCTTAGCAAGAGGAATAAACCAGTGAAGGTTAAAATCTTGAATCCAGCCGAACCCATTGGACCAAAGGCTATCATGTTGTGCCCGTTCACACCTCCGCGGCAGCTTTCAAAATGGCGCCGAGTGAAGGTATGGCCCATTTGATCTATAGGAAGCAAAGAATAGACACCAGTTGCGGTGACATAGAAGGCCATACACGTCATGGAACGGTCGAGTATTGAGAGTGAAACGGACAGTGGAATGTCTACTGTATTGTTTCACGAAAAAAGTAGAAAACTACGGATTGTTAAGAAAACTCCATCTTAATTTTTTCAACGGAGAGTGAAGACGGAACTGCCGACCGCGCTATAATTTTAAAGGAAGAAGAAGCGATCTGAGGCTATACTAAAGGAAAAAGCGTCGGAAAAGAGAAGAAAACAAGTTAATTCACCGGAAAATAAGCAGAGTTGATTAGAGATATTAAAAAAAAGAAATCAGCTAGTACCACGAAATACGCGTGGGCGGATACAGAGCGCACTTGATATATACCCTGCAAAGGAAGACCAAGCCAGCATCTAAAAGAAAAGGATCTCATACAAGAAGAGATACATCTCGATTTATTGAAACAGAATAAAAATTAGTTTTCAAGATCCACAAGAAGCAGCCAACAGAGATAGATTCACTGAAATTAACACCAAGGAGACCGAAGATATTCGGCGGAGACCAACAAAAGAAATAATAATTCAAGGATTACAAACTTCAAAAGGATTATATAATGGCTGTTCACTGCGCTGTAATCCATATTTCAGTTGCTGACAAGAATACCATGAAGATGATGTGCTAAATATACATGATGGACCAAGCTGGAGACCAGTACATCTTGCCATACGACCGAGCCATGATGAGGAAGGCGACGGGAAACCATTCGACCAACCCATGATGAGGAAGACGACGGGAAACCATTCGACCAACCCATGATGAGGAAGGGAATGAGAAACCAGACAGCAATTCCGTGATGAGGAAGCAGATGATGTACCAGATGTCCAACCCATGACCTGACCGCAGACCCAACTACATCCATTTGGGAAGCAGAACAGCTGGACCAGGACCAACCATGAGCGAGCTAAGTCATTTACAATACTTAATCGCATAATTTTTGGTTTGCCTATACATGTGCCTTAGGCATGTGCCGATAGGTTGAATATAATACCGATATATAAGAAATGCAAGTGAGTGTTACCAGTGAAGTGTGAGATACTTAAGTCCGTAGTTACATGATCTAGCAATATAGCATAAGATTCTAATGTGTTGTATATATACCTCATCGTATATCGGTCAAAATACACGTATGTAGCGAGAGGTTTGAAAAAGAATTTTGGAAACAGCTGATAGTAATGACATACTGGCAGATTACAGAGATCTCGTATTGGTAATGCTACAAGTCGACGTCACGTTTGGTTGCGCGCGGTGTAAAATAAACATATGGAATCACGCATTATTTTGCTTCGCAATAAGGGCATTGAACCCAATCATAGGTTATGATATATAGCAACTTTAAAATGTTGTTTTAAGAAAGATAGTGTGGTAGTTTTGACATGGTCATGTATATGGGAACGCGACGAGTTAATATTGAGGCTACGATGTTAAGATATTATATGAATGTTGAAATAAGGTTACAATTGTGCTAACTTGAGTAAAAGTATGAGTTATATAGTGATATAAGGAGATTTATACACACTACGTAGGGGCCATTGAGTGCCTGCAGTTTAAGATATGCCACGCTACATTCTTTAGATTCGTATACGTGAGATTGCCCACACCGCAGGATTGACCTAAGCCAAGGTATGAATAGAATTTACTATTGTAGAATTATGCTTGCGACGGGATCGTATGTCAACTTTAGAGGTGCTGTAATGAATACCGGAATACTACGATACGTTTTATAGCTGTGTTTTGACCAAATGCATTCACGACACTGATAAATATGATATGTTTCTGAATACAACGACATAGCACTTGCATTGTAACTGCGCGTATGAATAAAATAGCTTGCATTGAAGTAGAATGTTATGGAATATAACGAAGGAAAGGGACATTGAGCCTAAAAGACATGTGTATGACAGCCAAAGGTTATGTTGAAGTTAGTTAGATAGCTGAATAGATTAACATATACTCTGTTTGAACTTGCATTTTCTCATCGAACAACATCTAGGGAAATGTTAGAGTAGGAGCCAAATTTAACAGGCACTAGGAACAAATGCCTTAGTCCGTAAGTAGTTGTCCATGCACAACGTGAAAGAAGTAATAAAGCATGAGTTCGGATTTATTCATATGGATTTATGCATTCAAATTTACGCATCCAGATTTACTTATTCGAGTTTACTTATGTGGATTTACTTATTAGTGACTCGTCATTTACTGAGTATCAGCTACGATTTCTATTTAATATTCTCAACGCTCAATTCTAATATGATTGGTGATTAAATATAACTGTGATATACAGTTCAGTCCTGCAATTTTAAGTTATAATTTGATTTAATTTCAAGTTTGAGCTTATTAGTTGACTTTATATACACTTCAGCTTAACCGGGTGTTTTATTCAGACTTGTTTAATTAGTCTTAAAGCAAATGAGGTCTCGTAACAATTATGTTGGTGTTGTATCTATGACTTAACTTCAGAATGGACCTTAGATGTCCAGTGATCGATTGTAAATATGTACATACTCAATTTTGATTTCATGATGGAACTGATCTAAATAGTTTATTACTAGATATTATTTCTCTTTCCACGAGCCAGCGCTGACTCACAATCCACACTTGTAAATACGCAATGACAAGTAATCCCTTGGATAAAATTCCAATTTAATAGTCCAATATTTAGTCAATAAATATCTTGTATATTTTTCTACAATTTTATGTGTCATGAATTCTTTCATTAAAGCCTAGTTGGTAAGTTAGTTGCTTAGCTAAGTGAATTGTTGATTAATTAAGTACTCCATTTAGTCATGACCAGTTCTCTCGTCGTTGAATACTTTGATTTAAGAAATTGGTTGATGATTATTACTATTATGTCATGAGATTCTATAGGCGTCTCGCGTGCGTTGTTAATCTTTTCATACTCACGTAAAGCGTAACTTGAAGTAAGATTTCATGTCTTACTTGGCAACTGAAAACCCTGAGGTATCCGCTGAGCGACCCCATTTCATCTGATTAGGCAGTCCAACTACGAGTTCGAAATGGAGGTATCGGGTAAAGAATGTAAGCTTTCGTTACAATGTTAACCGTTTAGCCATGGAGACCGACTTCGTTATCATTTAGTTCCCTCAACACAATAAATTTCCGTTTTACAGGCAATTATTATCGTCATGTTTTATTATTATTACTATTATTATTATTATTATTATTATTATTATTATTATTATTATTATTATTATTATTATTATTATTATTAGCCCACTTGGTTTGGTCTTTAAGGCGTCTGGCACAGTAGTTAGCTGGTCTTAGTTCCGTTGGTGACGTTTTGCTAAATTCGATTTTCAAGTAAGTTCATTCAATTTCTCCTTACTTCCGCAATCATTCCTAACTCTCTTTCTTTTTAAACTGTAATTCTTAATTGGGTCATAAAATAGTGGATATTTCCCGTTCCTTACCAAATTTGAATGTACATATCTATAGACAGTCATGATAGTCCTACCTTTACCACCTTCCTTTCTATCACATTTAATTTCAACTACGACCAAAACAGCTTGGTGATCACTTATACCATACTCTTATGGGCTAACCTGGTTTTATAAGCGTCACGCCTAGAATGTTTCACGCTATAGTTAGTACCGTCACTTTCTGGTTTACATGTCTTTCCCAGATCAATTTATTTACCATTTATTGGTCATGCTTTCTGCCTTTTGCATTACTTTCCCGGTGAACGATTAGTAAATATATTTCACCCGCTATTATAACCTGTAACCTTTCTTTTCTGTGTCTTTACCACTTAGGTTATTCTTTTATCAAATAATTCCACATCAGTGTCAGCGCCACCTTTTCCAAGTCTGTGCACCCCGAAAGAAATTAAGATGCCTATTATCTTTAGATGAGCCTTACACCTAGATTTTCATGTTTGTTATCCTTAATATTTTCCGAGCTACGAACTCCTCTTTCACCAGTATGCACCCACTCTCTCCTAAACAACCGTGGACGAAACAGTAGACTGCGAGGGCAGTTCAAGAAACAGACGACAAGCAGCCGTATTTCAGAAATTATGTGCTGGAGATAATATGGTGAAAACCCCCTTGAATTGGACGAAGGAAGAACGGACGACTCTCTAGGTCTCGCGTATCGAACATGTTTGGAGTCGGAAGAGAGCGAGATTTGACGAAGAGTGTTCGGATAGGTAGGGTAATAGTGAGGAGCCTATTATACATAAGGGGAAGCAATGCGAGACTCAAATTGTCAATGCCATAGACTCCTATGTTGGAGTCACTAGTCCTTTAAGGCAATCGATAGATGTCATGGATTTACGCTATTCTCCAAGAAATGAAAGTGACAATGTAGGACGGAAAGGGCTTTTTTAAATTTAAAAGTTTTCATTTGTTTCCTGAATTCATTTCCAGGCAATCCCAGAACAAAACCTAACTTCACGGTTGCAGTCGAGTACTCCTTACGTATGTTGAGTATTCAGTCCGAAGGCTGGTTTGATCCGCTACAGCTCCACTAATAGCCGTCAAAGGTACCCTAACTAGGGAAATGAGGAGTGAGGTAGTTTCCCGTTGCTCTCCTCCCTGAGCCAGATGTTGCTATAACATATCAGACTGCCAATCCTACTGAAATGCATGCACCAACTGACCGTATGAGCAATATTTTCACACCATTCATAACAGGGACTGGCTGCATAACGAACGATATTACTAGAATCGCTCATACATCAGTCACTTTCATATTGTCCAAGCCAAGGATGAGACTGAGACAGGTCAATTTATAGCACCAATATATTAAAACCAGTCTGAAAGTATCATGACTGCCTCTCACCCGGGGACCCCAGGGACTCTGGACTTAGGAGCGTGGGTTCGCGATCACGGGGTCCTTTGCTGAGTCCTCGCATTGCTTCCACTATACGTGCCAGACTCTTCACTTTCATTTATTCTATCCGACCTCCCTTGGTCAACACTTGTTGTTTCCGGTTCCGAAGTTATTAGAGGCCTAGGGAGTCTTTCATTTTCACGCCCTTAACAGTCCTTGTCTTTGTCTGGCCGATACCTCCATTTTTCGGAAAGTCTCGCCCCTTCCATTTTTCCCTCTGATTAACCTAGTGTTGCCTAGTTGCACTTCCTCTTAAAACATTAATTACCACCACCATCACTCTCACCTGGAGGGTCGGATTCGATTCCCAGTCAGTTCAGAGAGTTTTACTTGGATCTGAGGGCTGGTTTGATGTCCACTCAGCCTATGTAATTGCTATTGAGGGGCTATCTGATAGTAGAGATGGCGTCCCAGTCTAGAAAGCTAAGAATAACGACTGAGGGAATTAGTTACGCTGACTATGCGACACTTGGTAATCTGCAGGCCTTCGACCTAATAAATGGTCGCTTTTTAGGCCCCGGTCCATCAGGGCTGTTGTGCCATGTGAAGAGTGATATAAAGTATTAATGATACATACTCCAGGAGACGTAACACAAACACAAAGGCTATCAGGAGAGCAGGCACCTTCCATTTTCAAAGGGCTTTTGATCACATTATCTCCAGCGCTTAATTTCTAACCGGCAGCTGAAATAGAGATGGTTGTCATCTGTTTCTTGATATCTCCTCGCTGGATACATTCTTAGCCTTAGCCTGTTGTCGTTGGAATCATAAGAGCTTAACACGACTTTACAAAGTCCGAGACGACATTTGCAGCATACTGCAAAACAGTGTTAAACAGAGCCAACTTCAGAGATTGAAGAGAAGAAAATGAGAGAAGGGCAGAATATTTTGGCAGTCGTACTGTTGTCTCTTGGCTGGTAGATGACTCTCCTGGTCATTTATCTGCAATGTTTTACGTACCAGTTTCATTCCATTTGCAACAGAACTTTGAAGGTAAAAATTATCCCATAACTAGCCAAGATTTTTCCTGTTTGATAGCTCTAAAAATACTCCCATTGTGAATCAAATGGCACACAGTCTACTCTATTCTGACCAATTCATGTATGCTATAATTAAGATCAACCTACTGTATTCTTTTGCATTTTGTACTGTTGATATGTCCGGCTCCATGGCTAAATGGTTAGTGTGCTGGCCTTTAGGTTCGATTCCTGGCAGGGTCGGCAATTTTAACCATCATTGGTTAATTTCGCTGGCACGGGGACTGGGTGTAGGTGTCGTCTTTATCATCATTTCATCCTCATCACGACGCGCAGGGCGCCCACGGGTGTCAAATCAAAAGACCTGCATCTGGCGAGCCAAACTTGTCCTCGGACACTCCCGGCACTAAAAGCCACACGTCATTTCATTTTACTGTTGATATGTTGCTATGTTAGCGCTGAAAAACTTTGTATGTGACGAATCAGATTCTAAATATTTAGACGTGAAGAAAGCATGATCAAATTGGAGCGAGAGCAAAAGGAATGAAAAGATGGGAAGAAACCAAGGAAATAATAAACAGAAAATAACGCACAAAGAAATAAATAGTGTCAACGTCAGGTTTTTAAGTATATTTCCCATAAAAAGTCTCTTATCTAGGAATCAGAAAATCGAAGATGCTGGTATTCCTGAAAAGGATAAATAGGCATGTTAATAAATAGGCATGTTAACTCTTTACGAAAAAGATGAAATGGAGCTATCGAGTAATGTAGCATTTGTTTGAGAAGTGAAATAAAACAGACAGACTCTATTACCGATATCGGATGTTAGAGCGGCTCGTGTTAGCTGTGCTGCCAATAGCGTGTCCGATCCAGCCGCCCTACAAAGAAACGCCAAATTAATTACGTGGTTTTCACATTGAAGGTTCTAACCAATCTAATCATACACGTGCTCCAGCTGAAAGACAGGGCATAATAACGTACACAAGACTGGGGGCACTGCAGGAATATAAAAATAATGGTTGTTTGTTTGACACCTGTTAATAGCAGACCATAGTTACGAACGACAGAGTAGCAGTAAATAATTAATTAATAGGCAACTATCTGGAGACAATTAATTCAGTAAAAATACTGAACACACATTTCATCTTTGGACCAGTATAGAATTGGACCCAAATTGCTGAGGAGACGATGAATCTTGTTATTAGTGTAGCAGAGGGTATAAATAATAATTACTGAACCGGCCATCAATCATGATACAAGCATTGTAGCAGTTATAAATAGTTACTAAGAAGATCATGAATCTTGGTACGAGTAGGCCCTTGGCAGTAGCACTAAATGACTACTAACCAGTCTTGGTACAAATGTATTAGCAGTCCTAAATGATTATTAAGCAGGGAATGAATCTTGGTGCCACTATAGAAGCAGTACTAAATAATGAATAAAACAGGCCGTGAATCTTGGTACCAGTACACCAGTAGGTCTAAGTCATTACTAAGAAGGCCATGATTCTTGGTACCACTATAGAAGTTGTACTAAATAATTACTAAACGGGCAGTAAATCTCGGAACCAGTGCAGAAGTAGGTCTGAAAGTAGCGAAGCAGGCAATGAATGTTTGTACCAGTATAGCAGTAGGTCTAAATAATTTCTAAGCAGGTCCCGAGTTTTGGTACCAACATAGAAAAAAACCAGTCATCTCCGTACAGGCCATGAATGCCCTTGGAAGAGTGGAAGGTAAAGGCTTCCACTATCCGTAACCTCAGCACTTGTTGGGGTAGAGTGGTTAGCTGTACGCCCGGCCGACTTTGCCCCGAGGAATTAACCTCCTACTCATTTTTGGTGTAGGCTGAGTGAACCTCAGGGCCATGTGCACCTCCAGAACTGAAAATCTCGCTTCTTAAATTTTACGACTTCCTGACGGGGATTCGAACCCACGTCCTTCCGGGCGAACCGAGCACGCCTTTACCGGCACTGCCAGGCAGTCCCTTACCAGCATAGCAGTAGGTCTAACTAATTACTAAGCAGAAAAGTCAGGTTGTAAGTTTCACCCAGAAGAAAAATACTCTCAGATTTAATTACTGTGTTTATGGGATGATAGTATGTCATGGGGGTCAGAGTAGGTACCTAGGCCTTAATACAGGGTATATCAGAACTCTACCGACAAAAAAAAATCAGGGATGCTCTTCCTGTTATATTAAGTAGGATGGAGCAGTCGGATTGGCGGAGAACGTTTTTATTTTCGAGAAAATTAGATTATTTTACTACTTCCGGGTGCGCGATTAAAATTGACGAACTCGCCGTATTTGCTGTGCTTCTGAGCGGCAAGGTGAGGGAGAGGAAGTGGGAAGTGGGTGACAGAGGTAATGCTCGGTGTGAATGTACAAGTTTCTCGTTCGTTTCGCAAAGTCGCTTCCCAGCCTCAGTAGGCACTGTACAGTTTTCCTCACACAAATTGACTACTACGTGCGAACCCAGTAGAAAGAGATGATTAAAATGTATCAAGAAAACAGGCAGCTTTCCAGGTCGTTCGCGACACACCACACAACCTGAACAGAGTCGAGAAGTCAGTACTACACCGTTGTGAACTGTGCATCGAAGTAGGAGGGAGGCATATTTAACACCTACTGTAATTAAACCATTGAGTGTATTGTTTCTGCATTCAGTATTTCATTCCATTTACAATGTTGTGAGTGAAGGAATATACAATCATGGGGAAGCAGCGTTACATCTCTGAGCATGTTATATAATAGGCTACAGAACGTTACTTCGACAAGCAGAAGAGAGGAGAAACGATCCGGTGCATTCCTTGACTGAAAAGTGTGCCTTAATTACAGTGTGTTCTTGTACTCTGTATGCAGTCACGGCTGTTTAATAAACGAACTGTGGACATTGCCTCTAAGAGTTAAGGACAATCCTGTGCGAATCGAACGAGGAAACGTATGCATACGCGCGGAGCATTATCTCTGTCTCCAACATACAGACCACTTCTCCGCCAATCCGATTGGACCATCGTTCTTAACAGAACACGATCATCCATGTATAAGGAATGATCATCGTTTGGATAATCACATCAAGGAGGTGGTAAAGAAAGGCCACAAATCTCTTCAGATCATTATGAGGGTTTTTAGGGGTTGTAGCAAGGATGTAAAAGAGAGCTCGTGTAAGACACCGATTAGACTACGGTTTTAGTGCATGGGGTCCACACCAGGATTACTTGATACGAGAACTGGAAAAGATCCAAAGGAAACCAGAAATATTTATTCCAGGTGATTTCCGACAGGTTACGAAAATATTTTAACTTTGGCCTGGGAATACTTGGGAGTAAGGCGACGAGCTACTCACCTTAATTGGAGCTTCCAAAAGTAGGAAAGGTCAAACATGAACGTACAGTTGGAATTCAAGAAGAGAAACTGCAGCAATTATACATGTATAGAACGAGGAATAAGGGATTTGAATAATTTATCAAGGGAAATCTTCGAAAAGTCCCAAAGTTCTTTGAAAATAAGTAACGGCTAGGTAAACAGTTGATAGGAAATCTACCTCCTGGGCGATAGTCCTAAATGCAGATGACTAATCGATTGATTGATTGATTGATTGATTGATTGATTGATTAATTGATTGATTCGTCAATCCATTCACCAATTGATTGATTGATTGATTGATTGATTGATGATCGATCGATTGATTGATTGATTGATTGATTGATTAATTGATTGATTCGTCAATCCATTCACCAATTGGTTGATTGATTGATTGATTGATGATCGATTGATTGATTGATTGATTGATTGATTGATTGATTGATTGATTGATTGATTGATGATCGATTCATTGATTGATCAATCCATTCACCAATTGATTGATTGATCAATCCATTCACCAATTGATTGATTGATTGATTGATTGATTGATTGATTGATTGATTGATTGATTGATTGATTAACTGATGATCGATTCATTGATTGATCAATCCATTCACCAATTGATTGATTGATTGATTGATTGATTGATTGATTGATTGATTGATTGATTGATTGATTGATTGATTGATTGATTGATTGATTGATTGATTGATTGATTGATTGATTGATTGATTGATTGATTGATTGATTGATTGATTGATTGATTGATTGATATGAGTCTTGGTACTCTTATAGGAATGGGTCTAAATAATTACTGATGGTATCTTAGATCCAGACACTATGATCAGAATAAATGAAAACTCTGAAGACCAAGGACCTTTATATATTCCCTGTGGGTGGGGGCTGTAGAAAAACGCCCACGGTATCCCCTGTCTGTCGTAAGAGGGGATCAAAAGGGGCCCCAGGGGCTCATAACGTGGGAACATAGCCTGGCGACCACGCGGCCCTTAGCTGAGTCCTGGCACTGCTTCCACTTACTTGTGCCAGGCTCCTCACTTTTCATCTATCCTATCCGACCTCTCTTGGCCAACTTTTGTTCTTTTCAACCGCGACGATATTAGATTTGCAAATCCTAGGGAGTCTTGCATTTCCACGCCCTTCGTGGCCTTTGTCTCCTTTGGTCGATATCTTCGTTATTCGAAATGTAGGACCCCTTCTATTTTTTTCTCTGATTAGTGTTATATGGAGGATGATTACCTAGTTTTACTTTCTCTTAAAACAATAATCTCCACCACCACTACCACCTGGAGACCGAATAGCTGAACTTAAATATGACAGTAAATATTATTTATTTATTTTTTCCAATTGGCTTCACGTCGCACCAACAGGCAGGTCTTATGGCGACGTTGGGACAGAAAGGGTTAGAAGTGGGAAAAAAGAGGCCGTGGCCTTAATTAAGGCACAACCTGGTGTGAAAATGGGAAACCACGGAAAGCCACCTTCAGGGCTTCCAAAAGTGGGGTTCGAACTCATTTTCCTCCGAAAATCTAATACTGGCCGCACTTAGGCGACTGCAGCTATCGAGCTCTACTATCTTAATGACAATGCACCTGAAATGAATATATGAATGTAAATAAATACTGAGAAGAGTAACAGAAGTCCGCAGATAAGGAATGACCCAAACACGCGCAGGGCGGGGAAGAAGCTTTTCTACATTATCGCATAAATCTATGCGCTGACCGTCAAACAGAGACTACAATGAAGAATACAAGAGTTTTTAAAGTAGATTTTTCACGATCACTAAATGGTATAATCTTGTTTTTGAGATATTAGATCGTGTTATAATAATTGAATGCTGACGCGTTTCAATCTTTCAACCAAGACATTCTTTAGATCAACGACAATATAGAATGTATGTCCAACCCTTTTCCTGCTGCTCTACGGGGTCGGCTATGAAGTGAGATGAATCTTCGTAGCGAGGTTTTATGACCAGATGCCCTTCCTGACGTCAACCTCATCAGAAGAGTTAATGAGATGAGATTAAAGGAATGACGTGATATAGAATAGCAGGAAGGGAGAGGGTGAAACCCAGGTCCGGCACATAGCCTACTCCTGTCGAACAGCACCAAGGTATCTGCTCAAGACTTCACGCCCCCATCCGACGTACGAATCACCTTCAACAGCGCCATATGCCTTCACTCCATATGAGCACTGTGGAGAGGTTTGAAATTCAATCCAGGCTTTTGGCACGCAATCTAGTGATTAGAAATTGTATACCACCAACTCCCCTACCCTGCCGGCCATCATTCGAATTGTGATTTTTTTCGACCAACGGGACTCGATCCGATTAACTACGGTGTCAGACCGTATAGTATTCAACGCTTTAACGATCATGGCCACCAGGTGGTCGCTATTATTATTATTATTATTATTATTATTATTATTATTATTATTATTATTATTATTATTAATATTATTATTATTATACCGGGGGTACACCTTCCCCGTTCCTTTAAACTCCGCGCCTTCTATAACGCCATCTATGTCATGGAACTTGAACTAATGTAATACAAGTTACATGGATTTTCAACCGCTAGATTTCTCTGTCATCGGTTTTGTTGCTCCCCCTAGTGGATCGAACCCTAACCAATTTATTAAGAAATTTGTATTGTGAAACGTGGCAAACCTTAAGTTTGTGAAGATTGGGTATTTTTATGTAATAAAGTTGTCAACACTACTACTTCTTCAATAGGTAGCAAGCAATGAAAAATTTTGTGAATATTCTCTCTAGCCATTTTAAATTGGTGGTGTGTACAGGCATCCAGCCGATCTGTAAAGAGTTCTGGAAACTTCCTCTCGGAGATGCTCTGAAAACTGGGCCCTTTAGGGCCGTATTGTCATCTTCATCACTCCGGTCTAGTGAGTGCGGCGTGTTATTCGGAGGCAAGGGCTGCAGTTCGGCGTTTGAAAGGCCTAACAACTGAAGGTAATGGCAGAAATTTCTGAACATGTGATAGCTCCAGGCAGATAGCTTGAGAGGAAGGTTTCAAACTTCTTTTCTTAATGTAAAATTCTAAAATCATAGTTTAAATGTAGATTTTCGGCGATTCTGAGGACTCTGTTCAAATCCCCGCTGGGAAACATATTAAACTAAATGGTCAAAGTTTGATTATCCTCTGTTGATTCCCATTCAACTTGATATGGGATGACTATTTTTTTCGAAACCTCTAAATTCTGAACTCATTTTTGGCATTTAATATTTCTCATTTAATCACCGCTCTGTGGTATAGGGTTAGCCTCTGCAACTTCGGACCATTATCCCATTTATGTTTCTAAGAGGAAAAACTCGTAGAAACCTAAACTTTTTCTTATTATATTAAGGCCACTTAGAATGGGCATTCATTGCCCCTGTTCATAGGGTAATCGTTTATAAACGAGTGTGTAACAGTCTGTTGAGCAGAAATGACGGTAAATACAATATTTGAAGTGTGCCAGGCATAATTTTGTAAGAAACATGTGTCTGTGAGTGGCTGGATTATATTCACATTTGCAGCTCAAACTCCTAGACGATATGAGTGGAGCAAACATGCTCTTGTATTAGTGTACCTGTTTAGAGCTTGTAGATTATTGTCTTGATAATTTTCTCTAGTTTTTTTACCTGATTTTTGGACACATAGTCCGCTGTTGTTATCAGAGCTCATTTGTTGTTGTTTGTTCAAAATTTTCTATCAATCAATTTTTAAACTAAAAAAAAGGAATGAAATAAAATTTCAATGTGTAGTGCTTTAACTTATGCTGTGGTCATTTCCTTATCCACCCATTCACTCCGGCACCTTCTTACACCTCTCTGTTCCACGATATTCCCGTAACAATTATTATTATTAGTTTCAATTCCAGCCACCTATAGACCACGGAAAATAACTTCCCCATGCTTTTGTCTCCTTTCTTAATTTTTGGTCTTTCCGGATTTTTTTCATTCATTCAGAAAGTTTCACACTTTCTGTCGATTTCATGAAAACCCCGGAACTTTGTAATCCTGGTGCGAAATTTAGGCTTGTCTAGAATTTCTGTTTCCGTAATTTTTGTTTCTGCTAAAACCCTTTTCAACTATGAATCAATTTATTTTTGTTTTGGGGTGTTAATCAGATTGATTTAATATTTCATTAGTCAGTCTTTCCGGATTCATTCAGACTAAGCGACCGTAAAAAGAAATATTTCCTTTCCTGAGGACATCCGATAATTTTTCAGGTTGGTTACATATTTCTTTACTACTCTTTTTCACCTTTTGGCAGCCCTGAAGATGGTTTCTCATTTCCACACAAGGGAAATCCTTGAGTTCTAGCTTAATTAAAGCCACGGCCGCTACCTTCCCAATGCTAAACCTTTCCTATCATTCCGTCCTCGGAAACCTTCCATGTGTTAGTGCGACGTTAATCCACTAGCAAAAAAGTACCTATTTCTACTCTCAAACTTTCCTTGCGTAACTACCTTGCTTAGTACATTCCTTGTCTTTTTCACGAATTCTTCCATTTCTCCTTTTCTGTTTAAATTACGTAATTATTATTAATAAGGAGAAGAATGAAAAATGAAGTTCGCTCATTTGCCGAAAAGGCTATGTAAATTCAGCCTCGAACATTTGCATTACAATAGTTAATTAAACATAATACCTATACTCTACCACGCGAAGTTATTTAACCTCTGGCTATGAAAGCAATCAGGAGAATTAAGAATGCATTCCTACATAGCCTACACAAATGAAACAACAAATGTTCGCATTGCAATTGGTACCGTTTTTCGTCCACAGTGCAGCAAACCGTGAAGAATACAACGTAACAGAACCTCACAGGCGAATAAGCGCTGTTTGAAAACCATCCGATTACGTTCGAGTGTTTAAAGGCGTTTAGAAATTGCTCTCATTTCCAAATAGTAATCCACCACGGTACACCTGGATAAATTTCACGCCAGTATGGGTACTGGATGTCCATTTATTGGTTTGTTTGATTGCAGAATGTTCCACTATGATCTGTGCAACGCATGAGGAGCATAAAGCGTTATTGTGCAGAATAGAGGCCCTCAAGCGTGAATCAGGGCTAATTTGATCCTGATGTAGCCTATATCAGCAAAGTGATTAGCGTGCACTGATTACATGCACCATTACAACCACAAGAATATCACAGCAAAATTGAATAATCAGAATCACCAATTCTAATGCTAGACATTTTCAGTGTAATTGAGATCAGTAAACTGTGAAGTGCATGGCAATAACATGGAATATAATCCAGGTCGTAAAAAGATAGTAGGGTACACGCGTGATGTGTCAAGAACAATGAGCTAGCAATTCAATTGAATGTCGATCAAATTAATACCAGACTGTGATCTGTAGAATATTTGTGAATGAAATCTTACACTAGTATATTTTTACGCCTAATTTTTTTTTCACTTACGAACATGCTTGTGACACGTTACACGACAGTGGAATTAAAAAAGTTGCTGGATTTCCCGAGGTTGATATCCCTGGAATTGAATGGAAATTTCACGAACGCAGAGCGTTTTACGGTTTTTCGAAACAACTTGCAATAAACTTGGAGATGGAAAAATTCTCAGCTGTATTCCAGTCAGTATTAGGAATTGAGCCTCTTTAGCCTCTTTTAGGCGGTTTTTCCGAGATATACAACCAGCTTGGCGGAGTCCGACTCGTTGGCTGAATGGTCAGCGTATTGGCCTTCAGCTCAGAGGGTCCCGGGTTCGATTCACGGCCGGATCGGGGATTTTAATCTTCATTGGTTAATTCCAATGGCCCGGGGGCTGGGTGTTTGTGCTCTCCCCAACATCCGTGCAACTCACACACCACACAACACTATCCTCCACTACAATAACACGCAGTTACCTACACATAGCAGATGCCGCCCACCCTCATCGGAGGGTCTGCCTTACAAGGGCTGTACTCGGCTAGAAATAGCCAGACGAAATTATTATAGTTTGGCGGAATGTATATGGTTAGAATTTTTGATTCTTTTCCATGATTCTGTTTTCTGAAGTTTAAATTACTTATTACGTGGTTAAGTGTAAGAGAGGGCTGTGAGTACTAAATTCAATAATTATGAATGCATGAAATTAAATAAATAAATAAATAAATAAATAAATAAATAAATAAATAAATAAATGAATAAATTCAATAACAATCTTCCAAAATAGTGATATTCACTTCTTTTCATAGTATGTATATCAAATCACATGAATTGTTGAGTTTACGTCCGGCAGGTGGTGGGTTCGAATCTAACTGTCGGAAGTTCTGAAGCTGGTTTTTCAGAGTTTCCCATGTTCACACCAGGTAAATATTGCGACTGTAACTTATTTAAGGCCAGGGCCACTCTCTTCCCAAACCTATCTCTCTTCAATTCTTGTGTCGCCGAATACCTTCGATGTGTTAGTACACGTTACCACTACTAATAATCAAGTTTTCATTCCGAACTCTGAAGGGTACGACGATCCCCTTAGACGGTGACTCCATCCCTCCTCCCAGGAGATTTGTATTGGAGAAAGAGATGTACGGTGACATACGCAATTTATTCAGTTTACAGATCTGTACATGACATTTGATCTTGAGTATTCAGTATTTTTCTAGCCTCCCCAGGCTGCAATCAGAGCCTTTAAATGTTGTGGGATGGAATGAAAAAGGTTCTGGGTACTTTCCTCGAGAATCTCGCCCTGCACAGTTTGTATGCGAGTCCACAAATCATCGACACTGCTTACTGAAAACCCGTTTCCGACTCGTTGGCTGAATGGTCAGCGTATTGGCCTTCGGTTCAGAGGGTTAGATCCCGGGCAGAGTCTGTGATTTTAACCTTCACTGGTTAATTCCAGTGACTTGGGAGCTGGATGTTTGTGCTGTCCCCAACATCCCTGCAACTCACACACCACACATAACACTATCCTCCACCACAATAACACGCAGTTACCCACACATGGCAGATGCCACCCACCCTCATCGGAAGGTATGCCTTACTAGGGCTGCACGCGGCTAGAAATAGCCACACGAAAGAAACTGAAAGACCGTGACGAACAAGTTGCCGACCAACCATATCCCGGATATGATGAATGGGCAACGTGTTAAGCGAATGTACAGGCCAGCAATACAATGGTACCCGTCGTACTTCGGAGAAGGCTTGCATGTTCCTCGCCACATGTGGTCAGGCATTGTATTTCTGAAATGTGCCATGTGGAGTTGGCTGAAGAAGGGAAGTATATCAGGCTATAAAACCACTCTTATGTACCGGTTGCTACTCATATTGCTCTCAGTAAGTAGGAAGCCAGCTCAGTTGTTGTACCCAATTGCGCACCAAACCATCACACCTGCTGTTTGTCTGCTATGCCGCTCAACAATGCAGGGTTCCGAATTGCGCTCACCACGGTAGCGCTGAACACGTGTGCCGCCATCACTGTAGGACAGCCTGAAGCGGGATTCGTCTGGAAACACTACATTTTGCCACTAAGCACGCCAGTGACGGCGTTCACGTTCCTGTTGCTGTCTGAGACTTTTGTGGTTTATGGACAGTGGAAGTCGATGCAATTGGATGTGTGTAACCAGTCCAATTTGTAACAGACTACGTCGAACCGTCGATGTAGACAGGTTTACATCTATTGCAGTTCTCCAGCGTCGAGCCGGCATTGTTGAAGGAGCTGTACGGTCAGTCATGGCCATGCGGACAAGACGGCGGTTAACACGTGTTATGAGGGTGCCATGTAAGAAAAAGGAAGCTGTGACGCAAAGCCCCATCCTTTAAGCCCCCCAACTCCCCAATAAACCCACCTCCTTAAGAGCTCCCGGCGACATCCTCCCCATCACCAGAATATATGCTAAATTATAAGCCCAAGTATTAACGTACTTTTGTATGTTTCAGAAGCAGCGAATACCAACTTCAAGCCACGCACAAACCTTGTAACAACAACCAACCAAATCTCGAAAACATGCAAATAACCATAATTGTAAATATCCCTAATGTAATTATTCTAATAATAATCATGAACTGTGAATAACATTGTAAATAATTTTGTAATCAACAAAAGCGTTGTAAATAACCTGCAATGACGGTACAAACAACTGTAAACAACATTGTAAATATTTTGTAAATAACCATTAACAACCATTTTTGCAAATATTTTGTAAATAACCATTAATAACACTCTTGTAAATACCCTAATAACCCCGGAATAAAAAAACCGGGGGTAAGGGGTATATTTCAAAAATTATAGGAGCCGCCAATACTGAAGACAATAATGGAAAATGAAACATCTATTTATGTAAAATCACAATTGTAACCAGACTGAATCTGTCACATGTAAATTGCAATGTAAATTTGGAAGATCAATAAACACTTGGCCAAGAGGTTGAGACCCCCTCCCAACTCCTTCAACTTAGCAAATCTCCATCCTTCTCTTCCAAATCCATCAAATCCTCCAACTCCGCCAAATCTCCTGGCCAGAGAGAAGGCGTAACCTTCTAGGTGGCCCGCCCCTTCCCTTAGGGAAGGGGAATGAAAACTTTCTCCTTGGTCCTTGGCTAAATTACATAGTCCAGGACCCGTTCGTCGCTGTGTGTGACCCCCTTCTATTCACTGCTTCCACAAACGCATAACTGCCGTAGCAGCATAGTTTATACGAACCGAAATGTTACGGTACGACAAACCCGCTTCCCAGAGACCTATCATTCTGTCCCTTTGAACTCACTCACGTGCTGATAATGCACCCTTCGATGTCGTGTCGATGAGGCACACTGGCATTTCCTTCCACGTTTCCACCTTGCTTGTCAGCACTTTAATGACACACTTAGCGTAACACTGACCTTGTCGGTCACAAATGGCAGGGCCCTGCTGCGTCTGCTTGCACACCATCCCCCTGCAGTCCTAATCACTTATTTCTGGCACAATGTTCTATACATATACGGAGTTTGGATTCATTCGGGCAATTCTTTCGCGGTGTTGCAATTTTTACAAACGTTAGTGTAGTTCGTGTTATAATGTTGACGATTGTTTTAGTATTCAAATTTAATTAAATATTGTATGTTCTTGTATTACGTTAACAACTTAGAATTGATGTACTCAGTGTCGGAAATTTCAACCATGCTGCCTGGCGACACACTAATTTCAAGTTATTTCTGTTTCCTCTTACGCTTGAATGTAAACATTGGTGGGATGAAGTATCCAGCCGTAATGACAGCACAAACAACGGTGGTGCTTACTCCCCGCTCCCTGCTTGTGTAATATCCCAGTTGGAATTTGACTTTTCTTGACAGTTGTAAAGCCAGATTCGTCGACGCTGACTACAAGTGTTTGCTGTAATTCCAATGTTATCGAACGTTTTCTCAACCAGCTCTAAGAAATGAGTACAATTCTCCCTGTTAAATCCCTAGCTCTGGCAATTGAGGTTCCTTCTCTATGACGGAGGGAAAGCTGAGGATTTGCCTCACCTTCTTCCTATATATATAAACTCGTAAAGACCGTGTGTCTGTGCGTTGAATATTTTGGCTAAATTTTCATTCATTTATCCCTTTCAGTGTAATAATGACAATGTGCATATTTTTTAACTTAGGTGTCTGTCTCTTGTCGGTTTGTCTGTTTTTCTGTTTGTCTGAATTCTTCTGTCTGTCTGTTAGGTCATCAGCCCAGAGGCTGGTTGCATCCTCAGATAGCACCACCAAAGTCTATGCAGTTATAGGAAAACCACAAAAACCGAAGGCAGAGGCCAAATGAGGCGTACTAGGCAAGATGAGGAGTGAGGTAGTTTGCCATTGCTTTCCTCACTGGACCAGAAGGTGCCACTGCAGTACGACTGATCCTATGAGCAACACCTTTCATAACACTTGGACACTAGTTGTGCTCCAAATGTCATTACTCAGGACCACTCATACCCCAGCAGCTTCCATATTGTCACAGCCATGGATGAGACTGGGACTTCGATGGAAGCTACACTTTGCTCTGGCCTGTGCCAAGAGACGAATACAAAAATACTGCATCCATCAAGAAATGGCAACAGGCACTCTGAATTCTTATAGTTGGAAAACTACTGGATGTATTTGTACCAAACTTCATATATAGAATCCATATCCCCTTGGGTAGGGTTTAGGGCCAGTATTATTTCTAAACACCTGAATGAACTGGAGGTTTATATGAAGATCGTAACAGTGATTTATACATGACCACCCTCACTGTAAATGTGCCAGCCTTAATTGAAATCAATTTCTAGAACTTCTTTCTCTCACGTGCACATTAACGAACGGTTTCACAAGCTAGGTCATGTCACTTCAAGGTGGGTAAATGGGAATAACTAAGGTGGCATTTCACTCTTTATGCTTGAACAGGAAATAAGAAAGTATATCGTCAATTAGACGACTGGTTTTATGAGTCTTCTGTCACAGCCCCACTTCAGGTTTCAGATATACAAAATAATATAAACGAGAAGCAGGGAGAATTTCGCATAATTTCGGACCAGGAACTGTCCCTTTCAATAAACTCTGTGATCGTCCTTATTCTCCCTCAACTTCGTTCAGCTTTATTGTACTTTGCATTACTGCCACGAGTTTGCATAGAAAAATATCAGTTCAACATGCCGTATTAAGCTTTTGAATACGGGCATGTAACTTCACATAAATTCGTGAAGGAATCGTGAAATCCATTACCGATTCCCGTGCAAATAACGGGTACGTAAGCTAGTAAATGAATAATACCATGTTTTCCTGCCTTTTTCTCCTCTGTATTGAAAGTATGGGTTAAACCATATTTCTCCGTTATATCAAATGCAAGTTTGCGAACATCTTTAATTGTAAATCAAATAGACCTCTCTTCAAATAAAAGCAGGTGGTCAGCGAGAACTCCTTCCATCACAGCCGCAAAAGTTGATTGTCTTTCGAATGACTCAATTTCATTTGACAACGAGCTTTCACTGTCAGCATGTCTCGTTATTGTAGCTTTAGGGACTCCATATACACGGGCACACACGTTGAGTCCATAGTCTCCGTTTCTGTATGTTGACTTAACTCATCTTTTGTCCATTTCCCATACATCCGCATTTTCACCATCTTGAGTAGGAATATATGATATTTTATAACAGTCTTCTCAAATGGACCGGTCAAAATAATTGGGAATCACGCAGTGGTAGAACTTTGGTAACTGGACGCCATATAAGACGGTGTTACAGGAATATACCAAATTAAACACTTGTTTTATGATGTCGAGTCATTACATACATACATTATCATTATAGACTGTTATGCCTTTCAGCGTTCAGTCTGCAAGCCTCTGAAAATTTACTAAACGTCCCCACAATCCTCGATTTGTAACTAGTGATGTGGCCTCATTTAGTTCTATACCTCTTATCTTCGTTAGAAACCGAGTCTAACCATCGTCGTCTTCGTCTCCCTCTACTTCTCTTACCCTCCATAACAGAGCCCATTATTCTCCTAGGTAACCTATCCTCCTCCATTCGCCTCACATGACCCCACCACCGAAGCCGGTTTATGCGTACAGCTTCATCCATCGAGTTCATTCCTAAATTAGCCTTTATCTCCTCATTCCGAGTACCCTCCTGCCATTGTTCCCACCTGTTTGTACCAGCAATCATTCTCGCTACTTTCATGTCTGTTACTTCTAACTTATGACTAAGATATCCTGAGTCCACCCAGCTTTCGCTCCCGTAAAGCAAAGTTGGTCTGAAAACAGACCGATGTAAAGATAGTTTCGTCTGGGAGCAGACTTCCTTCTTACAGAATACTGCTGATCGCAACTCCGAGCTTACTGCATTAGCTTTACTACACCTTGATTCAATCTCACTTACTATATTACCATCCTGGGAGAACACACAACCTAAATACTTGAAATTATCGACCTGTTATAGCTTTGTATCACCAATCTGACATTCAATTCTGTTGAATTTCTTACCTACTGACATCAATTTAGTCTTCGAGAGGCTAATTTTCATACCATACTCATTGCACCTATTTTCAAGTTCCAAGATATTAGATTGCAGGCTTTCGGCACAGTCTGCCATTAAGACCAAGTCGTCAGCATAGGCCAAACTGCTTACTACATTTCCACCTAACTGAATCCCTCCCTGCCATTTTATACCTTTCAGCAGATGATCCATGTAAACTACGAACAGCAAAGGTGAAAGATTACAGCCTTGTCTAACTCCTGTAAGTAACCTGAACCAAGAACTCATTCTACCATCAATTCTCACTGAAGCCCAATTGTCAAAATAAATGCCTTTGATTGATTTTAATAATCTACCTTTAATTCCATAGTCCCCCAGTATGGCAAACATTTTTTCCCTCGTTACCCTGTCATATGCTTTCTCTAGATCTACGAAACATAAACACAACTGCCTATTCCTCTCGTAGCATTTTTCAATTACCTGGCGCATACTGAAAATCTGATCCTGACAGCCTCTCTGTGGTCTGAAACCACACTGGTTTTCATCCAACTTCCTCTCAACGATTGATCGCACCCTCCCTTCCAAGATGCCAGTGAATACTTTGCCTGGTATACTAATCAATGAGATACCTCGATAGTTGTTGCAATCCTTCCTATTCCCTTGCTTATAGATAGGTGCAATTACTGCTTTTGTCCAATCTGAAGGTACCTTACCAACACTCCACGCTAATTTTACTACTCTATGAAGCCATTCCATCCCTGCCTTCCCACTATACTTTACCATTTCAGGTCTAATTTCATCTATTCCTGCTGCCTTATGATAATGGAGTTTATTTACTATCCTTTCCACTTCCTCAAGCATAATTTCACCAACATCATTTTCCTCCTCCCCATGAGCTTGGCTGTTTGCAACACCACCATGATGATTTCCTTTTACATTGACAAGATGTTCAAAATATTCCCTCCACCTCTCCAGTGATTCCCTGGGATCTATTATGAGTCCACCTGAATTACTCAAAACATTGTTCATTTCCTTTTTTCCTCCCTTCCTAAGATTCTTTATTACTGTCCAGAAAGGTTTCCCTGCTGCTTGACCTAGCCTTTCCAGGTTATTACAAAAATCTTCCCATGACTTCTTTTTGGATTCAACAACTATTTGTTTCGCTCTGTTTCTTTCATCTACGTACAAATCCCTGTCTGCCTCGGCCCTTGTTTGGAGCCATTTCTGATAAGCCTTCTTTTTACGTTTACAGGCTGCTCTCACTTCATCATTCCACCAAGATGTTCGCCTTTTCCCATCTTTACACACAGTCGTTCCTAGGCATTCCCTTGCTGTTTCTACTACAGCATCCCTGTATGCCACCCATTCACTTTCTATATCCTGAACCTGCTTACTGTCTACTGTTCGAAACTTCTCACTAATCATATCCATGTACTTCTGTCTAATTTCCTCGTCCTGGAGATTTTCTACCCTTATTCGTTTGCAGACAGATTTCACTTTCTCTACCCTAGGCCTAGAGATACATAGTTCACTACAGATCAGATAGAGTCATTAACTAAAGAAAAAGCTGATAAAATGTAATGTAGATAATTAATTTACTTACTCGTACTCTGCACAGTGACTTATGATCTTTAGCACAACGCTTAGGATATAACACGAACGAAGCGTACACAATAACAGCAAATATTCTTGCTTCACAGAGCGATTCGGGCGTGCGGTTGGGGTCGCGTGGCTGTAAGCTTGCATTCGTGAGAAATTAGTTTTTTTTAAATCAGACACCTTTTTATTACTCTATTAACCTTTTACAATAAACATGTACAATGTATACACAAAAACTGATGACATACACTTTCTGAAGTTCATTGTCAGGTTCGAACCCCACTGTCGGCAGCCATGATGATGGTTTTCCGTGGTTTCCCATTTTCATACGAGGCAATTGCTGGGTCTGTACCTTACGTAAGGCAACGGTCGATTCCTTCCCACTCCTAGCCCTTTCCTAATTCACCGTCGCCATAAGACCTATCTGTGAGACGTGAAGCAAATCGTAAAATTAAATATATTCTTGGTTCAATATTTACGGCCGACTGACCGCTGGGTCACACGCTATTGACAGCATTTCTGACCAGTAGAGCTAACTTGAAGGTTTAAGGTACAAACAAATAGTGAAATTTGAAGGAGGTCTAAGTTTGGCAACGGTGCAAATTCTCCCCTATATCATATCCGAAAATAGTCCCCATAAGTCATTTCTCATTATCTGCGCTGAATGCAGTTCTGGAAGAAGCTGTTCTTCCATGAAATTATGGGTGAAATGGGGAAATTGAATAGTAAAAATTGCGGAAAGTAAATTCTAGAAACTGGCATTCGAGAAATGTTTATTAGAAAATATGTATTAGGAAATCTGAGTGGGACTCACACACACACACACACACACACACACACACACACACACACACACTCACACACACACACACACTCTCACACACACACACACTCTCTCACACACACACACACACACACATAAACACACAACCACGATATTCATAAAATCTCGGCACGTGGATGCTCATCACATTTGTGTCCCAAGGGTTCAATATTTTTGAGACGGTTTAGTTCATAGCAACAGACATCAGTTGTCTATCGAGAAGAGAAAGAGATCTCCTCAGCTATTAAGCTGTCACTTGCTACTTGTGGATTAATGTTTAAGCTGACCATTCATTCGTTTCCACAATGAAGTTAAGAACTCCTAGAATAGAAAGCAAGCATCAAAGAAAGAATAAGATAGTTATAATTCATTCTGAAAGAAAATGTTTCCAAACCGACGGGACGTGGAATCAAGAAGCTTTCAGTTTTAAGTGAATCGTGAATCTGTGATCACGTTTATATAAACTACAAGGACATCGATTATCATCATAAACTTTCAATTGCATTGGCAGGAATTACGAACTGTCTCGAGACTTGGATATGTAGCCCTCTAAACAGTTTAATTCCACTTAAATGCCCGTTTGTCTAACAGCCTAAACTTCTCACTCTAATGAAGGAATGATTGTACATAAGAAATTGATTTATTACTGCACTGACGTGTCCGTTAGGGGCTATCAACTTGATAATGTAGACCAGAACCTCTCAGGATGCATGCGCTTGGTGCATGCACTGTGCACGGTGCAAAAGACGACTGCGCTTGGTTGACCAGAGTGCAGCCCCCCACTTCTCGATTTGGAGCAATAGCGCTGTCTTTCTCTTTCCCCACGCCTGTCTCGCTCGCTCTCCCTGTCTCCCTCTTCCTCACTTGCTCCGTAGTGTTCCAAATCCGAGCCGAGTTGAGACGAGTTGAGCCGAGCTTAGCCGAGTAGCCCAGAGACGAAGCGCCGGTCCGAGTGGAGCCGAGCGGGAGCGATGCACAGTGCACGGAGCTCTTGCGCCTCCATTTGCACGCGTGAGATTTTGGGCGTTTGAGAGGCCCTGATGTAGACTCTTGATGATGGGGACGAGTTTAAAACGCTAACCACTCCACTTTTGACGAACGGATAGTCAGTTTACTTTTTATAAAGAATATAATTACATATCTATTTCATTTGGATGTAAAAGTAATTTTAATTAAATTCACTATTTCTTACTTCTATTGTAGGTCGTTACTCATTGTATAATAATTTCTTGTGGCCGGTGCCAGCTTGGTCCAGCCATCGGAAAGCAAATCCTCCAATGCGTTTGGGCAGCGTCTGCCGTGTATGGGAAGCTGGGTGTTGATGTGGTGGAGGATTGTGCTGTGTGTCGTGTGCGAGTTGTAAGACTATTGGGCAGAGCACAAACACCCGGTCTTGAAGCTAAGGAATTAACCATTTAGAATAGAAAGTACCTTGACTCGGCTGGGAATCGAAGTTGGACCCCAAAGACCGAAGACCAAGACGCTGACCACACAGCGAAGGAGCCAGGCGTCGTTAGTCATACCTCGATTACATGTATGTGAAGTTATAAGTAGCTTTTCTTCCGGTTTCTCTTAAATTCCCTGTGATGCGTAGTTGGAGCCAACGGCGGGGGAGTAGATGTTCTGCTGTGTTGTAAGGGAACACAGGGCTTCTCAATCCTCTGACAGCTCTTTCATACGGAAAATTAATTGCTTGGCGTGCGCCCGTCACTAAATTGGAAATCTAATTAACTCGGTTACCTCATGGATACAAGACAGTACAGGGTGCTCCTTAAGTGAAGTTTCCGAACAGCTAATTCGTCAATGATGGGTAAATTATCCTGTGAACACGAGAAGTTCTAAACGGTGGAGAGTCAAGCAACTACTGGAAATGGGAGAAGTGTGAACTATAAAGAAGAGAGCAACTGGTGGGCATGAACTCACCGGGGTGGTATGACACCCTACATGACTCCATTTTATTTTGTATTCTAATCGCACATACGCACACAGCCTTCTCTAGCTTGTTAATCTCTCATAAATGAGTGAACGTCGCATCGGTGTGTTAAGCGAGTAGAATTTGCCTGCGTGCGTCCGTTAGGATTGCACCGCACCGCGATGAGTACATTAACGTGTTGCTTAAACTTTCTTGCATGGCCATTTCTACAGTACAGTGGATTGGTGGCCTAATTATTTCGTCTACAGGCAGTGAGTATGATGGTGACAATAATGAAAGTGGTGAAGGTCGGTTTGAGCTCGTATCCCATATTACATCTGAAACAACTGCTTCAGAAGATGCCTTCTTTTTTTTGCTATTGGCTTTACGTCGCACCGACACAGATATGTCTTATGGGGACGATGGGGCAAAAAAGGACTAGGACTGGGAAGGAAGCGGCCGTGGCCTGAATTAAGATACAGCCCCAGCATTTGCCAGGTGTGAAAATGGGAAACCATGGAAAACCTTCTTCTGGGCTGCCGACAGTGGGGTTCGAACCCACTATCTCCCGAATACTGGATACTGGCCGCACTTAAGCGACCAGTTTTCGTAATTTTTACGCACGACAGTGTGCTATTTTCATCTTGGTAGTGTCCAGAAATCGGTCAATTACCAAAGACAAGTCATGAAAATCTTCAAGAGCCATCTCGACAACATTGAAAGGGTTGTCGAATTTGCAGTCCGGGACCATGTCTCCCAACTCGCTTAGAACCATTGTTATGCAGATTCTCTTCCGCTTTTCAATGATTCTGAAGTCCTGGTCACAAGGAATATAAGAATGACCAGAAACTAAAAAATTGAGTTCAATAGTTTCAAAATAGTCTTTCGCAACCAAATAAATTAAATCCATCAGGACCATACGATTTTCGTTATGGGCTGCTTAGTTATCGCACCAGATAACTATGTGTCTCTTATGGGTGAACTCTGATTTCAGTACTTTCACGATGCATGATGGTACTTCATTTCCCTCCCCCTCCCAGCAATGCCTTCGTGCCACATGCACATGTAACTGTTGCTTGTATCTCCAACATGAATACACAAGTTATTGTTGGGGAGCTGTCTACAATAGAACATGCTTGAGTGAGTAAGTGAGGGTGTGAACATTACTTGCTGCATATCTACACTCATTGTTCAAGCAGCACTTGCAGGTGATCGGGACTGGGAGCAATCACTGTCAAGTAGTTGTTTTGCCTTCTCTGCTGTGTGATGATGTTCTTCACGCTTTGCTGTTGAACCAAATTCTTCAGGCCCTTCAGAAGATTTTATTTTATCCTTCGAAAGATCGCAAGTTGCACACGTATCTGAGCGAGGACGACGCACTTTCAACTTCGGAAAGTCTTTCTTGTATACCCTGATGAAAATTCTGTAACTCATTTGACGTTCAGGATTCTTCATTTGATAAGCTCTATAGATCCTGTGAACATTAAGGTCTGGGCTCAAGTAAAGCTGAGACCACTGACGCCTAGAATAATGGCTCTCTTCCGCTGGAAAGGACTGTGCATGGGCTTTGATGAGATCCCTATCTTCATCAGTATATTTTAATTTATGGGCATGTGAATGTGGATTTCACCCTCTTGTGTGCTTCCAGACTAACTGACCTTCTTTTTTTCTTACTTATTAGACGACCCAGGCAACTGTGTGATACCCCGAAGACACCACAGAATACCTTCCTGCAGAGGTTGGTAATCTATAAACCACAGTCACCTGACGATCACGAGTAGTTAGTGAGTCACACCCTTGTTCAGCTGTTGAAACCCTCTTTCTACTTCTCTGAGTAGGGATTGAACTCATCAGTCCCATGAGAAAGTTAGAGCGCGCTAAGTAATCCTCTTTCCAGAAATCCTAATGCAGTGTCTTAGCTCCTTGAAGCAGGTCCTCATTCGTTGTACACTTGTTGCTACACCTTTTGCAATTAGGCTGGAAAGACAGAAAACACTGCTATAGCCTATCACACCAGTTGAAACGACGAAACAGGTAAACATAACGTTCAAAACTCATCAAGTACTTACATTTTGAAATGGACGAGGCTGATCACGACGGAAGTCAAGGGGATGATTTGGTTGCATTTTGAGTTAGGTATTTATCACAAGAAACCCTCCACTATTATAATACAAACACAAATTCGTCACCGGTAGCTAATAAACAACTCTGCAACTCTGAGACCTTCAGACGAACTGAACTTAGCGAGGAGCGGACTTACGGGTTTACCCGCGCCATCGGCATTGCTTCTTACTTGCATATCCGCGGGAAGAAAGTTATTCACAGACTTAAGTGCTTTCCCATGTCAGCCCCTCAATTAGTTTTGCAGTTCACTACAGCAATCTTCTTCAAGTTTGCTTGTGTGAATCTATGGCGTTTGTCTGTTAAATTAGCTTCAGTGAAGAGAATGCTCTCTCTACGACAACAGATGTGACGGAACAGCACTCGAATTAGAAAGCGCACGTTGTTTTTTGTCTTGATTTTTTCCCTTGAAATCTTACCACAGCTGTAATGTTCGTTCAGAACGAGGCCATTAATTTCCCAAGAGTTTACGCCATTAATTACTTTACATATTCCTGAAGACTGCTTATAAAATACTGTATGTTAAAATATGCGTATTAAAAGTATTTTCCCTGTACGGCTCATAACTTTGTTCATGAGAGTGAAATCTCATTCATTCCAACAGATGAACCGAAAACATTGTTCTCAATCTAATTGAGATTGATTATGTTCACAAGAGCTTTCAAACTGACAGTTAAACTCTAGTATTTCCTCATTGACTCCAATCTTTTCTCTGCGCCGTCGGATGAGATCGTCACGTAGAGACTCCTTAAAGAAATTCCACAGATCGAGGAAATCAGAAGGGTTATTGGCTGCAAGGATTGCTGTAAAGAATTCACGGGTAGACATGTGACTTGAATGAGGGGCAGTTTCTTCTATGGCTTGACGTCACTGATCACTGTTTTCCTTTAGATTCTGAGCGATTGCGACTGCTCGAATGTACTCATGTCTTTCCATCCTGTGGCGAACAATAGCAGACGAAGCCGTAAATGAAAGAACTTCAGTGGCGAGATGGTGCAGAGTCGGGTCACCTCTCACTCGCTTCTTCCAAATCTTGCTTTGAGTCTACATTTAGTGTTGTGGGATGATAAAAAAATTACAGCATGGATCTCAAAAGAGTGAAATATCATACAAATAAAGGCAATTTGAATAAATGCTTAAGTGCCATGAGAAAGCTATGTGAAAGGAAAGTGAGATTAGCATGTTCTGTAGACTGCAAAAATTGTGACGTAAGTGTGCAAATGGTCCGGAATTTAAATGACAACGAGGACAGTTTGGGTTCAACAGAAAGAAGAAGAGTGCATTCAGCAGAATGTAATGTCTTGTCAGAGCAAGCTGGTTGTGGTATATTGTAATACCAGACTAGCTGAATGTTGCAGAGAAGATGTGGGTCCACACCACGCGTTATCTTACAAATATATAAAGGTTGCCTTTCTGTTATTTTGATACGTAACCTAAATAACAGGTTTCGTATCAATTTTCTCTATAGATCATTTGCCAACATTGCCAACTGCCGTCACTTAAGAATTTATATTTATTTTGAGTTAAGGACCAACTTGACGGTCCTGCTTCTTATCTTGCTTAAATAGTTACTTAACCTGGTTTTGATTCATTTATTCCCTAATACTTAGAGTCTAATAAAGGAGGATAACTCTGTATAAATAAATAAATAAATAAATAAATAAATAAATAAATAAATAAATAAATAAATAAATAAATAAATAAATAAATAAATAAATAAATAAATAAATACACTGACTGACAGAGTAAATGCAACACCAAGAAGGAGTGGTCAGAACTGTATGCCAATTGCAGGGTAGACTGACGTCACTGAGGTATGCTCATGATGTGAAATGCGCCGCTGTGCTGCGCATGTAGCGAACGATAAATGGGACACGGCGTTGGCGAATGGCCCACTTCGTACCGTGATTTCTCAGCCGACAGTCATTGTAGAACGTGTTGTCGTGTGCCACAGGACACGTGTATAGCTAAGAATGCCAGGCCGCCGTCAACGGAGGCATTTCCAGCAGACAGACGACTTTACGAGGGGTATGGTGATCGGGCTGAGAAGGGCAGGTTGGTCGCTTCGTCAAATCGCAGCCGATACCCATAGGGATGTGTCCACGGTGCAGCGCCTGTGGCGAAGATGGTTGGCGCAGGGACATGTGGCACGTGCGAGGGGTCCAGGCGCAGCCCGAGTGACGTCAGCACGCGAGGATCGGCGCATCCGCCGCCAAGCGGTGGCAGCCCCGCACGCCACGTCAAACGCCATTCTTCAGCATGTGCAAGACTCCCTGGCTGTTCCAATATCGACCAGAACAATTTCCCGTCGATTGGTTGAAGGAGGCCTGCACTCCCGGCGTCCTCTCAGAAGACTACCATTGACTCCACAGCATAGACGTGCACGCCTGGCATGGTGCCGGGCTAGAGCGACTTGGATGAGGGAATGGCGGAACGTCGTGTTCTCCGATGAGTCACGCTTCTGTTCTGTCAGTGATAGTCACCGCA
Organism: Anabrus simplex; assembly: GCF_040414725.1. NCBI lineage: Eukaryota > Metazoa > Arthropoda > Insecta > Orthoptera > Tettigoniidae > Anabrus > Anabrus simplex. The sequence continues at coordinate 388,804,289 of NC_090268.1, forward strand.
GACGAGTGTGGCGTCGGCGTGGAGAAAGGTCAAATCCGGCAGTAACTGTGGAGCGCCCTACCGCTAGACAACGCGGCATCATGGTTTGGGGCGCTATTGCGTATGATTCCACGTCACCTCTAGTGCGTATTCAAGGCACGTTAAATGCCCACCGCTACGTGCAGCATGCAGCATGTGCTGCGGCCGGTGGCACTCCCGTACCTTCAGGGGCTGCCCAATGCTCTGTTTCAGCAGGATAATGCCCGCCCACACACTGCTCGCATCTCCCAACAGGCTCTACGAGGTGTACAGATGCTTCCGTGGCCAGCGTACTCTCCGGATCTCTCACCAATCGAACACGTGTGGGATCTCATTGGACGCCGTTTGCAAACTCTGCCCCAGCCTCGTACGGACGACCAACTGTGGCAAATGGTTGACAGAGAATGGAGAACCATCCCTCAGGACACCATCCGCACTCTTATTGACTCTGTACCTCGACGTGTTTCTGCGTGCATCGCCGCTCGCGGTGGTCCTACATCCTACTGAGTCGATGCCGTGCGCATTGTGTAACCTGCATATCGGTTTGAAATAAACATCAATTATTCATCCGTGCCGTCTCTGTTTTTTCCCCAACTTTCATCCCTTTCGAACCACTCCTCCTTGGTGTTGCATTGTCACTGTCAGTCAGTGTAAATACATTTAGTGTTGTGGAATTTCAACTTAGAGAAATTACGGAGCAAATTCATCTCTCTAGTTTAGCTCAAATCACTGAGAGAATTTCATGCCACGCTGAGCCCTCTTGAGAGCAGCTGTTCCTTGTTCTGGCAGAAAGTAGACTGATAGTTGATCTGGGAGCTGATGGTCAAGACGTATGACAGTTCATCTTGTAGCTCATGTAGTACTTGAAGAGCCACCATTTATATTTGTGTGATGTGACGTAGCGGGTATTTTGATGATGGGAAATCTCATTATAGTTCTGCTCAACCTGTCTTGCCTCTTCTGTAGTGAATCGAACTGCTGCGGAGTTGTAACCCTTGTAAATATACGTGTAGATGTACTTAAGAGACTTAACAAATATGCACACTTCGACAATGGTGTGGGCTTTGTAGCGATAAAACAGACAGAGATTGTAAGACTTGACCCTCCGATCGTAGCAGTGTTAGTGTCCGACCACGATACTGAGGGCAGCCATTATCGAACTGGCGAGTTCAGTTGATGAGTTAATTGGAATGATTCTGGACAGTTACTCTCAACCATGTATAGGCAGGAATGATTAATCTCACCGCACGGACCGTGCATCAAGTGAGTAGTAACAAAAATCTTGTGAAGGAGAGGTTCAGTCCGTGCACCTGGTATTTCAGCTCTGAGCTCCTTGGTAATTTTACCCTCTCGAATCTTGTCATCGCTCTCGACGGTTAGTAAGGTTTTGCAGTGAGGAAGTCCTTGCGTCTGAAATGCAACGGTGTAGGACAGGTTCGTCACGTTATCAAAAATCAAAAATCTTCTAATGACTAACTTTCAGTTTTCGGACCTTCTCCCTGAACATGCGCGCCATCAAATCTGGACGGTAGCATGTCTCATCTCCGAAGCCTTTTACGCGTATTGGCCTATTGGGGTTGCAGGTGAAGGTAATGAAGGAATCAGGCTTTCAACATTATCTTATTGAAGCCATAGCTTCTTGATACTTCTGGAACATGTTACGAAGTGAGCATTGGAACACAAATTGAGGAATGGCCATACGACCAATGGCTGCATCATTGTCGTCATTTGAGATCTCATCTCTCAAGTTTAAATGAGCCTCAACATGGAGCATGCTCTGATAAGTTTTGAGGTAGGAAAGCCTGCCTTCTCCTACTCTAACGTCCACCACACACTGATGGAAGAGACGTCCAGAATGGTGAAGAAGTGAAACGCCGGGTCGTAGCAAGACTCGGTAAGAAGCGTATTCAATCATTGTCACCGAGCGAGTTGGCCATGCTGTTAGAGTCGTGCAGCTCTTAGCTTGAATTCGGGACATAGGGGGTCCGGACCCCACTGTCGGCAGCCTTGAAGACGGTTTCCCATGCTTTTCCGTTTTCTCACCGGGCAAGTGCTGGGGTTGTACATTTATTAAGGCCACGACACATCCTTCCCACTGATAGCCCTTTCCTATCACTCGTCGGTATACGACCTATATGTGTCGGTGCGATGTAAAAACACATTGTAAAAATAATCAATCATTGTCACCTTCTTCTTTACTCCGCCTTTGAGAATGTGATTGTGTCAGCCAGAGTCTCCAAGAGGGAAAATGAATGGTTAATCAAGAGGGTCGAGCGTCTTCACAATAACTTTGACAGTCACTAGATCACCATTGGAACTAGGAAAGAACCGATGATGGCGTCCAGCAGGCTGCTTGTCATGCATTGCCTCGAAGACTGCGGCCACATCGTATCTGGTCCGTAGATATACGCTTACTGGATAAACTGTAGTGCTATCAATCATTTCAATAAGCAATTCCTTCTTCTGTATCGAAGTAGAATTCACCATCTCGTACACTGCTCCATGTTCTCATTGACGTTCAAGAGTGAGTCACCGAATTCTCTCATCAAGGAAGGATTACAATCAGTTGCAGTCTGAGGTACTGTCCGTTGGGCGGTGGCTGCGACAACATCCTCCTTCATGGCCGCACTGATCATTGTGCTGATGAGTTAAAGCGGAAGATATTTCCATCAGAAGCTGTTCAATGAAGACAAGAGTAGAAAATGGAGGAGCATATATTTTTCCCTTCTCACGGTAGAGATATGAGCGATTGTCACGTGAATGGCCTTTCGGGGGGAAAAGACGTGCTTTGCAGCGACGTTAAACCACACTCACAGTGCGAGAGAGTGAGGCTAAGCTGATCAAGAGAGATGAACCCTTCTTCGCTCATTTGAGTTTGAGAGGAAATGTGAGCCTAAATTCTCCACCTCGCAATCCTTCAGTAAGAGAGCGTCAAATTCAGTCTCCATTTGCATTTGTGTGTGACCTGTTTGAGGTTGATACTTCTCACCATTTGAGGTGCAGACGCTGATAGAGTCATTAGCGAGATTAAATACATAGTTAATTATACGTTCGTCTAATGTATCAGATGAGAATCACTCAAGTGGATCGACGAATTCGCATCTGCTGACGCTTTCTGACACGATACGTTTTCCCGTGATTGTCCTGGAACCCACCACGTCCACGACCATGTGGCCGAACCATGGTGAAAATCCAGAAGTGATATCTAGGTAAAAGGAGGACACCAAAACTATGATATCACAATGTCATCTAAAACAACTTTAACGACTTTAAACTGTAATATTACCGAGCTCGATAGCTGCAGTCGTTTAAGTGCGGCCAGTATCCAGTATTCGGGAGGTAGTAGGTTCGAACCCCACTGTCGGCAGCCCTGAAAATGGTTTTCCGTGGTTTCCCATTTTCACACCAGGCAAATGCTGGCGCTGTACCTTAATTAAGGCCACGGCCGCTTCCTTCCCACTCCTACCCTTTCCTATCCCATTGTCGTCATAAGACCTATCTGTGTCGATGCGACGTAAAGCAACTAGCAAAAAAATAAACTGTAATATTGTAAAGTGTTACAAAATTTGGTGAATAAGAGGCATACACAATACTTTTAATACGGTTTACTCCAATATTAATTCAATTTACGTTACATAAACCCACGAGACAAAATCTGGAAAAAGATAAATGTTAACAATGAAGACATCTGCCTAGCGTTTTTTGTACGCAACGTCATGGAACCCCCATGGCGTAACAGCCCGGAAGGAACATGGCCTACCAAGCGACAGCTGCTCAGCCCGAAGGCCTACAGATTACGAGGTGTCGTGTGGTCAGCATGACGGATCCTTTTGGCCGTTATCCTTGGCTTTCTAGACCGGCTTCACTATATCACCGTCAGATAGCTCCTCAATTGTAATCACGTAGGCTGAGTAGACCTCGAACCAGCCCTCAGATGCAGGTAAAAATCCCTGACCTGGCCGGGAATTGAACCCCGGACCTCCGGGTAAGAGGCAGGCACTCTACCCCCAACATCGCGGGGCGGGCTGCACCGTCATGGAGTCTGGCATAATTTGCTCAGAGATGCGTGGCTATTTATGGGCCGATAAATCGCTTCGTGTCCGCCTCTGTGATGTAGTGGTTAGCGTGATTAGCTGCCACCCCCGGAGGTCCGGGTTCGATTCCCGGCTCTGCCACGAACATTTGAAAAGCGGTACGAGGTCTGGAACGAGGTCCACTGAGCCTCGGGAGGTCAACTGAGTAGAGGTGGGTTCGATTCCCACCTCAGCCATCCTCGAAGTGGTTTTCCGTGGTTTCCCACTTCTCCTCCAGGAGAATGCCGGGATGGTACCTAACTTAAGGCCACGGCCGCTTCCTTCCCTCTTCCTTGTCTATCTCTTCCAATGTTCCCATCCCTCCACAAGGCCCCTGTTCAGCATAGCAGGTGAGGCCGCCTGGGCGAGGTACTGGTTATTCTCCCCAGATGTATCCCCCGACCAAGAGTCTGAAGCTCCAAGACACTGCCCTTGAGGCGGTAGAGGTGGGATCCCTCGCTGAGTCCGAGGGAAAAGCCGAACCTGGAGGGTAAACAGATGATGATGATGATGATGATGATGATGATAAATCGCTTCGTGAGATCAGATGAAGAAAAAACTTTTGTATGCGCATTGAGTGAGGTAATATATTTTGGCGAGTATTGGTTAACTCCTCTGTGACATACTGAAGGAAAAATGATCCCCTTAATGCGACGATTTGCGCGTCTATTTGTGGTCCCGTCAGACACCTTCCTGCGATTGGATCCGGACGAAAATTTTGTTTACACATCGAATGGGAATAATGAATCACTATGGATTTTAGTGAGTACTGTATAATTCCTCTAGGAGTTATTAAAGGAATGACAGTTCGCGTTAACCAGTTAATATTATAGAAGTATCCACAAACACAGTATCGAAATGAAATGTGACAGAAAATAACACGATGGGAAAGCAGCGTAGCTCTACGGTAAACAGAGGTTGTAGTGGGTTCGAGCCCCACTGTCGGCAGCCCTGAAGATGGTTTTCCGTGGTTTCCCATTTTCACACCAGGCAAATACCGGAGCTGTTAAGGCCACAGCTGCTTCCTTCCAATTCCTAGGCCTTTCCTATCCCATCGTCGCCATAAGACATATCTGTGTCGGTGCGACGTAAAGCAAAATAGCAAAAAAAAAAAAGCGGTTGCTAAAAATATTGGTTGAGTGTATTCCGGAAACTCTGGTGTACAAGGAAAAATGGTAGTGGTTGATTAAACTGTGCGAGAGTAGTAGGCACTTATGCTTATATCCTGTAGATCTAGAGAACACGTATGATATAGTATCAAGATAAAAGATGTTTGCCACTCTGAGAAATATCAAATGCTGGTTGTTGCAAAACATCAAATGTAAGTAAGTAAGTAAGTAAGTAAGTAGGTAAGTAAGTAAGTAAGTAAGTAAGTAAGTAAGCAAGCAAGCAAGCAAGCAAGTAAGTAAGTAAGTAAGTAAGTAAGTAAGTAAGTAAGTAAGTAAGTAAGTAAGTAAGTAAGTAAGTAATTAATTCGTCTTTATTCGTGGCGAAGTTAGGGCTCAAGGCCCCCTCTTACACTTAACCACAACATTTAAAATAATTAACATTCATATATTTTAAAATACAACAAATCTTTTTAAATAATATAGGACTAATAGCTAAATATGTTTATTTAGACTGATAATTCCATATGAATGGCCCCAAACAATGTCGCAAAATGAAGTGTGAACAATGGCGGAGAATAAGATGAATGAAGACTAGTGAAGTTTCACATCATAAAGAACTCGCTAGGAATCTTCGTCCAGTATATACCAAAATAAGATATTCCTCGAAATATGGTGGTGATGGTAGTTCTATAAATCGTACGACAGGGTTAAACGGTAAAGGATGATGCTATTGTTCGATTACGGGATCATAGGCTGATTATTACCAGCATTTAATCCTGTGAAGTCAAATCATGCTATGAGGGAATCATTTTCGTTCAAGATTAAGCCCAAAGATGGGAAGTAATTGCCCTGCCTTGAATTTTTATCTAATCTCTTGTTGTAAATAGCCAGTTTCTCTTGTACAATCTTGGTAAATCGTTCAGTATAATATTATAATTTCTCTGTTTTAAAGTATCGTTAGGTTATAATATGCCCTAATTATTAGCCAGATAGTCGTGGCCACAAAAAGGTAAGGACTGTCCGAAGAGAGAAACGTACAGAAATTCTAATTCGTCGTTTTTAATAAAATCAGTGTATTAAGTTCTATTCATCATATGATAGTTGTAAGTGCTAAATATATATTAAAGGAACAAGTTTTATTGGCTTTTTAAAATCACGTCCAGAAGGAAATTACATGTTCACTCAAAGTCCTCTAAAGCACGATCACATGCCAATGCAGTGTGAGAGAATTTATTTAAATGTTTAGGGCAAAAATCAGTTGCCCGACTGTTGATTGTGTCGAAAACCAGGAGTAAATAGTTGCACAACCAGTCACGTGAGCTATAATACAGTTCTGTGGTAGTTACTCATGAAACTTCGTTTTTTTTTTTACGTCTCACCGACACAGACAAGTCTCAAGCGAGGATGGGATGGACATGGCTAGGAACGGGAAGGAAGCAACCGTGGCCTTAATTTTGGTGAGAAATGGAATACTTCAGGGCTGCAGACAGTGGGATTTGAACCCACTCTCCTCCGAATGCAAGCTCACAGCAAACGCTCTCAGTACTCATGATACTAATTGGTATTAATTACATGTAGGCCTTACAGAGAAATGGGATCTTGGTTTAAGTTACAAGAGGCAGGCAATGTATCAATCTTTCTCTCTTCTTTTTCTTATATTTTTACCCTCCTCCTCCTCCTCCCATCTTCCCACACTCTGGTGGTGTCGCAGTTGCGGTCTGCGTCACACATATGGATTTGGACTTATTACACAAATGGATGCCCTTCTTCAAACCAACCCTGAGTGGGGGGATGCATTCACTACTACCTGTTCCTGTGGTAGTTGGTAGTTTGGTTTACTACAGGTATGCCCATAATATTACAAGAAGCGTTTCGACAGACAGGGCTCGAGGGAGGAGCATTGCAAGTGCCATTGCACGGTGTTGCTACATTGCTCCATTTCTTTCTCCTTCTCTTTGCTTAAGACTCACTTCGTTCGTTCAGACAGCTGTGTTCTGTTGTACGTAACTCAGAAGGCAACTCCAGGCAACACGAGCCGGCCAGCAGGCTTATCTCCATGGCAATGGCAGTGGGCCCGCTCATGTTTCCATGGCAACCATAATCCCTACCGCCTTCTCCCACCCAGGCAGGCAGTAAAAAACCTCCCTCTAAGAACTGTCAGAATGCACATTTTAATATCACCACTATAGTGCACCCTTCTAGAGCTTATAGGTGAAGAGGAGTGTATTAAGACGAAGGCAAACACCCGCTCACCGAGCTAGAAAAGTTAACCCGAAGTAGTTAAAAACCTCAGCTCAGCCGGGAATCGAACCCGTAGTCCTCTGAACCTATGATCACTGCAGAAATCCAAGTAAATTGACTTTATTCTGTATTAAATAACATGTTTGCATCTGCACTAGTTTACTTTGACTATGGAAACTGTGTTAACACGTCGACATTGAAGAGTTTGGCTTTTAACCTACCAGTCATCTCAGTTCTACAATGTCACCATGTATTTTTTTCCCGTTCTCTTATCTGCCGGCAGTCTGATACAAACATGGAGGCTGCACAGAAGAGACTGTTTCTGGAAGCAACCACGGAGGCATGTGGCGGGCTCTAGTTGCGGATTGCAGATTCATTATTTGCCCCAGCCCGCCGGTATTAACTCGTAATTTCCGGTTCCCGCATTGAGTTTCTGTTTTGTTAACGGCGGTGTGCGTTGATTGGGCGATCGTGCCACAAATTAATTCACTAATCCCATGTTGTGATGACTAATTAGCATAGACAAAGTGGGAAACACCCGGCCGCCAGGAAATTGTTGTATAGCCGTGACCAAAAAGACTGCTCCCTCACACGTGAAATAATATATCATATTTAATTTCTCTCTCAGAGCGTCCTATCACGGATCGGAAGCACACAGCAGGCTGCAGCACAAAGAGTACAAATGGTTTCATACTCTCGACAGTAAGGGAAAAATCTCAACATTTGTAACGTGTTTCATTTCATGCCAAAGAGTATAATACTGACACGTACAGTCGAATTTTGATATTTCAGAGCATTTCTGAGTGTTGAAATTGATTCGATTAAAAATTCGAAGTATGAAGATGCCAAAGAAACGTGTTAGGCTTTTACGATGTATTTACCCCTATCAGAAGCTTTAAAAAAACTGGCTAGTTTTACATGACATTCGATGTCGTAATCATAGACAAGAGACGTCCAGTTTTAAGTAGATTCCGAGCCACGAAGGCATGAATTTTCATTTCAAAAGTCCCACACGCAACGGTCGGGATTCGAACCGTGGCCATTTGATGAGAAGCAAATAACCATAACGCTTGAAAATCACGCCTACGACAAGCAATGAAAACCAATTAATTTAGAACAGAACGTTTTATTGCAATTGGCTTTATGTTTGCACCGACACAGATAGGCAATATGACGCCGATGGGATAGGTAAGGGCTAAGGGTGGGAAGAAAGTGGCTGTGGCCTTAATTGAGGTACAGCCTGGTGCAAAAATGGAAAACTACGGAAACCCATCTTCAGGGCTGCCGACAATGGGGTTCGACCCCACTATCTCCCGAATGCAAGCTCACAGCTAACCTCAAGGCCAACTCACTCGGTAATAGAACACACAAATAAAGCTTTCTGATTAATAACATTAAAAGTCCGGCTCCTTGGCCTTGTATTCAGAGGGTGCTGGAATCAATTCCCAACCGGGTCGAGGTTTTAATTGTTTAGTGTTTTAAATATTCAGACAGATCATTTGATGACGATGGGATGGGGCAGGTCTAGGACTGGCTAGGAAGCGTCCGTAGTCTCAATTAAGAAACAGACCTAGCATTTGGCTAGTGTGAAAATAGGAAACCACAGGAAACCATCATCAGGTCGATAGTAGGTTTCGAACCGACCATCTCACAAATGCAAGCTCACAGCTCCTGACCCAACTAACCTGGTCTGGTTGAGATTGTAACACTCTCTGATTAATTCCTCCAACTTGGTAACTGGAAGTCTACTTTTTGTCATATATACACTACTTCATATACTGTACAGACACACCACATTACCAACAAGCTTAGGAACACGTAATAGTGGTTTATGTACCTTCGTATAGAATTGATGTCAGATTGAGTCTTCTTATTCTTCTCCTTCTACCGCTTTTCCCACACCTGTGGGGACACGGGTGAGAACTGTGTCGCACATTTGGTTTGGCACGGTTTTACAGCGGGATGCCCTTCCTGACGCCGACCTTATATGGGAGGACGTAATCGCTATTGCAGGTTTCTGTGGTGGGTGGTGGTGTAGTGTGTTGTCTGAATATGAAGAGTAAAGTGTTGGAACGAACACAAAAACCCAGTCCTCGAGCCGGAAGTATTAATCAAACACGAATAAAATCACCGACACAGTCGGGAATCTATCCCGGGACGCTCTGAACCAAAGACCATTCAGTGAATGAGTCGTTGATGTCAGGAAGAGTATTCGCCTGTAAAACATGGCCTAGTCAACTTATGAGGCACAGTTTTGTACCTACGACAGCTCCTGGGTGGTTGCGCCTTTGCAAACTGAATAACTCGGTCTCAAATTCCGACAACTTCAGATAGAACTTGAAAAAATATCATGTCGAACTGAGGGTTGCACAGACGGAAGAGCGCTGGCTTCTCGCCGTAAGTTGGTGGGTTCTATCCCAGCTAAGTACAGGGGTATTTCAAGGTAGGCCTACCTATTCAAATACGTCAGCTTCTCGTCGGTAGATTCACTGGCACGTAAAAAGACTCATGCAGGACAAAATTCCGGCACCAACAATATCTCCGGAAACGAATGGGTCTAACTACAGAATCAAAGTTAATTTAAAATTTTAACAAAGGTTATATTTTCCAGAAAACAATAGAAATTTGATAGCTTTTCACTTTAGGGAAATTATCAAAAAACGAAACTTAGAAGGATCCAATAATTTTAACTCTCTTGGGCTACAAGCCCATAGTTTTACAATTTCGAGCTCCTAGCTCAACGCACAAATTTGTTCAAGGACAGAAATACCCTAATAATATGGAGCACTTGCTCCCACTTTACAATGTCAAGCCTCCCAGAGGCATTCTTAAAACACTAGGAAAGAGCTGACACGCTCTCAGTTTTTCAAGCCTCTTCAAGGCAATATCAGACTTTACAATTACTTGCCATCAAGGCACAACTTACACAAATGAAACGGGGGTATCTCGTACCCAACCTACTGGGCCTTAGCAGAAAAATAGCAGGTTAAGTAAATGGCCCGAAACACCAAGTTGAATGGAGGCGTGTACTTGCATTCCTAAATATGCATTCTTAAAACCTAAAAGGCACTAGGCCGATGAAACAGGGGCTATTCCCAAACTATGGAGGTGACTCGTATAAAAATAATTTAAGACATTACAGAAAGGAAGAAAACCAGTTACAAAACGTAGTCACCTCAAACCAATATGAAGGGGAGCTCGCGAGGGTAAATCACTCTCTATCCCCGAACTACAGTTGCAGATTTTATGAAGTTTTTACATAAGCCGGCAGAAAATTACATTTCTAGAAAAATAGGTTACATGGTAAAAGTTTCGGACCTTTCCCCCGGGTTAAACTGCTGAGCTAGCCAGAAATAAAGGTGTTAAACGGCCATTACCTTGCTGAAGAACTGATGCCTGATGAAAGAGGCACCACCCGCCTCCTGCTTCACATACACACACTCAGTTAGATGTTGATCAAATGGCCAAGAGACGTGAAAATCCGCAGTTTATAAACCATCGGGGAAAGTTCGAGACCTTTCATGAATAATCAAGCCACACCCTCTCACTTTTTTGGTAGATGAAAAAGTTACACACAAAATCGAAGAAGAAGTCGGTGATTGGTTAGAAATTAATTACAGAAATTCTGGATTGGCTAAATTCAAAACTGGCGGAAAGAAAAGATAAGTATTGCCAACCCACAAATGAATGAACGAAATTTAGTAAAAAAAAACTTATGAATACAAAATTTCTTCAGAAGGTTCTTTCACTTCGCACCAGGGATCATGATCATAGTTTTTTTAGTGACATCTGTTGTAGAAAGTCCAAACTTATTGATAAATGGTAACCAAAACATGTTGAAATTCACACAGTCCTGGAGGCTTTACAATCACAAAGGTAGTGACATCTTCTGAGTCAAAGTTTAAGTAGATCTAATTCCAAGTTCTGTGTTTCTCCTGTAGAGGAGTTCTAATTGGCACAAGATTTAAATGTGCGGTGTAGAGGTGTACCGCCCGGTACAATTATTATTATTATTATTATTATTATTATTATTATTATTATTATTATTATTCGCTAATCGGCCAACTAGGGACCAGGATATGTTTCATTGTACATTCTGGTGTTTACTCAGTTTTCGATTGTTCCAGTTGGTTTTCATTAGCTTGCTGTGGCGAGCACGGCATTCATCCGACCACTTTGCACCAGTTGCCCCACTACACGTCCCGGAAAGTCCCAAAAGTCACAATGCTTTTTCTGGAAAGGTCTCGTTTGTGCGTGACATCTGGTTGTAGATCCATTTCTAGTTACTCAATCTGGGAATGTGTCCGTTTTTATTATTGTTATTATTATTATTATTATTATTATTATTATTATTATTATTATTATTAATATTATTATTATTAATTGCCTAAAGGCTACGCCTTATAGCAGAAGCTTTTGATCACTTCCCTCTACAATTCGTTTCATATGTCCGTAACCTGGGCACTGTATGATCTCCACTACCTCTTCTAGGATACTCTTGCGTGGTTTTCCTCTGCCCTTCTTTTCAGTATATTGCTTTCAAATATATTCTGCAGGAAATTGCAGTGCCGGAGAAATGACCAAATAGCGATGTTCAACACTTCTTTACTGTTGTTTCTGTCAGCATTTCATCATTGGATTTTCTATCGCTACAGCTGGTTCTCGGCATCAATCTCCATACTCACAATTCTGCCGCCTGTAGCCGTTTCTCATCCTCCTTCAAAAGAGTGCAGCTTTGATAGCCGCAAAGTAACACACTCCAAACTAATGGCTTATTGAACTTTCTTTTGTTCAATGCTTAATGATTTATTCACTATTCCCGCCATGAAAGGTCTTTGTATATAATGCTATTCTTATTTTTATTTCTGTAGTACATCTATTTTTATTTGCTAGTTGCTTTTACGTCGCACCGACACAGATAGGTCTTATGGCGACGATGGGACAGGAAATAGCTAGAAGTGGGAAGGAAGCGGCCGTGGCCTTAATTAAGGTACAGCCCCAGCATTTGCCTGGTGTGAAAATCGGAAACCACGGAAAACCATTTTCAGGGCTGCCGATAGTGGGGTTCGAACCTACTATCTCCCGAATACTGGATACTGGCCGCACTTAAGCGACTGCAGCTATCGAGCTCGGTGTGTAATACATCTATTATTATTATTGTTATCATTATTAGTATTATTATTACAGATAATCTACCTGATAGCCGCCCCTATTAAGGAATCGAAATCATCGGCCTCCCCATCAGTTCATATGAACAACATTTCTTTCGTCTGTTGTATGTGTGAAAGTGGATTTTGAGTTAAAACTCAATAGTAAAATTGTCAACCATCAGGCAGATTTTCCCTTTCGGATTTTATTGGAAAAACAAAATCCAATTCAAAGTGTTTCATTTCAGGGATTACAAATGGTGTCTAACAATCGCCAACGATCCTTTAGAATTGCCTCCCTAGTGCCAATCGTAAGCCCAATGACGTCCCATTTTTTTAAAAAATCTCATACTGCTTTCTGACATTCTCAGCGCATGCTTCATATATGGCCTTCTTTTCCCCTCACACAGTAATCGAGGTTGAAGTTCATTTTCATCGAATCTTTTAGTGGCACCAATCACCATATCCGTACTTTTTGCCCAATCAGTTACAACAATATGAGAGGCAAGGTGTTGGTGGTGATTATCGTTGTAAGAAGTACAAGTTGGCAACCATCCCCCTTTTAATACTTATCAGACGAAAATGGATGAAGTCTGACACTTCGAAAAATTAAGTTTGGTAAAAGAAACGGTAGGGCACCGAAGGGCCTCGCAACCCTTATAACGTCGGGGTCAGAAGAGAAGAAAAGATTGGTCAAGAGAGGTCAGATAGGAAATTTAAAACTGAGACGCCTGGCACGAGTAAGTGGAATGAATGCCAGCCACAGATGGGGGAACGGTGGTCGTCAGCCTACGCTCCGAAGCTGAGAGCTAGCAGTTCCCATTTAGTCGGCCCTTACGAGAATCAGGCTATACCGTTATCGTAGAAGCATTCTGTCGCTCCCATTCACTGAGGATTGAGTGGAGAGGAACTGACCAATCTATCGTAAGTAAACTCGTTCACAGGTCCTTGGTTTAGGTGATATTCCCGAACAGGTCACTTACACAATATATTTCTATTGCAGAGAGAGTGTCTTGTGCCTCTCCGGAAATAGAATTCACGATTCCAATTTTCACAACTTGCTGATAAAGAATGAAATGTACGACCAACCCTGTGAATTAAGACGTTTTTGTAAAATCGGCTAACCTTTCTAGTATTCTTAATAATAATAATAATAATAATAATAATAATAATAATAATAATAATAATAATAATAATAATAATTCTGTGGTGTAGTGGTTAGCGTGATTAGCTGCCACCCCCGGAGGCCCGGGTTCGATTCCCGGCTCTGCCACGAAATTTGAAAAGTGGTTCGAGGGCTGGAACGGGGTCCACTCAGCCTCAGGAGGTCAACTGAGTGGAGGTGGGTTCGATTCCCACCTCAGCCATCCTGGAAGTGGTTTTCCGTGGTTTCCCACTTCTCCTCCAGGCGAATGCCGGGATGGTACCTGACTTAAGGCCACGGCCGCTTCCTTCCCTCTTCCTTGCCTATCCCTTCCAATCTTCCCATCCCTCCACAAGGCCCCTGTTCAGCATAGCAGATGAGGCCGCCTGGGCGAGGTACTGGTCATACTCCCTAGTTGTATCCCCGACCAAGAGTCTGAAGCTCCAGAACACTGCCCTTGAGGCGGTAGAGGTGGGATCCCTCGCTAAGTCCGAGGGAAAAACCGAACCTGGAGGGTAAACAGATGATGATGATGATGATAATAATAATAATAATAATAATAATAATAATAATAATAATAACGGACATATTCCCAGAATGAGTAACTAGAAAGTGACCAAAATAATTCTGAACCGTGTCATATCAATGAAAGTAAAATACATTGGCTGCTCGAAGGTTTAGGGCACACAAACACAGATAGATTTTATTTCGACAATGGGATACGAGAGGGCTAGTAGTGGGAAGGAAGCAAACGTAACCTTAATTAAAATGGGAAACTGCGGCAAACCATCTTCAGGGCTGCCGATAACGGGGACTGCAATATAAAGGGATGTGCTAATCTTATACCACCAGATTCATAACACAAATTAACCGGGTTTGTAGACTATGATCATCGAACGTCGAAGGAGCAGCTTGATTTCACATCTGTTGAATACTGAGCTCGAATATCTCTGAATATTAATTTAATTTGAAATTTTCAACAATTTTGTTTAGGATATAGTCTCAAAGCTTGATTTTTATAACCACACTGATTATCAAGACGCTGTAGTAACCACTCGGTGGTCTTTTAACAGGGTTGAAGGTTCAGCTGCGGTAATGTTCTGTACAATCTATATATACACTGACTGACAGAGCAAATGCAACACCAAGAAGGAGTGGTCAGAACTTTATGCCAATTGCAGGGTAGACTGACGTCACTGAGGTATGCTCATGATGTGAAATGCGCCGCTGTGCTGCGCACGTAGCGAACGATAAATGGGACACGGCGTTGGCGAATGGCCCACTTCGTACCGTGATTTCTCAGCCGACAGTCATTGTAGAACATGTTGTCGTGTGCCACAGGACACGTGTATAGCTAAGAATGCCAGGCCGCCGTCAACGGAGGCATTTCCAGCAGACAGACGACTTTACGAGGGGTATGGTGATCGGGCTGAGAAGGGCAGGTTGGTCGCTTCGTCAAATCGCAGCCGATACCCATAGGGATGTGTCCACGGTGTAGCGACTGTGGCGAAGATGGTTGGCGCAGGGACATGTGGCACGTGCGAGGGGTCCAGGCGCAGCCCGAGTGACGTCAGCACGCGAGGATCGGCGCATCCGCCGCCAAGCGGTGGCAGCCCCGCACGCCACGTCAACCGCCATTCTTCAGCATGTGCAAGACACCCTGGCTGTTCCAATATCGACCAGAACAATTTCCCGTCGATTGGTTGAAGGAGGCCTGCACTCCCGGCGTCCGCTCAGAAGACTACCATTGACTCCACAGCATAGACGTGCACGCCTGGCATGGTGCCGGGCTAGAGCGACTTGGATGAGGGAATGGCGGAACGTCGTGTTCTCCGATGAGTCACGCTTCTGTTCTGTCAGTGATAGTCACCGCAGACGAGTGTGGCGTCGGCGTGGAGAAAGGTCAAATCCGGCAGTAACTGTGGAGCGCCCTACCGCTAGACAACGCGGCATCATGGTTTGGGGCGCTATTGCGTATGATTCCACGTCACCTCTAGTGCGTATTCAAGGCACGTTAAATGCCCACCGCTACGTGCAGCATGCAGCATGTGCTGCGGCCGGTGGCACTCCCGTACCTTCAGGGGCTGCCCAATGCTCTGTTTCAGCAGGATAATGCCCGCCCACACACTGCTCGCATCTCCCAACAGGCTCTACGAGGTGTACAGATGCTTCCGTGGCCAGCGTACTCTCCGGATCTCTCACCAATCGAACACGTGTGGGATCTCATTGGACGCCGTTTGCAAACTCTGCCCCAGCCTCGTACGGACGACCAACTGTGGCAAATGGTTGACAGAGAATGGAGAACCATCCCTCAGGACACCATCCGCACTCTTATTGACTCTGTACCTCGACGTGTTTCTGCGTGCATCGCCGCTCGCGGTGGTCCTACATCCTACTGAGTCGATGCCGTGCGCATTGTGTAACCTGCATATCGGTTTGAAATAAACATCAATTATTCGTCCGTGCCGTCTCTGTTTTTTCCCCAACTTTCATCCCTTTCGAACCACTCCTCCTTGGTGTTGCATTGTCACTGTCAGTCAGTGTATAAAATAACTTGTCCTGACTGACTCATCATCGCCGAGCCAAAACTACTGGACATACTGTCATTAAATTTGGAGGATGTGTTTATAGTACAATGTAGGTGCTCGCTAAGGGAGGATTTCTGGATATTCCGTCGCTAAGGGGGTGAAAAGGGGGGTGAAATTTTAAAATGAGTGTATCTATATCTCAGAACTATAAAAGTTTACAGATGTAAACATTGGTATTTAGATTCTCCTTTAAAAATAAGGAAACACGTATTTTTTTGTTTTCGGTAAATCCAAATAGGAGGGGTGAAAAAGGGTGAAAACGGGGTTGAACGACTTTAATCAGAATACTTATATCTCAGAAATTGAAGATGTTACAAACCTAAAAATTCGTATTTGGGATCTCCTTTAAAAATAAAGAAACACGTATTTTTCGGTTTGTGGATAATCCAAATAATGGGAGGGTGAAAACGGGGGTGAATTTTTAAAATGAGTGTATTGTACCAGGAAAAGTTGTGGGCAAAGGGCATGAGTAGGACCTCAGGGAGTGGAACTTGGTTTTGGAGCTGATACAGAGTAGGATAGACTCGCAGAGCGAATAATAGATGGTTAAAAATCTTTTTCAAAACAATTTATTAATTCTTCACCCTGCGATATGATTTTTGATTCAAATTTGGCATTGAAATTAAAAGTTTGAAAGTAATCTTCCTGAATTCTGTTCATGAAAATGGCATAAATACTACTGATTTCAAAGTCTTTCATATGTGAGAATATGAGGTATTGAATTTCCACCTAAAGTCTTTCTAAACCTAAGCACACTTATAATTGTAAGTTGATATGAGAAATTAAATTTTGGTTAATAGTTTTCAGTTCTCAGTTCGTCACCCTTGATATATAGCACACTTGAAAAGCCTAAAGTCTTTCTACGAGATATGAAACTGAAATTTGAAATTAAATTAATCACTTCTGAGAAATTATGGGAACTCTGAAATATTTGTTCACACGCGGCACTGAAGTTTCCACTGTTCACAAATTAATGAAAAAAAAATTTTAGTCAGTTTCTTACTACTCACTTATGGCAAGAAATGTTGCTACAAAATGTCGAAGGATGGACATCTGGAATGTTCCGTGGAGAATCAGGATCGGCGATGTTCCCTTGACACACCATGTTGACGTTCCCGATGAGGTGATGACGGCTGGAACTGGATCATGTAGAATTGCAGCTCGTTAGGGTGATTTTTCGCACACGAAAAATTCACTTAGTGCGAGTAGTTAACACTGACACTGTCATTGACTGTTGAACACTATTTATGGCGTAATTGAAAGAATCACAGTCCTTCCTGTATGAATTACTATTTACAGTCGTTATTGAAACGTTCATAAATGCACAGTTCACACTTGAAAAGGCAAGTCGATAATCACAGTCTTTGAACACAGTCATTAAGTCACTAAGAATTATTTTCTGCTTATCCTGTTATTATAATGTTATATTACCTCAGAAAAGTTCTTAATTTTCACTCAAATTACTGTAAGTCGTATACTGACGTGGCATGAATAAAGGAATACAGTTCAATACTCGGAAAGAAACGAGTTCTGGTGATTCTACACATTAGTTTCTGCAGAAGTTCAATATCATAAGTCTACACGTAATGACATATTCTGTGAACGTTAAATAGTTAATGTGTGCACTTCAATAAGTTCACTCGTATTACATTCTTAAATGTCTTTAGGAGTAGACTGTAGTCGCGACGCGATATACTAAATATAGTGCGACGTCTTTTATAATTCTGTCGGCGATATAATTTCGCGTTCCGGAAATACGACGGAAAGTACTTTCACCGTGACTGCGCGAACATACTGTACGCGGGCCGGTCTCTCCTCTGTCTGACTCACACAGCTGTCTACTCGTCCTTGTACTGGCTTGCTGGCTGGCTGGCCTTGGCATATATAGATACCAGCGCTGGGAGGGGTAGCATCTCTCTCGGCCATGTGACCGTGATTACGTAATTTCGTTGAAACTTTAAATTATTATAACTCAACAACCATGCGATGAATTAATTCGAAATTCACAGGGATTAACTTTTATGACGTCCGCTATAATTCAGCGTTTGTCCCGTTGAAATTGGTTAAGGTGTTAAAAAGCTGGTAAAAGAAAAATTCTTTCGAGAAATATCTCTAGGGGAGGTGAGCTTCAAGCGACAGGTGACGTCACTTGACTCCGCCTAGTGCACTCGTAGGGTCTGGCACATACTGGAACATTCTTTACATAGATGTTCGTACGTCGGTCGGATCTTTTATGCTGAAGTAATGTTTCTTTCAATTAATATGGACCAGGACCTAGGCTTTCCTGGTACAGTATCTATACCTCAAAACTTATGAAGTTTAGAGATGTATAAATTAGTGTTTACAATCTCCTTTAAAAATAAAGAAACACGTATTTTTTGTTTTCAGAAAATCCCAATAGGAGGGGTGAAAAAGTATGAAAAACCGGTTGAATGCCTTTAATGAGGATACTTATAACTGAGAAACTGAAAACATTACAGACCTGAAAATATGTATTTGGGATCTCCTTCAAAAATAAAGAAACAAGTATTTTTTGTTTTTGGAATATCCAATTCATGGGGGGTGAAAAGGGGAGTGAATTTTTAAAGTGAGTGTATCTATATCACAAAACTTTAAATGTTTACAGATGTAAAAATTGATATTTGGAATCTCCTGTAGAAGTAAAGAAACATAGGTGATATGTTATGGAAAATCCACTTAAGGGGAACTAAGAAGGGGTGAAATTTTAAAATGAGCATTTCTACAGTATATCTAAAAAGCGTAACATGTTACAGAAGTGAAAATGGTATTTTTATCTCTATTACAAACAAAGGAACATGTATTTTTTGTTTTCGGAAAAACCACTTGGGTGGGGGGTTAAAGTGAATGTAAAAGGGGTTGAATTCTTTTAATTGGGATACTGATATCTTAAAAACTGAAGATGTTACAGACGTGAAATTTGGTATTTGAAACCACCTTTAAAAATAAAGAAATACGTAGTTTTTCGGAAATCCACTTAAAGGGGGGGAGAGAGAAATTGAAAAATTAGTTGAAATACTGGTATGAAGATAGTATTATCTCAAAAATGAAAGATTTTGCTGACGTGATCATTGGTATTTGGAATCTGCTTTAAAAGTAAAGAAAGTAAAGTAAAGTAAAGTAAAGAAACACGTATACAGTCTCGGACTCAGAATTTTTTCATGAATAAGATGAATGATATATTCACGACATAATTATTCATATATTTACATCTATACAGCCAGCTGTGGACTACTGTTACACAAAGTACCTGCTCCTATTCAGCCGTTCTTCCGCCGAGATGTTCCGTGGTTTAGCAGGTTCTTTCTCTGGATCATCTCTCAACCCCTTAATTTTCTTCTAAAGATGGTCCTCTCCATTACGTTCTATGGTCTTATATCATTTACTCGCATGTCTTTGTGCACTTCCTTCAGCCAGCGGCGATGATATTTCCATTTTTCCTGTAAAGTGAGCAACTTATGACCCAATCTCTCTGGGTTGATTCTCTTCAGGTGACCATAAAATGTTAAGCTTCGTTTTTCCATAACGGTGGTTATCCTTTCGACACTCGGGTACAGTTCCTTGTTTGACGTCAGATGGATAATATAACTTTCGGGTCCTGTGCGGAATGGAGAGAGACCATCAATATGACGGGAATGCATGCGCCTTTCTTACCATGCCGGGAAGGTACCAGGACAACATCCTCTGTCGGCATTGTCACAGAGAATACGAAACCCTTGCGCATGATCTTAGATCCCACAATACCCTTCGAGTCGCACATTGGCCAGCCTGAGGAGGTGGACGCCGACAAGAAGTCGATTTACCAGGCAACGGTAAACTATTATAAAACCAAATATCACCTAGACAACCTCTCCATCCAAGGACTCACTCAATTTCTTGTACAGCTGTGGGATTCTTTAGGTCTCAACCGGACACGACTTCACGACATCGCCGCAATACGATGTTGAATAACCATACTCCGCAATCAACTATATAGCATCTGACGAGCTGCATATCATGCATTGTTCCAAATTTATTTCTGTGCTTTGTGATTGTTATTTCTATCTGGCACACTAACAAATTCACCAATAGCTTGTAAGACATAATTATTTTGTAGTTGATATACACTGTCCTTGTGTCAGCCTCCTCATGTGGAAAGTTGTATTAATACATAATAAGAGGACCCAAAAGCTTTCTGAGGAACTTCATTTCCTTTCTCTCAATGGACATATCTTCTATGTTTGCTAGGCCGGTCTGACTTCTATATACGCAGTAGTGTCTCAGTTTAGCCTTGCAGGAGATGGACTTATATCTGTAAGTAATATGGCTTATTTAAAAAAATACCAATTCCATCTTCCTTGTTCTCTCCCCCAGTGCTTCCACTTCGTTGTCATTCGGGGTAAAAATCTCGCGAGATTATCCTGACATTATTCTGAATATAGATATTACCGTATTTTGTCCATACAAACGAACAACAAGTGTGAAATGCCACAGTTCTAAGGACCATGTATGCGGAAAAATTATACATGCGAACTCTAGTCACTTTCTGAAAGTTGGAAAGAATAATCTGTGAGCGACCTCGTTGGGGCTTCATTATATCCTCGTCATACCCGACGCCGCCTACGTTTGAGCGTTACCTATGTGATTAGTAATAAGGTCTCTGCAGGGCAGATTACATCGTCCGTGCAGGAGGAAGATTAATTGCTATGATGTGGGACGTGTAAAGGGTGCATACGAAGTAAAATAACTAAGAAATTACTCAATATGCATGCTCTATGTCTTAAAGCAATCTATATGAAAAAATGCGTGCAAGTATAAAAATAGAAGCGGTATAAGAAATAATTTGACCAGCAGTCTGATATTATAAGGTACCGGGCGAGTTGGCCGTGCGCGTAGAGGCGCGCGGCTGTGAGCTTGCATCCGGGAGATAGTAGGTTCGAATCCCACTATCGGCAGCCCTGAAGATGGTTTTCCGTGGTTTCCCATTTTCACACCAGGCAAATGCTGGGGCTGTACCTTAATTAAGGCCACGGCCGCTTCCTTCCAACTCCTAGGCCTTTCCTATCCCATCGTCGCCATAAGACCTATCTGTGTCGGTGCGACGTAAAGCCCCTAGCAAAAAGATATATATATATATATATATATATATATATATTATAAGGCATGGGTTTTCAACCGGTACGTCGTGGCACCCAGTGGCGACTTCAATGGCTTCAAGGAGCGCCGTGGAGTTTTCAGTGTTTGCGATGAAGGAAACAGATGTATCAAAATACAAACAAATGCGAAAAGGAAATGTTTTTTGGTCTTTGTGTATTTGTCACATATGTAGTTTTTATTCCGCCTCCCCCCCCCCTCCCATTTGATCTTATTTTCTTTCCTCGCCTACTCTCAGAGAATTGAGTGTTTGTGTGAATTGGATAGCGCGTAAGCTTGTCTCGGAAACCTGCGCAGTGTTGATTTGAATAAATTCCTGCAAACTAAACGCGCGTCTCCCTTTTTTTTAATTATTAGTGATTTTAATAATTAAAAAAAGGGAGACGCGCGACTCGATGGCTTTCCAGAGAAAATATATTATCGTGCATTTTTGAACTTAAGCGGAAAAGAGTCTGCAAGAAAGTGCAAACCTTCGATTTAGCTTATTGACGAAGTTTCGGCCTTCAAAATGAAACTGCTTCTTTGGAAGAGGAAACTCAATGAATTAGGAGAAATGGACACCATTCCATGCTTGCATCATTTCATAACAGAACATGAAGTAGACTCTACCCTAGATGTTATTTCCGTAATTGAAGGGAACTTATCTCAATAATGTGGGGTTTTTTTGTTTTTTTAAATGCACTTTCCTGAAAACTGTGGCGAGTATCAGTAAGTTCAAAATCCTTTCGCTAGTGATACTCCTTCGGTATTCCGTACTGCAGAAGGGGAAGAAATGATATGACTGTCGTCAGATTCGTCACTAAAACTGAACTTTCTTGCATGGCGTTACCAAATTTTAGGTATCCAGTAAAACGGGTGTTCCCAAACTTGAGCAAGAGAGCAATGAGGATGTGGATTCCTTTTTGCAGCCTCCCATCTCTATGAGAGTGAGATCTCAACAGTGGCTGTCATAAAAACCAAGTACAGGTCAAGCCTGTGTGTAGAGAAGGAAAGAAGAGTAGCTTCTGTCAATTAGTGCCAAGATTTGACAAGCTGTTTAACAAGAACCAAGCTCCAGTTCCACACCGAGAGAAATGAACTGTATTCATAGTATGTTGTATTTTTATTTTCCTTTAATTTTTTGTTTGTTTTAGTTCTTAATTTTCAATAAAATTAGAAAGAGAAGAACATTATCGGCTCTGTTTTTCGTAACTTAGTAAAAGATTTTTGTACTGCACCTCGTGTGAACGAGTTTTTTCTTGTACTTTGGTTAATATAACCTCTTTTGTCTACTGATTCTTAGAGTATATGTCAAAATCTGTCTGTTAGGTCATCAGCCCAGAGGCTGGTTGGATCCTCATATAGCACCACCAAAGGTTATGCGGTTATAAGAAAACCCCAAAAACCAATGGCAGCACCAAAATGAGGCGTACTAGGCAAGATGAGGAGTGAGGTAGTTTGTCATTGCTTTCCTCACTGGGTCAGAAAGTACTATTGCAGTACGACTGACCCTATGAGCAGCACCTTTCATAACACTCAGATGCACTAGTCGTGCTTCGAATGTCATTACTCAGCACTACCCATACCCCAGCAACTTCCATATTGTCACAGCCATGGATGAGACTGGGACTTCGGTGGAAGCTACACCTTACTCTGGCCTGTGCCAAGAGCTGGATGCAAAAGTACTGTATCCATCAAGAAATGACAGCATCCATAATTTTTCTGGGTAACCCGCACGGGAGACGAGGAAGGAATGTTGTTGGTCAGGAGAGCCACGAGCTCAAAAAGATTGGAACCCACTGTTGTAGGGTACCTAACTAGTCCTAAGTTCCACAAATCTTGCTCAGCTTGCTCTGTCCATATATTTCGTTTCGTGTTTATTCCATTGCAGTTTCTTCCCACCTATATCAAAATTAATGATTTCATAAATTAGAACTTTGAGTCTCTTCACAACATTAGCTTCGATCGAAAAATAAAATAGTACATAAAGACCGTCAGTTTCAGTGAGATCATCGGCGGCTCATAGGGTGCGCGCCTATCGCGTGCATTACTTATGGACGATTAGACCCGCCAGGCGGTCCCAACGCACACTGCACCTTAACGTCTTAAAGTAATACTAAAGAAATATAATCGTATCCGATATATCTATTAGATTTCAGATAACCCAAATCTTTACTTCGTTCCTAATAAATAAAATGTGAAAACAATACGCAGTCACAACGTGTTTTGAAATCCTCATTTAGAGAATATCCTGTAAATCGTGCATATATTGTAATGCAAATAATGTGTGAAGATTTTGTGTGATTTTCTGTATAGGTAAACAGGAAGTTGTAGCATTAAGGCGTAATGTACGTTTTTTTCTTTCGTTTGAATGACTGTAGTCAAGGTAGGTAGAGTACTTACGTATGTAGCGCCTGACAATGTGAAGCCACTCGGGTGAGATCTGTCGGCTATGTTCTACTGGCGCGCCATAACATAGTAATGGAATATCAGTGTCTAGTGCTGGGCAAAAGAGTTTCCTTTAGACCACGGTTATCGCCGAGACCGTTGCGCGCAGACAACGGTAGCAAAATAACGTACTCCTACCGATGTGTAAACAAATGAGGTAGTGCATCGACCGCCGCGGCAACGTCTTTCGTTGTACCGGCCAGCCAGTGATGCATATGATTCTATCAAATATAAATACAAACTGCTATAAAGGAATTAAATTCATTTACGTCATACAGCAAAACCATTAGATATATAATGTCACAACGCGACTAAGAACGCAATTTTCCAACCACCCTGAGCCGAGAAAAAGTTGTCTTACAAAATCGATAACAGCTTCTTTTCTTGGGAACATAAAATTCTGAAATTTATTAACAACCAGTTGATGTGCCCGTGCTTCGCTACGGAATTCTACATTGTATAGAGAATTGTAGGTTAGGCAGAGGCTCAAATCAACATAGGTCATTACAATGACGTCGGTAGGAATGGCGCGAGTAAAATCAATGATTTCACATGAAATACTCGATAAAATAAAAAGAAACGTTTTCTCACTTTTAACGAACAGGACTACGCTGACGATCGAACATTCCAAAATTCCAGAGCTGGAATGACCAGGCCGCAGACAGCCGTGATCTGTGAACACTCTTAGTCTTTTTCGGAGGGGGGGGGTAGAATAATGGAGAGTCCTACGGCAAAAACTATGCACTTTTACTAATCTGTTTCCTAGGAGTACCCGATGAGTCGGAAAATCTCAGTTCATTACACTGGCGGAGGAGAAATCTATCTGACTTGGAGTCAAATTTTTTCTCCAAGCCAGAGGAGAAACCTCCTCTTCGCTGCTAATTTGGAATAAAATGAATGTAGAATTTAATAAAAATGAAGAGGAAGAAGCTTTTTTTAAGAAACGGCTCTTTTCCGGGTTGAATTTTGTGTTATTTTGTGAAATGTGGTGCTATAATTTGAAATAGTTCTAAATTGTTATTCTAGACCAGGCCGTAATAACTAAATGAGCCTCCGCCTTAAGTATGCCCACTGCTCATTCAAAACAGCGCTTCAGATTAGGGATCGAATAGCTGGAATACTATGAAGAACCAGTGTGTTACGTACCAGCTGTATCAGAAAATGTATGAACCAGAGGAATGGCATGCTAAAGAAGAAAGTTTTCTAACTCCCCGGCTATTTCCCGCCAATATTTAGTCAGACTATTATACTCGGTACGCAGCAGTAATCCCATCTATCGGAGTTGAGCGGCAGCATAAGGGACAAAGAACATCACCACAAACAATGGTCAATGTAATATTATTGTTGATCAATGTTTCTTAAAATATACAACTGCAAAGGTACACATAATAAAGTTGAAATCAAAACAAATGATTCAGGTCAAATTACACTAGACAAGTTCACAATACAACATTCAATATTTACAACACACATAAATCACTCTTCGTCGTTCGGAAGAGGGCACAGTTTATTGATAGACCTCTTCAGTATCCCACGGGAGGTGCGGACGGCAGCCATACGCACTAGTGCATCTGATTCTGGGTGAACGTCCGTGATCACTGTCAGTTTCCACATTTATGGTGGAAGATTATCCTCCTTTAACACCAGCAGTGCACCAGGTTGCACATTTGGACTGGAGTGTGTCCATTTTGATCGCTGCTGAATGTGATGCAGGTAATCGTTCGAACAGCGGTGCCAGAACCTCTGCATCTGCTGCTGTAGAATTTCCCATCTAGTCAGTAGGTTCAGCTTAGTATTACCTAGATCTGGCCGGGGAATGGTAGTGAGAGCTGTGCCAATCAGGTAGTGACCTAGAGTGAGGGCTTCAGGGTCATCAGTGTTATAAGACAAGGAAATAAGTGGCCTGGAATTCAGGCAGTCTTCTATTCGGCAAGTGAGTGTGGTTAGCTCTTCATAAGTGAGACACACAGTTCCCAAGACGCAGCCAGCCTCCCATAATTCGCCGAAGTGTGGTGCTCCAGGAGGGATGAAGATCCATGTTATTCCTTCTTGTTCTGCGAAGTTTCTTACTTCCGTTTGCTGTTGACAGGGCCTAATCACTGCACGAAGTTCTCGGTCCGTTCCAACGAAGTTTGTCCCGTTGTAGCCGTGGATGGACTGACATCGGTCTCGACGTGAAATAAATCTCTTCAATACCGCTAGAAAGGCTTGAGTAGATGTATCGGTTACAACCTCGAGGTGAGTTGTCTTAAAGGCTAGGCGTACAAATAAGGCAATATAACATTCCTGCTTTAACTGTGATCGCTTGAAACCAGTCTTTACATAGAACGGCCCAGCATAGTCTACCCCACAATTGTAAAATGGTCTAACTGCTTCTAAACGAGGGCGTGGCAGCTGACCCATCAGCTGTTGAGCATTGTTTAACTTCAATTTTTGACAAATCAAAGAACGATGCAAAATTTGTCGGATGATATTTTTGCCGTTAACACTCCAATACCGCTGTCTAATCGATGATAGTAGAAGTTGTCCGCCGGCATGCAGCATACGTCTGTGGTCTTGTTCAACAATCAACTTCGTAAGGTGGTGATTTGATGCCAGCATTGCTTGATAAACTTGTTCATATGGTATTTTGGCTTGTCGAGTCTTCCTGGCGCTCTCTGGATATTCGTATGATCTAAAATCGGATTTAAAGTTCTCAATTTGCTCTTGCTCTGAATAGGTTTCTTGGACTGCAACTGATGTATTTCCTTAGAGCGCGATGCAGACTGAGCTATTCTTTTACAGTGGAGAATTGCGCTGTTGAGTTCTAGAAGGGATAGAGCACCAGTTGCCCTGCACCCACAAGTTGTCCTGCAATTTCTTGCAATTTCTTTCTACAACACTTTGCAGTTTGTTAAGCCTGGAAAAGCGGTTGATAATAATATTCTCAGGAATCGTTGCGATATTACATGTCACCTTGCTTCAGGTAGCGTTAGGGTAGATTAGTGGTAGAACTGATTTCCTTGAAAACCGCATAATGAGGTACATAGTTTGCAGGAGTCGAAGAAGGGAATGTAAATTCCACGTTCCCTAACTCTTGGCATGCCTTTACGAATTTCACGTGTTCTCGCTTCATATTAGATTCTTTACGCAATCTTCTCTCTAGATTATAGAATCGCCTGGCTGCCATTTGAAATGAGTCACCCACCTTTTGTGGGTCTTCTCTGAATGGTAAACAAACAACAAATCTTCCTATAGGATCCTTCTTAGCATGTTGCACGAAGCGTGCTTCACATTGCTCCTCTTTCGCACACGGAGTCTGATGCAACTCTTGAACCTCCCAAAATCTTCGAAGCTACTGTTGGTCTTTAGCATCTGCCTTAGCAAAGCATGACAGAACCGGCCGCCGTGAGACGCCTGAAGGACCTTCGCTAATTGTGTATCTTCGGGCTAAAACCCATCCCAGTTTGGTTTCTTGAAGACCAGGGTGATTAGCATCTTTAGTGAAAATGAAATATCGTATGGCTTTTAGTGCCGGGATATCCCAGGACGGGTTCAGCTCGCCAGGTGCAGGTCTTTCTATTTGACACCCGTAGGTGACCTGCGCGTCGTGATGAGGATGAAATGATGATGAAGACGACACACACACCCAGTCCCCGTGCCATTGGAATTAACCAATTAAGGTTAAAATCCCCGACCCAGCCGGGAATCGAACCCGGGACCCTCTGAACCGAAGGCCAGTACGCTGACCGTTCAGCCAACGAGTCGGACAGCATCTTTAGTGAGCCTGCCTGGCTGTTGAATGTACGGACAGACCTCAGCTCCTAGAAGGATGTCAATCTTAGAAGGCTTATAACCTCGGGATCAGCTAAAACAATGTGCTGTGGAATGTTCCATATTGCAGAATCAATCATATGACCAGGCAAATCATCTGTTATCTTAGGAAGCACAAAACAATTTGCTGAAGTTGTAAAGCCACTAATGTATGAGCCAAGATCTACTGGAACACTGTACTTTGTTTCTGAAATGGTATCATCTATTCCCTGAACAGGTGTTCTGTTAGTTCTCTAACATAAAACAGGATTCTGAGCCAGAATCTAGTAGAGCTCTACATGTCTGCCACTTTCCATTCCTATCCTTAATTTTGATGCGTGCAGTGCATAAAGGCATGTGCTTACTTGGTTCCAACTTCAGTGAACAATAGCTATTGATATGTTACTCTGCTTGTGATGAAGTACTCGCTTTCTCGGTCTTGCATGACAGACCCTGTTCTTGAGTAAAATGCTGAGATGTGGTGTCTGCATGTACTAGAGTATGATGCCATTTACCACAAGTGGGCAGGTACCAGATATACTAGCCTTTACCTTGTGATCTTCACGTAAAATATTGAAGCACAGATTGTTGCTTTTTACAAAGTATCTGCGCTCATTGACAGAAATACGTGCTAATTTACGACACTTACTACGTGCGTGAGCTTTATCGCAGTATATCGTCGCTGCCCGGACAAAACCTCCTATGTGAAATATTTTAGCTTAGAACATTGACCGGTAAGGTTCTGTCATCTAAGGTGCAATATTGTGTGAATATGGTCAAGGCATTCTCGCTCTTCATAAAGTATGTGCTGCGGGTCAGTATATCTCCAATAATATCATCACACAGGAGGTTTTGTCCCGGCAACGACGATATGCACTGCGGAGTTGTCATCACATATGACTTCTGGGTTTGAATCTGCTTACGTCTGAATGAGTCATACATTCTGGTGTTCAAAAGGGTTGGTTTTACAGGCAAACTAGAACTCACTATCTCAATCGACTTGCATTTCGTTTCCAAGAAGTCGCAAGTATCTCTAAGAGTAGAGAATGTCTTTGGATTCAAAGTAGTTTCGTACTCCCTACGAATTGACGCTTCCATTTTTTCAAGTATTAACTGTGAAACAACCAGGTCATCTAAAGGTACATTTAGCTCTAAGGCCTTGAGAGCGTTCAAATTACTCGAAGCCTGTTTGAGTAGAGCAAGGAGTTCATTCGTTGATGGCTTCTTCATCGCAGGTAAGTTCAATAGATTCTTAAGATGTTTGGATGCAATTAACCTCGGATTATTGTAGCGATTGCAAATCGTATCGAAATTCACGTTAAAGTTGGTGCTAGTGACTGGGAGGTTTGCTATTAGTAGGTGCACTTCACCAGTTAGAGAACTCACTAAGTAATGAAATCTTTGAATGTTGTCCAGCGATTCATTTTTAACTATAAGACTCATGAACGTATCCTAAAAGTGTCTAAATACTGTTACATCACCATTGAAGGTTGGCAGTTTTATGGTAGGGAGCTTAATTGTCTTCTTAGTTTCACTTAAACAAGACTGACTGTCACTAGAACGAGAGCTACTGGGACCAGCAGCTTCGGTAGTCAATGCGATTAAGCTATTCATTTTTGCTTCTGTGTCAAAATACATGGTTTCAAAGAGATCTCTGTCTTTGGCAAGCTGTTGGAAATTCTCAAATATTTCTAGCTGAGATTGACCAGTTTCAAATTCGTCACGAATAATAGGCAGTTCCTTCAAACGAACTACAATGGCCTGATTATTTGAATCCGTTTGAAATTCTTGTACGAATTTCGCGAGACGCGTGAGGCTGGCTTTAGCTACTGCACGAGTAGTGACTAATTTCTTCCTACTGCTGACAGATAAGGACTGCAGAAGAGGAATACACAAGAACAATAATTAGGAACACTGGGGTTAATAAACGGGCGAGGATAACATGACCATAACAATATTAGGTAAGAAAGGATTGTTTTTTGCAAGTCTAGGTACTTACATCTGCCTGTATATGTGCTTCGGCCTGGAGTTGAACTAGGGCACGTCGCCAGGTCCAGTAGGTTACTCAGCTCTCCAATAGAATTCTTCAACAGCACGTCGGGTTGTATATGAACGGGAGCCCGCACGATAGTCTGACACTTTGAGCTTTGTCAGCGGATAAGCACGGCCGCGATGAAATCCAATCCATTCGGAGATCAGCAAGACATAACATACAGTTAGCCTTAAAACGACCGGCGAACAATACGCAACACGGAACTGGCTACCGTGCGTAAAGTAGCGTAACATACGAACCGAAAGACCCGTGCACGAAAGTTCAGAATAGTTTTCCTAACATATGGCTGTAGACTATTCACAAGATCCGGCCCGGAGGATCCCTTAGGGGATCATTGTAAATACCTAGGTATTAATATTAGGACAGATCTTAATTGGGGTAATCACATATATATGATTGTAAATAAAGGGTACAAATCTCTGCATATGGTTATGAGGGTATTTAGGGTTTGTGGTAAGGATGTAAAGGAGAGAGCATATTTGTATCTGGTGAGACCCCAACTAGAGTATGGTTCCAGTGTAAGGGACCCTCACCAGGATTACTTCATTCAGGAACTAGAAAAAATCCAAAGAAAAGCAGCTCGATTTGTTCTGGGCGATTTCCGACAAAAGAGTAGCGTTACAAAAATGTTGCAAGCTGTCAGTGGAGAGATGGCGTGGGAGGACATCAGTAGACAAATAAGTTTGGGTGGTGTCCTTAAAAGTAGGAAATATCACAATATGAAGATAAAGTTGGAATTCAGGAGGACAAATTGGGGCAAATATTCGTTTATAGGAAAGGGAGTTAGGGATTGGAATAATTTACCAAGGGAGATGTTCAATAAATTTCCTATTTCTTTTCAGTCATTTAAGAAAAGGCTAGGAAAACAATAGATAGGAAATCTGCCACCTGGGCGAATGCCCTAAATGCAGATCAGTATTGATTGATTGATTGATTGATTGATTGATTGATTGATTGATTGATTGATTGATTGATTGATTGATTGATTGATTGATTGATTGATTGATTGATTGATTGATTGATTGATTGAAACAAAATCTCTCTGGTAGCTCATTTTGTAACACATATCCGGGAGACAATTAATACTAATTTATGAACCATATTTACATCAAATACTTAAAAAGTTCAGACACACAATAGCGCACGGCGATTAT
Organism: Anabrus simplex; assembly: GCF_040414725.1. Lineage (NCBI taxonomy): Eukaryota > Metazoa > Arthropoda > Insecta > Orthoptera > Tettigoniidae > Anabrus > Anabrus simplex. Next base: position 388,835,186 of record NC_090268.1, read on the forward strand.
TGCTAACTGCGCGATAAGCGAAACATAGTAGCTCAAGTTCAAATCTATAATCGACCATTGTTGCCAAGACAAGTCCAGCAGTCTCTCCAGCCCACTGTTAAGGGCGTACAACAGAGCAGCCAAGCGGAACACACATAAATCACTTCAATAATATAAATACAACAACAAATGCAATAAGAACAATTGTACAAATAAACATATAAGAAAGTCACCGTCCCAACACTGTAATTACAGAGTTGGATTTGAAGACGTGTGTTTTCGTATTTCGTATTAGTCTTAAATGATAGATGTTACGGCATCTAAAGATCCATTAGTTCTGTATTTCATGAATGAATTGAGGGTAATAAGAATAACTAACAAGATTAACTCAAAAAATACTCAGCTAACTGTACCTTGCTACAATCAAGCCTTTGAATCTGGAATATCACTGTCTAGTCTCGCTCTCGGTGACGTCAGGCGCTTCAGCCAATAGCAGCGCAGCTGTCCTGTACGGCCTATCTGACCTGTGAGTTATTTAGCTGCAATGGAAAACCCTAGTGTCAGGAAATGCAACGACTGCGGACGGCAGTTTTGTATATGTACAGGTTGTGAAACGTGAAACACCACTTGATCCGTGCAGGCGAAGAACGCAACAGCAGAGCGTCACTGTAACTGCAACTGTTGGGGTACGTTTATGCTGCAGCTTCGCTTCTGGCACATGGATGCTCGCTGACTATAGCCAGGCTGCTTGCCATGGAGCGTTTACCGCGCAGCCCTTCCGCGCTCACGCTGCTGGCACATGGATGCTCACTGACTATAGCCAGGCTGCTTGCCATGGAGCGTTTACCGCGCAGCCCTTCCGCGCTCACGCTGCTGGCACATGGATGCTCGCTGACTATAGCCAGGCTGCTTGCCATGGAGCGTTTACCGCGCAGCCCTTCCGTGCTCACGCTGCTGGCACATGGATGCTCGCTGACTATAGCCAGGCTGCTTGCCATGGAGCGTTTACCGCGCAGCCCTTCCGCGCTCACGCTGCTGGCACATGGATGCTCGCCCTAGCACCCCGCTGCTGACTATAGCCAGGCTGCTTGCCATAGAGCTTTTACCACGCAGCCCTTCCACGCTCACGCTGCTGGCTGCTCTCAGTTGTAGTCAAAAATTCAAAACAGCGGAAAGGAGAGTTAAGGCTGTTTGTATTTTGCATAATGTGATTATAGATAAAGAGGGGTTGAACACGTGGACTGCGAAGACGTACTTCCAAGAGCTACCCCGTTAATGAGGAACAACACAGCTCCAGCCGAAGATTTTAGTGCGAAATAAATTCACGCATTTTTAAACGAGTGAGTCACAGTTTTGTTAGCGAGCTGATTGAAGAATGAAGTTAAAAATATGCTTCATTTCGTAATTTAATGGTGTACTTTTGAATAACGTAAAATAATGGGTTATGGAGTGCCCCATTTTGACTTTAGTTAGATCACCTAAACAAACCGTATTTACAGTTTTAAAAATCTGTCGAACATTCCATTAAAATGGGGTACTTCATATAAATAACCTGCTTGTAATGATACAGGTCCCCTAAATAGCAAGAATTTAAAAAAAGTTGTCTTACTCGATCCGCATTCTTTTGCCACTTCATTCCATAGTTTGATGATGATGATGATGATGCTTGCTGTATCTAGGTCATTGGTCCCTGATGGTACTAGATAAGACGAAATGGTTTAAAAGTTAAATTAACCAACTGACTAGGATTGGAAAAAATGATAATGATAAGCAAAATTATTTTGAATTTGAAATAATCAAAAAGCTAAGCAAAGCAGTCACCTCCGTACAGGCCATGAAGGCCCTTGGAGGAGTGGAAAGTAAAGGCTTCCACCATTGTTAACCTCGGCACGTGATGGGGTAGAGTGGTTAGCTCTACGCCCGGCCGCCTTTGCTCCCAGGAATTAAGCTGGTACTCATTTTTGGTGTACGCTGAGTGAACCTCAGGGCCATATGCACCTCTGGAAGTGGAAATCTCGTTTCTGAAACGTTACGACTTCCTGACGGGGATTCGAACCCGGGCGAACATACCACGCCTTTACCGCCTCGACCAGGCAGCCCCTATTTGAAATAATCAGTGGATCTAATTCCCAATGCCTTGCTTGCATCTACATTTTTTAAAAAGAGTAAAATGTAATAAAACTGAATACGGCACTGACATAGAAGTAAAATTATTTATTGAATTCGAATTAAAAAATACGTAAAGATAGATAAACACATAGTCAGTAGGATAAAAGAGTAGTTAACAATAAAATAACAATTAAAAGCAAATATAAACTTTGCTTTTAAACACTATAAAACATGCCCCTATCCCTCATAAAACGGAGAACGAGGTCTACTGGCCGCTCGTAATCTCGGCACTCCATTTATACCATTTGAATCTCTTATGATGATCCGCATGCCGCTGGTTCCAAATCGCATTTCGTTCGAAGACAGGTTCAGATAGCAAGTGATCACAGAATATCAGTATAGACTCAGAGTATGAAGTGTAACGGACTCTTCACTTCATCGGCAACTACTGTTATGAAATTCGCCACGCACATAACCTCTTTTCTACGATTAGTATGGACTTACCCTCATCATGATATAAACTGCATTTTTTCTCCAACTGGAACTTGCATACTTCTGTGAACTTGCATACTTCATACTTTGCATGAACTCTACTCTATTCATCTTCACCATCTTCGATAAACTAACTTCCTTTTTGCCGGCTGACGTCACGTGACCGCCTGGTTTATTCGCGCATGTTTCACTAATCTCTGGAATCTTCCAGATATATTTCTCATTCTACTCCACACTATAAATACCTGGCCTCCCCTGGAAATATTGAGATGGACTTAGGCCTGTGTGGAGGGAGCAACATCCTACGTCAACTTCGTCCTTAATTACATGTGCCCAGAAGTCTTCATTTGCGGGCAGTTCAATTTGCTTCATGATAAGGTATGACAAACTGATTTCTTTACTGTAAATATTTTTAATTGCATTGGGACAGACTTTCCCTGCAAAATTAATCTGGGAGCATGGCATTTCCAGGCCGAAATTTCACTTGCCCCTTTTGTATTTAAAACTTTTCATTGACGACCTTCGTAACAACTTTCTTTTGAAGTGTGCGTGTGGTGTATTGGCAACTGTGCGACTTCTACTGTACACACACTTCTATTCGTTCAGTGCTTCGGGATATTGTGAAACTGGTTTAATGGAACTACATTGTGATTATTCGGCTGTAGAACTACGTTACCTAGTGTTAATCTGTGTGATAACGGAAGTGGTGGTGACCTGCATATAGTATTTGCATTTTGCTCAGATAATTTTTCAGCTGGTATACTTGAATTTGCTAACTGAACATCTTCCCTTTCTTGTCGTTCTGGGTTTCTCTTTTTATTGCAGTATTCATCCTTTCCTTGTTTGTCCCTTTCCTTTCCTGCGGCATTTTCTCTTTTTCCTTTCTTTCTTTTGGATATCTTATCTTTTTTTATATATATAATGAATTTGTAATCCGTGTAAGTGGTTGGGAAAATTTTATATTTGTATAGTCCTCCTTTCAGGAAAATTGTCAGAGGTTTGATTTATTATTTCAATATATATATATAAATATATATTTCTAAATTTTATATTGGTTTCCGGTCTATTTTCACTTATCATGTCCCTTATTCCTCCTTACATTTTTCTTTAACTTTCCAGGTTATGTAGCATCCTTTCCTTTGCCCAATATCTTGTTACTCAGCAATGCTTGTTGGAGATTTCTAAGACCACGGCCTCCCTTCTTAATTTGATAGTTACTTCATTGCATAAATCTTACTACTTGAGGGAAACTATTCTTAGATTTTCCCTTAGCACTATTATACATAATATATGTATATTACTCCCATGGGCCCCGTTACAGAAGAAAGGAAGAGTGGGAGAGAGGGTGACCTTGAAAGAACCAATCACAGTCCAAGTTACAGGATAGCCGGCGATATGCCAGGCTCGAAAATCAAACGTGATTGAGACCATCGATGTGGCGAGGGTAGCAGCGAGCAGAGCAGCTATGAGCAGAGCTCCAGGGTAAAAGCACCGATTGAGATCCATTGGTTTGTTTCATCATCGCCTAACATCGAGCAGCGAGGCTTGGCGATGTGCCAGCAGCGAAGCTGCAGCATAAACGTACCCTTTTGTTCTTGCAACGGTTTCATTCGACAACGGTTGTGTTCTATCTGTCCCAGGTCTATCAGTGCCCGAATATTAGACAAAACCGAGATTACATTTACCAAATAGTACATTTATTATGGCTTTCGTAATATTGAACTTTCCGATAGCAATGGGACACCATATTCAAATATTATTACAATATGATAGCGACTTGAAACACGTTTTGGCATGAGCGATGTCGACAAAGATGGACTGGGCTGACTAACAAGCTATTGTGCATTCTATTCAAGGGCTTGCTAACATTTTATAGAATAGTCTACCGGTTTCATTATATTTCACTATTTGCTAACTGGTAAGCAACTGACAAAATTTATATTAGATGCCATTGAAGCAGTCGAAGAATATGGTTTTCAGGTTTTTAGAAGTCTTTTTATGTCGCACCGACAGTTAGGTCTTATGGCGACGATGGGATAGGAAAAGGCTAGAAGTGTGAAGGAAGCGGCCGTGGCCTTAATTAACCATCTTCAGTCCTCCACGAGCGTTTATCACAGCTTGGCACCTACGTGACATGCTCCGTATAAGTCGACGGAGGTCACGTTGCGGTATCGGGTCCCATTCTTCAATGAGAGCCTGTTTGGGGTCTTGGAGATTCTGTGGTGGAACACGACCCCCACGAACACTTTTGTCAAGCCTATCCGACACATGCTCGATGGAATTAAGGTCGGAACTCACTGCTGGCCATTCAATCTTTTGAATGTCCAATTCTCGCTAGACAGCTCTGGTGATGTGCGCTACATGAGCGCTGGCATTGTCGTGCATGAATACGAATTCAGGGCCAACACCGTATGCAGCAACCAACACATGCTGTAGCAGTATCTGCTCGGTGTACCCCGCAGCGGTAAAATTACCATGCACGACGACAAGATCTGTACGGCCATCAATACTAACGCCACCCCACCACATCACAGAACCTTGTCCGAATCGGTCGCCTTCCTGGACAACATTTGGCATGTATTGCTCACCACGGCGTCTCCATACACGTTGACGTCCATCACGCTCTTTTAGGGGAAATCTGGACTCGTCTTTGAGCAACACAGGTCTCCATTGGCGAAGTTGCCAGTTGACGTGGGTACGGGCAAACAAGGCGAGCTGCACGATGTTGCTGCGTTAAACGGGGCACTCGAATATGACGCCTGGGTCGTAAGGACACTTCTCTTAAATTGTTCCTTTCCGTCTGGTCAGACACGGTGACTCCAGTGACCCTCCTGAGGTCTTATTGCAGTTCTCTGGCAGTTACTGAACGACGCCGCAATGCCACAGATTGTCAGATATCGGTCATCCTGTGGAGTTGTCATGAGTTCTCGACCTTGTCCAACCCTCCTTGTGAACTGGCCTGTCTCAATGTAACGATTCCACAAGCGTTGAATAACTGACGGAGAGGCATTGAGATCCACAGCAACACGACGAAAAGTCCATCCTTCACGGATCAAAGTGACGACCCTTGCGACCTGAACCTTGTTAAGATGTCGCATGGGATGTGGTGATTGACGTGCAACGTGCTCAAATGACCGCAGTAGTCTGTGTGCCTCACAACGACACACGGACGCACCGCTATTCACTTTCTTTTGAGGGGTCACTCGACAGTTTAATGCATGACTACACCTACAGATGGAGTATAACTTCGATTTGATATACCCTGAGTAGCTAAGGTCTCAAGGTATGCTGTACGACCATTTGAACCCCATCTGCTAAATTAACGTTCGCATACCAGACGTTACAAACCATGTTCCCCTAATTTTTTGAGCTGTGTATAAAAGTAATAGAAAATAGTATCAAATCCATCATTCGCGTGGTCGCTGAGATGAATAGTAAAATTCCGGATTTTTATCCCTTAGGTGTGGGTGTTGAGGGGGGAATATATACAAGTAATCGAAAATAGTGTCGAATCCATACTACTCCATGTCGCTGAGATGAATAGTAACACTCCGAATTTTAAAGTTGAAGTTTAGCCCCTGCTTGGGTGGGGTGAGGGGGGAATCAGATAAAAAAAATAAAAGAAAATACTGTCGAATCCATACTTTTCAGTGTCGCTGAAATGAATCGTGACACTCCGGATGTCGTTGAAGTCCAAGTTGAGCCCCAGTCGGTAGGGGCGTGAGAAAGGGTGGGAATGAGGGGGGGGGGGGAGGCGTTGGCATTTAAAAATAATTGAAAATACCCGATATAAATGTTGAATCCATTATTTATGTGTCGCTGAGAGGAAATGTGACGCTCTGAATACCGTTTAAGGCCCCGATCAGCCTCCAATGAGACGGGACGCTGAAAGTGGTTTAATAGGAAATATGTTTGGGTTGGGAAGAATTGAGAGAAAGAAGAAGAGCTGCTCGACTAAGTGGTATGTTCCGAGCTGTCAGCGGAGAGATGGCGTGGAATGACATTAGTAGACGAATAGGTTTGAATGGCGTCTATAAAAGTAGGAAAGATCACAATATGAAGATAAAGTTGGAATTCAAGAGGACAAACTGGGGCAAATATTCATTTATAGGAAGGGGAGTTAGGGATTGGAATAACTTACCAAGGGAGATGTTCAATAAATTTCCAATTTCTTTGAAATCATTTCGGAAAAGGCTAGGAAAGCAACAGATAGGGAATCTGCCACCTGGGCGACTGCCCTAAATGCAGATCAGTATTGATTGATTGCCTAAAATGACCGAGGTTAGTGTTGACCCAATGCTTTACGGGCATTAAGTCTGATTGGTGAGAGTCTCAATGATAGTTGAAATCGTGTAAATCATATCTATAGTGCGACTGGTAAATACGTGTAGTTATCACTTATTATTTTTTGAAACGATCAATTACTTCCCAATAAATTCGAGCTTCCGCAAGGACAAAGTTTTACTCGAAAATGAAATAATCTAAAACTTGAACACATCTAAATAACTCTAAAACTACATGGTATATGGTAAAAAGTCAATATCCCTAAAAAGAATGCTATAAAAATCCACTTCACATATAACTAACTGGTAACACTAATCATTGAAAAACCAACCGGGCACCGCCGGGTAGTACACTGGAATGACACTAGTTATCACTAACTCCTAACGCAGAGCAACCGGGTGAGTCGACATATTCGATGCGGGTATGCATGTATTACAGCTACTCCTAAACAACTGAAGCGATGTCAAGCAAACTTGGTACACTTTTGACTTAGTAACAGGAGATAAACCGCGTGGGGGTGAGACACACCCAATACCCTTAGGGGCGGGAGGTGAGAAGTGATATACAAATATAATAGAAAATAGTGTCGAACCCATAATTTTCGTGGTCGCTGAGATGAATAGTGACACTCCGGATTATGTTTAACGTTCAAGTTCAGTCCGCTTTGAGTGGAGGGCGAGAGCGAGTGAGAAATAATCGAAAATAGTGTCGAATTCAGAGTTTCTGGGGTCGCTGAAAATAATAGTGACACTCTGGATATTTTATCCATTAGGGGTGGGGGGCGAAGAGGGCGATACATACTTAAAAATAATCTAAAATAGTGTCGAATCCATAGTTTTCAGGGTAGCTGAGATGAATAGGGATACTGAGAATTTTTTAAATTCCAAGTTCAGCCCCCTTCGAGGTGGAGGTTGGAGTGGGATGAAGATATAATCGGAAATAATATCGAGTCCAAAGATTTCGGAGTCGCTGAGATGGATAGTCACACTCCGGACTTTTTATGTCAATGTTCAGCCCGCTTTGGTTTGGGGGCGAGGATGGAGTGAGGTATAATAATTATCTAAAGTAGTGTCGAATCCGTAGTGTTTTTAGGTTGCTGAGGTGAATAGTGGCACATCGGATTTTTGCCCCTTAGGGGCGGGGTGGCAAGGGGGTTGAGATAGAAGAATAATTGAAAATAGCGTCGAATCTACAGTTTTAGGGGTCACTGAGATGAATAGTGAAACTCCGGATGTTGTTTAAGTCCATGCAGAGCACTAATCTGCAGGGGGTTCAGGAGGGGTGGAGAAAAGAATATGTCCAAATGACCGAGATTATAGAGGTTTGTGTGTATGTTCCAGCATAGCTGTGAACTAAGCTTGGTACAAATATTACCTACTATCTGGAAAAGAAACTTTGGGGGCAATACATCCCTAGAAGCCGCTAGGAAGTGGAAGAAATATGATTTTCTTCTTCTTTATCTGTCTACCCTCCATGGTCGGTTTTTCCCTCGGACTCAGCGAGGAATCCCACCTCTACTGCCTCAAGGGTCGTGTCCTGGAGTTTCAGAATATGGGTCGGGGATACAACTGGGGAGGATGACCAGTACCTCGCCCAGGCGGCCTCACCCGCTATGCTGAACAGGGGCCTTGCGGGGGGATGGGAAGATTGGAATGGATAGACAAGGAAGAAGGAAGGAAGGAAAAAATGAAGGAAGTGCCCGTTGTCTTAAGTTAGGTACCGTACCGGCATTTGCCTGGAAGAGAAGTGGGGAACCACGGAAAACCACTTCCAGGATGGCTATGGTGGGAATAGAACCCACCTCTACTCAGTTGACCTCTCGAGGCTGAGTGGACCCCATTCCAGCCCTCGTACCACTTTTAAAATTTCGTGGCAGAGCGGGGAATCCAACCCGGGCCTCCGAGGGTGGCAGCTAATCACACTAACCACTACGCCACAAAGGCGGACAGAAATATAATTATAACTAACAAAACGAATAGAGAGTTGCTAATGTAGCCCCTGTGTGCAAAGGGAAGGTTGATAAACATAAAACCGATAATTGCAGACCAGTCGGCTTCACATTTGTTTTATTTAAGGTGCGGGTAAGTATTTTCTGATTATATTGGACACGTTTGGAAATTATTAACTAGTTTGGTACAGCTCTATCATTCAAATAACAATCAAATAAGTTGATCAGATATGGTAATAGTTGTAGTTGACAACGTCGAGAAATCCATAAATTTCGAAGCCAGAAGCCAGTGGACTATTCGTAGCGTTAAAAACGGCGGTTGAGTGAGGACGTGTGTGAATAGTGCTCCGGTGTAAATGTGTTATTTTTGCTGATTATGCTGTTTTCCTGACTTGGAGGCGTGTCTACCGATGTAGTAAGTTTCAACGAACAGTAATAACACCAAGTTTCGCTGGTAGATAGCCGTAATACTGGTTTAATTTGTATTCTTTATAAAGGATATTGTATGTAACCATTAGGCGGTCAGTGTTGCAAACCCAACAAATTCAAAATACCGGAGTACGTTCTTCATTGTTTGTTCGAGATATCGACTTTGCCTACGCTTGCGATGAGCACCTGTTTGGAGTGTGGAAAATCCGTGTCCAGGCAGGATACCACTGCTAAAATACAGTGTTCTAACTGCAGTAAATGGTTTCATTCTAAATGTGTGAATCTCCAAGACAGAGACTTGAAGGTACTCTCATCCAGTGATCATAAATGGAGGTGCAAAGCTTGTCATGGTAAAAAAAGATCGAGCACTGTGAGTGATGAAATGTCAGTAGCTGAGATGCCATCTGTTGGTGACATCTATGAACTTCCGGTTACTCTGAAGGAGGATATGACAGCTCTAAGGAAATCAACTACTGATATTGAAAGACAGCTAGGTAATTCAATTAATGTCTGCCACGAGAGATTAGATGAGCATCAGAAACTTCTTGATAATCAGCAAGCAATAATAGCAAGACAGCAAACGATAATTGACAATCTGTTATCCGAAAATCAGCGGCTCCAGAAAACAGTACATGACCTTTCGATCCGATGTGATGACAGTGAACAATACTCTAGGGTAAATACCCTTGAAATATATGGTGTTCCCGAGGTTCCCAATGAAAACGTTGTTCAGACCGTCATAAATGTCGCTAGGGTCTTAGATGTTGAGCTTAAAGAGGACATGATTGATGCTTGCCATAGATTAAAAAAGGTCAACAATCGTCCAACTGCAGGCATTATTGTGAAGTTCGTTCGCAGATGTCATAAGGAACAGCTCCTTGCGAGGCGAAAAATCAAAAGAAACTTATCCACTTCTCACCTGGGCTTTACAGTTGCTAATCCTGTGTACATTAATCAGTAATTATCCCCAGGGAGAAGAATTCTGTTTGCTAAGGCAAAACAGCTGCAGCAAGACAAAGATTATAAATACCTATGGGTTAATAACAGTGGAAGAATAATGATCAGGAAAGAAGACGGAAGTTCTGTTCATGTCCTTCGTAGTGTCGAAGATTTAGGTAAACTGTAATGCGTTTTGGTTTCCTTTACTACCCTTATGTTTGAATATTTTCCAATGATCAGTCATTTGTCAACTTCTACATTTTATTTAACTGTATTGCCTTTTAAATGTCAGTGAACAATTTGTCAATTTACTACCAAAACGTTAGAGGACTTCGTACCAAGTGTGAGTTATTTCTTCAAAATCTCCTTTGCTGTTCATTTGATGTACTAGTGTTAACTGCAACGTTCTTGGCGAATGATATATTTGATAGTGAATTATTCGATGATCGATATGTAGTATTTAGAAATGATAGGGACACATCACTAACAGGAAAGTCACGTGGAGGTGGGGTATTAATAGCTATTAAAAAGGGATACCGTGTACAGCTATCCTCTGTTTACAATAGTCAACAATGTGAATCTCTTACTCTTCAAATTCTCGGTAACAAGCGAAAGTTATTTATAAATGTTGTCTATATAACTCCCTCTTCCGGCTACTCTGTATATCAGGATTACATTAACTATGTCGAAAACATTGATCACCTTATAATGTCCGATTGCATCATTATGGGTGATTTTAATTTAGCTGAAATTAATGATGTAAATTATAATTTTACTGAAGGATCAACAGCCTGTCGTAGTCTAGCAACTTTTATGTCGTATTTAGGATTGAAATCATATAACAATGTTCTCAATTTTAACTCTAGAACACTAGACTTGGTTTTGGCAAACATACCAATTAATATAAAACATGAAAAATTCGTACTGGTACCAGAAGATTTGCATCATCCCGCAGGAATGAGAAAGTTTTCATAATATATGACGATCGATTTAGGCAGCTTAGAAGTGAACTAAAATCTAAAATAAACATTGCATATAAAATATATATTCACAACTTAGAAAATGGAATAAAACACAATATTAATAATTTCTGGACGTTTACTAGTAGTAAAAGAGAAACGCGAATAGGTGATAATGCCTATTTCTATAACGACAACAGGTATGAAACTGGAAAAATTGCGCAAATCCTTGCGCAATTTTTCTCATCGGTGTATACCATCCCGGACTTTAATTATAACATCGATAACATGGACTTGAATGAGATTCCTGTATTACCGACTATGGATGTGCTCAATATTAGTTCTATATCAGAAGAGGAGGTAAAAAGAGTCATTAATGGAAAACTAAAACCTAAAAAGGCAAGCGGTCCAGATAACATCCCACCTTATATAATTAAAGGGTGTGCTGAAATACTGGGTCCACAACTAACCTTCATTTTCAACCTTTCATTAAAAAAGTCTTGCTTCCCTGAAAGGTGGAAAATATCAAAAATTACACCAGTTCCGAAGGCAGGCGTTCATGAAAATATATCTAACTACCGCCCTGTTTCCATTGTTGACGCCTTTGCAAAAGTATACGAACATATACTATATTTTAAGATCTATAATCACATTAAGGGAGGTCTTTCAGAATTTCAGCATGGATTTTTACCTAATAGATCTGTTATTACAAATCTTGTTGGATTTACTCAGACACTGTATGATGTATTGGATAACAACGGAAGAACGGATGTTGTCTATACAGACTTCGAAAAAGCATTCGACAAGGTAGATCATAAAATTCTTGTCCAAAAAATGCACCAGTTTGGGTTCTCGAAACCACTACTTCGAATGTTATGCACTTACCTGAAAGATCGACGTCAGTTTGTGTCTTTTAAAGGCGAAATCTCAGACAACTTCATTAGCTACTCTGGTTGTTCCTCAAGGATCTAATTTGGGTCCCCTTCTACTTTTAATTTTGATTAACGACTTGCCGAATAATCTTCGTCATGCCAGTTGTTTGCTGTTTGCTGACGATGTAAAACTATTTAAAGTCATACATCACAAGAAGGATGAGGATGAGCTACAGCAGGACATTGATCGTGTTGTACAATGGTGCGATATGAATCATATGTCTCTTAATGTAAAGAAATGTAAATCAGTAACTTTTACCAGGAAAAAGAAAGGTACGATTGCTTCGTACTATATAAAAGATACCAAACTAGAAACAGTTTCGGCAATAAGAGACTTAGGAGTAATATTTGATGAAAAATTAACGTTCAACGCCCATATTACAAAAATAACGAGCGATGCCACCCGTATGCTCGGGTTTATAATAAGGAGTTCTAAATTATTTACTCAATAATCGATTGTTTATTCAGTTATTTACTAGCCTTGTTAGGAGTAAATTAGAATATGCATCTGTAATTTGGGACCCGTGTTCTAACGAACAAATACATACTATTGAAGTTGTTCAAAACAAGTTTTTGCGGTATCTGTATTATAAAACAAATAAGACATTTTGCCCTTTTGATACATCAACACGGTATTTAAGAAGTAACTTTAACCTCACGTCGTTGCGCAACAGAAGAATCATTATTTCTCTAAAAACGTTAAACAAAATCGTAAGAAATAAATTTAATTCCATAGGACTGCTCAATTTTATCTCCTTTCATGTTCCACGAGCTGGAGCTCGCGTGAACACAGTATTTCAAGTTCCAAGATCTAGAACATCTCATCACTTGAACTCGCCATTTATTAAAATGCTACGATTTTACAACACATTTGCTGCAGGAATAGATTTATTTTCAGAATCACACACTGTCATTAATACACATTTAAAGGCCTGTGTTTCTAATTTATAAATTCAGACTCCTTTTCTATATAATAGGTGCTCTTTAACTTATTTATTAATATAGTCACTTACTACTTTATATCCTTGTTTCAATTCCTGTATTTTTATAGTGTAGAAATAATCATTGTTGTATTCTGGATTGTCATTTTCTCTGTATATGTTGTTTTCCATTCATTCTTCTTCCTTGTCTTTATTATCTTCAGCATTATTATTATGTATTTATCTTTACTTACATGTATACATTATAAGTACTGTTGTGTTAAGAAGGTACTGTATTGGGCTTACTGTCTGTGTACTTTCAAAAAGACAAATAAATAAATAAATAAATAATATCTACTCCACAAGTACAATATTATGAGGTAGCATCTCGATACGAGAATTATCTATGGTGTAACTACCCTTGAAGAAATCGTGAACCACCACTCTATACAAATATGATCGTCGTGTATTGTTCAGCGCACCGAAGGAGTTCACCTTTGATTTAGACAGACCGAACGCTTGTGCTTCATTCTTCTTTCGCTGGTCATGGTGCAAGTTAAGGTATACTTATATCACGTTTTTAAATGTCACAATGAGCACGTTTCTGAAACATCTCAAATAGGTCACACCTTATTCAGATACATATATTATTATGCTGCCTTTGCTGGCGGGACCTAGTATTTACAGTGCACTAAGTCTTCTGGTATAGGCTAGAGCAATTTTGTTACTTTCATTGATCTGTCTCTGTCTTATCCTTGGCTTTGACAATATGAAAGTGACTGAGGTATGATCGATGCTAGTAATGCCATTCCTTATGTAGCCAGTCCCTGCTATGAATGGTGTGAAAATGTTGCTCATAGGGTCAGTTGGTGCATGCATTTCAGTGGGCTTGGCAGACTGATATGTAATAGCAACTTCTGGCTCAGCGAGGAAAGCAACGGGAAACTACCTCACTCCTCATTTCCCTAATACGCCTCTTCAGTGATGCCTAGGCTATCTATGACAGCTGATGGCGGAGCTGTTGTGGATCCAACCAGCACTTAAGGCTGATGACTAAACATACATATTATTATGATTTACACACCATACACAGGTTTTGAATTTTAAGCATGGACATGTAGTTTTCTTGAGTTAAAAATTACATGATATATATATACCAATTTTTTTACAATTTGCTTCACGTCGCACCGACACAGATAGGTCTTTTGCCAACTATAGGATAGGAAAGGGCTAGGAGTGGGAAGGAAGTGGCCGTGGCCTTAAGTAAGGGTCAGCCCCAGCATTTGCTTGGTGTGGAAATGGGAAAACACGGAAAACCATCTTCAGGGCTGCTGACAGTGGGGTTCGAACTCACTATCTCCCGGATGAAAGCTCGCAGCTGCTCACCCCTAACCGCGCGACCAACTCGCGCGGTATGATTTCATTTAGAACGCTGTGAGAGAAAATTCAGTAATTGCAGAAAGTTTCAAAAGTCGCCTAGACATATAACTATATCAATATAAAATTATTTAATTCATATAGGGATTTTTTATTGCATACAGATAAATAGAGTTTTTGTCGTAATTTATTGTCCTTCATTGGTCAGCTATCCGTTTTTATATCGGCCTACTTGAATGTGGTAATGATTCAGTTAGAATATTCCATGAACGTTGTTTGAGTACCGGCAATCTGCTTCATTATAGAATTTCAGCAGGGTACATCTACTTAAGCACTCATAATAGAATCGTTAACAGAATAATGTTCCATTTCGTTCAGCCAACGGTAGAACACTGACCTCCTGACCTAAAGTTTGCAGTTCCGATCACCCTCAGCTCATTGGTGTTTTTAAGTGTTCAAATATCTTCAGTATCTTGAAGGCATTAACTCGTCCTCTCTCAAGGAAATTTTGAAATTTTAGAGTTTTTGAGTGATCCTTGGGACACCAGATTCCTGGACGGTAGTACCCAAGCAAGCTTTTACGAGACAGTTGATATCGTTATCATAGCCATACACCCTCTCTTTTAAATGTGGAATTCCAAACACACGGAAGAAACTTTTAATTTCCATCTTAGTTGACCGGGGTTCGAACCGCAGCCACCTTGGTGAGAAGCTAGTTACAATACGACTCGGCTTCCATGTCCTCCAGATAAGGTACCTAGAAGTCTTCATTAATTAATTTCTACTTTAATTATATATGAACAGTGTTTTGAGTAATTCAGGTGAACTCATAATAGATCCCAGGGAATCACTGGAGAGGTGGAGGGAATATTTTGAACATCTTCTCAATGTAAAAGGAAATCATTCTTGTGGTGTTGCAAACAGCGGAGCTCATGGGGAGGAGGAAAATGATGCTGGTGAAATTATGCTTGAGGAAGTGGAAATGATGGTAAATAAACTCCATTGTCATAAGGCAGCAGGAATAGATGAAATTAGACCTGAAATGGTGAACTATAGTGGGAAGGCAGGGATGAAATGGCTTCATAGAGTAGTAAAATTAGCGTGGAGTGTTGGTAAGGTACCTTCAGATTGGACAAAAGCAGTAATTGCACCTATCTATAAGCAAGGGAACAGGAAGGATTGCAACAACTATCGAGGTATCTCATTGATTAGTATACGAGGCAAAGTATTCACTGGCATCTTGGAAGGGAGGGTGCGATCAGTCGTTGAGAGGAAGTTGGATGAAAACCAGTATGGTTTCAGACCACAGAGAGGCTGTCTGGATCAGATTTTCAATATGCGCCAGGTAATTGAAAAATGCTACGAGAGGAATGGGAAGTTGTGTTTATGTTTCGTAGATCTAGAGAAAGCATATGACAGGGTACCGAGGGAAAAGATGTTCGCCATACTGAGGGCCTATGGAATTAAAGGTAGATTATTAAAATCAATCAAAGGCATTTATGTTGACAATTGGGCTTCAGTGAGAATTGATGGTAGAATGAGTTCTTGGTTCAGGGTACTTACAGGAGTTAGACAAGGCTGTAATCTTTCACCTTTGCTGTTCGTAGTTTACATGGATCATCTGCTGAAAGGTATAAAATGGCAGGGAGGGATTCAGTTAGGTGGAAATGTAGTAAGCAGTTTGGCCTATGCTGACGACTTGGTCTTAATGGCAGACTGTGCCGAAAGCCTGCAATCTAATACCTTGGAACTTGAAAATAGGTGGAATGAGTATGGTATGAAAATTAGCCTCTCGAAGACTAAACTGATGTCAGTAGGTAAGAAATTCAACAGAATTGAATGTCAGATTGGTGATACAAAGCTAGAACAGGTCGATAATTTCAAGTATTTAGGTTGTGTGTTCTCCCAGGATGGTAATATAGTAAGTGAGATTGAATCAAGGTGTAGTAAAGCTAATGCAGTGAGCTCGCAGTTGCGATCAGCAGTATTCTGTAAGAAGGAAGTCATCAGCTCCCAGACGAAACTATCTTTACATCGGTCTGTTTTCAGACCAACTTTGCTTTACGGGAGCGAAAGCTGGGTGGACTCAGGATATCTTATTCATAAGTTAGAAGTAACAGACATGAAAGTAGCAAGAATGATTGCTGGTACAAACAGGTGGAAACAATGGCAGGAGGGTACTCGGAATGAGGAGATAGAGGCTAATTTAGGAATGAACTCGATGGATGAAGCTGTACGCATAAACCGGCTTCGGTGGTGGGGTCATGTGAGGCGAATGGAGGAGGATAGGTTACCTAGGAGAATAATGGACTCTGTTATGGAGGGCAAGAGAAGTAGAGGGAGACCAAGACGACGATGGTTAGACTCGGTTTCTAACGATTTAAAGATAAGAGGTATAGAACTAAATGAAGCCACAACACTAGTTGCAAATCGAGGATTGTGGCAACGTTTAGTAAATTCTCAGAGGCTTGCTGACTGAACGCTGAAAGGCATAACAGTCTATAATGATAATGTATGTATGTATGTTTAATTATACACGTTGGCCTACTTCTATATATCGCTACACTTCAATTCAACAACATAGGTATAACCGAGCTCGATAGCTGCAGTCGCTTAGGTGCGATCAGTATTCAGTATTCGGGAGATAGTGTGTTCGAACCCCACTGTCGGCAGGCCTGAAGAGGTTTCCCGTGGTTTCCCATTTTCACCCAAGGCAAATGCTGAGGCTGTACCTTAATTAACGTCACGGCCTCTTCCTTCTCACTCCTAGCCCTTTCCTGTACCAACGGCGCCATAAGACCTATGTATGTCGGAGAGACGTAAAGCAACTTGTAAAAAAAAAAAAAAACATAGGTTTAAAGAAACCATAAATAAAATTACATGATATATGACCTAGAAGTATAATATTTCGAGTACCGATAGCCTCAGTGAAATTCGATTTAAATACAGTAACTACTGAAAGTTTGTTTCAATGTTATTGTCAAGTTCTTTCGCTACATGTTCACATACAAAGAAAGGATTAAATTAGAGACGAATTCGGAGGCATCAACGATAATGAGAGTAAACAAGTGTGAGCTGAAAATCTGATTGACACCCTAGCACATGAAGCCTTTTGTGAAGTTAGTAGTGATCGCTGCTGTAGCAGTCATTAATTCAGTATACCCACGCGTTTGATATTTGCAATTTGATCGATGCATTATGCTATTTCACATGTTCTTCGATACTAATTATTCTGGTGTATTATGCATGAAAAGTGGATGAGCATCATGAAGCAAATGATATCCCTCCATTGTTCAGTCGACGTAATAATTCATTAAAATTACGATGATTGTGTCACTGACTACATTGTCTCCCTCTTTAATTGTTGTTTACGCTGGATGTTCGTTACTAGCCATTATTTGCCTCCTCTTGTTCATGGATTCATGAAACCGTCCAGTGTTTTACCGTCTGTTCATATAGCGCTAGTCATCAAGGGTTGTTAGTCATCGGATGGGCAAAATAAAACTGGTAGGGAAAATATTTGTAAGACTGATTCGGAATTGATCATTGTCAAAGAACAGGAGAACTACCCATCACAGGAAATGCTGGAAACCATGATTTCGATGCACCAATGGGTTGCTGTCACATGTCTGCGCTTCTCCCGAATTTCTTCACACCTTCCTTCTAGATACTGGTTGAAAAATGTCTATAGAGAAACAAGATTTGTTCCAAAGTACAGACTGATGCACAAAGGCTATAAAACTTTACCGGAATGGTTTTCAAAGCAACTCTTCATAGAGTTAGGTAGCGGCTCTTGGACTGAACCTTTTTTTTTTTTTTTTTTTTTTTGCCAGTTGTTTTACGTCGCACCGACACAGATAGGTCTTACGGCGACGATGGGACAGGAAAGGGCTAGGAGTGGGAAGGAAGCGGCCGTGGCCTTAATTAAGGTACAGCCCCAGCATTTGCCAGTGTGAAAATGGGAAACCACGGAAAACCATTTTCAGGGCTGCCGACAGTGGGATTCGAACATACTATCTCCCGAATACTGGATACTGGCCGCACTTAAGCGACTATCGAGCTCGGTGGACTGAACCTTCAAAGGACCGCTAACGATATTTCCCACATTGTTCATAGTAACGGAGGCTCACACAACTATTTTTCTTGTCCTGCCGCTTTTCCGACACGCGTGGGGTCGCGGATGCGAACTGCTTCCCACATGTGGATTTGGCCCTTTTTCACGGCCAGATGCCCTTCCTGACGCTAACCCTATACGGAGGGATGTAATCATTATTGCGTGTTTCTGTGGTGGTTGGTAGTGCATTGTGTTGTGTGAATATGAAGAGGAGAGTGTTGGGACGGACACAAACACCCAGTCCCCGAGCCCGAAGAATTAGTCAGAAGCGATTAAAATCTCCGACCCGGACGGGAATCGAACTCGACCCCCTCTGAACCGAAGGCCAGTACGCTGCTCATTCAGACAACGAGTCGGACAGGCCCATACATTACTAATACTAACGGGATATATGTATGAAATTGCGTAATCAGACACTGGAGTCTCCAATTTCTTCTTGTAATCTTTCCCATTTAATCTCCTTTCCTCAGTTCTTGTTTTCCAAACCTAACAGTATCCAGTAACTTAATCCTATGCTGGCCTTGTGATAGCGTGGGGAGTATCTTACTTTCTGAATCTATCCCATTACCACAAACTCTCATCACCTCCTTGCATCGCCTACGAGCTGACGACTAAAATAGTAAGACTGTTATTTTCACTCACGTTCTCTCTTCTGTAATCATTCCGATTCAGTCACCACTGAAGACGTTCTCTAATCTCGACTGCATAACAGTAACCTGGTGCTTTAATCACATTACCTTGAAAACTCCATGTTCAAAAGTATCGGCGCCCTCCCTGTATATCGTTCCTAGGAGCTGATGTTAATGGGGCTAAATCCTAAGCGTAAATAATTCTGTCGGTCTTTCTTAGCCAACAATACATTCAGACGGTCACCTCTCGGTTTACTGACTACACTCAATATTGCTTAACTTCCTCGAGATCTTACGGGAACAAATAATAATTTCATATACCTATTACTAGCTTGGTGTAGCACTTGGAAGTGGTCTTTGCGGTGGTTGTTATTATTTTAAGAGGATGTACAACGGGGGAACCATCCTCTGTTAACACGCTCAACCGAGCTCGATAGCTGCAGTCGCTTAAGTGCGGTCAGTATCCAGTATTCGGAAGATACTGGGCTCGAACCCCACTGTCGGCAACCCTGAAGATTGTTGTCTGTGGTTCCGCATATTCACACCAGGCAAATGCTGGGGCCGTACCTTCATTAAGGCCTCGGCCACTTCTTGCCTACTCCTAGCCCTTTCCTGTCCTATCGTAGCTATAAGACATATCTGTGTCAGTGCGACTTAAAGCAACTTGTAAAAAGAATCTGTTAACACTAATCATGGGGAAGAGTGGAAGGGATCGGATACTTTGAAAAACGAAGATAGAGGTCAAAGAAATACAAGGGCCATGATGAGCATGAAAATGAAAGATGCCCTAGGTGTCGAATGCTCTGATACCGTCAGTGTTGAAAAGGACAAGAGGGTGGATATGAGAGATGAAAGTAGGAGCAATGTCAAAAACAAAATCAAATCAAAATCAAAATATCTTTATTTGCAAATGAGGTGTCACCTCGGTGGCAAATGGTACACTAAAATACATTATTGTCAAGCACTAAATTTTAGATTAGCAAGAGAAGAACATTTTCCTAGAATACAATATTATACATTTTACGCTAACAATTTTTTCTATTAAACAAACAGCTAATCCTTAATAGATTTATATTGTTTACAAAATTCTACTTATAATATCTCCTGTACTTACAAATATAGTCAACTCATATACGGTATGTGGAATTACTTCAAATCTCTATAATTATAAAAGGAAGTGTTTGTCTGTCTGTCTGTCTGTCTGTCTGTCTGTCTGTCTGTCTGTCTGTCTGTCTGTCTGTCTGTCTGTCTGTCTGTCTGTCTGTCTGTCTGTCTGTCTGTCTGTGCGCGATGCCCAGCAAAATCTACAGCACGTAGAGATCTGAAATTTTGAACATAGGTAGACGGAAAGGGGTCCGAATGCACCTCGAAGCCGGAATTTTCATTTTCGCTTTCGTTGGTGAGTTATGAACGAAAAACCATCGGAAAACGTGCATTGGTATATGACAATCCAACGTGCTGTCACCAAGATTAAATGCATCGAGTCGCTGTCGCTAGGCAACGTACATAGAGATAGGTAGAGAACACAATATTCAAGGAGCCATTTTACGTCCAGGACGTAGGAAGCTGTTTTTGGTCTTATATGGTGTGAGGGCATATGACGGTGTTGATGATGATTCGTCCGTCGGATCGGGACGTTAAGTCTTTTGCTATTCGAGAGGAGTGGGCATATGTGCCTGCGCCGGGTTTCAGCCTCTTCATTCTTGCTATCATGCCATTCATTTCTTTCAACAAGCAACTTTTATAAGAATTACCCGATGTTCTACACATTTACTAGTCAATCGACTACACGGCAGAGCTTCGAAAGACTTGGAGTCACCTGGAGTACCCTCGA
Source organism: Anabrus simplex (assembly GCF_040414725.1). Classification (NCBI taxonomy): domain Eukaryota; kingdom Metazoa; phylum Arthropoda; class Insecta; order Orthoptera; family Tettigoniidae; genus Anabrus; species Anabrus simplex. Next base: position 388,856,131 of record NC_090268.1, read on the forward strand.
ACATCTTAGAGCGGACGATTGTGGCCCCAATTATCCTTCTTAAGAATAAGAATCCTTCCCTCTGCAATGAACACGACTCTGAAACTGATGACTAATATTATTGAAGCCATTCTCATGATTGGGCGAAGTAATATTCATTCCTCGGATTCGAATAATTTCTTCGGATATACAGTTTAAGTTTAGATCTCTGCAGTGTTCAAAATAAAATATCTCTGTGTAATAATAAAGCAAGCATAATCTTCTTCTTCTTCTTCTTACTAAATATAAAAATGGATGTATGCATGTACAGTATATATATATGTGTGTGTGTGTGTGTGTGTGTGTGTGTGTGTGTGTGTGTGTGTGTGTGTGTGTAAATGACACATGTCCTCCTAAACCACTGGAGCAATTTCATCCAAACTTGGTACACTTATGACTTTTTATCTGGAGACGAGCACTGTGGGGGTAAGCCATCCGTAGCTCCCTTAGGGGTCAGGGGGGGCAAGGTATAAAAATAATCGAAAAAATGCTTAATCCACAGTTTTCGGGGTCGCTGAGATGAACAGTGACACTCCCCATTTTTCAAATGTCAAAGTTCAGCTCCCTTTCGCATGGGGGCGGGGAGTGATATATAAAATTTAACGAAAATAGTGTCGAATACATAGTTTTCGGGGGTCGCTGAAGTGAATTGTATACTCTGGATTTTTAGTATCAGGATACAAACAACGTGGGGGTATGAAAGCCCAGGAACCCTTAGGGGCGGGGGGGCGAGGGGGGTCAGATAAACAAATTAACGAAAATACTGTCGAATCCATACTTTTTGGGGTCGCTGAGATGAATATTGACACTCCGGAATATTTTTTAAGTTCAAAGTCAACCCCCTTTGGGGTGGGGGCGAGGGGGAGTGATGTATAAAATTAAACGAAAATAGTGTCGAATACATAGTTTTCGGGGTCGCCGAGGTGAATTTTACACTCCGGATATTTAGTATCAGGAGACAAACAACGTGGGGGTAAGACAGCCCAGGAACCCTTAGGGGCAGGGGGGGGGGCGAGGGGCTGATATATAAAAATAATCGAAAATAGTGTCGAATCCATACTTTTCGGGGTCGCTGAGATGAACAGTGACACTCCGGAATTTTTTAAAGTCGAAGTTCAGCTCCCTTCCGCATGGGGGCGGGGGGGGGGGGGTGAGTGATATATATCGAAAGACTTGGAGTCACCTGGAGTACCCTCGAACAACTTAGAGCGGACGATTGTGGCACCAATTATCCTTCTTAAGAATAAGAATCCTTCCCTCTGCAATGAACACGACTCTGAAACTGATGACTAATGTCGAACGAAAATAAGGTCGAATACATAGTTTTCCGGGGTCGCCGAAGTGAATTGCATACTCTGGATTTTTAGTATCGGGAGACAAACAACCTGGGGGTAAGAAAGCCCAGGAACCCTTAGGGGCGGGGGGGGGGCGAGGGGGTCAGATAAACAAATTAACGAAAATACTGTCGAATCCATACTTTTTCGGGTCGCTGAGATGAATATTGACACTCGGAATTTTTTTAAAGTTCAAGTTCAACCCCGTTTGGGGTGGGGGCGAGGGGGAGTGATATATAAAATTAAACGAAAATAGTGTCGAATACATAGTTTTCGGGGTCGCCGAGGAGAATTGTACACTCCGGATTTTTAGTATCAGGAGAAAAACCACGTGGGGGTAAGACAGAACAGGAACCCTTAGGGGCAGGGGGGGGGGGCGTTGGGCTGAGATATTAAAATCATCGAAAATAGTGTCGAATCCATACTTTTCGGGGTCGCTGAGATGAACAGTGACACTCCGCAATTTTTTAAAGTCGAAGTTCAGCTCCCTTTCGCATGGGAGCGGGGGGAGTGATATATAAAATTAAACGAAAATAATTTCGAATACATAGTTTTCGGGGTCGCCGAGGTGAATTGTACACTCCGAATTTTTAGTATTAGGAGACAAACCACGTGGGGGTAAGACTGCCCAGGAACCCTTAGGGGCAGGGGGGGGGGCAAGGGGCTGAGGTACAAAAATCATCGAAAATAGTCTCAAATCCATACTTTTCGGGGTCGCTGAGATGAACAGTGACACTCCGGAATTTTTTCAAGTCCAAGTTCAGCCCCCTTCGTGGTGGGGGGCGTTGGGAGTGTTATATATAGGAATAATGATGATATATAGAAATAATAGTGTCGAATACATAGTCGCTGAGATGAATAGTAACATTCCGGATGTTTAAAGTATAACTTCAGCCCCCACTGGCATAGGGGGTGAGAAAGGGCGAAAAAATAAATTGTTAGAAATGACCGAGATAATGGACGTGTGTATGTTCCAGTATGACTTTCAAGTATGACTTACTACCTGGAAAACGTACTGTGGGAGTAAGACGCCCCTAGAACCACTAGGGAAGCGGGTAAAATATTATCCACACTAATAAATGGAAGTCTGTTTGGCGCGATCTATATATACTGTACTATATGTAACTTATACATAAATTAAGGCATAAAAATGAAACCAGATGTAAATTAGTGAGACCATTCTAGGCATCTTAGAAATTTAAAACTTGGTACCAGACAACCTGATGACTTCAGGATCCCTAGAAAAATCTCAAATTCTCATAATTCTCTGAGGGGTACATGCTGGGAGTTTCAAACCTGCATAAGAACACAGTCGGTGATATTTATCCACAACCTACAGGTTTTATGGGCTTAAAAGCTTCCTTAAGGTCCTGATTTTTAACCCATATCAAGATAGCAGCACAATCTCCCAGACAATTTAGAAAATTGAAATTTGGCAAAATTATAGCTTTTAGCATGTAACCGATGGAAAATTTACGAGATGTTTAAAAATTTTATTTTTTACCCCCGAAAAAATATCGAAATATGGAGGCAATTTTAATGACGGTGCAGTCCTTCCTTTCGATGTATTTCGTGGCTAAACGGTAAGTCGTATCACAAAACGGATGGCACAATCTCCGTTCAATTTAGAGTGAACTACAACTTCGGTCCTAGGACCTTTCGGCGTATCTCTATCTCTTATACATTAAATTTTTCTCTATTTCTGGATTTACCTAAATTTTGCACTTTGTACACGTAAAATTGATGGCTTGATTCACTTATAGGAAACATGGGATCATCAAATTCTACACGAATATTGGCCCACCCAGTAGCCATATGTGAGCCAAATTCTATGTTTGAAGCTGTCGCATAAGTATCTGAAAAGTAATGCACTGTGTGAAAATCTTACACAAATTTCACCCTATTCAACGTTTCTAAAACATAATGAATTTTGGTAGACAAGTGCACCTGTCGTTATCATCACAACTCCACAACTCGCACCTTACATTGGAAACATAGTCTGCGGAACTCTTTATGCTTTTTCTCGGATAACGCCAATTTACATGCAATTTAAAAATTATTATTCACTTCATGTACAGTAATTTACTTCGATATCCGTATACAATCTGGAATACCGTAGCGAAGCACGGGTACAATTGCTAGTAATACTATACAACTGGTATAAGATTAAAATTTACATTGCATTTATTTACTTATTTATTTTTTACCCATTTTGGAACCTAAGTAGCATAACGACTTGCTGCGTCTTAACCAGAGCCCCCTTTTGCCACCACTTTTCAGAGTTCCTGAAGAGCCTTCACAGCTACCGTAGCGGTCCCGTGGCCTTGATTACAGTACAACTCCAGCATTTGCCTGGTGTGAAAATGGGAAACCACGGAAAACCATCTGTAGGTCTGCCGACAGTGGGATGAGTCACGTTTTGCGAGCGGACGACATAACCTGTCGGTAGGATTCAGAATCGTGTGGAAAATGTGCTCACTGGACATTAGCACCATATAGTATGCCTGCAGGGGAATAGCCATCATAAAACCATATCTCACGTTAGTTGGGTAATTAAGTGTGTTAAATACGGCGTTTGCATAAAATGAGCGAAACACCATGCTTTGTAACCACCATGTACTAGGAAAATAGATAACTACTTTAAAGGTTGTTATAATGTAGGAACTACAAAATTAAATGCTTTTTGTTTTGGGGCTTAACATGCTCAACTTTCCTATGGCTAATTATGACCTAGCTCGATAGCTGCAGTCGCTTAATTGCGGCCAATATCCAGTATTCGGGAGATCGTGGGTTCGAACCCCACTGTCGGCAGCCCTGAAGATGGTTTTCCGTGGTTTCCCATTTTCACACCAGGCAAATGCTGGGGCTGTGCCTTAATTAAGTCCTTCCCACTCCTAGCCCTTCTCTGTCCTATCGTCGCCATAAGACCTATCTGTGTCTATGCGACGTAAAGCACATAACAAAAAAAGGCTAATTATGAAGCAGAATATTGCCGAATACTATGCCACTTCTGTAGCAAAACGCCATGTTTTATCTATATAAATAAAGTTGTACGCTGTCTGTAATTTCGTTTGTTTTGCCAATTTTTCAGATATTTATCCTGTTTGTCTGTTTGTTCCACCATCACGGTGAAACGGCTAGATAGATCTCAACCAAACTTCATATTTGCATTATACTCATCCCGAGGAAGGTTCCGATATGCATATCATATTAAAATCTTTGAATAGACGGGGGGTTTATAGTAAAACCAGAACGGTTTTCCTCCATTTTCTCTTATACTATTGATTTTCTGTAAACTCCGTGGACCGTATGTGAAATTGAGGATGGTTGCCTAGTTGTACTTCCTCTTAAAACAATAATCACCACCACCACCGTATGTGAAACTCATCTTCATTATAAACAACTTTCGTTATGTTCATACTTTACCTTACTCTTCACATGACGGAGAAATTTACTATTTTCTGCATTGAGTGACCGACAGACCGACAACGAACCTACAGGTTACCATGGTAACGTCCCTGACTTAATGCCAGCAGGGAAGTAACGTATTGCCATTTTCCTCATCATGCCTTTAAATTCGTGGTTGTTCCTTGGGTAGAAGGCAAGAGAGGCGTCAATCGACCATTCTGCGGGATATTGGCGGAATATCGTTGGAGGTTATAACCGTCCTCGAATGGCTCAAGTAATAACACCATTACTCATCTTCTTATCTCTTTACCTAAGAATTCCTGCGCCTACATTTCTAACACCAGCATAATTTCTTGAGGGGCATTTGATTTTCCAATACATTCACATGATATTTACATATTTGTCGTCATCCGTCTATCCTCAGTTATAATCCATTTTCTATTTTATCTGTTTACCTAAAAATATGTTATTGTTTGACACACTTATGGGAAAGATGCAATCATGGCATTGGGCAGGCACATTGGCATGACCAGTGGCCATATGTTCGCAACATTTTATGATTCCAGGGTCACATGATTATTTAAAAAAAAGTAGTATATGAAAACTGTACCAAATTTCACCCCATTCAATGGATAACTGAATCTAACGCATAAATATAGGAGATACGGGAAAATGTCACTGGACCAACCATGCAGAACACTGAACGAGTTGTCTGATGATGAAGTCCATTTGTAGGTGCAATTTAATATAGTCTTACTCACTGCATTTACAGTAATTAACGGAGAAATCCGTATACAATGTAGAATACCGTACGAAGCACGGGTACATTTGCTAGTATATTATAAACTTAAAGGGGGGAAAATATTCTCCGATAAATGTAGTATCTCTTCAAGAAACCGTGTTGATACAAAAGTGCACAAATACAAACACACATACTAACAAATTACTGTGTCAACCCTTGTGCCACAGACTATGCAGCTGAATGTTTCTATCATTACTTTTAGATCAAAACAGATAAATGGACTTTGTCATCGATAGGCGTGTACAGCAGTGAGTCAGCAACGTGGGTTACCACAAGCTGGCTGAGGGGAAGAACATGCGTCCGCGTGTACAGGCATTTCAAGCACGGGCTCTGCAAGGATTGACACCCGTGCACTAGAGAATTTGAAGCAAGAGGGTTGATCCGATGAATCAAGAGAGAAATGGTTTTGGGCTGGTGCTCGGTGCAGGGTTGGCACAAATCCAGTCGGGATGCTGTACTACTCTCTGCTAGAGGTTGTCCACCAATTGATTAGAGAGGTATCGCATGACTTCTAGCATGTCAGTTCTACTACTACTACTATGATGATGATGCTTGTTGTTTAAAGGGACATAACGTCGAGGTCATCGGCCCCTAATATACTACTACTATTACTACTACTAAAACTAAAGTGACTATTATGAAAGCTGGACGAATTTTGTACTTCATTAATACAAACGGACATACACATTGCTAGGGAACAAATTGGTACCCTATTCAAATATTGTTTTCCATCATTTTAAGAGAAATTTTCTCGAAAACTCAGTCTAGGTCATTAAATATTCATATTTTCCGCTATGTTATAGCTGATATAGAGGACTGCATGCATTATTACCGCGGTATATTCAAAATATGTGCTTCATATATTGAGTTAAAACATTGTATTAAATCTGAAAATGAACAGCACAAACAAAAATATTGCCCTATTGTGACAGAGATAATGTTATTTGCTACATAAATCAAAGTTATATTTAAAAAATGTAGCCAGAATAGGAACTTCTGTGTGCACTCATTGTCAGAGGCAAAGTGGATTTAACATTTTATATCCGAACTGGGCTTTCATATGTGAAAGGGCTTGGTCAGCAAAACTGTAATAAAACCTCGATGGCTTAATGGTGACTCCTTTGTCCTGACATTTGTGAAGATAACCGTGAAAAACATGAGGTAATTTAAAACTTGGGCCAGACCGCTCTCCGCGTTCTATCCGGTTGGACTTTTTAGTCTTTTATTTGACAGTTGGCGTTGTTTATTGCACACGGCTCACTTGCTTTAAATACGTTTAGAGTTGATTTAAAAATAGCATACAATTTAGTTTATTTTATGTCGAGGTTCCCATTTTGGATCAAAAGTAACTTTGTATGTGTCCCTGTTGTTTAAGCACACAATAAGTGGAAAACCTAATTAAACATGAATACAAAAATAAGCAAAGCAATCATAATTGCAATCTAGTTACAAGAGAGAATAGGGAGGGAGAGAGACATAGAAAGAGGGGTGGTGCGGGGGGAGAGAGAGATAGTGAGGAGGAGCTAAATATTCTACCCCCCTCCCCCGACCTGCCGCTAGTCCTACTCTCCCAAACAGCAATTGCCACATGCGGAGAAAAAATGGAGAAATAATAAACAAATGCCTGCCATACTGCGGAGTGCTCATTATCTGGACCTAATTCAATCGTCAGAGCTTTGTGCTGTGTGACGACAGAGGACTCCGCCTTTAGTGACAAGCGCAGATCACATCTGTAGGAGGGTAGCAAGATTCACTGGCCTCAGGGAATAGGTCGAGCTGCCCTCAGGCACGATTATTTCGTAGAAATCATGACATTAAATACCATACAAACATTTTGAACACAACTTTACTCACAAGGGATGGCTGTCGTCTTTCTTGTCATAAATCACTGATGTTCATAATAGGGCTACCTTTTTCTTTCCTCTGTTTTAGCTCAATTGTACATATTGCAGTCGTCCAAATATGTATAATTTATCATTTCTAATATAATAATAAATGTAAAAAAGTGTTTCGATTTTCGTGTAAATATCATGTGAACGACTAGATGCATCTGGATAATTTACAACACACAATTTGAATATTCTAATTACAACTTTATAATTGCGTGTGCAATTTATCCGACTGTTAAAGAAAATAGTAGGACGAAAACCATTATTATTATTATTATTATTATTATTATTATTATTATTATTATTATTATTATTATTATTATTATTATTACACCAACATCATGGTAAACAGGATGGTAAATAAACTCCGTTGTCAAAAGGCTGGGGGAATAAATGAAATTAGACCTGAAATGGTGAAGTATAGTAGGAAGGCAGGGATGAAATGGCTTCATAGAGTAGTAAAATTAGCGTGGAGTGTTGGTAAGGTACCTTCAGATTGGACAAAAGCAGTAATTGCACCTATCTATAAGCAAGGGAACAGGAAGGATTGCAACAACTATCGAGGTATCTCATTGATTAGTATACCAGGCAAAGTATTCACTGGCATCTTGGAAGAGATGGTGCGATCAGTCGTTGAGAGGAAGTTGGATGAAAACCAGTGTGGTTTCAGACCACAGAGAGGCTGTCAGGATCAGATTTTCAGTATGCGCCAAGTAATTGAAAACCGCCACGAGAGGAATAGGCAGTTGTGTTTATGTTTCGTAGATCTAGAGAAAGCTTATGACAGGGTACCGAGGGAAAAGATGTTCACTATACTGGGGGACTATGGAATTAAAGGTAGATTATTAAAATCAATCAAATGCATTTATGTTGACAATTGGGCTTCAGTAAGAATTGATGGTAGAATGAGTTCTTGCTTCAGGGTACTTACAGGGGTTAGACAAGGCTGTAATCTTTCACCTTTGCTGTTCGTAGTTTACCTGGATCATCTGCTGAAATGAAATGGCGTATGGCTTTTAGTGCCGGGAGTGTCCGAAGACAAGTTCGGCTCGCCAGGTGCAGGTCTTTCTATTCGACACCCGTAGGTGACCTGCACGTCGTGATGAGGATGAAATGATGATGAAGACAGCATATACACCCAGCCCCCGTGCCATTGGAATTAACCAATTAAGGTTAAAATCCCCGGTCCGGCCGGGAATCGAACCCGGGACCCTCTGAACCGAAGGCCACTACGCTGACCGTTCAGCCAACGAGTCGCACGGATCATCTGCTGAAAGGTATAAAATGGCAGGGAGGGATTCAGTTAGGTGGAAATGTAGTAAGTAGTTTGGCCTATGCTGACGACTTGGTCTTAATGGCAGACTATGCCGAAAGCCTGCAGTCTAATCTCCTGGAACTTGAAAATAGGTGCAATGAGTATGGTATGAAAACTAGCCTCTCGAAAACTAAATTGATATCAGTAGGTAAGAAATTCAACAGAATTGAATGTCAGATTGGTGATACAAAGCTAGAACCGGTCGATAATTTCAAGTTATTTAGGTTGTGTGTTCTCCCAGGATGGTAATATAGTAGGCCTAAGTGAGATTGAATCAAGGTGTAGTAAAGCTAATGCAGTGAGCTCGCAGTTGCGATCAGTAGTATTCTGTAAGAAGAAAGTCAGCTCCCAGACGAAACTATCTTTACACCGGTCTGTTTTCAGACCAACTTTGTTTTACGGGAGCTAAAGCTGGGTAGACTCAGGATAACGATGGCCTAGAATTATCTCAAAAAGTTCTTCCTATCCAATATTTCCTTTAAGACTGGTCACGCCTCCCAGCCACATTTGGATATGCAGTCCATCAGAACAATGTTCGTTGGGTTTATTTTCCTATGCAGATGAGTAAAGGAAAATAAACCTTATAAAAATTATACTCTAGGAGTTAGTAAATATGTCACGCATACATACTTTCCTATAGCACGGTACGGTAAGGTTCATTTTCCTTCACACGTCAGCATAGGAATAAAGAACACAACGAACATTGTTCTGATGGACTGCATATTCATGTGTGTCTGGGAGGCGTAACCAGTCTTGAGGGAAATATTGGATATGAAGAACTTTGTGAGATACGAGCTTTTCATTCTAGGCCATCGATATCTTATTCATAAGTTAGAAGTAAAAGACATGAAAGTAGCAAGAATGATTGCTGGTACAAACAAGTGGGAACAATGACAGGAGGTTAGTCGGAATGAGGAGATAAAGGCTAATTTAGGAATGAACTCGATGGATGAAGCAGTACGCATAACCGGCTTCGGTGGTGGGGTCATGGAAGCGAATGGAGGAGGATAGGTTACCTAGGAGAATAATGGACTCTGCTATGGAGGGTAAGAGTAGTAGTTGGAGACTTGGTTAGACTTGGTTTCTAACGATTTAAAGATAAGAGGTATAGAATTAAATGAGGCCACAACACTAGTTGCAAATCGAGGATTGTGGCAACGTTTAGTAAATTCACAAAGGCTTGCAGACTGAACGCTGAAAGGCATAAGAGTCTATAATGATAATGTATGTCTGTATGTTATTATTATTATTATTATTATTATTATTATTATTATTATTATTATTATTACTACTACTTTGTTTGGGCCTACTGAGGACCACGGGCTCGTATGTTTCCGTCACTTGGGCCTTCTGTTTTCTCCACTTCCAGTACTCCTTCATTTTCTGACTGTGAGCCAACTTTCTTTCCTCCGTCCAGATAGATCTGCTGGTTCCTGTGTTACTCCGACTCATAAGAGAAGTTGGGAAAATTCCCCGCCTGGATGGCTTGCCGGAACTATGGGCGGTACCTTAATCTACAATCAAATACAGTGCAATGAAAAAGACACCAGCCAAAGATAACAAATCATTCAACTCTCCTCACAGCCACGTTAGTCGTGCGCTCCATGCCGGGTGCTGGCTGTGCAGATCACAGCTCAGCGTGGCTCAGCGAAAATTCCTAAGCCTTTTGCCACAAAGCAGGAACTCCGCCTTTTGCGCATGCGTGCCTAACTTCATCGATAGGCTGTGGAAAGAACAGCCAAGACATCACTTCACAGCGAGTCTTCGCTCGACCACATAGAGGCAGCACTGATCACACCAGTATTTCGACCGAAATGAGAACGTGGCAGGTGACTCAGCGGTAGTATTTAAGAGCGGATCGCTCAAAGCAAACGGGAAACTAAATACTGTATAGGAAGCCATCAGCTGCAGGTCTTTTAATACTCGCAACTTGCCGATTTCATAGCCACTATGAACTATAAAAAATGTACTTTTTATGTTGTCAAAATAAGGACAGGATATTGCGATGTCCTTTAATTACAAATATCTAGTTTATAAATTTCACTAAGTAAACTCGTGTCCTCATCCCGAGGTGGTACAGCTCTTTTCAGGCACACCCCCTGTGGAGGTGAGCTGCATGTACAATTTCAACCACATACCAGCCCTCCTGCCATTCTTACATTTCTGGCAGTACCGGGAATCGAACCCGGGCCCCCGAGGACGGCAGCTAATAATACTAACCGTTACACTACGGAGGCGGACATTAATTTCATTATAACAACATAACATGTAATATTGCATTGCGATGTTGCTGATTTTATTTCAAGGATTTTTATAACATTATAACGTTGCGAAGTTCTGTTTCTGCGCGCTCACACCAAGAGTTTCTGAGTTCGTGAAGGTTTTGTGATTGAAGGTGTTATTGTCTGTTTAATTAGTTTTGTATGAGGACTGTGTATATGTGTTGGGCTTGTTTGCGTGTTTGTTCAGTATGAAAAACTCAGTGGAGAGCCTCTTGAAAACCGCGTAAGTTTCTAAATATTTTTATTTTTGGACGGGGGATGTTACAGCACACAACTGATTTTCTGCACCAGGCGCCACTGGCGGTCATATATGGACGCATATCCGTCTTGACCGAAGAGATCTACTTGTTCCTGGATGCCTTACCTCTACCTGCCACAGCGAAGATCCTGTTGGTAAGTCTGTAGGGCTTCATGCGGGTTAGGTGCACCTCATAGAAGACCAGGTGCTATTTTCTTATACACGTGAAGATGTCTTCCTGATGTAGCTCATCGTTGTGGCGAATTCTGTAGGTATCTCCCTCTTCTCTTACAGGTCCCAGTATTCTCCTCATTATTATTATTATTATTATTATTATTATTATTATTATTATTACGACCACCTCAGAAGCGAAACGGATAGCACTATTAGGTGCCACTCTCGAGGGCCGGGATTCGATTTCCGATACTGCCGGAAATTGAAGATTGTTCGAAGTGTGGTATGTAGTTAATTTAGTACATGCAACTAACCTCATTGCGGGTGTACCTGAAAAGAACTACACCACCACAAGGTGAGGACACGAATTTATTTATTATTTTTTTATTTATTATTTTTTTTTTTGCTATTGGCTTTACGTCGCACCGACACAGATGGGTCTTATGGCGACGATGGGTCAGAAAAGGGCTAGGACTGGGAAGGAAGCGGCCGTGGCCTTAATTAAGGTATAGCTCCAGCATTTGCCTGGTGTGAAAATGGGAAACCACGGAAAAGCATCTTCAGGGCTGCCGACAGTGGGGCTCGAACCCACGATCTCCCGAATACTGGATACTGGCCGCGCTTAAGCGACTGCAGCTATCGAGCTCGGTGACACGAATTTAGTCACGATCTAAGGCTAAATGGTTGTTAGCGTGCTAGTCTTTGGTACAAGGGGTCCAGGATTCGATTTCGGACTGGGAAGGAGATTTCACCTTCACTGGTTAATTCCGAAGGCTCGGGAACTGGATATTTGTGCGGTCTTCAGCATTAGAGTTCATCACAGGTAGGGCCACATTCTCACAGATACGCGGGTGTCTATAGTCTTCAATTTGAAAAACCTACACCAGGTAGACCATATTGTCCCCGTTCGTGTGCCAAAGTCTGGTAATACTCCGGATTAGTCAGCGAACTCAGGCGTGTTCAGTTCATCCAGTATTTACAGAATTGTCAGAAATAATGTGGACCTGGTACTGTATATTAAAGTAAAGTAGATATATTACGTCTGAACGACTAGATGCATCTGGATAATTTACACACACAATTAGAATATTCTAATCATAAATTCCTAATTGTATTTGAAATTTATCCGATAATTTAAAAAAATAAGTCGATGTCTCGCGCCGTTGTCAATTCATCAGCTGCTGAATTTGCTAATTACAGATTACGTTAGATTTCAATTGGACTTTACGAGGCGGTGTTGTTAAACTTGGACGTGGCCTTGGACAGTCCTGAGAACCATGCCGAGAAACCAGCATCAAACAAAAACACACCGTGGATTTCAGTCGGTGTAACCAAAAGACTACTTGCGATGACGCGATGCTGTCAGCTCGGAAGTCCGTGTTCAAGTTCCTCTCATGGCGAAGATTTTCTTCGATCGGTGCTCTAGGGTCGGTCTTAAACAACACCGTCTCGCAAAGCCCATTTGAATTCGCCCACGAAGCGATCTGATTACCTAACTTCAACAGCTGAAAAAAAACGGCACGAGATATCGATATTTTTACAGTTATATATTAGTATGACCAACCCTCTAGCGCTAATTTACACGGTTCGCGTTTTTTCTGACTACCTTGTATGTATAAAATTATAATTATGGGACCAAAGTTTCGGGAAAATATACTTTAACAAAACTGGATATGGAAAAGCGTAAACTATTCTATAAAAGACGTGCAACAATGAAAATCCACAGCCTGTTTCCAGTTATTTGACCGGGTCAGGAATGGAATGAATGAAGCCCCCTTCTAGCGACGAGGATGGGAATTGTGCCGGCTGCCGAGGCTTGTCGCACTCCGGTGGGGTAATGATTAATGAATGATTAATGAAATGAAATGAGTTTAGAGAGTGTTGCTGGAATGAAAAATGACAGGGAAAACCGGAGTGCCCGGAGAAAAACCCTGTCCCGCCTCCGCTTTGTCCGCCATAAATCTCACATGGAGTGACCGGTATTTGAACCACGGAGCCCAGCGTTGAGAGCTGGCACGCTGCCGCCTGAGCAACGAAGGCTTCACGTGCAACAATATTAACATAAATTGTTATTACTACGTGCAAGACACACTATTTACGGAAATTTAACTTTAAGATTTTAACGATCATTGCCCCCAGTTTACATAAACGTATTTAATTTTCCTCTCCATTCATGTTTGTGGATGGTTCATGTTTGTGGGTTACTGTAGTCATGTCCTAGTTCGTGAACCATGGGCAACGGCTGAGTGGCCTACTAAGTGGTCCTGAGAGTCGGGATACCAGTTGCTATGGAATGGGAGTGGGCATCTCGGACATATTCGGAGTCGTGGCCCTCCTTGTGCTCAGGCGGCTAGGACTATACAATTCACCACTGGTCCATAACCCGTTAGAGGAGAGATCCTCACTTGGACTATTTGCAAGTAGGGCAGCATCCTGCTTCATGAATTTACCGAGCTCAGAACACTTTAAGCAAGCCTTGGACCTATGGGAGTAAAGGAGTCCCACTCCCATTTGACAGGCGAGGGACTCCTTGGAAACAACTTGGCGAACGAAATGGAGTTCGATGGGGAGCTATCAATATTAATGGGGCTTATGGAAGAAAGAAGGTAGAACTGGCTGAGTCAGCAAAGAGGATGCATCTGGATGTGCTAGGAGTAAGTGATATTCGGGTAAGGGAAGATAATGAGGAAGAGATAGGAGATTATAAAGTGTACTTGACGGGTGTTAGAAAGGGAAGGGCAGAGTCTGGGGTAGGGCTCTTTATCAGGAATACCATTGCACACAACAGAGTTTCTGTTAGGCACGTAAATGAGCGAATGATGTGGGTAGATTTGTCAGTGGGAGGAATTAGGACAAGAATTGTGTCCGTGTATTCACCATGTGAGGGTGCAGATGACGATGAAGTTGGCAAGTTTTATGAAGCATTGAGTGACATCGTGGTCAGGGTCAACAACAAGGATAGAATAGTGCTAATGGGCGATTTCAATGCGAGAGTTGGGAATAGAACTGAAGGATACGAAAGGGTGATTGGTAAATGTGGGGAAGATATGGAAGATAATGGGAATGGGAAGCGTTTGCTTGACTTCTTCAAGCATAAGGGTATTCACCGCTACACGTGGGAGGCTAGGGTCACCAGATCCATAATAGACTATATCTTAACGGACTTTGAATTCAGGAAATCTGTTAGGAATGTACGAGTTTTTCGCGGATTTTTCGATGATACAGACCACTATCTGATCTGTAGTGAACTAAGTATCTCTAGGCCTAGGGTAGAGAAAGTGAAATCTGTCTGCAAACGAATAAGAGTAGAAAATCTCCAGGACGAGGAAATTAGACAGAAGTACATGGATATGATTAGTGAGAAGTTTCGAACAGTAGACAGTAAGCAGGTTCAGGATATAGAAAGTGAATGGGTGGCATACAGGGATGCTGTAGTAGAAACAGCAAGGGAATGCCTAGGAACAACTGTGTGTAAAGATGGGAAAAGGCGAACATCTTGGTGGAATGATGAAGTGAGAGCAGCCTGTAAACGTAAAAAGAAGGCTTACCAGAAATGGCTCCAAACAAGGGCCGAGGCAGACAGGGATTTGTACGTAGATGAAAGAAACAGAGCGAAACAAATAGTTGTTGAATCCAAAAAGAAGTCATGGGAAGATTTTGGTAATAACCTGGAAAGGCTAGGTCAAGCAGCAGGGAAACCTTTCTGGACAGTAATAAAGAATCTTAGGAAGGGAGGGAAAAAGGAAATGAACAGTGTTTTGAGTAATTCAGGTGAACTCATAATAGATCCCAGGGAATCACTGGAGAGGTGGAGGGAATATTTTGAACATATTCTCAATGTAAAAGGAAATCATCATGGTGGTGTTGCAAACAGCCAAGCTCATGGGGAGGCGGAAAATGATGTTGGTGAAATTATGCTTCAGGAAGTGGAAAAGATAGTAAATAAACTCCATTGCCATAAGGCAGCAGGAATAGATGAAATTAGACCTGAAATGGTTAAGTATAGTGGGAAGGCAGGAATGAAATGGCTTCAAAGAGTTGTAAAATTAGCGTGGAGTGTTGGTAAGGTACCTTCAGATTGGACAAAAGCAGTAATTGCACCTATCTGTAAGCAAGGGAACAGGAAGGATTGCTACAACTATCGAGGTATCTCATTGACTAGTATACCAGGCAAGGTATTCCACTGGCTTCTTGGAAGGGATCGTGCGATCAGTCGTTGAGAGGAAGTTGGATGAAAACCAGTGTGGTTTCAGACCACAGAGAGGCTGTCAGGATCAGAATTTCAGTATGCGCCAGGTAATTGAAAAATGCTACGAGAGGAATAGGAAGTTGTGTTTATGTTTCGTAGATCTAGAGAAAGCATATGACAGGGTACCGAGGGAAAAGATGTTCGCCATACTGGGGGACTATGGAATTAAAAGTAGATTATTAAAATCAATCAAAGGCATTTATGTTGACAATTGGGCCTCAGTGAGAATTGATGGTAGAATGAGTTCTTGGTTCAGGGTACTTACAGGAGTTAGACAAGGCTGTAATCTTTCACCTTTGCTGTTCGTAGTTTACATGGATCATCTGCTGAAAGGTATAAAATGGCAGGGAGGGATTCAGTTACGTGGAAATGTAGTAAGCAGTTTGGCCTATGCTGACGACTTGGTCTTAATGGCAGACTGTGCCGAAAGGCTGCAATCTAATATCTTGGAACTTGAAAATAGGTGCAATGAGTATGGTATGAAAATTAGCCTCTCGAAGACTAAATTGATGTCAGTAGGTAAGAAATTCAACAGAATTGAATGTCAGATTGGTGATACAAAGCTATAACAGGTCGATAATTTCAAGTATTTAGGTTGTGTGTTCTCCCAGGATGGTAATATAGTAAGTGAGATTGAATCAAGGTGTAGTAAAGCTAATGCAGTGAGCTCGCAGTTGCGATGAGCAGTATTCTGTAAGAAGGAATTCAGCTCCCAGACGAAACTATCTTTACATCGGTCTGTTTTCAGACCAACTTTGCTTTACGGGAGCGAAAGCTGGGTGGACTCAGGATATCTTATTCATAAGTTAGAAGTAACAGACATGAAAGTAGCAAGAATGATTGTTGGTACAAACAGGTGGGAACAATGGCAGGAGGGTACTCGGAATGAGGAGATAAAGGCTTATTTAGGAATGAACTCGATGGATGAAGCTGTACGCATAAACCGGCTTCGGTGGTGGGGTCATGTGAGGCGAATGGAGGAAGATAGGTTACCTAGGAGAATAATGGACTCTGTTATGGAGGGTAAGAGAATTAGAGGGAGACCAAGACGACGATGGTTAGACTCGGTTTCTAACGATTTAAAGATAAGAGGTATAGAACTAAATGAAGCCACAACAGTAGTTGCAAATCGAGGATTGTGGCGACGTTTAGTAAATTCTCAGAGGCTTGCAGACTGAACGCTGAAAGGCATAACAGTCTATAATGATAATGTATGTATGTATGTATGTATGAATGTATGTATGTATGTATATATGTATGTATGTATGTATGTATGTATGTATGTATGTATGTATGTATGTATGTATGTATGTATGTATGTATGTATGTATGTATGTATGTATGTATGTATGTATGTATGTATGTATGTATTATCATAAATTACTCCACTGAAGACTCACTAAGTCCAAAATAAAGTATCTCCATTTTCAGATTCAAAATATTCCTAAAATATCGTCGGTGAAATAAACACACTGAACACACATTATTTTTATAAATTTTCAGAGTGTAGCTTTCGGATATCAAACTGAGATCCTGTCATTCACAAATTTCGGCTCCTCATGCAAAAATATCGATGCGAAAATTATCATCAGGTTATCGACCTGAGAACACTGCGTCTGCTTTAATTCATATCACATACCATCACCATTACAAATAAAATTGGGTAATATTAACTACACATCATTATCTACTTTACCCAGAAAATGATACCCTCGTCGAGTAACGAACTCGATCTCTCACCCTTGGTGTAAATAAAAAAACCTAATCTCATCTTACTGTAGGAAAATTTTGACTGCATGTCGACAGCATGTTAATAATCATAATACAGTAAGTATAAGTATTAGGGAGCTGGACAAATTAAAAAAAGTATTTACTCGAATCAACATCGATTCTCTTACTTTACATTAAATACATTTAGTTTTACACAAGCTGATTCTCGTGAACATTAAACTGAAGCAAACAAATAAAATAAAACTACCCACTCAGCTTAGAATAACACTCGTGAAACACTGCGACAGCGAATCGCCAGCTATTACAACTTTATCTACATGTTTAACTACTCTACTTATTTACAACATGACTGTTATTAAAACCTTCTCCTAGACATTAAAGAAAGCAGTACACGATTACTGTAGTATGAACAATGTACTCATTAAACTGCATCAGAACTTGGGCTAGGAAATCTCCATTTTTCTACTCGGCCATCCTCCTAATGTCCAATGATACTACCTCCAGTGGTCCTGGGCTTATCTCGGTCCGGATACCACTGTCCATTCTGCACTTCTCATTCACATCTGTTAGGTCACCTTCCCTCTTTATTTTACCGGTGCATTTCACTACCGTGATTTAACTTTGATTTCTTGAGCTCATACAGTATAACTAAGTGTTTACTATTTCAAAAATGAAATGGCGTATGGCTTTTAGTGCCGGGAGTGTTCGAATACATGTTCGGCTCGCCAGGTGCAGGTCTTTTGATTTCACACCCGTAGGCGACCTGCGCGTCGTGATGAGGATGAAATTATGAAGAAGATAACACACACATTCAGCCCCCGTGTCAGCGAAATGAACCACTGATAGTTAAAATTCCTGACCCTGCCGGGAATCGAACCCAGGACACCTGTGACCAAAGGCCAACACGCTAACCATTTAGCCATGGAGCGGGACACTATTTCAAAGGTACTGATCAACATGGCTTCAGAAAAGGCTTCAGGGCCAGATGTTGTCGCACTTTCAAGATATTAGCGAGTCATTAGACAAAGGTGCGTAAGTTGATGATATTGTAATTGATTTTGCTAAAACATTTGATGTGGTACCACATCTCACTCTGATCCTAAAATCGGTCTAAACAAATATTTATAAAAGGGTGGTTTTGTGGATCCGGGAATTTCTGATAGACCGCACGCAGAGTGTAAAGGTGGAAGTAAATATTCTGACGAAGTTTCTATAATGTCGGGAGTAGTACAGGGTAGTGTTATAGGGCCACTTCTATTCACAACGTTTATCAACAATCTGCCGAACGAAATTCGAACTGAATGCAGATTGTTTGCGGACGACTGCATAATATAGCCTACAGAAAAAGAAATAGAATAGGTTGTTTATTACAAGCCAATCTAAATATAACTTACTCCATAAATGGGCACTCGATAACAAAATTAAAATAAAGTATCAAAAATGCAGTCTCACAAGAATGAGAAGGAAACATAGCCATTCTCTTCTTCTTCTTCTTCTTCTTCTTAATCTGTTTACCCTCCAGGGTTGGCTTTTCCCTCGGACTCGGCGAGGGATCCCACCTCTACCGCCTCAAGGGCAGTGTTCTGGAGTTTCAGACTTTGGGTCGGGGATACAACTGGGGAGAATGACCAGTACCTCGCCCAGGCGGCCTCACCTGCTATGCTGAACAGGGGCCTTGTGGAGGGATGGGAAGATTGGAAGGGATAGACAAGGACGAGGGAAGGAAGCGGCCGTGGCCTTAAGTTAGGTACCATCCCGGCATTGCCTAGAGGAGAAGTGGGAAACCACGGAAAACCACTTCCAGGATGGCTGAGGTGGGAATCGAACCCACCTCTACTCAGTTGACCTCCCGAGGCTGAGTGGACCCCGTTCCAGCCCTCGTACCACGTTTCAAATTTTGTGACAGAGCCGGGAATCGAACCCGGACCTCCGGGGGTGGCAGCTAATCACGCTAACCACTACACCACAGAGGCGGACAACATAGCCATTGACTTTCAATATTGTCTTGGATCGGACGCTCTGGTAGAGAGTGACTCATGCAGTACCTAGGAATCCACGTAAATAGAGTTCTAAAATGGGACACACACATAGGAATTGTAATGTCTAAAACGTACAAGTCCTTACACTTCGTGATGAGGGTGCTAAAGGGCAGCAGTTCCGAGGCAAAGGCGCAGGGCTATTTAAAGTATCACTTAATAGTCTAGTCCTCTAATATGGAGCAGCCTTACGGGATCCGTACAAAACAGGACTCATCGAGGAACTTGAGATTGTACAGCGAAAGGCTGCAAGATTTCTGCTAAACAGTTTCAATCCTAGAAGTACTGTGACAAGTATGATAGAAAAACTTAGGTGGGAGACACAGGATTAGAAGGAAACGGACACGGTTGTGGGCCATGTATGATGCCTACACGAATAAGCCAGCTTAGGTACTATAAGTTGTTTTACGTCACACCGACACAGATAGGTCTTACGGCGACGATGGGACAGGAAAGAGCTAGGAGTGGGAAGGAAGCGACCGTGGCAACTGAAAACCATTTTCAGGACAGCCGACAGTGGGGTTCGAACCCAAGCCGTTGTTTTTCCAACTCTACTCAATGGTTGTGAAACTTGGGTTAAATACAGAAGGCACTTACTATGCCTGGAAAAATACCATCAGCGCTGTATTAGGGTAATTCTAGGAATAACATAGCAAGACAGACGCACTAACGTAAGTGTTCTGGAGCTAACTAATACAAGAAGCGTTGAGGCTCTCATAATAAAACACCAACTTCGATGAACAGGTCATGTAATTCGCATGCCTGAGTCACATCTCCCTGTTCACTGTCAATTGAAGGTCAGACAGGACAATTCTAGGAAAGAGCGTATGAATAGCAGAATCATCAACCCTCAAGGAACAGTTGCTACCCTAGACACCGTGTGCTAACATTTTGGAAGAGTCTGTGGTTCCAGAATTGGATTTTACAGCCATCGAAGAACTTATCTGATTTGAACTTCACCTTTAGTCCGCCTCTGTGGTGTAGTGGTTAGCGTGATTAGCTGCCACCCCCGGAGGTCCGGGTTCGATTCCCGGCTCTGCCACGAAAATTTGAAAAGTGGTACGAGGGCTGGAACGGGGTCCACTCAGCCTCGGGAGGTCAACTGAGTAGAGGTGGGTTCGATTCCCACCTCAGCCATCCTCGTAGTGGTTTTCCGTGGTTTCCCACTTCTCCTCCAGGCAAATGCCGGGATGGTACCTAACTTAAGGCCACGGCCGCTTCCTTCCTTCCTTCTTCCTTGTCTATCCCTTCCAATCTTCCCATCCCTCCACAAGGCCCCTGTTCAGCATAGCAGGTGAGGCCGCCTGGGCGAGGTACTGGTCATTCTCCCCAGTTGTATCCCCCGACCAAGAGTCTGAAGCTCCAGGACACTGCCCTTGAGGCGGTAGAGGTAGGATCCCTCGCTGAGTCCGAGGGAAAAGCCGAACCTGGAGGGTAAACAGATGATGATGATGATGATGACTTCACCTTTAGAAGACAATCATTCTACGAGTGATAGCCTAATAAATAAAGTAATGAAAATAATGTGACTGAGAATATTGGTTTTGGTGTAATGGAAAATGGTGAGTTTACTGTTTCCTTATCATCCTACTTTCAATCACCAGTATCTCCCAGCGATATTAGCATCGATTTAGAGTCACCTCCAGGAAATTCTTTGTTGCAGAATAATCCTGTAGGTCGACCTCCATTTGTTCAAACACCTCTGCAGTTAGCAGAGAGTCGTTCGCCACCTGTATCTGCTAGTAGCTGTTCAACAAGCACCACAGCCAATTTTCTTGACGAGGTCCGGCTCCATGGCTAAATGGTTAGCGTGCTGGCCTTTGGCCACAAGGGTCCCGGGTTCGATTCCCGGCAGGGTTAATTTGTCCGGCACGGAGCTGGGTGCATGTGTTGTCTTCATCATCATTTCATCATCATCATCACGACGCTTATTTCGCCTACGGGTGTCAAATCGAAAGACCTACACCTGGCGAGCCGAACATGTCCTCGGACACTCCCGGCACTAAAAGCCATACTCCATTTCATTTCATCTTGACGAGACAACTACGTCGATGCTCAGTTCTAGCAGACCCTCAGCATCTACTTGTAAGTGAAGAAAACGAGTATCTGTTTCTCAGCACCCTTATCTCGTGGACTTGGAAGAACGAAGATCTCCATGAGCAAGGGACGCTCTACTGAATTTCAGTGGAAAAAAAGAAATGTTGCTACATGTAGTAATAAATATCGACGAATATTTTAAGGGTACAAGTTCACTGCGAAATTTCAATGCTCGTAAACCTCCTCAGTATTTTGCAGACTTTTTTCTCTGATTATATTTTGAGCATAATAATGTTGTGTAGCTCCAGCCAAAGAAATAATCTGACTCATGTTACCGAAAAGATCCAAAATGTTCTCGGGATAGTAACTGCGATGGGAGTTATGCACATGCCTGCATATAAAGATTAACAGTATTATGAATATCGTTATGTCAAGATTGCTTCAGTAAGGCCTTTTAAGAAATAGCAGTTACTTCGTGTAGGTTCATGCACTTTCCCGATAATACTATTCAAGCTCAGGATAGTGACAGATACTACGAAATTCGCCCAATCGTATATATTGTCAGAAAAACGTATTGCCTATTGAAGAAGTGAGTCAGTAGAGCATCGATGAAATTATGGTGCCTCACAAAGGAACTCGAGCATGAAGCAGACATCAATATATTAAACAAGCCTCATAAATGGGGTTTCATGCAGGAGTCATGAGTATGATTTACGGCTTCTTTCTGATGGTGGCGAGGACACATTTCGTCGTCATGCCTTCAGTGATGCTGAGGAGCTCCTCGGACTTGGTGACAAAGTAGTTGTAGTTTTATGCAGATCAATACAGTAGAATTCCTGCTCCTTTGTTTTCACTGATAATGTATTTTCTTCGCTTGAGCTCCTGGTACTTCTTCGTGAATGACATTTATTTTATGGATGGATACCATGAGTACCAAGCGTTTGAGGGGATGTCATCCGAATGAGGACCAGAAGTTGGGAAGCAGGGTTGAAGCAGCTACGACATGAAGGTATACTACATCAACAAAGAGTGTACTGTAAAGTGACAAGACAACAAAAGTGTGTGCATGTAAAGTATCTTCTGTGAGGTTGAACCGATGGGAATAATTATAAGTATTTAAAAGAAGGAATTTGCTACAAAAATGGCAAGTACTTCTCAGGATGAGACTGCGATGGAGAAGTATGTTGGGCCTCTTACGAAGAACAATATACCTTGTCCCAACATGACGTTAGAAGGTACAACACCTTCATGGATGGAGTAGATCCTGAGCAAGTCAGCAAAGCCTTTTGCCATTAGTTTCTCTGCAATGCCGCATCGAATATGTTTTCAGTGAATCATTATTTCTCTCCTGCAGTCTCGCCTGTACATAGGCTAAGCCTTACAAACACACACACATAGTTATCTAGTTAGCTTACAGGTACTACGTCGAAGCATGATCAGCGTATCGATTCCCTACTTTCTTCGACCTGAAGCCTTCTATCTGATCGGGTTACGTACTCCTAGATCGCACCGCACACTATTTTATCAGATTATACGTATGTGTGATTGTAATGCATAGCTTATGTATAGGCGGGACTACAGGGAAGAAATAATGATTCACCGAAAAAAGTTCAATGGGGCAATGCAGAAAAACTAATTGTTTACTTCCTAAGGGTCGGGGATTAGGTATTTCAACCATTTTCAACGTTAGATTTCGTCCTAGGTAAAGCCCCTCTCTGACAGAGGTGCATATTGCACATGGGTGACAAACCGAACTTGCAAACACAATGACACGCAGTTACCTACAAATGGCAGATGCTGCCCACCCTCATCGGAGGGTCTGCCTTACAAGGGCTGCACTCGGCTAGAAATAGCCACACGAAATTAAAAGTTCATATGGTTATCAGCCTAGAGGCTGGTTGGGTCCTCGAATAACATCACCAAAGGTCATGTCGTTATACGGAAAATGCAAATATTTGTGGCGGCAGGAGCAGTGAGGTAGTTTGTCAGGGTCTGAATGTGATATTGCAGCATAATAGAGTTGTTTCGAGTTGAACCTCGTATTTCTTTCATTATTTCTTCCTATTTTTAAATATATTTTTATTTGGCTTTATTCTTTTTTAACGTTTTAAATTATTTTAAAAACTATATATCCACTTTGAATTTGACGAAATTAAATCCTACACTGTTTTCCTAAGACTTCATTCACGTCACCTTTTACTCTTCGGCCGGAGAAACAAATGCCTACAAGACCTGCCTATCAACGACTTTACATAAGTGCATACTTGATCTGCTTATGAACTTCAGCTATATTTGTTTTCGGCGCAAGATAGTGATGTTCTGTTTACTCTCTTGACTGTGATTATTGTGTTTTGAACATTAACTGAATTGCTGCGATATGATACAATGTTATTATTATTTTTTTTTTTTTTGCTAGGGGCTTTACGTCGCACCGACACAGATAGGTCTTATGGCGACGATGGGATAGGAAAGGCCTAGGAGTTGGAAGGAAGCGGCCGTGGCCTTAATTAAGGTTCAGCCCCAGCATTTGCCTGGTGTGAAAATGGGAAACCACGGAAAACCATCTTCAGGGCTGCCGATAGTGGGATTCGAACCTACTATCTCCCGGATGCAAGCTCACAGCCGCGCGCCTCATGTTAATTTTTTTGCCTGTGTTCAATATATTAGTTGTTTTAAGATCTTCGCTAATTGGCTGATGATGACACTTGAAATGTGTTGAAACCGGTCCCAATAAACAGGTTGTAACTACTTTTTAGTTCAACTTACTAGGGAGTATTGAAAGGTGGATCCTTCCCTATAATATTGTACATCTTCTTATTTCAGTTGCAATGTCATAATTTCATATTCTCATCTGTTTTATCGCAACAAGACTCACTATTTTTTATATATTATTTAAAGAATATATTTTGTTCTATCAAACGAATTCATAGTTTTATTTCAATGACAGTAAAATATCTTAACCTCAAAATTAATGGGGAAACCGAACGCCAATCTCCTTTTCCCAGAACTTATATGGTATGTTGTCAAAAGTAAGCTTATTACCCCACACCCTAGAGATAGTCAAGATTCTCATTCTATTATTGCTGCACTGAGTGGTAGCTGGCGCCGTTCAAATAACGTATGTGTAAGTAAGCAGGTAACAAGTAAGTGTGAGTCCAGGGTTCGACGATTGTGTATTTTATTTAATGAATGTTAATTTTCATAATTTTCATGTTAAATGCAGATATTCAGATTTTTCAATTTAAATTCAAACTAGTATGTTTGTTAATTTATTAAAAGAGTCAGGAAAGTAACAACGTACAGTAGTGATGGCAAAACTTTTCAGAATATCGATATATCGGATTTTCGATACATCGGTATTAAAATATCGGTATATATTATATTTCGTATGGCATGAGGATACATTGTTACAATTTGGTTATTTACAAATATGTACAATTACACGAAAAACAGTTTCATCTATACACACAGAACAAGTATTGATATATTGATATATCGGCCTTCAAAATATCGATATATCGCCGATATATCGTTTTTAAAATATTAGTGCTATTATCCATTATTGTAAGATTGAAGACTCTTCAATGAAATAAGCGGATAATAGAAAACTACTTTCTGCTTAATAGGTCTAAAATACATTAATTATTTATAAAACACTGTAATCTCGTTAATGGTTAAAAATGAAATCCAAGTTGCCTAGATACAATAAAGGACCAAAGTGTTCAGTAAAATAATCTGAACCGGGCGAGTTGGCCGTGCGCGTAGAGGCGCGTGGCTGTGAGCTTGCATCCGGGAGATAGTAGGTTCGAATCCCACTATCGGCAGCCCTGAAGATGGTTTTCCGTGGTTTCCCATTTTCACACCAGGAAAATGCTGGGGCTGTACTTTAATTAAGGCCACGGCCGCTTCCTTCCAACTCCTAGGCCTTTCCTATCCCATCGTCGCCATAAGACCTATCTGTGTCGGTGCGACGTAAATCCCCTAGCAAAAAAAAAAAAAAAATCTGAAAATTTCTTAATGTCTCCTAAGGATTGCCGGATAGATGGCTAGATAGCTGTAGACGTAGTCGGTGACGAGAAATCGGCGTTGGTTACCGATGTCGTGGATGCACTGAACCCCCCAGTAGCAGTTCCCAGTGATGTTACAGACGCAGCCGCTGCTAAATCAGCCTCACCAGATTTTAAAGAACGATTTACTGCTCCCTACCACTGACTTAGGCATTTAGTTCATGCTTGACAGTATTTCGTGTTTTAATGTATGTATCTTCAAACGAGGCTTCATATTTGTGGTATTGCCGGAACATTTCAAAATTTTGGCACACGTATTACACTTCACTACAGTTTTTATGATTTTTGTAAAATATCTCCACATATCACTTTTATTTGGAGCCATTTATGAAACTACTTGTTGAAAACTATACAGTACCACTAAAATATGTAAACGTATGAATCAGTTAAAGTAACTCTATGAAGTACGAACAGCACTAACCACCAACAATATTCCACAACTTTCCTGTACCTCACCGACAACAATGGCTGGGCATGCTGCGGCTGGCGGCTTAACTGACTTACAAGATATGCACGATGGATGAGTTGTGATATTATCACTGTATGTACCGAAGTGAATTGAGAAATAAAAATTCAAATTTCGTAACTGTAGCATGCAAATATCGGCAAATATTGAAAGGGCCTGAAAAAGAATCACATCGCAGCCAAAAGTATTAAATTAGACAGAAATATCGATATATTGGGCACAAAATATCGATATCGACAATATATCGGACCTCAAAATATCGATGTCGATATATCGATATTTCCCTCTCAAAATATCGATATTTTCGATATATCGATTTTCGCTTGCCATCTCTAGGTAGAAGTCATTCTAGATGACGCCAGAACGACCTGCGCGTATGGTTGTGTGACAATGATGATGATTGTGAGGAAAGGAGAGGGTCACATGGCCTGCACCTCTCGAATGAGGGGTATGCTCAAGGCTTAAAGACTCCATCCGACGGACGAATCACTCAGTAGCGGCATGTACCCTAACTTTATATGAACACTGAGAAAATTAACCTAGGGTTTTGGCACACAACGTAGTGATTAGGAATCATCATCTTGATAGTGAAAATGTTTTTACACCAACCAACCAACCAACCAACCAACCAACCAACCAACCAACCAATCAACCAACCAACCAACCAACCAACCAACCAACCAACCAACCACAGTGTACCTAGCGTGTTAGCCGTGTGATTAGGGTCGTGTACCTGTGAGTTTGCATTCGGGAGATGGTGGGTTCGAATCCCACCGTCGGCAGCCTTGAAAATGGTTTTCCGTAGCTTCCCATTTTCAAACCACGGCGACTTCTTTCGAAATCCTAACTCTTTCCTATCCTTGTGTCATCTAAAACCTTTGAAGTGTTAGTGCGACGTTAAACCACTAGCATACGTACAGAGTCAGATTTCTGGCTTTGTTAAGCATACCTTTCTTCCGTTCGAAAACAGAAAAGAATTGCTGTCTGCGACCGGATATGAACACGTGTGCATGTTGCAGAACCTCGTTTTTACACGTTGCTCTCTTCAAACACAATGTATTTTACCCATAATGCTCACTAATTAATTATTGAAACAAGGTGACAACTACACTGCCTAGACGTTTTCACATTAACAATGAATAGCAACCAAACAACCAGCGATTATTATGAAAACTTGAGAAATAGGGATCGCGCGTTTATGGCAATTCTAGCATACTACCGTCTCAGACGACAGTGCTGCCGCTATGCGACTCTCTTCAGTTGGCTTACGAGTAGAAACGGAAATGCTCACATTTTTTCGTCTATGCGTTGGGCCACTAAGAATAAAAATAAAATAAAAAAGCACAGTGTCTGACCTTAAAACTGCCGGCCCCGCGATGTAGGGGTAGCGTAAGTGCCTCTTATCCGGATTTCGATTCCCTGCCAGGTTAGAGCTTTTTACCTGGACCTGTGGGCTGGTTTGAGGTACACTCAGCCTAAATAATTACAATTGAGAAACTATCTGCCGGTTACATAGCGGCCCTTTCTAGGAAGCGAAGAATAGCGGCCGAAAGGATTCATCGTGCTAACCACACGACACCTCATAATTTGCAGGCCTTCGGAGCTGTTGCGATATGGGATTTGGTTTGTGTATCAGACCTTAAAGCCTTGACCCCTTATCGACCATGACCACCAAGCGGGCTGCATCGAATCGCTACCCTCCTCAGCTGGTCTCACGAGGCTGAGTTCACACCGTTCTATCAATCTCATTTGTTTTGACGGATATAGCGTAATAATTATAATCCTTGACCAGGCCTGGGATCGAACTCGAGACCTCTGAGTAAGAGGCAGGCACATTACCCATACACTACAGGGTGAAATTGCATGGATATTGAATAAATCTGTGTGTAGTTATCCAGAGTTGGCAAGCTAGGCTGGCATCGAACTCATGGTAGTAAATCTAACCTCGCTACCAGATATAACGTTCCTCCTCAAGGAACAATGGGTTAAGTAAAACTAGCAATGAAGTACGTACATATCTGACTTCCAACATGCGCATTTTGAAGTCTCATTTGTCCTCGAGTTACCCCACTTCACTCCGTCCTGCTCCCGCCGGCTGTGAAGGTTAACTTCAGTTTCCAAACAAGTCCACAAACTCAATTTGGCCACGAGGGGTGTATGTGTGTGTTAGTGTGCGAGTGTGTGTTGTGTAAAAGGAGGCCCCGTTGGGATGAAAATTGGCGGATGTGTCGGAGAATTGCCGAGTAACGAGATAAAATAGGCACTAACTTCCACGGACGTGCTAATATGGAAAGCTATGAATGGCGATGATCAATTGAGCGCCATTCCTTAATTCGACATTTTAAAAATACAGCACTCACTACCTTAGGAACACAATTGATGGAAGGAAATCATTTTTAAATGCAAATTTGAATCTAGTACATGCAGAGCACACTTACCATCTGTCGTAGCCCTTGACGTCATGATAATACCGTTTTTACAAGCAGACAACCAATTTCCCTTCTAGATGATGGGCTTCCTAAAACTCAATTTTGGATCTCGTTTGATGGAGATATTGTTTATGTTGATAAACTAATTTCATTTTATAGCTCTAGGGAGAAGAGAGAGGAGGGGTAAAGCTGTGAAGTAATTGAAACTTGGTGGACAATAACTCAATCACGCACAAAACAGCGAGACGAAATAAAATTTAGAGCTATTATTATCATAGTTTCCAGTTTCATACTGATGTTAAATGGAGTGGGAAAAAAATCTTCCAATTCATCAACAGATTTCGTCTCGCACACCGTTTCGTATTCCCTGGTTGGTAGGGGTAAATGTATAAGGACGCGGAAATCAGATAACGTAGTTGTGTTTCATGAGAGAGGAAAGAGGCAGAACTAGCGTAACTCTCCTTCAGGTTGTAGAAGTAGATAATACAGAAAAGGTTACAACTGTATAACCGATACCAAAATAAGCTTATTAGACCACGGTCCACAGTAAGACTCAGAAGTTCAAATTAAATAATTCACTTCCAAAAATTGTTCTTCATTTTTTGAAGTTTTTTTTCTCCACTGAGGATTATTAGTAGAATGCCTGCCTCCGTCTCCGAAGATTGCAGGTTGAAACCAGGCAAAGAGAGTTCGTTTAGTGAAGAGTGAAAAAAGTTTCCTTCGACACTCCATGTCGTACGATGTCAAAATGTCTCTGCTCTTACATTGGATGCTTATGTGACAATATTAATTAAAACTAAACCGTAGTTCCAACTGCATTTCTGCTATCTGGTAGAGTAAACCGGAACGACCAAATTGACAAGGTATTCGGGAGATAGTAGGTTCGAACCCTACTGTCGGCAGCCCTGAGAATGGTTTTCCGTGGTTTCCCATTTTCACACCAGGCAGATGCTGGGGCTGTACCTTAATTAAGGCCACGGCCGCTTCCTTCCAACTCCTAGCCCTTCCCTGTCCCATCGTCGCCATAAGACCTATCTGTGTCGGTGCGACGTAAAGCAACTAGCAAATTGACAAGAAGGCAGTCTAGAGAGTGACAAACCAAAATTTCGTTACACATCAGCTGATAAGCTAAGGGTTTATTCTGCCCAAAGGTAAGTCCGCACCTCCGCAGAGGTGTGCCTGAGCCGGAATTTTTGAACGGTAGGGTGGCCAGTTCCTTTCCGCTCCTCCATTCCCTTACCACCACCAACAGCGCGTGGCAACCCATCCAAATCTTGACCACGCCCAATGTTGCTTAACTTCGGAGATGTCACGGGATCCGGTGTTTCAACACGGCTACGGCCGTTGACACACCAGCTGAGGCCCTAGATTATTATTATTATTATTATTATTATTATTATTATTATTATTATTATTATTATTATTATTATTATTATTATTATTATTATTAAACTTTGCTTTACGGGAATAAAAGCTGGGTGGATTCAGGATATCTTATTCATAAGTTAGAGGTAACAGACATGAAAGTAGCGAGAATGATGTGTACAAACAGGTGGGAACAATAGCAGGAGGGTACTCGGAATGAGGAAATAAAGTCTAAGTTAGGAATGAACTCGATGGATGAAGCTGCACGCATAAACCGTCTCCGGTGGTGGTGAAATGCAAGGCGAATGGAGGAGGATAGGTTACCTAGAAGAATAATGGCTTTGTTACGGAGGGTAAGAGAAGTAGAGGGAGACAAATACGACGATGATTAGACTCAGTTGCTAACGATTCAAAGATAAGATATATATAACTAAATGTGGCCACAGCACTAGTTGCAAATCGAGGATTGTGACGACGTTTAGTAAATTCACAGAGGCTTTCAGACTGACCGCTGAAAGGCATAAGAGTCTATAATCATGTTTGTATGTATGTATTTTATTATTATTATTATTATTATTATTATTATTATTATTATTATTATTATTATTATTATTCACCTTCATTATAGACAGGTATAACTTTCATTGCTCAGTCTGCAAGCCTCTGTGAACTCACTAAACGCTTCCGTAATCCTTCGCCTTCGGCCTTAGTTGCCAGGTCGTAGGTCAAGGCCTGTCAGGGTTGCAGTGCCATGCGGTTTGGTTTGGATTCTCGAAGCGTAAGAGTTATTCATAAGACCTTAGCAGAGGTGGCACAGTGAGTTTTGAGTTTGCTTCAAAGTCCCGCCGGCACAGATAATGTCTTATGGTGAAAATGAGATAGAACAGAGGAAGGACTGGGAAGGAGGTGACTGTGGCCTTAATTAAGGTACAGTCCCTGTATTCTTCTGGTGTGGAAAGAGAAAAACATAAATGCACCTTCAAGTCTGCGGACGGTGAGATTCGAAATCACACTCGTCCGAATGCCAGCTCACAGCTATATGGCACAAACCGGGAAGCCACCTCTCTTGATTGGCATAGCGAAAAATATTGCTAAGGAATACCCGTCATCACAGAGTGAGAGGAATTTTAGCCTCTGCATTGAGAAATCTGAAATGGAGAGTTTATGAAGAAGTACACTGTATCTTTTCCACGGCATCTAACAGAGGAGCAGATATTGTTGCCATCCACCAGCTGATACGAACAGCTGCTATTCTCTATCCAGCCACCGAGTTCGAAAGAGACGTACCCCTGGCCAAGGAGGCTGAGCAGGAAAAGAAGAGCGTACATCGCATATCTGAGAGAGAGACATAACATTCGCCCAGAGAACTGGTCCGTTAAGGGTGTCTTAATTTAAATCAGAGGCAGTGTATCTAAGCATACATGGGAATCTTGAAAATGGTCGGAATCCAGCAAACAACTTTGGAAAAAAAAAAAAGAAGTGGACATTTTAAAAGATTCGCTGACAATTTTAAAAATTTTAAAATTTTAAAATTTTAAATTTTAAATCATCACCTGTACTTCTCCTAAATGATAAATCGTTTAGTGTTATCTTTCTGTACAATTTTAATATTTACGGTTAACATCGTCTAAATTATAAAAATTCAGGCTCCTTATTGTACAGTAGTATAGCCATATTCTGTTACTAAAAGTCCATTGGGCCGGGCTGAGTGGCTCAGACGGTTAAGGCGCTGGCCTTCTAACCCCAACTTGGCAGGTTCGATCCTGGCTCAGTCCGGTGGTATTTGAAGGTGCTCAAATACGACAGCCCCGTGTCGGTAGATTTACTGGCACGTAAAAGAACTCCTGCGGGACTAAATTCCGGCACCTCGGCGTCTCCGAAGACCTTAAAAAGTAGTTAGTGGGGCGTAAAGCAAATAACATTATTATTATTATTATTATTATTATTATTATTATTATTATTATTATTATTAAAAGTCCATTAGACAGAATCTTAATCGTTGCCTCAAATTTTGCTGAGATTTGATAGTTGTTTTAAGAGTTATAGTCGGCCCCGTGGTGTGGGGGTAGGGTGCCAGCCTCTTACCCGAAGGCCACGGGTTCGATTCTCAGCCAGGTCAGCCTGGACCTGAGGGCTGGTTCCAGGTCCACTCAGTCTGCGTGATTAGAATCGAGGAGCTATCTGACGGTGAGATAGCGGTCCCGGTTTAGAAAACCAAGAATAACGACCGAGATGATTCGTCGTCCTGACAACACGACACCTCGCAATCTACAGGCCTTCGGGATGAGCAGCAGTCGCTTGGTAGGCCAAGGCCCTTCAAGGGCTGTACTACCATGGGGTTAAGTTAGGTTAGGTTTAAGGGTCATATTATTTAGATCATTCGGTATTTTGTTCAAGATGCCATATCCTGCACACCATGAACCTACAGTAGACGTTGACCATTATGTTAGAGTGCAACTGTGTTTCATGGCTAAGTGGTCAGCGCCTTAACCTTCCATTCTTGGAGCCCAGGGTTTGATTACAGGCAGGGTCATGGGATTTTAGACATTAACGATTAATTCACTTGGCTCGGGGACAGAATATTTGTTTTGACTCCAACATTCCTGTAATTCACATCCCACACATCTTTGTCGTCCACCACAGTAAGATGCAATTTCCTATACACAACAAATACCGCTCACCCTAATCGAGGGTCTAACGTACAGAGGCTACACACGAGTGAAAAAATCAGCACGTAATAATAATAATAATAATAATAATAATAATAATAATAATAATAATAATAATAATAATAATAATAGTAATAATAATAATAATAATAATAATAATAATAATAATAATAATCATCATCATCATCATCATCATCATATTGAGTTATTAGCTTGAAGGCTGATTGTATCCTCAACATCTTTGCTATTAGCTACCATAGATGATTCGGGCGTTGCTGTAGAGGCTTACAAGGGAAAGGTGAGGTAGTTTCCCGTTGCTTTCCTCTACGAGCTGGAAATTGTTCTCACACATCATGCTGCCAAGCCCACTGAAATGCATGCAAAGGCGACCATATGATCAACATGCACACATCGTTTATAACAGGAACTGGCTGCATAAAAATTAGCATCGCTCATACCTCGGTCACTTTCATTTTGTCGAAGCCAAGGATGAGAGCGAGACAGGTCAATGAAAGTAACAAATTTGTTGTAGCCCATACCTGAATATATAGTGCACTGTAAACACTACGTCTCACCATCAAAGGAATAATAATAATAATAATAATAATAATAATAATAATAATAATAATAATAATAATAATAATAATAATAATAATAATAACGATAATAATGGTAAAATAGCACCAATCTAAGAGCGTAAGGCGCATACATAGTGGAACCAAGATGAAAGCCTGCAATCATGGAGAAAGGTGTGTTCTACAAAGAAAGAACTTCGAAAGACAAATAAATTTAATAGCAAAAATTATCAGGTGTACCAAGAGAAAATTTGAAATTATCCCCACTGAACTGAAAAGAAGATATTTTCAAAATAATAATACTCAGAATTTCCACAAAATATTCAAAAATGAGTTAGAAATACCAAAACATAGTTTATGCTTTTAAAAATGAAAACGGGAAACTTGCTTCCAATAATAAAGAAAACTGTCAAATTTTGGTAGAATACTTGGAAAATATTCTCAAATGCGAAAAAATCCAATAATAGCCTTTGATAAACATGAACCTTAAAACACTTTTCCAAATTCAGTTCCCCCTATCAAAACTGAAGTACAAAATACAGTACAATCAAAGTACGGAATAACATGAAGGACTCAATTATTGAAGAATAGTGGAAATGTGCCGGCGATGAAACGATAGAAAAATTCCTACATCTCTTAGGGGAAATTTGGGAAACGGAAAAATTCCAGAAGAATTGACATGTTCGCTCTTACACTCAAAGCAAAGCAAAGCAAAGCAAAGTCTTCTCCATACAGGCCATGAAGGCCCTTGGAGGGGTGGAAAGTAAGGGCTTCCACTATCCGTAACCTCGGCACTTGATGCGGTAGAGTGGTTAGCTCTACGCCCGGCCGCCTTTGCCTCCAGGAATTAACCTGGTACTCATTTTTGGTGTAAGCTGAGTGAATCTCAGGGCCTTTTGCATCTCCGGAATGGGAAATCTCGTTTCTTAAATTTTACGACTTCCTGACGAGGATTCGAACCCACGTCCTTCCGGGCGAACCGAGCATGCCTTTACCGCCTCGGAACATGCAAAATTTTGTCTAAAGCACTGTTGAAGAACAATTCGTCTCTCAATTTGGAGAACAGCAGGCAGGGGTGCTCCAAGAATTGGAGCAATAATTAAACAGACATCAGAAACTAAGAAAAAATAGTTTCTCAGCGAAATAAGAACGGGCCTTAGACAAGCGATGATCTTTCTAAAATGTTGTTTAACTATGTTTTAGATAAAGTGATCGGATAATGGATTTTTTTG
The DNA here is from genome assembly GCF_040414725.1 of Anabrus simplex. Lineage (NCBI taxonomy): Eukaryota > Metazoa > Arthropoda > Insecta > Orthoptera > Tettigoniidae > Anabrus > Anabrus simplex. The sequence goes on from NC_090268.1 coordinate 388,890,447, forward strand.
CAAGTTTTTTTACGTTGCACCGACGCAGATAGGTTTTATGGCGACGATGGGATAGCAAATGGCTAGGAGTAGAAAGGAAGCGGCCATTGCCTTAATTAAGGTACAGCCCCAGCATTTGCCTGGTGTGAACATTGAAATCACGGAAAACTGTTTTTAGGACTGCCGACAGTGGCGTTCGAACCCACTATCTCCCGAATGTGAGCCAACAGCTGCGCGCCCTTAACCACACGGCCAATTCACTCGGCGAATGGAAAATTAAACTCCAAGCTAAAGATTATCAGGGTATCAGACTTCGACAAAAAAAAACCTCCTACACTAAATTGAACTATTTAGTCTTTGCAGATGATTTAGCGATTCTGTCAGGCAATACAAGTACTGCAACGGAACAAATAAGCATTTTGAATGAAACAGCAGGAAAAGCAGGGCTACTAATTTATTTTAATCCTTTGGATGCCGACCCATAATAGGGCATCATATGTATAGAATGCCAAGCATGTTTCAAGGGATTTTGCATCACTGTATAAAATAAATTATTTACGTCTCAGTTTAAAAGATATGGAGGTGAAATTGTGTATGTGAGCTTGATATATTCCAAGGAATATAAACATGTGACTTGCATTACAAAAAACAAAATTTCGTAGAATACTGTGCAAAAAATATCATTCTTTTTTATTTTTTAAAAGGAAAAATCATAATTTGAAATTTAGCACATTTTACACTAAATACAAAGTGACTAAGTGAAGATATTTAATCTTAACTCTTGCCTGGGATAATATGTACCAATTTATATTGTTAATGTAGGTCTATTTTCCAATTTATAAGCTAATTTCCAAAAACATTGAACATGTGGAAGGGAAGACACTAACAGTGTAACCTGTCAGTGATTGGATATTTTATGAATTTTGGAAGAGTAATAGAAATTATTTGAGAGAACTGTGTCCAGTAGCAGTATTTACTACTACAGAACAGTTCAGAAGATCAGAACAACATACAAAATCAACTAATAGTGTCAGGAATGAAAGTGTAAAGAACAGATTGAAATTTTCTATGGGTGGAGCATCAGGTTGCGGTAGGCCTACATGTCTTGGCCCTGGGATTTCATAAAACTGGTGGGGATGGACAACATTACTTGCAGGGAATATGCATTCAGTCCAACAATCATCTAATTCACTGTCACTATCATTTTCATTAACACTGTCACGATAAATCTTTGACATTGCACGAAATGTTGTAAGCCCATTAGCCAATGGCATGGCTCCATCATTTTCTGGTGCGCTATCTGAAGACCCAGAAACATCATAATCATTACTTTTACTAAAATTACAGTCGCTTACATCTTCAAAACAACCTAAAATTTCCTCAATTTCTTCTCCCGAAATAGGCCTACGTGATAACATGCCTTATATTGTGATAAATGTTCCATGTACAATTTTACGACCTAAATAAATTGCAATGTAACTATAACTGCAGTAGAACTAATAATAATAATAATAATAATAATAATAATAATAATAATAATAATAATAATAATAATAATAATAATAATAATAATAATAATAATAATAATAATAATAATAATAATAATAATAATACATTACGATAAATAACTCAAATGCGTCAATTAGAACGTAAAATATTTGAAAAAAATCACAACACGTGGACATAAACAAGGAGGATGCCATATTGGATCAGAGACGTCAAGCGCTCACAGATCATACACTCACAATTGACGAGTAAACTAGCAGAAATGAAGCTATGTCAGTGCCATCAAATGACATAAGAAGGAATTACAAACATTCTACCTTCTTTCTACTTGATTTGTAGCACAATCTAGCGCCTTACTGCATAACTACACCACTTGGATCATCAAAGTGGCCATTAAATCTATTACAAATTTCCCACTAAGTTCTGGTATTCTGGATCGTCAAAGTCGCCATTAGAAACTATTACAAATTTTCCACTAAGTTCTGGTATTTATTTTTGTGATACTATCTTGTGACAATACGAGAAGCTGCTTTGTAAACGGTCCACATTAACATCCCATGTGGTTCTGTTCCATCCAGAATCCCGTAATAACATTATGGGACAATTAAGAAAATTGTGTCGTTGTAATGATGCATAAGCTAGGAAAACTGCCTTTACACATCTTTGACGTTCTTAAGAAGCTGGGCATTGGCAGAATGTTCGTTTATTGAACAATCAAACGCTTTGATGAGATCGCTAGTATGTCTAATCACATTCATTCAGCCGTCGGAGTTCTGCCAGAACACTACGGCTCATCAATGCAGTAAAAAAACAAACAAAAAAAAAACAACCGAAATCCTGTGCAAAAGACCAACGGTAATGGCGAGAAAGATGAACGATTTGCAATGAACGAAGTCTTAAATCACTTTTTGCTGCACTAGAAACTTCTTAACAACTCAATTGAAAAGCAGAGGCTTGACAAATGCTTATTTACGCTCTATGCACAAAATAGCCATCCGAAAATTCTCGCTACCACTGGTATGAGACATTTAGCAAAGCATTCTAAACGTCAAAATCATGTAATCACAGCTCGTCAGATAGCTCCGTGAATCAAGAATCATCAGGCATCCCTTATGGTTGGGTGGGGAATCTCTTATGATGACGTTTCACTTTTGCGAGAATGCTGTCAAAATATCAGCTGAAGCACGCTAAAACACAGTGGTATGATTTGATGTAAAGCCTTTAAATGAAACTATACTCATGGGCTGGAATTCCAATACTGCCCATACTACAAGGAAATATTCTTGACTTTTCATTGCCGATTGACCACCTGGAACTTCAGTTCTCAATCCTATGGATTAACTATCGTGGTCAATGCTTGAGGAAATGGTCTACAGAAAAGAGATCCTAATGTTGATGACCAAATGCGCCTCGTAAAGTGGAGTCGACAATTTTCCCATTAACATCATCTTGACGCAATGGACACGAGCCAAGAAGTTTGAAGTGCTATGTTTGAGAATAAGGAAGGTATCATGAAATGTATACATACAATTCATAGTAAAACTAGCCTATATATTTTTCATGTAACTTGACTCCATTTACTGTCATCGTATGTAACAGTATTTATTGCCAGAATAGACGGATAAACCTTCTGCCACATTGCTTGATTCCAATACCTTTCAAAATCTCAAAATTCTTGGGCAGTCAACGTAATCAAATGCATTTTTCAGATCCATTCAAACGTCGCAACTTACCACACTCTAAAATATTAAAGTGCCATTACAATATAAACAGATTTCTGAGTGGAGAAGGAGTCTGGAGAGGGCTTCGATCCGTGAAGCTGATTCTGTGTGATTACCATAACAAGACATCCCTTACATGCTCCCCTGGATGACAATTCGATTAGGCATATGCTGAGGGAGAATCTAGAATATGACATTTGGCCGAGTTAAGCAGGGTGTGCTTGTCTGTAAAGAAGAGCAATCTATGACGCTGTTGTGTGTGAATGTATGTGTTGTTAATAATGGCTCACCCTCTTCATACAGAACAGATTACAAACGAGCTCTTGTGTCTGAAACAACAAAAAATGTTGGGTTGATGATTTAAAAATAATGGTGCCTAATATTGGAATATCCGTCAACACCAATCTGCATCCCATTAGCAAACGGAATCGCGACACGCTCGCCGCCTGGGGGCTCTTGTCCCAAACAATGAGCGGGTTTTGTTTTTTCGATCATACAATAGTGTTTATAACCCAGGGGTGGGTAAGCTGCACATCAGTGTACACGTGTGGCCACCCCAGTTCGCGTACTGTGAATAGAGAAATCTACACACAGACAAACGAAGAAGAAAAGAGGTATTTCACTGAGCGAGCTGGTCACGTGACAGTGGTCGTGTACGATTCGGAAGATCGTGGGTTCAAACACCACAACTGACAGCCCTGACGAATATTTTCCACAGTTCTCTATTTTTACTCCAGAAAAAGTTGTAGCTGTAGGCTACTTTAATTCAGGAGAAGAGCGATAACCTCCTGGCCGAGCACTTACTTGTTCCATCGTCGTGGAAAACCTTAGTGTTTTGTTGGGTAGATAGGAGAGAAATACAATGAAACCTGTCCTAAACGGATCCTGTATTAGGCGGGAACTAACATTTATGGAAATTATTTCAGTTCGTTGATTTGGCCGTAAAATGAAATGCAAAACTCTCTGTATTAAGCGAAAATTGTTGAACGCGGAAACAGAAGGCAAAATATATCTTAAAAAGAAAAAAATAGCAATTCTCCGAGTGGATCGGTTAGCAAAATTTGAACCTCCCTATACATTCTAGACGGCCTGAGATGCAACGACAGTTTTGTGCTTACAACACACTACATTTTTTTTTTCCAGTCCGTTTGTTTTGGGAATTAACTCCTTGGACTGACTGGACCGTTTGGACAATTCACTTTCAGTGCGATACTCTGCAAATAGTTATCATCTTTGGAATTAATAACGTGTGGTTAAGTAATTCTCACTATTAATAAAGGAGAAAAGGAAAACTATTGAAGGCGGTTAGAAGACATCAAAATGTCTCAGAAGTGGGGAGACCCAGCTTAACAAAGGTAAAAAATAGGTTAATATTTATTCCATTGTTAAATATGCTACAATTGTTGTTGACAATTGCTGCACATATCCCAGTATTGGCATGCTTCCTAGCAACCAGAAGCAACTTCAATAATGCCAGAATTTTAATATTTTAAAATAAAATATTCAAAATTTCCCGCCTTTTTAACAGTGTATCACTGTTTCCCTTATAAATTCCAAGTTTACAAGAATTTTCGTACTTTTCCTTTTTTGAAGCGTGTATCAAAACTCCAGCTACAAAATGAACTTCAATCATTAACATAGACTGTGATTTGGATTTTTTGTCGCGTTTTTATTCCGAGCCCCAGAAAATATTAATAGATTTTTAAATAAAAATGTTATATAAAATCTAATTTAAATCCCATTGATCTGAATGAGGTATTGATACAACATTATGGGAGGAAACTCTGAAAAAATCATAATTATCCGTGAATCAGTAAGAGAGTTATGAAGAAAACCGTGATATATTGTTAAAAAGGCGGGAAATTTTGAACATTTTTTAAAAAAATGTTATAATTAGAATTTTGACATTGTTGAAGTTGCTTCTGATTGCTCTTAAGCATGCCAATTCTGGGGTATTTGTCAACAACGTTTGTAGCATATTTAACAATCGAATGAATATTGGCCTATTTTCCCCGTGTTGAGCTCGGTCTCCCCCCTTAGGAACTAGAGAAATTCACTCTACGGTGAAATTATTCGGATATGTTCGTAGCAATATATGAGGATAATGTTTTAGTGAAAATCCAGGCAATAATGATTAAGAACACTGAAAATGAGAAAACTATCAGACTTCTGGAGAATGTACAGAACTGTACCGCTGAGATAATCTATCATTTTTATGTATTCTAATAATGTCTGCTCCACCAGTAGGAAAAGAGCTCACCGATCATTTTAATGTATTCTGATAATGTTTGACAGGTATTCAAGTGTCCAGTGCAAATATATGGAGAATGGACACTTATTTACTAGTATCACATTGTTAAACGGAAACCTGTCTTTAGCGGGAAATTATTATAGTCTGCTGTGATTCCGTTTAATACAGGTTTTGGTGTATATTTATGTAGGCTTATCTTCTTCATCTTCTTCCACTTTTACCACATCCTGGTAGGGTCACACACACACACACAGACACACACGTGGATTAGGACCAGCTTTTACGGCCAGATGCCCTTACTGACGCCAGCCTCATGTCCAGAGATTCAACACCCAGTCCCCGAGCCAGAAAAATAACCAGACGCCCTTAAAACCACCGACCCTCTGAATCAAAAACCTCAAAGATGACCATTCAACCAAGTAGTTTATAATTGCCCTTAATAGCCTAGAAAAGTTGCATAGCAGTTTTTTAAGGTTGAAAACATAAAAATCGTTATATTAAGCAACTTCCTCAATTGTGCCGAAAGTTGAAGGACTAAAAAGCCCGGAAAGGATTAAAATTGTGAGTCTTGGAGAGCTCTATCAAACTATGAAAACAAATTTCGAAAATCACTTCCGGCCTAAATGCAGTTCCGGAAAAACAGCCTGAAAGCGCTTGTTTCTTTACTCGTTCACTTTTTAAAATTCAAATCATAGCCAAATTAACTTGCTTACACAATTATTTATGTAATGTGTTCATTGGTTCAATAACGTAGGTCATTTTTGATTTTTTTGAAAATGGCCACAACGAATGTGTTTATAAGGGCTTGAAAGAAACTCTACATTGACTCACATTAGCGTTCGTAGTGGTAGAAAAAAAATGCAAACTGCTAATCTGACCGACGGGGTAACGATAATTAACAAAGGGATTGTAATTTTTAGGAATTAATAAAGAATATATTCTCATGTCCGCCTCTGTAGTGTACTGGTTAGTGTGATTAGCTGCCACCCCCAGAGGCCCGGGTTCGATTCCCGGCTCTGCCACGAAATTTAAAAAGTGGTACGAGGCCTGGAACGGGGTCCACTCAGCGTCGGAAGCTCAACTGAGTAGAGGTGGGTTCGTTTCCCACCTCAGCCATCCTGGAAGTGGTTTTCCACTTCTCCAGGCAAATGCTGGGATGGTACCTAACTTAAGGCCACGGCCGCTTCCTTCCCCCTTCCTTGTCTATCCCTTCCATTCTTCCCATCCCCCATCAAGGCCCCTGTTCAGCATAGTAAGTGAGGGCACCTGGGCGAGGTACTGGTCGTCTTACTGAGTTGTATCCCCCGACCCGGAGTCTGAAGCTCTAGAACACTCCCCTTGAGGCAGTAGAGGTGGTATCCCCCGCTGAGTCCGAGGGAAAAAACCAACCCTGGAGGGTAAGCAGATTAAGAAAAGAAAAGAAAGGAATAAATAAAGTATATATTATCTTACTTTATCATATTTTATATACCTAACATTCGTAGCTCGTATCCCTAGGATGTTTTCAATATAGAGTTGCTTGCCTGAAGGGCTGGAACTGTGGGTTTTTTTCGTTGCTAATGGTACTGCTGATGCCGTTGGGTCACCTCGGTTTACAGGTTCCTCCACCAAGTGAGTTAGCCGCGCTCTAGAGTGGCGTAGCTGTGAGCTTTTATTCCAGAGATGACGGGTTCAAATCCCACCTTCGGCAGCCCTGAAGTTAGTTTTTCATTATTTCCCATTTTCACACCACGCAAATGCTGGTACTGTACCTTAATTAAGGCGAACGTCTACCTTCCCAATCCTATCCCTCGATGAGTTAGTGCGTCATTAATCTACCACAGTGGATCGATAGTAGAGGATTAGCGTCTGGATACGAAGATCACAGTTGAAAATTCGGCAGAGTTAGTCCGATTTTTGAAGCACTGGGACGACTTCATTCAGCCCTCCATGCCATGGGATGATGGCATATAAAGTATTTCCGGTGACATATATATGATGTTTAACCAACAAAAATAAAAGGTGAATTGTAGGTCACTTCACAGAGTCCCGGTAATTTCGACATCTGGAATAGCAAAACGCAATGAAGAAAATACTCTCCTAGGGGTATGATCGCACAGTGGCAACGATATTCGCTCTTCACTAAGGTGAATACGGTTCGATGGATGTGGGATTTTTGTGGTTTGAATTCTTAGAAAAACCGGCTATGAATACGATATAAAATATTAAGAAATTAAAAACAATTCATTGCGGACTTAACGGGCCTTGGTCTACCAAACGATCCTTGCTCAGCCCGAAGGCCTGCAGGTTACGAAATGATGTGTGGTCAGCGCGACGAATTTTCTCGGAAGTTATTATTGGATTTTTACACTGGAGCCACTATATCTCTGTCAGATAGCTCCTCAGTTGTACTAAACTGGGCTTAACGGACATCAAACTAGCCCTTAGATCCAGACATAACTCCTGACCTGGCCGGAAATGGAAACCGGTGCCACCAGGTAAGATGAAGGGTCACTGCTCTTAGACCGCGGTTTATGATATCTGCAGTCAGGTAAAACTGCAAGCATTATTATCGATGGCCGTGCAGACTATTAGAGTTGTGAATCTATGACATTCACTAGTTTTGATGAAATCGTTGATATTTCCTCCTTAAATTGTTCCCTCTTCGAGAAAGCTAGTCATCTCCGCACGGAATCATCATGACATCGCAGATCACAGATCATTCTAACATTCTCTTCATGAAAGGGAATCGAACTAACGTCTTTTCGTGTGAACCGAGCACACTTTTACTGCTTCGGCTAAACAGACCTGATCAAACACTGGTAAAAATCCAATGATTATCAGAACTGTTTCGGTGGTAGTGGTTGTTGTATGACATTAACATAAGGAGGAAGAGGATGAGTTACGTTCCTTCGATGAATGAAGTTTGTGAGACGAGAAGAACGATGAAACTCCTAAAAGTGAATGGCTTCCTGATGCTCACAAATCTTGTATTGTCGGGATGAGCGGAGACAACATTTGACCAATGGTGCTCGAACAAGAAACCAAGAAAGAAACAAACAAAGAATGACGTATAATTACAAGCAAGTGAAAGAAATGCTAGCATCAATTGGGTCCCGTTATCATCACGCTCGTCATTCATGTTATAAGTTCTTAGGTGTCTCTTCTTTGTAATATGCATGAATTGCATCTTTAAAGTTACTTTGAAATGGTTTACTGCATTCAATGAAAGTTGTATCATCAATATACATGTATTGATAAAAGTCATTATCATTCCATTCGGTGAGACCGTGATGCGCCAGAAAAGTGGCGTAGGGATGGTAGCGTGCCTGTTTCCTGGTGAGAGTTTCAAGTCGATTCTGACGAGTCGAAGGATTTAAATTCTGGATGGATAAACTTAGCCTAGTAGGGTAAAATGATGAGCTGATTGATAATAAAGTCAGTGAGGCTGGTCGATATACTCAAGCACTAAGGCAAGAAGTAAGGGTGGTGATATTTCTAGAAAATAGAGCTCATAGAATTAGAGTAGGTGAAGCGTTATCTGACCCTGTTTTCATTAAAAGGGGAATTCCTCAAGCCAGTGTTATAGGACCTTTATATTTTCAAATGTATATGAGTGATATCAGCAAAGGACTGGAATCAGAGATATCGCTTATTGACGAAAATGTTATGTTGTATAGGGTAATAAATAAGTTACAAAAACGGTGAGGGACTGCAGAAAGACCTCGACAATGTTGTGAGCTGGACATCAGGCAATGGTACGATGATAAACGGGATGAAACGTCGGGTTGTGAGTTTTTTTTTTTTTTTTGGTAAGTTGCTTTACGTTGCAACGACACAGATAGGTATTATGGCGACGATGGACAGGAAACGGCTAGGAATGAGAAGGGAATGGTCGTCGCCTTTATTAAGGTACAGCCCCAGCATTTGCCTGGTGTGAAAATAGGGAACCACGGAAAACCATCTTCAGGGCTGCCGACAGTGGTGTTCGAACCCCCTATCTCCCGAATACTGGATACTGGCCGCACTTAAGCGACTGCATCTATCGAGCTCGCTGGTTGTGAATTTTACTAAGAGGAACAGTCCCCTCAGTTTTTTAATTACTGTGTTGATGACGTCGAAGTTCCTCATGAGAATCACTGGAAGTACCCAGTCAGACTCAGCTAGAGGACCTGTGGTCGCCAACACACGCTCTGAAGATGAATGTCCCTGGACCCCCTTTCAGTCGCCTCTCAGACAGGCAAGGGGATACCCTGGGTTTTATTCTACCAACCCCACCTACATGATGTGAAAGGAGGAAAATATTCTGACAGTTTACCTTCAGAAATATATACAGAACACTGTCTATTATGTTTTCAGCCCGAAGGCTGGTGGGATACTCAAATAACACGATCGAAATTTACGCAGTTATTGAGGAGTAAAAAATGAAATGGCGTGTGCATTTAGTGCCGGGAGTGTCCGAGGACATGTTCGGCTCGCCATGTACAGGTCTTCTGATTTGATTCCCGTAGGCGACCTGCGCCTCGTGATGAGGATGAAATGATGATGAAGACGACAAATACACCCAGCCCCCGTGTCAGCGAAATTAACCAATTATGGTTAAAATTCCCGACTCTGCCGGGAATCGAACCCGGGACCCCTGTGACCAGAGGCCAGCATGCTAACCATTTAGCTACGGACCCGGATTATTGAGGAGTGAGGTAGTTTGATATTACTTTCCTCACTGGGCCAGAGAGTGCTATTGCAGCATGACTTACCCTATGACTAACGTCTTTCACGACATCAGACGCACTGTTGTGCTACGAATATCATTACCCAGCTCCACCCATAATTCAATATGTACCATACTACTACAGCCATAAATGAGACTGTCACATCGGTAGAAACTACATTTTGTTCCGGTCTGTGCTAAGAGACTGGTCCCGCGGTCTTAAGGTAGCCAGACCCCGGGTTCGATTCTCTGCCACTTAAGGGATTTTACCCATATCAGAGAGCTGGTTCAAGATCCACTCAGTCTACGTGATAAGAATTCAGGAGCTAACTGACAGTGAGAAAACAACCCTAGTCTAGAAGACCAAGAATAACAACCGAAAGGATTCGTCAGGCTGACCATGCGTTACCTCATATTTTGCAGGCTTATGGTAGGCCAAGCCTCATTAAGGCTGCAGCACCGCGGATTCTTTCTTGTGCAAAATGACAGATATAAAATACTGTATCTATCAATAAACAATAACGGGCGGCCAAAGAGTACGAAATATATTATTAATTAATTAATCCACAGTTCAGGGGATGATACGCCTGCCACATAGCCGGTCCTTCTCTTCTCAGAAGTAATGAGCATCGTTTCCTTTACCACGTCAATATTTTATGTGTCTGATATTGGATCCATCGATTGGTCACCACTGTTACAGCACAAAATGATCACTTCATTTGCATGACTGTGGATGAGCCTCCAGTGGTTGTTTATTTTAATGGCCCTCACTCACAAGCCCTGCCGCCGCCTCACAAAAGAACCAGCACGCCCTCATCAAACAACGGCCAGATTTGGAAGCTCTCAGGAACAGCACTGCCACCGAACGGCCGCGGGCGAAGTTCTTTTTTTCCAAGAGAAGGTGCCAATCGAAGTGGTGTTCTGATTTTAAAATCGCTTCCTATTTTGTGCCGGATAGCGAGTGTTCTGTCGCATCTCATATTCAAACCGTTTTCATGCAAATGAATTCCGTTAACGATAATGAAGGACATTTCAATGCTGTTCGAGAATGGTAGAAATATTTTGAAATGTCACGATATAACAGAATTTGAACAGGTCTTGACAGTCCTTTAGTTTTATGCCAAGGAAAATGAAACAAACCACCTAATTAAATATAAATCAATATAAAAACAAAAATTTCATGCAGGCAAAAAAAAAAAAAAAAAACAGTTTTAATTTTAGCCTGATATTACCATGATCTTCATAACAAGACAATTTTCTTTACGGTTATGACCACGCAGTACTGAAAAAATGTTGTTTCCCCAAATTCACTTCTTCTTCTTCTTCTTCTCTTTCTTATTTATCTGTTTACTCTCCAGGGTCGGTTCTTCCCTCGAATTCAGCGAGGGGTTCCATCTCTATCGCCTCAAGGGAAGTGTCCTGGAGTTTCAGACTCTGGGTCGGGATATAACTGGGGAGGATGACCAGGACCTCGCCCAGGCGTCATTCACCTGCTGTGCTGAACGGTGGCCTTGCGGGGAGATGGGAAGATTGGAAAGGATAAGTAAGGAAGAGGGAAGGAAGCAGCCGTGGCCTGAAGCTAGGTGCCATCCCAGCATTTGCCTGGACGAGAAGTGGGAAACCACGGACAACCACTTCGAGGATGGCTACTCAGTTGACCTCCCGAGGATAAGTGGTTCCCGTTCCAGCCTCGTACCACTTTTCAAATATCGTGCAGAGCCGGGAATCGAACTCGGGCCTCCGGGGGTGGCAGCTAATCACACTAACCACTACACCGCAGAGACGGACCACAAAATTCACAACAACGTTTTTCGCAAATATCACATGAAATAAACACTTGGTATACAGGCGGTAAAGGCATGGGTTCGAATCCCCGTCAGGAATTCGTAAAATTTAAGAAACGAGATTTCCACCTCCGGAGGTGCACATGGTCCTAGGGTTCACTCAGCCTACACCAAAAATGAGTACCAGGTTAAATCCTGAGGTTAAAGGTGGCCGAGCGTAGAGCTAACCACTGTACCCCACCAAGTGCCGAGGCTACGGATAGTGGAAGTCTTTACCTTCCACTCCTTCAAGGGCCTTCATAGTCTTTACGGAGATGACTTTGCTTTGCTTTAAGACCAATAATTTTCAAAGTGAGCGCTCCGTTGGAAAGGAAAAGAATTACCGGCACTTTTTTTTTTGTTTAACCAGCGTCAATTTTTTTTACTTGGAACGATAAAATTTCTCCAACAAATGATTAAACGTAGAATATAATAATCTAAATTTTGGTGCAGCTTCTTTGTTTGTGGTACTTTTTATTAACGTATTCACTCAGGTGTCTATAGCCCTACTTTCTTCCACAACAGCAATATCAGGACGATTCACGAAAAACTTGATGTAACTTTAAAAGTTTCAGTTTGTCGAAAACACTCATTATAACACACATTACACTGTAGCATACCTATATCAAAGCTTTCTTTGTTTCCCCGACTGAAAATAAATTCACTTTAACTGAGTCGACATTAGAAAGTATGGTATCCTTCTTAACAAATACTTAAGAAGAGAAAAACAAATTTCTTCCACTTTTCCCACACCTGTGGTGTGGCGGGTGCGAAGTGTGTAGCACATGAGGATTCGGACCTGTTTTATGGCCGGATGCCCTTCCTGACGAGAATTCTATACTCCAACGGAGGGTCATACCTCTTTAATTTGAAGATATTATTTATTGAGTTATGGTTGGGTCCACCTCTGCGATGTGGTAAGTAGTGTGATTAGCTGTCACCCATGGAAGCCCTTGGTCGATTCCCAGCTCTGCCATGAAATTTGAAAAATGTTCCTAGAACTGGAACGGGGTCCACTCAGCCTCGGGAGGTCAAGAGTAGAGGAAGTTCGATTCCCACCTCGGTGTCCGGACATTTGCGGTCACGGACATTTGCGGTCATCACAAAATCACGGACATTTGCGGTCAATGAGATAAACTTGTGTCCAGTCACATAAATTCTCCAGTTGTCACAGGACGTTTGCGGTCACTGCAGCAGTGGGTGGGTGGTGCATTGGTTCAGACCATGCATCATATAATGGACGAATGCCCTCTGCGTGCTTATGGTGGAGACCGGAAAGACTTTGCTGATGTCTCAGTATCCCTAGTGCAGTGGATAAATAATTTAAATATCCGTGTGTAATTGTTCCCTACTTAGTACCATGTATTCTTTGCAGGTTTTTCTTTTGTATAATATTGTTTATAATTTTCCATTGTGTAAATTCCATACGCTTAATAATAATAATTAGTTTAATCCTTTGACCACCAGCCTCATACGCGGTGTCCATGTCCTATACCGCCAAGGCCTTATGAGCACGTTTTACCTTGCAGTAAATTATTCGTAATAACTTCTGTTCACTTTATGTAAATTGGATGGGCATTTTATTGATGTAAATGAATGCTTTATTTTATGAATTTTTATTTTATGAAGTGATAATTCAAATAAATATTTCCTTTCTTTGAAAAATGTATTTCATGATCAAAAACTAGTAAAAATATTTTTACTATCAAAAGCTGCATTATTTTAGAGAGGTGGGGTTTCCTATGCTTTATATAAAAAATAGAGCCTTGTGTACAATATTACAGTTACAATATTATTATTATTATTACATTAACGTTAAATTTTCTAATCTTAAATTATATGCAAATGCTGCAGTTCCTGGTTCGTTTTAAGTAAAAAATTACTACTAATGTCTATTTCACACAGAACGCTCAAAAATTCACTTTTGTCTCAAAAATATAATACAAGAAATGATTTAGGCCTACAAATATTTACACATGTTTATGACGTGTTCTAGCAAATGTGCTTAGGGAGCCACAAAGGGTGTACACTTTCCTTACAATGTTTATAAATGTATCTGGTCTTTTTTTTTCCATTTACCACCTTGACCAGTACTAATCTTTCTGAATACGGAACAGTTGCGTTCCTTTTTTTTTTTTTTTTTTTTTGGTAAAATAGTAAGAGGTCCATTACCCGCCTAAGGGAGCTGAATGGCCGCTTGGCCACCAAGCCGCTCGGCAGCAGGTTCCTCAACTAAACGTTTTGTATATAGTCTTATTTAATCCAATACTAGTCCAAAACATGTATTATACATTATTAAAACGAATAAATAACTTGGAAAGTATTTTTTCCGGAACGTCCGATCAATCGGACGTTGGCGTTTTTAGACTGAATCTCGAACGTCCGATCAATCGGACGTTGGCGGTTAAAGGGTTAATCTCGGGAAATCCCCGCTAACTTGCCTGATCTCCTGCTCGCTCCTCGCAGATCAACATTTTTCTCTCGCGGGCATTAAGAGACTGATACCTTCAGACACAAACACAATTCTATATCGAAACTTCCTGGTGTTATTATTTACTGTTCTGTGCTGTAATGGATTTGACAGTTACTAATTAGGCAAATGGTTGTACGTAAAGAAAGCATAGGGAAAGTCAACATGAAATCGTCACCTGGATGTTTCTGAAGGAGAAGAACAGGTCATGTTATGTTCTTGGTAACATACAATTCCGTAGATGATAAATAAATATATTCTATTCTATTTCCTACCGGACCTCTCTTGGTCAACTCTTGTTCTCTTCCGACCCCCACGGTACGATGTTTGCCAAGCCCAGGCAGTCTTACATTTTCACGTCCTTTGTTTCTTTTCCCTTCTTTTTCCCTAAAAGAGAGTCGGATCTATTCGAATTTTTTTCTGGTTAGTTGTAAAGGAAGATGGTGGCACCGTTATACCTTCTCACAAAAACAACAATCACCACCATCACGAAAAGGTCCCGTGGCTACCACGATATAAACATTCCCGCAGATATACAAGATCGTATATTTTATATTTAAACTCGAATACAACACAAAGTGAATTTTTATATACAAACATCAGAGGCTAATTCAAAAAATACGTTTCCTGTTTATTTATCGTGGAATAATTAAGGGTAGGCCAGGGTAAAGAATACTATTTTATTCCGCACCAGTCCTTAATTTTTAGAAAAACTTAAGTTAATCCATCATGAATTAATTAAAAAAATTATTTATTTATTTATTTATTTATTTATTTATTTATTTATTTATTTATTTATTTATTTATTTATTTATTTATGGTAGTATAACGTCACTTTAACATATTTTTTGAGGAAAATGGGATGGAAAAGAATTAGAAATGCCGGACTCAGTGGATCACATGGTTGAGACGCTTGCCTTCTGGCCCCAGCTTGGCAAGTTCGATCCTGCCAACCCACACTTCCAAGTTGCGAGCCCCGGAGACCCATTTAGTCACCTCTTATAACAGGCAGGGGATACTGTGGATGTATTTTTCATCTGTGTCCCCTACCCACAGGGGGTAAAACCTCAAAACTCGAGTACATACAATAATTTGGTCGACAGTAAATTATATGTTTTAAAATGCTGATTAGCATCACACTTTATCCAGGCTTTCGACTGGTATAATGATTGAATTAAAATCACTTTGGAGTGTTTAAAATCAGCTGTAACTAAGCTTCGTCAATTGTTTTTGTCGGCATTAGGTAAGGGTCGTTATAATTGTGTGCCTTTGTACTTACCTATTAACATTAGGAATACCTGAAGCAGCAAGAAGATTACGCAAGATTTTCTATGTAAGAAATTGCCTTTAAGAAGGACCTGATGTCACTAGTTTCTTCATATTTCTTAAGAGTTCTTTCAATCCTGTCATCTTTCTTCGCATATTTCGTCTTTTTCCTCTTACCTTTAAGATTGAGCTCCAGTTTCAGGTACATGCAGTTCGTCGCTTCTGCTTCCTTCTTTAAACAAACCAATCGTCGAATCGAGGATGTGGATTTCCAACTAAAGAGTTGATAATGTGATGCAGTCCCTCTACAACATTTGTTGTTCGATGTCGCGTTTTGTAACAGCTCCACATAGTGATTGCTTTCTCGCTGGTTTCTAGCCATACGTGTACAAAATAGTTGAAGAAGGCAGAAGTTTGTCTGTAGAAGGAGCGTGAGAATGTATCACCAACCATCCTTCACGGATGTCATCTGGCTTCAAAAATACCAGAGTAGTGCACATTCGGATGTGGAGACGTATCTTTGTTCTCCTTATAGTCGCTCGTCGGCCAAGTTCCTGTACCTTTCTACACAGGGCTGATATCGTAGTTGCTTCGAAGTCAATAGTGATTTTCTTAGGATTCCATTGGCTACTGCTTCCAAGATAATGTGAAGGAAATGGATGTAAGTTTCTTTTTGTTAGACAGGAACGAAAAGACGACTGGATAAACGTTGCTTTCATCACTCTGGCATCTAAGGTCTGCGTGAATAGTGTATATCTGGGCGAACTGTTTGCTGCAACTCTCGAACGTGCCATTCATTAAAAAAATGTGCACAATGTCTAAGATTTTCTATATATTTTTCGTAATTAAAAATTATAATTCGTTCTCCTATGCTGGCGTCAGCTAAACGAAACGGGCTGCCATTATTCATCCTCAAAGCCTCTTCATTAAGAATTATCTGAACACATGGTTTTGGCTCTACTTGAAGTCCACGTGCATGATTTCGTTGCCGACGCATTGTTCTTTTTAAAATTTCTTGAGCTGGCATGTCAGTGACAAAGTCGTAACCCCTGTTATGCAGTTCACCCAACTCCTGCACGTAAATCTGTGATAGTGGAGCCACTTCTTCTCCTGCTCCTTTCTTTCCATTTGAACCTGCTTTTTCACTGCGAAGGCCACTTCTTCAGGATGTCCACGCTGATGAACGACGGTATGAAGCATTTCTTCGCCTCTTCGCCTCTTGTCCTCAGCCGTCTTTTACAATTTTTCTTCTCCTTCAGACACACCCAGGTGGCGATACCAGGCTGACTCTCCCTATACTTTCTGTACATATAACGTTTGTAAAGTGCACAACGATTTGCCTGATTAGTAACTGTCAACTTCATTATAGCACACAATAGTAAATACAGTTCTCACACCAGGAAGTTTCGGTCTAGAATGGTGTTTGAGGCTGAGGGTATCAACCTGTTACAACATTTACAAACAGGAGTTTTAAAACTGAATTTGAGTATACTTTGGATGAGGTAGTTATTCCAAAAGATGGCAAGTGCAAATACTTAGGTGTGAGATTTGAAAGTAATTTGCACTGGAAGGGTCATGTGGATGATATTGTTGGGAAAGCATACAGATCGTTACATGTCGTAATGAGGCTACTTAAAGGATGCAACAAAGAATTAAAAGAGAAAAGTTACTTAAGTATGGTTCGTCCATTATTGGAATATGCAAACAGTGTTTGGGATCCTCACCAAGAATACCTAATAAAAGAAATAGATAGTCTGCTGAGGAAAGCAGCAAGATTTGTAACAGGGGATTTCAGGAGAAAGAGTAGTGTATCAGAAATGTTAAAGGAACTTGGGTGAGAAACTTTAAGTAAGAGAAGGGAGAAAACTAGACTTAGAGGATTATATAGAGCCTATACAAGAGAAGAAGCATGGGGAGATATCCGTGAGAGGCTTCAGTTGGAAAATAATTATATCGGCAGGACTGACCACAAATAAAAAATTAGAAGGAATTTTAGCAGAAGCGATTGGGGTAAATTTTCATTCATTGGGAAGGGTGTGAAGGAGTGGAACAGTTTACCAGGAGTAGTGTTTGATCCTTATCCAAAATCTGTACAGATATTCAAGAAGAGAATAAGCAGCAACAGAAAAAATAAATGAAATATTAGAGGGCATTCGACCAGTGCAGGTTAATGTAAATAAAAAATGTGTGTGAATAAATTAATTCCATCCCCTGGTCTAAGGAGTTTGGACAGCCAAAGTAGGGAACTGCCTGTAGGGGTGAAGTACAGTGGGGACTTCGAGGGCCCTGGGACCGCTACGGTAGCTGTGAAGGCCCTTCAGGAACTCTGAAAAGTGGTGGCAAAAGGGGCTCTGGTTAAGACGCAGCAGGTCGTTATGCTACTTAGGTTCCAGAATGGGTAAAAAAATAAGTAAGTAAAAGCAATGTAAATTTTAATCTTATACCAGTTGTATAGTATTATTTGAAGTAATTCCACATACTGTATATCAGTTGACTATATTTGTAAGTAGTACAGGAGATATTATAAGTATAATTTTGTAAACAATATAAATTTATTAAGGATGAGCTGTGTGTTTATAGAAAAAATTGTTAGCATAAATTGTATAATATTGTATTTTCGGAAAATTTTCTTCTGTTGTTAATTTAATATCTCTTGCTTGACAATAATGTATTTTAGTGAACTATTTGCCACCGAGGTAGACACCTCATTTGCAAATAAAGAGATTTTGATTTGATATGATTTTTGATCTCTAAATAATGCCCAGGTAGGTTAGCGGAGATACCCTGAGATTAAGCTGATGAGGCCCACCCCCTGCTGCAGTGGCCGCACATTTTCTGTGACAACTGGGGAATTTCTATGAGTGGGCACAAGTTTATCTCAATGACCGCAAATGTCCGGCGACCGCAAATATCCGTGACCGCAATTGTCCGGCAACCCCCACCTCAGCCATCCTCGAAGTGTTTTTCCGTGATTTCCAACTTCTTCGCTAGTCCGGGATGGTACTGTGACCGTTCACGGTACTATAGATACCATATCCTGACATCCCATATCAATAGTATGCCGTTTCCCGCGTCATTCTACGACGTTTAGCCGCAAAGCTAGCAGACCACAGCGCTGCGCGGAATACGAACGATGCGCTGCTATTTCAGAGGACAAGAGGCTCTGTGCGCGTAATGACAAGGGCGAGTCATACGCTAGCCAGCAATTAGGATGTTTCTCTCTCCTGTGCGAGTGAGTTGGAAGGAGTAGAAGGTCATGTGACAGCCCGCGAGCCATTCTTAATAAGTCGGGTTAACTTAGGGAGAAGTAATTCCCTAAATATTTGTTGGTGATTTTAGTGATACCAACCAAAACATTAATTTGTTTCAGAATTTTCAATATTAATAATAATAAGAATCATGTGATTATTGACTTACGCATCTAATATTCATGAATAAGAGCTTGCCGTGATCAAGGAATTATTTAGTTAAAGATGACAACGAAACATCTTCCAGTTATTCAACTTATCATTGATTACGTGATCTGAATCGGTGCAGAGAATTACAGAACATCGTCACAAGTCTGGCGGGGTGAGCCTATCCTGGAGTTTGGCAAGACGCAAGTCAATCATTGCACAAGTGGTAAATGACGCTTTGGCGATTATAATCAAACCGCCGATCCTAAGAGAATAAGATTCGATCACTAAAATATGGAAGGTCAGAGCTATCTTTGATATGCAGATCAACGCCGACAAACGGCTTTTTACGGAAGTGACCCCCGACATGAAGGCGTAGTTAACTCCCACTCTTGATTTTTTCCTCTGTCTTACAAAAGAAATCGGACAGGAGACCACTTACCCATTATCTACTGTGTCTCCGTGCTGTTCAGACGTGTTGCTATTTTGCACGACCTGTGAGATTGTGCAATACTTTCATTAAGTGATGAAGTACTGCAATTGTGAGATTTAACTAGCAGAAGTACTGTATAAATCATTATTTAAACGCAGTGATTATTGACGTGCACTTATTGTGTAAATTTCGTGTATTTACAACATTTTGTATCATGGTGTAATCACCGAGGATAGCGAACGAGGAATAACCCACCTGTTATGAGCTGCGTAGCATTCAAGCTACTGTGATACATGTTCGATGGATTCGTGTGTGGCTAGATTAATTCACTACTAGTCAAATACAGTGAAGTGTTGTGGGAGCACAATTGGAATTACAATTAGAACGTTGAAAAAGTGAATTTGTTCAGGAAATTGCGATTCACGCATAATAATAATAATAATAATAATAATAATAATAATAATAATAATAATAATAATAATAATAATAATTGGGCAGCGTCTGCTGAAAGTACAAACGTGGATGTGAGTTGTCTTACATTGTGAGGGGATGTGAAATAAGCAAATTAGTGACCCTTAACGTTGGATTACAGTGCAAGTGAATACGTGATAGTTCAGCAATATCGGGATAAATTTAACCATGCCTGAGTGTTGTGCGTATTACAAGTTGACCCAATTATAACCATAGTGTTTTCCCCTTTGCATATTGGAACGAGTGATCGCTGATCTGGGAAGAGAATACACGAGTCACTTACCTACCCAGCATCTCATTGTGTTGGATACCTCCAGGATTATTATGCACGGTGAAGTCTACAAGATGATGGATCTCACCCGGGAAACGAATCAAGGACCTCACGACATCAAAGGCAGCAAGATGATGGCTTAAGCTGTTATGAGTGTGCTTCCTCGGACAAGAATGATCATCCTAGATAAGTGCATTTTAAAATTTACTATGTTTGAAAGTCATTTCCCTCCTGTACATAGTTAGAATTAGCATGTCAAGTAGATTAAAAATGTGAATGATGATTGCAGGCTATTCGAAGGGATTAAAACTTTTAGCTTGTGTAGTAGGAAGTTTGTTACTGGCATGATGACCAGCAGTTAATTTAAACCCCCTTGGAAAGTAATGCATGTTAGTTATAAGATTCTAGTAATGATTTTTTTCTTCAAGAAGTGTTGTGATGGATGGAAGTGGTATCCATCTAGGTAATCTCAAATGTTACGATTAAATGAGATCTTCTGCTTCTTCAGAGAATACGAGGATGACTTGTATGTCATGCGTGAGACGGAGCATTTAAAGAGTTAAATTGATGTTTTTAGATGCGAGTATAATTTCTAGATCGTGAATTTAATATGTAAATTTTCTTTTGAATATCTTGAATTAATATCCCTTATGTAAATATATGCGAGTGTTTGTGGTATTGAGCCGGAAGTGATGGTCGGTGAATATTTGTCGATTTATAATCGAGGCGATATAAATATGTGCCAGAGATAATCTATGCAAAGCGTGAAGAATTGTACCACGCTAGTTATAATGGGATTAGGTCGAATAGAACCATGTGAGAATTAATATGTTAGCGTCGAGCTTGAAGGAGCCGTGTTGGCCCGAATTTTCTATCAAGGCAGCTTATTGAAGAGAGATATCTTCCCCCTGACTGTATGAAAGAGGGGCGGACGAAGGTACCGTTACGCTAGGGAAAGTACCAGCTGGACACAAGGGCTGAATGAAGCTATGGGCACGTTACAAGCCTTGACTGTGGAGCGTTGAGTGACCATTCACTTTCTAACAATATCCGACGGACATTTACGCATAGAGTAGTTAATTGTCACCGCAATTGAATTAATATATTAGGAACAATAGACTTCCTCGCAATTTTATTTTGTTCATTCCATCCGATCTAGAAATTCAAAACATGCATCCTGCAGTGAGAAGACCATGAGTTCGACCCCCATTTAGGGCAACGTGTATCATTGCTATTATTTTTGGTAATGAAAGGACCATTCCCTCCATATAATCTTGTATATATGATTAAGGGTCATATTATATGTTTGGTAGTAGTTGAGTGTATTATTACATGTAAAATGTCGTGTTATTGTCCACGCGTCATCCATAAGCCCAGTATTATTTTATGTTAATTGATTAAATGGTATTTTTTTTAAATCCCGGCGAAATATGCCTATGCGATTAGTTACACCTTTGTAAATAATAATGAAGTTAGTTATTAGGGCTGAATATGACTTTCAGATATCTTGGAATGTGCTTGTCATAATTAACATACTGTCTTAATCCTTGACCGCGTAATGATATGATCACAAGAAATTTTAATATTTCAAAACTCCAGTTCATGAATAGAAAGCTGGAATGATATCCAAAAGGGTGATCATTATAGTGCCGATTATTATGTATAATTAATTGATTAATTAATTAATAAATGCCTAACAATGTTGTGAATAATAGAGGTAGTAACAAGTGAAAGGCCTCTAAATATCGGGATTATTGGTGTGGAATACTAATTCTACAAGACAATTAAATAATAATTTCATTAATTTGAATCCCGCATTTTTTTGTAAGTGAAATTATTTACGGCACATTTCATTTTAGTTATGGATGTTCTTTCTCAGTTGATAATAAATTTGATAATCATAAAACCTTAAAACATCATTCTTCTGATTTAGTAGTGACGTTGTATTCCTCTTATATATTGAGATCCCTACTTATAAATAATTTATTTAATGCCCATTAGTCCGAACTTATCACAGACCTGTAATGCTCTTAAAATTATAGCCGTGGTTATTCTGAAGTAGGGATGATGAGAATTCGATTCTAGGGCCGTTCGTCGAAGATCTCATCACGTATTCTCCATTCGGCCGATGCACTCACGAATTATTATTATTATTATTGTGCACTGAAGCCCCGGACAGGCGCAGTACCTAACTTAAGTCTACGACCATTTCTTTCCCTCTTCCTTGCCTATCCCTTTCAGTCTTCCCATCATCCACAAGGCTCTGGTTATTCGTATGTGCCGCCCACTTCAAAAGAGATAGCATAGCAGGTAAGGCCGCCTGGGCTATGTACTGGTCCTCCTCGCCAGTTGTATCGCCAGCCAAATGCCTTACGCTCCAGGACACTGCCCTTGAGGCGGTAGGGATTGAATCCATCGCTAATTCTTTGGGAGAAACCAACCCTGGATGGTCAACGGACTAATGAAAAAAGAAGGGAATATTTTAAGTTGGAATTAAGTGAGAAGGAATTAACAGAATTGTAATAGTTTAGAGTTAATGGGAGCCCACTATATATCCAACGATATTCGATTTTTTGGATCTTCAAGCATTTTACACTAACAAAGTAACGCTCTCCCATGGGAAATGGGATCATCGTAAAGCACTGACACTGCATTGCATACAGTATGTGTTGAAACACACCGGTTTTGTAGTGCTTTTCGGAATATTTCGGGGCGTAAGTTACGAGGTTTAAACATTTACGTAATGTAGGAATGATGAGCTTCCAGCCAGAATATTGGTGCGATCCTCTATGATTCCATGATCATATGTCACAGAATATACATCGCTGCACAAGGTACTAGGGAAACGAAGAATTAAGTGATTTCCCATTGTTTTCCTCACTGATCCAGATGGCACTATTACGTATAACGGCTGCGAAGCCACCTAAAACACACACGAACCGATACCAAGAGCGACATTTTCTAACCATTCATCACAGTGACTGGCTGCATTCGGAATGATCCAGCATCGCTCTTACCTCAGTCACTTTCATACCGTCAAACGATATGACTGAGACAAATCAATGAAAGAAGCAACTTTACTTTTGCCCATACCGGAAGTCATGGTGCACGATGTAAATAGTATGCCTAACCAGGAATGTATCTGGGATGTTTGTATAATATACTAGGTTTAGTATCGAGGGGTATTGAAGACGTAATGACGAAGAATGTGACGAATCCTTCATAATGTGCACCTAGTGTTGCTTTGTCCATTCGGTTCTTTAATGGTTTTTCCGTGGGTAGGAACAACATCCTGAGTAGCCAGAATCTACCTATTCAATCACGAATTAATCTGAACCACATTTTACATAAATTCACTAACAGATTATTGAAATAGAGTCACAGAAATGGGTAGCTTGGCATTTTCTAATAAATGCGATGGCTCGTTTCTAAGTTACGCAATTCCATCAAAAATAATACCTCTATGCTTTCTCCCAAGGTTTTCTACATTTTAAATAAATAATTTATTTCAGAAATAACATAGGCCCTAAGTCAGTGAACAATTTATTTACAGTAATTTTAAAAGTATATTATTATCAAAAACATAGTAAAATTTTGTTTTGAGTTCTGCGTCATATTTCTTTTTATTGCTCGTGGATTTACATCGCACTGACACAGATAAGTCTTATGGCGACGATGGGATAGGAAAGGCCTGCGTCATATTTAAGATAAGTGTTTCTTTGCATTTAATTAAAAATAACATTATAGATCATTCCCTTATATTTAAAAAGACCACTGACTTACGTTGTTTCTTAAATAAACACAGGCTTCGACTAAAAAATAATTCTTCGTCGCGAATGGGTCACTTAGGACCACTCATCATCAACATTTGTTTTCCTTTATCGCAGTATTCCTTCATTCATAGTAAATGGCAGTGTTTTCATTGCACGGACCATACATGTCGGTTAGTCTTTCTATTATCATTCTCTAAACTTCGTGTGATGATTTTTGTGATTTCATTTCGGTCCAGTAGATTTGGTGATCCTAATTATTTCAAATCTTTCTCTGCTGTTTATACCAATTTGACCTAATGGTTTTATTCTTTAAGAACGTGTCAATTCTGTGAGTCAGTCTGTTCGAGTCCATTCTTCCTAAGTGCCCCATGAATTAATTGTATTCGTCGGATTGCATTGTGTCTGTAACTTTGCAGATTCTCTTATATATCACGGCGTTTGGTTTTGAAACATTTACTACGTCTTTGATGATCGGCCCTAGGATCTTTCCCTTTATTTTACGTTCTTTTTCTTATAATTGTCCTTTTAGTGTTTTTAGTCCGATATTGCGAGTTTCTGATGCGTAGAGAGCTTCGGGTTTGATTACTGTAGTGTCGAATTTTGCAAGGAGGGACTTTTTTGTATTTTTTAATCAACTGGAAAGCAATCTCCATTTTATAGAGTCGCGATTCAATAGATTTCATGCAATTTTCAGTAATACATTCACCTAAATATTTAAATTCTTTATATATTTTGGAAAAATATAAACATAGAAACCATTTTGATTTCTTTCTTAGTGTGTTTACCCTCCAGGGTTGGTTTTTTCCTCGCACTCAGCGAGGTGCCCCAACTCTACCGCCTCAAGGGCAGTGTCCTGGAGCTTGAGACATTGGGTCGGGGGATGAAGATGGGGAGGAGGACCAGTACCTCGCCCAGGCGTCCTCACATGCTATGCTGAACCGGGACCTTGTAGGTGAATGGGTGGATTGGGAGGGATAGAGAAGGGAGAGGGAAGGAAGCGGCCGTGGCCTTAAGTTAGGTACCATCCCGGCAGGAGAAGTGGGAAACCACGGAAAACCACTTCGAGGATGGCTGAGGTGGGAATGGAACCCACCTCTACCCAGTTGACCTCCTGAGGCCGAATGGACACCGTTCTAGCCCTCGTACCACTTTTCAAATTACGTGGTAGAGCCGGGAATCGAACCTGGGCCTCCGGCGGGTGGAATCTAATCACGCCAACCACTACACCACAGAGGCGAACAACCGTTTTAATTAGTAAATCAAAAGTTATACTTTTACGAAAAATATCAAACATATAAAACTAGCGTATTGCTGTCTGCAAATTAATTGTTCCAGTCCCTGGAAACAGTGAAAATTATATTACATACACACTGGCCTAGTTCTTCATTGAATGTTGTAATTTATTCCTCTTGAAGACTATAGTTTATCTACTTGAGACTGTCATCAACTCTTTTCGTTCTTCGGAACAATACCGCCTATCTGACAATGTGCTTCCTGTATTTTCCTTAAGCATGGTCACGTCTCCCAGACACATATAGATATTCAGTCCATCAGAAAAATTTTCGTTTTGTTCATTTTCGTATATTGGTGTGTAAAGGTAAATGATGCTTAAATACAGTAAAACAGTGAGTGATTACCACGCAGCGAGGCCTGCTAGAACGAACGATGTGGGAGTATGGTACTATGGTGATGGCTGCCGACCAGGAACGTGGTGCCATATAGAGGGTGCAGCCCAGAAGATCGTCTAGGAAGACGACGTCCAGATCTCGTAAGGTGATATGCTTTAAACTATTACTGAATAAATTCACTTCCCATAAATAATTAATTTAGTTAGAATCTCTCAATATGTACATTGCTCCAGCCTGTTACCGATGATTCCCTGTGAAGGAAATATATAAAACCGGTCTTTCACCTCTCAATCTCCACATCATAAGAATAAATTACCCTACCGCAATAAATTCAGTTGCTGGAAGTTCATAAATTATTCGGACATTTTCTGGTACAAAATAGATGAATATAAACATGATTCTTCTTAAATTCAGGCATATAAATTAGTTATTGAAACGCAAAGGATTCTCAGACTATACTTGCTTATCTCTATCGATGACGAAATTACGTTTTACCAATTCTTGAAGAAATCTCCGGCAGCGTTTATTTGAATTTTGCTGACCCAATACCTCTGCCTTCTGTAAATTCTCACAAGTACACTTCCCTTGTTCAGTAATGACTCCTGCATCTTGAATAACAAGGAATAATCATAACAATATTTTATTGTATTATTTATTGATTCTGTGAAGGAATTGCCGCATAAATTTCATAAATTCAGACTGCTACTACATATTAAGTAGCTACTCAAACTCGCCATCTGTAGAAAAGAATTACTTTATCCGTCGTGTTCTCAGCAGCTGTCTTTAACTGGTTCACCAGGTGTCGTATTATCAGGCGCTGGGTGTGTAAGTCGTTCGGCAGATATGTTTGTGATAACTAACCCAGAAATGGTCCATCCATCTCGGAAGATCAAACACGGGTTTAGGGAGCACGTACCTGGTGAGTGGGACAAAGAGGTGGAGGATTACCTCCCTAAGACGGCGCCTTCCTCAATAAACTGTCAACAAACATTATGTTTAGGAGCGCTTCCCTTTATGGCTATGAACTCTGCAGTTGTTCATTTCTCTGCTTTGTCCTCTTTCTTGGTAATCTTTTAACGTCTTTGTCAGGCCATATCATGTTTGAAGAAGGACGACTTAAGGCTTCACTCCACAAGTATTGCCAGCCTTTCACTTCAGGAGATACTAAGCAAACACCAGGACAGAAGGAGAAAGTTCCCATGTACTGCATACACTTTCTAAAGAAGAAAATATCTAAAACCGGCCTTTTACTTCTCAATCTCCACATCATAAGAATAAATTACCCTAGTATCATCTAAATACGCGTCTAAAAGTTGGTCTTTAATGATATTGGCTATTTTGTTATAATGATAACATAACCGTAATTGTTATTCCTTCTGTTCCCCCACATCTGGTGGCATCACGGATATGAAGTGTGTCAAACACGTTAACACGTTTTACAGCCGCATGCCCTTCCTGACGTCAACCCTACGTGAAAGTATATATTCACATTTACGTCTTCCTCTGACGGTTGTTATTGTGCTGTTTTGAGTATGTATGAAGAGGAATGTGTTAGGACAGCCACAAACACCTGTCACCGAGTCCGAGGAGTAAACCAGGGGTGGTTAAAATCCCCATCCCGGCAGGAAATCGAACCCAGGACCGTGTGAACCGAACGACAGTATGCTGACAATTCTTTTAACGAGACAGACAATAACAATAATAAATGTGTCATTATTAATACAGTGCTTTAGCATCTAACGTTCCATCCTAAACAGGAAATGCCTAAACATTTTTGAGTTTGGGGTCGAAATTTTACCGGTAAAGTATGAAATGTCAGGAAGAGCATCCAGGTTTAAATCTCTGATCAAACCAAAAAAATCATCCAATCATTCACTCGATAAGTAAGTGGGGTTAGAGTACCATTTTAATGTGAAAATGGTAATAAAAATAATAGCCTACGTACAAGACATTTCAGACTAATATTCCAGTGTTTCCTTTAAATGTTATACAATAGGGAACATGCATGATCCGGGGTTTTAATTAAAAATATGCTAATCTGATTCAAAATTGCATGCAGAATTCAAAAATGTGATCAGAATGTACAAATAATAACTCCAAACATGATAAAAATCTACGAAAATGTCACGTCACGCAAGTACGCGATCTCATTGGCCTGACGTCATCGTACAGGTTGACTGAATTAGCAGACGAAATAACACATAGTGTGCTGTGAGAAGCAGGATACACTTCGCGTATTTCTACTTTACGTTAGTGTCTAGTATGGTTAAATTCGACGTCTATACATTGGATAATAATCTCAGTGGTGTATTTTAGACTTAAAATGAATCCTGCGCAGACAGTGAGGCAGAAAACTTATAAATGGTGTAGAGTTCCGATGTGCAATAGCACATCGCATACCATACCAAACAAATTGTTTATAAACGTTCCAAAGATGCTAAAACTAGGGAGAAATGGATTTTGGCGAGCTGGAGAAATGCTGGTGATATATAGGAAAAGTCTACAGTTTATTTTTTTGAAGATTTTAACGTAAGATGAATTTGTTTGAATTTTCAAATCACTTTTCCATGTCAGCTGTTCTAGTGGTAAAACTTTAAATTTTAATGTATGATGCTTTATTTAAATGCTTCAATTACATCTTGGAATATGAAAGTAAAAAACAGTGCATAAAATAATGCTGATTATTAAAGTATTCTCCAAACCTAACGTATGTTTTGGGTGATCCATGTCAAGATAATAAATCAAAGGGGTTATGAACCATTTTGACAGCTCTAATTCTACCAATATATCTTGGCATGGGACAGTTATGTATGTATTTATTGAAGAGCTTAATTGGTAAAGAAATTTAGGCTATGTCTAAATACTCTATAATGTAACAAAGAATAGGCGTGTACATCATGAAAGGAAACAACGTGAATTTAACAAATGTATAACTCTACACAAAACCAATGCTTGTCTGTTGGGGTCTTATAAGTTAACAATGCTCAATTATAATAATTATCATAATATTAATGAAATAAGTAACATAACTGCACACAGGTGAAAATAGTGATGTAGGTGTTTAAAATATTATCCAACTTAGCCTAAGTTTTAGGTTATACAAGCCAAATCAATAAACCGAAGGGCAAAAATACCGCGCGAGTTGGCCGTGCGGTTAGGAGCGCGCAGCTGTGAGCTCGCATCCGGGAGATAGTGCGTTTTGAACCCCACTGCCGGCAGCCCTGAAGATGGTTTTCCGTGGTTTCCCATTTTCACACCAGGCAAATGCTGAGGCTGTACCTAAGGCCACGGCCGCTTTGTTCCAATTCCTAGGCCTTTCCTGTCCCATCGTCGCCATAAGACCTATATGTGACGGTGTGACGTAAAGCAAACAGCAAAAAAAAAAAAAAAAAAAAAAAGAAAAGTAAAAGTCACAGCACCCAAAGACATTCCTGTATTGAGCGACTAAAATGTCACCAGGACACTTTTCTTTTCTGATATGCTCAGCTTGTTAAAAGCCAAATGTAATTAATGTTACTGGCTTCACGCCCCGCCAACTACTTCTACGATTTTCGGAGACGCCGATGTGCAGGAATGTAGTCCTGCAGGAGTTATTTTACGTGCCAGTAAATCTACCGACACGAGGCTGACGTATTTGAGCACCTTCAACTACCACCGGACTGAACCAGGATCGAACCTGCCAAGTTGGGGTCAGAAGGCCAGCACCTCAACAGTCTGAACCACTCAGCCCGACTTGTGAAAACTAGATGAAGTCATATTTATCTTTATCATGTTTAACTTTTTCCCTCCACAAAGATATTTAATTCTCTTTCATGGGCCCCGGAAGTGGGTAGGCCAGTTGTCCCAACCATAAATATATATATTTTTGGGAATGATAGATTATAGCCCTATAGTACTATGATCTTTCTTTCTTTCCTTCTTTCTTTCTTTCTTAATCAGTTTATCCTTCAGGGTTGGTTTTCTCTCGGACTCAGCGAGGGATTTCACCTCTACCACTTCAAGGGCAGTGTCCTGGAACGTGAGACTTTGAGTATGGTGATGCAACTGGTGAGGAGGGCCATTACCTCGCCCAGGCGGCCTCACCTGTTATGCTCAACAGGGGCCTTGTTGGAGGATGGGAGGATCGGAAGGGATAGATAAGGAAGAGGGAAGGAAACGGCCGTGGCCTTAGGTGCCTGGAGGAGAAGTAGGAAAATACGAAAAGCCACTTCGAGGATGGCTGAGGTGGGATTCGAAACCCTTCTACTCAGTTGACCTCCCGAGGCTGAGTAGACCCCGTTCCAGCCCTCGTACTATTTGTTTTCAACTTTCATGGCAGAGCCGGGAATCGAAACCGGGCCTCCGGGAGTGGCACACATTAACCACTACACCACAGAAGCGGACTAGTACTATAATTCTACCTATATGTTTATGTTAGTGCTGAAATCCGATTTCTTAATTTACTAATGCTGAAAGCCCGAAAATGTAATGTTATTCTTTAATAGGGGAATCAGTCTAGAAGGAAATATTGAAAGTGGTGTGATTTATATCCAGGTTCGTTGTTATCCGAATACTATGGGTTACAGTACATTGCACGTATATAAAAGACGCCACTTACAAACTTGCTTGTTATCCGCGAATTTCTGCGGCCACAAAAGTCACTATTTTTCAAGAATGATGACATTTACACATGATAGATTGTCTGATTGTGCTGTTTTGAACCTTTCTTCTGTCATTTTGAAGTTATTCGCGATCATGAATAATAAACAATCGGCTTTTAGCAACGTCTGATGCACAACGGCTGGTAGAGCTCCATGCGGTACTGGATCGTGACGTCACAGTGCGCCGCTTACGTCAGAGGCCGTTTCACTCGCCTTGCGGAAAGGCACTATTAAATATTTTTTTAATGGTAGAAAACAAGGCAACATACCACAATGTAATACGTTTACGTACTATTTCATTGGTGTACTTTTCAAAAAAATATTTTTGAAAATGATGCATTTTCCCAATTCTCGTTACATGCAAAGTAACTGAGCATCTGTTAGCTGCCACTGATAGGAAATTTTACAGTCCCTGGACGGGCAATATCTGACAAAGAAGAACTTGGATATTTGCTAACTAAGTGCGTTATCGCGCGCAGTATGACAATGAGATTTTATAGGATATGGAATATTCGGGCCGTCAGCTATGTCTATGGAAGAAATTATTCTCTGAAAAATGAAATGAAACCCTTGGCACATACAGCCCATTTCGCCCTTGACTTGCTTTGTAAGATGACCGTTGTCCAATCACATAGTCTGTATAAAATGAGGAATGTGACGACATCCTCAACCCTGTTGCTTGGTAACTGTGACCGGGGTAATTATTCACAGAAGCTAATACCTCTCACAAGACCGGACGTCCCATAGGTGAAACAGCAGCAGGCACATGAAAAGTGACAGCTTGCCATCAATTTGTAACACCTGCTCGCTAACAAAGTTTGGAAACAAAAATTCCTTTTTCAGAGCACATCTTCGTGGTTACTACTCTACACGAGGGAGAAACTATTGAAACAGGACACAATGTGTGAGTGACACTTTCGGAAACGTAGGGTATGTGGATATAAATTTAAACGAAAAAATAATACCGTTATAACATTGCAATTACGTCTATATTTACTGTTTTAGGAGACGCAAAATTGAAAAATGTTTGTCCTATGGGAATAATTTCACGTGTCAGTAAATCTACCGACACGAAACTGGTGAATTTTATCACTTCCAAAAACCACCGGACGAGCCAGGTTAGAAGCAGGCAGCTTAATTATGCTCATAAGGCCAGTCCTTCTGCCATCTGAGCTACTTAGCTAAGCAAATGTGAACGAAAAATAGAATGAGCTAAATTATAAAGGAACATATGCCATATTTTGGTCAACATTAACTAAGATAGGCGTTGCAGTTTTTAAGTGAAGACACGTCCAATAGAACACGTTTGAGTTAAGGACTATTCTGTATCAGGATGTAATCAAACTTACGGCGTGGTGATCTGTATTATTTAAATAAATAACAAAAGATTTGAAAAGCAAAAAGAACATCAAATTTAACCGATTAAAAGTATATAATTTCCAAGAAGTAAAGAGGAATTACGTAACCGGTCACGAGCTTACTGATGGTTGGACCAGTGCTGTGTTTAAGCTGTACAAGGGTGGCGAGTTTACCCTTTCCTGCAGCCAAAGGTAAGAAGGGAAGGTTCTCATAAAGAAGAAAAATCCCGAAGGCGTTGCTAAAATGATTCGATATGTTCCTGACGACTGCGAAGACTTCTACGAACAGATCTTATTATTGCCGCATTTTAATAAGGACGAACCGGGCTGAGTGGCTCTTGACTGTTGAAGTGGTGGTCTTCTGACCCCAACTTGGCAGGTTCGAACCTGGCTCAGTTCGGTGGTATTTGAAGGTGCTCAAATACGCCAGCCTCGTATCGGTAGATTTACTGACACGTAAAGAACTCCTGAGGGACTAAATTCCGGCACCTCAGCGTTTCCGAAAACCGTAAAAGTAGTTAGTGGGACGTATAGCATATAACATTTTTGTTATTAGTAAGGAAGAGGACAGGGATTAATATTTCAAGCATTTTCTTATTATTATGGACTTTTGACATATAGAGAGGAATTTTAAATTTTGAATTAAATGCAAACTTGTAATTAAAACCAAAGTAAAAGGGGAAGAATTCTTACATTCATTAAGAGCTATGTGGTTTTGAATTAACACTAGACTATTGATTTCTGATTCCTCTGCACTGTTTCTTAATTAAGTTTAGAAAGGAAAGCCTTCGATATATTTTGCTTCTTTTTGTATGGTATATTGGGAAAATGCGTCCGCCTCTGTGGTGTAGTGGTTAGCGTGATTAGCTGCCACCCCCGGAGGCCCGGGTTCGATTCCCGGCTCTGCCACGAAATTTGAAAAGTGGTATGAGGGCTGGAACGGGGTCCACTCAGCCTCGGGAGGTCAACTGAGTAGAGGTGGGTTCGATTCCCACCTCAGCCATCCTGGAAGTGGCTTTCCGTGGTTTCCCACTTCTCCTCCAGGCGAATGTCGGGATGGTACCTAACATAAGGCCACGGCCGCTTCCTTCCCTCTTCCTTGCCTCTCCCTTCCAATCTTCCCATCCCTCCACAAGGCCCCTGTTCAGCATAGCAGGTGAGGCCGCCTGGGCGAGCTACTGGTCATTCTCCCCAGTTGTATCCCCGACCAAGAGTCTGAAGCTCCAGGACACTGCCCTTGAGGCGGTAGAGGTGGGATCCCTCGCTGTGTCCGAGGGAAAAGCCGACCCTGGAGGGTAAACAGATGATGATGATGATGATATCGGGAAAATATTTTAAAATGATCCTATTATCTCAGTAATATTCTTTAAATTAACTTTTTAATTGTAAGTCTTAGACCTTAGTTCAAAAATAAATTTATTATTCTTTCTTCTAGTATTAATGCTACGTGATTGATGATGATGCTTATTGTTTAAAGGGGCCTAACATATAGGTCATCGGCCCCTATTGGTACGGGAGGAAATTTTAGAATGTATCTACTGACTAGAATTTAAAACAAATGAATTTAAAATAGTCATTGGAACTAATTCGCAATGCCTTATTTTCCGAAAAAAAAAGGATAGAAAATATAGATTGAAGTACGATCATATATATAAGTTAATCAAGTTAGAAGTCATAATAGCACATTAAAATACACAAACACAAAAAACAGGGTCAATGAAGCAAAACGTAGTTAACAATAAAATAAATAAAATATACTTTATTCACAATAAAACAGGACGCTATCCACCATAAAATTAATGGCGAGGTCTGTTGAATACTCGTCATCTCAAAAAATGAGGGAGGTGGTACTGGGAAGTTTTATAGTACGGCGCAGATCGACCAGAACCACGCGTTCTGTAAGGATATGTACCCTAGAGCTGTAAATACACGGCGGGCTGCCGTCGGTCTTCAGTAAGTAGGAGTGCGTTGCAATGCCGTGGCCGATCCGATGAAGACATAATACCACCGCTTTTCTCCGAGAAGCCCGAAGGGAAATCTTCACTCCGTGATTCATCTCCAGGACAGTAAGTGAAATTATCCTAATTGAAACGGGAAAAGAAACTCGCGACACACAGATCCAATTTTGTTCTTGGATTGCCGAGATGACTGCTGCCCAGAGGGATGGACTATAAATATTGGAGTGTTACGTAGTCAGAGTACCGACATGCTCAATTCTGTTGTTTGCCTACCGTAACTGGGGAAGTTATCTATGAAGCTGCTAATATCTCTAACAAGGCCGGACATCCCGTACTTAAAGTATCAGCAAACAAATGAAAACTGACAGCTTACTAAGAGTCTGTAACAGCTTGCCAACAATCTGTAACAGTTTGCTAGCAACATTTGCAAACAAAATTTCTTTTGCAGCACACACCTTTGTGTTACAACCCTGCACAAAGTTTGAAAGAAAATAACTATTGAAACGGAAGGGCAAAAGGTATGAGTGACACTTTCGGAAACAGAGGGCATATGAATGAAGAATTGTACATTCTTAAAGGCGACAACCGGAGCGGAGAATTGATGGGAACTAAGTGAGGCTCATTAGAATCGATCTTCTCAGCAGGTAGGGAGCTCGACAATTACGAGTATTAGGAGCGTAAACCACAAAAACTTACTTTTGTTGCTGATGATGACAGCTGGTAGGGAAGCAGCCCCTCCTAATCCGCGCGTTGTGTTGACAAAGATGTTCTGACAGGTTACCGCCCGCTTGCTCATTATAATTGCTAATGGCTACAACTAATTATATTCACTTAAGCTGCTTATTTCCCGTACCAGGCCGGTCATTCCTTACTTAAACAAATTTAAAAAAAGGAAACAACTTATAAAAGAAACACGTCGATGATGCAATCATTGTATTTAACTGAAGTCGTCTGGAGCTTAAAGCCATGCCACTGATGTGGTTTTATCTTAAACACGACTGTCAAACTGTTTTAGGAGATACAGCCCGTTGTTAAATACATCATCACAACGGCCATCGAATGGTGAAAGGCATGTGGACCAGCGTACCATATTGTTCCTGAATGAATATAATTAAGGATGTCACGCACCTTTCACTTATAAATAATTTATAAAAAATACGTATATATGTATGTACTGTATGTATGTTGAGTACTCATCCCGAAGGACAGTTTGATCATCCATAGTTCCAACATCAGCTTAGATTGCCTAGGATTTAGCAAAGAGTCGTAGGCCTACTAAGGAAGTGGAGAGTAGGTAGTTCCTGGTTGCTTTCTTGACATATCTTAGATTTTTGGCATGTAAGACATTCTGATAACAAAAGATGTGTTCTTTCTTTCTTTCTTTCTTTCTTTCTTTCCTTCTTTCTTTCTTAATCTGCTTACCCTCCAGGGTTGGCTTTTCCCTCGGACTCCGCAAGGGATCCCACGTCTACCGCCTCAGGGGCAGTGTCCTGGAGCGTGAGATATTGGATCGGGGGATACAACTGGGGAGGATGATCAGTACCTCGCCCAGACGGCCTCGCCTGCTATGCTGAACAGGGGCCTTGGTGGGGGATGGGATGATTGGAAGGGATAAACAAGGAAGAGGGAAGGAAGCGGGCGTGGCCTTAAGTTATGTAACATCCCGGCATTTGCCTGGAGAAGTGGGAAACCACGGAAAACCACTTCCAGGATGGCTGAGGTGGGAATCTACCCCACCTCTACTCAGTTGACCTCCTGGGGCTGAGTGGACCCCATTCCAGCCCTCGTACAACTTTTCAAATTTTGTGGGAATCGAACCCGGGCCTGCGAGGGTGGCAGCTAATCATACTAACCACTACACCACCGAGGCGGACAGAGATGTGTTCACTCAACAAAATTAATTTAAATTCGTTAAAAGATGGCCTAAGAAGGTAATGGTTTCGTTGTCATTTGGTGAACTGAAACGCAACGTCGAAATTAACATGCTGATAGCCTAAATGACATCAGATTAAAATACCAGCACGCATGAGATCACATTATTATTTAATGAATTAAAACTAAAGAATTTGTCCAGAACTTCTTCATACGTCGACTGATCACCTACCTATATTTCTCCGAAAACACTCTCCGAGTTTGACGTCCAATTTGCAAAAGAAAAAAAAAAAAGCAGATTTTTATGATGTCACCTGTGATCTTCAGTCTTTGTAGATCCCATCGTATCTCTTCCACCGCCGGTGTGTTTTAATTTAGAGATGTAATCAAAAGCCTTCTTAGTTAGCCTGTCGTTTTTCATCCTATTGAGGTGTCCATAAAATTGTAGCCTTCGTCTTTTTATAGTGTCTGTAATTTTCTGTAAATCGCTATAGAGATTTTCATTCTTCTCTTCATCCATATATTTTGTGGGATAAGAAATTGTTTCTAAGTATTTTCCTTTCTTTTCTAGTTCCTCTTCTTTACCTCTTTTGTTCAGCTTTACACATTATGATCCCTATAATACGTCTAGCTTAATTCCAGTTGTGTAGTGCCTGATTTTTGCCTGATACGATATCGACCGTTTTTTTTTGTAAGGGT
Organism: Anabrus simplex; assembly: GCF_040414725.1. Lineage (NCBI taxonomy): Eukaryota > Metazoa > Arthropoda > Insecta > Orthoptera > Tettigoniidae > Anabrus > Anabrus simplex. The sequence goes on from NC_090268.1 coordinate 388,926,651, forward strand.
GTTGAGTGATTTTATAAGGTATGTCCAGTTCCATGGCTAAATGGTTAGCGTGCTGGCCTTTGGTCACTGGGGTCCCGGGTTTGATTCCCGGCAGTGTCGGGAATTCTAACCATCATTGGTTAATTTCGCTGGCACGGGGGCTGGGTGTATGTGTCGTCTTCATCATCATTTCATCCCCCATCACGACGCGCAGGTCGCCTACGGGAGTCAAATCAAAAGACCTGCACCTGGCGAGCCGAACATGTCCTCGGACACTCCCGGCACTAAAAGCCATACGCCATTTCATGTTATAAGGTATGTCCATCTTCTTCAATCTGACTTTGCAAGTTGTGTTATCGAGTCCATTTGACTGGAGCCATTCTCCCAGATATTTAAATGCATCAACTCTTTTGAATATGTGCATGTCGTGTTGTTAGGTGCTTTTCTCCGTTGTGTCTATGTTCAATATATTTAGCTTTTGCATTTGAAATTTGAAGACCCGTTTTTAATGGCTATGTCATGAAGAGTTTCCACCATTATTTGTGCTTGTACTGTAATTTGTTTTCTGATTTCGACTCTATGGCTAAATGGTTAGCGAGCTGGTCTTAGGTCACAGGGGTCTCGGGTTCGATTTCCGATAGAGTCTGGAAATTAAATCAAAATTTGTTGATTCCGCTGGCACGGGGGCTGGGTGTAGGTATCGTCTTCATCACCATTTCATCCTCATCACGGTGCGTAGGTCGCTTACGGGAGTCAAATCAAAACGACCTGCATCTGGCGAGCCGAACTTCTCCTCGGACACTCCCGGCACTAAAAGCCATACGCCATTTCATTTTCATCATCATTTCACCCTCATCACGGTGCGCAGGTCGCCTACGGGTGTCAAATCAAAACGACCTGCATCTGGCGAGCCGAACTTGTCCTCGGACACTCCCGGCACTAAAAGCCATTCACCATTTCAGTTTTTTGTTTTTTGTTTTTTGAAATGACTACTATCATCGAAAAAGCGAAGGCCTTTTTCCCTCAAATCCCACTTTTCCTTTCCCCAAACCGATCCCTTGGATGTTTTTTCATTTCACATCATTTTCCATTCCGCCGTTTTACCCAATTAAAGAGAATTAGTGAAAGGTCGAACTCCAGTCTTGATTTTGAAGGGGTCTTAAAATTCAGTTAGGAACTGTCGGGGCTGTATCTTTATATTATTATTATTATTATTATTATTATTATTATTATTATTATTATTATTATTATTATTATTATTATTATTATTATTCTATCATTTAGTATTCAGTCAGCAAGTTTTATGAATGTTGAGTGGATTGTCATACGAAAGGATCAGCATCCAACATTCTATACCTCGTCCCGTACTGTATGTATTGTGCCCATTTAAAGGCACCCAATGCGGTGGTCTTCTTTCTTGATATGTGCGCCGGCTGCTCCTGAAAATAATGACATTTAAAAATACCTACCGCCTCATGTAGACTCTTCTTCCTCAGGGGTGGTGTGTCCTTGGATCCCTCGGGTTGATGGGCCACACGTCGATCGGGGGTTGAGGAAGTGAAAGATGGGGTAAACTAAACTATTAAATGACGGTACCCAAAGACTGAATTAAAATTTTAAAAAATAAAATGGTTTATTGAACAAAATTTGCAAAGTGTAAAATGAAAATAAAATGGTGTGAAATAAAATAACGTGAAATGAAATTAAAATCTAAATAATTAAAAGATCTGCATTACAATAAGTTAATTATCTGCCTTAATAAATTTCGACTGAAGGTCGATTAGATCTAAGTATTCTGGAGTACATCGAACCACTGTCTCCATGACGATGACGTGACCACATTTAAACACTGGTCGGAAATACAGCCTCATTTGAATAAATGATTTACAATACCTTGGAAAATGTCCTCTCAAAATAAATTCGATAATTAATTAATTAATTTATTAATCCATCCAATTGACATTGACTAAGGTGTCTATCAAATATTTACCTCATATTCAAATTTAGTTGGGGAAACACCCAACTCTAAAATAATAGTATCGTCGCCATAAGACCTATCTGTGTCGGTGCGACGTAAAGCCCCTAGCAAAAAAAAAATAATAATAGTAGAATACACTAACCATGTGTAACAATAAAAGAAAAGAAAGAGAGAAAAACAAAACAACCATGAACATGGTACTTTATCCGTTATATAACCTTAGCCACATATTTAAACTATTCGTGGCTGAAAACAAGAAAATTATTGAACTGAACGTCTAAGTGCTACCACCACTCATTTAGCTTGTTAAACCTTATTTACTTAACTGTGATAGTCTGGACGCTTACAATACTTAAATTAATTAGGCCAAGTGCCTCAAGTTTGCATCTCAAATGAAAGCGATCCCTTTACATCGCTAACTTTACCTAGTTTGCCGCTACCTGCATTTTAATTGTGAATGCATATTTGTGTGGTACCAACTATAGATGGAGGCAGATTTCATCTTATTTATGTAAGTCATGTGCGGCACTTGTGATACAACTGCTTATTAAAGATCGCTTCATTTGCCTAACTGAAATGTAGTGGATTTCTAAGGCTTGGTGATTACTGACTGTCTTTTGGTATGAGCATACCACTACTATGGTTTTGACTATGAACTAATCGATGATCTCTTACCCTAACACATGAAATCTTATTTACATAAATGAACATGTCAATGGAGAAACACTGCTCCCAAGAAATACTGAAATTAAAGTAACCTGACTATACCTATTTATTTTATTTACATAAATAAAATGCAAACACTATTCACGTATCAGAGTCTAAAATAATACGGTGACAAAATATATATTGCACCCTGACGAGATAGGCTCTATCTTTCATGATTTGATTTTGATACGAGAAATACAGATATAAAGGAATATTAAATGAATACAGTGTCAGTTTTGTGTGGACGGGATAATTTCGACATGAGCTAGACATATCGCGACTGTCCGTCGCCACACAGTAAGCTTGTCATTAAGGGGAGAAGGTTTCCTGGCCAAAAGATAAGAGGATTAAATCTAGAGCTCACAACAACGAAGTAATGACTTCGAGGAAGTGAAAGAGTATATATTTCGGACCAAGGCCGAGCAGATGTATCACCAATACCGAGAATGTGACGTGCCAGTTTTTCCACGCCCGAGGCATTTGGTGTTGTCAACGTTACAAGGAAGAGATTTCAAAATAACCGAAGCGGTGTTGACCAATGAGAAAATTTATCACAGGCCCGCAGATAAACCAACATAAGAAAAACTCAGAGTGAACTCCAGTTAGCTTCTCCGATAACAATAATTAAATTATTCCAACCACATAATTGAATAGAGGGGATTTTTGTGATATCATTCCCATGTTGATTAATTGTAATCGTAATAAATTAAAGTAATGAATTCGTGGAAATGACCCACGCTATCTCGCCATTGGTCGAGATGAGCACGCCATCAGGGACGCCGAGTTAGCGCGCGAAAGGTGGAGGACAGAAATTAAGTGATATTTCCATGATCACCGAACGATAGGAGTTCAGAATATGACACATGAATGTGTATCGCCAGTGTATTAAGTAGGATAAAGCAAGAGATCCAAATCCGCCTGCATATGCCGATTTAGGATAACCAACCCCCCTCTCCAGGAGCTGACCGCGGATGACCCCGGCGGGAAATCATATCGTCCATAAAAGTCCAGAAGCGGACCTCACATCACTCAGTTCTTACCAGTCACCAGTCGTTATCGGTCACCAGTCGTGTCAGTCGTATGAAGTAGTTGAGACTCTGACACGTTGACTCTGTAAGTCAGTACCTCGGGACGCATTCGAAGTCAGTTAAAGCTGAAAGTGCGTGAATTATTAGGAGAATGAATACGAACAGTGAAATTATCCATAGTACCGAGTGTAACTAATCAGTACAACTGTATGTTGAATTTAATCAATGTCATGTGATTAAATAATAAATAACTAACGGAACGCCGATAGTACCTTTGGAAGGCAGTGTGCGGAGCCTGAAGTAAACACCTCAAGATAGACGGTGAATAACTATCCGAGCAGGGAACCATAGGAGCTAGGCGATTATCAAGACGGCTTAGAAATAAACCAGGAAGTGCCGGTTGAAGACGCGATACGCGCCGGTTCAAATGAACGACATTTCGTCGTAATGTGCCACGACGTGTGTTTCGGGCGTATATGAAGATTATATTGTGCGAGTGTCAGGGGTCTAGGAGCACCTATAAGTGTTTTTTTTTGTTATTAGTATTCCTGTGTAAAATAGTGTAATAAGGTATTAATCATGGGTAGTCACACAGAAGTGTTTTATTGTGTTAAATTTGTATTGTGCGACATGATGGACGAGTAGATCACCATGGGGCCGTAAGGCCTATATCTCATCTGCTACGAGACAATGGAATTCTACATAGGAATGAGTACACAATTTTGATATTGGGGGATGTTATCGCGACTAAACGGGGTTCAGTGTAAATTAATTATGGTTACTTAACATGGTCCGCTTCCCGAGTCCATGATTTAATTTTTTTGTTAGACGGACGAACTAATTTATATTAACGTAATAATGGGTTAGATTAATTAATTTGAGTATTTGTTTGTTGTATATAATGTAAATATGGGATATATTTCTTTCAATTAATGCATGCTGTTTGTAATACTTTGAATTAAGTTCATTTCAAGTGTTAAATTCTTTTTTTGTGCTAACCCATTTATTTGATTTCATTCACTGCGGTGATCATTTGTATTTTAATTAGGAATAATTTCTATCAGACAGCCAGATTATGAAAGAGCCAGAGTATGTAAGATTTGTGTTGAGTACGGAAGGTCATTAAAATACTAATAATAATCATGTTTGTGAGTCGACAAAGGAAAGTAAAATAATAATAATAATAATAATATTTGGGCGTGTGCAAGTTAAAGTATAATAATAATAATGACGGTGCTTCGCGAGTTAGCCAGTGCAAATATAATAATCAATGTGGAGATGACATGTAGCGTTAAAGACTTTCATTCGCGTAGTCAGTTTGATTTTACGTAAAATTTTGATTTTACCTTTTTGGACTTTAATTTAACCATTAAAAATTTTGTTTAAAAGCGATATAGGCACGTGAATTAGAATGGTCACGATATGTTAAAAGCCCAGAATGATTTGAGCCCATATTTAGAGTTGGAAGTCATGAGGGACGAATATCCGGCGGGAAATAAATTGAGCTGTATTGTTTGTAATGATGAAATAGATGAATCTCAAGGCCTAAGATGATATAAAATACAGATGCCGGTGTTATTAGTGGTAGAATCCACGCACCGAGGATTATTTTATGAATTAAATGTTTGAAGAGTTCCGATGAAAGGAAATGGACTTCAAATTGGAAGGAATAGTTTAGCAATCGCCGGCATTGGAGGTATTTGCCCAGCCGCGATGTGCCATAGGTTGTGAGATGTGTCTTGGGAGGACAGGAGTCCCCATATAAAATTAACGGCAGTACGAAGTTGAAGGTACGGTCCCGAATACCGTGTTGTCCCGACCAATATAAAGCAGATCTTAGTGGTTCATAACGGGATTTAACATATGTGACTAAATTCTAAAGAGTGGAAATTAAAATATCATCTTATCATTTTAATAATAATAATAAAAATAATCATACTCCAAGTGAATCTTGTCTTAAATCAAGTGCTTAGTGCCAAGATAAATCGGAATTGTAGAAGGGGTTATGCGTTAAACGTATTAAGAGTTGACTACCGTGTAACAGGCGAAATTAATTTTTTTATTAATAATAATAATAAATAAAAACTAAGCTACTTTTTTTTGTTTTTGAAGAATTTACTTTTTTTTATTTTGGACATAATAATGATGTTGGGAGTTGAAATGAAAGATTTGAGATTTTTAACTAATAATAATAATAAATAAAATATTTGAAGAAGGAGAAGAAGAATAACCAATGAAGCTACTTTTTTATTTTTTTTTATTTTTTTTTTTGATGAAAATAATAAGAGCGAGAAGTTGAAGTATTATAGCAAGGATGATTACGGGTTACGATAATCACGATTTCCATAAATAATAACAATAATAATAATAATAATAATAATGAAAAGTTGAAGGAGCAGAAGATAAAGAACTTGCAATAATAATTTGAGAATAATACTTATGATGAAAGGAAATTAAGATATTTAATGGGCGATGATTCATTGTTACGAATATAATAATAATAATAATAATAATAATAATAATAATAATAATAATAATAATAATAATAATAAAATATTTATGAGGAAGCTGATCATTATATTGTGCGGTTAAATTAGGAGGAAGAACGACCCTTCGTTTGAAACGTCGGCAAGGGTTGGCATATAATCATCCCGGATGACAAATGATAATAATCAAATACAGGATTATAATTGAAATTAATGATAATAATAAAATTAATTGATGGTAGTCAAAGAATATGATAATGATCAGATAAAGAATGGTAATGATATTATTTAATAATCATAGGAGGATATGCTAGGGACAGTCATCCTGTGTCGAACTGCTCCGAACCACATGTTGGGTTTTCACGGGGAGATAGCGGTAGATACGTAAATAACCCACGGACGGCATATGTTTCAGGGTCAGAGCATAGTAATGAACCTTTCCGTACGTCTTGTCGTATTGACAAGTGTAAATATTGAAATAGGCTTTGAGTTAATGAACTCTACCTGGCGTGTTTGTGAATCTGGAAATAATAGGTTAGAGTTTGTCCGTATTATAAATTCCCGTTTTTTCGAGGCGATAACATTTTCTACGGTGGGTGTCCGGCTCACCAGAATGTACATACCGGAAGTGTCTCATGTCCAAACGGAACGAGGAGACGACAGTAAAAAGTTACTGTCGTGCCTTCGTCTCCGAAAGAAGATCTCCAGCGGTGAAACGTCCAATCATACGGATGTGAATTCGATCCCCAGTAACCAATTGGGGCGAATTCACCAGATGTTTTACACTACCAGAGTAGTGAGGTAAAATCCAAGTATTATGTCATTTATTTTTTAGGATGAAAGTGTCCCAATGTAAAATTGTAATCATGTGTAGTATGCAAAATAAGTGAATAAATTGCTCCTCATTGCAATTTAAATAGGAAACAGTTTCCATATCTTTTCATTGTAGTTAGTCCAGTATGCCCATGGAATTTAAGTTGTCACTTCCCAGTCCTATTGTGGAGTCAAAAATTGGTATCCATGAATGAGTCGTCCCCCGTAACCTTAAATTTGCATGCCGCGTTCATCCCTGTGTTCATTAGATGCGCCGAGATATATTTTTTTATTTTCTTTATAAATATTTTTTTATCGTTTTCGAACTGATCACCCCTGAGATAAATGCTAGTCTGGGACTCTGGAGGTGGGCGGGTGCAATATAAAGAAAGGATATCATAATAAAAATCTAGATCCTAAAAATCGCTGCCTAATAAAATTTAAAAAATAAAAATGCGCAAATATCGAAGTATAAAATATTACCCTGATTCAAGTAGCAAGATTATGTGAATTTGATGGCAATCTTCTAACCTCAGACTAAAATGTCTGGACATGACCCTATTCAATCTTCACGGACAATAATTATTGGTATTATAAGTCGTCAATGATTATACTTGACTGTCAAAACACACATTGATCGGTCGCTCTGATCACAATTTACCTCGGACTCTTACTTGCATATATTCCGAGCATTTATTTTCCCTGGAAACTATTTCCGCCTACAACCATTACACATGTCGTCGCATATTTAACACTCTCGGTTAAATTATTCATCTCTCAATTCTATTTATTCATCAATATTCTCGACGTAGTACCTCATAGTAAGGCCTCGCTCATATCAGGCGGGCGAAATAACAGTGTCGTTCACACATCCATTTTACGACATTATTCATGACATGGTCCAAATATCACATTTTCCATTTCTCAACGCAGAACATCAGGGATATTACTATTACTTTGCTCGTTATTTTGATCATCCACCGTTCCACATATTATGAAATATCAGAGCTAACTTATCAATGGCTTCCTGTCACTAATTAATTAACTGAAATAACGAGATTGCCTCTCAAAAACACGGCTATCGAAATGTGTAACCACGTTACATAAAGAAATTAACTTTCGCATATCAACCAGATCGTCGCGAAATACAAATTATGAGATCTGCAGGAAACGGTCATCTGACGAATGATTACATAACATGAAATAATAAACTGAATGCGCTAGCAGCAAAATAAACATTTAAACTAACATGACGGCATCTACAAAATCAAAATGTCAACAAAAATACCGCTCTTTACCATAGCTATATTATTATTATTATTATTATTATTACGATCCTAATTTCACAATTACAATTATTGTGACACTGTGGCATGTATATTCGGAATCGCCAAATATAATTGTCGTAGTCTCACGTTTAAATCAAAAATGAAAATGAGATCAAACTATAATTAATACCATCCGATCCGTGAATTATTTACAATCCTATCCAAACTTCTACACTACATTTTTGATCATCGATTGTCCATAGTCCTACCTATTTACATATTTACATTCTGCTCATTTACCTTATTTGTGCTGGAGGCAGGTCAGATCATCCTCCGGACTCCGTCATGATGAATTTAGTACTCCATCTTCAAGCTGATGTTATCCAAGAGGTCACACAGGCAAACTTGATGCATTTTTACAATAGCGTTGCACACGTCCATATTTATATTAGCACTCGCATTTTTTAACACTCCTACGAAGAATATTCAATGACATTGCATTGAGCACCTGACGTGAAGTTGAAAGTCTGGACTCCGCTACCTGCCTAGCCTCCTGCTGTAGTCTCCTTCACCCCTCTCAGTTTGTTTGTGTAAAGGATTATTGGTTATTCACCTTCTCTGACCATAACACTTGACTCAAGGTCTTAGTGCGGCAGCATTCCACTTGTGAAAACAAAGTGTTTCTCCCTGTAACTGGCTTGACTAATTCTGCTCCCAAATATCTCCCTTGCAGTAATAATTCTATGAGAGTGTGGAAAAATTTAAATGCAATGTTCCCAATGATGTGGAGAATTTTATAATAATCGTCCTCCACAATATGACTTTTCACCAAAATATAAACGCTACACATGAACTAGGGAAAATGTTATGCAGCTACGTGTTACGACGAGATTCATTGTTCATCTCGGTCCTAGCACTTTAAGTTCATTCAAGGCAAGTGTTGAGAATATATCTATCATTGTCATTCGTTAATTTAACTGCCTGATTATCTCTGCATAAAGTAAAATTGAATGAAAGTCTGTCAAAGTGTTCATTTCGGCTAAGATATTACTCATACAATAAAATACATTACTCACTCGGATGCCAACAACTGTATAAGACACTGAAGATTCTTACAAGACTGCAAATTCTCACAGGACTGCGATTCACCACAAGACTGAGAATTCTGACGAGACTGAAGATCACCACACTGGTGTCGTCGTTTTTGTAAACAGTCCTCCCCCCACTTCGAAAATAGTTCTGTGGAAGGGATGTGGTGCAATAATCCTGCACTTGGGACCGATTTATCATATGTCCGTAGGTTAGAATTCTAAGAAATGTGTTCTAAACATTCCTAATTCTGGTCCAATTTACGTGTTACATTGCGTTATGAGAAACGATCACAGGTTAATTTATACGACGGCACGCGTCACTGGCTCTATTTTCTACAAGAGTATGACGCCTTCCCGCCATGACTGTTCATTTCCTGGGCGATACCACTCTTCCATGTAAAATTGAAAATTTCTTATTTAACCACTGATTAACCACACATTTGCACTGATAAATCCTCAAATATTGTTTGGAAGTCAGGACACAATCTTTCACAGCTACTTCGGGCACCAAATCGCGAAATACTAGCTGTAGATTCCCGCTATGACAAGACATTAAAATTTGCAATTTTGTGATTGGCTGTGACGTTCGCGCTCTTAGTAGTTTGGTTTCTTCCATTTTCTGCTCAGGGATGACGGGCATTATTCGTTTCTCACTCGCTCTTCTGGGCACGGCACATTCCAACGTGCGGATTTACTTGGGAACTTCTCGTCGGCATCATAAAACATAATTGGACGTACCACTCAGGCTAGCTACTTCCTGTTCGTGCCTTAAGACGTATTCTGTGGATATGTTTTCAGTCTGAACGGCGCCTGACTGTTGCTTTGTGAGAATGTAAGCTTTTCCCAGCCTACTGCAGTATTCCCATATGCGAATTATTAAACATTTAATTTATGCATTCATTATGCACATTCGCTTATGGGTGCAGTATGTTCAGTCTTCAGACGTAAGGCTGGTTGGATCCTCAACAGCTCTGCCATCAGCTGACATAGATGGCCTAGGCATTACTGAAGAGGTGTACTAGGGAAATGAGAAGTGAGGTAGTTTCCCGTTGCTTTCCTCACCGAGCCAGAGGTTGCTATTATATATCCGTCTGTCAAGCCCACTGAAATGCATGCACCAACCGACCCTATGAGCAACGTTTTCACACCATTCATAGCTGGGACTGGCTGCATAAGGAATGGCATTACTAGCATCGCTCATACCTCAGTCATTTTCATATTGTCAAAGCCAAGGATAAGACAGAGACAGATCAATGAAAGTAACAAAATTGCTCTAGCCCATACTAGAAGACATAGTGCACTGTAAAAACTAGGTCCTGCCAGCAAAGGCATCGTCCCGTACTATAGTCTTTTATTTATTATATTAATAAAAGGAAGTATATGTGTGTGTACGCGCACGCGATACCCAGCCAAATCTACAGCACGCAGAGACCTGAAATGTTTAACATAGGTGGGCCCAAGAGTGCCCAAATGCAGCTAGAAGACGAATTTTACATTGTCGCTTTTGTTGCTGAGTTATGAAAGAACGGCGGAGAAGGTGTGTTGGGATATTACAATCCATCGTGATGTCACAGGATCAATTACATAGAGTCACTGTCGCTAGACAACATATAAAAGATAGGTAGCCCAAGACGAGTCATGGAGCCATTTTAAGTGCTTGGCATAGGACGCTATTTTCGGTATTGCACCCGTCCACCTCCCGAGTCCCAGACTAGCATTTATCTCAGGGGTGTCGGTTCATTATTTAAATCATCAAATATAAATATAACGGCATAATAGAACACGGGGATGAACGGAGCAACTTAAAATTAAAAGGGGGAAGGCTCGATTGTAACTTGAATTTAAGGACTCCATGATAGGACTAGGAAGTGACTGTTACTTTAAAACGGGCATCATCTAACTACAATAAAAAGATTATGAGAGTGGTTTCCTTTGAAATAATTTGCCAGAAGGAGCGGTTTATTACGCCATTTGACGTATAAAACTTTGATACACGTGGCAACAATATTTGAATTTACACACATGTTACATATATAAATCACTTGCCATACCGCAAGTGGTATCAATATCTTGCTGCGTTGCTTCTGAAATAAAATGGCATTTTGGAGGTATAATTTACGGATCGATTCCATTTGAATCGAACCGTTGTTCAAAGATATAGCTTCCTTCAATCGGGAGCCCGAGCATAACCCATGTTACGGTCGGCTTCCCGATTTAACTAAGATGATGTACTCCGGCTATGTACATTTTTCCGAGACCGGTACTCGGACTGGGTAATGTTTCTCGTGAAGTGCGAAAACTGGATTCCACGGACAGTTCCTATCTTACGATATCCAGCTGATGCCATACCAATGAATTAGCATATACATATTATTTACATGTGATCTGAATTGTTTCCAGTTAGCCTCAGTAGACTACTGACACTGATGAGATAACGAGAAGCGGTGGGAAATACCGTGGCCAGTGCCCCCCCCCTCGCATCGCGAGCGAAGTAAACAAACACGCAAGTATGACTGTAACATCGTCCCGTACGGAAACCGTACAAAAACGAGGCAACCAAAATGATTCTAATATTATCACTCTCATTATTCAACATACGAATAGAGGGATATCGTCACCAAATAATTTAATCCACAAAATTATCATCCTCGAAATTATTATTATTATTATTATTATTATTATTATTATTATTATTATTATTATTCAACGGTTCCTGGCACTGTCACGTTTGATTAATATCATCATTATTATGCGGGATGCAAACACAAATGGTTATTACTGTTATTATTATTATATCCCTCTCGTGATTATTATTATTATTAATGAATAGGTGACTCAAGATATTATTATTATTCACGTCACTTAAAAAGGTTATTATCATTAATGAACCGGTCACTTACGCCAAAACATATATGTTAAGATATCGGTGCAATTACAAACATTTCACTGATCAACCAACGACATCATTACAGTTATTATTATGACAATTATTATTAATCTGACCGCGATGCTTTAACATCGTCCTTACATTGTTATTATTGTTATCGGTTGCATATTATCATTTAGATTCCCGTTTAACATCCTTATCAACGCTCAATTAATTAAGGCGGTCCGATCCTTTATCTGCAATATTTATTATTATTATTATCACGACATCATGATTGTCCTCACTCGTTAGTACAATGAATACAATATACGACCATTTCTGTGGAATCTGAACTCTCATTATCCTTAGATCCGTTGTATCTCAACGAATAACTGTGCAGTCTATTTATTTCGTACATGCTGTCACGGGTTCGAATTCTACCCGCTGCGTAACTCAGTATTTCTCTGTGACACTGCCCGTACATTTTACACTCATATCAATATCCTAAGTGTCTCTCGTACGGAATTTATTTTCCTCTCTATCTCAATATTCCTCGATTCATTTATTTATTCCTCACAGAATTATCAACTGACTTATTTATTCATTTCGGACATCGTACGACCTTTTATTATCGGGCTGCAAATTCTTTCACATTTTCTATCTCATTTGGATCTATGCCTTAGTTCATTCTCCACAAATAATCGTAACATCTTGAAATTATATTTACCAAAATTTGACAATCATGGTCTCGTAATATTAGCACTACATGTTCCGGCTAATGAATCGCAACTTCAAAACGCGACATTTATACGTAAAAAAAAATATTGGACCGTAATTTAAACCACACGTTCATTAACATGTACGGATTATTAACACCGATCTACATTTCAATATTATTAATCGATCAAATTAAATTATCACGCACTTTAATTCCGAATAAAAAAAAACGACCTCCCGTCATTAAATAATTCCCAATAAACTCAACACTTGATCACATAAATTATTATTATCTCCAAATCATATTTAAAAAAAAATATCTTCTTTAAAAAAATAGTTATATTATTTATTTATTATTATTATTAATATTAAAAAAAATAATAATTTCGCCTGTAATACGGTAGTCCACTCTTATTATGTTTAACGCATAACCCCTTTTACAAATTCAATTTATTCTGGCACTAATCACTCCAGATATGATTTACTTGGAAATATTATATTAATCGCATCTCACAAATTTAACAACTTCACTTTGAAAATATGACCATATTAATTCCAACAAAACACACTTGGTATGGCGAAGCTGGATTTTCCTTCCATGTCATTAAATGGCTCGTTAAAATGACAAAACATAAAAGCACATATCGGGTCTTATTTAACTAGCATAATCAAAATCAAATGTAAAGAAAATTATCGACTACAAAGAAAATATGAATGCATGCATGACTTAACGTACTACACTATATATACAAATTTACATCACCAACAAACTGAATACATAAAAGACCCGATTATTTACATTATTATGATTTACTACTGTCCGTGCTACAAATTTAGGATGGGGTCGTTAAGCGACCCATCTTGTTACAGAAGGTAACCAAGTATAATCAAGTTATTCCCATTTTTCCCATCACGATAACATTTCCCAAATATATTTTACAGTTTAGTACTCATCTTAGTTATCGGTATTCCATTGCAGCTTTGCAGACGAGAGGCTTCATCCAGCCCCTCTCTGCGTTTTACTCCTCCATCCTTGATGGCGTAGTTTCACAAAAGATTTCCTGGCACATTATTATTTTACACTCATATCTTGATTACCACAAACCTTCACCATTTACTACGTTAACACTGTATACTTTAATTTGGATACAACAAATTTCTATCCTAGACCCAAGAATTTAATATATTTACACTATTTAATCTTCGTCCACCTACCGCACAATGGACCTGGACACGTACGACGAGGTGTCAACTATTTCGCCCGTCGCGATACGCCCGATTTATACGGCATTCTTGACGTGTTCATTACATCGGTTCGGTATAGCTAAGTACAGGCTACTACTTCCTTAAAGTACTGTTCGTCACACAGTCTATTATGTACGTACTTATGGTGATATATTTTATACTACTCTCTTGCAGGGTAATTACTTTACGTCACTGATTATTCATAAATTAAAAAAAAACACTATCCTACGTTAACTATTTCCAGATTTAACATGTTGCTTGAGCGCGATCACACTTTACAAACACTGGCGGATGCTCGCGCCATTAAATGACTGTACGTCCGTAGAATTCTAAGTTACCGGCGACCAACAGTTCAACTCCCGATTTTCAATTCACGTGTGCTGGCGACCGTCAATTCAGCTCCAACGATTCAAGACAAGTGGCTGGCGACCGTCAATTCAGCTCCGTATATATGGATGAAGCCTTTTTCCCGCGGATTTGTTGACGTCATGCCCCTTAGGGAGGGGGTGGATTTTTAATATCGGTACTTGCACTCCGAATTGGAAGTTAAAATTTACATCAAATTAATCTACTCCGCTAGCATATCTGCTGGATAAAATATGAACTCCAGGTGATCACAGATTTAGGAGATATGGATGGATTTCGCTCCTCACATTTCGCGCCTTTGTAAGCGTCCCTGACAACGTGGTCTTCTTTCAGCCAATGAGATTCAAGCTGTCCGGTTTCCAAGAAATCCAGCCTTCAATTTATTTAATTTGCCATTAAGTATTGATTATTTTTCCATGCGTGACATCTAATAAATTCAGTACATTCATCCGCGTGCTCATATTAATTTATTACTGAATACTTTTGTAGTTACGAAAATATCTCATCCATCATTCCTTAAGATGGTATCACTGAGTCTCCCATCAAATTTTTACTATTGGCCGGCAAGCGGTCACGTGATTTAAATCTCCACCTGCTCGAACTTAGGCTAGCGAACGTACACTCAGCCGCTGTAATTTTCCATGAGGTCATGGAATTTCCGTCCTACCAAAAATATCCCAAGGTCTTACTCATGTGGTGGGTTTTCTTTGTATGACTCTCCCCCTTCCTCTTTCTGACCAAGACTTATTTGTGGACTCTGTATTTACTTGTACGCCAACTAATGATATTCCCTGCTGTGAAGTAGCTAAAAGTTGTCGGGTTGAGCTAATCCGTCAGGCTCCAGTCTGTCGTCCTTCCTTCGCTCTGATTTCGACATTACCTAAACGAAATATTTTCAAATACACTCCTCTGTATTTCAATAAATGTATCATATTATTTTACCGATCAAATCATGATTGATTATGGGCCTAAGTCACTCGGGTTCATCTTCCTCTTGCCCAGGTAAAAAAAATCTAGTGGGCATCATGAGATTTTTTTTTTTTATGATGTGTCCATATCATCACTATCATGATTTGACATCGGATCCTCTGTTCTGCGACGGCTATTGATTTCGTCTCTCAACATCTGGTTCCTGACCCTTAACTCCTCGTTCTGTCTTTCGATTTGATGGATCGCATTGACAAATTCCTGCACGTCTCTGTCTATCTCTCCACACTCTGGACATGGCCTTGCTTCAATTGGTGTATGGATTACTTGGACTTCTTCTTCCCTTCCGTCATCTTCTTCATCCTCTTCTTCGACCTCATCTTCTTCCGGCTCGTCATCTGCTTCCTCTCGTTCATCCTCTGCTTCCCTGTGGTCTGCTGGCGTGTGGTACAGCTTTAAATTTGCAGCGTTATAGATGTTCTCTGAACTTCCATCCAAGCTCTGAACTTTGTAAGCATTGTTGTCATAAGTTTGTATAATCTTGAAAGGTCCCACGAACAATTTGCAAAACTTGTGGTACACCTTCTGCTCTGGGTTAGATACACTAGGCTTCTTTACTAGAACGAGCTCGCCAACCCTCAACGGACGGTGGAATCGCTTATTCCTCAGCCTTCTCAATCGTCGTTCTGCTTGTGCCTCCAAATGTTCCCGTGTCTTTCTGATACAAATTTCGCTGGATACGCGTGGATCTACAGGACATGCTACTGCATCGTGCCATGGCCTGGCCGGATATCTGTTAAAGTGGACCACTTCCGGTATCTGTCCTGTTGCTTCGTGGATCGTGGTGTTAATACATTTAGTTATAATGGGCACCACGTCAATCCACCGCCAATGTGCCTCGGAACAATAGATCCTGCAGAATTTTGCAATCTCTCGCATGATCCTCTCTGATGGATTCGATTCGGGATGGCGAATCGAACTAAGTACATGCTGAATGTCTAGTTGTCGTAATTGATTTGCAAACGCAGCAGATGTGAACTGACTACCATGATCAGTAAGGATCTTCTTAGGCTTCCCCATCTGTGGGATGATATGTGAAGTAATTCCTCGTAGTACAGTTTTAGAATTTGCCTTTTGTAGCGGATACAAGGCTACCAATTTAGAGAATACATCTAAACTAACAAGGATGAATTGGTTTCCCCTACGGGCCTTGGGGAGTGGTCCGTACAGGTCCATTGCGAATATCTCGCGGGGTTCAGTAGGTAACAGTGGGCGCGGAGATTGCTTAAGTAAGTACGGATTAGGTTTAATCCTTTGGCAGACGTCACATGATCGTAGTACATTTCGGACTGTTTGGTTCATCTTGGCCCACACGAATGTCTCTTGGATAGTTGCCAAGACCTTCCCTATACCTCCGTGTCCAATGACCCGGTGTACATGGTTGACTACCGGTACTTGCATTTCAGATGGGATGACTATGCGAAGTTTCGTGTGTTCCTCATCCAAAAACTTATGAAGAACCCCATTCAAATAATGGTAGCTCGCTGATAATTTACTAGCTCTGTCATACTGTGGATTGTCGGGCTGCAATGTTTTGTTAAAGAACTCTATCATCAAGTTAGTGAACCCATCTCTCTTCTGTATTGCTCCTATGTCCTTCAAATTCCTTAAGACCTCCTGATCCTCTTCTATTAACTCAATTTGGTGGATTACGACTTCCTCCGGGTTTGGATGTCGACTCAATGTGTCTGCCAAAATATTGAGTTTCCCGGGGCAATGTTCGACTGTTAGATCAAATTGCTGGATAAATAATGCCCAACGGCTAACCCTCTCGCTTGCCATATTGGTCTTCATAATGAACGTCAGCGCTTTGTGATCGGTACGGATAACAATCTGAAAACCATACACGATCTTCTTCCAATACTGCAAAGCGCTCACGATAGACAGCATTTCCAATTCCGTGATAGTATACTTTATCTCATGCTTCCGCAATTTCCGGCTCATGAAGGCAATATAGGTTTTTATGCTTGGATCATCGGGGTTTTCCTGCAGTAATACGGCTCCTATACCTATGGTTGAGGCGTCTGTTTGAATTATGAATTTGAGGCTGAAATCAGGGTATCCGAGCTTAACATTATGCAGTAATCGTTGCTTGGTCTGAGCGAACGCCTCATCACAATTATGGTCCCACTTCCATCGATTATTTTTCTTAAGCAGGTCCTGCAATGGTGCTACTACGGTTGTGTAATCAGGGCAATGATCAGCGAAGAACTGACACATTCCAAGGAACTGCCGAACATGTTTTACTTTAGTAGGCTTAGGAAACATCCTAATGGCCTCAATTTTGACTGGGTTTGGTCGCACACCATCTCCATCTACAAGGTGACCCAAAAATAACACCTCCTTCTGACAAAAATGTGATTTCGATAGGTTGACCTTGAAGTTATGCCTTCCTAAATCGGTGAGGACTTCATTAATATTTTCCAAATGTTCCGAAAGTGTTCTTGTAGCTACCAAGATATCATCCACATACATGATAGTCGCCTCTTTGACCTTTGGACTTAGATTGCGGTCAAGAGCTCGAATGAGAACCGAACCCGCATTCTTAATACCGAATGGGAGACGATTAAAAACATAAGTCTGTTGATCGAATAAGAATCCCGTCAACAACTTAGATTTAGCTTCCAACAGTATATGATGAAACGATGACGTCAGGTCAAAAGTGGTAAAATATTCCATATCTTTAAATCTCTTCAAGATCTCTTTAATAGGCGGGGCCTGCTCATACTCTGGGACTAATCTCTCGTTGATAGCACGTGCATCAAGGCAAATGCGCACTGACCCGTCCGGTTTCCTGACTATCACTAAAGGATTCAAAAATGGCGTCGGTGACTTCGATATCAATCCACTTGCTTCCATTTCTCTAATAGCTTCGCGGACTTGGGGATAGAATTTCTCGGCAATTGGATATAATTTCTTCTTATACGGGGACCAATCATTCACGTTTAATTCGTATTCAAAATTTTCAATTTTTCCAGGTTTTGAGCCAAACGTGTCGCTATGCTTTGTTAAAATTTTGAATAAATTTTCCTTCCCCTCGGGACCTATTACAGCTGCATTAACTTTATCTGCTATAACCTTCCCACAGTTGATTTCACCTTCCTGCAATTCTGCCGCAAACAGTTTATAATCATCAGAGGTCACATGATCATCCGTCTCACTCATGACACTTTCGTCCGTCCTAAGCGGATTCACGACTTCGGTGTTCCAAATTTCTTCATGTTCTCCTATCTCCGACTGAGGGTTCATGGTTGTATCCTCAATACCTTCCCTGTGCTTAAATCTGACAGAGTTATCCCCCATATCAATCACAGCCTGGTATTCAGTCATAAAATCGGCCCCTAGGATCAAGTTATAGTTGATTTTATTCATGATGATAAATGTATGAGCAAATTTTGAATTTCCAATTTCGATGTCCAATAATGCCTGGTTCTTACATATGACGGATTTATCCGGGATAATTCCACGAATCTTCAAATTTGAAACTGGGATAATCGGGATGTTTACTTTGGATTGTAGTTCATTTAACAGAACTTGGGATACTACTGATACGCTGGCGCCTGTATCAATGAGTGATCGAACCCTCACGTGGTTGATCCTAGTGTATATCACTGGTAGTCTCTTAATTTCCTTTGAAATTTGGATTTCGGGGTCGTCAATTAATTCGTCAGAGGTCACAACCCATGTATCGACCTCTGCGATGATCCATTCTTCAGTTAAAATTCGGCGTTTTTTTTTTTTTTCGCCCCGAGCCGTTCTTCAGATTCGAACGTCGGTGCATTCGGGTTCAGGTCGCTGCCCCCTTTCCTTGCTCTTTGGAATTGCAAGCTCTCCGCTCCTGTCGCTTCCTCATCACGGCCTCGATCATGGATCGCCTCCTTCCATTTTCTCTTGTTCAGCTCTTCTATATACCGCCTAGACTCTTGATATCTGTCATCCTTCTCCTGACGAGATCCTCCCTGGTAATATCTCGGGTTCCCTTGATTCCTAGCTGGATACGGCCTATAATTACTTCTCTGGAATCCACGGTATCCCCTGTCGGCTCGAAAATTCCCTTGGTTGGTTTGCCGGTTGCCTTCCGCAAAATTCCTTGGTCTCGTCCATTGTCGCGGCTTCCACTCCGTATTATATGCTCGACGAGGTTCCGGATCCGTACTAGTTCCCTGGTTCTTCGTACTAGTGGTCTTCGGTTCGATTGTCCGTTCGATATTATTCACCTGTTGGTCCCTGCTCCTAATTTGTCTTGGGTTCGAATGATGCGTTGTGAGGTCTAATTGACGTAATAAAGCCTCCGCATCGACAGCTGTCTGGACATTTGACGCTATCATCATTCGTTGGACCTCGAATGGCAATTGCTTTCCAATGGCGCTAATCAATTCTGTTTCGCTCATTGGATTATCAAGCTCCCGTAGCTTGTGAAATTGAGCCACAAAGTAATCAGAGAATTTCGTTGGTGAAGATGTCGAATATCGTCTGGAGTATACTTCCAGCCTTAACTCCTGCTGTTCCTGAATACTCCAGAACTTTTGGAGAAAAGCCCGCCGAAATCCTTCAAAATCTTCAAAAGTATACAAGAAAGCCCTGAACCATACAGCTGGTGCTCCGTCTAGGAATTTCTCGACTGTTCGCAGTTGTCGCTCTACTGGTATTTTATTCTCACTTATATAACTGGCGATTTCCCGGATGAAACCTTTCGGGGTGACATGCCCACGGGCATCGAACTTTGGTGGCTTGTCATCAGACATCTTAATGACGTGTACCACCGATGTCGGGATAGCACTTGATGACGTAGACGACCCATCTCTGTTTTCAAACTTGAAACCGTGTGTATCAGCATGGGATAGGCCTCCTTTCTTATGAATCCCCTGGTTATCATGGGGTTCGTATTCGCGATATTGGAGGTTAAAATCTTGGCTAGACGCTGATGGTTCCAACCTAGCCTTCAACATCTCCAAGTCTTTTCGGATGTCATCCATTCCGTCGGGATTACAACTGGCTATTTCTTTTGTGCCGGAATTTTGCCCATTATACGCCTTGCATTGTTCTAATAGGCGAACTTCCGTGTCGGCAAATGATTGGCCCTGTTCGATTAGATCTTCCGTCCGCTGGAATAACGCTAAGTTTGCGTCTTCGCACTTAGTTATTCTCTGGCTACGGTCTTCTAAATTTATAGTTAGTTCTTCGACTTTGTTTTTCAGTCCTGCTACGATGACAAGTGTACGTGCGGCTTCCCCACGTAACTCGTTCATGCCCTTGTCATGCTTGTCCAAGGTGCCAGCTATCTGCGCGCATTTTTCTTCTACTTGTCCCCGGACGATGTCATTCTCCTTCCTACACTCATCCCGAATTTCCTCTATGTGTGATTCTATGTCTTTTTTATCGGTTAATCGCAGAGCGGCGAGTTCCTTGACACTAGCGTTCAATTTTTCCTTAATTTCTGCGCGTTCCATTTGAGCCTCATCTCTAACGCGGTCAACCTTTTCATTAACGATGGTAATGTACGCATCCATGTGCACTTTTAATTCGTCTTTCGCGAAGTGACATGCTTCCTGGACTTGAGTTAATTGGTCCCTAAGTTCCTGTCCCATCGCTACGCTCGCGGCCTGAACTGCATCTATTTGTGCCTTGAGTTCTGATTTATTTAT
Organism: Anabrus simplex; assembly: GCF_040414725.1. Taxonomy (NCBI): domain Eukaryota; kingdom Metazoa; phylum Arthropoda; class Insecta; order Orthoptera; family Tettigoniidae; genus Anabrus; species Anabrus simplex. The sequence continues at coordinate 388,947,828 of NC_090268.1, forward strand.
TTCACACGCAGCCTGTACTCGGTCGATTTTATTCTCTAGTGAAACACTCGCAGCCTGTACTTTGTCTATTTTATAAATAATTTCCTGTCTATCAGAAACACTATCGGCCCGCATTTGTTCAACATTCAGAGTTAAATTTCGTATTAAGTCCTCTAACGTGAGAGCTTTCATCTCTCCCTGTCCTACCAATATGTCCTGGGATTGCTCCCCACCGTCGTCAGACATTATAACTTTTCTTGAGAAAGCAAAAGGGCCGATTGGCCTCTCGCCTTGCTGCACACGAAGGAATACGCTATTGGGTCTAGGCCCTATCCTATGACATTATACCCCTACACTAACTTTCATTTAACAAAAAAAAAATTTTGACTATAAAACTTGTTTACATTTGCCGGTCATTCAACTTGAATGCTGGCTTGCGCCTAAGATTTCACAATAAACCGCTCCAATATGACAACAACAACAACATAAAAAAAACAACGATGAAGTTGGAAATCTCCTGCCCTGAAATACGTTAATTTTAATTTATACCATCTCAACCTCTTTTTAAATAACAACTTGAACTGGTGCTCAGTAATATTTTTACCATTTCAAGCCTTCCTAAACAACTGTTTATAATATTCATCTCATGTCCAATGACATTTAAATTGAGTCCTGAATTACCAAAATAATATTAAATTCCATATGGGAAAAAGAAAAACATCAAATCTTCGAGCTTATTGAATTTTGAATCATTGCCAAACTTGAAGAGATTAGCAATGGATTATATTAATACACTAGTCAAATCTAGCTCCGTTCGAAACTAACCTTACTCTAGCATGATATTACGTTACAAGTGAACACACACTTGACCGTGATGCGGTCATCAATTAATAAAAATCAAAAATTAAAAAAATATAAAATTTGGAAAAAAATATATAAAAATTTTACAATTGATTAGCAATGATATTGGCCTCTCTGCCGTTCTTAAAGCAACACGTTGCCGTTCTTAAAGCCCCACTTTGGGCCAGCCATTTTGCACCCGTCCACCTCCCGAGTCCCAGACTAGCATTTATCTCAGGGGTGTCGGTTCATTATTTAAATCATCAAATATAAATATAACGGCATAATAGAACACGGGGATGAACGGAGCAACTTAAAATTAAAAGGGGGAAGGCTCGATTGTAACTTGAATTTAAGGACTCCATGATAGGACTAGGAAGTGACTGTTACTTTAAAACGGGCATCATCTAACTACAATAAAAAGATTATGAGAGTGGTTTCCTTTGAAATAATTTGCCAGAAGGAGCGGTTTATTACGCCATTTGACGTATAAAACTTTGATACACGTGGCAACAATATTTGAATTTACACACATGTTACATATATAAATCACTTGCCATACCGCAAGTGGTATCAATATCTTGCTGCGTTGCTTCTGAAATAAAATGGCATTTTGGAGGTATAATTTACGGATCGATTCCATTTGAATCGAACCGTTGTTCAAAGATATAGCTTCCTTCAATCGGGAGCCCGAGCATAACCCATGTTACGGTCGGCTTCCCGATTTAACTAAGATGATGTACTCCGGCTATGTACATTTTTCCGAGACCGGTACTCGGACTGGGTAATGTTTCTCGTGAAGTGCGAAAACTGGATTCCACGGACAGTTCCTATCTTACGATATCCAGCTGATGCCATACCAATGAATTAGCATATACATATTATTTACATGTGATCTGAATTGTTTCCAGTTAGCCTCAGTAGACTACTGACACTGATGAGATAACGAGAAGCGGTGGGAAATACCGTGGCCAGTGCCCCCCCCCTCGCATCGCGAGCGAAGTAAACAAACACGCAAGTATGACTGTAACATCGTCCCGTACGGAAACCGTACAAAAACGAGGCAACCAAAATGATTCTAATATTATCACTCTCATTATTCAACATACGAATAGAGGGATATCGTCACCAAATAATTTAATCCACAAAATTATCATCCTCGAAATTATTATTATTATTATTATTATTATTATTATTATTATTATTATTATTATTATTATTCAACGGTTCCTGGCACTGTCACGTTTGATTAATATCATCATTATTATGCGGGATGCAAACACAAATGGTTATTACTGTTATTATTATTATATCCCTCTCGTGATTATTATTATTATTAATGAATAGGTGACTCAAGATATTATTATTATTCACGTCACTTAAAAAGGTTATTATCATTAATGAACCGGTCACTTACGCCAAAACATATATGTTAAGATATCGGTGCAATTACAAACATTTCACTGATCAACCAACGACATCATTACAGTTATTATTATGACAATTATTATTAATCTGACCGCGATGCTTTAACATCGTCCTTACATTGTTATTATTGTTATCGGTTGCATATTATCATTTAGATTCCCGTTTAACATCCTTATCAACGCTCAATTAATTAAAGCGGTCCGATCCTTTATCTGCAATATTTATTATTATTATTATCACGACATCATGATTGTCCTCACTCGTTAGTACAATGAATACAATATACGACCATTTCTGTGGAATCTGAACTCTCATTATCCTTAGATCCGTTGTATCTCAACGAATAACTGTGCAGTCTATTTATTTCGTACATGCTGTCACGGGTTCGAATTCTACCCGCTGCGTAACTCAGTATTTCTCTGTGACACTGCCCGTACATTTTACACTCATATCAATATCCTAAGTGTCTCTCGTACGGAATTTATTTTCCTCTCTATCTCAATATTCCTCGATTCATTTATTTATTCCTCACAGAATTATCAACTGACTTATTTATTCATTTCGGACATCGTACGACCTTTTATTATCGGGCTGCAAATTCTTTCACATTTTCTATCTCATTTGGATCTATGCCTTAGTTCATTCTCCACAAATAATCGTAACATCTTGAAATTATATTTACCAAAATTTGACAATCATGGTCTCGTAATATTAGCACTACATGTTCCGGCTAATGAATCGCAACTTCAAAACGCGACATTTATACGTAAAAAAAAATATTGGACCGTAATTTAAACCACACGTTCATTAACATGTACGGATTATTAACACCGATCTACATTTCAATATTATTAATCGATCAAATTAAATTATCACGCACTTTAATTCCGAATAAAAAAAACGACCTCCCGTCATTAAATAATTCCCAATAAACTCAACACTTGATCACATAAATTATTATTATCTCCAAATCATATTTAAAAAAAAATATCTTCTTTAAAAAAATAGTTATATTATTTATTTATTATTATTATTAATATTAAAAAAAATAATAATTTCGCCTGTAATACGGTAGTCCACTCTTATTATGTTTAACGCATAACCCCTTTTACAAATTCAATTTATTCTGGCACTAATCACTCCAGATATGATTTACTTGGAAATATTATATTAATCGCATCTCACAAATTTAACAACTTCACTTTGAAAATATGACCATATTAATTCCAACAAAACACACTTGGTATGGCGAAGCTGGATTTTCCTTCCATGTCATTAAATGGCTCGTTAAAATGACAAAACATAAAAGCACATATCGGGTCTTATTTAACTAGCATAATCAAAATCAAATGTAAAGAAAATTATCGACTACAAAGAAAATATGAATGCATGCATGACTTAACGTACTACACTATATATACAAATTTACATCACCAACAAACTGAATACATAAAAGACCCGATTATTTACATTATTATGATTTACTACTGTCCGTGCTACAAATTTAGGATGGGGTCGTTAAGCGACCCATCTTGTTACAGAAGGTAACCAAGTATAATCAAGTTATTCCCATTTTTCCCATCACGATAACATTTCCCAAATATATTTTACAGTTTAGTACTCATCTTAGTTATCGGTATTCCATTGCAGCTTTGCAGACGAGAGGCTTCATCCAGCCCCTCTCTGCGTTTTACTCCTCCATCCTTGATGGCGTAGTTTCACAAAAGATTTCCTGGCACATTATTATTTTACACTCATATCTTGATTACCACAAACCTTCACCATTTACTACGTTAACACTGTATACTTTAATTTGGATACAACAAATTTCTATCCTAGACCCAAGAATTTAATATATTTACACTATTTAATCTTCGTCCACCTACCGCACAATGGACCTGGACACGTACGACGAGGTGTCAACTATTTCGCCCGTCGCGATACGCCCGATTTATACGGCATTCTTGACGTGTTCATTACATCGGTTCGGTATAGCTAAGTACAGGCTACTACTTCCTTAAAGTACTGTTCGTCACACAGTCTATTATGTACGTACTTATGGTGATATATTTTATACTACTCTCTTGCAGGGTAATTACTTTACGTCACTGATTATTCATAAATTAAAAAAAACACTATCCTACGTTAACTATTTCCAGATTTAACATGTTGCTTGAGCGCGATCACACTTTACAAACACTGGCGGATGCTCGCGCCATTAAATGACTGTACGTCCGTAGAATTCTAAGTTACCGGCGACCAACAGTTCAACTCCCGATTTTCAATTCACGTGTGCTGGCGACCGTCAATTCAGCTCCAACGATTCAAGACAAGTGGCTGGCGACCGTCAATTCAGCTCCGTATATATGGATGAAGCCTTTTTCCCGCGGATTTGTTGACGTCATGCCCCTTAGGGAGGGGGTGGATTTTTAATATCGGTACTTGCACTCCGAATTGGAAGTTAAAATTTACATCAAATTAATCTACTCCGCTAGCATATCTGCTGGATAAAATATGAACTCCAGGTGATCACAGATTTAGGAGATATGGATGGATTTCGCTCCTCACATTTCGCGCCTTTGTAAGCGTCCCTGACAACGTGGTCTTCTTTCAGCCAATGAGATTCAAGCTGTCCGGTTTCCAAGAAATCCAGCCTTCAATTTATTTAATTTGCCATTAAGTATTGATTATTTTTCCATGCGTGACATCTAATAAATTCAGTACATTCATCCGCGTGCTCATATTAATTTATTACTGAATACTTTTGTAGTTACGAAAATATCTCATCCATCATTCCTTAAGATGGTATCACTGAGTCTCCCATCAAATTTTTACTATTGGCCGGCAAGCGGTCACGTGATTTAAATCTCCACCTGCTCGAACTTAGGCTAGCGAACGTACACTCAGCCGCTGTAATTTTCCATGAGGTCATGGAATTTCCGTCCTACCAAAAATATCCCAAGGTCTTACTCATGTGGTGGGTTTTCTTTGTATGACTCTCCCCCTTCCTCTTTCTGACCAAGACTTATTTGTGGACTCTGTATTTACTTGTACGCCAACTAATGATATTCCCTGCTGTGAAGTAGCTAAAAGTTGTCGGGTTGAGCTAATCCGTCAGGCTCCAGTCTGTCGTCCTTCCTTCGCTCTGATTTCGACATTACCTAAACGAAATATTTTCAAATACACTCCTCTGTATTTCAATAAATGTATCATATTATTTTACCGATCAAATCATGATTGATTATGGGCCTAAGTCACTCGGGTTCAGTATCGACACGAGAAACCATGTATGTATGTATGTATGTATGTATGTATGTATGTTTAGTCATCAGCCCGAAGGCTGGTTGGATCCTCAACAGTTCCGTCATGAGCTGTTATAGATGGCCTAGGCATCATTGAAGAGGCTTACTAGGGAAATGATGAGTGAGGTAGTTTCCCGTTGCTTTCCTCACGAGAAACCATATTCAGTCCTTATCCGGATGTGTTTGGCTATGTATATGTATGTATACGACGCCCAGCCAAATCTACGCCATGCACAGATCTGAATTTTGGTCATAGGTGGGCACAGCATTTCACCGATCACACATGGCTGTGTCAAAGAGCAATTCTTGCTCCAAGAAACGCTTTCAAAGTCATCAACAAGCAACTTTTTCCAGAATTATCCGGTGTTCTACAAACTTACGAGTCTATCGACATGACATATAAGAGAGATGAGGCTATCAGTTATATGACAGAGCATTCGAACAACTTGGGGTCACCTGTAGAAACCTCGAATATCTTAGAGCGGACGACTGTGGACGAATATCCTTCTCAGGAATATGAATCCTCCTTCCCTCTGCAACAGGACGCGTATCTCGGACAGGAAGTTGATGTGGAATATTACTGAAACCACTATCATGACTGGACATGACGCGAGCGAAGTAGAACTCATTCCTCGGATTCAAATCATCCCTTCTGATATACGGATTCAATTTTGACATCTTCAGTTCCCCGTTTATTTGATTTTCGCGATGTGCATCAACAAGGCACAAGGACAATTACTTACAGATTAGGAACCAATCTTCGTAAACCTTGCTTCACCCATGGTCAACTGTACGTGAGTTGTTCAAGTTTAGGAAAGGGAAACACACTATACATCTCAGCCCCAAATAGCAAATGCGGTGATGTTTTTGTTGATGTCATATCCAAGAACGAGATATGTTGAGCCCGTACTGTTAAGTCAACTTGAAAACAAAACCATAAAAGGAGGCAGACTGTCTTAATATTAGCCACGGGACCTTAAATTTTATGTCATATCGGAACCACAGGGACGTGATTTTAAAAATCACCACATTCTTTAGTCAGGATTTGAACAGCAGCCAGTTTAGTCTACCAGTCCACCTCAGTAGTGTAGCTTTTAGAATTCTTATCTGTCATCCTAGGAGGCCCGCGTTTGATTTTCTGTATTTCGAAAAAATTAAGGTAGGCAGGAGGGCTGGTCTGTGGTTAAAAGGTGCATGCAGCTTACCTACATTGGGTATGTGCCTGAAAAGAGTTGTAGGCTACCACCTTGGGATGAGGACTACAATGTGTATGCTTCAAAACACTGAGCCGGCGCAATCAGCTGTCTCGACGCTTCGACACATCAACGCTTCATTGTTTCGAAGCAGTGAGATTAGTTCGTGTGCCGTGTCACGTGAACAGAAACTCCAGTCGTTCTGTACATGTCAGCTACGTCGATGCTTCGAAACAGTACAGATTTACAGCTTTCTTTTTTCCCCTTCCCTCAGTAGAAACACTTCGCGCGACATTGTCCTGAAGATGATCCAATACTCGTTAAAACACACTTCACATTCGGAATCGCGAGTCAAGTTACTAAAAGAACAATGTGGCATACTCCGCAATGTAAGGATTTTGTTTTACACAGAAAAAAAGTACATAATTTGTTCACAAAGCAGGGTCATACTGTAACAGACAGACATTTCCGTTTGTCAAGTGCAGAAGTTTCGGCAATTATGTTCTTAAAGTTCAGTTTGAAGTGGATTTTTAAACTGGGTAAGGTCAAGTGTGTTACTGTACATATAATACCGATCTTGGAATCTTCTTAGATTTAATTACTCATTTTATAATCATTCAAATTAGTTCATTTAGTCTGTTAATTATTTTACTATGCTTTCCTAACTAGTCTATGTTGTTTGTTAAGGAACGTAAAATTCCGGTTTCGGACTCTTCTTAGATTTCATAACTCATTTCATATTCAAGTTAGTTCATTTACTTAGACTACTATTTTACTAGGTATGCTGCTGTAACTGGAATAGGTTAAGTTTGTTATTGTAGATAGAATACCTGTTTTGAATTCATTTTATGTTTATTCAAATTAGTTACAGTTTTAGTATGCTTTTTAACGGTAAAACTGATTCCTTTTAGTATCACTTGTAATGGTTCAAATTCCGTTACAAGATGATATCTGTATTATTATTATTATTATTATTATTATTATTATTATTATTATTATTATTATTATTATTATTATAATTATAATTATGATGTCCGTATTATTATTATTTTATCTGTGAGATTACTATTACTGTATTATAACTATTATTCAATTCAATTCTGCAATGCTTGTCGCTTGTGTGATTGTAGTTAAATGTATGCATATATACGTGTGTGTAGATTAACACTAACAACCTGTACAGTAAGAGTTTCTATATATCAGATGTGGATATGACATTGCTACATTGTGCAATACTGCTGGCGTTACTGCCAAGTCATCGCTACGTCATCGTGCTTATTTAGTGATGAGCTCACTGTCTGGGATTTACTTACTGGGTGCCGCGGGGGATTTCGCCATAGGGTGTAATATTTGTCGCGAGGTGGGAGTAGATTATAGTTATGTTTGGAGATTACGTAGGTGTGCCAACCTATGTCTATAAAAGATGGCTGTATCTTGTAGCGTCAGTCATTATTCAATTGGAAGCAGAGGCCACAGTTGGTCGGAGAGTAAACGAGATGGAGAGGCCTCAGTCAGTCATTAGTTAAATGGAAGCTGAACAGTGAAGAAGTCATTATTCTACTGGAAGGGGAGGCCACAGTTGGCTATTAACTGAACGAGATGGAGAGGCCTCGGTCGGTCATTAATCGTTGGTCATTGAGAGAGTGAGGCTACAGTTGGTCGGTCCCTTAGTTGAAGATACGGACGGGAAGGCTTACCACGGAGTCATAAATAATAATAATAATAATAATAATAATAATAATAATAATAATAATAATAATAATAATAATAATAATAATCGTATGGCCTCAGCTACCGTGTGCAGACATTTCAATTTGACGCCATCTGGCTGTCTGCTCGTCAATTTCGACGTTCCGTTTTAGTCTAGGCCCCCACTAGGTGGCAGATGGAGAACAAGCAGTCACATGGATACCTAGTCGTCAGTGAAACAAAAAGGATATAACACCAAATTAGGCGTGACACATCTACAGTAAACACCAGATCTAAGGAATACGTCGTAATTACACTCAAAGTGTTGAAGGTACAGTCAAGTGAACCAGTGAGGGATATATTTCGGATATATATTTCGGTCAAGAAGAATTCAAATTCATGCCTAGTTTCTTTCAGTTGCAATGTCATAATTTCATATTCTCATCTGTTTTATCGCAGCAAGACTTACTATTTTTTTCTATACAATTTAAAGAATATATTTTGTTCGATCAAATGAATTCATAGTATTATTTCAATAACAAAATTAGATAACCTCAAATTTAATGGGGAAACCGAACGCCAATCTCCTTTTCCCAGAACTTGTATGGTATGTTGTCAAAAGTAAGCTTATTACCCCACACCCTAGAGATAGTCAAGATTCTCATTCTATTATTGCTGCCCTGAGTTGTAGCTGGCGCCCATCAAATAACGTATGTGTAAGTAAGCAGGTAAGAAGTAAGTGTGAGTACAAGGTTCGACGATTGTGTATTTTATTTAATGAATAATAATTTTCAGATTTTTCAATATAAATTCAGGTTTTATCTTTGTAAAACTGTAAAGGAATTCAGGAACACCTACACACTATAAGCGCTTAGTGAAGAAGCAAACGCAGTTTATTACAATATACTGGTACTGTTTATCATTTTCTTCTTTTTTTCTTAATCTGTTTAGCCTCCAGGGTTGGCTTTTCCCTCGGACTCAGCGAGGGATCCCACCTCTACCGCCTCAAGGGCAGTGTCCTGGAGCGTGACATATTGGGTCGGGGGATACAACTGGGGAGGATGACCAGTACCTCGCCCAGGCGGCCTCACCTGCTATGCTGGACAGGGGCCTTGCGAGGGGATGGGAAGACTGGAAGGGGTAGACAAGGAAGAGGAAAGGAAGCGGCCGTGGCCTTAAGTACCATCCCGGCATTTGCCTGGAGGAGAAGTGGGAAACCACGGAAAACCACTTCCAGGATGGCTGAGGTGTGAATCGAACCCACCTCTACTCAGTTGACCTCTCGAGGCTGAGTGGACCCCGTTCCAGCCCTCGTACCACTTTTCAAATTTCGTGACAGAGCCGGGAATAGAACCCGGGCCTCCGGAGGTGGCAGCTAATCACACTAACCACTACACCACAGAGGCGGACACTGTTTATCATACTGTACTTTATACATTCGCTCATTAAATATTTTATCGTTATCAGAACGTCGGGTGAAATGAACTTAGTTATGAAGCGTGGTTCATGTTTCACCATGCCATCACGAAACACTGCCCAGGTACTGCGTATAATTGCTTCGAAGCAATTCGCTGTGCCATATCGAATATTTCGAAACAGTCAGCAGTATCACATCGCCCATCTATAATGAGGACACGAATTCACCTTAGCCCCGTATTTTTCTGAATGAACAGTGTAGGGGACTTCGGTTCACAGGGCTTAGGGTTCGATTCCCGGCCGGGTCCGGGATTTCAATCTTAAATCTTAAATGGTTAATTCCCTTAGCTCGGGAATTGTATGCTTGTACTGCTCTCAACATCCCTGTACTCATGTACCACACATAACACTTTCCTACACCCACAATAACACGCAGTTTCCTTTACATGACAGATCCTGCCCATCCTCCTCGGAGAGTCTGCCTTACAAGAATTCTGCAGTCATATAGCAAAAGCTGACATGTCCACTTTTGGTTAAAATGGTGTTTATCATGATGTGCTTATTTTGATAATAATATGTTCTTTTAGCTGCCAAAGAATGACACGAATCTCCATAATAGGATTATAGATAAAGCTACTGTCCGCTGATGACGTGTCCAAATGATACTTTTTCTTAACGCCAAAACCTGAATACACGTCGTAGTTTGGCACTCTGTGTTAAAGTGCTTTTGTACGTCTAAAGTTGTCATATTCTTTCCGGTAATAATGTGTAATTGGTACTCTCCAGCGCTGACAACAATGGCTAGTATGTATTTCAGTGTAGGTTTGGTTGGTGAGGAAGTGAAAGGTCCAGTTTGTTGATAGATGCACTACAATACAATACACACAGTACCATGTGATTCCGGGAGAGATGGCGCACCGGGTGAAATGGCGTAGGGTAGGCCAGTACGGCAATCGCCCGCTAGATCGCTCGACCACTGTTTCTCGTGTGTGCAGTGTGTACGTGAGAACAAAAGCTATCTGTTGAATGTCACATAGTGTGAGTGATTTCGCCTGAAATCCTGGATGTTTCTGGCAAGTACGTCTTCTCTACCTTCAAAGTTTTGCTACGGCATGATATAAAAGCCCACTGACTGGGTTCTTCAAGCTAAACTAACTTTGCAATGGCACAGGCGGATGACTAGGTTAGTCAACGACTATGCTGGTGTGATATACGCCATATTGGGCCAACGCAGTTCCTGGGGCAGGGGTGCGCCATCTCTCCTCAAATGTCGGGTTAGATTGCACGCTACATTTCTGGGAGAGATGGCGCGGTATTCCTTGAATTTCCATTTAGGTATAAAATGTGTTGTCATTCTCCGATCAGTTTGTTAATAAAATATAAAATAGATTATATAGCTTATGTGTATTTTGTTTAATTCTGTGACAAATTATACTAATTGTGGAGAAGAGGAAGCAGCTACAGCCTAATCGAAGTGTGTGGTACATGCCTTTAATGCAGCTTTAAAGCGTAATATCTCCAACAAAAGAGAAATCTCAGTGAACCAAAAGAACGAAGTTCAAAGAAAAATTGCAACCACTACCACAACGAGAAAGAGTAGGAAAGGAGAAAAACCTAATTCCAATGAAGCAGCCCAGATGATTCAACTTAGGCAAAATAATACAATATATGATGATTACAACAAGTGTGTGGAGTGCTGGAAGAACTATTATTTGACAAAAAAGAAGGATGATAGGATTAAGTGCACCGTCTGGAACAAGTGGCTGCATGAATTTTGTTCAGTGTATAAGAACTTGTGTAATGATTGCGGACGAGAGAGAGTTAGAAAAAAACATGTCCTAAAAGGACTGAGGGATAGATATTGAAGTTTAAATAATTAATTGATTCATTAATGACCAGGGAATGATAGACAAGTGAATGTAAATAAGGCAAATAAATGTGTTAAACCTGTAATCATTGTTTACTTCTTAATTTATTTCATTAATTTCATGAAAAATGACGTCATCTTTGAAATTAACTTACGCAGGGAAAGAGCAGGTTTTAACCATGAAATTGGTAACAGATTTATTAGAAGAGTTTATTGAGAGATTGAAAAAGCCATTATCTCTTTATAAAAAAGTGGAAGGAAGCAGTTTTGGAAGTGGAGCCTTCATTATGAGTGTGAGAGGTGCCATAAGGGAGATAAATAAATAAATACTCATTCAAACACTCCTAAGTTGACTATACTGTACGTTACACTGTGTACATTAGCCGTCCATTGTTCTCTGCAATTGTTACAGGTTGAAGAGGAATATTTCAAAATAAATGGCTTAAGAATACAATATATTTTACCTTCATTCATAACCGCTACAGGATGTTGATATCTGAACTTGCAATAGTATTCTGCATCCTCGACATCACCCTTAATTTTAGGTAGATTACGGTAATAAACACAGATTAAATTATTACCAATATAACAGGGTAAAATGTAATATTATAACTTATTATGTACAGAAGAGGAAGCTGTGTAGATGAACGAAAAGGAAAGCAATATGATTTATTCTGGGTGATTTGCGACAAATGGTTAGTACTGAGAAAATGCTGCAAACTTTGGTGTGAGAACACTTGGAAGTAAGGGGAAGAACAGTTTGACTAAGCGGAAAGTTTTGATCTATCAGTACAGAGATCTCCAGGTGGTGAATGGTTAGCGTATTTGCATTCAGCTCATAGGGTTCGGTAGGAGATTTTAACCTTAAGTGGTTAACTCACCGCCCGCCCTGAGGTGTAGTTGTAGCTTACCTGCCTCTTGCCTGAAGGCTCCGGTTTGATTCCCAACAAGGATAGGTATTTTTACCTGGATATGAGGGTTGCTCCTAGATCCACTCACACTACGTGGTTACAATTGAGGAGCTACTGTATTGTCGGTAATATAGCAGCCCCGGAAAAATAAGCTTAACGGCCGAGAAGATCTGTTCTGCTGACTACACGACACCTCGTAAAATGCAGGTCTCCGGGCAGATAAGCGGTCGCTTGGTAAGCCACGGCCCTTTGGATCTGTTGCGCTATGATGTTTGGATTTTTCTTTGGTTAATTCACCCGACTTGGGGCTGAGTGTTTTTACTCCCCCCACCCCCAGCATCCTGCAACTCACATATGCCTCCCACCCTCGTCGGAGGGTCTGCCTTACAAGGGCTGCACCCGGCTAGAAATAGCCACACAAAATTATTATGATAGAGAGGTTAGTAGACCTATAAGCTTGAGAGAGCTTTTACAAGTAGGAACGATCATAATATGACCGTAAAGTTGGAGTTCTAAAGGATAAATTGCGGCAAATACTCGTTTTTAGGAAGGCCAATTAGGTATTGGAATCACTTATCAAGGAAAATATTTCATAAATTTCCAACTTCTTTGAAATAATTTCAGAAAAGACTAGGTAAAATACTGATAGGGAATTTACCACCTGGATGACAGCTGCAAAAAAAAAAAAAAAAAAAAAAAAAAAATCCATTTAGGAGATTGGTTTTTGCCTCGGACTCTGAGATGGATCCCACCTCTACCGCCTCAAGGGCAGTGTCCTGGAGCTTCAGACTCTGGGTCAAGATACAACTGGGGAGGTTGACCAGTACCTCGCCCAGGCGACCTCCCCTACTATGCTGAACAAGGGCCTTGCGGGGGGGGGATGGGGAGATTAGAAGGGATAGACAAGGAAGAGGGAAGAAAGCGGCCATGGCCTTAAGTTAGGTACCTTCCTGACATTTGCCTGGAGGAGAAGTGGGAAACCAAGGAAAACCACTTCCAGGATGGCTGAGGTGGGAATCGAGCCCACCTCTACTCAGTTGACCTCCCGTGGCTGAGTGGACACCGTTCCAGCCCTCGTACAACTTGTCAAATTTCGTTGCAGAGCCGGGAATCGAACCCGGGCCTCCGAGGGTGGCAGATAATAGTACTAACCACTACACCACAGAAGCGGACGATTCGAAAAATAAGGACAGATATTAGTAAGCTATCGTACCAAGGGAAAGGGGCGAAAATAGAGTATTATAATACAGAACCGGAAGCTTAGACGAATAATGAACAAAAACTGTTACGAGAAGCATGGGCGAAAATCTAACATTATAATACAGAAGGCATTGTGAGAAATGGGGTTGTGCTTGCACTAGATGTTTCTGAAGAACGTTTGTTGTTGGAGGGATCGTAACCTTAAATACCGCGGTTAAGGTACAGTGGACTGAACTCCTGGGTGTGAGTACAGAAAGACGATCGTATTTCTGAGCCCACTTAAACCGCAGTGTGTGTTATTGTAGCTATCTCGAGCCGGAAGTTTCAATGCTTCTGTGTGTGTCACTTGATATTGGGGTCTGAGAATCCCTGCAGAGTCAAGATTGTGTCGGCAGTACAAACTGTTTCCTTCTCTTGATCAGCTCCCAGGGACTCAATATACAGTGGGCTGATAATCATTTCCCGTCTTCTCCCACTTGACCACGATACCTGACATGGGAAGTTTCAATGCAGTACGGGAGCAGCCACTTAGAGGAAATTTGCTAAGCATGCGGGTGTTTCTGTATCGCTTTCTGAGTGCGCTTCCTAAGTGAAGTGCGGTGTGCGTATTTCTGATTACATATCGACGCCTAAGTAGCAGTAAACCGGGTGAGTTGGCCGTGCGGTTAGAGGCGCGCACTGTGAGCTTGAATCCGGGAGATAGTGGGTTTGAAGCCCACTGTCGGCAGCCCTGAAGGGGGTTTTCCGTGGTTTCTCATTTTCACACCAGGCAAATGCTGGGGCTGTACCTTAAGTAAGGTCACGGCCGATCTTCCTTCCCATTCCTAAGCCTTTCCTATCCTATCATCGCCATATCAATCAATTAATCAATACTGATCTGCATTTAGGGCAGTCGCCCAGGTGGCAGATTCCCTATCTGTTGCTTTCCTAGCCTTTTCCGAAATGATTTCAAAGAAATTGGAAATTTATTGAACATCTCCCTTGGTAAGTTATTCCAATCCCTAACTCACCTTCCTATAAATGAATATTTGCCCCAGTTTGTCCTCTTGAATTCCAACTTTATCTTCATATTGTGATCTTTCCTACTTTTATAGACGCCATTCAAAACTATTCGTCTACTAATGTCATTCCACGCCATCTCTCCGCTGACAGCTCGGAACATACCACTTAGTCGAGCAGCTCTTCTTCTTTCTCTCAATTCTTCCCAACCCAAACATTGCAACATTTTTGTAACGCTACCCTTTTGTCGGAAATCACCCAGAACAAATCGAGATGCTTTTCTTTGGATTTTTTCCAGTTCTTGAATCAGGTAATCCTGGTGAGGGTCCCATACACTGGAACCATACTCTAGTTGGGGTCTTACCAGAGACTTATATGCACTCTCCTTTACATCCTTACTACAACCCCTAAACACCCTCATAACCATGTGCAGAGATCGAACCCTTTATTTACAATCCCATTTATGTGATTACCCCAATGAAGATCTTTCCTTATATTAACACCTAGATACTTACAATGATCCCAAAAAGGAACTTTCACCCCATCAACGTAGTAATTAAAACTGAGAGGACTTTTCCTATTTGTGAAACTCACAACCTGACTTTTAACCCCGTTTATCAACACACCATTGCCTGCTGTCCATCTCACAATATTTTCGAGGTCACGTTGCAGTTGCTGACAATCTTGTAACTTATTTATCACTCTATAGAGAATAACATCATCCGCAAAAAAGCCTTACCTCCGATTCCACTCCTTTACTCATATCATTTATATATATAAGAAAACATAAAGGTCCGATAACACTGCCCTGAGGAACTCCCCTCTCACCTATTACAGGGTCAGACAAAGCTTCACCTACTCTAACTCTCTGAGATCTATTTTCTAGAAATATAGCAACCCATTCAGTCACTCTTTTGTCTAGTCAAATTGCACTCATTTTTGCCAGTAGTCTCCCATGATCCACCCTATCAAATGCTTTAGACATGTCAATCGCGATACAGTCCATTTGACCTCCAGAATCCAAGATATCTGCTATATCTTGCTGGAATCCTACAAGTTGAGCTTCAGTGGAATAACCTTTCCTAAAACCGAATTGCCTTCTATCGAACCGGTTATTAATTTCACAAACATGTCTAATATAATCAGAAAGAATGTCTTCCCAAAGCTTACATACAATGCATGTCAAACTTACTGGCCTGTAATTTTCAGCTTTATGTCTATCACCCTTTCCTTTATACACAGGAGCTACTATAGCAACTCTCCATTCATCTGGTACAGCTCCTTCGGTCAAACAATAATCAAATAACTACTTCAGATATGCTACTATATCCCAACCCATTGTCTTTAGTATATCCCCAGAAATGTGATCAATTCCAGCCGCTTTTCTAGTTTTCAACTTTTGTATCTTATTGTAAATGTCATTGTTATCATATGTAAATTTTATTACTTCTTTGGCCTTAGTCTCTTCCTCTATCTCGACATTATCCTTGTAACCAACAATCTTTACACACTGCTGACTGAATACTTCTGCCTTTTGAAGATCCTCGCATACACACTCCCCTTGTTCATTAATTATTCCTGGAATGTCCTTCTTGGAACCTGTTTCTGCCTTGAAATACCTATTCATACCCTTCCATTTTTCACTAAAATTTGTATGACTGCCAATTATGCTTGCCATCATGTTATCCTTAGCTGCCTTCTTTGCTAGATTCAATTTTCTAGTAAGTTCCTTCAATTTCTCCTTACTTCCACAGCCATTTCTAACTCTATTTCTTTCCAGTCTGCACCTCCTTCTTAGCAAGTAGCAAAAAGAAGTAGAAGAAGAAGCAATACCTCGTGTCTCACACTGTTCTTCCTGTCCATTTTTTTCCTTAAATCAGGTCACGCCTTCCATTAATTTATAAATGTAATGTATAAATGTAAAACTTTATATACAGTACACTGTAGGCAGGCGTAAATACGTCATGCTTACATACATCCTTACAGTACTGTATGGTAAGGTTCATCTTCCTTTACAAGTAACCACTGGAAAGTGAACAGAACGAAAATTGTTCTGGTGGACAAGTGGCGATATATAGCACAGTAGGGGTTCTAACCGTCCTTGACTGATTAGATTTCGTACAATGGCAGAACACGTACGTTTATCAACCCTAGCTGAGCCTGGCCTTACTTTTACATATTTGTGTCAAGGCTACTTACTTTTGTCTTTCCCCTACGACTATCCTTGCTCAATACTTGTTTATTTCCGACCACGGCTGTATTCGATTTGCTGCGAGGCCTAGTGAATCTTTTCTTCACGTCCTTCGAGGTCCTGTTGTTCCGTTTTTCGAATATTTTAATTCCTCGAAGTGTCGGGCCACTTCCACTTTCTCCTCTGATTAGTGGTAATAGAAGATGGTTGCCAAGTTGCACTATCTCTTCAAACAATAACCGCCACCACTATCACCAACGTCACCATCAAATCGTGATACATTTTAAGGATCGAGAATGAAAAAAGAGATAAACCAATTTTACGGATCGACGTATAACTTCTGAACGTAATATTGCTGTCAGCTGACGACGTAAGGAAAGTAAACAGAGCGGGACCGGCCGGAAGACTCCTTACAACAACTCAAAACTTTCTACCAAGGTTTAACCTCAAATTCTGTTATTTATTAAGGAGTTTCTCCCGGCCATCGTATTTTAAATTTAAGTAAATCGTCATCCACTCCATGTGAGATTTGCGCTAGACAAAGCGGAGGAGGCGGGACAGGTTTTTCTCCAGCTACTCCAGTTTACCCTGTCACCCTTAATTCCAGCAACACTTTCCGATATAATTTCATCTGTCAGTCATAAATCATTGCCTCAAAAGAGTGCGACAGGGTTCGGCAGCCGGCACAATTCCTATCCTTGCCGCAGGATGAGGGCTTCATTTATTCCATCCCTGACCCGGTCAATGTCTGTAAAACAGGTTTTAGGTTTTCATTTTCACTAAAAACCTGTAGCAACTTCTCCATCATTTTGAAGATCACTTATTATGATTCCTTACACACAGATTTTATTACAAATTCGAACATTGGCTTGTCAAGTGCTTTAACTCAATATGAAGGAATATTTTATTTCATCATCATCATCATGTCCGACTCGTTGGCTGAATAGTTAGCGTACTGGCCTTCGATTCAGAGGGTCCCGGGTTCGATTCCCGGCCGGGTCAGGGATTTTAACCTTCATTGGTTAATTCCAGTGGCCCGGGGGATGGATGTTTGTGCTGTCCCCAACATCCCTGCAACTCACTCACCACACATAACACTATCCTCCACCACAATAACACGCAGTTACCTAAACATGGCAGATGCCGCCCACCCTCATCGGAGGGTCTGCCGTACAAGGGCTGCACTCGGCTAGAAATAGCCACACGAAATTATAATTATCATCATCATCATCACCATCATCATCATCATCATAGGCGTTTTTCATTTCATATGTGCTTGTACACGTTTTCAGCTGAAATGTTACAGATGAGAGGAACAAAAGATGTACATTTTTAGTAATTTAACTACACTTTAAGCCGGAATATGTTTGTGATTACATAGACTAGCTATAAAAAGTAAATAAGTATTCGAAGGTGGAATTCTTCCCTTCAAGCTAAACCTTAACTGCATCGTCGCCATAAGACCCATCTGTGTCGGTGCGACGTAAAGCCCCTAGCAAAAAAAAAAAAAAAAAAAAAAAAAAAAACCTTAACTGAGTTGATGTCTATACGAAATGAACATGAAATTTACAAGTTGAAGTCGAAATGGTCAAATTTCCTCTAGATAGTTGGACACCTTCATAAAACAAAAAGAAAAGTGTGGATGGTGATGAGGATTTATCGGAGTTTATGTTCGAAGTGTGCAAGTTACTGTAATAGCACCTACATGGTGAGTACCGTCATCTTTTCAACCAGCAAATGAAAACACTGGTATAAGGTATACGTAAATTTGTTCGCGAGTTGTTACGTCGATCAATTAAGATAATCACCTGTTTTTTAAGGAGCTCGTCGTCATGAATGGGACCCAGTATATTTGAGAATTTCTCAAGATAAATTCACAGTGCAGAAGTGAAATGTTGTGTTCCGTCTTGGTTTATTATTTAAATGTAAACATAATGCGTTGAGTTGGAGCCAGAGACGTAGAGAGCGGTAATGAGAACAGGCATGTAAGGGAACGAGTTCTGAAGACCGGTGAATAAGCCTGCCTGTCACCTGTAATGTCGTAACGACTAAATCACCCCGTAACGAGCAATTCGTATTTGCATCATTTGAAAAGCAATCTGAATCGCATCTCCAAATGGGCGATTGGTAAGGCGAGGCTCCTCACACGTCAACACATAATTTAGCTTAATCCAGGGACGGTCTCTCTCACAAAACGAACCGGCAATAGAATCGATATTTCTAACAGTCGATGTGACGCTAATGGAGCAATCAGCCTATCTGAATGGCTCACTCAATTATTGAGCTCACGCCTGTGGATCCTTGAATCTGTCAACTTCTCGCTCTTCAACTAATTACCTGCGAAAAACGGAGGACCTGAAAATTTAATTTCTTTTTCCTATTTTCTCACTTTGAAGATGTATTTAGTGGCCGAATCGAATGTGCTGACCGCTGGAGCCATACGCACCACTGATCTGCAGACACGACATGGAAAAGAAATAGTGTGGTTTTATATCAAGCTGCACGAGGCAACATTGCTGGGTATTGTTTTGCACGAGCCGAATTGTTTAGCTTTTCTTCTTTCAGCTTTAATTGAGTGTGAATGGCATCTACTTTACAAGTTCATTCCTCTGTCATACACTGTGTGCACACTCGCGTAGCATTAATTGGATGGTGTTATGCATCGCTAGACTAAACGCCAAAATTGTCTTTCATTTTTTACTATTGCTCCATCTGGTAGCTAATGATGTAAGCTTCATATCATCGTTACGCTTGTCAAAACTGCTTTGCGAAATAACCTTATAACTTTGGCCGGTAAGGTTCAATATTGTATATTAAAAGAACATTTCTCGTTCTTTATGATATATATGCTCTGGGTCAGTATTTCTATTACGACTTTATCACACATACGTTTTCCCAGGCGCAACGACGATATAGTTTATTGTTCAGACTTTAGTTGACAACATAATATCGCAGGAAATGAATTTTCATCAAATGCTAACCCCTAACTCTTTAAATTAAAGTTTTATATCAGGTTAGGCCTACTAACCGCCTTTTCTGAGTCCGAGTTGTGCTATTTCATGCTGTATGTTGTTATTATGTAGAATATTCTTTTTTCAAAAATTTTATGTTGGGGACGTGTGACGTAATTGAAGATCATCCCGGGCCGGCCTGAATGGCTCAGACGGTTAAGGAGCTGGCCTTTTGACGTCAAATTGGTAGGTTCGATCCAGACTCTGTCCGGTGGTATTTGAAGGTGCTTAAATACGCCTTGTGTCGGTAGATTTACTGATACGCAAAAGAACTCCTGAGGGACAAAAATACCGGCACATCGGCGTTTCCGAAATCCGTAAAAGTTGTTAGTGGAACATAAAGCAAATAACATAATAATTATAATATAAAAATTATGATAAAAGATAATAATAATAATAATATTAATAATAATAATAATAATAATAATAATAATAATAATTTATTATTATTATGTCAAAAATTATTATTATTATGTCATATCCAATCAGCGGATTAGAATAAAGTCAGACGTCATCATACAAACTGAGCTTCGCATTGAACACAACAAACCGGATCTGATGATACATGACCTTTTAAAGAAAGAAATCCTGTTAATTGAAGTTGGAATCACAAACAAAAATATCCTAAAACAGACTGAAACCACTAAAGGAAGAAAATGCGAGATGCTAGCCAACGAACTCTCACTTATGTACAATGGAGCCAAGGTGACGATGGTCCCTGTGGTAATAACGTGGGACGGGCTAGTTACCAACTTGTTCAAGAAGCACGTGGACAAATTGGAAGTGAGCAAATAGCTACAGGCCTACCTACATACCATTGTACTAAAAAGAACGTTTGAGAGTGTGCTAATCGACTTCTGTTCCATTTAGTTGGATAACGAGTTGTGGACGGAGGACTTACAAAGAATGATGGACCAGATGGAGGAGGTCCTGGTGCCGTAAATGGTGTACTAAAAGTGTGTATATAAATGCATATAATTACTGGATGTAACATGGACTTGAAAAATAATTGAATAAATTATTATTATTATTATTATTATTATTATTATTATTATTATTATTATTATTATTATTATTATTATTATT
This sequence comes from Anabrus simplex, assembly GCF_040414725.1. Classification (NCBI taxonomy): domain Eukaryota; kingdom Metazoa; phylum Arthropoda; class Insecta; order Orthoptera; family Tettigoniidae; genus Anabrus; species Anabrus simplex. Next base: position 388,968,940 of record NC_090268.1, read on the forward strand.
ATTATTATTATTATTATTATTATTATTATTATTATTCCTCTCTAGAATAACCAAAAAATGTTTGAAAAACAAGATTTCAGTGGAAATAGAGCGTATTATCACACCTCAATGCTGTGGTGTCGTCTTACGGCCTACATTTCAACTACAAGATGGTTTACAGCCAGCAGAACTTTGTACTCCGTGGTGTAAGGATGGAAAATCAGTGAAGATGATGGACAGCGTTCGTGTTGGTTCATCACCCGGTGTAACATAAAGGTCACAGACGAAATCACATCTATATTTTGAGTAATTTTCTCGAATTTTTTATTGATATTCTTATTATTACACTATCATTTTTGTTCCAAGTCTATGCAGGCCTACAAGATTTATTTTCTGGTATATACAATCCTAAGACATACACCTTAGGCCTACGTTATAACAATACAATTTTGTTTGTAATAGATGAAGTCATTTGTACACTTGCATATGCAATTGGTTCAAGTAATGTATACCACGAAATAAACGCCGAAAATAATTTTCCTCTCTTATGCAAAAATGACTGGTTTCTTGGTTACATCCTTATTCCGGGAACATCTTCACTTCTAATGTTTGGACGCTTCTGTTCCATTTAGTTGTACAATTGCCGGCAATTTCTGTCGAATATGATCAACTGAACACACGATGTGGTATTTGACAGAACATAATCTTGTACGAAAATTTGTTACAAAGTAGAATATTACCGGGCGAGTTTGCCGTACGGTTAGGGGCGCGTGACTGTGAGCTTGCATGCGGGAGATGATAGGTTCGAATCCCACTGTCGGCAGCCCTGAAGATGGTTTTCCGTGGTTTCCCATTTTCAAACGAGGCAAATGCTGAGGCTGTACCTTAATTAAAGCAACGGCGGCTTACTTCCAACTCCTTGGCCATAAGAACTATCTGTGTCGGTGCGACGTAAAGCCACTAACAGGAAAAGTACCATATTCTACACTGCAATGATATTTTGAAAAGTTAAATCCAGTCACTAAATGACAACTTTGTTGGTGATTCAAGTAATGCAAAACAATAAACTATTCTCAATAAATCATCAAATAACTAAGCAGCATTACCTCAGATTACGTCAAAATACTTAAATTATTTCATGCGTTTCTCTTCGTTGCGGTATATATTACAAAGTTGAATTAATATCAAGGGTTTGGCTTTTGTGTAAATATCAAAAAATCTATTTCTATTATAGCTATCGCAAGGCCTCAATATCTATGTTGCAGACATTTCAATTTGAAGCTATTTAGGCTCCCTTCATGTCAATTTTAATATACCATTTTACTTAGGGTTACCATAGATACTTATTTTGTTAGGATATAACGTGTTTTGTCTTTCACAAGTCTTCGAATCTATGCCGTAGTTAGTCTGCAAAGAAGTACAACGCTCGTGAGGCCAATGTTAGAATATGTAGCAGCTGTACAGGATAGAATTCATCGATGAACAAGGAAGGGCACAGTGTATGGCTGTAACGTTCATACGTAACCATTTCATTCCTAGAAGTAACGTTACAAGGAAGATAAAGGAACTTGGTTGACAGAGGCCGGAGGCCAGAAGAAAAGAACCTGCCTCATGGTCCTCATCGTTAAGGTGTGAAGTCTGTATGGTCTGACAGCGTGATTAGGCGGATCCAGTTCCGTGGAAGATAAGAAAGATTACCATTATAATAGGATAGGTGGTGGAGTACAATTTCTAATCACTATATTTCCTTTCAAAATCTTGGATTTAAGAATCAAACCTCTCCGCACTGTTCGTATGGGGTGGGAGCACTTGACGCATTTGATGGTGATTCGTACGTCGGACGGGAACGTTGGGCCTTGAGCAGACTGCTTGGTGTTATTCAACAGCAGTACGTTAAGTGCCGACAATGGTTTCACCCTCTCCCTACGCCGTCATCATCATCATCATCATCATCATCATCATCATCATCATCATCATCATCATCATCATCATCATCATCATCTTCATCATTATCATCATCCAAATCTAACAGTGGTGGAAGTCAACTAGGCAACCACCCTCTATTAAAACTAATCAAAGGGAAAAATGGAAGGAATTCAATACTTAAAAAAATGAAGCTATCGTACAGAGAGAGACAAGGTTCATGAAGGGCGTTAAAATGAAACACACCCTAGCATTCGCATCTTAATACCATCGGTGTCGAAAAGAACAAGAGTTGACCAAGGGAGGTCCGATAGAAGAAATGGAAGTGAGGAGCCTGGCACGAGTAAGTGGAAACATTGCCAGGACTCAGCTAAGAGCCTCATAGTCGCCAACCCACGCCCCGGTGTTGAGAGGCCCTGGGGCCCTTTTAGTCGCCAATTCGACAGGTGGGGGATACCGTGTGAGTTGTTGTAACGGCCCCACTCACAGGGAGTCTAAACGTAACACCCAGACGCGCAGGTCACCCACGGGTGTCAAATATAGAGAGCTGCACCAGGCGAGACGAACAAGTCCTCGGAAATTCCCAGCACTAAAACCCAAATGCTGAAAAGACACTTCTACGTGAATATGTCAGCTGGGGGAGAGCTGAACAGTCGATAAGAAACAGACCTGGTATTCATGCAGGACCTATTTTTCTTATAAAGTCATGGGTAAACCGCAGAAAACAAACCATAGTAATGAATACTAATTTGTATATCGAGCAAATGATAATTGTAATGTATTACCTGCAGCAGTACTACAGCCCGTCTCAAAAATATAAGATGCTTCAAGCAACGATTCCAATATTGTAATGTATTTGCTAGTACAACTTCATAATCGAGTCCGCAGTTTTGGTTTTTTAATTACAAAATTTATTTATGAAATTCATTATATTTTTAATGTCCTTGTAAATCACTGAAATAGGAGAATGAGAATTAGATTACTTTTCCACTTAAGCATTTTATCATTATAATATTTTCGCTTCTGACCATATCAAATAAAATAATATTCATTGCGTAAAATTTAGTTGAAAGCGTAACTGGGAACTTGCACTTTTTTCTTCGGAAGGAAGTAAAATTAAAAATTTGCTACAAATTGAAGCAATCTCACTAGTGGCATGCAGTGAATTCCTTCATTCAATCAATACGTTCTTTGAGAAAAGTACATGGGAACATCTTCGTGTGACACAAAGTGTGCAACGGATTTCTTTTACACCCTTCAGGAATCCGACTTCCTATGCCGAGAAGGAGAAGAATAGAATTGGAAACTACTTAAAGTAGCCTACATATATGATGTTACTCTCCGAGTCTATGAAGCCAATATAGTGTAATAAAAAGCTATCAATAATTATTTTTCAGCAAACTGTGTATTATTATTATTATTATTATTATTATTATTATTATTATTATTATTATTATTATTATTATTTACTGAGAACAGGCGATAGCGGGCGAGTTGGCCGTGCGCGTAGAGGCGCGCGGCTGTGAGCTTGCATCCGGGAGATAGTAGGTTCGAATCCCACTATCGGCAGCCCTGAAAATGGTTTTCCGTGGTTTCCCATTTTCACACCAGGCAAATGCTGGGGCTGTACCTTAATTAAGGCCACGGCCGTTTCCTTCCAACTCCTAGGCCTTTCCTATCCCATCGTCGCCATAAGACCTATCTGTGACGGCGCGGCGTGGGGCCCCTAGCAAAAAAAAAAAAAACAGGCGATAAAGGAAATCAAAGAGGAATTTGGAAAAGGAACCACAATCCAAGGAGAGGAAATTAAAACTCGGATATTTGCCGATGATATTTTATCTGAGTCTGCAGGGGATCTGGACAAATTGTGCTGAATGGTATGGACACGGTCTGGTTGAAGGAGTACAAGATGAAAATAAATAAATCCAAAAGAAAGGGAATTGAGTGCAGTCGGATGAAGTCTGGTGATGTCGAAAATATTAGATTAGGAAATGAAGTAGATGAATATTGTTACTTGGTTAATAGAATAACCAATGATGGCTGAAGTAAGGAGGGCATAAAATGCAGACTAGAACAAGCAAGGAAGCCCTTTCTTAAGAAAGGAAATTTGCTCACTTTCAACATTGATATAGGCATTAGAAAAGATTTTCTGAAGTCTTTCATCTGGAGTGTAAGGTAAAGGTGTATTCTGCCCAAAGGCAGGTCCAAACCTCCGCAAAGGTGTGTCTGAACCGGAGTTTACGTACGTTAGGGTGGTCAGTTCATTCCGCTCCTCCATTCCCTTAAACCCCACCAACAACGAGTGTCAACCCATCCAAATCTTGACCACGCCCAATATTGCTTAACTTCTGAGTTCTCACTGGATCTGTGTTTCAACATGGCTACGGTCGCTGGCATCTGGAGTGTGACATTGTATGGAACAGAAACATGGCTATAACGAGCTCAGAATGAAAGGGAATAGAAGCTTTTGAGATGCGGTGTTACAGAAGAATGTTGAAGGTGAAGATGGTTACATCGAATCCCGAATGAAGAGATACTGAATCGAATTGGTTAGGGGGGAACGATTTGGCGAAATTTGACCAGAAGAAGGGACAGAATTATAGGGCACACCTTAAGACACCCAGGTCTTGCTCCGTTTGTTTTTAAGGGAAGTGTGGGCGGTAAAAATGGCAAGAGTAAACCAAGATATGAATATGAAAAACAGTTTACGTAGATGCAGGATGTAGTAGTTGCGTAGAAATGAGAAGGTTAGCACAGGGCAAGGTGGTATGGAGAGGTGCATCAAGCCATTACTAAAATTTGAGAGTCTCAGCAGCACACAGTTTTCAGTTCATAATAACCTTTCAGTCTCTAAAGTGATCAAAATTATTCATAACATGTTAATCCTCCTAGGTGTGTTGATGCGTGGAATTTCTGCTCCATGTATTATTCGTGAAAATGTGTGGGGAGTTGTCACAGAGCCACGAGTTCATTTGATCGAAATAAAGTTGGTTTCAGTCTTGTGAGGCCAATTTTATACTTTAAAAGTTTAGAGGCTTATTATGGCATTGTGTATGAACATTGTATTTCCTTGTATCAGTCTCTATGCTATCACGTTAACTCGCCGCGTGTTGTACTGTAAGAAGCTTTAGTGAGCCCTGCCTATCGTCTCCCTCATGCATGCTGTGGGTTTTTCACGCATATTAAAAGTAAATTCAATTTAGAGTCTGTCCGGCACGAGCTGTCACCTGCCACCTATCGTGAAAGACAGGCAGATTCTAACATGCTCTCTCAGTTTGTTTGATAAAAGTAAATTGCGAACAGAAATTGTTTGTCTACATTTAAGCAGACATTTCCCCAGTTAACTTTCCTCCCCACGGAAGTGCCATCATCTGCCTCTAAAACCATGTGAACTAAGCCACGAACCACCACCAGTCAAAGGAGCCACACAATTCTGTAGCTGGATCGTTAACAAAAATATTGTATTTCGTAGTAGTAGTAGTAGTAGTAGTAGTAGTAGTAGTAGTAGTAGTAGTAGTTTGTGGCTGCCTGGTCGAGGCAGTAACGTCGTGCTAAGTTCATCTGGGAGGACGTGAGTTCGATTAACCGTCAGAAAGCTGTGCAATTTAAGAAACGAGATTTCCAATTCCGGAGGTGCACATATGGTCCTGAGATTCACTCAGTCTACACCAAAAATGAGTCCCAGGTTAATTCCTGGGGGCAAAGGCGGCCGGATGTAGAGCTAACCGCTCTACTCCACCAAGTGCCGAGGTTACGTGTAGTGGAAGCCATTGCCTTCCACCCCTCCAAGTCCTTCATGACCTGTATAGACATGACTTTTCTTTTTACTTTTAGTAGTAGTAGTAGTAGTAGTAGTTCAAAGAGAAAACCTGGTATAGCGTCTTACATATTGTTCTTAGAAGTACCAGCAGGCCACTCACTTAATTTAGTCCAGAACTGTGAACATGCAGGTTATTTTACAACCAAGACTTACCTGATAATCAGGTGAAAGGTCTCAAACTTTCCCCAAGGGTTTATAAACTGCGAATTTTCTCATCTCTTGGCCATTTCATCGTCGTATAACTAAGTGTGTGTGTCAAGCAGGAGGCGGAAGGCGCCTCTTCCATCAGGCAGCAGTTCTTCGGCAAGGTAATGGCCGTCTAACATCTTACTTTTGCTAGCTCCGCAGTTTAACCTGAGGGAAAGGTCCGAAACTTTAACTATGTAACCAACTTTTCTAAAATGTAAGTTCTGCCGGCTAATGTAAAAAATTTCATAAAATCTCTAACTGTAACTCGGGGATAGAGAGTGATGTACCCTCTCGAGCTCCCCTTCAGCTTGGTTTGAGGTGACTACGTTTTGTAACTGGTTTTCTTCCTTTCCGTAATGTTTAATTTATTCTTATACGAGTCACCTCAGTAGTTTGGGAATAGCCCCTGTGTCATCGGCCTAGTGCCCCTTAGGTAAGAAATAATATCTAGCAGTGCAAGTACTCGCTTCCATTCAATTTGTGCTACGGGCCATTTACTTAACCTGTTCTTTTCTGCTACGGCCCAATAGGTTGGGTACTAGATACCCCTGTTTCTAATTTTGTAAGTTGTGCCCTGATCGCAAGTAATTGAATATTTCTGATATTGCCTTGTGTAGGCTTGAGAACTGAGAGTACGTTAGCTCTTTTTCAAATGTGGTAAAAGTGCCTCTGGAGGGCCGGATTTTGTCATTGCTGGAGTAATAATGGTGTAAAATTGGTACACAAATTTATGTATGTAAACGTGGTGCATTTGTGCTGCTAATTTGGTGCAAAAGCGATAATGGCTGCACCGGTTTAACACCAATGAAAAATGTACCAGAACTGCTCCATAATTACACCACATATTTGTTCACATTCGTTTACGGCATGTTTACACCAATAAAGTTGTTGCAAGAGAAGTGACATTTTACACCAAATATGAAGTACATTAATCAGAAAATTTGTGCCCAAATTTAGTGGCAAAAATACGCCAAAGCTTTTCTTCAACGTTCTTTTTCAACACCACTGTTGAACCAAATTTGCTTCTAAAATGCTCCAGTGCGGCCAGTATCCAGTATTCAGGAGATAGTGGGTTCGAACCCCACTGTCAGCAGCCCTGAAGATGGTTTTCCGTTGTTTCCCATTTTCACACCAGGAAAATGCTGGGGCTGTACCTTAATTAAGGCCAAGGCCGCTTCCTTCCCAGCCCCAGCTCTTTCCTGTCCCATCGTCGCCTTAAGATCTATCTGTGTCGGCGCAACGTGAAGCCAATAGCAAAAAAAAAAAAAAAAAAAAATGCTCCCAAAGTTACACCAGGATTTGGGTATATTTGTGGAAATCACCTTGGTGCCAATTTAGTGCAAAATGTGTGCAGTTTTCTTCGTATTTACCTCACAAATATAATGGTTTGAAATTGATGTAATTTTGGATGTAAAGTTGGTGTATTTTTCGAAGCAAGCATTGTGGTACATTATTGTGGAGTAACCTTTGTGCCACTCTGTTGAAAAATTAGTGCGCGTTCTTTCGCATTTATCACCAAAAAGTATAGTACAAAATTGATATAAAAATTGGTAACAACAACGACAACGACGCTGACGTTATATTTGTCTGCTTGTCTACTTTGATTTGTTTTTCCACGTTTTAAACAACAAAAGTTTGTGTTCTTATTGGCATTTAAATGTAGTTAAACTTTAATTTTTTAAGAATTGATGTGTAGGTTTACGTGGAAAGACCACACGAAAGATCCTTGAATACGAGGCCGTGTCTGAAATATCTAGAAAGGTCTATTTTGTCCACATTAAGCACAGGGATGAAAGTGATATGGGAATGAGAATGCTTAACATGGAGTTGGAAGGTGGGAGAGAGAGGTTCACCCAGAAGAAGATGGATGGATTGTGTGCGGGAGGATCTCAGGTAAAATAAGTTAAGAGAAATACGAGCCTAGATTTCTTCGCAATCATGAAACTCTTAATAGTAATAACAATAATAAATATAATAATAATAATAATAATAATAATAATAATAATAATAATAATAATAATAATAATAATAATAATAATTTAAAAAAATGAAAATGGAAGTGAAAATCCACAGCCTGTTTCTAGTCTTTCGACCGGGTCAGAAATGGGATGAATGAAGCCTCCATCTAACGGCGAGGATAGGAACAGTACTGGCTGCTGAAGCTTGTCGCACTTTTCTCGGCCAATGATTAATGAATGACAGATGAAATGATATTGCAGAGTGTTGCTGGAATGAAAGATGACAGTACCCGAAAAAAAAAAACTGCCCAGCCTCCGCTTTTTTTAAGCACAAATCTCGGATTTGAACCATAGAACCCAGTGGTGATCCGCGGAGGCTTCAATAATAATAATAATAATAATAATAATAATAATAATAATAATAATAATAATAATAATAATTTATTATACCGTGCGGTTTACTTTGCGATTAGGGTCGCGCAGCTGTCAGCTTGCATTCGGAAGATAGTGAGTTCGAACCTTACTGACGCAAGCCCTGGAGATGATTTTCCCTCGTTTTCTATTTTCACACCAGGCAAATGCTGGGTCTGTACCTTAATTAAGGCGACGACCGCTTCCCTCACATTCCTGGACCTTTCCTATCCCATTGTCGCCTTAAGACCTTTCTGTTTCGATGAAACGTATTATTATTATTATTATTTTAATTATTAATAATTGAAGACCTAACATTGTAAAGAGGCTAAGCGCCAAAGATACTTTAAGAGATAATGTTGAAAAACACTAACAAATGTTCCAGTCGAAATAGTTTGCCTATTTTGTATGGCAAATCGATCATTCTGTCAGTTATTCAACAAACCATGTTCACATAAGGTGTTATAACAGTGATATCTCTTAGAAATTACAATCTAAAAATTAAAATTGTAGATGAGGCTACAACTAATACATTATTCATTTTAAATGGGCTCAGCCTCTCTGTGTATATTACACCTTTAGTGAAAATCCACAGCATGTTTTCCAGTCATTCGACCGGGTCAGGAATGGAATGATTTAATGATTTTCATATTTTGTGCTTGTGATTTGAGATATCCGAAATCTTTTGGAATCAACATAATTATCATTTGTTCGAAGGAGATTTACCACAATATTATTAATAATAATAACTAGCAGTTTCCCGCTGACTCCACCCGCAATGTACAAAGTATGGTATTGTTCGTTACTATCCCCATGGATGTATTTGCAAAGTTTCGAGTTAAAGCACATGATCTGCTGTGGTAATAGAATGTAATATTATATCAACAAAATAATTGAAAATACATCACCTAAAGGAATTGAATTAAACGTTCCTTGGAACAACACTACGCGCCGAACTGTTAAAAAGTCCTTCAAAGATCTTCGTCACGAAGACAAATGTACTCATAACTTTTCTCAGAATCTACGAATTTAAGTACTGTAGTTATTACCTCAAAATAAAACTCTTGATCCACTGAGTGTTTTTAGACCAAAACGAACTGTGTACCTCAATTAGAACGAAAGATATTATTGCTTCAATGAGATAAAATGTTGAAGAAATGAGACGTCAAATTGAATGAGCACTCATATCTTTCCTCAGAATCTGTGCATGAATACCTTTCAGTTAAAGAAAAAATGAAGGAAATCGACCGGATAGAATGGCCGGACTGACTGACTTTAGTTTTCATAAAAAAATTATATAGATAAGTGATGAAGTAAATGTCAGTGCTAGTTTGTAAAATATACGACATTTGGTTAGTAGACCGCACTTTGCGATATATTTCGATCACGGTGTTAATCCATGTCTATGATAAATAAATATCCGACTCGCGGTAAAAATAGTTAAATAATGAAGTGGCAATAATTACAAGAGTAGGAATTGTGAACGTATAATGAATTCAGCTGAGGTAGCGTATAATCATTGAGTAACAAAGGGTAATACTGATAATAATAATAATAACAGTAATAATAATAATAATAATAATAATAGTAATAATAATAATAATCCCATATCAGAATTTAAATAGATAGATTCGTAATTATGCGCGAATTTGTATTGTAGAACCGAAAATCTATTGTGTAAGCAATCATATTTTTGAGGACAAAAGGAGTAATGCCGTATTGGTAAAAATTGGAGTCATTGATAGCTTCAGAAGATACTTTTATTTGAGCTGCATACGATTATGAGGTCCAAATGAGAGATAGAAAAATACGATCATGAGTATAAAGTGATATCCCTGAATATAACAAAGAGATGAAATAAGAAGATAGAGCCTGGAATGGCCACTTTGTGAAGAATAAATGAAATTCTTTAAGGCATAGTAGACGACACGTGATTATGAGGTAATTAGCTAGACTGAATCTAATTTCTATCCTACGTTGATGAATAATGAGCTAATAATAGAAAGAGGTGTTGAACATGCCAGTAAACAGCAGGGATGACAAGATACTGGATGGAAGAACATGCTCGCAGATATTATAGTGAAGACATAATTGGACCAAGGAAGACACGAAACAAATTAGCAAGATAGCAATGAGATGGGAATTAAGTGATGTTGATTAAATGGTTCATTTACGAGATGCAATTAATAAAATAATATAGAGTGTGATTGCCGGCAATACAGCCTCAGCGTCTGTAAAAAAATGTGTAAGAAGAATTTGTAAACGTGTGTGAGACTATTTTATAAATCATGTTGGATTTGTCGTGGTAACTTGTGATATTTATTCATTATTCATTTGACCATTAAGTTAAAGTTTTTAATTAAATGACCCTAATTAACGTACTCGCGTAGGAAGGTGCGTGAATATCAAATTGTGTTTGTGATAATTCATTGTAGATATCAAAATTCAAGTTATTGTGCTTTTTATTATCCTATTGTGTTTGTTTGAACGCTATGTTGACAGCGTTGTGTAGATCTTGTACACACAATTTTCAAGGGTGTTTCGATCCCTCAAATTTAACTAATCTTAATGAAGGACAGCCCTGTGATCATCGTAAATAAATTGCAACATTTCTCTTTATCCTAATAAAGGACATCGCAAGGATTAAAGTTATTTAAGTCACAACCATAACTGTAACTAAAATGAATCAGGCCATGTCTATGAATCGACATTAATAAGTAAATCAATGTAATTGAATGCCAAAAAGTATAGTTTAAGAGTGCCGGAACCTACCGACAAAACGCAATAGGAGGTATATTAATTGGGAGTGGTAATGTGACCAGCGGAATGATTTCTGCATGTATTGAAAGGCGACCAATGGCATAACAAAGGTTATTTAAATTGTAATAATGGTCTGATAACTATCATAGTGACTAAGTTGGTATTTTATGGCTGATAAATTATTGTCTTATTTTTAATTTACATTAAAATTCAAGGACAGCCATGATAGATAAAATCAGCCACTTGGAAATGGCGTATATTCGTTATGACAACAAAGTAAATAATGTTTCGTTTGACAATTTAGAGTATGTTAGTGGATGTAATTAATGGTCTCACACGTTTTGCAGTGTGTAATGATATCATTTTATTTGATCATTGTTGGATTTAGGAATGGAGTGTATCAATTCCCTTAAATGTTAACTTTATTTTCATCAATTTTTGTGATTATTATTTAATTCATTGACGTTGTAGATGTAATCATTCTTAAATTCAGAGAGGTGACAGTTTTCTTTGTTTGTGTGAATTGACCGAGATTTCAAGATTTAATTATTTTATTTTATTGCTTTTGCGCTCTTTTGAACGATACTTAAGTTATTTTCTGCCAATAAATTTATTCAGTTAGTTTTAAATCAGTCTGGGCTACGCAATTTTTTTTGTAGCTTCACCCGTAGTATTGTTAGCATCCTCTGTCGACCCTTGTAAGGGGAAACATATGGACGGTCCAGCCCTGAGGTAAGTTTCTATGTGTGCGGTAAGTATGTTTCTTTCAGCAGCCGAGGCAAGTATCTACAAGAGGATCGCCGCCACACATGCCAGCAAAAGGGTACAGTATGTACCACCAATAGGCCAAACAAAATTAAATCTAAAAAATTGGCGCTTAGCCCCTTTTGAATGTTAGGTCTACAATTATTAATTAATTAAATAATAATATATAGCAAAATTAAATGAGTGTCACAATTTAAGTATCTTAGCGAAACAATTCAGGAAATTGGACTCGAAACAAGTGTCAATGAAATTAGATGCCAAAAGATGGAAACTGCACATCGACAAACCCAAAGTATCTATATGAAAAAATGTATCTCCAAGCATACAAAACTGAGACACTACAACACAGTCATTAAACCAGAATGTATGTATGGATCAAAGACGCTAATTTTGAATAGGAAAGCAGACATTGGAAACATTGAGAAAAAAAGGAACGCAAAATCATAAGAAAAATTCTAGTCCCGAAACTCACCAAGGGACAATACCAGCTTAGAGACAGGCAGGAAATCAAACAATACACAAATATTCACAGTGATATTAGAAAATGCAGGCTAAGATTCTATGGTCATATTAAACGAATGCATCCAGACAGACTTACCAAATAAACAGTATAATTTTATGAAAACAGGAGTAAGGCTAAAACAGACACAATGAAATGGAGTGGCGAAATTAAAACCGATTTGAAACAGGGAGGAATTACACCAGCAGAAGTCCAAAACAGGGTAATCTTCAGATCCAAAATTCATAAATGGCACGTTGACCAAGAGAAAAGAATGGAACAACCTGGTCGGAAGTCAGAAAGGAAACCCAGACTAAAAGAATGGAAGAAATATGGGCACAGAGGAAGGAAAATGACAGCCTCTGCGTAGTCTTAATGGGCTTATTCGAATGCATATATATAAATAGTAACAAAGTGGTGACCTGAATGTTGTCAAGCTGATTGACTTGTAGTAAGGAATGATCGGATTATAGATGGAGCTTTTCTCGGTATAATCATTTTTCTTCATTTTCGTTACAAAGTAATCACAATGCTTCATATCAATCAATATCAGGTGTAGCAATCCAACTGACGAGCCCACTGCTACACTGGGGTAAAACGCTGGCAATCTCACGATTGAAAATGCCTAAAAGTCTTAAACTTCTTTTTACAATGCTTAAGTTTGATTTTCTTTCATTGCTTCCCGAATGTCCTGGTAATAGTGGGATTTATTGTATTCGGAATACGAAATGTTTATCCTGCTCCCTTGTGACCCTCACCGTCACACAACATTCCCAGTCCATCAGGTCTTGTCAGCTCACCCATTGAGTGTTTCCATGTGTGCACAAACACATGCCATGCTATTCCGGCAACTCGTGACACAGTCAGAAACTCTGCCATATTTTGGAAGTACTGTATTATAAAACAAACACTGTGTACACAGTGCTAGCGGTGAATAAGAGTGTCACAAGTGCAGTGTGTCGGTGACTGATTGCCACACTTCACCCGACCTGAGTGACCCATTATGCTCACTTCGATTGCTTCCAGCTGACGGTTCAGTTGCCATTATAAAGCAATCAATGTCCCCTCGCTGGTTGTTACAAATTGAGACATCAACCTGATAACATCTTGTATGTTTGTAATGTACTCAAGTCTCCTTAACGAGCTTCTGCTTCAATGATTAGCGTGTTAGCTTCTTGTACCAAGGGTCGTGTGTTCGAAGTCGGCGAAGTTTTAAAGACAGAAATATTTATAATACAATACACTGTTCATATGGGTTTGTTAACGAAGTCTGATGAACGCTTTATTATTATTATTATTATTATTATTAATTACAATTAGTTTTACGTCGCGCCCACAGTGATAGGACTCTTATGGCGACGATCGGATAGAAAATGCCTACGAGTGGGAAGGAAGCGACCGTGGCCTTAATTAAGGTACAGCTCCAGCATTTGCCTGGTATGAAGGTAGGAAACCACGGAAAACCATGTTCAGGGCTACTGACACTGGGGTTCGATCCCACTATCTCCCAGATGAAATCTCACAGCTGCACTCCCCTAACCACGCGGTCAACACGCCCGGTGAACACTTTATTATTATTATTATTATTATTATTATTATTCGTTGATTGATGAACGGCTGAAACATGAAATGAAATGGCGTATGGCTTTTAGTGCCGGGAGTATCCGACGACAGTTCGGCTCGCCAGATGCAGGTCTTTTAATATGACTCCCGTAGGCGACCTGCGCGTCGTGATTAGGATGAAATGATGATGAAGATGACACATACACCCAGTCCCCGTGCCAGGGGAATTAACCAATTATGGTTAAAATTCCCGACCCTGCCGGGAATCGAACCCGGGACCCCTGTGGCCAAAGGCCAGCACGCTAACCATTTAGCCATGGAGCCGGACGATGAACGCCTAAAGTACAAGAACACAAGAATTAAGAGGCCAGAAAAGAATACAGGCGATTAAGGAATGAAGTGGATCGAAAGTGCAGGACAGCTAAGGAAGGAGAAGTGCAAGGATGTTGAAGGTTGTATGGTGTTAGGAAAGGTAGATGATGCATACAGAAAAATCAAGGAAACCTTTGGAGAAAGGAAAACTAGCTGTATGAGTATTAAAAGCTCAGATGGAAAACCACTTCTAGGAAAAGAAGAGAATGCAAAAAAATGGCAGGAACATATCCAAGAGTTGTATCGAGGTAAAGAAGTAGATGATAGGGTTCTGGAACAAAGAAGAGGCTGCTGATGCTGATGAAACGGGGGACCCAATATTCAGGTTAGATTTTGACACACATTTGTCAGACCTAAGCAGGAACAAGGCACCTGGAATTGATGACCTTCCCTCTGAATTACCGACTGCCATAGGAGAAACCAGCATGGCGAGGTTATTCCAATTAGTGTGTAAAATGTATGTGACAGGAGAAGTGCCATTCGATTTACGGCAGAGTGTTGTTATATTTATTTCCAAGAAAGCCGGTGCTGACAAGTGTGAAAATTACTGCACCACCAGTTCATCATCCACGCCTTCAAAATTTTAATACGTATTATTTACAGAAGAATGGAAAAATAATTGAAAACTGAATTGAGAGAGGATCACAAGAAATGAAAGAACAAGTGGAGCAATCCTGACTTCACATCTGATCTTAGAGGATGGAATTAAGAAGGATAAGCCCACGTACATGGCGTTCGTAGATGTAGAAAAGACATTTGATAATGTTGATTGTACCAAGCTTTTAATATTCTGAAGGTGGTCGGGATCAGATACCGAGAATGAAGAATAATCTACAACCTGTATAAAAAATCACTCTGCAGTGATAAGAATCGAGAGCTTTGAATTAGAAGTGAGCCTGCCTTTATCACTTTATACAGTACCTTTCAGAAATTAATCCATTTATGAAAATCAGGGTGAATGATTACAGCCTTGGACAAAGAAAGGAGCGCGGCAAGGCTACAGTTTGCCCCCCCCCCCCTTTATTTTTAATGTTTATATAGAACAGGCAGTAAAGGAAATCAAAGTGGAATTTGGGGCGGGAATCACAATCCAAGGAGGGGAAGTTAAAACTCTGAAATATGTTAATGATCTTGTTATTTTATCTGAGACTGCAGAACTGTAGAAATTGCTGAATGGTATGGACGGAGTCTGGGCAAGAAGCACAAGATGAAAATAAATAAGTCCCAAACAAAGGTAATGGTGCGCAGTCGACCGAAGTCAGGTGATGCAGGAAATATTAGATTAGGGAAAAATGAAATGGCGTATGGCTTTTAGTGCCGGGAGTGTCCGAGGACAAGTTCGGCTCGCCAGGTGCAGGTCTTTTGATTTGACGTCCGTAGGCGACCTGCACGTCATGATTAGGATGAAATGGCGGCCGTGGCCTTAAGTTAGGTACCATCCCGGCATTTGCCTGGAGGAGAAGTGGGAAACCACGCAAAACCACTTCCAGGATGGCTGAGGTGGGAACCGAACCCACCTCTACTCAGTTCACCTCCCGAGGCTGAGTAAACCCCGTTCCAGCCCTCGTACCACTTTTCAAATTTCTTGGCATAGCCGGGAGTCGAACCCGGGCCTCCGTGTGTGGCAGCTAATCACACTAACCACTACACCACGGAGGAGGACTCAGTTTTTCTCACGTAGATTTATTTGACCTCGAAAGAATTCTCAGATCGAGGTAAAAGTCCCTGGCTAGTTCTAGATTTCAACCCAGCACATTCTTATAAAAGGCAGGCTCACTACATTTAAAATTCTGGTATCGTATTATTATTATTATTATTCGTCGATGTTTCTGTCTAACTGGATAGGTCGAGAATTACAGGCATTCAAAGGCATTTAGGCCTATGATGGCAATCGGAACAGAACAGGGTAAGAATTGATGGTAGAATGAGTTCTTTGTCCAAGGCTGTAATCATTCACCCTGATTGTCATAAATGGATTAATTTCTGAAAGGTACTGTATAAAGTGATAGAGAGGGATTCAGTTGGATGGAAATTTAGAAAGTAGCCTCGCATATACCACCGACTTGGTCTGAATAGCAGATTGTGCTGAAAACCTGCAGTCAAAATCTTGAAGCGTGAAAAAAACGTGCTGTGATAACAAAATTGACATTTCCAAAACTGAAGTTCAAAGCTATGCACTAAATTGGAAAGTAAACCTATGAGGATTTCATGTAAGTTCGAAAATGCAGATATGTATCAGGTAGATCATTTCAAGTACTCAAGGTGAGTGTTTACTTCCCAGTCAGTCATATCAAATCAAGGTAACACAGTGAGATTGCATTTACGCTGAACAGAATTCATTATAAAAGAATTGAGATCTTGGACGATATTATCTTCAGTTGGATTGTTTTCGACCAGTGGTTTCCAAATTTCTGACCGCGAAGCCATATTTTTCAGCCCACGAGAGCATTTTAAAAATGTGAAGAAAATTTTTAAAAAAATTATTTCATAGCTCGTTCAAGAATATATTAACATTTAAACACCTTATAAACTCAAGTCCAAACTAATTCATTCTTTGATATTGTTTCCTCTTTTTAGGAATTCACTTGATCTGAATAGATTATATTAAAAACTTTTAAATACAAATTTAACTCATTTATGCAATTGTAAAAATTGTATTTTAAGCAATTAAAATAATCAAACCTTAATTTCATATGAACTAAACATACTATTTCATAACTATTTCATACTGGCCACTCTATGCTCTTTGCAGAATATTACGACAATTGGCCTATTACTAGAGTGCGGCCCGCGATCGTGAATAAGATTTCCAATTTGGCCCATGAGCCCGTACAAATAGGAAACCCGTGTTTAATACGAATTAGGCTACGCTGTACGGCAATGAACAATATTGGTGGACTCGGGATAACTTCATAAATTTGTAACTCATATGAAAGTGGTGAGAATGACTGCTAACGCAAACAAACAGTTTGGAGGGTGCTCGGTATGATGAGAAAAAGGGTGTTAGGAGTGAACATGATGGATAAATCTTTAGGTATAAACCAGCTTAGGTGGTTAAGCAAGTGGAGGAAGATAGGCTACACAGGAGAATAATGGTTTCGGCGATAGAGGGTATCATAAACCAAGTGAGTTGGCCGTGCTGTTAGGGGCGCACAGCTGTTACCTTGCATTCGGGACATAGTGGGTTCGAACCCCACTGGTGGCAGCGCTGAAAATGGTTTCCCAATTACACACCAGGTAAATTCTGGGGTTGTAACTTAATTAAAACCTTGGCCGCTTCATTCCCACTCCCAGCTCTTTTCTATCCCATCGCCGCCAATAGACCTCTCTGTGTTGGTGCGACGTAAAGCAAACAGTAAAGAAAAGGGTACGACTATCTGACATAAGGAGAGGAAGACCAGGATAACGACGAGCATGGTATCCCCGTGACAGAACTGATAACGAAGCTTACGGTTTGTGAAAATGCGAAGGAATGTAAGGGTTCAGAATGGATAAACAGTGTTGAAATGTTTGAATGTTTGATGTTTCAATCGGTGAAATGATGAGTGAATCTGCTGAAGACAGTAGCGAGAGCAAGTGCCTGACGAGACCGTACCTGTCATGATTCACACCGAGGTTTGGTCAGAGCTATTCGCGGAATTGTTTTACGTCGAGCAGCAAGCAGAATCAACGCCGACTGACACTACGCTTCTTGGCAGATAGCTCCACATTGCTACTTGTAAACAAGGCTGTATTTTAAAACAAAAGGTTCTGGACCAATGCGTGGTTCATTTAAATACTGCGCTTTTATCCCATTTCTGACAAAGGTATGTACTGTATGGTTTAACCTCTTTTGTACTCATTAAACATGTGGTCACGCATTACGCTTCAACTTCCGCGAAGGGCCTACTCCGAACTTTTTGTAGTTAGCTCGAACTACCAGGGTACTGTAGTCTATTAATACAGTATAATCCATAACAAGTCCATTCCGTAAATTTGTGTGGGACACGGGTTCAAATCCCACCGTGATTCAACTTCAGAATGGTTTTTCATGGTATCCCACGTTCATACCTGGAAACTATCGGGACTGGGTCTAAATGAGGTAACAGCAGCTATATTTCGTATTCTACCCTCTTCCAGTCTAAGTGTCACAAAAGGTCTACCTCTTCTAACGCGACGTTAAACAGCTATCAAATGGAATGACATTCGTTGAGCTTGAAAAAGTAACCTCCCTGATTCCATTGCTGTTTAAGTTACGGGTAGTGGATGACTTCCATTTCCACTTATTAATAGATATTCATAATCCGTACAAGAAGAATTTTAGCTTTGGATTTTATCATGAACAAATACGAATTGTACCATAGAGTGACTTCTTAAACTACTGTATGACTTAAACTCCAAAAAACGGAATAAAGTTAAATAATTAACAAATACATGTTGCGTTTTAACAGTTCATTATGAAAACTATAATTTTGTTTAACTAAAAATCATTTCCATGTTAAATAAAGGCCATGTATGTCTGCATTTATGTATGTTTGAATAAATGTATGTTCGAGTGTTACATGAAGACGGCTGGCCATGCATTCATGAAACTGTCAAGCTGAGTAGCTCAGAACGCTAGCCTTCTGAACCCGTCTTGGCACGTTCGACCCTGACAGAGTCCGATGGTATTTGGAGATACTCAAATACGTCTCGTGTCGGTAGATTTACTGGCACGTTAAATAAAACATGCGGGACAAAATTTAGGCGTCTCGGCGTCTCTGAAAACAGTAAAAGTAGTTAGTGGGACTTAAAAACTAACATTACTTTGGTTATTATTTTATGAAACTCAGCAATTTTGTTAATTTAGATTTTTGTCTAACTGACATTACGAAAACCAGAAAGATTAATGTTAGAGAAACGAATGCTCTTCTAGTGTAAGGTAACTTAGGGAGATCCCGACATGAGGGAGAACTCGACACTTTTAAGCTTAGCGCCCCTGGTAACCACAGTACTCTACAGGTCGAACTAGTAACTACATGTATTGGAGCCGTAGGGTGTTGTGCTCATGGTGATCCTGGTAGCAGACGATTATCACTATAAATACAAGACATCTGAATAGTTGAAGGTGAGTATGTAAGTGATATATGATGTAAAAGTAACATACTATAAGATAATGAGTAGGTTGTAGAACGAAATACGTAGATATAGGATATTTTTAAGGCAATGTTTGAGGTTAGGCGCACAAAGCACGTTTTGGAGAAGCGGCCACCAAATCGCCAATCATTCAGCGTGGTAAGGGCTGCCACCTCTTGCCTGCCAATGTAACTCGGGGAGATGTCGACATGACAAGCGTGGGAGATCTCGACACGTCATTTATCCGTACAATCCCGATATCCTCCAAGAAGACATTTTTGAATACGACCTTGTGCAAGACGAAAATGGTTCAAATCACGTACATGTTGGAGCAGATATTGCTGTCGAAACTAAGGCCAGTAGTCCTACATTATCACAGGAACATGAAGCCGCACCTGCATTTACACCTCCGATTTGCTCAGTCCAGGAGTTATCTCCTGTTCCGATATTAAGACTCCTATCTGGAAAAGGAAGAGGAAGAAGAGTGCAAGAATCCGCCATGGTGACTCCTCAGGATTACCGACAAAAGTTAAGGAAGAGGAAACGCGGAAATGAAGAGAATCCCTCAAATCTAAACAAAACAACGAGAACTCGGCGTGTTGGTAGTGGGGAAGCTAGTTCCTCAAGCAGTCTTAATTGCTCTGAGAATTACTGCGCAGTATGTGATGGCTATTTCTATGACGACAACCGAAATGAGGCATGAGTCCAGTGTAGTGGGGAATGCAGGAAATGGTTCCACGAGATGTGTGTAGAAAATGGAAACGACGAACAGTTTATATGTGCCCACTGTGTACAATAGCTGTGTAACTCTTCCGAGGTCCTACCTAGTGTCAGGTTCTCCCTAAGTGCGGGAGAAGTGAACATTTTTGCATCGTTTATTTATTTTCTAATTTACAATGATATGAAGTTTTATTTTTGGCCATAAATAATAGAAAACATACACTAACTGTCTACAAATTCACCAGGTAAAAATTGAACTATTTTGCAAATAAAGCATTATCAAAATTACAGGTTTTTGCTTAGCGTGTCGAGATATCCCTAAATTACTATATAGAGTAGTAAATAAGTTAAAGGACAATACTTAGACAATATTGTGGGATGGGCTGCAGACAGTGGTATGACGGTAAAAGTCGGGTTGTAAACTTTACTAGCGAAGAGGAGAGGTCCGGCCAGGCTTTTATTTTTTATTTTCAAAATCTTCCTCCAGCTGTAGGTTGCCTAAAACAAAGAATACACTAACACAATATTCAAAATAAAGAAATGAAAAGTATATCTCAAGTTCATGGACTCAGTCTGGTGAATACAAGTGGTGTCTGAGTGTCGGAAGAGAACGCCTGAGTCCTTTCAGCCCCCAACCGATGAATTCCTTGGTACTGATTTGAATGGCGTGGAATTCATGGGGATTACTGTATGTACCGGTACCTAGGTGTAAATCGGGAAAATCTTCATTGGTACAATCACATTGATAAGGTTGTAAATAAAGATTACAGATATCTGCATATTGTTATGTGTGTATTTAGTGCTTGTATTAATATTGTGCCCCATTGTTACACCCTGTATCGGTGCCCTATTTCTAATACCATGTATCTGACAATGCTCCTCCTACGTGTTATTTTCCCAAAAATAAGGTCTCCTTTTTTATATAAATACAAAACTCTGTTCGTGTGGCTGTTGGACACAATATTGTGACAATGTTTCCCGCGCTCGCATATAAACATGCGCACGCCGCGCTGAGGCACTCAGGGTTGGCTTGGCAGCCACTGAGAATGGAGCTCCCGTTGCATGTTACCGCCAAGTGCGAAGTGCACTCAATTATTCGGTTTTTGAACGCGAAAGCTACTGAAGCGATTGAAATCCATCGGCAATTGACGGAAGTGTATGCTGAGTCGTGCATGGATGTCAAAAATATTCGTAAGTGGTGTAGAGAGTTTGCAGCCGGTCGGACTGAAATTCACGACGAACGAACAAAGGAGCGGGTGACCAACAATTTCCGTCGAGACAGTCGTGAACGTTGAGCAAATCATGCGCGAAGATCGGCGGATCACCCTGGATGATCTCTGCACTTTGGTTGCTGAGGTTTCCCGAAGCACCGCTCACAACTTCTTGAACAACATAGAAGTGAACTGGTATGATATGCGCATACAAAAACTGTCACAGCATCTACAAAATGCAACGACCGAAATGGTGATTATGTAGATAAATAAGTAACTGTTCAAGCTGTAAAACAAATCTAGAAATAAACAGGTCTATGTATTTATAAAAAAATAGGAGGCCTTATTTTTGCGATTACCTTCGTACCTCCCAGCCACTAGTGGACGTTCAGTTCATCTGAATAACATTTTCCTATCCAAATGTGTAAAGGAAATTGAACCCCGCCGTATCGCACTGTAGGAATGTATGTTTGCATGACGTATTTAGAAACCACTATAGTATAATGTATTTAAAGTTCATTTTCCTTTACACATACGCATAGGATAACCAACACAGCAAAAACTGTTCTGATGGACTGTGTATCCATATGTGACTGGGAGTTGTGACCAGTCTTGAGGAAATGATAGAGAGAAAGAGCATTGTCACACGCGTGGTCTTAGAAATAGGCCATCGGTATATATATATATATGTTTACTATGAATTGATTGTGCCACACCGAGCTCGATAGCTGCAGTCGCTTAAGTGCGGCCAGTATCCAGTATTCGGGAGATAGTAGGTTCGAACCCCACTGTCGGCAGCCCTGAAAATGGTTTTCCGTGGTTTCCCATTTTCACACCAGGCAAATGCTGGGGCTGTACCTTAATTAAGGCCACGGCCGCTTCCTTCCCACTCCCAGCCCTTTCCTCTTCCATTGTCGCTGTAAGACCTATCTGTGTCGGTGCGACGTAAAACAACTAGCAAAAAAAAAAAAAAAAAAAATTGTGCCACAGGGATATTATTTCATGCATATCCTACTGTAAGTATTATGCATTGAAAGATAAATAAACCGAACAAGTTGGCAGTGCGGTTAAGTTCGCGCAGCTGGGAGCTTTTATTCTGGAGATAGTGGGTTCGAACCCCACTGTCGAAAGCCCTCAAAGTGGTTTTCCGTGGTTTCCTCTTTTTTCACACCAGACATATGCTGGGGCTGTTTCTTAATTAAGGTCACGGCCGCTTCCTTCCCATTTCACCGTCGCCATCAAACCTATCTGTGTCGGTAGGACGCAAAACAGATTTAAAAAAAGATAATTGTTCCTAGCGGGAAAATATATGTTACGATTTTAAACTCGTCTTGAAATTGAAAGAAATATAGTCTCCAATATCCATATCAGTTAAAAAGAACGTGTGTGTACGTATACATAGGGGTGACGGATTTATTTCTTCCATGATCCTTGATGTAGCCATATGAGAGCTGTCGTTTTAATTCACAGTTAAAACTTAACCACTTCATAATCTTCAGTTTATCTCCACGAAGGTAAAATGACTTGATATATAAAATACACGAGAATAACGTTAAAATCTAAAGCAGAGCCTCAACAACGACTATAGTACTCAGAGAAATATTTTACTCGCATAAATGATAAGGTCCAGCGCCTTGACTGAATGGTCAGCGTACGGGCCTTTGGTTCAGACGGTCCAGGGTTCGGTCGCAGATTTTAGCCTCATCTAATTAGTTTCCCCAGCTCGGAGCTAAGTGTTTGCCTTATGTCTTATCTATATATACACACAACACACACCACCGTGCTAGCCACGACAGAAATAATTAATTTCTGAAGTTATTCTCCCGGATGGGGTTAGCGTCAGGAAAGGCATCCTGTTGTAAAGCTGCGCTTAATCTACATGTAATAGGCTGCCTACCCGAGGTGGATAAGTCATGCTTGGTTCACGGAAGTACGTGGCTGTTAGGAAGTCGAAATATTTCAAAATGGTATTTACATTTCTGGAGACGTAAATTACATCGAGATTCGAACAGCCTATAACTAGAGCTCTGCGCGGATATACAAAATAATATCCGCATCCTGAAAATGGTTATCCGCGAATGGTGTAAATATTTAACTACGGTATATTACACCCAATCTATTGAAACGGATAGATCTGTTAACATCATACAATAGGCCTGACACCTGGCACCAGAACCCCTAGAGTCACAGGTTTATCAGGGACTTTCTCCTGCAATAACTTTTTCTTTGCTAGGGGCTTTACGTCGCACCGACACAGATAGGTCTTATGGCGACGATGGGATAGGAAAGGCCTAGGAGTTGGAAGGAAGCGGCCGTGGCCTGCAATAACTACCGACGTATTGACCTTTGCTGCTTACTTCTATTAACTGAGGACATGAGCCAGCTAGGCTTAGGTCAGATTTTCGGCTTTATGGTCTCAATGTTCCTTATATATCACTGTTCTCCCACACCAGTGTCACGGGTCGCCTAACCACAAGCAAACACAAGAGTATACCTGAGTGAAAATCAATAAACGTCATTATTTAGAAATTATCCGCACTGCCTTACAGTTTGTATCCGCCAAGACATCCGGATTTATCCGCGGATATCCGCATCCGTAAAGGACTCTACCTATAACATAAATAAGAACAAGGTAAATTATTGGAGGTAAAAGGTTAACCACTACATGCCACATAGTGCCGAGGTTGCCGATAGTGGAAGTACTTATTTTCTCTCATTCAAGAGCCTTCATGGTTTGTACGGAAGTACCTTTGGCTTTGCCTTTCTTTTCCTTCTTTAGTCCCCGCGTAGTGCTGAACGGAAGTAATGACGAAAAGGTGAAGAAGAAGACATATACATAAAGTCAATAAAATTTAATAAAGCACCATCAGTAAGGAAAATAGAAGTGGTGTAACTTATAAATAAATTACAGTCCTGTGACTGCAACTCCGTTTATGTCAGTCAGACAGGATGAAGGAACATTAGATCATGGAAATTGACACTAAGCCCGCAAATTCGCAGTTTTCCAAGCAACAAATAATCATCACTTCAATCGAGATCTTCTTCTTCTTTATCTGTTTAACCTCCAGGGTCGGTTTTTCCCATCTCAGCCATCCTGAAAGTGGTTTTCCGTGGTTTCCGATTTCTTCTCCAGGCAAACGCCGGGATGGTACCTAACTTAAGGCCACGGCCGCTTCCTTCCCTCCTCCTTGTCTATCCCTTCCAAACTTTCCATCCCCCCACAAGGCCCCTGTTCAGCATAGCAGGTGAGGCCGCCTGGGAAAGGTACTGGTCATCTTCCCCAGTTCTATCCCCCGACCCAATCTCTCACGCTCCAGGACACTGCCCTTGAGGCGGTAGAGGTGGGATCCCTCGCTGAGTGCGAGGAATAAACTGAACCAGGAGGGTAAACAGATGAAGAAAAAGAACAACTTGATTTTTCACCCATTTTATCATCACACATTTTCTGCTTTCCATCGCACAATATTGTCGATGTGCTTTTCCAGTCGTTCACAATCGTGTAATTTATTTACTACTCTACACAGTATAAAATCATATATATACTCTCCGGCTCCATGGCTAAATGGTTAGCGTGGTGGCCTTTGGTCACAAGGGCCCCGGGTTCGATTCCCGGCAGGGCCGGGAATTTTGAGTATCATTGGTTAATTTCGCTGGCATGGGGTCTGGGTGTATGTGGTGTCTTCATCATCATTTCATCCCCATCAGGACGCGCAGGTCGCCTACGGGAGTCAAATCAAAATACCTGCAACTGGCGAGTGGAACTTGTCCTCGCACACTCGTGGCACTAAAAGTCATACGCCATTTCGTTTCATTTCATGTATATGCATGTGAAATTATTTTCACTCTGCTTTACGTCGCACGGATACGTCTTATGATGACGATGGGATAGGAAAAGGCTAGGAGTGGGAAGGAAGCGGGCGTGGATTTAGTTAAGGTAAAGCATCAGCATTTGCCTGTTGTGAAAATGGGAAACCACGGAAAACCATCATCAGGGCTGCTGACAGTGGGGTTCGAACCCACTATCTCCCGAATACAAACTCACAGCTGACCGCCCCTATCTGTACAGCCAACTCTCTCGGATACATAAGAAAACATAAAAGTCCTGTACTAGTGCACTGCGGAACTCCCCTCTTGATCGTTACCGGTTCAATAATGATTCAGCTAATCTAATTCTGTGAGTTATATTTTCTGAATATTTAGCTATCCCCTATTCAAGGACTCTTTTGTCTAGTCCAAGGTAGGAAATGAAATGAAATGAAATGAAATGTCGTATGGCTCTTAGTGCCGGGATACCCCAGGACGGGTTCAGCTCGCCAGGTGCAGGTCTTTCTATTTGACTCCCGCAGGCGACCTGCGCATCATGATGAGGATAAAATGATGATGAAGACAACACTTACACCCAGCCCCCGTGCCAATGGAATTAACCAATTAAGGTTAACATCCCCGACCCGGCCGGGAATGGAAGCTGGGGCCCTCTGAACCGAAGGCCAGTACGCTGACCGTTCAGCCAACGACTCGGACGTAGGAAATATGATATGAAAGCACACTGGTAATAACTAGGAGGGAAATAATGTAATCAATATTTGCACGTATCAGCGTTTCCGTTCCTTTTCAGAGGTTTGCTGGAGATTAATGTGACCATTTCTACGTCTGGGAGCTTATCGGTTAGACTGCGGTACGTGACTGGTTATTAGTTTATCTTGAGCTCTCCGTAAGATGCTGACCGCCGATACGGCATAAGAATGCTTGGCACGCGGACAATGATAGATTTGTTCCCATTCGTTAATGGCTTGACGCAGAAAATCGAACTTTACCTACAGCTTTTGTAGCCACGTGCTTTACCTATCTCGGGTGCCATCTCCCTCTTTGTACATCTGTGTGGAGACCGAAGATCTGAGATAGCAAACCAATTTGATGGCCTCTTTGTAATTCATTCTTTCTCTGAATTCTCCTTCCTCTGCACCTGCGCTGCGGAAACGTACAGTAGCAGTTTCCTCCCCATCAACGGGACAGTTGATGGCAATCATTACCGATTCTCCTCATGGAAATTCGATCATTTTTCTGAAATTCAGAGTTTAGTTCAATACAAGTGACCAGTATAATTGAATTTATTTAAAGATGAGCTACAATGCCGAGCAACCATTGATTTGGAGGTTTTGTTCCATAGCCAGCTACACGTTTCCAGGCTAGCCTCATTTGAACGAATTCAGTTATTTTTTGGTTGCTAGTTGCTTTACGTCGCACCGACACTGGTAAGTCTTATGGCGACGATGGGATAGGAAAGGCCTAGGAGTTGGAAAGAAGCGACCGTCGCCTTAATTAAGGTACAGCCCCAGCATTTGCTTGCTGTGAAAATGGGAAACCACGGAGAAACACCTTCAGGGCTGCTGACAGTGGGAGTCGAACCCACTATCTCCCGGATGCAAGGTCACAGCCGCGCGCTTCTTACCGCACGACCAACTCTCCCGGTAGTTCAGTTATCTCCTGTGAACTTTATTCTTCTGCAAAAGTCCTATTTCACAGAGCCACTTACGGATAAATATATTATAATATTCAAGTTGAGACATACCGGTGGTCTAGGTTCGATTCTCGACCAATCCAGAAGTTGGAATTCTGGACTGAAGTCCGAAATAAGGTTACCTGAGGAGATGTATGAACAGAGAGGCAGTGGATACGGTCGTGAAAGCCAAAGAACATAGCTGAAGTAATCGCTGGGCTGAATGGCTCAGACGGTCGAGGCGGTAAGCGTTCTGACCCCAATTTTTCAGGTTCGAACCTGGCTCAGTCCGGCGGTATTTGAAGGTAATGGTGGATTAAAGGCCCGCTCATGCATAGCGGAAGGGACAAGCGGCGCGAAGGCAGCAAAATAACCTTTCGCTGTGTAATAGATGCGGTGGCTCGCACCTTCATCTACTGGAGGGGAAACACCCCGCGCCGAAGAAAAGGAAGTTGCTTGACGAAAATATTTCTTCCGCTTCTACCGCCAGAATTTTATTTCGGTAACGTTCGTAAGGAATTTGGGTGTTTCCCAATCGCGTTGAGTCCATACCGTGCATGGTGTTTTCTTCCTCTGCGGATATTCATATTCCATAGAGACTTTTGAACTGGGCTGTGTTAAAAATGGACTGCGAAAACTTGTTCAATTAGTTAAAAAGTACATTTCTCTACATGAAGAATGTCATAAGTTATATAGCAATAACTTTGAAACAGTAGTTGAAATTTCACAATGTTTATTCGAATTTTAATTTATTTTCAGGGCTCAGAAACGATTGAAACAAAGTAGAAAATTCACCACTTACATTTCTAGACAAATTACTGTTGTGAATTCAAAAGTCACCGGCGAGTTAGCCGTATGGTTACGGGCGTGCAGCTGTTTGCTTGCGTCCAGGGGATAGTGCGTTCGAACCCCACTGTCGGCAACCCTGAAGATGGTTTTCCGTGGTTTCCCATTTTCACACCAGGTTGTAGCTTAATTAAGGCCTCGGCCGCATCCTTCCCACTCTTAGGCTTTTCCTATCTCATCGTCGCCATAAGACCTACCTGCGTCCGTGCAACAAAAAACAAAGTGTAAAAAAAAATCTGCGATTTTTCCCTTGTTCTTCATTTTCAGCATCTTCAATCACTAGAACAAGAACTATCAAGCGATCCATTAGTAGCGTTAGACTGGGCCAACGCTTCATACACAACTGACAGACAGGTTCTGACGATCAGCGGCCCAAATGACGAGGTGCGGTTCCGATATGTATGATGACTAGAGATGGGAATTATAGGCACGAATAGGTTAGAATGCAAACGTATTTGAACAAGGCGCAAGTGAAAACTAGCCGCTCTACGGATATGTCGGGGAGTTGCATAAATTTTAGGGGTTCTGATAATTCAGATCGATAATATTTATGCAAATCTCACCGCAGAACCGTCATGCGGGTAACATACACTTGGGCCTTGTTCAAATACATTTGCATTCTAACCTATTCGTGCCTATAATTCCCATCTCTAATGATGACATACAGGAGATATACAGTACATCTCGAAATATCCTCTCTTCACGTCTTCCTTCTGGTAAGTGTGACGTGGGCCTTTACTGGCACGTAAAAGTACTCCTACGGGACTAAATTTCGGCACCTCGGCGTCTCCGAAACCTGTAGAAGTAGTTAGTGAGACGTAAAAACAATTAATATTACTATTGACCAAGCAGTCTGCCCGGACAACAGCCGGTTGGGCAGGCCAATGGCTTTAATGGTTTATATTCGCCATGGGTTTGCTTTGTGTAACATCCGATCTAACGTTTTGGGAATTCAAGTAATCCGCGCATTATAATTAGCTGTACCCGGGACAATCATTTATCATGTGCATGATTACATTTTCGTCGACCTTACCAGGTGTATGGGTAAGTCTTTTCCGGCTTCACTAAGAGATGGCGCCAGCGAACAGTACGCAGCGTATGAATTTGACACATACGTCAGTTGTTCGTCTGACATTAACCTACCAACACACACAAATTGAGTCCGTCGAACACTAGCGTCTGTGTTGTATCGTGCTGAGATCATGTTGAAGTTTGTGCCTGAAACAGAACATTTTCAGCTCGCGTTGCTTTCCTTGTTTAATCAAAAAGAAAAGGCTGTGGAAAGTCATCGTTTGCTGGCAGAAACATAAGGTGAAAACGCTCCATCGATTAGAACAAGTGAGACATGGTTTTTAAACGCGGTGATCTCAATGTGAAAGACAGTGTGCGCTTTAGTAGACCACAAAAGTGCGAAGACGAGCAATTGCAGGAGAAGCCCGGCAAAACGGTTAATGCACAACGCTATCGCCAACAAATGATTTAAATTAGTATACGCATTGTTAGAAGGACGCCTGGAATGGGCCATAAGACATTGCAAAGTACGCTCCTGCAATTTTCATTCATTCTCGCTACCTTCATGTCTGTTACTTCTGACTTATGAATATGATGTCTTGAGCCTACCCAGCCTAAACTCTCGTAAAGCAAAGTAGGTCTAAAAACAGACAGATGTCAACATAGATTGGTCGGGGAGCTGACTTTCTTCATACTGTACGCTTTAAATATGGGTGCATTACAAAGTAGTGTTGATCGCAACCTCGAGCTCACTGTATTAGCTTTCTTTCACCTAGATTAAATCTCACAGTACAATACTACCCTAAATTGTTGAAACTATCTACCTGTTCCAGCTTTATATCTCCAGTCTGACATTGAATTCTCTTGGATTTTGTACCTACTGATATCAATTTGATATTTGAAAAGCTAATTAGCATACCATACTCATCGCAGCTATTTTCATCATTCGAAAAAATTATATAATTAATAATTATAGTTCTTAATGAACTCCTAATTTAGAACGTATCGTGTAGACAGTACTCATAATGTTGTAAATCTTTTGTTAAAGTAAAGCAACCACGAAAGTTGGTGAACTGCACGTACCATTTTAACCACATACCAGCCCTCCTGCTATCCTTATATTTCTGGCAGTACCGGAAATAGAACCTGGGTCCACGAGAACGGCAGCTAACCGTTACGGAGGCGGACAATCGTTTGGTTGGGTGGTTTCTGTGACGATTTGTATATCTGATAGGAAGCGTGTTGTAATGTAACGACGACCTCGCAGAGGTTTCTTCATGTTCCCGAACATGTGATAATCACTTGGTGCCGAGTCGGGAGAGTATGATGGGTGTGGCAGCACCGTGAATTCCATTTCATTTCGTTTGTGGCTCATGCTAATGGAGCCATGTCTCATCGCCAGTCACAAGCCTAGCCACGAAGTCGGCTGGATTTTGATCATGGCATTGCAAAACTTATCTGCCCACGACCACACGCCTCTTGCTTTTCGTCTGGAGACAAGAGTCTAGGCACCCACGTGTATGACACCTTCCCCAACTGTAAGTGGCTATGCACGATCCGCTGGAGGGTGTTTCAGCTAATTCCCGTGGCTGCCTCCATTTCCGTAAATGTGATGCATTTGTTTCCTTGGGTGGTCTGTCCGACCCGGACAATGTTGGCTGGATTTGACACTGTCACATACCTTCCAGAACTGGCTCCCTTGTCCACCGATGTGCGCCCTGTTTTCCAACTTTCCACCCAATTGTAAACTGTTTTCTGTGACGGCGCATGTTCTCCACAGACTGCCACCAAGAGCCAATAAATTTCTGCAGTGGTCACGCCTTCCTTCCATAGGAACCAAGTCGTAGGCCTATAGCGCTGTCCCTGACGGTTGCTTTCCATGTTGTTTGCTCCTACGCTGACAGTGTCGTTATGAAATGGCTATGGCAAGTGCATTCGTTGGCCCCTGTGCATGTGCTGCTACCAAACGTTGGAACAAAACACTAGTTACATGCCACCACTTCAAAAGTGAAATGTGAACCATACCCGGACGTACAAAAAATAAAGTGTAAATCAATATAGCACGCCCATCGTACATAACTTATCGTCAGGGAAAGGACTTACTCACTAATAGGTTATGATGCAAACATATTTGAATAAGGCGCAAGTAGGCTATCGTCTAGTCGCTCTACATTTCGTAGGAGAGTTGCGTGAATTTTAGGGTTTCTGATAGTTCAGATCTTTAATAGTTATTCAAATAACAATGCAGAACCGTTGTGCGGGTAGGAGACACTTGCGCCTTGGCTAAGTACGTTTGCATTCTAAACTATCAGCGCCTAAAAAATATTTCCCTTACTTATCTGTTTATCGCAAGGACGTTTATTACATCAATCTTCACTTAGAGTGACGTCACCTATAAAAGGTCCGACTCGTTGGCTGAATGGTCAGCGTACTGGCCTTCGGTTCAGAGGGTCCCGGGCTCGATTCCCGGCCGGGTCGGGGATTTCAACCTTCATTGGTTAATTCCAGTGGCCCGGGGACTGGGTGTTTGTGCTGTCCCCAACATTCCTGCAACTCGCACACCACACATAACACTATCCTCCACCACAATAACACGCAGTTTCCTACACATGGCAGATGCCGCCCACCCTCATCGGAGGGTCTGCCTTACAAGGGCTGCACTCGGCTAGAAATAGCCACACGAAATTATTATTATCTATAAAAGCATTGGCGGATGTGTGTTGATTCACGATAAATTCACTCAAATCAAGTTCTCAAGTAATTAAATCACATTCCAATAAAAGTAGTCTATATGATACGTATCTACTGTAGGTGTCTCAGATACCTATCTAGTATTCATGATGACTGCAGTGATACCTTATAAGTGCCTAGTAATATTTCCATCTGATGAAATGTCGTATGGCTTTTAGTGCCGGGATATCCCAGGACGGGTTCGGCTCGCCAGGTGCAGGTCTTTCTATTTGACGCCCGTAGGCGCTTCGTGATGAGGATGAAATGATGATGAAGACAACACATATACCCAGCCCCCGTGCCATTGGAATTAACCAATTAAGGTTAAAATCCTCGACCCGGCCGGGAATCGAACCCGGGATCCTCTGAACCGAAGGCCAGTACGCTGACCGTTCAGCTAACGAGTCGGACTTTCCATCTGATGATCATAAAACATTTCCCGGCATTAAACTCACTATAAGTGCTTAACATCTTTTAGAAAAGCGTAATTGCCCAATATGTCGGAGATTTGGCATTAAAAATAATGTGATGTTATAAACGAAAAAACATGAAATGGCGTAACTTATGGCTTTTTGTGACTGTAGCGTCCGAGGACTTCGGCTTGCCGGCTACAGGTCTTTTGATTTGACTGCGCGTCGTGATGAGGATGCAATGATGATGAAGACGACACATAAACTTACAGTACACCCAGCTCCCGTGCAAGCGAAATTAACCAGTGATGGTTAAAATTTCCGAGCCTGTCAGGAATCGAACCCGGGGTCACTGTGACCACAAACCCCAGCACGCTAACCACTGAGCCATGGAGACGGACCTATAAACGGACATATTAGCGCATGACCGGGGTGATCTCCATAGTCACTCTCCACAATTATCGGCTTTGAACTTAATATTTCATACAACTGCGACGGCTATTTCCTTTATTTTTAAACTATCGACAAGAAGTTAGGCCTATATGACAAAAAAGAAGAACAACAACATTATATGATTAATAATAAAAATACCTGGAGGCCCCGGGTTCGATTCCCGGCCAGGTCGGAAATTTTTACCTGGATCTCAGGACTTGTTCGAGTTCCACTCACCTTACGCGATCAGAAATGAGGAGGTATATGATGATGAGATAGCGACCCCCGTCTAGAAAGCTACACGACCATACGACACCTCGTAATCTGCAGGCCTACTGGCTGAGCAGCTTTCGCTTGGTAGGCCAAGGCCTTTCAGGGCTGTAGTGCCATGGGGTTATGGGTTACTGACTAAGTAATAATAATAATAATAATAATAATAATAATAATAATAATAATAATGATAATAATAATAATAATAATAATAATAATAATAGAACAAAAACGAAGAAAGGCAGCGAAACGATGAGAAAACATAGAAGGGTTAGGAATTCAACTTGACATGTGATACCTTTAACGCCATAACGGAAGGAGAAAATAATAACAATAATAATAAACGCGTGGTGCAACAGCCCATTAGGGCTATCTGTATGTCTTTATGCATGCATGTATGTTTGTACGTTTGTTTGTGTTACTTGAAATTTAAATTCGAGCATAATATCCAGACAACGTTTTGCTCGAGGCAATCGTGAATATTCTAAAAATAATCTAAGAAGCAGTACCGCTGTCAGTTTTGGGATCTGGAGCATCCTCAGAGGGAGCACCTGAACTAATCGACGTTAGCATTACACTATCTGACTTTTCTGTTGTCACTCTATTCCGCTAAGCGGCATTAGTGCTGCAATGAAATGGTGTACGGCTTTTATTGCCGGGAGTGTCCGAGGACAAATTCGGCTAGCCAGATGCTGGTCTTTTGACTTGACTCCCATAGGCGACCCACGCGTCGTGATGAGGATGAAATGATAAGGGAGACGACACAGACACCCAGCCCCCGTGCCAGTGTAATTAACCAATTATGGTTAATATTCCCGACCCTGCCGGGAATCACACCCGGGACCCCTGTCACCAAAGGGCACCACGCTAACCATTTAGCCATGGAGCCGGACAGTGCTGCAATAGTGAACTCGAACACAAAAATTGATCGGCAGGGAAATAGTAAATTTTTTATACATTCTCGAAACGCGAGGATATTCGTAAACTGTTCACACCCGGTGGTCGAATTGATGATTCTTGGAATTCTACCACCTGCACAATATGTTCATCCTATTTCAAACCTCCCACGCTGTTAGTTGTAATGCACGTGCTAAATATGTCACATGCACTTAAACAACAAGCAGCCTTCATAATGTAGGATACTGTGTGTTAAACCGCAGAATTTCATCATTTCTAATACCATCGGGCCACAGTATTCTCTGACTATTCACATATGTACTCTGCCGATTGTTGATTGGTCAATTTTGTCCAGCTGTTTACAGAGTAGTAAGAAGTGTTGTCCAAGGCTCGCTGCATCTAAAATTCTTTTTTTTTTTTTTTTTTTTTTGCTATTGGCTTTACGTCGCACCGACACAGATAGGTCTTATGGCGACGATGGGACAGGAAAGGTCTAGGACTGGGAAGGAAGCGGCCGTGGCCTTAATTAAGGTACAGCCCCAGCATTTGCCTGGTGTGAAAATGGGAAACCACGGAAAACCATCTTCAGGGCTGCCGACAGTGGGGTTCGAACCACCTATCTCCCGAATACTGGATACTGGCCGCACTTAAGCGACTGCAGCTATCGAGCTCGTTTCTAAAATTCTAACCACATCATTTGCTAGATGGCATCATTAAGAATTTCATGTTTCATTCGCTGAAATCCATATGCTTTTGTCTCCAACTTTCTTACATATTTCTTGTATAGTTTGGTCGTAGCATTACCTAACGTAAGTTCGTCTTAATGTTCCACGATCTGGTATTAATTTTCCGGTATCCTATTTTAAGAACCTGAACAGCTTTGGAAGATTCTACTTCCTACTACAGTGGAATATCGGCGCATAAAAATGCTCTGCGTAATCTATATAAATAAAATTGTAGGGGGTCCGCTGTCTGTAATTTCTTTTGTTTCGCCAATTTTTCAGATATTTATCCGTTTTAGGTCAACTCAAGACAGAATCGGTAGTTTTTACGTTTCGTGTCTGTTTGTCTGTTCGTCTGTCTGTTCCACCATCACGTCGAAACGGCTGGATAGATCTCAACCAAGCTTCATATTTAGAGTATACTCATCCCGGGGAAGGTTTCCATATGCATATCGTTTTAAAATCTTTGAATACACGGGGGGTTTATAGGAAAACCTGAATGGTTTTTCCACCATCACTTCGAAACGGCTGGATAGATCTCAACCAAACTTCATATTTAGAGTATACTCATCCCGGGGAAGGTTTCTATATGCATATTATTTTAAAATCTTTGAATAGACGGGGGGTTTATAGGAAAACCAGAATGGGTTTTCCACCATCACGTCGAAACGGCTGGATAGATCACAACCAAACTTCATATTTAAAGTACACTCATCCCGGGGAAGGTTTCGATATACATATTATTTTAAAATCTTTGAATGGACGGGGGGTTTATAGGGAAACCAGAATGGTTTTCCTCCATTTACTCTTATACTATTGATTTTCTGTAAACTTAGTTTACCGTACGTGAAACGTCTCTTCATTATAAACAACTTTCGTTATGTTCATAATTTACCTTCTCTTCACATGACGGAGAAATTTACAAATTTCCGCTGGTATCATGCTCTGCATTGAGTGACCGATAGACCGACAACGAACCTACAGGTTACTATGGCAACGTCTCTGACTGCATGACAGCAGGGAAGTAACGCATTGCCATTTTCCTCATCATGCTTTTAAGTTCGTGGTTGTTCCTTGGGTAGAAGGCAAGAGAGGCGTCAATCGGCCTATCTGCGGGATATTGGCGGAATATCGTTGGATGTTATAACCGCCCTCGAATACATTAAGTAATAACACCATTACTCATCTTCTTATTATTTGTTTATCTAAGAATCACTGGACCTAAATTTCTCCTCTGTTACCGCTTTATTATATCCATAACTCACACTAGCATAATTTATTGAGGGGCATTTGATTTTCCAATACATACACTTGGCATTTACATATTTGTCGTCATCCGGCTGTCCTCAGTTATAATCCATTTTCTATTACTTTCAACTTTCTTAACTGTATTATTTTCTTCCTTAATTACGCCGTATGTACGCGAGTGCTGCAAACTACTGGATGTATTTCCACCAAGACTCATATTTAGAATACACCTGTCCTTGATAGGTTTTGGGGCAAATATTGTTTCTAAATCCCTGAACTGACTGGGGGTTTATACGAAACCGAAACAGTGATTTTGCACTTCCACAAAATATACACAACCAAACTTAATGGAAATCTACCTACCTTGGTAGAAATTAATTTCTAAACCTTTTTTTTCTCATGTGCATCATTTCGATACGAGGATTAATAAGGGAGATATCATTAACGGATCGTTTATCTGTACAAGTCCCATCGGACTTAACTCACGAGCGGGTGCGTGTAAAGCGTATTCCTTACAACTTGAAAACTACTGAAGACATTCGAACCAAAATTTATATTTAGCATCCACCTGTCCAAAGGTAGGTTTTAAACGTAAATAACATTTCATGTTCCGGAATGGACTGGCGGTTTATAGGGAACCGAAATGGTGATTTTACTCTTCCACAATATATACAGAACAAGACCAACCTGACTGGAAATCGACCAAACGTGATGGAATTCCACCTCTACACCTTTTTTTCTCATGTGCATTTTTTCGTCAGGAGGATTAATAAGGGAGATATCATGAATGGTCACTTTTGCAGGTTAAGTCCAGCGGACATAGCCATAAAAGTGTTTTACATGGAGCAGATTCCTTATCTATATATATTAAATCGTAACGACTGTGTGCCTCTACACTGACTATTTTGGCGAAATTTTCGTACAGCTTTCCGTTTAAGGGGTAATAATGACCATCTCCATAATTTTTGGTTTAGTTTCCTGAAAGTCCTAATTTTTACCCGCCTCGCCCAAAATCCAGATTGCGACATAATCTGCCAGAAGAAAAAGAAGAGAATTGAAATTTGACAAAATTATACTTTTAACCTGTAACGAACGGAAAACATCCAAGATCATTACATTTTTCACCTTTTATCCTCGAAGAATATCGAAATATGCAGGCAATTTTAATGGTGGTGCAGACCTTCGGAAATTCCTATCACATAACAGATTGCAGAATCTCCGTTCAATTTGGAATAATCTACAACCTTGGTCTTATGACTTTTTGCCGTATCTGTATCCCTTTTACGCTTGATTTTTCTCTATTAATCGATGTTAAGTCAGTTTGGAATTTTCACATGCATAATTCATACTTTCGATTACTTATATGAAATACAGAATCATCAAACTCTTCACGAAAATTGGACCACCCAGTAGCCACATGTGAGCCAAATGCTATGTATGTAGCTGTCACATAATTATCCGAAAAGTAATGTAATGTGAGATAATCTTACAAAAACGTTACCCTGTTCCACGTTTCTAACTCAATCTGACCCAAGAATAGATGACATATCATAGGACCAGCCATTTAGGCCACTAAATCTGGCGTGTATTATGGTATAATCCTTTGTCGATATGACGTACGTTTATTAGCAGTTAATCTGTAAATGAAGGTCTTCAATATTGTAAACACGCATTTACTTTCGTATGTCGATCTATGTATATTCACTGATGTCGATTTTTAGCGATCGAGAAAGGGTGGGTCTGCTATTGTAATCAGTACTCCCCACACCGACTTTGACTGGCAGTATGAAAGGGTTCCTTTTCCAACTCCTGTGTAACTGTCATTAGTAAGGAAGGTCTACAATTGTAATGAATAGTTCGCTTCTCGATTTGACTTGCAGAAGGCAAGTGAGCGTGCAGTTTTGTTTAAAACTCCCCTACCCGATTGTGTTTGGCAGTAAGCAAGGGTGCCTGCCATTATAAAGAAATGTCCTCATCTAAAATGTGACTGGCATTAGGCATAGTGGCCTGCTATTTTGATGGAAACTCACCAACCTGGTGTGACTGGCAGTAAGCTGGCTGGAAGTTGGAAAATGGGCCTGGCATTATAATGATAACTGCACAACTCAATTTCGAGTGATAGTAGGGTAATAGCCTGCCATTATAATAGAAACTCCTCAACTGTAATCTCTCTGGAAGTAGGAAAGCGGTGCTGCCATTTTAACGAAAACTCCCCAAATCGATTCTGTCCGCGTAGTAGGCAATGGGGCCTGCAATTATAATGTAAACTTCCCAACTCGATTGTGAATGGCAGTAGGCAAGTGAGCCTGCCGTTATATCACAAATCCGTAACAAACACTTTACATTGGAAACAACGTTCGGGGACCTCCCCATGCTCTTTCTCGGATAACGCTAAGAGACACGCAATTTTAAAACAATCTTATTTACTGCATGTACAGTATTTACTTCAATATTCGAATACAATGTAGAATACCGTAGCGAAGCACGGGTACATTCGCTAGTTTCTCATAAAAAAGGTGAACATTTTCCATTTTCACCCCGGGAATCATCTGCTGTAGACTTCCATCATCCTTATCTTCTGATCGCCACGCTTATGTTTATGTCGTGACACGTGTAGTTCTACTGCAATTTTTTCAGCAGCTACTCTAACAGCACATACCTTGCCAAACAATATTTGCCGATCAGTAGGAAAAAAATCTTTTCTCCATACTGTGAAACAAGTTGGTTCAATTTAATGCGCTGCTCTTCTTTGAGATCGGTGATACAAAGCTGGAACAGGTAGATAATTTCAAGTATTTAGGCTGTGCGTTCTTCCAAGATGGTAATATAGTGAAATTGAATCAGTGTGTAGCGAAGCTAATGTAGTAAGCTCGCAGGTCCGATGAACAGTATTCTGTAAGAAGGAAGTCAGCCCGTGGACAAAACTATCTTTACATCGGTCTGTTTTCAGACCATCTTTGCTTTACGGTAGTGAAAGCTGGGTGGACTCAGGATATCTTATTCATAAATTAGAAGAAAAAGACATGAAAGTAGCGAGAAGGATTGCTGGTACAAACAGGTGGGAACAATGGCAGGAGAGTACCCGGAATAAGGATATAAAGGCTAAGTTAGGAATTAACTCGATGGATGGAACTGTACTCATAAACCGGCTTCGGTGGTGGGGTCATGTGGGGCGAATGGAGGAGGATAGGTTACCTAAGAGAATAATGGACTCTGTTATGGAGGGTAAGAGAAGTAGAGGGAGACCAAGACGATGGTGTTTAGACACACTTTCCAACGACATTTAGTACATTCACAGAGGCTTACAGACTGAACGCTGAAAGGCATAACGGTCTATAATGATGATATATTTAAGTATGCTTTCTTTCACTTTGCCTATCACTGTAGTTGACTGAATAAAACTCACTGAATTAACTGAGAACTCTCTTGCTGTTCTACTGTTTCCTGAAAATTTGCTGGTGTGGTGGTAAAGGTCTTGTATGGTAGAGTTCCATTATGAAAAACTTTGATGGGAAGAAGCTGTTTCTGATCGACTGTTTGCCAAACATTTGCAGGTGTGTGGGTAAGGGGCATGTGTGAGAAAGTCCATATTGCACAAACTTTCGTAGAGTAAGCTGGTTCCCTCGACAGAAAATCTTATGATTTTATGAGTTCAATAATCCTTCAAATGTGATAAAAATTAAAAATGCTAAACATGACTAAACAATTAACAAAAAATACAAAAATGTGCCCGAACAAAATGCCTTTATTTAACTGTTTTTAAGTTGTAAACACTGTAATACATGTGAGCATTCCTTACAGCTTTTAAATAAAGTAAGACACAATAAATGCCTTGCCCTAGTAATTATGCATTTCCGAAATGTCATAGACTTGTCACACAAATGTCAGCACTAAATAAGCTAATGAAGGGGAAGATACATGTTGTCCTAGACTATATAGCATTGTTAACGTCTAGGGCAAAGTAAATTACATTTAGTGCACTAATAGTCAAATAATTGTACGAGGAGAATATTAATCCGTTAATCGAATTTAATGAATTACAATAAACGGGCACTCTCTCCCCATTTTCACGCTATCCGGAACTAGCGGATAGGCGTATTCTATTCTAGACTATTTCGTCCTTTTCTGCTGACATCTTTACATCGTACAATTTACAAGTAGATCTGTTCTTCCATTAATTATAGGTGAATAACATAAAAATTAATTCCTTTGATCGCTGTTCTTAAGAAATGAATATTTTCTGTTTTGTTTTGTGAAAGAAAGCAACATGGATAATAAATTGAAGACGACAGCTGCATGTGTCAATGCTGTCAATGTAAATTAGCATTTCGGTTAATGTAACATTTAAAAGAAGTAAAAGGAGAGAGGTTTACCTGCTTGTTCTGGGTGCATGTAGCGGGGACAGGCAAGCACGAGGCGATGCTATCATGCTATTGGTTTGTTTGCACATCTCCTGCCTCCCTTTGACAGACGAGACCGCTACAGCTATATTATGTTGGCGACACTGCAGTGATACGGGCAAGGGAACCCAACACCTTGTTTGTTGTTTGAGAGCCTTAGCCGGCTCAAGCATGCGTATAATACCTCTTGAAGAATACAGAACAGAGGTGACAGAAAAGAAAAGAAAAATATCCTGTTTCCTTAAGGCCATTCACTTCGTCTTGTTGAGCCATTGTCCGTGTTTGTGAGCCGTCGTTGTCCTGCAGGGGACGGGGGAACTTGATGTAGCTCATTGAACAAAGACAGCAGCATATTCGGGCCACTTCATTAAAGACTCATAAATAATACCCTCAGACTTTTGCATGAGGTTCATTATTTACACATTGATACATGCCATCTCTTATAAACGTCACATCCAAGTTACTCTGAGATAGAGTTATTAATTCTTAAATAGAGGGAAATAGAAATATAACGGTTCATTTGTTGCAAATTCGAAATAGAAGGTGTTTGGGATATTACAATGAACACCTCCGATCTCTATTGCGTATGATAACTACTCTGACGATGTCAACGACGAACTCGGATTTGATTTGATTTGATTTGATTTGATTTGATTTGATTTGATTTGATTTGATTTGATTTGATTTGATTTGATTTGATTTGATTTGATTTGATTTGATTTGATTTGATTTGATTTGACTATATAAGATCAACAAAGTCAATCTGCTGCAGTTACAGATAATATAAATAATATCTAAGGTTCGAGTTTTAAATAAATATTTCATTCCTGAACGCATTTTACCCGAAATCTGAAAAGTAACTCTGAATGATGGGTCCCTGACCCTATTTAAAGCTATTTTATATCGCATATGAATGCATATTTCAGCCATTTTGATTGTTATGGTCATATTTTGCTCATTTAAATTTATGATTTATTTGATTAAACTTTGAGTATTTTTTATAGAAATTGAGGCGTCGTTTTTAACAAGGTACAAGAAAGTGATGCTGTACACACGCACGCCGAAAGATACCAAAAATCATGCGAACACTCCTTTTTCTTGGTTCCTTTTTTGGAAAACAGAGTGAGAACTGCACATCAGGGCTTTGATACTGAATTAATGTGCAGTTTTAACGTACCTACAGTAGCTCAGTCGGTTTGTATGATTAAATGTGGTGTATTATCGTTCATCACTTTCATCACCGTTAATATCAGTAATACTCTAATACTGGCCACCTAAGTTATCCTTAAAATGCTTAAGTCATATTTTACCTTTTTCGAGTCACATTTAGCTACTTCTTAGGTAATATTTGCTTGCATATTTTGTACTTCTTTAGGTGATAAACTTCCGAACCATAATAATAAATAATATAACAGAGCAGTATAAATTGTATACATATTTAGAAAACACGCATAGAGGAAGAGAACATGAAAACAAAACTTGAGCAGCAATCTGGATACCGGAATATTTAAACCTTCACCCATTATCCACACGCTAGAAAATAGCTGTCCTTAATTGTTTATATCAAGCTACTTACGGCTTATTTCGTTGTTCTAAACCTGTCCTTTTACGAGTTACATATCCCAGCTCGCAAAACCAGGTTAATTCCACCGCTTCACATTCCGTATTTCCGCCTCTCTCTTGTTCAAAGAACGTTATTTATCCTCCTTAACTCTTTATTTTCTGACAGGAACTTGGACGTTTTCTCTTCTCATGCCTCCTTTAACCGAATCTTCCTTAATTTAGAATAGCTCCTTTACTTCTCTTTCCTTTTTTCCTCTTCCCATTGCTGTACCCTTTATTGTACGTAACGTAATATTTAATTAATTTTTACTGTACTCTAACGATATATGCGTGACTTATCAGTATTTATCTTACTGTGCCTAGTTATATGTTATGCTCTTTTATTTCTTTTATTTTCAACTTTTAATTTTCCTTGTTTTTCTGATTTGCTATTATTTTTATTATTAATTGCTGATTTCTTACACTTATAATTAGGGTCGGTAGTTTCATGAATTTCAGGGGCTCTGATAGTTCAGATCGCTAATATTTATACAAATCTCATTGCAGAGCTGTTGTGCCGGTAGAATATACTTGCGCCTAGGTTAAATAGGTTTGCGTTCTAATTTCCTAAAATCCTTTCCCTAGTTATCATGTTGGTTTTTAATTTTCTTCCGCTATTTTTGTTATTATTTCATTTTTCTTCATTGTTCTTTAATTTATACCGTATTTTAAAATTTTGCATTGTGCTACTCTATTGGTGAATACCTATTACACCGCGGAACTGTGTAATTCGGCATTTTGCTGTTTTGGTTTCCCAAATGAATAAATCTACTCATTTTTTCTTTTTCTAACGCTTTTCCCACACCTGTGGGGTCGCGGGTGCGAACGTGTCGCAAATGTGGATTTGGCCCTGTTTTAGGGCCGGATGCCATTCCTGACGCCAACCCTATATGGAGGGTTATAATCACTATTGCATGTTTCTATAGTGGTTGTTAGTGTGGTGTGTTGTCTGAATATGAAGAGAAAAGTGTTGGGACAAACACAAACACCCAGTCACCGGATCAGATGAATTAATCAGAGGCGATTAAAATCCCCGACTCGGCCGGGAATGGAACTCGGGACCTTCTGAACCTAAGGCCTCAACGCTGACCATTCAGCCAATGAGCCGGACAAAATGAATAAAAAATAAATAAATAAATAAATAAATAAATAAATAAATAAATAAATAAATAAATTTGAAAGGTTTGACAGGGCCCGAAGTTCTCTGAAGTCGATAACATCTGATGATGTCTAAATGTGGTCACTCTGGTCAAGGGAATCTTTACCAGAAGAACTGCATTATATACTTAACTCAATGGCTACAATAAAGGAGTGGAATATTTTCTGGTATGTTATTAACTTAAAATTAACAAGCAAACTCGTGACGCTATAGCTTATTGGAGCTCGGGCCTGTAAAAATGGCTGCTGCAAGGCCAGGTAGTTTGAAGCATGACATAATCCTCAACCTATCGCTTGGCTTTTTTGACTTCGTTCAGATATATTTTGATATATAAGCCACTACATTTGGTATCATCGTAATAGTCTTACGTCCTACTGGCTACAAACGGCTTTCCCGAAATTCTGGAAATATTAACTTCAAATACCACCGGACTCAGCTGGAATCGAACCCACAACATTGGGCTCAGAAAGGAACTGCTCTACCACCTGAGACTCTCAGATTAGCACTTCAAAATGACAAACATTGCATTCTATGGAGTGAAAAATCTTTATTTAGATGATAATCAGAGACGTATTCAGTTTGGAATGTTATCTTTGCCCTGGAGTTGATTAGTCGCATGTAAAAATTTAGAAGGGAAAGAAACTCGGAATTACTCATGTAGACTTAATTTTGTAGGGGAATTTAATATCAGCGTTGAGCCCAGAAAATCCGCTGTGTGATAATATTTTGTTGCTCTTCCTATCCATTATTTTCCTTACGCCGCGCCCCCCAGCCACATTATGGATATGCTGCCCATCAGAACAACTTTCGTGTTACTCATTTTCGGATGCTAAGGAAAATGAACCTTGAGCGCGTTATACTGTAGGAGTGCGCAAGTAAGTCATGCGAACACACATTCTTAGAGTGCGGTACGGTAAGGTTCATTTTCCTTTATACGTAAGCATAAGAAAATGAACGCAACGAATATTGTTGTTATGGGCTAAATAGGCCTATCCATATGTTTCTGGGTTGCGTGACCAGTGTTAAGGAAACTAAGGGATAGGAAGAGCATTGTGAGATATGACCTTTTGCCCGAACAGCGATGGTTTCAGCTTAGAACTCTGACCAAAAAGGTTCTGTCAACTAAGGTTCAGTATTGCATGAACTGTATTAACGTTTTTTGGCTCCAAATGTTAAATGTGCTGCGGTCAGTATTTCTCCTCTCAACATTTTTTTTTTTTGCTAGGGGCTTTACGTCGCACCGACACAGATAGGTCTTATGGCGACGATGGGATAGGAAAGGCCTAGGAGTTGGAAGGAAGCGGCCGTGGCCTTAATTAAGGTACAGCCCCAGCATTTGCCTGGTGTGAAAATGGGAAATCACGGAAAACCATTTTCAGGGCTGCCGATAGTGGGATTCGAACCTACTATTTCCCGGTTGCAAATTCACAGCCGCGCTCCTCTACGCGCACGGCCAACTCGCCCGGTTCTCAACATTGTCACATAAAGGTATTTCGAGGCGCAACTACGATATCATCCTTATCTGTTCGAGTTTCTAAACTTTCCAATTGGAATTCGGAAGTGGTTCATTACGTAGTTTCAAAAAGTAAAGATTTTTAAGAACAAAGGAAACAAACGAAAAAAATAAAAACAAATTAGAGCCCATGAAAGGACCAAGAAGAGTGGAAGGCAAAAGCTTCCAGTATTCGTAGACTCAGCTGTCTTTGTCCACAGGAGTTAACCTGGTACTCATTTATGGGGTATGCTGAGTGAACACCACGGACGTATCTCTCTCTAAATCTACACGATTTGTTTCCAAATTTCTGAAAATCCTGACGGGGAATCAAACCCATATTAATGTCCCACTAACTACAACTTTTATGGTTTTAGGGGACGCCGAGGTGCTGGAATGTTGTCCCACAGGAGTTCTTTTACGTCCAGTAAATCACCGACACGAGGCTGACGTATTTGAGTACCTTCAAATACTACAGGACTGAACCTGGATCGAACCTAGCAACTTCACCTCAGAAAGTCGCGGCTGTACCTTAATTAAGGTCAAGGACGCTATCACTTCTC
This sequence comes from Anabrus simplex, assembly GCF_040414725.1. Taxonomy (NCBI): domain Eukaryota; kingdom Metazoa; phylum Arthropoda; class Insecta; order Orthoptera; family Tettigoniidae; genus Anabrus; species Anabrus simplex. Next base: position 389,013,483 of record NC_090268.1, read on the forward strand.
CATCCTCACACCTCCAAAAACCTTGGATATTAAACTAAAAATGGGCTTTGAAATGTAGTTTTATAATTTCGTCTTTTTACTGCACAGCTCCAATAGCAAGAAACCTGTTGCGGACCTGGACGTGGTATCAGTGGTTTTCGAAATAATTATCTGACTCATTGTTCGCTTCTCACTGACTGAGGGGCGGTATTTTCGAAGTATTTTTAAGCTTCTACAAAGCGTATTGGGATAAAAACAAATGCTTTTAAATACTGGGTATTTCTACTTTCATACAAGAAAGTTTAATAAAAATATATGATGTTACTTTTTGCGTTTCCCAAATCCAAAGCGAATGACAAAAAGAAACCAGCCTGAATAAATTAAAAAAATGATGGGTATCATCTCCTCATCATGTGCACTGACAATCCTCTCAAAATTACGACAAGAGATATGAATTTGTATATTATTCTATTGCTTTTTTTGCCACGCCACACCAACAAAGATAGGAAAGGTCTAGGATTGAGAAAGAACTGGCCGTGATCTTTATTATTATCATTATTATTATTATTATTATTATTATTATTATTATTATTATTATTATTATTATTATTATTATTATTATTACTATTAGACTTGCCTTTCTTCGCAGTGGCAAAGTTAGGACTCATGATTCGTTCTTCCGCAACCACACTTCTTTGACAGTGTGCATAAGAGAAAAATATTCATAATCTTATGTTATAAACTATGGTTACAAACTCAAAACATGACTCAAAATAACATAACCTAAGCACAAAACATTTTCTTAGTCTTGTCTTTTAAAATAATATTAAAATTAAAATGTTAAATTAAGGTAATGCATTTGCCTGGTGTAAAAATTGTAAACCATGGAAAACCATCTTCAGATCAGCCGTTTGTGAGGTTTGAACCCATCATCTTGCATGGCCAACTTGCTCAGTCAGTATATCATTATTGTATTAGCAAGATAATGAGTAAAATAAGGAAGGAAAGTACGTTCCCAATTACCATGACCGGACTTAAATCACTGAACTCTTAGCAGGTGAGTAAAATATAGACGGCAATGAATTTAGGTACCAACAGTAAAATGAACACTCTTCCACTTAAATAAATCTGGAATGAAAACCAGTTTTGTAAAGTGCTATTCCTTTTCCATGTTTGGAGAAAATACAATTTAGTATAAAGTACGAGCTTTGTGGCGTGGCGAGCCGAGCACAAAAGGAATAATGTGGAGTGTACAGAACAAGAAGTTGTGTGCGATCACCTGGTATTGATGTCTGACTTGCCCCGACAGTTGGTAGTTGTGTAGAGCTCTCCAAACACTCCCCTTTCTCTTCTCAACAATGATTGATTTGTTCTTCAGAAGTCAGTTTTAAAGTGACTTAACCGAGTGATTTCCTGACGTAGAGTTCCCTTCTGTTATTGGGGTACGAAGCACGTTCTAAACTACAGTAAATACGATTTGAGAAACTGTAAGCTTTCATTTGGGCGAAAGTGGACTCATTTCATCTTCACACCAGGCATCTGTTAGGTCTGCACTTCATTTAATACAGAGTCTCATCCCTTTTCTATCCGAGCATCACCGAAAACCTATATGTGTCATACCTGTGAACAGAGACGTAGCTAGGCAAAGTGCCCATTAGATTCAGAACCTTCCACCGCAAGTGGTGAACAAAATAAAAGTAAATTTACTTTCAAACAAAATTTTCTACATCCTTGTTTTTTTAGAGTTTAGGTGTCAGGGAAATGTAAAGGCAGTTATAAAAAAAATATTCAATGGGAAATCTGAGCATCTTTTCGTGGTGTCTTAATTTTCCAGAGTTAAAAATGTACGGTTCTGTTAGTTGTCATACACTGACAATACGAAGTAGTTTTCGAATGAGTTTTTGGCACTGTCCAAACTTATATAATTATATTATTAACAGTAGTGTATATAAATCCCTTTTACCCTTTTATACCTCTCCGAATGAGGTGGCCCCGCGGTGTAGAGGTAGGTCCGCCACATCTCATCCGGAGGCCCCAGGTTCGATTCCCGGCCAGGTCAGGAATATTTATCTGGATCTGAGGGCTGGTTCGAGGTTTACTCAGCCTACGTAATTACAATCTGACGGTGAGATGGCGGCCCTGGTCTATAAAGCCAAAAACAACGACCGAGAGAATTCGTAGTGCTGACCACACGACACCTCAAAATCTGCAGATATTCGGGCTGAGCAGCGCTTGGTAGGCGATGGCCCTTTGGGTCTGTTGCGCTATGGAGTTTGGTTTTGGTTTGGTTTTTTAAACTTCTCCGAGTACTCTCGGTTAAGAACCCTAGGTTACTGTATACCGATGGCCTACTTCTAACGCTACGGATCTGAGAATGCTCTTCCTATCCACTATTTTCCTTAATACTGGTCACACCTCCCAGCCACATATTGATATGCAGTCCACCAGAACAATTTTCGTTGAGTTCGTTTTCCTATGCTGATGTGTAAGGAATAATGTTCATTAACGTACTGTGCTGTAGGAATGTATGTTTGCGTGACGTATTTTTTCACTCCGAAAGTACAATGTATTTAAAGTTTATTTTCCTTTGGACTTAAGTAGGTGTTAAAAAAGGAAAGATCATCGTTGGGGTATTCACATTATAGTGGTTGTAAATAAATGTTGCAGATCTCTTAATACTGCTATGAAATTATTTAGGGGCTGTGGTAAGGATTTATCGCGTATTTAAGGTTTGTAGTAAGGATGTAAAGGAGAGGGCTTTTATAAGCTTCTGGTAAGACCCCAGTTGGAGTGTGGCTCCTGTGTACGTGACCCATACCAGAATTACTTGCCACGAGAACTGGAAAATATCCATAGGAATGTAGCACAATGTGTATGTGGTGATTTCCGATAAAAGAGCAGTGTTGATAACATTGGACTGGGACGATTTGAAATTTTTGAGACGAGTTACTCACCTAAGCCGAAGGTTCCTAGCTGTCCATGAAGAAACGGCATGGAATAACAGTAGTAGATGAATAAGCAGAAGGTGAGATTTTAATGATAAGAAAGATCATATAGAATCAAAGTAAGTTTGAATTCAAGAGGACAAAATGGTGTAAATGTTCATTTATAAGAAGAGGAATTAGGGAATGAAATAATTTTGAAAGGAAAAAAGATAAATTTCCAAATGAGCCTCCGTGGCTCAGGCGGCATCACATCGGCCACTCACCGCTGGGTTCCGTGGTTCAAATTCCGGTCACTTCATGTGAAATTTGTGCTGGACAAACCGGAGGTGGGATAGGTTTTTCTCCGGGTACTCCAGTTTTCCCTGTCATCTTTCATTCCAGGAACACTCCCCACTAACCTATTCATTTCATTTGCCAGTCATTAATCATTGTCCCAGAGAAGTGCGACAGGCTTCGGCAGCCGGCACAATTCTCATCGTCGCCGCAAGATGGGGGCTTCATTCATTCCATCCCTACCGTGGTCACTGATTGCTTGTAGGTTTAAAAAGAATTCCAAACAAATACTTTGAAATCATTTAGAAGACTTGGTAAACAATGATAGGGAATCTGCCACCTAGGCGGCAGACCTACATGCAGATCAATGATGATTAGTTATAATAATAATAATAAATGTTGGGTTATCAGCCCAGAGGCTGTTTGGATCCTCAGATAGCACAACCGATGTTTATGTCATTATAAGGAAACCACAAAAACCGATGACAGTGCCAACATGAGGTACACTAGGCAAGATAAGGAGTGTTGTAGTTTGCCATTGCTTTCCTCAATAATAATAATAATAATAATAATAATAATAATAATAATATATTATATTATATTATATTATATTATATTATATTATATTATATTATATTATATTATATTATATTATATTATATTATATTATATTATTGAGCCGTATCCTGCCGGCCCATATGAGATATTTAGAGTATTATTTGACAAAGTATATATATACAATTTATTCATACAAGTTACAGTAATAAATGGTGGAGTATTGAATCCCAAGATAGCTGAGACCGGATGTCGATGGAGACATCATGTCGCTGGACAATACTTAACACTTCCTTCTGAGCGTGAGAATAGTTTCGCGTAACCAGGCGTTGGCAAGGTTCGGCACGTGTACTAGATGATGACCAAGCATTATATTCAGTCAATAAGAACGTGAGGATTTGGCAAGTATGGAGGCTACATCGCTCCAAGTCTCAATCCCAGGTTGACCAACGTGTACAGTTGCTTGTGTTAATTTCTGTCATTCATCGGATTTCCACAGGTCTAGAAGTGGAATATAATTAGAAATACGATATTATAATTAGAGGAAGAGATTTGCTATCGTTTGAACTGTGTTTCATAAATGTATTATAATTAATATTGGGTCATCATACATAGCAAGCTTTCTGATTGGTGGTTTGTTTAGACAACCGGGAACCCCAGAGTTAAAACGGCATTACCGAAGCTTCCTCAGTACCCGAGCTCTGGAGAGCGTCATTCTGACTGGATAGTTTGGAGAGTGTGGAAGCGTCATTCTGACTGGATAGTTTGGAGATTGTGGAAGCGTTATTCTGACTGGATAGTTTGAAGAGTGTGGAAGTCATTCTGACTGGATAGTTTGAAGAGTGTGGAAGTCATTCTGTCTGGATAGTTTGGAGAGTGTGGAAGTGTTATTGTGATTGTGAATATTGAAATGTTATATTAGTAACAGTATTTGATTCTAAACAACTGTTTCAATCGTGCTGCTGGAAGATATAACTGTTTCAGAGTATATGGAAAATTATATTATTGCAAAGTTTTTTTTTTCAACCCATATAAACGGTGTTAACTAACCGCAGTATAGCGAGTGCAAGGGAGACGTGCTATTGTCTCACACTTTCGCGACGGGCGCGTTCGCGAGGAACTTTCGTAGCGTACCGTGTGCTGCTTTTGAAAGTGTGTATATATACCCTTAAAGTTAAAGTTTTCATTATTAAGGGATCAGTGTGTTTGGCTGATCCTGTAAAAAAAAAGAAGGGTTGTTCGGCTCGTGGCATTGAGCGGCGAAGATATTGTTAACCAAAGCCTTCTGTGTTCCAGTTGTAATAACTTTTCATCCAGAAGATGGCTATGCATGTAGAAGAAGGAAGTGCATTCCCACGTGTTGATGCTGCGACCAACATGGTGTAAATCCCTTACGCAGCGGGGATGTGAGCTGTTACCTTGTATCCTGAGAGTCGCCATGAATCAGATAAGATGCATGTGTTATTTATGGAATGCTGTATGAATTATGTTAAGGTACTAGGGCAGTGTAGATAGGATTTTTAATTTCATGTAAAGTAAGCCTGACGGCATGAGTTTGATTCATTTTGTTATTATGATATATTCAGATATGAGAATAATGCATGTTTATTTCATATTCATTTTGATTTATGATTAGATAATTGGGATAACGAGGGATTTGATAGGATTAGTTTGTTGTTCATTTATGCATGTTTATCTAGTGTAGGATATTCCGAGTTTTCCTTATATATAAGTGCTAGGAGGACTAGATTGATTGGTTCATCTAAGTACGACGTTAAATACGTATTACTTCATTTTATTTCGGTTATTCAGAGAGACAGGTATAGCTAATTTGCATGACGCATGGTATTTCAGAAGCTGTCTGAAGGAGCTGCATAACGACGTCGTAAGAATAAGATCTTTGAAATTAAGTTGGAATCTGTTTTTGTTTAATGATTTGCACAGGAAACGAACCGGGTCTCATAATGTGGAAGGCCAATGTGATTCATAAGAAATATAAGATATAAGATTGCATGCGGAATTATAATGTGTTGGTTCAGGCCGATTGTATGCCTGACATGCGAGAGAATAATGTGCAGTGGATATGTACCTGCCAATTGTCTTCTGAGTGTATATTGTTGCCAGAATAGACAGTATTAATTCCAGACTAATGAGTCTGATGTTGTTAAATGGTAAAAGCATGCTAAGAAAGAATGATTATACGTGAGTTTCCGTACAGCCGGCGAAAGACGTTATCTCATGGCAAGCTGATTACTGGCCGTGTTTTATTAGAAGGCACGAATGAGACGGTATTTCCTGTGACAGTCTTGGGAGACAGTATCCAAACTTTAGCACAGTGTTCAGTTCAACATTCCTTTCAGCTCGCAGTCTACCCGGAAATACATGACGGATGACCGCGCTGTTGAGCGCTCAAATGCAGCAGAAGGAGGCAATGCTGCCCATTGCTTTCTTCATGATATTGAGGGTTATTTATATGTTTTACCTTACATAATGATGTTTTACATTGTTATATGGTGTTTGAATACCTTGTCTCGTTGTTTTTAAGGGGGAACAGCCCGAGTGCTGAATTATTGATGGTTAATCTAGTTCTGAGTAGATTTTTTTGTGGTGAACCGCGATTCACGTAGAATCTGTGTAGTATTTAAGGTTTTTACTCGTTATCCGATGTATATAGATGTGTTTAGTTTTGATTATTTGATTTGTTGTAAATATAGTATAGGAAATGCCCCTAGTATTTTGCATAATTCACATAACATCCCATCGCGTCTTAATCTTTATTTCGTTTCATCGTAACTTTTCTTCATAATGTAACCTTTCTTTAACCGTAGGGTTTTGGCGACTCCCGTTTCAAATTAATTTCGTATCGCTGTGATGCGTTAAAGTGTAACTCCATGCGGAAACAGTACATATCAGTGTATGCGTACACTTGTTACCATACAATATAAACAATGGACTATAAGAAGAAGCTCAATTCTGAAAGGATATAAGTACTCATTGCTGAGTTTGATATTTTATTTCAATTTTGTTTCCTTAAACAGTTAACGTTGTAAATGTCCATTTCTTTCCTTTATTTTTGAGTTTCGTTATGATATTTTAACTTTTGTGTTCATCAAATTTCAAGTAGAATGATTTGGGGATATTTATAAATAAATCCATCTTACCCCATATGATTGTTTCTCATTCGTGTTGTACCTTCATTTCCTGTCATTTATTTATATTTAAGAGTAGAACTTCGACATTTATCCTGACCCAACCGACAACCAACCCACTCTCTGCCCAACCCTGAGTTAGTCGGATGTTCATACAGGAATGGAGGCATCGTCCTAGAGGGCATTTACCCTTGGGTACGGTATATTATATTATATTATATTATATTATATTATATTATATTATATTATATTATATTATATTATATTATATTATATTATATTATATTATATTATATTATATTATATTATATTATATTATATTATATTATATTATATTATATTATATTATATTATATTATATTATATTATTAATATCAATATTATTATTATTATTATTATTATTATTATTATTATGGTAATGGTAATTTTGTTGTTCTTCCTTCCAGGCTGTAGGCCTATCTGCACTTTTGCAATGAGAACGAACAAAACAAAAATAAACCCCCTGCTGTTACAGCCTTGCAGGTATTTGACATACCAAGTGACTACTCATCAACTCGAATGACTACAGATTACGAGCTGATGCGTGACTTTCAAGACTGTTTTTCCATCGTCGATAGCTTCTCAAGTTTTCTCTTGCTGGCAGGGTGGATCATGGGCCAAACCTTAGATCCAAGTAAAAATCTCCGACCTGACCATGAATCGAAATGGGGCCTCCCAATAAAATACAGGCTCATCAGCACTTGAACTCGGCACCGGCGTCATTCTAGTAGACATCCTTAATTTACATGGATTTGGCACGTGATATCCTGAGTCTAAATGTCCGTCTGTTTGGCTGAATAGTAAGAGTGGTGGCTTTCGGTTCATATTAACCCCGTTTTTCATGGCTAGGCTGGGGATATTTTATTCACATTTGATTAGTTACTGGGTCGGAGGGGGTGGGGGTGGGGAGTGGCGGGTACTTGTCTTAATTCTCATCTTCGTTTATCTAAAACAAATCGCACTACCAACCTCCACAGAAATGCATGATAGTAACTACAATCCTCCACATAGTTTTGGCATCAAGAAGGGCATCTGGCCGTAAAACTGACTCAGTCCACATTAGTGCCAACTATAGATAACTAGGAAAATGGACACGAAAGAAGCAATAAAACAATAATAATTAATCAAGGTCGAAGCAAATGAGGCCATAGTGAAAATGAAAACTACAGCCTGTTTCCATTCATTCCACCGGGTCAGAAATGAAATGAATGAAGTCCCCGTCTAGCGGCGATGATAGGAATTGTGCGGGCTGCCGAAGCCTATCGCACTGATCTGGGGCAGTGATTAAAGGCTGGCAGATGATATGAAATGATACTGGAGAGTGTTGCTGGAATGAAAGATGACAGGGAAAACTGTAGTACCAGGAGAAAAACTATCCTGCCCCCGCTTTGTCCAGCACAAATATCACAGAGTGACCGGGATTTGAACCATGGAACCCAGTGGTGAGAGGCCGGCGCTCTGCCACCTGACCCACGGAGGATCTACAAATGAGACCACAGTGCTGGTTGCAAATAGTGGATTTTGTGGATACAGGCAGGAACTTACATGCTGATTGGTGAAAGACGCAACAACTACCCGAAGTCATATTATGCCTTTGGAGTTCTTTGATACTTCGACGTTATGTCTGACCAGTTCCGCCTTCGTAGATTAAGCCGTAACCATCGCCCTCAGCTGCACTCTACTCCAGTTGTTGCTATTTCCATGAGAAAGAGGGAACAGTCATTAGCGGAGGATTACTTTATTGAGAGCGGCGAGGTGTTGAACCGAGCCTCATTCAAGGCGATACAATGGCCTACAATAACACGGCCGCCACTACAAAAACATTACCAACACCTTTGTGGCTTGGCCGAGGGGAGGGGAGAGAGACGCCACTTGACATGTGTTGGCGATCTCAATCTGGGTACTGAGTTACAGAGTAGCGCTCCTTTACATTGATTACCAACAGTGTCTTACAAAACCTGAACGTGTAATTTAATCTTGGAGATCAAATCCATCTACTTTCATACGTTCTATGGGTTCCACACTTCCTTATGAAAGAAAATAATCGCAGTGCATAGCGGCACAGCTGGATGGTATTGGAGCATTAGTTTCTGGTATATATTCCCTGAAACTCCAACACTGCGATGGAATCAATCAATAAATCAGTCACCACAGATCTGCATTTAGGGCAGTCGGCCAGCTAACAGATTCGCTATCCGTTTTTTTACCTAGTTTTTCTTAAAAAATTGCAAAGAATTTGGAAATTTATTGAACATCTCCCTTGGTAAATTATTCCAATCCCTAACTCCCCTTCCTACAAACAAATATCTGCTCTAATTTGTCCTCTTGAATTCCAACTTTATCTTCGTATTGCCATCTTTCCTACTTTTAAAAACACCACTAAATATCATCCCCCTGTGGATGGGGGTGTTAGAATAACACCCACGGTATCCCCTGCCTGTCGTAAGAGGCGACTAAAAGGGGGCCCAAGGGCTCTGAACTTTGGAGCGTGGGTTGGCGACCACGAGGCCTTAGCTGAGTCCTGACACATTGCTTCCACTTACTTGTACCAGGCTCCTCACTTTCATCTATCCTACCTGACCTTCTTTGGTCAACTATTGTTCTTTACCGACCCCAAAGGTATTAGGTTCCCGAGGCCTAGGGAATCTTTCATTTTCACGCCCTTCGTGGCCCTTGTCTTCCTTTGGCCGATATCTTCATTTTTCGAAGTGTCGGATCCCTTCATTTTCCCCCCCTCAGATTAGTGTTACATAGAGGAGGGATGCCTAGTTGTACTTCCTCGTAAAACAATAATCACCACTACCACCACCACCACCACCACCACCAGAACCACTCAATGTCACTAATGTCATTACACGCCATCTATCCACTGACAGCTTCGAACATACCACTTAGTCGAGAAGCCCGTGTCTTTTCTCTCAAGTCTTCCCAGCCCAAACTTTGCAAAATTGATATAATGCTACTCTTTTGTCGAAAATCACCCGCAATAAATCGACCTGCTTTTCTTTGGATGTTTTTCCTTTTTTTCGAATCAAGTAATCTTGGTAGGGTTCCATACACTGGAAACATACACTAGTTGGGGTCTTACCAGAAACTTCTATGCCCTCTCTTTTTATCCTTACATCCTTACAACAACCCCTAAATACCCTAATAACCATGTGCAGAGATGTGTACCCTTCATTTACAATACCGTTTATGTGATTAGACCAATGGAGATCTTTACTTATATTAACACCTAGGTACTTGCAGTGATCCAAGGAACTTTCACCCCATCAACACCGTAACAATAACAACAACAATAATAATAATAATAATAATAATAATAATAATAATAATAATAATAATAATAATAATAATAATAATAATTAAGTCGCACCGACACAGATAGGTCTTATGGTGACGATGGGACAGGAATAGGCTATTAGTGGGGAGGAAGCGGCCGTGGCCTTAATTGAGGTGCAGTCTCAGCATTTGCCTGGTGTGAAAATTGGAAACCACGGAAAATCATTTTCAGGACTGCCGACAGTGGGGTCCGAACCCAATATCTCCCGAATACTGGATACTAGTCGCACTTACGCGACTGCAGCTATCGAGCTCGGTACACTGTAATTAAACATGACCATTAGTTAAACTAACAACTGACTTTTAACCCCGTTTATCATCATACTATTGCCTGATGTCCATCTCACAAGATTGTCGAGGTTTGTTTGCAGTTGCTCACGACCTTGTAACTTATTCATTACTCTATACAGTGCAACATCATCCACAAGAAGCCTTACATCTGATTCCAGTCCTTTACTTGACATATATCATTTACAGATATAAGAAAATATAAAGGTCCTGTAATACTGCCTTGACGAATTCCCCTCTTAATGGTTACAGGATCAGATAATGATTCACCTATTTATTTATTTATTTATTTATTCCTGACTTACATTTGTGGCGAAGTTAGGGCTCACGGCCCTCTCTTACACTTAACCACTATAAACAGAATTTAAAAATGTAAACATAAAAGTAAGACATAGAAATTCTAAAAAGAAATAATACTACAAACAGATAATTCTAAGATTACCGGTAAGTTAGGCCTACATATCAGTACAGCAATTAATGTGATAATTACTAATAATAATAATCATAACAATATTAATAATAATAACAATATTAATATTAATAATAATAATAATAATAATAATAATAATAGTAAATGAAGAAAACCCATTCACACAACATACACTACTCTAATTCTCTGAGTTCTGTTATCTGGAAATATAGCCACCCATTTAATCACTCTTTTTTCTAGTCCAATTGCTCTTATTTTTGCCAGTAGTCTCCCATGATCTACGGAAGAAGAATTTCTTTATTAAGAACTTTTAGTGAAAATATCACGCATAAAATACGTCTTTTATAACAATCAAACTACACAAACATGAAAAAATCCCGCGGCATTCCTTAAAATTGGGTCAAGTAACTCGTCTCGATATGCCTGTCCTCGTCGTATTGTTTTGTATGCCCTTTTCAATACTTACCTCATTGTCCATGTTTCAGAACAACAAGTTACCACGGGTCGTATTACCGTTCGGTAAACTGTCAGATTCAGTCTTCGACTAAGACTGCGTGATCTGAACACTTTTATTAAAGCTACGTAAGCCCTATTACCTGCAGCAATCCTCGCTTTTAATACCTCCGTCACGTTATTATCTTTCGTCACCAGCACTCCTGAATACTTCAACTTTTCACACGTCTCGTATTTAATCTCATTTAATTTTATGAGTTTATCTTCCATAACTAGACTATGGTCCTCCAAGATGAGAACAAATATGAATTTTGGCGTTATTCACTCTCAGTCCCATTTCTCCGGCATCTTTTTCTAATCTGTCCAGTCCTTTCTCTAGGTCTTTCAATCCTCGAGAAAGCATATCAACATTATCAACATAGGCCAGATTCTGAGTTACACGGTTGCAGACCTCCACCTTTCTCATCACACGCTCTAGAACCACGTTGAAGAGCAGAGTGGATAATACATTCCCTTGCCGCAAACCTTGGTTTACTTCAAATTCTTTAGTAAGTTTTCCTTCTACTTTAACCGTACATTTTGTATTCGTGAGGGACATTTTTACCAGTCTGATCAGTTTAGCTGGTGATTCCATGTCCACCATTGTTGTTACAGTTTCCTCCTTTTCACACTATCATAAGCCTGCTGGAAATCCACAAACAGCTGATGTACGTCCACGTTATATCCATAAAACTTCTCCAGTGAAGATGTGGTCTGTTGTTGATCTGCGTTGTCAACAGCCATTCTGGTAGTCTCCAAGTATCTGATCAACCAGTGGAGTGAGTCTTATAGACAAAACCTTGGCGAAGTTCTTAACATAAAGTAAAGATATACCTTTAAGATTTTCACAATTTGCTTTACCTTTCTTCTTATGAATTGGGCAAATTATCGCTAAGCTCCGATGCTCTGGCGTTCGTTCTGTTTCCCAAACTTCCACAATTAGCTGGTGGAAAAGATGCGTTAGTTTTTCACCCCCATATTTGATCATCTCAGCTGAAATATTATCACTTCCTGAAGCCTTATTATTCTTCAAGTACTTAATTTTCGTTTTCACTTCTTCAATGAATGGTGAAGGAACTAGTTTTAAATCTAGGCTAGGATCCTGCCAAGGTTGTCCTTCCTCATCTTCCTCTTGTTCCTAAGTCACAGCCTCTGTAGCCACATTCAACAGTTCACTAAGATCGGTCAAGTATCTGGTCTCTTCCACCAATCATATTTCCTTCTTTATTATCAACATTTAATACTGGTACATAATAATTGATTCATTCGTAAAGTAGTTTAGAACACTTCATTCCATATTGTCTAATATTCACTGTGCTTCGACCATTCGTGCGTATCTGTATCTTCAACAAATCTTGTCCAAGAGAGTCACTCGCCTGCGGTTCGGGCGTAAACATCTCACGCTTAACGTAACTTGTAAATGTTATTCGTCGTGACGCATGTCCTCCATGTCTGATTCGTGCATTGATATTTTCTTGTTCTGTTGTTCGTGTCTTGATGTAAAAGGTATGAGAGGTGAGCACATGGGTTTATGTTGTAATGAAACATGAAAATCGATGTTATCTGAAGCAGTGAACAGTCCATTAAGCTACCAGAGTCATAAACATGGCTCTGTGGTCTTGGATTAATAAAGGGAAAACGAAATTTACGATAACTTTCTTTTCTTTCTTTCTCAATTCGTTTACCTTCCAGGGTTGGTTTTCCAGTAAGACTGAGCGAGGAATCTCACCTCTACCGACTCAAAGGCGTTAGACTTTGGGTCGGGGATACAACTGGGAAGGAGGACCAGTACCTCTCCCAGGCGGCCTCACCTGCTATGCTGAACAGGGGCCTTGTGGGGGATGGGAATATTGGAAGGGATAGACAAGGAAGAGGGGAGGAAGCGGCCGTGGCCTTAAGTTAGGTACCATCTCGCCATATGCCTGGAGGAGAAGTGGGAAACCATGGAGAACCACTTCCAGGATGGATGAGGTGGAAATCTAAACCCCTCTACTCAGTTGACTCACGAGGCTGAATCGATCCCGTTCAAGTCCTCGTACAACTTTCCAAATTTCGTGGCAGAGCCGGTAATCAAACTCGGGCCTCCGGGGGTGGCAGCTAATTACACTAACCACTACACCACAGAGACGGACAATTTGCGATATACTGTGATATATGTGATATTTAGCTGTTGGAAATGCATTAAGCTATACATTTGTCAGTATTCTGATGGCGGCAGATTACTTAAGCTGGGAATGCAGAGACGCCATTTTTTTGTGTAGCTGGGAAAATGAAATGAAATGGCGTATGACTCTTAGTGCCGGGAGTGTCCGAGGACAAGTTCGGCTCACCAGATGCAGGTCATTTGATTTGACTCCCGTAGGCGACCTGCGCGTCTTGATGATGATGAAATGATGATGAAGACGACACATACACACAGCCTTCGTGCCAGCGAAATTAACCAATTATGGTAAAAATTCCCTACGCTGCTGGGAATCGAACCTGGCACCCCTGTGACCAAAGGAGCCGGACTGTAGATGGGTGTGGAACCACGATGCTGCGATCTGGGAGAGAAACAATTCAACAACATTAAGTTTTGTCTTCCTTGATTCTTCATCTGTCTGAATATACTTGTTTGCGTTACTGTGAAGCAGAGCCCAACCAATCAGACATGATTTGTAACAAAACTCTGCGGTTACAGTACGGTAAGTTTACCGGGCGATTTGGCCTTGCGGTTATAGATGCGCGGCTGTGAGCTTGCATCCAGGAGGTAGTGGGTTCGAATCCTACTGTCGGCAGCTCTGAAGATGGTTTTCCGTGGTTTCCCATTTTCACAGCAGGCAAATGCTGGGGTTGTACCTTAATTAAGGCCATGGCCACTTCCTTCCAATTCCTAGGCCTTTCCTATCCCATCGTCACCATAACACTTATCTGTGTCGGTGCGACATAAAGCCACTATCAATTACGGTAAGTTGTCTTTTTCGGTACTCTTGAGTACGGGAAGGAGGCAATTGCGTTGTAGTACGAAATCATTTTTTTTTTAAATTCGTAACATATTTACGTGCTTGAATAATTCGAATTTCAACAATTTTCAAAAAAGTTACAGATGTTTGAATACCTAGTCCCAGGTATTTAAAATGATTCACGGCCAGGATCTTGCCGGCTGTAAAAGACATTATCCCTCCCTATTACAGTAACGCGTGTCTTTCCAAAGTTAACATTTAGGTTCCCAACAATATAAAACTTTTATCAACGATTTCAAAATAAATTCCACGACATATCTGTCTTTAGTAACAGTGACCAGACATCGTGAAACAAATTACAGGAGGGTTAAAAATAACCTAAAATGGAAAAAATTGCCGCCTCTGTGGTGTAGTGGTTAATGTGTTTAGCTGATACCCCCAGAGGCCCGGGTTTTATTCCCGGCTCTGCCACGAAATTTGAAAAGTGGTACGAGGGATGGAACGGTGTCTGCTCAGCCTCTGGAGGTCAACTGAGTAGAGGGGGTTTCGATTCCCACCTCAGCCATCCTGAAAGTGGTTTTCCGTGGTTTCCCACTTCTCTCCCAGGCAAATTCAGGGATGGTACCTAACATAAGGCCACGGCCGCTTTTTTCTCACTACCTTGTTTATCCCTTCCAAACTTCCCCTATACCCACCAGGCCCCTGTTCAGCATAGCAGGTGAGGCCGCCTGGGCTAGGTGCTGGTCATCCTCCTCAGTTGTATTCCTGGACCCAGAGCCTGAAACTCCAGGACACTGCCCATGAGGGTGTAGAGGTGGGATCCCTCGCTGAGTCCAAGGGAAAACCGACACTGGAGGCTGAAGAGATAAAGAAGAAGAAGAAGAAGGAGAAGAAGAAGAAGAAGAAGAAGAAAAAGAACAAGGAAAAAATGACAACGTCAGATTAGAGTATTATATAAATAAGCTTCTCAAGTGGAAAGGTAAACCCTCATGGACCTTCCGTATCAGTCGACTCGTCAGTTGCTCTCACGAGGTTAACTGAAACCTGTTCCAGTTCATAATACAGAATTGAAATATGGACTATTCATGAATAGAATCATGGTCCTCCTGGCTAAAATAAGGTGCCCTCTCCTTGCACAGAGCTAGTACGGAACTTGGAGGAAAATGTAATAATCTTCGTAAATAAGTATCATTCTTCTTTCCTGGCTTCTCGCAGTTATGTAGGGTTTGCACTAATGCGGATTAAGCGCAGTTTTCCGACATTCTGCCCTTCCTGTTGCCAAATCCCTATGGAGGGATCTGTTCAATATTGCGTGTCTCCGTGATGTTTGTGCCGTCTTCAACAATAGAATTCTTCGTAGGTAGACTCCTATTCTTACAGACGCCTAGGTCGCCAATAAGACGTCAACTCTAAAGACTTGCATCAGGCCTCTCGACGGGCAACATTCCATTAGAATATTACATATAATAATAATAATAATAATAATAATAATAATAATAATAATAATAATAATAATAATAATAATAATAATAATATATTATAATAATATATAATATATAATATATAATATAATATATATAATAATATATAATAATATAATATATTATAATATATATAATATATTATTATTATTATTATTATTATTATTATTATTATGTCTTTCCGATTTAATCTAGACTGCTCAAGATCATTTCTTACCTCCTTAAACCATTTGTCGGATACTTAAGGTCTACTGTCAAATGTTGGAAAAATATATTTCGTCAGGCTCTTCTCGTCCATTCTAAACAGATCTCTATAAAATTTGAGTCTTCCTTTCTTCATTGACTTAATCAGCTTTTCACTTATTTTATATATTTTCCCTTTCCTCATTTTGATTAAGATACTATATTGTAGTGTCTTAGTTTATCTCACCTTCAGATAGCTTTCATCTTGTGTAGAGTATGTTATTATACTATTTAAACATAGAACTTCATTGTCAATTTAACATTTCGTATCTTGGTACATTGTATTTTAAATACGTTAATAGGTAAGGGTTATTCTGCCCGAAGGCAGGTCCGAACCTCCGCAGAGGTGTTCCTGAGCCGGAGTTTACGTGCGGTAGGGTGGCCAGTTCCTTTCCGCTCCTCCATTATCTTACCCCCAACCAACAGCGCGTGGCAACCCATCCAACTCCTGACCACGCCCAATGTTGCTTAACTTCGGAGATCTCACGGGATCCGGTGTTTCAACACGGCTACGGCCGTTGGCAATACGTTAATGATTTAATAATATTAAATTTAATAATACCTTTTCTTGTCCTTCTTAATCTGTTTACCCTCCAGGGTTGGCTTTTCCCTCGTACTCAGCGAGAGATCACACCTCCACCGACTCAAGGGCAGTGTTTGGAGCGTGAGACTTTGGGTCGGGGATACAAGTGGCGAGAATGACCAGTACCTCGCCCAGGCTGCCTCACCTGCTATGCTGAACAGGGGCCTTGTGCGGGGGATGGGAAGGTTGGAAGAGGGTAAGGAAGCTTCCGTGGCCTTAAGTTACGTACATCCCAGCATTTGCGTGGAGGAGAAGTGGTAAACTACGGAAAACCACTTCCAGGATGGCTGAGAAGGGAATCGAACCCACCTCTACTCATTTGACTCCCGAGGCAGAGTGCACCCCCTTCCAGCCTTTGTACCACTTTTCAAATTTTGTGGCAGAGCCGAGAATCGAACTTGGGTCTCCGGGGATAGCAGCTAATCACACTAACCACTACACCACAGAGGCGGACCCTTATTATTATTTAATTAAAAACATTCTTTGTCAATTTAACATTTCTTATCATGGTACATTGTATTATAAATTTGTTAATGATTTACTAATATTAACTTTAGTAATGGTTGTTACACCTCGAAAGTAGCTCGTTATTAGCATTATGATATTTATTATTATTGGGTACGCCATTAATATTGAAGGCCTTTATTGGCATGGAGAGTACACTTACAGAAAAGTTTGAGAATTAGTGGCTTTTACACAATCCGATATCCCTGAACTTACATTCTGAGTACAGATTCTTTTTTTTTCCCCTCTTAATAGACAGTTATTTGTAGCGTAATTTCATTGTTGTATTGCAGGGCCTCCAAGGATGCATGCACCAGTGCATTGCGCGGCGCAATGTACAAATGACGACTTCGCTAGTTTGACCAGAGTGCAGACCAGGGCCTCTCAAACGCCCGAACTCTCACGCGTGCAGATGGAGGCGCAAGAGCTCCGTGCACTGTGCATCGATGCCGCTCGGCACGACTCGGATCAACGCTTCGTCTCTGGGCTACTCGGCTAAGCTCGGCTCTACTCAGCCCGGATTTGGAGCGCTACGGCGCAAGTGGGGCAGAGGGAGACAGGCGGAGCGAGCGAGACAGGCGTGAGGAAAGAGAGAGTAAGCGCTATTGGTCCAAATCGAGGAGTGGGGGGTCTGCACTGTGGTCAACCAAGCCAAGTCGTCTTTTGCACCCTGCACAGTGCATGCACCACGCGCATGCACCCTGAGAGGCCCTGGTGCAGACTCTCGCTCCTCGATTTTAAGCAATAGCGCTGTCTCTCCCTTTCTCACTTGTTCTGCAGAGCTCCTCCATCCGAAAAGAGTTGAGCCGAGCTGAGCCGAGTGGCCCCGAGACAAATCGTTGATCCGATCCGAGCCAAGTCGTTCGATGTACGGTGCACAGAACCTCTGCGCCTGGGATTGCACGCGTGAGATTTTGAGCGTTTGAGAGACCCTGTTGTATTGTCATGTATAGGTGGAAAATCAGCCATTAGATAGTGCTGGAAGAAGTTATGTTTTCAACGCATGTTCAAAAATGACCGAGACTGACTGAGGAAGACATTGATTAGGGTCTCGAAAATTCAGAATCTGAATTTAGTTGTAATTTAGGTGGTTCATCCAGTGACACTAAAGAAATTGTTCAGGAATGCCTTGGCTGAAATGCAATGGTTGCTAGTGAGTCTCACATTGATTACCTTTTTTCTGAATTCGCTCTCATCAGTGTTCATAGTTTTTGGACATCACGGAAGTTTTAGGGCAGCACGTAATACCAGAACTGAGTTTTGATTTTTTAAAATCATAATCAAGAAAATTTCATTGAAAACTGCTTTATTCACAACAAATTTCGTGAAAACTACGTATCATAACCAAAAATCTAATACGCTGTATTACAAGAATACGATAATTCAAGTAATGTATAATTTGTATGGCTTAGCAAACTAAATATATGTGAAAATCGTGAGGTCAATTGCTAACCCAAGACGTTTGTGTTTACTGGTGTAAACATAGCATTGGTAAGCGACTGTTAAGAATTCAGAACACCATGACCAATAGCTCTATGTACTTACATCGCATGTTGTCTGTGATATAATCTGTTCATCTCTTCGCTATTAAAAGGAAACAAATTCACTGACATGTTCTCATCCGTATGGTCGATTTATGGTGATTTGTTTCTACGTTCAGAATACATCAACAGCATCAAGTGTAGTTATAAAGATTGCATTAACTTCCTCTTTCTATGTCAACTGGGACCATTTGCCGTTGTTAAAAGGCTTTATCTCTACCGCTCGTCAGGGGGCGATTATAAACTCGCCAGGGGATGGAACTTCGGAAAAATGTCAGAAAAAAAAAGAGCCGTCGTTTACTGTTAAAGCTTCAGTTATGATGATGTTATCGAAAATAGAATAATAATTCGATTCCAAAAAATCATTATTGGAGTATGGCGCTGCAGTGACTTGACTTAATTCAATCTGTGTTTTCATTTACTCGTCAATGTGTGGGGTCAGGCGAACGCTGGCTCTAGGGGATGGGGGTGCACAAACCCTCCCGGGCACTTCAGAGGAGGAGCCGTTCTATGCTTCTCTGACCGATTAAATCAGCGATATGAATAACTCTTTGTTATCAGGTTATGTCGCTCTCAAGACAATCAACATCTGTTACGCTGTACTGCACGAGTCAAAATATGATGTTTAGCAAAATGTTTTAGCTGAATTATTATTTAATTAATTAACTAATTGCATGAGTGATTAATTGGATTAAAGTCAATTTATTTTGCTAGGTTATTAGTTCTACGGCAGAGCCTCCATGGCTCAGATGACAGTGAGCCGGCCACTCACCACCGAGTTCCGTAGTTCAAATCCCGTTCACTCTTTGTGTGATTTGTGCTAGACAAAGCGAAGGCGGGGCAGGATTTTCTCCGGGTACTCCAGTTTTCCCTGCCATATTTCATTCCAGGAATACTATCTAATATCATTTCAGCTGACAGTCATAAATCACCGGGCGAGTTGGCGTGCGCGTAGAGGCGCGCGGCTTGCATCCGGGAGATAGTAGGTTCGAATCCCACTATCGGCAGCCCTGAAAGTGGTTTTCCGTGGTTTCCCATTTTCACACCAGGCAAATGCTGGGGCTGTACCTTAATTAAGGCCACGGCCGCTTTATTCCAACTCCTAGGCCTTTCCTATCCCATCGTCGCCATAAGACCTGTCTGTGTCGGTGCGACGTAAAGCCCCTAACAAAAAAAAAAGTCATAAATCATTGCCGCGGAGGAGTGCGACAGGCTTCGGCAGCGGGCGCATTTCCTGTACTGGCAGCTAGCTGGTTTCATTCATTCCATTTCTGACCCAGTCGAATAACTGCAAACAGGCTGTGGATATTCTTTATTAGTTCTACGCCGGCCCTGCCTGACACTAACCCGCAGGCTCCGGGTTCAATTCTCGGTCAGGGTCAGGGATTTTTTCCTGGATTTGAGGGCTTGTTCGAGGTCCACTCAGCCTATGTAATTTTACAATTGAGGAGATATCTGACGGTGAGCTCTGGAAAGCTAAAGATAACGGCCGAGGGGATTCATCGTGCTGACCACACGCCACCTCGTAATGCGCAGGCCTTCAGGCTGAGTAGCGGTCGCTTGGTAAGGATGGCCCTTCCGGGTTGTTGCGACACGGGGTTTGGTTTATTATTTTTACGTCGCATCGACTCAAAGACATTATGAAGAAGACGGGATAGGATAAGGCTAGGTGAGAAGAAAGAAAAAGGAAATGCGAACGTGACTTAAATTAAGGTACAACCTGATATTCCTGTTGTGAAAATCGTAAACCACGAAAACCGATCTTCAGGGCTACCAACAGTCGGGTTCGAACCCACCAGTTCTTCAATGCTACGTGACCCAGACCGCTCAGTCAATTCGCTCGGTGGAAAGAAAGTGACTATGTGTGTAATTAAAGTACAGCACCAGGAATGACCTGGTGTGAAATTGAGTAACCGCAGAAAACCATCTTCAGGTCTGCTGACAGCGGGATTCGAACCCAATACCTCACAGATGCGAGCTCACAGCTTCGCGACCCTAACCGCACGGCCAACTCGCCCGGTGGAATAGGAATGTACATCGCCAACATTTGCCTGGTATGAAAATGGGAAACCACTGAAAACAATCTTCAGGACTGCCGACAGTGGGATTCGAACCCACTATCTCCCGGATGTACCAGTACTAAAGGAGGGCATTTTGGTATGCTAGTACGTTTTCCTTCTGTGTGCTTCCCTTTATTAATATAATTACTGTATTATGTAGAGTTGTAGAAAATGACTTCTAACATGGAAAAAGAAGCATTTCCAGATCCATGTCCATACTACATATTTTCTTATTCTACGTGTGAGGAATGTGCCCTGAAAGTTTGGCCTACATTATGTTAAACCCGGTATTTCCATCCCACTGAATATATGAATGATTTTGGGAGATGCCTAGGTGCCGCAGTTTTGCTCGCAGATATCTTTCGCGTTTATCTGACGTGAGGTTGACATTTTCAAACATTAAAATACCACCATACCACAGTCTAGCATACCAGTCGCGAAGCTCTAATAGGAGGAAGGCTCATCCATTTGACAGCTGGAATAGCACTGACACCTCTAGCGGCAAGCAAGAGGCAACTTGCTAGTAGACAACAGAGGACTACCACATAACAGGTCACAGAGGTCCCTGGTTCGATTCCGGCAGGGTCTGGAATTTTAACCATCATTGGTTAATTTTGCTGGCACGGGGGCTGGGTGTAGGCTATGTCTCATCACGACACGCAGGTCGCCTACGGGGGTCAAATGAAAAGACCTACACCTGGCGAGCCGAACATGTCTTCAGACACTCACGGCACAAAAGGCCGTACACCATTTCATTTACCATTCATATAAATTATGTACTAACAAGGTTATATCCCTCCTTATAAAATAGTGGAGGAAGTCAAACAATTTATTTTGACAAGGAATTCGTGCATAACATCGAAATATTTATTTAATTTTAAGTAGTTACTATTTTTTTTACCGTGAACTACAACATAGAATCACTTCTGGAGGGCAACCGGTTGAAAGTAGCTGTTTACCATTGCGAACTTGTTGTAGAGCTTCCATGCTCTACAATTCGTTCGCTTGCGGTCTATCGTTGACGGTTCAGGCAGCGTAAGCGAAGAAAGCGACCTATCGTGAGCGCTATATGATCTCCGACGCAGGATATCGTCCCTTACCTAGCCGGACTAGTTCAGCCACATACAGGACACACTGAAACGTACGTGAAGGACTCCCGATACGGATCATTCAATCGAAAGTACGGACTTATTAGTAAGTTTTGACGTCACGTCACTTTTCACCAAGGTGCCGCTAACAATTGTATTTCAGCTATTAGGGTAGAAACTTCCAGAAGACTTGTCATCACTACCTAAAGAATGCCTTAACGCCACTTACTTCTACTTCAACGGGGAGTTCTACGAACAGACACAAGGGGCCGCGTTGGGATAACCGCTCTCTTCCAATAATAGCAAATGTGTATGAGGAACACGTTGAACAAAATGTATTAGCCTCAACTACCATGAAACCGAAATGTTTTCTCTGTTATGTCGATGACACGTTCGTGATCTGCCCTCTCCGGAGCAACAACCTGCCGTTATTTCTCGACCATCCAAACTCTGTTCACGTAAATGTTCACTTCACCATGGAAATCGAGGTAAACGAAAAACTACCATTGCGGGATGTTCTAATAAATGCAACACAAAAGGGATTCTGAGTCATGCAGTATACAGGAAACCCACAAACACACAGAGATACCAATACGCCTCTTCTCACCACCACCCATCACAAAAGCAGGTTGTTCTAAAATCACTGATCAACAGGGCCATAGCGATATCGGAGGCAGAACATCTCGAAGAGGAGAAAAATTACCTCACGACAACCCTCAGGAGAAATGGCTACTCGCTAAATAACATCCGACATGTTTATAGAAAATCAGAAAAAAACAAAGAAAAAGCCGCCGTAGAAGAAAACAATGGGGAAGAACTGACCCACCCG
This sequence comes from Anabrus simplex, assembly GCF_040414725.1. Lineage (NCBI taxonomy): Eukaryota > Metazoa > Arthropoda > Insecta > Orthoptera > Tettigoniidae > Anabrus > Anabrus simplex. Next base: position 389,036,246 of record NC_090268.1, read on the forward strand.
AAAACAGCGATACTTCCGTACATTAGAATCACTACAGACAGGATTGGCAAGATGCTGGTTAAGTATGACATAAAAACCATCTCTAAACCACATCGGAAGTTAGCCCGTTATCTACCACCAATAAAATACACAATAGAACTACAGGCTTCCGGAGTGTACCACATTGAATGCAGTTGCGGAACGTGCTACGTCTGATCTCTATCCGCCTAAAAGAACACATCCGTCACACCAACAACCAAGACACAGATATTTCAACTGTAGCCAAGCGTTCCAACGGAACAAGACACGGGCTATCATTTGACAAGACCAAGATCCTAGCAGCTTGGAATCTCGAAAGGAAAATCCCTGAGTCCATCGAAGTCAAGAAACACCCGAACAATATGAATGTAAAAGACGGATACAAAATCAGCATTTCTTGGACGCCTACTCATAGATAGCTTAAGAGACACAGACCTCAACATAAACAAGCAGGACGAACCCCTAATTACATAATAGCGCGGGCAAGTCCCACTAGCCGTTTATGACACATACATTATCACGAGCCAGCCACAGACGATAGGATATATGAGACCAAGACCAGGAAACACTCTAGGGTCTCGGCCCTTAAGTGGCCACGGCTGTTCCATGGTCCAAACAGCTCTGCACTCTGACCGTCCAACCGAGCAGAGGAGGGGTGGCCACGGCTCTACCATGACTCTACACCACTGCATTCGGAAGATGGCACAGAGCTGGACTTAACGGCTGGCCCCAACCGTCGGGTGTCCTGAGAATCGTTTTCCGTGGTTTTCCATTCTCCTACACTAACGTGAATGCCGGGACAGTTCCTAGTACAGGCCACGGCCGCCAATCCCCTCACCTTCTCCGAGCATCTCCTTCATCGTAACAAATCTCCCGGCCTGAGAAACGGTGTCACCCTATAAGAGTCCCGGTGGAAATATTTTATTTTATGTATATCCAAGGAGCTGGGAGTGAAGGCAAGAAGCCAGGAAAGCCGTGACATAGACAGGGCATACCCAGTACTTCTCCATAACCAGCTAACTTTTTCAAGTTCAAATCGAACCGTTGGCTATGCATCCAGGCAAGTAGACCCCACTCCAGTTTTAAAACTCAACCGATACGAGCTAGGAGAGAGGAAAAATTTGAACGTTGTGAACCCCAAGACAACTAAATCAGCGTGACCAACTTCATCCTCACAGGACTGGGATCCTTTGAATTCAGGCAGAGATATTCGCCATTAAACTATAATTCCACAAGTCCGAATTAATGAGAAATTGTAAACAGATTTATCATTGACTTCTAAGTGATAATAATGATTACTTGAGCGCTTTTGATAATAAGACTCATTTGAACGTGAAGCCGTTGGAGATGTACCTTGAGCTACGGAAAAACTGTTAGACTATTTAAACTCATGTGGTGGGAGAAGCTTTCTCATTCGCCAGAAGTATTTTCAGTGAGTTGCACGTGGTGAGTGTCGTTCTCCGCGAGAGGTGATATTTTTCCTTGTGAATATCAAAGTCAGTTACACACTATGTGCGCATTCCAGAATTAACAATTTGCTTTGTGACTAGCGGTACTTTCAAAATATAGTTAACTCAATCTTGATCTTTATAAAATTGTTTGAAATACCAAGTGCGGTCTGGTACCGTTCAGATTCTATATATTCATTAATCTGAGAATAAAAACTGTAGACCTGAGAGTGAAATAGAAGTACAATTAGCGCTTTATTTAGTATATCCAGTCGGTACGTGCTCGCGATCACGAAGTCACGAATGTGTTCTGCATATTTTAGCCGAAAAGAACGACTAATGTTAATCGGGTATATGCCCTTAATCTGATGACGCACAAGTTGGGACCAATACTTGCGCGTAGGCTAAGCCAATGATAGCCTATCATTAGGATCAATAGTGTGTGTTCGTGCACACAAAGTGGTGAAGAGGAGCCCTTAATTCACAGCATCCATGCTGACGTTTTCAGGAATGAGAAGAACACAACGAAGGGTGTACGAGGGCTCGAGACCAGGACCATTCAATCTTCGCTGCCCACTGTCAAGATGGGCTAAGGCGCTCGTGACACAGTGGACATGTCATTCGTAGTGGATGGCTGATAGTTGCAAAAGTTAAGTCATAATATACGTATAAATATGTTTTATGGAATATTAATACACTAGTGTAGGTTTAATTCGAGTATTTCAATTATTAAATGCCAGCCAGGGTGGAAATGGTTTTTTATTAATTTTATTTAACGTTAAATTTTGTCAGGGCTGGTGTGCATGTTTTATCCCATTTTAAGTGTACATATCTTAGCTAGATGGGAATGAAAGGTGATGATAGGATAATGATAGATGGTTTTCTTTGCATGATTAGTGTATTCTAATTTATCCTTTATATCATTTATCATAGCGATATTTCGGGTAGAGTTCCTTTAACCCTATAATGCCCGGCGTGACAAATTTGTCACACAACTTTCAGATGCTATCAGAAGCTATAATACATCTCTTTCATTCTTCCCGGACCACAGTTGAAGAAAATATCCACCAGGGTGTGTTCACGACTGTGCGACAAATGTGCTACACTGGGCAATAAGAATAAAAGAGATGTATTCTAGCTTCTGATAGCACCTGAAAGTCGTGTGACAAATTTGTCACGCCGGGTATTATAGGGTTAAATATCAAACAGGCTATAGGCCCGATGGGTTGGATTAAATTCAGAGTATAAGTAACATGAATTAGCTATTCTGTTTACATGCATGTGGCATGAATAATTTTAGTAACTACAAGATGTGCTGTGACAATATGTCCACCGTGCGGTCATAATAGGATCATTTATATGGGGAAGAAGGCAAATTCGGGAACATCATGCGATCGAATCAAGAATATGCAATGTGAATGGCTTGAATGCCACAGGGATGATTTCGGGGCCAAAAATGATTGCAATTAGGCAAGAAATGCCGTATTATTGCTGCGAGCTATGTTTGTAAGTGCGATAATTAGCCAGATGATGAGTTGCTTAAGACGGTAACAGCTGAGCGGAGTTGTATGAAAGAATTTGTTTCCCCGTTGTAACGGTTCAAATCCCGTTACAAGATGATATCTGTATTTTTATTATTGTATGATTTTATCTGTATTTTATTATTATTATTATTATTATTATTATTATTATTATTATTATTATTATTATGTCAGTATTATTATTATGTTATCTGTGATATTGGTACTATTATTGTAATTATCCGTTTTATTCAATTCGATTTTGCAATTGCCTGTTGCTTGCAAGATTGTACTTAGATGTATGCATATATACGTATGTGTAGAATCACACTCAATACCTGTACAGTGAGAATTGTTGTATATTTCAGAGATTGAGTGTGACGTTGGGACATTGTGCAAGATTAGTGGCGATTCTGCCAAGTCATCGCCGTGCCATGGCTACGGCATTGTATTTATTTAGATATGCGCGCACGGACTCAGTCGCCGCGGGGCTATTTCACCACTGTATGTAATATCTGTCGCGTAGGTGGGAGTATGTCATTGTTATTTCTGGAGATTACGTAGTTGTGTCAACCAACGTCTATATAAGGTGGGTGCATATTGTAGCGTCAGTCATTACTTATACGGATGCAGTACAGTGAAGTAGTCTACTAGATCAAGAGGCCTTAGGTGGTCAGTCAACCAGTGTGAACGAGAGATGGTGAAGACTCAGTGAGCCATTATTGGTCATTGAGAGAGTGAGACCAAATGGTTGGTCCGTCACTTAGTGGAAGACGCGGACGCAAGGCTTACCAAGGAGTCAGAGAGGGCAACCCTGGACCTGCCAAGAGGTCATAGCATATTGACTTACAAAGAAGTCAGATGATATGGAGAAAAAGCAGTCGCAAGGATGTATCACCACGTTAGGCGTGACACATCTACAGTAAACACCAGAGCAAAGGAATACGTCGTAATTACACTCAAAGTGTTGAAGGTACAGTCAAGTGAATCAGTGAGGGAAATATTTCGTATAAATTGTTAAATGTCCGGTCAAGAAGAATTCAAATTCATGCCTAGTTTCTTTCAGTTGCAATGTCATAATTTCATATTCTCATCTGTTTTATCGCAACAAGACTCACTATTTTTTTGATATATTATTTAAAGAATATATATTGTTCTATCAAACGAATTCATAGTTTCATTTCATTGAAAGTAAAATATCTTAACCTCAAAATTAATGGGGAAACCGAACGCCAATCTCCTTTTCCCAGAACTTATATGGTATGTTGTCAAAAGTAAGCTTATTACCCCACACCCTAGAGATGGTCAAGAGTCTCATTCTATTATTGCTGTACTGAGTGACAGCTGGCGCCCTTCAAATAACGTATGTGTAAGTAAGCAGGTAACAAGTAAGTGTGAGTACAAGGTCCGACGAGTGTGTATTTTATTTAATGAATGTTAATTTTCAGATTTTCCATTATAAATCCAGATATTCAGATTTTTCAAGTTAAATGCAGATATATAATATTTGTAAAAATAAGTCAGCAATTCAGGGAAATGTTCACACCGTTAACGAGAAGTATTACAGACGGAAGGCCTGACCCATTGTATAAGCTCCCCAACGTGTTAACCCGTTTGACAGCCAAATGCTAGTTCCCCTCGTGTCACCTGAAAGTAGATTTACGATGTCCCGTTTTGTGTTCTCTTCACATCCTTGCATATTGGATAATGTTTTACATTCCAAACAGCTGATAGACCTAACCGCGTGGAGCAAGAGAGATAGACAACTGTGACTGTTTTAAATGCCAGCCTTCGAAGCCTGCCAAATTCGGGTTCGATCCTCGATATTTCTATTATTTTATATGCTGTATGTATGTGTTTTTATCCACAGGTTTTGTTCTATTTGTTTGTGTGTACCTGTTTGTTCGTATGTATCTTGCGTTGTGTAAATCTGGTATATTTTGCTCGATAGCTAATTTGCTGCGAAGTCAGTTTTGTCTGGTCCAATTTGCATATGAGTGCGGCCTCATACAATAGAGGCAGTGCTTTATTTTGGAGGGAATGTTTAGGAACCACCCTGTACCAGTGTGTTTTATTATTTGTATAAGAATATGTCAGATTGTAAATATAGATAGTCAATTATTTTTGTTTTTAAATATTAGTATGTCCAGAACATCATAGAGATGATAAAGTTCGATGCCTTAGGGCAAATGGACTTAGGAGCTTAGCTGGCGCAGCTGCACAATTAATTAGTACCATGGATCAAATATCCATGTAATACATTTTGTAACATTATTTTACGGGTTGTTGCCCACTTTCTTTTCTCTGAATTTATTCTGTTGTAATGAATTTGATTTTCATGTGCGAATCATTTTTACGACCAATTTTGGAGTCGAGATTGCTAATTTTGTATTGGATTTCATTTTAGTATGAGCCATATTTATGATCTGGACCAACAAATCCATTCTACCCCTTTACATATATTTCTCATTTCAAAATATGCCTCCACATTTCCTGTCCATATACTAATTAGTATAAGTTTATTTAGAGATTTTCTTACACCCATTTTTCTAACACAACAACGCGCTTTATCTCTCCTTGAGTTAGTCGGATTTAAGTACAGGATATGGTGCAGTGGTAACCACTCTAAGAGTTTGATTGCTGTCTGGGAGACTGATTACCGCAGTCTCCTTGACAAAGAACACTGCAATGTAATCGAAACTTCGGTAAACTACGGAATGTACAGAAAACGACACCATGTTCCAAATCGGTAAAGAGCTAGATAATAATTGATGTTTTTCTATTTGATATTCATTTCTTCTTCTTAAATTGATTTTGGCCAGCTGTGGACCACGTCAAAAACTCCTCATGATTTAAATTTCCTTTGGCGCCGGTACTCCTTCATCCTCCTGCTTGCTACTTCTTTCCTTTCAGCCGTCCATTGTTGTTTCTTCTTGGTCGCTGTTTCTGGCTCTAGGAAACCCTTAAATGTGTGTAACTTTTTTCTAAAGGTGGTCCTATTGTGGATGTCTTGATGTGTGATGTTCATTTCTTGCAAATCCTTCTTCGTGACAACAACCCATTTTTCGTAAGAGCTGCCTTTCCTATTGGGCTTATTGGAGTGGTTAAAGATTTTCTTAGCAAGTCTGTCATCAGGCATTCTTGAAATATGTCCAAAAGTTTAACCCTTCGCTTTCGAATGGCATCTGAAATCCTACTGCATCTATATGTGTCAGAACATTTCTTTGGACCGGGGATTTTTCTTAAAATCATTCCTTTTCTTCTGAATTTCTTCAATGTCTTTCCTGGTTGTTAATCTCAGGCATTGGCCTTCGCTTCAGAGGGTCCCGGGTTCGATTCCAGGCCGGGTCGGGAATTTTAACCTTAATTGGTTAATTCCATTGGCACGGAGTCTGGGTGCATGTGTTGTCTTCATCATCATTTCATCCTCATCACGCCGCGCAGGTCGTCTACGGGAGTCAAATGCAAAGACCTGCACCTGGCGAGCCAAACTCGTCCTGGGATATCCTGGCACTAAAAGCCATACGACATTTCATTACATCTCAGGCATTCTGGAGCATACAAGCACTCTGTTTGAATTACTGCCTGGTAGTGGCGTAGTTTTGTCCTAATAGAGATCGATTTCTTGTTGTATGTGTTTTTTTGTAAGGTGGAATGTAAGCCCCATTTTTGTGGCTCTGGTTAGAACTCAAAGAGTTACTTTTGAAGGCTTCTCGAAATGTTGGCACACCAGCCACGAAACGCAAACATAGGTGGTGGAATGAAACCTGCGATAAGGCCATAAACTTTAGAACTAAAGCCTTGCAGAATTTGAATTCTCATAAAACTGAACAAACCTGGCAGAAATTCACCAAAATACAGAAAGAAGCATAAAAAATTATCAGGTCTGAAAAACGTAAATGCGAACACTACAGATTGGCACAAATTGAACACGATTTTACAAAAAACCAATACACGAAACTTCTACAAAACTTTCAGAGAAGAATTATCAAATTATCAGGCACCTGGTCTTTGCTTCAAACGCCCAGATGGGACATTGGAAACGAATAATCAAGAGAACTGCAAACTTCTAGCAGCTTATTTCCAGGATCTTTTAAACTATCAATCCCCTAAAGAACAACTTACCTTTGAGAAACCCTTATCCAATCAAGATTCAGAACCCCCAACACTGGAAGAAGTCAAAGAAATAAGCCATGGACTCAAAAATAACGAAGCCCCGGGGGAAGATAATTGCCGAAATGATGAAGATAGGTGATAGCCCGGAAAATCCACTCGATTCTTGACAACATCTGGATCACTGAAGAAATCCCGGAAGATTGGAAATGTGCGCTAATCCATCCACTACACAAGAAAGGGGATAAAACGAACATCAATAATTATAAAAAAAAAGCTTGATACCAGTTGCTTACACATTTGTTTTCCAAAGCCCTGCTCACTAGACTTGAGAAACAAATAGACCATCTAATTGGTGAATATCAGGCAGGTTTCCGAAAAGGAAGATCTTGTACAGAACAAAACCTTAATCTCAAAACTATCCTCCAAATGCTCGAAACCAGACAACCAGTCATTACTTTTGTAGATTTCAGAAAAGCATATGACTCTATAGACGGTCAAACACTTTTCAATACTCTAGAAGAATTTCAAGTGGATAAAAACAAGAGAATTAATCAAACAAACGTTAACTGGCACTACTTCAAAAGTTAAATTCCTAGGCAAAATAACTGAGCCTTTTCCTGTTAACACCGGGGTCCATCAAGGGGATGGTTTTTCGCCGTTACTGTTTATCTTGGTACTTGAGAAGGTAATCAGGACCTGGGAAAAGGAAACTAAAGGAATAACCCTTGGAAGACTGCGTAAAGACAGAATTCACGTAATAATGTCTGGCCTTTGCTGATGACATAGCAATCATTTCCAATAATAGGCATGAAGCAATTCATTCCATTGAAAAAATACATGAAATTGCCATCAAAACTAGACTTCAAATTTCGTATGAGAAAACTCAGTACATGGAAGGAGCCTAACGATACTTAGATGGACAACCTATGATAACTAAATTCGGCAAAATTGTTCAAGTGAACCAATTTAAATATTTAGGGGAAATTATTCAGCCCTCTGGTTTAAACCGCGAAGCAAATAAAGAAAGAAGTTTCAAATTACAGAAAGCATACAGGATCACTTGGAACAGGTATAATAAAAAAACAATATCTCGGAATGCAAAATTTAGACACTATAACACAGTGATCAAACCTGAAGCGTTATATGTCTCAGAAACCTTAATCATTGGTGGCGTATCTTTAACCAAAGACATTGAGAAACAAGAAAGGAAAATTTTACGAAATAATTTTGGTCCAGTTTGTATAGATGGAATATGGAGAGCAAAAATCATCCCAGGAGATATGTTGTAATTCTGAAAAAAATTCTCACACTTTTCGGAAAAAAACTATTGAAATTTTATGGACACATTACAGAATGAACACTAACAGGCTAAAAGAATTCTCAACCTGGCCCTTTCGTCTAAAACCAAGAACAGCTGGCTTCGTGAAATTGAAACAGCTCTCCAGGAAATCACCATCTCAGAAGACATTGTACAGGACAGATGTAAAGTCAGAACCAAGCGAGAGGATGAGGAGATTTTGGGAGGAAAAGAAGGCCAACACACAAGCTACGCAAGCTCAACCGTGCTCCTGAGTAGGGTATAACGATGTAAAATAATAATAATAATAATAATAATAATAATAATAATAATAATAATAATAATAATAATAATAATAATAATAATAATAAATTAAAGTAAAAATTATATTTTGCAAGAAGTAACGATCATAAGTAATAATTATTAACAATGTAATCGTTACAAGTAATAATTACTAACAATGTAATCGTTACAAGTAATAGTTACTAACAATGTAATCGTTATAAGTAATAATTACTAACAATGTAATCGTTAGAAGTAATAGTTACTAACAATGTAATCGTTACAAGTAATAATTACTAACAGTGTAATCGTTATAAGTAATAGTTACTAACAGTGTAATCGTTATACGTAATAATTACTAACAATGTAATCGTTACAAGTAATAATTGCTAACAGTGTAATCGTTACAAGTAATAATTACTAACAGTGTAATCGTTATAAGTAATAGTTACTAACAGTGTAATCGTTATACGTAATAGTTAATAACAATGTAATCGTTACAAGTAATAATTACTAACAATGTAATCGTTACAAGTAATAATTGCTAACAGTGTAATCGTTATAAGTAACAATTACTAACAATGCAATCGTTACAAGTAATAATTGCTAACAGTGTAATCGTTATAAGTAATAATTACTAACAATGCAATCGTTACAAGTAAGAATTACTAACAGTGTAATCGTTATAAGTAACAATATTACTAACAATGCAATCGTTACAAGTAATAATTGCTAACAGTGTAATCGTTATAAGTAACAATTACTAACGATGTAATCGTTACAAGTAATAGTTACTAACAATGTAATCGTTATAAGTAATAATTATTAGCAATGTAATAGTTACAAGTTACAATTCCTAACAGTGTAATCGTTACAAATAATTCGGTTACTTCCAATTCCGGTACGTGGTTCATTCATGGGGCAAAGGTCCTCGAGCATAGAGCTAAGCACTCTACCCTACATCGTACGTAGTGGTGAACACGACGTTGCCCCGTACCTTTTCAAAGAACCTGATGGGGTGGCAATACAAAAGAATATATACGTTATGGTGGTACCAGTACTGCCTCTTCGTGGTATAAAACTGGCTATTCTGTCTCATACCGGAAGACACGGTTTCCCTTCTTTGCTGCTCCACCGACTTTAATCCTGACCTAAGGCCGTGAACGGGGTTCTGTAGCTGCATGAGTTAACCTGAGGAGCTGTCTCGTACGAAATGCAGCGAATTCGTTAATGAGAGGTAAACAATAGCAACAGTAGTCATCTTAGTAGGGCTATGTGTTTGTTATCTTTTTTTTGTACTCTTTGCCAACAGCTACCGCGGTAAATAACCTCACGTCACTGAGTACAGTGATAGTTCAATAGGGTCCAAACCAACAGCAGTGAAATTATGTTAAAAATGATTTTTTTAATGTCTGGAACCCTCTCATAGTCTAGTGCACTATTTCATGGTTATAATAATTGTAATTATGTTGATTACTGAACTGTGACAAAGTTTGATTTAGTTCATAAATAACAAAGTGATTCATTAATTGATTCGCTGCTCTGTCCACTACATCAAATTGGTCTCTCTATAGTGTAATTAGTACTATAATAGTTTCTAAAATCCATTCTTGTTTACTGCAGGGTAACCTTGTATTTCAAGATTTCGCAGACAAGTGGAATGTCTGATTTGCTGAAGAACGTGGTTGTTATTTAAACGAAAATAACTAGATTATTTACTATATATTATGATAACAGAAGCAAATATGTGTTTCAAAGATCAATGTAAGACAGGGCCTCTCAGGGTGCATGCGCGCGGTGCATGCACTGTGCACGGTGCAAGAGACGACTTCGCTTGGTTGACCAGAGTGCAGACCCCCCACTCCTCGATTTGGAGCAATAGCGCTTACTCTCTCTTTCCTCACGCCTGTCTCGCTCGCTCCGCCTGTCTCCCTCTACCCCACTTGCGCCGTAGCGCACCAAATCGAAGCTGACTTGAGCCGAGCATAGGCGAGTTGAGCCGAGCTTAGCCGAGTAGCCCAGAGACGAAGCGTTGATCCGAGCCATGCCGAGCGGCAGCGATGCACAGTGCACGGAGCTCTTGCGCCTCTATCTGCACGCGTGAGATTTTGGGCGTTTGAGAGGCCCTGATGTAAGAGGTACAGAAAAGCCCATGAATGGAAGAACTCAAAAATTCCAAAGCCGTAAATGAGGTCGGGATTTTGTTGTGAATTGTTGGAGACGATCCATTGCCGTTATTTACTACGATCTTCACGAAATTTGACGATAATGTGGAGACTATTTAGGTCATCAAAATGTATTCCTCTGTGTTTTATGAGATTAAACTATATTTTTTGGAGCCTCCGTGGCTCAGGCGGCAGCGCACCTGCCTCTCAACTCTGGGTTCCGTGGCTCAAATCCCGGTCATTCCATGTGAGATTTATGCTCGCCAAAGTCGAGGCGTATCAGGCTTTCCTCCGGGTAGTCCGCTTTTCCCTGTCATCTTTCATTCCAGCAACACTCTCCAATACCATTTCATTTCATTTAATTTCATCTGTCAGTCATTAATCATTGTCCTAGAGGAGTGCGACAGGTTTCGGCAGCCGGCATAGTTTCTATTCTCGCCGCTAGATGGGAGCTTAATTCATTCCATTCCTGACGAAATCGAATGACTGGAAACAGGCTGAGTATTTTTCAAAGCCTCTTTCTTAAACACATATGTTTATATATACATTTTAGTCGTTCCTTTGAAATTAACTTCTACAGGCAATTTTTATGTTGCCTGTGGTTAAAATAATTTTCGTGTGTTTTCTTGTGTGAATTCTTGTCAGCATTCTCCTGGCATATTATGTGAATTTTCCCTATCTTCCCCCTTTTATCCTCAAGTTTTCTCTCACCCTGTTGGTGTTGCTGGCCCGATCTGTGTCACACACCTCGACCTAGCAATGTTTTACTGTCAGATGCTCCTTTCTGACGACAAGTCTATGAGAAGGGATGTATTCACTATTGTGTAATTCTGTGATGGATGACATTGTGATGTGCTATGTTTGAATGAATATGTGTACTAAGACAAACAAGTCCACTTAGCACCCGAAACGAATTAATTAACTAGACGTGCCTAAAATCCTCGACGCTCCCAGGAATCGAGCTTGGTACCTCTAGACCGAAGACCTCAATTCTGACCATGGAGCCTGACGGAAAATCCTTTTCATCTTGACCATTTCCCAATAACTTGGGGTCGGCACTACGTACGGCGTAAACCCAGTTTTACGGTAATATACCTTTCTTGACTCCAACATCATGTGGAGGAATATATTCACTATAGCGTGTTTCGCTGATGAACGGTTAAGTTAGACAACCCTGCTTTAAATTAAGTATCTGCGGCACAACCTTATTCGTTACATGCTAGAGGGAAACATTGGTATCTTTCCATCAACACACCCAAGTAAGTTCACATATTAAGTTTAAGCCTCTTACCTTAGATGTTGTACCTGCTTGCCTGCTACTTTGTGTGAAGGAGACCTCTCACGAGTGATCCGTCTTATTTATAACTTGCAAATGTACCCGTGCTTCGCTACAGTATTCAACATTGTATACGGATTTATAACTAAATTGCTGTACACGCAGCGAGAAAGATATTAAGCAGCGTTATCCAGAAACACCACTGATAGGACCCCATATGTTGTTTCCGATGTAAGATGCGCTTTCGGGAGTTTTGGTGAAAATGACAGGCCACGTTTCCTACTGCCATTAAAAAACGAGTTCGGGAGTTCCTACTATAACGGGAGGCCCACTTGCCTACTGCCATTCACAATTGAGATGGGGAGTTTTCATTGTAAAGGAAGATTCCCCTTCCCTATGCTAGTCACAGTAGAGTTGGAGGATTTGATTATAATCGAGAAACGCATGTCTAACGCATGACGAATAGAGATACGGCAACAAGTCACAGGACTAAATATGTAGATCTCTCTAAATTGAGCAAAGCTGAGTGGCTCAGACGGTTAAGGCGCTGGCCTTCTGACCTCAACTTGGCACGTTCGATCCTGGCTCAGTCCGGGGTTATTTGAAGGTGCACAAATAGGTCAGCCTCCTGTCGGTAGATTCACTAGCACGAACTCCTACGGAACTAAATTCCGGCACCTCGGCGTCTCCGAAAACCGTAAAAGAGTAGTTGGTGGGACGTAAAGCAAATAACATTATAATTTTCTAAATTGAGACAAGATTGTGCTATCTGTTTTGCGATACGACTTACCGTTTAGCCACTGGTTACCACCGAAACGTTCTACACCGTCATTAAAATTGCCTCCATATTTCGATATTTCTTCGTGGCCAAGAAACTAACAATTGAACATCTTGGAATATATCCTCAAATGAAAGAGAGTCCAGTTTTCGGGACTGGCACTCGCATACTTACGGAGAAATTAAGGAAGAACATAATATAGTTAAGGTAGCTGACATTAACTGGAGATAGTATTATAATTGAGGACGGCTGGATAGGACCAATAATATGGAAATACGAAGTGGATGCATTGGAAAAATTAAATGCCCCTCACTAAATTCAAATGATATGAGTTATTTAAGAAAGGGGTAACAGAGGAGAAATGTATGTGCAGGGATTCTTAGATAATAAAATGACTTAAGGTGTTATTACTTAAGGCTAAAGAGGCAAGGAAGAGGCAAGAAATAAAAGAAGAGAGCAGAAGTAGGAGAGAAATACAGTCAAATTTATAGCAAATGCCAAAAAAACACCTTACGGTGCGAAATAATGGCATACAGTCCTCATTACTCTGGGAAATATGGACAACCTCCCTTACCTTAGTGCTATTCGAAGATTATTGTAACCCCCAACGGTCTTCTGCAAATATCCCGCAGATTGGCAGCTTGACGTCTCTCTCGCTCTCTACCTAACGAACAACCACGATTTTGCAGGAATAATGACGAAAATGGCATTACGTTACTTCCCTGCCGGCAAGTGGCCGGAGACGTTGCGATGGTAACAGGTAGGTTCATTGTCGTTCATTCAATGCAGAGCACGGAGCCTGCATAAAATAGTAATTTTCTCCGTCATTTGAAGAGTAAGATAAATTGTGTACATAACAATAGTTGTATAAAATTAAGAGAAGTTTCATATTCGGTGTACAGACTTTAGAGAAAAACAATTGCATAAGTGAAAATTGAGAAAACCTGTTCTGGTTTTCGTATGAACCCCCGGTCTGTTCAGTGATTTATAAATTATATGCATATCTAATATTGGAAGAAAGAAGTCAGCTCCCATTGGTCTGTTTTCAGACCAAATTTGCTTTACGGGAGCGAAAGCTAGGTGGACTCAGCATATCTTATTCATAAGTGAGAATTAACAGACATGAAAGTAGCGAGAATAATTGCTGGTACAAACAGGTGGAAACAATGGCAGGAGGGTACTCGGAATGAGGAGATAAAGGCTAATTTAGGAATGAACTCGTTGGATGAAGCTGTACGCATAAACCGGCTTCGGTGGTGGGGTCATGTGAGGCGAATGGAGGAGGATAGGTTACCTAGGAGAATAATGTACTCTGTTATGGAGGGTAAGAGAAGTAGAGGTAGACCAAGACGACGATGGTTAGACACAGTTTCTAACGATTTAAAGATAAGAGGTATAGAACTAAATGAGACCATAGCACGAGTTGCTAATAGAGGATTGTGGCGACGTTTAGTAAATTCACAGAGGCTGGCAGACTGAACGCTGAAAGGCATAACAGTCTCTAATGATAATGTATGTATGTATACATATCTAAACTTGCTTCTGTATGAGTATACTCTAAATGTGAAGTTTGGACGAGATCTATCCAGCCGTTCCGCCGTGATAGGGAGCAGCCAGACAAGCAGATGGATAAACAGTCCAGAAAGATGAAAACCACGGATACGGTGTTGAGGTGGCCTAAAACGGATAAATATCTGAATAATTGACAAAATAAACGAAATTACAGACAGCGCATCCGCTACAACTTCATTTACATAGATGGTGAGGTGAGTTATGAATGATTGATTTAAATTTGAAGTTACAGTCGGGGCAACCTTAGAACAGAAGACATAACCCAGAGAGTGCCATCCCCTAGCTGTTTCATTTCTCCACTAAATAGAGTTCAACTCAAGTCCCTAGATGAAATTTCAGCTTGTCTCTGCAAAATTTCACAATGCTCGGACATTCAAAGGGTCGACTATTTAAAGTTGTCACATAACAATGTATACCTATAAAATCAAAATAAGTTTTGTTTGCTGTTCGTTATTCAAATCCGCATGTCTGCAATAATCAATACAAAAACCTACACCAAGTCACATGAGGCACTCGGACGGTTCAAGTATTTTCAAATTCAAATTTTAACTCCATGTTGTAAGAGAGCACAAAAAAAGTCCATACAACAGGCAAAATATCGAAATTGTAGCAGACATAATCCATTTTACGCCCCTCACTGAGAAAAAAATAATCGTGGGTTGCCCCAGGGGAATCCAAAGATAACATTATAAGGCTCTAAAATCAACTGTTTCCGAGATATTTACAAAAATTTCCCTGCTCTTGGACGCTGACCCCCCTGTGGGTGGGGGCGGTAGAATAACACCCACGGTATCCCCTGCCTGTCGTAAGAGGCGACTAAAAGGGGCCCCAGGGGCTCTGAACTTTAGAGCGTGGGTTGGCGACCACGGGGCCCTCAGCTGAGTCCTGACATTGCTTCCACTTTCTTGTGCCAGGCTCCTCACTTTCATCTATCCTATCCGACCTCCCTTGGTCAACTCTTGTTCTTTTCCGACCCCGACGCTATTAGGTTTGCGAGGGCTAGCGAGTCTTTCATTTTCAAGCCCTTCGTGGCCCTTCTCTTCCTTTGGCCGATACCTTCATTTTTCGAAGTGTCGGAACAATTCCATTGTTTCTCTCTGATTAGTGTTATATAGAGGATGGTTGCCCAGTTGTACTTCCTCTTAAAACAATAATCACCACCACCACCACTCTTGGACGCTGATCAAGAAATGGCCAGCCGTAACCATGGTAACATATGTTCAAGATGTCCTATTGAATTTTCCTTCTAACTGTGTAGCATGCAAGGCAGAAAAATAAATCGCGGGGCTATCTTCAAGAACCGGAAACTGTCGTTCTGTAACAGATATCACCACACTCTCTTACATGATGACACTCTCTTACATTATCACCTACCGAGCTCGATAGTTACAGTCGCTTAAGTGCGACCAGTATCCAGTTATCGGGATATAGTTGGTTCGAACCCCACTGTCGGCAGCCCTGAAGATGGTTATCCGTGGTTTCCCCATTTTCACACCAGGCAAATGCTGGGGCTGTACCTTAATTAAGGCCACGGCCGCTTCCTTCCTATTCCTAGGTCTGTCCTATCCCATCGTCGCCATAAGACCTATCTGTGTCGGACCGACGTAAAGCAAATAGCAAAAAAATTATCACCTCAAGGAAGACAGCCTCGCTATTAAAACTCCCCAGGAATTATCGTATCCTTCATTCTCTGAGACGCACACCTAAAAATAAAATTCTTCTGAACACCGCTTTAGTTAAGGTGAAGGATGATCAAGGAAGGTTCCATTTACTACGGGTCACAATTGATAACGGATTCCAAAGCAATTTCATACCTAAAAACATGGTGCCACTACTAAGGTTAAAAAAAAATAGAAAGTCCCAAAACTCTGCAAGAATTCGGCGATTTTACGCCTCAAGCCGACATGGCGGTCAACGTTGAAATCTCCTTATCAACAAATGATTATCACTTCAGTATGGAATGTATAGTCTGTCTAAATATTACTGGTAAGATCCTAACATTGTACATAAATCTCGAAAACCAGACATCCACAAGATATTACTCTTGCCGATCCCAACTACCATATCCCACAAACTATTGGATTGTTGATTGGTGCGGGGTTCTTTTTGCAACTTCTAAAACCAGAGAGGAAATGTCGTGGTGGATACTCTGTTAAGAACAACATGCTTTAGGTTTGGATTCTCAGCGGGGAACATCATCAGCCGCAAGGCTGAAACAACAGTGAATAAACCTCATTTATTTTCTTCGTCAGATCTGATTTGCAACTGGAGAGCCAGTTGCAGAAGCTTTTGAATCTAGAAGAACTCAATCAAATAATCCATTCGGAAGAAGAAAGAGAATGCGAAAAAATTAAACAAACAACTCTGAGGGATGCATTTGGAAGATATATCGTCCAAACTATCAATCACCGAGCTCGATAGCTGCAGTCGCTTAAGTGCGGCCAGTATCCAGTATTCGGGAGATAGTGGGTTCGAACCCCACTGTCGGCAGCCCTGAAGATGATTTTCCGTGGTTTCCCATTTTCTCACCAGGCAAATGCTGGGTCTGTACCTTAATTAAGGCCACGGCCGCTTCCTTCCCATTCCTAGGCCTTTCCTCTCCCATCGTCGCCATGAGACCTATCTGTGTCTGTGCGACGTAAAACAAATAGCAAAAAAAAAAAAAAAATATCAATCAAAACGTGGAGATTCAAGACTACTCGTTGAACAGCTTGTTCATCTCCTTGAGAAGAGACTGCAATCGAATGAGAACTTGCGCAAAACCTACATCGACTTCATGCGTGAATACCAATAACTAAGACACATGAAGGAAGTTCAGGCTCGAGTTAAAAATGATAAAACAAGATATTACATGCCTCACCACTAAGTCTTCAAGAGTACAAGCTCACCACGAAAACAAGAGCTGCACACGATGCTTCGGCAAGGACTGATAATAATGTTTCACTAAATGACATCTAATGGCTGGTTCCACTACACAAGGAGGTCTCTGATCTGGAGACCTGTTATTCATCAAAGATGACAACTTATCACCGTTGCATTGGTGAAGAGGAGTTCTTAATGCGGTGTATCCTGTTGGTGATGGTCTCGTCCAAGTTGCCGCAGTGATTAAACGTCCAGTCAATAAACTATTTGTACTTCCAGAACCAAAATATGATTTATAGATCACCTCTACAAGCGGAAATTTATTTGTTTTCGTTGTTAAAAAAGTGGCAACGCCCCTTTTGATGGGCGATATAATTGATATTTAAGGGTAAATTTCTTCAATTTCAAATAATTGTTCTTTATAATGTTGTCAGTATCCATAAAGGAAATTTATTGTAAAAATGGCTACTAGTAAATAACATTCTTGTTCCTTGTTAAATTCTTTCTGTGTCTTTTCTTCGTTATGCCCAATTAAACAGCGCGTTTGAACTTGTTAACTTGGTCTGACAGTTTTCCTTTCTTCTTATTATTTCTTGCCCCCCAAAACCCTTTCATAAATTCACTGTGATGAATTTTCCGTTCTTGTGTCCATTGTTTTCCAGTGGTCACTTTGGCCTTTCCAACGAACATGTGATTTGCAACCAGAATTCCAAGGAGCTTACGTTTTTTCTGGCGTCGCCAGTAGCGTTTATATCTTGCAAATCCTGCTTTATTTCTTCTAGCCAATTGATATTCTATATTGACATTATAGAGAATAGTTTTAGTAAATCTATTATTGTCTTATTATTATTATTATTATTATTATTATTATTATTATTATTATTATTATTATTATTATTATTATTAAGAGTAGTAGTAGTAGTAAAAACATCCGTACTCAGTTTATTAATATGCCACAAATAAATGTTCATGGACTAGTTGAAACTTTGTAAAGCACGCAGTCTTAAGACGAACGTTCCATGTCTCAATTCGCTCGTAATCCTTTCCTATAACCGACAGAGGGAAATAGATTTTTTATCTAATTAATGTTCAAAGGATAGAGAAGTGAGCTGTTTTTAAAAAAACACCTTCAACTTGTCATTACCGTTTGTTAATTACATTTCACTCTCTTAACGACACGAAGCGCTAATTGACTTTTACAGGGAAATGAACGGCTAAATAATTCGTACTGCAGTTCCTCATCAGCGCGCGAGAGCACGTTTTTTAAAACAAGCGTAGCTAACGTTTCGGAAGTGAAGAGGAAACGTACAGCATCCTGTCAAGTCTTGGCGGGCGTACGACATTGTTCTTGCTCCCCTCCTCACCTGCGCGTGAGCCGAGGCGCAGACACTGTCATCAAAATACTACATTATTCTCATAATTTAGATACAATAAGGGTTGATTGATTGTTACGTGGTTCAGTTTAAGAAGCAGTTGACAATGAGACCAACAACTCTAAAATGAAAATTGTTGCCAAAATTTGGTCCAGATATTAAAATTTGGGATTTTCGTTGTTTTTTGCTTCACGAATATGTGATAAGGTTGAGCGGAAAATGGAATGTAAATTCCCTTATTTAATGCGCGAGTATCATGGACTAGTTGGAACTTCGTAAGGCACGCAGTCGTAAGACGAACGTTCCATGTGTCAATTCGCTCGTAATCCTTTCCTATAACCGAATAAAGGAACGCAGTCTTAAGAAGAACGTTCCATGTCTCAATTCGCTCGTAACCCTTTCCTATAACCGAATAAAGGAACGCAGTCTTAAGAAGAACGTTCCATGTCTCAATTCTCTCGTAATCCTTTCCTATAATCGACTAAGCCACGCACCCTGCTGCTCTGTTCTTCGTCAATTAAGTAGAATTTTCTGGTAACATACCTGACTAATTTTACCGAAAGTAATTACCAATTTCTTGAAGGGAAATTTTTCATCTTAACTGTTCGCTTCACTGTCTGAGAACTGATTCATGCTCTTTCAAGCGAGAGTTTTAAATGTGTTAACAAGGCAGGGAGATAGAGAGAGAAATATATCATTTATTACTATGAATAACAACCATTGGCAACCCGAATGTTCTGGTTGCTGACAAGATTTTCTTCCAGACAAAATGTTGAAAGGTGAAAAAATAATGTAACGGTAGATTTTATAAACATAATAGATGTATCACCAGGCTTCAGAATGTAATTATCAGAGCACATCAATGCTGAGTTCACTGGTAGCATAGAGGGATCCACATATGACAGCTATCACGATGTCTGAGGTGTTGTTCTGTGATAAGATGAACACTTTCCGGAACTACTCTCGGTACTGTATCGACAGCCCCTTGTATTGGCGCAGTAAACTCGATCTCCTAATGGTGGTACTTATACAAAGACACTATAGGAATATAAACGTTTCCTTTCTCAGCGTTGATTTTTTGAGGCCACTATGATTTCTGAATTGGATGGTAAGGCCAATTCTGTAGCCTTTCTTCTTGTTATTGAAAGCTGTAACATCAACATACTTTGGGTTGCTTGCAGGTGATATACCGTGGATCTCTTCGTCTTCATTGCAACTCTTCCTCATCAGTCCATCGACATTTAACGATGGATTTTATGTTACCTCAGTACTTCACTGTACAAGCATTTCTCAAGGACGTCAGGCGGTACTTTTTATCTCCACGACCTCGTAGACATAAGTTTCCGTTGAAAGATTTGCCCGTAGCACTTCTGACTGTGGTGACTTTAGCCGTTATTTTAATTGCTTTACGTCATTTGCTACAGGAAAGACCTCCGTGATGTCTGACCCAGCTGTTGGTGTTAATATACAGAATTGTTGCTTCCTACGATTCTCTAAATAGTACCAAAATTTCATATTTCCTATCAGAGTAGAGGGAATAGTCGGGAGTGTGGATAGGTAGTTGCAAAAGTTTAATCAAGGAGATTTTGATCACTTTTATCCGGTAATTCAGAAAGCAAGCTGATAATTTTGTCTGCGCAACAATTTGAAATGTATACTGTAATTAAGAGTAGGGCAATTAACTGTATTTATGGTGACGCATTTTTAATCGGATTTAAGCAGTGGTGAAGATGTACAGGACGGGAAATATAGCATGAACCAAACACGCGCAGAGGTGAAGGTACCTGCTTCTCGCCTGTCCGCTGAAGATAGGCTAGAGAGGGAATGAGGGCAAGAATCAACCAACTTGCTAACGTAACTGTTATAGATTCAGCATATGGTTTTCACACTGGAAGCCCGTCAGTACTTCCCTCCCCAATGTGGCTTTGAGTTACTTCGCATCTCTTTGTTTGGTTCTTGCTACATCTCCCGACCAGTAAGAAGGTCTAACATTCAACTAGATTTCTTTTGATAGAATTAGCAGCAAAACTGATTTTATGAATGAATAATTCGATATGTTCCATGACCCAAATTTTGCAGTTTTCTTCGATTACTAGGGCATCATCGATTAGTTTTCAACTTTCAATATATCTTCCGAAATATTTTTGTGAATTTACTTTCTTATAGCATTGCTTGTCAACTCCAAAGCAGCCTCTTTTTTATATGGATACGGACGGTATCACCGGCGAAACCCGTTACAGGGATTGGTGATAATTATGGTGAAATTGATACCCGATCTTTTGACGCTAAAATTTATTCTCTAACCTGTAATCATAGGGAAGCTTATTTATAATGATGGTGAGAGTGGGGAACCTTACATTATAGCTCATCGTATATCGATCACAGGGCGAGTTGGCCGTGCGGTTAGGAGCGCGCAGCTGTGAGCTTGCATCCGGGAGATAGTGGGTTCGAACCCCACTGTCGGCAGCCCTGAAGGTGGGCTTCCATGGCTTCCCATTTTCACACCAGGCAAATGCTGGGGCTGTACCTTAATTAAGGCCACGGCCGCTTCCTTCCCATTCCTAGGCCTTTCCTATTCGATCGTCGCCATAAAATCTATCTGTGTTGATGCGACGTACAACAAATAGCAAAAAAATGTAGCGTATATCGATCGGCTTAATTTACACATACTCGTAGTGTTTTCGGATTGTACATTGATAATAATTCCCTCTTTTTGAACGAAACTCTTCTGCAGTGAGGGCAATCTGAAGGTGTTTGTGTCCTGTATTGTCGAACGCTAGGAGATGTAGAAAAAGATCGGGATGTATGAGGTTGGTTCAAAACGTAACAACCCGCAGGCTATAGAATGAAAACCGCTGAAGAGATCGTAATATCATAGCCTGCGGAAGATATTGCGGTCTCTGTAAGAGCGCTGAGGTCCCAAACTCGTCGTTAAAGGGACACGGGCGCACACACACGTGACGATGAAGCTAGCATGCGCACGTGTCGAGCGTCCACTGCACTCAGTCGTGCTGAAAACATTAAACAGGAGGATTCGAAAGAAGTGCAAAGGGATGCAGTGCGCTTCCTGTCAACGGAAAGAGTGCGGGGGACGGAAATTCATCGAATAATGGCGCAAGTGCACGGAGAGCACGGCATGTAGGTTGCAAGGCTCAATGCGCGGCACAAGCGATTTAGGGAAGGACGGATGTCGTTGGCCGATGACGTACGATCTGGAAGACCACACCGCATTGCTGATGCCATTGTCCAGCAGGTGGATGCGCTCATTATGCTACGGCAATTAGGCGCTAGCGACCATTGCCACAGAGGTCGGAGTGAGAGTCGGAAATGTTCACGCCATCTTTAAGGACAGACTGAAATTCTGTAAAACGTGTGCCAAATGGGTGTCTCACAGTCTTCAACAGGTACAGAAAGCATATGCATTGGGACTTTCTCCTGAACATCTGCTGCGCTATGCCGAGGAAGGGAATGAGTTCCTCTCACGAGTGCTCGCTGAGACGAGATATAGTATCATCACTTCGAACGCGAGTCAAAAACACAAAGTCTCCAGTGGAAGCTCGCAGGGTCGTCACCACTCAAAAAAATTCATGACCGTCCACACAAGTGCGGGAACGGTTACACTGAGCTTCTTCTTTGACCAAAAGGGTCCCCTTCTTACAGACCTCCTGCATCATAGGATAGTGTGAATGCACAGCTATACTCACAAAGCGGGCATATCGAAAAGACCTGGACAGCTCCTCCGCAGGATCACTCTGCTGCACGACAATGCAAGGCCCCACACAGCAAACGCAGTCAAGGTGCTCTTGCAAACATTCAAATGGGAGGCCCTCAGTTACCCTTAACAGAGTCCTGACCTGTCTTCCTGTGATTATGCCATATTTGGTGAGCTAAAAACGGCCCTGGGAGTCAAACAATTCACCTTGGACGACTACGTCAAGCAGTACGTTCGCAACTGATTCACAGAGCAGCCCCAGGAAATTTACGAGACGGCCATTCACCGCCTCGAAAGTGCCTCAACAGTGTTGGGAAATACTTTTGAAATAATGGTACAGGTTTTCATTTTATATCCTCCAGCTTCTTTCTTTATAATGGCCCCCATACGTTCATTACATCTTACAATATAAGACCTAAGAGTTCTTGATCTTTTATTATGTCCTTACCTCATTTAATTTGTGGATTTTGAAAATAATGTTATCTCCTATTGAAATATTACAGTAAGTACTGTTTGTACATGTCTGTCGTATTAATGTTTTTGTTTGGGATGTGACTGATCGATTTTTACAACCACGCTAATCGGTACAATAGGGTTCATCTTTGGAATTGATAGCTTGAAGCCATCTATAGTATATTAGAAAAAAGTCTCCGAGTGACCTTGCCTGGCAGTGATACTGCGTATGTTGTCAACGTTCCAGCCGAACTGAGTGGGATGCAGTGCTGTTAACTGAAGGTCTGAGGGAGGTGGTCAATAGCGTGCGAGACTTAAGATGCTTACTACAGAGAAGCGAACATTTTTTAGTGGAATGAGTTTTGCGGAAAGGTGATAAATACATGTACGCAGTGAAAATGTGATTTGGCGAACGGCTTTCCAACTATGGTCTACCACATCGTGATACTGTGAAAGCTTTAAGAAGTAGATTTCGTACCTGAGCTATCGTAATTTGATGCTCCCAAGAGCGGTAGACCACCAATGCTACTGGAAGAGAAACTTTAGAATCTATGACAGCATACATCTATGACAGGATACTTAAACATCCGTCTAAATTCATGCGGAAAAATTTCACAGTGTATCTGTCTTCATGGTGAATAGAGCAGCCGGTAAGAAGATAAATCTTTATCAGTATAAATTTTCTGTCAGGCAGAGATAGGGATATTTCTTCTTTCTTTTGCGAGTGGTTTCGGCGGTTTATTAATCATCGTCGAAAGGTAGTGTTATACCAAAAAACAAATCAAACCCCATAGCACTACAGGCCTTAAAGGGCCTTGGCCAACCAAGCGACCACAGCTCAGCCCGAAGACCTGCAGATTACGAGGTGTCGTGTGGTCAGGACGACGAATCCTCTCAGCCGTTATTCTTGGCTTTCTAGACCGGGGCCGCTATCCCACCGTCAGATAGCTCCTCAATTCTAATTACCAGCTCTCAGGACCTGGTAAAAATCCCTTACCTGGCCGGGAATCGAACCCGGGGCCTCTAGGTAAGAGGCAGGCACGCTACCCCTACACCACGGGGCCGGCCAGTGTTATACAGAACACGTTTTTACCGATTAAGCTTGGTTTCATTTAACTGGTTACATGAACAGTCGAAATACCCGACTCTGGACATCTGAATACTCACATGCAATTCATGAAACACACATTTATTCTCAAAAGATTCGCGCCCGGATTGAAATATCACTCTCACGAATTATTGGGGCAGATATTCTTTAACAGCCCGTTAGATTCAGATGTTTAATGTAATAGAATCTTGCACCCTTTCTTTGCCTAACTGAATGAAGCGGAATTTATGGGGTCATTCTTCCAACAAGACGGAGCCACAGCTCATACGTCCAATCGCCCATGGAAATTTGAAGTGATATATTCGAGTAACGAATAATTTCACGAGGGATCTGGGCACCACCTCACCTCCTGTCTCTTTTCCTGGGGTTCTGGGCCAAGTCCCCAGTTTACCAATCAACTCGCAGTACAATTGAGGAATTAAATGTAGCCATAACAAATGTTATGAAATCCGTGTGTAGTGAACACGCATTTAACAGTTCCTACCGCTTTTCCAACTTGGCTAATATTCTGATGATGCTGAGGTTATGGCGTTGTTAGTTTTATGTAAATCCCTGTAGAAATTCTCTGAAATGGTACGAATTAGTGAGATTTGTTACAGACAATTTCTCTTGGGCATCCACGAGTAGTAACTGCGTCGTTCAGAATATTCATTATTGAATTTATTGACTTAGAATTAATTTGGGGAACCTCCATTCATTTAGAATAGTACACTTCGGGGTGCCTTCGTGGCTCAGACGCCAGTGCGCCGGCCTCTCACCGATCAGTTCCGAGGTTCAAATAGCTGACACTCCATATGAGATTTGTACTGGACAAAGCGGAGGAGGAGAGAGGCTTTTTTCTGTGTATTCCGGTTGTCCCTTTCATCTTTCATTCCAGAAAAACTCTCCAGTTTCATTAGATTTCATCTGTCAGTCATTAATCATTGCCCCAGAGGAGCCGGGACAATTCCTATCCTCGCCGTTACATGTGGGCTTCATTCATTCCATTCCTGGCCCTCTTGAATGACTGGAAACAGGTTCCGGATTTTCATTTTGACATCTCGGAATGATGAGTCTGTCTCTTACCCAGAGGCTCCAGGTTGACTTCTGGCCAGCCTATAGATGTTAACTCTACGCTGAGGACTAGAACGAGGTATACTCAGCCTCGTGAGATCAACTGAGGATCTTCATGATGCGAAAGACAGTGGAACCTGTCACGCAAGCTAAGCAGGATGTCGTAATGATGGCCATGTGGTCCTGTTCAAATTTTGCTTACTCTTCTAAATTAACCAAATATAATCCTAAAAGTTTATGATTCAAGTGTTTGTTTTCTGTTTGTTTGTCGTGTTTTTGTTCGTTTGTTTTTTTAATTCGTGCTCATATCCTCGGCCAGCTTTCACTTCTGTAAAATAATTTCTTTAGAAATATTGAACGACATTTAACAAGTTAAAATTTTCTGATTTTTACTCACGAATCATAAAATGTACAACATACAAAATTATTGTTGACTAATAAATCGCTGTATTGCCTTTAATTCAGGGAGCCTTTATGCGCTGGGGTGTGTAACGACACAATATTTCATATCATCTATCACGATATGTCATGTGTGCATAATGTCACACATTCATACGTATAAAATATTTGTATTATACGTTTCTGGTAATGCTGCAATTTTCAGCATTCAGTTTTTTTTAATTTCCTGTGGCTATTTCTAGCCGGGTGTAGCCCTTGTAAGGCAGACCCTCCGATGAGGTTGGACGGCATCTGCCATGTGTAGGTAACTGCGTGTTATTGTGGTGGAGGATAGTGTTATGTGTGGTGTGTGAGTTGCTGGGAGGTTTGGGACAGCACAAACACCCAGCTCCCGAGCCATTGGAATTAACCAATGAAGGTTAAAATCTCCGACCTAGCCGGGAACCGAACCCGCGACCCACTGAACCGAAGATCAGTACGCTGACTATTCGGCCAACGAGTCGGACAGCATTCAGTTAATAACTTGTTAAAGCTTTTTATCCCATTCTTGTGGAGATCAAAAATAGGAATTAGAAACAAAACATTTTCTCATACAACAGAAGGGAATGAATAACTTGTGCTAACAGAGTTGAAATGGAATAATGGGCCGATGACCTCGATGTTAGGCCCCTTTAAACAACAAGCAACATCATCGAAATGGAAGAACGATCGTCACACGGTAAGTCGAACCAATGTTGCATTGAAACTTCTCGGTATTATTTTCAAAATGTACTTTCATTGTATGGTGAGAGGGGAACGATTTTGCAGAATTTGATCAGAAGAAGAGATAGAATGATAAGGCACATGTAAAGAAACTCAGAACTTGTTCAGTTAGTATTTTGAGGGAAATGAAGGCGGTTGAAAGGGCATGTAGAGACCAAGATATGAATATGACAAGCAGATTACAGTAAATGTAGGATGTATTGGTTACGAAGACATGAAAAGGGTAGCACATTATAGGGTAGCATAGAGGGCTGCATCAAACCAATATCTGGACTGATGACGCAAACATCAACAACGACAACTACAACTGTTATTCATAAGTCGGTTTCCTCGTATTGCAAAATGTCCAGGGAATTTTGATTCAGAATAAATTTATTCACTGCAAACATTAACAACATCTACAATATTATGCAAATGTTTTATTAGTTAGATGAGAATCCACTAAATAGTGTACCTTTGAATGAACTATAGTTTAGAAACGTTCATTTATTCTGCCCTGAAAAGCCTGTTTATGAATGTAGATAAGCTAAAGCCTCAACCCCTTTGACTGTGTACATACAACATCCAAAGTATCCTCTGCGTGTCGTATGTGGCAACTAAAGGAGGGCCCCTGGAATCCTTCAACTTGCTAATGTAGCCTCGCATCCACAGGACTACAAGTTGAGTTTCAGTTTAAGCTACTCAATTGAATCTGCCCCGTCCAACCTATAGTGATCAACTCCCGTTCTCTTCCAATGCGGAATGTATTAAATTTGTGAGGTCCAGTTTTGTCCTTCATTTTTTCACCCTTTATGGCTGCCCAATTTTTTCTCCCGATACACTTAGATAAACTTAATATTCGTCCATCTCCATGGCTAAATGGTTACCGTGCTGGACTTTGGTCACAGGGGTCCCGGGTTCAATTCCCGGCAGGGTCGGGAATTTTAACCATCATAGGTTAATTTCTCTGGCATGGGTGCTGCGTGTATGTGTTGTCACCGTCATAATTTCATCCTCATCAGGATGCGCAGGTTGCCTACGGGAGTCAGATTGAAAGACCTGCACCTGGCGAGCCGAAGATATCTTTGGACACTCCTGGCACTAAAAGTTATACCCCATTTCATTTCAACTTAATCTTCAAAGCGTTGAATCACTCCCATTTTAATTTTTGATTAGTGTTAAGATGTACGACCTAATATCGCATTTGATCCTTGAATTACCGGAGATAATTTAAATGTGACTTAATTTTATTTTCCAATGCACATATAATTGAAGGTTTCTCTTCCTGACACAATAAATATATTTATTTTTAATTTTGCAGGCTCACAATGATCGTGGTTAAAGTTTATTGATGTGAACAGGGCAGGTTTTCATTTAACATTGCTGTTGCTACTAAATTACAGAACCTATTTTAAATAGCATAACGATGATGAAACCGATGATTATCGGATATAATATGAAGTTAATGCGAAAGTGAGAAGTTAACTTGACCGTGTTAATTAGAACACACGGAAAATAATTAATTTCAGGGGATTACATTAATTTTTCTCATCAAACTTTGTTTCACATGGCGTGGTGCTGAGCTTTATAAAAATGAATTAATAAGTTACGCTTAAACTTTAGTAATTATAAAAGTGAATGTTTTAATTCCGTTATACTTCTAGAGTTTTTAATTCATTTAAATAATTAAATATTGTGTATCAGGATAGCTGAATACATGTTCTGAATGTTATATGGAAATGGAAGTACATTCTTATTTCCACATTTCACCTGTATTAACTTAGTCCTAGGTAAGATATAATTGTTTCTTAATGAACTGTATCAACGAATATTCGTTCTAAGTGATACATGTGCTGCGCGTCAGTATGTCTCCCTTCAACATTGCCACACACCGGTATTTCGAGGCACAACGACGATATTTTTTCTTTTTCACTTTTTGCCAAATTTGTTTCCTACTAGCATGGTATATGTCTTCGACAGGGCGGCCAGTATTGCTATCATATGAAATGCACAATCAAATGAAAAGCGGAACAGATTCTCACTTTTCACAGCGATACTACGCTTGAGATGTATTAAAGCCAAGTTCCAGTGCTGGAATGAAATGAAATGAAGTGGCGTTTGACTTTTAGTGCCTGGAGATCCCAGGACGGGTTCGGCTCGCCAGGTGCAAGTCTTTCGATTTGGCACCAGTAGGCTACCAGCGCGTCGTGATGAGGATGAAATGATGATGAAGACATCACATATACGCAGACCTGTGCCAGGGAAATTAACTAATGGTGGTTAAAATTCCCGACCCTGCCGGGAATCGAACCCGTGATCCCTGTCACCGAAGGCAGCACGCTAACCATTTAGCCATGGAGCCTAACAGTGCTGGAATGATGTGGCGATATACAGCGAAAAAGACTGTTCTTCAGTGTTCCGTTTATTTTCTGAACTCCCCATTCCTAATAGCGCCTTAGTTATACCGACCGAATAACTCAAATATTAGGATGAAGTAGTGTGCAACATATCAGTAGTTACCGCAATATGTTCGATCCAGAGTAATGGAAAGATAAAAAATAAACGTTAGCTCCACTCGCCAAACACTGTGACATGGGTGGTAAGCTAACTCCCCTAGATGGCACGTGATGTAGACTTTCACTCAAGTATCGGGGCGGGTAAAATTCCTTCTATGATAAACATATGTGATACATGGGAAGAAGAGAATGTACTATTCCTTCTCTATTTGTTACGTAGGTTTCTTTAATGAGGAAAACATGAACAATAGTAGAAAGCAGGAAATAGACCAAATACTTAAAATCGTAGTTATTTGCGTTATTATTCGCAGGATCATACGTTTGTACCACACTAAACATCACATTTATCTACATTTTATTATGCAGCATTTACCGATAGGACCAGTAACCGTAGATATTTGAAAACGAATGTTTGGACCGCCCCTTGAACTACTTAATCACCCAACGTGAATACAATTACTGTACCTGGATTGTAGTACTTTCTACCCTGACATTACATCACGATTTTCATAAAATTCTATTCATCCATTATTTCCTCGTAATGAATGTACATAGATACCGTGACCTTTCACCCTAACTGGATTCAAGGTGGCTGATGATTTCCTTATCATTGAAAATAAAGCATTGTGAAGCTGTAAAAGCAATACGGTTTATCTGACAATACTCTTCCTGTCCATTATTTTCCTTAAGACTGGTCACGCCTCCCAGCCTCATATCGTCGTTTAAGAAACAATACCATGCATCTGACAAAACTCTTCCTATCCATTATTTTCTTTAAGACGGTATGACATAGGAGGTTTTGTCCCGGCAACGACTACCTGCAATAAATGTATTTAAGGTTCATTTCCCTTCACACTTCTGTATAGGAAAATCAGCCTAACGGAAATTGCTCTGATGGAATGCATATCTGTATCTGGCTGGAAAGCATTACCAGTCTTAAGGAACATAATGGATAGGAGGAGCATCGTCAGATACGTGGTTTTGTTCCTTAAGGGACGATACGGATATGCAGTCTGTTAGAACAATTTTCTTTGTGTTCATTTTCCTTTGCTACTGAGAGAAGGAAAATGAACCTTACCATGCCACACTGCAGGAATTTATATTTGTATGACATATTTACACACTCCTACTTCGGCAGTTAACAGGTAGTCGAAAATAGGCATTTGTCGTATATTTGGGCACATTCTGAAAAGGGGGCGAGATTTTGGTAAAATAAATATCCCCGGACTTTATTAATGGATATTTAAATTGCAATAAAGACTTTATAATAAAGGAATGCAGTGTTGGAGATATTTCTCCATTATATTCTCTGAAAATTCCGTTGCAATTAATTGTAAAATTCAAGAGAGATATCATTTAGAGATATATTATTAATAAAAAGCATCTTAACTATATAAATAACCTGGGTATCAGATAGCTCGCACACGCACTCGGTACAGCCTCAGTAATCTTGAAGGAATGACAGTAATAATTACGTCCCCCAATATTATGGTCACGTAACGGTTGAACTGTAGTATTGTAATTATTGCACAATCCTTTGTTGCTCGCATTGCCTCTGGCGATCATTCCTTCCTGCCATACCTATGAATAGGAAATATCTGGGAATAGGCTCTGCTTGGCGATACCGCACAAGCAATATACATCGGAAATTGTTACTCGTGCACTCTCCATTGCGCTTGCGGTTATATAGTAAGTCCTAATAGCGGACTGTAATATTCATTCCACCGAGGCCTGCAATGACAGACGCCTATGCATTCATCATGAGCTAGTTCTCTACTGGGTTTTTGGTCACAACATTCTCTGTTTAGAACAGTCATATTCGTTGATTTTGATTACACGAAGTGTATGGTTAATAATTATTTAATTCCTACGTGTGAGAATGTTTGTCGGTCATTATCGCAGCCGTTCAAAATACGAGGGCTGTACATCAAGTTATGGCAACATAGTCTAGACACTCGCAGCAGATCGGGCATGCGCAAATACGATAGGGAAGCGATCAGGTGTCGATATGTAGTGTCAAAGTCTATATACACAGGTCTGGTCACGCTCCCAGAATTCTTTGCGGCAGCAGCCATATTGGGACCGAAGTCCACCACTGTGTTTTATACAGTGCAGTGAGATTAACTTGTCATGGGTTACTGTGTCACTCCAAATTGTAGAAGTCATTCATGTAAAGGGACTGGGTTATTTAAATTCCCGGAAAAGGGCAAAATGGGTTCAAAATTGCGACGTGATAAGTGGCTGCCCACAGAATATTCGCAGCTGTTAGTATAAACTTTGATAAATAAAAATAAATAATCACCAAGTTTCATTATATTTACTTTTGCGGTGTAGTGGTTAGTGTGACTAGCTGCCACCCCTGGAGGCCCGGGTTCGATTCCCGGCTCTGCCACGAAATTCGAAAAGTGTTACGTGTACTGGAAGCCTCGGGTGGCCAGCTGAGTGGAAGGGTATTTGATTCACGCCTCAGCCATCCCAGAAGTGGTTTTCCGTGGTTTTCCACTTCTCTCCCAGTCAAATGCCGGGTTCGTACCTAACTTAAGACCACGGCCGCTTCTTGCTTCTTCCTTGTCTACCCTGCCAATCTCATCTCCCGACAAGGTCCCTTTTCAGCATAGCAGGTAAGGCCGCCTGGGCGAAGTACTGGTCCTCCTCCCCACTTGTATCCCACGACCCAAAGTCTCACGCTCGAGGATACTGACTATGAGGCAGTAGAGGTGGGTTCCCTTGCCGAGTCCACGGGGAAAACCAACCCCGGACGCAAACGGATTAAGAAGGAAACAAAAAATAATCAGGTAAATTTTGCATAACTTATTCAATAACAATATAATTACGTTATTATTATTATTATTATTATTATTAATTAAATTTTATATCACCGAGCAAGCGGCTGTGGGTATTGGGTCACGTAGTTATCAGTTTGCATTCGGGAGATAGCGGGTTCGAACCACACTGTCGGCAGCCCTGAGGATGGTTTTCTGTGGTTTCCCATTTTCACACCAGGCGAAAGCTGGGGATGTACTGAGCCCTTATTGAAGTGCTCATTAAATTAATCAGTCATATATTCGAACGTATGAGGAATATTTTATTTTATTAAGTACTAGTAACTGGCAGGGAATATCTACACTCAGCAGCACATGTCGCAATTTCTGCAGGAAGCTTCGAGCTCGGGTTTATTTGCTCGCCAACTTCGAAGGAGGAATTTCGACATGACCTACGCAAAGCAGAACATGGAAACAATAGAACTCCAACAGCCAGACCAACGGACATTTCGGACGCGCTGCGAGAGGCTACAGGAGCTGGAAATATACGTTTGAAGTAAGCATCACGAACGCGATGTGTTGAACCAATGAAATCACAGAGCCACAGTCAATTTGGATAGGCATTGATCTATGTAAGTGATGGCCCCGATCGTGGATACAACGACGTCTTAGAAGACGAATTGATCAAAGCGATGAGCGCGTGGGCTAGTGAGCTTATTATTCGGCAAGATTCATCCAGGTAACATCGTCAGAAGAAGTTTTCATTTACGTGAGTGATCGTGTGGCGACTTGTAATTTTGTTGGAAGATGCTCAGTCTGCATTTAATCTATTCAAGTTTTCAAAGACTGGCAGACTGGCATTTAACTTTCAATTTCCAGCGGAAGAGAACAGTTTCATTTAATCGTTTCGAATGCATAGTAGTCTGCCTGTGCAAGTAGTTTTCCGAGGGCATAAACTTTACAATTTCCAGTCTTGCATATACATGGGAAATATCTGACTTAGTTACGGGGCGATAGGAGGAGTTGTTCCGCTAGGCGAATGAGAACTGTTTTCATGGTCAGTGGAAATTACCCCAGCCGTAGTACTTTAGCAACCGGAACGAGGGGATGTTTTTAAACGACATCCAGAAGCAGAAGCAGCAACGAAAAATACATCACTTGTTACACCAGGATGGAGACTAAAGGACTAATCCAAGTCTTTTCTGAAGGCATCATCATCGATATGGCTGGCTAAAACACGATGGGGCCGGCGTTTCCTAAGGCAGGTGGCTGAATGAGTCAGCGAAATAGATGAGTACAAAATTTCAATGTAAATACTGTATGTAGGCACGTGGTTTAATTTAAAAAAGGCAGTTGTCCGCAGAGAGCGGAGCGAGTTAGACGTGCCAGTTTTGTCTTACGTACAACAAGAACACCGCAGTGATAAGTGCACTTTTACCAACAAGTCTTGATAATATTCTCTGTGATTAGTGTTTTTGAGTTAGTAATTGTTCAGCTTGAAAGTAATCATGCAAAGCATTCGAAAAAATACGCTGAAATGCAGTTTCCAGAGGAATTATACAAGGCCAACAGCAGCGGAAATACACACCTGGGTTTCAGAAACACTGCAAGTAAACATCGACCAGCTAGCAGCTCTCCAACTGGATGCCCCGGCTAATGCAGTATACATAAAGGTAATTTCATCAACCATTATGGAGAGAATATTACATAAATTTGAAACAGGTTGCACACTCAAACTTTTTAGTGGAGAGACAGTACCGGTAGTTATTGAAGCAGCTGGAGTTGAGGCGACTAGAGTTCGTCTGTTTAATATTCCTCCGGAATTGCCGAACGAAAAAATCAGGAATTTGTTCACGAAATACGGTCATGTTAAAGACATTTATGATGAATCGTGGTCTCAGCTCTACCGTCTACCAGTTCCCAATGGTATCAGACAAATAAAAATTCAGTTAAAACAGCAAATTCCATCCTTCGTAACCATAGAGGGGTACAGGGGACAAGTCACATATGAGGGGCAAGAAAAAACATGTGCTATATGCAACGCCTCTGATCACCTGCGTATTGACTGTCCCCGTCGTGCGGGCAATGTTTTGAGACAAACGACATCACTTGCCACACTATTTCGCCCCTATGTACCCACAACAACAGCCACCACTCTCCGATCTGACTTACAATTGACGAGTGGAGCCTTTCCTCCCCTGACCTCGCCACACTGGACTCTCAATCGCAACCTGTTGTAAACACCTTACTTGCTGGGGAACAACTTGACCCTGAGAGCGAAACAGCTGTTCATGTGTCAACAGATGCTATGCACACACTCACCACATCAGAGCCGGCTCCAAGCCACGTAATACAACACACTACAGACCAACGCATGGAGGTTACAGAGCAACCCGATTCACAACTGAAAGTAGATCAGTCCACAATACAGGATGATCCCGTTAATATTGACACTACTGCCCAGTTAAGTAAAGAGCACGTCACACACAAGACAATTAAATTGGCGGAGGAAGTTAACACCCTCACGATCGATACACCAGCTGATACATCAGAAGATTACGATAGCTCTCTAACAACCAAAACACGTAAATGCCAATCGCAGCAAGTGAGTCCTAAAGACCCGCGGTTGTTTAAGGGAAACCCAACTTCCGGGAATCGAAATAAACCTAATTCCACTAAAAGCCTTTCGACCAAGGACATGCAAGCATTGCAGCGTAAAGAGAAGGTCGGTCATTGAAGAAGTGGATACAGCTCTTAGTTGCCAATTTAAAGAATAATCTCCTTTCAACTCATCACGGTCGCACTATGTTTCGGATCTACAGCTTGTTCACACTTTTTAGTCTCCTGGCTATTGTGCTCAAGCACCAGCACTCCACCAAGACTGATTCACCCTGTCATCCTGACCTTACCCGTGCACAGAGCACATGTGACACCTACTTTCCAGAGATGATTCTGCGTACTGTTGCTACGGCAAACATCTGTGGCATTTTGAGTATCACGAAATGGGCACTCATTAAGAAGTTTATTAGAGACCATGACATTGATATTTTATTTCTCCAAGAAGTGTGTACCTACAATTTAGATATATTAAGCCCATATGAATACTATGTTAACTTAGGAGAGGATACTCGAGGAACAGCTATTGTATATAGACCTGGTCTTGACGTTCATGACTTTGTTGCACATCCAAACGGTAGAGTGCTCTCCGCTCGTTATGAAAACTTCATACTTAATAATATATATAGTCCATCAGGAGCGCAAAACCGATTAGAACGAGAAAAGTTTTTTCTCGAAGACCTTAATATTCATCTCACGCGAGGAAATAACATTGTACTTGCAGGTGATTTCAACTGCGTCCTCCACCCGAAGGATCAAACCGGACCCAACATTAACAACTCGGTAGCGCTCTCAGAACTAGTCCAGCAGCTCCGTTTCAGAGATGCTTGGGAAATGAAACACGGGAATTATGTTGAATTCACATTTTTCCGCCACAATTCAGCATCTCGACTAGACAGAGTTTATCTCTCTCATTCAATGTCCACAATTACACACAGAATATCCGTCATCCCAGTTCCTTTCTCTGACCATCAAACAGTACTCCTTCAATTACGTGTTGACACGCCTGTTCCAGTGATAGGAAGAGGATATTGGAAGTTGAACAATAACCTTTTAAAGACTTCAGATGCTATAGAAAATTTTCCTACGATGTGGGAACGATTGGTCGATAGGAAACGGCATTATTCCTCACAACTCCTCTGGTGGATTCACGCGGCTAAACCTGCCATACGACGTTTCTTCCGAAATTTGTCCTTTCATAAAGCTCTGGAACGAAGACACACACAGCAATTCTACGAACAAGCCTTACACGACTACAGTCGCGCGCAACAGCACGGATATGACGTGCAGCATAAATTAACAGAAATTAAACATATACTCTGTCGGCTGAAAGAACATGATATACAAGGTGTACAGGCCCGCACACGTATTCCTTCCTTAGATGAAGACGAAAGGACGTCGTTATACCATATTGCCAAGGAGAAGGGTAGAAATAGGAAGAAATTTATCTCAAAACTACAAATCACAGGGGCGTCCATTACCGGAACTGACAATATTATTCAAATGGCAACCAATCATTTTGAATTAGCTTTCGCTCAGGACTCGCCTCAACAAAACACAACAGTCCAAGTCTTTTTGCAACCTCTACGGAAACAACTATCAATAGATGACGCCCAGCAACTAGAGAGCGACATACACCAAGATGAACTGTTACAAGCTATCAACGACGCATGTTGTAAAAAATCACCCGGCCCTGATGGTCTGTCTTTCGAATTTTACAAATCCTATTGGCAATACATAAAGGACGACTTACTGTTACTTTTCCAAGAACTATTCACAAGTGAAGCACAGATGAATAATTTCGCTGAAGGAATAATGGTGTTAGTACCTAAGATTAAATCACCCAAATCCTTGTCGGATTACCGTCCGCTGACCCTAATTAATACAGATTACAAGTTGTTTGCAAAATTCTTGCCAGACGTATACGACTCACCTTGCCTCATATCTTTGGTTCCGAGCAACATAATGTGTTGAATACCTCCAACATCATACATGGACTCTCAACTCTACGTAACTTTGTGCTGCACATGTCCTCTCAACCCAACAGCTCTGCCGCACTCGTCAGTATAGACTTTCAACAAGCTTTTGACCGTGTTAGACATTCTTATCTATGGTCTGTTCTACGACGATTTGCTTTCCCCGACAGGATAATCACAACATTACGAAACTTATACAACAATGCAACATCCAGATTACAAATTAATGGCTTTCTCTCCAAAACAATCCACATTCACAGATCGATTCGACAAGGTTGTCCCCTCTCTGCAGTTCTTTTCGCCATCAGTGTGGAACCATTCATTAGACAATTAACTTTGAAGCTTCCAGGAATACAACTAGGTGCAACCTCCTTACAAGCGCATGTCTATGCGGACGACATCACTGTTATCTTGACACAGCCCAAACAGCTTGACGACTTAAGATTGGTCACCGACGACTATCAACATCATTCTGGAGCGAAAATTAATCCCCACAAATCTGCCATACTACCATTTGGGCCCTGGCCGACACAAGATCACTGGCTTCCCTCTGCCGAAACACATAAAATCCTGGGAATAACATTTTCTGCGAATTTCACCCAGATGATAGATGACAACTGGAGAAAATTGCTCAATACAGTTCGCGCTGTCCTATTTGCTCAACACCTTCGAAACCTCAATATATGTCAAAAAATCTGGACAGTTAACACCTTTGCACTAAGCAAACTGTGGTACGTCGCACAGATTTTACCTCCACCACCTATAATAGTCAAGAAAATGGATCTAGTTATAGGGTATTACCTATGGAGAGGACACCACTACAGGATAGCCAGAACACAATTGTACCAAAGCATTAAGTGTGGAGGGTTAGGACTAGTTTCTGCAGAAGCTAAATGCACTGCACTTATCGCGCGAAATTTTATTAATTGTGAGTGCAGACCTGATGACGATTATGCTAAGGCGGTTCTGAATAATATTATCCGAAGCGTGGCCTTTCTCACTTCCCATCATAATTTGCCACTGCATTTCAAACGAGTTTTGAGCTTTGTAGATAACCTTACAAGAACTTTAATAGATCCAACTTCAGTTGTAACAACAAAATCCATCTATAACCATATAATGAACCAGAATATTAAACCACCTCAAATACAGGCAAAGTATCCTTCGCGACACTGGAAACTAGTATGGAATAATATTGCTAATAAATGGATTCCTCTTCAGTGGAAAAACAACTTTATACTTAACAATAAATGAAACTATACCAACAAAGGATAAGTTATTTCGACATGGACGGTCTGACTGCAATATCTGTGAACTTTGTCAACAAAGAGATACCTTAATACATCGTGTTAAGTCTTGTGTCAGTGCGGACATATGGGCGTGGTCTTTCGCGAAAATATGCAACATACTTCACATGACTCCAACTCCCATCTTAGAATATCGACTACTCAACATAGAATATGCTTTCCTCCCGGCCACGGTCAACGACGCAGTTCTATGGCTCACTGCAGCAACCATTCACTTCATTATGGAACACCGACGGAAACCAAGACAACTGAACTTACGATCTTTTCAGCAATACATACGGATGGAAAGATGGACATATAAGTGCAATCAGAAGATGTCAACAGGTTTTGGTTCATTCTTATATCAGTTTTAATTCATGGCGTAACAGTGTTTGAATATTTTAATTATTAGATCAGTAGGCTATAAGGTGTTAATGTGCCACAGACTACGTAAGGAACCGACAAAAACAACCACAGTTAAAATGTGATCAGTGTTTGACAACATTTGTTCGTCATTAAGGAACTAGGACAATGAACTTCGGACAGTGTATGTCATCAGTTTTAGTGTATATATTATACATGTTTATTGTAAAAGGTTAATAGAGTAATAAAAGGTGTTTGATTAAAAAAAAAAAGGAGATAGGTTAGTTTTAATAATTAATTTCAGTAAGTTTAGCTTTTGCATGGAAGGACTAAGTCCTTTTTAAAGTAAATGTTAGGAAGCTTGTTAATGTAAATATAATTGAAAGGTAAATGTGGACCGTTTGCATAAGGTCACAGCTTGCTTTCTTTCCATTTTATGCAGATTTTTAGCTGATTGTTTAGCGTCATTTCTTTTGCGAGTCAGTTTCTTATTTTCTATTTTAGCCTCATTTTGATTTTTTTTTATGTTTGAGGCAGAGTGTACGTATCGGGGTTTAAATGTAAATGTAAATAAGAATTTAAATTAAAGTCAGGAAGGACTAAATTAAAGTATTAAAGGAGAGCTCAAAGTGTACGGAAACATGCCGTCGCGTTTTCTGGGATTGTCTTGCATGGTGTGTGCATGAGTATGTGTGAGATGGTGGAGTTCGGATCCACAAATATTCATAGCGTCATCTTAGTGATCATTTTGAATATCAAGATGAGCGTAAATTAGTGTTTGACTCACGAGTTCCTCGAACGCAGTTTCGTATTTCAAGTTCCGAAAAATAGAAAAAATTATTATTATTATTATTAATACTAATGCGAGTTTCTCGAGTCGTAACACTGAAATATTTCAGTAACATTCCGATGTTCAGACATTATCGATTGTCTATGTGGAAATTTCTTAGTTTCACATAATGATATTATTACAGAGTTTGCCACTTTATCATTCAAGTTTAGCTTTACGAGAGCGAATGCTTTTATTTGTGACCAGCGTGGTCTTGTTTCTTTTCATGCGAGCGAACGTTATACGACGTCATTTATATTTCTATCAGTTTCTGGTACGTTAGGACATGCGATGGTTTTGTATGATTTTGAGTAAGAGGTCGCCTTCCCCATTTGAAAGGCCTGTATTTTTTTCATGTTCATGCGACTTTCCTCGGGTAGACTGTTGAGCAGCGTGTATAGAGGGTTGAACCCTGTGTTTTTGATGTTTTCTGCTTTATTTTGTGATAATGAATCTGCACTTTTGTGTTATTCCGCCGTGTGTTGGCGAGGGTGATATGTTTGTCTACCGAG
The DNA here is from genome assembly GCF_040414725.1 of Anabrus simplex. NCBI lineage: Eukaryota > Metazoa > Arthropoda > Insecta > Orthoptera > Tettigoniidae > Anabrus > Anabrus simplex. The sequence continues at coordinate 389,075,279 of NC_090268.1, forward strand.
GAGAGTTTTATTTGAGCGGATTATACTTGGTGATGATTTCATTGTTTTTGTTCATGTTTCTACGGTTGTTGCTGTAGACGAGATTTTATATCGCGACGTTTAGTTAGTATTTTCTTTTGTGATATAACCCCGCTGAGGAATACAGTATGTTTGTGTCATGCGATCTATTTCAGGAACCAATGTTGAATTTTGTGTTGAAAATCAAAGCCTACTCTGTAGTTTCTTGGATTTGTGCCATGTAATTTATTTCAGGAATCCACATTGATTTGTGCTTGTCGTCATAAAGTCCACCGGTTGATTGATTTTGTGTCGTGTAATTTATTACAGGACGAGCGCGAATGCTTTTATTTGTGACCAGCGTGGTCTTGTTTCTTTTCACGCGAGCGAACGTTATACGACGTCATTTATATTTCTATCAGTTTCTGGTAGGTTAGGACATGCGATGGTTTTGTGTGATTTTGAGTAAGAGGTCGCCTTCCCCATTTGAAAGGCCTGTATTTTTTTCATGTTCATGCGACTTTCCTCGGGTAGACTGTTGAGCAGCGTGTATAGAGGTTATTATAGGAAGTGTTGCTTAAAGTGTAAATTTATCTCCATATATTTTCCATCGAGTCTTTGAGTGAGTGAGGATTGCGTAAATACCGCAAGCTTTCTTGGTGAGCCCTGGAATATATGACATCATGTGTTTGTTTATTTGAATGTCTATATATTTGCCTTTTGTGTGACTTTGTTGAGTGTGGCTCCGACCCACAGTGCTTTGTTGTGCTCATGAGGTATTTGTAGGATATTTTACCACTCAGCGTGTTATATATTGTACAGTTAGATTAGTTTTTCTTCTTCCCTTTGAACGTTAAATCACTTCTTTTCTTAAGGTTAGGGATCCCCACTGCAGTGTCAAATGTGCACGAAAAGGAAATGTACTCATCTACAGTTGAAGGTGTTAACAAAAGTAAAGCCAGGTGCGTGGTGCTAGCACGCAAGCCAATGTGTTAAAATTGATCTACTTCAAGGATTTGATTTGATATGTTAAGTATGTGTGTCGGCATACAGTTGTATATTTGTACGATTTCTATTTTGATTCTCAATATGGACTTCTTCAGGCTGAAAGAAAATTTCTGAGTCATGTGAAATTTGGATCATTTGATACTTTTTGCTATTTTAAAAATGTTTTTCTTGTGTATTTTAATAAACAGATTTTCCTACAAAATGATTTTATGCTTCGCCTTGCTTTATTTATAGCTTTAGTCGACCTCACCATGTCCATATTAGTTATATGTTCCCCACCATTCCAGGGTGTACGCATTTTTAGTGCATTAACTTTTCTTATCAATAGTGCGAACTGAGCACTCCTGGGAACGGCGGACTAGTCTGGGGCAAATTATTGCGATGGTAGAAACGGGAACAGTACCTTAATTAAGGCCACGGTCGTTTCCTTCCCACTCCTAGCTCTTTCGTCTCCCATCATCTCTATAAGACCTATGTGTGTCAGTGCGACGTAAAGCGAATTTGTATTACATTACAACAGTAAACTCGTGTCGTCATCCCGTGGCGGTGCGGCATTTTTCTCGGGCACAACCGCGGTAGATGCGAGCTGCATGTACCATTTCGACCACATACCATTGTTAAATTTCGTGCAGTACTGGGAATCGAACCCGGACCCCGAGGAAGACAGTTAATTACATAAACCGTTACACTAAGAAGGCAGTTCTCTAATATACGCGTTTATTCTTGTAACTAAAAATGTAGTGTAAATTGCTGGCTTCAATATTTATTAACCGAGCTCGATAGCTGCAGTCGCTTAATTAAGTGCGACCATTATCCAGTAATCGGGATATAGTGGGTTCGAGCCCCACTGGGAACGGCGGACTAGTCTGGGGCAAATTATTGCGATGGTAGAAACGGGAACAGTACCTTAATTAAGGCCACGGCCGCTTCCTTCCGATTCCTAGGCCTTTCCTATCCCATCGTCGCTGTAAGACATATCTGTGTCGGTGCGACGTAAAGCAAATGGCAAAAAAAAATAATATATATTTATTATAATAGGACAAACGTTGTGTTAAGCCTTAGCCTACATGTACTTATTAATTTCAACCGTTCACACTTCTTTGATCATTATATTACTTTAGTCATGGTTACGTACCCTAAATTAAGCCTACTTGCTGAAAATTTGATTATTATAATTTTGTCATATAGTCTGCTTGTAATGCCATTGCAACTGCTCACAGTAAATGAAAACCGGGTGCTTATACTGTAGATGAAAAAATATATAAATTATCACTATTTCACAATTCGAAGGTTATAGTAAAATTATTATTTACATGTGATCAAAGGCAAAAAGCTAATTTTAACAGCTTTTTGTTCTTAAATCCATTTTTAAATCCGGAACTCGCCTGTATCCAACACGGAAATACTGTGAGGAATGCCCAGACTTAGTCCCAATATGGCGGTTCCACAAGTAACATACGTGTCCTGACCTGTGTATACAGGCCTTGTGTAGTGTGCCTTTGACGAGTATCCAAGTGGGAGTGTTGTTGCTGTGTGGCACTGAAGTGAAGAGTGTCACCGCTCTAAAGTATGTTTTTAAAAAGTGATCAGCGTTCGTTTCCTGTTGCAAAAATGTTATCGAGGATTATGTGAAGCCTGTGGCGAGAATCCATACCGTACAGGACGGTACACCGATTAGATCGGCCGTCCATTCCTCATGATCAGATTGACATCGTGAGTGGTCTCGTTTCCACAGACCGTCGATGGATTGTCCGGGAATTATCCTCAGAGGTTGGTCTCAATCATCACACGGTGTGATAAATCTGACGAAATGTCTTAACATGAGGAAAATTGTGCCCCATTGGGTTCCACATCAACTCACAGACGTACAGAAATGGCAGTATGCACTGGCTGGCATCCACCTGGACAGATGCCGCAATGAAGGAGACGCATTTCTGCAGCGTATAGTCGCCATTGATGAGCCGTGGGCACAAGCCTACCACATGCACTGCCTCTCATATCAGACAATTTTTAAGTTGAGCACTAAGTGTTCTAGCACTCGGTCCAGGATTATAATCCTTTGACTGAACGGATAAGAACGTTGAGCCTCCAGGTAAGCATCAGACAAGTATTCCTTACGTAATGAGGCTGGCATGTAAGGTAAATCCGGGACAGATGCCGCCCCGGTAGAGATGCCGCATACACTGTAGCTAAAGCTTCACATCGTTACAGCTAGATGGTAATATGTGTGGTTTTTCAGTTTCTAAGGAAGAACTACTATCTGTGAGTGTGACGAAATTTGCTCGTATATTACGCCAATTATAGCCGATATCATGAGGCGAGTACATGCTTCCTCCTGACAAAGTTTTTGCGTATGTTGATTTATTGTATATTAAGTTGGCTTAAAATGCTTAAATCAGACGTTTTTAGTACAGTAGACGTCAGAAACATAACTGTAGTTGAGAATAAGCTAATTTTGGGCCATGATAGCCTTGAGGTATGAAAACAGGAGGGTGCGGCGTCTCTCCCTGATAGTTGGCCTTCGGGCTGAGCAGCGGTCGCTGTGAAGGCCAGAGCCATTTCAAGGGTGTTAAGTGCCGTGGGGTTTTATATAACCCAGTGAAGAATCCATTGCACATGCACATTTATAGTAAATCGAAATTAAAATATGATTTTAATGTTGTAAATTATCAGATAGATTTTTTCCATTGAATGATTATATTATGTGGATATAATTGTCTTGTAGTACGTTCTAGTGTTCGGTTATATTAAAGTTGAAGAAATTGGATTAAATTTGATTTTGTCATTAATTATTTTACTCGCGGCACCTCTCCCGAGCAAAGTCGGCATCTATACCGGGATCCAGGGGGAGACGCCGCAGATGCAACAATTTCTTTGTTCACTCCTTTCTCCCATTTACTTTCAATTGCCAAAATTTTGTTCATCCCTGATCAAATGTACATGTTTTCAAATTATGCTCGATGAATTTGCAACAATTTTTAAAATAAATATACCGAGATATAACAAAAGACATAAAAAGTGCGGCAACTCTCCCGGAATTACCCTATTTGTAAATATTAGAATTTCTAGTAAGATATGCAGATGCCTTCTGAAAAGCCGTATAGCATGTGCAGAAGTCAAGAATAGCATTTTAGGACAAAATAAAGCGGGGTGAATAACTCGCGAATTCGTTCGAGTTTAATAATAATAATAATAATAATAATAATAATAATAATAATAATAATAATAATAATAATAATACCGCACTGAGTAGCTCGGATGGTAGAGTTCTGACCTTCTGAACGCATCTTGCCAGGGTCGATGCTGACTCAGTTCTGTGGTATTTGAAGGTGCTCAAATAAGTCAGCCGAGTGATAGTAGACATAAAAGAACTCCTGCGGAACAAAATTCGGGCATCTCGAAAACCGTAAAAGTAGTTACTGGGACGCAAGACCCAATAAGATTATATTATTATTATTATTATTATTATTATTATTATTATTATTATTATTATTATTATTATTATTATTATTATTATACCTTCCATTTAGGAAGGCTCGGCTTTTGCCAAAAACATAATGGGTTGGCTCGGCCTAAGCAAGGAGTCACTCTCTCGATAAGGAAAACATACAGATATCTACAAAGATTTACAATACAAATACATATGTACTACAAATGTGCTCAGATGATATCCCGAACCGTCCTTTTATCTCCACGTTTTGCGAATCTGTACTTGAGTATTATGGGAACTGCGACCTGGAACTTCATGCTATGTGGTGTAACTGAGACGAAAAGTCGTTCCTAGAAACTTTCTCACAATGTGGCAGGTGCTCAGGATGGTGGCTTTCTGCAGTTCTACGTAGGTGTGATGTTGCAGGTTTCGTGCGGCCAGAGAGCTATGTAAGCTTTTCGGAATAACACCAGTACATGATGGTACTATTGGAACTGTGATGACTTATTCTAGTTCCCACAGACGTTGTATTTCTATTGCCAGTTCTGTGTATTTTGATATCTTTGTGGATATTGTTATTTGCATATTGGAGTTGTTTGGACAAGCAATTTCTATAAGGGATGCGGATCTTTTTGATTTATAGATTAGAATAATATCTGGTCTATGGTTGCTGAGCGTGACATCGGTTACGACTTTTCGGTTCCATAGAAGCTTGTATGAAGAGTTTTCGAGAAAGGGTGGAGATGTGAATTTCGATGGCTTTCTTTTAAAACCACGTATGTCCAAATATTCTTCCTACCCATCATATTCCTTAGTACTGGTCACGCCTCCCGGACATATGTTTATATGCAGTCCATCAGAATAACTTTCGCTTTGTTCATTTTCCTATGCCGATATCTAAAGGAAAAATGGGCCTTACCGTACCGTATTGTAGGAATGTTGTTTGCATGGCATTTACACACTCCTACAGTATAATGTATTTAAGGTTCATTTTCCTTTACACATCAACATTCGAAAATGACCACAACGATAATTATTCTGATGGACTGCATTTAAATATGTGGCTGGGAGGCGTGACCATTCTTAAGGAATATAATGGGTGGGAAGAACATTCGGACTTACGAGGTTTTAAAAGAAAGCCGTCGATTTCCAATATGCAGCTGATGACTGAATAAATCCACATTTTACAGAAAGTTTCTGGTGAATGATTTTAGCTGCCTGATCATGTCGGTGCTTATAATCAATGTTGGCCAAGTGTGGACAGTCTGAGATGACGGGCTGTGTACTCTCTGTAGTTCTGGAACAGCGGCGGCTAGTCAACAAAAGAATGTAAAATAACTAAATTATTTTGGTAATTCTTCAAATGCCGATGCAAACTATGTGGTCTGGTATAATGACGTTAACGGTGTTACTTATGTGTTTAACTCGGGTGCAAAATTGGAGCTATTATCGCTGGTAAATTTGGACATGTGGAACTTGTGTAACTCCTCGAAGCATAATGATATATTACTAAGGTGTCCTGGAAGCCTAGTTGGAAAAATTTTGTGGTCCCTAACATTTGTGGTTGAATCATTTCCGTTTATTATGGTCTGCTATGTACACTTGGACCCTCTCTTTCTGCTCCTGTGTGTGGTGTTCCAGTTATTTGCGCGCGCGAGCACCCATGCATCTGCTGATCGGAGATCTAATGTGTGTGATATCTGTGGTTCCCTACTGCACTCGGTACTGGTGTGATCAATGTGCTGAATAATATACTGTCAACTTGTGTGGTGCGTGATGAGACGCTGGCCCCGTTGCATCCCATTCTGTTCACACTCAGCATGTCTGTCTCCTAGTATTGTGTGAAGGTCAACATTCCTGCAACCAAGTAAGACCATTCCTTGTTATTTGAACCTTAAAAAAAAAAAAATTGGTGTGTCTCTTCCTGTATCCAACGTATGAAGATTTGTTTGGACATTGAAATTATACCATTGGCATGCTATCCATTGTTTTGGACTTGCGCCTCCCCTGTGTTCTGGCTTCGGGAGGGGAGAACTGTAATGTGAAAATGGGAACTAATATTTACTGGACATAACTGAATTATTACATCAAAGCATCTAAGTGTATTTATTTATTCATCTGTCATGTCGACATGTGTATCCTGCCGTTATCTGTATTATCGGCCATTGTTGGAACTGTTTCCTAACTGTGGAAGTTACCAGACCAATTTAATTCAAGTTATCTATCCATTATTGTCAGGCATTTGACTGGACTCTGTAATGCGCCGAATTATCATTTGTAACTTCTGCGCATTTTCGCGGTGCACGCATTGAATTATGGGACTGGCTACTCGCCTAGCTCGGTGTGAGCTCAGTAGTCTGCAGTAGTCTGCTTGCCGTGATTCTCCAAGATGGCTGTGTTGTATGAAGCTCCCAAGCAGGCGGTTTGGCGAGAAGGGAAAGCTATTATAATGGAGCTTGACTCCGGCGGTTAAAGAGTAATGTGAGGGCTAGGCCCTGTGTTTTTTTTGAAGTTATCCAGTGTGCTCCAACCTTAATATTTTCTTAATGTAACATGTAAACTTGGTGAAGTGAGTTAACCGTTATCGGTATTAAAAGTTTCAAGTGTCTTGTAAGTTTGGATATCTTAACTCCAAGTAAGTACTGAAAATTATAATTTATTGAAGGGATCCCATTCGTTCAGGCACTCGTGTGAGTAATTTCATCGTGGACATGAGCAACATTATAAACGACAATTTTGGTATTGTGTAACCTTGTAAGCAAAATCTGATATATATTTGAAGTGAATGCATTTGAAAAAGAAAATTTAATGTAATGTAGGGAGCTCGGGATCGCTAGTTATGCATCTATGAGGTGATATTTTGTGTAAGTGATTTTATCTTACGTTTTTGTCGGTGTGCATTATTGCCAACTGTTTTTCTTGATGTTCATTATGGTGATGAATCTTATTATTATTATTATTATTACTTGTATTTTTTGGGTAATTCATTTCGGTGCGTGTTTTCTCCCTTAATTTTTTCCTGGTTGGTTGTTATTGCTGTCTGATTTTGTCCTATTGCCTTCGTGGCTGGTTATCTGTACGTTATAATTATCGCATTGTTACGGGCCTTAATTATTGACACCTCATATTCGCATCGTAGAGCATTCCACGGCCCCCTCTGTTCTAAAGTATGTAAACCGCTGGTGAATTGATTAAGTAAGGCTAATGTAAACTAGTACTATCACCTCTTGGATAAATAATAATAATTATTAATATTATTTTAATAACTTAAAATCTTAAAATTGAAATTTGCTGGTCAAAATTAAGTTTAATAATGGGAGTTTTCTTTCGTTGTCTTATCTTTTCTCCCATTGTTTGTGTTCCTCGCTTTTGTCTTTATTACGTCATGTCATCCCTTCTTATCTAATCTGAAGATACGTTAATCTTTTGGGTGGCTTTGATGATTATTATTATTATGGGATCTTGGCTTCGCGTCGGTAACGGGTAGCTCCGGTTGGGTGTTTCAGTGTTCTTTATTATTTTTATGAGTGCACCATTAATTGTAAATTTCCTTTAATATACTTCATTTTGTTGGAGTTGCTGTGTGCTATTATCTTATTGTGTTTTCATCTAGCTCGTTTCTTTGGAGTAATGTTTATTCGCGGTTGAAGCCACTAATTTTTCTTCTTTTACGTGTGTGCTTGTGTGCGTCTTGTAATTTAGTATTTTAGTAGTGTAGCAAATTTCAATTTTAAAGTGATTTTATATCGCGGGCCCGCATATCGGTTGCAACCAATTTTTAAATAATTTTAATGTTTCTATATGTAAGGTAATGAGTTATTAATGAATTTTCAAACCTTAATTTTGGCGGAAGCCTATGTTAATGTGAGCTTCATTTCTCCTTAATTTCAACCTTATTTTAAAATACTGTTTTCCTCATTTAGTTTGATTGCATTCTTAAATTTTAGAAAAAGGGATATATATATTTTTATTCTTATTTTATACCATTTTCAAATTACATTTGCTTAGTAAATTTCTTCATTTTTAAATTTATCTGGTGTGTCATTTAGTAGCTAGCAGTATTTACCTGGCAACCTGTCAAAGTTATGTAAGACCCTGGCCTTTTTTTTATTCTCGTCTTTGCCCTCCACGCTTCATTTTTTTTTAAATGCTACTGCCCTTCGGTAAGTATTGTGCTTGTTTTCTTCTTGATGTTGGTATTTCTCAATTGGATGTTTTGTTTACTAATTGGTAAGGTTGCAGTAGTGAGTGGTAGCAGAGCGTGGTTATGTTGTTGTTGTTGTTCTAACAACTTGACAAGTTGCCCGGGTCAGTGTTGGTGGCTGCCAAAGGAGACCAACCTTTTAAACTTAAAAATTGTAAAACTGAAATGGACCAAAGTAATTCCTTCCTATGTATGTTTCATGTGTAATCGAGACTTGCTTGTCGCTGCCTTCTTGGCCTTGGAGTATGGCGTGGCTCTGTATCTGTGCACTTGCTGCTTGTTTTATTTACCATGTTCCGTGGTCATGGAATCCTGTTGGTTTTGGGGTCTGCTTATTCTATACCTGCCATGTAGGGGTAAGTTGAAAACCATTCTCACTTTTATTAATAATTAATTTGAAGTATTTACTTAATCTGCTTTCTGATTTAATAATTGAAAGTTTCTTCCACATTTTACCTTAATGATGTGATGTTCTTTGACCTTGTTATCTGCAGCTTCTTGGTATACTATAGGTCTTGCTGGAATTGCAGTGCCTGTCCTTGGTGGGATTTGCTAGGATTAATTTGTGTTGGGTTTTGGAACTGTTGTTGTGACCCTGATTTAAATTCTAAGTGATGTTTTTATTCCAGTTTCATCCATTTTCCAGAGTGTGTGATATGAAATTGTATTGTAATAAAATTTTCTCTTGCAGTGACTGTGTACCCACCTCGCTGTTTGGCCTGAACATGTGAAATTGATTTACAATCTTGACCCATGGTGACTCTCTCCTTCCACTTTTATTTTTACCGTTCTGCATTGTCCAGGTTACTATGTGTCATGCGTTATTATTCTGAGTTTATTTAATGTGGTGAGTTCTCATGTGTTGGTGATTCTTGCTTATGTAGGCCTATATTGGTTCATATCTGGGTCATGTGCTGTGGGATTTCTTCCTATTTTACCTTGTGTGGTCTTGTGCATGTTCCCGTTCTTGATATGGTGTTGTTGTAGGTCTGTATTGAACTCTTGGATAATTATGTCATGTGATTATGGTGTATTGATGGGAATCTCACTTGAATTTGTTGTGTTTAATGCTATTTGTGTAACCTTGGGCAGTCTTCCTATTGTCATATACTCTGAAAAGATTTTTCCTGATTGAACGGTGATAGGCTACATCTGTGTGGCTCATCTGAGATTATATTATCTTTTTAATTTGATGTGTCCATGTCAGGTAGCTCTGTCAGTTCTGTTGTGGAGTGATTAATTTCAGTACCTGATGTTATTCATGTCTAGTCCTTTTGGAACTACTCATCACCTTTTATTCACCTTTTCTGCTGTGTGCATGTACTTCACTCATGAGGTCTTGTTGTAATGAGGTGTGGTCTTAATTTCTTTGTGAATCTGTGGTTTATTTGACCTGGTTAATTGTAGTCATTGTGTATTAGCTTCTTCCCCTTGCATATTTTCTGTCAGGTGTCTGTGTACTAAACTCTTGCTCTGGGTTTCATTCTCTGCTGCTCTAGGTGTGACTAGTGTCACGCATGTGTGTGATCTTCTGGTGCTGGTTAATGATATCAGTTTTGGCCATGTGCTTGAGTGAATTTTCATTCTTCCTGATTTTTCATTGCTAGTCCTGGTTGGTTGCTCCATGTGTTGATTCTTGATCATCCTTATCTCATGTCGCTTTACCCATGTGTTGTTACTGGTACTTCATGGCAGTTGTGTGGGTTCATTTCTGAGTTCTGGTGTGGAGTACAGCTAGCTTATAGCTAAACGACCCTTCGTTTTTACTGTGTCTTCATGTTGGGATTTTGGTTGTGAGTTTCGCCATTGTTGTGTTGTTACCGGTGGCGTTCTTTATCTAATTATGGTGGAATCTGTTCTGAAATTAACCTTCTGTAGTAAATCTTCCTTCCTGTTTATTTTCTGTGGGTTTTGGGAGTGTATTTGGTAAATGTTGTCATTTCGTGAATGTACGTTGTCCTGATCATGTCTTCATTTGATGTCTAGTGGTATGAGCGCTTATGTCTCTTTTGATTTGTATCCGTGGATCAGATGCTGTATGTGATCTGCTGTTATTGTGAAAAATTTGTGTACGAGAAATTTTCCTTGTACCTGGTGCCCGTCACTGTGTAACGTCTTCCGTTTTATCTTATTTACATAAGGTATTCCTTTGTTCGTGCCTTCCGTAGTTCCTCATCTGGTTTAGTAAGGTAACCCCTTGTAACTCTGTCGCTTCTGGCTCTACCATGCATGTTTTTGCAACACTATATTGTTGCCTGGTTGTCATCTGACTGTTCTGGGTTCTATTCCAGTGAGTATGGGATCATTTGGGATAAATCCGGAACTGTCGCTAAAATTCCTTGTCCGTCGTTGGGGTATGGGACCCAACTGATTGACTGAAGGTTCTTCTCCATCAACTTATGCGCCTTGTCATCGTGTAACCTATCACTTCTTCATCGTTTATATTTTATTATATCCCGTGTATTCCGACTGGCTGGTAGGGTGTCTGTGGTGATTGGCCTAATCACACAGGGTTGCCTGTTGTTTTGCCACCATATTATTAGTCCTGGGTTATCCAGAGGTTCTTCTGAACACTTGATGGTTGTGATAATACACCTGTGCTCAGTATATTCAAAGATTAATTATATGGAGAGGTAACTTTCCCTGAATTTTGGCCCTTGTTATGCTGCGTTGAGCTGGTTCTGGTGGATGTAATATCTTTTTTTTCCATGTTTTTCTCAGTTGTTCTCTGTCGTCCTGACTGTAATTGTTGGCTGTCATGTGGTTGTTGGCCTCGGTAATGGTTGCATGGTGATCTCTTGCGGACACACATTGTGTACACCCCACCATCTGTTATAATGCATGCGAAGTCTCCAGTTATTGCCATCGTTGCTTCTTATTCTTGGTCGATTATCCATGTGATCGCTACGTTATGGTCGCGGATGGTTGTGTTTATTGTGAAAGTTTCTGCCTCTGCGTCTCCTGCTTTCCTAATCTTCATGTTCTGGGCTACCTGTTTTCTGTACATGGTTTGTCAGTATGTGCTCTGCTGCCTCCATTTAGTAATATCTTTTTGCTTGGTTACCTCCCTGTACACCCTGGTCATTTATCTTTCCTGCTCTTGGTCTTAACGATCTTTCTGGTATCTGTACTTTCCTGTGGAATTATGTAATGTGTGGAAGTATGCTAGTATTTCATGTAAAAGAATGTATAATCTATAATGGTCTTAGACCTATCAAATTGTTGGGTCTATTGAATTTTACTTAACTTGCTGGGACTAAAACCGCTGTAACTTGCCACTGGATTCCATGAGCCATCTTAAATATTCAAAATTACATTTCTGATCTCTTGTGATTAGTCTCGATACTAGTATATTGAAGTCTTGGAATATTTCAGTTGAGTTATTTTCCCTTTTCTTACTATGTAAGTCTTATTCAAAGGTTGGATGGATAATACTATAACTCATAAATTGGTAATTCAAAAAACTTGTGTATGTTTGCTTACTAGTCAACAAAAGAATGTAAAATAACTAAATTATTTTGGTAATTCTTCAAATGCCGATGCAAACTATGTGGTCTGGTATAATGACGTTAACGGTGTTACTTATGTGTTTAACTCGGGTGCAAAATTGGAGCTATTATCGCTGGTAAATTTGGACATGTGGAACTTGTGTAACTCCTCGAAGCATAATGATATATTACTAAGGTGTCCTGGAAGCCTAGTTGGAAAAATTTTGTGGTCCCTAACATTTGTGGTTGAATCATTTCCGTTTATTATGGTCTGCTATGTACACTTGGACCCTCTCTTTCTGCTCCTGTGTGTGGTGTTCCAGTTATTTGCGCGCGCGAGCACCCATGCATCTGCTGATCGGAGATCTAATGTGTGTGATATCTGTGGTTCCCTACTGCACTCGGTACTGGTGTGATCAATGTGCTGAATAATATACTGTCAACTTGTGTGGTGCGTGATGAGACGCTGGCCCCGTTGCATCCCATTCTGTTCACACTCAGCATGTCTGTCTCCTAGTATTGTGTGAAGGTCAACATTCCTGCAACCAAGTAAGACCATTCCTTGTTATTTGAACCTAAAAAAAAAAAAAAAAAATTTGGTGTGTCTCTTCCTGTATCCAACGTATGAAGATTTGTTTGGACATTGAAATTATACCATTGGCATGCTATCCATTGTTTTGGACTTGCGCCTCGCCTGTGTTCTGGCTTCGGGAGGGGAGAACTGTAATGTGAAAATGGGAACTAATATTTACTGGACATAACTGAATTATTACATCAAAGCATCTAAGTGTATTTATTTATTCATCTGTCATGTCGACATGTGTATCCTGCCGTTATCTGTATTATCGGCCATTGTTGGAACTGTTTCCTAACTGTGGAAGTTACCAGACCAATTTAATTCAAGTTATCTATCCATTATTGTCAGGCATTTGACTGGACTCTGTAATGCGCTGAATTATCATTTGTAACTTCTGCGCATTTTCGCGGTGCACGCATTGAATTATGGGACTGGCTACTCGCCTAGCTCGGTGTGAGCTCAGTAGTCTGCAGTAGTCTTCTTGCCGTGATTCTCCAAGATGGCTGTGTTGTATGAAGCTCCCAAGCAGGCGGTTTGGCGAGAAGGGAAAGCTATTATAATGGAGCTTGACTCCGGCGGTTAAAGAGCTCACTACTGCAACCTTACCAATTAGTAAACAAAACATCCAATTGAAAAATACCAACATCAAGAAGAAAACAAGCACAATACTTACCGAAGGGCAGTAGCATTTAAAAAAAATGAAGCGTGGAGGGCAAAGACGAGAATAAAAAAAATGCCAGGGTCTTACATAACTTTGACAGGTTGCCAGGTAAATACTGCTAGCTACTAAATGACACACCAGATAAATTTAAAAATGAATAAATTTACTAAGCAAATGTAATTTGAAAATGGTATAAAATAAGAATAAAAATATATATATCCCTTTTTCTAAAATTTAAGAATGCAATCAAACTAAATGAGGAAAACAGTATTTTAAAATAAGGTTGAAATTAAGGAGAAATGAAGCTCACATTAACATAGGCTTCCGCCAAAATTAAGGTTTGAAAATTCATTAATAACTCATTACCTTACATATAGAAACATTAAAATTATTTAAAAATTGGTTGCAACCGATATGCGGGCCCGCGATATAAAATCACTTTAAAATTGAAATTTGCTACACTACTAAAATACTAAATTACAAGACGCACACAAGCACACACGTAAAAGAAGAAAAATTAGTGGCTCCAACCGCGAATAAACATTACTCCAAAGAAACGAGCTAGATGAAAACACAATAAGATAATAGCACACAGCAACTCCAACAAAATGAAGTATATTAAAGGAAATTTACAACTCATAAAAATAATAAAGAACACTGAAACACCCAACCGGAGCTACCCGTTACCGTCGCGAAGCCAAGATCCCATAATAATAATAATCATCAAAGCCACCCAAAAGATTAACGTATCTTCAGATTAGATAAGAAGGGATGACATGACGTAATAAAGACAAAAGCAAGGAACACAAACAATGGGAGAAAAGATAAGACAACGAAAGAAAACTCCCATTATTAAACTTAATTTTGACCAGCAAATTTCAATTTTAAGATTTTAAGTTATTAAAATAATATTAATAATTATTATTATTTATCCAAGAGGTGATAGTACCAGTTTACATTAGCCTTACTTAATCAATTCACCAGCGGTTTACATACTTTAGAACAGAGGGGGCCGTGGAATGCTCTACGATGCGAATATGAGGTGTCAATAATTAAGGCCCGTAACAATGCGATAATTATAACGTACAGATAACCAGCCACGAAGGCAATAGGACAAAATCAGACAGCAATAACAACCAACCAGGAAAAAATTAAGGGAGAAAACACGCACCGAAATGAATTACCCAAAAAATAAAAGTAATAATAATAATAATAATAAGATTCATCACCATAATGAACATCAAGAAAAACAGTTGGCAATAATGCACACCGACAAAAACGTAAGATAAAATCACTTACACAAAATATCACCTCATAGATGCATAACTAGCGATCCCGAGCTCCCTACATTACATTAAATTTTCTTTTTCAAATGCATTCACTTCAAATATATATCAGATTTTGCTTACAAGGTTACACAATACCAAAATTGTCGTTTATAATGTTGCTCATGTCCACGATGAAATTACTCACACTAGTGCCTGAACGAATGGGATCCCTTCAATAAATTATAATTTTCAGTACTTACTTGGAGTTAAGATATCCAAACTTACAAGACACTTGAAACTTTTAATACCGATAACGGTTAACTCACTTCACCAAGTTTACATGTTACATTAAGAAAATATTAAGGTTGGAGCACACTGGATAACTTCAAAAAAACACAGGGCCTAGCCCTCACATTACTCTTTAACCGCCGGAGTCAAGCTCCATTATAATAGCTTTCCCTTCTCGCCAAACCGCCTGCTTGGGAGCTTCATACAACACAGCCATCTTGGAGAATCACGGCAAGCAGACTACTGCAGACTACTGAGCTCACACCGAGCTAGGCGAGTAGCCAGTCCCATAATTCAATGCGTGCACCGCGAAAATGCGCAGAAGTTACAAATGATAATTCGGCGCATTACAGAGTCCAGTCAAATGCCTGACAATAATGGATAGATAACTTGAATTAAATTGGTCTGGTAACTTCCACAGTTAGGAAACAGTTCCAACAATGGCCGATAATACAGATAACGGCAGGATACACATGTCGACATGACAGATGAATAAATAAATACACTTAGATGCTTTGATGTAATGATTCAGTTATGTCCAGTAAATATTAGTTCCCATTTTCACATTACAGTGCTAATGAAAATCCTACTCGTATTTGACCATGTAATAACTAATATCAAAAACATTCAGGCTGTTTAGACCCTGAGCCTTTACAGTTGTGAAATTACCTGTGATTCGTCCCAGTGTAGCAGTGGGCTTGTCAGTTGGTTTGTTACCCATTTCCAAGACGCTGGTGGCTAGAGGCCCTTGTGACACCACTGCAAGCCTCCTTTGTAGAACAATACAGTGAGGGTGCACTGGGGAAAATATGTTTCTGCCCTTGTCCTTTATATCAGCTTCAGATTCTTTGACATTGGCATGTTAGACGTGTCTTTAGACAGCTTGGCTTTTGAACACAAAGCTCTTGGGTTGAAATTTCATTGCCTTGTGAAGAATGAACCCTTACCTAAAATTACTCTTAAAGGTTCTTCTAATAAAAGGAAAGTATAGAGTTAACTACTATTATAAAACTTGTCAATTTGGATGCTTAATTAAGAACACGAAGACTCCATGGATAAGAAATGGATAATTTCTTTCATAGATTCTCAGTATTGTTTGTGAATTGTTTCTAGCCATGTGAAAAGTTAACGGTATTAAACATTCGGTGAATCGCCGATAGTTTCACAACTGAAAGGGCTTGAACAGGTTTTCAGGCATTAAGTGGTGCACACCAGGGCTTGGAATAACCTAATACTTTGCTAAAGAATGTTTAAGTATAATAAATGCGCAGAAAGTTGTATTTATTTACGCACAGAAATGAGGAGTAAATATAAGCAAGGCGTAACCGTAGCAAAACAAAATATTACATTTAAAGTTTAGGTTATGAAGGTAATGCAGCTTGTTAAGTAATTAACAGTGAGAGAGCAATAGGAGTATTAGTGCAGCATGCACAAAGTTGAGATTACACCGAAAGAATTCAATACCTAATGAAGTTATTCAGTCTGTGATAAATATGGCAATACTCCTGCAACTGAGACGTATACATTGAGCTATCTTATCACGAATAGAATAGTTTGTTTCTGAGGAGAACGTAAAATGCATTAAAGTGAAAAGGAAGGAAGTACAATTTATACTGAGCAATTTAAAACTTCTGAAGAGAAAAATGTATAGATATTACGCCGAGTAATATCCTAAGGACTGCAATTCCATATATTTTTAAACTTCTGAATTTTAATCTCAATGGTTGCTCACATGCTGGGCTATTACCCTGTAACAAAAAATATCGTCGCTCCTATGCCAAAACCACGAATGTGACAATGAACCTTAAATAGCCTAAACCATACTCTAGGAGCTGGTAAATATTACATGCAAACATACATTCCTACAGTACCGTAAAGTAAGGTTCATTTTCCTTTGCACAAGAACATAGGAAAATGAACTCAACGAAGTTTGTTCTGATGGACTGCATATCAATATGATGCTGCGAAGCGTGACCAGTCTTACAGGAAGTAATGGATAGGAAGAGCATTGTCACAATCGCGGTTTTGACATAGGAGCGACGAAATATTCTATCGAGCAGTAATTTTAAGAGTGGTTGACAATGCAGTCCTTTTACTCAGTGCAGGAACACTTTGAAATAACTGAGTTTGGTATACCAGGTGGGTCATCTGCTCCTCTTTTTTCCTCGAACATATGATCGCCTAAAAAGCAATACCTCGTATCTTTCTATCTATAATGTTCCTTAAGACAGTTCACGACTCCAAGTCACTTGTGGATGTGCAGTCCATCAATTTTCATCGTGTTCATTTTCCTATGGGTGTGTGTTAAGGAAAATGAACCTTACCATACAGTACGGCCTACTGTAGGTATGTATACTTGGATGAGATATGTACGTACTTCTACAATATATTGTTATAAAGTTCATTTTCCTTTACACACAGGCATACCAAAAGGAACACAACGGAAATTGTTACGATAGACTGCATATCCATACGGGGATGGAAGGCGTGACCAGTCTTATGGAAAATAAAGGACAGGAAGAGCGTTGTGAGATAAGAGGTATTGCTTCTTAGGCGTCGATATATGTTACAACCTTCTAGGAAATCGCTGTATCTTAGTCCTATCTTACGCAACACCTTACATCAGTACACAATACCCTATTTTGGTTTCCCCATACAATGCAAAACCTTATAAGAGGCGGTACCATTGTAAGGGGAACAAGGTAGTTATAACGGTAGAACTTGCATGTGGCCCCGTTTTCCACCCATGTGAGTGTCCACATAGTAGACTTAGTTTATTTTTATTTTGTATTTTTTCATTGTAACGGGAACAACGTAGTTGTAAGGGTGGCTCTTGTATGTGGCCCCGTTTTCCGCCCATGTGAGCGTCCACATAGTAGACTTAGATTATTTTAATTTTGTATTTCTTTCATTGTAAGGGGAACAAGGTAGTTATAAGGGTAGAACTTGCATGTGGCCCCGTTTTCCGCCCATGTGAGTATCCACATAGTAGACTTAGTTTATTTTTATTTTGTATTTTTTCATTGTAACGGGAACAACGTAGTTGTAAGGGTGGCTCTTGTATGTGGCCCGGTTTTCCGCCCATGTGAGCGTCCACATAGTAGACTTAGATTATTTTAATTTTGTATTTCTTTCATTGTAAGGGGAACAAGGTAGTTATAAGGGTGGCTCTTGCATGTGGCCCGGTTTTCCGCCCATGTGAGCGTCCACATAGTAGACTTAGATTATTTTAATTTTGTATTTCTTTCATTGTAATGGGAACAAGGTAGTTATAAGGGTGGCTCTTGCATGTGGTCCGGTTTTCCGCCCATGTGAGAGTCCACATGGTAGATTTAGTTCATTTTTATTTTACATTTTTTCTTTGTAACCGGAACATGTATTTGGGTCGAAAGCCTGTAATGTTCTTCATCAATAAATACAAACAGTACAAATAGTACAAGAGGCGGTAAGTGAAACCCATCTCAAAAACACTGTACCAATTTTTGTAGAGCGGAGTCAAATTCTCTAAATATTTTTTACGAACTTTTGATCTACAATTCAAAGCATGTCCACTCCTATAGTCGTAGCTAAAAAGCTACGTACTTGACTGGTCCAAGAGGCCATTTTATTTTGATAAAAGAAGGCAGTCGTAATATCATTGAAAAAGTGCTATATTAGGGCCAGTTTCACGAATAATAGGACCCATTTTAGGAACGAGAGTTCGCCACAATTCTGTACAGTCTCATCACACTAAAATTGATAAAACGTGTTTTTTTCACATTATTTTATAATGTTTGCCAAGTAAATAATCTGCATCAGCTGTGACGTACACTGACTGACAGAGCAAATGCAACACCAAGAAGGAGTGGTCAGAACTTTATGCCAATTGCAGGGTAGACTGACGTCACTGAGGTATGCTCATGATGTGAAATGCGCCGCTGTGCTGCGCACGTAGCGAACGATAAATGGGACACGGCGTTGGCGAATGACCCACTTCGTACCGTGATTTCTCAGCCGACAGTCATTGTAGAACGTGTTGTCGTCTGCCACAGGACACGTGTATAGCTAAGAATGCCAGGCCGCCGTCAACGGAGGCATTTCCAGCAGACAGACGACTTTACGAGGGGTATGGTGATCGGGCTGAGAAGGGCAGGTTGGTCGCTTCGTCAAATCGCAGCCGATACCCATAGGGATGTGTCCACGGTGCAGCGCCTGTGGCGAAGATGGTTGGCGCAGGGACATGTGGCACGTGCGAGGGGTCCAGGCGCAGCCCGAGTGACGTCAGCACGCGAGGATCGGCGCATCCGCCGCCAAGCGGTGGCAGCCCCGCACGCCACGTCAACCGCCATTCTTCAGCATGTGCAAGACACCCTGGCTGTTCCAATATCGACCAGAACAATTTCCCGTCCCGTCGATTGGTTGAAGGAGGCCTGCACTCCCGGCGTCCGCTCAGAAGACTACCATTGACTCCACAGCATAGACGTGCACGCCTGGGATGGTGCCGGGCTAGAGCGACTTGGATGAGGGATTGGCGGAACGTCGTGTTCTCCGATGAGTCACGCTTCTGTTCTGTCAATGATAGTCACCGCAGACGAGTGTGGCGTCGGCGTGGAGAAAGGTCAAATCCGGCAGTAACTGTGGAGCGCCCTACCGCTAGACAACGCGGCATCATGGTTTGGGGCGCTATTGCGTATGATTCCACGTCACCTCTAGTGCGTATTCAAGGCACGTTAAATGCCCACCGCTACGTGCAGCATGTGCTGCGGCCGGTGGCACTCCCGTACCTTCAGGGGCTGCCCAATGCTCTGCTTCAGCAGGATAATGCCCGCCCACACACTGCTCGCATCTCCCAACAGGCTCTACGAGGTGTACAGATGCTTCCGTGGCCAGCGTACTCTCCGGATCTCTCACCAATCGAACACGTGTGGGATCTCATTATACGCCGTTTGCAAACTCTGCCCCAGCTTCGTACGGACGACCAACTGTGGCAAATGGTTGACAGAGAATGGAGAACCATCCCTCAGGACACCATCCGCACTCTTATTGACTCTGTACCTCGACGTGTTTCTGCGTGCATCGCCGCTCGCGGTGGTCCTACATCCTACTGAGTCGATGCCGTGCGCATTGTGTAACCTGCATATCGGTTTGAAATAAACATCAATTATTCATCCGTGCCGTCTCTGTTTTTTCCCCAACTTTCATCCCTTTCGAACCACTCCTCCTTGGTGTTGCATTGTCACTGTCAGTCAGTGTATTACGTCAGGTAATTACTATTGTAAGAGGGTTCAATAGAGGCTTAAAACCGGGACATAGAGCAGTAACACATCAGTAATTTTGCGAAGCGTGAATTTTCTCTCTCCTCGTAAATACGAGTTATTATGTTTTAACTTGCACCAGTCTTAAGGAAAATAATGGGTTGGAAGAGCATTGGAAGATAGGAGGTTTTACTATAACAGCGATGATATGTGACCTATACTGCAATCCCAGTTCCTGTGAATATTCAAAGGAATATCAAGGAAAATGTTCACAGGTACCTGAATCTAGCGAATGAAACAAGAGAGATCTGGCATCAGGATAGATTTATTGTTGTTTGTTGTTGTTCGGATAGTTGTGGGCACAATATGAAAAATTCCTGACTATCTGTACGATGCACTTCATCGACTAAATCTCAGAATACCTACATTGTGCTGCAGAAAATTTGGTCGTAGAAACCTGCAGCGTTGTGGAGAAGGTACTGAGAAATAATTTGAAAGATAACTAAAGACCATCAGAAGATCAATGGTGTTACACAAGGCTTCGGTAATAAACTTGCTTAATGTAACTGAACACCTGTAATAGTAATAATAATAATAATAATAATCATAATAATAATAATAATAATAATAATAATAATAATAATAATAATAATAATAATAATAATAATAATAATGTTATTTCTTTACGAGCCAGTAACTGCATATTGATGGTTTTCGTGGACTCCCAGGTGCCGGAATGTTGTCACGCAGGAGTTCTTTTACGTGTCAGTAAATCTACCAACACGAGGCTGACGTATTTGAGCATCTCCGAATACCATCGGACTGAGCCCGGATCAAAACTGTCGAGTTGTACTCAGAAGGCCAGCGCTCAACCGTCCAAGGTACTCAGTTCTGCAACACCTTAATAATAATAACAATAAGAAGAAGAAGAGGAAGCTCAATCAGTGTAACTGCCACAAAATTCCAAATTGTTCAATACAGTATATATGCATTTCATTAGGTGTTATATTATGAGAGGTTCAGAGAAAATAATAATAATAATAATAATAATAATAATAATAATAATAATAATAATAATAATAATAATAATAATAATAATAATAATAATAAATAGTGAAAATATACGTTTTCCATTCATGCTTTAACAACAAAGGAAATTTATCTGTAATCCGTTGGGTGTCATTTGTTGAACACATGTATGTGTTTAACAGAACCGTGGTTGGATTTAGGTGCCGAAGTGACCGATATTTGTAATGTTAAATTTAGTCCAATATTGACACACCTTCACCAGTCCATGATTGATTTAGCTAGCTCGAAGTTCCAGTCCTGATTAACACGTGTGAACCTGCTCTATTTTCTGTGTCACTTCATTTCCAACTTTAAAATCTATTACACATTTTAACGTGAATATGTTTATTCTTTCGGTCGGATGGGAGCATGAAAACATATCGCGACTCTTTGCGACAAATCATGGCCAACGCTTATATCTTAGAAAGTGTACAACGTAGAGCCAAGCGACGTAAACCATCGTGTAGAGAACATGCACGAGATTACATAACAATCTTATCCACTGATGATATCACACTGCAGTTTGGGAAAATACAACGGTACCGATTGCAGCACGGATATATTTTCGCATCGGCTGTAACTTCAAAATGACTATACGGCTATCCTGGTTCAGGTCTTTTTATTTGACACCATTGGATGACCTATGTCTTTTGGGTATGAGATGACGATGAGAACGAGGTATGAAGAGGGTGAAAACCGGTTTCGGAACATAGCCTACTCTTATCAAATAGTATAGATTTTATTTTATTTAAATTTATTTAATTTAAATATAGATAAGAAAATATAAGGAACACTGCAAACAAATTTTCATTACTACCGTCTGTTTGTACTTAATATTTAATGTGCACTTCATACTGATTGCTACAACTCATCTCTTACCAAACATATATATTTCATGCCTTACTTTTCATGACTTTATTTTTATATGTCAGTTGCTTTAACTGGTGTCATTTTAAGACTTGTGTTATTTCTTTTGGAGATCCTAATTCTTCATTTATTTTGTGTGTCTGTTATTTCTACTTTTATTTTATTTATCTTTAGATATTAAGTATTTTAGGTCATAAGTCCACTTCAAACTTGAAAAAGTATTAATGTGCTGTAAATTCCGTTTGCCGCTTTACTTCTTAATAATATTTTATATTTTTATTTTTGGATATTAAGTTTTTTCTGACATTTGTTATTTTTAATAACTAATGTATAGTGACTAAGCCACCTGTAATTGTAGAAACATCTCTGGCGGTGGTATTAAATAAAATGTGAAAACATAATGCTCTTGATTTCAGTGCAAACATGACAGTATTATTAAAAGAAGTTAGTTAGCACTAACAGATAACAATTATGTTATAACATTGTATGCACAGTATATCGTCGTTGCCGGAACCAAACCTCCTATGTGATAATATTTTTGGATATATACTGACCCGCAGCACACGCATTATGAAGATAGAGAATGCCTTGATAATATTCACACAATATTGCACCTTAGATAACAGAACCTTACCGGCCAAAGTTCTAAGCTAAAATATTTCAAATAGGAGGTTTCTTCCCGGCAACGACTATATTACGGTATATTGGAACAATGACTTGTAAGCCCAAGCCCATAAAAATAGGAGAAATCCGATTTGATTAAGGCTAGGTAATATTCAGTGGCGGTTCATGACATTTTACTCTGGCAGGACTGTGCTGCCATCTCTTCCCCCTTCCCAATCAATCCACTTTTCACTGAAAAGCACCATGATACTTCTAGATGAATAATAATAATAATAATAATAATAATAATAATAATAATAATAATAATACTAATAATAATAATAATAATAATTTTATTTGTAACTTATCTAAAATACATTTGCAAATATGCAGTAGAATATTATACATTACCTTTGCTATTAATTACACCTGCAAAGCACTTGATGTGCCTATTTGCCGGTGAAGTTGTTTCATATTTGTATACATTGTTGCAGTCCTTACTGTTTACAACTTAATAAGGTTTGTACATTTACATTAGCATTGTAATAATGTCCTGCGGTGTGGGTTTTTCTCAATCCCTGAAAGTATCGTTCAAAATAGATAAGTCTGCGGTACTTTTTCATTCATCAATGAATATTTAAACTATAATTTTATTTTCTATGATCTATAGTCTCACGTGTGTTTTAGTTGATTTTTTGTTTCGAAGTGTGTCAGTTCTGAGAGCAACTTGTACAAAAATTTAGGAACTACAACTTGTTGTGTGTATCCATATTTTTTGTAGTACCTAATGATCTGAAAATAGCTTATATGCTTCAGTTTAATTATGCTGTACATATACAGTTATTTAACTCTCAAGAACCTTTCTTCTGGCACATCCTTGTTAACATATTCTCACTTAAGCTAAGTATTCCTAAATTTTCGTACCAAAAGAATGCTTTGACAATTTGATTTTGTAACATTTGTACTATGTCTGTAACAGAAGCAGATCCCCATACACTTACACCATATGATATACGTAACTCAACAAATGAATGATAAAACATTTTTAAGCTATCATGAGGTATTATGTACTTATCCGTTCGGCTCCATGGCTAAATGGTTAGCATGCTGGCCTTTGGTCACAGGGGTTCCGGGTTCGATTCCCGGCAGGGTCGGGAATTTTAACCTTAATTAGTTAATTTCCCTGGCACGGGGGCTGGGTGTATGTGTCGTATTCATCATAATTTCATCCTCATCACGACGCGCAGATCGCCTACGGGAGTCAAGTCAAAAGACCTGCATCTGGCGAGTCGAACTTGTCCTCGAACACTCCCGGCGCTAAAAGCCATACGCCATTTCATACATTTAACTATTTCGATGGCCTAGAATGAATACCTCGTATCTCCCAAAGTTCTTGCTATCCAGTATTTCCCTTATGACTGGTTACGCCTCCCAGCCACACATGGATATGCACAGTTCATCAGAACAATGTTCGTTGTGTACTTTTTCCTATGCGGAAGTATGAAGGAAAATGAACCTTACTGTACCGTAATATAGGAAAGTATGTTTGCATGACGTATTTACTAACTCCTAGAGTATAACTTTTATAAGGTTCATTTTCTTTTACCACGCAGCATAGGATAATCTACCCAACGAACATTGTTCTGATGAACTGCATATTCAAATGTGGCTGGAAGGCGTGACCAGTCTTAAGGAAAATAACGGATAGGAAGAACTTTGTGAGATACGAGGTATTCATTCTAGGCCATCGATTTGTATTTTGAACAAGATTAGCATCAGTATTTCACTCAACTTATTAATATGTTGCTTCCATGTAAAATATCAATCTATTATTATACCTAGATATTTCATGTTATCAACTTCCTCTATTACATAGTCACAATTGCATGATTTTTGTTCACCATCATGAATGAACTGAACTGAATGGCCTGTTTTCTCTCTGCATTTTGTGGTCGTAATGTACAAGTATTCTGTTTTTGAAGTGTTAATTATTAGACCCTTAACATGGCACCATTCTTGAAAGTAGTTGTACTCTATTTCTAAATGCTTCTCTGCCATTTTTGGTTTTTATGTACTCATACAGTTAATTTATCATCTGCGTACATTTAGTACTTATAGTTTTTAAAACATGAGCTTATATCATTGACAAAAGTAATATACAAAATGGGTCCTGAGAAGCTTCCTTGTGGAACAACCTCTTGTAATAGAAGTTAATTCTCCACATATATTATCAATTTTTACCCTATACGTTCGGTCAGTCAGATACCTTTCAAACACTTTTGGTGGTGTTCCCCTTACCCCAATTTTGCTCAAGGCTGCAATATTTTTTGATGGGGAATTGAATCAAATGCCTTTGAGAAATCAATAAACATAGCTAAAATGAGCATTGCTTGATTTAGCTTCCCCCTGATCAAATTTGAAAATTCCTCGAGAAGATTTCTTGTACCCTTGTGCTTTGATAAACAAATTGCCGCTCATCAGTGATTTTAAATTTTTCTATATACGAGATTAGGTGATCAGCAATGTACCTTTCAATTACCTTACCTATAGTTTGAAGAATAGATATCTGTCTATAGTTTTCATACTGTAATGTGAACCTTGCTTGCAAATAGGTCTCACTATGGCAGTCTTCGCATCCTTTGGGAAAATACTGTCTCTATTATTTTATTGATTAGCTTCTGTATTACTGGTGTTATTATGTCTATGTTATCTTTCAGATGTTTAACTGTTAATGTATCCATGCCTGGTGATTTATTTTTGGCCATTCCTTAAATTCTGCTTGTTATATCTGCTGTACTTGCTAGTGGTAGGTAAAATGATGGAAGTCTCTCTGTGTTAGGTAATGGTCTTCGTCGTACCCTAAATTCATGCACTACCTTTTATAACTGTTCTGAAAATGTTTTAAAAAAGCAATCAAGTATATTTTTCTAGTGAGTCTTGCCTTCTTAAATAATGTCTTACTGTTTGCTTCTATTCTTAATTTGTTTTTAGTCTTTAGCACATTATTTAATCCTTCCCAAGTTTTCTTCATGTGTCCTCTACAACTTTCAAACTGCAATCTGTAATGCATTCTTCCTGCTTTGTTAATATCAGCAATTATATCATTCCTCATTCTTTTATATAAAATTCTTAAATTTTTCTTAATTTCTGGACTTAAATTTGGTGCATTTTTTCATCTTTTGAAAAGTCTGTCCCTTTCTTTGATTTTTTCTATTATAGTACACGTCAGGGACTGTTGATTGTCTTTCCTTTTCTTCTGTTTTCTTTTTGTCTTTCATCTCGTTAGTTACCTTGTTTCTGTATTGCAAATCTTGATGTATATACCACCTGAACTCATATTCTCATTACTTATTTTCCTATAATTCATATTTATGTTCTTAACATGGATTTACTCACCGATTTCTGTATGCTATCTATAACTTTATCACTTGGAACTTTTTATTAACCTAATAATAATAATAATAATAATAATAATAATAATAATAATAATAATAATAATAATAATAATAATCCTATGAAACTGGCTGCATGTAAATCTGCCTGTTGCACTACTAAATAATTAATTAACTACACTACAATGGCTTTTACACATACATTTACAGCCTAACAGGTACTTCAAGCACAACTACTGTGGTACTGAAGTGTTTCACTGATCACAAACGACAATGACGAAATTCACGAAAACAAACAAACAAATCTCAATGCATAAAGGCGTATTTAATAATTTGACCAACCTACAAATAGTGCCGTCACCTTATGGTTACATTTTGAATCTTTATTTTAGCTTCGTTATAGAAATGAATTAACTAGCCAGTATAATGGAATTAATTGTTTTGTAAAATGTTTTGGAATTAATCTCTAACAACAGTTAATATAAGTCGTGGGGGAAAATGCCTAGTTACATTGTAAAGTGGTTGGCCATGTTGCTGCGGCCTCTGCCGGCCAGGCCATATACTTACCTGCACTCTTCCTTCCACCGGGCGAGTTGGCCGTGCGCGTAGAGGCGCGCGGCTGTGAGCTTGCATCCGGGAGATAGTAGGTTCGAATCCCACTATCGGCAGCCCTGAAGATGGTTTTCTGTGGTTTCCCATTTTCACACCAGGCAAATGCTGGGGCTGTACCTTAATTAAGGCCACGGCCGCTTCCTTCCAACTCCTAGGCCTTTCCCATCGTCGCCATAAGACCTATGTGTGTCGGTGCGACTTAAAGCCCCTAGCCATAAAAAAAACCTCTTCCTTCCCCTGACAAGCTCATATCATCTTTCCCGGCTCATCCCGCACTCCGCACACTAGCTAAACTCTAGGAACCTACTGAGGGCTCTCCTGCCAGACCGACCGCCTCAAGACTAAAGAGAAAACATCGTGCTTGCTAACGGTTGCCACGGTCTTACAGCCTTTGCGAATTCTTTAAAAATAATAAACTGAAAATTAAAGATGAAATTGTACAACTGAATAGCACACCACCACAAGTTGGATATCACTACAATTGTTGTCCATCTCTTTATGTAATCAGTTACAGAGTGAAATTATGTTAAGTGTTTTTGAAAAACCGGAGGGGCGGGGCCTAAAAGCCCTCCATGCACCAACAGCCACTGGTAATGTTAAGTAATAATTATTTGTAATCTCACTTTGTATGGCAAATCATGCTGCTGTAACTGGAATTAAAATCCTGTAGCGAATAATAAATTAAACTGAAGGTGTCTGCTCACGGCTTAAAGTCCCATGCGATGAACCAATTACCATCAATAGCGTCGTATACCATCACTCTACAAAATATCAGTACTGCGGAGTGGTTTGGATTTGAACCCAGGCTTTTAGCAGGCAATCTTTCACCTGGAAATTGTATACTGTCACCTTTCCTGCCCCTCCAGCCAATAGTATGATCGTGAAGAATTACTGCACTACCTCGCGATGAGTACAGGAGTTTACATTTATGCAGAATTGACTTCTAAACGGTAATATGTGATTATTTTTTCCTACTGTTTGCTTTACGGTGCACCGACAAAAGTATGTCTTATGATGACAATGGAATAGGAGTGTGAATCAAGCGGCCGTGGTGTTATAACGTACAATCCCAGCTTGTGCCTGCTGTAAAGATGGAACACCATGGAAAACTATATTTCGGGCCTATCCACTATCTCACGAATGCAAGCTCAAAGCAGGATGCCCGTTAAGCTCACCGCCAACTCGCTCCTTAATGACATTTTAAACAAGCTAATGGTGTAGAGTGCAATTTGGCGGATAAATTTCAAGAAGTCGAAGATTGTAGCTCAAGAAAAAAGAAAACCAAGACGAAATCAATGAAAAAGCACCTAGATAATAATTAATAATGGCGTGTGGCCTCGGAAGAGGCCTGATGCACGTCTTCCGACTTGACGCCGTATGAGGATAGGGCCCCCTATGATGAATTCAAATAACGAATACGGCATACACACACTCAGTCCCCAGCCACTGGAATTAACTAATGAAGGTAAAAATCCTCGACCCGGCCGGGAATCAAACCCGAGACCCTCTGGACCAAAGGAGAGCACGCTAATCATTTAGCCATGGAACCGGACAGCAGCAAGATCATAAGACGATATCAAGCTGAATTGATTGGTATGCCTAAAAGCAAAAGTTAATGTTGTTCAAAATCTACGCAGGTGAGTGAACGAGGTTCTACGTTCAGCGTCTGCGAGGGTGCTTCTACGTCTACGATTTTGATCAGAGTGGTAGCGCAAAACAAATCGTAGCGTTTCATTTCGCCAGAACACATAGACGTATTCATGCCTGATACAAGTCTTTCTATTTGAAGCTCATGGGTGACTTTCACTTCTGGGTGTGAGGAGATGATGATGATGATAACAATGAGGTAGGAAGAGGGTGAAACTCGGTGTAGGCAATATCTTGAAAAGGATGTTTTCTTGCGATTATAGCGTTATTTTAAAATACCGTACCCCAATCGGCATTTCACTGAATAGTGGACGTGGCCTTCGTAATGTAATGGACTCCTCACTTCACCGGCAACTACTGTTATGAACTTCGCCACGCACATAACCTTTTCCTACTATTAATATGGACTTACCCTCATCATGATATAAACCGCATTTTCTCTCCAACTGGAACTTACTTACTTATGTGAATCTGCACACATCATACCTTGCATGAACTCTGCTCTATCCACCTTCACGATCTACGATAAACTAACTTCCTTTTCGCCGCCTGACGTCATGTAACATCGCCTGGTTTGTCACGCATGATCCACTAACCTCTGGAATCTTCCTGACATATTTTGCATTATTTCCCCTCTACTCCACACTATAAATACCCAGCCTTCCTCTGAATATGTTGAGATGGACTTTGGCCTGTGTGGAGGGAGCAACATCCAACGTCAACTCCGTCCTTAGGGACATGTGCACAGAAGTTTCCATTTTCGGACAGTTGGTGCAATTTTCTTCATGATGAGGTATGGCAAACTGATTTCTTTAGTGTAAATACCTTTAGTTGCATTGGGAGATACTTTCCTTGCAAATTCTGACTGGGAGCATGGCATTTCCAGGCCAAAATTTCACTTGTCCCTTTGGTATTTAAACTCTTCATTGACGAACTTAGTAACGACTTTCTTTCTAAATGTGCGTGTGGTGTATTGGCAACTGTGCGACTCCTACTGTATACACACTTCTACCCGTTCAGTGCTTCGCCATTTGAGTTTCTGAATGTTGTGAAACTGCTTCACTTGAAGTATATTGTGGTTATTCACCGGTTGAACTACGTTGTTTTGTATCAATCGAGTGATAACGGAAGTGGTTGTGACTTGCATTTAGATTTTGCTCAGAAGATTTCCTGGTAGCATACTCGAATTTGGTAACTGTAAACATCCCCTTTTTCTCGTTGTTCTGGGTTTCTCCTTTTTAAAGCTATATTTATCCTTTCCTTGTTCGTCCTTTTCCATTCCTGCGGTATTCTCTCTCATTTACTTTCTTTCTCTTGGATATCTTATTCTACTATAATGAATTTGTATTTTGTATATGTGGTTGGGAAAATTTCATATTTATACAGTTCTCTTTTCATGTAAATTGTTAGAGATTTGGTTTATTATTCTTGTTACGGAGTTATCCGTGGTAGTTAGAGGTGAAAGAAGGTGCTGGGATGAATAGGTCTCAATCTACGCAATTAAAGTTAATTTAAAATTTAACAAGGTTATATTTTCTTTTCAAGATCAAGAAAAAACAAATATAACAGGTACTCAGTAGCCTAGCAACAAATCGAGAATGTACAATTACAGTGTTACAGGATTTGGGCTCCGAGAGCCAGACACACAATTCTTGAGCAATTAGCCCAACATTACTCGTATACAAGATTCAACCAAGGGGCAGAAGACCCCAATCATGCTCAAGAGCACTTGCTCCCAATTACATAGTAAAAAAGCCTCCTCGAGGCACAGAGAAACATTTTTTTTTTTTTTTTGGAAGAGCAACCCGCTCTCAAAGTTCCAGCCTATCAAAGGCCACACCAAATTCCACCTTCAAGCTGTCCTCTAAGGACATAAACACAGGGGTAAAAATACCCAACCTACTGAGGTCGATTTAGTAAATAAACAAGAAAATTGCAAGGCCCCAAAATAGAAACTTGAGTGGAGGCGTAACTGGCACTCCGAATATACTTCATTAAAACCTAATTTGGCCTTAGGCCGCTTATGCAAGGGCTAATCCCATACTAAAGAGGTGACACGAAAGGAAAACTATTACATTACGAAACGAAGAAAAATGGTTGAGAAAACGTAGTCACCTCAAAAACAATATGAAAGGGAGCTCGAGAGGGTTAGGCACTCTCTATCCCAATTTGTAGTTACAGAGGCAGAATTTAAATCAAGAGTCTTTTACATTTTAGAGGAAAGTTACATGGTAGAATGTTTCGAACCCGCCCCGAGGGTTAAACTGCTGAGCTGGCAAGATAATAAGTTATAAGACGGCCATTACCTGGTGGTTGAACTGCTGCCCGAAGAAAGAGGCGCTTCCCGCCCCCTGCTACATAATTTACACAACGATAGGTGTTACTGAAGTGGCGCAGAGACCCGAAAATCAGCAGTATAGATACCCTCGCGGAACATTCGAGACCTTTCAGGAATGATAGCACCCGCCCACAATCATTTTATTGGCTAACAACGAAAACCCCTACACTGGATGAAGAAGAAACACATTATTGGTGGAAAATTAATTAGAGAAATTCGGGATTGGTAAATTCAAAACAAGGGGAAAGAGCAGGGTTATACAGCCAACCTAAACAATGACTGAAAGAAATTTAACAAAGAACAAACTTTTGAACACAAAATTTCTCCAAAAAAACAGTTCTTTCACTTCGCACTAGGGTGCACCATTGTAGTCCTTCAGTAGTGCCATCTAGAAGA
This sequence comes from Anabrus simplex, assembly GCF_040414725.1. NCBI lineage: Eukaryota > Metazoa > Arthropoda > Insecta > Orthoptera > Tettigoniidae > Anabrus > Anabrus simplex. The sequence continues at coordinate 389,106,357 of NC_090268.1, forward strand.
GAATGTTCACACTTCTTACTACAGGCAAAACAAAAATACATCGAAAACGACACAGTTCAGAACACTTCAAAATTTACAAGTAGGGGCATCTTCTGAGAAACTAGAGAATTAGCACTGTAGTTAAAATTCAGTCTTCCTCCAGTAGAGGAGTTTCAACTGGCGCAAAGTTTGAATTAGCGGCGCGGAGGTGTACCGCCCGGTACAATTCTAGTATATGTTCTCAAGTTTTATCTTGGTTTCTTATCTATTTTCACCCGTCACGTCCCTTATTTCTCCTCACATTCTCTTTTAATTTTTTAATATTATCTAGCATGCTTTCCACTGCGCTATCTGTTGTTACTCTGGAATGCTTATTGGAGATCTTTTTTTTTAACCACGGCCTCCATTCTCAATTTGGCGTTTAACTCGCTGCGTAATATTACTACCTACCGATTGAAATTACTCGGTGTCACCGATATTTTGTGATTTTCCTCGGCAGTATTATTATTATTATTATTATTATTATTATTATTATTATTATTATTATTATTATTATATATATGCATATAACCCCCATGACGGGTTACAGTAATCAGAATCGAACGTCGGTGTTCTCTTCCCTGCAAAGGGTGTTCGTTCTCTCGCTCCATTGTGATGTATGCTTGCTACGTAAGCTGCCCGCATTTACGTCAGGCCAGCCCGACCGCACTGAGCTAGCCTCAACGGGCACCCAGATGAACACCTCTGATCTAAACAGATGAGTAAGTCCAAAATTATTCTTGGATGCAGACGTCTTGGATCGCATTAGCAAACACCTTCCAGATGACAATGGAAACGGTATGGAATGCTTCTCATGTCACGATTTACAAGCTTAAATTTCTGACAGTACCAAGCATCAAACCCGGGTCTCTGAAGACGGCAGATAATATTACTAACCGTTACGCTCCGATGGTGCATGAAAACCATTATCTCCCAAGACACCATTACAATGACCACTCCGTAGTCGTTCAATTATAATTTATACAAACGCTTCTATACCCATTGTTTGGATACTGTGACAGAATACTTACGGATGTAACCTGTGAACGATAAGCAAACTAAAGTCTTTCATTCGATGTGCCATACAGCTTTGATATGACACCCACGTAACACCATACCACAAAATGTTAACATGGCTTCGTTAAGCGAGCGCAGAAAAAACTGCAAATGACTCTCGGCTACAAGGTGCTTCCTGTAAACAGCTCCACCTAACTACCATTCCATTTTAGGCATACTTCTTCATTTCATTGGCAGGAGGGCCGGCATGTGGTTAAATACGTACTGGGTACATGCATTTCACCTCCATTGGGGGTGTGCATGAAAAAAGCTGCACCACCTCAGGAAGAGGACACGGATATACTATGCACCTTTGTGCCTACATTGTTGTTGTTTGAGTCATCAGTCCATCGACTGGTTTGATGCAGCTCTCCATGCCACCCGATCCTGTGCTAACCTTTTCATTTCTACGTAACTACTGCATCGTACATCTGCTCTAATCTGCTTGTCATATTCATACCTTGGTGTACCCCTACCGTTCTTACCACCTACACTTCCTTCAAAAACCAACTGAACAAGTCCTGCGTGTCTTAAGATGTGTCCTATCATTCTATCTCTTCTTCTCGTCAAATTAGCCAAATCGATCTCCTCTCACCAATTTGATTCAGTATCTCTTCATTCGTTATTCGATCTATCCATCTCGCCTTCAGCATTCTTCTGTAACACCACATTTCAAAAGCTTCTATTCTCTTTCTTCCTGAGCTGGTTATCGTCCATGTTTCATTTCCATACAATGCTACGCTCCACACGAAAGTCTTCAAAAACAAAATTCCTATATCAATGTTTAAAGTGAGCAAATTCTTTTTCTTAAGAAAGCTCTTCCTTGCTTGTGCTAATCTACATTTTATGTCCTCCTTACTTCTGCCATCGTTACTTATTTTACTACCCAAGTAACAATATTCATCTACTTCCCTTAAGACTTCATTTCCTAATTTAATATTTCCTGCATCACCTGCCTTCGTTCGACTGCATGCCGTTACTTTTGTTTTGGACTTATTTATTTTCATCTTGTACTCCTTACCCAAGACTTCGTCCATACCGTTCAGCAGCTTCTCGAGATCTTCTGCAGTCTCAGATAAAATAACAATATCATTGTCAAATCTCAAGGTTTTGATTTCCTCTCCTTGGACTGTGATTCCCTTTTCAAATTCCTCTTTGATTTCCTTTACTGCCTGCTCTATTTAAACACTGAAAAGGAGGGGGGTAAACTGCAGCCTTGCCTCATTCCTTTCTGGATTGCTGCTTCTTTTTCAAAGCCCTTGATTCTTATCACTGCAGACTGATTTTTATAAAGATTGTAGATAATTCTTCGTTCTCGGTATCTGATCCCAATCACCTTCAGAATCTTAAATAGCTTGGTCCAATCAACATTATCGAATGCCTGTTCTAGATCTACGAATGCCATGTACGTGGGCTTGTCTTTCTTGATTCGATCCTCCAAGATCAGACGTAAAGTCAGGATTGCTTCACGTGTTCCTACATTTCTTCTGAAGCCAAATTGATCTTCTTCCAACTCAGCTTCAAATTGTTTTTCCATTCTTCTGTAAATAATACGTGTTAACATTTTGCAGGCATGAGATAGTAAACTAATGGCACGATAGTTTTAACACCTGTCAGCACCGGCTTTCTTGGGAATAGGTATAACAACATTCTGCCGAAAATCGGATGGTACTTCTCCTATCTCATACATCTTACACACTAAATTGAATAACCTTGCCATGCTGGTTTCTCTTAAGGCAGTCAGTAATTCAGAGGGAATATCATCATTTCTAGGTGCCTTGTTCCAATTTGGGTCGCTCACAGCTCTGTCAAACTCTGACCTCAAAATTGGGTCTCCCATTTCATCAGCATCAACAGCCTCTTCTTGTACCAGAACCAAATTATCTACATCTTCAACTTGATACAACTGTTGGATATGTTCCTGCCACCTTTCTGCTTTGTCTTCATTCCCTAGAAGTGGCTTCCCATCTGAGCTCTTAATATTCATACACCTAGAATTCCTTTCTCCAAAGGTTTCCTTGATTTTCCTGTATGCAGCATCTACCTTTCCTAGGACCATACAAACTTCGACATCCTTGCACTTCTCCTTCAGCCAGTCTTCCTCAGCTTCCTTTCACTTTCTATCCACTTTATTATTTAATCGCTTGTATACCTTTCTGCCCTCGTCATTTCTAGCATTCTTGTATTTTCGTCGTTCATAAATCAGGTCTAGTATCTCCTGAGTTATCCACTGATTCTTAGTTGATCTTTTCTTCCTTCCTAACATTTCTTCAGCAGCCGTGCTGACTTCATTTTCCGTGACTATCCACTCTTATTCTATTATGTTTCCTTCAGCCTTTTCTTTTAGTCCTTTTGCAACATATTCCTTGAAACAATCCCTCACACTCTTTTCTTTCAACTTGTCTAGATCCCATCTTTTTGCATTCTTTCCTTTCTTCAATTTCTTCAGCTTCAGATGGCATTTCATGACCAACAAGTTGTGGTCAGAGTCCACGTCTGCTCCTGGGAAAGTTTTGCAATCCAACACCTGGTTTCTGAATCTCTTCCTGATCATAATGAAGTCTATTTGATACCTTCCAGTGTCTCCAGGTCTCGTCCACGTATAAAGCCGTTGTTTGTGGCGTTTGCAAGTATTGATAAGGACTAAATTATGATCAATGCGGAATTCAAACCAGACGACTTCCTCTCTCATTCCATTGTCCCAATTAGAATTCTCCTACTGTATTACCTTCTCTTCCTTAGCCTACTACTGCATTCCAGTCTCCCATCACAATTAGATTCTCGTCACCTTTTACATATTGTATTAAGTTTTCTATCTCTTCATATGTTCTTTCGATTTCCTCATCATCCGCTGAGCTAGTAGGCATATAGACCTGCACTACTGCGGTGGGCATTGGTTTGGTGTCTATCTTGACGACAATAATTCTTTCACTATGCTGGTCGTAGTAGCTTACCCGCTGCCCTATTTTTTATTCATTATTAAGCCAACTCCTGCATTTCATCTGTTTGATTTTGTGTTGATAATTCGGTAGTCGCCTGACCAAAAATCCTGTTCTTCCTGCCAACGAACTTCACTTACACCAACTACATCTAACTTTAGTCTATCCTTCTCCCTTTTCAGATTCTCTAATCTACCGCATCGATTCAAACTTCTAATATTCCACGCTCCGAGTCGCAGAATGTCAGTATCCATCTTCCTGATGATCGCTCCCTCTCGTGTAGTCCCCACCCGGAGATCCGAATGGGGGACTATATTTTACCCGGGAATAAGCCATCATCAGTACATCATTCATACAGAGAGAGCTGCATGTCCTAGGGAGTTAGTTAAGGCTGTAGTTTCCCGTTGCTTTCAGCCATGTAGCAGTATCAACACAGCTAAGCCATGTTGAGTATTATTACAATTCCATATCAGTCAATCATCCATACTGCCCCCCTTGCAACTTCCGAAAGGCTGCTACCCCCCTTTCGATGAACCATTCCTTAGTCTGCTCTCTTAACAGATACCCATCCGATATGGTTGCACCTACGGCTCGGCTATCTGCTTCATTGGAACACGAAAGCCTCCCCACCACGGCAAGGTCACATTGTTCGCAGGGGAGGGTGTGCCGACGTTAATTACTAGTTATTTCCAAGTCAATGGCTCCGTTATGGGATTATGTCATTAGGTGTATCTGTAACACAACGAGTGTAGCTGAGATACATGCCCAGAGAAATGCAAAGTTCATATAAATACACTCAATTATAATTCTATATTCGTAAATCGACTTTTAAATTTTGGTTGAGGATCTCCAGCGAAAAGTCGCTGTTGGGGCAAAATGTCATATCTCACAATGCTCTTCCTATCCGTCATTTTTCTTAAGACTGGTCACGCCTCCCAGCCACATATTGATATGCGGTCCATCAGAACAATTTTCATTCAGTTCATTTTCGTATGCTAATGTGTAAAGGAAAATGAACCTTAAGTACATTATATTGAAGAAGTGCGTAAATACGTCATGTAAACATACATTCCTACAGTACGGTACAGTAAGGTTCATTTTACTTTGTACGCAAGCATAAGAAAATGAAAATCCACAGCCTATTTCCAGTCATTCAACAGGGTTAGGAATGGAATGAATGAAGCCCCCATCTAGCGGCGAGGATATGTATTGTGCCGGCTGCCGAAGCCTGTCGCACCCCGCTGGGTCAATGATTAATGAATTACAGATGAAATGAAATGATACTGGAGAGTGTTGCTGGAATGAAATATGACGGGGGAAAACCGGAGTACCCGGAGGAAAACCTGTCCCGCCTCCGCTTTTTCCAGCACAATTCTCACATGGAGTGACCGGGATTTGAACCACGGAATTCAGCGGTGGGAGACCGGCGCGCTGACGCCTGAGCCACGGAGACTAAGCACAGGAAAATTAAGGAATATTCTTCTGAATGACTAAATATCCATATGTGGCTGGGAAACGTGACCGGACTTAAGAAAAATAATGGATAGGAAGAGCATTGGGAAATATGACCTTTCGCCCGAACAGCAACGAATTTTTCCAATCCCTACTTCAACTTCCTATAATCCAATATTTGCTCTAAATTTTCCTCTTGAATTCCAAATTTATACTGTGATCTTTCCTACTTTCACAAACTGCACTCAAATGTACTGTATTCGTCTAGTATTGTCATTCCACGCTGTGTCTCAACTGACAGCTCGAAACATACCACTTAGTCAAGCTGCTCATCTCCTTACTCCCAAGACTTCCCAATCCAAGTTTGCAACATTTTTGTACAGTAATCTTTTCTTCGAAATCATCGAGCACAAATCGTGCTGTTTTTCTTGGGATTTTTTCCAGTTCTTGAATCAAGTAATTCTTCTGAGGGTCCCATGCACTGGAAGCATACTCTAATTTCGGTCTTTCTCTTTTACATCCTCACTTTCTTTCTTAATCCGTTTACCTTCCAGACTTGGCTTTTTCCATCGGACTCAGCGAGGGGTCCCACCTCTACCATATGGAGCGTGAGACGTTCGGTGAGGAGATACAACTGGGGAAGAGTACCGCTACCTCACCCAGGCGGCCTCACCAGCTACGCTGAACTGGGGCCTTGTGGGAATGGTAAGGTTATGAGCGATAGACAAAGAAGAGAGAAGGAGGCGGTCGTGACCTCAAGTTAGTTACCATCCCGGCATTTGCCTGGAGGAGAACTGGGGAACTACGGAAAAAGCACTTCAAGGAGGGCTGAGGTGGGAATTGAAGCACCTCTACTCAGTTGACCTCCCGAGGCTGAGTGGAACTCTTTCCAGTCTTCGCACCGTGTTTCAAATTTCGTGGCAGACCGAACCCCGGCCTCTGGGGTTGGCAATTAATCACACTAACCACTACACCACAGAGGCTGCATCCTTACAACAACCTCTAAATACCCTGAAAACCAAATTAATAGATCTATAACTTTTATAGACAATTTCCTTAATTTGGAATCATCAATTAAGCTATTTCCTTATTTATTTATTTATTTATTTATTTATTTATTTATTTATTTATTTATTTACGACACATGTCTCTAACAGAGCTGCACTCCAATTACAACAGACGTTACAAAATATAGTACAACTAGCAGAAGTACCCGTTCTTCGTACGGGTTATCAGAAACTGGCTTTAGTTACTCATACTATCGGTGTGACTGACTTCATTAGATATTTATATCACTGGTGTATTTACTTAAGTACGTAGAAATTATTTGTCATGTTTGGAATTATAGTGAATCTTCTTCTTTTCTTCATGGGGGCCTCTAAATATTAGTTCCTAATTAGCGTCGACCTCTAAGATCTTTTGCTACCATGTTCTTCCTTCATTCCCACCTACCTGCTCCCTTCACATAGCTACAGGTTTAGTGTAAGTATACTTTCGCCAGATAGTACCACAAATATAAATATTATTGAATTTATTTGTTTGATCCGACATTTCATAACTATTACAAATGATAAAGGAAATACGCGATGCATAAAAGAAACTACTATAATTATCGAGAATTATAATTCTCAGGGCTTGTCACTCATGTCGCACATCATATAATGAATCTGAGTATAAATGTTGAGAATGTTGCCTTATTAATGCCAGTTACACAGGAATTGGAGAAGGACCCCATTCCTACTGCCAGTCAAAGTCGGTGTGGGGAGTACCGATTACAATAGCAGACACATCCTTTCTCGATAGCTACAAAATCGACATCAATGAATATCTGTAGTTCGACATACGAAAGTATGTGCTTGTTTACAATATTTCAGACCTTCATTTACAGATTAGCTGCTGCTAAACGGTACGTCATATCGAGAAAGGATTGTACCATAAGACGCCGGACTTAACGGCCTAAATTGCTGGTCTTATGATATCTCATCTATTCATGGGTCAGATTGAGTTAGAAACGTGGAATAGGGTAAAATTTGTATAAGATTATCTCACATTGCATTGCTTTTCGGATAATTAAGTGACAGCTACATACATAGCATTTGGCTCATATATGGCTACTGGGTGGACCAATTTTCGTGTAGATTTTGATGATTCTATCTTTCCTATAAGTGATGGAAGGTATGAATTATGTATGTGAAAAGTCCAAATTTATTTAACATCGAGAAATAGAGAAAAATCAAACGTAAAAGGGATAGAAATACGACAAAATGTCGTAAGACCAAGGTTGTAGATCACTCCAAATTGAACGGGGATTGTGCCATCCGTTATGTGATAATACTTCACGAAGGTCAGCACAATCATTAAAATTGCCTCCATATTTCGATATTCTTCGGGATAAAAAGGGAAAAATTTAAAGATCATGAAGGAAGTTTTCCATCCGTTACAGGCTAAAACGTATAATTTTGCCAAATTTCAATATCCTTCTTCGACTGGCAGATTATGCCGCAATCTGGGTTTTCGGTGAGGAGTGTAAAAATTAGGAGTTTCAAGAAACTAAACCAAAAATATGCAGATGGACATTATTACCCCTTCAACGTGTAGCTGTACGAAAATTTCGCCAAAATAGTCATGTACAGGCACACAGTCGTTACGATTTTATTTACATAGATTGATAAGGAACCTGCTCCACGTACAACACATCTTGGGCTATATCCGCTGGACTTAACCTGAAAAACGGACCGTTTATGATATCTCCCTTATTAATCCTCCTGTCGAAAAAATGCACATGAAAAAAGTTTTAGAGATGGAATTCCATTACGTTTGGTCGATTTCCAGTCAGGTTGGTCTTTTACTGTATATATTGTGTAAGAGTAAAATCACCATTTCGGTTCCCTATAAACCGCCAGTCCATTCCGGGAACATGAGATGTTGTTGACGATTAACACCTACCGTTTGACAGGGGGATGTTAATGTAAAGTTTGACTCAAATATCTTCAGTAATTTTCAAGTTGTAAAAAATACGCTTTACACGCACCCGCTCTTGAGTTAAGTCCGGTGGGACTTGTACCGAAAAACGGTCCGTTAATGATATATCCCTTATTAATCCTCGTATTGAAATGATGCACATGAGGAAAAAGGCTTAGAAATTAATTTCCACTGAGGCAAGTAAATTTACATTAAGTTTGGTTGTGTATATTTTGTGGGAATGCAAAATCACGGTTTCGGCTTCGCATAATCCCCCAGTCAATTGAGAGATTTAGGAACAATATTTGCCCTAAAACCTACCAAAGGACAGGTGGATTCTAAATATCAAGTTTGGTGGAAATATATCCAGTAGTTTCCAAGTTATAGACAAACAGACAAGCAAACAAACAGACACCAAAACTGAATATATGCAGATGGCCATTATTACACCTGAAACGGATAACTGTTCGAAAATTTCGCCAAAATGTACAAACTCCAGAAGTGTAGACCTTTATTTCGATAGTTACTGCTTTGAAACTGTACGACGTATCTACAAACGGACTTCACCATCATACGCCCCTTTCAGTGCTCTACATGATTGGTCCTATGACATCTTCTCGTATCTCCTACATTTATGGGTTAGATTGAGTTAGAGTCATTGAATGGGGTGAAATTTTGTACAGTTTTCACATACTACTTTATATTTTTGATACTCATGTGACAGCTAGAATCATAAAATTTGGCTATAACATGGCCAATGGTCATGTCAATGTGCGTGCTGAATGTCATGATTCTACCTTTCCTACAAGTGTGCCAAATGATAACATATACGTGTAAAAGTACAAAATCAACTTGAAATCGAGAAATACAGCTGTATTTAACGTATTAGGGATAGAAATACGACAAAAAGCCATAGTACAAAGTTGTAGATCTCTCCAAAATGAAACGCCATTTGCTTTCTGACTTGTGATACGACTTACTGATTAGCCACCAATTACCCCGAAACGAAGGTCTGCACCGTCGTTAAAATTGCATCCATATTTCGGAATTTTCCTGGGCCAAAAGTTATACATTTGCATAGCTTAGAATATTTCCTCAAAGAAAAGAGTGCCCAGCATTCGGGATTAGCACTCGAATACATACGTGGTAATTAAGGAAGAAAATAATACAGTTTAGTAAGTTGAAATTAATAGAAAATGGATTATAACTGAGGACATCCGGATGACGACAAATATGTAAATACCAAGTGAATGTATTGGAAAATCAAATGCTCCTCAATAAATTATGCCGGTGTGAGTTATGGAACTAAGAAAGCGGTAATCGGAGAGAAATTTAGGCGCAGGGATTCTTAGGTAATCAGATAAGAAGATTAATATTTGTGTTATTACTTAAGCTATTCGAGGACGGTTATAACCTCCAATGATATTCCGCCAATATCCCGCAGAATGGCCGATTGACGACTCTCTTGCTTTTTACCCAAGGAACAACCACGAATTTAAAGGAATGATGAGGAAAATGGCAATACGTTACTTCCCTGCTGGCAAGCAGTCAGAGACGTTGCCATGGTAACCCATATATTCGTTGTCGGTCTGTCGGTCACTCAATGCAGAGCATGGTATCGGCAGAAAATAGTAAATTTCTCCGTCATTTGAAGAGCAAGGTAAATTATGAATTAACAAAAGTTGTTTATAATGAAGAGACCTTTCACATACGGTCCACAGAGTTTACAGAAAATCAATAGTATAAGAGAAAATGGAGGAAAACCGTTGTGGTTTTCCTATAAAACCCCCGTCTTTTCAAAGATTTTAAAATAATATGCATATCTAAACCTTCCCCGGGATGAGTATACTCTAAATATGAAGTTTGGTTGAGATCTATCCAGCCGTTTTGACGTGATGGTGGAACAGACAAACAGACACGATAAGTACACTGACTGACAGAGCAAATGCAACACCAAGAAGAAGTGGTCAGAACTTTATGCCAATTGCAGGGTACTCTGACGTCACTGAGGTATGCTCATGATGTGAAATGCGCCGCTGTGCTGCGCACGTAGCGAACGATAAATGGGACACGGCGTTGGCGAATGGCCCACTTCGTACCGTGATTTCTCAGCCGACAGTCATTGTAGAACGTGTTGTCGTGTGCCACAGGACACGTGTATAGCTAAGAATGCCAGGCCGCCGTCAACGGAGGCATTTCCAGCAGACAGACGACTTTACGAGGGGTATGGTGATCGGGCTGAGAAGGGCAGGTTGGTCGCTTCGTCAAATCGCTACCGATACCCATAGGGATGTGTCCACGGTGCAGCGCCTGTGGCGAAGATGGTTGGCGCAGGGACATGTGGCACGTGCGAGGGGTCCAGGCGCAGCCCCAGTGACGTCAGCACGAGAGGATCGGCGCATCCGCCGCCAAGCGGTGGCAGCCCCGCACGCCACGTCAACCGCCATTCTTCAGCATGTGCAAGACACCCTGGCTGTTCCAATATCGACCAGAACAATTTCCCGTCCCGTCGATTGGTTGAAGGAGGCCTGCACTCCCGGCGTCCGCTCAGAAGACTACCATTGACTCCACAGCATAGACGTGCACGCCTGGCATGGTGCCGGGCTAGAGCGACTTGGATGAGGGAATGGCGGAACGTCGTGTTCTGAGATGAGTCACGCTTCTGTTCTGTCAGTGATAGTCACCGCAGACGAGTGTGGCGTCGGCGTGGAGAAAGGTCAAATCCGGCAGTAACTGTGGAGCGCCCTACCGCTAGACAACGCGGCATCATGGTTTGGGGCGCTATTGCGTATGATTCCACGTCACCTCTAGTGCGTATTCAAGGCACGTTAAATGCCCACCGCTACGTGCAGCATGTGCTGCGGCCGGTGGCACTCCCGTACCTTAAGGGGCTGCCCAATGCTCTGTTTCAGCAGGATAATGCCCGCCCACACACTGCTCGCATCTCCCAACAGGCTCTACGAGGTGTACAGATGCTTCCGTGGCCAGCGTACTCTCCGGATCTCTCACCAATCGAACACGTGTGGGATCTCATTGGACGCCGTTTGCAAACGCTGCCCCAGCCTCGTACGGACGACCAACTGTGGCAAATGGTTGACAGAGAATGGAGAACCATCCCTCAGGACACCATCCGCACTCTTATTGACTCTGTACCTCGACGTGTTTCTGCGTGCATCGCCGCTCGCGGTGGTCCTACATCCTACTGAGTCGATGCCGTGCGCATTGTGTAACCTGCATATCGGTTTGAAATAAACATCAATTATTCTTCCGTGCCGACTCTGTTTTTTCCCCAACTTTCATCCCTTTCGAACCACTCCTCCTTGGTGTTGCATTGTCACTGTCAGTCAGTGTAAAAACCACCGATTTGGTCTTGAGTTGACCTAAAACGGATAGATATTTGAAAATTTGGCAAAACAAAATGAATTACAGACAGCGGACCCCCTACAACTTTATAAGATAATTTCGCTGCTGTAAAATCCTGGAGCAGACGTTGCCATGGTTACGGCAGTTCATTACTTTATCCGATTGAGTGGTGCAAATATCTCCGTAACGGTTGGTTTTAGGGCCTTAAAACATGGTTTTCGGGCCCGTAGGGCTTACCGAGTTTTGTTCTTTGCGTCAAGAGGATTAAATTGAGCTATGTCTCGTCCTTATACGACAAATTCGAAATTTTGCCTATATTAGCCTATTATATCTGCCCTCCCCCCCCGTGTCCCTCAGTTCGAATTGTTTTAAAAATAAAATACAGCCCATGTTACTCATTCGCCATAGCTTTCTATAGGTGAAGAAATTTTTAAAATCGGTTCAGTAGTTTTTGAGTCTATTCGTTACAAACAAACCAATTTTTCCTCTTTATAATATTAGTATAGATAATATATATTGCAAAACAGAAAAAATCACGAACCGTTAACAATAGATTTTGAAAAATTATAATAAACAAATTTAGAATACAAATGACAAAAACAACAATAGGTTGTATACATATGAGGATTAGATTCATTGAAGAAAATGGAAATTGCAGCACCAAGAAGGAATGGTACTAATTTGCTGTAATTGAACATGCAGGACGGGTGTTGGGTTGTGATTCGATGATTAGACTTTCAGGTCCCTTTGACCGCAAGTTTGGACAACTATCAATACAGGATGTGCCAACCACGAGCTGCAATACATTGATGGATTTGTCGAGGCATGGAGTCAATAAGGCCCTGGATCGCTTCCTGAGGAATTGTGGCCCATGCTTGATGCACTGCACGGGTCAGTTGTTCCAGAGTTGTGGGTGGCTGAGGACGGTTGGCCAGTTGTCGACCCATCATGTCCCACGTATGCTCAGTAGGACTGAGGTCCGGAGATCTGGCGGGCTATTCTAAGGTTGTGATGTCGTGGAGAGCTTCTCTGGAGGTGCGTGCAGTGTGAACCCTGGCGTTGTCCTGCTGAAACATCCCATTAGCAATGTTCCTCATCATAGGGACAACCACTGGATTGAGTACCCTATCAACGTACTGTCTAGCAGTCATAGTGCCCTCAACAAGCACTAATTGTGATTTCACATTAAAGCCAATAGCTCCCCAGACCATAATGCTTGGTGTTGGCCCTGTGTGCCTCTCGACAATAAGATCTGGGAGGCCCCTCTCCCCGGTACGTCGTCGCACACGATTCAGGCGATCACTGCGGGCAATATTCATCACTAAAGACGACCCTATGCCATTCGTCGACCCACGTCGATCTTTCTCGACACCAGGCCAGCCTTACACGTCGCTGTTGTAGGGTTAATGGAACACCTTCTGCACGGACATGAGCTCGTAAGCCAGCTGCACGCAGGCGATTACCAACTGTTTGTTGCGTAACGTGGGGTGCCACAGCTGCTCGAATATGTGCTGCTGTTGCATGGGGTTCCATCCGGGCCATCCGAATGATGCGGCGATCCTCTCTCACAGTTGTCTGCCGCGCTGGGCCTGTGCCAGGTCCACGAGTGTGAGTACCTTCATTTGACCACTGTTGCCATACACGTTGTACCGTAGATGCCTGTCGGCCAACACGTGCAGCGACAGTCCTTAGCGATAATCCAGCCTCACACAGCCCAATTATCCGAGCCCTCTCAAACGGCGACAGTTGTTGATAGCGTGCTCTTCTCTGTCGTCGAGGCATGTTTGACGGGGAACACTTCACTGCACAGACTGCAAGTCAACTACGCTACACCACAGTCCGTATACTGGAGTTGATTCCTCAGCGACCAATCACATGGGGAGACCTGTAGCAACAATCCAATGGGTCTGAAACTTTGATCGTTTTCATACCTACATGGCATCGTTCCATATCTTGAAAATCAACACAAACGACCAATGACTTCATCGTGTTGCAATTTCCATTTTCTTAAATGTAGTTCTGCAATTACTGTCTTACGTAAGTGATCTCAACGAGGTACTTCCACTCCATCGACTTTAATTAAATTCAGGACTTTTCCTTTTGGTGAAACTCACCTGATTTTTCATCCCCTTTGCCATCATCTGAGATTTCATTTCCTTACTGTCCGACTCGTTGACTGAATGGTCAGCGTACTGGCCTTCTGTTCAGAGGGTCCCGGGTTCGATTCCCGGCCGGGTCTGGGATTTTAACCTTCATTGGTTAATTCCAATGTTTGTGCTGTCCCCAACATCCCTGCAACTCACACACCACACATAACACTATCCAGCACCACAATAACACGCAGTTCCCTACACATGGCAGATGCCGCCCACCCTCATCGGAGGGTCTGCCTTACAAGGGCTGCACCCGGCTAGAAATAGCCACACGAAATTATTATTATTTCCTTACTCACATCATGTATCTAAATTTCCAATTATACAGCACTGAGGAACTCTCGTCCCAGACGTTACAGAATCATATAAATGCTTCACCTACTATAATTTTCTGAGTTCCTTTTTCTAGAAATATAGCCACACTTTCAGTAACTCATTTGTTTATTCCGATATTTCTCTTCCGTAGTCTCCCATGATTTACCGCATCAAGATCCTTCGATACAGATACAGATAGAGATACAGATACAGATCATTTGACCTCTAAAATCTAAAATATCTGTGTATCTTGCTGGAATCGTGTAAGCGGAGCCTCAGTGAATTTTTTTCCGAAACCCAAGATTCATTATTATTATTATTATTATTATTATTATTATTATTATTATTATTATTATTCGAAGTATTCGGCCGCTTCTTTCCCTTTTCCTTGTCTAACCCTTCCAATCTTTCCATCCCCCCGCAAGGCCCCTGTTCAGCATAGGATGTGAGGTCACCTGGGCGAGGTACTGGTCATCCTCCCCAGTTGTATTCCCCGACCCAGAGTCTGAAACTTTAGGACACTGCTTTTGAGGCGGTAGAGGTGGGATCCCTCGCTGAGTCCCATGGTAAAACCGACCCTGGAAGGTAAACAGATAAGGAAGAAGAAGACAACGGGAACTGGCTGTGTAAGTAAATTTTTTAGTCGCATCGTTAATACCTTAGTGTTAGTCACTTTCATGTTGTCCAAGTTAAAGTATGAGAATGGTATGGATCAATGAAAATAACGATATTTTTCTATCCAATACCAGAAGACTGTACACTAAACATTATCGCTCATCAGAAATGATCAGGGATTTATCCAAATGTACACCAACCTTTTGTAGCAATAATCATGTATTATATCTTTCTTGCAGAGCGCTGTTAAAAGACAACTCATGCAGTACGAAAAACATATCAATCAATCAATCAATCAATCAATCAATCAATCAATCCATCAATCAATCAATCAATCAATCAATCAATCAATCAATCAATCAATCAATCAATACTGATCTGCATTTAGGGCAGCCGTCCAGGTGGCAGATTCCCTACCTGTTGTTTTCCTAGCCTTTTCTTAAATGATTTCAAAGAATTTGGAAATTTATTGAACATCTCCCTTGGTAAGTTATTCCAATCCCTAACTCCCCTTCCAATACATGAATTTTTGCCCCAATTTGTCCTCTTGAATGCCGACTTTATCTTCATATCGTGAAATTTCCTACTTTTAAAGACGCTACTCAAACTTCAATCGCTATATGGAATATATTATTTCAGTTACCAGCACTTGACAAATTCTTCCATACCTATGGGAACATTAGCGCTATCTAAAGGCCGTCCCATTCACTCAGTTTCATACTAGTTCTGAAGAACCTCAGTAGATAGCATGCGGTAATTGGTTGATTTCACCAACAGCGCCACGACTGACGCAGTAATCGATGTCTCAGTTGCACCCGCCTGCCGATAGATGTCTCGTGCTGTTCCATAAATCTAATTTGAGCAGGGGGCGCGTTCCAGTGTCTGCGTGGTAGACGCAGCGTGCCCCGTTAAACCATTAAATCTACTGTACTAATTATTCCCACGATTTGCTTCCAGATTTGTAACGTACCTCTCAAGATGAAGATTGCGTTGCTGAGAAAGGAGAAAATACAAATTCCGGCCCCCACTCAAGTGAAATGTAAATATCTGTTAACAAGTTATATAAATTTAATTACAGCAGGTAGAAATAATGCAGTCCGCCTCTGTGGTGTAGTGGTTAGTGTGATCAGCTGCAGCTCCCGGAGGCCCGGGTTCGATTCCCGGCTCTGCCAAGAAATTTGAAAATTGGTACATGAGCTGGAAACGGGTACACTCAGCCTCGTGAGATCAACTGAGTAGAGGGGTGTTCGATTCCCACCTCATTCATCCTCAAAGTGGTTTTCCGTGGTTTCTCACTTCACCTCCAGACAAATGCCGTGATGGTACCTAACTTTGCCGGGCTGAGTGGCCTTCTAACCCCAACTTGGCAGGTTCGATCCTGGCTCAGTCCGGTGGTATTTGAAGGTGCTCAAATACGACAGCCTCGTGTCAGTAGATTTACTGGCACGTAAAAGAACTCCTGCGGGACCAAATTCCGCCACCTCGGCGTCTCCGAAGACCGTAAAAGTAGTTAGTGGGACGTGAAGCAAATAATATTATTTATTATTTATTGGTACCTAACTTAATGCCACGGCTGCTTCCTTCCCCTCTTCCTTGTCCATCCCTTCCAATCTTCTCATTCCCCCACAAAGCCTCTGTAGTTCAGGTAGTCGTCCTCCTCCCCAGTTGTATTACCACGATCCAAAGTTTCACGCTCCAGGGCACTGCCCTTGAGGTGGTACAGGTAGGATCCTTCGCTGAGTCCGAGCGAAGAAACAACCCTGGGGAGGGTGGGGGCTAGGCGGAATAAAAGAAAGAAAGAAAGAAAGAAAGAAAGAAAGAAAGAAAGAAAAAAGAAAGGGAGGAAGAAAATAAATAATGGAATATATTGCCAAGTTATATAATCAAGGGGATTATTCTTTATCTTCAGATTAATAAAATTAATGTTTAATCGGTTTTATTTGACTGCCTCCGTGGTTTAACGGCTGAGCTGTTGAACTGCCAACCATGCACCACTTAGATGTTCGAACTTAACTTTCATTTTCAGTAACTACAGAACTATACTCTGTAACTGATACCGAAGTTTCGGTTATAATAATTTATTCGATTACAACAGAAAACTATAATAAAATTAAATAAAAAAACTGTTCAAATAAATTTTGAAAAATATCAACCCGCACAACTGATAGCGTAATTCATTATTAACTTCGCTGTAGGTTTCCTTAACACGTTGTTATTTGTTACGGAATCTGGCAGAGAATTCTGAGCATTCTCCTATGCAACCACATGGAGAAAGCTTTGACAATCCAGATCTCTATTCCATACATAGCATTTCAACGACTTTCGCCAGTGTTTGAAGTTTAGATTATCGTCACAAAAGAATGACCTCATCTAATGGAAAGATAATCTAGAGATCACATTACTGTGTCTGATCTCTTTTTCAGGGTCCAGATTGCCTGTTACGGTGCTCTCAAGTTGTGTGAACTGATTTACTCGTTCTGAGTTTTGATTATTTAACGAAGTGAAGGCTAAATGCTATGAGCTTGGTTTGGGTGATGTTCATGTTTAAACTACATCTTAATCCACCGAGATGAATTCTACTGAGCAGTCCTTGAAGTCCTTCAATGATCTCACGTATAATTAGGATGTCATTTGCATATATAAGATTGTTCATGACAACTCCATTTTCTTTCGCACCTAGCTCAGAATCATGCAAGGCTTTTTCATATGTGACGAGCTAAGAGGTTGAATAGCAGCGGTGAAAATATGCAGGCTTGGCGTAAATTACTCCTCTTTTGGTACATATTTCTGAAATTCTTCTTCGTCCAACCCTAATGTGGCTCACTGGTTTCGATAATAATTTTTAGCCATACAAGAAAAAAGGAAAGAAAAGAACAATAACGCCAGAGTTTAATCCCAGAGTCACGTTGTGAATTGAGACACAACACTGTAACACGTTTTGTAGTGTATGGATTTCACCACAGAATCGTCAGCCTCCGTAGCGTAAAGGTTAGCACGATTAACTGCCGTGCTCGGGGGCCCGGGTTCGATTCCCATTACTACCAGAAATTTATGAATGGCAGGAGGGCTGTTATGCGGTTGGAATGGTACATGCAGCTCACCTCCATTGAGGGTGTGTCTGAAAAGAGCTGCACCACGTCGGGATGAGGACACGAATTTGTCCAGCTCCATGGATAAATGGTTTGCTGGCCGTTGGTCCAGAGGGTCCCGGGTTCGATTCCCGGCCGGGCCGGGGATTTTAAACTTGATTGGTTAATACCGATGACTTGGGGGCTGGGTGTGGGTGCCGTCTTCATCATTAGAACTCATCATATGTAGGGCCTCGTCCTCACAGACGCGCCGGTCGCCTACACAGCGTCAACTCCAAAGACCTGCATCAGACCTCTTCGGAGGCCACACGCTATTATTACCACAGACTTTGTAATAACAAGAAGTTTTATGACACGTCTCCAGAATGTATTTGCGAATGGTGGAACAATTTTGCGACAGATACCGCTTATTACAGTGTTATCAATTACGAAGCTATATAGTGAGTGATTCACTAACCTTGTTACTTTAATATTGTCTTTCTTTCTCATACAAAATATGGCCACTGGCTGTTATAAATAAATAAATACGTATTTACATCTTTATATCGTTTCATTCAACGTAAGTTACGTTGTTATCATGAAAACCGTTAAAAAGACCTTTTAGTGGTATTTATTTTCGATAGGGTCAGATTTGTTCCTCTTTCCTCTGATTAGTGTTAAAATAACAATCATAACTACCACCAGACCGCCTTAGTTACACAGCAAACAAATTTTACGTCCACTGCGATGTTCCAAGCCTCTCCACATGAAACATTTAGAGCAACAAGAACTGTCCCACAAACAACCGTTGTATACACCCAGTACATTTTTTTACCGTTGTGCAGAGTGGGCGAGTAGTAGCACCTATCGTGCATCTCATTTTCTACTGAGCAGATAGCGTCTAGTACGAACCATCTTCCATTGTGTACTCTCTAATTTGATAATATGGAGATATTATTGGCTCCCGTCTGCACCAATCAGCGCTGGTTAACGTTACCGAAGAGTATAAACAGTTTACGTCTATAGTACGTATCCCCGTTCTTTCAAAACCCCTCAGATTATCAGCTGAAAAACCATGCAGGAGGGACAGTAGAATACATCAACTGTACCCTCTTCCTGTCATAAGAGGCGACAGCCGTAGAGTGGGTTGTCAGCCACTGGGCCTCTACCTGAGTCAGACATTGCTTTCACTTACGTCAGCTTCCATGTTTTCGTCTTTCATATCGAAACTGCCTTGGCCAACACTTGTTCTTTTCCTACCCAGACAGCATTCGATTTGCAAAACTTATGCTCAGTTTCACACCCTCCGTAGATAAACCTTACCTTTACTTTGCCGAAACCTTCAGTCTTCGAGGGTCTGATCAATTAATTCTTCCTCCAATTATTATTAAGAAAGCAAGTTTCCTTAGATGAATGTGTTATATATGGCCACTGGCTGCTATAAATAAATTCAGTTCAGCTGGGCCTAGGTTCGATTATTGGCCGGCGCGGGGATTTTAACTGTGTATGATTAACTCCTCTAGCTAAAAGGATAGATGTTTGTGTCTCTCTTAATACATATGTCTTCGTCTACAGCAACAACCATAGAAACACACAGTAGTGAATTATCCGCCCATAGGGTTGGCGTCATGAAGAACGTCAAGTCGCAAAACAGGGCGAAATAAACACACAGCACGGACCCAAAGAAAATAGAAAAATTGCTAAGAAAAAGTATTAAGAGAGTATGGTTGTCGTCATACTTGCCCTTAAAACAATACTCACGATCACCACTATATATAAATATAAAATACTTGTGCTATTAGTGTACATGTATTATTTTGCAACTACATTCATGCTCATTATACAGTACATTACTTATTTAATGTTCTACTACATTATATTTAAAGTTTTAACTCCCAGAGTACTGTACCATTCTGTTAATTATAAGAATGGATATTTAACGCTGATAAAATAATGCGCAGCAGGACGCTAACTGCAAGGCGTGATGCTATACCAAGCGCGGGAACTGAAGGGGATTCCCGAGGCAAGGCGTGGTCACGTGTGACGAAGAAAGAATATGTGAGGAAGAAAGAAAGAGAGAGGGGATTTTGTCTGGGGGAGAGACCTGCCATCTTAACAGAGATTTTCAGCGGGAACAGACAGGCTCACCACATTACGGAAATTGAGTCGTAATTCCTATATTTGAAGGTTTTACAGGAAAGTAAAAGGATGGAAATCAGTGCCAGAATTTTACGAAGCGATAGGTACATCAAAGTCTATTAATATATAATCGAATAAATAACTACGTGGTGTGGCTACTCTGACCACTACTCTTATACCTTCATATCTTCCACACAATATACATAACATTTGTTTGAGCGCCAGTTGCTTTTTTAAGAAAAACAACAAAATTCGGTAGAGCATACCTCTTATATCAATTATCTCAAGGCGTGAGGTGATAAACTCACATATCTGGCAATATACAGGGATATGGATCAGGACAATATTAAATTACGGTTGCATTTCCACAATTGAGGATTGTACATGGAACTGGAATCACTTATTATAATTAAAAATAAAACTGAGTTTATGACTAAATTTACGTCACAATGAACAATCATTGACGTCTTTTAATTTAACAAAAGAAATATATCGTGAGATTTGCGGTACAAAGAAAAGGAAAATTTAATCTAAACAAAAAAAGCTATTGGCATGAACTTGAAGTGAGATGTGATATCGCCGCTGATTACACTCTTCTTCATGTTATGAATGCATAACATGTCTGATGCTTTAATTACCTGTTGTCTGCATACACCGCTGTTGAACTTGAAATTCTTGGGAAAACCTGTGAGCTGAAGTCGGGAGCCGTCTGCTGTAATCTTCTTATGTCACAAGGAGTTGGCCTACATACCATGTACGCGTGTAGGGAGCTCCAATGTAATTACGTCCACTCAATATATTATAAGAAATTGTAAAATATTCTTGAAGCACCTTGTGAAGTCCATCCTCACAAGAAGATGATGTTTCTTTATCAGCATAGTACCCGTCTCTGCTCGGATACAACCACCACTTGTAGACCTCCTCGATTATTACTTCTTCAAACACAACTCTTAGCTCTGACCATCACACTAAGACCACTTCCTCCATTTGATACATCTGACTGTTACATATGATCTGCACGATATCAACTGCTTATGAACTGAGTAAGAACAGAATACCTCTCCCCACCGTCGCCTTGACTTTATATAACCTCGCGATGACGACTCCTCTCCCCACTCACTGTTCATCCCTTCCACTTCCACATACAGTAGCTGGCGAATACAGACACTTGGTCGCAATCACGTGTCCACGCACTGATGTCATCAGTCATGTGTCGTCTAAGCGTACCCAAGCGGTCCAAGAATGACTATACCGAATGCGTCACCGGGAAATCTCCTTGTACACAACATTCCCAGTTAAACATAGCCTCGATTGCAAAATACTATGCCAGCTCATCTAGCCAAAGTTACAAGCCACAGCATGACAATATGAAACCAACAAATCTCACTTACTACAATACAGAATAATTACAAACATATTCACTTAACCTATGATTAAATACAATAATATACGCGATACCTAATTATTACAGTCTAAATGATGAGAAAAAGAATATATAAAATCTAATGAATCAGGTTAATAATAATAATAATAATAATAATAATGATAATAATAATAATAATAATAATAAATACTGAATGGAATCTGTAACCCTGTTGTACGGTTACAGAACGCCTCCCTCATGAAATAATCGATTAAATGAATCGATTGATTCATGAAATATCTACACAATCACCTGAAATCGAGTACACCATAGATACATGTATAAAAATGCCCTTTACAAATTTGGTACATAGTATCATCCATCAGGATGTTCGTTGTTACACATATAAAACATTTATCAATTATCATTTTCACTTTGATTATACAGTATTATTTACATACAGATTACATTTCTTTCTCACTTCTGTCGTTTCAAACGTTCATTGAGTGTTCAAAAGTAATTCTCGAAGACATTTCATTATATACACTGTCTCCAAGCACTGGAGTTTATTGCACCGCCGTGCCTCACTTATTATCACAACACACGCTAATTTCACTGAAGTCCTGTTCGCAATGCCAGCTTCATTAAATATGGTGAATTAACATAATAATGAAAATTAATCAACAAACTCACATGATATATTTCTTAAGATTTCTTATATTGTATGTGCCTACGATATTTCCTTCCTTGTCTTCTAATGAATAAGCACATTTCCCAATCCGTTTCACTACGGTGAAGTATCCCTGATATAACAAGAAAAACTTAGAAAATTGACCAGCTTCTGCTGATGACGGGAGTGGCACTCTGAGTAAAACCTTGTCACCAAGCTCAAATTCATCCAATATAGTCTTACAAAAATTATCATGCACAATCTTACCGTGTTATCCTTCTTAGGTATAATAACAAGTGGATTTAAATTAGGACTACATGATGGTTCAATTATATTATAATCTAGCATAATGTCAATCTGCTCTTCAACAGCGCTAGCGTATTTTAACGGAATGGGATATTTCGGTCCTACAAAAGTTGAGTTATCAATAACATTAAATTTGTGTTCGTAAAGATGTGTTCTACCAGGCCGATCGCTAAAAACATCACTATGTGATATCAATAATTCACACAATTCGTCCTTCTGACTTTCCGCTAAATTACATTTCTCCACTGTCTCATACAATTCATCTCTAGAATCTCTCTGTATAGACACATGGCAGACATCAATATTTTTCCTCATATTAGGAATTTCACAAGATCCTTCCGTACTAGAACACACTTTATTCGCACTAATTTCTGACAAAACATCATATGGTAAACTGACTTCCCTGCTACTCTTTCCCCAAATAAGATTGACATTACACAGATCAAAATTTAATTTAGCCTTGTGACACGTTAACCAGTCGGTACCTAAAATAACGGCATAAACTAAATTAGGCACAACTAAGCATGGTTGGAAAATACATTCTCCACTTATGCTAATGGGGACAGCTATTTGTTTATTCACTCTTTGAGACTTGTTTCCAACAGCTGTTACGATGAACGTATTCCTCACTGGAATTTCCGCTACCTCATACTTCTCTCTCAAAACTTCCTCATACAGCTTGGAATTAACACATGACTTCTCACTACCAGAGTCCAACAAAATCTGAACTTTTCTGCCCCATATCAGCAGTTCAATCGTCGGTGTAACAGTAACACTACTTAAATTATCCTCATTACATAATATAAGATCACTTAACAAATCTTGCCTTATATCTAAATTTAAATTACACTTATAAAATTTATTGTCTACGATTAAGTCGTCACTTAAAATATTTGAATTATTGCTACTTAGGTCACAATCATGTTCACTTACAACTATAGGCTGGTCGACATTAACATGCTTATCTACCTTATACGTGAACTCACCATTTACGGACTGTCTCAGTGACCTGTTTATACAGTCCGTTGCTCGTTTAAAGTACTTGGTTCGGTTACGACTTGTTGGTTACACACCTCAGTCGGCCTCCCCTGTTGCCTATTTCCTCTAGCGTAATTATTATTATTATTATGGCCTGTATTCTCCCGCCTCCCAGCTTCTGGTTGATTACCATAATCACGCCTCCCAGTCCTGAAATTTTCCGAACTATTTTGATAGTTTCTCTCCCTGTGGAAATTATTATTAGGTCTCTCCTGATATTCTCTTCTGTAGTTACGACTATTCATAGTCCTGTCCTGATTATTAGATTGGTTACTCCTTCCTTCTACATTCCTATTTAGTGTTCTACTATTATTCAAGCTACTACCTAAAGCATCAAAACTTTCCAACAAAATCTCCATTTCCTTAATGGTCTCCACTCTTTGCATACAAACAGCTTCTCTTATTCTATCGGGATAGTGCTTAGCCATAAGTCTAACTATATCAGCCTCAGGTCCAATACATTCTAAATTTCTCCACACCAACACATGAGCCAAAAAGTATTCAGTCATTCTAACACCCTCGTTAGAATTATACCTGCCAAACATTACTCTCTCTCTCTCTCTACTCTGAACACCTTCACTCCAAAATTTAGCCACGAATTTCTCCTTAAATTCAGTTAGACTAGACATCGAGCTTTTATATACTTGAAACCAAGACTTAGTCTCTCCTACGAAAGCATTAGATAAGATCTCCAATACAGTTTCCCAGCTAATAATATTGTCTCTTAATTGAACAGAAAATTTCTTCTCTACTACTCTCATAAATTCCATCGGGTTAAATTCTTTCCCAGAAAACTTAGGTAAGTCATGATCTCTAGTGATTAAACCATTATTTACAATTATCTCACGTACATTCTTACTATCACGTACTTCTTGCTGGAGTACTCTCTGGCAACTCAGAAATTTTTCTTCCACTGTTTCCTCAGCCTTTTCTTGAATTTTTCTTAATTCCTCCTGCAACTTTTCTTCCGATTCTCTCACCTTCTGTGATAATGATTTTTGTTCACTCTCTAGATCACCTACTTCTCCAAGTTTTCTTTCCACCTGTTCTACCCTACTAATACATTTCCTAGTTTCTTGCCCCACTGTATTGGTTATCTTTTCAAACCTTTCTTCTACTAACTCATTGATTTCCCCCTTTTTAGACTCGATCTTGGCGCCTAATTCATCAATCTTATGCCCTTGTTTGATGCATGTCTCACTAACTTGCTCTATTTCCGTATGGAGATTGCTCCGACCCAATTCCATCTCAGCTCTGATGTCACTACACTCCCTATTTACCTTACTTTCTAAATTATTAATTTGCTTACTTATTTCTAACACCTTATGATCTATCTTATTACTAACATCATCGATCTTCTTATTAATACTAATACCCTGAGCTTCAATTTTCTCACTAATGACCGCTTCAATTTTCTCACTCATAATATTATTTTGAGATTCAATTTTCTCACTAATAACCGTTTCAATTTTCTCACTCATAATATTATTCTGAGATTCAATTTTCTCACTAATAACCGTTTCAATTTTCTCACTCATAATATTATTCTGAGATTCAATTTTCTCACTAATAACCGTTTCAATTTTCTCACTCATAATATTATTCTGAGATTCAATTTTCTCACTAATAATATTATTCTGAGATTCAATTTTCTCACTAATGATATTATTCTGCTCAGCCATTTTGGACATCAGCAAATTAAATAAACCCAGGTCAATCACCCCTTTACTTTGATCTTGCGTGACAGCGTTTTCCTCAGTTTCTACTATTTTCTGACTTTCAGTAGGTCCCACCTTAGTCACCAACTTCCTATTTATGTTACCACCTTGGATTTCCTTGGACACAATAACCTCAGCCTCATCACCTGACTGCATATTGCTATCCTTGTCCATCTTCGGTTTCCTACTAATTTTTCGCGATCTCAAAGCTATTTCCCCTTGCACTTCCTCTGACATTACCCCTTAAATACAAACTTCAACAAAATGACCTTCCTAACATTACTCGGTGAATTTAACATGTGCGTATTTATTAAAAGAACTGATCCATGTATATTGCCATTCAGAAACACTTTTTCTGAACCTTTCGAGTCCCACGTTGCTGGCGACACTTTGTGGCTACTCTGACCACTACTCTTATACCTTCATATCTTCCACACAATATACATAACATTTGTTTGAGCGCCAGTTGCTTTTTTAAGAAAAACAACAAAATTCGGTAGAGCATACCTCTTATATCAATTATCTCAAGGCGTGAGGTGATAAACTCACATATCTGGCAATATACAGGGATATGGATCAGGACAATATTAAATTACGGTTGCATTTCCACAATTGAGGATTGTACATGGAACTGGAATCACTTATTATAATTAAAAATAAAACTGAGTTTATGACTAAATTTACGTCACAATGAACAATCATTGACGTCTTTTAATTTAACAAAAGAAATATATCGTGAGATTTGCGGTACAAAGAAAAGGAAAATTTAATCTAAACAAAAAAAGCTATTGGCATGAACTTGAAGTGAGATGTGATATCGCCGCTGATTACACTCTTCTTCATGTTATGAATGCATAACATGTCTGATGCTTTAATTACCTGTTGTCTGCATACACCGCTGTTGAACTTGAAATTCTTGGGAAAACCTGTGAGCTGAAGTCGGGAGCCGTCTGCTGTAATCTTCTTATGTCACAAGGAGTTGGCCTACATACCATGTACGCGTGTAGGGAGCTCCAATGTAATTACGTCCACTCAATATATTATAAGAAATTGTAAAATATTCTTGAAGCACCTTGTGAAGTCCATCCTCACAAGAAGATGATGTTTCTTTATCAGCATAGTACCCGTCTCTGCTCGGATACAACCACCACTTGTAGACCTCCTCGATTATTACTTCTTCAAACACAACTCTTAGCTCTGACCATCACACTAAGACCACTTCCTCCATTTGATACATCTGACTGTTACATATGATCTGCACGATATCAACTGCTTATGAACTGAGTAAGAACAGAATACCTCTCCCCACCGTCGCCTTGACTTTATATAACCTCGCGATGACGACTCCTCTCCCCACTCACTGTTCATCCCTTCCACTTCCACATACAGTAGCTGGCGAATACAGACACTTGGTCGCAATCACGTGTCCACGCACTGATGTCATCAGTCATGTGTCGTCTAAGCGTACCCAAGCGGTCCAAGAATGACTATACCGAATGCGTCACCGGGAAATCTCCTTGTACACAACATTCCCAGTTAAACATAGCCTCGATTGCAAAATACTATGCCAGCTCATCTAGCCAAAGTTACAAGCCACAGCATGACAATATGAAACCAACAAATCTCACTTACTACAATACAGAATAATTACAAACATATTCACTTAACCTATGATTAAATACAATAATATACGCGATACCTAATTATTACAGTCTAAATGATGAGAAACAGAATATATAAAATCTAATGAATCAGGTTATTAATAATAATAATAATAATAATAATAATAATGATAATAATAATAATAATAATAATAAATACTGAATGGAATCTGTAACCCTGTTGTACGGTTACAGTGGGAGGCCGACTACCGTGAGAAAATATTTCGAGGCCACATGCCAATCTCAAGTTGTTTCCCGGGACTTCCCAGCGCGTCGCGTGGGTTCCTGGATTCTATAAGAGCAGAGAAAGGTGGAAGGAGGTATTCAGTTCATGATAAGATCGCTGTCCGTGCGCGTCGCGTCTCTGCTGATATTCGCGCCAGAAACCTTTGTCTAAGACAAAGATTGTGACTAATAAGTGTTGTGGCGATAATTTGATTCAGTAGCTTCGAGATTTGTAAAATTCCCGGTAGCAATTTAAGTAAATGACAATATGTAGACGTGTGCAGTGAGACCGCGAGTGTTTAAGTATTTGACGCAAAGAGTGCTACCTGTGTAGACTTTCATTATGAGGCGATGAGAGAGGAGTGGCGACGGGCGAAAGAATACCAATAACAATAAGCTAGGATAGTTGGTATTATTCCGGTCAGATGTAGAAGACTAGATTAGTGGAGCAGGAATAGTAAAGTCAGTTTCGAGATTCCATATATCCAGGACTGATTCCCATGTCAAAGGGAATAAATAGATCGGGAAGTGGTGTGCTGTGAATAAACTGAGTATTTCATTTTAGTGAAGAGCGGTGAGGTGTGCAGGAGACTGGTGTTACGAACTGCCGTCCACGACCCCAAGAAGACGACCAACGGGCCACCCAGGCGGAAGAAGACATCATGAACGTGGTACACTGGAAGACTGGACCTAAGGGATCGATCTGGGACAACGCTGCCGCCATGACTGCTTAAGCAGTCGCAGTCAACCCGGACGGTGAGGAAGAGGTCTCCAAGATGATAGATAAGTGAACTATAATTAATATATATGTGTAGGGTCGGGGGGTTGTTATGCAGAAATACGGTGATTAATTTGTAAATATAGTAGGGAATATGATTACGGCCCATTAGGCCATTTATTGAGGTATTTTATTTATATATTTTAGGGTAAGGCATATATATTTTATTCTATTTCATAGAAAGCAAGGATAAAGGTAGCTTAGGTGATAGTGTTGCTGTGTACATAGTCGTAGGGGAGCTTAATTACGAGCTTAGGTCAATGTTTCTTAGTGCCTGGCATCAGACGATATCTGCTTGTAATTATGGGTTATTAATGAGAGTGTACCATTTCTTTATATTGGGAAGGGAATATGTCTGCATAATGGAGAGCACGCATGCGGCCTGTATTGAATTGTTTACTTCGTGTTTGTATTGAGTTTGATTAACTGTGAGTGTAATGAAACTACACCGTAGGCTATGTCACGAATATTTGGGACCCCTCATATTCTGCCAAGTAAGGGACTGAACTCTAGACTTGAGGGTAGCTGGAACTCGTCGTATGGGTTAACGGCGACGTTTATGTGAATAACGGAATGTTATACTTCATATGTTATAATTGAGACCCAGGGCGGACTGTCACGGGTGTTGGACAGTTAGAAAAATGTAGATGATTCCTCACTCATTTATATGGCTATTTTCGTCATGTGTAGAAGAGGGTAGGAGCAGGGGCAAAGGTCTTTGCATGCTTGGAAACTAGGCTATGTTTTATCTTCTTTTTGTTGTGAGGGTGTTTCACGCTCGAGTCTTGGAGGTCATTCCCCCAGCCTGCACGGCAGGGAGGCTCGACGCCATTTTTAAAAGGACTGCTGGTGTATGGAATTCTCTCTTGCAGGCGAGACAAGCTGCCACGGCAGTTTCATTCATTCATTCTTTCTTTCTTTTTCTTTCTTTCGTTCTTTCTTTATTTTTTTTTGTTAATTGAGATAGGTAGGAACTGGGCACTAAGAAAACTAGCTTAATCAGTGCATTTTGTAAATATAATGTTTGTTTAATGGACTTTGGTTCACATCCATAAAATATTATTTCATGCGAGACGGAATAGATATGCCTGTAGTTGTAGGTTCAAACTTACTATTTTGTTGTGTGTATTTCCCAAAATTATGTATGGGGACCTTTTTGTGGCTTTATTTCTGCAGGACAATTTCTCACCCTGGCATCATATACTCTATTTGTAGGTACAGCGTTGCTGTTCCGTGTAAGGACACATTTGTTTCTTTGGTTCACTTATCGTCTCCCGCACGACATCAGCCAGCTATTGTATATTTTTTTAATGTTTATATTTGGATTTATGATGGGAGCCTTTGGGCCATCCATTTTAGCACTATTAGTGCAATCAATTGTAAAATAAAAGAAAAGTAAATATTGGTTTAAGAATACACAACTTTGGCTCAGAATGTTAGTAAATGCGTTTGTGTTCCTCATTTCGTAAGCATACGTATAGAACATTTTTTTTTATCTCCCTACTCTCGTTCACAAGAACCCTGTAAACGACCTTTCCTGCCGACTGCAGTTGAGCTGGCGCATTCATCAGATAACAGGTAAGAAGGTAAGATCGATTATGCAGTGTTGTTTGTGCCCTATAGGGTACAGTACAAGCTCGTTCTCTGGAAGTTAAAATAGGGTGTGAAAAGAAGATTTCTGATCATCTCCTTGAATAAGTTATATTCAGTACTGGCCCAAGTAAGGTAACCGTCATAATTCAGTTGATAGACACCTGTTGTAACATGGTTTTGACCGTTAATTTATAAAAGACATATGCAACTGGAAATAACAATTTGCCTTAAACAAGTTTCGTAGCTCAAATCCAAATCAATTATTACTTAGACCAACTTAAATTAGCCGACCAGTCTGGCGTGGATTCTAGTCCTTTGGTACCGTTCCCAACATAGTACATGCGATCTCGACTGGGCTTCTGATACATAAAGGTCTTATTAATATCAATATTATTATTAATAATTCAAACCCATTAGGGAGCACTTACGAGGGGTGTGGGGCGTGATTAGCTCCGTGGATACCTGTTGGCTTCCACCCGAAATCTTGAAGTTTTAATGCCGGTCAACCCTGGGTCTAGATTTTCATTTCAAGAAACCCGTTGCGTCAGGAAGGGCAACCGGTCTTAAATATACGGTCGAACCCCCTCCCCACCTAAACTGAGCCTGGGTGGCACCTGAGAGCCTAGAAATATCTTTGACAAGCTTATGTACTGAACAGGTGGAATTTATAAACTAGTATTATTATTTGACTTTAAGCTGAAGAAAGTTGGATAGGGAGCACTTACGACTAGTTCCTATTGGAGGCCAAAATATTGATCCTGGCTAATAATTTCTCCTTTCTCTCGTGTGAGAGTGGAATCCGGGACTTAGTTCTTTTGGGAGTCGGGGTCCAAGATTTACCCATATCACGGAATTTGTAGTGATCTGGGACATCAAGATCAGAAATCCCACCGGAATTCAGTTTTCGTTTTTCTTTTCGATTTCGCTGAGCAAATGGCTTTCAGTCTTATAGCTTTCCGCCAATGAGAAGATCTTCCAGGTAAGCCTATTGTTACGCTTTCGTGAAAAGTTCCCATAGAAGTCAGCCACGTACCGGTGTTGGCCGTTTCCAACTGTCGGTATAGTTAAGACTTCGCTTTTATTCGGTAGGTTCCATCCGGGAGTACTCTGGATCCATGAATTTACCTAAGGGTTCATCTTTCACCGTTTTCCAGGTTGTCCACGATACCTTTCCTGTCCATTAGAAGAGTCTCTGCTGCGAATAGGAATCGGGGGTCTGGCTAGAGTTTAGTAGTGAACGATCATGGTATTCAGTGAAATGCGCTTCTTGTTGTACCGATTTCGCGACAGTTGGTAGACTACGTTGACTCCGTACGTCTTTCTAGGAAGGAGTTGCCGTCTCTACAGTTGGAGTTATAATGCAATGTTTATTTATTTATTTATATATTTATTTATTTGTTTGTTTATTTGGAGTATGAATAAAGAAAGAAACACAAAAAATCAGCATGATAAATAACTGTAGGACAATATTCTGACTCAGAGTCCCTTGCAGTTAAAAGAACATTTAAAATACAACAGTTCACGTTTTAGAAAAAGCTGTTATGCCTTTCATTTAAATTTAAACAGTATTAAGGACCGTCTAAATGCTGGTTGACATTTGCATGGTATCGTTTCGCTGGACGATATTCATAAACAAGAAAGTCACTGCAAACATTTTGATGTTATATACCACAAAACAAATACATTTGTGAGTATATTGGTAAATAAATGACCATTACTTTACCTGAAGATGGGAGTTTCGTTTCAAGCCATAAGCAGTCAAGAGTTAGCCTAGGTGTCAATGCAGAGGCGTTCTTTGATCGAAATAATTCTGTCATACGTGTAATGAAAAGCATATTCCATTTAATTCACACGAATTCTAATGTTCAGCTGGTAATCTCAGTAAGTGTATTCACCAAGTACTTATTCGATTTGAACTGTAGTTCCTTGTTTTTGTTTTGGTTTTTGGTATTGGCTTTTTGTAGGTAGTTAGATATTTTGAGGTGAAATCGTAAAATATTGCTTTATAAGTTCAGATTGATTTTAATTTTGAGTTATATAATTTCAATTGAGATACAAGTCAAACCTCGTAAGTCACAATGCTCTTCTTAACAATAATGTTCCTTACGACTGGTCACGCCTCCCAGCCACATTTGATATGCACTCCATCAGAACAATGTTCGTTGTGTTCATTTTCCTATGCGAAAGTGTAAAAGGAAAATTAACCTTAAATACAGTATACTGTAGGAGAAAGTAAAAACGTTGTGCATACGTACAACAACAACAACAACAACTTAAATTACAAACAAAGTTCTCCTTTTTTGAAGCTTTTCTTGGCTACATTACTAATTTCAGTTTGTCTTTAGGTTATTTTTTTTCCTTTTTGTCATTTGCCAAACATTAACTCAAATAAACTGACACTTCTCAGTTAAATTTAAAGTTAAATTGAATTGTTCTGGCTAAGAATAGTTTTCGTTTATTTTTAATTTCACCCTTTTAGGCAATTGTAAAGTAGTGTTGTAAGCAATTAACACGATTAAACCTCCGTTTCCTGATTTCATGTATTCACCTATAGCCTATCACATTGAATGTCCTAGAACTGTGCTACTCACGACAACTTTCCACAATATTTAAGTACATGTTGGTGTTACCTGTCCGGTCCCTACCTCCTATTTTATGTCCTACGACATACGCTTTCACATCGTGCTGTATTTTATCGGTTCATTCTTACCTGTATATATACGAGAAAAATTATAGAAAAGGGGTTTCCGACTAGCGACCCTTCATCCACATGAGGCCCATGAGGCTACATTTTGCTTTTGGAAAAAATGAAAAAATTAAGAAAAATATTCCATAGCTCCTTCAAATACGTTTCAGTTTTCATGCACATTACGGACCGTAGTGAGAACTAATTCATCCGTAATGTGATTTCCTCTTATTATGTATTCACTTGATCTAAATGGAATAAATTTTAATTATTTTAAAATTTAAATCCAAAATTTAGGAAAAAATGAGCCAAACATTAGACAAGAAATTCAGCGTTAGGCTTTAATCATTATAAAAATGGGTATGGATCCATTCCAAATCTTGAACTCCATGCCAACCTAAGTCGTAGAAATTTTATGCAACTAAGCATACAATGATTAACAAAAAATACTTCCGTTTCCATTGATGTAGGAGGCAGTTTCAATTATTCATTCTGCTCTTGTTGGAAGTGTTGGTACCCATGCTAAGAAAAACGTAAAATTAAGCAATTTCATCAATTGTGCGGAAAGTTTAAGGGCTGAAGTGCCCTAAATGGTTTGGAATTGTTATAATTGGACAGTTCTATCAAAATAAAAAATTCGAAAATCACTTCCGGCCTAAATTCAGTTCCGGAAAAACAGCCTAAAATTGCTTGTTTCCTTTCTCGTTTCCTTTTTTATTCAAATCCTAGACAAATTCACTTATTTACATAATTATTTCTGTAGTATGTTCCTTGGTTGAATACCCTTGGGCGTTTTTTGATTTTTTGAAAAATTTCCACTCCGAATGTAGTTTATAAGGGCCTAAGTGAAACTCCGCATTGACTCGCATTAGCGCTCGTAGTGGTAAAGAAGCCAAACTGCTAATATAATCCACCGGGTAATGTTGATTAAGAAATGGATTGTAATTTTTAGGAATAAACTAGCAGTTTCCCGCTGGGTCCGCCTGCAGTGCACACAGTATGGTGTTGTTCGTTACTATCCTCACGGGTGTATTTGTAAAGTTTCGAGTTAATGAAATAAAGCACATGATCTGCTGTGTTAATAGAATGTAATATTATGTCAAATACACTTGAAAATACATCACACAAAGAAATTTAATTAAACGTTCCTTGGAACAACACTACACGCCGAATTGTTAAAAAGTCCTTCAGAGATCTTCATCATGGAGACAAATATACTCATACCTTTTCTCAGAATCTACCAATTTATGTAGTTATTACCTCAAACGAAAGTGCTTGATCTACTGAGTATTTTTAGACCAAAACAAACTGCGTACCTCAATTAGAACGAGATATATGAATGCTTCAATGAGAAAAAAGAAGTTGAAGAAATAAGACGTCATATTGAATGTGCACTCATAACTTTCCAAAAAATCAACCAATTTGAATAGTTAAGAGCTGAAATGAAAGAGCTTGATCCACTGAGTGCTCTTACGCCAAAATGAACTCCGCACCTCAATTAAAACCAAAGATATGATTGCTTCAGAGAGACAAAAAATTGAAAAAATCAAATAATTTGAGGAAGGCAGAAGTTAAGTGATCTATAGTACCTGATGACGAATCTGTGCATGAATACCTATCAGTTTAAAAAATTAAGGAAATCGACCGGATAGAATGGTCGGACTGACTGACTTTAGTTTTCATATTTTTTTAAATATACAGATAAGGAATATATTCTCACTTTATTATGTTTTATTATATTTTATTTACCTAAAGTTCGGAGCTCATATGTCCCTAGGATGTTTTCAACATTGAGTTGCTTGCCTGAACTGTGGACTTCTTATTTCTCTCCTTTATGCAATTTTAATAATGTTATTTGCTTTACGTCCCACTAACTACTCTTTTACGGTTTTCGGAGACGCTTAGGTGTCGGAATTTTGTCCCGCAGGAGTTCTTTTACGTGTCAGTAAATCTACCGACACGAGGCTGACGTATTTGAGCACCTTCAAATACCACCACACTGGGCCAGGATCGAACCTGCCATGTTGGGCTCAGAAGGCCAGCGCCTCAACCGTCTGAGCCACTCAGCCCGGCTTATGCAATTTTTAAGTAGTGCTTTAAGCCATTAAAATGTTAAACCTTCGTTTCAGTTGAACTATACGTACTATTTCACACTTTTCTCTTCGCAGAATTTTACGAAAATTGGCTGTTATTAAAGTGTGGTCCGCGATGATGCCTATGGTTTCCAATATGGTCCGCGAGCCATACAATTTGGAAACCCCTGATATCTAGAGAATAGGTAAGAAATGTAGTCCCGTTATAACAAGTCGTAATAAAGGACGGTTCATATAAGGTTAAGAACGAAATCTGTACCTTTGCAGTTTTCATCCACATTCAAATGGGGAAATAATGTCATTTCGTTTCAGACGATCCCAACTGCCATGAAGGGAGCCCACATGACATCTTAATTCACGATTATATTTCTAAACCCAATTTCTAGATGTCTAGGGCTCACGAAACGCAAGATCCGTCCAAAATCGTTTGCCTCTTCCCCAAACCAGTATTTCATACACTCATACCGTCATTCGAAAGTAGATCATCGAACTGAGACGAAGCATAACGACCGTGGAGAATCCTACCTGATAACTTATTCTTTTAAAATTGGATTATTCTTCTTCTTAAGCCGTCGTCTCCAAACGGAGGTAGACGATCCACAAGGCCAGCTCCGATCTTGACGTTGCAGCCATGCCATGTGGATTTATTGGAATTTCTCTCAGGATCTTTAATGCAGTGGTTTCCCGTTGCCTTCTGCATCCTAATGCCGTTTACCAAACTGGTTCCTCCGCCTTTGGGAACAATTTCTTGTCCCCAGGACAATAGAGTGCCCTTACCCATACCCGCTCATCCACTCTCAAAGAGACTGTTGGCACTTGGTATAGGGGATCTCCTTAAACCGGGAGATAATCGGTCCCTTCGTTCGTAATTTATTTACTCCACCTAAATCTGCGTGAGAACTGGAAGCTGAAGGGTTGATTTCTAAACTCCTTTAAAATATAATCATCGCCTTTAAATTGTTAGCGTGCTGGCCGTTGGTCACAAGAGTCCCGAGTTCGATTCCCGGCAGGGTCTGGAATTGTATCCATCATTGGTGAATTTCGCTGGCACGAATACTGGATATATGTGACGTCTTAATCATCATTGCATTCTCATGACGAAGCGCAGGTCACCTACGGGAGTCAAATTAAAAGACCTACACCTGGCGAGCCGAACATGTCCTCGGACACTCCCGGCACTAAAAAGCCATACCCCATTTCATTTCATTATTCAGTGGCATTTTTCCTGCAACTTGTAGGTTTATGGGTACTTCACCGAATAGTACTCGTACAGGAACTATTATAAAAATAACGGCGTCTGACCTCAGGGGAAACTTGGTACAGATCTTTGAAAGGAGCCAGCGAAAGAAACAAATGTAGGTTAAAATGATCGACCTGTGATGGAGTCCAACCCAGTACCTCTTAAGCCACGAAATGGGTCTGTAAAAGAGAGACTATTTGTTTGTTTTTTTCTTTTGACAATCTGTTTTACCGACACAGACAAGTCTTATGGCGGCGATGGGATAGGAAAGGGCTAGGAGTGGAGAGGAAGCGGCCGTGGCCTTATAAAAGGTTAGCTCCAGCACTTACCTGGTGTGAGAGTGGGAAACCACGGAAAACCATCTTCATTGATGCTGATGCGCCCTTAACCGCACGACCAAATCGCTCGGTAGACTGAATATCAAAAACAATAATTTAAAAAATGGAACAAATCTCCTAACAACGTGATTTTATATAGATTAAGAAGAAACCTTATTTTAACTCAACTTATATTTATTTCCGATTTTTACATTGAAATATAACTTTGTAGCTCTCAGTTGTATCCTAGTTTCGATCATAAAATGTTATCCTACATTCAGTTTATACGTTGAACAATACCAATATTTTAATTACTGACTAACACATCCATTAGCTGCCTCCCCCGGAGGCCCCGGTTCGATTCCCGACTCTGCCGCGAAATTTGAAAAGTGGTACGAGGGCTGGAACGGGGTCCACTCAGCCTCGGGAGGTCAACTGAGTAGAGGTGGGTTCGATTCCCACCTCAGCCATCCTGGAAGTGGTTTTCCGTGGTTTCCCACTTCTCCTCCAGGCGAATGCCGGGATGGTACCTAACTTAAGGCCACAGCCGCTTCCTTCCCTCTTCCTTGCCTATCCCTTCCAATCTTCCCATCCCTCCTCAAGGCCCCTGTTCAGCATAGCAGGTGAGGCCAGCTGGGCGAGGTACTGGTCATACTCCCCAGTTGTATCCCCCGACCAAGAGTCTGAAGCTCCAGGACACTGCCCTTGAGACGGTAGAGGTGGGATCCCTGGCTAAGTCCGAGGGAAAAACCGAACCTGGAGGGTAAACAGATGATGATGATGATGATGATGACTAACACATTCACAGAATCAACGACAGAAAAGTCAGGGATAATTTGTAAAAAAGGTAAACAGATGATGATGATGATGATGACTAACACATTCACAGAATCAACGACAGGAAAGTCAGGGATAATTTGTAAAAAGCTCGAGGGTGTTAGATATGTTAAAGGCAAATATTTCTGTGCGGTAGCTTATGCAGCGAGATTTGCTACAGCATGATCTCCAACCAGATAGTAATCTTACCTCAGTAATTGTAGTGATGTTGATGTGATTACCCTCACCATGATTAGAGATCAGACTTCAAGAGTTCATTGTATTGCTATTAATTTCATTTAGAAGCAACAGTCTAATGTTTGTTGTACTTTCATGACTTCCGTGTGACACCACAATTTATTTAGAGCATCATTCATTACAGCCGGCCCCGTGGTGTAGGGGTAGCGTGCCTGTCTGTCACCCGGAGGCCCCGAGTTCGATTCCCGGCCAGGTCAGGGATTTTTCTCTCCACTTGAGGGCTGGTTCGAGGTCCACTCAGCCTATGTGATTAGAATTCAGGAGCTATCTGACGGCGAGATGGCGGCCCTTGTCTCAAAAGCCCAGAACAACGGCCGAGAGGATGCGTCGTGCTGACCACACGGCGCCTCATAATCTGCAGGCCTTCGGGCTGAGCAGCGGTCGCTGGGCGGGTCAGAGCCCTTTCAAGGGCGTTAAGTGCCGTGGGGTTTGGTTTTTATCATTCATTACAATTATGTTACACAGTTCTCGACGACGACGACGACGACGAACCCGATCTTTCATCGGCACTGAGGCGGAGCCTCAGGGCCGAGAAGTTTATGGCTTGTCGACCGGTACCGGTCTTGAATGCCCTATCTTGAAGTTATTCCCTGACTGAATGGTTGTGGGGTTTCGGGTTAGAGACGGAGTTGGTGGTGTCATGGCTGACCAGTGTGTGGCCTAGCGCAGTGCGCTGTCTAATTCAAGATCACCTTGGGCCTTTTGTGCTTTAGGCCCTCGGTTTGATAGTTACCAAGTGATGTTATGAGGGGATTACCCGCATGGGGTATCTTCTTATAGAATTTTACAGCCATGCTCCGCCTTCTATCCCTGAGGGTTGTGATTTGGCATTGTTCGTGAATGTCGTCGTTGCGCACATACCAATCAGCACCCGTGATAAGGCGAAGTGCCCGGTTTTGGACAGCCTGCACCCTATCCAAGTGCCAATCGGCGGCATAGCCCCATATAGGACAGGCATATTCCAGTAACGGTCGTACAAGTGTTGTGTACAGTAGGAGTTTGTTTCCTGAGGATAGGCTGTTTTCATTTTCTTCCAAACATTACAAACTAGATTCGTTAGGTAGTATTCACGAAAGAAATACGCACAAAGGGAATATTTTACACGGCGTAGAACTGATCATTCAGAGACACTGTTCAAAGTTTCGCGGCATTAGGTGGGCTGCATTATCGACAGAATATGCCTGCAGTGGCGACAGTGCCGGCAACATTCAGAACTTCAATTCATTGAGTAGCCATCCAGTTGACTCTGGCATCTAACGGGAGTTTGATGAACTATTGGAACGGTGTACTCGATACAGTTCTAGCAGTATTATGAAGATGGCAGCAGCTATCGGCATTAATCACAACAAAGAAATTGATGTAAGAAGCGGTGGTTGCAATAATCCTTGATAATGAATGAACGATAAGGTAATAAGCTCTCGCAATGATAATCGATGGAGGGAAGAAAAGACTTCATCGCTCCTAGAAGA
Source organism: Anabrus simplex (assembly GCF_040414725.1). Taxonomy (NCBI): domain Eukaryota; kingdom Metazoa; phylum Arthropoda; class Insecta; order Orthoptera; family Tettigoniidae; genus Anabrus; species Anabrus simplex. Next base: position 389,144,667 of record NC_090268.1, read on the forward strand.
ATGAGTGTAGGCCTAAAGTCCGAGGAAAATAAACCTACTGCACATTTTAAACTTAATCGGAATTATTATTACTACTATTATTATTAAGGAGGGTGTTTGAACGTACGTACTTAGCACAATTTGTTTTTTCTGTTTTTTTTTAATATATCTTAATTTGTTCACTGACTTCCCTTTAGAATTCTTTGTCCATCCTGTACAATTATTTTCATTGAGGTTTATCTGCAAACAAGCTTCTAAACTTTGTTCTATCTTGAACGATTTTCACCGAGCGAGTTGGCCGTGCGGTCAGGGCCGCGCAGCTGTGAGCATGCATACGGGAGATAGGGGTTCGAACCCCACTATCGGTAACCCTGGGGATATTTTTCCGTGTTTCCCCATTTTCACAGTAGGCAAATGCTCGGATTGAACCTTCATCAAGGCCACGGCCGCTTCCCTCCCTCTCCAGCCCTTACCTATCCCATCGTCGCCGTAAAGAAGAAAAGAGAATAATTTCTTCCGTATTACCAGTTTCTTGTAGGACTTAGTTTATTTCTATTAGTTTTTGTGGTTTTTAAGGGATGATGCTAGGTTTAGATATTTCTTTCTATTCATTGTGTGTAGGTGTCCGTAGAATTTTAATCACCTTTTCCTTATTGTATCTGTAATTCAGTACATTCCCTGTGGTTTCTATTGTCCAAATACCATTTTCGATTCTGGTCTAGGATATTTCGGAGAATCTTGTTTCTCTCTTGTTTATTTGTGACCTGCCACCAGTTTTCACGGTTTTGGATACATTGAGTGAATTAGGACGAACGACTGCGTTGTAGTGTCGTAATTCTGCATTTTTGGACATGTACTTTTTTTTTTTGCATCCGATGTAGTGATTTTGTAAGCTCTTTGTAATTCTGCAATTCTTTGCGTTTTGATTCATCACTGCTGCTCGAATAATTTTACATAAATACTTGAATTTCTCTAACTGAAATCATAACTTTTTCGAACTTGGTGTCATGTTGGTTGATTGTTGAATCTTGATTCAGCTTCCTTCATGTACTGCGGCTTCTCAAGTATAATTAGCAGTCAATTTTTTGCTGTTTATTTATAAACTTTTGCTATGAACTAGATTAGGCCTACTTCTTGTCTGTTGTATTGTATGGTGATCTGCAAAAGCTGAGCAAATAAGGTGAACATTGCTTTTAAGAATACCGGGCGAGTTGGCCGTGCGGTTAGGGACGCGTGGCTGTAAGCTTGCATCCGGGACAATAGTGGATTCGAATCCCACTGTCGGCAGCCCTCAAGTTGGTTTTCCGTGGTTTCCCATTTTCACAGCAGGCAAATGCTGGGGCTGAAACTTAATTAAGGCCACGGCCGCTTCCTTCCCACTCATAGCCATTTCCTATCCCATCGTCGCCATAAGACCTATTTGCATCGATGCGACGTAAAACAAATAGCAAAAAAAAAAAAAAAATAGAAAAGCTTTTAAGAAGTTTACCAATATTTATTTCCTTATCACTTTCTCCAAAACGAAACTGAGTAGTGATAGGAATAATCCATCCCCTTGTCGTACACCGGTTGTGATTTCGAACGGGTCAGAAATTTCTGTCAGAAATTTCACTTTTGATATTGTGTTGGCTGGAGTTTGTTTGATCAATTCTCTTGTTTTTCTGGCGACCTAGATTTCCTAAAGTGTGTTGAACAGTGTCTGTCTGTCTATCATAATTATTATTATCATCATTATACCAGGGGTACACCTTCACCGGCTATGTAAACTGTGCGCCTTTCTTAAGGCCATCGATGAAAAGAAACGGGAAATTGTGAACTCCCAGAAATTTTTGTCGCCTGCAGTTAGATGTCTCTACTATCGACTTATTTGCTCCCTCTGGCGGGATAAACTCCAATTATTCCATATAGAAATGTTTATTTTTGAAGTTTGTAAACCTGGTTCTGAGGATTGTCATTTTTTTTTTCAATGTACCGAAATTGTCAACACTTCAGCTGGTTCCTCCTTGATTGTAATCAACCTATCAAAAATTTGGAAATATTTTCTCTGGCCAGTTAAAACCGGAGGTGTGTATAGGAATTCAACCTTTCAGTAAAGAGTTCTGGACTCTTCCCCAGGCACGTCCTAATCCTCTGTGAAGCACGGAAACCCCGGAACAATTATAATTGTTGTTATTATTACTGCGTGTCGTTCAACGTCATACTAACACATGGGAAATTTCGGCGACGAGAGGAGGGTAAAAGAATAGGACAGGGAGGGAAATGGTCGTGTCTATTTTTATGGCCGTGTGAAAATGGGAAACCACTGACAACCATCTTTGGGACTGCCGACTGTGGGATTCGAACCCACCATATACCGAGTACAAGCTCACACCAACGCAATTCTAACCGCATGGCCAAATCTCTCGGTGTTTGTTATTATTATACCTGAGCTACAGACGCTCCGTGCATTTTTATTAAGCGCCTTTAGGTAGGCCATCTGTAATATAAACTCTGACACTTTTAGTTGAAGAAGTTTGGACGTTTATCTCCAGATTCTATACTGTCGACTTACGTGCGCCCTCTGGTGCGAGGATGAACAATCAATTTTTAAAGTAATTTTGTGTGTCATGGTTTCCTTGACTGAATTGTTTATAGACTATTTTTGGTATTTGAAGGTTTCTAGCACTTCTATCTCTTCCCGGCCGTTTAAACTTGTAGCCAATAGGGAATTTTGTACATTCATTTTATCAACCAACCAGGAATTTTTTATATATATTTGATTATCCAATGGTTATTGTGGGTATGTCCATGGCTTCGGCAAAGAGATTTCTGGAGCCTTCCTCTCCGCTATAAAAGCTGGAAACTTTTGGCCATGTTGTCTTTTCGATCGCTCCAATCCAGCAGTAGAGTGTGTTCACAGAAAGGACAGGGGACGTGCCTCGCCCATCTCCGGAAGGTAATGGCAGACATCTTTTATTTTATTTTCTAGTTGCTTTACGTCGCACCGACACAGACAGGTCTTATGGCGACGATGGGACAGGAAAGGGCTAGGAGTGGGAAGGAAGCGGCCGTGGTCTCAATTAAGGTACAGCCCCAGCATTTGCTTGGAGTGAAAATGGGAACCACGGAAAACTATTTTCAGGGCTGCCGACAGTGGGATTCGAACCTACTATCTCCCGAATACTGGATACTGGCCGCACCTAAGCGACTGCAGCTATCGAGCTCGGTAGACATCTTTTAATCATGTAATCACCTCAGAAAGCTAGTCCGAGAGGAGTGTTTCAAAATTATTTCGTAATATAAACTTCCATTTCCCGATGTAAATTTTCAAACCAGTCTAAATAACTTAATTTAACTCAGGAAATAAAGAGTGGGAACCATCATGTATTCCCCTTCAACTTGGTTTTGAGGTGACTATGATTTTGTAATCCTGAAATTCTATCTCTTAATTTTGTAACCTAAAACCTTCTCACCATCCAGTCACCTCCATAGTATGCGCTTAGCCTCTGCGATAAGTTCACGTAGGGTTTTAATGATGTTCTAGTGGATTCCTAAGGAGCGCAAGTGTCTGCCTCGGCCAGTAATTTTAACCTTTTCTTTTTCACTAAGGGCGTGTAGAATGGATACTTATTACCCCTGTTAAAGTGAACTAATATTTTCATTTACTTTTAAAATGTAAATCAGGCTGTTGAGCAGATAAGACGGTAAATACTGTTTGGTTTTGGTAAAATGTAGATCAGGGCCTCTCAGGGTGCATGCGCTTGGTGCATGCACTGTGCACGGTGCAAAAGACGACTTCGCTTGGTTGACCAGAGTGCAGACCCCCACTCCTCGATTTGGAGCAATAGCGCTTACTGTCTCTTTCCTCACGCCTGTCTTGCTCGTTCCCCCTGTCTCCCTGTTCCACACTTGCTCCGTAATGCTCCAAATCCGAGCTGAGTTGCACCGAGTAGAACCGAGCTTAGCCGAGTAGCCCAGAGACGAAGCGTTAGTCCGAGCGAAGCCGAGCGCGACCGGTGCACAGTGCACGAAGCTCTTGCTCCTCGATTTGCACGTGTGAGATTTTGGGCGTTTGAGAGGCCCTGATGTAGATTGTGCCTTTAAGAGGCTTGGAACTTGTAAATATTTTAGACTAGTTACCTAGAGAGTAAATGTGTGGAGCAAAACGCTCCTGGTAAATGTAGTAAATTTTGGAGCTCACTTTTCTTGTAGATTTATTTGGTGCTTTTGTTTTATTTGTAACTGGGGAGCTTCAAGCTCATGTTATTAAATCATATCGTCCGATTGTTCTAGACTTTCCTAACATTGTTTCTCGAGCTTACGAACTAAACTTTTCTACCTGATTATTTGTTATTGTTTAACAAAGTTCAAAATCTGAAAAAAGAAAAACTAGGAAAGAAGTAAAATAGCAAGTCTTACAGTCTTAAATTTAAATTTGAACTTTTCTTTATTCACCCATTCGTGCCCGCACCTTCTCACTCCTCTGTCTACCACGGTTTCCCTATAAAAATCATGATTATTACCGTATTACTAATAATAATAATAATAATAATAATAATAATAATAATAATAATAATAATAATAATAATAATAATAACTTTATTATTATTATTATTATTATTATTATTATTATTATTATTATCATCATCATCATCATCATTATAAATGGCAAGATGTCTGAAATCTTCAAGACACAAAGGGGCGTTCGCCACGGCTGTACATTGTCACCCTAACTTTTTAATATTTATGGCGAGTACGTCATGAGAGCTGCATTGGCTGGATGGACTGGTGGATATCGTATTGGTGTCAGAAAGATATTGAATTTCCGATATGCAGATGGCACTGTATTGATTGCCATGGATGAGGCAGAAATGACAGAGCTTTTAGACCGTGTCAGAACTGAAAGCATCAGTTTGGGTTTGCAGATCAACATGCAAAAGCCAAAAACTATGGTAGTTGATAGGTCTGGCAAGCTGAACGAACTCAGTGCCTTCAGCGAAATGGAAATGGTTTCAGAAATGTTGTACCTGGGTGCCATTATAACTAGCAACAACAACTGTGAAATAGAGATCAGGAGAAGGATTTCCATGGCGAAGAACATCATGTCTTAGTTATCTCGTATTTGGAAGGATCGCTCCATTTCTCTAAAGCTAAAGATGAGACTAGTACCGTTACTGGTATTCTGTATGGTGCTGAAACGTGGACTTTACGAGCTTCAGATTTGAATAAGATCAACTCATTTGTGATGTGGTGCTGGAGAAGAATGCTTGGCATTCCTTGGACAGCATTTCGAACCTACAAATCCACCCTCAAGGGCTGAACATCAGTACCAGGTTATCGGTAAAATTTCAACAGAGGATTCTCCAATTCTTTGGCCATACTATGCATCGTGGATGAAGAAGCCTTGAAAAGCACATCATCTCGGGAAACTTGCCTAGAAAGAGGGAGCGTGGGCAAGCACCTATACGCTGGACAGATGGCATAAAACTTGCAACAAAGACATCGTTCATACAATCTACCCGTATAGCAGAAGAAAATGGAGGATGGAAACGGTTACAAATATCTTCAGAGGTCACGATCCTCAGAATTGAGGGACCAATATAGACAGATCATTATTGTATGCCTTTGCTGGCGAGACCTAGCGTTTACAGAGCACTATGTCTTCTGGTATGGGCAAGAGCAATTTTGTTACTTTCATTGATCTGTCTCAGACGTTGACAGTGTGAAAGCGACTGATGTAGGAGTGATGCTAGAAATGCCATTCCTTGTGCAGCTAGTCCCTGCTATGAACAGTTTGATAATGTTCCTCATAGGGTCGGATGGTTCATGCATTCCAGTGGGCTTGGAAGACTGTTATGTAATAGCAACTTCTGGTTCAGTGAGAAAAGCAACGGGAAACTACCTCACTTCTCATTTCCCTAGTACGCCTCTTCAGTAACGCGTAAGCCCGTAAGCCATCTATAACAAGTAATGTTGGAGCTGTTGAGGATCTATCCAGCCTTCGGGCTGAGGACTGAACATACATATATTATTATTGTGCCATTCAACTCCATTTAAGGTTTTGGGAGACACCGATGTGAAGAAATGTTGTGCTGTAGGAGTTCTTGTATGTGCTGTAAAAACCTACGGACATCTTCAAATAGCCTACCAAAGGGGTAAGCCGGATTCTAAACCCACCAACTTGGCCTCTAAAGGCCTCTTTTTGAGCCACTCTGAATGCATATCGATGGTTTTCTTTAAAAATCTCGCATGTCCCAATGTTCTACCTACCCTTTATATTCCTTAAGGTTGGTCACGGCTCCCAGCCACATATGTAGACGCAGTCCATCAGAATAATTTTCGTTGTGTTCATTTTCTTGTGCTAAAGTGTACAGTAGCGGTGATTGGGAATAAGAAGTGGAGGGGGTAAAAAAAACGTATATACTGCAGAACAAAATGTACCCGGGTTTGGGGGATATAGCTCGGGAGGAGGGGGGTAGACATCAAAATGGAAAATATTGACATAACATGGTATGTTTTTGATTCTCTGAGGGAATTTCGATAGAGATGTAAAGGTTAACAGTCTATCAACTTAAGTGTGGTAATCAGAGTGCTGTACAATATAACTTTCAACAAAGGGACAATTCAAAGGGCACTAGGAAAGTTTTTCAATGTGAGTGAACGCTTTAGACTTTTTCAAAATAATTTCCACCAGATTCGAAACACTTCTCCATACGTCGAAACCAGTCACTGAACAAACTCTGCCACTTTTCTTCAGTTAAATTTTTACACTCTTGATCCCATACTGCCAGAAGCTCCTCGTCGGATACTAAACGCCACCCTTTCAGTTTCATATTCACTTCTGAGAAGAGTGCGAAGTCACCTGGGGTACGATCAGGACTGTGTGGAGGGTGATCAAGTACAGGCAACCCTGATCTGGCACGAAAATCCATTGTTACATTAGCACGATGTTCTGGAGCATTTTCGTGACGCAAGAGCCAAGTGTTGAGCCGTGACCTTCGACGGAGGTGCTTGGGAGCCTGGATGACCTCAGGCAGACAAGTCTCACTGTACCACTTTGCAGTAACTGTCCTCTGTGTTTCTAGCACAACCCGAGTCAGGATGCCACGTTTAGTGAAGAATACTGCAATCATCCTTTTCATCACTGACCTTGACTTTCGCACAGTTACAGGAGTACCCTCATCTTCAAATAGCCACACCTTGTTCTGGGATTTTGTTGGGACATCGTAATAATGAAGCCAAGTTTCGTCACCTGTAATGCTGCTAATGACGTTACGTGAAGTCCCATTTTCAAACTGTTTAAGCATTTCTCGACACCATTTCACTCGATGTGCCCTTTGTTCCTCTGAAAGTGAATGGGGCACCCAAAGGGAACAAATTTTAACATGGAGATGGTCATGTAGAATTGAATGAATAGCAGGTGCAGGGATGTGGAGGGTGTCTTCTACCTGCCGATATGTCAACCGCCTCTCTTGCTGCAACATTTTCCTCACAGTTTCAATGTTTTCCTCAGTCACTGATTCAAACGGTCGCCCAGTACGAGGATCTCTACAACCCCGAAATTTCCCCTCTGGAACTCTTTTTATCAGCGGAAAATTGTTGTCCGATGTGGACAATCTTTCCCCAGCATAGGAGTCATTTCCTCCAGGCACTGGTTAACAGTTAATCTACGAGCAAAATTGTAGCGGATTTTTGCGCGATATTCACCTTTAGAACACACAGACATCTTAACTTGCTTTCAATCCCACAGCTTGGTAACAATTGGTATGAAGTTTGCGCCTTGCTGTCTTCTAGACCGATTTTCACCCTTATCTTCAACCCTCACAATAGCAGGGATGTCCAGCCAACCGTTCTTCCGCATTGCAAAACTTTCCAAGTGCCCTTTGTAATTAAATATATAAGGCGTGACCAGTCTTAAAAACTATAATGGATAGGAAGAGCGTTAGGACATACGAGGGTTTAAAAGAAAGCCATCAATATGCACGAATATTTGAATGTCCTATTCGAACCAGAGAAGGTATGTAGAGTAACGTTCTAAAATATATTTTAAAATTTAATTAATGAGCAGCATACACCTTTTCGTTCTGCAGTATGCACATGACCTTAAGAAATTTTAGAGCTAAGATTACTTATCGTTCTTTGGTGTAAAAGCAAAAGGAAGTGGGGTTTGAGAGGAGCATGCCTCCACTCATTCTTGAGGATGAGTTAGTAGCGGCGATTGAGAATTATACGTGGGAGGAGAGGGGTAAAAATGTAGAGACAACAAAAAGTACCCGGGTTTGTGGGGTATAGGGAAAGGAGACAGGGGGGTGGGAGGGAGAGGAATATATAGTCTACACCTCAAAATTGAAAAAAAAGAGAAAACCTACAAAATGGTAAGTTTTTATGCTCTCTGAGCGAAATTCGACTGAGAGGTAAAGGCTGATACTTTTCCAACTTCAGTGGGGTAATAATAGTTTCTTGAGATTTTGATTCAATACTAAATAATAAACTTTTCACCAAATAAATATTACACATGTACACATGTACGCAAGTACAGAGTGATTATACAATGAAAAATGTTTAGTAGTCTATTCGACTACACAATCAGAACCAAACATAGCCTACACTAGAGAGACTGTCAGAGAGACGACTTCGCGCATCAAGCGGGTGAATCATACCTCAGTGACCATGACATTGGCAAAAAATATACCCCTGCTGCTCCTCGTCACAGCACTTTCAAAGTATCTTCTACTTGATGTGGCGCTATACAAATCGGTTGGCTGCGACGGACGACATTACGTGCGTATTTCCACTGATAATTCTGTTAATTTTCTTCTTCTTCAGGTTCCAGGTTCGGTTTTTCTCTCGGACTCAGCGAGGGATCCCACCTCTACCGCCTCAAGGGCAGTGTCCTGGAGTTTCAGACTCTGGTTCGGTGGATACAACTGGGGAGGATGACCAGTACTTCGCCCAGGCGGCCTCAACTGCTATGCTGAACAGGGGCCTTACGGGGGGATGGGAAGATTGGAAAGGATAGACGAGCAAGTGTCAACGAAGCGGCCGTGCCCCTAAGTTAGGTACCATCCCGGCATTTGCCTGGAGGAGAAGTGGGAAAGAACGGAAAAGCACTTCCAGGATGGTTGAGGTAGGAATCGAACCCAACTCTACTCAGTTGACCTCCAGAGGCTGAGTGGATCCCATTCCAGCCCTCGTACCACTTTTCAAATTTCGTGGAAGAGCCGGGAATCGAACCCGGGCCTCAGGACGGTGGCAGCTAATCACACCAACCACTACATCACAGAGGTGGACAATTTTGTTGATAATTAAAGAAAATACAGGAAAGAATTAGTCGATAAGACAACAGGGCTAGTACGAATTGTTTTTTCTTAATAATTCCTATAGTCCCTAGCTTCAGCCGGCTAAAGTGGAATAAAAATGTAAAGTTTTCGTCACTACGAAGGATGAGGGGAGTGTGATAATCCCTGAGCTCTTCATACACGTGTGACTGGCCACATTACCAACCACCACAGAAAGACGCAATCATGAATACATCTCTCCTCATACAGTTGGCATCAGTAAGTGCATCCGCGCGTCACAGTTTGCACTTTGACCTCAGTAGGGTGTGCGAAGAGCGCCAGAAAAATATTGAGAAAGAAATTAACGATCATGAATAACTCCAAATTACTTAAACTTTCAGATCCAAGATAAACGCTGTTCTTCAAATTTACGCATTGTAACGTAGCTTTTACTTTGTCACAGTTACATGCTTGTCACTGTTACGAAAGTAACTTGGACAAAAAAAAAAAAAAAAACAGGTTACTGAATAACGACAACAGAATAACGCACTAGTGAAGCAGTAACTGAGAAGTGGGAACTATCACTGGTAGCAGCTTACAGACACAAAATGTGACCATCAGAGTTCAGATATTACGCATGTGTTCCAAGTGAGAGGGCTTTCGTAGGAGATTGCTTTAAGTCAAGTACACTATAGTTTATAATATACTCTACAGTGTAATTGTTTACGTTGCTACTGTCATCTGGTAACTAAAGTGTAAACTGCAATGACATATTCAATGGAGTTAGGGATTGGAATAACTTACCAAGGGAGATGTTCAATAAATTTCCAATTTCTTTGAAATCATTTAGGAAAAGGCTAGGAAAGCAACTGATAGGGAATCTGCCACCTGGGCGACTGCCCTAAATGCAGATCAGTATTGATTGATTGATTGATTGATTGATTGATTGATTGATTGATTGATTGATTGATTGATTGATTGATTGATTGATTGAATCATTGACTCAGATATCGCGCAGGGCTACCTACATTAAAATATTATTATAAGTTTCACCCGTATAATTTTTGTTGTACCATAAATAAATTAGTATGCTAACTTTCCATATTGATGTTATAGATAACATTACATTACTTCATTTTACTTAATAGATCCTATTGTACCCGTTTGTGTCGAGGTTAGGCGGGCAGATCACAATGTTTTCTTGTCTTCTATCCTTGAACGGGGCATTGTCAAACTCACCCCTCTAGATTTCAGAAAAGACGCTACGTTGCCTTCTCATTTCATCCGTTGTCTGTCTCTCGTTAACTTTATAGCAAACAGGAATGCGTGTTTTGCTTCACCGACTTTCAACAGTGTAGTGATGCGTGCGCGCATATGTGAGTGAATGATTCCGACTTCGCAACACAGCTGTAAGGAGACAAGCTTGAAGCCGTGATCTGGCTGTGACCAATAAAAGGTGAGTAACGTTGGACGTTATACCGAGACAAGCTTGAAGCCGTGACCAGGCTGTGATCAGTAAAATGTAAGTAACTTTGGACGTTATTCTTCACTGTTAGTTCTCAGTTACTTTATTGTAACCATGACAGATGTAGCAGTTACACGAAAATAACCTTCTGTCACACCTCTACTACAAGAAAAAGGCATGAAAGTTCATATCATCTTCTTATTGGTACCACAATTCTCATTGGTCGCGAGGACCGATGAGGAGTTATAGCCCGTCGACCTATTAGGCCTTGAGTGCTATTTCATAATGTACTATCCTGAGACTGCATTGGTGTGGAAGTATGTGGATTGTGTGATGGGGGATCGGATTGGCCAGTGTGTGGCCTGGACCCGTTACGGGTGAGTCTGATTTACACTGACTGACAGAGCAAATGCAACACCAAGAAAGAGTGGTCAGAACTTTATGCCAATTGCAGGGTAGAATGACGTCACTGAGGTATGCTCATGATGTGAAATGCGCCGCTGTGCTGCGCACGTAGCGAACGATAAATGGTACACGGCGTTGGCGAATGGCCCACTTCGTACCGTGATTTATCAGCCGACAGTCATTGTAGAACGTGTTGTCGTGTGCCACAGGACACGTGTATAGCTAAGAATGCCAGGCCGCCGTCAACGGAGGCATTTCCAGCAGACATACGACTTTACGAGGGGTATGGTGATCGGGCTGAGAAGGGCAGGTTGGTCGCTTCGTCAAATCGCAGCCGATACCCATAGGGATGTGTCCACGGTGCAGCGCCTGTGGCGAAGATGGTTGGCGCAGGGACATGTGGCACGTGCGAGGGGTCCAGGCGCAGCCCGAGTGACGTCAGCACGCGAGGATCGGCAAATCCGCCGCCAAGCGGTGGCAGCCCCGCACGCCACGTCAACCGCCATTCTTCAGCATGTGCAAGACACCCTGGCTGTTCCAATATCGACCAGAACAATTTCCCGTCGATTGGTTGAAGGAGGCCTGCCCTCGCGGCGTCCGCTCAGAAGACTACCATTGACTCCACAGCATAGACGTGCACGCCTGGCATGGTGCCGGGCTAGAGCGACTTGGATGAGGGAATGGCGGAACGTCGTGTTCTCCGATGAGTCACGCTTCTGTTCTGTCAGTGATAGTCACCGCAGACGAGTGTGGCGTCGGCGTGGAGAAAGGTCAAATCCGGCAGTAACTGTGGAGCGCCCTACTGCTAGACAACGCGGCATCATGGTTTGGGGCGCTATTGCGTATGATTCCACGTCACCTCTAGTGCGTATTCAAGGCACGTTAAATGCCCACCGCTACGTGCAGAATGTGCTGCGGCCGGTGGCACTCCCGTACCTTCAGGGGCTGCCCAATGCTCTGTTTCAGCAGGATAATGCCCGCCCACACACTGCTCGCATCTCCCAACAGGCTCTACGAGGTGTACAGATGCTTCCGTGGCCAGCGTACTCTCCGGATCTCTCACCAATCGAACACGTGTGGGATCTCATTGGACGCCGTTTGCAAACTCTGCCCCAGCCTCGTACGGACGACCAACTGTGGCAAATGGTTCACAGACAATGGAGAACCATCCCTCAGGACACCATCCGCACTCTTATTGACTCTGTACCTCGAAGTGTTTCTGCGTGCATCGCCGCTCGCGGTGGTCCTACATCCTACTGAGTCGATGCCGTGCGCATTGTGTAACCTGCATATCGGTTTGAAATAAACATCAATTATTCGCCCGTGCCGTCTCTGTTTTTTCCCCAACTTTCATCCCTTTCGAACCACTCCTTCTTGGTGTTGCATTTGCTCTGTCAGTCAGTGTACATAGTTCAATTGAGGACATCCTTGGGTCTGAGGTAGCGCAGGCCCTCGATGTCATAATTTCCTAAATTGGAAATGAGGGGGTTGGAGTTAGTATGAAGCTTGCTGTAGAATTTGGTGGCCGCCCGTTCGGTCCTATTCTGAAGGGTGGGGAGGTGATAAGTTTCATGAAGGTGGACGTTCCTTTCGTACCATAGTGCGCCTGCCAGGGAGCGCAGCGCGCGGTTCTGTACGCGCTGCACCGCTGACAGGTGGGACTTAGCTGCTATGCCCCATACAGGACTGGCATATTCCAGGATGGGTCTAACCATCCTCTTATACAGTAGGAGCCGGTTGGGCCCATTATCGGCGTTTATCAAAGGTAAAATTTGGAAGAGGCGCGTTTTAGCTTGCGCAACAATAGTTTTAATGTGGTCAGCGAATGTGAGTCCTCCGTCTAGGGTGACACCTAGGTATTTAGTTTTGTTAGTCCACCTGATGACTTCACCAAAAAACATCAGGGGGGGGGGGGGTTGAGGACGGCGTTTAGTGAAGAGTGTAGCACTGCTTTTGTCTACATTAATTTTAATTCTCCACTGCTCAAGCCAAGGCTCGAGGGTGGAGAGGGAGTCTTGGAGGTAGTCTTTAGCTTTAGGTGCCTGCCACGAGACAGAGGAGATTGCAGTATCGCCTGTATATAAATACAATTTCCCGCGCGTGGGTTTTGGCATGTCAGTCGTGTATAGATTGAAAATAACTGGTGAGATGACGCTGCCCTGGGGCACCCCAGCCCCGATGGGGCGGGGGTCCGACAGCGCAGCGCCAACCTGGACCTGAAATTTTCTGTCAGCTAAGTAACTCGTCAGTAGGCGTAGAACGTAGGGGGGGGGGAATCCTAATGTCCTAAGTTTGTAAATAAGTCCATCATGCCAAACTTTGTCAAACGCACGGGAAATGTCGAGGAAACAGACTCCAGTGTGTCGACGATGGTTGAAATTCTTAGTTATTTCTTTGGTTACGCGAGTTAACTGGTGGACAGTGGAATGGCCTCGCCGGAATCCGAACTGTTCCTCGCGCATAAGGTTTTTGTCGTCAATGATGGTGTTTAGTCTGCTTAACAACAGGATTTCAAATAATTTTGAAATAATACTAACAAGAAATAGGTCGGTAATTTTGAGGAAAAGTTTTGTCCTTATTTGGTTTGGGTATCATAATGACTTTCGCGATCTTCCAGCAGGTCGGAAAGTGACCGTACCGGAAGATCGCATTGAAAAGCTTGGTTATGCAAGTCAGTGCCTTTCTAGGTAGATTTTTGAGAAAGGACGCTGTAACGTTATCAAGGCCGGGAGATTTCCTGTTCTTAAGCTTTTTTATGGCGGCGAACAGTTCAGTTGGCGTTATGAATATGAAGTCTGGGGGGAGGTAAGTCTCGTCAGTAGCGTGAAGTTCGTTTTCAGATTCTACATGATCGATGAAATTGTCGTCGCAGGCTCGACGTTGGGCGTGCACGCGCTCTCAAACGTGTCCGCCAGCGCGTCGGCCTTGTCCTTGTCAGAGTAGGCCATTCCATTTCTACCATGGAGGGCGGGTATGCCAGTCCTAGTACGGGTAAATTTGCGTGCCAACCTGTTGAGGGAGTTGTCAGCAGCGCTCAGACCCGCCAGTCTGGACCGCCACGCTGATGTCCTGTGGTTTAAGATCATTACTTGGAGGTTCCTTTTGGACCGGTTCCATCTGCTTTTAAGATATGGGTCCCTGGTCAAATGCCATAATTTACGGATACGGTTTTTAATTTTGATTTGCGCCAGGATCACCGAGGGGAGCGTGTCTTTCCTGCGTTGTACGACACTGGGGCCCTCTGAGGCGGCCTGAGCAGCGTTGATAATGGAGGTTGAAATCTGGAGGGCCAAATTGTCGATGTCAGCCGGACCTTTCACACTGGGATTGCCATTAATTTTATCAGATAATTCGGTGCGGTAGGTGTTCCAATTAATTTTCCGGTTATAGATGGGGATGAAAATGAGTGTATAGTCGGGGGATGAATCTAAGGTCATAATGACGGGTTTATGGTCGGAATCAAAAAGGTCAAGAGTAGTGAGCTGAATAAACTGATGAAGTCTATGAGAAATGGCAATATCCAGGGTATCAGGCCGGTGATTGGGGTTGTGGGGGAAGTGAGTGGGACGATCAGGGCCGTGGGTCGCAAGATGGTTCCGGTCACAGTACTGGGCGAGTTGTTTGCCCCTGGCGGTGGTGATCCGGCTGTTCCAGCGGGGGTTCTTGGCATTGAAATCCCCCGCCAGGACAGTGGGAACCCCCACATCAATAATACGGCCCAGGTCTAGCGGGTCGAATGCTGCGTCTGGAGAGATGTAGCACGCCGTAAGGTTGAGAGGTCCTGGGTGGGTGAGAACCTGGATTGTCGTTGCTTCGAGACCAGTAAGGTTGTTGGGGGTGGGAATTCGGTGGTGAGTGAGGTTATGCCTCACGTATATACAAGTGCCTCCGCGAATGCGGTTGGGCCTGTCATCTCTATAATTGATGAAGTTGCTAATACGAGCCGACAATGCAGGTTTCAGCCAGGTCTCGCAGACGAGGACAATATCGATACTTTCCTCTCCGAGGTATTCTGAGAGTTCAAGGGTGTCCCTCTGGATGCCCCCGGCATTCCAGAAGAGAACCCTCAACTGTTTAGGGCGTGCTAATCTGCTGGTAGGGGCCATTAGTCGCAGAAGGATAGTATGGCGGACATAATGATTTCCAATTTGTCTGCAGGAGAGGAGGCTTCTTTTAGCTTCTGAAGGGTGGTTTTGATAAGAGAAATGATGTCACGGAACGAGGGGTCCTTGAATAGCTTGAGGATTTCCATGACATCGGGTACTTGTGCAGTGGGGTTGGGGGGGGGGAGGCTCGCTGAGGGGGGAGGGCAGATGAAGGGGGGAGGTCGGAGAAGTTTTCGCTCGTAAGAACTGGCGGGGCGGGGCTGGAGGGAACAGTAGGTTGGTGAACCACTGGCCCTGAGAGGTTGGTAGCATTGGCGAATGAGACATTAGCTCGTAGTTTGGCAGGCTTGGTAATGGGATTGGGTCCGGAGGCACCTTTCTTAGTTGAGGGTAGGCGGTTCTGTTCCTGTGATAGGATGCGCAGGTAGACAGGACAGCCTCGGTAACTGGCGGTGTGCTGTTCCTTACAATTAGCACAACGGTGTTTTTGTGAAGGGTCTCCTTTACGGGGGCAATCCTGAGAGCTGTGGGTCTCGCCGCACATGACGCATTTAGATATGCAGCAGCAGCCTCCGGAGGTGTGACCAAAACGCTGGCACCGAAAGCACTGAACAGGTCCTTCCGGGCTGTTGTAGCGTTCGATCTTGACGGCGGTATCAAGCAGGGATTTAACATCAAATATGTGAGTGCATCTAGTATGGACTGAGGGTCCTCACTGATGTGAAGGCCGAGTACCACTACTTTGCAGTAGCGACGTTCGAGAATTGGACGAGTGTGGTATTGCCCCTTAAAGGCGACAACCAGGCTCTTCAGGGTTTCATAGTCCTCGGGTGTTTCCGTTTGAATACGGACACCGTCAAAGAGTACCTTCATTTTGTACGGTATCTGGTTGTCACGAAGTGCTTCTCTGAATTTGGAGATATCTAGTTTCGTGCCTTTCTCCTCTCTGACGTAGATTGGGGAAATCCTAATTCTGGGTACCCTAGTGGTAGCATCTTGCCTGTTAGCCTGGTTATTGGAGGCCTGTGAATTGCTTGAGGTGGCACCAGTTGCGACAATGCTGGTATGGGCAGCGTTTGCCGGGGCTGGGCCGGATTGGGTAGTGGCTGCCGTGGCAGTGCTGGTGTGAGCAGCTTCTGCCGCGGCAGGGACAGTCCTAACAGTGCGTGGCGCGGCGGTGCCGTTGCGCGCGGCGTCCGACGGGCCTTTGCGAGACGCGACGGTTCTACGGGGGGCAGCGTCCGTCGGGTCGTTGCTGTCAATAGGTATGATATTGAAGATCTCATAAGAGTTCTTTAGTTTCAGAGGCCTAGGCTTGGCGAAGACATAGGGATTAAATTTCTTTTTTTGTTGCCTACCACTAGGGGATTGGTAACCATCTTCATCGGAATCAGAGGTGTCTGAGCCTGAAGAGCCTGGGCTGTCTGAGTGGTCAGAGTTGGAGTGGGGCGAGCCCTGGTGGTCAGCTGGGATGACAACAGTGTCATTATTAATGTTAGGTGGTGGGAGGTCTGAAGAATCAGATGGGGCGAAAGTGGGGTTGCCGGTGTCACATCCACTGGGGGTGGGGGGGGGGTGGGTGACTGGTCAGCGAGCCTGCGGGTACTCCCTCCAGGGTTGGCACTACGAGACCTCCTCTGGAACTGATTAGCGCGGCCTCTCGTCATCATCCTCAAGGGGGAGTAATGGTCTGGTGTAGGCTGCTCACGAGCGGGCGTCTGAATCGGGCGGCGTACTGGAGGGGATCTCGAACCAAGGAAGACCATAGATGAAGATAATTAATAGCCTGAAGTGAATGGAGTTGGGGGTAGCCACCTGCCGAGGCAGGGGGCCGGGTCTGAAATTTAGAAGAGCGCAGCCAGTGGTGGGTTGACTTACCACAAAAATGCAGTCTTAAAGTGGGGAAGGTGATGAGCAGAGGGGGGGGGGGGGGGAAGATCAAAGGCCCGAGGGCGGATTTGGGGGCGAGAACTTGTTGTCACTGTCGTATCAGGGCGAGTTTTTAAAGTGGTTGGGGCCACGGACAAGACACGAACAGTGGTGCACCAAGTTCACGGTAAGTAGATTACGGTGGCCTCAGTAGCGACTAAAATGGGGGGCCTACGTCTAGGCCTAGCGGCCCGAACTGAGACACTAATTTGCTCTCCTGAACTACCAGTCTCGGTACGGGGTCAGCAGAGCAGCACGCCGGAGAAGTCCTGAGTGGCCAGGAGGGACAAGCCCGGCCGCTTGATGCGCAGTGCTCACAGGCAAGCCCGTGACGTACGAAGAGATGGGTCCCGTCACTGCAGTGGCGGTCGCGGGCACGTGGCACAGTGTTACACACAGACAAATGTGCTCACGGTTGGGTCCGTATTACAACTAAATATAAAAACGGCCCCGGACAAATTGCCTAGGTGCCTGGACTGTATCGCAGTAGGCCAAGACAGTTGCGGCGAGTGTGTGTTAATAACTGAGCCCCGTAGCACAACGCTTCCGCTGTTCTCTTCTTTTCTTCTTGCTCCTGCCCAAGTGTTCACGCCGAGGTTTCCAGGAAGAATGGGGGCCATGCCCCAATCTCAGACGGAATCCAAGTGGGTTCCGTTGAGGATTTTAGCCCTCCGAACTGAGTGAGGTCTTGGGTGCTATCTCATAACAATTTAGCTGAAGCTGCATTGATGGTGGGTAGTGGGGACCTGCTAACAAACGGAATCAGAACTGGTCAGGATATGACCTGCGCCCTATTGGGGGGGGGCCACTAATCTAAGATTGCCTTAGGACGCTTATAGCGGTAACCTACGGTATCATAATTGCCCAGCAATGAGATGAGTGGGTTGGGCCTGTTGATTAGCCCAGAATAGAATTTCCGGGACGTCTTCTTGATTCTGGTTCTAATCTCGTCAATCCTAAGGGATTGGTGGATGTCATGATTCTGTTCGAACCATAGTGCACCAGAGATGAGACGCAGCGCCCGGTTTTTGACGCGCTGCACCTTATCCAGGTGGGTTTTGGCTGCCATTCCCCAGACCGGACTGGCATACTCCAGTATAGGTCGGATAGATTTCTTGTACAGCGTGATCCTGTTTTCTAGATTTAGGCCTTGATCGGCTTTCATAAGGGGAATAATTTGGGATAAGCGTTTGTTCGCTTGGACCGAAATCGGACTGGTGTGATCTTTAAAAGTGAGTCCTCTGTCTAGGATTACACCTAGGTATTTAGAAGAATTTCTCCACCGGATCACTTCACCGAAAAAGACCAGTGGGAGGGGTTAGTCATAGTGCGTTTGGAAAAGAACGTTGCATTGCATTTATTTACATTAATTTTGATTCTCCACTTCCAAAACCATAATTCGAGGGTGGAGAGGGCATCTTGGATGTAATTTTGTGATCTAGGTGGTTGCTAAGAGACAGAGGAGATAGCCGTATCGTCAGCATACATGTAGACCTTCGCGTGCGTTGGCTTACACTAGGTATGTCGGTCATGTACAAATTGAAAAGAATTGGGGAGAGAACTCCGCCCTGGGGGACACCAGCCAGAATAGGGCATGGGCTCGATAAGGTTTTGTTAACCTCAACTTGGAATTTCCTATCTGTAAGGTAGCTTTTAAATAATTGGATCATGAAAGAGGGTAAGCCAAGGGTATTGAGTTTAAATATGAGACCTTCATGCCATACCTTATCAAACGCACGCGATATGTCTAGAAAACAGACTCCCGTGTGCCTTCTATCGTTAAAGTTTTTGGTGATTTCCTCCGTAAGTCTCATGAGTTGGTGAACTGTGGAGTGCTTACTTCGGAACCCAAATTGTTCATCATTAATTTGGTGGTTTTCTTCAATAATGACGTTTAGCCTGTTGAGTAGAAGTATTTCGAATAGTTTAGATAGTATAGATAGAAGAGAGATTGGCCTATAATTTTGAGGAAAGGTGGTATTTGTAAGTGGTTTGGGAATCATAATGACTTTGGCGGTTTTCCATGGGGATGGAAAATAACCATATCGGAATATGGCATTGAATAATTTGGTGATGAATGTGAGAGCCTTTTTAGTAAATTTTTCAGGAAAGATGCCGAAATATTATCGAGCCCAGGAGTTTTCCTGTTTTTGAGTTTGAGAATAGTTGTATATAGTTCACGGGGTGAGACAAATTTGAAGTTAGGGGGAAGGTTGGTGTCGCCTAATTCTTCAACCTCTTCCTCGACTAGGTCGATGAAATCATCGTCAGAGGGATCGTCGTTTTGGATGCAGGTATTTTCAAGTGTATCGGCAAGTGCATTTGCTTTATCGATATCAGTGTAGGCCAATCCTCGTAAACCATGTAAGGGGGGTATGCCAGTCCGTTTTCTAGTGAATTTACGAGCCATCCTGTGAAGAGAGTTGTCAGCCACGTTCAACTCAGCTAATCTGGATTTCCAGGAGTTTATCCTGTGGTGTTTAATAAGAATATTAAGGTTTCTTCTTTGCCTGTGCCATTTGGCTTTGAAGTAGGGATCACGAGTGGTCTGCCATAGTTTACGGGTACTATTTTTAATTTTGATTTGGTCCAGAATTGCTAGCGGCAGTGTGTCCTTTCTGGACTGAACCACTGTTGGTCCCACGGTGGAAATTTCAGCGGCCGAAATAATGGTGTTAGTTATTTCGGTTACTAGGGCATCAATATCAGCAGGGCCTTTCACGCTGGGATCGCCATTTATTTGGGTGTCTATGTGTTCTCTAAATTGAGTCCAATTAATTTTACGGTTGTAAATTGGAATGAGTAATGGGGAGATAGAGGGAGTAAAGGAGAGGGTCATGAGAACCGGGAGATGTTCGGAATCGAGGACATCTATGGTATTAAGTTGAATGTGGTGTCTGATTCTGCAGGAGATGGCAATGTCCAGTGTGTCAGGTCTCACGTTAGGGTTGTGAGAGTAAAAAGTTGGTTTGTCTGGACAGTGAGTAAGGAGAAGATTCCTATCACAGTAATTAGAGAGGAGGTTACCTCTGGGATTGGTAGTTCGGCTATTCCATCTGGATTTCTTGGCATTAAAATCTCCTGCCAGTATGCATTGGGAGCTACCCTGAATGAGTTTATCCAAATCAGCTGAGTCGAACCTGGCTGAGGGGGAAATATAACAAGCAGAGAGATTGAGAGGTCCTTTCTGGGTATCAACTTTAATAGTGGTAGCTTCAAGGGAAGTGAGATCCGGAGGGGTGGGAATTCGTTGATGGGATAGAGATTGTCGAATAAGGACTGCAGTGCCACCTTTTAATGCGGTGGGACGATCATCACGGTAAATTGTGAAGTTAGGTATACGGAAAGGGATATGGGGTTTAAGCCAGGTTTCACCGATGAGGGCTATATCTACGTGGCGTTGATTTAGGATTACACAGAGTTCAGTATGCTGGCGTTTTATACTTTCAGCATTCCAGAATAGGACTCTCAATTCCCTGGGAAATGTTTTCCTGTTAGAATAGTTAAGCATTATTGAACCAGAGGAATACAGCTTCAAGTAGTATCTGTTTTTTGTCATTAATGGTAGGGGCTGCCACTATTTTTTGAAGAGTAGACTTTATGAAGGATATGATTTCTTTGAGAGATGGGTCAGTAAGTAATTTGAAGAGTTCTAAGAACTCTGAAGAAGATGGGGAAGCAGAATGAGACGGTAATTCCCTTGATGATAAGGGGGCCGTCGAGGTCAGGGAGAGAGCAGGGAAATCGGAGGGAGAGAGAGTATTGGGGGCATGCTGAGGGGCAGGTTCTGAACCAGAAGTGGAATTGGCAAAAGTGATATTCGGTCTGAGACGAGCAGGGGGAGGACCAGCTGGTTTCTTCCTCATGGAGGGTAATCTGGAGTTCTGGGCCTCAATGAGGCGCTGGTAGGTACTACAGCCTCGGTAGTTGGCTGTGTGTTCCAGGCCGCAGTTAGCACAACAGGGTTTGGCTTGCTTGTCCCCTCTTCTCGGACAGTCCTTAGTAGCGTGTAGGTGACCACAAATTACACATTTGGAGTGACAGTGGCAACCTCCAGATAGGTGACCAAACCCCTGGCAACGATAGCATTGCACAGGTTCAGCAGGGCTTCTGTAGTGCTCGATTTTGACATCGGTGCGGAGCAGGTGTTCTACTTTGTAGATATTATTTTCATCCGTAGTGTCACCAGAGTAGGTAATGAGAAATAGAGGTAATTTCCTCTTTGTCCTTAGAGCTGTGAGTTGGGCCACAGATGTAATGTTGAATCCTAGTTGTTTTAGTGCCTCTTGGATATCTTCTAGGTCTTGTGTAATGTGGAGACCTCGTATGACAGCTTTTCGATAGCGCCTATCGTAGAGGGGGCGGGTGTGGAACTCGCCCTTATGGTGGAGGATGGCCAATTTCAGAGTCTCAAAATCTTCTGGTGTTTTGGTTTGGACCCTCACTCCGTCGTGCAGGATCTTGAGGGAGTAGTCGATTTGATTTTCAATTAAGATGGAGGTGAAGGCGTGGATGTCATTGCCATTCTTAACATAGACTGGTGGAATTTTTGTTTTCTTCTGCGTAGGTGGGGGATTTGGATCAGCTTGGGTAGTTGCATTGCAGGAGGGATTGGAAGTATTGGTTATGGTATCAGAAGGTTGATGAGTAGGAGATCTGAGAGATGTTGCTGGAGTATTGGGGGGAGGTTTCTCAATGCTGGAGGGCTTGGGGGCGGTAGTGGGAGTAACATATGGGATGACAGTATTGAATACATCATATTTGTTTGAAGTCACAATAGGTCTCGGCTCAACAGTGAGGTACTTCAACCTTTTCTTTTGTGATCTTCCTGTCGGCGAAGAGTAGGGGAGATCTTCATCGTTTCTCTCTTGGCCAGCAATGGAGCGTCCATCTTGATGGTGGTTGGTGGGAGTGGCGTTGTCTAAGGAAGAATCATTTTCGTTTCAGTTCCTGTCTGGAGTGAAACATCTTTCTTGAGCTTATGAGAGGGGGTGATCTTCGTCCTGGTTAGGGTGACGTGTTGACTGATCATCGTGGGTAGACTGAGACGAAGTAGTGGATCCTGAGTCTGAAGAGAAGCATGATGAGGGGAAGAATGGGGGTATGTTATCATGATGTATATAAAGTCCTTATTCTGTCTGTCATTCAGAGTGATATTGAGAAAATAAAAAAGTTCCAACAGCTGAAATTGGTAACAGTTAATGATTGTTATATTTGATTTACAAGAAATATACAATAAACTTGTCACGAGCAAGACTTGTGTCCTTTTCAAAGTAAAATACGTTTCTTTCTGCGAAGTGGTTGCTTTATATTCACCACGATGGTAGCCATATCTATCGGCACGAGTTCTAACTACATGCATCCTGACTTTTATTGCCCTCCACAGAGATATTGAGAAATGTCACTGGAGTCCTCGGTGATAAAAAGGTTCCTCAATATCTAAAGGCAAAAGTTTATAAGAGTGTGGTACGGCCAGCAGCGATCTATGGGACTGAATGTCGCCCCATGACGAAACAACAGGAGCAAATGTTGACAACCATGGAGATGAAGATGCTTCGATGGTCCATGGGGCTGACCCGATGTGACCACATAAGGAACACGGACGTCCGGCAAAGGTTTGGTGTCGCGCCCATCATAGACAAAGTGAGGGAAGTCCGTCTCCGCTGGTACGGCCACGTCATGAGAAAACAGGACGATTCAGTTGCCAAAACAGCGCTCCACGTCAACCCAGAGGGAACAAGACCACGAGGAAGACCGGCAAAGAGATGGACTGACAACATCAGGGCAGACATGCACAGTGTTGGCTTAACACCAGAAGATGTCAACGACAGACAGAAATGGAGGAGATGTAGCAAAGCAGCAGACCCTGCAAGTCGGGATTAATGCTAAGAAAGAGAGAGAAAGAGAGAGACAGAGATATTGAGAAAATAGGAACATATAAAAGACTGATATAGAACAGATATAGATCTCAATAATGCACTTATTATGGTCATCATACTGTACTTGAACTGTTGAGTGATACATACTATCTTTCAGTGAAGTGAATGGATCATTTTTACTATTCTGGCGTATGCAACCACATTATCTCCTACTAAAACAGCGAGATGTAAATCCTTTGGCTGAGTTTTGGAAGTTAAGTCTATCATATTTTGATAAAGTGGTTCCATGGTAGATGGTGGTGGTAGTGATTATTGTTTTAAAAGGAAGCACTACTAGGCAACCATCCTCTGTTAACGCTAATCAAAGGGGAAAATGGAATGGGTCCGACACTTCGAAAAATGAAGATATCGGCCGAAGAAAGACAAGGGCAATGAAGGGCGAGAAAATGAAAGACTCCCTAGGATTCACAACCAAAGGGTACAAACCTACCGAAGATGCATCGCACCTCGCGGTCGCTCGAGGTTTACATCGCGGTCGCAGTTTACGTCGCTGTCGATGGAGGGTGGACATACCGGAGAGGTTTACCTTTCAGTGTTCTGAGATGTGTTTACAGTTAGTGGACGTAATGTTTAGATCTCCGCGTTCAAGGTAAAGATACTTTATCCTCTATTGCTGAGCTTTTACAAGTATAGAGTATGTATTCAAGTGACAGTGGAGATAGTGATTCATTGTGCATAAGCACACGATGGTGGCTACTTTCAAATCAGTCAGTCCGCCAGTGGAATGCTCATCCTATAAAACAAAGAAGGCAGGAACTGGGGGAATATCACAAATTTGGAGAACTGAAACACCACCCGGACAGATTCCATTCATACATGAGAATGCCCCTCGAGACGTTCCAATACATATACAACAATGTGGAATCAAAAATTGATACTGGGAAGTACAATAACTACCACACGAATACACACGCGGGCTCTGTGAACACCTGGATCAAAGACACAGTAGAACTGGGGGATATATCACGTGATCTCAATCCGGACAAGCCAATCAGGAGCAAGCTACATCGATGCCTCCCATTCTACAGCGATGGGAACACAAACTTTCTTGTCATCGCGCTAGACCTCCTGGTAAATCGCGATGGTGAATGGAAGCGAGCATCTTTGACATGAACTCTTTCATTTAAAACTGTGTGTTTGTGTTACCAGGAGGTGACATCGAGGCATCGACCGCGATGTAAACCGCGACCGCGAGCTGCGGTGCATCTTCGGTATGTTCGTACCCTAATGCTGTCGGGGTCGAAAACAATATTTGACCAAGGATGGTCTGATAGGAGAGATAAAAGCGAGCAGCCTGGCACAAGAAAGTGGAGGTAATGGAAGAACTCAGCTAAGGTACCCATGATTGTCAACCCAGGCTCCCAAGGTAAGAGCCCCTGGAGCCCCATTACGAAGGCAGGTGATGCCAAGGAGGCTAATCTATCGCCCCCATCCACAGGGGTGTGTGTGTGTGTGTGTGTGTGTGTGTGTGTGTTGGAGATATAATTCCGGTGAGAATGAATTTCACATGTTTGATTCTCAATAAAATGTGAGGTGGGACTTTCATTTTTATTTCAGGTAATAATATAAACGTAAAAAAAGATAATCTACTGGCATCGGACAGAACCAAGTCTGGTGTTTAGTCACGGGCAGCTGTATGTAGCTTTCTCGCGGGTACACAGATCTACGGACGTCAAAGTACAACATCCACCCACAACTACACACGATGTGGCTTTTAAGTAAATACTAGAATACTTGTTTTGAATCAATCAAATACCGTATATGTAATACGGAAAGTGAACTTTTATTCGTAAAATCTATTAACATTCTATTTAAATTTTCCGTTTAATGCTGTCGATTTTGTGTAAGTCGTATGCATACCACACATTAACTTGTTCATTTTATATTTCTAATCATTTACTACAGCAATTTTGACCGTCGAAGACGGGCTTACTGAACCCTATCGGTCATTGTTATAGAGGCATGATTTTAGCCTGTGGTATCACGTACATTCAAGACCACCGTAGAAGTATCTTGATGGTCCTTGTATTCTAATTTATTGCCTGGGAGCGGTGGAATGTGTGCAGTACTCGTGGGAATGGAGCAGCTAAATAATTAGGAAATCTCTGGAATCTCACAAGACAAATTTATTACCCCCAAGCCAAGGGCGTTAATTTAGAAGCAGGACGCTAAACATTCGACAAAGGTAGCGTGCCAACAAAGATTTGGAGCGAAAAGGAAATTAATTTATATCTTAAAGCACAGAAGAAATGCATTTAATCTGAGAAGAAAATTTCAACCTACGTAAACTGAGCAAAATTTTGATATGCGACTTGAGCATAACTATAAGTGCATATGCGAGATTAGTACTTAGCCCTCTTCTTGCAAGGAGACCGCCGGAGGGAAGAATCTCGCGGGGGAAATCATTAGCTTGGGTACGCGAGACGTGTTATAAATATACAGCCGTGGAGCACTCGATAAGACACTCTTTGACTGTCTCGTGACTGCGACGGTGTGGTACTACTCCAGAGGGCATCGTGAATCAGATCTAAGCGGCGAGCTGTTAACATCCAGTACAATCTACTTGCGAATAGAAGTAAGTAAATAATCTGCATAATCAAGTTGAATCTTTCAGACTACATTTGTTTGTTTGCCTGTCATGGAAATGTACTGCCAATAACTCCACTATCTCACTTGTAATTCGAATAGCTTTTAGGGCCAAGTATTAGAAACGAGGTTCGGAATCTTATTATAGCTCAGATAATGTCTGGCCGTTTGGAAAAATATTTATGTGATAGAAAGACTGAATCTAGGCCTACTAGGTGAAGATGTGAATGATGGGTGTACTTGACGTCGTACTAAATGGAACTTTAAAACGTGTGAAAGGAGCGTGAGTGGAGACTGACTGTGTAGCAGAACTCTTGGTAACTTATGTCTTTTTTACAGTTTCCCTTCACGTATACAACGTGAGAAACATCGCAGAGAACGAGAGAGAAGAACAACAAGCTGTAGCAACGGAACAGCTGTCGAGACAACCGAGCATCGACGCGGGGACTCCAAGAAGCCAGAGCTCACCACAATACCGGGAGACACTGGACGACCTTCACGGAAGCTGTCGAAAAATCATTCACCAGCCAGCATGAACCCGGTGATCTACATAACTTTGCAGTTGGCAGGGTCATCTGTCAACATGAACTAAACTTCAAGGTTCCATAGAGAGCCGCCTCACAATGTCATCGGTACTCCCAGGTCAGACAAACCTAATTTTTCATTAGCATGGGCTAGATTTAACGAAAAATTCAAGGTGACGTCAGCCACGACAGTAATGTAAATAATGATTTGTATAGGATAGGTATGCACAGACCTCGAACTCAGGACAGTAGTAATGGTTGTAGATTTTATATCTTTTCACCTTGTATTATGTTTGTTTATGTTCGTGGCATCTTTTATGTATTGGTCAAGTTAGCTAGGTCTTTTTAGCCAGACACGGGAAGTTCGGAAGCAGAGGATTTTTATTTCATTGGGTATTGTACGTCAGTTTTTCATACTGGAGACAGGTTCCTTGACTTGCACAGGTTAGCATGGCTGGAGGTGTTAGACATGAAGCTAGTGTTTCTTATGCATGGTAGAGATAGCTGATCGCACGCATGGACGTAATATGAATGAGTGCTGTTGATATGATGAATAATTTTGGTAGTGCCAGGGAATTGAACCCAGGTGTCATGATGAAATGGCCTATGGAGGCAGATATGAAAAATGAATAATTTTGGTAGTGCCAGGAAATTAAACTCAGGTGTCCTGATGAAAAGCCCTATGGAGGCAAAGGATGTGAGATTAATACGTATGTCCAAGCCCTATGAAGGCAGAGATAGATGATTTCAGCACTAAATGGTTACATGTGTGTTCATGTAAGGGGGTAAAAATTCCCTGTGGTTGAACAGCTGTGCGTAATGTAGGATGGCGGATAGAACACTCAGCCATGTGACTTGTGTGAAGCAGGACAGTCGAGTGTGACGTCATAGACGAGAAGATTTGTCTCTGTCTGCTTGTTTGTTTTGTTTTAAGTGCTTAGGGGAAGTCTCCCTCGGCTTGTGACCTTGCCTATAGCTGCCTGTGAGTAACGCAGTTCGTTTGTTTGGTTTAATTTTTTTCTTGTCTACTTAATCTCGCCACATGTTTACTTCGCCACGTATTGTTGGAGCGGGGATATTTATGGGTTTATCAATATGTGTGTGTACCTTAGTTATGTTGGACTGTGAGTTTTCATCCAGTCCCGGTCTTGTATTTAAAGCTTTGATTACGGTAGTGCATGGGTTCGAGGTCATGTGACGTAACATTTTTACGCACGGGAGATTGCTTTTTCTGACTTTTCCTTTTGTCCAGATAGTTCTCTTGTCTTCCTATTTCGACTTATTCTGTTATTCCACCCTTGTTCCAGCCCGGCAGACCGATGGTTTTGTGACGAAGAAGTTCCCAGCGATATCAGATTGGAATATATCAGATATTCAAACTGTTTGTATATATGATTTTGGATTTAAAATTTTTGTAATAAATTCATCATGTTGTTTCGGGAATGCAGCTTGGTTTCTCGTATTTTGTTCATTTTTATTTTAGATTATTCTTACCTGATTAGTCACATGTCCTGTTGTTTATCGTAAATTCACCATTTGCTTTCCCACGTATTCCCTGAGATGTGCGCGACTGAGTTGCTGTGC
Organism: Anabrus simplex; assembly: GCF_040414725.1. Classification (NCBI taxonomy): domain Eukaryota; kingdom Metazoa; phylum Arthropoda; class Insecta; order Orthoptera; family Tettigoniidae; genus Anabrus; species Anabrus simplex. Next base: position 389,172,441 of record NC_090268.1, read on the forward strand.
GAGGATATGTGTTCAGGTAAGACTATGTGCATAAGCTCACGATTGTGGGAGTTTTGTTCACTATGGTGCGCTTGGTTCGAGCTCAGCTTTCGCTTGACGGGAACCAATCGCATTGTAGGGCACATTACGTACTGGTGGAAATTATTACTGCAGGAACTGATTTGCGAAGCCCTGATATCATGAACTGTACACTAGGATTGGGCACTATGTGCCTGTTTCGGAACATTGTGCCAGTCCACAATTATGTTCCGTTGTTCCGGAACATCTAGTGTCAGTTGTTTCGAAACATTCTCAAGCGAGACTGTCCCGTCAGAAGTGCCACTATGCACTGCCCTTCGCCTACTAGCTGACTATCGATACCGGCAGTGTGCCACCACATTCTGGAGTGTCGTGTTCTGTCATATAATCTTTGTTGTGTTAGTCCCATTGCACCGGCCACTGCTCTTCGGTACATGAGAATCATTTAATGTGTCCTTTTTCGTTTTTAACTGTTCCGTAAGAGTGTTTTCATTGAAGCCTATTAAAATGTTGTATACCGTGCAAAAGAAAGTAAACTCTGCAGAATGTCACACCGGCGTTCTGTTTGTGATATTTGTAAACACGTGTACTGTCGTTGTAATTGTGACAGATGTATTACAGAATGAATTAAGACATTCCTGTTGTAAAAGAAACATTAAAGCAGGATATTTTTGGTCGTGTAGGCCTATTTCAGAGTTCAGATTGCTTTTTCATGTGCCATGAAGCTTCATCCTATCCCTGTTCACAATACAGGCCTAGACATTTCAATTGGTGAACATATCCTTGGAACCCTTTTAAACACCTCTACTGTCGCTGTAACCGTGATATGTCTATTTCATATTTACTGCAAAATCTTAACCTAAAGCAGACTTTAAACGTGAATATTTGGCATGATTTTCAGAGTGCCGACTTTTCCTTCACGTTCCGTGCAACTTTACGCTGGTCGTCCGATACAGGCACTTTCCCGCTGACGCCAAGCGTGCCGTGTTATCTCACGAAGTTCTCTCTTTCGCGCAGTTACACTTTCGTGTGTCCTGTGCCGGCACAGTGTACCGAAACACCTCATGCTTCGGAACAGCTGACTATTCCGGTCTGCCCAACCCTACTGTACACCTGTTGAAACGCACACCAGAGGAAGACCATGATGGAGGGAATTATTCAGTATTATCAAAATGATTGACAGATATAAGTTGTCTTCGAGTGAGACTATTATTTAATGTTCATGACGTAGAGTACCTTGGTCTATAGTTTCATGATAGTACGTGGAGCGGCAAGTGTCACAAGAACGGGGAAGGTTTAAAGTCGTCTAGTATTTAATAACTTCGCTGCGGTTCTAAAATAGCGGATGTGACAAGTCTCATCCCATCCGTGACTTCACTAAGGCTGGTCACGTCTCCCAGTCACATACTGATGTGCAATCCATCAGATCATTTGTGTTCATTTTCCTATGCTATACAGTGCCGGTGCCAGCCCCACGGTGTAGGGGTAGCATGCCTGCCTCTTACCCGGAGGCCCCGGGTTCGATTGCCGGACAGGACAGGGATTTTTACCTGGACCTGAGGGCTTGGTTGAGGTCCACTCAGCCTACGTGATTAGAATTGAGAAGCTATCCGACTATGAGATGGCGGCCCCTGTCTAGAAGCGAAGAAAAATGGGCCGAGAGGATTTGTCGTTCTGACCACACGACACCTCATAATCTGCAGTCCTTCGGGCTGAGCAGCGGTCGTTTGGTAGGCCGAGGCCCTTCGGGGCTCTTGAGCCATTAAAAGGCGTGTACGGTAGCGGCGATTGGGAATAAGAAGTGGGGGCACAGAAATATAGGCCTATAGACAACAAAATGTACCCATGTTTGGTGGATATTACCGGGGGGAGGGGGTTGGTAGACATCAACATTGAAAAAGATAGCTTTAAAATGGTAAGTTTTTGATGCTGTCTGAGCGAATTTTGATAGAGACGTAAAGGTCGACAGTCTATCAACTATCAACTATAATTATGAGTGGGAGTAGAGGTGTAAAAAATGTAGAAACAACAAAAAATACGCGGGTTTGTGGGGTATAGGGAAAGGAGATAGGGGGGGGGGGGATATATAGTCTACACCTCAAAACTGAAGAAAGAAGAGAAAACCTACAAAATAGTAAATTTTTGATGCTCTCTGAGCGAATTTCGATAGAGATGTAAAGGTCGACAGTCTATCAACTTTCACCAAAGGAACAATAATCACACGTGTGTTACAATTAAATAGAAGTACGGCGCGATTACACAATTTAAATTCTTTAGTGTTTGACGACATAGTAACAAAGTAACAGACATACACTAGACAGAATTGTGCAGACACATTGACTGAGTAATGTAAACTCGTATCCTCATCCCGAGGTGATGCAGCTCTTTTCAGGCACAACCCCCAATGGAGGTGAGCTGCATATACAATTACAACCACATACCAGCCCTCCTGCCATCCTTAAATTTCTGGCAGTACCGGGAATCGAACCCGGGCCCCGGAGGACGGCAGCTAGTAACGCTAACCGTTACGCTACATTGACTGAGTGAAACTGGCACACTGACGAATGAGCTAGGCATATGGCTGACCTTGGCAAAAATATACCCCTGCAACCCTTCGTCGTAGAACATGCTACACATTGCTCCATTGATCTCCACTACTTGCTGTGGCGCTGTACAATTCGGTTAGCTAAGACGAACGACATTTTTTGCGTACTTTCGCTGAGTATTTTTCTTAATAGTTAAAGAAATTAAAGGAAAATATTAGCTTGCTGTTGTTTAAAGGGGGGCTAACATCTAAGTCATCGGGCAAAGAATTTGAAATGACAACCGGGTTTGCACTTTTTTATAATTCCTAGTTTCAGGCGGCTAAAATGGAATAAAAATGTAATCTTTTCTCCACAAACCTGGGGGAGTGACTGCCCTCCCCCCTAACTTCCCTAATCAACGTTACTGAAAGTGTAAAGGAAAATCAACCTTAAAGACATCATACTCTAGGAGTGGGTAAATATGTTATGCAAACGTACATCCCTACAACACAGTATACAGTAGTAAGTTTCATTTTCCGGATATTTCGGAGACCAAGATTCAAGATGAAGGTGGTATATCTGGACCGACTGGCGTTATATTCAGGAACCCTTGAGGAGAAAATTGATAGGCACGAAAAGCCCTCGGAGGAGGGAAATGTTACGTGCTCAGCTGATTACCAGACCTCTGGAAGCCAACTTTGGTATTTCGTGGAAGGGATGGTTATCATAAAATCAATAAAGTAAACTTCCACCTCTACGATACAATGCATTTTCTTTAAGCAAATTGATTATTTGTACAACATGTTTCATTCCTTTGGAACATCTTCAGCTACATAACACAGCTTAGGTGAAATTACATAGAATTTGCTTCTTCTCAAAAGAACCATCTTAAAATAGTTCCTTTGTTATGCTGAAAATAAAATTAATTTAACGATGATAAAAATAAATAAAATATGTGGGGAGGGATCAGTGAGGCGGTGAAATGGTAAAGGAAGATGGATCTACTTATGTTCTAATCTAATTTTAAACATTTTACTACTCACTTAAATGGACGTTAAAAATGTTTAGTAGCCTATACAGCACGTTTGTTCATACACTGAAGAACATGGAAATTGCAACACCCAGAACGAGTGGTGCTACATTGCTGTAATTGAACATGCAGGACGAGTGTTCGGTTGTTCTTCGATGATTACACTTTCAGGTCCCTCTGACCGCAAGTTTGGACAACAATCAATACAGGATGTGCCACCACGAGCTGCAATACATTGATGAATTCGTCGAGGCATGGAGTCAATAAGGCTTTGGATCGCTTCCTGAGGAATTGTGGCCCATGCTTGCTGCACTGCACGGGTCAGTTGTTCCAGAGTTGTGGGTAGCCGAGGACGGTTGGCCAGTTGTCGACCCATCATGTCCCACACACGTTCAATAGGACTGAGGTCCGGAGATCTGGCGGGCCATTCTAAGGTTGTGATGTCGTGGAGAGCTTCTCTGGAGATGCGTGCAGTGTGAATCCAGGCATTGTCCTGCTGAAACATCCCATTAGCAATGTTCGCCATCATAGGGACAACCACTGGATTGAGTACCCTATTAACGTACTGTCGAGCAGTCATAGTGCCCTCAACAAACACTAATTGTGATTTCACATTAAAGCCAATAGCTCCCCAGACCATAATGCTTGGTGATGGCCCTGTGTGCCTCTCGACAATAAGATCTGGGAGGCCACTCTCCCCGGTACGTCGTCGCACACGATTCCGGCGATCACTGCGGGCAAGACAGAAGCGCGATTCATCACTAAAGACGACCGTATGCCATTCGTCGACCTACCTCGATCTTTCTCGACACCAGGCCAGCCTTACACGTCGCTATTGTAGGGTAAATGGAACACCTTCTGCAGGGACACGGGCTCGTAAGCCAGCTGCACGCAGGCGATTACCAATTGTTTGTTGTGTAACGTGGGGTGCCACATCTGCTCGAATTTGCGCTGCCGTTGCATGGGGTTCCATCCGGGCCATCTGAATGATGCGGCGATCCTCTGTCACAGTTGTCTGTCGCGCTGGGCCTGTGCCAGGTCTACGAGTGTGGGTACCTTCATTTGACCACTGCTGCCATACACGTTGTACCGTAGATGCCTGTCGGTCAACACGTGCAGCGACAGTCCTTAGCGATAATCAAGCCTCCCACAGCCCAATTATCCGAGCCCTCTCAAACGGCGACTGTTGTTGATAGCGTGCTCTTCTCTGTCGTCGAGGCATGTTTGACGGGGAACACTTCACTGCACAGACTGCAAGTCAACTACGTTACACCAGAGCCTTCATATTTTTCCTTTTGATCTGATTTAATATTGTTATATGTTTTTTTTATTTTTATGATGAGCCTTAAAGTTAATGATTAGAGTGTCCCGTTCAACCCGGTAGTACTAATTGGATGGCGCCCATACATTTATTTGGAGATCTTATATCTTCATATTTTTTAATTGTTTATTAGTTGCGGTAGATTCGGACCGTAACGCCCCTGAGATAAATGCTGGTTGGGACTCAGGCTTTGAGCGGGTATAGACAGCGTGATGAATGAGCTGTCATTTCCGTAATACAATCTTGTTGAACAGTAACCAAGCCTCAGTGCAGTATTGAGTTTTAACATTTCCTTTTCAGCCCACAGCAAACCAGGAAATATGTGACAGAGGAACGCACTTTCTGGTGCGCAAATGCAGGAAAGGAACGCAGTGTTGCCCATTGCTTTCAACGCGTTTAATAAAGGATAATATATGTTTTCTCTTACAGGACGGTGTTTTGTGCTATTTCATGTCGTTTTCATATGTTGTCTTGTTGTTTAATGGGGAACAGCCCGAGTGCTGAGTGAATGTTGGTGGTCAGTCTAGTTCTCACTAGATCCTTTTGGTGAACCGCGTTTCACGTCGAGTCACTGTAGTATGTAAGATTTCCCTTTCCTAATCCGATGTAAATATTTGAGATACGTTAACTATATTGTGATTGTTGTAAATATAGCATAGGGAAATGCCACTAGTATTTTTCATAATTCATATCATGTCCCAATGCGTCTTAATTTTGTTTTTATGTTAACTTTTGCGACGACTCTCCGAAATTTAAATTCGTATCCTTGTGATACTTAACATCGTGCTACTCCATGTGAATCAGATACGTATAAGTATACGAATACTATTATGAACATGAACATTGGACAATCATGAGAAGTCATTTGAAATTCACATGTATTTAATGTTGTGTTTGAACTTTCATTTTGCACTTAATTATTTGAGTAATTAACTTTTTAATGCCCATATGCTTTTCAATTTTATCTCTGAGATAATGTTATAATCATTTAATATTTGATTTTCATTTGTGTTAATATGATTCGGGGTTATTTTATGAATAAACTCATCCTACCGCATATTATTGTTTCTCATTCGAGTTATACCTCCATTTCCTGTAATATACTTATATTTAAGTGATAAACTTCGACTTTTAGACTTGCCAATCGACAACCAACCCACCTCTCTGTCCAATCCTGAGTTAGTCGGATGTTTAAACAGGAATGGAGGCATCATCCTAGAGGGTTATTGCCCCTGGGTACGGTACACCACCACCTCGGGACGAGGACACGCGCTTATTGTAGACATAAGTAGAATATTTCCTTTTCTTGACGAGATTTGAGGCCGAAAATGAAAATCCACTGCCTGTTTCCAGTCTTTTTATCTCTAGTGGCTTTACGTCGCACCGACACAGACAGGTCTTATGGCGACGATGGGATAGGAAAGGGCTAGGAGTGGGAAGGAAATAACCGTGGCCTTAATCAAGGTACAGCCCCAGAATTTGCCTGGTGTGAAAGGAGGAAACCACGGAAAATCATCTTCAGGGCTGCCGACAGTGGGATTCGAACCCACTATCTCCCGGATGCAAGCTCACAGCTCGCCCGGTGTTTCCAGTCATTCGATCGGGTCAAGAATGGAATTAATGGAGCCCCCATCTAGCGGCGAGGATAGGAATCGTGCCGGCTGCCGAAGACTCTCGCACTCCTCTGGGGCAATGATTAATGACTGACGTATGAAATGAAATGATAGTGGAGAGTGTTGCTGGAGTGAAATAAGACAGGGAAAACCGGAGTACTAGGAGAAAATCCTGTCCCACCTCCGCTTTGTCCAGCAAAAATCTCACATGGGGTGACCGGGATTTGAGCCACGGAACCTAGCAGTGAGGTACATTCCCAGCATTTGTCCGGTATGAAACTGGGAAATCACGAAAACTATCATCAGGGCTGCCGACAGTGGGATTCGAACCCACTATCTTCCGAATGCAAGCTCGTAGCAATGCGATCGTAACAGCACTTCCAAATCGTTCGGTGATTATCATTCTCTTGGTGCATTTACTGTAACATAATAAAATCGAACAACTCAGGATTTTCTTAGCATTTGACATAAAAATAACTGATCACATTTTCACTTGAACGTCTGATTATGATATCGTCGCTGCCGGGACAAAGCCTCCTCCTATGTGGAATATTTTAGCTTAGAGCTTTGGCCGTAAGGTTCTGTCATCTAACCTGCAATATTGTGTGAATGTTGTCAAGGCATTCTCGCTCTTCATGATGTATGTGCTGCGGGTCAGTATATCTCCAAAAATATTATCACATAGGAGGTTTTGTCCGACAACGGCGATATATTTCAGTTCTTCTTCGAAATCTTTAATCTAAATATCAATAAACCAAATATCTGGGCTACGTACGATAATTTTAAGAGATAAATTTATATTAAGTTCCACGAGTGATTCTTCACTGTTAACGTGCTAATCGGCAGGTCACACATTCAGTTATTCTGACGTATGATGTTGCTTTTGTTCTTCTAAATCATCTGTCATATCTTAATCACATTAGGAGAGCGTTAGTGTAGAAAGTAGCTGACGTTACGAGTGCATTTCTATGTAATCCAGGTTTCAAAACTATGTCTCGTCATACAAGCATGAAAGTCCTGGACGGTAGATCACATACAGTGGACTATAAACCTTATTCATGTTTAGCCATACATACTTGAATATTTCTTGCAGGACCTCTGTAACCAGTATTAAGGCAAGGTACATTAAATTATGTAACTTCTCTATATACCAGACTGGTCGTGTGTTTGTGTTATATAACATTATAATGTTCCTTTATGAACTCGTGGAAAAGAAACAGCAATATGAATGTGAAGAGGAGAGTGTTGGAACAAACACAAAAACCCAGTTTCCGAGCTAGAAATATTAATCAGACGCAATTAAAATCCACGATCCGGACAGGAATCGAATGCAGGGCCCTTTGAAACGTAGATTTAAACGCCCTTCATTCAATCAAAGAGTCAGACTCCACCTTAGAGTTATTAGCTGCTGTCCTCTGTATCCCGTGTTAGTCTCCTGGTACTGTCGAGAATGAAGAAGAGCAGAAGTAGAACGCATCCTCTTCTTTCTGTAGCGTTCGCTTCTTTCAGTCTCTCTCCCACCAGGATGATTAGCTCGGACGGTGGAGTCCTTGTCCTGTACACCACGTTGGCAGGTTGGATCCTGACTCAGCAAGATGGTATCTGAATGTGTTCAAGCACGCCAGCCACGTGTCGGTAGATTTACTGGCACGAAATTGTCCTCCTGTGTGACAACATTGTGGCATCTCAGCGTCTCCAAAACCCGTAATAACAGTTGATGGGACATAAAACTGATATTATTACTAGATTACTCGTCCTGCTCCACCACATTCGTTATAAATAGGTCAGATAATTCGTCTTGATATGCCTGTAGTAGTCATATTGTATTGCCTGCCCTTTTAAATGGTTTTTTGAACATTTAATGAGAAGCGCGATATGGTATGCGGCAGTTCGTAGTCAGACTTCATCCATTTTGACATTATCATGTCGTCTGTTTGGTAAAAAGCCATCCATATCTCCGCGTTTTTTAACCTGTAGTTCTTGAAGTAAAGCTTGGTATTGCGTCGTAGAAGGCAATGGTATTTTTAGTCGCAGTTCTTCTATATAGAACGGTTGTCTTGTGAGCCTATGGGTTAGGCTCTAAGGAGCGTTTTTGACCAGACAGAGAAATTTTATAAGATACATGGCCTTGACTCTTTCTAATGGTAGATAGGTTATCCTTCGTTAGGTGTTCCCTGATAATGTCTAAGTTGCATGGCATGTACGTAGACATTTTTCTCTTTGGATCATGTAAATTACCAGGAACGCTCTGTCATCTGCTGGATATATTTGGAAGCTGAGAAATGTTAGAGAATCAAAGAGTATTTACAGGGAATAGTATTCTTCCGTGATCAGAGGAAGTGTATACTCTCTGGCTTGACAGGAAGTAATCAAACATGGCTGCATGCAATGGCATTACTAACAATGAAAATTACATATATCAGAATATTTTTGAAAGTTTTAGTCGCTTAGCAACCTGCTGAGTAAAGAATGTATTGCGGGTTAGGGTAAGCCTTCGCCAGCAATTATTGGAATGTTCATTTAATGATTTAATTTTATGATTACTCAAATGTAACTTAACTTAGAGATCTATCGACGTCTCACGATTCACAGGCAAGTAATTCCGGAGAGGATAAAATAAAAATGAAGCAAATCGGTCCACTAAAACGGACGGACGGATTTGCCAAAGTTGTTTTTAGTAGGACCTAAACGCATTTAATGTATAGATTATTATTATTAGGGCCTATTATTATTATTATTATTATTATTATTACTACGAAGTTTGGTGGTCACGCTTGTTAACGCGCTACGGCTATGGAACCGAGCTCTGAATTATGGAGACGCGTGGGTTCGAACACCACCTGCGGCTGTCCTGAGAATGATTTCCTGAGGTTTCCCGTTTTCACTTCCACTCAAATGGTGGGACAGTTGCTCTTCATAGGCCACACCGACTCCTCCCACCCCCGTAATTATTTTCCTTTATCACCATCCATTTCATCTTCATAAGCTCCTCAACAGAAGATTCCGTCAGGAAGGGCATCTGCTTGTAAAACATGCCATATACATTTATATCACTTCATCCCTGACACCGTATCAAGTAACGGGACTAAAGGGTACACATACATGATTATTATTATTATTATTATTATTATTATTATTATTATTATTATTATTATTATTATTATTATTATTATTATTGCCGAGCTGGATAGCTGCAGTCGCTTAAGTGCGGCCAGTATCCCTATCCAGTCATCTGGAGATAGTGGGTTCGAGCCCTACTGTCGGCAGTCCTGAAGATGGTTTTCCGTGGTTTCCCATTTTTACACCAGGCAAATGCCGAGGCTGTACCTTAATTAAAGCCTCAGCCGCTTCCTTCTAATTCATAGGCCTTTCCTATCCCATCGTCGCAATAAGACCTATCTGTGTCAGTGCGACGTAAAGCAAATAGCAAACAATTATTATTATTATTATTATTATTATTATTATTATTATTATTATTATTATTATTATTATTATTATTATTGGAGGTACACCTCAACGCCGAACATTAAAAATAAGCGCCCTTATAAACTCCCCTATCGATCAAAAGTGGAAACTGATACAACCTGAACTTACAACTTTAGTCGGAAGATGTCACTACTAAAATATTGAGGAATTGTGTTATTGTGAAGTTTTCTAAACTGATTGAATTTCGCCTTGTTTTGTTTGCTACATATCAAAAATTTGGACATTTTTCCACAGATGTCACTTTCAAAAACCTGATCATGCACTCTGGTGCAAGGTGGAAGAACTTATAACTTAAAGAAGTTTCATATTCCTAGGTTTTCTATAACGGAATCTATGTTCATTTGTTTTTGGGTTGGCAACACTTCCTTTTCTTTCCGCCAGTTTTGAATCTAGCCAATCAAAATTTTCTGTAATTAATTTTCAACCTATCACAGGCTTCTTGTTCGATTTTGAGTGTAACTTTCGAATTTAACCAATAAAATGGAGAGGGTGTGTACGGATTAGCCCAAAATCCTCTCGAACCTTCACTGAGGGTATATAAGTTGCGGCTTTTCGGGTTTCCTGGCCAATTGATCATCGTCTTTCTGTGTGTGTATGAAGGCAGAAGGCGGGACCGCCTCTTTTCTCGGCCAGCAGAACATCTATAAGGTAATGGCCACCTAAAATTATATCTTTCTTTTTGTCTCCGCTACTTTATCTGAGGGGAAGGTCCAAATTTTTAACTATGTAACCTACTTTTCCAAAAAGTAACTTTCTTTCGGCAAATGTAAAAACTTCATCAAATCTTTAATTGTAAATCGGGGATAGAGAGTGAGTTACCCTCTCGAGCTCCCCTTCATCTTGAGTTGGGATGTCTGCGTTTTAGCAACATTTTTGTTTTCTGTAATGTATTAAAGTTACTTCCATACGAGCCACCTCAGTAGTTGGGAGTAGCCCATGTTTCATTGGCCGAGAGTCCTATAGGTTTTAATATTTCATTATCTGGAGTGCAGGGTACGCCTCCATTCAGTTTGTGTTTCGGGCCGTTTACTTAACCTGTTCTTTTTCGCAAAGGCCCTATAGGTTGGGTACTAGATACCTCTGTTTCAATTTGTAAGTTTGGCCATGGAAGGCAAGAGAGTGTAAGATTTTTGTTGTTGCCTCGAGTAGTCTGGAAGAAACGGAGAGCCTGTTAGCTCTTTTCAAAGTTTTCTAATTGTGAAGGGTGCCTCTGGAAGGCTTGATATTGTGATTGAGGGAGCAAGTGCTCTTGATTTAGGGGATTTCTGCCCTTGACTTAACGGTTCCTTATTTTTAATTAAAGTTTTGTAAACTGGGTCCGGTATCTCTGGAATTGTAAAACTACGGGCTTGAAGCCCAGAATCTGTAAAGTTCACTGATCTTGAATTTTCCTAGTCTTGTTTCAAGACTGCTTTTGTACCAGATATGTTGTTATGTTCACTAAGTGAAAAGTTGTTAAGTTGTTGTTTTCTGAAGAAATATATCGTTCAGTTCAAGTTTTAAATTAATTTTGGTATTCTAGAGACCCATTCACCCCGGCACCTTCTTTAACATCTTTCTACTCCACGAATATCCCCGTAACAATTATTATTATTATTATTATTATTATTATTATTATTATTATTATTATTATTATTATTATTATTATTATTATTATTATTATTACTTTAAGTCTCTAGATTCCATAGCGTCACGCACAGACTCAGAAGTGAATTTACACATAAATCATGTCAGTCCGCATATGTCAGACGCATGAATAGAGCCCAATTGTTATCAGATAATCTGCAAATTATGAGGACAGGCTAACACTTAAGTAAATACAATCCTTTTAACATAGAGTTTATGACGCTACTATTGTAGTCACGTCATCCTTCAGCCTCATTAATTATTTGGTTGCTTTAATGCTTAATTTGTAATTTGTGTCACGCTATTAGTTATTTATCTAATTGTTTCGCCTTGTGGCATTCTGTCAGTTAACTTGTGTGAATTTGTAATTTCCGCTCCTAGCAAGTGTTATGTTACTTCCTACATTCCTCACTGATCGCTCTTGCATAATGTAATTTATTTAATTCCTGTACCCTAGTGCGCTCCGTCGCTCGTTATGGAATTAGGTACTCTTATATCAAGTGATTTTCCCCCTGTGGGTGGGGGCAATAGAATAACATACACGGTATCCCCGGCCTGTCGTAAGAGGCGAATAAAAGGGGCCCTAGGGGGCTCTTAAGTTGGGAGCGTGGGTTGGCGACCACGGCGATCTTAGCTGAGCCCTGGCACTGCTTCCACTTACTTGTGCCAGGCTCCTCACTTTCATCTATCCTATTCGATCTTCCTAGGTTGTTCTTTTCCGACCCCGACGCTATTAGGTTTCCGAGGGCTAGGGAGTCTTTTATTTTCACTCCCTTCGTGGCCCTTGTCTTCCTTTTGCCGATACATTCATTTTTCGAAGTGTCAGACCCCTTCATTTATTCTCTCTGATAAGTGTTATATAGAGGAGAGTAGCTTAGTTGTACTTCCTCTTAAAACAATAATCGCCACCATCACATCACCTGATTTCACTCTTGCCGCTGGCTACAATAATGTGCCGTTAGTCAGTTATAATTGCTCATCAAGCGGAGAATATTTTTTTTTCTTTTTCGATTTGCTAATCCAATTTTACTGATTGAGGGTATGTTGATGGCCTACTGGGTCGAGATCGACCCTCAGTATGGAAGAGAGATTATTCCCTTTTTTTTTTTTTTTTGTTGAAAACATTTCTTAGCAAATACTACGAAAAACGTAAAATTAAGCAATTTATTCCATTGTGCCGACAGTTGAAGGCTAAAGGACCCGGAAAGCTTTAAAATTGTGATTCTCGGATAACTATATCAAACTAAAAAAACAAATTTTGAAAATCACTTCCGGCCTAAATGCAGTTCTGTAAAAACAACCTAAAATCACTTGTTTCTTTTCTCGTTTTCTTTTTTATTCAAATCCTAGTCAAATTAACTTATTTACATAATTGAAAATGAAAATCCACAGCCTGTTTCCAGTCATTTGACTGGGTCAGGAATGCAATGAGTGAAGCCCCCATCTAGCGTCGAGGATCAGAATTGTGCTGTCTGCCGAAGCCTGTCAAATTCTTCTGGGGCGATGATTAATGACTGACAGATGAAATAAAATGATTGTGGAGAGTATTTCTTGAATGAAAGATGACAGGGAGATCCGGAGTACCCGGAGAAAAACCTGTCCCGCCTCCACTTTGTCCAGCACAAATCTCACATGGAGTGACCGGGATTTGAACCACAGAACCTAGCGGTGAGAGGCCGGCGTGCTACCACCTGAGCCACGGAGGCTCAACTTATTTACATAATTAGTGCTGTAAAATATTCCTTGGTTCAATACCCTCAGGCTAGTTTTGATTTTTTTAATATCCACAACGAATCTAGTTATAAAGGTTTAATTGAAACTCTGCATTGACTCGCATTAGCGCTCGTAGTGATGCTTAAGTGAAACAATTCACTGATTTACATTCGCGTCATAGTGATAGAAAAAGGCAAACTGCTAATTTAATGGTCCAAATAACGATGACTGAGAAAAGGATTGTAATTTTTAGGAATAAATAAAGAATATATTCTCATAATTTATTATATTTTATTTACCTAAAATTCGCACCTCATATCTCTAGGACGTTTTCAACATTCAGTTGCTCGAGAACTTTACCCCTAGTATTTTTTGGCTGCTGCCAAAGACTTCAAATGTAGGGATCAGAAGAAATTAAAAGGAATTTAAAACATTTTCGTCTGCCTCTGTGGTGTAGTGGTGAGCGTGATTAGCTGCCACCCCCGGAGGCTCGGGTTCGATTCCCAGCTCTGCCACGAAATTTCAAAAGTGGTATGAGGGCTGGAACGGGGTCCACTCAGCCTCGGGAGGTCAACTGAGTAGAGGTGGGTTCGATTCCCACCTCAGCCATCCTCGAAGTGGTTTTTCATGGTTTCCCACTTCTCCTCCAGGCGAATGCCGGGATGGTACCTAACATAAGGCCAGGGCCGCTTCCTTCCCTCTTTCTTGCCTATCCCTTCCAATCTTCCCATCCCTCCACAAGGCCCCTGTTCAGCATAGCAGAGGAGGCCGCCTGGGCGAGGTACTGGTCATTCCCCCAGTTGTATCCCCGACCAAGAGTCTGAAGCTCCAGGACACTGCCCTTGAGGCGGTAGAGGTGGGATCCCTCGCTGTGTCCGAGGGAAAAGCCGGCCCTGGAGGGTAAACAGATGATGATGATGATGATGATGATAAAACATTTTCAGTTTTGGAAGTCTTTGTTGCAAATCCTTCGCTATATTTCTTTACTTGCTTCTCTCCGGTGACAACTATCCTGTAGGATGGACATATTCCTGTATATCTTTCAGTACGTGTTTTAGAATTTTGTGAACACTGTGCACATCTCCTTTCTAAACCACTAGTGCTAGCGCCTCCATTGTCCAGCTCCATGGCTAAATGGTTAGCGTGCTGGCCTTTGGTCACAGGGGTCTCGGGTTCGATACCCGGCAGGGTCGGGAATTTTAACCTTAACTGGTTAAATTCGCTGGCACGGGGGCTGGGTGTATGTGTTGTCTTCATCATCATTTCATCCTTATCACGACGCGCAGGTCGCCTAAGGGAGTCAAATCAAAAGACCTGCATTCGGCGAGCCGAACTTGTCCTTGGACACTCCCGGCACTAAAAGCCATACGCCATTTCATTTCATTTCATTTCAGTGCCTGCATTTATCTGTCCTCCTTATAATTTTCCCCTCATGATTTCCAGCAGCTCCTTACGAATGATATTGATCTCCTGTTCTGTTATTTCTTGATGTTAAAAATATTTCTTACGTGCTACTCATTTACACACCTGCGAGTGCTGTGTGCGAGAAGAAAATAAATATCTCCTTCTATGGGATGTGATGAATACATGGCTTCCATATATTCTACAAATTACTGCCTTCATTCACCGTTCCTCTTTTTCCTTTTCATATGTAATATGCGGCCTCTCTTAGGTAATTTCTTCCTCTTCCAATATCGACAGTGACTTGCAAGACCTCGGGAGACTGTCACTTTTCCATCTTCTCGGTATCTTGTGGAGTCCACTTATCACCGCATCGCTGAGGTCATCAAGGTGAAAGGAGCTGCTGTGCCATACTAGCGAGGTATCTCTAATTCAATTGCTCATCAGTGCATTTCTAATCATAATTTTATTGATAACTAGTTGAAAAAGTTATTTTAATTGTTACTGTGTAATTTTTTTCAGGTACCTGTAATTTAGAACAATAACTGTTATTATAAACTTTACATTGGCCATTCCAGAGGAGAGATAGGAATTACTTCTTTGGTACGAGCTCGTCTGATTGCAGAAAAGAAATATTTACTGCACAATAATGAAAAGGTTGCTTCTCTCTTCATAGATAAGATGGAAATAAAATCAAGGCTGGTCTATGACAGGAATTTAGATAAGTTTCTTGGAAAGACTGATGTACTGTAGAGTGAGATCCCGTCGGTATTGAAGACAAGCTTTCTAATAAATTGCTCCGCATTCTGTTCAATGATATTTCCACACATTACAGGATTCCTGTGTCATATTATTTTACACACAACAAACCTGTATAGAAAAGTGTTAAAGCTAAATTAGGCTAGGCAGTGATGTGAGATTCAAATGGTGACTCTGAACTAGAGATCCATTACAAAGAATATTTTTTAAGCATTAGCTTTTACGTGTGTATAAAATGACTATATATTCTCACAAATACTTTAAAACACGTTTGTAAATATGTATAAGTTCGTGTTGACTATAGGTCCATACTAAGTTACGATGACTCATAACTTCAAGATACTGATGTAATCAAGTTTCCAACATGGCGTGTTAACATATTGACGGATTATTTGCACTACAACAAAAATGGATCATAAGCCCCATTCAGAACACATGGTTTCTCCATATCATACATTAGCTATACATTAGCGAATTTTCACAAGCACCTGTCACAATATCCATGCTGAACAAAGAAGATATTCAAAACTTGTGTCTTTGAATGGCGATCCTAGTGGGAGAACTGAAAACTAAATTCCGTGACCCCAATTCTCACTGCTGATTTCCCAGCCTTGTACTGTATAATAACATAAGCAACGGGCCCATCAGAACCGCTATAATTTATATTGCTCTCGCTACATAACGGAAGAACGCGCTGGACGACACTTCGTAATAAACATTCTAACCAATTACTGCTTAAATATACGGATTACACTCATAGGTAAAAATTATTTTCCTTCTTCACTAGCTTCCTGACGTTCAATTCTTAACATAGCTTCTTCCTTACATTTCCATATCGATCTTCGCTGAGCCGTTAGAATCCAGGTGCTTCCTCTTTGGACGTGTTCCCTCCACCTAGGTAGTCTGCTGTGGTATCCACTCCTTCAGCGTCTTGATCCATTTTGGGGTACTCCTAACTGCGTGGTCTGTCCACCTACATTCCTCTTATCCCCTTCATTCGGACTCGCTCTTGCAGGCTAATTCTTCGCATACAGCGCTCCATCTTTCTTTGACGGACAGTTAGTTCATATCGAGGAGTCGGAACCAAGGATACGTATTTCTAAGTGAACTCTTGCGAGTAACGAGTAATTCATTCTTTCCTTTTTGTTTAACCTGGATTTTGCAAGGATTCAGGTGCTCATCCATTGTCATAAAATATTTTGCCAGAATGCAGGATATAGCGGACTTATGACTTATTAATGCTCTTCTTCCCCAATTCAATAAGCTGTGTGTACATTTCTCTCAACGTACCAGCCCTCCTGTCATTTTTAAATTTCTGACAGTACGAGAAATCGAACCCCGACCTCCAAGAACGTCAGCTAATAACACTAACCGTTACGCTCCGAAGGCAGACGTTCATTTCTATAATAATAAGGGAAGGACTATCTATTTGCATTTCCATTTTAAATGATAATCATCACCAACATCCAATTCGTAACAGATGTCTATGCGCGAGACAGGCTGCATTGAAATTGGTTTATGTCACTCGGGAACAGAGAGCGCTATGTCTATAATGGATGATAATGAACAATAGATGTTGGTTCTACCTGCCATTTCCTTGGTGCCATGACTAAAACTGTTCAGCCAATAAGCAATAAGAAAACTGATGAGAGAGCATCGGGGATAGAAAGGAGGTCATGTCCGCGGAATTTTATTCGTATCATATTGTTACTTTAAATAGATGTAGGGATCGATGTTCTTATTGCTGTTGTTATAATTAATATAAATTAATTTCGTATGATCCAATAAATTCGGTATACGCACTTACTTCTATATTTACCTATAGCCTGCTATTAATGAAAGTGAGATGGTGTCTGCATCTTTGTTCGGATAGGCTTGAAGGCTACTAGACCGACTGAGCTCAAATTTTGTAAATATATAGCTTAAAATCACAAATGACGCAAGGGATGCTCTTGATTTTGATATATTTCACAGTTCCAAACTAGAGGAGGGGAGGGGGATTTAAAGAGGTTTGTCCCAAATGTTGTCCTATATCAACTAAAATAACGGGTAAACGGTTAGGGCACTTTGTGACCAAAAAAATATACAAGAAACGTCAAACTCATTTTACAATTCTAACGTGTTTCCAGAAAATTCAGTTTTTCTGTATCTGTGGTTCACGGTGAAATACCGTATTACACACTAATTCATTCATTCGTTTTATCATTGAAATCCTTTCAGGTATAAAGATCAAAGTACATGTGATTGTTATGAATAGGATTACTGTTATTTAGTGCCACTGAGAGGTATAAAAAGAATCCAGCCCTCACTAATGAATAAGCTTCCCATTTCGCCCTAGGATCACGTGAAATCATATTCGGCATCATTCGCGCGAAGCCGTGTTTCGTTTGTTAGTAGGTGAGCTTAAGAATGAGCACGCCATTCTTCGGAAAATATTTTGAGGTTACGGTTGTATTGCTGAGAGTGATGAGTTTATTTATTCAGCCAGTTTCCTTATTATCGTCATCGTACTATATTTACATTTATATTCCACGCCACCAATCCCAATAACTTGAGCTAAGTTGTCATCTTGCGATCATCATTTACTGGTATAAGCATGAGCTCAGTAGCTTAGTGTGCTGTAAAGAACATGAACAGAAAATGTTGTGAAAGGAATCATCCTTTGTTATTAGAAGCCTGCTTGCCATTTAGGTTTTGGAGGAATGTATGGAAGGGGGAAACTTCATTTGTAAGCTATATAGGAAACTGTTCTAAGGATGTTCACCGGGCGAGTTGGCCGTGCGCGTAGAGGCGCGCGGCTGTGAGCTTGCATCCGGGAGATAGTAGGTTCGAATCCCACTATCGGCAGCCCTGAAAATGGTTTTCCGTAGTTTCCCATTTTCACATCAGGCAAATGCTGGGGCTGTACCTTAATTAAGGCCACGGCCGCTTCCTTCCAACTCCTAGGCCTTTCCTATCCCATCGTCGCCATAAGACCTATCTGTGTCGGCGCGACGTAAAGCCCCTAGCAAAAAAAAAAAAGGATGTTCAGATCAATCACCTCAATCACACTGGCATGCTGTTCGCGTGAAGGCATACTGAAGATCTTCGTCTTTGTGATAGTTTCTTGACTAGGGTACAAGTCCTGTAACCTAATTTTTCTTATCTGAGCAATCCTACTTAAGTGGGTTTATCAGATCTTGTTCAGGAGGTTGATGGATTCGATTTCCATTTGATGTACGTAGAAGTATGACTTTTACTGAAGCTTCTCGTTTGTTATGTTAAGTTCACCCATTTGTAAGCAGTACGTGTTCAATTACATATGTTGAACGTATCATGCAAGAATTTCGAGCAACTAGGTCCTCAAGTGAAGGAGTGATAAATAAGTTACTTGTAAATCAAGCTCCAGTTCTATTGGAACTCTTAACACACTGGCGTAAAATGAAATCCCAACACCAAGAGAGCGGGTTTCAGGCAATACAATACCGATAAGGAAAGAAGAAAAGCAAAGCAATTCCACTGATGCAACAGATAAGTGTGTTTGATAATACATTTTGTAAATATCAGCATCATCCTTTGTGTATAAACCCCCCTGTTAATTTTTTATGCAAGGCAGTTTATTATGTTGTATATGAAACCAATGCTAAGAATGTTAACATACAGGCTCATTAATTTATATAGCCTATATAATGTTAACGGGGAATTTGTCAGTTCCTGGCATTCGAAAGAGAACATTCGTCGTTGCCGGGACAAAACCTCCTATGTGATAATACTTTTGGAGATATACTGATCCGCAGCACAAACATTGTGAAGAGCGAGAATGCCTTGACAGTATTCACACAATATTGCACCTTAGATGACAGAACCTTACCGGCCAAAGTTCTAAGTTAAAGTATTTTTTCACATAGGACTTTTTGCCCCGGCAACGACGATTGCTGTTTGTGTTGTGGACACAAACAGAGTATATAGTTTCCTAATATTGTTTGTAACATTGGACATACTTCTTGCAGTCATCAAGCTTTAATGTTCGAGTCTGTAACAATTAGAGCCCCTTGTTATTGTATCATAGATGTTGAGAACATTAACAAATAATGGAGTGGCCATTCTGCTGGATCACAGTCTAGCATTGTTACAACTTTTCATACAGATCGAAATACTTCAGAAACGCTGCTTGATTCACACTGTATTTGATCTCTTATTATTACTCTAATGTAATAGTGAAGTAGAATGCCTTTTCAGAGGCGATGTTAAAATATCAGTGACCGGGCGAGTTGGCCGTGCGCGTAGAGGCGTGCGGCTGTGAGCTTGCATCCGGGAGATAGTAGGTTCGAATCCCACTATCGGCAGCCCTGAAAATGGTTTTCCGTGGTTTCCCATTTTCACACCAGGCAAATGCTGGGGCTGTACCTTAATTAAGGCCACGGCCGCTTCCTTCCAACTCCTAGGCCTTTCCTATCCCATCGTCGCCATAAGACCTATCTGTGTCGGCGCGACGTAAAGCCCCTAGCAAAAAAAAATATCAGTGAAGTTCTCTAACTAACAAACTAACTAACTGCGAATCACTGCCATGTGTGACTTCAGTGGTTTCAAACTAGACCTCACAGGAGGGTAGACTGGTGATTTGTTGTGTTCTCAGATGAAATCCATTTCTCTCTTGGTTTCAGTGATGGCCGTAGGTTGGTAAAAAGGAAGCCAGGTGAGCGCTTGGAAGCAAACTGTCTGCTTCGTCGACATGCTGAACCTGCGCCAGGAATTATGGTCATTAAAGCGATTTCCCTTGAAAGCAGGAGCACTGTCGTTGATATCCCAACAACTTTGACAGCGGATTTTTACCACCGGCTGTTCTGCCATTCATTCGCGGTATTCAAGTTGATGTTTTCCAACAGGATAATGCTCGTCCCCATACCGCTGTTGTCACTCAACGTGCTCTACCGAGTATCGATTAGTTTCCTTGGCATGTGAGATCACCAGACATCACACCCATTGAGCACGTATGGCGCATTATGGGAGGACAAATCCAGTGTCATCCAGTACCAGCATTAACCGTTGCTGATTTGACTGATCAAATGTATGTGAAACTCCATTCCATAAAATGGCATACGGCACCTGTACGACAAAATGCTGCAAGACTGCATGCTTGTATCCAAAATCGTGGCGACTACAGCGACTATTAATGTACCACAATTAAACATGTCTTCTCATGCAAACTTGAACCCGTGACCTGAAAACTGTAATCAAATATGTTATCCAGACAATTGCTTATCCTAAATTACATTTTTAAAAACTAATGTCTTCTTTGTGTTTGGATTTCATTTCCCGCCAGAGTTAACTTATTGAATTCCCGAATCATGGAACAAGGCCTGTGATTTGATATAATTTTCAATTTTTATGTAAATTTATTCGGAAGTCTAACTTCCCGGCAAACTACATTTATTTTGTATTCTGTACGGTCATAATCCTTTTGATTCTTTAGGAAATGTAGCGGGCGATACATTCGAACCTTCACCGTGGTAAAAGTGCACGCCACTGGGAAGATTTAACTTTTGTCAACAATCTGTTCCGGTAGGTGCCTCTCATCTTTAAGACCTTCAGAGTATCTCTTTGTATTAACAGGAACTAACAATACAAGGCGAGTTGGCCATGCGGTAAGGGGCACGCGGCTGTGAGCTCGCATCCGGGAGATAGTTGGTTCGAATACCACTGCCGTCAGCAGTGAGGATGTCGTTCCGTGCTCTCCCATTTTCACACCAGGCAAATGCTGGGGCTGTACTGTAATTAAGGCCACGGCCGCTGGTTTCCAACTCGTAGGCCGTTCCTATCCCATCGTCGCAATAAGACCTATCTGTGTCGGTGGGACGTAAAACCACTAGCTAGTAGTTGTAGAACTGACAATAATGCCTTGAGTCCTCATTAATTGCAATAAAGCGACTGTATGCTACTGTACTGTAGACGACTTAAGCGACCAGATAGGACTAATATGGTCATTTGGGTGAATGATGAGGTAAAGGTTCGACGAATCAACAAAATTATATGTGCCCAGGGGTTTAAGTCACACCTCTTCGAAAACGCTAGCTATCTGGAAGAAGTGCCAGTTAACAGGCTCTACGTCTATTCATATTCATATCCCCCTCCTAAAATCTGTTACTGTAATTAATAAGACCGGGGTTACGTGAGGCAGTATTATTGGACCGATCCGTTTTCTCATATATATTAATGATATGAGTAAAAACTCGAATCACAGATAAGACGTTTTGAGGACGATGGTACAGATTATAGAGTAATAAACAAGTTACGGGGTTGTGAGAGTCTACAAAATGACCTAGACAATAATGTGATGGTAAACGGGTTGAAAATTCTGGTTGCAATTTTCACTAAAATTCCTCTCACTTTTAATTACAGTGTTGATGGTGTGATACTACCTAATGGGGATCACGGTAAGTACATAGGAGTTAATAAAAGGAAATATTGTCAGTGTGGTAACCATATTAACGAGGATGTAAGTTTACACTTACCTTCGTACGGTTACGAGGGTATTTAGGGATTATAATAAGGGTGTAAATGAGAGGGTATATTAGTTACTGGTAAGACCATAATTAGAGTATGGTTCAAGTGAACGGGACGCACTGGAGGATTACTAGCTACAAGAATTTGAAACGATCCAAAGGAAAGCAGCGTGGTTTTTCCTACGTAATTTCCAACAAGTCCGCCTCTGTGGTGTAGTGGTTAGCGTGATTAGCTGCCACCCCCGGAGGCCCGGGTTCGATTCCCGGCTCTGCCACGAAATTTGAAAAGTGGTATGAGGGCTGGAACGGGGTCCACTCAGCCTCGGGAGGTCAACTGAGTAGAGGTGGGTTCGATTCCCACCTCAGCCATCCTCGAAGTGGTTTTCCGTGGTTTCCCACTTCTCCTCCAGGCGAATGCCGGGATGGTACCTAACATAAGGCCACGGCCGCTTCCTTCCCTCTTCCTTGCCTATCCCTTCCAATCTTCCCATCCCTCCACAAGGCCCCTGCTGAGCATAGCAGGTGAGGCCGCCTGGGCGAGGTACTGGTCATTCTCCCCAGTTGTATCCACGACCAAGAGTCTGAAGCTCCAGGACACTGCCCTTTAGGCGGTAGAGGTGGGATCCCTCGCTGTGTCCGAGGGAAAAGCCGACCCTGGAGGGTAAGCAGATGATGATGATGATGAATTTCCAACAAAAGAGTAGTGTTACGAAAACATTGCAAAGTTTGGGCTGGAAAGTCTTGGGAGTGAGGAGACGAGCCGTTCGACTAAGCGGTATGTTCCGAGCTGTCAGTGGAGGAATGGCGTGGAATATCCATGCCAGACGAATAAGCTTGAATGGAGCTTTTAATGTTAGGAAAGATCATGATATGGATATAGAACTGGAATTCAAGTGGACAAATTGGGGCAAGTATTCATTTATTGAAAGAGGAATTAGAGATTGGAATAATTTATCAAAGGAAATTACGATAAATTTCCACGTTCTTTGAAATCATTTAAAGACAACTGATACGGAATCTGTCGAATGGGTGACAGCCCTAAATGCAGATCAGTAATGATTGATTTGAAATATCAACAAATTTCACTGTACGCGTGGCTCAGCAGCTGTACGATTAGATACATTCCAGGACATTGACTTATATTGTAGAAATATTATACGAAGGGAGGTGTTCTTTGTCATACTTCAAACTCTGGACACTGGTATATCTGTCATGAAGTTGCAGGAGACTGCTGAATATGGGATAAAAAGGGAGACGGTGACTGTAGAGAAACTTTTCGTTGAGAAGCAGTTTAGAGAAAGTTGAGAGGACGGACATTGACATACATTGAGATATATGGGACCTCTTCCATTACTTCTACATATAAATATTTGGGTATCAATGACAAACAGATTAAACAGTTGTACGCAGAAAAATATACGTGGAAGTAAAGCTATTAGAGCAAGGGAAGGGTGGGTT
Organism: Anabrus simplex; assembly: GCF_040414725.1. Classification (NCBI taxonomy): domain Eukaryota; kingdom Metazoa; phylum Arthropoda; class Insecta; order Orthoptera; family Tettigoniidae; genus Anabrus; species Anabrus simplex. The sequence continues at coordinate 389,195,873 of NC_090268.1, forward strand.
AGAATCAGGTACAACAAACCAGTGGATGGAATTGTATCCGTAACACCTATAACAATAAAATAATAATGATAATAATAACAATAACATAAACTACTACTAGTCATATACTACTACTACTACTACTACTACTACTACTACTACTACTACATAACGAGCGAGGTGGCCGTGCGGTTAGGGGCGCTCAATTGTGGATTTGCATTCGGGAGATAGTGGATTCGAGCCCCAATTTCGGCAGTTTTGAAGGTGGTTTTTCCGTGGTTTCCTATTTTCACACCAGGCAAATGCTTGGGATGTACAGTCTGCTGGTGTGAATTAAAGCAACTTGTAAAAATGTACTATTACTACTACACTAAAACAAACACTACAACGAACATGCAAATCGTCGCTGCCGGGACAAAACCTCCTATGTGATAATATTTTTGGAGATATACTGAGCCGCAGCACACACATTATGAAGAGCGAGAATGCCTTGACTATATTCACACAATATTGAACCTTAGATGACAGAACCTTACCGGTCAAAGTTCTAAGATAAAATATTTCACATGGGAGGTTTTGTCCCGGCAACGACGAAATATTTCTTTCTAGACTTTCTGGACTACCTCCCAAGAATACCTGCATGAGTAAGTCTAGAACTAATGAAAGATAATGGAATGGGAATGGAACCAGGAACCCTCAGTTTCACACTGACATATTCAGCCAATTATGCTATCCTAAATCAGCGAGCTGGCTGAGTGTTTCTAATCACGTAGCTGAGAGCTTCCACTTGGGAGACGGTGGATTGAATCCCACTGTCAGCAGCGTGGTTCAAATCCCGGTAACTCCACGTGAGATTTGTGCTGGACAAAGTGAAGGCGGGACAGACGGTCACTTCCTTCCCGGCCCTAACCCTGTCCTTTCCCACAGTCATCATAACACTTCTATGAGTCAGCGTGATGAGAAACAAGTAGCTAAATTCGAACTATCCTCCTATTCTCCATGTCCTCTACCCAAGTTCACGTTTCTGGCATTCATCCTTCCGGTGAAAACGTATCACATCCCATCAGTAAAATCCGCGTTCTATTGAGTTTTCATTCTGTGCCCTCTTCAGCAGACGGAATAAGGCGGGAGTTCCACAGCTCCGACAAGTGAGGGAAGCAACATGCGGAAGGAGCTGTTAATCTTCACCTGACAAGTGTCTACCCACCAGAATGCAGATTGTGGTAGCTCTTCTTTTGACGGAGATATACGCTTGAACCCCAAATTTGTATTTTATGGTCTCGGATTTGCTGCTCTTGGCGCTTACCCGGGATAAGCACGACACGAAATGAACTGGCGCGACGTGAGCACCACCACAGTACGTCCCGCAAGTACATTTTTACCCTTGGTGCTTGATCATATACCATTGTGGCCAATGTTAGTACAAATGGAGAGAGGGAGAGTGAGAGAGAGAATTATTATATTAAAATCATGGTGTTCACTAATTTGTTCTTATTAACAAATGCATCGCAATTGGAAAATATCCCGACGGAAATAATCACTTATAGTACAGTGGTTACAAAGTAAAGTAAAAAAAATATTTACACAACAACAGCTACAACAACAAGAACAAGAATACAAAAAACAATTCCATGAAAAGAAAACATTATAAGAAATAATACTAGTTTAACATTTTAAATCCAGCATCGTCATATACAAATTCGCACACAACTTAAGTATTTCCAGTGCTTAACACTACGGCTTACTATACTATAGGTTGAGCTGACTGCTAACTTACCGAGCTCGTTAGCTGCAGTCGCTTAAGTGCAAACCAGTATCCACCATTCGGGAGATCGTGGGTTCGAATCCCACTGTCGGCAGCGCTGAAGATGGTTTTCCGCGGTTTCCCATTTTTACACCAGGCAAATGTACCTTACTTGAGGTCACGACCGGTTTCTTTCCACTCATAGCCCTTTCCTGTCCCATCGTCGCCATAAGATCTATCTGTGTCAGAGTGACGTAAAGCAACTTGTAATAAACAAAACAAAAAGGACCACTACCTTAACATTACAACACTGTCATGTACAAATTCACACGAACTCTAAGTATTTCAAAGTTTGCACTATGCTTTACAACAACAACAACACTTGTTTAGTTATTTAGTGTCCGTCTCCGTAGCGTAACGGTTAGTGTTATTAGCTGCCGTCCTCGGGGGCTCCGGTTCGATTCCCGGTACTGCCAGACATTTAAGAAGGGCAGGAGGGCTGGTATGTAGTTGAAATGGTACATGCAGCTCACCTCCAATGGGGGTGAGCCTGAAATGAGCTGCACCACATCAGGATGAGGACACGAGTTTATACTGTCCGACTCTTTGGCTGAATAGTCAGCGTACTGGCCTTCGGTTCAGAGGGTCCCGGGTTCGATTCACGGCCGGGTAGGGGATTTTAACCTTCATTGGTTAATTCTAATGGCCCGGGGGCTGAGTGTTTGTGCTGTCCCCAACATCCCTGCAACTCACACACCACACATAACACTAACCTCCACCACAATAACACGCAGGTACCTACACATGGCAGATGCCGCCCACCCTCATACATACGACCTATAGATACTATGCTATCCTACAATACACAATTCTACGGTATCTATAATATATCTTTAAGTTTTTGATAAAACTGATTGTCTCTAAGGTCCCATTAGAAAAATTAACAGCATAGCCATCATACTTCCTCCTTAGACATTGAGTAATGGTGTGTTGGATGATCTGTCTTCTGGCGCCTTACTCACATTCTGGGGTGGAGATTCTATTCTTCATACAGTGGAAGTTTGCGCAGTTCACATAGCCAGATCGTATCGTATCTCCGGACTGAGTGGCTCAAACGATTTAGGCGCTGGCCTTCTGGCCCCAACTTGGCAGGTTCGACCCTGGCTCAGTCCGGTGGTATTTGAACGTGCTCAAATACGTCAGCCTTGCTTAGGTAGATTTACTGGAACATGAAAGAACTCCTGCGGGACAAAATTTCGTAACATCGTCGTCTCCGAGAACCGTCAAAAGAGGTTAGTGGGGCGTAAAATATTATTATTATTTATATTATTATTATCATTATTATTATTATTATTATTATTATTATTATTATTATTATTATTATTATTATTATTATTATTCGTAGGCCTATCGCATCCTATTGAGGGTAGACCAGATATTGCTAGAGAGTTCCAAATTGTTATTGCGAGCCATAGTTAGGCGAAGCCTGTCCGACAAACTAAGTGATGATATCACTCGAACCCTAAGTGACGAAAGATCGACAAGTGTGCGCCTATCTCATCCGCCGCTGACGATATATCGTTACTTTTACTTTATCGGAAAGTACTGTTAGAAGAAGTTGTGAATTTATCTGTTGGTTGGCAGTATCCATCAAGAAATTTTTCTCCTTGGAACCTGGAATATTTTTGTAATAAAACCATCCATTTACATGTGATATGTTGGGAGTAAGTGCAGGTTGCAATTCGTACGAGTTTTGAACCACATATTGTTCTTGCAGTGACTTGTTTTTCTTGTTAACTGTTTGGTTATTCACATACGATGTCTACATTTTGAGGTAATGTTACGAAAATAGTGTGATGGAATTAAAGGAATCTGTAAATTCAAGTAACGAATCTGATCTAGATGGTAGGTGTTTTGGTTGGATTGGTGGACGTAGTGAACTAGGCCCTGAGTAGTTCGGCACTGCTGTAGACTAGAATGAATGCGTGATATCCACGCTGTCATTCTACAATTTAATGAATAGTTATTAAAGTATTAACACTACCCACTAAATAATTGCAGGTATATCATTGAAATGATTTATTCTTTCTTCTTCTTCTTCTACTTCGCGAATGGGTCGCTTAGGACCACGCGGAATCAACACTTTCTGGCCTTCCTGTTGGCCCAGTATTCCTTCATGCGCAACAATTGAATCTGTTTTCGTTGCTCTGACCATGTATGTTGTAGTCTTCTCTTCTTGCTCGAAACTCTGTGTGTGAGTGATTTTCCTGATTTCATTCCGGTCAAGTAGGTTTGGTGATCCTAATGCCTTCAGGACTTTCTCTGTAGGCTTCTACCAATTCGGTCTAGTAGCCTTGTTCCTTATGAATGTACGTATTTTGTGCGTTAGACTGTTCGAGTCCATTCTTTCTAAGTGCCCCATGAATTGAACTCTTCGCATTTGGATTGTGTCTGTGATTTTGGTATTTTTTTTATATATTTCTGTATCAGTTTTTGGATAATGTACACCGTCTTTGGTTCTTGACCCATGGATGTTTTAATTATTTCACGTTTTTTCACTTCTATTTGGTGTTTTGTGTTGGAGATTGAGTATCTCTGAAGCATAGAGTGCTTCGGGTTTGATTACAGTTGTATAATGTCGGATTTTGCAGTCCCAGGAGAGGCTGTTTTTGTTGTATATATTTTTTTGTTAACTGAAAAGCAATCTCTATTTTCTGGGGACTCGATTCAATAGATTTATTTTTATTACAGTTTACAGTAATCCATTCACCTAAATACTTAATTTCGTTTACTCTAAAGATCTTGTTATTGCCAATTAGAAGTTCATTTGATGCGATTTTGATGTCGGTCATAAATTTTGTTTTTTCAAACGAGATTTGAAATCCAATTTTCGCTGCTTGTTCTTGTAGCAGTTCGAGTTTTTTTTTATGTGTCAGAGATATCTTGGGCAATTAGTGCCATGTCATGTACAAATGCTAAGCAGTCTAATTTTATGCCTTTCAGTTTTGGCCCCAGTCGGTGGGTTAGTGCATCAGCTTTTCTCAATTCCCGTACAACTTTCTTAAGCGCGCAATTGAAGAGCAACGGGGTTAGACCATCATCTTGTCGTACTCCTGTGTCTATTTGAAATTCTGTGACCATAAACTTCACCATGGATTTGGTTTCCGTGTTTGTTTGTTTGTAATTGTTTGTTATTTTCTGATGAAGTCCAAATTCAGCTAATACTTGAAAAAGAGGTTCTCTATCTATACCATCGTATGCTTTTCTGAAGTCGACAAATGTGATGACATAATTCTTGTTTGATGTTTTGAAATATTTCATATAGTTTTTTATTTATTATTTGCTCTACGCATGATCGTCCTTTCTGAATACACCTTGATATCCGCCGATTTCTGGATCCAGTTGAGATTCTGCATGCTTCAAAAGAGTTTTGGATGGAAGTTTATAGGCTATTGACAGCTGTGAAATTCCACGATAATTGTTGGAGTCTGTCTTGCTCCCTTTTCTTCCACAGTGGATGTATGATCGCCATCTTTCATTTAGCTGGAATTTTCTCAGTTCGCCATATTTCATCCATAATTTCTTTGAGTTTCGTGAAGAGATTTTCTCCTGCATTTCTCCATAGTACTGCAGTAATTTGATCGTCTCCTGAGTTTTTGTCATTTTCAATGAGTGAATTATCTATTTAATTTCTTGCACCCTGTAGGTGGTTCTGAGTCTGGGTTCCGTTGTGCTGGGTTGAATTTGAAATTTTCCTCGGGCATTTCAGAATTTAATACTTTGGAAAAGTATTTCCCAAGAATTTCACAGTTTTCAGCGTTGTTGTGAGCCATTTCCCCGAGTTCATTCTTGAATTGGAGGACGGAGGGGAATACATGGTTGATTTTTGTTTGAATGTTCTGCAGTAATTTCGTGAACTGTGTTTCCTGAAGTCAGATTTTATTTCTTGTAACATTGTGCTCTCGTGCTGTTTACGAAACTTTCTTATAGATTTAGTGACCATTTTTCTGACATACTTGAGGTCCTATCTAGCTTATGGACCAATATAGCTATGTCTTCTGTCTGCGATTCATGAGTTGATCACACTCATATGTCCACCATGCGTGAGTAGTATAATTGGATGGTTCGGCGGCCACCTCCTCCTCAGGCTCTCAGGAGAGGCCTCCAACTCCCGCGGGAAAATTGAATTTTGGCGGGAAATTTGAATTTTGGCGCGAGATTTTAATTTGTAAACAAAGCCACGTGCATTTTGACAGCTGTCATCGACAACAACGCATCGCTAACCTCACTGCTGCCATCTTGACGGGCCTAAACCTCAGTGGTACCAACTTAACCTTAGTAGCGCGAGATTTGAATTTGTAAACAAATCCACGTGTTTTTTGACAGCCACGTGCTTTTTGACAGACAACAACGCTTCGCTAACCTCACTGCTGCCAACTTGACGGGCCTAAACCTCAGTGGTACCAACTTAATCTTACTAGCGCGAGATTTGAATTTGTAAACAAATCCACGTGCTTTTTGACAGCCACGTGCTTTTTGACAGGCAACAACGTATCGCTAACCTCAGTACTGCCATCTTGACGGGCCCAAACCCCAGTGGTACCAACTTAACCTAACTAGCGCGAGATTTGAATCGGTAAACAAATCCACGTGCTTTTTTCACAGCTGTCATCCGCCATCTTTAAACCACAGAGCACTGTGCTGCCCTCTTTATCGCAGTAGCTGCAAAATCATCACCTGTCATCAGCAGTGCTGCCATCTTAACGGGCCTAAACCTTAGTGCTACCAACTTAACCTCACTAGCGCGAGATTTGAATCGGTAAACAAATCTACGTGTTTTTTTTGACAGCTGTCATCCGCCATCTGTAATCCATAGAGCACAGTGCTGCCCTCTTTAGCTATATACCTTTGAAATGTGGTGGTGGATAATTTGAAAAATGCTTTTTGACAGCAGCCATCTTTAATCCAGAGAGCGCCGTGCTGCCCTCTTTAGCTAGATACCTTTGAAATGTGGTGGCAGGCAATTCCACGTGACAGCAGCCATCTTTAATCAAGAGAGCACCGTGCTGCCCTCTTTGTAGCGGTGGCAAATTCCACGTGTTCTTGTTTGGAAACAAACTCACGTGCTTTTTTTTTCTGATAGCTGTCATCCGCCATCTTGCATCACAAACCTCAGTGCTGCACTCTTTAGCTAGATACCTTTGAAATGTGGTGGCGGCAATTTGAAAAATTCTATGTGCTCTTGTTGGAAACAAAGCCACGTGCTTTTTTGACAGCTGTCATCCGCCATCTTTAATCAAGAGAGCACTGTGCTGCTATCATGCGGGCAATTTCGTCAGCTGTCATCCGCCATCTTTAATCCACAGAGCACCGTGCTGCCCTCTTTATGGCATGTAGTAGCGGGCAATTTGAAAAGTTCTGTTAGCTGTCATCCGCCATCTTTAATCAAGAGAGCACCGTGCTGCCATCTTTAGCTAGATACCTTTGAAATGTGGTGGCGGCAAATTGAAAAATTCCACGTGCTCTTGTTTAGTAAACAAACTCACGCGCTCTTTGTCAGCTGTCATCCCCCATCTTACATCGCAAACCTCAGTGCTACACTCTTTAGGTACATACATTTGAAATATGGTGGCGGATAATTTAAAAAGAAAAATTCTACATCAGCCATCTCTCGACGCTAATTGCACAACATGGTGGCTATACATGACTCCTTAAAGGTGCTTATGCAAGATGGCCGCTATACATAGGTTCTTATGAGACTCCCTTGGGATGCTTGCGCATGATGACGGTTAAACAAGGCTTCTTATGAGACTCCCTAGGGATGCTTGCGCAAGATGGCGGTTGCTCTTATGAGGCGGCTTAAGGGTCCTTTGCACAAGATGGCTAGAGATGCCCAGAGGATGCTTGCGCAAGATGGCGGACGCAAGATGGTGGCTATACACGACTCCTTATGAGACGCCTTAAGGGTGCTTGCGCAAGATGGCTGCTGCTCTTATGAAGAAAGCTAGCTTAGAGGCTAACGTGTCATGCTAGTTCGATTCATTAAACTTGGGGCTTAAATGCAAAATGTTAAATATCTCGAAAACGGTGCATCGTAGAGCAAAACGGACAACATTTTTCTGCCCAATACCTCGGTTCGCAGTATGAGGAACATGATAGCATAAGAAAAACATAGTCTAATGATGAGATCAACGGTTCGGTTCCTACTTAGGCCCTTTTTCATTAGCTCTGTTTCAGCTTGTAATAAAGCAAGTCTTCGTAACATGATCAAGTCTAGCTATGGTAGGGAGTATAATGTGCCATGCAGGTTCGATTCATTAAATTTGGGGCTTAAATGCAAAATGTTAAATATCTCAAAAACGGTGCATCGTAGAGCAAAACGGACAAAATGTTTCTAGCTAATACCTAGGTTTGCAGTATCAGGAACATGATAACATAAGAAAAACATAGTCTAATGATGAGATCGACGGTTCGATTCCTACTTATGCGCTTTGGCATTGGCAGCTATCTATTTCTACAAGATGGCGGCTATACATAGCTTCTTATGAGACAGCTTAAGAGCTCTTGCACAAGATGGCTGCTGCTCTTATGAGACGCTCTAGGGGTGCTTGCGCGAGGTAGCAGCGACAAGATGATGACTATACACATCTCCTTATGATACGGCCTAGAGGTGCTCACACAAGATGGTGGCTGCTCTGATGAGGAAAGCTAGCTTTGCATCGTGCAGGTATTTTTACAGCACTAAACCTCATACATTTGAAATGTGGTGGCGGGCAATTTGAAAAATTCTACGTGCTTTTTCTTCACAGCAGCTATCTTTAGACAATAGCGGCTAAACATAAGCTGTTAAGGCCTCCTCTTATGTCAAGGCATAGTTATATCGAACAAGTTTAAACCTGCATCGGAATAGCTAGAGTAAGCACGTGCTGCAGTGATTACGTCATTAAGCATGTTTAGACTTGCAAATCACAAAAGAAACGTAACAAGACTAGAATCGAACACTGCACTCAATGCCGTGAACTTCATCATCTGATCGGAACATTGATTGAAGTGTTTAGAACACTATATAAGTGATCAAGACTAAAATAGAACACTGTACTCGATACAACATGTGTTTAGAACATGTCAGGGGATACCTTTGTTCTAAGAATATTAGATTACCGCACATTCCTTGTAGGGCTAATAGGCTAAATGGCTAATGGGCAAAAGGGCTAATGGGCAAAAGGGCTAAAATACTAATGGGCTAAAGGGCTAGGGTGCCTCTCCTCTCTTTATCCGGGCTTGAGACCAGCTCTACAACTAGAGGCGAAGTTAACACCCTAAGGAAGGGAGAATGTTGGGAAATAATCTATACGAATATAGCTACTCGATCGGCTATATACTACAGATGGATGACTTAGGTGAAGGTAAGCGCTTACTTAATAATACCTACACGACGTAATTCATGCTCTATTTCAAAAATATCTTCTTTGTACTGTGTGTAACCAGCATCATGATAGGCCCTTAGCAGTTGTGAACGTTTTACGAGTACGTTGGGGTCTTTACAGTATCTTACATCTACATAGGTTAACAGAGGCTTGTTGTGAAATTTGAGTCTATATGCAGCCAGTTGATGTGTAGGGACTTGTTTTGATGTATTACGTGCTTCAGAAGTAGCGTTTCTAGGTACAAACTTAACTTGTTTCGATAGCGATGAAGCGTTGAAATTTCCTTCTTCTTTACTTTGCATCTCTTCTTGAGATGTTTGCACTGCGACAGAATGTGTAGTAGGCTTAGGAAATGAAGTAAAATCATCAAGCTGTAATGGCAATGAAACATAAAGGTTTTCTTCTTCTTCTACTTTCCCTTTAATACTGTTTTGATCAACATCATTATCCTTATCATAATCATGATCTTGCCTCTCTTTATCTGGAAGTTTGTGCTTATTAACAGAATTTGTAGCAGGCCTGGACAACAACGGAGAATTAAAAATATCTCACAGAGGTGTACTTTTTAAACATAAATCAGTGTTCGCTTCAATATGGTTGAGTTCTTTGTATTTTGTTCCCGATGAAGCTACATTACACGCGGCTTCATGACGTTGAGCGTTGTATGCGTTCTTGAACTCTCTTCTACAATGTTTGCATTGAAAAATTGTCCTACATGATATCTCATGACGTCTCTTGTGCTAGCTTCGAGAAAATGCTTTTCCACACTCTTCGCAAATATACCTAGAATTAGGTTTTTCCATGACGGACTTTTACCTTCTGCTAACAGATTCTCCTTTAAATCTATTTGACATTTGTTACTCTCTACTTCGATGATGCGAACAACTTAGCGATTAACAGTAAACTAACACAAAAGCGTATAACCATGGTAGCAACAGTAAGGTTTAAGCTCATCAAGATGGCAAGAGTAATGTTAGCAATGTTCTGTTGTTGGATTTTAAATTCCGCACTATAACATGCATAAGGTGGCAGCCTTGAGGTTTACTGCCATCAAGATGGCAGCAGTGAGGTTAGCGACGCTCTATTGTAGAAATAGATAGCTGCCAATGCCAAAGGGCCTAAGTAGGAATCGAACCGTCGATCTCATCATTAGACTATGTTTTTCTTATGTTATCATGTTCCTGATACTGCAAACCTAGGTATTAGCTAGAAACATTTTGTCCGTTTTGCTCTACGATGCACCGTTTTCGAGATATTTAACATTTTGCATTTAAGCCCCAAATTTAATGAATCGAACCTGCACGGCACGTTATACTCTCTACCATAGCTAGACTTGATCATGTTACGAAGACTTGCTTCATTACAAGCTGAAACAGAGCTAATGCCAAAGGGCCTAAGTAAGAACCGAACCGTTGATCTCATCATTAGACTATGTTTTTCTTGTGCTATCATGTTCCTCATACTGCGAACCGACGTGTTGGGCAGAAACATTTTGTCCGTTTTGCTCTACGATGCACCGTTTTCGAGATATTTAACATTTTGCATTTAAGCCCCAAGTTTAATGAATCGAACTAGCATGACACGTTAGCCTCTGAGCTAGCTTTCTTCATAAGAGCAGCAGCCATCTTGCGCAAGCACCCTTAAGGGGTCTCATAAGGAGTCGTGTATAGCCACCATCTTGCGTCCGCCATCTTGCGCAAGCATCCTCTGGGCATCTCTAGCCATCTTGTGCAAAGGACCCTTAAGCCGCCTCATAAGAGCAACCGCCATCTTGCGCAAGCATCCCTAGGGCGTCTCATAAGGAGCCTTGTATAACCGTCATCTTGCGCAAGCATCCCAAGGGAGTCTCATAAGAACCTATGTATAGCGGCCATCTTGCATAAGCACCTTTAAGGAGTCATGTATAGCCACCATGTTGTGCAATTAGCGTCGAGTGATGGCTGATGTAGAATTTTCCTTTTTAAATTATCCGCCACCATATTTCAAACGTATGTACCTAAAGAGTGTAGCACTGAGGTTTGCGATGTAAGATGGGGGATGACAGCTGACAAAGAGCGCGTGAGTTTGTTTACTAAACAAGAGCACGTGGAATTTTTCAATTTGCCGCCACCACATTTCAAAGGTATCTAGCTAAAGATGGCAGCACGGTGCTCACTTGATTAAAGATGGCGGATGACAGCTAACAGAACTTTTCAAATTGCCCGCTACTACATGTCATAAAGAGGGCAGCACGGTGCTCTGTGGATTAAAGATGGCGGATGACAGCTGACGAAATTGCCCGCATGATAGCAGCACAGTGCTCTCTTGATTAAAGATGGCGGATGACAGCTGTCAAAAAAGCACGTGGCTTTGTTTCCAACAAGAGCACATATAATTTTTCAAATTGCCGCCACCACATTTCAAAGGTATCTAGCTAAAGAGTGCAGCACTGAGGTTTGTGATGCAAGATGGCGGGTGACAGCTATCAGAAAAAAAAAGCACGTGAGTTTGTTTCCAAACAAGAGCACGTGGAATTTGCCACCGCCACAAAGAGGGCAGCACGGTGCTCTCTTGATTAAAGATGGCTGCTGTCACGTGGAATTGCCTGCCACCACATTTCAAAGGTATCTAGCTAAAGAGGGCAGCACGGCGCTCTCTGGATTAAAAATGGTTGCTGTCAAAGGCATTTTTCAAATTATCCGCCACCACATTTCAAAGGTAAGTAGCTAAGGAGGGCAGCACTGTGCTCTATGGATTAAAGATGGCGGATGACAGCTGTCAAAAAACACGTAGATTTGTTTACCGATTCAAATTTCGCGCTAGTGAGGTTAAGTTGGTAGCACTAAGGTTTAGGCCCGTTAAGATGGCAGCACTGCGGATGACAGGTGACGATTTTGCAGCTACTGCGATAAAGAGGCCAGCACACTGCTCTCTGGTTTAAAGATGGCGGATGGCAGCTGTGAAAAAAGCACGTGGATTTGTTTACCGATTCAAATCTCGCGCTGGTTAGGTTAAGTTGGTACCACTGAGGTTTAGGCCCGTCAAGGTGGCAGTACTGAGGTAAGCGATGCGTTGTTGTCTGTCAAATAGCACGTGGCTGTCAAAAAGCACGTGGATTTGTTTACAAATTCAAATCTCGCGCTACTAAGGTTAAGTTGGTACCACTGAGGTTTAGGCCCGTCAAAATGTCAGCAGTGAGGTTAGCGATACGTTGTTGTCGATGACAGCTGTCAAATAGCACGTGGCTTTGTTTACAAATTAAAATCTCGCGCCAAAATTCAAATTTCCCGCCAAAATTCAAATTTCCCGCGGGAGGTGGAGGCTTCTTCCGAGAGCCGGAGGAGGAGGTGGCCGCCGAACCATCCAATTATACTGCTTGCGTGTCTCCGTGTCACGGATTGATGTGCTATCTTTTCTGCAATTTTTACAAATCCTGCTTGAAGTTGTTGCCAGTTTTGTGGATTCAATTTTTGTGTTTCTTTTCCAAACTGGTCATTGCCTTTTACCTTTTGTACATCGTATTTACAGTGTTGAGCTTTCTGAGTGAACTTTACCTTTTCTGGAATGATATCCAAAAATAATTTTGTGGTGTGATGGTCTGCATATAGATCTAGTCCCGTAAGAATTTTGAAATTTATTTTTTCAGCTATGTTTTGGTGGGAAATCAATATATCGTCCAATTGGTATTCATCTAATAGTGGATTGGGCGAGATCCAAGTTTTCGTCTTTAGACAGTTTTTTCTTGAAAATTTTAATTTGAAAATAAAGTCATGGTTTTTGCAGATCTCAGTCAGTCGCATAACATTCTTGTTGGTCTGCTTATGTCCTGAACATTTACCGACCCAGTAGCTATATTTCTTTTCTTTGTCGATTTGAGCACTGAAGTCACCAACAAGGACTTTCACATGATTTTTTGGTATTTTTTGGAGAATATTATCTAAGCGATTCCAGAATTCTTTCACTTTTTCTGGGTTGTTTCATCTGTTGATATTAACTGGCAAGTGTCTGTTGATTGGCGTGTAGATCTTGTTTGCTGAGCTTTTATTGTCAGTGTAGGGAGTCGACTCTGTATCCTTCTGAATCAAGAGTTTACTCATCTTTGTATCGTGACTCTTGAAATGCAATAATTTTAATTTTGCGTTCTCTGGATTTGTCTAGGTTGTTTTTAATTTTTCAATTCTCAAAAGGGATTTCGTGTTGAATGCCATAAGACAAAGTCTTAATTTTGGTTGGATCTTGCTCTTACGGGGTCTCAAGGCAGTTCGACTTACCTCTATGCTGACTTCTGTGGTCTCTCCAGAATCCGAACAGACCACTTGCAGTTTTTCAACCGCGGGATTTGACCCACCAGGGTAATTCTCTTTTGAAGGTGCTATATCCATGTTGATTTACTTGGGTTAGATTTTTGACTGAGTTTAGGATCCCAGTGTGATTGAGCTCAGAGTTCCACTCCTGAGTTTTAATTTCTTCTATTTTCAAAGTTTTAGAAAAAATATTATTCATTTCTCTTTGGCATGCAAATACAATACAATTTTGAAAAAAGGCACTGTGTATTTAAGGGGGAGGAATTTGAAAAATGGTTAAATTAAGAAAAAGTGCAAACCACTTCTCGAAAATTTAGTTCATGATGAATGATTTTGTCAGAGGGACACAGAAAGGGCAGTGAAAGTGTGTTACACACACCCACCGATTAGGGATATATCAACTACCGGATCGATGGTTAATGAGTGGCATACTTTGTCATAGCTTGTCAGCGAAACTAACCGATTAAAAATGATAGGTGCAGACAAGCAAACATGCACAATTTTGTCAGGCGGATTGCCTAACTAATCTCTACACACAACATAACACGTATGGAATCTTCATACTCGTTCATAACACTCAAAAATACTAGACAATACTGGCACCTAAACTATTTTTACCAAGGTAGTGGGAAGAAGGACCCAAATTAGGATGGAGATCCCAAATTTCATAGACCCCTTCGAGGACGCAAAAGGGGAGTTGAATATCGACTGTGACTGACATTTCTTAAAATTTAATGATATAGTTTTACATCCCTCTAATTAATTCTAAAGGTTTTTGGAGACACCTACGTGCCGGAATTTTGTACCGCAGTCTACCTGCCAGTAAATCTACCCACACGAGTTTGACTTAAATGAGCACAATCAAATACCACAGGACTGAGCTAGGATCGAACCTGCCAAGCTGGGTTCTGAGGGCCAGCGCCTCAACCGTCCGAGACACTCAGGCTAGCGACTGACATTTTCGCAGCATATCAACGTTATCTGGAAGCTGCTATTACTTAGATCTATTGCATTTCTTCTTGAAGGACTTCTGGAACGTAAACGGCTCAAACATAAAAAGGGGCTACCTAACTGATCATAGAAAGACATGCTGTGTTCTTTCGGAAGAACGTTGGTTCGATTACGTTTTAGGAAGTCAAAACATTTAGAAACGAGACTTCACTTCTTGAGTGAACACTTTATCCAACCAGGCGATGAGGTAATGGATCGTGAAAACCTTTACTTTTCGCTGCCTTACACAGAAATTGCATCAAACGTTAAGAGTTAAAAATTAAATAAATGAACGATTGCTACGATCATTGCGGCCTAAAGCGCGATTCGTCAGTGAAAATGATACTGAGTCATTCGTCGGCCCAACGTGATCACTCCCGACACCAGGACAGACTCACACGTTGACGTCAGCGGTACATTTGTTGCAGCGTCACGGAATCGTAAGGCAGCTCTACACAAACGATGACCGATTTTTTATCCCGTAACGTGTGGTGTCACAGTCACTCACTGCTGTTGTTCGGAGGTATTTCGAGGACAACCGAATGTTGCGTTCATCCTGCACTCTTGTCCGCCGAGTTGATTCTGTCTGAGGAGTTGGAGCTCGTGACCCTTACTTCGACCTTTGGTGCCATAAACGTTGTACCACAGAAGCATTTGGGAAAATGCGTGCTGACATTGTCCTCACAGATAACCCACTATCACAAGAAATAATGTTGGCGGTCCCCTCAACCGGTGAAGATGGTTGATATCCTGTTCAAAACAATCGGCGAGGCATGTTCCACTAGCGAACACTCCACGTCACTACGCCACATAGACTACACTTTAACCAATCCCCATACGAGGAGGTTAATCTGTTACCAATCAGATGGGGAGGTGTGTATGTACAACCCAAATGACTTCAAATCATTATCGTTTACGTATTTAGCTTGCACAATTCCAATCTCCAATATCAACACCAATGATTTTCTATTATATTTTTAAAATTTGTTTCACGCCACACCGACACAGATAGGTCTTATAGACTATAGGACGGGAAAGGAATAGAAATCACCCCTAGCCTTAATTAAGTCACAGACATTTTGAGCCATATCATATTGCGCCCTGGTGGGGGTGTGATAAGCGTCATGCAAATGTAATTCTTCATGGAGGAATATATATTTCAATTTCAGAAGCGAGAAGATCGCACTTCGTATATTATAAGTACAGACCAGGTCGAGGTGATGGTATGGTGAAACATGCACAGACTACTGTCTCCACTGAGATTAACAAAAACAATGAACGGCTGAATTAGAATTCTCAGAAATTGTGACAACGAGGAAAGAGAGAGGATAATTTGTTGCCAAAGTTTTCATAGACCCGGGCAGAATAGGTAGTGGCAACAGCGCAGAGAGCCGGGTGCAGATTTCGCAGAAATGAGGCAGGGTATCTCCATGTACTAGCGGGAATTGAACGCGGGGTTGGCACTGGAAGAAAAAATATGAGCCTTCCCGGTCCTGTGGTTTAGGTGGACCAATGGAAAAATTCACTCGACCAAAGCAAGGCGACAACTTCGTATTGTAAGAAGCACTAGCGAGGCTAACTCCGCGGATTAAACTGATAGAAGGGAGTGAGTTATCAAGTCAGAATAAGGTGGAATTTAGGAGCCTCACTATATTATAAAGCTGCCTCTGTGGATCCGTGGTAGAGTGTCGGCCTCCGGATCCCAAGATAGCGGGTTCAAACCCGGCAGAGGTAGTCGGATTTTTGAAGGGCGGAAAAAAGTCCATTCGACACTCCATGTCGTACGATGTCGGCATGTAAAAGATCTCTGGTGATACATTTGGTATTTACCCGACAAAATTAATTAAATCTCAGCCATAGACGCCCAAGAGAGATCCGGTTTACTCTGTCTGCCATCTAGCGGACCTAGAGTAAAACGGAACGTCGAAATTGACGAGCAGACAGCCAGATGGCGTCAAATCGAAATGTCTGCACACGGTAGCTGAGGCCATACGATTATTATTATTATTATTATTATTATTATTATTATTATTATTATTATTATTATTACTATATTATAAAACTTATAAAAGTTAATAATTGCGGGAAATTGCATGGTGTAATTCTGAGAATTCATGGACGCTATGCGTTGATTGGCTACCGGCCAGGGACGCCACAATAGAGCGCGAAATCCCAGGCCGGGATACGGCAGCTCAATTCGCAAATATATCCATTACCAGCGAACGATAATAGTTGAGAATTGATATAGAGCCTTAGAGAACATAATTACATCATTGGATATCATATTTTAAGCCACGGGCCGAACCGCAAATTGTCGTATGAAGATATCGGGGCTGCGCGTCCCAAGATGAACTCCGGTGAACTCGGAAGAGAAGGGATACAAGCATAAATATGAGGTCGTGGACAAGGACTGACAACTACTTTTGACAAAGCGTTCGAGCGGATACCACGCCCGGGGTGCGTGACAACTTCTGATATTTTGTTCGAGCCGTGATTACGCCAGGGGTGCGTGTGTGTACTTATTCGTGGAGTAGGGTTCGAAGTATTATATGGTTACATAGTACAGTGATTCATAACGTGATGTAGCTCATATTACAGTCTTGAGCAGTATACTAGTATGGAGTGTTTCAAATAGTTACAGGACTCAGTAAAGCATAACCTACGGAGTGTGAGATTCTACCAATAAATTAGGGAGTACGTGGTGTGAGAACGATCACGAGTGTTTGATGTATTTCACCTAGTAAACAGTCGATTATAAACTGATACCTGGTCAGTTGTGTGAACGCGTGACGGAAATTCAAGTGCGCGCACGGGCCGTTGTAAAGGGGATCCCGAGGTATCCCATGTTCCTAGTGTCCGGGAAAGAAATGAAGAATGTATATCTACTTTAGGTGGGCTAGATACAAGGCCGAGAGTGTAAGATTTGTGAGTAGAATTTAGGGTGGAAATTATTCCAGATTGCAACAGTTATTTAATTTGTTTTTATTCAAAATGTGTACAGTTGAAAAGGGTCAAGGATTAATTCTTCAAGCTGGCATGAATACCAGTGGAATGCAGTGCTAAAAACCGAAGGGGCTAGACTCCTTGTCCGGTTTTAGCAGACTACAAGGGCAGAGTGAGTAACCTTTTCAAATATTTGTAGATTGCTATCGTTAGGGGGAGGAAATCATATTAATTTATCATGTAACTTAATATGTGAAACGAGCCGTTTCCGGCTCGTATAAATTCCAAGATAGATAGACAAAGGTACAAATTAATATGTACATAATTAGATCAAGCACTCATCATAATTTTTATTATTAAATAGAGTAGAGTAGTGTTTATTTGTTCATTCAAGTGCTTGAGTTGTTTGATATGATATGGAGCACTTTTCACGTAAAGATAACGTTAATATTCATTTAGAAGTGCTTCGAAAGTGTTTTTCCGTTATCGGATGTTTTATAGATATTAAGGAATGTTGTTAAGATAATCCAGAGGTAGGGTTGCCAAGTGATTTAAATTGTTGTGGGACGGAATGAAGTCCATTGATTTGTTTGTAAATATCGCGAAGTTCGCCAGTGGACAAAATAAAAATCTGTACAAGTGTCGAAGTATTACATTAATATTGGGTAATGTGTAAAGGCGTGTTTAGTAATAATCTTTGAGAATAAAGGCACGGGCCTAGTTGAATAGAATGAGTGCAAATTAAAGTAATTTAAATGTGGAGAACTAAATTTAAATGTGGCATGAATAATTAATTTGGGCATTGAATCCGATTTTAACACTAATTGTTGATTTAACGTTTTTTTGGACTCCATAATAATCATAAATAAATTTGGTGGAAACGAGATAGGGATTTTGATAATATGGTCACGCTATGTTTGAGGCCCAGAGTGATTTGAGCCAAAGGTTGAGATTTGGAATTTTGTGGGACAAAAATCCGGCCCGAAATGAAAGTGAATTGTACTGATGTTGATGAAGAAATAGATGGATCATAAGGCCTACATAGAGGTTGTATTTCTATACCGGTGTATTGAGTGGCAGAATAGGGTCCACACACCGAGGGTTATTTAGTGAAAATGTTTTGAAGAGTTCCGATGGATAAATGGACTTCAAAATCGAAAAGGAAGGAATAATTTAACACTTGCAGAGATTGGAGGTATTTGCCCAACTGCGAGGTGTTATGGGATTTGAGAATTGTCTTAGGAGCATATGGTCTCCATGAATTAACGACAGTATGAACATAGGGGTGCGGGTTCGAACACTATTATGTCCCGACCGATGTGAATTCGGATCTTGGTGATTTCTGTTTGGGAGAGAACGTATGTGACTAAATTATAAAGATGTGGAATAACAATAAAAATTCTCGAGAGAATAATGATATTAATAATAATATTAATAATAATAATAATAATAATAATAATAATAATAATAATAATAATAATAATAATAATAATAATAATCCAAGTAAATCATGTCTGGATTGATTAGTGCCAAAATAAAACGGAATTGTAAAAGGGGTTATGCGTTAAACATATATAGAGTGGACTACCGTGTAACAAGCGAAATTATTTTTAAATTAATAATAATAATGATAATAATAATAATAATAATAATAAATATTTGAAGACGAAGAAGAATAATTTACTTTTTTATATTTTGGACATAATAATGATGTTGGGAGTTGAAATGAAAATTTTGAGATTTTTAACTAATAATAATAATAATAATAATAATAATAATAATAAGAATATATGAAGAAGAAGAAGAAGAATAAAATGAAGCTACTTTTTATATTTTTATTTTTTTGATGAGAATAATAAGAGCGAGAATTTGAAGTATTATAGCGAGGATGATTACGGGTTACGATAATCACGATTTCCACTATTAATAATAATGTTGATAATAATAATAATAATAATAATAAAATACTTTTAATATTTTTATTTTATTTTATTATTTCGGATGCTGATGATGAATGATACTAGGGAAGTCAGCTGGCGAATTAACGTAATAATGTCAAGTGTTGTGAATAATAACTTAAGTTAATAGTTGTAAAATGAAGGCAAATCCTTACATCTGGACCATTAGGTAATAGTCTCTTTGTCGTTTCCTTCAACTAACGATTAGCATATCTTGGTTATGAACCCGGGGAGAGTTTGTAGTTTCCCGGGTTGGTCTCATCTCAATCAAAGTGGAGGCGATAACATGGTCCATGTGATCGCGCCTACTTAGCCAACAGGTAATTGGTCCACGACTAAATATGGTCATGGTGGTAACGAAGGTATATCTGATACCTTCAGATATCAACGGTTCCACCACCCAAATGGAAGGGTGGTCAGAAGTGATAAATATTATGTAATCATTTTCAGAAATAATTTGCCAAATTACCGGCAAATCAAGGGTCAACAGATTTTGTTGTGTGTAAAAATTATTTTGTTTCCTTAAATAAAATGCTCCTTTAGCATTTGCAAGGAAACAGTTCCAGGGTCTTGTTCTTGTAGAATAGTAAACCCTTGGTGACCGTTTAAATATCCTTCCCCATCCCTAGGATGGAGCCTTCATAATTTCCCTTTGATCTGAATAGATATACTGTATAATTTGTGTGTTTTATGATGAGCCTTAAAGTTAAAGATTAGAGTGTCCCGTTCAACCCTGTAGTACTGATTGGATGGCGCCCTTACATTTAGTTTGAGATCTTATATTTTTTTTATTAGTTATTAGTTGCGATAGATTCGTACCGTAACACTCCCTGAGATAAATGCTGGTTGGGACTCAGGCTTTGAGCGGGTACAATATATGCTTCAATTTATTTATTACAACACTGGGGCATAATTTTATTCAAGTACTCAATATAGTCACGCGGAGTGGAGGAACGAACCTTGCCATAGGCTGTGAGAACCTCGTAGCGCTCCTCTAGTTGGACTTGAGCCGCAAGCCGTGATCTCAATCATGTAGACTCCAATAGCCGCGTACCCACGTGAACAGCAAACATAGCAGGGGTTGAGAATTGAACGAGGGGATGCACCAAACATTTGTCACAGGTTGACAAACTTATGTTTCCCAGGACTGAAATCACCTGAATTGTAATAAATTAATCCACCACTAAGCTAAATTCCGCAGATCTGACACCACACGTAGTTAAGATGGTACTTATCGAGTAACTGGAGCTGATAAAACTATTTACTTCTGCAAAACTGAGATATATGCGTATTAACGGGAGCAGCCTTTAGCACCTGGCGAGCTCTCACAACGGAAGAGGGTCTATTTGCTTGTTCTTCACTTTGGAGCAAGAGACCGTGTGAGACTGTAAAGGCTGAGCAGAGAAGGGAAGCATTCTCAAATTGCTTCTTGAACGCCGAGAATGATGTGCCACGATTGCGAGCCGATAAAACAATAACTTTGTGGAGTTTCTGTTAGACTTGAACTTAGAATTGTTGTGACCTAATGATGCTATTGTTTTGTTATTTTGCTTAACGTCGCACCGACACAGATATGTCTTATGGCGACGATGGGATAAGAAAGGTCTAGGAAGTGGAAGGAAGCGGCCGTGGCCTTAATTCGGGTACAGCCACAGCATTTGCATGGTGTGAAAATGGGAACCACGGAAAACCATCTTCAGGGCTGCCGATAGTGGGGCTCGAACCCACTATCTCCCGATTACTGGATACTGGCCGCACTTAAGCGACTGCAGCTATCGAGCTCGGTGAGCTAGTGATGGCCTACACTTATAAGTAATATACGACGCATACGCAAGGTGTGAAATTAACGTGTGCGATTCGTTGATATATAACCGCTGAGAAGGACAAAATGCAACCGGACCCAGTTCCCTTAATTTAGTGACCCTTAGATCGGACTAAAATCAGAGTGGAGGCTATAGTCAATTATTAGTCAGTACTAAGATTGCGATCGTGCATTCGAGCACACTAGGCGGAGAAGTAGATGGTTCTAATTTAATTCAACACTTTCAGATACAGCCGACATCAAGGAGACAGCAACAATGAACTATCCAGGAGTCGACAAGAGGACTTTCATCTCTGTGTTGTGTTTCGTAGTTATGGGCTAAGCACGCATGATCTAGGGGAATGTGATTCGCCGCCGATGTAGAGGTTACCGCCAAGTTAAGTCCCTTTGTTCTATAAGCAAGTCAATTGATGCACTAGTTTAGGACCGTTTTAAATAAGTAAATTAATCATTAAATGTAAGCCAGAGTGGCATTTGTATTGCTCATTTCTGTAAATGTAAATACGTGCAGGGCTGCTTGTATTCGAAGTCCCCGAGCTAAGTGTTGTAAATATTTAGATGGGGAATAAGAGAAAGAGTAGGTTAGATACAGGTGTGTGTTATTCTTATTTATATTTTATTCCAGTTTATGTTGATTTAAAACAGAGTTGTATGCGCAGATTCTTCATGAAAAATCTAATGGGTTGTACGCCACCAGTGTCAAACCGTTAGAGAGGGTTTGAGCAGAGACAGTATATGGTAGGTTTTAATGCACAATGCATCGATTTCAACTGTGAGAAGACGCAATGGGATATCTTTCAACTTGAAAGTAGAATAGGGTCATTAAGTGTGGTGGCAGGCAAATTCATGGAAATGTACCGGTCGTCGAACTGAGGATTATTTATAAGTGAGGCTAGATAATCGCCTGTGGATATTTGCTGTGCTGAGATTACAAGAGATAGGCTATGATAGCCATTATGTTATATTTGGGGCTATGATGATGCTGAATAAATGAGCCGGCCTGTTATAAATGGGGTTATGTAAGGCTGTGAGCCGTATTTTTGCTGGCCAGAATTGTGAGTTTATCTGTAGCACTGGGAATGTTGTCGAGGGCCGATGTACCAATTGTTCTTGCCGCAGGTAGTCACCCCTTGACTCAGCTGTACGCTGAGCGGAGAAGGAGTGAATGATTTTACAATTAGTCCCGTTATGCTTTTGAATCGCCTGTGTACAAAGACCTACTTAGTTTTTGTTTACGTTGCCAACCAGCTTATTTCCCTGTCGTGTCAAATGCTACTGCTATGCTCTATCTACATGAGCTATGTGGTATACAGTGCCCGGATGTGTTGAATTCTTGACCCAAAAGCTCTATTAACTTCAGTGTGTATATTCAGTATGCTTTATTTACAGGTTTTGGTTCTTTCATTTGGGATTTATACTGTTGTGTTCAGTGTGTTATTTCTTTGTTGTCATGTTGTCATTTGTTTGATAATGGTGAGACTTAGTCCGATGGCTACTTTTGGGGGGAAATGTTCTGACCTTATCTGTGATCATGGGTTCGGACCCATATAAGTAGAATCTGTGACCATTTTGGAAAGGTGATTCAGATGCAGTCCTGAACAAGTGTTTTATATATTTTTGTCCGAATGAACAGAGTATATATGTAATTTAGACCATTACTAGTGGATCGGATATTATTATCGCATATCATGAACGGTTTAGAAATCGAGCTCTCGGGAAAAGAACTAGGGGCTTAACAAAGCGAGCAACTAAAAGAAAAGTTAACTCTAATTATTCCATGCAACAAGAAATTATTTTTAATATCTCGGATTCGTTACCCGCTTTGTCTGTGAACGTTTCGGTTATCAATGATAATTTTTGAAAAAATGCGTGTAATTTTACTTTGATTTGCACAACCAGTGGTCCTTTGTTCTTTTGATAATTTTTCCAAAATATGATTTATTTTATGTTTTTAGTTAATTAAATTCATTTTACCCGATTACTCGTGTTCTCATCTATTAGATTTATATGTACGTATTACCTGTCCACATACTTTTGTGTATTTTATTAGTTAGATATTCATTATTGGCCATATCCGGACATATCACGCGCTTTCACCCCTGAGCTAGACGTAAATTAGGACAGGATAAGGTACAATTTGCCTGGTGCGAAAATGGGAAACCACGGAAAAGCATCTTTAGGACTGCCGAAAGTGGCGCTCGAACCCACTAGTGGCCGGATGCAAGCTCACATCTCCCTGATCGCTGTCGGCCACTTCATCGGATTGATTTTATGATTTACTTTAGGCCTATTTAAATGAGAGGATGGTTTCTTGCCAAGCTGATTGGTTACGTTATTGTTTAGGCCTAAAGTCATCCAATTCAGTATTGTCATTACATTCACCCTTTCCAGTTCTATCAAAACACATTACTAAACCATTTTCGGAGTTATATTCAACGGAGACACATGGGCATCGTATGCCATTTAGTAGTAAATTCTTCGGGAAACCAACCATCCTTCGGGATGAAGATGCAACGCACAATACGATGCAAAAATCGATGTCTCTTGTTTTACTTGGCCATTTCTGAAAGCTGGACTGCAATTGGCTGCCATCTCTTGAAGATACAAGCAAATAGATGAAGAATAGTCTAGAAACGTATGCGAAAACTAGATGCTTACACAGAGCACATATTCATTAATTGATTTGGTTATCTTCCTTCTTCTTTGTCCCCTTACACCTTCCGTTTTGCTTCTTTCTCTGGATGCCCCTCTTTGTCATTCACATCTCTCAATATTTTTACCTTTCTACCACTTTTAAACGAAATTTCTTTTGTTGTTAGAAATTAGTTATAAATATTTTGACTGAAGTCGATTAAATACACGCCCACTTTCATTCGACTGAATTACAATGATTGGGGCATGAATGGCATTACGTGTATGATTATGAATGCAGCTAAAATTATTGGACATATTAGTGGTAATTTTATAAAAAGTATTCACTTTTAAATTGTCCCTTTGTTGAATGTTTCTTTAAAAATACTACGTCGCCTGAAATATCAGTTTTGTAAAATGTTTATGGAAATGATCGATGTTCGTAAAACTTTATCGTTCCACTAGTCATGCAGGTTTATAAACGAAACTGAAATTTTAATTTTGTTGAAGGACGAAAGTTCGCCAATCTTTAAGAACATTGTTTTACATGGTACATATTATGGAATCCACTTGTAGGTCGACCAGAAGTAATTATATTTAGAAGGATACCTCGGCTCGCCTTTCCATGCATCCCCTCCTACTCGGCTCTGAACTTGGTGGTGTGTAAACGAAATCACTGATCCCCTACAGGTGAATATGTCATTGGTTCCATTTAATTGTGCTAGGCTTCTCAATAACAATTTTCCTGCAAAACCCAATTTTCTTTTCCGGCCCCTTTAGTTTTGCGTGACCTAGAACGTCTTTCATTAATCAGGTCGTTCTTGACACCTGATTTCCGTTGCCGGTACCTCTGTTCTGGGAAGAGTGAGGAAGTTTAAATACTTGACTATTTGCAGGGATTCTGTGTTTTTCGGAGTGGGGGTGGTGGTGGGGGGAGGGGGTTGTTGGGGCAACAGGTAGGGTCTAGTGTGTCTTGCTTCGGCTTAATTCTGCCGGGTTCCTGACATCCACCTTTCCTTTCCAACCTTGCCCAGTCTAATCTTCTTCTTTGCTAGGCCCAAAGATATGCTTTTTGGCTTTGAGTGACTTTCAGTTTCATGCTCTTCGGAACTCTTTCCTCTCTTTCGTTGATACCTTCCTTTATCAAGCAATTAAACCACTTCCTATTTATCTTCTGATAATTGTTAAGAGGGTAAGCTCCCCGAGGTGTACTTACCCTTAAACCAATAGTTATCGAGTGAGTTGGCGGTTAAGGGCGCGCAACTGTGAGGTAGTATTCGGGAGATAATTGGTTCGAACCCTGGTTGTCCGTGATTTCACATTTTCACACCAGGCGAATGCTGGGGCTTTACCTTAATAAAGGCCACGGGCGCTTTCATCACAGTCCTAACACTTTCCCGTCCTATAGTCGAAGTAAGACCTATGTATGTCGCTTAGATGGAAAACGTATTGTAAAATTTAAAAAAATATATATATCACTGTATATCTTTTCACGAGAGTTTAATCCTGGTGTAAACATGGTATGTCCACGCCTCCGCCAAAGAAAGAGTTGTGATTCGCTGAGCGTGTAGTACCGACCTCCACCCCGTCAACGTCTTGTGTTCGGACGTTCAGGTCTGTGTATCGCATTCGACAACAGTGCGAAGATCTGAACTTCTGAATAAACGACTAAACCTGGATCCTGTTAACTTAGTTTATTGCACACATTCACAATGCACTGCCTGTGGCCATTTCTGAGCAGCTTTCCTCTTTTGTACTTCACTACACGCGATGGTCCTATCTCTTGCTCCATTTCTCTCACTATGAATACTGACACTGACTGCTGCTGCAAGATGCAACACCTCATCTCCACGCTGTACGACTTGGGACTTTCCCTCACTACGAGAAGTCTTCCTGTATTCTACCATGCCTTGTGCCTTCATATCTCGTTATTTAATCAGTAGTTGATTAAAATAAAACCATATATATACCGGTATATATGCCAACCATATTTTAATTTGATTACTACTCTTCCAAACTTTCTAAATGTAATAAACTAAAATAAAATTAATGCCAACTCACATTCAGTCGAATGAGTGCGACGGTTGCTTCTCCAATCAACTACGTCCATGTCCACGTGCATAGGCAAGGTGCTCCGCCTACATCAGGATTAAACTCTCGTGAAAAGCGGTATACCACTGGAGCTATCACTAGCATCCAATGTTAATTGTACATACACTTATTCATTTTGTAAATTAATAAATCAAAATTTATGCTGTTGATAGTTTTGCATTTGCAGGATGGAATTAGTGTCATCCATGTGAACCAGGGCATAGAAATGGTATATGGATGTAATGAAGTTCTCAAGAGAATGGATACGAAACTGGACATCTTACTTTGTTGCAAGACCATATGAGATAGCATTAAGAACGGTGTTGGACGTGTATCTTAATGACGATAATCTCCTATTCAGTAATTACATTGTCCCTAGAGATACAGTGCACTTCTTCAAGAACTTCGAATCTTACAGATTTTTTGAAAAGTTCTACAATACGGATCCTGACGTTATGGTGCCCGTTACTTCCCAATAGTTCTACTTTCGGGTAGAAACCAACATTATGAGGGAGGATTTCTATATCGTTGCAGTGACGGCAACGGTTTTCTTGGCTTCTACCGGGAACGCTCCGGACTGCGATCACATTACAGTACATTTTAATAGCATTAGTCCATTTGGAATTTGAAAGTCCTTTCTTCGTTGTAATCCAGGTGTTTGATTGTGTTCATTCTGAAAAATGCGAGACATTTTTTCCACGGTGTGGTAGGTTTTTTCCATGTTTCAAAATGCAGATTTCTCAGTTTCTTCCGAAGTGTCTGCACCTTAGGTTGTTCATCAGAAGTGAAGCCGAAGTAAAATCAAAGACGTTCCAGAGATGTTCCCAGCCCCGTTGATGGAGTATAAATAGAGACGTTATCCTGTTTGTCTAACTATTCCTACCATCCTTCCCCAAACACAGGAGCTACTAATAAGAGCCGTGGAATATTAAATCTGAATTAGGAGCTTTTGTTTGTAATCTGAACCTTACGATCATGGGAATAGACCCAGCTTTCACCGGGCGTGTTGGCCGTGTGGTTAGGGGCGCGCAACAGTGCGCTGGAATCCGGGAGATAGTAGGTTCGAACCCCACTGTCGGCAGCCCTGAAGATGTTTCTCCGTGGTTTTCCATTTTCACACCAGGCAAATGCTGGGAGCTGTACCTTAATTAAGGCCACGGCAGCTTCCTTCCCATTCCTAGGCCTTTGCTGTCCCATCGTCGCCGTAAGACCTATATGTGTCGGTGCGACGTAAAGCAAAATTAAAAAAAATAAAAAGAAAGAACAGGATTTGGGTGGTTAGGCCTTGTTAGTTTGCAGAGATTCGCGGAGACGTGCCATTTCGGCTCATCAGTTGGATTGGCACGCCCCTCCAAGACTCTGCGTAGCAGTGGCAGACCAACCGAGTGATCCCGCCATGTTAGCAAATAGGGATTCCTAACCTGCTAAACGAGAAGTGAATTCTCCGTTCTCAAAAATATATTCTCTCCATGGAGATACAATTCCAAAAATGGCGTTCTTGGCCGCAGATTTTACGAACACGAGAATGAAAGAAGCATGCCAATGAATTACAACAAAATAACTGTAGTGCCTGTAAAAATATTTCAGGTCTGAAGGGGTTAAAGCAATAAATACCAAGGGATTCTTTCCATTTATTTACTCATCATCCTCTAACCATGGTTTAAATAGAAGGTCTGATGGTCCCGATGTGTGCTGAATATCGACCCTCACCCCACTTCCCGGAAAACTTGTGAAAATGACAAACTATTTATATAGGATTCATCCCGTGTGTCAAAGTCTCATATCTGCAGCTAACGGCTAACGGCTAACACATACAACCAACCATGAAAATACAAACTTGATTTTACAGGAGCAACTACAGCATGTCTTAGCTCTCCTGATTAATTGACCACTTTCAATTTCGTTAGTTTGCCAGAAGGATAATTATTGAGCAAACGATTTCGCAACTCTTTCTTTATTCTGTGAATAGGGTACGTTAATGGCAGAACTTGTGCATTTATCAGTTCTAGGGAAATATCACTTCTATTAAACAGCAGTTTAAGGTTTTTGGAATAGAGCTTACCTGTCAACAGAAGGAGCCGCTGAACGGAATGCCACACTCTCAGAAGATTTCAGTGGACTGTTTTCAGTGTACCGAAGGATAGAAAAGAGAAAGACGAAATGAACGCCCATCTTCTAAAACGAATGTTTTGAATGGAACTTGAGCTTGAGACTAAGCACATAACTAGATACGCATGGTGCCATTAACTTTTGCGGAAACATTCGCTCCTTCACCCTACATTGCGCTACATAATATTCAACTTTACGAGATTACTTTGAAAAAATAAACCTAGCGTTAGTACATTATACAACAGTCTGTATTAATTTGACAGAGAAACTAATAACGCACAGATCCAACTCTTTGGCTGAATGGTCAGCGTACTGACCTACGGTTCAGAGGGTCCAGGGTTCGATTCCCCACAGGGTCGGGAATGTTATTAGCTTCTGATTAATTCTTCTGGCTCGGGGACTGGGTGTATGTGTCCGTCCCAACACTCTACTTATCATATTCAGACAACATACCACACTACCAACCACCACAGAAACACGCAATACTGCTCACATCAATCCATACAGGGTTGCGTCAGGAAGGGCATCCGGCCATAAAACAGGGCCAAATCCACATATGTGTGACGCAGTTCGCACCCGCGACCCCACTGGTGTTGGAAACGCGGTAGAAAAGAAGAAGAAGACTAATGACGCACAGATCAGTCATGACATGACTATCTCTCGCCGGGCTGAGTGGCTCAGACGGTTGAGGCACTGGCCTTCTGACCACAACTTCACAGGTTCGATCCTGGATCAGTCCGGTGGATTTGAAGGTGCTCAAATACGTCCGTCTCGTGTCACGCAAAAGAGCTCCTGCAGGACTAAAGTCTGGCATCTTCGAAATCGTAAAGTTAATTAGTGTGACGTAAAGCATATAACAACATTATTATTCACTATCACTCAGGAGGATATTTTATGGTGCTATTTGAGGGGGAGTTCCTGGCTGGTTACATGCGCCCCTATCTCCTGCAGATCCTTTTCATGAACACTAATTTTTCAAATAAATGTAAAATTACCGTTATTAATGCATTCAACATGAACTACAGTAATGTTTCCATTTTCTGACTTTCAGGAGTACCACTTTCAGTGACAAACTACCCTCTATCGCGATTTCTCAGTTTCTTTTTCTCACTTCAACCATACCTGTAGCTCTCCGTATAAAGAGTAGGTCTTCATTTAGATGTGAGCTTTGATACATATTATACAGTGAATAAAACAATCGGAGATGCAGACCTACAAATTCAGCATTTTCAGCGTTCATATTAAGTATTATATATTATTTCAACATGAAATTAGTATGAACTCTGTTTAGCCTTATGAATGTTTTCGGAAATACTAATATGACTAGAGTCCTATAATGAACGAAATGTTCTTGACTGATAAGGTTTAATTTACGTTAAATAATTACATCATAAACCAATAAGAGATTCTTGTGAATTAGCTAATAGAATTACGAGTAATTGAATTTGTGCAGTATCTGGACGTAGTGGTATTCTGACGGGGATATTCAGTTACAATCCACCAATTTCTCTCCCTCATCTCATGTTGGATATTTCAGCTTTGAAATGCGGGATTTAAAAGTCTTTCGAAGTTCTGTCAGATACGCCGATAGATAGCTTTCGGATGCGTAACTGGTAATTATGACTTCTCTATCTCATTCTAAGTGAAATGTATAGCTGTGCACTAACAAACATAATACTAAGAAGCGATGTATTGAACTGTTTATGGCTATGTAGGGCTACCTGCAATATCATTACCAAGCTCAGTCGTGAAAAAACTTCCTTTTTTTCTGTCCAAAAAGTTTTCTCGCGCGGTGTATTGTAATGTTATCAATAGCCCCGTCAATATGGTGGGGCGAGCAACACATTAGCTGTGATACCAAGTTATTAGCAGATAGGGAGTATAACGGCAGCTCAGGATGTGTGGAGGGGGTGAGCCAGAAAGCTTTTCCTCGTTTTTTGGATCCCCATTAGCAACCCGCAGGTCGCATTAAGAGAACTGTCTCTATGCTAATGTCCTGTGGTGCCATCTGTCACACGCTGCGAGCTCAGCTCCCCTGGCGGCGATCTCTGGCAACACATCCATCAAGAACATCTCGGTATTTCACTCGGGTTCATCTGGATTTGGATTTCTCCGTGATTTATTCTGCTTCCTACCACAAGAGCCATCTTTCACTCTTACGAGAACTAATGCCCTTTCCAGCTTTATCGATTTAAAGGAAGACTTTATTTTTTATCCAGTACCGTGTGTCTAGACAGTCTCGGAGGTTTCTTTCGAGAAGGGACTTTCTCCATACTTGTTTAATCGAAACAACTGTCAAAACTCTTCATTAAACATCTTCAAATTGTCTAGGGTTGCCAAGTGAGCTTACCTGTTGGCTTCAATTTCTTGATACACGAGGACAACTGAGGGGCTAGCTAAAGGTAAGACAGTGGCCTCGGTCTAACCAAACCAAACCAAACCAAACCAAACCAAACCAAACCAAACCAAACCAAACCAAACCAAACCAAACCAAACCAAACCAAACCAAACCAAACCAAACCAAACCAAACCAAACCAAACCAAACCAAACCCCATGCTGCAACAATCCCGAAGGGCCATGGCCTACGAAGCGACCGCTAGTTAGCCCCATGGTCTGCAGATAAAATGATATGGCGTATGGCTTTTAGTGCCGGGAGTGTCCGAGGACATGTTCGGCTCGCCAGATGCAGGTCTTTTGATTTGACGCCGGTAGGCAACCTGTGCGTCGTGATGAGGATGAAATGATGACGAAGACGACACATACACCCAGTCCCCGTGTCAGCGAAATTAACCAATGATGGTTAAAATTCCCGACCCTGCCGGGAATCGAATCCGGGACCCCTGTGACCAAAGGCCAACACGCTAACCATTTAGCCATAGAGCCGGACGGTCTGCAGATTACGAGGTGTCAAGTGTTCTTCACGATGAATCCTGGCCATATTGGTTTTCTAGACCGGGGCCGCTGCCTCACCGTCAGATAGCTCTTGAATTGTAGTCACGTAGGCTTAGTGCACCTACAATCAGCTCGAGGATCCAGGTAAGAAATCCTGACCTGGCCGGGAATCGAATACGGGGCCTCTGGGTAAAAAGCAGGCACGCTGCACGCTACCCTTATACCGTGAGGCCGACTGGCCTCGGTCTAGGAACTAAAAAAAAAGAACGGCCAAGAGGATTCGTTCCGTAGACCATGTGTCACCTCATAATCTGCAAACCTTCAGGCTGAGCAGTCCTGTATAGACCAACGTCCGTCGGAGTTGTAGTGCCGTGGATTTCGCTTGCTTGCTTGTTTGTTTGTTTGTTTGTTTGTTTGTTTGTTTGTTTGTTTGTTTGTTTGTTTGTTTGGAAGCGTTAAGAAAAACAGCTTGCAGTAGCAGCTGTTGATCTCCTTATTTACATTCTGGGTTGCCTGACGCTGTGGTCTCCACTCTGTGCCGGAGGGAGTGGTCAGTGGGTTTGGATGCTAGCAGACTAGATAACCAATCACGTTTGCGGAATGACTATCACTCGCTGTTAGCAGGGCGTGCGTAACTAGAGAAAACTAATTCCATACTACTGTTCAGCATCAAACAATTTATTGTTTCAAGTTTAAGAAATGCAAATGATCTTTATAGGGATGCCACGGATATAGCATTGCTGATAGTACCAGTACACCACGCAAGGGGCACGAAAAAGCTTTTTAAGTTATCCCGTGGGTAAACAAAAATCCATATTAAATTACACGTCAATCGAATACGTAATTAAGGTTATTACTTATTATTACGGTAATTGCATGTCAGAGAAGTATTTCGAGAAAAACTAAGAATATACCGATGGGACAGTACTCGAGTGAGGGTGGATTTATAGGACGTCCGCCGCGTCGTCTGTATGTTTACGCCCTTGACAGTCATCACAAATATTCCTGCATATCTAAGATAAAAAACATTACTGGTATGGAACAGCTTGCTAATTTACGTTACTGAAAATAAACACCTACACCCTGTTTTCCAGTCATTGACCGGGTCAGGGATGTAATGAATGAAAAGTATAATATATAGGCTGTTATTACAATGGGGTCGCCACTCCCAAGGTGATTCTTATTAATGAGTGATAAATGCGATGAAATGATAATGGAGAGTGTTGCTGGAATGAAATATGACAGGGAAAACCGGAGTACCCGGAGAAAAACCTGTCCGACTCCGCTTTGTCCAGCACAAATCTCGCATGGAGTGACCTGGGTTTGAACCATGGAACCCAGCGGTGAGAGACCACCTCGCTGCCGCCTGAGCCGCGAAGGCTATAATGCCTATTAATAACGTAAATTGTAGCCTCCGTGGCTCAGACGGCAGCGCGTCGGCCTCTCACCGCTGGATACCGTGGTTCAAATCCCGGTGACACCATGTGAGATTTGTGCTGGAAAAAGCACCTAGTTATCCTGACAAAGGCTATATACTGCTAGCTGCATGCACCCTACTTAACTGTACTTGTCACAGTGGCTAAAGCTCGGAGATAATATTCTAAATTACAACTGATCAAAAATTACCGTAGAAGTTCTACGAATCAAGAATGCCTAAGTAGTTTGGCTTTAATGTCAATAAAATTTATAGGGCACAAAAGATTAACGTTAATAAACTTGTTGATATCTTTGCCGTTATGAAATCAAGACAGAAAATGTTCAAATCTGAAGTTTAATAAATGACTTTTACTATTGAATAATTTATGATTTATTTTTCCGATACAAAGAAAATGTGGACTTCAAGCTTTGCCAAATGTTAGTCTTTGTTTTTCTTACTTTAATTTTTCCTTTTAAAATTGTTACTAGATAATGCCTACTGGTGAAAATGAAAATCCACAGCTTGTTTTCAGTTTTGACCGGGTCAGAAATGGAAAGAATTAAGCACTCACCTCGCGGCTAGGGTAAGAATTGTGCCGACTGCCGAAGCCTGTACCACTCTTCTGGGGCATTGATTAATGTCTGACAGTTGACATGAAATGATGTTGAGAATTTTTGCTGGAATAAAAGTTCCCATGGAAATTCGGAGTACCAGGAAATAATCCTGTCCCGCCTCTGCTTTTTCCAGCACAAATCTCGCATGGAGTGACCGGGATTTGAACCATGGAACCCAGCGGTGAGAGACCATCTCGCTGCCGCCTGAGCCGCGGAGGCTATAATGCCTATTAGTAACGTAGTTAAATAACGTTTAGTTAATTTAACGTTTTTAAAGTTCAATTAATTTATGCATGCAAGATCAAATTAGTTTTTGTTTTGAAAAGCCTATAATTAGTTATATAAGACAAGTTCCAAATACCACCTGTTAAGATCCTGTTGATCTTATTGTAACGATAAGTGACTGAGTAACGTTTTTGACAAATAAAATGCTAAATAAAACAAATGGAAACTCATTATTTGATGCCATTGTTCTTCAAATTAGCAAAACCAATTATTACGTAGGCCTATACATTAATTTTATGTATGGTTATGCATGGTATCGCAGAGTTAGGAAGTAACTGTGTAAGGGTAATAGAATTACATGTAACGATTACATTCTTAGTAATTTTTATTTCTACTATCTTTTTACTAAATGTAATTTTTACTTGTATATAATAATTTAGTTTTAAAAGTACTAAATTCACGTTTGGCAATCGCAGTTAGGGGCTCCTCACCAGGACCTCCGAAAAGGTAGCTCCGCCACTCGGTAAAGCTGTTTCTATACGGAAATTTCTCTTATACTTCTTCTGGTCCCGTCTCCTTGCAGAAGGCTGGCGGCAATAATGGAGTAACTATTCCTATTTCCCGTTTCCCGAATCACGATTTCACTGTCATGGTTCAACAACCAGGATGATATCCACTTACACATACAACTTCCTTCATCTTCTATCTTGCCTTCAATAAACAGTGGTATCAGACTATACTTTTCATCTCAGAAGAGGTGACCTGAATAGTGTGCTTCCCTGTGTTTTGTGCACGATTTTCCTGCACGATAGAATACCGCCTCGTAGGTAACGTGTTCCATTCACGAGGTCCTGAACATTTTTCAATACATCCACACTTCAAAGATCTGTAGTAGGTTCATTGAAGAAAATGTAAGGGTAATGTTGTATACAAGAAGCACGATATACAAAATACAACTTAAAAGTTTATTGGATTGCAGTCTTTCAAACAATATACACAAGATGAAGGGAACTTAGACTTGCTTCTTATAATTTTCAACACGCTAAATAATACATAAATAAGTTGACTGTTTGTCGAAGAAATATATACACATGTACAATCAAGATTCTCATGTACGATGAAATCTATCTTGACGAGATAGGGTGCCACAAATGAGTGAATGTTTATGATATCAGATGACTATCTGGAGTTTGAGAAGTTTGGATGGAACTTGGTGCAAAGTTCTTGCTAGCAGAATGCTAGGTAGGTGAAAGCAAGTTACAAGGCAGGCGGGTATCTTGAGGGATAGTTGTCCTGAGGTGAAACCTCCCGATCAGAATTCATTCCACCTGTTCAGTCCACATTTTCAAGAGGGATGCCTCCGTGTCTGACATACGGTGTAGCCTGGACACTTGCTGAATAATGCCTGGAGCGGTGGAAACGTCGCTCCAATATATACTCTCTGGCTGACGTCACACCTCATACGTCAGCGCTCTGCTGGACATATACTCGTAGCGCCGAGTAGCTTCGATACGGGAGCGGGTTGTGGAGCTCGCAGGCGGAGGACACTACAACAGGTATGTCTTTCACAGAGTTCGTAAACAATTGATCCTTCTTCTTCTTCGTTTTGCCTCATGACTGAGGCGTCGTAACTATCATAATATTCAGTCCTCTAGCCGATGAACCATACTCCGCCATTCTTCCCTATCTAAAGCTTTCAATGTGGTTGCTCTGAGAGAACTCTGTAGGGGGCCGTTCACCATGTCAATCCATCGCGTTGGTACTCGTCCTCATTGTCTGGTTCCCTGGACTTTGCCCTCAACAATCAGCTTTTGAAGACTACCATCTCGGCGCATTATATGTCCAAAGTAGCATACAATCCGCTGAGAGACCTTACACGATAGACGAACTTTTATCTGAAGTTGGTTCAGGATTGATGTGTTCGTGCGATGAGCTGTCCAAGGAATCCTTAACATTTTCCTCCAGCAACACATTTCAAAGCTTTCTATCCGTTCAAGATCACGTTTGAGGATGGTCCACGTCTCTGCGCCATACAAGAAGAGTGAGAAGACTAGAGATTCAACGAGCTCCTTTTTTGTATTGATGGTGATGTTATTATCTTTCCAGATCTTCCGCAGACGGATCATTGCTACCTTTGCTATTTCAATTCTTTGCTTTACTTCATCTTTGGAACCACAAGAATTGGATAGTAAGGAGCCTAGATATACATACCGATGTACAACTTCACACCCTCCAATCTGTTTGATATGTGGACTGTTGTTGTTCTTACGATCAACAATCATGACTTTGGTTTTCTGTCGATTTAGGCGTAACCCAATTTCTAGGCTTGCTTTCTCTACTCTCTTGATCAGCTCTGTCAACTCCTCTTCAGATGATGCTATCAATGTGGTGTTATTAGCAAATCGCAAGTAGTTGATAAAAGGTATTAAAATTACTTGTAATGATTATATTGTTAGTAACATTTATTTGTAATCATTACATTCTAGTAATCGGCATACTTTTACAGCTCTATTACAACAGAATCTGTAGCTTCACCATTTCTGGATGAGGTATTTTCATACCTCTCCAGTACTTTCTTAGACATTCTAAGGATGTTCTTAAAATTAAACACTGGTGTCTTCCAGTACCTCTCTAGGGCGTCTTTTAAATAAATTCAAAGATGTGCTTTCCCCTATGGAGACGTCAAGGATTAGAGATAATACTTTTAAAAACCAATTAATTTAATTGCAAAATAAACAGAAATTCATCTCAAGCGCTAAAAGTCATTAACTAAAATAAAAAAGGATGGAAAAAGATCATTCCAAAAACTCCAAGGTATAGTCTCACCTACTGACGATAACCACTTAATGCCTCTATGCTAAAAAGAACGCACAAAATTAAGTACTATGTTCCTTGCAAACTTTTGTGTTATTCCAGACCAAGGCGAAAAATAATCAGTGATTTCCTTAAGATTAACATTCTGTAAAGTAATTGCAATTTAAAGTGGATACTTGTAAATTGTAATCGTAATTGAGTGAAATATTTCTTAAGGAACTGTAATCGAGCACGATTACGTTTTCCCTTTTAGTCTTTCCATCACTGGCCTTTGAACATCGGTATCACATCATCCCGTAGAAGAGCTTGTGTAATTAGTTCTTTCATTAATTCTTCGTGATGTGCGCTAAGAATAAACGCTTCGTTTACATTATAGCATTAAAGCAGCTCCTTTCTAATCATTCTAATTATTCACTTCTTGCTTACCCACGTCGTCATGGTATTCTAAACAGACTCGAAAAATCCACATATCAAAGATTTCAAGTGTATTTTTAGATGCTTTATTCAATGTTCAGGTTTAAAATCCATATACCAGCAACGAGAGTAAGTAGCGCTTAACTATTTTGCTTCTCTTGTCAAGCATTAGAGCGAAAGTATTATTTTTGTGAAGCTAGTTCGTGCTTGCATGACTAACCCTCGTTCCGTTTCTGTACAGGGTCGCGTATGAAACTTCATAGCGAATTATTTACAACCGGATGCCCTTCCTTCCTTCTTTCCTTCCTTCCTTCCTTCCTTCCTTCCTTCCTTCCTTCCTTCAATCTCATCAGATGAGTTAATAAGATAGAATGAATGACGTGATATATGGTAGTAGGAAGGGAGAGGGGGAAACTTGATGCCAGGACATAGCCTAATCTTGCCGAATAGCACCAAGGTATCTGCTAGAGACTTATTGTTTCCAACCGACCGACGAATCGCCATCAACAGCGTCATTTGCCATCCCTCCATATGAATACTGCGGAGAGGTTTGACACTGAGTCCAGGCTTTTGGCACGCAATCTAGTGATTGTAAATCGTTCATCACCGCCTATCCCGCTAGCCATTATTCTGAAGGTGAACATTTTTTTCGACCAACGAGAAACGAAAAGGATAATCATGGTGTCAGACCACTTAGTCATGACGTCTTATCGATAATGCCCACGAGGTGGGCTGAGGTAGTTCCAGCTTAATTCCTAAATCTTTTAACATTCTTGATGACGACTTAATCTATATTTCCACTGGCTGGAATAGAGGCGGCAAAGTAATAAACATGCTTCAAGATCTTGATATTTCATGAAGACCTTCACTTCCTGACAATAAACCACTTGGAGATTCTCATAGGTTCATCATTTTTATAATAAAAACCTATTTACCTTTCCAGCCCCATCATTATATTTTTACCATTCCGAACAGTTTTATGGACAGGGTGAGGGTAACGATCTTTTATTTCCGTACCCGCACTCCAATGTTCGCTCATATATTTGTGACGTAGCCTTCAGCGAAAAAGTACCCTATCGGATGGCATCTTCATCGATTTGGTGTCTTATGAAATAATATTATTAGTGCCTGTTCAAGCTAGTTGAGTTCATGCAATTATTTATTTATTGATTTATTTTGTTATTGCTCTGCAAATGTCCATTGAATTAGGTTAAATGTGATTAGCGGATTGCCCCGCGGTGTAGGGGACAACGCGTTCGCCTGTCACCCGGCGGCCACGGGTTCGATTCCCGGTCGGGACAGGGGTTTTTGATTGTAAATTATTAATATCTCTGGCCTGGGGACTGGGTGTTTACAAAATACACGCAGGTTCCTCACATATGGTGCAAGTAAGGGCAAAAGATCTTTCTAGGTCGATGTCCCGAACAAATAGCATTTTAAAACAAGTAGCGGATTACAGGGGCGTGCTGGCTATTCCAAGAGGGCAGCTGATAGATCCGGAAGGGAGCGCTGACTACCGGGGGATGTGAGGTCTGGCATTTTCCCCAAGAAAGTGGAGTTAAGTGTCCTCCGATTGAAAATTTTGAATTTAAAGTTGTCTAAAGATACGATTTGAGGCTGTCTAATTATATCGTTTTAGGAGGTTTTAAAAAAAAAATTTGGATTAAACCATGATGATGTTGAAATTACGGGAAGGGTTATGTTTACCTCATTGGAATTATCTGGCCATTTCTGCCTTTTAATACGTAAGCGATTCCAATGAAAATTACGTACCATTTATCTCAAATGCTAAGTTCTACTCTTCTAAATCCAATAACTTCTCCATGATGTATATTTTATCTGATTAGGCCGATGCACAGTGCGTAATTTCAGGAATCTAGCCGGCCAAGAATCGTATCTCAGAAACTAATGGACGGATTTACATAAAACTTAGTATGTATCTGCTGTTATTGGAGATAATTAAGGATGTGGTTGTTCGACCCCGTGGTGTGGAGGGTAACGCGTCCGCCTGTGACCCGTCGGCCCTGGGTTCGATTCCCGGCCGGGTCAAGGTTTTTAAATTGTAAATAATTAACATCCCTGGCCTCGGGACTGGGTGTTTGTGTCGGTCTTAACGATCTTTTCCTCACATTCAACACTCTACACCTCCGCAATTCCATTTACACGCAGGTTCAAATCATATGTTGCAAGTAGTGGCAAAAGATCTCTACAGGTCGACGGCACGTGCAAATACCATGTTTTAAAAAGGGCGTGGTCAATCCAGTACAAAAAACAAATTCTATGCCAAGAACAGAATCGGTAATTTTAATCATTTTTCGTTACAGCCTTAAGAAATTAAATAGATTAATAGATTAAATAGATGAAATAGATTTTAACAATGGGCCATGGTGAATGTTTAAAAATAGCCATATAAATGCATGTATTTGCCAAATGATTTAGTCACTGGATGCAGCTCCATCAGAATCGCTAACTTCACTGTCGTTATCTCCTTCAGATACAGGAAGCTCAGGCAGTAAGATGAGCACTTCTCGTGAAAGCGGAATCAATTTTCTCTTCCTTGATTTCCCTAAGCTAATAAATTAAGGGCACGAGGATATAAGCAGCCGATGGAAAACGTCAGTGTTTGTATGACGAATACAAGAACAAGTGCGAGGACTCCTCGAGTTCAAGCGCCCCGCCAGGCAGCGCTAGGGTGGGCAAGCTCCACATGATGCCAGACGAAACGTATTACTCCGTAACTGATAAGTGTATATGCTGTATTATATAAAACAATGAGAGATTATTAAAATACCACGGCAGGGTACAATGGAAAGAATCATACTTGGAAATGAGAGCTATGGCCTTCATCACACGTTGCGGAAAGGACAGGTTACTGGAGTGTACATACACACATAAATAGCACATAACTCCAAGCATATTAAAATAAACACCAGAGGCTGTGCGTGGTATTGTTCAGGGTTGCATAACTCCCAATAATTTTGCACTTCATTTGTCGTCTTTTCTTCTAATATTTTAGTTTATTACACCTGACATGTATTCGAAAACATGTTAAAATCAACCATCTTCCGTTGTTCGCTGTACTATTGCTTCGTAACGGACCAACAAACGCTCCTGGCTTCGAAACAAACTCAGGGGGTTGGCTTTCCTACGACAACTCCCTAGCGGACAGCGCGGCACATTTTACCTCAGCTAGGACGATCCTAAGCCTGCATAGCA
Organism: Anabrus simplex; assembly: GCF_040414725.1. Classification (NCBI taxonomy): domain Eukaryota; kingdom Metazoa; phylum Arthropoda; class Insecta; order Orthoptera; family Tettigoniidae; genus Anabrus; species Anabrus simplex. The sequence goes on from NC_090268.1 coordinate 389,235,443, forward strand.
TCAGGTAGCATGCTCGCCAGTGTCCGTCTCAGGGAGTTGCACGAGACTAGCTAGTCCCCTATCGAGAAACAGTTCCAAATGTCCCCGTTAGATTGCGCCACTCTGCGGAGATGACTTCATTCCTACTTTGTCTCCTCTCACAAAGGTAGGCCTAATTCAGTTCCATTTTCTTAATTTAAAAATTTCATTTGCCTTGCACCGACGCAGATAGGTCTTTTTTTTTGCTAGGGGCTTTACGTCGCGCCGACACAGATAGGTCTTATGGCGACGATGGGATAGGAAAGGTCTAGGAATTGGAAGGAAGCGGCCGTGGCCTTAATTAAGGTACAGCCCCAGCATTTGCCTGGTGTGAAAATGGGAAACCACGGAAAACCATTTTCAGGGCTGCCGATTGTGGGATTCGAACCTACTATCTCCCGGATGCAAGCTCACAGCCGCGCGTCTCTACTCGCACGGCCAACTCGCCCGGTGCAGATAGGTCTCACGGTGACGATGGAATAGGAAAGGTCTAGGAGTTGTAAGGAAGCGACCGTGACTTTAATTATGGCACAGCCACAGCACATGCCTGGTGTCAAAAAAAACACCGCGGAAAACCATCTTCAGGGCTTCCGACAGTGGTGTTCGAACCCACTATACCCCGAATGAGACCCTAACCGTACGGCAAACTTGCTGGATAATTTCTTTTCTACGCCATAACAGACCACCACAATGTTACCAACATCTTGCTTCAATGAAAAATAGGACGGCAAATTTTCAATTCAAGTGAGGTAAAATTGTAACTGAGCCAGGCTGAGTGGCTCAGACGGTTAAGGTGCTGGCCTTCTGACCCCAACGTGGCAGGTTCTATCCTGGCTTAGTCCGGTTGTATTTGAAGGTGCTGAAACACGTCAGCCTCGTGTCAGTAGATTTAGTGGCATGTAACAATTCCGGCACTTCCGGCATCTCCGAAAACCGTAAAATGTCGTTAGTGGGTCGTATTAAGAGTAACTGTATTTACAGAGTATAATTAGCCTCTTATTCCCTGGGTTGTAATTGCCAGATATATTACAGTTTTAGTAGGAATGCAGTTCAGTACTTAACGATAATAGAGTTCCTTGTTTATTAAAATTATATCTCTTCTAGTAATATCCGCAGAAGTGGAAACCTCTTTGAAGAATCTTCTAGCGGTGTTTCCACCATTAGTATTGCCAGCACTTTGCTTTGGTATATCAACAAACCAATAGACCCCTTTCCTCCATGAACCGTACCTGTATATTCTTTCTTTAACCAGTTTCTTACCCTCGGCATCTCTTATTTGCCACTTTCTTACGTCAAATCTATATGCTATAAATAAAAAGGTATTCGAAACATCGAATCCATGCATGAAGTTGTGACAACCCAAAGTGCTGTTGACTTAGTCTCTCAGTCACTTCCGAAATATTATTCATCTCTTCAGGGGACGCGCCACATATATGACACATTTTGGAAGACTGATAGGAAGACTGCAGACTTTTCCATCCACCATGGTGAAATGTAGCTCATGTTCAACCACTATTGTTTTTTTCATGTTCAGGTCTATCGCAGTAGGCAACAACTTCTCTTCCTGGGTACTAATACATTGCACCTCGTTCCGGATTAAGTCGGTTGTTTCTTTATGGAACTCTAATTTAATGAGCCTGCAGTAACGGGATGATGCAGGTCTACGATTATGCCAAATTGCGTCCTGGTTTCCGGTGTTTGTGTGGCAAAACAAAAGCTGAAGGGACACAAGTGGAAAGCAAAACAGTCTCTCGTAACTTAATGATAGTTGTTGTTGTTATTGTTGTTTGAGTCATCAGCTGGTTTGATGCAGCTTTCCACGCCACCCTATCCTGTGCTAAACTTTGCATTTCTACGTAACTGCTGCATCCTACATTTGCTGTAATCCGCTTGTCATAATCATACCTTCCTCTATCCCTCGACCCTGTGAAAATCTCTGTTTATAGTGACTTTGGTCTGAACTGCCATCACAGCCCGACTTCGTTACAAGTTTATACTGATATTTATTGAAATTAAACACAATGTGTACATATGTGTTAAAGGTTACAATTTGTCATTATTTTCTTTGGTTCATCACTTCGTTGTTGTTTTCTGTACCAGTCCTTGGCAAGTGTGCTGATGCGTTGTGTTTGTTCAGTACAGTTCATCAGGTGGTACCTAGGACAGGTCATTCCGCAAAGACGGCAGATACATTCTTCGCTTGGGGCGTGAAATCTGGTGGTTAGGCATATTTTCCAGTGGAATCCGTTGACACCAAAGGGTGTGTATACATGGCGTAGTTTGTAGTTTGGGCCCTTCCATTCACTGTTCTTCATAACTTCCGTTTCGTAGAAACCTTCAGGTGTCTGCTGGGCTTTCTGTCTCCTTTTTACAAGGACGGCAGTCGATGCGTCGGTGTCTGGTAGCCCGAATGTTTGTTTGATGTCTCCAGAAAGAATGTTTCGTCTGCCATTATGTATGCCATTCTGTTCTCTGTAAATTTTGAGATCTGTAGGATCCGTTTCAAGTACCTGGGCTTTATATTTTCAATTCTTTTCATGTTTGCAACAGTTATTTTGTACTATATTAATTGTATCCCATACGTAACTACCGGGGCCACTTTAAGCTTGAATAGTGCCATTGCAGTGTTCACTGAGAGGTTCTGCGGCTTGGGGATCTCGTACATTGCTTTGGTTGCTGCCGCTGCTTTACGCGCAGTGTGAAGGTTGAGCCTGTGGTCTGCAGTGTGATACTCAGGTATTTAAATGATGATACGATCTCGAGTTGTTCATTTCCGTTTCGGGAAACGTCGTATGTTGCCAGTCTTCCTCCCCTTCTAAATTTCATAACATTTGTCTTAGCACTGTTGATGTTAGCGAGTTTTTATCCGCCCATGCTTTGAGGTTATTGAATACAGTCTGTATATACGTGGGATCCCTGGATATCAGCGCCATGTCGTCTGCGTACATTATTAGTTTGACCCTTTCGGTCCCCAGTACGTTTATGATGTCGGATGTTATCAGGTTGAATAGTATAGGGCTCATTGGGTCTCCTTGCAGGACTCCTCTCGTCTGAGTTAGGGCGGGCGTGGTAGAGGTTCCATCGTAGATTTCTAACTGGTTTGCGTTAAGTATGGCCTTTAATATCTCCCGTTCGTGATGTAAGTCGGGTAGTGCTTTATCAAGTTTTTGTACGAGTACTTTTCCGTCAATGCTGTCAAAGGCTTTTGCGTAGTCGATGAAAATGGCGTATAGTGGGCTGGCTGGTTGTGTTAGTGCGCTGTCTATTTCAACTATGATTTCTTTGGTGGCCTGTAAGGTCGATTTGCCTTCCATGAACCCGTACTGGCTTGGTGGTATGTCCCTTGCTATTCTTGGCCGTATGCGATGTAGTATGATCTTTCAGAAGATCTTGAAGGTATTACACACCAGTGCTATTCCCCTGTATGAACTGGAGTCGTTCTTGCTGTCTTTTCCTTTGTATAGCGTGATTACTTTTGCCTTTCTCCATATGCTGGGTATTGTTTTTCTTTTCGTGCATTCGTTGAATAGTAGGGGCAGTGGATCTATGAGGTCTGTCAGTGTTGTCTTTAGGTGTTCGTTGTGAATCCCATCCGGGCCTGCGGACTTTACGACCTGCCGAATTCATCATATTCCCTTGTATTTGGTAAATTCGGCCTATTGTATGCTCGAAAATCACTTGTAATTTGACCTCTGCAGATGAATCAGTGGTTAAAAAATCACTGGCGTAACATTCGTCTTTACTTTTCCTCACTAAATAATATGGAGGGTACAAGTTCCAGCTATATTCTTTAGCATTTCTCGTCAATTCCTTGAACTGATTCGATGACAAATGCAAAACAATTATCATAACTAGAGTTTGATCAGGTGACATTGTCGGTTGTTCCTGCAAAAGTAAATTACGTGACCTTTTCAATTTTGTAGCACGTTGAGGAGAGGTAAATGGAAGTTCACCAACCTTTTTTCCAGAAGCTCGAAGACTCATCTGAGTGACAGAAACTATCCCTTTTTGGGATTTTTCTTCAAGAACTGATTTATATTTTCTTCTCTTAGACCGTTCACTCAATTCTGAGAACAGTTTACGCGAACCTCCTCAAGTGCAAGTACTGGCAGGCTCATCCTGACATTGTTGTGATGCACGTCTTTCTGCAAAACTCACTTTCTGGTCCAACCAACTTCTGTTGTGCTTCATAAATTTGTCCCTTTATCTACTATATTTTTTCCAGTATGATCGAATATTAGCACACAAATTACTGATCAATTTCTTATTTGACTTGGATATATCCTCGGAACAATCCTCAATGCCTAAATGTTCAATTAAAACATCCACAATATCATCGTTCCGCCTATATTCCCTGTTGTTCCTCCACAGCTCGAAAACCGACCTCTGGGTTACAGAGTAAATTGATTCTGAAAAAATTAATTACTCCCATGGTCGAGTCTTGTCGCAGCAATAAATGACAGTTTTATATTCATTAAAGAATAGATAACTCCTTCAGAAACTTTCATTACAGAAATCGAAGGCAAATTCATTTTGAAAGTCAGCTCAAATCTTTATAATTAGATAGCGCTTGGACACTCTGTACCCGACTTTTAAGCACACATACCGGACAATAATACAGTAATTTTCAGCAAATGCTACGTACTATTTAAAATACATACCTTCATCTAATATAATCACAATGCACGCTAAAGAAATATTTAGTTCTGACGTTTCCTACTGAGCCCTCACCTGAAAACAACTGTGCACTCGCCTTGCCAGAATATCATTCCCTAACGGAGAAGAGACACTTTAGGCCTTCGGTGAAATAAGATAACCAGAAAGTGCGACCTTTCAACACTCAACTACTGTACCGAAGATTCTTATAAACACGGACCATAGACAGCGGTGGAAAATATTATTTTTGACCGGCTGGATGCTAGAAATTTCCCACTGTGCGATGGGAAGAAAGCACCGAGGGTTCACAGAGACATGTTTTGGTTGACCAGTACCCCTCTGGTGGATTATTGTAAATAAAATAGGTATAATATTCTCTATGTAAAAAGTGGAAGAACTGGCACATTTTAAACGTTTGTGCTTTTGAACGTACTTGCTACTTCAAATATGCTCACATGTGATTTCTTTTAGAAAATCATTCAGCTTCAAGATGAAAATCCTAACGGGAAGCTATACCACTATTTCTCATGGTGATGAATGTAAAGAGTAAGCCTCGCTAATGTTCTGGAATTCAGTGACCATGATGCAGTTGCATAATCACAATGCCAGGTCAGCCATTCTCAATGTCTAAAAGGAGTATTTACAATGATCTGAATGAATAGTAAGCTACAGATATCCCTGAACGTTACACTTGCATACGCATATTTTCCCATGGCCCTAGCCAAGAGTATTGAGCTTTCACCAACCCAACATTTCCTGCATTACCTGACCTCGTTCGACTGCACTCCATTACTTCTGTTCTTGACTTCATGTTGTACTCCTTCCCCAAGACTCCGTAAGTTCTCTAGATCTGCTGCAGACTTATATATAATAACACGATCATCAGAAAATCTCACGGTTTTGATTTCCTCTCCTTGGATTGATTCCTTTTCAAAATAGCTTTTTGAGTTCCCTCTACCACTTGTAAACACTGTCTTGTCTCACTACTTTCCGGATTGTTGCTTCTGCGTAATATGCTAAGTAGTATGTACGCGAGCACGATAGCCACACTAAGGAGATGAAATATTGCCCCAATTCAGCGCTGATTCCGTGATTAGTCCGACACATTTTAAGAGCATTACAAATTTTATTTGGTAGATTAAAGCCGGGTGCAGGGTTGTTTGTCTTCGAATAGGACTGGATTTCCTACAGTTTTCTCTTTCGCATGGAGAAAGTCCAAACTACTACTACTACTACTACTACTACTACTACTACTACTACTACTACTACTACTACTACTGCCCTTGTTCTTTCCAGATTCTTAGAAGAAGAATCTTTATCACTTACCGAATGTCCGGCTCCACGTATGAATGGTCAACGTAATGGGCTTAGGCTAACAGGACCTCAGTTCGATTCCCGGCTGGGTCGGAGATTTTAACCTTGAACGGTTAATTACCTCGGCTCGGGGGCTGGTTATTTGTGCTGTGCGCAATATCCCTGCAATTCGTACAGTATAATAACACGCAGTTTGCTATACAGGCATATATAGCCCGCTCTTGTCGGAGGGCCTGTCTTACAAAGGGTTCAGTAGCAATAGCCACGCGGAATTATTATTCCTTAGTGCCTTTGCTGGCGGGACCTAGTGTTTACAGTGCACTATGTCTTCTGGTATGGGCTAGAGCAATTTTGTTACTTTCATTGATCTGTCTCAGCTTTATCCTTGGCTTTGACAAAATGAAAGCGACTGAGGTATGAGTGATGCTAGTAATGCCATTCCTTCTGCAGCCAGTCCCTCCTATGAATGGTGTGAAAATATTGCTTATAGGGTCAGTTGGTGCATGCATTTCAGTGGGCTTGGCAGACTGATATGTAATAATAACTCCTGGCTCGGTAAGGAAAGCAACGGGAAACTACCTCACTCCTCATTTCCCTAGTACACCTCTTCAGCGATGCCTAGGCCGTCTATGACAGCTGATGGCGGAACTGTTGAGGATCCAACCAGCCTTCGGGCTGAGGACTAAACATACACATAGCGAGTTGAATTTTTTTTTTCACAAAAATTGATTCATATAACTCATCGCAGAAAATAACAAGATTAGTCAAAATATTGAAGTCCTCGCGGGAAGGTAAGGTAAGGGTGTATTCTGCCCGAAGGCAGGTCCGAACTTCCGCAGAGGTGTCCTGAGCCGAAGTTTACGTGCGGTAGGGTGGCCAGTTCTTTTCCGCACCTCCATCCCCTTACCCCCCCCCCCCCCAACAGCGCGTGGCAACCCATCCAAATCTTGACCACGCCCAATGTTGCTTAACTTCGGAGATCTCACAGGATCCGGTGTTTCAACACGGCTACGGCCGTTGGCTTGGGGGAAGCATTTTTTGTTTTCCAACAATACGAAACCACAGATTGACAACATTTTGTCGAACCATTCTGCTTTATATTAAGCAGCAATTTAACGGTTTTGGTTTTGATTTTATTTAATTCAAAATATTAATTATCTGCTTTGGATCTTGAATGAAAGTTGTTCTACATCGACCAGCTTATTTTATGATGTGGACCAGTCAAAACCAAAGTCGTGTAAGTTAGCTGGTAAGATATTAAAAGTTCCCTAACAAAGACAGCTATCTAAATTCAGGACCAATAATCAATTATGACATAGACATCAGGCTATGGTATGATGAAAAACGGGATTAAAAGACAGGTTGTGAGTTTTACTAATAGAAAACAACCTCTTAGTTTTAATTACTGTGTTGAAAGTTCCTTACGGGGAGGTAAGTACCTAGGTGTTAATATAAGGAAAGATCTTCATTGGGTAATCACATAAATGGGATTGTAAATATAGGGTAGAGATCTCTGCACATGGTTTTGTAGGTATTTAGGAATTTTAGTAAGGATGTAAATGGCATATAAGCCGCTGGTGAGACCTCAACTAGTGTAGACAATGATTTCAGAGTATGGGACCCTAACCAGTATTACTTGATTCAAGAACTGGAAAAATATCCAAAGAAAGGCAGTTCGATTTGTTCTGGATGATTTCGGACAAAAGTGTAGCGTTACGAGAATGTTTCAAAGTTTGGGCTGGGAAGACTTGGAAGAAAGGGGACGAACTGCTCGACTGAGTGGTATGTTCCGAGCTGTCAGTTGAGCGATGGCGTGAAGTAACATTAGTAGGCGAATAAGTTTGAGTGGTGTTTTTAATAGGAAAGTTCATAATATGAACTTTAAAGCTGGAATTGAAGAGGACAAATGAGGCAAATTTTCTTTTGTGGGAAGAGGAGTTAGGGCTTGGAATAATTTACCAAGAGAGTTGTTCAATAAATTTCCAAATTTGTTTGCAATTTTTTAAGGAAGGATAGGGAATTCTCCACCTGGTCACCTTGCCTAATTGCAGATCAGTGGTGATGGTTTGGTGATGCAGATAATAATATCCACGTCCACAACAACAGAAAATATACTACACACAAGACGTACGTGGCTGAAGCTACTTTTATAAATTTTCAAACTATTAACAAGATAACTCAACTTGTCTAGTTCATAGGGAGAATAGTATGCAATCTTGAATAATCTGGAAATAACATTTTGCTATTTTTTCAGTATTATGACGAAATTACTTATGTTGTTAGTGTCAAAGGATAGAAAGCATTAACTTTAGTAGGATAGTGCACAAATTAAGAAACAAAAAATATGACTTATCTAGACTTTCCCCGGGATGAGTGTTGTTTCAAAGCATGTCTTTTCCAACTGGCCGCGTGGTACAGCGCTACCAAATCTGCCTCTTACCGGGTTGATTCAGATCTACTCGGCCTGCTTGAGAGCAATAGAGGAGCTAACTGATGGTCTATCTTCTCCTTGTTATTAAAACTACAGCTTTTCCCCCACATGTAGATTCGCAAGAGCGATCTGCCTGGCACATGTCAAATTGGCCATGTTCTACGGCAGGATGCCCTTCCTGACACTAATCCCATATGTCATCAATATTGCAGGTTTCTGTGGCGGTTGTCAGTGTGGTGAGCTGTCTGAATATGAAGAGGAGAATGTTGGGCAGACACAAACTTCTAATCCCCAAGCTAGAAAACTTAATCAGAAGTGATTAAAATCCCCGACACGGCCGGGAATCTCAGCCGAATTAAAGTACGCTGACCATTCAGCCAAGGTGTCGGCCTATAAAGCCTAGAATAATGAGCGATAGGATTCGTTAAGCTGTTCACGTGTCACATGTAATCCGCAGGTCTTCGTATTGAGTAGCGGTCACTTAGGAGGCCAAATCCCATCAGACCTGGAGCGCCATTGCGATGTGTTATTCACGAATCGCCTTTGTTGATTCTCACAATCGTTTTCTCTGAAGAATTTCTTACGCATTCCCTGAGGAACTTCAGGGTCTTCTCAAGGAAGCTCGCCGTATAGCGTGAGTAGGAGTGTTATTTATGTGATATTCTAATTGAATCTATTTCGGGTAAATTACCAATATTTTCTGTAATTAATAATGTCAAATTATAAAATTATTGAACCATTCGGTTCATTGGGACAATTGTATTAATTTGAGTATTGGATATTGGAAGCACACTAGGCCACCCACGAAGCCAATGTCTTACAGTATATGTCATAAAGGGGTCCAGAAGAAGCGTTCTTATGTGAAGTGAGCGCGAGTGTTATTATGAGAAATCTCCAGAACTCATTAAAAGGAGTTATGTCCCAAGCCAAGCCTCTTGATGAAGATTGGGGACGCTTCCCAGATCCCGGCTAAACTTATTATTGGAGGGAAGAAAGAAATAAATTAATATCTTTGGTTACGGAAGAGTTGCATTGGATTTGAGACAAGAATTGCAACCTGTATTATTTCTGCTTTATTTTGATATGCATTAGGGCTGCATTCATTAATGCATTCACTAATTAGAGCTCATGATATAATTAATGCGGGAACACTTCCCGGGCGCGCTAAGATTGCACGCAGTCAAGCGGCTTGATGACACTATCCGGAATTATAAATTAAGGCCGCCGGGCAGATCAGAGTCATTCTTGGACCAGAAGGCTGTCTGAACGAGTCGACATACTGCGTGTTGGTACTGAGAACAACGCTTTGTCTTCGAGCTACACCTACTACCCGTACTGCTATTTCTGCAAGGAAGTAAGTAATCAACTTGAATATTCAGCTGAATTTAAGATTTTACCTGTGAGAATATGCTATGGAGATGAGATACTGCTTATAAGAGACTAATGAATTAGTAGCTTCATATTTTCATGAGGTCAAGGTATTACGGACGAAAGGCTAGAATTAATATTGGCTCAGGTTAGGAATTATGAAACTGTATGTTGTCCGTGTGATAGGGTGAAAGAACAGTGACTGAGAGGAGTGAAGAAACTATTGTGTACCAGGTTAAAACTCTGAACGAGACTTGGTCAATGTGATGTGTGAGACACGAGTGTAATGGAGACAGGCATCGAGTTTGGACAGTCTGTAATATATGAATTTATTTTCAGTTACCCCTGCATCAAGTCAGAACGAGTGTTTGACATCACCAGTGCAAGGAAGCCGCAACCAGGAGCTGAAGCCAACACGACAACGGGCATCGATCCAGGAACGTTGGGATCACCTGATCAGCACGACATCGAAGGGGACACCTTCCAACTACAGAGGGAGCTGTACGAAGACGCCACACAAGCAAGAATGTCTCCAAGTGGTCAACAGTATCTGATGCCAGCTCCGCAGTCTATCATGATTTGGTAGATCCAGTGGTCCACAGGGATGGCCGCTCCGCTATGTCCCCGATAAATAAGGTCAGAGCTTTCCAAATCTGTTTCAAGCATGTCATTTAAATTTAGATAGGAACATGGGGGCCGTCAGTCAGATTAGTTATGGTAGGACAATTTTCCTTGTAACTTAGAGCTAGGCCTCAGACTCGAACCCCGTACTTTAAAGTAGATGTTATTTGTAGAGTCCTTGTTAGCGTGTTCATATTTCACTTTGATTTGGTTATTTTAACGAACGTGTGATTTTATGGGTCTGATCGAATTCATTTGGTCATAGGAGGTTAGTCTAACAGATAGGTACTTTTATTAGATCGCATTTAGGCATTTATTTCTGCAGACGTAGATGTGTATAGTTGTGACCAAGACGTGACCAGTAATTCACCCAGATTCACTGATAGAGCGAGCGAGTCCGAATATTTAAGAGATGTGAGCCCATGAGAGGCAGAAGTAAAATTTGCAGTTGACATGAGAGAGCCCAACCATTGAGAGTTGATTGAATATATTTTGGAAATGCCGAGTATGGCCATGTGACAATCGCTTAATGATTAGTGTTTTGTAGCCCCAGGATTTAGCCCATGAGAGGCATAAGTAAGATTAGCGAGATTGCTGGAGATATTGAGACTAGGGCAGATAGCCCAGGTATATTTAAATGAGGGCTTTAGCAGCTGACTACGTGAGGTGTTCTTTTGAAAGGCAAGAATTTAGCCTGTCGCCCATTTGAGCTCATAAATTAGGGGGCTGCCGCAAGTGAAGTGGTGAGGGTAGAGGTCGTTGAGCTTGACGTCACAGGCTTGTGAGTTGGTTATTTTCGTCTGCAGTTTGTCAAGGGTGTCAAGAGTGTAGTAAATAAACAATTAAAATTCGGTACATTGATGGAATCTTATGAGACGGATGTGGTGATAGGAGTGGAATCGTGGTTGAGAGAAGGGGTGGGTAATACAGAAGTATTTCCAGAAGGGTATACAGTCTATCGTAGAGACCGAGGAGATAAAAAAGGAGGAGGGGTATTTATTCTGGTGAAGGAAACTTATTGTTCGCATGAATGGTTTACTGATGAAAGGGATGAAATATTAGGGATAAAATTAGTTTGTGATAATATGAAGGAGGTGGGAATTATAGGAACATATAGGCCTGGAAGAGAGGAAAGAGATATGGAAATATTTGAGAAAATAATAGATAATACTCATAAAAACAATAATGATACGGTAATAATTGGGGGAGATCTAAACTTGCCTGAAGTTGAATGGAATGGAGCTGCAAGTGAAGCCCATGAACAGAAACTGGCAAATAAGTTAATTTGGGAGGGAGGATTTACACAGGTAGTACAAGAACCAACTCGTCTCAATAACTTGCTAGATGTATTCTTGGTTAAACCATGGGAAATTGTTGATAAAACTGAGGTAATTGAAGGAATAGGTGACCATAAGGCTGTAATAATGGATGTAGGACTCGTACCAAAAATGCTTAATAAGAGGGTCACAAAAGACAAGAAATTATACAGAAAAATTAAAGTTGATGAATTTGGGACTTACCTTAAATCACAATTCAGTTGTTGGATAAGTGAAGGGAATAATGTGGATACACTTTGGGCTAAATTTAAAGGAATAATTTGGGAAGGAGAGAAGAGATTTGTACCTGTTAAGAAGGGTAAAATGACCTCAGACCCTGTTTATTACACAAGGGAAATAAGAAAATTAAAAAGAAAATGTAGAATAGTAAACAGGAAAATCAAAGAAGGTAGGGAGAATAGAGAAACTAGAAAACAACTAATGAGGGAACTGAATAGAGTGAAAAAGGAAGCAAAAGAGAATTATATGAATTTCATTCTTCAAGAGGGTAATGACCACAAAGGGAAATGGAAAAAGCTGTATTCATATATTAGGAATCAAAAAGGGAAAGGAATCCAAATTCCTACAATGGTGGGAGAAGGGGGTGAACACTATTTAACAGATACTGAGAAAGCAAACCTCTTTAGTAGGGAATTCCGAGATTCAGTAGAAGATTGTCAGGACTTGGAAACCGTAACAGAAGATAGAGAGGGAGAGACACAGAGGGAAACAAGAAGCTTCTCATTCACAAATGGAGATATTTTCAGAGAAATCCAACTGCTTCAGCAAGGAAAAGCTGCAGGAAGTGATCAAATTACTGGGGAGGTATTAAAGACAATGGGGTGGTATATAGTGCCTTATTTAAAATTTCTCTTTGACTATGTCATAAATAATAGTGTGATACCAAAGGAATGGAAGGAATCTATAATAATACCAATTTATAAAGGAAAGGGTGATAAAAGGAAACCAGAGAACTACAGACCAATCAGCCTGACCAGTATAGTTTGTAAAATACTGGAGAGTTTAATAGCAAAGTACATCAGAGGGATATGTGATGATAAAAATTGGTTCATGAGGAGCCAGTATGGATTTAGAAAGAAATTTTCTTGCGAGGCACAACTGGTGGGATTTCAGCAGGACATATCAGATCAGTTAGATTCAGGAGGCCAGTTAGATTGCGTAGCCATAGATCTTTCCAAAGCCTTTGATAGAGTGGAACATGGAATATTATTAAAGAAATTGTAGGGAAAAGGATTGGATGTAAGGGTTATACGTTGGATAAGAACATTTCTAAATTCAAGGGTTCAGAAAGTCAAAGTAGGAAATAATATATCACAGGAAGAGAAAGTCTGGAAGGGAATTGCACAGGGTAGTATAATCGGTCCGTTACTTTTCTTAATATACGCAAATGACTTAGGGAACAATATAACATCGAAAATAAGATTGTATGCAGATGACATAATTGTTTATAGGGAAATAAATAACATTGAGGATTGTTCAGAATTACAAAGGGACCTTGACAGTATCCAGGAATGGGTTGAAGAAAATAATATGAAGATCAATGGAGCCAAATCAACTGTTACAACTTTTACAAACAGGAGCTTTAAAACTGAATTTCAATATACTTTGGATGAGGTAGTTATCCCAAAAGATGGCAAGTGCAAATACTTAGGTGTGAGATTTGAAAGTAATTTGCACTGGAAGGGTCATGTTGATGACGTTGTTGGGAAAGCATACAGATCGTTACATGTCATAATGAGGCTACTTAAAGGATGCAACAAAGAATTAAAAGAAAAATGTTACTTAAGTATGGTTCGTCCATTATTGGAATATGCAAACAGTGTTTGGGATCCTCACCAAGAATACCTAATAAAAGAACTAGATGGTGTGCAGAGGAAAGCAGCAAGGTTTGTAACAGGGGATTTCAGGAGAAAGAGTAGTGTATCAGAAATGTTAAAGGAACTAGGGTGGGAAACTTTAAGTAAGAGAAGGGAGAAAAGTAGACTTATAGGATTATATAGAGCCTACACAGGAGAAGAAGCATGGGTAGATATCCGTGAGAGGCGTCGGTTGGAAAATAATTATATTGGTAGAACTGACCACAAGTACAAAATTAGAAGGAATTTTAGCAGAAGCGATTGGGGTAAATTTTATTTCATTGGGAAGGGCGTGAAGGAGTGGAACAGTTTACCAGGGGTAGTGTTTGATCCTTTTCCAAAATCTGTACAGATATTCAAGAAGAGAATAAACAACAACAGAGATAATAAATTAAATGTTAGAGGGCATTCGACCAGTGCAGGATATTGTAAATAATAAATGTGTGTGATTAAATTAATTCCATCCCCTGGTATAAGGAGTTTGGACAGCCCAAGTAGGGGACTGCCTGTAGGGGTGAAGTACAGTGGGGACTTCGAGGGCCCTGGGACCGCTACGGTAGCTGTGAAGGCCCTTCAGGAACTCTGAAAAGTGGTGGCAAAAGGGGCTCTGGTTAAGACGCAGCAGGTCGTTATGCTACTTAGGTTCCAAAATGGGTAAAATATAAATATGTAAATAAATGCTATGTAAATTTTAATCTTATACCAGTTGTATAGTATTATTAGAAGTAATTTCACATACCGTACTGTATATGAGTTGACTATGTTTGTAAGATATTATAAGTAGAATTTTGTAAACAATATAAATTTATTAAGGATGATGTGTGTGTTTAATAGAAAAAATTATTAGCGTAAATTGTATAATATTGTATTCTAGGAAAATTTTATTCGTCTCATGTTAATTTAAAATTTAGTGCTTGACAATAATGTATTTTAGTGTACCATTTGCCACCGAGGTAGACACCTCATTTGCAAATAAAGAGATTTTGATTTGATTTGATTTGAAGGGTGCAAGGGGGGAAGAAACGACCTTCATGTTTTGAAAGCAGAGAGAGAATCTTTTTATGTCCTATTTGTTTTACGTAAGATTTTAACACTGGCCCGTTTGATACTTACTCACATGGATGTGTTGACTGTGTCCTTTTTATTTTGTTTGCATAGGTATCTTTGACGCCTTACTCGTCATGGGACTAGGGTTCGTGACCGAGTCAGGTCATTGTACATTTTGTGGTGATTTTTGTTTGCACCGGGGTTCGACGGCGCGAGGCATTGTAAATTTCTTGGGAATAACTGTTTATGAGTGTAAGCAGATGTCCATCTTTCTAAACCTTCGTTACTTACACTATTGTAACATGCTTGTTGCAGCACAACAGTTTTCGTGAAGGCAGTGAACTGGTCATCCTCGACTCAGCGTTATTTTACCCTGTCATAATGAAAAGCTCTATCCTTTGTAGATAATTCAATTTTGTGTAATAAATCCCTATTTGTTAAACTTTGAATGCAGCGAGTTTTCTGTTAGATATTTTCATTTTATTTTAATTTAGCCGAATCTTACTTGATTTGTCACATATCCTCTTGTTTATCTTTTGTTGCCCCGTTATACCCATGTTATCCCTGAGAAGAGCGCTTTCCCGGCTGAATGAAGAGGACTGTGTTCAGGTAAGACTATGTGCACCAGCTCACGTCTGTGAGAGTTTGTTCACTACTGTACTCTGGGTTCGAGACCGGCCTTCGCCTGGACGGAACTTTAAAGTGCAGTAGGGCACATAGTATTAATGGCGCTAGCCATCGTGGGGCCCGAATTTTCGTAAAGGGCTAACCATAGCGACAGGGTATTTTGTCGCCAAGCAACGGTGTGGCTCGATATTTCTGTAAATGAGGGCTAACCATAGCGTCATTGTCTACATTGTGAACTTGGTGTGGCTAACTGAGGACCCGATATTGCAGTAAGGAGGGTCATACAGCTTATTTTATTATGCCGTCAGGTGATGCTTGATATTTGTGTAAACGAGCTCACACAACCAAGTGGTATTTTACTGATTTTCCCCATAAAATAGGGCTATAGGTCATAGCTTGTGTCTATGAAAGCAGGACCTGATATTTCGGTAAATAAAGGTCGTGCAAGGCTTGATTTCAGGCATATGTTATGACAGCTGCATTCAATTATGTGTTGTGCAGGTATACCAAGTTTGATCTCTGATCTGTACTGTTAGCTTCGTGATATATCAGGAGTATGTTGTTAAAAACTTGTGAGGTTGAATGACTGCCAGTTCAGAGAGGTATTTTGTTATGTTATGTCTTTGGTCTTACCATTCGTATATGGATATTGCTGTTGATAGTGTTTAGCGAGGATGTGCTGATTTTGTGGTTTTAATTGGGGACGGATGATATTCGTGCGGGGATTTGACCTGCAGGGTGTTGTGTTTTACGGGTGGATAATCGTATAGCTTTGATTTTTGCATGTTGTAGTTTTTGCTGTTTTTATGACATTTTGTTGGAGAATTTGGTGTTTGTTGTATATATTTTGTATCATAGTGCTGTACTGACGGTTACCCTATGTTTGAATGACATGATATTAGATTGAGGTAGCCAATTTAGGCTTTGAAAGTTCGAGAGTTTAGCAGTAGGAACATTTTGATAAATTAGAAAGTGTAGGAAATTTATCGTATTTGAAATTTAATCGAGGACATACGGAGCGGTTGTTCCGCCGGACTTTATGACAAGTGAGTTGAATGTCGGTAGACATAGGAGAGATGCTGAGGCAACTCAGCGAGCAGATGAATGAACAGTTTGTGGCGCTTAAAGAGGAGGTAGGAGTTATTAAAGGACAACAGACTAGGGATAGTGAGCGATTCAATGAACAGTTTGTGACGCTTAAAGAGGAACTAGGAGAGGTCAAAGGACAAGCGGATAGGAACGGTGAACGTTTGAACGAGCAAGTCAGTAGAAACTTTAAAGAGCAGGAAATTAGGAACTCAGAGCAAGTGACGGGACTTAAAGAACACTTAACCGAGCAACTTACGGAAAAATTCGCTGAATCCGGAGAAAAGGTTACACAAACCATGACCGAGAAACTCACGGAGAAATTCGTGAAGTGCGAAGAAAGGGTGACCGAACAATTAGTACTCACCGAAACACGGGTAGCTAACCAAATAACTGAGCTAAAGGAACACACTAGCATTCGGTTGGAGCAATTGACCTCTGAAAATGAAGCGACTAGGGAAACCATAGCAGAATTAGATACCAAAATAGAAAATGTACGGCTGTGCTGTGTTACCACGACCGAGAAGTTGAGTCAACAGGTTGAAGAATCGCACAGAACGGTAGAAAAGCAAATTCGAGAAGTAAAGAATAGTATCGAGGGAATAGAACAGCGCATGGAAGAAAAAGATAAGGAGATTCAGACTGAACCGAGAACCGGTAAAGAAGAGCTGGTAGTATTAATAGATCGCATAGATTATACGCAAGAGAGGCTAGAAAAAGTAGAACAGAAAGAAGAAGGGCAGCAGTATGATTCACCGGTTGAACCGCCCGAGAATGAAGTGGTGCGAATGGAGCAATCAGATACAAACAGTCCAATAGTTCAGGAGGCAGAAGCAAAAAGGGAAGATACACCAGGAAACGAGAATATTACCGTAGCCTCAGAAGAAGGATTGAATGACACGGCAAGCACGGAGGAGGAGACAGACCAAAGCAAGGAAGCTGGGGAAATGGCAACTTTGGTTTGGCGACAGGAAGGAGAAGAAGAGCAGTTCAAGAATCACATTGTGCAGAGATCTGGCAACATAGCCATAGTCCTGTCAGAAGGGGCCGAGCTCAAGTGCTACGCGACGACGTCTGAGGGTAAAGACCTCATAAATTCTGCGATGGAAGAAGAGAGTCAGGAATGTGTAACAGTATCCAAGGTCGAGGCAGATGATATAAGAAGGAAAATAGCAAACAACGTTAATGGGATGTCTGTACAAATAGAAATGGGAGACCCGACCGAGGACGGACAAATTAATCAAAGGGAAACGGTTGGAAAGTATCGTCAAGAAATAGCAGCCAGAAATGAAAGGGACGATCAATGGTATAACCAGCATTCGAAGCAAAATGAAGGAAAGAGAACTAAGTCATACAAGAGACGCAAGAAGAACCAAAAATACCGATACCAGTCGGGTTGGTACGCAAAACAAGTGAGAATACGCCGTAGGTGGAAGACTGGAACCATCAGAAGAAAGAAGAAGCGGCGAGGGGAAGATATGAAAGAGGGACGAATGCTGAAACCCAGAGGCTACGTGGAACAGTTGAGGAGAAAACGTACTATTGCGAAGAGGTGGCTTTCCGCGTGTCGTGAAATAAGGCGGAAGAAAATTGACTGGAAAACCGAGAGAAAGGAATGTCTCTTAATCCACAAAATAAAGAGCGGAACAGAGAGAGGGAACTTCTCTAACTACAGAAGTAAACAAACACGTAGTACCATGAACCTCTGCAGGCTAGAAGGCAGCATGAATGAGACAGGGTGTGAAGAAAGTTGTGAAACGGCCGTGAAACAGGGAACTTCGGTAAACTGGACAAATAGAAGAGCCATTTAGATAAACACCACTGTATATAAGTAGTGTTGTAAATAGAAAACTTATGATAACCAGTAAATATAAATGTATTTTGTGAATTATATTAAGTGAACATCATGACAGAGGAAGAGAATTTAAGATGAATTTAACAGGGATCCTCAACGAGCTCACGAGTTGGTGTTAGTTAAGACACCCACTGTCTCTAACCCTTTAACAGGGATCCTCAACGAGCTCACGAGTTGGTGTTAGTTAAGACACCCACTGTCTCTAACCCTACGGAGAGATACTACCATAAGTTCGCTGAGCTATACACTGGACCGTATCGAATAATTCATAGTTATGAAAATAACTCATACAAGGTACAAAGCTTGGACGCTACAGTGACTAAGGTCTTTAACTCATCAAATCTTAAGCCCTTTTTCCAACCAGGCCAATATCAATTAGACAATCAGGAAGAAGAAGAAGAAGAAGAAGGAGGAGGCGAAGAAGAGGAAGAAGAATTTGGAGAGGAAGACACCGGAGATATTGCCAGAGAGGAGGTTGTCATTCCGGAAGAAGATGAACAGGACGTCGAAGAAGAACAACCAGAAGGACCCTATGGTGAAGAAGAAGAAGAAGTAAATATGATATCTTCAGGGAACCAGAAACAGCTATCTGAGCAGCGCGAAGAAACGGAGTGTCAAGACTGCGAGAGTAACCACCGGAGATTTCTAGCTCTGCTGGATGCCTATTACCAAGTTAGGAAGGATAGGGAGGCTACCATGTCGGTAACTGAAGATAGTCCCGTGCCATGAAGTTTTGAATATTGACAGCAGATATGATTGCAATGAGAAGATGATCTCGGCAGGTAGGAAAATAAAATTCTTGACAAAATTGTATTTTGTCGTTCACGGGGGGCTATGAACCATTCGGTTCATTGGGACAATTGTATTAATTTGAGTATTGGATATTGGAAGCACACTAGGCCACCCACGAAGCCAATGTCTTACAGTATATGTCATAAAGGCGTCCAGAAGAAGCGTTCTTATGTGAAGTGAGCGCGAGTGTTATTATGAGAAATCTCCAGAACTCATTAAAAGGAGTTATGTCCCAAGCCAAGCCTCTTGATGAAGATTGGGGACGCTTCCCAGATCCCGGCTAAACTTATTATTGGAGGGAAGAAAGAAATAAATTAATATCTTTGGTTACGGAAGAGTTGCATTGGATTTGAGACAAGAATTGCAACCTGTATTATTTCTGCTTTATTTTGATATGCATTAGGGCTGCATTCATTAATGCATTCACTAATTAGAGCTCATGATATAATTAATGCGGGAACACTTCCCGGGCGCGCTAAGATTGCACGCAGCCAAGCGGCTTGATGACGCTATCCGGAATTATAAATTAAGGCCGCCGGGCAGATCAGAGTCATTCTTGGACCAGAAGGCTGTCTGAACGAGTCGGCATACTGCGTGTTGGTATTGAGAACAACGCTTTGTCTTCGAGCTACACCTACTACCCGTACTGCTATTTCTGCAAGGAAGTAAGTAATCAACTTGAATATTCAGCTGAATTTAAGATTTTACTTGTGAGAATATGCTATGGAGATGAGATACTGCTTATAAGAGACTAATGAATTAGTAGCTTCATATTTTCATGAGGTTAAGGTATTACGGACGAAAGGCTAGAATTAATATTGGCTCAGGTTAGGAATTATGAAACTGTATGTTGTCCGTGTGATAGGGTGAAAGAACAGTGACTGAGAGGAGTGAAGAAACTATTGTGTACCAGGTTAAAACTCTGAACGAGACTTGGTCAATGTGATGTGTGAGACACGAGTGTAATGGAGACAGGCATCGAGTTTGGACAGTCTGTAATATATGAATTTATTTTCAGTTACCCCTGCATCAAGTCAGAACGAGTGTTTGACATCACCAGTGCAAGGAAGCCGCAACCAGGAGCTGAAGCCAACACGACAACGGGCATCGATCCAGGAACGTTGGGATCACCTGATCAGCACGACATCGAAGGGGACACCTTCCAACTACAGAGGGAGCTGTACGAAGACGCCACACAAGCAAGAATGTCTCCAAGTGGTCAACAGTATCTGATGCCAGCTCCGCAGTCTATCATGATTTGGTAGATCCAGTGGTCCACAGGGATGGCCGCTCCGCTATGTCCCCGATAAATAAGGTCAGAGCTTTCCAATTCTGTTTCAAGCATGTCATTTAAATTTAGATAGGAACATGGGGGCCATCAGTCAGATTAGTTATGGTAGGACAATTTTCCTTGTAACTTAGAGCTAGGCCTCAGACTCGAACCCCGTACTTTAAAGTAGATGTTATTTGTAGAGTCCTTGTTAGCGTGTTCATATTTCACTTTGATTTGGTTATTTTAACGAACGTGTGATTTTATGGGTCTGATCGAATTCATTTGGTCATAGGAGGTTAGTCTAACAGATAGGTACTTTTATTAGATCGCATTTAGGCATTTATTTCTGCAGACGTAGATGTGTATAGTTGTGACCAAGACGTGACCAGTAATTCACCCAGATTCACTGATAGAGCGAGCGAGTCCGAATATTTAAGAGATGTGAGCCCATGAGAGGCAGAAGTAAAATTTGCAGTTGACATGAGAGAGCCCAACCATTGAGAGTTGATTGAATATATTTTGGAAATGCCGAGTATGGCCATGTGACAATCGCTTAATGATTAGTGTTTTGTAGCCCCAGGATTTAGCCCATGAGAGGCATAAGTAAGATTAGCGAGATTGCTGGAGATATTGAGACTAGGGCAGATAGCCCAGGTATATTTAAATGAGGGCTTTAGCAGCTGACTACGTGAGGTGTTCTTTTGAAAGGCAAGAATTTAGCCTGTCGCCCATTTGAGCTCATAAATTAGGGGGCTGCCGCAAGTGAAGTGGTGAGGGTAGAGGTCGTTGAGCTTGACGTCACAGGCTTGTGAGTTGGTTATTTTCGTCTGCAGTTTGTCAAGGGTGCAAGGGGGGAAGAAACGACCTTCATGTTTTGAAAGCAGAGAGAGAATCTTTTTATGTCCTATTTGTTTTACGTAAGATTTTAACACTGGCCCGTTTGATACTTACTCACATGGATGTGTTGACTGTGTCCTTTTTATTTTGTTTGCATAGGTATCTTTGACGCCTTGCTCGTCATGGGATTAGGGTTCGTGACCGAGTCAGGTCATTGTACATTTTGTGGTGATTTTTGTTTGCACCGGGGTTCGACGGCGCGAGGCATTGTAAATTTCTTGGGAATAACTGTTTATGAGTGTAAGCAGATGTCCATCTTTCTAAACCTTCGTTACTGTTTTCGTGAAGGCAGTGAACTGGTTACCCTCGACTCAGCGTTATTTTACCCTGTCATAATGAAAAGCTCTATCCTTTGTAAATAATTCAATTTTGTGTAATAAATCCCTATTTGTTAAACTTTGAATGCAGCGAGTTTTCTATTAGATATTTTCATTTTATTTTAATTTAGCCGAATCTTACTTGATTTGTCACATATCCTCTTGTTTATCTTTTGTTGCCCCGTTATACCCATGTTATCCCTGAGAAGAGCGCTTTCCCGGCTGAATGAAGAGGACTGTGTTCAGGTAAGACTATGTGCACCAGCTCACGTCTGTGAGAGTTTGTTCACTACTGTACTCTGGGTTCGAGACCGGCCTTCGCCTGGACGGAACTTTAAAGTGCAGTAGGGCACATTATATAAGTACAATGTACAGAGTGAAACAATCATGTACGACCAATCTTTCAGAATATGCTCCTCATACGTAGAAGAAGGACATTTGTTATCTAGACATGGGTCCAGAAACATTTTATTTCCATGTTAGAAATCATTTTCTACAACTCTGTATAGTACATTAATCATGGAAAATACACAGGAACAGAACATACCAGCATACAAAATGAATCTACAGAGACATTATTTTATCTATGCAGGGGATTGTCACTCGCCCGGTCGCCAGCGCTGCGAGCGTGTCTCCCGCCAAGCACTTTGCCGTAAAGCGCTTCTCGGCGCCTCAAGTTCCCATCCTTTCTAGTCTGTTGACAGCTTTGTCAGCGTCAGGTTCAGTTTAGTCAATTGTTCACGTGTTTAGTGCTCGGTGTATTGTTCTAGTGCCAATTTTGTTTACGTGAGTGTGTTTGTATACATAATACCTCGTAAGAATCTTGTAAGAAAACACTCCATGTCCGCATTACTGCAAAGTGCTTGGCGGGAGACAGGTCCGCAGCACAGGCGACCGGGTGAGTGACAATCCCCGTCATAGATAAAATAATGTCCATGTACTTCGTACATGAAATGTAAGAAATAATTTCATGCAACACTATGCCTCCCACTCTTGTCGGAGGGTCTGCACTAGGCCTGCCTGTTACCGGTAGTCGTGTTTCCAATTATTATTTTACGGTGTATAGTCTCTACCATGTAAGCGCATACACTAGGGGTACAACCTAATGATTTCTCCCCTATTAACGAGGGTAGTGATTTATAGTTGTTTTCTAAATGTTGGTATCGATTCAGTATCGGTAACAATACAGTTTGGGGACTCTCTTTACCGATATGATATCTCATACTTACTGTTAATCGTCCATGTTGGCACTATGTAATAATGATTTTTTTCGTGACTTGCGAGGTTTTACGTAGGCCTACTGCCACGGTCGTGTTGTGAAAATCACTAGTGTTACATTTGCGGGTATAAGTAAAGCCTATTTTCTTTTTCCTGTAGGATTGTAAATTTCTTCTGGAAATAGCAATTAAGTAGAAAGTAATAACGTAGTTGGTGTTAAATGACAAACTCACCATTCGATTAGTACGGTGTTATTTCATCCAATTCGTATGTACAGTGTGATGCACGAATAGTTGGCACATTTAATTTTAGAATAACAACTTTATTTTTCACAAAACACTAATGAAATTTTAGACACAGGCAGCTTGGACCCTGGAAATACATTTCACTATATCACATGTTCAATGTGGCCGCCACTGCGGCGGACAACCTCTTCGAGACGAGTACGCTTGTTTCTGACGACTTTGTGACACAGATCTTCATGAATTTCACTGCAGAGCTGCACAATCCGAGCACGCACTTCCATGCGGCTTTGGGGCTTTGAAGCGAAGGGTATTCCTTTCAAATAGCTCCATAAAAGAATCACAAGGATTCAAATCTGAGCTTAAAGGAGGCCAGAAGACTCTGGCATTACTGTTGTACTGTGGGTGACGATGAGACATTACCAGTGTTGCCAACTTATATTGTCAAGATCCGCTAAATACTACTAAAATCCGCTAAACTTCCGCCCAGAAATCCGATCTCTAATAATAATAATAATAATAATAATAATAATAATAATAATAATAATAATAATAATAATAATAATAATAATACCGGGCGAGTTGGCCGTGCGCGTAGAGGCGCGCGGCTGTGAGCTTGCATCCGGGAGATAGTAGGTTCGAATCCCACTATCGGCAGCCCTGAAGATGGTTTTCCATGGTTTCCCCATTTTCACACCAAGCAAATGCTGGGGCTGTACCTTAATTAAGGCCTCGGCCGCTTCCTTCCAACTCCTAGGCCTTTCCCATCCCATCGTCGCCGTAAGACCTATCTGTGTCGGTGTGACGTAAAGCCCCTAGCAATAATAATAATAATAATAATAATAATAATAATAATAATAATAATAATAATAATAATAATAATAATAATAATAATAATAATAATAATAATAATAATAATAATAATAAAAGCAAATGCCTGCACTCACCTGATCTGTGAGTTTCACTGGGATTAACCCTCTGCCTGCAAGCCGGCGAGCTAAAAACTTGTAGGCGTTTTACTGCCGGGTGCCAACTAGGTGAACCCCCTACCTCAAGGGCCACACACAGAACAGACCAGTTCATTAAACGGTCTTCCTTCATAGCATAAATACTGTATAAATATTACTCTCTCACAGTTTCATTATCTGTCATCATTCGTCAACTAAGAGATAAGTAACCATTCCCCACACATTACAAATTTATGATACCATGATCTCCTAACATCAAATCCAAGGAACACTTTTTCCTCAGGAGACTGCTAGCTCCTGACAAGAAATACGGAATAGCTCGGAGACAGACTGGATTACAAATGTTTTTAAAAATGTAAAATGGAAAAAAAAACACTAAATCCGCTATGATCCGCTATAATAAATCTAGAATTCCGCCAAAAAAATCCGCTGTCCGCTAAATGATATATTTCTCCGCCGACAGTATTCTAATTCCGCCAAATTTAGCGGAAAATCCGCTAAGTTGGCAACAGCGGACATTACACGATCACCAAATACTCCCCTCAAAATCTCAAGAACATCGTTAGCTGTGTGAGGTGTTGCACTATCTTGCATAAACCATTGCGTAGCCTATGCATAGGGAGTTTTGTAGCCAGAAGTTGAGGCATGAATTATTAATTCTCCAGCATGCCCTTATATCGCTGTGCATTAACTGTCTGACAAGAAGAATGGTCCAATTAATCCATGACTTTACACACACACACACACACACACACACACACACACACACACACACACACACACACACACACACACACACACACACACACACACACACACACACACCTTTTCCCCCTATGTGGTTTATTCATGAATAAGTCTGTTTTTCTGTAGCCCAAAACTGCGCATTTTTTTTATTAACTGTATAAGAAACAAGAAAAATCTTCAGGAACTCCGCCAAAAAGGAAAGCAACCTTCCCTCCTCTGTAAAGGTCAATTCGGTTGTAATGGAAGGAAATTTAATAATCAAACTAACCTAAACGTGTCTTGTGCAGACTTTGGTATGGTTTGCAGACTTATCCTTTGTGTATTCTTATAGACTTACGGCATAAGTACGTGTAATATATTTGCTGGTTTCACTTCATTCCAACAAATAAGAGCACAGCAGTCAAACAACAAAGAATACGGTTATAGTAATGCGTACATGAAAATAAATATGTAATATTAAAATAAGTGAGGGAGAGAAAGAGTGTTTATATCCTTAATTCCTCATTGAGCTTGAAAACCGACTTAATAATGAATATCCTTATTGATCATTTGTCCGACTCGTTGGCTGAATGGTCAGCGTACTGGCCTTTGGTCCACAGGGTCTCGGGTTGGATTCCCGGTCGGGTCGGGGATTTTAATCGCTTCTCATTAATTATTCTAGCTGGGGGACTGCGTGTTTGTGTGCGACCAAACACTCCCATCTTCATATTCAGACAAGATACCACACTACCAACCACCACAGAAACACGCAATAGTGATTACATCTCTCCATATAGGTTTGGCGTCAGGAAGGGCATACCTCCATACAACAGGGTCAAATCCACATGTGCGACGCAGTCTGCAGCCGTGACCCCACTGGCGTGGGAAAAATGTGGTAGGAAAAGAATAAGAAGATGTTGATTGACCATGTATTTGGGTAAGGGAAACTTCATTATTGATACATTGAGAGAGAATACTGTGGCGATATTTGCATTTTAGTGTATAGCCTTACCTGCTGAGTGCTATACAACTGTAGAGAATGAGTTCTAACATGAAAATAAAAAATTATAAAATATAACGTATGATTTTCTTCCTCCTCTTCTTGTGAGGAATGGGCCCTGAGAGTTTGGCCGTACCTTGTTGTTAAACTCTATACTCGGTATATTCTGGAGTGAAACATGTCAGACAGATATCCAAGTCCTTGTTCAGCTCAGTGCGTGAGCTACCATGGCGGTAGCGGGTAGGTAATTAGCGCGACAAGCTGCACGCTAGTCTCTCTCAATTGTTCCTGTAAACAGCTACTGAAAGCGTCTGCTCGGACAACAATGGTGTACAGCCGCCACACCCTTCCGAGTGAACGCCCAGTCTGACAGTCCACCTGCCTCTTCTGTTCCAGCGTTACGTCCTCTAGAGGTGGTAGAGGGAGGCTTCTTCCTAGGACCCCATTTGAGGATCAATGGGCATCAGAAACCTACGTGCTAAGTAAGAATAGTGTCTCTTCTTTCAGGCTTTTAAGTTTCCGGATTGAAGCAAAAGAAAGTCTGTAGTTTTGGCTGACTTTTGATGTCGTAATCATAACCAGAGTATCTCCAATTATACGTAGAATCTGAACCATACGATCGTGACTGTTTGTCTCCAAAATCCTACATGGCTTTGCAGTGATTAAAACCGTGTTAACCTCGTGAGAAGCCAGTTGCTATGTTACTCGGCTATCACGCTTTAGATTACTAGGATGTGGAAGAAAAAATATTGAATGGTTTTTGGAAGAGCTAAACGATACCTTAAATTTGTCTTGATTGTAAAGAATTTCTGTACTAACCCCTGGTAAAATATATTGCATTATTACAGCGACTTTCAAACATCTCCCCTCAAAACTGCTAAAATCTTGACGTACCTTCCCTTTCGAAAATATTTAATTTTTTTAATATACTGTGTACATATGACCCTGAAAGGGTGACCACAATAAAGTCTTCTTCACCTATTCTGCAGGATGCTTCAAAACTATCTATACAAGTTGTTGCATGAGATGATTAACACCAAAATAATATCTGCAGTATACAGGAGAGTATGCCATTCGTGTTAGTTGTTAACGCGAGGAGGTGGGTACAAAGTTGTTCGTTCGAGTTTCTTCACATCGGCTACGATTGGCTTCACTAGAAAAGTCGGGCGGTATTTCCAAAATGTTCTTCATGAAAACGTCAACGCTGTGAGCGTTCTCTGAAAGCAAGATTTAGGTACTAAGTCGTGTATGGGACACCCACTGAATGAGAAGAACTTCTCATCGCAAGAATTATTCTCCCCTGTGGAACCGTTCATATCATGCTAGGAGTATTGGAAGCATGAGTGCTGCATTCATGATGGTGGTCGCAACTTCTATGAGCAAACGGTTATTTAAAATGTTATACGTTCTCTCGCCAACATATTTTTAAATGTCCTCTGACGCGGGCAGGTGATCCTTGCCCGACATCACGGGAACGTAAACGGCGGTGCTGTGACAAAGCCGGCCAAAGGCGTACGTGTTCGCGGTCCTGCAGCAAGTAGACGGTTGCCACTGGGACAATGTGCACATCTCTGGTGCCACATCATTCTGGTCTCTGCTGCGGATTCTGCCAGTGATGTGCTAACACCACGCCGATCATAACGTACGTCTGTATTACGAGGCCTTCCAGAGGCAAGTGTACAGATATGGGCGTGTCAACTGAACACTGGTGATAATATCGCTACACTACGCTTGCATCATGAATAACGTCTGCAGGAATCCCCTTGACATTTTCATCAACCACAAAAGGGTTATGTGACTTTCTTCGACTCATGGCTATGGCTTGACTGCTACGCAATGAAACAACGTTCAGCCTACGAGGAACACACGGTACTGTCATGTGTGTCGTTGGACACGGCGTAACGAAGTGAACTGTGTCGTACCAGCTCTTCGTTGATGTCCTCGAAACGTTCATCAGTTTGATTACAATAATGAAGCATGCAACTGTCGTACCCATCTTCATTAGGACATGACCTTTTAAGTTTCATTCCAACAGTCTATACACCACAAAATATTACTTGATACACTCTCTCAGACATAAGAGAATAAGCAGCTAGAGATACTCGTCGAAATGAAATGAAACTTAATGTGCTGAAAAGGTCACTTGAGTCTATTGTTATTATTGCAATATGAATGAATGAATGAATGAATGAATGAATGAATGAATGAATCAATCAATCAATCAATCAATCAATCAATCAATCAATCAATCAATCAATCAATCAATCAATCAATCAATCAATCAATCAATCAATCATAACTGATCCATATTTAGGGCTGTCGTCTAGGTGGTACATTACCTAATAGCTTTTTACCTAGTCTTTTCTTAAATGATTAAAAAGAACCTGGAAATTTATTGAACAATTCCCTTGATAAAGTATTCCATTCCCTAATTTTTCTTCCTATCAAAGAACATTTTCCCCTAACTTGTCCCCTTGAATTCAGCTTTATCTTCATTAAGATATTTTATTCCTTTAAAAGTTTCACTCAAGGCTATTCGTCTGTTAATGCCATTCCAAGCCATCTCTGCACTGACAGCTTGAAACATACCACTTAGTCGAGCAGCTCGTATCCTTACTCCCAAGTTTTCCCAGCCCAAATATCGACATATTTCGTAATCCTATACTTTTGTCGGAAATCACCCAGAAGAAAACGTACCGCTTTCCTTTCGATATTTTCCAGTTCTCGTATCAAGTACTCCTGGTGTGTGTCCCGTCCACCGGGGACGTGGTGTGCAAATTGGGGTCTGACACAAAATGTATATTTCCTCACTTTTACATCGCTATAATAATCCCTAAAAATCCTCATAACCATATGAAGAAATCTGTTACCTTCCTTTTCAACCTCGTTAATGTGAATTTTTCAATATATTTGCACCTAGGTACGTACAGTGATCCCAGTGAGATACTTTCACCCCATTAACGCCAGACGGTTGGCTGAATGGTCAGCGTACTGGCTTTTGGTTCAGAGGGTCCCGGGTTCGATTCCCGGCCGCGTCGAGGATTTTAACCTTATTTCGTTTATTCCAATGGCCCGGGGGCTGGGTGTTTATGCTGTCCCCAACATCCCTGTAACTCACACACCACACATAACACTATCCTCCACCACAATAACACGCAGTTACCTACACTTGGCAGATGCCGCCCACCCTCATCCGAGGGTCTACCTTACAAGGGGCTACACTCGGCTAGAAATAGCCACACGAAATTAAAAACCCCATGACCTCAATCACTAAAACTGAAAGGACTTTACCACTTGATGAAACTTACAACCTGACATTCCATCCCGTTTGTTTTCCATCTCGCAATATTATCGAGGTCTTTTTTGCAGTCACTCGCATTCCTCTAACTTATTTACTTTAGGGCCTTAGTCTTATATCATCCGTAAAATGCATTACCAGTGATTTCAATTCCTTATTCATATAATTTATATAATAAGAAAATATGAAACCCCAATACTATTTCCTTGTAGGACCCCCCCCCCACACACACACAAACCACTCCCACCACCGTGTAATCGTTACAGGGTCTCTGAAATCTATTTTCTGGAAATTGAGCCACACATTCAACCACTCTTATCAAAGCAACAGCCTTGAAAGCTATAAAAATGACAGACCATTTTTAAACCTTCTTAGTATTTTACGCTTTCAGAATTGCAGTCTATTGACTGTGATGCTTGGTAGAAGAGAAATCTCCCCTAAGTAAATTTTCAATTTACCGCATAATAACACAGCCATTCTGCCTACGGCAACAGTGATTTTTTTGCAACCAATCATGGGGACACTTGAACACAGCAGCTGACATAATGCACAGTACACACAGTTGTCGTGTGTGGACAATATTGTTGTGTTGTTGGTAGATTGCAGCAGATCGCTGACATATTTGCGATAACACATGAGGACGCCCAGCTGTGTCATCAGGGTCTGCCAGATCAATATGAGGGATGACCCGAAGTGTCCGGACATCTTTATGCAGGACTAATGCTTGGTAAGTGATAGAATGTGTCCTTTCTCTTCGTCAATAGCATACGTAAGTGCAATCAATCAATCAATCAATCAATCAATCAATCAATCAATCAATCAATCAATGATTACTGATCTGCATGTAGGGTAGTCGCCCAGGTAGAAGATTCCCTATCTGTTGTTTTCCTAGCCTTTGCTAATAATGTTATTTGCTTTACGTCTTATTAAATACTTTTACGGTCTTCGGAGACGCCGAGGTGCCGGAATTCAGTCCCGCAGGAGTTCTATCACGTGCCAGTAAATCTACCGACACGAGGCTGTCGTATTTGAGCACCTTCAAATAACACCGGACTGAGCCAGGATCGAACCTGCCAAGTTGGGGTTAGGAGACCAGCGCCTTAACCGTCTGAGCCACTCAGCCCGGCCTTAGCCTTTGCTTAAATGATTTCAATGAGCTTGGAAATTTATTGAACATCTCCCTTGGTAATTTATTCCAATCCCTAACTCCCCTTCCTAAAAACGAATATTTGCCCCAATTTGTCCTCTTGAATTCCAACTTTAACTTCATATTGTGATGTTTCCTACCTTTAAAGACACCACTCAAACGTATTCGTCTACTAATGTCATTCCACGCCATCTCTCCACTGACAGCTCGGAATATACCACTTATTCGAGCAGCTCGTCTCCTTTCTAAGTCTTCCCAGCCCAAACTTTGCAACATTTTTGTAACGCTATTCTTTTGTCAGAAATCACTCGGAACAAATCTAGCTGATTTTCTTAGGACTTTTTTCCAGTTCTTGAATCAAGTAATCCTGGTGAGGGTCCCGTACACTGGAACCACACTCTATTTCGGGTCTTACCATAGACTTATATGCCCTCTCCTTTATATCCTTACTGAAAATGAAAACCTACAACCTGTTTTCCAGTCATTGACCGGGTCAGGGATGTAATGAATGGAGCAGATATAGGCTATTAGTACGATGGGGTCGCCACTCCCAAAGTAATTTATTAATGACTGTTAGATGCTATGAAATGGTAATGGGGTGTGTTGCTGGAATGGAAGATGATAGGGAAAACCGGAGTACCCGAAGAAAAACCTGTGCCACCTCCGCTTTGTCCAGCACAAATCTCACATGGAGTGACCGGGATTTGAACCACGGTATCTAGCTGTGAGAGGCCGACGCGCTGCCGTCTGAGCCACGGAGGCACCTTATATCCTTACTACAACCCCTAAATACCCTCATAATCACGCGCACAGTTCTGTACCCTTTATTTACAATCCTACTTATGTGATTACCAAAATGAAGATATTTCCTTAAATTAACTCCTAGATACTTACCATGATCCCCAAAAGGAACGTTCACCCGAGCATGGCTTTACCACCTCGTCCAAGCAGCCCCTATCAGTGGTCACGGCATGGCGTAGTATGTTACTGGATATTGTAAAGAGTCCAGGAACTGTATCCAGTACTATGGGATTGCTTATTGGTTGGAACACAATGTGACGATCTTCCCTCAGCATAATATATCGTGGCCTACAGGAGCCTTTACGACCAGTGTAGGTGCCCCCACGTACCCATTGGATACTACGTATATGGGGCCACTGTGACATTCCAAAAAAATCTCACTTGTTTGTTGTCTACTCAGTCCGAAGGTTGTTTGAATACCCAATAGATACGCCATCTGTTGTCAGATAGTCTCGAGCTCCCTGAAAAGGACTGTAAGGGAAATGAGGAATAAATTATTTTCCCTTTTATTTCCTCATTGAGCCACAAGGTGATATGATAATATATATCAGTCTGACGAACACATTAAAATGAGCACACCTACCGTTGCTATGAACATGTTTACACCATTACAACAGGGACGGGTATAGTTCATATTTCAGTCATTTTCATGTTGACAAAGCCAAGAAAGAGAATGAGATGTCAATGTACGTAACAGATTTGCTCTTGTTCATACCAGAAGTTAAGTAAAGACCAATAATGGATCTAGGTAAGTGTCCCATGTGCCTGATAATTGGACGATAAGACCTCGACCACATGAGCTTCTTTCAAATCAAGCAATCACTACCGATCGGCATTTAGGGCAATCGTCCAGGTGGCAGATTCCCTATCTGTAGTTAAGCCTTTTCTTGATTGATTTCAAATAAATTGGTAAATTGATTGATCATCTCACTTGGTAAGTTATTCCAATCCCTAACTCCTCGCCCTATTAACGAATATTTGCCCCAATTTGTCCTCTTGAATTCCAAATTTATTTTCATACTGTGATCTTTCCTTTTCTTTGAAGACACCACTCAAACGTATTAATCTACTAATGTCAATCCACACCGTCTCTCCACTGACAGCTCGCAACATACCATTTAGTCGAGCAGCTCGTCTTATTTCTCCCAAGTCTTCCCAACTCAAATTTTGCAACATTTTTGTACCGCTTCTCTTTAGTCGGAAATCACCCAGAACAAATCGAGCTGCTTTCTTTGGATTTTTTCCAGTTCTTGAATCAAGTAATCCTGGTGACCTTCCCATACATTGGAACCATACTCTATTTTGGGTCTTTACAGAGACTTATATGCCCTCTCATTTACATGCTTACTACAACCCCGAAAAACCCTCATAACCATGTGCTGAGATCTGTATCCTTTATATACAATCCCATCTATGTGATCACTCCAATGACGATCCTTCCTTATATTAACACCCAGGTAATTACAATTATCCCCAAAAGGAACTTTCACCCGATCAATGCAGTAATTAAAACTGAGAAGGCTTTTCCTATTTGTGAAACTCACAACCTGACTTTTAACCTTGTTTAACACCATACCATTCATTGCCCGCTGCCCATCTCACAACATTATTGAGGTCATTTTTCAGTTGCTCACAATATACTAACTTATTTATTACTCTAAACAGAATAACATCATCCGCAAAAACCATTATCTCTGATTCCAATTCTTTACACATAACTATATATAAAAAATTGGATGTTGGTATATTTGAGATTAATAGACTCAAAAGCTACTGGACCGATTTCACTGAAAATTTCGCAATGTGTTCTAATTACTTCTGAGAGGAATTATGAAGGGTGTTGAATGAAGTCGAATTGGTACTTTTATTATTATGAGTAATTACATGTAATTTTATTAAATTGCAAAACCGCACCGAGACTGGATCGACTTGGTGGACAGATTGCCGCTAGGCGACAGCAGTCCGGTAATAATTGCTGTATATTGAACCCATGACCTCTGTGCCTTAAGAAATCAGAGTCCTAAAGTTACCACATGAGGCCCCATATTAATCGCAATGGGAAGCTCAGATATATTCTTTCTTCTTACGTGGCATGGGGGAGAATGACTCTCTCTCTCACGCCAAAGAAAAATGACGTCACTCGCAACAAAGGTGTTGGATTGATAAATATATTGTTTAAAAGGAATTTACAGCGATACTAATATAAAAGTGCCCTGTAATTTTTTGTGAGTAATACAGATCTTTAGTAATACAGATTTGAGATTGCTAAGCAGTTTCCAAGGGAAACTGATAAAAGACGCGCGTATCTGTTCAACCCACGTCACGTCGTCAGAATATAGTGCCTATCAAACGAGGTCATTTAACCAGTCAGTTTGTTACGAGATATTTTTAAATGTTCATGAACAATGTCATTAGTAATTTAACAAGTATTTGGTTACAGTAAAACCTGCCTTCAATACATTTCCACAAGGTTGGAAAATATATGTAAATTTGATTGGCGGCAAAAAGAAGTGCCTAAGAGAGGGAGTAGGAACTATAAAAAGGGATGCGCCATCTTGAATTGACCCGCATTGAATCATTTCAACTCGAGGGAGAACCTCATACTGTTGGATAATTTATCGGCGATTGTTAAACTAAATCCAAGAGAGAAATTAGATTTCGGTCGATGTGGCCGGTATCGTCTCCAAGTGGAGATAGTTTCGTTAAG
The DNA here is from genome assembly GCF_040414725.1 of Anabrus simplex. NCBI lineage: Eukaryota > Metazoa > Arthropoda > Insecta > Orthoptera > Tettigoniidae > Anabrus > Anabrus simplex. The sequence continues at coordinate 389,269,045 of NC_090268.1, forward strand.
TAAAGTGTATTTAATAATCATGTAAAAGACGGCCATATTTATGCCGCGGTAGTATAAGTGTTTTAATAATATCGTGTTGTAAAAAGTATTTCGTGTGCGATCGGCAGTACAAAGAGTCGTGTTCGGTCCACGAAAATATCGAGTGAAGGGTATTTCTTTTTTGTGCCTTTATTTTCAGGAAAAGCCATAATAAGTAAAATGATCGTTGAAGCGAGAAGTGTTAAAAATGACTAAATAAAATACCGGACAGTTACTGGTGAATTAACGATGTGGAAGCTGGCGTGAATTGAAGATATGTGAATTATCACCATCACAACCTATGTATTTGTTTCATGATGACAACTTGCATTTTGTAATGGGTATTTGTGACGCAGTTTGGTCACCCATTTATTTCGTGAAATGTCAGAAAATATGACGAAAGGTATTTTGTTAAACGCTTGGATAAAATTAGGAACTTTCACGAAGTACCGTGTGAGGTGTTATAAAATAGTCATTTTGATGGATATGAAACGATATAATGTCTGGAGTAGATCGTCATTTCCGTGCGTTTATTTGTTTTCTGTATTTTGTGGTGTCAAGTTAAGATCTTTAATCTGATGTGAAATTTTTTTGTTTGAAATTATGACGAAAGTTGTGTAAGGAATCCGCGGTACTCATTTTCAATCGAATGGAGCCATGCTGTCGCGTTGAGCAATGTAGATCGGTAGATATCTGTTACGAAGGGATTGCTATTTCTATGTCCGTTTAAACTGTGTATAACTGACAATAAATAACAGTACATTTTGTTAGTCATTTTTGTGAAGCCCGATTCAGAAATACGAGGTCATGTTATGCGAAGATGTTTCATTGTCATAGTATTGTTGTGTGTACAACGTCGTGAATCCCAAGAATTATATTCCATTTTTATGTCGTCGAGATTTTGTCGTGTTAAGCAAGTGATTAAGTCTTGCTAAATGTGAGTTGAGGGAGGATTTTTGAGAATCAGGTGATTGGTAGCCTGTAAATGATGCCGGGAGATTGTGTGTGAACCCGAGGAATTTATTTGTCCAATGTTTGAGATGGAAATTGGGATGGATTCCACGTAAAAGTGTAGGTTCGTGGTGTATGTGAATATTGAGTGAGACCTTAAGTAAATCTCTGCGTATAATCTGTTTGGGCCAGGAATGTCTTATTTGTAATTTTGTCAGCGAGATCTATTACATCATTCTTTTAAGACCAGTAAAACGTGGATATAGAGCACATGGAACTTGTCAAGCGGAGACAGAAAGGGGGTAGCTCGCTCGGCTACACAGCTGACTAGGATCGCCACTTGAGAGTAATGGAATCTGTGCTGTCTTTTAGCGTGTTGAAAATCAGATTGTATTCTTTAGAATGGAGTTCATAACGTTGCAAGAAACTAATTGAAATTGTTATCATTGAGTAATGTGTATGTTGTTAGATCGCATTCGTCAATAGTAACTTGTTTAACCGAGATTTGAACGTATATTTGAAGCAACGGAAATGAGACCATAATGAGCAAATTTAACCATTTCCAGGGTGTCCAAAATAGAGTATTGGTGATAATTATGCATTTCATTTTTGAGGGATGCACAAAGCCTTATTTTAAATGTCATATTTGGATGTGACAAAGTGTTGGCTTATTTTATGTTGAGTTCACTCGTGCCGATTTGAGTCCTTAATAATTACGGGGTATCCAAGCAAGTGTAATAATTGTTAGTGTTAAATTAAACTTGTGGTGTGACGTCCTGAAATAAATAATATTGGAAAAAAAATGTATGTTTCCAGCCTCCAGGAAGTGACGATAAATTATTATAATAAAACGTAAATAAATTTGAGTAGGGACTTGTTAAAGAAACCATTCGTCCGCGGAGTTTGTTTTGCTGGGAAAATTCAATTGTTAACGTAAGGGGACGTGTCTGAATATAAAGGATTTTACTACCACAAAGATTGTGAACATTGTTGTTGTTGTTGTTGTTGTATTTGACTTTGATTGATTGAGCATTAAATGCGCTGGATTAGTAAAGTGGGAACCTTGGTCATCAACTACTGTAACTTAGGTGTGTTTAGCCTTCGGCTTGGAAACTTGGATGGTCATGGGGTCATCACCCTCAGTGAGTTAGATTAAGGTCATATGCCATTATAGCATCATTTTCCTTGCGGTCATCATCCACAATGACTTTAAAGTAAATTGCAATGTTAGATGTCGGCCCATGACTTAGTCGCAGGTAACATCGATTCAATTAAGGGTCCATGCCGTACAACCACTGTGTGGCACATACCGACTGGACTGCTCTAATTATACCAAAAGTCCAGAGTTCGTGTTACGAGGGCTGGATTATCACGAATCATTATGATGGTACATATAGTCTCACATGGAAGCCGATTTTAAGGATTTCCAGACTTTCTTTTCTTCATTCTTAACTTGTGACAGTGGTTTCCAGTAAGGATGCCCATCAGGCAGTTAAGTTAAACTTCTAAAACCACTATGGTGTATCCCTCCTCTGCGTTGTAATTATTGTTGATTATGTTGATCGAACAGGATGAGTTCGAGTCATAATGTTGTCTTTTGTAATTCCCAACTTACATAATTAGTTCATTTAGTATATTAAATTTACTAAAACCCGCCTCTTACGAAAGCAAGTGACGAAGAACTCGTTAACGAGCCAAGAGACAGATCTCATACAGACTGCTAATAGGTAAGGAAGGTAGGTATCCTTTATGGACCTTAAAGGGTTCAATATCGGATGGTGGGAACACGCCGCCATGTTATGTAAAGTACCTTTCTTGATAGAAGGTTCATTCTTATGCATGTTATTTGGAAATAGCAATCCATCAGGCCGTGATCGTGATGTACTTTCATAGCCTAAGACCGACATTAATAGGTTTGCCCAGTTTGAAGTATGTAGCTGTGTATTATATGTGTAAAATATTTAAGAAACTGTGAAAAATATAGAATCCAAACAATTTAATGACACTCCTAACTAAAAGCAACTGGGGGATCTCAACGAGCAAAGGCGAGGCTTTGTACTGTAAGGTCTCTCTATATAAATGTCATTGTATGTGGTTATGTACTGTATGTATTACATCTCCGAAATCACTGGAGTGATTTCAACGAAACTTGGTACACTTGCGACTTAGTATCATGAGACAAAGCGCGTGGGGGATAGACACCACAAGCACCCTTATAGGCGGGGAGCGAGAGAGCAGAGTTATAAAAATAGTCGTAAATAGTGCAAATCCATACTCGGGATCGCCGAGATAAATAGCGACAATGAGGATTTTTTAAGTCAAAGTTCAGCCCCCTTTGATGTGGGAGGCGAGTAGGAGTGTGATACAAAAATAATCGAAAATAATGTCGAATCCATAGTTCTCGGGGTCGCTGAGATGAATAACTGCTGTATTTAAGAGGACGGGAACACGCCGCCATGTTTTATAAAGTACCCTTCGTGATAGGAGGTTCATTCTTATGCCTGTTGTTTAGAAATAGCAATCCAACATGCCTTGATCGAGATGTAATTTGATGTCACAGGACAGACATTAATAGGTCTGCCCAGTTTGAAGAACGTAGCTAGTGACAATCTGGATTTTTTGTAAGTTCAGCCCTCTTTGACATAGGAGCGAGAAAAAGTGAAAAATAAAATGAACAAAATGACTGAGATTTCGGATGTATGTTTGTATTTTCCAGCATAGCTGACATCGAAATTTGGAACAAATATTTCTTACTATTTGTGAAAAATGCTGTTGGGGAAAAACACAGCTGGAGGGGGTGAAATATACATATAAGTAAAAAGTCCGGTATTAGTCCGGAGCCATGGATTTCAGGACTACTGGAGCAATATATACCAAACTTGGTACACATATGCCTGTCTAGAAAGCCAAGAATAACGGCCGAGAGGATTCGTTGTGCTGACCACACGACACCTCGCAATCTGCAGGCCTTTGGGCTGAGCAGCGGTCGCTTCGTAGGCCAAAGCCCTTCAAGGGCCATAGTGACATGGGTTACGTTTGGAAACTAACCGCGTGGGGATAAGACACCCCTAACACCTTTAGTAGGGCGAGCCGTGAGGTACAAAATTATAGCATATTCTCTCCTAGCCTCTTCGCCTTCCAAATCCCTCTTCTTCTCTGCTTCCTTTTTCTTCTCTTCGCTTCTAATCCTATTTCCCACCTCTCGGTTAGTTTCTGCCATTTCTTCCCATCCATTCTTGGCAGGTGCTGAAAAGTTGAAAATGTTCCTGTATTGGCCTCCAAAAGTTTGCTTTAGTTCACCTTCTAACAACTTCCACCACCTGACTTTTAGAATACCAATGTATCTACATGGGTTATTAACTAACCTGCGTATTACTGAACACATCCCCGAAGCTATGGTATTACAATCCTCCTGCCAGCAATTTTCTGTTCTCTAACCTACAAAAGTATACAGCACACTAGCGAGGACCATCACCAGTTTTAACAGACGCTAGTTCAAGGTTTGACAATAACATGTTTTCTCTACGTCCAGATCATCAAGCATGGTGAATTCAATAATATGATCGCCATCGTTGCTCCTCTCTCTCATTCTAAATTTTCTCTGTATCGTTTCAATTCCATCGTGTTTTGTCCTGCTTCACCATGCGAATATCCACCTATAAACAGTCTCTCCTTCCTTATCAATATCCCCACTATCTCATCCATCTCTGCACTGGGTTGGTTCTGTTTGCTTTCGGTGATCCACACCTCTGGCGCTAGACACTCGTCACATTTCGGATCCCATCCTGCATATCAATTTTATTGTAATAATCCTAACCGATTGTTTACTTCAACTATTCTTTCCTTCAGGATGTGGTCAAGAATTATACCAATTCTGTTATTCGGGAACCCGTACCTAAATAGAACGTAGGAGACGCAGAAAAGCAGGAAAATGGAAGCAATCAATACGCCGGAATAATAATAATAATTATTATTATTATTTGTTTTCTGCCTCTCTCTTTCTTTCTTCCTTCTCTTTTTACTAACCCGCTTACCCTTCAGGTATGGTTTTTCCCTCAGACCCAGCGAAGGATCCCACCCATACCATCTCAAGGGCAGTGTCCTGGAGCATGCGACTTTGGGTCGGGAGATACAACTGGGGAGGAGGACCAGTAACTCGCCCAAGTGGCCTCACCTGCTATGCTGAACAGGGGCCTTGTAGGGAGATGGGAAGATCGGAGGGGATAGACAAGGAAAAGGAAAGGAAGCGGCCCTGCCTTACATTAGGTACCATACTGGCATTTGCCTGGAGGAGAAGTGGAAACAACGGAAAACCCCTTCGAGGATGGCTGATGTGGGAATCGGAAACCCCTCTACTCGGTTGACCTCCCGAGGCTGAGTGGACGCTGTGCCAGCTCTTGTACCTTCTTTCAAATTTTGTGGCAGAGCCGGAAATCGAGCCTGGACCTCCGGGGATGGCAGCTAATCACACTAAGAACTACACCACGGAGGACATTATTATTATTATTACTATTATTATTATTATTATTAATATTATTATTATTATTGGTTTTCCGTTGTTTCCCACTTCTCGTCCAGCCATAACAGGTGAGGCATCCTGGGCGAGGTACTGGTCCTGCTCCCCAGTTGTATCCCCGACCCAAAGTCACACTCTCTAGAACCCTGCCCTTAAGGCGGTAGAGGTAGGATCCCTCGCTTAGTCCGAGAGAAAAACTAACCCTGGTCGGTAAACGGATTAAGAAAGAAGAAAATAATAATAATAATAATAATAATAATAATAATAATAATAATAATGAGGTGGTAGAGGTGTGATTCCTCACTGAGTCCGAAGGAAGAACCAACCATGGATGGTAAACGGATTAAAAATAATAAAGAAAGAAAAAGAAAGAAAGAAAGAAAGAAAGAAAGAAAGAAAGAAAGAAAGAAAGAAAGAATGAAAGAAAGAAAGAGAAATAAATAAAGAAATAATAATAGTACACTGGACACATTTCAAACATCTTATAAATAAAGTTGTTCGTGTCTGTTTGTCTGTTTGTTTGTTCCACCATCATGTCGAAACGGCTGGACAGATCTCAACCAAACTTCATATTTAGAGTATACTCACCCCGGGGAAGGTTTCGATATGCATATCATTTTAAAATCTTTGAAAAGACGGGGGTTTTATAGGAAAACCACAACGGTTTTATTTTCTCTTATACTATTATAGGCAAAATATCGAATTTGTCGTATAAGGACGAGACAAAGGTCAACTTAATCCTCTTGACGCAAAGAACAAAACTCGGTAAGCCCTACGGGGCCGAAAACCATGTTTTAAGGCCCTAAAACTAACCGTTATGGAGATATTGGCACCACACTACCCCTGCTCTAGGAATCGGCTAAAGAAATGAACTGCCGTAACCATGGCGACGTCAGCTTCAGGATTCTAGAGCAGTGAGATTATGTATGTACGTTTGGGCATAGCTGCCAACCAAAATTGGTACAAATAAGACTTAATATCTGGAAAAAATATACTGTTGTGTAAGGCACTCATAGGACTCCTTTGGGCGGGAATGGAAAGGGGGTGAAGTACGGGTATAAAAATCTTACTATATATAGAAATGGAAGTGTGTGTGTAAATGACACATCTCCTCCTAAACCACTGGAGCAATTTCAACCAAACTTGGTACACGTATTACTTACTATCGGGAGACGAGCACTGTGGGGGGGAAAGCCATCCCTGGCGCCCTTAAGGGAGAGGGTCAGGGGGGGAGGTAGTTACAATAATAATCGAGAATAGTGTCGAATTCATTGTTTTCGGCGTCGCTGAGTTGAAAAGTAAGACTCTAGAATTTTTTAAAGTCCAGCCCCCTTTTAGGTGGGGAGCAAAAGGGGGGGGGGCGTGTGATAGAGGAATAATTAAAAACTGTTTCGTATCCATAGATTTCAGGGTCTCTGAGATGAGTAGTATTACTCCGGATTTTTTGCAAGTCCAAGTGGGGAGCGAAGGGGGTGAGATATAAAATGAATCGAAAAACTACATATAAAAATATTATCTTCTTCGTCTTACTATATATAAAATTGATGTATGTATGTGCGTGGGTATGTGGGTGTGGGTGTGGGTGTGGGTGTGTAAATGACACATCTCCTCCTAAACCACTGGAGCAATTTCACCAAACTTGGTACACTTATCAATTAGTATCAGGAGACAAACCGCGTGAGGGTAAGACACCCCTAGCACCCTTACGGGCAGGGGGCGAGGGGGGTGGTATAAAAATAATCTAGAATATTATCGAATCCATAGTTTTCGTGGTAGCTGAAATAATTAGTGACACTCCGAATTTTTTTAAATTCATGTTCAGCCCCCTTTGGGGTGTGGGTGAGGGGGAGTGAGATATAAAAATAGTAGAAAACAGTGTCGAATCTACAGTTTTCTGGGTCACTGAGATGAATGGTGACAATCCAGATTTTATATCTCTTAGTGGTAGAGGGCGGGAGGGGGACAGTCTCATTGACAGTTGAAATCCTGTACATCGTATCTATAGTGCGACGGCTAAATACATATAGTTATCACTTATTAATTTTTGACAGGATCAAATACTTCCCAGTCGATTCGAGCTTCCATAAGGACGAAGTTTTACTCGAAAACTAAATAATCTAAAACTTGAAATCAAACACATCTAAATAATTTTAAAACTACATAATAGATCATAACATATCAATCTGCAAGTCAAAAAGGAATTCTATAAAAATTCACACCACACATAACTAACTGGTAATGCAAATCTTAAAGGTAAATATTCAGAAACTATCCGGGCAACGCCGGGTACTACAGCTAGTTGGGAATAAGGAGAAGAGCTGTTCATCTAAGCGGTATATTCCGAGCTGTCACCGTAGTGATGGTGTGGAATGACAGTATTAGACAAATAAGTCTGAGTGAAATATTTTAAAGTGGGAAGACCATCATATGTAGATAAATTGGGAAATCAAGGTGAGGAATTGGGGAAAATGTCCGATTACAAGAAGAAGAGTGATGTTTTGGAATAATTTACCGAGGAAGATGTTAGATAAATTTCAAATTTCTTTGATGTCATGTAACGAAAGGCTTGGTAATCAACAGATAGGGAATCTGTCACTTGGGGACAGGCCTAAATGTAGATAAGTGGTGATTGATTGATTATATATATGTATTTATTTAGTCCGCCTCTATGGTGTAGTGGTTAGTGTGATTAGCTGCTACCCCCGGAGGCCCGGGTTTAATTCCCGGCTCTGCCATGAAATTTGAAAAGTGGTACGAGGGCTGGAACGGGGTCCACTTAGCCTCGGAAGGTCAACTGAGTAGAGGTGGGTTCGATTCCCGCCTCAGCTATCCTCGACGTGGTTTTCCGTGGTTTCCCGCTTCTCCTCAAGGCAAATGCCGGGATGGTACCTAAGTTAAGGCCCCTGTTCAGCATAGCAGGTGAGGCCGGCTGGCGAGGTACTGGTCATTCTCCCCAGCTGTATCCCCTACCCAGTGTCTCACGCTCCAGGACACTGCCCTTGAGGCGGTAGAGGTGGGATCCCTCGCTGAGTCCGTGGGAAAAACCGACCCTGGAGGGTAAGCAGATTTAGAAGAAGAAAGATGTATTTATTTAGTTTGTTTATTTACTTTTGATCACCACCATCATCGTCATCATCATCATCAAAAGTGGCATCAACTTCCTCTTCTCATTTCCCTTCTAAGTACGTTCACTTTTTACATCCCTTCTTCCCCTCGTTCGTGCGGTCTGTTTTATTCGCCCCTCCTGTTTACTTTTTAGACAGTTTGCGGAGAGCGACTTTCTAACTCGGAGAGTTTTACATTGTTAGCGCTCTGTAGCTGTAGGGGTTCTAGCCCATTAGAACCAAGAAGAGGAAGAACCTTTATTCCACCTGTCTTCTATTTTAATTACGATCCTTTGTGTGGGGGTGAGAACGTCACCGACTTGTCTACGCAGCTTGTTGATAGATGGCAGGCGGGGATGCTGTTGATAATAGTTCCGGTCACTCGCCTGCAGATGGTTCTGACGTCGAGAATGCTACATTCCTCTCCCACCCATCGCTAGGACACGTGACTCAAATTACACTTGGCAGCCTCCCCCCCTTCAATTTAAATCGTTAACACCAAACCCGATACAATGACGCAGAAAACAAATACATGTGTGAGGCGAACCGTGAAGCGAACATCCAGCATTCCCTTGTTTGATATGGTCGCAGTAGATAATTGAACAAAGCTTTGTTAAATGATAGAAAAATGCCCAATGAACTGCTATCAGTTGCTGGTATTCAATATATGCAACTTAATTTACGTGCGCAAAACATAGCCTGGTGAGAGAGATGTCACAAGGGCAGTTTAACCTGCCTGCTTCGATATTCAGCGGCAGACATTTAACAGCAATATTCATACAGCACTTCACAATTTATGGGAAGCAAAATGCAGAGAACTACTCGTGCGTAACATATTCTGTTATTATACTGCATGTAGAATAATATCTTAGACTGAGAGGAAATTACAAGTTATCAAACTAGTCCTAAACTCCTCAGTTTCGTCTTGTCCAGTCTAACATATTTCGATACCTTTTTTATTCTATTTTTTACGATTGCTTTACATCGCACCTACACAGGTTGGTCTTATGGCGACGTATATATATGAAATGGCTTAATTAAAGTACAGTCCCATCATTTTGCACAGCTGTGGATTTGCATTCGGTTCAAATCCCACCGTCGGTAGCCCTGAAGATGTTTTTCGTGGTTTCCCATTCTCAAACCAGGTAAATACTGGGGCTGAACTTTAATTAAGGCCACGGCCGCTTCCAATCCCTGTATCTCCGGAAACCTTCGATATGTTAGTGTGACGCTAAGCCACAAGTCCTGTGTTTGGATGAGGGGTAGGTTATGTCTCGACCCCCTGATCATCCCTCCATCTGACCTCTGTATGCACCGAATGGAGGCGCGATGAATGCGCAGTGTGCAGAAGAGAAAACTAGCACTATATCGCCAAGTACTCTTTCCCACTCAGTAGGCCAATACAAGACTAGCGTCTTACTATCCGTGCTACACCGACGGGCAAAGCTTAATTTAATATACAGTAGATGCTATTATTAGCTGTCAAACTGCGCCCACAGAGAACAGAATAGAAATATATTTAATTGCAATAACGACCAAATTCTGTATTCTAATAACTTGTTAATTATGATTTTATGATTATGATTTTAATAATAAAATAATAATAACAATAATAATTTACTTGTTAATTATGGGTATATAATCTAACCTGACCGAGCAGGTAGCCGTGAAGTTAGGGTCACGTAGCTATCAGCTGGCAACCGGGAGTTACTGGGTTCATGATGGGTTTCCATGATTTCCCCGTGGTTTCGTATTTTCACACCAAGCAAATGGTGTATCTTAATTAAGGCCGCGATCGCTTTTCTCCAACTGCTAGCCCTTTCCTAACCCATTGTAAAAATAAAATAAACATTTCAGCCCTGCTTAGTTTATCTCTGGTTGGATCCTCAAATAGAACCACCAAAGGTTATGCTGTTATTAGGAAACCCCAAAAACCAATGGCAGCACCAAAATGAGGCGTTCTAGGCAAGACGAGGAGTGAGGTAGTTTGCCATTGCTTTCCTCACTGGGACAGAAAGTGCTATTGCAGCACGACTGACCCTATGAGCAGCACCTTTCATAACACTCAGATGCACTAGTCATGCTCTGAATGTCATAACTCAGCACTACCCATACTCCAGCAACTTCCATGTTGTCACAGCCATGAATGTTGACTGGGACTTCGGTGGAAGTTACACTTTACTCTGGCCTGTGCCAAGAGATGGATGCAAAAGTATCCATCAAGAAATGACAGCAGGCTGGTACACTAACACATACGTTCACAATTTTCGATGCAAGCGACTTTGGATATTCGAAAATGAAGAAAATCAGATGATTTCAAAGTGATCCCTAAATCTATCCACTGATAACGCTCAGTCCTGCTAATCAAGAGATAACAAGGGTAGAGATTTTAAAGAGTTTAGTTCATTGAGGAGGGCCATTAAAATTGAATACTGTGAATGCAAGTAATAAAAAGGAATTTCGTTTTTCATAAAAGTTAAATCATTTCTTGCAGACAGAATTCTTTCCAGTCTTTCTTGTTCTTCCTTACCTGTTCTACATTTTTTTGGTTCGGCAATTAGTATGATTTTTTCTAGTTTTTGATGGGATGCCCTTCCTTGCGGTCAACACTATGTTGAGGGGCGTGTTCACAATTGCGTGTTTTTATGGTGAGATGTTGTAACTGTTCGCTCTCCTCATCAGGACACTTGGGGAGATGAAAGTTATTAGCGTGGGACACATGAATATCAAATAAACTATATGTGGCTTGCCCGCAAATTGCCACGCAAATAGAAACAATTAACATTCCATGGTTTCCCATTTCTCTATGTGATGTATGGGCGCCAGCGTTACAGTTTTAAACAAAACTGTAAAGTAAATTTATATTTACTAGCATAGAGACTTATACTTAAATCACAGGGGTAGGATTTTAAATAATTAACCATTAAGTATCGTTTGAGAAAGAAAATTAACGCAATATAAAATACAAATGAATTTATTATACAAAAAAATGAGATGAATCGGAAAAGTTCCTTAAAGCGTGGAGGGATTTAGAATTTACGTTACTCAAATTACTATTGATTGCTTTATCTAATTGAAGCTCACCAATTGCAGTTTCCGTCGAAGTCATCTGGTTTCCGTGGTTACTCGTTCTCTTCTTCTCGATGTAGAATTGACTCCATGGACATCCTTCCTTCTCTGATGTGGTACGGGCTATCTGGACTAGCACTCCCTAATTGCCTAGTCTTTAAATTAGACATTGCCCCTATACTTGTAAAAACTGATCAGCGTTGATCGTATGAGGAGAAAATTCAGAGATATGAATTTTTCCATGTTAGTAGAAATCTCAATCCAACTGAGCTATACTATTTATACGGTACAAACTTGTACCAAATTCCGTGGACTTGAACTAAACATAGTTTACTGATTTACTGAATATAACACAAGCCGTAAGCTTGTTTCGTCTCACGTAGTTCCGATAACATAACCGCAGCTAAGTACTGTATCGAAGCGACAACACACTGTACAAAAATAACTATGTCTCAGAGAGACCACACACTGTCTCAAAATCAATAACGTCGTTCAAAGTAGATGTTCACAGTAGAAGTTCTAATAGTAGTTAGGTTCTCAGCAGAAGTAGCGATGTGAGTGCTTATCCGTGACTCTGTGTTAGATAATATCACCGGGCTCTCCCCACTCTTGGTAGCAGCTCAATCTCAGATCTCTATATAACGAAGCATCTGATTCGTAGATCGCATTATCATCTCCCTCTTCTTTCTTCTTGACAAGACCAGTAGGCGAGGCGATGATGTAGTCTGCTGGTATACAAGCCTCGCGCGCGGGTCGCTTTTTACTGCCTTGGCTCATGAGTTTAACCCAATGACTCATGTAATTTTCCCCCGCTATAAGAATAACCTTTTCCGTATACACAAGTATGAGATGAAATTACAACAACTATGCCTCAACATATTGACCATATTTAGAGTACATAATGAATTCCTATCCTACTTAATATAATAATTTAAATAATAAATGATGTTATAACTATACAATCTGATTCCTTGTTTACAAATGATTGACGTAGAATAAATATATTATTACGAATAATTGCCGATGGCGGATAAACTTGATATCGGGTGATATCGCGTAAAATGATAGTATATTAATTTTTTTTTCTAGGGGCTTTACGTCGCACCGACACAGATAGGTCTTATGGCGACGATGGGACAGGAAAGGCCTAGGAATTGGAAGGAAGCGGCCGTGGCCTTAATTAAGGTACAGCCCCAGCATTTGCCTGGTGTGAAAATGGGAAACCACGGAAAACCATTTTCAGGGCTGCCGATAGTGGGATTCGAACCTACTATCTCCCGGATGCAAGCTCACAGCCGCGCGCCTCTACGCGCACGGCCAACTCGCCCGGTAGTATATTAAATTAGTCTGGCTGGAGAAGCCTGAACGGTTACAATGTGTTGTGTGTGGATGAAGAGATGAATATTGAGACAAACAAAAGAACACAGGCTCGAGCTAGATAACCTTACACAGTTAAATTCCTCAACCCAGGTTCGAAGCTGAGGCTCCCTTAGCCGATCACCACTACGCTGGCTATTCAACTATGAACTCCGATCATTCACTCCAGTTAATACTAGGCCTATATTATTAAAAATAAGTGATAAAATACGTTCTTAAAATTTTAAAACTTTTCAATACATAAAACCTAAGCATACAGAGAGGAAACAAATATGCTCAATTTCAAACTTCTCAAAACATTGCACTTGTATTTTTCGATATAGGTATAGGCCTACTTTCACCAATTCCATGGAACTTTGATTCCAGAATATTATTTTTCAATCAAAATGTTCATTCGAAGTCCAGCCCGTCGCTTGAAAAAGCTTTCATTATTCACAAGAAATTCAATATCATTGATGTCCTTGTCACACGAATCATCATTAAATAACTAGTATTTGAGAATTCTCCTAACATTTATCATTTCAAGCCACGGATTCTCCTATTTCCGTTTTGAAAACGCGAGTAAGTTTAGTCGTTATGTGAAATGAAGGCTACGATAATGAGTCGTTTGTAGTCAAGTTCGGCTTTGAATAAATTTTGTAAAAATTAAATCAAAATCTGTCTTCGAGTAAAAGTAATGCTGGCCTATTTTCATTACATTAATCATTATAGACCCTTATGCCATTCAGCGTTCAGTCCGTAAGCCTATGTGAATTTACTCATCGTCACCACAATCCTCTATTCGTAGTAGTTCTGTGGCCTCGTTTAGTTCTATACCTCTTATCTTTAAATAGTTGGAAACTGAACTTAACCATCGTCGCCTTGGTCTCCCTCTACTCCTTTTATCCCCCGTAACAAAGTCCATTTATCTCCTTGATAACCTATTCTCCTCGATTCGCCTCACATGACCCCACCGCCGAAGCCGGTTTATGCGTACAGCTTCAACTATCGAGTTCATTCCTAACTTAGCCTTTATTTTCTCATTCCGAGTAACCTCCTGCCATTGTTCTCCCTTGATTGTGCCAGAAATCATTCTCACTACTTTCATGTCGGTTACTTCCAGCTTACAAAAACTATTGTGAATCCACCCACTCCCATAAATCAAAGTTGGTCTGAAAACAGACCGATGTAAAGATAGTTTTGTCCGGGAGCTGACTTCATTCTTACAGAATACTGTCGATTGCATCTTCGAGCTTCCTGCATTAGTTTTACTACACCTTGAATCAATCTCACTTAGTGTATTACCACCATGGAAGAACAAGAACCCTAAATAGTTCAAATTACGTTCCTGTTACAACTTTGTATTCCCAATCTAACATTAAATTCTCTAGGATTTCTTACCTAATGACATCAATTTAGTTTTAGAAAGGCTACGATACACATTGCCCCTATTTTCAAGTTCCAAGATAATAGATTGCTGGCTTTCGGCACAAACTGCCATTAAGACTGGGTCGTCATAAGGCCAGATTGCTTAGTACATTTTCAGCTAACTGAATCCTCCATGACACTTAATACCTTTCATCAGAAGATCCATGTAAACTATGAACAATAAATGTGAAAGATTACAGTCTTATCTAACCCGTGTAAGTAACTTGAACAAAGAACTTATTAACAGCAGCCCAATTAGTTTGGTTGATTTTAATAATCAACGCTTAATCCTATAGTCCTCCAGTACGGCGAACACCTTTTCCCTCGGTACTCTGCCATATGCCTCCTCTAGATCTACGAAACATAAACATAAATGTATATTCCTCTCTTAGCATTTTTCAGTTACCTACCGCATACGTAAAATCTGATCCTGACAGCCCCTCTGTGGTCTGAAACCACACTGGTTTTCATCCAAGGTTCTCACAAAATCTGATCGCAACATTCCCTCCCAAGATGCCATTAAACACTTAGCCTAGTATACCGATTAATGACATACCTCGATAGTTGTTGAAATCATTCCCCTTCCCTTGCCTATAGATAGGAGCAAATACTGGTTCTGTCCAATCTGAAGGTACCTTACTAACACTCCATGCTAATCTTATTACTCAATGAAGCCATTTCATCCTTACCTTCCCACTATGCTTCACCATTTCACGTCTAATTTCATCTATTCCTGCTGATATTCCTTCCACTTCTCCATTGATTCCCTGGGATCTATTATGAGTTCACCTACACTAGTAATTTCCTTTTTCCCTCCCTTCCTAAGATTGTTTTCTACTCTCCCGCTGCTTGATCTAGCCTTTCCAAGTTATAACCAAAATTTTCCAACGACTTCTTCTTGGATTCAGCAACTATTCGTTTCGTCCTGGTTCTTTCTTCTACATACAATTCCTTGTCTGAATTAGTCCTTGTTTGGAGCCATTTTTGATTCGCCTTCCATTTACTTTTACAAGCTGCTCTCACTTTATCGTTCCACCAAGATGTTGACTTTTTCCATCGTTACACACTGTTGTTCCCAGACATTTCATTGCCGTTTCTACTACTGCATCCCTGTATCCCACCCATTCCCTTTTCATATCCTGAACCTGCTTACTGACCACTGGTTGGAACTTTTCACCAATCATATCCATGTACTTCTGTCTAATTTCCTCGTCCTGCAGATTTACTACCCTTATTTTTGCAGGCAGATTTCACTTTCTCTATCCTAGATACTAGTTCACTACAGATAAGATAGTGGTGTGTATCATCAAAACATTCTCGTAAGACTCTCACATTCCTGACAAATTTCCTGAATTAAAAGTCGATTGTAATATAGCATCTCATGGATCTAGTGCCCCTACCCTGCCATGTGTAGCAGTGAATAGCCTTGTGCTTGAAGAATGTATTTGAAACTGCTAATCCCATACTAGCATAGATGTTCAGCAAACGCTTCCCATTCGTATTAGCTTCCATATTATGTGCGCCATATTTACCAGTCACCCGTTCATAGGCCTATCCATCAATTCGGTTTCGAACTCTCGTTTTGAAATCGCCCATTAGTAGTATTCTATCATTGCTGCTGACCCTGACTACGTTGTCACTCAATGCTTCATAAAACGTGCCAACTTCATTCTCATCTGAACCCGCACAAGGTGAATACACTGAGATATTTCTGGTCCTAATTCCTCCAACCACCAAATCTAACCACATCATTCACTCATTTACGTGCCTAACAGAAACTATGTTGCGTGCAATAGTATTCCTGATGTACAGTCCTGCCCTCAACTGTGCCCTCCTGCTCTTAACATCCGTCAAGTACACTTTATAATCTCCTCTCTCTTCCTCGTTATCTCCCCTTACCCGAATATCATTAACTACAAACACATCCAGATGCATCATATTTGCTGACTCAGCCAGTTCTACTTTATTTCTTCCATAAGCCTCATTAATACTGAGAGCTCCCCATCGAATTGCATTTCTTTCCCCTAGTTGTTTCCAAGGAGTCTTTCACCTGTCAAATGGGAGTGGAACTCCATTACTCCCATGGGTCCGAGGCTTGCTTAAAACGTTCTGAGTGTGCTCGATGTAAAATTTTGTGAAGAAGGATGATACCCTTACTTAAGCACAGTCCAAGTGACTATCTATCCTTTAAGGGTTAGGGCCCACGATGGGATGCATAGCCCTAGCCGCGTGAGCACAAGACGGGCAATGACTCAGAATATTTCCGAGATGCCCACTTCCGTTCCATAGCAATTGGCATCCCGACTATCAGGACCACTTACTAAGCCACTCAGCCGTTGCCCATGGTTCACGAACCAGGAAGTGATTACAGTAACTTATAACCATGGACCACACTGTTAAGAAAATACATTGAAGTTGTAATTTCCAGTCCAGCCCTGGCGCAAATTAGTTACTCTGGGTGAAACTGCCTTGGGTGAAATTAAGTTTATGGACGGGATTTTGGGTGAATACAATGAATACATTCATGTTCAATTTTCTGAATTATTTTCTTTATCAATTCCATTAGTATTGAATCACTTACCAACAGCGTCATCAATATATTCGTCCTTCTTCTTTCAACTCCATTTCCAAGTAGTTCACGCGTTCTACTTCGAATTGAAGGCAGCAAGCTCTGCCTTGTTATTCTTGCTTATGGAGTGGTTAAATGGGAATAATATGGCATTAATTATAACAGAACGTGGGATTAACTTTCTTAATAATTATGGCAATTTAAAAAAGGCTACAATAACACAAATAACGTAGTACATCACGCTCGGGGAATATTAGGCGTGAAATATGGAGTAGACACCAGTAAACAAAAGAAAACAATGGGCTGGGATATAGTACCATATCTGAAGTACTTATTTGATTATTGTGTGGTCGGAGGAGCTATACCAGATGAGTGGAGAGTTGCTATAGTAGCCCCTGTGTATAAAGGAAAGGGTGATAGACATAAAGCTGAAAATTACAGGCCGGTAAGTTTGACATGCATTGTATGTAAGCTTTGGGAAGGCATTCTTTCTGATTATATTAGACATGTTTGTGAAATTAATAACTGGTTCGATAGAAGGCAGTTCGGTTTTAGGAAAGGTTATTCCACTGAAGCTCAACTAGTAGGATTCCAGCAAGATATAGCAGATATCTTGGATTCTGGAGGTCAAATGGACTGTATCGCAATTGATATGTCTAAAGCATTTGATAGGGTGGATCATGGGAGACTAGTGGCAAAAATGAGTGCAATTTAACTAGACAAAAGAGTGACTGAATGGGTTGCTATATTTCTAGAAAATAGATCTCAGAGAATTAGAGTAGATGGAGCTTTATCTGACCCTGTAATAATTAAGAGGGGAATTCCTCAAGGCAGTATTATCGGACCTTTATGTTTTCTTTTATATATAAATGATATGGGTAAAGGAGTGGAATCAGAGGTAAGGCTTTTTGCGGATGATGTTATTCTCTATAGAGTGATAAATACAGTAAGTTACAAGATTGTGAGCAACTGTAAAGTGACCTCGAAAATGTTGTGAGATGGACAGCAGGCAATGGTATGTTGATAAACGGGGTTAAAAGTCAGGTTGTGAGTTTCACAAATAGGTAAAGTCCTCTCAGTTTTAATTACTGCGTTGATGGGGTGAAAGTTCCCTTTGGGGATCATTGTAAGTATCTAGGTGTTAATATAAAGAAAGATCTTCATTGGGGTAATCACATAAATGGGATTGTAAATAAAGGGTACAGATCTCTGCACATGGTTATGAGGGTGTTTAGGGGTTGTAGTAAGGACGTAAAGGAGAGTGGTTCTAGTGTATGGGACCCTCACCAGGATTACCTGATTCAAGAACTGGAAAAAATCCAAAGAAAAGCAGCTCGATTTGTTCTGAGTGATTTCCTACAAAAGAGTAGCGTTACAAAAATGTTGCAATGTTTGGGTTGGGAAGAATTGAGAGAAAGACGAAGAGCTGCTCGACTAAGTGGTATGTTCCGAGCTGTCAGCGGAGAGATGGCGTGGAATGACATTAGTAGACGAATAAGTTTGAGTGGCGTTTATAAAAGTAGGAAAGATCACAATATGAAGATAAAGTTGGAATTCAAGAGGACAAACTGGGGCAAATATTCATTTATAGGAAGGGGAGTTAGGGATTGGAATAACTTACCAAGGGAGATGTTCAATAAATTTCCAATTTCTTTGAAATCATTTCGGAAAAGGCTAGGAAAGCAACAGATAGGGAATCTGCCACCTGGGCGACTGCCCTAAATGCAGATCAGTATTGATTGATTGATTGAGGTGCGAATGTAGAATTCAAAATACCCCAGATCATAGACACGCTTGTATCTACTTCCTTGAGTGGAACCAGTTTATTGCTTTGTCGAGCTACAGTAATTTAATCAATGATGACCCAATTAATACAAAAATCTCTAGCACGCAGATTATGAATTCAGCATCTCAAAAGTAATTCCCGCAATTCACACTTCACAACTACAGGCAGAAAACCAGAAGTGTAAATTCGACATATCCAGGAAGCCCCCTGTGATTAATACATTGATTCACAAATCTTCAAATTACACAACACAAACTCCAAGAATTCGAATTTATTTTACTCAGAGTCAACAATGCGCCACTCAACATAGAAGATTACAATCATAAATGTCACACCATAAGTACAGGCAGTTGCTAGTGGTTAAAATCACACTCTCATCAACAGTCTTCTCTTTTGTACAATTATATTTTAGAATGGACGACAACAGTTCCCTAATCATACATTATTTACAAAGTGTATCATCCTTCTCATATCAAATTGTTAGCTCTGGTATTTATTGGAACAACAATCCTTTCCGTAATATTGATTGGCAGCTCACCTTTCACTTGTGTATGCACAATCAGCCGCTTCACATAACCGCTGCATGCAGACACATTCGAACACACAGTCTGTTAGAAATTACCACGCACGACGACTGTTCCTTGGCTCGACTCCAGGAAGGTCAATAAGCCACACAATCATCTCACGCAGCTGCTCAACACAATGAACTACTCGAAACTACAACAAAACAGCACCAACAAACAACAGTGGCCAGACTTTAACTTTACTCTCCGTCGTTCTCCTCAAGCACCCTCAGTGATGACGACCACGAAGTGTAGTACTACTGTTCACTCACTCCAACAGCAACTCCCACAGCAGCCAACAGGACTGCTGTCCAACTCCACTACATAACAACAACTGACACTGACACTAATTCTGGTGGAACACTCACTACACACTAACTTCTGGTTCGCGGTGAGCCCGCTTGTACATCTCCGGACTTTTCGTGGTGCGGCCGGAATGAAAATATTCTGGTTACGCCTTCCAGGAGATCCACGAGAGGCAAGACGAAAAGAACGATAGACGGAAGAGGCTGTCACTGTGGTTTAAGGCTAGGAGCTCCCAGCCGACTTACTAGCTCGTTCCCGGAAATACGGAAGTGGGTTACAGACAGTGGGTTGCGAAGCTAGAGGCACAGGACATGTTTTTTTCTGTTTGATAACTCTAAAAACAATCTGCTTTGTAGGTAAAATTTTGTCATGTTACCTTTGTGAATCTTCCTATGGTGAGCCCTAATTTCTATTACAAAACTCAACGTTCATAATGTCATAATACAGTGGTCTGCAGAGAAAGCAATAGTAATAATGACATTGAAAAGGTAGAATATTGTCTAGAAATTAAACAAATATCCGTAGCGTTTGACTCACCCATGCTAGTATTTTCCATTTCACGTTACTTTCTTCTTCACTTCATTTGTCGTGAAATAAAGGATAATATAACACTGGCAACATAGAACAATATCTAAAAATTAAGAAATACATGTTGTACAATTGTTGCGTTCTTCGACGGAGTTGAATCGTGTTGTTTTTCTATTTAACTTATGTGCAGATTGTCCGGCTCCATGGCTAGTTTTTGATCACAGAGCTCTCGGGTTCGATTCCTGGCGGGTTAGGGAATTGTAACCATAATTGGTTAATTCCCTGGTATGGGAACTGGGTGTCTGTGGCGGCTTCATGATAATATCATCCTCATCACGACGCACAGGTTGCCGGGCGTCAAATAAAAAAGACCTGCACCAGGCCTCTCCGGAGATCACACGCCATTAAATGTGCAGATTACTGACGAATCGAATGCATTGTAATATTCTCAAGGTGACGGATCTATCTTTACTCCATAAGAAGCTCCGCTGTGGGTGAGGGTACAGAGTACCTCTTGGTATTCTCGGCCTGTCGTAAGAGATGAATAAAAGGGATAACTTCCAGTGGCCTTAACTTGGGCGGTCTTTGGCTGGGGAAGGTAGAATATCATCCATGGTATCCCCTGCCTGTCGTGAAGTCAGCAAGCTGTTCGTAATATACTATCCACTACTCTTGGTCAAGAATGTAAAATTAGTTCAACAAACGAGCAAGTAGTTGCGGTCTTTGAGTCAAGTAGCTATCAGCTTATATTCGGGCGGTAGTGAGTTCGAAGTCCATTTTCAGGAGCCCTGAAGATGGTTTTCCACGGTTTTCCATTTTCACACAAGGCCACGGTGGCTTCCTTTCCATTCCTAGCCCCTTTCCTATACCACAGTCACCATGAAACCTACCCGGTGCGATAAAAGCAAATTGAAGAAAATAAAAATTCACAAGAAAGTAGGTTTCAAATCAAAAGTATCTGTAGTGATTGTTTCGCAGATACCAATCTTTCCTGTTTCATGTCCATTTTCCTTCCTGTCTTCACTTTCGCTTGTGCTTTACGTAACTAGGATAGTCCCGAAGAGTTAATTGTTACTTCGCATTAATGTACTGGACGTCGAGACTAACATGTGGGGGAGTGTGGGATGTTCAGGATCCCTAATTTGCCCATTTCCCTCATTGAACACTTCATCCGTCTATTCGCTCAACCAGACTCTTTTTCTTCGAATACTTTATCATCTTCATGATGATTTCAGATTTGTTGGTGCGTTGAGGAACGGTTATTCAGAAGACTTTTGAAGTCATTCTTTCGTGTTACTCAAATAAGTGATGCATAGCGTACTGTACCTCTCTTGCCAATGATCTTCCTTTGGGTGACGAACTGAAGTATTCGGCATCTTCCTTCATTTACTTTTATACTCCTGGGCTATTCTTGCTTCCATTGTTTCCCTTCATTCATTCGGCTGAATACATTCTGGTGAGTCACATTTTCAACCAACGGCACTCTAAGTAGCCGTCTATGTAGGTACCCACAGTTTTTCAATCCGCTTTACGTCTCACCGACGATAGGACGATAGGATAGGAAAGGATTAGAATTAGGAAAGAAGCGGCCGTGGCTTAATAAAGGTACAGCCCCAGTATTTGCCAGGTGTGAAATGAGAAACCACGGAAAACCTTTTTCAGGGCTACCGACAGTGGGGTTCAAATCCACTATCTCCCGAATTCATGCTCAAACTGCGCGACCCCCACCGCACAGCCACTTGCTCGGTATCCACATTTCAAGAGATTCGATCTTCTTCTCGGACTCCTCAGTCGATGTCCAGAATTCAACTTCATATAACAGTTTAACTATTCTAGTTTTCATATCAGGCGTTAAGTTTCAACCACTGAGTAAATGCCTCATTTCCGTAAAGGTGCATCTGGTCTTTTTATAATGTCATGCTGATTTTCCTCTGTAGGTCTCAGACCTCATTTAGATTACTACCCAAGTAGATAAGGTCATTCACTCTTTCAATTTGCTTATTTCCTACCAGAAGAGTACCCCGAATTGTTATACCAATCACTATTACTATCACTATCAGCCATATTCAATCGTTTTTACGATGTGGCCTCTTTAAGTCCAAAGCAGGGTAGGTTTTCATGAGGTCTCTCCATCTGGGACGGTCTTGAGCGATGTTCTGCCAATTGATCCCAGTAATCTTCCGGATGTCTTTATCCCATCTGTCCGGTGGTCTTCCCCTTGGTCTGAGATGATCTTTCGGACACCACTCAAGCACAAGCTTTGTCCACCTACCATCAGTTCTCCGAGCAACATGGCCTGCCCACTGCCATTTTAGGGTAAATACCCTTTCTAAAATGTCACTGACCTTTGTGACTGACCTGATGTAATCTGCTCTCTTCCTGTCTTTCTTCGTCAAGCCTAGCATGAACCGTTCCATAGCTCTTTGGGTTGTTCTGGGTTTTTGCTTAACAAACTCGCTCAATGTCCAGGTTTCACAACCGTAAGTCAGTACGGGGAGAACACTCTGGTCAAAGACTATCTTCTTTAGGTGGGGTGGCATGTTGGATTTGAAGACTGAAGAATTTCTTCCGTAGGCTTGCCATCCTAGTTTGATACGTCGGAAGATTTCCGGTCTTAAGTCCCCTTTCATGTTTACAAGTTGCCCAAGATAGACAAATTCACTGACCTGTTGTAATGTGGTGTTTCCCACATGCAGCTTTCCTGCTGGGGCCCACTTGTTAAGCATTACCAATAAATAGAAAAAATCTACCTGCATTTCTTGATGTTGGAACCAAACCTTAATATACACTGTAAGGACGTAGATGTTAACTAAGGAATGATCTTCACTGAGGGAATCATATAAAGAGGACTGTGTATTATTTACAAAAGAATGGAAAGGCATGTTGAAAATGAGTTAGCAAAGGACCAGTTTGGCTTCAGAAGAACTATAGGAACACGTAAAGCCATCCTGACTTTACGTTTCACATTAAAATATTCAATCAAGAAGGACGAGCCCAAGTATATGACATTTACAGAACTAGAAAAGGCATCCGATAAAGTTCATTGGACCAAGCTATTTGTGATTCTGAAGGTAATCGTGATCAGATGCTAAGAAAGAATGATTTTCTACAAATTGTATATGAATCAGTTTGCAGTGACAATGATCGAGGGCTATGGAAAATAAGTAGTCCAGGAACGAGTGAAAAAGTTTTCAGTTTATGCCGACTCCTTTTCAATATTTATATAGACCAGATGGTAAAGAAAAACAAAGAGGAATTTGGAAAGGGGATCACAATCCAAGGTGAGGAAATCAAAACTAAGATTTGCCGATGATTTTGTTACTTTATCCGAGTCTGCAAAAGATCTGGGGGAAATTGTTGAGTGATATGGACATAGATTTGGAGAAGGAGAAAAGGTGAAAATAAATAAATCCAAAAAAAGTGATGGAGTTCAGTCGGAAGAAGTCAGGTGAGGCAGGCAATATTAGATTAGGAAATTAAGTGCTAAGGGAAGGAGATTCATATTGTCACTGGGGTAGTAAAATAACTAACGGTGGCAGAAGTAAGGAGGACATAAAATACAGACCAGCACAAACAAAGAAAGCTTTTCTCAAGAAAATAAGTTCGCTCACTTCGAACATTTATATAGGAATTGGAAAGACCTTTTTGAAGACCCGTCCGGAGCGTGGCATTACACGGAAGTTAAATATGGACGGTAACTGGCTCAGAAGGAAAGGCAGTTGGAGCTTTTGACATGTGAAGTTACAGAAGAATGCTGAAGGTTATATGGGC
This sequence comes from Anabrus simplex, assembly GCF_040414725.1. NCBI lineage: Eukaryota > Metazoa > Arthropoda > Insecta > Orthoptera > Tettigoniidae > Anabrus > Anabrus simplex. The sequence goes on from NC_090268.1 coordinate 389,293,010, forward strand.
AGATCGAATCATAAGTGAGGAAATACTGAATCGAATTGATGAGAGAAGAAGAATTGGGCGAATTTTGACCAGAAGATATGATAGGACACATGTTTTGGTACCCAGGTCTTGTTCAGTTAGCTTTGAGGGAAGTGTAGGTGGTAAAAAGTGCAGGGGTAGACCCAGGCGTGAATATAACGAACAGATTAGAGTAGATGTAGTAGTTACATATAAATGAAGAGGTTAGAACAGGGTAGGTTGTATTGAGCTGCATAAACAATTAGTTATGTACTAATGACCCAAACAATAATAAATACACGTTACAGATCTCGTTATATGGTTATGATGGTCTTTAGGGTTGTGATAACGATGTAAAGGAGAGGGGTAAGACCCCATTTAGAGTATGGTTCGAATGCATTGGACCCTCACCAGGATTACTTAATTCGAGAACTAGGAAAAATCTCAAGAAAATTTTGCGGGGTTCGTTTCGGTTGACCGAGTGACTTGACTGCATGGTTTGGGTCACGTAGCCGTGAGTTTGCAATCGGAAGATGGTGCGTTCGATCTCCGTTGTTGGCAGCCCTGAAGGTTCTCCGAGGTTTGCCATTTTCACACCAGTCAAACGACGGACTGCACTTTGGTTAAGGCCACGGTCGCTCACTTCCATTCCTATCTTATCGTCGCCATAAGATCAGTCTGTGTGGGTGCAATATAAAACAAAGAGAATATAATATCCCCGTTGATTTCCGACAAAAGAGTAGTGTTACCAAAATGTTGCTAACATTGGGCTGGGAAAACTTGGGAGAAAGGAGACAAGCTGCTCGATTAAGTGGTAAATTCCGAGCTGTCAGAGGAGAGATGAGTGAAGTGACATTAGTTGACGAAACCACTTTTTTAATTTGCTTTACGTCGCACCGATACAGAAAGGGCTTATGGCGACGATGGAAGAGGAAAGGCCTAGGAGTGGGAAGGAAGCGTCCTGGTGTGAAGATTGTAAACCACCGAAAACTAATTTCAGGGCTGCCGACAGTGGGGTTCGAGCCCACCATGCAAGCTGACAGCTACGTGAAACCTGTCACGCGGCTACGTGCTCGGTACGAATAAACTTGAGTGGAACTTTTAAAAGTAGGAAATATCGTAATATGAAGATTAAGTTGGAATTCAAGAGGACAAATTGGGGCAAATATTCGTTTATAGGAAGAGGAGTTAAGAACTGCAATAATTTTCCCTAGGCAAATGTTCGATAAATGTTCAACTTCTTTGAAATTATTTTAAAAAAACACTAGAAAATGATAGGGAGTCTTCCACCAGTGTTACTGACCTAAATGCAGATCAGTGGTGATTGATTGATTGATTGATTGATTGATTGATTGATTGATTGATTGATTGATTGATTGATTGATTGATTGATTGATTGATTGATTGATTGATTGATTGATTGATTGATTGATTGATTGATTGATTGATTGATTGAACGCCTAACACTCTAACTGCAATTCGAGATCCATAACTTTTATTAATGAATATTGAATTTTCACGACCGCATTTTAAACCGAAATCGACTTTCAACGTACTGATTTCGCGTCGGTTGTGGGTTCGGATCCCACTGGTGTCCGGTGGGCCATTTTTGTTCTGCACTTAACATCTCTTCACGTATAACAGGACCTACTAGGTAGAACGTCGATTTCGGTAACTTCTATTAACATCAGTGTTTGTAACGATTAGGAATATCTTATTCAGAAACGAAGATATTCGATATAGCCAGTTAAGAAAGAAGATAAGAAAGGCAACTGGCTACTAGCCTTCTCCAAGTTTCACTTCCGGTGTTGTCGCTAGATGTGTACGCATCCCTAAGTGTACCTGTTAGAGCAATATCGATTGGCCACGCACCGCGAGCCATAACGCCTCCGGGAGGAACATTTTATTGGCCCGTTTCTCCCGAGACTTTGAAGCGACCATCGCCCCACCTCTTCCCTATTATTGCGCAATGAATCTTCTTAACTAAACTCCGGAGCATCCGAATAATGGTTATTGCATCCCTTTATGAAGCCGTGCGATACAGTGTCCGCTAAAGCAGGATTTATACCACCCTGGCCAAGGCGCTGCTGTCTGCACTTAGCACCCATAATGTGCTCTCTTTACGCGAGAATAAACCTCACATTCAATTTAGTATTGTTGCTGCAATAACAAACAGGGGATGCATTTTACTAGCCTTTTAACAGGGAAAGATACATTAAAGCTCCTCTGCGTGATCACTCATACGTCCTGGAGAACGTATGTAGACATTGGTGTAATAGTAATACTCAAATGTTTCTGTCCCTCAAACCTAAATCACTAGATGAACAATACCAAGGATGCAAAAATTGAAGTGCTTGAAGTAATAAATTATAAAATTTGGAAAATAAATTCTGCAAATTTGTTAGATACTAGCATAGAAATGAAGTGGTTCCAAGTAATAATAATAATAATAATAATAATAATAATAATAATAGGAGCCTCCGTGGCTCAGGCGGCAGCGCGCTCGCTTCTCACCGCTGGGTTCCGTGGTTCAAATCCCGATCACTCCATGTGAGATTTGTGCTGGGCAAAGTGGCCGTGGGACAGGTTTATCTCCGGGTCCTCCGGTTTTCCCTGTCATCTTTCACTCCAGCAACACTCTCCAATATCATTTCATTTCATCTGTCAGTCATTAATCATTGTCCCAGAGGAGTGCGACAGACTTTGGCAGCCGGAACAATTCGTATCCTTGCCGCTAGATGGGGGCTTCATTCATTTCATTCCTGACCCGGTCGAATGACTGGAAACAGACTATGGACTTTCATTCAATAATAATAATAATATTATTTTGGGACCAACCTGTACAGACGAATTCAGATGATAAGAAAATCTCATGACATGTGCCAAGACTCAGAGAAAATCTCAGACACGTTGAGGAGGAGACGTTTGAAATGTTATGGACATATTCTCAGAATGAGTAATCAGAGATAAACCGAAATAATTCTGAACTTTGCGCTATCAATGAAACTGAAAAATAATTGTCTGCTTGAAGCTGGAAAAGATCTTCAGGAAATAGGCATCACAGATGACATTGTGATAGACAGATTTAAGTTCAGATAATTAGCCAACAATCACCGCTTTAAACATCACCCAAGAACTACCACTAACAAAATCTGGTCAGAAGATCGCAAGAAAAGCCACTGCGAGAAGATGAAGAGATTTTTGGAGAAGAAAGAGGCAACAACATCAGCTAAATAAGTCCACTTGCCCTCCTTATTCGGTCAAAACGAGCAAATAATAATAATAATAATAATAATAATAATAATAATAGAATGCAGAGATTTTGGAAAGACAAGAAGAAACGTTGTGCTAAATATGTTCACACGTGCTCTTTAGATGGGCATAAGGAATCAAAGAAAAATGACCAAAGATGCTCTGAGGTGGAAGGCGGTAGTACAGACCAAACCGTGAACTCTACCAGCACAGAGAAACCCTTATGTACATGACATTGGACAGCTGTATAGAGTGGACTCCTACAGGCTGTCTTATAAGGTCTTCAAACTAGCTAGCAAGAGTACAGCTACTGGATCCGTGTGAATCCATCACGGAGAGAACGATCCCGGAAAACTTAATATTAATTATGCCATCATAATTAACAGAAGTAACTTTATTTATTTCTTAATCTGCTTACCCCCCAGGGTTGGCTTTTCCCTCTACCGCCTCAAGGGCAGTGTCCTGGAGCGTGAGACATTGGGTGGGGGTTACAACTGGGGAGGATGACCAGTAACTCGCCCAGGTGGCCTCACCTGCTATGCTGAACAGGGGCCTTGACGGGGGATGGTAAGATTGGAAGGGATAGACAAGGAAGAGGGAAGGAAGCGGCCGTGGCGTTAAGCTAGGTACAATTCCGGCATTTGCCTCGGGGAGAAGTGGAACTAGCAGGACTAGTAGGAATCGTACCCTCCTCTAATAAGTTGACCTCCCAAGGCTGAGTGGACCCCGTTCCAGCCCTCGTACCGGTTTTAAAAATTTCGTGGCAGAGCCTGGAATTGAACCCGGGATGTGGGAGTGGCAGCTAATCACACTATCCACTACACCACAGAGGTGACAACAGAAGTAACTACCGTTCAAATATCAATCCAGACCCCTCATAACATCCCTTATAGAGGCAAACCACGATGAACGCAAGAAATGGTCCGAGGATCGCAAAATAGATTTCAGCATTAAAATTAAAAAATGAATTAAGGGTTACTGGGTCAGCTGGAGAGTTAAAGAATTGGAAGATTAAATGTTAGGTAATAACTATGGAGAACATTATAAGGTTATTAATTAATTAATTAATTAATTAATGTATGTATTTATTTATTTATCGGCGCTCCTATGCCAAAACCACGAACGTAACAATGCTCTTCTTTTCCTTAAGGCTGGTCACGCCTCCCAGCCATATATTGATATACAGTCCTTCAGAACTATATTCCTTGAGTTCGCTTGCTTATAGCCGGCCTCGTGGTGTAGGGGTGGTGTGCCTGCTTCTTCCCTGTAGGCCCCGGATTCGATTCCGGGCCAGGTCAGTGTTTTTTACCTGGGTCTGAGGGCAGATTCGAGGTCCGCTCAGCCTACATGATTACAATTGAGGAGCCTTTTGACGGTGAGATGGCGGCGCCGGTCTTGAAAGCCACGATTAACGGCCGAGAGGATCCGTAGTGCTGACTGTTGTAACCAAGGTTGAAATTTACAAACACAACTTTTATTGCTTCACTTTATGATATTTACACAAATAACTGAAATTTATTTTGAAGCAAAAAGGAATATTGAATCTTGAGAAAAGTTTGTCTTTACACAATATGTACAGGTTTACAGTCTTTATATACACTTCTATCTTGAAAAGATAGTCTTTGTGAATTGACACGTTGATAGTCGAAAACTATCTGGCACACTAACATAAATGTCTTTGAGAGTCCTTGTTTGTTGAAGTGCCTGAATTCCTAAAAAGCAAGTTCAATTGATTGAAGAAATTCCACCTAGCGAAACTAAGGGAGCTTGCATAGATTAGGGAATGAAAATGGCTTGTAAAAGAATTACGGAACATAGGCAGTGGAAACAGGTAAGGGAGCGGTGACCAGAGGTGAAACCTCGTACTGCCAGAAATTCAGTCCACCTGGTCGAAGCACATTTTCAAGAGGAGTAACCTCCGTGCTCGACGTAGGGTGTATTCTGGAGCTGGACACCAGGGCAAGTGGGCGATTGAGCAGGCAGGGAGCTCCTATTTATAGTACACTCGATGGTCAGGCACGCGCACTGAGGGCTGTGCGTCGAAGCTAGCAGAATGATACACAGGCGCGCGTGCAGCTGGCTGACGGAGCGAGAAAGGGAGCGCCGGACATACAACACCCTCCCCTCCTAAATACGCCGGTACGGCGTGAAACGGCGGCGGCGCTGGCGACGACTGCGATGCTGGGGCGGAGCTGCTGACGTCTCTGTTGTATTGTCCGGAGCTGGAACTGGGCGAAGTGGCGCTGTCTCGTCCTGAAAGGAACCCATTGTTATTAAATGATCTAAAGCGCGTTCAGCAATAGATTTATCTGGTTTAGCAATAGCATCAATAGCTGGACAGGGGCGGTAGCGCAGACGTATCTGATCTTGATGGCGGCAGATACGTTTCTCCGTAGTCTGTATCTCGTATAGACGATGACCCAAAGATCTGCAGATGACTCCAGGTATCCAGAGTGGGTTGGATTTGAATGTCCTGGTGTAGACCTTGTCGTTGAGGGAGAACTTCGTTGGTGATGTCTTATGCTGGGCCGGAAGAGGCTGTAACAGAGAAAGTAAAGTTCTGTGAGGTCGTCCATGGAGCTTCTGTGCAGGAGTGATATTATCAGCGCCGGGTAGAGTTCTGTAGTTGTTTAAGAGTTGGAGCAAGGCTTGGTCTTTAGTTAAGCCTGAAGAGACAGCTTTCTTCATACTTCTTTTAAATGTTTGTACGAAGCGTTCAGCTTCACCATTAGATTGAGGGTGAAAAGGTGGTGCTAGGATATGACGAATGCCATTATGTGTACAAAAGTTCTGAAAAGCAGTAGCTGTAAATTGAGGTCCGTTGTCCGAAATGAGTACTTGCGGTAAGCCTTCTGTAGTAAAGATTTTCTGGAGAGCACGAATGGTAGCTTCGGTTGTAGTAGTCGAATGCATATCCACTACATATGGAAAGTTTGACAGTGAATCGATGACTATTAACCACATGGAATTGAGGAAAGGACCTGCGAAATCGATGTGAACTCGTTCCCATGGAGTAGTAGCAGGAGGCCATGAAGCAAGATCAGAAGACGGGGCGTTCTGATTCGTTTGACATTGCTCACAATGACGTATTAGCTTTTCGATGGCGGCATCAATACCGGGCCAGTAGCAGTGTTGACGGGCGAGTTGCTTTGTTCTGGAGATATACCCCAATGGCTTTGGTGTAATAACTCGAGAACTTGTTTCTGTAGGCTAAGTGGGATAACCACTCGGAAGATGGTGCCTGCTTCTAGTAGTACAACTCCGGCACGAGTCGTGAGACGATGCTGCATACGATGATAAGGTGCCAGGTGGGCAGGAAGTGTGCTCTGAAGAGGCCAACCTTTGCGGATGTAAGTGCGTACAGTAGCAAGTGTACTGTCTTTATCCGTAGCTTTAGCTATGCAGGTAGCATCAATAGGAAAACTGGATACAGTATCTTCAAGTTCTATGTCCAACTGAAGACATTCAGATTCTTGAGAATCGAAGGCAGTATCAGGACCAACGGGTAAGCGGGAGAGGGCATCAGCATTACAATGCTGGGATGTGGCTCGATATACAATCTGAGAGGAATAATCAGAAAGGAACATGGACCATCTTTGAAGCTTTCTGAGGGAATTCTCTGGGATCTTATTACCAGGATGGAATAAGTGTACGAGAGGCTTATGATCGGTAATGATTAGGAAATGGTTGCCATAGAGATATTCATTGAAACGGCGAATACCAAAGATGATGGCTAAAGCTTCTTTCTCTATCTGTGAGTATCGGCGTTGATGGTCATAAAGTGTTTTCGAAGCGAAGGCGATGGGGCGTTCTTGTCCATGACGATCCTTCTGGGAGAGAACGGCACCGACACCGTAGTCTGAAGCGTCAGTAGCTAGCGTGATGATCTTGTCGGGCTGAAAATGAGTGAGTTGTATTGCTTGAATTAAGGCGTTGTTGATTGTTTTCCATGCCTGTTGGCATTGCGGAGTCCACTGAAACTTAACACCTTTTTTACGTAGAGCGTTTAATGGAGCTGCCACTGTAGCGAAGCGTGGAATGAACTTATTATAATAGTTCGCTTTGCCTATGAAGGACTGAAGCTGCTTGAGGTTCTGAGGTGCTGGCATGTTTACTATCGCTGAGACATTCTGTGTACTAGGACGAATTCCATTCTTATCAAGTATATGTCCTAGGTAGTGAACTTGAGGCTGAAAGAAGGTACATTTAGCGAGATTCGCTCGTAGGCCATTGTCTTTCAATTTCTGGAGAAGGAGGCGTAGATTGGTTAGATGTTCCTGATGATCTTTTCCAGTAACTATAATATCATCCAGGTAGTTAGCACAACCGGGAATGGAGGCGGTGAGTTGAGCCAAATAGCGCTGAAAAATAGCCGCTGAGGATGAAACACCGAATGGGAGCCGCTGGAGCTGGAGCAGTCCGAGAGGAGTGTTGAGTGTGAGAAACTTCTTAGATTCTTCGTCTAAAAGTAGCTGGAGATATGCTTCTTTAAGATCAACTCTAGAGAAGAATTGTCCACCAGAGAGACGACGGAATAAGTCTTCTGGACGTGGAATAGGAAAGATATCTGTGTCGAGTTGTGCGTTGAGTGTAGATCGAAAATCGCCACAAAGTCGAACATTACCATCAGGTTTCTTGATTACCACGAGTGGAGTAGCCCATTGACTAGAAGTAACTGGTACAACAATTCCAGTTTGTATCCATCGTTCTAATTCTTTCGTGACCTGGTCTTGAAGTGCTAGGGGTACTGGACGAGCTTTGAGGAAGCGAGGCGTAGCTCCGGATTTCAGCTGTATGTGAGCTGTATAGTCTTTTGCTGTTCCGAGCTGAGAGTCGAAGACTTCAGGAAACTGCGCTAGGAGAGCGGTAACGTCAGAAGTAGGATGCAATGTAGATACGACGTTAATGTTGTCATGTATGTGGAAACCAAATAAGTTAAATAGATCCATGCCCATAATGTTGGATGCAGTGTAGTTGTTAACTACGAGAAGAGGAATGGCCTTCTGAATTCCTTTATAACTAGCCTGAAGCTTGATTTGACCTTTGATGTCAATTTTCTTCTTGTTAAATGTCACGAGCTGGATGTCAGCTGGAGAGCATGAAGGTGAACCTAAGTCGTGGTAGGTAGTCAGGTTAATAATAGAGACAGGGGATCCAGTGTCTAATTGAAAATCGACAGATCGATCAGAGAATGAGAGAGGAATGATGATTTTGTGAGAATCCTTTGTGGGAAGAATAAGATTGATCTGATCAACTTCCATGTCTTGGCGGGGCTGTATATGCTTCCGGCGCGCTGCAGTAGTCTTAGCAGGGCGGAGCGAACTTTGACAGACAGTCTGAATGTGTCCCAGTGTCTTACATCGTTCACAAGTAGCTTTGAAAAAACGACGGTCACGACGTTCATGATGCTTGAAACAACCTCGGCAGGAAGGCAGGAGTTTCGAGGTCCTTTTAGAATTGGGCTTCCGTGTAGCATTACGAGAGGGAACCTGGCGAGAATGCTTGGTGGAGAGCGCCTTATCCGTACGGTTCACTGTAGCAGAGGACTTGCGGGCCTGAGGCGAGACTTGTGCAACTTCGTGTGGAGAAGCTATGGCTGCGGCAGTCTTGGTAGTAAGCTCATAAACCGTAGCAATACGCTGGACGTCTTCTAAAGAAGGGTTACTCTGTTTGACAGCGTCAAAACGTATTTTGTCTTCAGGAGTATGTAAAATTATCATGTCCCGAATGAGAGAATCAGTGTAGGATGAACCACAACCGTCCTTGGAGCAGATGAACTGGCAGGGTTTAGCTAGACCACGCAATTCAGTTATCCATTCAGTATGTGTCTGATGGGGTTGCTTTCTGCACTGAAAAAATTTATAGCGAGCAGCCACTATGTGAGGAGCTTTGGCATAGTGTTCCGTGAGACGGGCCAAGAGCTGCGTGAAGGGTACCTCAGATAAGTGTTCTTCCGGACTTAATTTACGTAGTAATTCACACGTAGCATTGCCAACCGAACTAAGAAATAGTGCGCGGCGGCGTTGATCATCTGTGACAGAATGGCAGATGAAATGCTGTTGTAAGCGGGCTAAATAAACTGACCATTCTTCCTTAGCCGGATCAAAAGCAGAGAACGGAGGAATAGCTGATGGCTGTGTAGAGACAGAAATAGCTTGAATAGCCTGAATTAATGCTGCCTGTTGTTGGTGCATAAACTGGTGTTGTTGCTGCTGTAAGGCTTGGAAGACCGTAGCGAGTTGTTCCGCAGTAGCCATTGCGAAATGCGTGCAAGAATGAGTAAGGTAAGCTGTGTGTCAGAACTGGTTGGAGTGTCGTCGTTGTTTAGCACGTCGCCGGAGAGTTGACAACTGGGCCTGTTGAATTGTAGTATCGTGTTTACCTCGTTGCTATAGAGTTGGCGATTGGGGCTGATGACGTGTAGTTTGTTGCTTTTTTACCTCGTCGCCATAGAGTTGGCAACTGGGGCGAAGAATTGTAGGTTGGTGCTTTTTTACCTCGTCGCCATAGAGTTGTGTTGTAACCAAGGTTGAAATTTACAAACACAACTTTTATTGCTTCACTTTATGATATTTACACAAATAACTGAAATTTATTTTGAAGCAAAAAGGAATATTGAATCTTGAGAAAAGTTTGTCTTTACACAATATGTACAGGTTTACAGTCTTTATATACACTTCTATCTTGAAAAGATAGTCTTTGTGAATTGACACGTTGATAGTCGAAAACTATCTGGCACACTAACATAAATGTCTTTGAGAGTCCTTATTTGTTGAAGTGCCTGAATTCCTAAAAAGCAAGTTCAATTGATTGAAGAAATTCCACCTAGCGAAACTAAGGGAGCTTGCATAGATTAGGGAATGAAAATGGCTTGTAAAAGAATTACGGAACATAGGCAGTGGAAACAGGTAAGGGAGCGGTGACCAGAGGTGAAACCTCGTACTGCCAGAAATTCAGTCCACCTGGTCGAAGCACATTTTCAAGAGGAGTAACCTCCGTGCTCGACGTAGGGTGTATTCTGGAGCTGGACACCAGGGCAAGTGGGCGATTGAGCAGGCAGGGAGCTCCTATTTATAGTACACTCGATGGTCAGGCACGCGCACTGAGGGCTGTGCGTCGAAGCTAGCAGAATGATACACAGGCGCGCGTGCAGCTGGCTGACGGAGCGAGAAAGGGAGCGCCGGACATACAACACTGACCACACGACACCTCGTAATCTGTAAGCCTTCTGGCTGAGCAGCGGTCGCTTGGTAGGCCAAGGCCCTTCTAGGTCTCTTGCGCCATGTGGTTTGGTTTGGTTCGTTTTCTTATGCGCGTGTGTAAAGCAAAATAAACCTTACTGTACCGTACTGTAGGAATGTATGTTTGCATAACACATTCACCCACTCTTTAATTTTCCTTTACACATGCGCATAGGAAAATAAACTCAACGAAAATTGTTCTGATGGACTGCATATCGTCCGACTCTGTGGTGTAGTGGTCAGTGCTATTAGCTGCCACCCGCGAAGGCCCGGATTCGATTCCCGGCTCTGCCACGAAATTTAAAAAGTGGTACGAGGGCTGGAACGGGGTCCACTCAGCCTTGGGAGGTCAACTGAGTAGAGGTGGGTTCAATTCCCATCTCAGCCATCCTGGAAGTGGTTTTCCGTGGTTTCCTAGTTCTCTTCCGGGCAAATGGCCGGATGGTACCTAACTTAAGGCTACAGCCACTTCCTTCCCTCTTCCTTGTCTATCCCTTCCAATCTTCCCATCCCCCCCCCTGCAAGCCCCTGTTCAGCATAGCAGGTGAAGCCGCCTGGGTAGGTACTGGTCATCCTCCCCAGTTATATCCCCCGACCCAGAGTCTGAAGCTCCAGGACACTGCCCTTGTGGCGGTAGAGGTGGGATCCCTCGCTGAGTCCAAGGGAAAAAGCAACCCTGGAGGGTAAATAGACAAAGAAGAAGAAGAAGTAGAAGACTGCATTTCAATATGTGGCTGGGAGGCGTGACCAGTCTTAAGATAAATTATGGATTGGAAGAGCATGGTCACATTTGTGGTCTTGGCTTAGGACCGACGATATTTATTTATTTATTATTTATTTATTTATTTATTTATTTATTTATTTATTTATTTATTTATTTATTTATTTATTTATTTATTTATTTATTTATTTTTTATTTATTTATTTATACGGGACTATTTGGCTCAAACTGTAGAGCACTGGTTTTCTGTACTCTGGTTGGTGATTTCGATCTCGATTTGGACTTAGGTCATAGATATTTGAAGATGCTCAAATACGTCAGCCTCGTGTCGATAAGTTTACTAACGCGCAAAGTAACTTCTAAGGGAGTGCGGCCCCGCGGTGTAGGGTGCAACGTGTCTGCCTGTCACCGGGCGGTCCCGAATTTTATTTTTTATTTTTTTGCTAATTGCTTTACGTCGCACCGACACAGATAGGTCTTATGGCGACGATGGGACAGGGAAGGGCTGGGAGTGGGAAGGAAGCGGCCGTGGCCTTAATTAAGGTACAGCCCCAGCATTTGCCTGGTGTGAAAATGGGAAACCACGGAAAACCATCTTCAGGGCTGCCGATAGTGGGATCGGCAGCCCCGAATTTTATTCCCGGCCAGGTCAGGGGTCTTAAATTGTCAATGATTAATATCTCTGGCCTGGGGACTGGGTGTTTGTGTCGTCCTTGATGTTCCTTTCCTAACATTCAACACTCTACACTTCAGCAATTACACTTACACGCAGGTTCCTATCATATGTTGAAAGTAGTGGCAGAAGATCTGCAGAGGTCGACGCCACGAACAAATATCAATAAAAAAAATCTAATGGAGAACATTCCTGCCATCTTAGTGTTGCCAAACGCCGTAAAATTACTGTAGTTATTAGGAAGTAAAAATTATTATTATTATTATTATTATTATTATTATTATTATTATTATTATTATTATTATTATTATTATTATTATTATTATTATTATTATTATTCAGGACTTACTTTTGAAAAATATCCAGGGTTGGCAAAAATGTGGATTAAGCCTAATGCTCTTTCTCCCAACCTTATGGAGGGACGTATTCATTATTGCGTTTTTCTGTGGTGGTTTCATATTTTAATGTATTTTATCTTCGTTGAACTAGCAAAACCTAGTATCGGACTATGCTCATTCTGGCCATTATTTTCCTTGAGTCTGGTCACGCCTTCCAGCCACATAGGGATATGCAGTCCTTCAGAACAATGTTCGTTACGTTCATTTTCCTACGCTTCCGTGTAAAGGAAAATTAACCTTAAAAACAGTACACTGTAGAAGTGCGTAAATAAGTCATGCGATCATACATTCTTACTGTACGATACTGTAAGATTCATTTTCCTTTAACCCTTTATAAGGCAGTGCTCATTAACACACTTTCTTTTCTAACTAACTTTATTTACATGCTCTATAAGTGCTAAATAATACAATTTAACAGAAAAAAGACAATCCAGTACTCAGGAGGTCAGTAATAAGATGGGAATTTACTTCCCACCGCCTTCTGTCTACCATTCAGAAGTGGGAACATATTTCCCATTGCCCACCTACCGACACAATTTCAGTTCAGTTAGTTCACTTTTCATTTAGTAGAAATATTTCGGACACCTATGGGGGCTATGGAAGCATATTCTCACATACAATGTGAAAGAAATTTATATCTCAGAAATAGTAAATAATCTCAGAACAAATCAGAAAAATGCACAATAAACAAAGAAAAATCATGTAAATAGTAAATAGACTTATAAAATATTGATTTCTTACCCTATTTTCAGTTCATAAACCTTGTTCACAACAGGCGTTGCGCTGGCACAATATCGCTATTCAGATGTTTTCCAAAGAAGCTAAAGTTTCCAAGGAGACCAGAATAGTTCCACAGATATTCCCAAGAGTGCAGCACACATCAATACATGTGAAATAAACTCCCAGCTTCCAGAAATGACAAAAAAACCGAGGTGGGAAAATAATTCCCACCGCCTTATAAAGGGTTAAACGCAAGCATACGAAAATGATCTCAATGAAATTTGCTTAGATGGACAGCATGTCCATTATGTGGCTGGGAGGCGTGACCAATCTTAAAGGAATTTAATGGATAGGAAAAGCACCGTCAGATACGCGGTATTGTTCCTTAAGAAACTATATGTGAACGATGAAGATGATAAAAAAAGAACCATCCCTTGAGCTGGAGACATAAACCATGATTACCCACAAAATCATGGACTGAGCACAAACTCTATGTCCTGGAGATGTGGATGCCCCCGCGGAGTATGGGAATTATGGGGTTAACCTATGTTTGTTATAATACAATCAAGCGGTAAGTATTGGTGTCACATCTAGCTATGAACAGTGCGAAGGAGACTCCTCCAGATGTACGTGCAGCACGTGAAACTATTTTTTAAACATGAAAGTGTCTTATGATTGGGGCGCCTCAGGGAAGTTCTGTAACGTATCACGACAAAAGGTATAACGGAAGTGACGTGACATTAGTCGCAGGGGCGACCGTACCTTACATTGCCTGTTTCAAAATAAATTTCTTTAATAATATTATCTACAACCAAATACAGTACACTGGAAACGGGCGTCAGCCAAACAATAGGAAATCATTCAACTCCCCTCACAACCAGGTAATCAGTCGTGTGCTCCACGCCGGGTGGCTGTGCAGATCACAGCTCGGCGAGAATTTGTAAGCGTTTAGCCAGAAAACGGTACCTCTGGCTTTTGCGCATGCGTGACCAACTTTTGAAGTGTGCTGTGGAAACAACAGCCAAGACATCACTTCAGAGCGATTCGTTCGATTACAGGGAGGTAGCACTGGTCACACATGCATTTCGAACGAAATGAGAACGTGGCAGACGACACTTTCTTGATTCAGCGGTAGTATTTAAGAGAGGATCGCTCAAAGCAAAATGGAAAACAAAATAATGTACACGAAGTCATCAGCTGTTCCCGCCAGGTATTTTAATGCTCCCAACTTGCCTGTTCCTTAGTCATATTTGTAAATCGATGAACTACACAAATTGCACTTTTTACGTTGTCAAAATAAGGACTTGATATTGTGATTTCTTTAATTACAAAATGCCTAGTTTATAGATTTCACTACAATAACATAACATGTAATTTTGCATTACGACGTTGCTGGTTTTATTTCAATGACTTTGGTAACATTGAGAAGTTCTACTTATGCGTTCTCACACCAAGTGTTTCTGAGTTCGTGAATGTTTTGTCATTGCAGGTGTTATTGTCTGTTTAACTAGTTTTGTATGAGGAATGTGTATATGTGTTGGGTTTTTTGCGTATTTGTTCAGTATAGAAAACTCAGTGGAGAGCCTCTTGAAAACCGCAAATGTCTTAAATATTTTTATTTTTAGGAGGGGGGATGAGTTGCAGCACACCACTTATTTTCTGCACCAGCCACCACTGATTAGTCGTTACTGTAGGCCTTAACCATTAAAGAAGCTCCGGCTACAAGTTAATTTCCTTTGAGGTAGAGTTGCAGTTCTCCTTCATATAACATTGAGATTCATCTAGTGAAAGTCATATTCATAATTATTAGCTTTTCGTAAAGTAAAACGTTCATTTCTTCTGCACGCTATTTCGTGAGGTCAGTTCATCCTTATGCAAAATTTCCTTGCTAGTGATTTTACTTTGCACGATCATATCGAAGGTTTTAGGCTATACAAGGAAGGGAAAGATAGTGGCCGTGGCCTTAATGAAGATGCAGCTCCAGCATTTGCCTCGTGTGAAAATGTGAATGCACTGAAAACCATCCTCAGGGCTGCCATCGGAAGGATTTGAATCCACCATCCCCCGAATGCAAGATCAGAGCTGCGCGACCATAACCGCGTGGCCAACTCGTTCAGATCACCAGTACAACATTCCATTTTGCAGTCAACGCTCCATGCCCACATTGACGTCGTAAACTACGATGTTTGGATACGATTAACAATAACTTGAAGCGCGTCATCCTTCACTAATCTGAGATCAAAATGAGTTCTGAGATCCGAAAAGGGACGTACACTATTAGAACAAGATTGGCAACAAGCCAGAGCAAAGTGTAGCTTCCACCAAAGTATCAGTCCCGCTTTTCAATGTGACAGTATGAAAGCTGCTGAGGTATGACTGGTGTTAAGTAATCCCACTCGGAGCACAACCAATTAGTCTGAGTGTTATGAACTGTGCTACTCATACAGCTAGTCGTTCTGCAATAGCACTTTCTGGCCCAATGAGGAATCCAATGACAAACTACCTCAATCCTCACCTTGCCTGGTACGCCTCATTCTCCCGCACTAAGGCGAATGTCGGGACAGTTTCTGGTATAGGCCACGGCCGCCAACCCTCTCACTTTCACACAAACCTCCTTCTGCACTACAAATTTTTAGGCTTGAGAGAGGGCGTCACTGTCTTAGAGGCCCGCCTGCCCCTTCAGGGAATGAATGTAAACACTGTAGTGTAGTCATGTTGGTGGTATCGACCGCGCAGAGTAGCTACGGCTTTACAGCCCTGCATTCGTAAAGCGGTAGCTTGGTCGCAACCGTAGTTTACCTTGAGGACGGTTTTCCGTGGTTTCTTATTATCCTGCGCTAAGGGAAATGCGGGAGCAGTGTCTCTTATAGGCCACCGCCGGTCCCCTCTCACCTTTTCCGCACCTCAAATCACTTCAACATATCTCCTGGCTTGAGAGAGGGTGTCATCATCTAGAAGGCCCGCCGCACCCCATAAGGGTTCGGAATAAGATTTGACTGGATAGTGTCGCCACCTGTGTGCTAGGTGGCCAGCGTCTTGACAATGTTTGGTTTCCAACTGATGAGACCAGCAGCACTGGGGCGAAACACTGGTGCTTTTACAATTGATCCCCCTGTGGGTGGGGGCGGTAGAATAACACCCACGGTATCCCCAGGTTGTCGTAAGAGGCAACTAAAACGGGTACCAGGGGCTCTGATCTTTGGAGGGTGGGTTGGCGACCACGGGGCCCTTAGCTGAGTCCTGGGATTGCTTAAACTTACTTCTGCCAGGCTCCTCACTTTCATCTATCCTATCCGACCTTCCTTGGTCAACTCTTGTTTTCTTCCGACCCCGACGCTGTTAGGTTTCCGAGGGCTAGGGAGTCTTATTTTTTGCGACCTTCGTGGCCCTTGTCTTCCTTTGGCCGATATCTTCATTTTTCGAAGTGACGGATCCCTTCCATTCTTTCTCTCTGATTAGTGTTATATAGAGGATGGTTGCCTAGTTGTACTTCCTCTTAAAACAATAACTACAACCACCACTTTTACAACTGAGAGTCCTGAACTTATTCAGTGATAGTCAGACCTATTTTGTTGTGAAACTGGACAGAAACACAGAATAATTCGCATGTGAGAGGCCTTATTACTTAATTTATTGAGCCACATAAGCATTTCTCATTTTGGCCTACTTTCAAAGAATTCTGCACTTCTTGTACCTCACTGTCGGTGTTCTATGTTGAGAGTGACCCTTACATATGTAGAAGTTAATTTCTCGGAGATCAGCGCACGACCAGCAGCAACAAGCCGTGAATCAATAAGACGTAGCTCACATCAATATGGACCGGGTCGCCCCACCCAATGTGGGGGAGGTATTACCACCTCATTAATCACTGTCACCGCGATAATCCTGCCAGGGGCACTCACTGGGTGTCTCGTCCTGTGGAGAACAGGCTCCATAGGCTACCGTTTCTTTTTCCACGTGTGCAGAAGAGGTCTGAAATGAAACACATATAAAAACACAGAATATGCAGATTTATTCCATTAGAGGACTTGATGCAGGAGTGAATTTCTATTGTGACGTGTTGCAGATGCTCCGAAATGAGAGTATGCCGTGAACGCTTCATATTTCCCATTGACATGTTAATCAACTTTCATTTTTTAAATATCTATTAGAATGGAGATTTATAAATCATAAACATAACCACAGTTATGAATTTACTGGATGGAACAGACACATGAGGAGCTTGAATGATTGATTGTGCAAACAGGTGGCAAGAGAGCTTTCATAGTATAAGTAAGCTATAAAATAGTACGATGGTGAAGCTCTATGAATGGGTGATACTAGTACTGCAGTTTCATGCCAGGTAAGTAAATAGGTAAACTATGAAAATGGTAGATTCGGTCATAGAGGGTAAGTGAATAGGAGGGTGACATAACGGTCCGTATATTGTAATGTTTTTACGGTAAAAGGTTCGGCTTATTCCCCTCTTCTTCTTCTTCTTCTTCTTCTTCTTCTAGTCTATTGATGTACTCCTTGAATGTAGACTTATTTTAAATTCCACTCTGCATTTCGGCGTTTTGCGCTCTGGAGCTTGTTCTTTTCTTCATATTTCCGACACCGCACAGTGGTTACGGTCTTCCGACATTGCGTCATGATGTCCTGCCTGATCATCTCCAAACGTTATTGGTCCATCGGCTTTCAAACTCGCAAGGTGCCCAGCCCATGTCTCGTGAGTGTGACTAGGCACTGAATCGCGTTGGTCAGTTTTGCTCTTTTCTGGATATTCCTACTTGGTATTTTGTCTCCAAATTAGACTGTAATTCACGTGAAGGTGGTTTCTCGTACTGCATCTTAGACTATTAAGACTGGAGGATATCACCAAAGCGTTGTTTCTTTCAGTTATATATCTATATAGCTCTCAAACAAGGGAATAAACACAAACAGCTAGACAAGAGAGCAACACCTTTATCCCTGAATAGGCTTCAAATGCAGTAAAATTCGCCATTCTATATTACAAGTTGCTTTACGTCGCACCAACACTGATAGGTTTTATGGCAACGATGGGACAGGAAAGACCTAGGAATTGAAAGGAAGCGGCCGTGGCCTTAATTAAGGTACAGCCTCATCATTTGTCTGTTGTGAAAATGGGAAACCACGGAAATGGCTGCCGACAGTGGGGCTCGAACCCACTATCTCCCGGACGCAATCTCACAGCTGCGCGCCCTTAACCGCATGGCCAACTCGCCCGGTCTATTTGGTTTTCATCACTAACTTACATTTATACATAAGAAAATACAACGGTATTTTCACGTGCAAGATACGTAGAAATATGCACAGAAAGACACAGGATTTCACAATTTCCAAGTGGTAACATGTAAACAAAAAATATGTACCGTACCTGTAATTCCACCACTGACTATCAATGTCTAGAACTAAATAATGTAAAACAAAAACGCTCTGTTATTTTCACTTCGTACCATAAGTGGACCTGCATACTGGAGCATTTTACTTGCATGTAATATACACCAGACGTACACACAGAAAGAAAAAGCTGCTTTGATTTCACACACGAAACCATGCCTAACGTACACCTTCCTTGTCATTCCAAATGCAAAAATAAAAAATACATTTAACGCTTGAGCATTACAATGCACAAGAAACAGCATTTTCAATTCATAATAAAGAGAGAGCCTATCTTCAGCTTTATCCTTTAACACTAGAAATATCTCTCCATATCGGATGGGGTTACTGTTGCACAGTGGCACACAGTGAAAATACATCTTCCTGCATAGCTGACGAACGTGGTACGTCTTTCTTTTCAAGTTTCGTGACTGCAGAACTTATGAAAGCAAAGTTAGATTTAATTTATACCAAGTCTCCTCCAACTCCCTTCGCAAATCTGGCTTTTAAAGACTCACTAATGAGCTCAGCAGCATCTTTGTTTGGTTTTTCGAGGACTGATTCTATAATCTCGATATTGCCTGCGTATTGTTATTATTATTGGCATGTCAACAAATTAGATACCATATAGACAAGTACACAATATTTACAAATATACACAGACAAGAATCATGTTTCTTGGGAGCAAGATTTAGTAGAATGTCCAGTTCAGTGATCCACTGTATGGTTTCCTCTGTTGGTTCCGAAAAGTCACTCGGTCTACCTGCGTAGGAACGTCGTACACATTCACTTACAATATGGGGGATCGTCTGCCGAGGGGCACCACAGTCGCACTCTGGGGATGAAATATATATCCACTTATAAAGGGCATCCCTGCATCGTCCATGACTTGTTCTCACCCGATTCAGAGTGGTCCAAAGCTTAAGCGGTAGATTATGTCCACTAGAAAGATGATGTGTAAGAAACTGTCTGTGGCAAATTTCCAGCGACTTCTACATTCTTCTCAAGGGTGAAAATTCCCATCAGTCAATGTGATAGCTTCACACAAAGATGGAATACGTGACTTGAGCCTCGTCGTCTTAAGAGCTGGAATATCATCAAAAACAATATCTGTCATATTAATTCCTTTATTGAAGAGTTTACATGAGAAAACAGTTTTAGAAATAGATTTCAATTAAGGTGAAATTAAGTGAATCCATTCGGGGATTTTGAAATGGTATGTACCCTAAAGTCCGCCTCTGTGGTGTAGTGGTTAGTGTGATTAGCTGCCACCCCCGGAGGCCCGGGTTCGATTCCCGGCTCTGCCACGAAATTTGAAAAGTGGTATGAGGGATGGAACGGGGTCCACTCAGCCTCGGGAGGTCAACTGAGTAGAGGTGGGTTCGATTCCCACCTCAGCCATCCTGGAAGTGGTTTTCCGTGGTTTCCCACTTCTCCTCCAGGCGAATGCCGGGATGGTACCTAACATAAGGCCACGGCCGCTTCCTTCCCTCTTCCTTGCCTATCCCTTCCAATCTTCCCATCCCCCTACAACGCCCCTGTTCAGCATAGCAGGTGAGGCCGCCTGGGCGAGGTACTGGTCATTCTCCCCAGTTGTATCCCCGACCAAGAGTCTGAAGCTCCAGGACACTGCCCTTGAGGCGGTAGAGGTGGGATCCATCGCTGTGTCCGAGGGAAAAAGCCGACCCTGGAGGGTAAACAGATGATGATGATGATGATGTACCCTAAAACCTATCTTTGGAATTGTGGGTTCTAAATATAAAGTTTGGTTGAAATATTTCCAGTAGTTATTTCATAAGAACTTAAACAGACAGACAGTAAAGCAAAAAAAGGTATATTTTCATAATTACACCTAAGATGGATAACTATAATAAAATTTCGTCAAAATAATCCTTGTACAGGCACACTGTCGTTACAATTTTATTTATATAGATTTTTTTACGTTGCACCGACACTGATAGGTCTTATGGCGACGATGGGACAGAAAAGGTCTAGGAATGGGAAGGAAGCGGCCGTGGCCTTAATTATGGAACAGCCCCAGCATTTGCATGGAGTGAAAATGGAAAACCATTTTCTGGGCTGCCGACAGTGGGGTTCGAACCCACTATCTCCTGGATTCGACCTCACAGAAAAGAAAAAGGAAAGAAAAGAAAAGAACGCAGCTTCAATACCGTCACAGCCATCAATAAGACTGCGAGTTCGGTGGAAAATACATGTTTCTCTTTCCTATCCGAAGAGCAGACGTAAAGATACTGCATACATCAGCAAATAGTAAGAAAATCCACAGCCTGTTTCCGGTCAGGGATGGAATTAATGAAGCCCGCATCTAGCGGCGAGCGTAGGAATTATTGTGCCTGCGTCCGAAGCCTGCCTCAGTCCTCTGGGGCAATGATTTATGACTGACAGATGAAATGAAATGATACTGGAGAGTGTTACTGGAATTAAGTCGGACCCGCGGTATAGGGATAGCGTGCCTGCCTCTTACCCGGAGGCCCCGGGTTCGATTCCCGGCCACGTTAGGAATTTTCATCTTGATTTGAGGGCTGGTTTGAGGTCTACTCAGGATACGTGATTACAATTAAGGGGCCATCTGACGGTGAGATAGCGGCCCCGCTCTGGGAAGAAAGAGATTATGTCGTGCTGACTACACGTCATCTCATAATCTGTAGGCCTTCGAGCTGAGCAGTAATCGCTTGGTAGGTCATGGCCCTTCAAGGATGTCACACCCTGCGGCTTGGTTTGGTTTGATGGAATGAAAAATGACAGGGAAAACCGAAGTACTAAGAGAAATGATGCTTGATGATGATGCTTGTTGTTTTAAGGGGCCTAACATCGAAGGTCATCGGCCCCTGAAGTACTGAGAGAAAAACATGCCCCGCCAACGCTTTGTCCAGCACAATTCTCACTTTTGGTGACCGGGATTTGAACCAAGGAACCCAGAGGTGTGAGGCCAACGCGCTCCGCCTGAGGCATGGAGGCTCACGTTAATAAGTGGTAATTGGCTAAATTAATAATATTATAATAATATTACTATTGTAGAAATATTCACAGAACTTACCGCTTTCTCAAACCATTCAGTTTCGAATCAACTCCTCGTGCTTTTGGTTGAGAGGTACACTTTCTCTAACAGCGTGTCTGTGATATACTTGCTAGATATTGCGCCGTTTAGAACCAGAAATAACAGGAAGAAGCCAACTCATGAGTTATAACAAGTTTTCTATCATCTGCTCGTGTGACAACGAATAGTTTATTACCCATGTTACGTGGAACTAATACCGCACGAGCTCCTGTGAACAGTTAATTAGTTACATTCCGCGGCTACTCCCTCACCTCGCACATTCCTGCGGGCAGGGTGGTTGGTGCCTATCGATCTCCGTATTCCTTGAGGGATACGTCAACAACTGTTCACCGTGGTATACATCATTATCAGTCACTCCCACAACGAAACAGAACTAGATCACTTGCCGAGACGTGGAAATGTGTTGTGGTTCTTCATGAGGCTGTCAGTGATCAAGCTGTTGCGACTCACTCTTCATGAATGAATGAATGAATCAATCAATCAATCAATCAATCAATCAATCAATCAATCAATCAATCAATCAATCAATCAATCAATCAATCAATCAATCAATCAATCAATCAATCAATCAATCAATCAATCAATCAATCAATCAATCAATCAATCACCACTGATCTCCATTTAGGGCAGTCGCCCAGATGGCAGATTCCATATCTGTTGTCTCTTTTTAAATAATTGTAAAGAATATGGAAATATATTGAAGATCTCCCTTGGTAAATTATTCCAATTCCTAACTCCTCTTCTTATAAACGAATTGTTGCCCCAATTTGTCATCTTGAATTCCAGCTTTATGTTCATATTTTAATCATTCTTAAGATCTTCCCAGCCCAAACTTTGCAACATTTCCGTAACGCTACTCTGTTGTCGGAAATCACCCAGAACAATTCGAGCGGCCTCTTACAGTTCTCGAATAAAGTGATCCTGGTGAGGGTCATGTACACCGAAACCATACTCTAGTTGGGGTCTTTATTACACACCCTCAATATCCTCATAACCATGTGCAGAGATCTGTGTCCCTTATTTACAATCCCTTTTATGCAATCCTTCCAATGAAGATCTAGGTATTTACAGTGACCCTTATAACGAACTTTCACTCCATCAACGCAGGAATTAAAAGTGAGGGAACTTTTACTGTTAGTGAAACCTGACTTTTAACCCCGTTTATCATCATCCCATTGTCTGGTTTCCATCTCACAACATTTTTGAGGTCTTTATACAGTGGCTCACAATCTTGTAACTTATTTATTGCTCTATGCAGAATAACATCATCCCCCCAAAGGCTTATCTCTGATTTCAGTTCTTTACTCTTATCTTGTATATACCAGGTGTATGCATAATTTTTTTACCAGTTTTGTGCTAAAGGAAATACGTAACTTTCAAGGGGAATTCATTTTTCGTTTATTCAAAGTATTGGCCATCGGCTTCTACACACTTCTTCCATCTTTCAGGTAAGTTATGAATACCATGCCAGAAAAACTGCTTGTCTTTTGAGGCAAACCATTCGTCGAGCCATTTTCTAACTTCCCCGAAATTGCTGAAGTGCTGCTCTGCGAGCGCGTGCCCCACTGATGCGAAGAAGTGATAGATGGCGACAGGTTGGGCGAGTACGGTGGGTGCTAAAGGATGTCCCATCCAAGCGATTTCAAGGTGTCTTTCACTGGATTTTCTGTGTGAGATGGCGCATTGTCGTGTTACAAAACCATTTTGCCACATCTTCCGGTCGTCTTTCGATCAATGCTTGATTTAAATTAATCATTTTTTGGCGATAGCGTTGTGCATTAACGATTCCGCCTGACTTTAAGAATTCATAATACACAATACCGCTCCTGTGGTCTTCCAGAGCGCACACTGTCTTTCACATTGACATCGCCACGTTTAAATTGTCGAAGCCATGTCACACATATTCTAATCAATGGAGCGTGTTCATCATATGTTTCTACCAGCAAACGATGATTTTCCATAACCTTTTTCTTTCGATTAAATACGAAAAGCAATGCGTGCCGCAAATGTTATATCTCAGGCACAAACGTCGACATGATCACTGAACGATACAACACAGACGCTAGTGTTCGGCGAACGAACTGACGTATGTGTCAAATTCATACGCTGCGTATTGTTCGCTGGTGCCATCTCTTAGTGAAACCTGAAACGACTTATGCATACACGATTTCTGATCCCTCCCATGTTGCAAAAATAATCTTTTCTCTTCCTCCAGTCCTTTTCCATAATATATTGAAGTCGTCACATGATGTGGATTTGGCCGAGTTTTACGGCCTAATACTCTTCCTGTTACCAACCTATGTGAGAGAATTTAATCAGTATTTCGTGTTGCTGTGGGGGCTGGTAGTGTGGTGTGTTGTGTGTACATAAACGGAAGTACCCTGTCTCCGAGCCATAGGAATTAAATATACGCTATCAAAACCTCTGGCCCGACCGGGAATCGAACACGGGGGTCTGAACCAAAGGCCAGAAGTTAGGCCATTCAGGCAAGACGTCGGACTCACGCTGCAACAGTACTACTACTACTACTACTACTACTACTATTACTAATAATAATAATAATAATACCGGGCTGAGTGGCTCAGACGGTTGAGGCGCTGGTCTTCTGACCCCAACTTGGCAGGTTCGAAGATGGTTCAGTCCGGTGGTATTTGAAGGTACTGACATGCGTCAGCCTCGTGTCGGTAGATTTACTGACATGTAAAAGTTCTCCTGCGGGACAAAATTCCGGCACTTCGGCGTCTCCGGAAACCTTAAAAGTAGTTAGTGGGTCGTAAAATCAATCACATTAATTAATATCAATAGTTATTATCTTAATACCGAGTGAGTTGCTCGTACGGTTAGGGGCACGCAGCTGTGGGCTTGCATCTGGTAGGTAGTTGGTTCGAACCCCACTGTCGTCATCCCTGATGATTACAGATTACATTACAGAAAGAATTATGTAAATAAGTTAATTTGGCTACGATTTGAATAAAAAAGTAAGCGAGTAAAGAAATAAGCGATTTTAGGCTGGTTTTCTGGAACTGCATTTACAGTAGGTCGGAAGTGATTTTAGATTTTTTTTTTTAACTTAATAAAACTACAATATCTATGACTCACAATTTGAAAACATTCTGTGCCCTTTAGCTCCTCAGCTTTCGGCAAAAATGAAGAAATTGCTTATTCTTTTTTTCGTAGTTCTTTTTTTTTTTTTTTTTTTTTTTGCTAGTTGCTTTACGTCACACCGACACAGATAGGTCTTATGACGACGATGGGATAGGAAAGGCCTAGGAGTTGGAAGGAAGCGGCCGTGGCCTTAATTAAGGTACACCCCCAGCATTTGTCTGGTGTGAAAATGGGAAACCACGGAAAACCATCTCCAGGGCTGCCGACAGTGGGGCTCGAACCCACGATCTCCCCGATGCAAGCTCACAGCCGCGCGCCTCTACGCGCACGGCTAACTCGCACGGTTTTTTTTTTTTTCGTAGTACGGAGACCCCTACTTTGTCTGTTAAGAAACGTTTTCAAGATTAAAACTATTGATCTACTCTCTTTAAGACATTATGTATTCTGATATTAGGGGACTGCCTGGCCGAGGCGGTAAAGGCGTGGTCGCTTCGCCCGGAAGGACGTGGGTTCGAATCAGCGTCAGGAAGTCGTAAAATTTAAGAAACGAGATTTCCACTTCCGGAGGTGCATATGACCCTGAGGCTCAGTCAGCCTACACCAAAAATGAGTACCAGGTTAATTCCTGGTGGCAAAGGCGGCCGGGCGTAGAGCTTACCACTCTACCCCTTGAAGTGCCGAGGTTACGGATAGTAGAAGCCTTTACATTCCACCCCTCCAATGGCCTTCATGGCCTGTACGGAGATGAGTTTTGTTTAATTTGGTAAACTCTCTATCGTTCGAAATGTTATGAATGCTGTGAAAATGTCGCTCGTAGTGTCAGTTTGTGCATGCATATCAGCGGGCTAGGCTGACTGGTATGTAATATCAATTTCTATCTCAGGATGGGAACTAACGGGGACCAACTACCTCATTTCCCTAACCTCTTCAGCGACGCAGTGATTTAGTTCAGTGGTTTGGGAAAGGTTACTACAGTGAGACTCAACTTACAGGATTCCATCAAGATATAGCGGATATTTTAGATTCAGTAGGTTGAATAGACTGTGTCACTATTGATCTATCCAAGGCTTTTGATGGGGTGGATCATGGGAGATCAATGACGAAAATTATGGCTAATGGGCTACACCAAACTGGGTGGCTAAATTCCTAGTATCTCAGAGAATTAGGTTAGATGAAGCATTATCCGATCATATAATGATTAAGATGGGTTCCACTAGGCAGTATTATTACACCTTTATATGTTCTTATACATATTATATGATTGATTGATTGATTGATTGATTGATTGATTGACTGACTGACTGATTGATTGATTGATTGATTGATTGATTGATTGATTGATTGATTGATTGATTGATTGATTGATTGATTGATTGATTGATTCAGTGGAATTCAAGCATTGCCCTTCCCTTTGTTTAGCGGATACGTTCATTCTTCTAAGGGTCAGACATCTTCAACATTCTTCCATGGTAAGTTTTAAAAGGGGTCGTTCATCCCTTTGTAGTTCTCCCTAAAAATAATACAGTACCTCGAACGCAAATGTGTAGTGGATCTCGGCCGAAGCTTCTAATACTGTAATAATAATAATAATAATAATAAAAATAATTTCGAATGAATACTACTAGCCTGCTGCAACCCTTATAAGGCAGACCCTCCGACGAAGGTGGACAGAATCTACCGTGAATGGGAAGTTGCGTGTTATTGTTGTGGAGGATAGTGCTGTTTATGACGTGTGAGTTGCAGGGATTTTGCGAATGTTACAAACACCCAATCGCCGAGCTAGGGGAATTAACCATTTAAGGTTAAGGTCTCCGACACGGCCGGGAATAGAACCCGGGCCCTCTCAACCGAAGGCGACTACGCTTACCATTAAGCGAATGGGTCGGACACAGCAACGTCCTGCCTGAAAAATATCATCGAAATAAAGTAACATGTCAGTATGATTTTGATGTTTTATTTGTGTCATTTTATTTCTTAATTCTTTCTTTTTTAATCCGTTTTCCCTCCAGGGTTGGTTTCTCCTTAGACTCAGCGGCGGATTCTTGGGACGTGAGACTTTGGGTCGGGAGGATACAACTAGGAAGGAGGACCAGTTCTTCGCCCTGGCGGCCTCACCTGCTATGCTGAAAAGGAGCCTTGTAGGGGGATGAGAAGATCGGAATAGATAGACAAGGAAGACGGAGGGAAGCGGCCGTGGCCTTAAGTTAGGTACCATCCCGTCATTTTTCTGGAGGAAATTGGGAAACCACGGAAACCGCGTCAAGGTTGGCTGAGATGGGAATCGAGCCCCCTCTACTCAGTTGACCTCCGGAGGCAGAGTGGACCCCGTTCAAGTCCTCGTACCACTTTTCAAATTTCGTGGCAGGTAACCACTACACAAAAGAGGCCGACCTTTATTTCTTAATTTTAAAGTAAATTTCATATATCAAGAACTGAGTTCCTAATCATTCACCAGATTTTCATTTCAGGCTTTTTTATTTCGGTAATCAATCCATAGTCCGGTTTGATTCAGCTCAATATGCCACCCTCACCTATGCTAACCTTTTCATTTCTACAAGTCACTACTAATCCAATCTGTTTTTCATATGCGTGAATTTGTCCAATCCTACCGTTCATACCACCTACACTTTGCTCAAAAACGAACTAAACGAGTACTGGCCGTCTGAAGATGTGTCCTGTCATTCTATGTTTTCTTCTCGTCAAATTTCGCAAAAGTGTTCTCTCACGGATTCGATTCAGTTCGAATCGTGAATCAATCTGCCATCTAACCTTTTGAATACTTCTGTAACACCACAAGTAGTATAATGGGAGAGTTCTGCGGCCTCCTCCCGCGGGAAATTTGAATTCTGGCGGGAAATTTGATTTTTTGGCGGGAAATTTGAATTTTGGCGGGAGATTTGAATTTGTAAACAAAGGCACGTGCTTTTTGACAGCTGTCATCGACAACAACGCATCGCTAACCTCACTGCTGCCATCTTGACGGGCCTAAACCTCAGTAGTGCCAACTTAACCTAACTAGCGCGAGGTAAACAAAGCCACGTGTTTTTTGACAGCCACGTGCTTTTTGACAGACAACAACGCATCGCTAACCTCTGTACTGCCATCTTGACGGGCCTAAACCTCAGTAGTGCTAACTTAACCTAACTAGCGTGAGGTAAACAAAGCCACGTGTTTTTTGACAGCCACGTGCTTTTTGACAGACAACAACGCATCGCTAACCTCAGTACTGCCATCTTGACGGGCCTAAACCTCAGTAGTACCAACTTAACCTAACTAGCGCGTGGTAAACAAAGCCACGTGCTCTTTGACAGCCACGTGCTTTTTTGACAGCTGTCATCCGCCATCTTTAAACTACAGAGCACTGTGCTGCCCTCTTTATCGTAGTAGATGTAAAATTCGTCACCTGTCATCGGCAGTGCTGCCATCTTGGCGGGCCTAAACCTTAGTGCTACCAACTTAACCTCACTAGTGTGAGATAAACAAATCCACGTGCTTTTGGACAGCTGTCACCAGCCATCTTTAATCTATAGAGCACAGTGCTGCCCTCTTTAGCTACTTACCTTTGAAATGTGGTGGCGGATAATTTGAAAAATGCTTTTTGACAGCAGCCATCTTTGAGCACAGTGCTGCCCTCTTTGTGGTGGCGGGAAATTCCACGTGCTCTTGTTTGGAAACAAACTCACGTGCTTTTTTCTGACAGCTGTCATCCGCCATCTTGCATCACAAACCTCAGTGCTGCACTCTTTAGCTAGATGCCTTTGAAATGTGGTGATGGCAATTTGAAAAATTCTATGTGCTCTTGTTTGGAAACAAAGCCACGTGCTTTTTTGACAGCTGACATCTGCCATCTTTAATCAATAGAGCACTGTGCTGCTATCATGCGGGCAATTTCGTCAGCTGTCATCCGCCATCTTTAAGCCACAGAGCACCGTGCTGCCCTCTTTATGACATGTAGTAGCGGGCAATTTGAAAAGTTCTGTTAGCTATCATCCGCCATCTTTAATCAAGAGAGCACCGTGCTGCCATCTTTAGCTAGATACCTTTCAAATGTGGTGGCGGCAATTTGAAAAATTCTATGTGCTCTTGTTTAGTAAACAAAGCCACGTGCTTTTTTGACAGCTGTCATCCACCATCTTTAATCAATAGAGCACTGTGCTGCTATCATGCGGACAATTTCGTCAGCTGTCATCCGCCATCTTTAATCTACAGTGCACCGTGCTGCCCTCTTTATGACATGTAGTAGCGGGCAATTTGAAAAGTTCTGTTAGCTGTCATCCGCCATCTTTAATCAAGAGAGCACCGTGCTGCCATCTTTAGCTAGATACCTTTGAAATGTGGTGGCGGCAAATTGAAAAATTCCAAGTGCTCTTGTTTAGTAAACAAACTCACGCGCTTTTTTGTCAGCTGTCATCCGCCATCCTACATCGCAAACCTCAGTGCTACACTCTTTAGGTACATACCTTTGAAATATGGTGGCGGATAATTTAAAAAGAAAAATTCTACAGCAGCCATCTCTCGGCGCTAATTGCACAAGATGGTGGCTATACATGACTCTTTAAAGGTGCTTATGCAAGATGGCCGCTACACATAGGTTCGTATGAGACGCCCTTGGGATGCTTGCGCAAGATGGCGGTTATACATGGCTCCTTATGAGATGCCCTAGGGATGCTTGCGCAAGATGGCGGTTGCTCTTATGAGGCGGCTTAAGGGTCCTTGCACAAGATGGCGGACGCAAGATAGTGGCTATACACGACTCCTTATGAGACGCCTTAAGGGTGCTTGCGCAAGATGGCTGCTGCTCTTATGAAGAAAGCTAGCTTAGAGGCTAACGCGTCGTGCTAGTTCGATTCATTAAATTTGGGGCTTAAATGCAAAATGTTAAATATCTCGAAAGCGGTGCATCGTAGAGCAAAACGGGCAAAAACTTTTCTGCTCAGTACCTCGGTTCGCAGTACGAGGAACAAGAAAAACATAGTCTAATGATGAGATTGACGGTTCGATCCCTACTTAGGCCCTTTGGCATTCGCTCTGTTTTAGCTTGTATTGAAGCAAGTCTTCGTAACATGATCAGGTTTAGCTATGGTAGAGAGTATAACATGCCGTGCGGGTTCGATTCATTAAATGTAGGGCTTAAATGCAAAATGTTAAATATCTCGAAAACGGTGCATCGTAGAGCAAAACCTGATACCTAGGTTTGCAGTATCAGGAACATGATAGCATAAGAAAAACATAGTCTAATGATGAGATCGACGGTTCGATCCCCACTTAGGCCCTTTGGCATTTGCAGCTATCTAATTCTACAAGATGGCGGCTATACATAGTTTCTTATATGACAGCTTAAGAGCGCTTGCACAAGGTGGCTGCTGCTCTTATGAGACGCCCTAGGGGTGCTTGCGCAAGGTAGCAGCGACAAGACGGTGACTATACACAGCTCCTTATGATACGGCCTAGAGGTGCTCACACAATATGATAGCTGCTCTGATGAAGAAAGCTAGCTTTGCACCGTGCAGGTATCTTTACAGCACTAAACCTCATACCTTTGAAATGTGTTGGCGGGTAATTTGAAAAATTCTACGTGCTTTCTCTTAACAGCAGCTATCTTTAAACAATAGCGGCTATACATAAACTGTTAAGGCCTCCTCTTATGTCAAGGCAGAGCTCTATCGAACAAGTTTATACCTGCATCGGGATAGCTACAGTAAGCACGTGCTGCAGTGATGACGTCATTATGCATGTTTAGATTTGCAAATCACTAAAGAATCATAACAAGACTAGAATCGAACACTGCACTCTATGCCGTTAACTTTATCATGTGATCGGAACATTGATTGAAGTGTTTAGAACGCTAAATAAGTAGAACCGAACACTGTACTCGATACAACATGTGTTTAGAACATGTCAGGGGATACCTTTGTTCTAAGAAGATTAGGTTACTGCACATTCCTTGTAGGGCTAATGGGAAAAAGGGCAAAAGGGCTAAAGGGCTAATGGGCTAAAGGGCTGGGGTGCCTCTCCTCTCTTTATCCGGGCTTGAGACCGGCTCTACAACTAGAGGCGGAGTTAACACCCTAAGGAAGGAAGAATGTTGGGAAATAATCTATACGAATATAGCTACTCGATCGACTATATACTACAGATGGATGACTTAGATGAGGGTAAGCGCTTACTTAATAATACCTCCACGACGTAATTCATGCTCTATTTCAAAAATATCTTCTTTGTACTGTGTGTAACCAGCATCATGATAGGCTCTTAGCAGTTGTAAACGTTTTACGAGTACGTTGGGGTCTTTACAGTACCTTATATCTACATAGGGTAACAGAGGCTTGTTGTGAACTTGGAGTCTATATGCAGACAGTTGATGTGTAGGGACTTGTTTTGATGTAATACGTGCTTCAGCAGTAGCGTTTCTAGGTACAAACTTAACTTGTTTCGATAGCGATGAAGCGTTCAAATTTCCTTCTTCTTTACCTTGCATCTCTTCTTGAGATGTTTGCACTGCGACAGAACGTGTAGTAGGCTTAGGAAATGAAGTAAAATCATCAAGCTGTAATAGCAATGAATTTTCTTCTTCTTCTTCTACTTTCCCTTTACTACTGTTTTGATCAACATCATTATCCTTATTATCATAATCATGATCTTGCCTCTCTTTAACTTGAAGTTTGTGCTTAGTAACAGAACTCGCAGCAGGTCTAGACAACAAGGGAGAATTAAAAATCTCTCGCAGAGGCGTACTTTTTAAACATAAATCAGTGTTCCCTTGAATATGGTTGAGCTCTTTGTATTTTGTTCCCGATGAAGCTACATTACACGCGGCTTCATGACGTTGAGCGTTGTATGCGTTCTTGAACTCTCTTCTACAATGTTTGCATTGAAAAATTGTCCTACATGATATCTCATGACGTCTCCTGTGATAGCTTCGGGAAAATGCTTTTCCACACTCTTCGCAAATATACCTAGAAGTGGGGTATTCCATGACGGACTTTTATCTTCTACTAACAGATTATTCTTTAAATCTACTTGACATTTGTTACTCTCTACTTCGATGATGCGAACAGCTTAGCGATTAACAGTAAACTAACACAAAAGCGTATAACCAAGGTAGCAACAGTAAGGTTTAAGCCCATCAAGATGGCAAGAGTGAGGTTAGCGACGTTCTGCTGTTGGATTTTAAATTCCGCGCTATAACATGCATAAGGTGGCAGCCTTGAGGTTTACCGCCGTAAAGATGGCAGCAGTGAGGTTAGCGACGCTCTATTGTCCTTCAAAGTGAGGTTAGGGTTCGTCAAGAAGACAGCTGTCAAAAAAGCACGTGGCTATGTTTACCAAACAAGAGCACGTGGTCGTGACGTCACGGTCACGTAATCAATCCTTAGCTCTACGCCGTTAAGAGCAGCATTAGGATTAGCTATGTTTAAACATCTTAGGAGCAGAGCAGCAGTATGAATAGCCATGTTTTAAAGCATGTAGACATCACCTATCGATTTTACATGCATCAAATATCGCACTAATCTTCTTCCGCTAGATCGTGCTGCTATCTTAGCATAACCTATACGTATGAACTTAAAGTATAAAGAATAGCCATGTTTCAAAGCGTGTACACATTACCTATCGATTTTGCATGCATCGACACTCGTACTAAACTTCTTCCGCTAGATTGTGCTGCTACCTTAGCATAACCTATACGCATTGTGGCTACTCCAACCACTACTCTTTTACTTTCATCTCTTCCACACAATATAAATAACATTTGTTTGAGCGCCAGTTGCTTTTTTAAGAAAAACAACAAAATTCGGTAGAGCATACCTCTTATATCAATTATCTCAAGGCGTGAGGTGATAAACTCACATATCTGGCAATATACAGGGATATGGATCAGGAAAATATTAAATTACTGTTGCATTTCCACAATTGAGGATTGTACATGGAACTGGAATCACTTATTATAATTAAAAATAAAACTGAGTTTATGACTAAATTTACGTCACAATGAACAATCATTTACGTCTTTTAATTTAACAAAAGAAATATATTGTGAGATTTGCGGTACAAAGAAAAAGAAAATTTAATCTAAACAAAAAAAGCTATTGGCATGAACTTGAAGTGAGATGTGATATCGCCGCTGACTACACTTTTCTTCATGTTATGAATGCATAACATGTCTGATGCTTTAATTACCTGTTGTCTGCATACACCGCTGTTGAACTTGAAAATTCTTGGGAAAACCTGTGAGCTGAAGTCGGGAGCCGTCTGCTGTAATCTTCTTATGTCACAAGGAGTTGGCCTACATACCATGTACGTGTGTAGGGAGCTCCAATGTAATTACGTCCACTCAATATATTTTAAATAATTGGAAAATATTATTGAAACATCTTGTGAAGTCCATCCTCACAAGAAGATGATGTTTCTTTATCAGCATAGTACCCGTCTCTGTTCGGATACAAGCACCACTTGTAGACTTCCTCGATGATTACCTCTTCAAACACAACTCTTAGCTCTGACCATCACACTAAGACCACTTCTTCCATTTGATACATCTGACTGTTACATATACTCTGCACGATATCAACTGCTTATGAACTGAGTAAGAACAGAATACCTCTCCCCACCGTCGCCTTGACTTTATATCACCTCGCGATGACGACTCATCTCCCCACTCACTGTTCATCCCTTCCACTTCCACATACAGTAGCTGGCGAATACTGACACTTGGTCGCAATCACGTGTCCACGCACTGATGTCATCAGTCATGTGTCGTCTAAGCGTACCCAAGCGGTCCAAGAATGACTATGCCGAATGCGTCACCGGGAAAACTCCTTGCACAGCTAAACATAGCCTCGATTGCAAAATACTATGCCAGCTCATCTAGCCAAAGTTACAAGCCACAGCATGACAATATGAAACCAACAAATCTCACTTACTACAATACAGAATAATTACAAACATATTCACTTAACCTATGATTAAATACAATAATATACGTGATACCTAATTATTACAGTCTAATTGATGAGAAACAGAATATATAAAATCTAATGAATCGGGTTAATAATAATAATAATAATAATAATAATACTAATAATAATAATAATAATGATAATAATAATAATAATAAATACAGAATGGAGTCTGTAACCTAGTTGTACGGTTACAGCACGACCTTAAAGTACAAAGAATAGCTATGTTTCAAAGCGTGTACACATCACCTATCGATTTTGCATACATCGACTATCATACTAAACTTCTTCCACTAGATTGTGCTGCTCTCTTAGCATAATTTATACACATGAACTTAAGGTACAGAGAATAGCCATGTTTCAAAGCGTGCACACATTACCTATTGATTTTACATGAATCGACTATCATAATTAACTTCTTCCGCTAGATTGTGCTGCTATCTTAGCATAACCTATACGCATGAACTTAACGTACGAAGAATAGTCATGTTTCACAGCGTGTACACATCACCTATCGATTTTGCATACATCAACTATCACACTAAACTTCTTCTACTAGATTGTGCTGCTATCTTAGCATAACTTATACGCACGAACTTAAAGTACAAAGAATAGCCATGTTTCACAGCGTGTACACATTACCTATCGATTTGCATGCATCAGCTATCGTACTAAACTTCTTCCGCTAGATTATACTGCTATCTTAGCATAACCTATACGCACGAACTTAAAGTACAAAGAATAGCCATGTTTCACAGCGTGTACACATCATCTATCGATTTTGCATGCATCAGCTATCGTACTAAAATTCTTCCTCTAGATTGTGCTGCTACCTTAGCATAACCTATACGCACGAACTTAAAGTACAAAGAATAGCCATGTTTCAAAGCGTGTACATATTACTTATCGATTTTACAAGCATCGACTCTCGTACTAAACTTCTTCCTCTAGATTGCGCTGCTATCTTAGCATAACCTATGTGCATGAACTTAAAGTACAAAGAATAATCATGTTTCAAAGCGCGTACACATCACCCTGAACTTCTTCCGCTAGATTGTACTCCTATCTTAGCATAGCCTATACTCACGAACTTATAGCACAAAAAATAACGATGTTTAACAGCGTGTACACATCACCTGTTGATTTTGCATGCATCGACTATTTTTACCGCCAGAGTGTACAACGATCGCATGTGTGTATTGCTAACGTATGTGTATAAAGTTAAAGCACAAAGAATAGCCAAGTTCAAAGCGTGTACACATCACCTATCGATTTTGCATGCATCGACTATCGTACTAAACTTCTACCGCTAGAGTGTACAACGTTCGCAATTGTGTGCTGCTACCTATGTGCGTGAACTTAAAGCACAAAGAATAGTGTGTACACAACACCTGTCAATTTTGCACGCATTAACTCTTGTACTAATCTTCTTCTACTAGAGCGTGCGATCATTGCTTGTGCATGCCGCAATCTTAACATAACCTATGTGCACGAACTTAAAGCACAAAGAATAGCCAAGTTCAAAGCGTGTACACATCACCTATCGATTTTGCATGCATCGTCTTTCTTACTAAACTTTTGACATTGAGCCTGCAACAACCTTATAAGTATGCTGCTAACTTAGTATAACTTATACGCATGAACTTAAAGCATAAAGAATAGCGATGTATAAAAATCTTGTGAACATAGCAGCAGCAGTAAGAATAGCAATGTTTTAAAAGCGTGTAAGCATTGCCTATCGATTGTACATGCAACAACTAGAGTACAAAACTTCTCCCGCTAGAGTTTGCAGCTATCTTAGCATAACCTATGTGCACGGATTTAAAGCACGAAGAATAGTTAAGTTTCAAAGTGTGTACACAACACCTATCGATTTTGCATACATCAACTATTATACTAAACACATCCCGCTAGAATGTACAACGTTCACATGTGTTTGCGCTGCTACTTTAGCATGACCTAAGCGAACGAAATTAAAGCACAAAGAATAGCGATGTTAGAAAATCTTGCGAACATAGTAGCACGAACGAACTTAAAGCACAAAGAATAGCGATGTTTGAAAATCTTGCGAACATAGTAGCAGTAAGAATAGTAAGGTTTACAAGCATGTACATATCACCATTTAATAATGCATACATCAACTATCGTACTAAACAACCTCCACGCGAGCGTGTGAACATCGCTTGTACTTGTGCTGCTATCTTAACATAACCTATGTGCAGGAACTTAAAGCATAAAGAATAGCTATGTGTAAAAATCTTGTGAACATAGCAGAGTGTTAACTACGTAGGTGTAGACATTGAACTTTGCATGCTGAAGCAGCATACTACGTGACCGTGACGTCGCGACCACGTGCTCTTGTTTGGTAAACATAGCCACGTGCTTTTTTGACAGCTGTCTTCTTGACGAACCCTAACCTCACTTTGAAGGACAATAGAGCGTCGCTAACCTCACTGCTGCCATCTTTACGGCGGTAAACCTCAAGGCTGCCACCTTATGCATGTTATAGCGCGGAATTTAAAATCCAACAGCAGAACGTCGCTAACCTCACTCTTGCCATCTTGATGGGCTTAAACCTTACTGTTGCTACCTTGGTTATACGCTTTTGTGTTAGTTTACTGTTAATCGCTAAGCTGTTCGCATCATCGAAGTAGAGAGTAACAAATGTCAAGTAGATTTAAAGAATAATCTGTTAGTAGAAGATAAAAGTCCGTCATGGAATACCCCACTTCTAGGTATATTTGCGAAGAGTGTGGAAAAGCATTTTCCCGAAGCTATCACAGGAGACGTCATGAGATATCATGTAGGACAATTTTTCAATGCAAACATTGTAGAAGAGAGTTCAAGAACGCATACAACGCTCAACGTCATGAAGCCGCGTGTAATGTAGCTTCATCGGGAACAAAATACAAAGAGCTCAACCATATTCAAGGGAACACTGATTTATGTTTAAAAAGTACGCCTCTGCGAGAGATTTTTAATTCTCCCTTGTTGTCTAGACCTGCTGCGAGTTCTGTTACTAAGCACAAACTTCAAGTTAAAGAGAGGCAAGATCATGATTATGATAATAAGGATAATGATGTTGATCAAAACAGTAGTAAAGGGAAAGTAGAAGAAGAAGAAGAAAATTCATTGCTATTACAGCTTGATGATTTTACTTCATTTCCTAAGCCTACTACACGTTCTGTCGCAGTGCAAACATCTCAAGAAGAGATGCAAGGTAAAGAAGAAGGAAATTTGAACGCTTCATTG
This sequence comes from Anabrus simplex, assembly GCF_040414725.1. Lineage (NCBI taxonomy): Eukaryota > Metazoa > Arthropoda > Insecta > Orthoptera > Tettigoniidae > Anabrus > Anabrus simplex. The sequence goes on from NC_090268.1 coordinate 389,329,784, forward strand.
CTATCGAAACAAGTTAAGTTTGTACCTAGAAACGCTACTGCTGAAGCACGTATTACATCAAAACAAGTCCCTACACATCAACTGTCTGCATATAGACTCCAAGTTCACAACAAGCCTCTGTATCCCTATGTAGATATAAGGTACTGTAAAGACCCCAACGTACTCGTAAAACGTTTACAACTGCTAAGAGCCTATCATGATGCTGGTTACACACAGTACAAAGAAGATATTTTTGAAATAGAGCATGAATTACGTCGTGGAGGTATTATTAAGTAAGCTCTTACCCTCATCTAAGTCATCCATCTGTAGTATATAGTCGATCGAGTAGCTATATTCGTATAGATTATTTCCCAACATTCTTCCTTCCTTAGGGTGTTAACTCCGCCTCTAGTTGTAGAGCCGGTCTCAAGCCCGGATAAAGAGAGGAGAGGCACCCCAGCCCTTTAGCCCATTAGCCCTTTGGCCCTTTTGCCCTTCTTCCCATTAGCCCTTTAGCCTATTAGCCCTACAAGGAATGTGCAGTAACCTAATCTTCTTAGAACAAAGGTATCCCCTGACATGTTCTAAACACATGTTGTATCGAGTACAGTGTTCGGTTCTACTTATTTAGCGTTCTAAACACTTCAATCAATGTTCCGATCACATGATAAAGTTAACGGCATAGAGTGCAGTGTTCGATTCTAGTCTTGTTATGTTTCTTTAGTGATTTACAAATCTAAACATGCATAATGACGTCATCACTGCAGCACGTGCTTACTCTAGCTATCCCGATGCAGGTTTAAACTTGTTCGATAGAGCTATGCCTTGACATAAGAGGAGGCCTTAACAGTTTATGTATAGCCGCTATTGTTTAAAGATAGCTGCTGTTAAGAGAAAGCACGTAGTATTTTTCAAATTACCCGCAAACACATTTCAAAGGTATGAGGTTTAGTGCTGTAAAGATACCTGCACGATGCAAAGCTAGCTTTCTTCATCAGAGCAGCTACCATCTTGTGTGAGCACCTCTAGGCCGTATCATAAAGAGCTGTGTATAGTCACCGTCTTGTCGCTGCTACCTTGCGCAAGCACCCCTAGGGCGTCTCATAAGAGCAGCAGCCACCTTCTGCAAGCGCTCTTAAGCTGTCACATAAGAAGTTATGTATAGCCACCATCTTGTAGAATTAGATAGCTGCAAATGCCAAAGAGCCTAAGTAGGGATCGAACCGTCGATCTCATCATTAGACTATGTTTTTCTTATGCTATCATGTTCCTGATACTGCAAACCTAGGTATCAGGTTTTGCTCTACGATGCACCGTTTTCGAGATATTTAACATTTTTCATTTAAGCCCTAAATTTAATGAATCGAACCCGCACGGCACGTTATACTCTCTACCATAGCTAAACCTGATCATATTACGAAGACTTGCTTCAATACAAGCTAAAACGGAGCGAATGCCAAAGGGCCTAAGTAGGGATCGAACCGTCGATGTCATCATTAGACTATGTTTTTCTTGTTCCTCGTACTGCGAACCGAGGTACTGAGCAGAAATTTTTTTGTCCGTTTTGCTCTACGATGCACCGCTTTCGAGATATTTAACATTTTGCATTTAAGCCCCAAATTTAATGAATCGAACTAGCACGACGCGTTAGCCTCTAAGCTAGTTTTCTTCATAAGAGCAGCAGCCATCTTGCGCAAGCACCCTTAAGGCGTCTCATAAGGAGTCGTGTATAGCCACCATCTTGCGTCCGCCATCATGCGCAAGCATCCTTAGGGCGTCTCTAGCCATCTTGTGCAAGGACCCTTAAGCCGCCTCATAAGAGCAACCGCCATCTTGCGCAAGCATCCCAAGAGCATCTCATAAGGAGCCATGTATAACCGCCATCTTGCGCAAGCATCCCAAGGGCGTCTCATAAGAACCTATGTGTAGCGGCCATCTTGCATAAGCACTTTTAAAGAGTCATGTATAGCCACCATCTTGTGCAATTATCGCCGAGAGATGGCTGCTGTAGAATTTTTCTTTTTAAATTATCCGCCACCATATTTCAAAGGTATGAACCTAAAGAGTGTAGCACTGAGGTTTGCGATGTAAGATGGCGGATGACAGCTTACAAAAAAGCGCGTGAGTTTGTTTACTAAACAAGAGCACGTGGAATTTTTCAATTTGCCGCCACCACATTTAAAAGGTATCTAGCTAAAGATGGCAGCACGGTGCTCTCTTGATTAAAGATGGCGGATGACAGCTAACAGAACTTTTCAAATTGCCCGCTACTACATGTCATAAAGAGGGCAGCACGGTGCACTGTAGATTAAAGATGGCGGATGACAGCTGACGAAATTGTCCGCATGATAGCAGCACAGTGCTCTATTGATTAAAGATTGTGGATGACAGCTGTCAAAAAAGCACGTGGCTTTGTTTACTAAACAAGAGCACACAGAATTTTTCAAATTGCCACCACCACATTTCAAAGGCATCTAGCTAAAGAGTGCAGCACTGAGGTTTGTGATGCAAGATGGCGGATGACAGCTGTCAGAAAAAAGCACGTGAGTTTGTTTCCAAACAAGAGCACGTGGAATTTCCCGCCACCACAAAGAGGGCAGCACTGTGCTCAAAGATGGCTGCTGTCAAAAAGCATTTTTCAAATTATCCGCCACCACATTTCAAAGGTAAGTAGCTAAAGACGGCAGCACTGTGCTCTATAGATTAAGGATGGCTGGTGACAGCTGTCAAAAAGCACGTGGATTTATTTATCTCACACTAGTGAGGTTAAGTTGGTAGCACTAAGGTTTAGGCCCGCCAAGATGGCAGCACTGCCGATGACAGGTGACGAATTTTACATCTACTACGGTAAAGAGGGCAGCACAGTGCTCTGTAGTTTAAAGATGGCGGATGACAGCTGTCAAAAAAGCACGTGGCTGTCAAAGAGCACGTGGCTTTGTTTACCACGCGCTAGTTAGGTTAAGTTGGTACTACTGAGGTTTAGGCCCGTCAAGATGGCAGTACTGAGGTTAGCGATGCGTTGTTGTCTGTCAAAAAGCACGTGGCTGTCAAAAAACACGTGGCTTTGTTTACCTCACGCTAGTTAGGTTAAGTTGGCACTACTGAGGTTTAGGCCCGTCAAGATGGCAGTACTGAGGTTAGCGATGCGTTGTTGTCTGTCAAAAGCACGTGGCTGTCAAAAAACACGTGGCTTTGTTTACCTCGCGCTAGTTAGGTTAAGTTGGCACTACTGAGGTTTAGGCCCGTCAAGATGGCAGCAGTGAGGTTAGCGATGCGTTGTTGTCGATGACAGCTGTCAAAAAGCACGTGGCTTTGTTTACAGATTCAAATCTCGCGCCAAAATTCAAATTTCCCGCCAAAAATTCAAATTTCCCGCCAGAATTCAAATTTCCCGTGGGAGGAGGCCGCAGAACTCTCCCATTATACTACTACCACATGTCAAAAAATTCTATACTTTTTCTTCCTGACCTAGTTATTGTCCTTGTTTCCCTTCCATGCAATCCCACACTGACTCCGACAGTCTTTACAAACACCTTTATAATTCCTACAGCAAAGTTCAGTGTGAGCAAATTTATTTTCTTAAGAATCATCTTTCTTGCTTGTGCTAGTCTGAATGTTATGTCCTCCTTACTCCTGCCCTCGTTAGTTATTATACTACCAAAGTAACAATAATCATCTTACTATATTCAAGACTTCATTTCCTAATCTAATATTTCCTGCACCACCTGCCTTCGTTCGACTGCACTCCATTAGTATTTGAAAAAATGTATTTATTGTCATCATTAGAGTCCGGATGTTTATGACTTAAATATGTTAGAAACAGGCAAGCAAATATGACATAAATAGTATTAAAATATGACAATAAATGTGACTTAAAATTGTTTGGTCACATTTTCGAAATATTCAAAATCTTGCCGATGTTGAAGATACATTTTTAAAATCTAGAACATTTAATAATAATACATAAAAAATAATTTTTATTATATTTTGAATTTATTTAATTACTCATTCCAGAGATAACTCTCGACTGAGCACAAAATGAAATACATGTCACATTTTGATGGGCGATCCGAAAGAATTACAATAGCAAATTACATATATTTTAAAGGTTTCAAATAGGAACGATGATCTATTATCACGTAACATTGACTTGTAACGGAAAAAATCACCGCTCAAGATCGCAGGATGTTATCGGGCCATATTTGAAGTACGTTAGAATTCAATTGAGGCTCACCTCTCTGTCGCTTTACACGCATCTGTCTCTTTTTATATCTACAGCTCACCCTCCTAATTCACATAAATATATATTTCTAAGAAAGATAATTTTGGGAAATTACAGACAACAATTAGGAGATGTGAAAAATCCGTTTTCAGACGAGTAAAAGGAGATATGTGAAAATGGAAAGAAAGATAGAAATATGACAAAAACACGAAAGTTCAAGGGGATATATGACCTTAATATGAAAAATGACAAAAAAGTTAAAACAGACAAAATATGACTTTATATGACACGTGAAAATTGCATAATTTTAGTCACTGCAGATAAAATTACCGGCCCCATGATGTAGGGGTAGCGTGCCTGCCTCTTACTTGGAGGCCCCTGGTTCGATTCCCGGCCAGTTCAGGGATTTTTACCTGGACCTGAGGGCTGGTACGAGGTCCACTCAGCCTACGTGATTAGAATTGAGGAGCTAACTGACGGTGAGATAGCGGCCCCGGTCTAGAAAGCCAAGAATAACGGCCGAGAGGATTCGTCGTGCTGACCACACGACACCTCGTAATCTGCAGGCCTTCGGGCTGAGCAGTGGTCGCTTGGTAGGCCAAGGCCCTTCAAGGGCTGTAGTGCCATGGGGTTTGGTAGATACAATCATGCTTGACTTGTATTTTCCATCGAAATAATATCAAGAAATAAAACATGACATGTATTAAACATCCGGGCCCTAGTCATCATTTACTCTTTCTCCAAGACTGTGTTCATACATTCAGCAATTTCTGCTGACCCAGGTGAAATACCAACCTACTTCTTATTTTCCTACCGCTTTTCCCCACACCTGTGGGGTAGTGAGTGCGAACTGTGTCGCACATGTGGATGTGTCCCTTTTTTACGGCCGGATGGCCTTCCTGACGCCAACGATATATAGAGGGATGTAATCACTATTGAGTGTTTCTGTGGTGGTTAGTAGTGTAGTGTGCTGTATGAATATGAAGAGGAGAGTGTTGGGACGGACACATACACCCAGTCCCCGAACCAGAATAATTAATCAGAAGCGATTAAAATCCTCGACCCAGCCGGGAATCGAACCCGGGACCCTCTGAACCGAAGGCCAGTACGCTGACCATTCAGCCAACGAGTCGGAAATACCCATATCATCGATAAATGTCAGAGTTTTGATTTTCTCTTCTTCAATCGTGATTCCCTTTCCAAATTCTTCTTTCATTTCCTTTAGAGTCTTTTATATATGAACAATAAAACGGATAAATGTAACAAAGGCTTTTCAGTCGGTCAAACACACAGTAAATACAACGTAAATTAAAACACTATAAACACAGGGGGGGGGGCGAGAGGGGTATTCCCCCCCATTTGTGGAGATTTTCTCCATTTTAGCTGGCTGAAGTTAGGAATTATTAAAAGAAGCAATTTCTACAAGCCCTGCTGTCTTATCAGCAAATTATTTTCTTTAATTATTAGCGGAGTCCGCCTCTGTGGTGTAGTGGTTAGTGTTTATAGTGTTTATAGTGTTTTAATTTACATTGTATTTACTGTGTGTTTGACCGACTGAAAAGCCTTTGTTTACATTTAACTAAGTCAACACTGAAAAACATGGCTTCATTTTTAACAAACAAAACGGAGACGGGACAAACTGCAGTCTTGACATTACTTCTTTCTGGATTGCTGCTTGTTTCTCATAGCCCTCGATTCTCATCACTGCAGACAGACCTTTGTACGCGGGGGGGGGGGGGGGGGGAGAGGGGTATTCCCCCCATTTGTGGAGATTTTCTCCAATTTAGCTGGCTGAAGCTAGGAATTATTAAAAGAAGTAATTTCTACAAGCCCTGTTGTCTTATCAGCAAATTATTTTCTTTAATTATTAGCGTAGTCCGCCTCTGTGGTGTAGTGGTTAGTGTTATTAGCTGCCACCTCCAGAGGCCCGGGTTCGATTCCTGGTTCTGCCACGAAATTTGAAAAGTGGTACGAGGGTTGGAACGGGGTCCACTCAGCCTCGGGAGGTCAACTGAGTAGACAGTGGTTCGAGTCCCTCCTCAGCCATCGTGGAAGTGATTTTCCGTGGTTTCCCACTTCTCCTCCAGGCAAATGCCGGTATGGTACCTAACTTAAGGCCAATGGCCGCTTCCTTCCCTCATCCTTGTCTATCCTTTCCCAACCTCCCATCTCCCGCAAGGCCCCTGTTCAGCATAGCAGGTGAGGCCACCTGGGCGAGGCACTGGTCATCCTCCCCAGTTGTATCCCCCGACCCAGGGTCTGAAGCTACAGGACACTGCCCTTGAGGCGGTAGAAGTGGGATCCCTCGCTGAGTCCGAGGGAAAAACCGACCCTGATTACGAACGAATTATTAGCGGAAATACGAAAAAAAATGTCGTTCGTCGCGGCAAACCGATTTGTACAGCGCCACAACAAGTAGTGGAGAACTTACATGATCTGTGAGGAAGTGTAGCAGGGGTTTATTGTTTGCCAAGGTCTTGGACACTGAGATTTGATTCACCTGCCTGCCGCGCGCAGTCGTCAGTTTGGCAGTCTCTTTAGTGTCTGTTAGGCCCTACTTTGTAGTCAAATAATAAACTATTTTAATTGTATAATCACGCCATAATTCTATTTAATTGTAATACATGTGTATGATTGTTCCTTTGGTAAAAGTTTTATTGTAAAGTATTGAATCAAAATCTCAGAAAACTATTATCACCGTACTTAAGTTGCTAAACAGGGGCTGCCTGGCCGAGGCGGTAAAGGGCGTGTTCGGTTCACCCAGAAGGCGTGGGTTCGATTCCCCGTCACGTAGTCGAAAATTTTAAGAAAGGGGATTTCCACTTCTGGAGTTGCATGGGGCCTTGAGGTTCACTCAGCCTACACCAAAAATGAGTACCTGATTAATTCCTGGTGGCAAAGGCGGCCGGGCGTAGAGCTTACCACTCTACCCCATGAAGTGCCGAGGTTACTGATAGTAGAAGCTTTTACATTCCACCCCTCCAGTGGCCTTCATGGCCTGTACGGAGATGAGTTTTCTTTTATGTTGGTAAACTCTCTATCGAAATTCGCTCAGAGAACATCAAAAAGCTTACAATTTTGTATCTCTATTTTCGGTTTTGAAGTGCATAGGCTATACCTCCTCCGCCCGCTATATTCCAAAAAGAGTGTAATTTTTGTTGCCAACACATTTTTCCACTCCACTTCTAATTCTCAATCGCCGCTACTGTTTCCCTGTACCTGAGCCCAATCACGTCGAAAATCTCAAATATCATGCTCCAATCAAAACTATCCGATGCTTTTCCTACATATACGTGGACTTGTCCTTCTTAATTTGATCAACATTTCTTCTACTCATGGAGAATAAAGTAGCCTATATTCTTCCCCCTCGAGATATGTGATATGAACACTCAGTAGAATGTAGCCTGATATTCATCATCCATTCCTTTACACGGTCCAGTTACCATCAGCTTAAATGTGGGAATGTAATTACGCTCCATCAGTGCTCTGTGTATTCGAGCTCGCTACTTTCAGAACAACACCTCTGATGTAATCAAATGATGCAAAACCCCAGCTTACATACGAGTCGGTCTTTCCTGGAGGCACTGAAATACTGTCCTTGTTTGCAGGCACATTATACTCCATGTGGGATGAAGGGTCATTACGCAGGTCAAGAACTGTGGCTCATCACACATAATGCCCTCTCTCCGCTAACAAATAGCTTCGGTTCAGTTACATTATAATTGCGGTGATATTATGTGTGATTGCATTTCTAATTCTGATTTATACCAACCATAATTAACAGCTAAAGTTGGACGTCAATGTTTCTCTGCTGTGTAATACATTAGTCACGCCATCTGTTATCATATTCCTTGGGATAACGACGTGATGTGCAATGATCGTCATTAGTACAGCCGTATATCTCTCGTGGACGTATTGTAGTACTGGCTTCACCGGGACAGTTGTAAATACCAAGTTCCTATGTACAATGTACCACTTACGGGTGGGAATCCCGGAAATTAGAACAATTAATTTTGTGAATGCCAAAACATTGTTCTTGAAAACTTTTGAATAATTGAATTAGACAGCAGATTACAGTATGATCCCGCCTGGAAACCAAGAGGTCTGAATCCGAGATTAGCTGGTTCGGGTCATTTCGATCAAATTTTTTTTCACCATCACAATTTTGAGAGTCAGGGGACGAGATGCTCGACAATGTGGTATGTTTCGAGCTGTTAGAGGTGAGTCGTCGTGGAATGGCTTCCACCCTCGCCCTTCCGACTATTAAATCACGTGATTCATTTCATCTTATTGTCTCCTGTGATGAAGTTGACGTCAGGAAGGGGATCCTGTCGTAAAAACTCGCTATAAAGATTCATCGCACTTCATAACCGACATCACTTTTAAGAGCAAGAAAGGTCATAATACGAAGATAAAGTTGGAATTCAAGAGGAAAGATTGGGGAAAATATTCATTTAGAGGACGAGGAGTGAAGGATTGGAATCAATTATCAAGAAAAATGTTTGATAAATTTCCAAGTTCGTTGAAAATATTCAAGAAAATGCTAGATATACAAATGTAAACAAATGTAAATAAGAGGTAAACATTTGATAGGGAATCTGACACCTGGGCGGCCACCCTAATGCAGATCATTGATTGATTGATTGATGGATTGATTGATTTATTGTTGGATTGATTGATTGATTGATTGATTGATTGATTAATTGATTGATTGATTGATTGATTGATTGATTGATTGATTGATTGATTGATTGATTGATTGATTGATTGATTGATTGATTGATTGATTGATTGATTGATTGATTGATTGATTGATTGATTGATTGATTGATTGATTGATTGATTGATTGGTCGATTGATTGATCACCGGCAGGGTACGAGAGATGGTGGAATACAAATTCTAATCACTAGATTGCGTGCCAGTACGACCCCGCGGTGTAGGGGGCGACGCGTTCGGTTGTCACCCGGCGGGAGTGGGTGTTTGTGTCGTCCTTAATGTTCCTTTTATCACATTAAACACTTTACACTTCCACCATTTCCAAATACATGCAGGTTCATAACATATGGTGCAAAGTAGGGACAAAGGATCTCCCTAGGTCGACGCCCCAAATAAATAGCATTTTTTAATAGATTGCGTGCCAAAAGCGAGGTTTTAGTTCCAAACCTCTCCGAAAATGTTCATATGGAGTGAGTGCGTATGTCGCTGTTGATGGTGATTCGTCCGTCGGATGGAGACATTAAGCTTTGACCATACCCCTTGGTGCTATTCGAAAAGAGTAGGCTCTAAGCCGGCAATGGCTTCCACTATCTCCCTTCCGACTATTAAATCACGTGATTCATTTCATCTCATTGTCTCCACTCATGAAGTTGACGTCAGGAAGGGGATCCGGTCGTAAAAACTTCATACCCGACATCGTAGAGAACCACTACAAGGGTTGGACACACAAACAGTGGTTCGGATGAAATACTCAGTTTTCTAAAGTATAATGAGGTGAGGCTTCTTTGATGAAGAACTTTCTGTGTCTCTGTCAACCTCCTTTGGGTCGGGGCGGTGAGATAACAGCCTGTCGTAGAAGGTGACTAAAACGGACACCAGGAGCCCTTAAATTGGGAAGGTGGGCTGGCAACCGCGGGGCCCTTAGCTGAGTCCTTGTATTGCTACACTTACTAGTGTAAGGCTCCTCACGTTTATCTATACATCCGACCTTCCTTGGTCAACTTCTATTCTTTTCCGTCACCGATACTATTAGAGCACATCTTCATTTTTCGAAGTGTCGTATCCCTTTCATCTGCCTCTCACCTGGAGGACCCGGGTTCGATTCCCGGCCAGATCAGGTATTTTTACCTGGACCTGAGGGCTGGTTGGAGGTCCACGAGCTATCTGACGGTGAGATAGCGGCCCCGGTCTTGAAAGCCAAGAAAAACGGCCGAGAGGATTCGTCGTGCTCACCACACGACACCTCGTAATCTGAAGGCCTTCATGCAGACTAATTTTTATACAGAATGCACATAATTCTTCGTTCTCGGTATCTGATCCCGATAACCCTCAGAAACTCAATTATATTGGTGAAATAAACACTATCGAATGCCTTTTCTAGGTCCACAAACGCCACGTAGGTGGACTTGTCCTTCTTAATTCGGTCCTCTAAGCTCAGACGTAAAGTCAGAATTGCTTAACATGTTGCTATATTTCTTCTGAAGCCAAATTTATCTTATGACAACCCAGTATCGATTGTCTTTCCATTTCGGATATTACTTCCCGTATTGATACATTTAATCCTTTTTCGGTGATTGTTGTTTCATTTGATTTAGTCTAGTGGATATCTCGGTCTTCAGTAACGAAAATCTTTTGAATTACGGTGAATGTTACGGAAATCAAACCACAGCTGTGATATTGTACTGTGAACGCTACCCTCATTGACGGTACATTTCACGTCGTACCATTGTCAACAATTGCATAAGTCTCGTAGAAACAGTCTACGTATTTCATTAGGTACGAAGTTACCACCGGTACCGCTAATTGCGCATCTAGTTTCCAGTTCGCCAGACGAACAGGCATGTTCCGATTTCTTAAAACATATAATATTGTGTTGAAAGTGATATGTATTTAATTTTCTAGATTGTGCATGCCTTTCCATTGTGCGAGCCGTTGACATGGGTATATTCCTGCCCAACTAGATTTTCACATTTTTTTTTCATTTTGAAAATATTTGAGGTCGCAGAGTTAGCTGGTATACTCTGTATCTGCGTTGCCGTCATCAACTGGCATGTTAAAATGATGTATCTTGATATTCAGAGCATGTTTGTAATTCCATTATAGCTCGCCGTATACAGAACGTGGCAAAAAAAACTAAAAGGAAGGACCTCTCCTGTGATATAGAGGTTGATCCTGGCTTGCATCGGTAACATTTGAGGACGTTTAGATGCAGAGAAGGTAGCTTGCCTGCTTCTTACCTAGACGCCTCAGATTCGAGTCTTGACAATTTCAGGGTTGAGGCCTATAACGTGATTCTCTCAGTCTTCTCAGAGTCCAACTTAGGACAAGTCTGATACGAGAGGCGGTGGACTCGGTCGAGAATGCAGAATGCCCATATAAAGGCTAAGGCTGTTATGAAACTGACCACGTAGGTCTCAATAATCTGAGAAAAATCTGGCTAGGAGTTGTCCAATAATAATTATGCTTTTCAATTTACTGTCCTACTAACTGCTAGTTTCTTGTTTTCGGAGACGCTGAGGTGCCGGAAATGTTTTTCCTTCACAAATTCTTTTAAGTGCCAGTAAATCTACCGAAACGAGGCTAACATATTTGAGCATCTTCAGATACCACCGGACTGAGTCAGGATCGAGCCTGCCAAATTGGGGTCAGAAGGCCAGCCCGTCAATCATCTGAACCTCCCAGCCCTGCAGGAGGTGTCTTGTGAGGCCAAGGCTCCGCTGAGCTATTGTACCCTGGGTTTGCTTTAAATTATTATTATTATTATTATTATTATTATTATTATTATTATTATTATTATTATTATTATTACTATTATTATTATATGCGTATGGACCCAATGGATCACGCAAAGCTCTAACGATTCTGTTTTCTGAGTTGCCAAACAGCTCTCATCCTTTCTCCGTGGATCCTTTTTCGTTCTTCTGTCCACTTTGCTCCAGTCTTCTTTTTTACTTCGTTCTCTAGTTGCACTTTCCATCCATTAATATTTTTCCTGTAGAGGTTTCTATCCTCGGTGTCATTTGTGTCCATTAGGGCTTTTTCCAGATCTATTATTATTATTATTATCATTATTATTATTATTATTATTATTATTATTATTATTATTATTATTATTCATTCAACTTCGCTAATCGGCCAACTAGGGACCACGATAAGCCTCACTTTACATTCTGGCATTTGTTCGTCTTTCGCTTGATCCACATCGTCTTCATTAGCTCACTGTGTTTAGCACGACGTTCTTCTGTCCATTTAGCACCAGTTGCCCGTTTTTCGTCCCGGAAAGTCCCAAAAGTCTTGATGGCTGCTCTGAAAAGATTTCGGTCTTGTGCATCTTCTGCTTGTAGGCCCAGTTCTTTAAGATCTTTCTTGACATTAACGTACCATGGCATTGCGTTTTTGGTTTTGCGTCAAATATACTGAAGATACGTTTCGTCCATCGAGAGTCGATCATCCGTCGTATATGACCGTAGAAGCGAACTCTGCCTTTACGCATTGTGTCCGTGATCTTCTCTATCTTAGAGTATATTTCTTGCCTGGATTTTCTAATGTAGATGCCATTTTTGTAGTTTGGACCAAGTATGGTGTGTAAGATCTTTCTTTCTTTCCTCTCTAAATCCGCAAGCAAACATTTCTCGGACAGGATAAGGCATTCAGATGCATACAGTGATACTGGTTTGATGACAGTGTTGTAGTGACGAATTTTTGTGTTCAGGGAAAAGCACTTTTTGTTGTAAATGTTGCGGGTGGTTTGGAAAGTGACTTCCATTTTCTTGATTCTTGCTGCTATGGCCTCTTTGTCAAGTCCATTTTGCTGAATCCATTCCCCAAGGTATTTAAATTTACTAACACGGTTTATCATTCCATATTTGGTGTTTAGTTGTGCCGTATCATCTTTGATATTTGACATTACTTCTGTCTTTTGAAAGGAAATTTGTAAACCTGTTTGTTCTGCTACTTCCTTCAACACATTGATCTGTTCTGTTGCACTTTCGAAATTTTCTGCCATAAGGGCTATATCATCAGCGAACGCTAAGCAATCTATTTCCACTCCATTTTTCTTTGTCCCAATCCTTACGGGTTTGTAAAGGTTTCTTTCTTTTAACGTCTTTCGCCACTCCTGTATTACCTTCTCAAGTACGCAGTTATTATTATTATTATTATTATTATTATTATTATTATTATTATTATTATTAAGAACAATAATTCCTCAGCTGCCTTATTGGATCAATGGGAGTACATTCGACTCAGGATTCCAAGTTCTCAGGTTCGATTTCGGTGTAGGTCTCGGTTTTTAGGTGCTGCCTAATATCTTGGCCCTTCATGTTGTTGTTGGCATGTTAAAGATCTCTGGTGGTGCACTTAAAGCTATCTGAAAATATAAAATCACCTCAACTAATGGAACCTTCCTGTAGAATTCTGTTTCCGTCACTGGACAATAGCACAATTGAAATGTTGATATTCCTATTCTAACCGCATGAATGAAACCACTCCAGGAGGTAAATTATGAGTAGCTTTGGTAGAAAACGTTAGGAATGAGCTGCATGCAAGAGGTCAAGAACGATTTCAAAAGATAGAAAATAAGGAAAGAAGGAAATGTAGAAAGAGTGATTTTTAAGATTTAAGAATAGAAGGATTCCAAGGAATCATGAAAAGGAAACTCGGTCTAAAGTGCTCTGAGGAAATAAGAATAAAGCACAGAGCATTGAAAAAAGAGGAAACTCCTTTACTCAGGCGGTGGCGCGCCGGTCTCCCACCCCTGGGTTCCATGGTTCAAATCCCGGTCACTCCATGTGAGATTTGTGCTAGACAAAGCGGAGGCTGGACAGGTTTTTCTCCGGATACTCCAAGTTAAATGGTCATTTTTCATTCCAGCAACACTCTCCAATATCATTTCATTTCATCGGTCATTCATTAATCATTGCACCAGAGGACTGCGACAGGGTTCGGCAGCCGGTACAATTCCCATCCACGCCGATAGATGTGGTCTTCATTCATTCAATTCCTGACCCGGTCGAATGACTGGAAACAGGCTGTGGATTTTCATTTCATATTGAAGAAGGTATATTGTAAAGAACGGAGGAGGAAACCGCAAGGAAGGATGAATTGAAATTGACATGTGGTCCCTAGCAGGCCTCATCGTAAATAATAATAATAATAATAATAATAATAATAATAATAATAATAATTTTACGTCCCACTGGCTAATCTAAAGGTCGCATCGGAGAGACTGATGTGCCGAAATTTTGTCCCGCAGCAGTTCGGTACGTGTCGGTAAATCTATCGTTACGAGGGTGGTGTAATTCAGAAACTTCAAAACCGTACTTTTGACCGAACTGGCTACCTTGGCTCAAATAGACAGCGCTTCTGTCATCTGAACCACTCAGTCCGGTATTATTATCTTAGAGATAGGAATTATAGGCATCAGAAGTTAGAATGTAAAGGTATTTAACCAAGATGCACGTGTCCTCTACCCGCAGAACAGCTCTGTACTGAGATTTGCATAAATATTAGCGAACTGAACTATCAGTACCCCTAAAATTTATGCAACTCACTTACATAACTGTAGTGCGTGTAGGTAATACTTGCGTCTTGTTCAAATACGTTTGCTTTCTAACGTACTTGTGCCTACAATTCCCATATCTAAATTATTATTGTTATAATTATAATAATAATTATAATAATAATAATACTGCAGTTGTTTGAACAAATGGAATTAGGAAATTATTTTATCCTGTGAGCATCCTGATACGCACGCTGTTAACGGCAAACATTTTTAAGCTTTGTATTTTTTTATATTGAGTGAAGTTCCTCTATTTTATCCAATGGCAATATTTATTTAGAATCGAAAATAATGTGCTAACTAACAGAATTCATTTTATACACGAAGCAGTGTACGTTACAAGTAATGTTCCATCGACATACACACCATGTCATTATGGGTGAAGAGAAGGGGGCAAATGATTTTTTATTGAAACAGAGTTGGCAAGCCTGGCGGGGCAACCCCCGGGAAGTGAGCCGTCACACGGAAATCAAGACTAATGCGGACACGAGTCTGCACTCGCGGCTCTCCCAAGGGAGCGACCAGAGAGCAGAGGGTTGAGCGTGACGTCACAGGGTGACCGCAGGCAGCAGCTACCTTCCAGGAGGCGAGACGAACTCCTCTCTTAATTCGTGTGTGCGTTAAGACCTTCTTTACTCTTTACACGCCTAAGGACGCATACAACCATTCATTTGAGGAAGAGATTGTTTAGATCTTGTGGTTATAATAACAATTACCTTCTCAAATGAGCTTGGCAACAGGAAGGGCATCCAGGCGTAAAACAAGCCATATAATTTCATGTCATGAAACCCTGAACCCAATATCAGAAAACGGGACTATGGGCAGACACACAATAATAATAATAATAATAATAATAATAATAATAATAATAATAATAATAATAATAATAATAATAATAATAATAATCTTCTTCTTCTTCTTCTTCTTCTTCTTCTTAAGACACCGTCTCCGAACGGAGGCTGGCGATCCACGTAACTAGCTCTGAACTTGACAGCGCAGAATGGAATGCCACTTCGGAAGTACAGCAGTGCCATATCCAATGGTCTTTCAGCCATGAATTTTTCTTCTCCCGACAGATCTCTTCCCCTGTATCTTTCCTTCGATAATAAGCTGTAATAACTGATACCTCTCACCTCTCATGATATGTCCTAGGTATTGTGTTTTCCTCTGTTTTATGGGGAGCAGTAGTTATTTTTGCTTTTTCATCCGACGAAGGACCTCGGCATTTGAGATTTTCATTACCCGGGATATCCGAAAGAGACGGCGATACAGGAATATTTCGAAGGCATCAATACGTTTTTCTAGGATTGGATCCAGAGTCCAGCTTTCACATCTATATAGGAGAACAGAAAATATATAACAGTGGATCATACGAATTCGTAGTTGGAGACTGAGATCTGGCCTCACAAATGATATCTTCATGGTAATGAACTGTTTCCTGGCCTGCTCAATTCTAGATTTGGAGTTACATTGGTCATCCAAGATGGTACCCAGATATTTGAGAGAAGACACTTGCTCAACTATTTTATCTTTTATTGTGAGATTTGTCTGAATTTTCTTCTCAGAAAACACCCTCATTTCCGTCTTCGAGGGGTTAACATATAATCCAAACTCTTCACTGTGCTGAACTAAGGAGTTTATCATGCACTGAAGGGCAAGCATGTCATCAGCTATGACAACAGTATCATCTGCATATCTGATATTGTTGATGATTTTCCAGTTAATTTTCATCCCACCATAGTCTGCCAATGTTTCTTTCAATATTGCCTCTGAGTAAATGTTAAACAACAGAGGTGATAGTACACAACCCTGGCGGATGCTCTTGCTGATCGAAGTAGATTCTGAAGTTTCTTGATCAGTTTTGACATTTGCAAACTGATTCCATTACAGGTTGCTGATTATACGTATGTCACCGGAGTCAATATCTGTTGATCTCAGAATCTCTATCAGCTTATTGCGCCTGACACAATCAAAAGCTTTTTTTACAGTCCATAATGCAGGCATAGACATCAGCATTAATATCTCTGCACCTCATTTAACTAGAAGAGTGCCTCACGTGTATCAATGCCATTTCGGATACCGAACTGATTCTGATCCACGTGGGATTCACATTTTTTGTTTATTCTAGTGTGAATGATTAGCAAGAATATTTTGAGCACGTGAGTCATCAAACTTATCATACGATAATCTTCGCACTGAGACGAGTTAGGCTTCTTCGGTAGTGGCATGAAGGTTGATTTCAGCCAGTCTGATACATATATTTGAATAATCAAATACTCTGTCTCAAAACTATCTTTCAAATGCGCAAAACTAGACAAACAGTGATTGATCACCTTCATTGACTTGAGAAAAACATATGACTCCATAGACCGACAGACACTTTTCAAAGTACTCGAATCAATCAATCAATCAATCAATCAATCAATCAATCAATCAATCAATCAATCAATCAATCAATCAATCAATCACTACTGATCTACACCTAGGGCAGTCGCCCAAGTGGCAGATTCCCTACCTGTTGTTTTCCTAGCCTTTTCTTAAATGATCGCATAGAAATTGGAAATTTATTGAACATTTCCTTTGGTAAGTTATTCCAATCACTAACTCCCCTTCCTATAAATGAATAGTTGCCCTAATTTATTCCCTTGAATTCCAGCTTTACCTTCATATTGTGATCCTTCCTACTTTTAAAGACACCACTCAAATTTATTCGTCTACTGATGTCATTCCTCGCCATCTCTCCACTGACAGCTCGGAACATACCACTTTGTCGAGCAGCTCGTCTCCTTTCTCCCAAGTCTTCCCAGCCCAAACATTGCAACATCTTGGAAAAGCTACTCTTTTGTCGGAAATCACCCAGAACAATTCGAGCTGCTTTTCTTTGCATTGTTTCCCGTTCTTGAATCAAGTAATCCTAGGGAGGGTTCCATACACTTGAACCATACTCTAGTTGGAGTCTTACCAGAGACATATATACCCTCGCCTTTACATTCTTACTACAACTCCTCAATACCCTCATAGCCATCAGAACTCAAAGTTGACAGAAAAACAAGAGAATTGATCAGACAAACATTAACTGACACTACTTGCAAAGTTAAATTCTTTGTTAGAAATATAAATCAACTTCAACTTCTTGTTAAAGGAATAACTCTTAGTAGACAACTGAAAAACATAATTTATGTGCGGTATCTAGCTTTCGCAGATGACCTGGCAATTCTTTCTAATAATAGGCAAGAAGCAATTCACTCCCTCGAAAACCTACATAAAATTTCAGCCAAGACAGGACTTCAAATATCATATTAAAAATCCCATTACCTGGAAGGAGCCTCTCGGTTTCTTGATGGGCAATGTATGTTGACTAAACTTGGACACATTTCGCAAGAAAATAAATTCAAATACCTTGAAGAAATCATTTAACCTTCTGGATTACGTCTTGAAGCAAATAAGGAGAGAATTACTTAATTACAGAAAGCATATCGAATCACTTGGAACACATACAACAAAAATCTCTATCTCGGAAAATAAATCTAAGACATTATAGTACAGTAATAAAACATGAAGCATTATACGCATCGAAACCTTAATCATTGGCAGTAGATCACTCACAAAAGATATTGAAAAGCAAGAGGGAAACATTCTACGGAAATGTTTCGGTCAAGTCTGCACAAAGGGAATATGGATGAAAAGGAAATCTCATGAAATTTATTGCCATACTGAAAAAATCTCAGACCCTCTCTGGAAAAGAGGTTGAAATTCAATGGTCACATTCTGGCCAAAAAATTTTGAATCTTGCCCTCACACTGAAAGTCAAGAACAACTGGCTAAATGAAATAGAATCAGATCATGAGGACATCAACATAAAAGAGTAAATTGTGAAGAATCGATCTGCTTTCAGAACACTGATTAATGATCATTGTTTCGCGGAGCCAAAAGCTAAAACTGATAAAACCTGGACAGAAGAATGTAAGAAAAATTTCAGTGAGAGGATGAAGAGATTTTGGGAAGAGAAGAACAAAATCATCAGCTAAATAAGTTCAAGCGTGCTCCTCAGTTGGTCATAACGATGTGAAAATAATAATAATAATAATCATAATAATAATAATAAATTAAAATACCTTGGGAAAAATAATTCAAGAAAATGGCTTAGAAAAATCTGCTGTAGAAGAAAGGCTACACAAGATGGAATGAGCGTATAGCATCACCAAGAATTTTTGCCACAAGAAATGCCTATCTAAAAATCTTAAAATAAGGCACTACAATGCAGTGGAGAAAACCAGAATGTCTTTACGTAAGTGTATGTCTAGTGTTGAATAATAGTTCGGATGAACTTCACCAGAACACGGAGAGAGAGGATATTATTAAATTCCTTCAAGATAACAATATATCTGATGACATTATTTGTGACCAATTAGACACAAAAGTCATAAAGAAGACTTTTGGAATTGGTATTGGTTTTGACCACCTAGAAAAAGTAAACAACCCAGAATTCTGACCATGGAGAATTTTGGTCAGGAGGTATAATTTTAGACCCCATAAAAGCTCGGGTACAATGCTCTCAACCAAATTCTGATAAGGACGACAACGTTTTGCCTACATCAAAGATTTAGCTACTATTATGGTATATTGAAGGACTTCTGAGAATGACAAATACACTAGAAGAGATGATACTGGAATTTGATGTAATAATCCTAGTGGAAACATTTTTAAATCTTGCGTGGCAAACTAGTAGACACTATTCAACATTCGTCATGGCAGAAAAATCTCCAGTAAGGAGGCCCAAAGGAGGCATTTCATGTCTGTTCACTGATCAATTCTCACCATTTAGTGTACAATACAGATCTACGAACATTTTAGTAGTTCGAACCAGGCCGTGTGTTTGTGTATATTTCCAGCCAGATTTCTCATCAACTGAGATTATTGAGGAAGTTAGTAAAGCTTTAACTGTGACTACTAGAGATGATGCCATTATCCTTGCCGGAGACTTAAATTGTCGCATTGATACAGAACATCGAAAATCAACAGAAGTTTTGGACTTCTTCGAAAAGGAAGGTCTTCGGTTGGTGAATGCCTCTGACATGAATATCTACATGTCTCATAATGGCGCTAGCACAATAGATCTGGTGTTTTTAAAGTCCAAGTTTGTGCCGATCAAGCAGGAGGTCATTCTCGAGACGCAACAGAAACACCTACCAGTTGCAACTTCCTTACAGCTGGAGAATAGGCCTAGTATGCTTGATACAGTTAGAGACCGTACAAAGATACGTAGAAAAAGTAATCCGTCTCTTATCTGTGGTGAAGATAATCAAACGATACTTAACCTATTACGAGAGGGTAATCTTACTGAGGCTGCATTATATTTAGAAGTGCTGCTCCAGAATGCTACTCTACCATCAATACCTGTGATCAGGGAATCTCAACCCTGGTTCACTAAAGAATGCTATAAATGTCGTAGAGATGTACTGGAAGCATTACATACAGCCAGAAGAGAGAAAACAAAAGAATTCCTTGAAATATATGCCAGTAAAAGGAGAGCATACAAACTAACACTAGCAGAAGCCAAAAATAATTATAGAGAGGAAGAAGAAAAGAAACTTATAGAACGTGCCAGTCTAGATCCTTACCTGGCTGTGAAGCCTAGAGAACCGAAGTTCTCCAGGAACTTACCAATGGAAGTTTGGGAAAAGCACTTGAGTGCAGTGCTTCAAGAGAGAGACACACGACTTACTAATTATTTCGTGCCAGTTTTTCAAATAATCCTTGAAATTGACGAATTTTCAATTAATGAAGTTGTATCAACTATTACAGCATCTAAAAATAACAAGGCATGTGGACCAGATCACATTTTTAATGAACATCTTAAAGCTGCTCTTCCAAAATTGGGTGAATCTATCACTCACCTAATGAATGAATTCTTGCGGCAAGGTAGGATACCAAACAACTGGAGAAAATCTATTATTAAAATGATATTTAAAGGCAAAGGTGATACCGCAGATCCCAACTCATATAAAGGAATAGTGCTAGAATGTACTCTACTAAAGACTTTAACTTTACTAGCATGGGAACGTCTCATGAAACTGGTGGAAAATAACCTACCGGAGTCGCAATTCGGATTTAGAAAAGGAAAATCAACGACTTTAGCTGTCCGCTGTCTCCAGACTGACATAGAAGAAGCCTTAAAGAAACCAAGGGTAAACTGCATGTCATCTTTATAGATTATTCGAAAGCTTTTGACACCATAAGCAGAACCATACTGTCAGAAAAATTGCAGAGTATCATTGGTAGTACGAACTACCTTATACCTCTGATTATAAACCTACTGCTCAACAATATTCAATAGAAGTAGATGACGGCATTACCAAATCTAATATTTTGGTACAAACAACCGGGGTATTAGAGGGGGACCCATTAAGTCCACTATTATTCATCAATGCGACAGCAGATATAGTAGATTTTTTAAACCAGGAAAGCGTCAAACTCTTAATATACGCTGATGATATGGTCTTAACATTAACGTCAGAGAAGGAACTCCAGGAATCATTCAACCAAATAGTAGGCTGGATAAATAAAAATGAGCTTAAGCTGAATGAAGAAAAGCAGTTTCCATGAAGTTTATTAGAGGGGCCTCATGGAATCTGCTGTTATGGAGACCAAGAACTTAAGTCCGTAAAGCATTTTAAATACTTGGGTGAAATTTTTAAACCCAAGGTAATGTTTTTACCCTCCATCACATGGACCGTCTAAATGCATCTATGAAAGCAATATGTGACATTAAGCATCTGAGAAACTTGTCTTTAGTAACAGCCATAAAACTCTTTCATCTAAAAATCAGCCCTATAGCAACATATGGCTTGTAAAACATTTGGGAACATTTGAGTATGAAACAGTTAGATAAAATCGAGAAGTTGAAGGCAATCTATTTGAAACGGGCTCTGCGCCTCTCCAAATATTCTCCTTCCCGGCTCGTGTATGAGCTATTCAGAGAGGAATTGTATATGGAAAAGCTAAGGTTACAGTTGTTACTTCCAGCAACAACAACGTACGTTCATCTGATTCGAGACCTGCGATGGAAGAAGGCTGACATGTGGGAAGATTTCTACTCTACCGATGCCATGCTAAATCGCGAGTGGGTTCAAGGTGGATATGAACTGCTACACTTGCTGAAAAGGTTCTCCGTTTATGGGTTCCGTTATAAACTATGTAATATAAAGCATTATCATGAGCGAGGTTTGAACTTTGTATGTTCAAGATGTGGTGTACTCTGTACTAGATACCATGTTTTAAGTTGTAAATAGCGATCGGAATCACTAGTGAAATTTTGTAACAAAGATGAATGTTTTTTATATTAATTCTTTGCTCATTGTGCGCGTTAAATAAATGATTATAAACTGTAAGTACTAGAAGGAAGAATCATGAAAAAAGTGAAACATCAGAAGTAATAAGGGAATATTTCAGAATATAGCAAATATAACAGAAACAACACGAAAAATTAGATTGCTATTTTTGGACATATCTATAGAATATATGATAACAGATCGACGAAAGAGATCTTCAAGTGCCTTTGCGAGAAAAAGTCAACAACGAGCTAATTGCAAGAGGCCAAGAAAGATTTAGAGAGAAATAAAGAGAAGATGAATCTATAGAAATATTTTTTAAAAAAATTTTTAGAATGGAATGTTTTCAAAAAAGAGTGAATAGAAACCCCGGTCCAGAGTGGTCTAAGGAGAGAAGAACAAAACATTGTGCAATGAGGAAGGAATACTGGAAATAACGGGGGAGGAAACATTAAGGAAGGACAAACTGAGAGTGACACTTGTTCACTAACAGGCCTCATCGTAAAGGAGTAGAAGAAGAAGGAGGAGAAAAAGCTGGAACCACAGCATTTAAAGGGTGATATTACGCAATGTGAGACTTCGGAACTGCAAGACAGTTGTTTCGCGGGTAGCATTATATGCATCAGAAACTACATCTCTAGAAGCCAACTCTAAAATTGATGAAATTGGAAATAATGAACGAAAAATTCCTAAGGAAATGTAAACGGCTCGTGGATTACAAAACTACAGACCTGTACACAGTAACAGGTAAATTTAAAGATGCCGCATGTAGCAGACGTTTGATATTCTATGGTCACATCTATGGGCAATAATAATCAATCATTCGTCCATGACCTGCATTTAGATGTGTATCCCAGCTGGAAGATTCAATATCAGTTGTTTCTCTCGTAAAGGAGTAGAAGAAGAAGGAGGAGAAAAAGCTGGAACCACAGCATTTAAAGGGTGATATTACGCAATGTGAGACTTCGGAACTGCAAGACAGTTGTTTCGCGGGTAGCATTATATGCATCAGAAACTACATCTCTAGAAGCCAACTCTAAAATTGATGAAATTGGAAATAATGAACGAAAAATTCCTAAGGAAATGTAAACGGCTCGTGGATTACAAAACTACAGACCTGTACACAGTAACAGGTAAATTTAAAGATGCCGCATGTAGCAGACGTTTGATATTCTATGGTCACATCTATGGGCAATAATAATCAATCATTCGTCCATGACCTGCATTTAGATGTGTATCCCAGCTGGAAGATTCCCTATCAGTTGTTTCTCTAGCTTTTTCTTAAATGTTTTCAAAGAGGGAAATTTATCGAACATTTCCCGTGATAATTTATCCAATCCCTTACTCCTCGTCCTATAAATGAATATTTGCCCCAATCTGTGCTCTTAAATTCCAACTTTATCTTCACATTATGATCTGTTATACTTATAAAAGGTCCACTCAAGCTTAATCTTCTAATGCTATCAACTCTACACTGACAGCTCGAATCATAACACATAACCGAGCATCTTGTCTCTTTACTCCCAAGTCTTCGCAGCCCAAAGTTTACAACATTTTCGTAACACTATTCCTTTGTCGGAAATCACCCAGAACAAATAGTTCTTCTTTCCCTTGAATTTTTTCCTGAATTCGCTGGTGAGGGTCCCACACATCGGAGCCTTAACATACTATTTAATACAATCAGTTAAAAGAATGTCAGAATCAAGTGGTTAGAAGAAATTAAACAGATTTTACAAGAAATAAACGCTACAGAGGAAGCCATCAGCAATCGTAATAAACATTGGAACTCTGGTTAAAAATCACGCATTCACGGAAAAAGTTAAAAGAACACTGGAAAACAATGGACAGAAGAACGCAAGAATCATCAGAGCCAAATCGAGAAGAGATTTCGGGAGGAGAAAAAGAAGGAAAAGCGTCGCACCATGATAACGAGTTCAAACATTTACTTTAGTTTGGCACAATACAGAAAAATGAAGTAATAATAATAATAATAATAATAATAATAATAATAATAATAATAATAATAATAATAATATTATAATAATATATTTTTCTGATTAACCTGACACAGCCAAAACCAAATAAATCAAGACGCAAGCGGCTAAGGCAGGCCTGCAGATTTCATTTGAGAAATCACAGTTCATAACAAACATGAAGACAGCTCCCAGAATACTACAGGTCAATCTGGACAAAACAAAACAGGCAGAGAAATTCAAATACGTAGGCAAGTGAATAGAACGGCATTCAAATCATGAATCAACAAGATGGAAATTGCCTACCACCTCATCTATATCTATATAAAAGCAAGTCGGGCTGGAGCGATGTATATATAAATATTTAAAAATGAAAAAAGACGTGAATTAATGAGGCACTTCCAGAAATCTCAGAAATTTGAAACTTGGTACGGGAGAAACGGATGACCCCAGGATCCCTAGAAAAATCGGAAATTCTCAAAATTCTCTGAAGGGGGCACGCTGGGGGGGCTCAAATTTTGGGCTCAGCATAAGAACACAGTCGTATAGTATATCCAAAACGTTAACCTATAGGTTTCGTGGGCTTAAAAATTTTCGGGAATTTCCTCATTTTTATCCCCCATCCCCCCAAATCAAGATGGCGGCATAACCTGCCAGACGAGGTAGACAATTGAAATTTGGTGAAATTATAGCTTTTGGTCCCTAACCGACGGGAAAATTCCAAGATGTTCACATTTTTCACTTTTTACCCCCAAAGATATCGAAATATGGAGGCAATTTTAATGACTGTGCAGACATTCCTTTTGAGCTATTTTTTGGCTAAACGGTAAGTCGTATCACAAAGCGGATGGCACAATGTCGTTTCAATTCGGAGTGATCTACAACTTTGGTCCTGTGACATTTTGTCGTATCTCTCTCCCTTATACGTTAAATTTGGTCGTATTTCTGGATTGTTCGTAAATTTGGTGATTTTTACAAGTATACTTCATTGTTTGACACACTTATAAGAATGAGAGGATCATCACGTTGGGTGCGCATATTGGCACGATAAAGGCCATATGTGGACCAAATTTCATGATTCTAGCTTATACGTAAGTAGGCAAAAAGTAATGTAAAAATGTTAAAAATGAACCTAAATTTCACCCTATTCAAATTTTGAACTCAATTTACCCACTTAATATGGGAGATGCGATGAAATAGTACGGAACCAAGCGTGTAGAGCGATAAATGAGGCGTCTGATGGCGCAAACCGTTCCTTAATATCATGAACCGTTTAGGAGATATGAATCTCGAAGTGGAAGTCTGCACTTTTCAACGTGCTCATGCTTATCCGTCATCTATATATATAAAAGCAAGTCGGGCTGGAGCGTTGTACATATAAATATTTAAAAACGAAAAAAGACGTGAATTATTGAGGCACTTCCAGAAATCTCAGAAATTTGAAACTTGGTACGTGAGAAACAGATGATCCCAGGATCCCTAGAAAAATCGGAAATTCTCAAAATTCTCTGAAGGGGGCACGCTGGGGGGCTCAAATTTTGGGCTCAGCATAAGAACACAGTCGTATAGTATATCCAAAACGATAACCTGTAGGTTTCGTGGGCTTAAAAATTTTCGGGAATTTCCTCATTTTTATCCCCCATCCCCCCAAATCAAGATGGCGGCATAACCTGCCAGACGAGGTAGACAATTGAAATTTGGTGAAATTATAGCTTTTGGTCCCTAACCGACGGGAAAATTCCAAGATGTGCACACATTTTTCACTTTTTACCCCCAAAGATATCGAAATATGGAGGCAATTTTAATGTCTGTGCAGACATTCCTTTTGAGCTATTTTTTGGCTAAAAGGTAAGTCGTATCACAAAACGGATGGCACAATGTCTCTTCAATTCGGAGTGATCTACAACTTTGGTCCTGTGACATTTTGTCGTATCTCTCTCCCTTATACGTTAAATTTGGTCGTATTTCTGGATTGTTCGTAAATTTGGTGATTTTTACAAGTATACTTCATTGTTTGACACACTTATAAGAATGAGAGGATCATCACGTTGGGTGCGCATATTGGCACGATAAAGGCCATATGTGGACCAAATTTCATGATTCTAGCTTATACGTAAGTAGGCAAAAAGTAATGTAAAAATGTTAAAAATGAACCTAAATTTCACCCTATTCAAATTTTGAACTCAATTTACCCACTTAATATGGGAGATGCGATGAAATAGTACGGAACCAAGCGTGTAGAGCGATAAATGAGGCGTCTGATGGCGCAAACCGTTCCTTAATATCATGAACCGTTTAGGAGATATGAATCTCGAAGTGGAAGTCTGCACTTTTCAACGTGCTCATGCTTATCCGTCATCTATATATATAAAAGCAAGTCGGGCTGGAGCGTTGTACATATAAATATTTAAAAACGAAAAAAGACGTGAATTATTGAGGCACTTCCAGAAATCTCAGAAATTTGAAACTTGGTACGTGAGAAACAGATGATCCCAGGATCCCTAGAAAAATCGGAAATTCTCAAAATTCTCTGAAGGGGGCACGCTGGGGGGCTCAAATTTTGGGCTCAGCATAAGAACACAGTCGTATAGTATATCCAAAACGATAACCTGTAGGTTTCGTGGGCTTAAAAATTTTCGGGAATTTCCTCATTTTTATCCCCCATCCCCCCAAATCAAGATGGCGGCATAACCTGCCAGACGAGGTAGACAATTGAAATTTGGCGAAATTATAGCTTTTGGTCCCTAACCGACGGGAAAATTCCAAGATGTTCACATTTTTGACTTTTTACCCCCAAAGATATCGAAATATGGAGGCAATTTTAATGACTGTGCAGACATATCGGAAATTCTCAAAATTCTCTGAAGGGGGCACGCTGGGGGGCTCAAATTTTGGGCTCAGCATAAGAACACAGTCGTATAGTATATCCAAAACGTTAACCTATAGGTTTCGTGGGCTTAAAAATTTTCGGGAATTTCCTCATTTTTATACCCCATCCCCCCAAATCAAGATGGCGGCATAACCTGCCAGACGAGGTAGACAATTGAAATTTGGTGAAATTATAGCTTTTGGTCCCTAACCGACGGGAAAATTCCAAGATGTGCACACATTTTTCACTTTTTACCCCCAAAGATATCGAAATATGGAGGCAATTTTAATGTCTGTGCAGACATTCCTTTTGAGCTATTTTTTGGCTAAACGGTAAGTCGTATCACAAAACGGATGGCACAATGTCGCTTCAATTCGGAGTGATCTGCAACTTTGGTCCTGTGACATTTTGTCGTATATCTCTCCCTTATACGTTAAATTTGGCCGTATTTCTGGAATGTTCGTAAATTTGGTGATTTTTACAAGTATATTTCATTGTTTGACACACTTATAAGAATGATAGGATCATCACGTTGGGTGCGCACATTGGCACGATTAAGGGACATATGTGGACCAAATTTCATGATTCTAGCTTATACATAAGTAGGCAAGACGTAATGTAAAATGTTAAAAATGTACCCAAATTTCACCCTATTCAAAATTTGAACTCAATTTATCCCCTTAATAAGGGAGATACGAGGTTATGGTTTAGAAACAAACATGTAGAGCGATGAATGTGGCGTCTGATGGCGTAAACCGTTTCTTAATATCATAAACCGTTTAGGAGATATGAATCTCGAAGTGGAAGTCTGCACTTTTCAACGTGCTCATGCTTATCCGTCATCTATATATATAAAAGCAAGTCGGGCTGGAGCGATGTATATATAAATATTTAAAAATGAAAAAAGACGTGAATTAATGAGGCACTTCCAGAAATCTCAGAAATTTGAAACTTGGTACGGGAGAAACTGATGACCCCAGGATCCCTAGAAAAATCGGAAATTCTCAAAATTCTCTGAAGGGGGCACGCTGGGGGGGCTCAAATTTTGGGCTCAGCATAAGAACACAGTCGTATAGTATATCCAAAACGATAACCTATAGGTTTCGTGGGCTTAAAAATTTTCGGGAATTTCCTCATTTTTATCCCCCATCCCCCCAAATCAAGATGGCGGCATAACCTGCCAGACGAGGTAGACAATTGAAATTTGGTGAAATTATAGCTTTTGGTCCCTAACCGACGGGAAAATTCCAAGATGTTCACATTTTTCACTTTTTATCCCCAAAGATATCGAAATATGGAGGCAATTTTAATGACTGTGCAGACATTCCTTTTGAGCTATTTTTTGGCTAAACGGTAAGTCGTATCACAAAACGGATGGCACAACGTCGCTTCAATTCGGAGTGTTCTACAACTTTGGTCCTGTGACATTTTGTCGTATCTCTCTCCCTTATACGTTAAATTTGGTCGTATTTCTGGATTGTTCGTAAATTTGGTGATTTTTACAAGCATACTTCATTGTCTGACACACTTATAAGAATGAGAGGATCATCACGTTGGGTGCGCATATTGGCACGATAAAGGCCATATGTGGACCAAATTTCATGATTCTAGTTTATACATAAGTAGGCAAAAAGTAATGTAAAAATGTTAAAAATGAACCTAAATTTCACCCTATTCAAATTTTGAACTCATTTTACCCACTTAATATGGGAGATGCGATGAAATAGTGCGGAACCAAGCGTGTAGAGCGATAAATGAGGCGTCTGATGGCGCAAACCGTTTCTTAATATCATGAACCGTTTAGGAGATATGAATCTCGAAGTGGAAGTCTGCACTTTTCAACGTGCTCATGCTTATCCGTCATCTATATATATAAAAGCAAGTCGGGCTGGAGCGATGTACATATAAATATTTAAAAATGAAAAAAGACGTGAATTATTGAGGCACTTCCAGAAATCTCAGAAATTTGAAACTTGGTACGGGAGAAGCTGATGACCCCAAGATATGGCCAGAAAGTGCGTCTTATCGTACAATTTTTTTTTCGATTTGACGTACCGTTTGGCAGCAGTTATTCTGTAAATGATGGTTAACATCCTTATACTTCCGTATGACGACTATATTCTTTCATTGACGTCGATTTGTAGCAATCTAGAAAGGGTTTGTCTGCCATTGGTATTAAATAAATTGCAAATCGATAGTGACTGTCAGAAGGAGGGCTTCTGCTGTTGTTTTCAATCCTCCCCACATCGACTTTGACAGGCAGTAAGAAAGGGGTCGTCCTCCATCTCTTGTGCACTATTTTAATGCATAATTCCCTTCTCGATTCGACTAGCAGAACTCTAGGGCGCGTGCAATTTTTTTTCAAAACTATTTTACCCGATCCTGTTTGTCAGTAGGCAAGGCTGTCTTCTATTATAAACAAATTGACCCATCTAAAATGTGACTGACGATAGGCATAGTGGCCTGCTATTATAATGGAATCTCACCAACTCGGTGTGACTGGCAGGAAGCTGACTGGCATTAGAAAATGCGTCTGCCATTATAAAGATAAGAACGCAACTCACTTTTGACTGGCAGTAAGGAAGGTCCTTGCAATTATAATAAACGTTCCTCAACTGTAATCTATCTGAAAGTGGAATTGGGGTCTGCCATTGTAATGAAACCTCCCCAAATCGATTTTGGCCGCGCACTAGGCAATGGGGTCTGCCGTTAAATGAAAATTACTTTCTTCGTTGTGAATTGCAGTAAACAAGTGGACTTGCCGTTATCATCGCAATTCCGCAAATCACACTTTCATTGGAAACAACGTCTGTGGATTTCACAATACTGATTCTCGGATAAAGCCAAGACAAACCCAATTTAAAAATCTTATTCACTTAAGGTGCACTAATTTACTTCGATATCCGTATACAATGTAGTGTACCGTAGCGAAGCACGGGTACATTTGCTAGTCAAAGATATATGTAACAAACGGTCAATATCTTTCAAATCCAAGCTTAGACATTACTGTACAGTAATTCGACCTGAAGCTCTATATGCATCAGAATACCCCCTCAGTGAATAAGAAAGATCTGGCAGAACAACTAGAAGTCAACGAAAGGAGGATTCTAAAAATGATCTTGTGTCCAGTAAAGGAAAATGGAGAATATAGGAAAAGGAACAACCATAAACTATATCAGCATGTGGAGAAAATAACAGACACTATTAGGAAAAGAAGAGATTTATTTCTATGGTCACTTAACACGAATAAGAGCAGAAAGATTGTAAACTCGAATCTTTGCCTATTTTCTGGATATAAAAATTAAGGTGGCCTGGTTCAGAGAAGTCAAAATTAATTTACAAGAACTGGGGTTATCACATGACGACATCTTTCAACGTGACTCTTTAAAGAAGAAGCAACTTGATGTTCTACAGAGTTTTAGAACAAAACGTAAAATGAAGACAGGATGCCGGAGTACTGGGCGAGTGTTAAAACTCAAGACAGGAAACGGTTGAAATATCAGGCCGGAACGAAAGAACAAGAAGAAAAATAAATCGTCATTGAAGAGTGATGCCTTTCATCGTTCAATCTGCAAGCTTGTATGAATTAACAGAAAGCCTCCACAATCCTCTATTAGCCGCTACCTCAGTAGCGTACTTTAGTTTCACATCTCTTATCTTTAAATCATTAAACGGTGAGTCTAAACATTGCGGTCATGATCTCCCTGTACTTCTGTCATCTATGACCGTGTCCATTACTCTCCCAGATAACGTACCTTCCTCCATTCGCTTCACGTGATCCCACCACCGGTTTATCCGTACAGCTTCATCTGCCATATTCACTCCTAACTTACTCTTTATCTCCTCTTTCTGGGAACCCTTCACCTATTGTTCCCACTGTTTATACTGCTTCTCTCTTCTTTGAAGTCCTTTACTTGTAACTTAGGAATATAATACCCGAGTGCATCCAGCTCTCACTTCCGTACCGCAAAGTCAGTATGAATGTAGATCGATGTATAGATAGTTTCGTCCAGGAACTGACTTATAGGTGTATATCACAGAATACCACTGCTTCTAACTGCGAGCTGATTGCATTGACTTGACTGCACCTTGAGTCAGTTTCAGTTATTTTGCTGCCATTCTGCGAGAATTCACATCCTAAATACTTGAAGTGACTTGCGTGTTCCCGTTTGGTATCCCGAACTGACATTCATTCCTCTTGGGTTTCTTTTCTACTGATGTCACTTGTCTTGGAAATGCTAATTTTATATCCCACTCGCGAAATCTATTTTCAAATTACAGGTTATTAGACAACAGGTTTTCACCACAGTCTGCTGGTAAGACAAAGTCATCAACACTGACCAAACTGCTTACTACGTTTTCGGACAACAGAATCCCTCCAGCCACTTTATACCTTCCAGTAAATGATTCATGTAACCAATGAACAACAAAGGTGAAATGACATAGCCTTGCCTCACTGTAACTACCTTGAACTAAGAACCCAATCATTAACACAAAAAGTTTCGACCGTCTGCAATAACCTGTAATAATAATATTAATAACAACAACAATAACAACAGCAATAATAATAATAATAATAATAATAATAATAATAATAATAATAATAATAATAATAATAATAATCTTTCTTAATCTGTTACCCTCCAGGGTCGGCTTTTCCCTCGGACTCAGCGAGGGATCCCCCCTCTACCGCCTCAATGGTAGTGTCCTGGAGTGCGAGATATTGGGACGGGGAAATACAACTGGGGAGGAGGACCAGTACCTTACCCAGGCGGCCTCACCTGCTATGCTGAACAGGGGCCTTGTGGAGGGATGGGAAGATTCGAAAGAATAGGCAATGAATAGGGAAGGAGGCGGCCGTGGCCTTGAGTTAGGTACCATCCCGGCATTTTACCTGGAGGCGAAGTAGGAAACCACGGAAAATCACCTCAAGGATGGCTGAGGTGGAAATCGAACCCACCTCTACACAGTTGACCTCCCGAGGCTGAGTGGACCCCGTTGCAGCCCTCATACCACTTTTTCAAATTCCTTGGCAGAGCCGTGAATCGAACCCGAGCCTCCGGAGTGGCAGCTAATCACGCTAACCACTACACCACAGAGGCGGACAATATTAATAACAATAATAATAATAATAATAATAATCCACAGCCTGTTTTCCAGTCATTCCACCGGCTCAGAAATGAAATGAATGAAGCCCCCATCTAGCGGCGGGAGCTAAGGTTCCGTTTCCCTTACACATAAGCATAGGAAAATGAACATAACGAAAATTCTTCTGATGGACTGCACATCCATATGTGGCTGGGAGGGTGTGGCCGGTCTTAGAGAAATAATGGATATGATGAGCAATGTGTGATACGCGGTTTTGTTTCTTAAGCGATGATATATGACTTCTCACTCGCATGGATCATCATCGAAATCAACATCGTGGCTATCATCATCATCAGCAACTAGTGATATTCACAGCTTATTTTAAGTTATATTTTATCGAACCATTCCAGAGGAGAAAATAACTGTAGGAGGATGTTTAAATTCCGCGTGCTAGTTTATTGACATGCTAAACGAACCAGTGTCCTACACACTCGTGGAGATGTATAAAGTTCGCAGCGGGAGGCTTTCTACTCCGAGCAATCACCCCCATATCCCCTACGTAGCGACTGGAGGCTGTCTCTCGCCTGTTTTCAGAGCTCTGCACTCTATACCACTATGCGACGGCACATGGAAAGACTGGCAGATTCCAATACCTAAGTAATAATTTGGA
This sequence comes from Anabrus simplex, assembly GCF_040414725.1. NCBI lineage: Eukaryota > Metazoa > Arthropoda > Insecta > Orthoptera > Tettigoniidae > Anabrus > Anabrus simplex. The sequence goes on from NC_090268.1 coordinate 389,362,193, forward strand.
CTTCTCAATACAGAAACACATGATACTTTCTAAGAAGTCATCTGTAGCAGATGATCGAAATTAAATTACTTATTCTTATTCCATTATTCTGTACTGACAGAAGGTTAACGACAATCATGGCGTAATTCTTTTCATATTTTGCGTTTCCTGCATCGGAGTTTCCATATCGTGAATATCGAACTACTTTCCGGAGTTCCGTTCCCAAGATAAGATTCTCCGTCCACGTTCATGTTTCACTGTATGATCATTTTGTATTTAACAGTGTTTGTTTTTCAGAAAATTCGTCCAGAAATAGGCTGATTTAATGCGTATTTCCAGGGTTGATACTGTACAGGTCTTGCCTCCACCACAGAGTAATACCTCCTCGCTAGCAACGTTGTATACCAGACGGATAATCAACATTATGCGGTACATTTCAAAAGCCTGCAGTCGATTGATTGACGAAGCCTAAATCACGATATCCGAAAGAATTCTTTTTTATTTTTTGCTATTTGCTTTACGTCGTACCGACACAGATATGTCTTATGGCGACGATGGGAAGGGAAACAGCTTGGAGTGGGAAGGAAGCGGCCGTGGCCTTAATTAAGGTACAGCCCCAGCATTTGCCTGGTGTGAAAATGGGAATCCACGAAAAACCATTTTCAGGGCTGCCGACAGTGGGGTTCGAACCTACTATCTCCCGATTACTGGATACTGGCCGCACTTAGGCGACTGCAGCTATCGAGCTCGGTAGAAGGAACTCTAGCATAGGCCCTTCTATTATTTTATTTCATAGGTTTCATTCTTTCTTTTCTTTCTTTCTTTCTTTCTTTCTTTCTTTCTTTCTTTCTATCTTTCTTTCCTGATCTGTTTAAACTCCAGGGTTGGTTTTTCCATCGGACTTAGCGAGGGATCCCACCTCTACCGCCTCAAGTGAAGTGTCCTGGAGCGTGAGACTTTGGGTAGGGGGATACAACTGGGAAGGAGTAGCCTACAGATAGCTCTCCCAGGTGGCCTCACCTGCTATGCTGAACAGGGGCCTTGTGGGGAGATGGGAAGATTGGAAGGGATAGAAAACAAAGAGGGAAGGAAGCGGCCGTGGCCGTAAGTTAGGTACAATCCCGGCATCTGCCTGGAGGGGAAGTGGGAGGCCACGGAAAACCACTTCTAGGTTGGCTGAGGTAGGAATCGAACCCCATCCACTCAGTAGACCTTCCTAGGCTGAGTGGACCCCGATCCAGCCCTCGTACCACTTTTGAAATTTCGTGCCAGAATCGGGAATCGAACCCGGATCTCTGGGGGGTGGCAGCTAATCACGCTAACCACTAAACCACAGAGGGGATTGATATCACCGTCGTTGGAAATATTCTCGACAACATCAAACCAAATATGGATTTTAATCCTTGATTAGACAATATTGCACGACTGGCGCAGTGAGGAAACTGATGCTGCGGTGAAGGGGTAGCGCGCTTGCCTCTAAACCGTAGGCCCCGAGTTCGATTCTCGGACAGTGCAAGATTTTTTATCTGGACCTGTAGGCTTGTTCTAGGACTACTCAGGCTATATGCAGACACGTGAGGCGCTATCTGACTGTAAGATTGTAGCTCCGCTCTAGAAAGCCAAGAATAACGGCCGAAAGGATTTGTCCCACCGACAAGCGTTCAGTCTGCAAGCCCCTGTGAATTTTCTAAATGCCACCACAATCCTTCATTTTAAACTAGCCCTGAGGCCTCGCTTATTCCCATACCTCTTATATTTAAATTATGACAAACAGAATCTAACCATCATTGTTTTTGTCCCCCTCTAATTCTCTTCCCTCCATAACCGACTCCATTATTCCCCCAGGTAACCTATCTTCTTCCATTCGCCTCACATGACCAACCACCAAAGCCGGTTTATACGCACAACTTTAACCATCGAATTCAATCCTAACTTGTACTTATTCCGGGTACCCTTCTGTCATTGTTCCCACCTATTTGTACCAGCAATCGCTACTTCCGCGCCTGTTACTTCTAACTTACGAATAAAATATCCTGAGTCCGTACATCATTTACTTCCATACAACAAATTTGGCCCTGAAAACTTCAAATTCTTAGACGAATTGATAGAGTTGAACATATCTGAAAAGGAGGTATTCGTACCTACTATTAACAAGATTGAAATGACATATGAACCAACCAAAGACATGTGCAATAAGCGATCAATGTTCTTCAAATCGATGCTCTGACATTACTGTATAGTCATTCGACCAGAAGTAGGTATGCAGCAGAATGCCTTAAGATAAATAGGTTTTGATTGAAAAATTAAAAACAGAGTCCTTGGATAGTCTCGGATTTGATCAAAGAAAGGTGTGAGTACAGAAAAGGGCACAACCAGAAAAGAAATATTAACATCAGGAAAAAATAACGGATACCATTCAAGATCACTTTCCGTGGTCAACTGACACGAATGAATTCTAACAGTTCATCCGCTCGGACCTTTGCCTACTTTCGGGATAAGAAGACTAAAGGAGTCTGACTCACCGAGGTATAATAAAGGAATTAGGAGAACTGAGGATGACACATAACGAAATCCTGAAATGTGATCCTCTTCGAAAGAAACTTGGAGGATACCATGGTTTCCAGAAAAAGCCAAAAGAGAAAGGAAACTTGCCCGAAATGTAACACACGTGGCGAGACGACGTCCCTCCATACCACAGCGAAGTCGAAAGTGGACTAAGTTCCAGATGGAGTGGATGGTCTTGTATAATAACTGGATGGAAAATCACTAGAACAATGCGAAAAATTAAGTTCGTTCCAGAATGAGAAGTCAAATTGACGTCAGAATGACGTAGCGAACATCTCTGAGTTGACAGGCTGAGTATCCAGTTGTGTCATAGCAGGAAGAAGCGGCGATCCGAAGCGTAGAAGACGAGGTAAATACGAGCGAGTTAGCATTTACTAGTAGATTGGAGTAGGAGAGCGTTATAGAAACGAATATGGGAATACTGGGCAAGGGCTTGAGGAAACAGTTAAAATGATGTAGTCGAGAACTCGCCGAATCGAAATATGAAAATGTCGACCAAAATACATTTGACTAGCGGTTGCATATACGTGAACCCATCCCTTTCTCTTACTGTCACCTACATTCTTCAAACGGCCGTATAGGCTTTCCTTTTATAATCTTCAGGTTATAATTAAAAAGAGACATTTGGACAGGTGTACTTCCCGTTAAAATATGATCCCTACAACTATCAACCCGCCAACTACAGCTCTTGAAGGGGCAGTAAAAATGTAATACTAGGGCAGAATATCGTAATTTGTACCAGTTTCTAAGTTTTATCAGCTTCATGAAAATGACATCATGAACAGATGGTTACATTTAGGATAAATATGGTGTATTATACCTCCTGGTAAGTTATTGGCTGAGATTTTGTTGCAAATTGTTGGTGACAGTTCGCTTTTCAACGCTTAAGTGTAAATTTCTCATCACGCATAGGCACATTCGGTAGTTAAGGGGAAAATTGATCGTGCTACTTTTGCCATGAGTATATATTAATAAGTCCTAATACTAACTTAGATATTGACACGAATAGGCGGCGATTTACCTTCAAGGACCAGGCGAACATAAAGTGACGATCTTTCGTACCGACTTCTGTATTATTTCCTAAACTGAGGTGGCATTGTTTGGCATTTTTGGTTGGTTGATATTGCAGATGAAAAGGCATTTCCACGTAATTTCAATCACAACTAAAGTCAGGAAGAAAATTATTGGTATTGCACATTAGTAGGAAGAGACCTGTTTCTCAAATAGGCTGTCTTAAGCAACTTCCCTGTGCAATATCATCTCCCGATGCTACTACTGCCTACGACTCACTCATTGTGGACATACCTGGTTCGATTGGGAGGAATCAGTTCCGAACGAGAGTGACCTCTACGATCTTCTACAAAGCCTATGCGACAGACACAATTTAGATCCCACCAGAATCTCTAACGTAAATGAAAGTGAGGTTTGTAGGGTTCAGAAAGAACAAATAAATATATTTCTCTATAGGGTAAAATGTAAGTTGATGTGATCTCCAGCGGCGGGAGTGGAGTGCAAACCAGAAACGTATGCTGTGTCAGTGCCTCTGGTCAATACATTTCACCAACGATCATTTTCAAGAGATAGGGAATGAGTAATGAGCACTTTAATACTCCTCCGAGCAGCATAGTGATACAATCCGAAAAAATACATCATAATTTTGAAATATTTTGTACCGAGCTCGATAGCTGCAGTCGCTTAAGTGCGGCCAGAGTCCAGTATTCGGGAGATAGTGGGTTCGAACCCCACTGTCGGCAGCCCTGAAGATGGTTTTCCGTGGTTTCCCATTTTCACAAAAGGCAAATGCTGGGGATGTACCTTAATTAACGCCATGGCCGCTTCCTTCCCATTCCTAGCCCTTTTCTGTCCCATCGTCGCCATTAGGCCTAACTGTGTCGATGCGACGTAAAGCAACTAGCAAAAAAAAAAAAACATTGTGAGATGTTAGCAACACTTCATTTCCAATAAGAAAAAAGAAAGGAGAACATTGTTGTTGCTTGATGCATATAAAGTGAATAGTAAGCGAAGGTACGTGTTGTCTAAGAAACAGTCTTTCGCGTCCAATTTAGAAACTCATTGATAAATTTTAGGAAGACAGTTTCCTAGCTTGTATCGACAGGAAACTGCTAGAAAACTGGTCCTGTGAACCTTCTTGTGCCTACATCCAAACTTTTCTTTATTGGGCATATATCCAAAATTAACAGCGATTATTGTTCTGGCTTTGAAATAAAACTTACCACTAATATTTAAAGACACTCTTTAATAAAAATTTGTACAAATTAGGCAATACAATTTTGCCTGATTTTCCAAAATATTTTGATTCTAGTAATAACCCGTCTTTCCACCCCCACAATACTTTGTGTGGCAAACATGCCTGCGAGGAACATAAGACTGAGACACTTTCGCTTAATAATTTTGTGATTATACACCAGACTTGAAAAGTATAATAGTAATGTTATTGCGTTTCTGATGTGTTGTATGTTTGGTATTCAGCCCGAAGGCTGGGTTCATTCTCCACAGCTCAGCCAAAAGCTATCATAGATAGCCTAAGCGCCACTAAAGAGGCATACTAGGATAATGAGGAGTAAGGTAGTTTCCCGCTGATTTCCTCACCGAGCCAGAATTTGCTGTTAGATGTCAGTCTGCCAAGTCTACAGAAATGCACGCATCAACAGACTCTATGAGCGACATTTTCACACCATTTATAGCATAGACTGGCAGCATAAGGAACGGTATTACTAGCATCACTCATACCTCAGTCACTTTCATATTGTCAAAGCCAAGGATGAGACTGAGAGAGGTCGATGAAAGTAAGAAATTTATTCTAGTCCATAAGGAAAGATCTTCACTGGGGTAATCACATAAATGGGATTGTAAATAAAGGGTACCGATCTCTGCACATGGTTATGAGGGTGTTTAGGGGTTGTAGTAAGGATGTAAAGGAGAGTGCATATAAGTCTCTGGTAAGACCCCAACTAGAGTATGGTTCCAGTGTATGGGACCGTCACCAGGATTACCTGATTCAAGAACTGGAAAAAAATCCAAAGAAAAGCAGCTCGATTTGTTCTGGGTGATTTCCGACAAAAGAGTAGCGTTACAAAAATGTTGTAATGTATGGGTTGGGAAGAATTGAGAGAAAGAAGAAGAGCTGCTCGACTAAGTGGTGTGTTCCGAGCTGTCAGCGGAGAGGTGGCGTGGAATGACATTAGTAGAAGAATAGGTTTGAATGGCGTCTATAAAAGTAGGAAAGATCACAATATGAAGATAAAGTTGGAATTCAAGAGGACAAACTGGAGCAAATATTCATTTATAGGAAGGGGAGTTAGGGATTGGAATAACTTACCAAGGGAGATGTTCAATAAATTTCCAATTTCTTTGAAATCATTTCGGAAAAGGCTAGGAAAGCAACAGATAGGGAATCTGCCACCTGGGCGACTGCCCTAAATGCAGATCAGTATTGATTGATTGATTGAACTGAAGACACTTCATCTCGCCAGCAAAGGCATATTATTGCCTTTACGCCCCGCTAACTACTTCTTCGTTTCTTACATAAGTTAGGGTGCCGGAATTTTGTTCAACAAGACTATTTTATGTAAATCTTCCGACACGAGACTAGAGTATTTGAGCACCTTCAAATATCACCGGACTGAGCCAGGATCGAACCCCCTACTTGGGTTCCTAAAGCCAGCAATTTCACCGTCTGGGTCACTGACCCCAGCTCGGCATTTAAAAGCTCTTTGAGGAAATACCTTCAACATGTATTGTTTCCAGCATTCCCAGTCTCATTTTTGTTCGGCTTGACGTTCTGTCCCATTATTTTATCCGCTGACGTTGCTGTCCAGCAGACAGTGAGCGGAGTGCGCTCATCAGCTGTACGGCTGGAAGAGTCAATGACATCAAACCACTATTCGCACTTAAGCTTCGTCTGATATGGACTTTTGATACTCTCGACAGATGGTCAGGGAGTGAAGAGCCTACCACACGGTTCTCTTGGGAATCATCCCCCATTGCCTACCCCTTGGCATGTCCTTCCCCTGATACATGTTCACGAAATGCTACGTATTGCTACCATGATAGAATTTCGTGATCCGAAACGTGGAGGAATAAATTCATATTTGTTTCGTTAGCTTAAACATCGTCAGGACAGTGATTAGTTCACACAGTAACGATCTGAAAACGAAGGCATCAACCTCTTCTGGAGGTGATAAGTTTAAAATTGAGGACCTAGAGGGGACTACCCCGTCTCCCTTGGGAATTTCCGTGCTACTCCCGTAAAATGTTGTGGCTGATGTTACTGTAGGAACAACTCGCCTGAAGTCAGAAGCCACTTGAGAAGAAATAATCTAGTTCGGCTGTTAAAAATCCCACAATCAGCGCAGTTAGTTTCAAGATAACTTTATTAGCTTCAAATTGAGATGTTATCCAACTTCTGAAGTATGTATTTTAAGGGTACTGTAGGTGACATGGAGAGAAAGGTGAAAATTCAGAACCATTGTAAAGCAACTTGTAATTTAAAAGAACCGCTAATCAGAGGGAAAAGAAGTAAGAGGTGCATTCTCTGGAAGAATGTAGGTATCGGCAGAAAAAGTGAAGGGCCACGAAGGTCGTGTAAATGAACGACTCCGTAGGCCTCGCAAATCTAATACCAGCAGGGTCGGTAAAGAACAAACCTTGACCAACGGAGGTCAGATAGGAAAGGTGAAAGTGAGGAGGCTAGCATAAGTAGCGAAAGCAATGCCAGACTCAGCTGGGGGAACCGTTGGCACCAGTTGCGAGTGACTGGTATCCCTTTTAGTCACCTCCTACGTGGATGAATTTTATACACAGCAAATGATTCAGAAATCAAATTTCGTTCTAAATTTAATTCTTCTTCACCTCCTTCTTCTACCACCGCTTTTCCCACACCTGTGGGTTCGCGGGTGCGAACTGTGTGGCACATGTGGATTGGCCCTGTTTTACGGCCGGATGCCCTTCCTGGCGCCAACCTTATGCCTATATGGAAGTATGTAATCACTATTGCGTGTTTCTGTGCTGGTTGGTAGTGTAGTGTGTTGTCTGAATATGAAGAGGAAAGTGTTGGAACGAACATAAACACCCAGTTCCCAAGCCAGAAGAATTAATCAAACACGATTAAAATCCCCGACCAGGCCGGGAATCGAACCCGGGACCCTCTGAACCGAAGGTCTCAACTCTGACCATTCAACCAATGAGTCGGACTCCGTTATAAATGTAATATTACTTATAAAATTGATTCGTCACTTGGGAAAATATATCAATTTTGTGAAATTCTCATGAAAATAAAGAACTCTCTCCATTTGAATAACTTGATTTCACCTGCATGAAAGTAGATGGGTAAGCGCTGGGATGTTATGAATTAAATCTGAAATGATTGCATCTCGTTTTGACTAGACCAATTTTTGTAAAACCTGAGTGGATGATCAATTAAGACATGAGAGGTGATAAGGTGTTGAGGAGGTGATTAGTAATCTGGCTGCTCGACAACAGTACAATCGCCTCGCCAACCTGAAAAATGGGTGCAGTGAATATGATATATGAAAATTAGCATTTCAGACACTAAAGTGATGTCAGTATGGAAGAAAGTTAAGTGGACTGAATGACAGATCGGCAAAGCAAGGCTGATACAGATAGATCATTTCATGTAATTAGGATCTGTATTTTTCTTGATGGTAGTATAGTAAGTGAAGTTGAATCAATGTGCTGAGAATCCGACACAGTGAGTTCAACGAAAGAAGTGAGCTCCTGGAAGAAACTATCTGCACACCGGTTTCTTTTCAGACTGACTTTGCTCAACGGGAGTGCACACTGGGTGGACTCAGAATACCCGATTCTTCAGTTAGAAGTAACAGACATGAAGACAGCGAAAATGATTGCTGGTTCAAAAAGGTGGGAACAGTGGCAGGAGTGTAGTCGAAATGAGGATACTCAGGCTAAGTTAATTCGAGATTAGTAGACTCAGTAGAATCTTATAGGCCTACATGAATTCATTAGAACGTTCTCAACTAATTTCTTCGTGCTAGTCGTGTAATCGTGAATACAGGGACAGAAACATTAGTTCCTTCTCAATCTTCTACCACATCTGTGGAATCGTGAGTGCGAACTGTGCCGCACATGTATATTTGGTTCTGTTTAACAGCCGGAAGCTCTTCCTGACACCAAGCCTAAATGAAGGGATATAATTCTTAATGCGTGTTTCTGTCGTGGATGGTAGTGCAGTGTGTTGTCTCAATATGAAGTGGAAAGTGTTGGGTCAAACACAAACACCCAGTCCCCGAACGAGGAGGGTAAACTGCTCATTCACACTCTGTGGTCTGTATTGGGTTGGAAGCGCCCGAAAATTCCCCTTTATGGATGTGCTATCTCGGCGAAAGACAATGACATAATCAAGGAAAGATAATTTAAAATCTGAAATGATGTTTGGGATTTTTTTAGCTGAATTCATTGGGGTTTTCTGCTAGTCATTTTCCTTTCATTCATAAGATATTGGGTTCGACACCGCCTGAGGTCAGTGCCTTTTTGAGAGTGTTTAAATTGTGGGAGCTCCTTATCACCGGCCCCCGCAGGTTGAAGAATTACTTCTTCTTCTTCTTCTTAATAAATTTACCCTCCAGGGTTGGCTTCTTCCTCGGACTCAGCTAGGGATCCCACCTCTACCGCCTCAAGGGTGGTGTCCTGGAGCTTCAGACTCTGGGTCGGGGGATACAACGGGGGAGTATGACCAGTACCTCACCCAGGCGGCCTCACCTGCTATGCTGAACAAGGGCCTTGCAGGGGGATGGGAAGATTGGAAGGGATAGACAAGGAAGAGGGAAGGAAGCGGCCATGGTATTATGTTAGGTACCATCCCGGCATTTGCCTGGAGGAGAAGTGGGAAACCACGGAAAACCACTTTCAGGATGGCTGAGGTAGGAATCGAACCCACCTCTACTCAGTTGACCTCCCGAGGCTGAGTCGACCCCGTTCCAGCCCTCGTATCAAATTTCTTGGCAGAGCCGGGAATCGAACCCGGACCTCCGGGGGTTGGCAGCTAATCACACTAACCACTACACCACAGAGGAGGACTTGAAGAATTACTACGGATCGAAATTCCGACATGCCCAGTGTCTTTTGAAAATTTGTAGCAATTGAAGAAACGTTAAACAAATAACACATCGGCCTATTATTATTAGTATTATTCATACATGCACACATACATGTTCAGTTATGCATTTCAGCGTTCAGTCTGCAAACTTCTGTTGATTTGCTAACCGCCACCACAATCCTTTATTTGTAGATAGTTCTATGGCCTCGTTTAGTTTTCTACCTCTTATCATCAATATAACCAATATAATCTTAGTCCTCTTGGCCTCCAAAGCAGAACCCATTATTCTCCTACGTAGATTATCTTCCTCCATTCACCACATGACCCTAACACGTAAGCTGGTTTATGCGTACAGCTTCATTAATCTAGTTCATTCGTAACCTTTATCTCCTCATTCCGAGTACCCTCCTGTCATTGATCCCACCTCTTTGTACCAGCAATCATTCTCGATACTTTCATGTTTGTTACTTGTAACTTATGAATGCGATATCCTGAGTCAACCCAGCTTTCACTTACGTACAGCAAAGGTGGTCTGGAACCAGACCGATGCGATGTTAAGATAGTTTCGACCGGGTGTTGTCTTCCGTTGTACAGAACACTGTTGCTGGTAACTGCGAGCTCACTGCATTAGCTTATCTGCACCTTGATTCAATCTCACTTATTATGTTACCATCCTGGTAGAAAACAGATCCTAAATACTTGAAATTATAACCTGTTCAAGCTTTGTATCCTCAATTTGACATTAAATTCTCGTGGATTTCTCCCCTACTGACATCTATTTAGTCTTAGAAAGTCTAAATTTCATACCATACTTATTGCACATATTATCAAATTTCAAAATACTAGACTGCAGGCTTTCGTCAGCATGCGGCAAACTGCTTTATATATGTTCACCTAACCTAATCCCTCCTTGCCATCTTATAGCTTTCAGCAGATGATCCGTGTAAACTATGAAAAAGGGGAAAGAGTACAGCCTTGTCTAAACCCAGTGAGTACCTTGAACTAAGGACTCATTCTACAATCAATTCTCATTGCAGGCGAATTGTGCACATAAATTCCTTTCATTGATTTTAAAAATCTACCCTTAATCTCTTATTCTCCCAGTATGGTCAACATTTTCCTCTTCGGTACTCTGTAATACACCTTCTCTAGATCTACGAAACATAAACGTAACTGCCTATTCCTCTCATGTCATTTTTCAATTACCTGGCGCATACTGAAAATCTGATCCTAACAGCCCCTTTGTGGTCTGATGCCACACTGAATTTCGTCCATTTTCGTCCAACTTACTCTCAACCACTCGTCGCACCATTACTTCCAAATTCCCAGTGAACACTTTGCCTGGTGGACTGATCAACGAGATACCGCGATAGTAGTTGCAGTCCTTCCTGTCCCCTTGCTTATAGTTAGGTGCAGTTAAAACAACAACAACTATAATAATAATAATAATAATAATAATAATAATAATAATAATAATAATAATATGTACTGAAGTGTATTAGGTGGCAAGGAGGGTTTCGGTTAGGTGAAAATGTAATAAGGAGTTTGGCATATGCTGACGACAGATTGTGTCGAAAGCCTGCAGTCTACTATCTTCAAACTTGTCAATATGTGCAATGAGTATGGTATGAAAATTATAATAATGATTATATTATATTATATTATATTATATTATATTATATTATATTATATTATATTATATTATATTATATTATATTATATTATATTTCCATATCATACTTATTGCACATATTAATTATATTTAATTTAATATTTAATGTAATTATATTAATTTCATATTTCATTTTATTATTATTATTATTATTATTATTATTATTATTATTATTATTATTATTATTATTATTATTATTATTATTATTATTATTATTATTATTATTATCGTGGCATAATATCGGCATACGTTCTCACCATAGACAATGTAAATTCTCACTTCTTCCTCTTCTCTTTTCCGATCTCAGTGGATTAGCGCCGCTAACACTCCGCTAATGTTCCTCCCCGGCGTGGCCTAGGGCGTTATCCGCAAGGTTTTGTCAATATTAAAAGTCGGAACAAAAACCAATATTTTCCCGTTCTCTTTTATCCGGCTAAGGCGCTTTATTTCCTGAATGGCCCTTGAATTCGAATGTGCAGCTCGTTTTCGTCTGGATATTGTGAGCGGGGGAGCTAGGGAGGAGAGGGTAGACAATAGGGTGTCCAAACTATGGTCGCTAGGAGTCACACATTGCAAGCAGAAACATTGTCCAACAATAAATTGGTTTGTCCTTCTAAAGTAAAATTTATTAAACACCGCTTTGCATATTGAAATAACATTTATTTTCACAAACTATCACTGACGAGTCTTTGTATACCAATCGACCACACTACTCAGCGCGGCGAAGGCCTGCAGATTACTAAGCGACGCATGGTTAACGTAACGAATCATCTCGCTTCCTATACAAGGCATAAATTTACGTACACATACAAACCACTTAGTTAAACACACACATGCAGACATGTACGTATATTAGATTTAAAAACCTTCTTTGGCCAGTTCGTTTTTGTACATTTGTAAAAATCGTATCATCGTAATCCATTCAGTAGTCATGTAATCTAAATGAGATAAACGGCATCTGAATAGGTAGAGTATATCTCTACTAACATCAGAAATGTTTCCATTACAGATGAACTCACGATCATATCCGTATCTGTCTGCTTGCTGATTTATTGCGCGGAAACAGAAAAATGGCTGTATATGGGGCCTACACCATTTTTACCAACCCTCATACATGTAGACTTCTCGTCCTAGGAGAAAGTTTTAAGAGTTTTATTTCTCTCCGAAAGTTTTAAAAATAGTTAGTGGAATCTAAAACCAACAACATAATAATAATACTAATAGTAATAATAGGAAAAGTTGTAACAAAGATGATGCTGGATTTAGAAAGTTAAATTATTTTAATATTTTCTTTCCATGGAACTGTTCCTTGTACTTTTGTTGTTGTTGTTTAACTGTTTTTCAAGCTTACTTTATTATAATTTGTAATTTTAAGCTAGTAGTAAGCTCAACCTATAGTGTTGTAAGCCAAAGTGTTAAGTCTTCTTCTTTATCTGTTTACCCCCGAGGGTCGGCTCTCACCTCTACCGCCTCAAGGGCAGTGTCCTGGATCTTCAGACTCTGGGTCGGGGGATACAACTGGGGAAGATGACCAGTACATCGCCCAGGCGGCCTCACATTCTATGCTGAACAGGGGCCTTGCGGGGGATGGGAGGATTGAAAGGGATAGACAAGGAAGAGAGAAGGAAGCGGCCGTGGACTTAAGTTAGGTACCATCCCGGCATTTGCCTGGAGGAGAAGTGGGAAACCACGGAAGAACTCTTCCAAGATGGCTGAGGAGGGAATCGAACCCACCTCTATTCTGTTAACCTCCCTGAGTGGACCCCGTTCCAGCCCTCGTACCACTTTTTAAATTTTTGTGACAGAGCCTGGAATCGAACCCGGTGCTCTGGGGGTGGCAGCTAATACACTAACCACTACACCAAGGAGGCGGCCATAGTGTTAAGTACTGGAAATCATTAAGTTGTGTATTAAATTGTATATGATGATGCTGGGTTTAGAATGTTAAACTAGTAGTAGGCCTACTTCTTGTAATATTTTCTTCTCATGGAATTGCTTGTTGTACTCGTTGTTTGTTTGTTGGTTGTGGTTTGGTAATTACATTTACTTTATTATTACACTTCTTATTTATCTGTTTACCCCCAGGGTCGATTCTCACCTCTACCACCTCAAGGGCAGTGTCCTGGAGCTTCAGACTCTGGGTCGCGGGATGAAACGGGGGAAGATGACCAGTACCTCGCCCAGGCGGCCTCACATTCTATGCTGAACAGGGGCTTTGCGGGGGATGGGAAGATTGAATGGGATAGACAAGGAAGAGGGAAGGAAGCAGCCGTGGCTTGATGTACTCGTTGTTTGTTTGTTGTTGTTTGGTAATTATGTTTATTTTATTATTACACTTCTGTGAGCGACCATTGCCGCCAGGATAATTCCAATTTGAGATGTATTTGCTAATAATAAAAACAATTTACACATTTGGAAGACCCCAGGAATACACAATTATTACTGTAATAACTTCACGACTATGCACAGATTTCTCACCTATCAAATACAAATTTTCATCAGTGAACCAGATGCCCTCACACACTTTCTCACTACAAGAATCTCGTGCCTAAAATCTGAAAATAAAATCACAGAAAAATCCAGCTAACTACCAGCCAGTCACATGCCCATCAACTCTATACAAAATTATAACACGACTTGTAGCAACAAAATCCAGAAGCACTGCAGGGAAAATAACATCATTGCTGAAGTGCAAATGGTCTGCAAGCGGTTCACAAATGGTTGTAAAGGACAATTCATAATTGATGGCATAATCATGGAACAAACATACCATAACAATCGAAATTTGCACACTTGTTTGTTAGATTACAGAAATGCATTTGATTCAGTGCCACATTCCTGGCTTGTTGAGGTCCTTAGAGTATATAAAGTTGATCCTACAATAGTGACATTGCTAGCAATTACCATGGAGACTTGGAGAACTACTATTAAACTCAACAATGGAGAACAATGTTATAACTGACCTCATACCAATTAAAGGAGGCATTTTCCAAGGGGATTCCCTCAGTAAAATATGTGGCTTTGTCCTCCTCTGAACACACTGAGTTCAACAACCTATAGGTTCACCATAAAAATAAGCTAAGAACAATCTACGAGTACAAAATCTCACATCTAGTGTACGAGAGTAGCCCAGAAACTAATGCACCACATTTTTTCTTCAACAATAGGGAACATGCATGATCCGGGGTTTTAATTAAAAATATGCTAATCTGATACAAAATTGCATGCAGAATTCAAAAATGTGATCAGAATGTACAAATAATAACTCCAAACCTGATAAAAATCTACGAAAATGTCACGTCACGCAAGTACGCGATCTCATTGGCCTGACGTCATCGTACAGGTTGACTGAATTAGCAGACGAAATAACACGTAGTGTGCTGTGAGAAGCAGGATACACTTCGCGTATTTCTACTTTACGTTAGTGTCTAGTATGGTTAAATTCGAGGTCTATACATTGGATAATAATCTGAGTGGTATATTTTAGACTTAAAATGAATCCTGCGCAGACAGTGAGGCAGAAAACTTATAAATGGTGTAGAGTTCCGATGTGCAATAGCACATCGTATACCATCCCAAACAAATTGTTTATAAACGTTCCAAAGACGCTAAAACTAGGGAGAAATGGATTTTGGCGAGCTGGAGAAATGCTGGTGATATATCGGAAAAGTCTACAGTTTATTTTTTTGAAGATTTTAACGTAAGATGAATTTGTTTGAATTTTCAAATCACTTTTCCATGTCAGCTGTTCTAGTGGTAAAACTTTAAATTTTAATGTATGATGCTTTATTTAAATGCTTCAATTACATCTTGGAATATGAAAGTAATAAACGGTGCATTAAATAATGCTGATTATTAAAGTATTCTCCAAACCTAACCTATGTTTTGGGTGATCCATGTCAAGATAATAAATCAAAGGGGTTATGAACCATTTTGACAGCTCTAATTCTACCAATATATCTTGGCATGGGACAGTTATGTATGTCTTTATTGAAGAGCTTAATTGGTAAAGAAATTTAGGCTATATCTAAATACCCTATAATGTAACAAAGAATAGGCGTGTACATCATGAAAGGAAACGACGTGAATTTAACAAATGTATAACTCTACACAAAACCAATGCTTGTCTGTTGGAGTCTTATAAGTTAACAATGCTCAATTATAATAATTATCATAATATTAATGAAATAAATAACATAATTGCACACAGGTGAAAATAGTGATGTTGGTGTTGAAAATATAATCCAACTTAGCCTAAGTTTTAGGTTATACAAGCCAAGTCAATAAACCGAAGGGTAAAAATACCGCGCGAGTTGGCCGTGCGGTTAGGAGCGCGCAGCTGTGAGCTCGCATCCGGGAGATAGTGGGTTTTGAACCCCACTGCCGGCAGCCCTGAAGATGGTTTTCCGTGGTTTCCCATTTTCACACCAGGCAAATGCTGAGGCTGTACCTAAGGCCACGGCCGCTTTGTTCCCATTCCGAGGCCTTTCCTGCCCCATCGTCGCCATTATGTGACGGTGTGACGTAAAGCAAACAGCAAAAAAAAATAAAGTCACAGCACCCAAAGACATTCCTGTATTGAGCGACTAAAATGTCACCAGGACACTTTTCTTTCCTGATATGCTCAGCTTGTTAAAAGCCAAATGTAATTAATGTTACTGGCTTCACGCCCCGCTAACTACTACGATTTTCGGAGACGCCGATGTGCAGGAATTTAGTCCTGCAGGAGTTATTTTACGGGCCAGTAAATCTGCCGACACGAGGCTGACGTATTTGAGCACCTTCAACTACCACCGGACAGAACCAGGATCGAACCTGCCAAGTTGGGGTCAGAAGGCCAGCACCTCAACAGTCTGAACCACTCAGCCCGACTTGTGAAAACTAGATGAAGTCATATTTACCTTTATCATGTTTAACTTTTTCCCTCCACAAAGATATTTAATTTTCTTTCATGGGCCCCGGAAGTGGGTAGGCCAGTTGTCCCAATCATAAATATATATTTTTTTGGGAATAATAGATTATAGCCCTATAGTACTATGATCTTTCTTTCTTTCCTTCTTTCTTTCTTTCTTTCTTTCTTTCTTTCTTAATCAGTTTATCCTTCAGGGTTGGTTTTCTCTCGGACTCAGCGAGGGATTTCACCTCTACCACTTCAAGGGCAGTGTCCTGGAACGTGAGACTTTGAGTATGGTGATGAAACTGGTGAGGAGGGCCATTACCTCGCCCAGGAGGCCTCACCTGTTATGCTCAACAGGGGCCTTGTTGGAGGATGGGAGGATCGGAAGGGATAGACAAGGAAGAGGGAAGGAAACGGCCGTGGCATTAGGTGCCTGGAGGAGAAGTAGGAAAATACGAAAAACCACTTCGAGGATGGCTGAGGTGGGATTCGAAACCCTTCTACTCAGTTGACCTCCCGAGGCTGAGTAGACCCCGTTCCAGCCCTCGTACTATTTGTTTTCAACTTTCATGGCAGAGCCGTGAATCGAAACCGGGCCTCCGGGAGTGGCACACATTAACCACTACACCACAGAAGCGGACTAGTACTATAATGCTACCTATATGTTTATGTTAGTGCTGAAATCCGATTTCTTACTTTACTAATGCTGAAAGCCCGAAAATGTAATGTTATTCTTTAATAGGGGAATCAGTCTAGAAGGAAATGTTGAAAGTGATGTGATATCTATCCAGGTTCGTTGTTATCCTAATACTATGGGTTACAGTACATTGCACGTATATAAAAGATGCCACTTACAAACTTGTTTTTTATCCGCGAAATTCTGCGGCCACAAAAGTCACTATTTTTCAAGAATGATGACATCTACACATGATAAATTGTCTGATTGTGCTGTTTTGAACCTTTCTTCTGTCATTTTGAAGTTATTCGCGATCATGAATAATAAACAATCGGCTTTTAGCAACGGCTGATGCACAACGGCTGGTAGAGCTCCATGCGGTACTGGATCGTGACGTCACAGCGCGCCGCTTACGTCAGAGGCCGTTTCACTCGCTTTGCGGAAAGGCACTAGTAAATATTTTTTTAATGGTAGAAAACAAGGCAACATACCACAATGTAATACGTTTACGTACTATTTCATTGGTGTACTTTTCAAAAAAAATATTTTTGAAAATGATGCATGTTCCCAATTGTTTACTGAACACAATGAAACTGATACACAAGAAATAATTATGTTTCTTCAACTCTCCCTATTTTCCCACGTAATCTCCTTCCCGTTATATGGCCATCCTCCAGTGAGACAGAAGGGCGCGTATGCCCTGTCGGTATCACTCCTTGTTCTGTTCATGAAGCAATTTACTCACTGTGCGAATCACCTCTTCGTCATCACGACCTTACCAGCCGTTCTGTCATCATGACTTTACCAGCGGAAGAAGTTGCTTTGAATTGTTTATCTTATGTGGAGAGCCAGGATGGTTCCATTCCATCGACTGCAGTTTTGTTTTGGGCTCAAAATGGTGAACCCAGGTTTAATCACCCATCACAGTCCGGAACAAGAACGCTTCCCCCTCAACTTCAAAACGTTGCAGCAACTCAGAAATGTTTTTTTTTTCCGAGAGTTTTATTTTCCTCTGTAAGACGGCGCAGAACTCATCGTGAACAATTTTTTGCGTAATCAAGAGCACTGATGATTATACCTACACTTCCTTTGTTCAATGACAGTTCCGGCGCCAAATGACGAGTCGTTCTGCGTCGGTCCTGGCGAATCACTACATACAGAGAAGGTATCCAAGTACACAGACCTGGCCACAGAAATAAAAGCCATGTGGAAACTCAACAATGTTATTATAATTACAGTAGTGACTGTATGTAACTTAATGGTATGATAACAAAGACACTACACAGGAGCAGTGAAGCACTTAATCTCCACTCTTTCACTTACAAAGAATTGTTAAATGTAGCAATCCTAGCCACTTGCCACATACTAAGGAAGTTTGCTAGCGTGAAATATCATCACTAATAAACATACACAGAGGACTAATAAAAATCGTCTACTAATAATTTTGACTATTTATATATAGCAAATATCCTATAAATACCAGCTAAATTTATTTTTCAATATTGTATGTAAGTATATACATAATGAGCATACTTGCTTATGTACTGAATAGTACTTCTTCCATCTACATTTTATTGAAGAAGCACATAAACCTAATTGTAAAATGGTGAATTATTAATTAATTAATTAATTATTTGCGTATGGACCCTGTTGGATCACGCATTACATTTATGATTCGCCTTTCTAACAGACCATATTGCTTTCATTCTTTCGCTGTGTGCCTGTTTTCTTTCTTCTGACCACTTAGTCCCCGATCTTTTAGGGACTTCATTCTCTGGCTTTACTACCCATCTATGTATCTTGTGACGGTAAATGTTTCTGTCCACTATTTCTGATGGTTCTATCTGGCCCTTTTCCAGATCATTTTTGACATCTTGTATCCATGGTACGTTCTTCAGTTTTTCGGTGTATGTCAAAATCTTGTGGGTTAGCCTTGAAGACGATAGTCTGTGAACGTGTCCATAGAATTTCAGTCTTCGTTTCCTGACGTCTGCGGCAAGGTTAGACAGTCTTTCCATAGCTTTGCGTGATTTGAACCTATACCCTTCTTCCTTTTTATCTGGACCCAGAATTTTCCTCAAGATCTTCCTTTCCTCCTTCAAGATGTTTTCCAGATCACCTTTATTATTAAGAACCAAGATTTCACTTGCATACAGCACTTCAGGTTTAATCACCGTATTATAATGTTTGATTTTTGTATGTATGGACATGCACTTCTTGTTGTAGATGTCACGGGTTCTCCAATATGCTCTTTTGAGTTTTTGTAACCGAACTTTCTGTGCTTCCTTTTCCAACCCTGTTGGTTCTAGGATCTCACCGAGATATTTAAAGTATGGAACTCGTTTGATGTGTCCATATTTTGTTTGTAATTCCTGAATGTCGAATTTAGTGCAAATAAACTTGGTCTTTTCGAATGAGATTTTAAGTCCAGTTTTCTCAGCGCATTCCTTGAGGATTTCAATCTGTTTGATCGCTGAAATTTCACTGTCTGTTAGTATCGCTAGGTCGTCTGCGAAAGCTAAACAACTGACCTTAACGTCATCGTTCTTTCGGCCAAGTTGAATAGGTTTCCAGTGCTTCTGAACTTTTAATTATTATTTTATTATTATTTATAGTTTAAATATTTATAATCCTGTTTACTGAAAAGTAGTTTTGAACTGATTAGAAGTTATGTTTCCACTTGTCATCTGTTTGAGGATAACAAAATGAACAATTTTGTTTCGGCGAACACGAAGTATAATGTAAACGAAAAGTTAGAACGTTCTATTTCTGGGACTCACTGTCTTAATTGTAAGAGAATGACTGGTTCTTTCGAGATGTTATAACATTTGATGCATAAGCTCCGGCTCTCAAGAAAAAGTAAATCCGTATGTAATGGTTCTTGAAATTGGAAAACCACGCTAGAATGATATTCCTTGTGTGGACTTTGACAAGGATGCTGAACGGATAAAAGAGATTAACTTGCAGACGATTACGCTTGAGAGTGGTCAGCCATTAAAAGGGAGCTGGACGATATTCTAATTCCCGGCACTTAACACTAACAGGATCAGCACCAGACTCTTCCGCTGATGACCAGCCATAACAATGATGCTTATTGGAGTGCTCGTTGTTTGTGTACAAGGAGGGCACTACTAGCCAGCCTGAAACAGTCAGTGAACGCAAAAGTGCGGGGAAACCACTAAAAGCATGGAAGTTAGAATAACTTCCACGGTGACCCCTACCGGTCGTAAGAGGTGACTGAAAGGGGGCCCAAGGGTGGGAGCGTGGATTGGTAACCAGGGTTCCCATACCTGAGCCTGGCATCGCTTCCACTTACTTCTTCCAGGCTATTCGCCTCCATAATTCCTTTTCACTTCCTTTGGTTAACTGTTGTTCTTTTTCGACCTTAATATTATTAAATTTTCGAGGCCTAGAGATTATTAAATTTTCACATCCTTAGTGGCCCTTCCCTTTCTTCCTGCGATACCTTCATTTTTATTTTGAAGTGCCGGTCTTCTTCCATTTTCCTTCTGATTGGTATTACTAGAAGACGTTCATTCAGTTGTAAAACAAAAATCACCACCACCACTAGGATGGTTGACTGCTGGCATTCTGAGCCCATGTTTGTAGGTGCTGAGGTGGAAATCGAACACCTTCTACTCAATTGACCTCCGGAGGCTGAGTGGACCTGGTTCCAGCCCCCGTACCAATTTTCAAATTTCGTGGCAGAGTCGGGAATCGCACCCGGGCCTCAGGGAGTGGCAGCTGCTACACAACAGAGGCGGACGTTAAAATAATTTATTGCCGGGCTGAGTGGCTCAGACGGTTAAGGCGCTAGCTTTCTAACCCCAACTTGGCAGATTCGATCCTGGCTCAGTCCGGTGGTATTTGAAGGTGCTCAAATACGACAGCCCCGTGTCGGTAGATTTACTGGCACGTAAAATAACTCCTGCGGGACTTAATTCCGGCACCTCGGCGTCTCCGAAGACCTTAAAAAGTAGTTAGTGGGACGTAAAGCAAATAACATTATTATTATTATTATTATTATTATTATTATTATTATTATTATTGTTGTTGTTGTTATTATTATTATTATTATTATTATTAAAATAATTTATTGTTGAAAATATAAGAGGAGCTTGTCCCACGCACATGTCCGTGTCTCTTTAAATGTCAACGTTAAGTGAAAATCAACATGCTATTGGTTTTACGTCCCAGTAATTACTTTTCCGATTTTCGCAGGCAGCGAGGTGCCGGAATTTTGTCCATCGGCTGTACCTTTATGCGCCTGTCAATCTAACCACGAGACTGACGTATATGAGTATGTTCAAATACCTCCCAGCTGAGCCGGGATGGAAGTCGCCGACTTGAGCTCAGAAGGGCAGTGCTCTATGATCTCAACTGCTCAACCCGGCTCGCCTTGAAAAATAAGAACTTACCTTCTTACTTAGGGGAAGGACGTGGGTTCGATTCCCCGTCAGGAAGTCGAAACATTTAAGAGACGGAATTTACACTTCCGGAGGTGCACTTAGCCATGAAGTTCACTCAGACTACCCCAAAAATAAGTACTAGCTTGATTCCTGGGATTGAAGGTGGCCGGGCGTAGAGCTAACCACTCTACCCCACAAAGTGCCGAGGTTACGGATGGTGGAAGCCTTTACCTTTTACCCCTCCCAGGGCTTTCATGGCTAGTGCGGAGACGGCTTTTTCCTTACTTACGAATAGTTACTTTTGAAAGATTGCCCACTTCTCTTAGCAATCCTTGTTATCTCTTCTGCCAGCTACAAATTTCTCTCAGGCCTTCCTGTAGTTTTCGATCAATCATTGCTCTGTTCTTCCTCTCCTTGTCATCTGAGGTCGTTTCCTTAATCTTCTTCCATCAGTTTTGACAAGTATATGCTCCACATTTTCTACATGGCCGAACAATTGCAAAGACTTGAAATTCGCTTTACCACCCTTTTACGTGTATTACTTTCTCGTATTTTTGTAAGGGTGTACTCTGCCCGAAGAGAAGTCTGAACCTCCGCAGAGGTGTGCCTGAGCCGGAGTTTACGTGCAGTAGGAGGGCCAGTTCGTTTCCGCTCCTCCATTCCCTTACCCACCACCAACAGCGCGTGGCAAACCATCTAAATCTTGATCACGCTCAATGTTGCTTAACTTCGGGGATCGCATGGGATCCGGTGTTTCAACACAACTATGGCCGTTGGCACTTTCTCATATAATGAAATCAATTATGATATATCATATTATGTGAATCAGTGGTTAAGTGAGTAACTCAAGAAGCCAAGTTTGCGGATTTTATCCAGGCTAAAGTAATCGAAGAACGGATACAAATCTAGGCGCTCATTTTCGTTGGTATGATGAAAACTCTGGTGGTGGACTCAGCCTAATCGAACAATTCATTCGGTTATACAATACCGACCAGTAGAATTCAGATTTCGTTGCTAGATAAATGAACCATGGGAATGTCTAAATTGGTAGGCCGACAATCTAGATAGTACAGTTGGGGAGAAATCATGACGACCTCTCCTCACACCACTACTTTCCAGCGGTAGCTCTGTGTCTATTAGTGACTTATAGGATTTACTACCTCTACCGTAGCCAGAGTTGCCAAATCGGCTACTGCACTCTGCATGAAGAAAGGGTAAATACTACAGAGAATGAGGAAGAAAGTGGTTTGGCAGCCTCTCCAAAACAAACATGGATCACTTAGAGCTCATGAACTCAGCAGGGTGCAGGGTATGATTGACCACTGGCTTTCAGCTCGCTTCCAGGAACTGAGGTCGTCATGTTTTGTCCCCCAACTATACCACCTCAGAAAGTCTATAACATCATAACTGAGACAATATATTATTTTTTATTATTCTTTTTATTATTATTCCTCTCACCCATTCAAACAGTGCGCTCGAACTTGTTCATTGTGGCTTGATGACTTGATGGCTTTCGCCTTCTTTAGGTCCCCAAATCTCTTCATGAATTCGCTCAATGCTGTTTATCGGCGGAAGCAGAGGGGAGGAATATAAACGTTAGATTATGTGTCCTTCTGTCCATTTCTTACTATTTTTCATTGTTGAGGATTTTTTGCTAATTTTTGCTTAGTTACTAATGTTCTGAAAGCACATTGGTTTCTGTTGATGTCTCCTGTGATGTTAATTTCACGTAGGTCTTCCAGTAATTTCTTCTAGCCACATTATCTTGGTAATCTTCGAGTTTATTATATCGAATAATCTATTGGTGAGTTTGATTTTGGCCATTCCGTAGATATAATTTTAAGCACCCTTACGTTTAACGAACCCATCCATTGGTCTAAGGATATATGTCGTTTTTCTCTTGATTTTGATTCCATCTCACCGTTTCTATTTCTAAACTTTCCTGAGAATTTTCCGTTCTTACTTTTCAGTTTCTGCTATTTTATCTAGACAGATCTCCAAAGTTTGCTCAACTATCCAACCCGACTAATGCGTGATTTCTCTGAGATATTATTTAAGGAATGACACTGTGAGATTATGAATAGATGCGGATGATGATGATGATTATTATTATTATTATTTTCTTACAAGTTGTTTTACGTCGCACGGACACAGATAGGTGTTATGGTAACGACAGGATAGGAAAGAGGTAGGTGTGGGAAGGAAGTGGCCATAGCTTTAATGAAGCGTTTGTCTCGTATGGAAATGAGAAACAACTGAAAACCATCTTTAGGGCTGCCGACAATGGGGTTCGAACCCATTATCTCCCGAATAAAATGATTATTATTATCTGAAGAGGATGGTTATTTTCAGATATTATCAAATAATAGGCTTATACTTTCTTAATTGCTGGATCATTAGGATGCGTATTAGCAGCACTTTAATGAAAACTTGTTTACTTCAGTAATATCGGGATTTTGTCTGTTTTACTGATCCACGATACCATTAGAACGTCCAGAGATTATCCTCCTCGTATCATTACTCTTAATTGAGGTTTCCTCTCCTTCTGCCATCGTACTCTTCTCCACAAATCTAAATAATATGATACCTTCTAAGCGATCAGGAGAGACCTAATATTGGGATATGAATATTGCTGTCTATAAAGTGTCCATAGTGTCTTTTTTTAGAAAATCTAAAATTGGCCACAGTAGCCCGAGGTGCGTAAAAGCACCATAACAATGAAGCTGATTGCTCTCCGATATTGGATCTAAACGGCGCAAGGAGCGCTGTCTTCTTCCTACTAGCCGAGTAAAAACAGTTGGCTGGCTTCCCCAGCAAGGCGCATAACATATCAAAAAAGGTTCCGTGGCTGCTTGCATCGTATTAATAGCCACAGGGTCTCAATATGTGTGTGTTTTCTAACCTACGTGGGTGTGACTCTTGGTTTTAAAAATCCCACATACTTTGGTTGGGAACCGAACAGTGTTTGCCTTGATTAGAAGCTGGAATGGATCTAAATCGGCTATCAAGCTCTCCTTCTTCACATATCGTATGCCTGAACAATGTCTGAGAAATGCAGCACGAATGATAAAAATGTTATTGCATAGGTGATATAGGTAAAATACGAACAATGTTACATGTTACTAATGTATAATATAATCCTTTATGCCATAACAGAAGGTTACGACTTTTTAACATGTTTATTTCTTCATAATATTTTTAAATATGTTGATGTATCAGGTAGAAAATATCATCTCAGTAGAGGCCATGAAGGCCCTAGGAAAGGTAGAAGGTAAAGGCTTGATTATCCGTAGCTTCGACACTTGGTGGAATTGAGTGTTTAGCCCGACATCCGGCCCAGGAATTAATCTGGTACTCATTTTTGGTGTAGGCTGAATGAACCTCAGGAAAATGCGCAAATTAGTAAAATAAAATCATTCTGGAAAAAATACTTAAATTTCCTCAGTTCTGTGTAAATAGTCATATGTCATTCCTTTATTGGAACTCAAGCATTGAAGTTTTTTGCAGTATTGTCAGTTTTGAGGAAAGGAAAATACCTACGGAGACCTCAAAAAATCCCGCATACAGTCAAAATATACCTCGTTCAGTGTACTCAGTTCAAATAATAAAAATTATAACCACAACACCATGGCGAACAGCCCTGAAGGGCCATGGACTACAGGCAATCGCGCTGAGTCCGAAGGCCTTCACATTACGAGGCGTCGTGTGGTCGGCACAAAGAATCCTTTCGGCCGTTATTCTTGTCTTTCTAGACCGTGAATAATATATTATTATTATTATTATTATTATTATTATTATTATTATTATTATTATTATTATTATTATTATTATTATTATTATTATTATTATTATTGTTGTTGTTGTTATTATTATTGTTATTGGTTTTCAATGGCAACTTATAAAGGAAGTAGCTGCCACGCAAAGTGACAGTGAATATGAGAACGGTGATACCAGAGCGATAAGAGAGTATCCAATTCAACTTTATAACAAAATCACTGGCTATGTATTGTGGGGTAAATACTTCCATGTTTTCAGTGCTTTAAATTAAGGGGACATTCACTATAGCAATATTTCCAGATCTGCCGTGTTCCTCAGTGTTTGGTCTGCGTTAGTGCACAATGTAAACGCTAACTTGTGACGTAACATTGCGGCGTCTATTGATTCCATTGTACTTATAAACAACTTGAAAAAGGAACAAATAACATCTTTGCCTATCCCATGCCACGCCCCTTTATCCGCAGACTCTCTCCAACATCTGTGGCTTTCTAGACCTGTTAGTATATTAGGCAATTATTCTTTGATCTCAGTCCGTTCACGTTTTTTGATATAAAACATTCTACATATTGTTGCGAATAAAATATTCCTTGTTATATTGCATTATTTAGTCAAGGATGACCAATCAGCACAGACACACACAACTATATTGGATAATGAATGACAACGATTAAAAAATTAGAGGCTATTTCCAAAAGTGTCTTGTCCACCAGGTGGGTCCTAGGCTGGCTGGTATTTACTTGGAACGAGAGAGTGGTGGTGGTGGTTAATTTCTTAAGAGGAAGTACAACTACTGTAGGAATCCATCCTCTATTAGCACTAGTTAGAGGGGAAAATGGAAGGGGTCCGATACCTCGAAACTTGAAGTTAACGGCCAAAGAAAAACAAGGGCCATGAATGGCGATTCTCTAGGCTTCGAATGCTGTAATACTGTCAGGGTCGGAAAACAACAAGAGTGACCAAGAGAGGTCGGACAGGGTAAGTTAGGAGCCCGGAAAAAGTAACTGGAGCAATGCCAGGCTTCAGCTAAGGGTCCCATGGACGCCAACCATGCTCCCAAGTTAAGAACCACTATAGCCCCTTTTGTCCGCCTCTTACGACAGGCAGGGGATACCATAATTTTTATTCTACCGCCCCACCCATAGAACGGGCGATTCTGGCGTAATTTTGATTGGCAGGTCTCACTGTTCACTTGGCTTCGCACCCCATCAGTCTTTTCGTACTGCATCTCCATGCAGACAAATTCGAACACGCGGGCGTCTGTTATAATGACGCATGGCAACTGTACGCTTGGATAGACTCCATACTAGGCCGACAACTTCCACTATCAACTCACATGTCTGCTCCACACAGTGAACTTCTCAACAAATATCACTCGGCAAAAAACTTGACAACTCACTCCAACCACTAAACAACGACAACACTCCAGCTCTACTGCTGTTTTTGCTAAGTATGATTTTATATACTTGATGATGAAGTTCTAGTAACATCAGGATGAGTCCAGAATAGGAACGTTCTGGTTTCATCATCCAGAAAACGCATGGACACACCAGACCGGAAGGGTGCTTCCAAAGGGCTAGCAATCGTATCAGCACGTAACAGTATGTTCGGTATCTCTTTGTTTTCGTTCGCTCCTAACATTACATCCACATATCACTACCAGTTAACTTCGATATTCTCCAATTTACGCTTATGGAGTATCCTGAAGAAATTTACCTTTCATATTCTTCCGGCAGATTCAGAAGGGTACAAAGACATGCTTCCGTGGCCTTTTTCTAAGTAATTCGTGTCACCATTCTGTGTAGAATAGCACATTTTCTGGCGCCAACTCCAATGGGAGTGATATACAAAATTTCACTCGTGGTTGGTATTGTCATTTGCCAGTCTCCAAAAGAGGGTAACAAATCAGACGCGGTTAAAATCCGCAGCCCAGTGGGAAATTGAATCCTGATTCCGCTGAATCAAAGATAGCTCCACTGAATATTCAACGAAGAAGTCGGGCAGGAAATCAGATTGTACAAATAATTTTATGCAATAATTTTCCTTCAATAGCTTATATCTGAAAATGTTAATATTATGTGTTTGGTAGTTTGAGATATGTAAAAATACATCATACTGAAAATAAAGAAGTTACATTAGGATAATCGCATCTACGTGGTTTAATAAAACCCAACCCTGAATCATACACTAAAATCCATATATTATGTTGTGATTCCTGTTATAAATATCTTACCAAGGAAGGAATGAAAATTTCCTCGCCGATTTTTGTAAACCATTGATTTCTATGTAGACCTACAGTTATTATTGGAAATACAGAACTGTTTAAAACTAAAAGATTGTGGAAACGATTTTTAAATTGTGAAAGCATAACTTGCTGGACGTTAAAAACCTTTTCCCACAAATAATTTTTAGTCCAGTGACGTACCAATTTAATTCCAAAATTTTGGTTTACGTGGAGTTCAAATCTAAAATTGTCAATATTGTCTATTTTTAGCTTTCTAGCCACGTTTAAGGATATTTTATATCTAAATGTACTGGTAGTTACGACTTACAAAGCATAGTAGGGAATGTTTCGGGAAGTCTTCTGTAAGCTACACTATACATCTCTATCTATTTCGCAGTACCGACATCTTGAAAGCAAGTAAACCAACCAGTTATTTATGGTCCGTTCGGTATGCATCAGTAGGCCTATCTGATGTCCAACAGTAGAACTTCTTACATCGTCACTGCGCCTGAAAAATTGCCATGTGAAATATTTTACCTTAGAAATTCGGCCGGTAAGTTTCTGTCATCTAAAGTTCAATATTATGGGACAATTGTCAAGGAATTCTCACTCTTCATAATATATGTGCTGCGGGTCAGTATTTCTCAGATTATATTATCACATAATGGTTTCAGCATCTTATCGACTATATCCCTTATCTGACGACCAACAACTGGAAAGCCAACCCGCAGAGCTCGGATACAGCAGATGAGAATATTGCGCTGCGGGCCAGTATTTTTACGCATCGTAGGCAGTAAATGAACACTGCTTTAGAACAGTTTTAAGCCTGATCTGACCCATAGGGATAGGAGTTTTTATTTTTAAACCCCACATTCAATAAGTAGGACTCGAATTACAGCATACTGTATTTATTTATTTATTTATTTATTTATTTATTTATTTATTTATTTATTTATTTATTTATTTATTTATTTATTTATTTATTTATTTATTTACTTATTTATTGAGGCAGAATTAAGGCCATGCATACTAATTCTATTATATCTAACCAAATAGACAGTTGGTCCACTAGCCCATTAAAATTCACTTTTTATAGAACCCTAGGTTGACGGAGCATTGGTGACTTGCACATCAAATTCGACGTTTTCCGATCGAATTGGCCACGTGATACTGTTCACTATAATCATGTGTTCGGAAGATGGTGTATTCAAACCCTACGAACACATTTTTGTGCAATAGGGAAAGGAGCTTTCGAAAGTAAGGGTAAAATACCAAAACGTCAAACCTACACCACGAAGAAGTCTTTAGTGTGTAGCTCAACATTCTAGTGAAAAACCTAGACTTTGGGAAATGTAAGACCAATAAAACTGGTTCTGAAGAATCACCAGACTTAGTTGGATATAAGAATAAGCAATGAGTAATTTCTGCAGGGAATGGGACCAAAGAGGGAACTGTTGATGAAAGTAGGGAAGAGGAAAGCGAATCTAATTAGACACTTTCTCAGGCACGATATTTTCCTACCGAGGGATTTGGCCGTGCGGTTTGGGTCTTGCATTCTGGAGATGGTGGTTTGATTCTCAATGGTTTTCTCCGGTTTCCCATTTGCATGCATGCCTGCCAAATGCTGGGACCGTGGCTTAATTAATTCTACGGCTGCTACCATCTAAATCTTATCACTTCCAATCCTTGCTTCGCCAAGAACCTTCCATCTGTCCGTGCGACTTTAAACTAAAGGCACGATAAAATATTCTTGAAACTAAAATATTCTTGAAACCAAGATACTGCAAAAGAAATCTAGAGGGTGACCGAGGACGTCCTACTTGAAAAACTTGATTAGGTGTGCGGAATGTGTTCTTTATCCAAAGCTGAAGAGAGCTTTTCCTTTCACTTAATGAGGATGAAATGCTGTGGCTATATCTTAATTACGGATTCGTCCACTACTTTTCCGGTTGTAGTCCTTTTTTACGCAAAAAGCATCGTTTCGATCTCACTAACAGATAGCGCCACTGCCGCATTCATTGCTCGTATCGGCGAACACAAAACGTTACATAGAGGGACTGGAATGATGAGAGTTTTAGCCAAATGAACATCTATCATGTCTACAAGGGCTCATTTACGTACCAAATACACAATTTTCCATACTAGAATATAGACTATAGAATATGCCGTTTTCCGCGCTATTCAATTAGTGCCCAAATTAGCACTCGTTTACCCATCCCGTGGTACGAGTAGCTCTCTGCCAGCCCGAGAGGCTCGGCTCTAATTACGCGCTTATGCAGTAAACGAGTCATACTCTCGCCTGAAATTGGAAAAGCGCTCTCACTTGTGCATCAGAGAAGAGGATACTACGCCAAGCTGCGAGAGCGAAGTAGGTCGCGGAGCCCTGCACTCAACCCTGAAAACATTATTTCTTTGCTTTTCCCCTGCATATATACGAATACCAATCTACCGTCTTCAACTGTTTTCAAAAACGAAAATAACGCAAGTTGCGTAATATACGATGGATTTCTATGACTCAAGCAAGATTCATTAGAAGCAGCGAATTTTATGCTGGTTTATGACATTAAGAAGTGGTATACATAATTAAGACCAAGTATGCATCAAACAAACACCCAGCCAGGTGCAGACCATCTGGTGAAAGCAGGCCGCTAGAACGAAGTTAAAAGTTCCCCGAACCATAGGCTCCACCCACACTGAGCTACCAAAGGACGCTTTCGAGATTATAGCAAAACGCACGAAACGAGGTTGATGGGAATCGATCAGTGAAAACTGGGGTAATCAAGCTTTAATTTGACACCTTGACCGATCCTGAGAACCCGTTATTAGTGGAGTGAATTTTGCGAGAAGGAGTTTTACCCTCTCCATCAAGCCTAACAAAGGTTTCGGTATTTAAAGGGATGCGAACCAAAGCAGGTATCGGACTTCTATTCTGCCAGTCGCGTTGTGAGGTGGTGTACGTTTTGAATGAGTCTTCAGTAATATTCTTTGTCATAGTGCTACAAAGGAAATGGCAGACTAGTAATTATTCATTAATGGCTACGAAGCTGAAATACTGTCAGTGAAATAATTATATAGTAGTGAATGTGAATGTTTGTCGATGTTGACAGAGGGCGGCATTTCAATCGTAATTATGACGATTACGCAATGTGTGAGATGATTTACTTAGCCATACGGGAGTGAAGTAAATATGATTCGGACGCTAGTAGGCTGCGCCATCGTGTAATTCAACAAACGAACTTACTAACGCCGAGGGAGTAGAATAGGAGCTCAATAACTGTGTAACAGTGACTGATCAGTTGGTAAAAGAGAGAGCGGCTTATTGGCAATGTACATGACCAGGGCTGTATCGACTAAACAACCCCGAACGCAGTAGTTAATCTGTATTCTCTAAAAACTAGTGCTGAGTTAGGCCGAGTTAAAACTCTGTTTCTGATGATAGTATCAGATACCCAGTGACAGTGAAATTACAAACGTGTGTAATTAGGGGCCTAAACTGCTGATAGTGGATTATACAGCCAATGGGGGTGAAGTAGCGGGCTACAGAGACAATACCACAGCTTGATTAGAGAAATCGAGTATGTGTCTCTGATCGTAGAAATAATAATGTGTCGTCATTTAACACAATTATAATCAGTCAATTCTTCTCATTGTGTTTGTGTGCGAGTGACATCACCGTTCGAGGAAGAAGATCGACGTACAGGTGGCAAGTACTCATCCAACACGTCGTAGCGCGCCGGAGATCTTCCCACGTGATCCAACTGCAGCCGAACATTGGGCTCCATGGTGCTGACGAAGTCGTGATGTGCGGCTAAACCCCTGTATGTGCCTCCCCGAGTGTGCTTTGGACGTGATCCAGACAAGGATGAATACCAATTTCAAATATTTGAAAGTCGAAATTCCTGAAAAAATTTAAATACATAAATTGCAATACTAATTCTTTAGAAACGTAGTGTAGGATTTCGCAGTTTTCAAAGGGATGGTAATAGTTACTTATTAAGGTTTGCATTGATTTGATTTTTTCTTCACGGTTGGATAACCGTATTTTATTTTCATGGGGACTAGTGCATGTTATATTTAAGGCCCTAGAATTGCTTAATTGCGAAGCATCATGGGAATTAAAGGGATTTTGAATAGTCATGTAAAATCACTCCAGTTACCGTCAGTTTATAACCAATATCGGTCATCCAGAGATTCTAAAACTCTTTGTTTGATGCTTCGCGTATATGGCAGGCAATCCTCCTACATGAGTTAGGGATGATGGAGAAGAAAGAGCGGAGCGACAGTGATGTGTGACTATGTTTGTGTTTTACTTAGGTCGCAAATGTTAACGTATTCTTGTCCCGAGTGATACGACATTTTCTTATGTGATATGTATGTATTGGGTGTATCGTGAGATGGGGGCGGGGCTTTTCAGGCGGATGATGGTTGTATTAAATACGATTTTAATGAAAATATGAAATTTTCCCCAAATGAGTGAATAGTATGCGCGATGCATAAATTCCGCGCTGAGAATATGAATGATGCTAGATGAAAGCCGATATGGATTATTGATGCTAATTGCATCAAGGGACATGTATAAGATTGAAAGACGAGTGACAAGAGAGTTCGCCAGCCAGACCGTATAGTCCCGTTATGTTTAAAAGGGAAAGTTGGAAAGAGAGCAAAGCAGGCGTCTGGTCTGTGAGATATATGGCCTTACCGAGGCTACGGGAGAGGTATAATTTTGTTAACGCATCGAGAAAAGCGCACTGCAAAGGGCCCGTCTTCCTTCTCCGGCATCGAAATTACACACAATTAATTTAGAGAGTAACACCGTTGGATAGATCTACAGTTCTAAAAGATGAGAGAATTCCCTCCATTTATTTATGTACATTAAACCGTCTAAGAATTTCAGATTGGAGTTCGCTCCTCAGACAGTCACAGGTCCTTGGTTCATGTCCCACCAGCACCAGAGGCAGTTATGCCCGCTGCCACCAACTGTGTCCGGATCAAACATTCCACAATTTATTATGTGGATATAAAGTGTATCTCTGTTTGTCATTTATTCCAGGGAGCGATATTTATTAGAATATTGTATTGGTCATTGGTTCACTAACATGTATTGTTATAGGGATCATCGTTGAATAAATGTTCAAGCCGTTGATAATAGTTAAGTGATATCCAATTTGATGTGCTAAATTGTGAGATAACCAGATAGGGTGTTCTAGTAAGTGATACAATGCGACTATCAGATACTTTGGAATGTGCTCATAAATAAATGTCAAACACCTGGTTCACCTGATACTTAATACTCGCCGCTAGGACGACATAACTTCTCAGTTTGAATATATGTAAAATTAATAGTATAAACAAGGCGAAAGAACGCTGGATATGCCTTCATTTAATTATTTATACGTGTAATGATGTAGGTGTATAAAGTGATAAGTATTTTAAGTGTTAAATTGGTCAGAGAAGGCACGACTTCTCAAGTCTTACATATTTTCAGAGCGAAATGCGATTCTAGGTAAAAGACTAGAGAGATATTAGATCCTCAAGAAAATCGTACTGTATATAATTCATGTGTTTAATATGGTGGAATATCCGTGTAAATAATATCCATGTGCTTTCTCAGTATTAAAATGTGTGTTATAAGAAAAGTGGAATTCATTCTTCTCATTTCTTAGGTAAATAGCTTTACTGTCATAATTAAGGTTCCCCTACATTATAGATAGTTTATTGCCCCTTTTTAGGACGGTCCGTCAGACCCGTAATGCTCTACCGACTTGGCTACCGTATTATACTAGTAGAAGAGATGGGACTTCGAATCCGGGCTTTGTTCGGAGATCTCATCTGAGTTGTTCTATACTGGCGTCATAGTCAAGGGCCGTAGCATCTTATTCGTGTACTCGAACCTCGAAAAGGGTACAATATATACGTCTTCGTTACAGGCTGTTATGCCTTTCAGCGTTCAATCTGAGATCCTCTGTGAATTTATTAAATGCCTCCACAACTCTCTATTTGTAACAAACTCTGTGGCTTCCTTTAGTTCCATAATTGTTATCTTTAAATCATTCGAATATGAGTCCAACGATCGTCGTCTTGATCTTCCTCCGATTCTCTTACCCTCCATGACTGAGTCCATTATTGTCTTAGGTAACCTGTCTTCCTCATTCTCTTCACATGACCGCACCGCATCAACCGGTTTATACGTAAAAGCTTCATCAATAGAGATCATTCCTAACTTAGCTCTTTTCTCCTTATTTCGAGTACCCTCCTGTCAGTGTTCCCACCTGCTCGTATAATTCTTGCTATTTTCGTGTCTGTTACTACTAATTTACAAAGAAGATCCCCAGAGTCCACGCAGTTTTCATTCCCGTAAAGCAAAGAGTGTCTGAAAACCGGCCAGTGTGGAGAGAGTCTTGCTCTTCTTACAGAATATTGTTGGTCGCAACTGCGAGCACACTGCAGTAGCTTTGCTGCACCAAACTATACTACCATGCTACGAGAATACACATCGTAAATTATTTAATTATCTACATGTTATAGTTTTCTGTTACCAACCTGACATTCATTTCTCTTAGGTTACTTCCCGTCTGACATAACATCAGTCTTGGAAAAGCAAATTTCCATATCATAATATTTACACCTATACTCAATTCCAGCGCACTTTGGCATTAAGACCAAGTCGTTGGTATAGGCCAAACTGCTAACTACGTCCTCTATGTAAAGTATGATCAACAAAGGTGCAAGATTACAAAGTTTCTAAACCTGCAAGTTCCTTGAACTTTTCTACCATCAAATCTCACTGTAGCTCGATTGTCGACGTAAATGCCTTTAACTGCTTTTAATAGTCTACCTTTAATTCCATAGTACCCAGTACGGCGAACATGTTTTCGCTCCGTACTCTGTCATACGCCTTCTCTAGATCTAGGAAACATAACTGAGGGGTGTCTGTTCAAGAGGCGCTATTTACAACCAAAGAAAGTTGTGAAAAACGCAAGGGAAGGTATAATAAAAAGCATATGGAACATACCCATGATCAGGTATGGTTCTACCTTTAAGTAATTATATATTTCTGGTCTGAATTGCTCGTGGCAATTGATAGTATTCAACTACTGCAATGTATGTGGACGAAATACGAAAAATAATTTTGAAAAGAATAGGGCCTACTAAACAGACACTCCTCAGCTGTCTATTCTTATCATACCGAGAGAGTTTACCGTAGGTTAGGGGTGCCCAACTGTGAGCTTGCATTCGGGAGATAGTGGGTTCGAAATCCACTGTTGGCAGATCTGAAGATGGTTTTCCACGGTTTCCCATTTTCAAAAAAGGCAAATGTTTCTGTTGTAGCCTAGCTTAATTAAGACTGCAGCAGCTTCCTTCACACTCCTAGCCCTATTCTATCCCACCGTCGCCATAAGACTTCTCTGTGTTGGTGTGACTTTAAGACAACCGTAAATACTCCTTTCGAAGTGTTCCATACTGAGAATTAAATTTTCTTGTTCCTGAAGCTAAAGCAGGCATGTATAGCTATTTTTTTATTTCTGGTTCCGCCTCTCGACAAAAGGTTGGCAAACATCGTGAAGTCAGTGTTCCTATATTGCGTTTCTCGTATCAAAGTTGCCGTATCATGGATGATGAACCACTGTCTGTGGTTCCACATAGAGGACAGTCTTCTCCACCTTCTTCCCCGTTTCCTCTCCACTTTACCTTCAATGATCAGGCTGTATTTGTTGTTTCGGAAGATGTGGCCTACACAAGCAGCTTTCCTGCGCTATGCGAAGGTTACGGATTCACGTGATTGAACTCAGTGAGGGTGAACTTCCTCTTCGGTGATGAAGTCTACTAATGGAATCTTAAAAATTTTACAATACTCCCACATTTGAAAGATCAGTAATCAGTTTACTGACAAAGATGACTGACTGACAGAGCTGACTGACAAAGTTTACTGACAAAGAATCCACCCTTTGGCAGCCTAAAGCAACGCTGAGAACCTTTTTTGTTCATAACATACTAACGAGTTTCGAATCGGAGGTCATGTTTCTGTACAGGAGGTGAGAATTGCAGTCACATATAGCAAATAGATGTATTTATATGCAGTA
The DNA here is from genome assembly GCF_040414725.1 of Anabrus simplex. Taxonomy (NCBI): domain Eukaryota; kingdom Metazoa; phylum Arthropoda; class Insecta; order Orthoptera; family Tettigoniidae; genus Anabrus; species Anabrus simplex. Next base: position 389,397,566 of record NC_090268.1, read on the forward strand.
GTACACTCCGACTGCATTGTACTTCAAATGAGCAGTAGTGTTTCAACATTTTGGCACATTAACACACAGTCCACCATCAGTCACAATGGCACCGGTACTACAGCTCGTAGCCAATCTCATCGCAACGCACTGGAATCAAAGGATAAACCGAAGGGTACAAGTTATTCAGAATTTTAAATCAAATTATAAAAATCTGCACACCGTGACTTAAATAAAAATAGTTAACCAATATCAAAGCGGTCAGATCTATATGGGTAAATAATCAGCCACACTGCGAAAGTTATAAGAAATGCAAGCTTGCTATCTCTAATTTAAGGTGACTGTCGATATCGTGATCTTAGCCATGGGATTTCAAAGTTGAAGTGAAATCCAAAACGCAGAGAAACAAATATGACACAGGCCACTATAGATCAACTGGTAAGAGCATATCTTGGGTTGGGATCCCAGAGGTGCCCGCTTTTGTTATGTAGGTAACATTATCGATATGTACTACATGTGCTGAGCACGACCAAATACATTGAAATTTTAATTTCAAACATCATAATTTATTACCCTGAATTCTTGTCGGCAGCCTTTTTAAGAAGCCAGTGATAATGCAGTTCGTCCATTTCAACTCGTCCGATAACCGGAGAATCTTTCACATCTCAAACGTCAGGAATACGTTTACGACAGGTAAACACCTCTGCCAAGTGGGTGCTATTCATTAACCAACCTTGCTGGAGTAGCAGCCATCTTGGGTGTAAACAAGCGTGATGGAGGATATGGTGACGAGACAAACATGTAAGAGTCAACTGATATGCCTAATTAATTATGTTTATTCGAAGTTATCCGGAGGAGAAAAATGGAAATTTAGGGATAATTACAAAATGTTGGGTAGTTAATATACTGTTTAGGGTGGTAGGTCATAATTTTCATATCCGAACTGTCGGTATTATGTCTCGAAATGGGGAGGAAAGTTTCCTCTTTTCCATGCACAGTAGTTTACATCGTCAGATTGTAATTATCGATTTCTTCGGTTGAGTCTATATTCCCACATAAATGAACACATGCAAATACCCAGCAAGTGGCTGTGCTGGTTGGGTCATGTGCATTCGGGAATTAGTGGGTTCGAACCCCAATGACGGCAGCCATGAAGATGGTTCTCTTTGGTTTCCCACTTTCATAACACGCAAATACTGAAGCTGTACCTTAATTACGACCAGACTCTCTTCCTTAACACTCCTAGCTCTTTCTTATCCCGTCGTCACCATAAGACCTATCTGTGTCGTAGCGACGTAAAGCAAGTTGAAAATTTAACTTCTGCACCAAAAACTGTCGGTATCAGAAAATTCACAGTTGCTCCTGTTGAAATAGAAGTCATTAGCTATTTTACAAGAAACCGTACTTTATATCAGACTAACAATGATCGGACGTGGATAACAAGTGCACTGGGTCCAGTAATCACCTCCACCCCTAGACCGGAAACTAATCACTGAGGAAATAGTCTTGATAGTGCACTAGCCTGTATGTTGAAGAGGAGTGATATTGCAAGTAATCAACCCGCTTCCACACTAGAGCAAATCTCTGGTTAATTTACTTAGAAGCCTGAATACGATCAATTCTAGTAAATAAGAAATGTATTATTGGTCTTAATAATAATCATATCAATAACCGTGTCCGCCTATGTGGTGTTGTGGTTGGTATGATTAGCTACCATCCCCGGAGTCCTGGATTCGATTCCCAGCTCTGGCACTAAATTCGAAAAGTCGTAGAAGGGCTGGAACGGGATCAACTCCGCCTCCGGAGGTCAACAGAGTACAGCAGGGTTCGATTCACACCTCAGCAATCCTCTAAGTGATTTTCCGCAGTTTCCGCACTTCTCCTCCAGACAAATGCCAGAATGGTGGTTAACTTAAGGCCAAGGTCGCTTCCTTCTCTCTTCCTTGTCTACCCTTTCCAATCTTCCCATCCTCCCACTAATCCCTGTTCAGTATAGCAAGTGAGGCCCACCTGGGTGAGGTACTGGTCCTCCTCCGCATTTTTATCCTCAAGCCAATGTCTCACTCTCCAAGACACTGCCCTTGAGGGGGTAGAGGTGGGATCCCTCGCTGAGTCCGGGAACGACAACCAAACCTGGAGAATAAAATGATTAAATAAGTAATAACCGTCCTACTTCGACTACTTTCTCCAGGAATTGCGATTTTACGCCATTTAGCTTGCCATTGTATCAATTTCGACATTCATTTCTACTGTACCTGATGACAGAGGAATATACAGGGTGTTTCTAAATTCCCATTACAGACTTCGAGGGTTTAAAGTGTGGACCGAACCAGGTAAGTTTATCATAGGAACTTGTGTCCAGAAACCAACCGTCTTCCTGCTACCCACAAAATAAACCACCACAGCACACGTGTCCAGAAACCAACCGTCTTCCTGCTACCCGCAAAATAAACCACCACAGCACACGTGTCCAGAAACCAACCGTCTTCCTGCTACCCGCAAAAAAACCACCACAGCACACGTTCACAGCTCCCGCATTTTCGGCGCTCTGTCGGGGTTGTCGTCTGAGTCCAATTACAGGTTGGGCTCGATGTGGTGACCACCGACGTCAACACAGACACGGTACCTTGGTACCGCGTTCTTGTACACACTAACACTCATCCCTCTTCCTCCAACATCCGCCGTAGCCATAACCCGCGCCAGTAGGTCTTCCTCGGATTCCGCAGGGGTCTCGTAAATCAAGGTTACCATGTGAACCCACAGGTAGTAGTCAAACGGTGTCTAGTGAGGTGAACGTGCAGGCCACCTCTACCTATCCAGTGTTGCCCAAATCTTTGTTGCACATCATCTCGGACCGCAAGTGAAAAATGAGGTGGGGCGCCATCGTGCTGTAACCACATGTTTTGAAACACATGCAGTGGCACATCGCGTAAGAACTCATGCAGTACGTCTTCAAGGAATATCAACTACGCGCTACCCATGAAATTTCGTGGAAGAAGGTATGGCCTAATAAAACATCTATTCAGGAACCCTGCCCAAATGTTCAGAACCAAGTTCGATAGCTGCAGTCGCATAAGTGCGGCCAGTATCCAGTAATCGGGAGATAGTGGGTTCGAACCCCACTGTCGGCACCCCTGAAGATGGATTTCTATGGTTTTCCATTTTCACACCAGGCAAATGCTGGGGCTGTACCTTAATTAAGGCAACGGCGCTTCCTTCCCATTCCAAGGCGTTGCCTATCCCATCGCCGCAAAAAGACATATCTGTGTCGGTGCGACGTAAATAAAATAGCAAAAGCAAAAAAAAAAGAAAAAAAAGAAATGTTCAGACCATATAGCTGCTGAAACACATCCAGGTGCGCAGCACGCGGGTTTTCAGCAACCCACACATGACTCTTGCGGGAATTGAAAACACCTTACTTTATGAACTTTGCTTCATCAATGAAAAGGATCCGACGTGGGAATCGGGGATCATCCACACAACGATGCAAGAAACACCTTCAAAAGTGGGCTCTTCCCGCAAAATCCTGTGGATACATTGCCTGTCACCTGTGGGGGTGGAACGGGTGTAGCTAGCGCTCATGCAGAACAAGCAGTTGTGTGATCCACATTCAGTGACCTTGCTATAATGCTGGTACCGTACTCGTAGTATCGTCCTCTTCCACTGCGTGAAGTAGAGCCTCTTCTAATTTGGGTGTGCGGCGCCACCGCGGAGCACCAACTCGTCTTTGTTGGCGGTGAATCTACCCGTCCCCGAGGCTCACTGATACACTTTAGCAAAGGGGGCGTGCTAAGGTGTCCGAAGGTGTGGAAAACGCTCCCCGTACAACTAACGAGCAGCTCTCCCATTGCACAGAGCTTCACCATACAATATGAATATGTCGGCGTATTCCGCAAACGTATACGCCATGGACAACAGCAACACACTATCAATGAACTACTCAAAGTACAGTACTGTACATACAGCTTACTGCTGTATACATAGTAAAGAATTACTGCTGTACTGTAGTATGAACGAAGATCACAAGCACAACAGCAGGTACAACACGTCTCCTTGCGGAACACACACTCAGCTGAACGGCATGGAATATCAACAAAGTTGTAGGGGTATGGGACATCACGCGATCGTTCACTGACGTACGTGCTCTAGTCAGTGGCGCCGAAAATGACGGTAGATTTGAACGTGTGCAGTTTCGGGTAGCGGGAAGACGGAACTTTTCCGGTCATAAGTTCCTATGATAAAATTAACCATCTTGGTCCCCACTGCAAGCCTTCAAAGTCTGAAATGGGAATATAGAAACACCCTGTGTTTTTTGGACGATGCAATATACGGCTGACTTTTAATTAATTTGGCAGTTAAAACATAATATATCCCCAGAGAACCTTCAAGTACCCACATTGTCTGACGGGGAGAGCCGAATAGACTGTTTTTTCACTCTTCAAAAACCGGAAAACTTCTGTTGATATGGTGAAGCGAAAACTAACATTGATCCTCAGACGGAATTTTATTTCATCCCCCCTCCCCCGAACTCAACGAGGCGTCCCACATATACTGCCCCAACAGCATTGTTCTGGAACGTGAGATCTTGGGTCGGGATACAACTGGGGAGGAGGGCCAGAAACTCACTCAGGCGGCATCACCTGCTATGCGGAACAGCGGCCTTGTGGAGGATGGGGAGATTAGAAGGGTTAGAGAAGGAAGATGGAAGGAAGCTACTGTGGCCTTAAGATATGTACTATTCCCGGATTTACCTGGAGAAGAAGCAGGAAACGACGGAAAAACAATTCGAGGATGGCTGAGGTGGGAATCCAACCCCGTTCTATTCAGATGACCTCCCGAGGCTGAGTGGATCCCATTCCAAACCTCGTACCACTTTTCAAATTTCGTGGCAGAGGTGGGAATCGAACTCGGGGCTCCGAAGATGGCAGCTAATTACACTGACCACTACACCACAGGGGCGGACCACAGAGGGAATACTTTTCAAATAAACAGGAATAGTTACAAGGATGGTGAAGTTAGGTTGTAGTTGCGGGTTGACTACATAGAAAGCAAAAGCAAAGTCATCTCCGTACAGACCATGAAAGCCCTTGGAATGGTGAAAGGTAAAGGCTTCCACTATCCGTAAACTCGGCACTTCATGTGGTAGAACGGTTAGCAGGAATTAACCTGGTACTCATTATCCGTGTAGGTGAGTGAACCTCAGGGCCATGTGCACCTCCGGAAGTGGAAATCTCGTTTCTTAAATTTTTCGACTTCCTGGCGAGGTATCGAACCCACGTCCTTTGGGGTGAACCGAGCACGTCTTTACCGCCTCGACAAGGCACCCCCTTGACTACACAGAAATAACAGCAATTAGAACGAAAATGTCCCGTTCCATGGCTAAGTGGTTAGCATGCTGGCCTTTGGTCGAAGGGGTCCCGGGTTCAATTCCCGGTCTGGTCAGTGGTTTTAATTTTCATTGGTTAAATCCTCTGATCTGTGGGCTAAGTGTTTGTAACATCTTCATCATTATAATTCATCTTGGGTAGAGATCCATCCTCATAGACGCGCATGTTGCCAATAGCGCATTAACTCGAAAGCTGTGCGCCAGGCTACTCCGGCTACCATACGCCATTAATAATCATGTATTGGCTTTACGTCCACTAACTTCTTTTGTCGGTTTTTGGAGATACCAAGCTGTCAGAATTTTGTCCCGCAGGAGTTCTTTTACGTGCAAGTAATTCTATCGACGCGAGGCCGACAAAGCACTTTCAAATACCACCGGACTGAGCCAGGATCGAACCTGCCAAGTTGGGATCAGAAGGCCAGCGACTCAACCTTTTGAGCCACTCACCCCGGCCAGGCACCACTATTATTAGAATTAAAATAATAATCCGCCTCTCTTGTGTAATCGTTAGTGTGATTACCTACCACGCCCAAAGGTCCGGGTTCGATTCCGGGCTCGGCCACGAATTTTTAAAAGTGATACGAGGGCTGGAACGGGGTCCACTCAGCCTCGGGAGGTCAACTGAGTAGAGGGAGTTCGATTCCCTCCTCAGCCATCTTCAAAATGGTTTTCCATGGTTTCCCACTTCTCCTCCAGGCAAATGCCCGGATGGTACCTAACTTAAGGCCACGGCCGCCTCCTTCCCTCTTCCTTGTCTATCCCTTCCACTCTTCCCGTCCCCCAAAAGGCCCCTGTTCAGCACAGCAGGCGAGGCCGCCTGGGTGATGTACTGGTCCTCCTCCCCAGTTTTATCTTTCGACCCAAAGTCTGAAGCTCCCGGACACTACCCTTGAGGCGGTAGAGGTGGGATCCCTCACTGAGTCCGAGGGAAAAACCGACCCTGGAGGGTAAAGAGAAGTAGAAGTAGAAGACGAAGAAGAAGAATATTAAAATAATAAAAATGTTCACTTTCCCTGCGGATTATGGTATATACATGTAGCTTATTAAATCCGCGTACCCTGTTTTATGCAAACATCTTGCGGTCGGTGACGATGACTGATCATTTGTTAATAACCGACAAGGGGAGAGAGGGCCCCGTGTACAATACAACACCACTATTGATACATGCACTGAGTGATTCATCATGCAGGTAGGGGATGGTCTTTCATCAAGTCATCAAGGGCTCTGTCCATATCATAGCCATATACACAGACATCGAGCAAAAGACAGAATGACATAATGGTAGCTTAAAATTAGTCCACTGACAAGGAAACACCTTAGGATGGACCGACCGTCTTTCTATAAAAATTGGGTAATTTATCAAGTAATCCTGCATGTAATGGTAATAATAATTTCCTCGTAAAATCAAGGGTAGTGGTATAATTATATATAGGCCTAATTATATAGTTAAAATTGGATTTACGTCGCACCGACACAGGTAGGTCTTACGGCGACGATAGGATAGAAAAGGGCCAGGAGTTGGAAGGAAGCGGCCGTGAACTTAACTAAGGTACAGCCCCAGCATTTGCTTGGTGATAAAAAGGGGAAACCACGGAAGAATATCTTCAGTGCTGCCGACATTGAGGTTCGAACCCACTATCCCGTAAATGGAAGCTTACAGCTGCGCGCCCCTAACCGCAAGCCCAAGTCACTCGCTGTGTTATAATTAATTTGCTGAAAAGTAGGTGGGAGGCTCGGACGAGATTATGAAGAAGAATGACTTTGTGTATGCACTCTAGAAATACAGCAAGTCTATACCGATTTTTCTATTTTATTCATAAATCCCATTCGCGTAGCTGTCATCTTGGATTCGAATCCCACCGTCGGCACGAATCCCATGGTTTCTTTAATTAAGGCCACGGTTTTTTGTTCCCAGTTCTAGCCCTTTCCAATCCTTGCGTTGCCGAAAGACTTCAGTGTTTCAGTGCGACGTTGAACTATTAGCTATACATAAATAAATAAATAAATAAATAAATAAATAAATAAATAAATAAATAAATAAATAAATAAGTAAATAAATAAATCATATTATATAAAAATTGAGACACACAACACGGACCAATGTTCACGTTCTACAAACTCATTTTACTAACAGGTACATTACATGAAACTATAGAAACCAAACCCTATGGTGAATAGCCCGGAAGGACCATTGCCTACCAAGTGACCGCTGCTCATCCCGAAGGCCTGCAAATTACTAGGTGTCGTGTGGTCATGACGACAAATCTTCTCGGCCATTCTTGGTTATCCAGACCGTGACCGCTATCTCACCATCAGCTACCTCCTCAATTCTAACTACGTAGGCTGAGTGGATTTTGAACCGGCCCTCAGATCCAGACTGATTAGTAACAGCAAAGTCTGCTTCGGTGAGGAAAGCAATGGGAAACTAGCTCACTTCTCATTCCCCTAGTACACCTCGTCAGACATGACTAGGCCATTTATGACAGTTGATAGTAGAGTTCTTAAGGATCCAACCGAGCTTCGGACTGAATACTCATAATTAGAGCTCGGAAGTCGAGGAATTTTTTTTTCGAGTGTCCGAAGACGAGGCCCAACGTAATATATGTTCATTCTGAGTCATTGTAGGACAGAGAATGGTGGGTTTCATTTGTTCTTTCTTGCTTTTTTCGGCTTTTTTGGCCTATTGGTCCTTTTTTGTTCCAATTTTGCTTTACGTCGCACCGGCACAGATAGGTCTTAAGGCGACGACGGGACAGGAAAGAGCTGGGAGTGGGAAGGAAGAGGCCGTGGCCTTAATTATGGTACAGCACGAGCATTTGTCTCGTGTGAAAATGGGAAACCACGGAAAACCATCTTCAAGGTTGCCAACAGTGGGGTTCGAACACACTAACTCAAGGATGGAAGCTCACAGCTGCGCGGCCCTAACCGCACGGCCATTTTGCCCGGTGGTCCTTTTTATCCTTTTGTAGATCTTAACGGCTTTTTTTGCAACTCCACCTTTTTCGACTACATATTTACTGTCCATTCTCAGTTTGAATCATCATTAGTTTATCCTTCACCAATTAAACATGTTTTCTCCATTAAATACATTTATGTGAACCATATCTGAAAAGAGAGAACATGAAATTAAGTGAAAAATTGATACTAGTGCTTGAAAAAAATACGAGGTAAAAAATTATGTGCAATATGAGTGAAATATCGAAAGAAGAAAAATTCAGTGTGAATGTTTTTGACGAGGAAGATCCCACTTGATTCAAGTATGAGCCATAATATCTGTTGGTATGGTGAGAAGTTCCTCGATGTTTCGCAAAGTGCTCTCATAAAACCGACGACCTTTATACCTAAGAACCTGGAGATGACTATTGTACTATAAATGCGACTGAGGTAAGGTTTCTGCAATTTCTGTAGCCCTAGTGTAGTTAATCAGGGGCTGCCTGGCAGCGGCGGTAAATGCGTGCTCGGTTCGCCCGGAAGGACGAGTGTTCGAATCACCGTCAGGAAGTCGTAAAATTTAAGAAACGAGATTTCCACATCCGGAGGTGCACATGGCCCTGAGGTTCGCTCAGCCTACACAAAAAATGAGTACCATGTTCATTCCTGGGGGCAAAGGCGGCCGGGCGTAGAGCTAACCACTCCACCCAATCAAGTGCCGAGGTTACGGATAGTGGAAGCCTTTACCTTCCACCCCTCCAAGGGCCTTCATGGCCTGTACGGAGATGACTTTGCTTTTGTTTTTAGTGTAGTTAATCCAAATATGACTCTAGTTATACTAATTTAAATATCGCGAATTCGCTGAATTCATTCTAAGTGGAAACAACATTTCATTATAAATTCTGAATGTACCTTCTTTAACGCGGAATACTCTTTTTTCAAATTATGTTAATCTAAAAATATATGTGTTGTTTGAGTCATCAGTCATAGACTGGTTTCATGCAATGCTCCATGCCACCCTATCCTGTGCTAACCTTTTCATTTCTCCGTTATTACTGCATCCTACATCTGCTCTAATCTGCTTGTCATATTCATACCTTGGTCTACTCCTACGGTTCTTACTACCTACACTTCCTTCAAAAACCAACTGAACAAGTCCTGGGTGCCTTAAGATGTGTCCTATCATTCTATCTCTTCTTCTCGTCAAATTTAGCCAAATCGATCTCCTCTCACCAATTCGATTCAGTATCTCTTCATTTGGGATTCGATCTATCCATCTCACCTTCAGCATTCCTCTGTAACACCACATTTCAAAAGCTTATATTATCTTACTTTCTGAGCTAGTTATCGTCCATGTTTCACTTCCATACAACGCCACGCTCCACACGAAAGTCTTCAAAAACATCTTTTTAATTCCTATATTAATGTTTGAAGTGAGCAAATTTATTTTCTTAAGAAAGCTCTTCCTTGCTTGTGCTAATCTTCATGTTATATCCTCCTTACTTCTGCCCTAGTTAGTTATTTGACTACCCAAGTAACAATATTCATCTACTTCCTTTATGACTTCATTTCCTAATTTAATATTTCCTGCATCACCTGCCTTCTTTCAACTGCACTACATTACTTTTGTTTTGGACTTATTTATTTCCTTCTTCGTCCATACCATTCAGCAGCTTCTCGAGATCTTCTGCAGTCCCAGATAAAATGAGATTATCATCGGCAAATCTCAAGGTTTTGATTTCCTCTCTTTGGATTGTGATTCCCTTTCCAAATTCCTCTTTGATTTCCTTTACTGCCTGTTCTAAGTAAACAATGAAAAGGAGAGAGGACAAACTGCAGCCTTGCCTCACTCCTTTCTGGATTGCTGCTTCTTTTTCAAAGCCCTCTATTCTTATCACTGCAGACTGATTTTTATACAGATTGTAGATAATTTTTCGTTTCTCGGTATCTGATCCCAATCACCTTCAGAATCTTAAATAGCTTGGTCCAATCAACATTATCGAATACCTTTTCTAGATCTACAAATGCCATGTACATGGCCTTGTCTTTCTTGATTCTATCCTGTAAGATTAGACGTAAAGTTAGGATTGCTTTACGTGTTCCTACATTTCTTCTGAAGCCAAATTGATCTTCTCCCAACTCAGCTTCAACTTGTTTACCATTCTTCTGTAAATAATACGTGTTAAAATTTTGCAGGCATGAGATACTAAACTAATGGTGCGGTAGTTTTCACACCTGTCAGCACCGGCTTTCTTAGGAATAGGTATAAACAGATTCTAGCGAAAATCAGATGGGGTTTATCCTGTCTCATACATCTTGCACACTAACTGAAATAACCTTGCCATGCTGGTTTCTCCTAAGGCAGTCAGTAATTCAGAGGGAATGTCATCAATTCCAGGTGCCTTGTTCCTATTTAGGTCTCTCATAGCTCTGTCAAACCCTGACCTCAAAATTGGGTCTCCCATTTCTTCAGCATCAACAGCCTCTTCTTGTTTCAGAACCAAATTATATACATCTTCACCTTGATACAACTGTTGGACATGTTCCTGCCATCTTTCTGCTAAGTCTTCTTTACCTAGAAGTGGCTTTCCATCTGAGCTCTTAATATTCATACACCTAGATTTCCTTTATCCGAAGGTTTCCTTGATTTTCCTGTATGCAGCATCTACCTTTCCTAGGACCATACAACCTTCGACATCCTTGCACTTCTCCTTCAGCCGGTCTTCCTTAGCTACCTTGCAATTTCTGTACAGTTCATTCTTTAATCGCCTGTATTCTTTTCTGTCCTCTTCATTTCTAGCATTCTTGTATTTTCGTCGTTCATCAATCAGGTCTAGTATCTCCTGAGTTATCCACTGATTCTTAGTTGATCTTTTCTTCCTCCCTAACATTTCTTCAGCAGCCCTGCTGACTTCATTTTTCATGACTATCCACTCTTCCTCTATTGTGTTTCCTTCAGCCTTTTCATTTAGTCCTTTTGCAACATTTTCCTTGAAACAATCCCTCACGCTCTCTTCTTTCAACTTGTCTAGATCCCATCTTTTTGCATTCTTTCCTTTCTTCAATTTCTTTGACTTCAGATGGCATTTCATGACCAACAAGTTGTTGTCAGAGTCGTACTGTGTGAAAAATAAGTGTATCACTCTTATGTTGCATACAACCAGAAATTTGTATTTTTAAACATTGTATTAAAATGAAAATCTACAATCTGTTTTCCAGTCATTGACCGGGTCAGGGATGGAATGAATGAAGCTCCCATCTTGAGACGAGGATGGGAATTGTGCCGGCTGCCGAGGCCTGTCGCACTCCTTTGGTGCAATTATTAATGGCTGACAGATGAAATGAAATGATAATGGAGAGTTTTGCTGGAAGAAAAGATGACAGAGAAAACCATTTAAACATTGTATTCCTTCATTAAATATAATTAGAACTAAAATTATGAATGAATTTTGATCGGATTTTTACGTCTATTTGCCAGTTTCTAGGTCTCTTATAGGTGTTTTTTTTAGGAAATTTACTGGTCCTAAACTTCCGTGCCCTTCTTTATAATATTCAACGTATATTCTTTTATTCATAAGTAAAAAATATAGAATATTTTTATTCATTACTCATAAATTGTAAATTGTTGTGAGCGGTCTTCAAACTTAAATTTCCCTCCCCTGTAAAAAAAACCGAAGAATATTACTTACCCAATTTCCCCCGTTACTTTTCAAATGGAAACATTGACAAGACTACGTTCGTGTAAAATACAAATACCTTACTTTTTTGAAAATAATTTTTAATTCCATTTGCTCTGTCATTCCACCCATGTAGGCCCAATTAAGAGTTACTAATTCGATAACCGAAACGCTTCAAGGACCAAGAGCAGAGCACACGGATAGTAGATCCTATACGCACGCTCACAATCGTATATAAATTGTAATGTTGGTTGTTGTAACTCGTTGGAAACGAATAAGGGCTGTAACAAGCGTAAAAGGGGCCATTTGTATGATCCCGTCGGCTCGCCCAATCCCCACTAGTTGATCTATAGCGCTAGGGATAAGCGGGGAGGGCGACTAGCGTCCCTTACCCTGCAGGGCGCTTCCCGAACCCTGCTTCCTTCCAACAGACCGGGGGTGAATTAGCCTACTGTACACAGAGACTGACACAATATTCATGCATTAGCCTTGACATACATTTATCAAGTCCACCCCATCCCCCTACAAGAGCTCATTGTTAGGCTATACCAGTGCTTGCCTTCTTTAACACAGGAATGGAGCGGGAAAAACCATTGTGGTAATTTACGCAAATTAGTGGCCATGCTGAGCTAAGAAAAATGTATCTAGTGCGAGAAGAAGCTCCAAACAAAGTTAAACTATTAGTTGGCACTTCCTAGTCTCGTGTCAGTTAGTAAAAATGTAGTGGTGGAAATCAGTGTCTACACAGAATTCAGTTGGAAGGCTCTGTCCCTATTTTTTTCTTTCTTTGCGAGTTGCTTTACGTCGCACCGACACAGATAGGTCTTATGGCGACGATGGGATAGAAAAGGGCTAGAACCCGCTGTCTCCCGAATGCTGGATACTGGCTGCACTTACGGCAGCTATTGACCTCGGTGCTCTGTCTCTAAAATGTGAATATGGATGTACGTTTCTCCTGAATCTCCTTCCTATTCGTACATCTATTCACCGGTTTATTTATTTATTTATTTATTTATTTATTTATTTATTTATTTATTTATTTATTTATTTATTTATTTAAATTGGGAAACCAAGATAGCGGGATGCCAAATTACACAGATCCACAGTGAAACAGACATTTACGATAGAGTAGCATAATGCACACCTTAAACATATAAATGAAAGAGCAACGAAGATAAGTCGAATAATAACAAAAATAGCGGAAGAAAATAAAAAAACTAACACGATACATGTAGGAGAAGCAACAATTCATGATAAATGTGATGCCAAATGAGAAGCACGAAGAAATTTAAAGACTGAAAATAAAATGAGGAGCAGAAAATATAGCTAGACACAGAAAGGTAAATACGGATATGATACATACGTAATGGCACAGTACAGTAAAAAATTACATAATAATAATAATAATAATAATAATAATAATAATAATAATAATAATAATTTTACCGGAGGTATACCGTGCATTTAAAACGAGCGCCTTTTAGGAGGCCATCTGAATAACGAACTGTGCAACTTCTAGTGGTAGAAATTTGAACGTTAATCGTCAGATATCTCTACTGTCAACTTACGTGCTCCCTCTGGAGAGAGGATGGACAATTAATTTTCAAGAGAATTCAGAAGTTTTGTAGTCATTAGTTGGTGAAACTGAATTGTTTGTAGATTGTTCTTGGTGTTCTAAGTTTATCAGTACTTCTATCTCTTTCCGCCGGCTTAAAATGCTAACCAATCAGAAATTTTCGAAATGTATTTAATCGACCAATAGAATTTGTGGGTGTGTACAGTACTTCGGCCCAGGGAATTCTGGAACCTCCCTCTCCTCTATAAAAGCTGGGAACTGTTTGCCATGTTGTTACACGATAGCTCCATTCCAGCAGTAGAATTTGTTCATAGAGGAAGGGGGACACGCCTCGCCCATCTCCGGAATGCCCTCCAGCTCAAGGTAATGGCAGACTTCATGTAATAATCTCAGAAAGCTAACTCGAGGGGAAGGTTTCAAAATTATTTCTTAATGTAAATCTTAACATCATCTTTTCTATGTAAATTATCGGGCAGGTCTAAGACCTTAGTCTAACTTACTCAGTAAAGAGTGTGACGCCTCTTGTATTCCCCTTCACTTGGGATTGAGGCGACTATGATTTCGTGACATTTAAAATTTTCTTTTTTGTAATTTAAAACTTTCTCTCCATCTTGTCAACGCCGTAGTATAGGCTTAGCCTCTGTAAATTTGGGCCATAAGTCCACATAGGGTTTTAAGTATTTTCATGTGAATTTCAAACGAGTGCAAGTGTTCGTCTCCTAACATTTTGATTTTTGGCCAATAAATTTAACCTTTTCTTTTCCACTAAGACCAGGTAGAATGGGCACTTATTGCCTCTGTTTATATTTAACTATTTAAATGTAACTTAGACTGTCTAGCGAATAAGACAGTGGAAACTGGTTGTTGTTAACCTCATGTAGAAGTTGAATTGTGCCTTTGAAAGGCTGGAATCTTGTAAAGTTTGGAGAGTAATCTCCTAGGTAATTATGTGGAGCAAAAACGCGCATTCTAATCTTGAAAATTTTGGAGCCCCCTCTCCTAGGAAGTAATTGTGTGGAGCAAAAGCCGCTCCTTTAATGTAGTAAATTTTTGGAACTCAGTCTCCTAGAGGAGTTATGAATGGAACTGTGGTTGATCTTGTGAAAATAGCAACTTGGGAGCTTCAAGCTCATATTCTAAAATCATAGTTACCTGATTGCTCTAGGCTTTTCTATTATCATCACTTGAGCTCACGAGCTATTTTCATCTTCCAATTGTTATTTGATGCCGTTCATCTAAGTTTGAATTCCAACTGTGATTCTTTTTATTGTTTAAAGTTTAAATCTGAAAAGAATCAAAAAACAAGGAAAAAATAAAAATTCGAATTTTAGAGTTCTAAATTAAAATATGATCTTTTCTCCCTCCACCCATTCATGCCCACACCTTCTTACATCTATGTAAACCACGGTATCCCCGTAACACTACTACTACTACTGCTAATAATAATAATAATAATAATAATAATAATAATAATAACAATACGGGAACATATACGCTAATATTAACTGAATATATTTACATACAACACAGTATTTATGTAATTAGTGTGAAGTGTGGAACTGCATATTTCCTCCAAGTTTAGGAACGTTATTACTGCTTTCATTGACTTTCAAAACTGTAAGTACGTAACCGTTTAGTCATCGTTATAGTCACTGTATGAAAGAATATTTGAATTAATAACTGGTGTATGCTTTTCGTAGTGCATATGCTAAAACTTCAACATGTGAGAATTCAATTCTTCATTGAATATAAATACATTTTATATCTGTAAGTTAACACACATATGGTGAGTTGGGGTCGTTTATGGCACCTGTCAGACTTCACACCTCTACCACGTTGTTCCCTTTACTCCCTAAATATTGCTTTTCCTTATCCTCACCGGAAATCTAGTTCTTGGAGCGGCTGTCCACTAATGTTGTCCATCTTCGTTCTATAAAGTTTTGAAATGATATTGGTGCCATTATTTACCCCACCTCACCGTTTGCGTAACTCAAATGTATTTTCTTATGTATTTTATGAATTTAACGCCATAAACTTCAACTCTTCGTGCAAATATTGAAGTTCACATGTTTTATTCAGCTATAGCTCTACAGGAGATGTTTCTATCACTGATCCCGATTTTTCGGACTTTATGATCAGTGTTCTAAATGATGATTAGAATGGGAACAGTGCAAGAGATGGGTGGACAATGATCCTGACCTTCAATCTGGAAGTTCTGAACCGAGCAAGGTGGCCGAATGCAACACACCTTCCGGCAAGAAACAGGTTGTCACCCTCTAGGAGGCTCGCCGAAAGCCACCGGTGTATGGAATGAATGATAATAAAATTATTTTAAAATGCTTTAGAATGAGATGTGAGTGGATAGTACACCCCAAAAACAACTCAAAAGGTTCCTATCGATTTACAGCAAAATCTCGATATCTCGAACCTCTATTACTCGAATTTTCAGTAACTCGAAGTAACTTAAATTTCCCGGCCGTTCGTCCTATTCTTCACGTGTATTAATTTCTCTATTACTATGCTAGACATAACTAAAGTTGGCGTCTGACAGGTAAGGTTGGAGGGAGGAGCACTGCACGTGCAATTTCACGATGTTGCCACATTCCAGCATTCCTTTCTACATGCTCTTACCCCTCGCTTCCGGCTCACTTGTTCCCTCCTTCATTCTGACCGCTGTGATCTGTTGTAGACTACCTGGCCAGGCGGTGTCGTCCCATTTGCGATCACTCTTATACAAACAATCAGGTTCTTATCAGTGACAGTGACAGGTTTGGCAACTCCCAGCAAGACGAGCTGCCCTGAAGTTTTATCTCCATGGCAACCGCAGTCGCCCCACCCTCGTTTCCATAGCAACCACACAGCCACTCCCTTTATCCCGCCTCGGCAGGCAGCAAACGGATCTCCCTCTAAGAAATGTCACACATCAACTCTTATTATTAGCAGTATAGAGGTAAGGTTGTATTCTGCCCGAAGGCAGGTCCGAACCCCCGCAGAGGCGTGCCTGAGCCGGAGATTACGTACGGTAGCGTGGCCAGTTCCTTTCCGCTCCTCCAGTCCCTTACGCCCACCAACAGCGCGTGGCAACCCATCCGCTTCTTTACCACGCCCAATGTTGCTTAACTTCGGAGATCTCACGGAATCCGGTGTGTCAACATGGCTACGGCCGTTGGCCTATTACTAGAAATTCGGCTACACGAATTTCTATATTTCTCGAAGAAAACATTTCCTCCTCGTACTCTGTTACTCAAATTTTGTGCAACATTAACTGTGCAATACGGCATTTACTGTATGGTTTGTGAGGAACCGTTAACAAGTAAAGAAATGGTTACAGTGATGCTGGGAGCTCATATGACGGGAACCGAAAAAACTAAAATTTTCTAAAGATCGGAAAATCGGCGAAGTATCGCTGTTTCCCTGGTGTCAATTAATTACCGGTCATGTACGAAAGCAACCCCCGAAGTTGCGCAAGACAAGCTCCATTTAGGAATCTAGGCTGCATGGTACTGACGAGAAGTTTCAACGTGAAGTGAGAAAAGGTTAACAGTAACAAACAGAAGAGACTAACAGATTTTTTTTTTCAAATGTATTAACTGAGGTTTGTATCTTGTTTCACTACTGTATGTACTGTATCCTGTCTTCTAAAAAGTTACTATAATAAGGGTTATAATGAAAGTGATGCCGTTAAATAGAGTTTGTTTTGCCGGGCTGATTGGCTCAGACGGTTAAGGCGCTGGCCTTCTGACCCCAACTTGGCAGGTTCGATCCTGGCTCATTCCGGTGGTATTTGAAGGTGCTCAAATATGTCAGCCTCGTATCGGTAGATTTACTGGCACGTAAAAAAACTCCTGCGGGACTAAATTCCGGCACCTCGGCGTCTCCGAAAACCGTAAAAGAGTAGTTAGTGGGACGTAAAACAAATTGGGATTAGAGTTTGTACATTTTTAGATATTGCTGTAAATAATGTATTCAGTATAAGCCCGTAGACACATAAGATTCAATTATGTGCTATACATGCTCAAAAGTAGCATTCTCTATATCTCAAAATTTCGATAAGTCGAAATAAAATGTAGCTCCCGAGGTGCTTCGAGATATCGACGTTCGACTAAAAGTACTATAGTTCACGAGCAGTTGCAATTTTGTGTTAATTTTGGAGTCTGCATTTCTGTCTTAAGATTTCGTATAATTTAATTTGCCATCAACTAGGCCTATTAAGAATTCCTTCTTTCCCCTTTGTCAGAATAACGTAAGATTCTATCGTCGGCAACATAGTGTGACCTTATCGGTCATGTACATATTTATTTATTAATTATTTGGCAGTGAAAAACCTTTGTAAAGCTCCCTCGTACTTGTTACAAAAAGTTGCATTTGGTTGCACATGCTTACACAACCTTTGTAACCTGCTAAACACCACTCCGTCTTAACTAAAAGGATACACAGATAGAGAGAGAGGGAAGAAAATCTCAAGCCAGAAAAATCGATAATGATACGGTCACCCGTTGAAAAAATGGCCGAACACGATGTTGCGAGCTCGCGAATCGCATTATTATGATGAGATTTCGAGACATGCATAGTATTTAATATGAGAAACCTCGGGATGTTATATGATTTAATTATAGACATCTGCCAAAATTTTAATTCTTTATAATATATTAACGTGTGGAAGAATACGCAATCGTTGCATTATATAACAAGCTAAGCGTCCCTTGTACGCAGCACCTTCATGGAAGACATTGTAGGGGCATTATTTTGATAATTAATTTTAAATAAATGGCCGAACATTTCAGGTTCCGCACATAACCAGACTACTTAAGAATCTGAGTCACACGTTTGAGAGTATTACCGATGTCATACCACACGTGGAACTATTAATTAAAAAAAAGTAGTGGGGACTATCCATTGTCTCTTGCATGGAAGGGGGAAAGTTTATAAAAGGAACCGCGATGATGACAACCCATCCACTTCACGCGAAGGATCCAAAGCAGAACCACGGTTGATGGTGTTCTGATCTATTTAGTGTTTCAGACTGTAAATGTACAGTTTATATCTTCGAGACTATTGTAATTGTCTACAAACAATAGTATTTTTAAAAAAAGTTGAAGTTATGTGATCGCCAGAACGGTATAATTGTAACTTTTTAAGTGATGCAACGAGTATTTTCATTATATTGTAATAATTGTATGTTTTGTGTTAAAGTGACGCAACAAGTCTTAATCTCATAAAAACTGTTATAAGTGTAGAAGATAACCATTGGAATATGAACGTGCTCAGCGGGAGTAGCAACGGACATGAACCCGTGACCAACGCCAACACCATGGAAGCTTAAAAGGAAAGAATCAGGGTCTTACCCGGGACCCGAACCTTGGATTGGTACGACATGATGATAAGTACTAAAATGAAATAATTTTTTAATAAATGCGCGGTTATTCATTATGCAGATCACGTAAATTAGGTTAGACATGTAAATTGCATGTATTTCTTTTTAATTAGAAAGAGAACTTGTGAGTGGTCTTCATATTCATTTATGTTCATTTCATGGAATTTATAGTCTACTCCATGGGCTTAAATATATATATAATTAACGTAATGCATGTATTTGACGTGATGATAAAATATTAGTTAGTCAGAGTGCTTAGATTAGGTAAATGTAATAGATAGTGGATTTGTTTTTGGCACTGAGCCGAGCCGTAATTTTGTATAATTTATTTACGTGATATCCAAGCTTATTATCATAATGCATGGTGATTATGCTTGTAAAAATGGATTATCGACTGTTAACATTAGGATAGCAAGGCACTCTTATTTTCATGTAATTCGCATGATGATATATTTGTAGACGGCTGTATTAATTATATGCGTAACTTGTGACATGCCTAGACATCGAACAAACGCCTCCCTATTGAGATTAGCGTTTTCCTTTAATGTCGAATAATTTCCCTTTCTGAATATGAGAATATCCTTATGGAGATGTTTAAAATCCATATTTGATTTTATTGATTTGATTTTAAAATGTAGGAAAAACCTAGGCTGTATTCTGTAATCGGATGGAATCGAAGCTGGTCATTCTGAGTTAAGGGATGTGAATATGAGACAATGAACAGTGGATTGATATTGTATTATATAATTGTGGCAGGACAGTGAATTTATAAGCCAGAGGAGCTTTGGAAATATGATATGAGAATATATAATGAAATAAGATTATTTAACAAATATGTGTTCCAAGGGAAACGATTTGCTTTCACCTTGAGAGGTTGAAAGGATATTTCTGCCACACCGAGCCATTATTAGCCGCGCTTTGACGTCCAGAAATTTACGATGAGGGGAGAGTGAAAAGGGTTTGGCTCTTGAAGAGGGTTACCGTATGTTGTATTGTTCGAGCTATTCCGCTTAGAATGAAAGCTGTATGACACCGATTATTGTTTAAAGGGTTCTTTGACTTTTTCATGTATGATCTTATAATAATATTTAACTAACTGGAACGCCAGTATTTTCATTTATTTGTTGACCATATGATTAATTAAGAAAGGCAGTTTTATTAGTCCCGTTTGTCGACGCCATCTTCGATATCATTGGTTCGAGTTCAGGGGCAACCATGGATTTTTGTTGTCACATTTTTTTTATATATACAGCCAATTGCATGTATATATTGTTATTGTTTATTTTCATATTGTGTACATATTTTCCTTTTTATACATTCTTTTAGTCGTGTTTTACTCTTTATGTGGATGACAAATCGAGTTTATTTTTCGTAATTTTTGTCATTGGATCCATTGGGATGTGGGTTCGATTTCTGGACCCAACATCAGTCATTTTATTTTGATTAGGATTATAACGACTAGCATTCATTTATTCTTTGTTTATTTTTGTAATATAATTAATTTTTAGGTGACCACTTCAAGTTATCTTCAATTTAATTTGTTGTATAAATAATTGCTCCTTCTGATAGTGAAGAAAGTTACTAATGATAACCGTCGCATTTATAAGGATATTTCTGATTTTTTTTATTTGAAAAGTATGTTATACAAATTATGATGTAATATTTATCATCATGTCGGGAAGAAGAAAGAAGTAAAGGAGAAATAAAATTTTTGACACTTTACAATTTGTATTTAGTCAATTGGACATTGCATATTCAATATTAATATACTATAAATATTCAGGATCAACCTTTAATTAATTTGATTTATCAAGGCTCAATAAATAGGTATTTAAATTTTTGCCTGCCTGTCATTTTGCCGAATAACATTGTATCCCAGGTTTCCTTCCGTTCATTTATGCCTTTAAGCTAGCTATGTGTTATTTTCTTTGATCTTCTGCCGCGAACGTACCATGGCCTTGGGAGGTCGGTGGTTTGATTCTTTGGAACGGAAGGGTGCAGTAGACCCTTGCACGGTCGGAAGAGCATTTGCTCACCCATCATTCTGAATTTTTTTGTTCCTTCCTGATGAGGTGGCATTTGACTCTAGACTAAAAAGGTCCCTTTCCATCAGGCGCTTTGGCGTATGGTGCTATATGGCAGTATCCCGATTTTTTTTTAGGGATTATCATGCTGTCATTAGGTTCTATGCGGCAAATGGTGTGGGGTGGAAAGGTAGCAATAGTAAACGATACCCTACAACGCACGAAAATATGGTGTTCTGTAGCTGAAAACAATCAACTTATTGTTATTATTATTATTATTATTATTATTATTATTATTATTATTATTATTATTATTACAGTATTCTTCTTCTTCTTCTCCTTTATCTGGTTACCCTACAGGGTCGGTTCTTCCCTCGGACTCAGCGAGGGATCCCACCTCTACCGCCTCAAGGGCAGTGTCCTGGAGCTTCAGACTCTGGGTCGGGATACAACTGGGGAGGACGACAAGTATCTCACCCAGGCGGCCTCACTTGCTATGCTGAATAGGGGCCTTGCGGGGGGTGGGGAGGTTGGAAGGGTTAGACAAGGAAGAAGGAAAGAGGCGGCCGTGGCCTGAAGTTAGGTATCATTCAGGCATTTGTCTGGAGGAGAAGTGAGAAACCACGGAAAACAACTTCCAGGATGGCTGAGGTGGGAATCGAACCCACCTCTACTTAGTTGACCTCCCGGGGCTGAGTGGACCCCGTTCCAGCCCTCGTACCACTTTTCAAATTTCGTGGCAGAGCCGAGAATCGAACCTGGGCCTTCGGGGTTGGCAGCTAATCACACTAACCACTGCACCACAGAGGCAGATATTATTGTTATTATTATGTGTAATTATCACTAAAAATTCCGGTACAATTTTGGAATGTCTGTAACTCCTAAACAATAGACCATACTACTTACATCCTCCGGGACATTTTGTGTTATTTTGTCACGTACTTACCTCGCCCCGATTACATCCTACAGTTTGGGTGGTAAGTACAAGTACTTTCTCTGATGCTTAATAGTGGGGCCTTGAATTCATATGGCATCAAAATAATATCCTATTTCAAAAATAAATGTTGAAAATTTGATGATTTGAGCTTAGGTAGTACTTAATGATGCCTGCCCCGCGATTTAGGTGTAGCGTGCCTGCCACTTACCCCGAGGCTTCGGGCTCGATTCCTGGCCAGGTCGGGTAATGTTACCTGGATCAGAGGGCTGGTTCGAGATCCACTCAGCCTATGTGATTAGAATTGAGACTCATTCTGATAGTGAGACAGCTTACCAGGTCAAAAAGAAAAGTTTAGAGGATTCGTCGTGCTGACCACACGACACCTCATAATCTGCTTGTCTTCGGACTGAGCAGCCGTTGCTTGGTAGGCAATGGGATTTGGTTCGGTTTTATTATTTGATGATGATCGACTTGGGGTTTGCTGACATACCAAAACCAAACCAAACCAAACCCCATGGCACTACAGCCCTTGCAGGGCCTTGGCCTACCAAGCAACCGCTGCTCAGCCCGAAGACCTGCAGATTACGAGGTGCCGTGTGGTCAGCACGACGAATCCTCTCGGGCGTTATTCTTGGCTTTCTAGACCGGGGCCGCTATCTCACCGTCAGATAGCTCCTCAATTCTAATCACGTAGGCTGAGTAGACCTCGAACCAGCCCTCAGGTCCAGGGAAAAATCCCTGACCTGGCCGGGAATCGAACCCGGGGCCTCCGGATAAGAGGCAGGCACGCTACCCCTACACCACGGGGCCGGCTTGCTGACATACACTAAACTATATTCCAGTGTGAGGATGTTCCCATCTTGTACGCATATCTTTTTCATACAACTTACTCATGTATCCCAAACACTCTCTCAAGTGTGTGAAAATTATAGATGTGTGTTTACTGACAAAGAGTGCAATTTTTTAATAAATCATGCATATGTATATAATTGCATTGGAATATTCGACTCGGTGATGATGAATCAATCAAGACATGTTGTTTTTTCACTGACGAATTACAGTATAAAATAATTCCTCGTATGTCACAATGCATTTCCTATCCACTATTTTCTTTAAGACTTGTCTCAACTTTGAGCCACGTATGGATTTGCAGTCCATCAGAACAATGTTCGTTTTGTTCACTTTCCTAAGCGAAGGTATAAAGGAAAATGAACCTTAAACACAGTATACTATTGGAGTGCATAAATACGTCAGGCAAACATTCACTCCTACAGTGCAACACCGTAAGGTCCATTTTCCAAAAGCACAGGAAAATGAGCACAAGGAAAGCTGTTCTGATAGACTGCCTATCCAAATCTTGCTGGGAGGCGCGACCATTATTAAAAGGAGAATAATGAAATGAAGGTGCACTGTGATTTATAAGGATTTTTTCTTTCAACCGCAATACATAGATTGTTAGAGATGTGTTCGTTGAAAAAGCATAGGCCTAGTGTGAAAATAAATATTGCTATTTGTTGAAAAAGGGGCTGCCTGGCTGAGGCGGTAAAGACGTGCTCAGTTCGCCCGGAAGGACGTGGGTTCGATTCCCCATCAGGAAGTCGTAAAATTTAAGAAACGAGATTTCCACTTCCGGAGGTGCATATGGCCTTGAGGTTCACTCAGCCTACACCAAAAATGAGTACCAGTTTAATTCCTGGCGGCAAAGGCAGCCGAGCGTAGAGGTAACCACTCTACCCCATCACGTGCCGTGGTTAACAATGGTGGAAGCCTTTACCTTCCACTCCTCCAAGGGCCTTCATGGCCTGTACGAAGATGACTTTGCTTTGCTTATTTGTTGAAAAAATAAAAAGAGACAGTACTTAAAATTAATTATTGAGTTTCATTGTTTGTCTCAATATTTACACGCTATTTCCGAAGTTTCACCTGTTTTACAAGGCCACTAAGATCATGCCTCTCGATTTAGTACAGTAGAATATGGGAGTATGCAGTATCCATAACATATCTGTGCATACTATGTCAAGCTGCTCTACAGTGATTTTTTTTTTTTGGTTTATTCACATTATACGTTCATACGTCTTGAAGGTGCCTTTGCTGGCGTGACCTAGTGTTTACAGTGCACTATGTCTTCTGGTATGGGCTAGAGCAATTTTGTTACTTTCATTGATCTGTCTCGGCTTTATCCTTGGGTTTGACAAAATGAAAGTGGCTGAGGTATGAGTGATGCTAGTAATGCCATTCCTTCTGCAGCCAGTCCCTGCTATGAATGGTGTGAAAATATTGCTCATAGGGTTGGTTGGTGCATACATTTCAGTGGGCTTGGCAGACTGATATGTAATGGTAACTTCTGGCTCGTGAGGAAAGCAACGGGAAACTACCTCACTCCTCATTTCCCTAGTACGCCTCTTCAGTGATGTCCAGGCCATATATGACAGCTGATGGCAGAGCTGTTGAGGATCCAACCAGCCTTCGGGCTGAGGACTAAACATACATACATACGTCTTGAAGCCGCAGTGGAGTGATGTGTACAGTTGCTATGCGGTGGTGCATATAAGATATTGTGTCTTTCACGTAACGCATGCGTACTTTCCGAAGCACGGTATGGCGGGTAATATGAGTCGAGGGGCAAACGAAGCTACTACTTACCTCACAAACATCACACTCTTAATTCACGTTCCTCCTTCGGTCAAACCATTGAATTTTTTTTAATATACTTTACGAACTATCGATATTCATCCCTACCTGCCATAAAGTTATTTTTACTTATCTCCCAAACACCTGTACTCTGTATATATGTTAGGTCACCAACCCAGAGGCTGGTTGGATCCTCAAATAGCACCACCGCAGGATATGCAGTTATTGGGAAACCGCAAAACCGACGATGGGGCCAAAATGGGACATACTAGGCAAGGCGAGGAGTGAGATGTTCTGCCTTTGCTTTCCTCACCGGGCAGAAAATCTGGCCCTATGAATTGCATCATTCGTTACAAACAGACGCGCTCTGAATACCGTTACTCAACACTACCCATACATCAGCACTTCCATATTGCCGCACCGATAAATGATAAAACTGAAATTTAGTGGAAAATATATATGCCCTGGACTGCGCAAGGAGAAATGTGGAACAATAATGAACCCATCAAGAAATGAGTAACAGTCGTATATACTGTATACTGTATTAATAAATATTATATTATTAGTAATAGAATAATAATGTATCATCTCTTCTTCATCTACCGATTTTCCCACACTTGTGGGATCTAGGGTACGTCCTGTGTCGCACATGTGGATCTGTCCCTGTTTTATGACGGGATGTCCTTCCTGACGCTAACTATTGCGTGTTTATGTGGTGGTTGGTAGTGTCATGTACTGCCTGAATATGAAGAGGAAAGTGTTGGAACAAACACAAACCCCCAGTCACTGAACCAGAATAATTAACCGGATGTGATTAAAATCCCCGTCCCACCCGGGAATCGAACTCAGGATCCTCTGAACCGAAGGCCACAACGCTGACCATTCAGCCATGGAGTAATGATTCATAGTTTACTAATAAATAGCATGCACTATAATTTATTAGCCCTTAAATGCACAACATTGCACATCTGCAAAGGAGAATTTACTTGTTTGTTATATCTGTTTACGATTTTACAGGTGTGTATTTACTGCTACCTTGCAGAAAAATACACTAGGGATCACTAGCGTATTAAAAAATGATTAACCCATTACTTTGTGATTTTTCTTGCTAATCAGCTGGAGTGAAGTGTAGATTTTAAACAGGTAAGGTAAAACAAATGAGATGTTTTTACGTCGGAGAATTCGTAAGCAAGGACATCCCTAAGGCTGAAGCATGGCAGTAGCTAAAGTAATCGTACTCTTTGCATATCGTCCCTGTTCTGCCAAAACGGCGAATGTAACAATTCTCTTCCTATCGATTATTTCCCTTAAGACTGGTCACGCCTTCCAGCTATATATTGATATGCAGTCCATCAGAACAATTTTCTTTGAGTTCATTTTCCTATGCGGGTGTGTAAAGTAAAATGAACCTTAAATACATCACACTCTAGGAGTTGGTAAATGTCATGCAAACATACATTCCTTCAGTATGGTACAGTAAGGTTTATTTTCCTTTACCCACGCACGTAGGAAAATGAACTCAACGGAAATTGTTCTGATGGACCGCATATCAATATGTGGCTGGAAGGCGTGACCAGTCTTAAAGGAAATAATGGACAGGAAGAGCATTGTAACATTCGCCGTTTTGGCAGAACAGGGACGATATATAGGTACGTTAAGCATTGAGCACTTTTAACATTTAGACTGATCCAAAGTCCGCCTCTGTGGTGTAGTGGTTAGCGTGATTAGCTGCCACCCCCGGAGGCCCGGGTTCGATTCCCGACTCTGCCACGAAAATTTGAAAAGTGGTACGAGGGCTGGAACGGGGTCCACTCAGCCTCGGGAGGTCAACTGAGTAGAGGTGGGTTCGATTCCCATCTCAGCCATCCTGGAAGTGGTTTTCCGTGGTTTCCCACTTCTTCTCCAGGCGAATGCCGGGATGGTACCTAACTTAAGGCCACGGCCGCTTCCTTACCTCTTCCTTGCCTATCCCTTCCCATCTTCCCATCCCTCCGCAAGGCCCCTGTTCAGCATAGCAGGTGAGGCCGCCTGGGCGAGGTACTGGTCATACTCCCCTGTTGTATCCCTGACCAAGAGTCTGAAGCTCCAGGACACTGGCCTTGAGGCGGTAGAGGTGGGATCCCTCGCTAAGTCCGAGGGAAAAACCGAACCTGGAGGGTAAACAGATGATGATGATGATGATGATGATGACTGATCCAAATAAATAAATAAATAAATAAATATTTTGACAAATATTTCAAACATATTTTTCTTTAAATATTGTTATACTTTTGAATGAACACCACCATAGCCTGTTGGAAGGAAATAATGAATTGCGCACTTAAGGGTTATTATAATTATATTCCTTATCTAGGGAGAATTTTATTTTTAGTCATGGCCTTGGAAATAAATGACGAAAATATTCTGTAAGTAACTGTTGAGCAAAAAATCAAGTAAATGAACGAATGAACCTGCGACCTTGCAAGAGATGAATGCCCCATTTCTTGGCACATTATTCAGTCCGGCGACCGGCTTGTCCTTGTTGTCATTCTACACAAGTTCTTATTAAAGTCCCTACCCCGCACCTTGTTGGGAGGGCGCTGAGCACATGATTTAGATATCACTAAGGCTATCCATTCCCATTAGCCGTAAGCCGGGTTCACGTAATGAAGTGGGGAATACGTAGTGTACAACCCAACACAGACCCGGCCGGCTTTAGCGGAGAATTGACCGCCAACTGGACCTCGCCTCCCACTGGAGCCTTGCACATTAGACGCAAAAGTTTTTCCATTTTGTGAGCTTTGCTGCCCACTTTTTTCGTTTCTTTTCAAACCAGCCTGCTCGCTTACCAAGTGGACGAGGACGTAGACTTCTTCTTCTTCTTCATGCAGATATGAATGATCTCTGAACGTAGTGCCAAGTATTTTAGTCATTCACACGAGAGGGCTGTGACAGGTGAGGGTACTGGAGGTGATTATTGTTTTAAGAGTAAGTGCAAATGGACAACCATCCTGTAATAACACTAATCAGAGGGAAAATAATTGAAGGGATCCAGCACTTCGAAAAATGAAGGTATTGCCTAAATACAGAAGAGGGCCACCAAGAGCCTCCATACGTAATACCGTGGAGGTCGGTAAAGAACAAGAGTTAACCTGGCACAACTTAAAGCAATGCCAGTACTCAGCTAAGGGCCTCGTGGTCACCAACCTATGCTATCCACTTACGAACTCCGAGGGCTCCTTTCAATCGCCTAATACGACAGACAGAAGATATCGTGGATTTATTCTACTGCCCCCACCCAGCCGAGTGAAATTTTTGCTGGGTTTTCATCATGGGAGGGTGGTGCGCTTCAAATCCAGATCATGGCATGGACGATATGTTAACACTCTCAAACCTAATATAAAAAATCAATTTACTTTCATGACTGCCACCAGTCAGAAGAAAATGTTTTTGAACACGCTTAACATTCGTGGCACGTGTACATTTACGTACAGATTAAACGGAAATGCCTCTTCTTCTTCTTCTTCTTACAAAAGTTTTGTGACCTGCATGATGGTTTATAGTTATGTTTTCACTACCAGAGCTGCAATTAACTCCTGTGGGTAGGGATGGTAGAATACAACCTTGATATCCTCTGCTTAACCTAAGAGATGACTAATACGGGCCCCAAGGTCTCTTACAGGATAGCGTGGGTTGGCGACCACGGGGCCGTTATCTGCTTCCACTTACTTGTACTTTAATTTCCGTATGTGAAGAGGGGTGTAGAATAACCACGGTTCCTCTAGCTGAGTCTCGCACTGCTTCCTCTTATTTGTGTCAGGCTCCTAGATTGCATCTTTCCCAACTGACCTCCCTTGATCAACTATTCTTCTATTCCGATCCCGGCAGTATTAACTTCACGAAACCTAGGGAGTCTTTCATCTTCAACCCCTTAGTGGCCCTTGTCATTTTTGTCGATATCTTCATTTTTCGAAATGTCGGGTCTGCTCCATTCCCCATCTTCTGATTAGTGTTAATAGATAACACTGTTATTGACTTTAATCCCACTAATTACTTTTACGGTTTTTCGGAGACGCCGAGGTGCCAGAATTCAGGCTTTCAGGAGATTTTTACGTGCCAGTAAATCTACCGACACGTGACTGAGATATTTGAGCACCATCAAATATCACCGGACTGAGCCAGGATCGAACCTGCCGAGTTGTGGTCAGAAGGCTAGCACCTCAACCATCTGAGCCACTCAGCCTGGCAGTATTAATAGATGATGATTGCCCAGTTTTACATCTTCTAAAAACTATAATCATAACCTCTACCGCCATAGCTACAATATCGAGGAAGTCGAACCTCCACTGAAGGTTCCGCCTTCACGATAATCTTCCCTGTTCATGTCCTCGTTTCTCTTCGGTCTTCTATTCTATGATCGGTTGTATCAGACTATTTGTCATTTCGGAAGATGTCACCGAAATAAGCGGCTTTTTTAAAATTTCGAGGGTTCAAGGCATCACATGATTTCACCGTACGACGGAGTGCCTTCTTGTTTGGTGACCTGGTCTACTCATGAGATCGTTAAATAGTCTGCCAGATGTTAGGCCATTTCCGCAGCGTAATGACTTCGGAGTACAATACAGAATCGATATAGTATTTTGAGTCTCGATAGTTCGTGATTCTCAAAAATTCGGGCAGAGAAATTGATATACCGGTAACAAAAATTATAAATCAAGAGTTTCAGTGCGTGAGTGTCTTGTACGTGGCACAACACACAGAAGACATGCTTGTTAAAATGCTAGACATTGACCTTGAACGAAGTTCGGCAGTACCTCAATCCTAGCCTGCAGGTGGTTGTGACTTATTACGTATGTTCGAGCAGTTTATATTTTGTTTATTATTCACTACGAGTTAAAACAGAAGACACTTTGCGTGTTTAAGGGCCGATGACCTTAAAACAGCAATCTTCAACATCATAATAATAATAATCATCATCATCATTATCACGTTTAAAAATGTCAATGAAATGCTTGTTTTATATTCATCACTACTGAAATAGGAACTATAAGTTAACATTTAACTCAAGAAGTTTGCCTAGAGTGTTTTGTTAATTTACAAAAGACAGTCTAAAATTTCTTTTAGTGTAAGGCAATATGTATGTTTATGTTTTCTAAACTGTTTTACTGTAATGTTTAATATAGGTACACTTTTTTTGTACGCAGGCGTTTTCGTGTACGTTTCTTAAATCCGTGGTTTTCTATTCGAGATAGTCTTGTTACCGTCCACCTGGAATTACGGAGCCCCTACTGTATGTTAGTTCATAATTTTCTACAACGGAGTGTTACTATTGCGACTGTAGTTCCTATGACCACGCCACGCTTATGTCTGTGTCACTATGTGCGCATTGTTCGGCTATGTCCTGCTTGACTATGTGGCTCTCATTACCTTCTTCTTCCTCTTCTTCTACTTATGTCTTAACAGGCATACTGTATTCTACCTGAATCATCTTAACACGCAGTAGCGTAATCTGCTGCGATTTTTTATTAGCACCATCATAGTAAAATGTAGGATGTAGTTGTGGCGGAATCTTTTTAGATACGTTCGACATCTGTGAATTGTGTATAATTTGATAACTCATATTGTACTCATGAAAGCGACCGTCGGCCTGGCGTTCAGGTTAATAGTTACATGTCTCTAACGTGTAACCTTGTTTATGTTTCTCAGATTTGTTCATGTGTATGTTTGATGTTTATACACATTACGAGGTTACAGCTGACTCATCCCAACGAGCTTTAACTGGTTCTCGTCTTACGCATAGTAATCTGTAGTTAACTACTGCGACCAATGTTGCCTCACGTGACGTACGCACATTTCATCTTGTTTCCTGCTAAACCACGCATATTTTACTATTTTCTTTCACGTATTTCAGCTTGTAATGACCCGATAATAATAATAATAATAATAATAATAATAATAATAATAATAATAATAATAATAATGTTAAAGGCTTTATGTCCCACTAACTACTTATACTGTTTTCTGAAACGCTAAGGTACCCGAATTTAGTCCCGCAGAATTTATTTTTATGTACCAGTAGATCTACTGACACGAGGCTGAAGTACAGTATTTGAGCACCTTCAAATACCACCGGACTGGGCCAGGTTAGAACCTACGAAGTTGGAGTCAAAAGGCCGGCATCTCAACCATCTGAGCCACTCAGCCCGGCAGAAGGCACGAAATGTTGGTTCGTTTAATTTATTTAGTTCTATAACATGTCCATTGTTCGTTTGAAACAAAACGTTCGATGTGCTTCGATAAATCAATTCCGATGCTACTCATTTGGACATCCTATCCGGTGCATGCTTTCGTTGGCGTAAGGAACTTCCTTCTTTCTTCTATCTTTACACAATGCACAACGGGAATCGTACCGTATTTCACGTCCTGGCGCGCCTATCCCAATCAATATTTATATCACACGCTCGTACAGGTACCGCACCGACACAGGTTTTCAGGTTATTTCCATACTCACTAGACCACGGGGCTGATGACCACAGATATCCCAATCCCCTAAAGGACGTAACAGCAAATGGACCAGTATTAACACTGACAATTCGATACATCTCCAGGGTCCGAAACCGACGACCAGGGTTGTATGAAGCCCCTAAGACGGCAAGTTAATACTAACAACAACAAAACCAGTCTGGCAAGAATGTAACGTAACATGGCACACACTAGCAGCAGCCTTCAGCTAGTATCGTACTTCAGTTGCTCCTAAACATAAAACCAGTTTGACAAATATGTTACGTAACATCAGCGTTCAGCTGTTACAGTAGTACATTTGCTCGTAAACATAAACAAAAACCAGTTTGGCACGGATGGCGTGTGACTTGCCTGTTATCAAAGGAAAGCTGTTAATTCGCAAAGAACAAGGCATACTACCTATTCTAAAACATCGTATCCCTTTGCTCTCGAAAATAACTTCTGAGGATTACTAAAAGTTTGATATATAGAGGTTCGTCACATCGTTCTCTCTTGCTACAAGAAATATCTGCACGTCTACCCCTAACACCCCTGTATATAAATAAACTTGTAGTGTATCCGCTGTCTGTAACTTCGTTTCTTTTTGCCAATTTATTCAGATAATTATTCATTTTAAGTTCACTCAAGACCGTATCAGTGGTTTTTAGCTTTCGTCTCTGTCAGTTTGTGTTTTAGTTCCACCATCACGACGAAACGGCTAGATACTGTAGATCTCGACCAAACTTCATATTTAGAGTATACTCATCCAAAGAATGGTTTAGATATGAATATGATTTTTAAAATCAATGAATAGACTGGGAATTTATAGGAAAACGAGAACTGTTTTCTTCCATTTTCTCTTATACTATAGATTTTTTTCTAAAATCCGCGGCTATATGTAACATGTTTCTTCATTTAAAACAACCTCCTTTATGTGCATAATTTTGCTTACTCTTCAAATGACAGAGTTAATTACTATATGTATGTTATTTTCGTTATTTTATGTCGTATAGGTATGTATGGTGCGACTGTAAATAACGGAGATGCTTTCGAAAAATTGGAGTTTTAGTCCAAGTCCTGTGGAATACTTGGTTTATGTCATTTCAAGGTGGGTTGACCGGAAGAACTAAAGAGACATTTTACTCTTTTTGATAGGACAGTTTCATGAGTTTTCTGCCACAGCGCCACTCCAGTGGTCAGAGAAAGAACAACATGTAAGGGAGAACTACGCACAACTTCGGACCAGGAACTGTACCGCACAATACACTCTCTGATCGTCCTCATTCTGTCTCTATTTCGTTCATCTTTATCGTACTTCACGTTACTGCCACGTGCTTCCGTAGAAAAATATCAGTTTAACCTGCCGTATTAAACGTTTGAATACAGGCATATAAATTCGCATATATTCATGAAGGAAACTTGTAATCCATTGCAAATTCCCGTGCGAAGAACGGATACAATTTCTGGTAGCACACACACACATATATATATATATAATTATGAGATAAATCAAAAATCCACTCCTTAAACAAACTCAAATTAATAATAATAATAATAATAATAATAACAATAATAACAATCCCAAAATTACAGAAGGCCTATAGAATCACCTGGAACAGATATAATAAAAATTAATATCTAGGAACGCAAAATTAAGACACTACAACTCAGTTATCAAACCTGAAGCACTATATGCCTCGGAAACCTTCATCATTGGAGTCATATTACTTATGAAAAACATAGAGGAACAACATAGGAAAAATATTGCGGAAGATCCTTGATCAAGTGTTCTGAGAGCGAATCTGGGTGAAACGGAATTCTCTGGAGCTTTATCAGCATTCTGAAAATGTCACCGACATAATCAGGAAAAGGCGATTAAAGTTCTACGGCCACATTATCAGAACAAACAATGATAGGCTCACCAAAACGATACTCAACCTTGCTCTCTCAATGAAAATCAAGAATAATTGGCTTAGTGAAATAGAAAAAAAAACCTTCAGGAAATTGGCATCCCACACGAAATTATTCAAGATCGACTCCAATTCGAAAAAAGCAGTCAACAGCCACTATTTTGCTGAGAAGGTGAATACCAGGACCAATAAATCATGGAATGAAGAACGGAGGAAACTTTTCAGTGCCCAGGTAAAGAGATTTTGGGAAAAGAAAATAATAATCAGCTAAATAAGTTTCTTCTCGCTCCACAGGTGGGCATATTGCTGTAAAAGTATAGTAGTAATAGGCTTATCGTTGTAAGTGATCAATTGTCAACAAAATTAACTCTGATATAATTCGAAATACTGAGAGCTAACAATCTGTTACATATTGTAAACACAAATTAAGCAGGTAATTCTAATACATCCGTAAACATAACATTTGCGACAGGTAATTATGTATATAGAAACAGAACTCACCGGGCGAGTTGGCCGTGAGGGTAGAGGCGCGCGGCTGTGAGTTTGCATCCGGGAGATAGTGGGTTCGAATCCCACTGTCGGCAGCCCTATCAAATCAATCAAATCAATCAATCAATACTGATCTGCATTTAGGGCAGTCGCCCAGGTGGCAGATTCCCTATCTGTTGCTTTCCTAGCCCTTTCCGAAATGATTTCAAAGAAATTGGAAATTTATTGAACATCTCCCTTGGTAAGTTATTCCAATCCCTAACTCCCCTTCCTATAAATGAATATTTGCCCCCGTTTGTCCTCTTGAATTCCAACTTTATCTTCATATTGTGATCTTTCCTACTTTTATAAACGCCATTCAAACCTATTCGTCTACTAATGTCATTCCACGCCATCTCTCCGCTGACAGCTCGGAACATACCACTTAGTCGAGCAGCTCTTCTTCTTTCTCTCAATTCTTCCCAACCCAAACATTGCAACATTTTTGTAACGCTACTCTTTTGTCGGAAATCACCCAGAACAAATCGAGCTGCTTTTCTTTGGATTTTTTCCAGTTCTTGAATCAGGTAATCCTGGTGAGGGTCCCATACACTGGAACCATACTCTAGTTGGGGTCTTACCAGAGACTTATATGCACTCTCCTTTACATCCTTACTACAACCCCTGAACACCCTCATAACCATGTGCAGAGATCGGTACCCTTTATTTACAATCCCATTTATGTGATTACCCCAGTGAAGATCTTTCCTTATATTAACACCTAGATACTTACAATGATCCCCAAAAGGAACTTTCACCCCATCAATGCAGTAATTAAAACTGAGAGGACTTTTCCTATTTGTGAAACTCACAACCTGACTTTTAGCCCCGTTTATCAACATACCATTGTCTGCTGTCCATCTCACAACATTTTCGAGGTCACGTTGCAGTTGCTCACAATCTTGTAACTTATTTATCACTCTATAGAGAATAACATCATCCGCAAAAAGCCTTACCTCTGATTCCACTCCTTTACTCATATCATTTATATATATAAGAAAACATAAAGGTCCGATAACACTGCCCTGAGGAACTCCCCTCTCAACTATTACAGGGTCAGACAAAGCTTCACCTACTCTAACTCTCTGAGATCTATTTTCTAGAAATATAGCAACCCATTCAGTCACTCTTTTGTCTAGTCCAATTGCACTCATTTTTGCCAGTAGTCTCCCATGATCCACCCCATCAAATGCTTTAGACATGTCAATCGCGATACAGTCCATTTGACCTCCAGAATCCAAGATATCTGCTATATCTTGCTGGAATCCTACAAGTTGAGCTTCAGTGGAATAACCTTTCCTAAAACCGAATTGCCTTCTATCGAACCAGTTATTAATTTCACAAACATGTCTAATATAATCAGAAAGAATGCCTTCCCAAAGCTTACATACAATGCATGTCAAACTTACTGGCCTGTAATTTTCAGCTTTATGTCTATCACCCTTTCCTTTATACACAGGGGCTACTATAGCAACTCTCCATTCATCTGGTATAGCTCCTTCGACCAAACAATAATCAAATAAGTACTTCAGATATGGTACTATATTCCAACTCATTGTCTTTAGTATATCTCCAGAAATCTGATCAATTCCAGCCGCTTTTCTAGTTTTCAACTTTTGTATCTTATTGTAAATGTCATTGTTATCATATGTAAATTTTATTACTTCTTTGGCCTTAGTCTCTTCCTCTATCTCGACATTATCCTTGTAACCAACAATCTTTAGATACTGCTGACTGAATACTTCCGCCTTTTGAAGATCCTCACATACACACTCCCCTCCGTGGTTTCCCATTTTCACACCAGGTAAATGCTGGGGCTGTACCTTAATTAAGGCCGCGGCCGCTTCCTTCCAACTCCTAGGCCTTTCCTATCCCATCGCCGCCATAAAACCTATCTGTGTCGGTGCGACGTATAGCCCCTAGCAAAAAAAAAAAACCAGAACTCGGAAAAGCAGATGTGATGCTGTTGTTTATCATGTCTCGGCTAAGTGGCATGGGAGCGGCTCATATTGCGACGATGTCGAATTCTTTTATATGCATTGAGTGGAACGTACAGTACTTTCAATATGAAACGGATTCCGAATACCCTTTGTCTGGTTCATGCACGTGTCATCATCAAGTGAACAAGAACAACGAAATTAAAGGTAGAAACAAAATTGAACTTCTAATACGACTCCCCTCCACTGGGAGCAGCACAGTATACAGTGTTGTGATATCTATATCAATACACATGAATAAATATTATAATAGTGGTAAATTAAAACAGAGATTCCCCGGGTATGTTTAAAAAAATTGCGATTGAAATCCAGCTGAGAGTCGTTTATCCCTAATTTCTGTCTTCGCATACCTCTCAAAGCACTGTCCCTTAGGTTTACTTGTGCCATGGCATTGTTAAAAACGTTTTGCCAGAAATTCATGATATATCTCTGCGTCTTCATTTATAAGGAAACCAATCTAATAACATTTTAGACTCTGTCTTCCATTCGGAAAACGTGTCCTTAGCATTTCAACCCCTTCATGTCCGTAGTATCAATCATGGTGGTTGATATGTTCATTCTATCCCTGACATTATTATCTTGAATCTTATCCTGTGATAGAAGTTACAGAATCTCCACCAATATCCTACTTCCATTACCAGTAGCCTCCTGAACACATCTTCTTCTTCTTCTGTGAATCTGTCTTGAGACAGGTATCAACTAGACAGCTTCCATGATTCTCTGTACTGAGCATCTTGTTTCAGTTGTTCATAGATTCTCCCCTGTTTGGCATCTTCTACTTCCTCTTCCTTTTCTTCTATCTATTTTGCCCTCCATCACCCTCTGTCGAAGACAATTTCTATCTAGTATGTGACACAACCAGGATATTTTCCTCTTCCTTATTGTTTTCATCAGGTGTCTCTTCTCTCCTACTTTTCTTAGCACTTCATTATTTCTAACGTTATCTGTCCACTTCACTTTCACATTCTTCTCCACAACCATATTTCAAAACTTTCCAAATACTTTGTTACTTTCTTTCTTAATGTCCATGTTTCAGCTCCATATGACACCACACTCCACACAAAACACTTTCAAAACTTCTTTCTTAAATCAATAGGGGTTTCCTTAGATGTCAAAAGCCCTCTCACGTTTCCGAAGGCTTCTTTTCCCATAGATATTCTGCTTCTTATTTCTTACCTACAGGTTCCACTCCATGCCAACAAACTTCCCAATTATTTGAATGCTTGAACACATGTCGAGTGATTTTTCATATGAAATCCTCTACAGCCGATTTGTACACACTTACTTTAATTACTGGTTTTATTCAGGTGCTCCAGAATGCGGAATTTAATTAACTTGTGACTTGTTTACCATCTCTTATCCGATTTCGTTTCTCTGTCTCACTCGTACCATCCTTTCGTAACAGTAACGCCAATATATTTATACAAACTGGTGTTTTTCATAGCTCCCTGGTTCAGCAAATGTCTCTGTTCGCTTTTCCCTCAGGAATATATATAGTTCATAATAATTAATAATGACATTCGCAATTAATATTAACCTGGTCCTCCAGTTCGCGGCTTTAGACACAGGGCCATAACCTTTG
This sequence comes from Anabrus simplex, assembly GCF_040414725.1. NCBI lineage: Eukaryota > Metazoa > Arthropoda > Insecta > Orthoptera > Tettigoniidae > Anabrus > Anabrus simplex. The sequence goes on from NC_090268.1 coordinate 389,434,578, forward strand.
CCCTTGTTTAATTTACCTATCCTAAGATAATCAATAAAGTTTATGACCTAGAACTGGAAAAATAGACAACTGTAATAAGTCTACATAATCTGCTTTCACGATCGGCGTTACTGTTATAATAGAAGAAAATGTAGGAATATGTAAGCCGAGATATAATTGTGTTTCAGCTCCTGATGCTACAGTCCTGTAAGTACTGTGCTTGGGATAGATCAGAAACTTCAACATTTTGTACACAGTATTCCAATAATATGCAGTATCACACGTTGAGAAATATCTCCACTAAGAGCAGTAGTGTAGCTAGGATCGGCCGATGGGAGAGGGGGTTATAGTTTCAAAATGATGGTAAACCACAGTGAAGGTGCATGCATGACATGTCATTTCAAGGTGACTGGTATAAGTGAATTACAGATCTGTTGGATCTACAAATATGTATCTGCATGTTTATTTAGTTTATTATTTATTGTCAGTTTCTGTTTGTAAAATTTCCATGGAGGGCACGGGGGGTTAGAACCCCCCTGGCTAAAATCCTGAATGAGACAATATTCTAACTATTTTACTCTGACTTGAATGATATCTTCTTTTCTACGCTGTTCGTCATAATTCCGTTCAGACCATGGTAAAACCTGCTCGGAACTTGTAAATTTTATATCTCAGTAATTTGGATTATTTGGTTGCCTCTATACACGTGTTCTAGCGAAATTATATCTAAATCGAACTACGATTCATCTGCGGACAGAATGTTGCACCATTATTACTCATTTCAGTTTTCAGGTTCTCCTACATCTCAAAATACGCCAGGAGTACCGGGAGAACATGAGTGGAGGCTTCTTTCAATGAATCCCTTTCGAGTAGCCTGAGAAAATTACAGCATTTTAAGTTCTTTATCGAATTGTCCTTAAAGATAGAAAATTGCCCTGTAGGGTAGTTGTAATCCTTGCTGATATTTTTTTCTAGGAACTCTCATAACGTTTCTGCACTCCTAATGTCACAAAAAGTATGTACTTTCACCAACATATTACTGCGTAGTTACTGGAAAGTCATTCACTGAAATTCGAAGAAGTTAACTGTTAAAATGAAAACGTATTGTTGTTTCCTCCTGATTGTCTCGTATGAATAGCTCGCAGTGCAGGAAAAGCTGTGTTAAGATCCAACCATTCCGCCTGTTTAGAATTCAGTCTAATCTCTTTTAGTGACGTATACATTTATTCATGTAATTAGTTAGTTAACGTATATCGGTCAAGTACAAGACTTAGCAACACTGGAAAGAGTTAAAGCAACATACATCAAAAGAGCAATCGGAGTGGCAAAAACAACAAGATCCACATTAGTCTACCTTCTCGCACGGGAAACTTTCCTCATAGAGGATTTAAGGACAATGTACACCCTACCTAACACAACGGCATCGGAGAACCTACTAAGAACACTAAAATATACTCAACCTTGCTCTCTCAATGAAAGCCAAAAACAACTGGCTTAGTGAAATAGAAAAAGACCTTCAGGAAAATTGGCATCACACAGGAAATTATTCAAGATCGACTCCAATTCAAAAATAAGCAGTCAACAACCATCATCTTGCTGAGAAAGTGAATACTAGGACCAATAAATCATGACCGAGCTCGATAGCCGCAGTCACTTAAGTGCGGCAAGTATCCATTATTCGGGAGATAGTAGGTTCGAACCCCACTGTCGGCAGCCCTGAAGATGGTTTTCAGTGGTTTCCCATATTCACACCAGGCAACTGCTCAGGCTGTACCTTAATTAAGGCCATGGCCGCTTCCTTGCCACTCCTAACCCTTTCCTATCACATCGTCGCCATAAAACATATCTGTGTCGGTGCGACGTAAAGCAAATAATAATAATAATAATAATAATAATAATAATAATAATAATAATAATAATAATAATAATAATAATAATAATAATTTTTATGTTCTAATCTAGTTTTGACATATTATATATATAATCCTAAAACACCATGTATAAAATAGGGTTTGTACTTGAATAAACAATAATAATAAAAAGCAGAAGAACTATTTCCTGAAATTTTTCACATTTTTTCCCAGAAACAAATTTTTCCAAAAAAGTTATAACATACCCTAGAACAGTTTTGTCTATCGACAGTACTTCCAGTATAATTATTATTTCTCAGTGATTTTTTCTCTATATGTGTTCTCTCCAGTATGAAAATAATTAATTCAAAATAATTACACATTTTATCTTGTACGATCTTTAAATGAGAAATTATTACTGTGATGCTGATAATTTATAGTGCAAAATTATACATCAGTTTTCTCAAATAATGTAAACATATATTCAACTTCCTTCTGTATGTGTATATTGCACTCAAACATAGCTGATTTTATAAAATTTGAATTCACTTCTTACTAAATTGAGGTTTTTTGCCCGTCCGAAGCATGTTTCAGCATCACTTAGTTCTATTCCGATTTTTCTAAATATGGAGAACAGATGGGTATGATACTTGAAAAATATGTTTTGAAATTGATTATGAAATGCGTCGGAAATATTATGACCTATTAGAGTCTTCATGCATCCGGGCGGTACAGGACGTCGTTTTTCCCTTCCTTTTCGTGGCCTTCGAAAGATGTATCTGTTTCCTTGAAATATTCTCCTATTTACGAAGGCCTGCTGGTATATGATTGAAAGGGGATTAGAAGCATGCCAAATAGCCAGCAACTGGTACGAAAGCTCGGGATAGAATCGAATGCACTCCCCCTTGCATCTGACCTGCAATTCCTCTGCTTGTAGTTTATGATATAGTGTTTGGTAGAAGTTACAGGTGCCGTAGGTATTGGAGATGCATTGATAATTGATCATCTTAGTAACATAAGACATTAAATATTTAACATAAAAGTAGGCTCATTTTAAAATTAGTTGTTCAAGATTATTTAAAATTATAACCATACTGTCATCCTCTTGTTGAGAATTATGATAGGATAAAAGTACTGAGGGATTAACTGGTATTAGGAAAGAGCGTTTTGTGAAAGCGCTGGGAAAAATTATCAATGGGAAAAATCTGTCTTTGAGAAAAACACATTCGATAGAAAAAAATCTTTTGGGGTAATTGATTGTGAAAACTGTGCAGCAACGCTTAAGAACTGCTCTAAACGTCCCAGCTGCAGGTGCTTTAGAGCCAGAGAAATAAATTTAGCATTTTTAACATTGAATTTACTTGTCCGACTGATTGGCTGAATGGTCAGCATTGAAGCCTTTGATTTAGCGGGTCTCGGATTCGATTTCTGTCCGGGTCGGGGATTTTAATCGAGTCCAATTAATTGTTTTTGCTCGGGGACTGTGTGTTTGTGTTCATCCAAACACTTTCAACTTCATATTCGGACAACACACTAAACTACCAACCACCATGGCACTGCTATATACATCAAAGACCACATTCAATACACCGATCCAGTTCTGCTCCTAAACTCTCGCGGAATTAGTATTCGTATTACCGATCTATTAATAGTGAATATTTATGTACTATCGGGCTCGAACGCAAGACTCGAACGAAGGACCTTTTTTACGACAGAAATCTTATCCCATCTTCAACAATTTAACGGTAACATGATCCTTGGAGGCGATTTTAATGCAGTACTTTCGCCTAAAGACCAAACAGGTCACTTTCAGGGCTGCCCTGCGTTAGCTGCGTTGATACAAGGTTTACAATTGAAAGATACGTGGGAACTGAAGAAACCCCACAGCCCTGGCTACACATATTTTTACAACACGGGAGCATCTCGCTTGGACCGCATTTATATAAGTACCCATTTACAAGACGAGCTACGTGAAGTTGATTTATGCCCGGTGGAATTTTCGAATCACTGTGCTTATATTTGTAAGATCAGACAGCCGGCTATGGGGCCGGCACATGGAAATTAAACTGCAATATTTTGCGTGAAGAGGAGTTACAGGACCGCTTCTCCACTGAATGGGAAAGATGGAAACGACATATACACCACTATCGAGATATATTAGATTGGTGGTTGTTATATGCTAAACCTCGAACAATACGGTTATTGAAGGCATACAGTTCCCAACGTCGACGGCTACTCAACCAGACTACGGACTTTTATTACAGATGTTTACGGCAGCTCTATACTGCAGATCCCACCAACCCGCGAACGTACCAGCGCATTCAGCAGGTACGAGCCCAGCTATTGACACTGCACAGGCGATACCAAGAAGGTTTGAAAATTCGCGCTCGAGACAACCATTATAACAGCGAAGAGTCTCCTTCCATATATCACTTCCTTCGAGAATGTCGCAGGGGGCGACAGAAATATATTCATCAGCTTACTACCCAGGACGGCCAAATTGTTCAAGACCACCCACGGATACAAGCAACACTTGAAAACTTCTTTCAAGACTTGTATGGAGAAGGCGAAGTAACCCATCTTGATCACCGACACACGTTTTTCGATGGAATTCGTGGAAAGATTCAGCACAGTGAACATGACAGTCTGACGGCTGAGTTAACAGAAGACGAAATATATCAAGCAATTAAGCGGAGCGCATCCCATAAATCACCAGGAATAGATGAACTGGGGAAGGAATTCTATGTACAGTTATGGCCAATCATCAAACCCGAACATGTGCTGATACTAAATAACGCCCTACAACCTGACAGGAACATTACAAAGATGAAGGAAGGTCAAATAGTTCTAATTCCAAAGAAAGGGAAACCAATGACCCCAGCCGACTTTAGACCTATCACACTTCTCAACTTTGATTACAAGTTACTTACTCGCTGCTTGAAACAACGGCTCAACAATTTCTTAGCAGACGTAACCTCCAGCCAACAGTCAGGAGCTGTTCAGGGAAGAAGTATTTTGAACACTGTCTGTGCCATTCGCGATATGATTAGTAGGTCACTCGTAGAGAAGCAACGGCGACAGCTGCTCTCCTTGGACTTTGATCACGCATTTGATAGAGTTAGCCATGGTTATTTGATCGAAGTGTTTAAAGCATTAGGTTTCACTATGCCTGTTACCACTCTGATGGCTAAGATACTGACTGGCGGCTCTTCTAAAATAACTGTGAACGGTTGCCTTTCAAACCCTATCGAAATTACACGAGGAGTACGGCAAGGTTGTCCCTTATCGATGATGCATTTTGTGTTATCCTTGGAACCCTTTATTGTCAACGTATTACGTCCCTTCCCCCCTGGTATGCTCGACGTCTTTGTCTACGCTGACGATGTCACATTAATTATGGATCGCAATGCTGACTACCAGCGTCTTTTCATCGAGCTCGACACTTATGGACAATATTCCGGTGCACATCTCAACTTCCAAAAAACTAAAACTATGCGGATAGGGTATCGAAGCAGGACTTCCGAAAATGTTCCCTCATGGATGCAGATAACTGATGAGATTAAGATACTCGGCATCCGGTTCTGTAATAGCATACATCAGATGATTCAAAAAAATTGGTCCCTTGACCTTGCATCGCTGAAAAGTATACTGCACCAAGTTAAATATAAATTCGTGGTGTTACAACAACGAGTGCAATATGTCAATATGTATGGTCTAAGAAAAATCTGGTATTTAAGCCAAATTTTACCAGTACCAAGAGTAGTTGGCACCCGTATAGTTTCAGCAGTAGGCTGGTATATCTGGCAAGGATCACTTTTCCGCGTCGCACTACCTACACTCATGCTAGCTAAATCTGAAGGAGGTCTTGATCTTATTGATGTACAGCTTAAAAGTAAAGTGCTCTTCTTGTTACGGAATCTCAGAATGATGCAAGCAGCAGACAACCGCAGATCCGGCAATTTTTTTGTTGGGAATGTGTATCCCGGAAGAGATTAAGAACCCACCAGCATTTTACCATATCCACCACCACGCGCCACATGCACGGTATATGCGATGTGAGATGAGCTACGTTCCCCGTGATCTCCTCCTATCTCCAGACATAACAACGAAAAAACTTTATACGTATGTGCATACACAGCAGTATCAAGCCCCGAAAATAGTTCGGACAGCGATGTTAATAAACTGGTACAGGGTCTGGCGGAACATCTCAAATCGCATTCTCCCTCAAATAATATGAGATACGTCGTATAAGGTAGTTCATGATATCATTCCTACAAATAGCAACCTCCATCGCATCCATATGCAGGACAACGCCGCCTGTAGATTTTGCCGAGCTCCTAGGGATACAATCCAGCATAGACTGACGGAATGTGACGTCACCCAACAAGTGTAGAGTGAATTTAAAGTGAAACTACATTATATCATAAATCAGCCCAAGATCTATATTGCCTCTGAGTGGACAATTCGACCTACCTTTAGCTTGCGACTGGCTCAGCTAAATAATACTGTAGTGCTCCTCTTAGACACTTATGTACATTGTGTGTTACAAGCCAAAAGACCCTCCACCGAACAAGAGCTCTTTGCAGACATCAGTGTTAGTGTATACAAAGCCCTCGCGTCCCCCCATAAGAAGCTCTATATTGTGGACTTTATTAATAAACTGGTCGCAGTCACCTAACAGTGCAACTGTATGAATAGTGTAACTACTAAAACTTCTTTCTCTGTCACAAGAGTGTCATTTTCCTACGCGAACGTACACAGTGGTGCACGAGTGCTATGGGTTAGCTTGTGTTATTCTTACTTATTTTGCTCCTATCACTGTGACGCTGGTTTGGTGTGTGTGATTGTAGGCAGGGAATGTGTATGTGATGTAAATTCTCGCTCCTTTATTCACTTATTTTACAGTATATTGTGTTCACTGGCATAGAATACTCCAGTTAGTCATTGACTCACAAAAGGTGTGTGTTTGTTGTTTACCAATCTTCTTGTTTGAAGTATATTGTACTGAACTATATGTATTGTAATATACTATGTTGACAATAAAAAATATAAAAAATCATGAAAAAGACAGAAACACGCAATAGTGATTATATCCCTCCATATAAGGTTGACGTCAGGAAGGGCATCCAGCAATAAAACAGGGACAAATCCACATGTACCACACAGTTCGAACCCGTGACCCCACAGATGTGGGAAAAGCGGAAGAAGAAGAAGAAGAAGAAGAAGAAGAAAGTTGACTTTACTTAAATTGTGTAATATGTAGGTTGTTCGAGTGCGAATATATATTATGAGCAGTTGTTAGGAGTATCTTCAGTTTATTAACGTCAAAGTGTAGTAAAAGAGTCAGCAGACTGTCGACGTCTGTGTTCTTTCTATTTAAATACCCTACAAAACCAAACCTGAATGATGAAACCTGCTCCTAGCTCAACGTGCGGGCTTGCTGCTAGCTTAGTGAGCAAGTGAGCTAAGTGGCCATCTTCTGTCTGCCCCAAGAAGTCCTCAGGGACTGAGTGTCACCTCAGAGACTCTCAGACTTCCCACCGAGTCCTCACCACATTACCTCATATCCCAGGAGATGTATAGTGGGCTTGTGTTGTCTAGCGAAGATCCCGCTTCAGAAAGCCATCATCCCAACATCATTCTACTGCATTTTCTGTGGCACAGGCCCTTCCCATCAACAAACAGATTGAAATACTCGTAATATTAGCCCAAGCAATATGTATAAGCTATAAATCGCCATCCCTTTACTAAAGGAGTAGCGTGTTGCTTGTAACCCATGGGTCTCGGGTTGTTTTACCCCTTAACTACTTTCGACGATTTTTGGAGACTCCGAGATACCCCAATTTTGTCCCACTGCAGTTTTTTTAAGTGCCAGTATATCTACCAACACGAGTCCGATGTACCACCGGACTGAGCCAGGATCGAACGTGCTAAGTTGGGTTCACGGGTCCAGCGCCTGAAGCATCTGAGCCACTTAGCGCGGTGGCGCTGGGTTCGATTCCCAGTTTATCAAAATATTACTGTTGAAAAAGCATTTTTAGCCTCGTAAGACCAAATGAGGAATTGTGTAATACCTGATGGGAAGTAGATTTGATATTCACTACGAGTCATTTTTTTCTATAGTTGATATGACCTCGTAAAATTTGCTACTTTATTCGAATCTCCACCTTCACCTGACGTGACACTGAAACAATCCATCAAAAAAAACATTGATCTGCATTTAGGGCAGTCGCCTGGGTGGCAAATTCCCTATCACTTGTTTACCTAGTCTTTCTTAATTTCGAAGAATTCGGAAATTTATTGAACGTCTTCCTTGGTAAAATATTCCACTCCCTAACTCCTCTTCCTATAAATGTATATTTGCCCTAATGGGTCATTTTGAATTCCAGTTTTATATTCGTATTTTGATCTTTCGCAGTTTTAAAAGCACCACTCAAAATTATTCGTCTTCTGACGTTATTCCAATCAATCAATCAATCAATCAATCAATCAATCAATCAATCAATCAATCAATCAATCAATCAATCAATCAATCAATCAATCAATCAATCAATCAATCAATCAATCAATCAATCAATCAATCAATCAATCAATCAATCAATCAATCAATCAAGCAAGCAAGCAAGCAATCAATCAATACTGATCTGCATTCGCAATATTTTCCTAATGCTACTCTTTTGTCGGTAAACACCCACGGCAAATAGATATGCCTATCTTTGGATTTTTGCTGTTCTCTAATCACGAAATCCTGGTGAGGGTCCCATACTCTGGAACCATACTCTAATTGTGGTCTTATAGGAGACTTATTATGTCCTCTCCTCTACATCCTTACTACAACTCCCGAACTTTCTACCGATTCCTACTATATTACCTCATATCCCAGGCATATGTGAAGTGCCTTAATTCGTATAACTACTAGAATTTTCCACAACATTCCTGCTTTTCCAGTGTCCTACATATTACGGAGTTTTCTAAGGCAATTTCACTAATTCTGACAGGACTTTGAATTGCTGCCAAATAATATTCCCACCTTCAACCGAATTGCATTGTTGGTGTATGACAGCTTTACTGTTGACATTATTGGATATTATGTAATGTTAATTGTAATACATTCGGAACCCCGAATCTCTGAAATTTGCTCGATATCTGCAATACGGCAACTCAGATACAAGAAATATAAAATAGGACAAAATACTCCATAATGGTCACCAGTCTGTGTGACTGCACCGGAGAGAGTAGATTTTGAATAATACGGTCATTTACTATATGTCTCACAGTGAGATTTTTGCGTTTTCAGTACAGTGTCGTATTTTTTTACTGCAACTAGCTGATGGAAATATTGCGTAAATATTGAAAAATTGTGACATTAGTTGAGCGATCGTCTATGCCATAAAGACAATTTACTTTGCAATGTGGTGTAGTGTGGCGGCAGGAAATTCAATTCTGAAGCGATTCCGAGAAACTGTTTTTCTTATTTTATGTCTTTTTTGCGTTAAGAGTGATCGTATGGATATCATTTTCCCATACTCAGCAAGTAGGCCTACCTAAATATCTACAAAGAGTGATGTTTCGGGTATGTTTTTCCCATAAGGTGACAGGAAAGTTATTCTGTGTTAAAGGAATGAGGAACAGTGGTCATTACAAGGAGATCTTTCGAAGAAGAGTAGTATCTGAGTGACATAATATCTCTCCAGGTTGTGATGGCTTCTTTCAACAAGATATTGCACCATGTTAGACATCCAAGAAGGTGAATTAACTATTTGATGGCAATAGCATTCAATTGCTCTTTTGCCCTGGCATCTCACTCGATATCGGTGCCAAACAAATCAAAAACTGATAGACAAGTTTAAGAGGATAATGGTTAAAGTGCCAGATTATACCCTAGAAGTGGACACGATATATTCCTCAATCAAGGTCTGATTTCATGACGAAAAAATAAAGAATACATTTGAAAAATTGGTAGAAGTTTTGCATGAACATTTCAGTGATATTTTAAAAATGAAGCAGGTCACTAAACAAAACAGGACAAAATACTTCAGAATGGTTGCCAATGTTCTGTGTGGTGATCGCACCAGAGAGAGTAGAAACTGAGTAGCCCAGTAGGCCTACTTTACTGAACGTCTGAGACATGGATTTTCTGTAGTTGTAGAATACATTGTTTTATTTTTGATTCAGGGCCTATTTCTGTATCTGATTCGAACAAATTTGCTATTGTACTTACCTAACGAGAGTATATAATCTAAAACACTATCAAATCCCTTTCCCCTCCCTATCTATGATTTGTGATTACTGTCCAGAAATGTTTCGCTGCCACTTGACTTAGCCTCTCCAGGTTATTACCAAAATCTTATCACGGCTTCATGGATTCAACAACTGTATGTTTAACTCCGTTTCTCTCATCTGCGCACAATTTCCTGTCAGCATCAATTCTTGTTTGGAGCCATTTGTTTTCCATCTACATTACTTCTGTATAATTTCCTCGTCCTGGAGATTTTATGCCCTTATTCATTTGCAGATAGATTTCACTTTCTCTGTCCAACGCCTAAAGATACTTAGTTCAGTACAAATCAGTTTGTGGTCTGCATCACCAAAAAATCTCCGGAATACCCGCCCTTCCCTAACATATTTCCTGAATTCAAGTCGCTTATGATATAGTCTATTATGGATCTGGTGCCCCTACCCTTCCATGTGTAGCGATGAATAGCCCTATGCTTGAATAATGTATTCGTACTTGCTAATCACATACTAGCATAGAAATCCAATAATAATAATAATAATAATAATAATAATAATAATAATAATAATAATAATAATAATAATAATAATAATAATAATAATAATGGCCTTACGTCACACTAACTACTTTTAAGGATTTCAGGGAAACCGAGGTGCCGGAATTAATTCCCTCAGGAGTTCTTTTACGTGCCAGTAAATCTGCTGACAAGAGGCTGACGTATTTGAGCACCTTCAAATACCACCGGACTGACCTAGGGTCGAATCACCAAGTTGGCGTCAGAAGGCCAGCGCCTCAATCGTCTGAAGCACTCAGTCCGGCAACACTGGAGTCTAATAAACGCTTCACATTCCTGTTAACTTCCATACCTTCCCTATATTTACCCATCACCTTTTCGTATCCTTCAGTTCCACTTCCAACTCTCGCATTGAAATTCCCCATTAGCATTGTCCTATCGCTGCTGTTGACCCTGACTACTATATCAGTCAGTGCTTCATGAAAGTTGCAAAGTTCATCCTCATCTTATCCTGTCATGGTGAGTAGACTGAGACAGTTGTCATCCTAAATTCCTACAACAAGTGAATATGCCATTGTATCTACCGACAAGAGGCTGACGTATTTGAGCACCTTCAAATACCACCGGACTATACTGCGTGCAATAGCATTCCTGATGAGAAGTCCAGTCGCACACTCTGTCCTTCCTTATCTAACACCCGCCAAGCACAATTTATAATCTATCTCTTCCTCGTTATCTCCCTTACCCGAATATCATTAACTTCTAACACGCCCAGACACATCTTATTTGCTGAATCAGCCACTTTACTTTCTTTCTCGATTTCTTTCTTTCTTTTATAAATCCCACTGATGTTTATAGCTCCCCAACGAATACGATTTGGTTCTCCTGTCAACTGAAATTGGGAATCCGTTACTCCCTTTGGTGCGAGGCAGCTGAGAGTGCTCAGTGAAAATTCTGTGGCTTGGTTCTAAAAGTGCCAATGTCAAAAAAAACCTGTTTTTGAGCTATGGGCATTTGAAGTTTTGCTTATAGTTCTCCAATTATTGTTTTCAACAACTAACTTTAAATAACTTTATACTTTCTTTGTGGAAGTCACCTTATTGAACGCTATTTTTTTCTATCGTATTCTTTAAAAATTGCCAGGTCTCTAATCTTTATTGGTAATCTGACATTATTGGCAAGGGCTTATTTAATTAAACGTTAAGTGTTCGTTTAGTACTTAACAGAGACATTGGCCCTTTTAACATGTTGCAAGCCAGGATAAAACGCGTTTGTATCAGTTAATATCTCAATTTAGATAAAAAATGACATTGGCCCTTTTAGAACCAAGCCACAGAATTCTGCGAAGCAGGATGCTACCCTACTTACACATACTCACAGTTAGAATCTTTCACATAACGTTTTACGGACCACCGGTGGATTGTATAGTCCTAGCCGCGTAAGCATCGCAAGGACGGTCATGACCCCGAATATGTCCAAGACGCCCACTTCTGTTCCATAGCAACTAGTATCCCGACTCTCAGGACTGCATTTCAGGCCACTCAGGTGTTACCCATGTTTTACGCACTAGGATGTGTCTATAGTAACCCACATCATGAAAAATCAACTCAAATAAAACATGCACCAAGAAGGAGTAGTTGTTTCGCTGCAGAATTCGACATCTAGTTATATCTCAAACAGGTAGTTTAATGATCAGTGTAGCGACGTGGTTAGTAGAACGGGATTGCCACCGTAAGTCGTGTTATTGCCCATCATGGTCTATGTAAAGGCTCATAGATGCTATTCGCACGTAGTGGAGTGCTGCTTTCGTTTATGGAAGACTCGTCCACAATTCTACGACGTAATCGAAAATATCTCACTCAGTCATCAGTGATTAACTGTAGACTCAATATCGGATGCGGGAGGCTGGATGGCCGTATCGAGGAATCATGTGTCAACTAAGCCGTTCCTACCAGACTGTTAAGAGTGTGTTGGGACTAGTGGATAAGTGGGCTCTCGACGTCATCGAATATCTACTAGGACAGAGGATCATACGGTCCGCCGAGAAGCACGAGAATATTAAACTGCCCCAATCTAGGCACATGTAGTACTATGTTTGCAAGTCTTTTGTGTGCCCGAATGCTTTTCAGAAGCTTATCTGTAGGAAATAACTATGAAAAATGTTCTTCAACTAGGTGATGGTGTCCGAATGCACACTTTTTGTAAGTGGAGGCTGAAAAATGTGTACTTCACATTAAGTAATTTTCTCGGACGAGACCTGGTTATGTCTGTACACAAAATAATCGTTACTCTGTAAAACCTGACTTCATACATAAAGTGCCCCTCCATGACGCAAAACTCAGTACCTTTAGTGGGAAAAGAATCACACGACCATTTTCTTTAGAATACCGTTAATACTCCTACTTGTATGAGTACCATACTAAACCTATCCTTCAGACAACTAACCGATAGGAAGCGCAAGTTTGCATTTTCATCAACAGGAATCTGCCATTTCTCACATTGCGAATAATTCCATGAGATAAATTTACGAATTATTTCCAAAGAATAGAGTTATTAGTTGGGATTTGTGGCCCCTCGGTCCCCTAATTTATCCACCTTCGAGGGCTTCGAGCCCTAACTTCGCCACTGTAAAAAAGGCATTAATAAATAAATGAAAATAAATAAATTATTATCGCCAGCGTAAATTAGAAACCATCACGTACAAGAAAATCCAGCACACATTACAAGAAGTGGAACATAATATCCGTCAGAAAATTGCCGGGATTCCTCAACGTGAACTGCTGTGAATGATGAATAATTTCCTAACGAGGTGTCCAAAAAGCGCGTGGAGAATTAGTTGAACCATTTCATTATTAGAGACATGCTATTAAGATTTCTGGATATTTTATACAGGTTAATGTCTTTCCTTCGATTTAAATATAAGGATACATTTCTATTTATCCTTATATGGTAGAGGTTCATGGCGACAATATAGATACGAGTTTGCCATATACAACTCGTTAATCTAGGATTAATGTTATATCCGGGGGGTATCTCTTCTTGGTCTGAATGATTTAAATAATGCCGTTTTATTATACTTTGAGTATTATCATTGTTATAACAAAAGTAATTGCCTGTATAAATTAACCACAAGTCTATAAGAAATGAAACAAATGTATTTTCTCATTCACAATAGGAATTAAAACAGAAAGAAACGTCGTACTGAATTTCTATGTCGTTGTTTTTGTTGTTTGAGGTGTTGGTACAATTTTAGGCCAAACAAAAGGATTCCTTGACAGGACAGAGTTGACAATGGCAGAAACGACTGTATATAAACAGAATCGACCGAGTCTATTATACTGTTGAAGCATGCGGTACAGATTCACAGAAACATTGCCGGGCGAAAAACTATTCTATTTAACTTATGGTCTTTAAACTCGGCAATTCAGGGCTTTTATATGTGTGCATGTATGTAAAGGTCTCAAGCAACCAAATAGTCCGGTAAACAAGCGTCTAGTTTTACGTGAAGTTCTATGTCGTAATCTTAGCTACAGGTCCCTCAGTTTTACGTCGAATCCGAAACACAGGGACGTGACTTTTTATTTCAAAATCTTGCATGCTTTCGCAGGGATTCAGAAGATAGCTGCCCCGATGAAAAGCTAGTAATATTTATTTATTTATTTATTTATTTATTTATTTATTTATTTATTTATTTATTTATTTATTTATTTATTTATTTATTTATTTATTTATTTCGAACTGTACCTTCCTGGTGACCAATATTTTATTTCATTCTCTGTACGCTCACTACGCGATTGAGATAATGTTACATTTATCTATACAGAACTATGAAGAATGTTAAACATTTCGTGAATGGGAGGGACGTCTGAATGTGACTGTGAAAGTTTTACACCACCATTCATCCGCTACTTCAGATACTATGTCGATCAAAGAAGCAGGTTTGCGGCATTCCTTCCCAGCGAGATTTAACCAAACTGAGAAAGCGGTTGAGCCGCCTTTAATCAGGTCCAAATCAGAGAAAAGACACTTTCATTAGAGGGAGCTTCACCCCTCCCGATCAAGTAAATTAAGTAGAATATCGCTTGGGGTTGAACTGACGTGCACATTCAGGAAGGGCGAGGTTAGTCGGCGGGCGGTCGAAACGCGGCACGGCGCGGTGCGGCGATTTCATTACAGAGGCACAAGCTGAAGAAGTGTAGGGGGGAGGAAACAGCAATTACATGGCCAGGTTCCGAGGGAAGGCATTTCCGTATCCGGGCCGCAGGAACGACAACCGTGAATCATACCTGCGAGACAACGATATTAGTAATGAGACAGCTGCTACCGCCTGCATTCAGCAAAACACCATCGCACTTTTACCTACCTACATACATACTACATAAGAGACTCGTAAAGTGGGAGGAAGATTACTCTGTACTCGTGGTGTACCAGTTCGGATTTAAGAAAGAAATGAGAACTTTAGACAGCTTATTGATCAGTTACAATAAAAATAGGTAAGTACTTAAAGAGAAAAGTAGTCACTTATATATTACAGCTATAGTTTTACCGGAAGCCTTTGTTTCTGTCAGCAGAGGTACGGTCACTACGAAGAATAGGGGTGTCAATTAAAATGATTAATGCCGTAGAAGAACTGTATTAAGACGTTGAATGTACCATTAAATTGAAAGAGGACTTCGCTGTGGGAAAGATCTATTCAAATATTGAGCTAAAGCAGGGGTGAAAATTATCACCTATAATGTTCGTATATTTAATAACGATATTTCGGAAAATTAAGATTTTTTTAAATTATACAATCTTCCTGCAACAGCTGCAGGTTATCCAAGGACAAAGAGTGGCCGAACAACAACGGATACAGATGATCCCGTGACATTTTTGAAGTTTGAATATCGCCATTTTCTCGTATATAGCTGACAATCCTTTTTGCGATTTTACGACCGTGGGAAATCGGAAGCAAGACCGGTTAAGAGAGCGTCAGTCTCACGAGAGAATGTTGTGTTAAGTTTACAACCAAAATTATAATTTTATTTACATAGAATGTCTTCAATGGTCTGGCTCCTTGGCTAAACGGTCAACATCGTGACCGTCCGTTTAACAGGTCTCGGATTCGACTCTCCGCTGGGTCAGGTATTTTAACTCCCTCCGGTTCATTCCTGTTGTTCGGAGGCTGGTGTTTATGTTCGTCTCAATACAAAGTAATTCACAGAATCATTACACACCACATCATCAACCACCACACAAACAAGTAATAGGAGATATATCATTTCTCATGGAACTGGCGTCAGGAGGGACATCCGGCCGATAAATGAGGCCAAATCCCTACTGAATTACCAACCCCGATAAGAATAGGAAAAAGACGAGAAGAAGATTATTCATATATGTAATTGTAGTAGCAGTAGTACCCAAGATCAGGAATGTTTTCATATGACTAAGTATGTAATTAAATAGTTATCAGATTCGAAAATGCTTCACTTCTGACCAATAACAGAATTCAGAATTCGCGATGAGGAATATGAAAAATGGAAAGGCTTATCCCGTCGTGACAGAAGTGTATATTTCTCAGAGTGGAAGATATCTAACAGTTGGATATCAACGAAGACTGGCCTATCTTCTTCTCTATGGACGAACGCCATAAAATGAACTGCAATGTTGTCGCACTTCGTAGGGTTCCCGGAAGAAAACTAGATGTCCGTTGCTGTGTGTGCAACGAGAATGAAACCTTTCTTCGTGTTCTTCGTTTTTGCCATAAAGGGGAGCTCTTACATCATCAGACACCACATATAATGACCATTCAAATATAAACAAGCCGGAGGTTCTGAAATGAAAGCATGTACCGTTAATTCAAAACGTATTGCTCAGCACTGTTCAGGCACTTGTCTCACTGAGTCACAAGGCGGTGAATGGCCGTCTTGTAAAATTCCTGGGGCTGCGTTGTGAACCAGTTCCGAACGTACTGCTCGACGTCGTCGTCCGACGTCATTTGCTTCTCAGAGCCTTCTTTGCTCACCTTGGAATTTTTGGGTCGTGGCGACTCTGCATGCTTCCTCTGGAGACTTTGTCTTTTTGACTCGCGTTCGAATTGATGACACCATGTCTCATCTCCAGCGACCAATCGTGACAGGAGCTCTTCCTCTTCCTCTTCCTCTTCCTCTTCCTCTTCCTCTTCCTCTTCCTCTTCCTCTTCTCTTCCTCTTCCTCTTCCTCTTCGTCTTCCTCTTCCTGCTTCCTGTGCTGGTTGAATAATGTGAGACACCCACTGAGGCACTTTTAACGAAATTTCACTCTGTACTTAATGATGGTGTGAACACTCCCGACGCTCACTCCAACCTTTGCAGCAATGGCTGCTACCGTAGCTCGCCCTTCTTGCATAATGAGACCATCCACCTACAGGACAATGACATTCTTAACGCGATGTGGTGTTCCAGACCGTTCATCATCAGCCAACGACATCCGTCCTTCCCTGATCTCTTGGGCCACGCCTTGACACTTGTAACGGACATGCAGTGTTCTCCGTACATTTGTGCATTTATTCGATGCATTTTCGTTCCTCTCACTTCTTCTGCTGTCAGGAGACGCCCTTCACCCCCTTTGCTCATCTTTTGAAGCCTCCATTTCACTGTTGTCAGCACGACTGGGTACAGTGGACGATCAATGGGTGTGCGTGCTCGCTCTGTCGTCTCGTGGTGTGCACCCATGTCTAACCTCAGCGCTCTTAGAGGGACCGGACCTTCTTCCACAGGCAATTGCATTACGGTCCTTTCAGCGGTTTTCATTTCATGGCCTGCGGCTTGTTTCTTTTTGAATGGCTGTCATAGTAAGAAGAAGGATAGCTGACTGTTTTCGAAATACAAACTAGTTGCAAGTTTACGAAGAAGTAACTAGTACGTCAACTGAAGGTTCCATTAAGCGAGCTCACATTGTAGTCATTGATAGGAAACTCAAGAAAGGTGTCATCGTCGATACAACAGTCAGGTTTCAGTGAGATGAAAAGCAGTGTAAGGAGGTTGATACTGAAAAGAAAAAGGCACTAGGAACCTTGATTTCGTGACTTCGGACACATGTACAAAATTAGTAACTGGGAACTTATTGGTTCAATGTGCTCAAATACGTCAGGCTCGTGTCGGTCGATGTATTTATTTATTGACTTATTTTATATGTTGTATGAGGCTATGAAGCCTGCTGTTGTGTTAAACTATTTATATGTGCTACATTCGACAAACTACATATAAAAACATTTAAGCTCTTAAGGCTTTTCCAATCCTGAGATTACTAGCGTTTCGCCCCAGTGGAGCAGTAGGCTCATCAGTTGGAATGCTACAACTTTCCAAGACGCTGGAGGCTAGTGCACCGTTGGGACACCGCAGCAAGACTCTTATGTAAGACAATGCAGTGACGGTGCACCAGGGGAAACATGTGCCTCCACTAGTATTAATGCCTGTATTTGGCCCTTATATAAAAAATAAGGTTCTTAGAAGGAAACCATAATTGAATTTCATCGACTGCAATTTTTAAAACTATATATGATTAATTATGAAATTAAATTTAAATTATTTTAAACGAAAGTTAAATTTCTGGGAGTTACTATAAATAAATATTACATTATAAATGCTAATTTATTAAGGCTATGTACCATTCACAACATATCTTCTTAAATACATTCCTACTACGAAGGCCTATGTCTCTTATTACATCGGAAGGGAATTCGTGGAGCGCATAGTTGCAGGTAAGAATGATTTGCCGTAACTTGTCGTATGGTAAATTGGGAAGCTCAGCAGGGAAGAGATATCTGACCTTGTAGGAATGTTGTTTGGGGATGACAAGTATTTAAGATCCACTCTGAGATAACTTGGTGTGTCTGTACGAAGGGTGTTGTGGACTAGCGAGACCGAGTGAAGGTTTATTCTCTCTGCCAAATATAACCATTTGATATAACCATGTACCACATATAACCATATAATGGCACGTAAAAGAACTCCCACGGGACTAAATTCAGACACCTCCGTGTCTCCGAAAACTGTAAAAGTAGTTAGCGGGACGTAAAGCCAAAAACATTATTTATTAGTATCTTGTTTGGTGTGCGCGGAATAATCGGAACAATCACAAATTCCTCTGTGAATATTTAACCCATGACCTTTTTTTCTAAAGGTTTCGACTCCCTACTAATATCCTACAAGAAATGTCAACTGCGATTTTGAGAGATTCACTCCAAATTGTGCAAAATAATCTCTATAACTTAAAAGTTATTTGAATAAATAGAACCCATCGGGGGTTAGCTGCCCGAAAATTAATATATATTACAATATTTAAAAAATCCAATGAAATTAATTATATGTATTTTCTTATTGTCCTTTTCGATTAATCAGTAGGCTGAGCCTTTGTCGTTTCCCCAGTACTAGGTAGCTATCTGAAGTAGATTTTCTCTGCTTCTCTTTATTATTACTGTTACTATTATTATTATTATTATTATTATTATTATTATTATTATTATTATTATTATTATTATTATTATTATTATTATTATTATTGTTATTGTTACACAGTATGAATAAGAACAAAATCTATATGCACAGTCTCTCTTGTCGTGACGTATATCCCTCTTATCTTTCCCCATTCATATCATCTCCCACGCTATCCTATATAATATCCTATCTGATCCTACATCCTCCCCCTCTTCTACCTGTGTATTTCATTGTCTGCACTATCCTGTGATCATAAGAAGAGAAAGAATGTTGAATCAATTTTGAATGGAGAAGCAACGGATGGATACATGTTAATATTTAGTTGTTGTTGCAGCCAATTTGTGTACCTTCCCCCGCTGCTGGCTGCCTCTTCGCTCTCTACAGTTCTTTGCCGTGTTCCGGGTGACTGATTATTAAACGTGAACTCGTGCCGTTGAGCAAGTCGCAGGCCCGGAATGTAATAATGCCGCGCTGTTATATGTAGCGGGCACGGCGCTTCACATGAAAAATGGGGCACCGCTCGCAACAGTCGTCAGCACGACACAGTATCTGAATGAGATACCTTTCAGACAAAGCATCATGGAACTAATGTACTTATGCTGGCTATCAAGGTTTGATAAATCAAACTCTGTGAGTGGGTTTTCGAGTTGCTACATCGAGCCAAACTTTTAATAATTAATTTATTTGGATTATTTCAAGAGGTGAATTTAGGACGCCTGCCCCTCTCGTAAAGGGCGCAGATCTCTGCACATGGTTATGAGTTATTTTATGAGTTGTGGTAAGGATGTAAAGGTGAGGAGGGCATGTAAGTCTCTGAAAAGATCCCAACTAGAGTATGGTTCCAGTATAAGGGACCCTCACCAGGATTTCGAGAACTGGAAAAAATCCAAATCCATCCCCTTTAAACAACAATCATCATCATCATCATCATCATCATCATCATCATCATGTTCTGGGTGATTTCTGACAAAATAGTAGCGCTACGAAAATATTGCGAAGTATAGGCTGGGAAGACGTGGGGAAAGGAGACGAGATACTCGACTAGGTGGTATGTTCCGGGCTGTCAGCACGGAGATGGCATGGGATGACATTAGTAGACGAATAAGTTTGAGTGGTGTTTTTAAAAGTAGGAAAGATCACAACATGAAGATAAAGTTGGAATTCAAGAGGAAATATTGGAGCTAATATTCGTTTATAGGAAGAGGAGTTAGGGATTGGAATACTTTACCAAGGAAAATGTTGAATAAATTTCCAAATTCTTCACAATTTTTACGAAAAGACTAGAAAAACAACGGATGGAATCTGCCACATAAGCGACTGCCCTAAATGCAGATCGGTGATGATTTATTGATTACACTTAACCATATTTACAACACATATCTGCACATATCTCAATTGTAATCACGTAGGCTGAGTGGACATCGAACCAGCCGTCAGGTCGAGAGAAAAATCCCTGACCTGCCCGGGAATCGAACCCGAGGCCTCCAGGCGAGGGGCTGGCACGCTACCCCTATACCATGGGGCCGTCACACTGTATATTAACCTGTAGTAAATATCATTTCTCAAACACACACACACGATGAGTTCACATATTACCCAACTATCGTCTACATATACAAGGGAAATACTCACAGTCCCTCGTCATTCACATGCACAGTGCACACGTCAGTCGGTAGCTTTCAACATAGTCAATAATCTCGACAAGGTGTTTTGATTTCGATTAATGAATCACTGCCCCTGTCACTGACTGGTAAGGAATTCGAAAGTCACGTTACAGTCACAATAAAAGTACTGTTATATGTAGCTGAATGGTGAGGAGGAATAGCACGGATAGTGCCAGCGCAGGTGTTACAGTTATGAAAAGAGGGGAGAAAGTGAAATTTAGGAGAAATAAACGGAGGCGAGTTGCTTGTGTATCAACACAAGTGTATCATATTTACA
Organism: Anabrus simplex; assembly: GCF_040414725.1. Lineage (NCBI taxonomy): Eukaryota > Metazoa > Arthropoda > Insecta > Orthoptera > Tettigoniidae > Anabrus > Anabrus simplex. The sequence goes on from NC_090268.1 coordinate 389,455,554, forward strand.
TCTTTTATCAGGATGTATCCAGCGAAGTTCTAGACGTTTCCTCAGGAAGAATTACTGGCACCTTCAGGAATATGGCTCGAGGGTGGATAGCAGTACCGTTGAGTTTATGTACGGTGGGAGACAATTCCGTAGGGAATACGTATATCAAGATACCGCTGCTCATCCCGAAGGCCTACAGATTACGAGGTGACGTGTGGTCAGCACGACGAATCCTTTCGGCCGTTATTATTGGCTTTCTAGACCAGGGTCACCATTCCACCGTCAGATACTTAATCAATTCTAATAATATAGGCTGATTGGACCTCAAAACTCCCTCGGATCCAGGTAAAAGTCCCTGACCTGGCCGGGAATAGAACCCGCTCATTCACTCTCAAAGAGACTGTTGGCACTTGGTATAGGGGATCTCCTTATACCGGGAGATAATCGGTCCCTTCATTCGTTAGCCGCCTGCATTTAAAATATTATTTTCAAATGCAGTCGTTTCCCCCTCTCTACCGCGGGGAGGTGAATGTCGGAATTTCACCGTCACTGAAACAAGGACCAAATGGCATTTCCGTTTCTCTGGTTCTTTAGAGAGGCTATATGAACTACATACGGAAAAAACGAGTATCGAATTTAAGTTCTGGAAGAACTACCTCTCATCATATTATAACATATAGATCGCTTGAAATCATTTCTTTTAAAAAGATTTGTCTTATGACACGCCCACTCTAAATTCTACCCTTTTTTTTGCTAGTTGCTTTACGTCGCACCGACACAGATAGGTCTTATGGCGACGATGGGACAGGGAAGGGCTAGGAGTGGGAAGGAAGCGGCCGTGGCCTTAATTAAGGTACAGCCCCAGCATTTGCCTGGTGTGAAAATGGGAAACCACGGAAAAGCATTTTCAGGGCTGCCGATAGTGGGGTTCGAACCTACTATCTCCCGAATTCTACACTTGAGAGTAACACTAACAGTGTTTAATTCTTCTGAGACCAGATAGATTTTCGGCAAAACAGTGAATGCATTTGTTGACTTGCTCAGCCATTCAGCTGCATATCGTCCTCACAAAGCTATACCACGTATCTGACAATGCTTTTCCTGTCCATTGTGTTCCTCATGTATGTTCATGCCTCCCAGGCTCAAATGAATATGCTGTCCATCAGAGCAATTTCCGTTGTGTTCATTTGCCTATGCTTGCGTTTAAAGGAAGAATGTATGTTTGCATGGCGTATTGACGCACTTATTAAGTATACTGTATTTAAGCTTCATTTCTATTTACACACACGCGTAGGAAAACGAAAGCAACGAAAACTTTTCTAATGGACTACATATCCATATGCTGCTGGGAGGAGAGACAAGTCTTAAGGAAATAATGGATTGGAAGAGCATTGTCAAATACGCTGTATTTTTTTCTTAAGCGGCGTTGTATATATCGTCCTTGCGCCTTGAAATACCACTATGTGACAAAATTAAGGGAAGGAATACTGACCCGCAGCACATGCATCACTTACAAATAAAATTCGTTTAGATTGATCATGCAATACTGAACCTTAGATGACAGAACCTTTCTTGTCAGAGTTATAAGCTTAAATATGATCACATAGCGGTTTACTCGAGGTACAACGACGATTCATTGAGCAAAGAGGATCATTGTAGCAATTGGAATCATTCATAAATAGCCTAAGCTTAAAGGTTATCTATAAAACGGTCTTCAGTACCTTTGACCGTGCCGAATTTCGTGTTTGGATGTTTCTTCAAAACGTGTTGCTGGCATCTTCGGACTAAATGATTATGTTACGATTTATGAGCCTTGAACTAGTAATATTTGCGAAACATACAGACATTGGCATCAGAAGCACAGATGCACATCTGTCTGTCGCTACCAAGAATTTCGCAATTTTCAGTGTGCCTAATGCTGCACCCAGCAGCTCTTTCGTTGAGTATATTGATGGACAAAATCTGCACTGGAGCAAGGCAGATGTTGTCTGCTTGGCTCCATATGACCATATCACGGACTGAATATGGAATATTAATTTCTGAAGGCTTTGTTTGACCTCATAACACCCGAGTACAGCCTGTCGAGTCTCTTCCATGTGGATCATTTTGCTATACGACCAGGAGAAGGAAACTCCATTTGGTGTCCGCCAATTTCATAAATTCGAGCTTGGTTTAATGTAGTGTCTCTATTAATGTAGTACTTCTGTTATCTTGAGGAAGCATGTCCTTCATTATTACACATGTTTTATTAATTTGCATTCCACAACGCATTTCAGAACTTATACTCTATGGTGAGTTGTTGAAAAGGTGACATTTAATTCTCGGAGAGAAAGATTTTCAGGACCATCCTAAGAGCGGCTCACGATCGAGGAGAGGGGTGCATCAAAACCAACGAAGAAGTCTATATCTTGTACGGTGACCTCGTGATTGTAGTGTAAGCCAAAAAGAAGAGACTTAGGACCTCGGGAACATTATAAGGATGAACCAGGACCAAGCAACAAAGAATATTATCTACCAATATCCTGGCCGTCAACGAAGGCGGGGGAGACCGATAACAAGATGGATGTACAAGGTCTCGAGAGATCTGCGGGTATTAGAGATCCTTGATGGAGAAGGAGAGCTTTGGACTGAATGAAATGGGCGAGTGCTATTGGAGTGACCAGGACCCTTCATGGTCTATTCCGCCAGGAGAGTGAGTGAGTAGTAATCCGAGGTATAAAATGAAGTACGATGCAATCATTTGTAGTGTAGGAGCCAAATTACACTAAGACCCTCTTTATACGTAGCAACTCAAAAGAAACTGGAGTAGCTTGAATACCAGAAAACGGGGCGATCAGGCAACGCCGCTTGTGTATTTCAATGGTAGCACTCGCATGGCGCAACTGGAGTCGGACAGACCGGAAACCCGAACCAATCACAGTATTCCCAAAGCAGCATGCTGGTCCCTAGCTACTCCAGTCTCTTGAGTAGCACGACACGAAGAAAATGGTAGAGCAAGTTTCTAATCTGAAATTCTTGAGCGAAGTTAATTATTTGCTGTATGATTAAAAAATGAAAATGTATTCCATACGAAATGTCACTAACAGAGCTTGCAGGAAGGTGGCTGAAGAAGTTCAATTCACAGGTAAACACACGATATATGCTTAACTAGAAAGATAAAATTGCAAACAAAAAATAAAAAGAAAGTAAAACTATAGTGTCAGTTTTAGTAAAATGGTTTATTCCACAAACATTGCACTGAAGTGAAGCGCAAGGAGTGAGGAAGTAGTTGGCTAAATCATTTTTCACTTCATTAGGAGTAATCCGAGCATGTACTTTAAGCTCTCGTTGTGGTATTTTGGTGATGTTGGTGTGAGTTTTAGAACTCTCGAATGATTTTGGAGTATATGGCAGACCATCCATTCTACGCATAAAGTTGTGAGGAATGCAATCGAAGTTTATTACATCAATCATTATTCCCTCAGTTCGACAGCGAATAGCAGTGTTCAACATTTGAAATTTTTCGTCCATCATGCCGAAAGCTTATTCCACCTTTTCTCCTCTTCTCAGTCTGTAGTTAAAATTTTCTCAATATTATCAAGTGTTCCTTGGGGGGTATGGTCGCAGCAAATATGCCGACAATGGAAAGGCTTCGTCTACGATGAAGTAGTAAGGGAATTCACATTCATTTGAATCATCTGGTAATGACGAAGGCAATGGTATGTTCCGTCCTCGATTTGTAATCCAGCGTTTCATAGCTGACGCACGAAATATTCCTCCCTCGCTGTTCCTGCCAGCATATTCTGTTTCGATAGCGGTGAAAAACATCTGCTTGCACTATGGAGTGATAATTTTATAAGTTGCTTGAAGTTACTTGACCCGCTACAGGGCAGTTCTTCCATTCTTACGTGCTTCCCAACCATTCACGGTTATATCACGAGGCCGCAACTCGAAACTGCGTAGGCCATGTGTAGAGAACGGGCAACTTCGGTTCCTTAGTCACCGAATCTCCTAGTATCCAGGCTACTGCGGTTTCTTTTTAGTAGCTTCTTGTGGAGAGGTCCTTAGTGGTGATTATGGGCGTAAGCAGCCAAGTAAGCAATTTACCTTGGAAGTATAGCCCATGAAGGGCCTTGGATTCTCTAATATCATCCACCAATTCTTTCGGTCCAGAACTCTCCCTTTCACCACCCACCATGAAGTGGAAGCTATGGAAGACGTTGTGGAGCACAAATTAATAAAAATTGTGGCTGATAACAGTTTCCGTTACTTTATAACGGATGAAGTGTGCCTCTGTGCTGTAGAGGTTAGTGTGATTATTTGCGACCTCCAGAGGCCCGGGCTAGTTTCTCGGGAGGTCATCTGTGTAGAGAAGGTTCAGCGTACCAGGTTAAGGCCGGCTGGGCGAGGTACTAGTCCTGCACCCCAGTTGTACCCACTACCAAACGCCTCACGCTCCAGCACACTGCCTTTGAGGCGGTAGATGTGGGATCCCGTAGCTTAACGGTTAGTGTTATTAGCTGCCGTCCTCGAGGACCCGGTTCGATTCTCGGTACTGCCAGAAATTTAAGAATGGCAGGAGGGCTGGTATGTGGTTCAAATGGCACATTTAGCTCACCTCAATTGGGGGTGTGCCTGGGAAGAGCTGTACAACCTCGGGATGAGGACACGAGTTTACTTTGTCCGCCTCTGTGGCCTGGTGGTTAGTGTGATTAGCTGCCACCCCCGGAGGCCCGGGTTCGATTCCCGGCTTTGCCAAGAAATTTGAAAAGTTGTACGAGGGCTGGAACGGGGCCCACTCAGCCTCGGGAGGTCAACTGAGTACATTTGGGTTCGATTCCTTCCTCAGACATCCTGGAAGTGGTTTTCCGTGGTTTCCAACTTTTCCTCCAGTCAAATGCCGGGATGATAGCTAACGTAAGGCCACGGCCGCTTCCTCCCTCTTCATTTTCCATCCCTCCAATCTTCCCATCCCCAGCAAGGCCTCTGTTCAGCATAGCAGGTGAGGCCGCCTGGGCGAGGTACTGGTCATCTTCAGTTGTATCCCCCGACCCAGAGTCTGAAGATGCACGACACTGCACTTGAGGCGGTAGAGGTGAGATCCTTCTCTGATTTTGAGGGAAAAACAGACCCTGGAGGGAAAACAGATTAAGAAAGAAGGACGTGGGAACACTCGCTGAGTCCGGGGAAAACCAAACGTGGAGGGTAAAAGCATTAAATAAAAAAATGAAAAATAACAGTATTAATGATTTAATGATGAATACATTTGTAGTTAAACACAAAGCCTACATTTAAACATGGTTATGTTTAAAACTTGTCCTTGGTTTAGCAGAACCAGATGACAGCTTGAAATATTAACATTACCTTCAACTTTCCCTACACCACTATCACTTGTCAAATCTTAGGAAATGAAATCAACCGCGCGAGTTGGCCGTGCAGTTAGGGCCACGCAGCTATGCGCTTGCATCCGGAAGATAGTGGGTTCGAACTCCACTGTCGGAAGTCCTGAAGATGGTTTTGTGTTTTCCCATTTTCACACCAGCAAATACTGAGGCTGTACCTTAATTAACGCCATGGTCCCTTCCTTTTCAGTCCTATCCATTCCCTATCCCAAGGTCGCCAAAATACCTATCTGTGTCAGTGTGACGTAAAGCAACTAGCTAAAGAAAATGCAATCACAGGAAGATATTATGGCTTCCTCATAAAGGTAACATGGGGCATAGATTTTGACATACATTCTATCTGAATGTATAAATTATGTCCGTAATATATTACAATATCCTGCAATTCACCGTTCATTTTGATTAACTGAATTGCATGCTCTTTAACATATTAAAGGATTTTACTGTGGTAATTTTAGTAAGCATTGAAAGACCGGCACCAAACTCGGAAAGTCAGCTCCTGATATATTTAGGGTACTGCGTAAGACTAGAGAAACCACTAAACATACTTCACACACAAAAATTACTAGGGTTTGTTTACCAACATATCAAAATTCCATTTGGATTAAATTACAATAAGAATGGTTCCAATTGTTACATTTGCAGAGAAGTTTGGGATAATTCCTAGAGCGAGATTTCGAGTACATAGACTTGGTTTACTGATGTTAAACGTAAGGCTTTTCGGGCAATTTATATACAACCAGTGTTTCGTCTTAGGCCTGAGAGTAGACTTAATAGAGATGAATGTGTCAGGCCCTACCACTGACGCTAGGGTGGTGGTGGTGGTAGTAGTGGTTTTAAGAGAAAGTACAACTGGGCAACAATCCTTTAACGCTGAGTGTATTCAGGTCAAATCAGCCTTCAGTTTTAACTCGGATTAGGCTGACAAAAGTATAAAGTAGATTTAGTTATTTGTTGACTTTCTGTCTGTTTGTGTCTTTGTTTCATTTTGTTTGTTTCTTTGTTTGCTTTTATTACTTCAATATGACAGCATCAGAAAATTCCCAAACGGGATTTCTCGAATTTCTGTATATAAGTTCGATGAAGGCAGGGTTTTGCAAAGGAGAATTTTATATTATTTATTTTGTATACAGTGGTGTAGCAATATTAACAGGGCTAAGAGGGGAATTTTTAATTTCTACCTTAATATTAACAGTAAAAATGTAGAAAACTACCCATAAAGCCTTATCCTTATTGTTTAATGCTTCTTAAGCATACGTGGAATAATAAGGGAGATACTTGAGATTGTCTATTTTTCACTAACTTCTGAGTTAACTGACGATGGTAGTCACCAAGAGCAATACACCAATTGACTGTTGTTAGTTGAGATTTTCTCTATATCTTTGGTGAGCTGAGCACCTCGGATGGTAGAACGCTGACATTCCGAGCTCAAAGTGTTAGTTTCGCCCCATAGTATTTGAAAGTGCTCTTTAACGACAGCGTCGTATATGTGGAAGGTAAAATTCTCCACCGAGACCTGCCTACCAATCCTGAGTTGCTGCTCTTAGTAGTGAAAGCAGAACTACTTTGGGCAGTGTCAATAGCTGTTCCGTTAATTTTGTCGAGAGTTTCTTAGTTTTCCACTAGAAGTCTTTAACATGCCAGTGTTAATGAAGTGGAAAATCAAGATCTCTGCTACTACCTGTGCCTGGGTCGAACTCGGGAAGTTGCAGCAGATCAACTTCTCATCCATATCGCTGTGAGTGACTGTGTAGAATGAACCCACAGTGCGTCCTGCTTGTCATTTGAGAATGTTAAAGTTGGAGGTTACCTAAATGCTCTCAACTTTGGACTGTGGAATGACGACCACTATCTCCAGGCCGAGTCTGACATTAATCAAACTTAGTTGCACCAGGCTTCTTACTTTTATCCTTCCTGCGTGATTTCTGTAGGCACACTTTTGTATTCATCCGGCCCGAATGAATTAATCTGACAAGGCCTATGCCTAATCTGTCTTCCATTGTCACTCTGTTCGGGAACATGATCGAATAATTTCATTCTTCCAGGTGTCGGAGTTCCCCTTTAATTTTCTTCAGATTACAGGGAAGAAATACTGGCTGTCTGGTTTTACTTTCCCTTAAAAATTATCTTCACCATCCATTTCCAACCCAGATAGAAATAAAGAAATTCTTTTATTGCCTTTCGGATGCAAGTATTTTTCCGCAAGTCTTTTGGACATCCCTTATTGAGAAATATATATATCCGATATGATTTAGACAAATGTTATTTTCGTATTTAGTGAATTGAGATTAACACAGAGGAAATAAAGGAACAATTGCATCATTGTCTCTCTCTCTATATATTTTGGAACAGCACTTCATATATTCACGTATGTATTATTAGCCTGATAATACTATAAAAAGGGGAAAAATAATGCTGTGTTTTCTATTAGCTTCTCTAAGATAGAACATTCAGTGTTCAGAACTGTATTCGAATGTTGTATCACAGTGGAACATCGACAACCGAGTGAGTTGTCCGCGCAGTGAAGTTGAATGCGGCTGATGAGCCCCCCAAAAAGATATTCTAGTGACACCATATTAAGTAGTTGATAGTGCGGAAGTCTTTTTAAGGATAATAGCTCTGGGGACGATCGCATTCGTCGCATTTCTCGCCGTTGTTTCCCGTTGAGAAGCGCCCAGGATGCAGGCAAATCGTTCAACTTATCTGTATTTCCTCTGCATACGTACGTGGGTAATAATGCAATACGATCATTTGAATTGATTATTCAGTAATTTCTCGGAAGAATGACATAAAAAAGGCCAGTTGAAGTAGTTGTCAAGAAATACCTTCATCAAGATTCAAACAGAATCTAGGAAAACTATTTGTGTACCCATCTTTGACGAGTTAGCATTTGCAATAGTAATAATGTACCGTGGCAGCAGTGACAAAGCACACCACAAATAACCAAAAAAAAAAAAAAGCCATTCAGCATAATGTTACTGTCGACAAAGTTTCTTTCCTCTCCATGAATTTATGCGAAATGATATGGCTCCATTCACACGTTTAATACGGCATGTTAGAAAGACATTTTTCTCCGGAAGGATGTGTCATTAATCTGAAGTGCACTACAGCTGAACAAAGTCGTGCCAGATTGAGCATGATTTAAGAATTTATAGTACAGTGCAGTTCCCTGTTCAAAGTTGTGATAAAGTGGCGCTGCTTCTCAGTCACATACTCTAGTTACTCTGACTGCAGGCGGGGTGCTGGGACTGAAATCCCACTGTTGATGATACATCCCTCATTATATGCTCTGTCTAAAAAAAGTAAAATGACTGTTTTGTTCTTCGTGGAAACTCACTTTGAAGTGAAATCCACACATTGTCTCATCTGACTTCGACTAAGACATCTAGTTTCGTTAGGAATCTCCTTTATTATCTGTCATCTGTATGGCATAAATAATATCATATCACATTTTCTACAACTTTTATTATACACAATTATTCGATAGATCCATTGCCAATGGAGATATTCCAGAACAAGTTCTTTCTCTTTATTACCCAATTAACAATATTCATCTAATTTCTTTATTTCCTACCCTAATATTTCCTGCATCACCTGACTTCGCTAGACCGCACTCCATTATATTTTCTGAATTTTTTTTTATTTTCCACTTGCACTCCTCCTACAAGACTTTGTTCATACCATTCAGAAGTTTCTCTAGACTCGGATAAAATAACAATATCATATACAATAACAATATCATCGGAAAATCCCAAAGTTATGATTTCTTCTCCTTGGATTGCGATTCCTTTTCCAAATTCTTTTTGATTTCCGTTACTGCCATTCAAATGAGTGGGGGAAAACTGCAGCCTTAACTCGCTACTTTCTGGACTGTTGCTTCTCTTTCATAGCCTTTGATTATTATTACGGCAGACTGATTGTTATAACGATTGTATATAATTCTTCTCACTCGGTATCTGATCTGCAGAATATCAAGTAGATTGGTCCTATCAGTATTATCCAATACCTTTTCTAGATCTACGAACACCGTGCTCGTGGGCTTGCTTTCCTTAATTCGATTGTCCCAGATCATACCTAAAGTCAGGATCACTTAACGTGCTCCTATATCTCTTCTGAAGCAAAACAGATCATTTCTCAACTCAGCTTCAACTTGTCAGAAACAATGCCGTAATCATAGCGGCAGCTACAAAGGAATCCAAAACGCTTTGCCAATTGCAATAATTCCAGAGCGGCAATAGTTAAAATACTTCCTGCCTGTAATGCAACCCCCAGGACAATTCAAAACGAGAAATGTTGGTCCAGTTAAGGGAAGTTTAGCGGACATTGCCAGCGAAGCAGTTTGATAATAATTAATGTCACCGGCTTTACTTCCCACTACCCTACTTTCGGTTCAACGTTTTGTCCCACAGGAGCTTTTTACTCCTTGATAAACCTACAAACACGGGACTGTCGTATTTAGCCACCTTCAAATACAACTGAACTGAGCCTGGAATCGAACCTACCATCTAAAGCTCAGAAACTCTGTGTTCGACCATATGAAGTACTCAGCCCGACTAAACAGATTGCTAGTAACTTCGGTAACACGCTTCCTCTTCCTTAATGCTTCCTCGAACTCCTACAAACATAAGAAGAAAGTTTCGGGAGGTGAGGAAGAGAACCTGCTACAAGAGCGTGCTGCAAATGCATTCGCTACAGATCTAGTCGTGAGTTAGCGTTGCTTATATTTACAGTAGTTTTTTGTAAGTTAGGCTATAAACTGTGTCCACTTTAGCCTCTTTCTTCTGCCTACCGAGCGAGTTGTCAATGCGATTAGGGGCGCGCAGCTGTGAGCTTGCATTCGGGAGATTGTAGGTTCGAACCCCACTGTCGGCTGCCTTGACAATAGTTTCCGTGGTTTCCCATTTTCACACCAGGCAAATACTGAGGATATACCTTAATTAAGACCACGGCTGATTTCTTCCCACTCCTAACCCTTTCCTGTCCAATCGTCACCATAAGACCAACATGTGTCGGTGCGACATAAAACCAATTGTAAGAAAAATTTCTGTCCTTCTTTCTTTCTTTCTTATTATTCTTTTGTTTTCCCTAAAAGTATTTTTCTCTGCATTTTTAGCCTCTCTTCCGCACATTGCTTCTCGCATTGCTGTAAGACACTCTGACTTCTTACATTATGTCCATCCAACTTTTCTTCGATTGTGTTCTCGGTCGTGGCCTCTCCCAAGGGTCGATGTTGAGTGCGGCCCTTGTGGCAACGAGCTGCTATACATTGAAAAAGAGCTCTGGATTCGGGAGGCGGTGGGCTGGTCCTACTGTCGGTTGTCCTGAGAATAGTTTTCCCTGGTTCTCCCATTCCCCTCCCTAAGGCTCATGGCAAGATAGTTACTTTCATCGGCCACGGCCGATCTTCTCTCACACCTCTCCGCACCACAAATTACCGTAACAGCATCCATTGAGTTGGTCGTGCAGTTAGGAGCGGCAGCTGTCAGCTTGCATTCAGAAGACAGTGGGTTCGAACCCCACTGTCGGCAACCCTGAATATGGTGTTCCGTGATTTCCCATACCCACAACAGGCAAATGCTGGGACTTTCGCCATTAGTCCTATCTGCGCCGGTGCGACGTAAAGCAATTTGTAAAAGCAAAAAGTCATCGCAACACTCTCTTGGCCTGAGAGAGGACGTCACCCTTTAAGAAGCCCGGCGAGCCTCATCAGAGTACAGAATGATAGCTTTTAATGTAGTCTTTGTGATTGAATTTTCAGCATTGTGAAGAGCCTGTTCCCGGCAGTCCTTGCTAGGATCTCTTCATTTCTTACGTGATCCTATTGACCAGGATAACATCCTCATTTCTACCACATGAACCTTCTGTCTTTGTTTTCTTTAATGAGTCAACATTTTGTCTCAAAACGTATGACATGTCTCACTAAAGTCTTGTAGATCTCTGGTGACATATTAGGTGCTTCTCCAGCAAAATTAATTGAACTCAGCCGTAGATTCCAAACGAGATATATTCAGTTTACTCTCTGCCATCTGGTAGAGTAAACGGAAAGTCTAAATTGATACGCAGGCATCTTAAATGGCGTTAAATTTAAATGCTTGATCACTGTAGCCTAGGTAATAAGATTATTATTATTATTATTATTATTATTATTATTATTATTATTATTAGGCTATTATTATTATTATTATTACTCCGCTTTTTCCCACACCTGTGGGGTCGCGGGAGAGAACTCCGTCGCAGATGTGAATTTGGCCCTGTTTTACGTCCCGATGCCCTTCTTGACGCCAACATAATATGGAGGGATGTATTCACTATTGCGTGTTTCTGTGGTGGTTAGTAGTGTTGTGTGTTGTGGGAATATGAAGAGGAAAGCGTTGGGGCAAACACAAATGCCCAGTCCCCGGGCCAGATGAATTAATCAGAGGCGATTGAAATACCGGTATTATTATTATTATTATTATTATTTTATTATTATTATTATTATTATTATTATTATTATTAATTGATTTGTCTTCATTTTAGACTGTTATGCTTTTTAGTGTTCGGTCTGCAAGTCTCTGTTAATTTACTAAAACATATCCACAATCCTCTATTTGTACTTTCCTTTAGTTGAGGGGCGCTCAAAAAGTTTCTGTTCGACGACCGTACAGTCCTGAATCGGGATGCCAATCAGGCAATATCGTCGCGAGCATTTATTCACTCATCCTGCTCATCCTACCGATGCACGAGTTTGAAGATCTCGGTGTGTGGTAAAACACCGTATCCTGATGCGTGAAGAAGTCCGTAACTGCATTTTGCACATCCTCGTCTGCCAGAAAGGGTCGACCCTTCAAGGGGACCAAAGGCGTGGTAATCGCATGAGGAGAGGTCAGGTTATGTGCCGGTCCGCTCTAATCGCTTCATCCACCGCCCGCTTGTTGTTGTTCGTAATGGATGAGGCTGGCCTCCTAGATCGACCGGCGTCTTGTGTCGAAACGTGACCCGCTCGGTACTTGGTGCACCATTCCACAATGGTGGTTTTACACAGTCATGGTGCCCCACACACAGTCTTCATTCCCCGATGGATGTACACCTCTGTTTGTCCTTCAGCATCCAAGAACAGAATAACAGCACGTTGGTCCTGTTTGGACGCATTTGGCAATAACGTCCCCATAGTTCACGTGGTCGCATTTAACCCACGAAACTCGGTACCACACGATTGGCAAACTAATTCCTTTGCCTACACGTACGTCATGTCCGTGCTTATATAGTCGCATCTGAGTCACTCTACGCTGCATGACAGCTGCAGCAACGCCCAAAACGAACACTTCGTGATCACGCGTAATACTTCTCTTTTTAAATCATTAGTAACCATCGTCATTTTGTTTCCCTCTACTTCCCTTGCCCTCTATGAACAAGTCAATTTACCTCACCACCGAAGTCCGTTTATACGTGCAGCTTCATCAATTGAGTTCATTCCTGTTTATCGTAATCGCAAGATCATTGCATTAGTTTTGCTGTACCTTGATTGAGTCTCACTTACAACACTATAATCCTGGGAGAATACATATTCTAAGTACTTGAAACGATCTAACTGGTCACTCATTGGTTTTCATCCTTCCGTAGTGTGCTTTCTTCCATGCATCAGAATGGACATGTTTCAGTCGAGTTGGGACTTCTTGATGAACCTGTCTAAGTTTGTGTTTGAGTGGTGCTCGGAGTTCAATGTCTGTTTCTGTGATTCCACACTTTATTAAACGATTCTCATCGATCCCCAACAACCGAGGAGGAATCGTTTTGAGACTTCTGAAGTAGGATGACAGCCCCACCCACCATACACTAAAAAATCAAGTCCAAAACACTCACCCTCCCCCAACCCCTCCCGCCAAGTCGCCTTACAACCTCTTGCCACGCAACCACCACCTAAACATTTTTCTACTTCAAAGCACTGGAACAAAAGCTCACCTGCTACAGACAGTTAAGCAACATCGGGCGTGGTCACTCATTGGATGGGTGGCCTCTATCCGTACTTCTGCTTCGCACTTTCCGCGCCACTACCGAATGCCGAATAAGCACTAACTGCGCACATGCGCCCTGTCATATTCTAACCGATGAGTGACTACAAGATTTTCACAGTATCCCAAACCATCAGCAGCATCAGAGAAATGGGATCAATTACGAAAGACATAGCACTCAAGACCAATAAGCCCGATGGGCTACAAGTTCGATGGGTCGATGTAACGAACATGTGGATGGTATGGCATGGCTTTCATGGTCTTTTCGTTTCTCGTCAGTACAGCGATCAGACGCACTTCGTCGATCCTCCCACCTAGGATTGCCTGCCTTGGGGCAAGTGCTGATGGTTTCATTTCCATCATAATATATATGTAATGCTTGCTTGTATATTCACATAGGAGTTTACCCCTACCGCTCTGCCTCGCCGCCCTATTATTAAGATGCCTTAGCTTCCGTTATGTATAATTTTAATATCACGTGGTTCCCATTACCTTTAATCGTTGTATTCTGTATGTTACATTTGTTAAAGTATCTCTTCGTTAGCCTCTTTGACTGAAGGGAATAGCCCTTGGTAAATTGCTCCTGATCTCGTATGTTTGGCCTATATTAACTTGAATTTTGAATCGATGAATATTGTTTGTAATGTCTTGATTTCATGAATGGGCACCGTGAAGAAAACTACCGCTTCCTTCCCACTTCTAGCCCTTTCCTATTCCATCGTCGAAACGAAGCCTTCTGATCGTTATATATGCCTTTCCCCTGAGAATCAACATGGCGTTCCGCGTTCGGGACTGACGTGGTTTTAAGAAGTACTCCATAGCTTAATATTTCAAAGACGACTTAGTAATGATTGGACCGAAATTCTTTATACTGGAAATGATGCGGCTGAGCCGTATCCTGCCAGCCCATAATAATAATTAGAGTATTATTTGACCCAATATGTAAAATTTATTCATACGAGTTACAGCCTAATATGTTAGAGTATCGTATCCCAAGATAGTTGATACCGGATGTTGAGCAAGACAGTGAGTCGCTGGGCATTGCTTCATATTTCTGTATGACCGTGAGAAAGGGTGGCGTAACCAAGCGTTGGCAAGGATCAACACGTGTATTAGATGCTGACCAAGAAAAATATTTCAGCCAATGGGAACTTCAGGACTTGGCAAACATGGAGGCTACACCGCGATAAATCTTAATTCCAGAATGACCAACGTGCTCAGTTGCTAAAGTCAGTTTCTGTCGGTAATCGGTTTTCCACAGTTTCAGAAGTCAGATATACTTGGAAATGTAATATAAAAATTGGTGGAAGAGATTTGCTAGTGTTTGAGCTGTGTTTTGCTAATATATCACAATAAATATTGTGTCATCATATACGACGAATTTTCTGATTGGTGGTTGGTTCAGACACCCGGGAACTCCAGTATTGAAATGGCGTCACCGAAGCCTCCTCAGTAACCCAAACTCTGGAGAGCGTCACTCTGTGTTAAATGCTTGGATAGTGCGGAAGCACAAACTCTGATTGGTGATCGTGATTAATGTAGTGTTATTCCAGTAACAGTAACTGGTTCTAAATGATATTTTAAATTGTGCAGTTGGAAGATTTACTGTTCTTGAGTAAATGGAAGAGTATATTTTAGCAGAGTTTACTTTCAAAATATAAAGACGGTGTTTAGTGACCGCTGTGTAGCAAGTGTAGAGGAAACGTGCTATTGTTTCACTACTCCGCGACGGGCGCGTTTCGCGAGGAACTTCCGTAGCGAACCGTGTGCTGCTTTTCAAACTGTATTCTCACCCTTTAAGTGAAGTGGTATTATATCAGTGTGTTTAGCTGATCTTGTAAAGAGAAAGGGTATTTCGGCTCGTAGCATTAAGCAGCGAAGATATTGGCAACCAAAGTCTTCTGTGTTCCAGTTAATTATTTTCCAGCAAGATGATGACTATCCATGCAGAAGAAGGAAGTGCATTCCCACATGTTAATGCTGTGATTAACATGGAGTAAATCCCTCAATCAGCGGGGATGTAAGCTGCTATCCTGGTATCTCGAGAGTCGTCGGATGGAATTCAGTTAAGACGCATGTGTATTTATGGCATGATATGTAAATTATGTTAAGGTACTAGGGCAGTGTAGATAGGATTTTTAATTTTATGTAAAGTAAGCCTGACGGCATGTGTTTGTTTAACTTTGTTACTATGATAGATTCGGATACGAGAATAATGCATGCTTATTTTATCTTCATTTTGCTTTATGATTAGATGATTGGGAAAATGAGGGATTGATAGGATTAGTTGTTATTTATGCATGTCACTTAGTGTAGGATGTTCCGAGTTTTCCTTATATATATGCTAGAAGGGCTAGATTGACAGGTTCCTCTTTATACAACGTTAAATACGTGTTATTTCATTTTATTTCGGTTATTCAGAGAGACAGGTATAGTTTTCCGCATGATGCATGATTTTACGGAAGCTGACTGAAGGAGCTGCAGAACGTCGTTGTTAAAAATAAGATCTTTGAAGTTAAGTGGGATTCTGTTTTGCCTGATGGTCTGCAAAGGACAGGAACTGAGTCTCATAATGTGGAAGGCCAATGGGATTTATCAGAAATAAGAGATATAGATTGCATCCTGAATTATAATGTATTGGTGCAGGCTGATTGTATGCCTGACAAGAGAAAGAATATTGTGCAGATGTGTGTGCCTGCCTATTGTCTTCTGAGTGTATATTGTGATCAGAATGGACAGTATTAATTCCAGACTATTGAGTCTGATGTTGTTAAATGGCACAAGCATGCTAAGAAGGAATGAATATACTTGAGTTTCCGTGTAGCCGGCGAAAGACGTTATCTCATGGCAAGCTGATTTCTGGCCTGTGTTTATCTGTAGGCGAGAATGAGACGATATTTCCTTGTGACAGCCTCGGGAGGCAGAATCCAAACTTTAGCATAGTGTTGAGTTCAACATTTCTTTTCAGCTCGTAATCTACCCGGAAGTACATGACGGATGATCGCGCTGTTGAGCGCTCAAATGCAACAGAAGGAGGCAATGTTGCCCATTGCTTTCTTCATGATATCAAGGGTTATTTATATGTTTTTCCCTTACAGGATTATGTTTTACATTGTTATTTGTGGTTGTATACCTTGTCTCGTTGTTTTAAAAGGGAACAGTCCGAGTGCTGAAGTATTGGCGGTGTATCTAGTTCTGTCTAGATCTTTTGCAGTGAACCGGGATTCACATTAGAATCTGTGTAGCATTTAAGATTTTACTCGATATCCGATGTATATAGAGGTGTTTAGTTTGAGTATTTGAATTGTTGTAAATATAGTATAGGATATGCCCCTAGTATTTTGCATAACTTACATAGCATCCCATTGCGTCTTAATTATTTTTCTTTTCGTTGTAACTTTGCTTTATAATGTAACTTTTATTCAACGGTAACATTTCGGCGACTCTCATTTTAATTTAACTTTGGAAACCGTATCGTTGTGATGCGATAGTGTGTAACTCCATACGGAAATACCACATGTCAGTGTTTGCGTACACTTGTTCCCATACAATATAAACAATGGACTATAAGAAGAAGCTCAGTCTTGATGTATATAAATGTTCTTTTTTGAACTTGATTTTTGATTTCAAATTTTGTATTACCATTCAAGTAACGTTTTAATTTCCATCTATTTTCTATATTTTTTGAGTTCATTTTTATATATTATGATTTCTTGATTTAATTGTTTTCTCGTAAAATGATCGGGGATATTTATCAATAAATCCATCTTACCCCCTATGATTGTTTCTCATTCGTGTTATACCTCCATTTTCTGTCATTGACTGATATTTTAGAGTAGAACTTCGACTTTTTATCCTGACCCAACCGACAACCAACCCACACTCTGCCCAACCCTGAGTTAGTCGGAATGGAGGCATCGTCCTAGAGGGTATTTACCCTTGGGTACGGTACACGTCGACCCCTAGAGACTGTTAAAGTACCGATAACTCATTTTCGTAAAAATGTGGACTCATGTGGTTTTAAAAAAGCCCGATTCAGTTGGTGTGCAAAACAGAGTTACCTTGCTGATATTTACCGTTTACCAGCATGCAAGAATCAACATTTAGTTTTAACGGACAAAATTGTTGCTCTCCAGCATAAAATGATAACGTGATATTGTCACTTGGGGTGGCTCATCACAGAAATGTAATACAAATATAATCCTGCTATACTGGTTTGTGTGAAAAGACACTTGAAAACTCTGCACTGAGTCGGTACTTTCCAGACCTGGAGAGCAAGACATACTACTGGATTAGAAATTTCTCATAAATCGCGTAAATGGAAGATTTCGAACTTCAAGGAAAAGAAGAGCTTGTGGATTCGAAAAACGAGTACTCTCTGGATGAAGTTCGAAGATGTCTCACTAAACAATTTCTGGATCTCCCAGAGAAAGAAGTACGCGCGTTGTCGAATACGGCCGCCCTTGTCTTGCTCGAGTTTTCACCTTGCTACCTATGTGAACACCGATCTCATCCTTAACAAATATTAAACCAGCAGGAAGACATCCTGCAACGTTGAGAATGATATGAATGTAGTTATCAAATAACCGACCTCGGATTGCCGAACTTTGTAAAACATGTCAGGGATAAGTTTCCCAACAACAGATTTAGTGTTAGTGTTACTATTACTGCTTTGTTCGTTCTAACTTATTATTGTTTTAATAAGGCTCAACAACCATTATATAAGGCTTCGTTATTGTGATGTATACCTACACGCCATCTGTCACATTTGTTTAACATCGTTCTTTTACTTTTGTTTCCGTTAGTGTTCTGTAAAATTACAATACCTGAATAGCCATAATAGAATAATAAAGGGAATTTTGTTGTGTTATAAATAGCCTACGTTGACGAAGTTGTCAAGATCCCCTTCCCACGTAATTTTACTGCTTTGTTTAAGGTTGCGATACAAATGGAGTGCCACTGCTGGTTGAAAACAGACCACGAACAAAAAGCCGTGTTGAGAAACTTTGCACTGGGCATTCCGAAGTATAACTTGTAAGCTCTGAAGCCAGATAACTCATGTCCTGAAACGCTGCGAAACGCAGCACTACGCGGGTGTTCGTTCCAACGATTAAGTAATTCACTGTCAAAGATTCACGGTAATCCCATTTTTCCATCGTGAATGTGTTTCTGATTGCTGTTAAAAGGATGCAGGGTGGGATTATATGTGTCCATTGATTCTAATGGTGGGAAACGTTCAGACTGTTCGAGAAATAAAGGAGTCGGATAAAGGAAGGGCAGAGCCATGAACGCCTGGAAGGAAGTATGTCTAGTGAATTTAGTTACCAACAAGAACATCGGAACAGAACTGTCTGAGGAATCTTCGGGTTGCTTCACAAAAACAGTCCTTGTTTATTGGAACTTATCATACTTGTAAGCCTAACAATTTTTATTATCATCAATACCTCTCAAATAAATTTCATATTGTTCCCGGGAGGGGAGCGTTGCCAGGTAACAACACATTCCTAGCGAGCGGGTGAGCGAGCAGGTGAACGGTATTGTTACCGCAGTAGCAAGTTATTGCATTTAGGTAGGGACGGCAAGGGGTGGAGTAGGGGGAGCGCGGATACGGCACTCGATACCAGCCATATCCCGTCTCTCGCTATTAGCAGATGTAACAAAACTTGGGCCTCACTGGAAGATCACCTCTTCACGGTCTCGTTTGTTCCCCACGGGGTAGATGTGGACGGCCACCTCGGGGTACTGAACTGAGTTTTACTTATCTCCCATTTAGCTATAAAGTAATCTGTATTAAACACTTTAAAACCTACCTTCCTTACCTATCAGCAGTCGGAATGCGATCTTTCTCTTGGGTCGTTTACGGGTTCTTCGTCACTTGCTTAGGTAAGAGGCGGCTTTCAGTAATTTAAAACGAATGTCTACAATGAGTGAACTCGATTTAAAAATGTAGGTTTATTGAACATTTGAAACGAAATCTAAATCTTGTGACACTTCACAAAAGCTGATCTACGAACTCATACCTGTCCGTTTAGAAACAAGTGAATAAATAACAACGATGATGAGAGACGCTGGCTTTCGAGACCTTAACTCAATTGCCTGAGTGGCATTCTTGCTAGAAACCTAAGGTCGGCTTCCATGTAAGACTGCACGAAATATCACAATGATTCGTGATAATCCAGCTCCCGTAACACGAGTTCTGGACTCTTGGTATAATTAAGGCTGTCGAATCGGTATGTGCCACACAGTGGTTGTACGGAATTGACCATTAATTGAGTCGATGTGACCTGCGATTCTGCCGTGGACCGACATCTAACTTTGTGATGATAACTGCAAGAAGAATGAAGTTATAATGGCAGATGGCCCTAATCTAAATCACTGAGGTTGAGCACCCCATGACCATCCAAATTTCAAGGCTGAAGGCTGAATACAGTTGAGTTAAAGTAGCTGATGACCAAGGTTTCCACGTTAGTAAATCTCCCAGCACATCTGGTGCTCAACAAATCGAAATTAACGAGAAAAAAAAACGAAAGAAAACAACAACAGCAGCAAACGCTCACAGCACTTGTGGCAGTAAAGTCTCCTGCTATCGGACATGTCCCATTAATGGTTACGTTAATAAGTTGGATTTTCCCAGTAAATAAAACTAAGATTTCCACCATACATTTTCAAGTTAGTCACTTGGTTTTAAGCTAATTCACGAAATACGGTTTCATTGAATCTAATAAATTAATAAATGAAGTAACCTCATACCAAACCAAACCCCACGGCACTTAACGCCAGCGAAAGGGCCTTGGCCTGCCCAGCGACCACTGCTCATCCCGAAGGCCTGCAGATTACGAGGGGTCGTGTGGTCAGCACGACGCATCCTCTCGGCCGTTATTCTGGGATTTCGAAGTAATCTCATAATCCTGATTAACAACAAATTTGTCCACCTCAGACGAAGTGTTTTCTTTAAATTCCCTAATTGCTTCAATTAAATTTACGTTATCACTTGGACATCTTTACCAGAAACATGCGTTTAAAAGAAAGTATTTATTATCATACTTTTCTTGTTTCGCAGCTGCAATATGAAATACATGGTCATATCTACCGGTACCACTTGTTTATTTCATGATGTCACCCCACCAATATATTTATTGAGACACCAGCTTGGATAATTCTAGCCTTAAAACGTATAAATTATACGAAACGCAAAATAAAACAACCCTTGTCAATGTCTTATATCGTCTGCGGTTATCCCTTGGACTAATTCTGGTACCTCCTTCCGATATGATTTCATGCTGATGAGACTCGACTGTCTTAATGCGCCTCACCCAAACTCTAGGGTGAATGGACTACTGCACCACCATGTGCTCCACAGGCATGACCTCATACCCCACGATCCCACACTTGTGCCTTGGAAACCAACAACAACAACAACGCCACAATTTCACAGGTCGCCTCCTTCGAAAACCTTGGAGGAATCATACTATAATCGGGACTAGACAGTAGGGCCAAAGTAGAAGGAGTCACCAAACTCCATAAGGCGTCTATACTAGCGTGTAATTAATACAAAAGAGTGATATCGCGTAATGCAAAATCACAACACTACAAGACTGCTGTTTTGCTGGAAGCTTTATACCCCTCAGGAAACATATCACTTGTAGGTCACTCTAAAATTATAGAAATTGAAAAGCAAGAAAGGAAAATTCTCCTGAAAATATATGGTCCCACGAGAGAAAATGGAATGTGGATCAAGAGGAGAACAGCGAACATCTGCTCATTAACTGACTGGTTCATGGATGCCGTACGCAAGAGACTCCTGAAATTATATGGCCATATATATAATAAGGACAGCGACAGCCTCACCAGAAATTTATTTAATCAACTCAAAGAAGGTGAAAATAAACTGGCTAGAAGAAAATAAGGTGGATTTCCAAGAAATGAATATCACGGACGACATCTTAGAAGATCCTGGAGCCCTTAGTACAATAATGTCCAAGTAAATTCGTGGAGAAATCAAGAAAGAAAACTAGTAGGAAGCTGTCCACTGGAACGCTAGATGTAATACAGTGCACTGTTGAAGCGATTTTTAGGAGGTTAAGAAGGCGAAAATCATCAGTCCAATGAACAAGTTCAAACGCGCTCTTTGAATGGCCATAACGCAGAAAGAAACATACATGCATACATACATACATACATACGTACTGAACCCTTGAACTTACCATTCCATCGTTGGTCGGCCACGGCTGCTATAGTAGAACAATTTAGAACTCTTAAATCTTGGGTCGTTGCGGGAATAAATTCGGTCACGATCTTAACCAAACGATGGGGTTCAGAAGAAAGCCTAACTACTTGAAATGAGGAGCAAAAATGTGCTTACTAACTTTTATTAAACTGAAAGAGCACGATAACATCGTTAATTTAATATGCATTCTTGCCACAAAACATAAAAACATTTAATTATTGATTTTTGAAAAGTTCCTAACACAGTCACCTTACATAACGTCACTTCGTTTCTTCCAATGTCGAAGAGTTGCTTCAGAGAAGCTAATATGTTAGTGGACAGCGAAACTGAAAAACTGAAAAAGGGAAGACCTGAAAACCGGGCACCTATCATTCCAAACGAGAACTGAGAGTTAATCCACACGATCCGTGGAAAATCTGACTTTCAACAAGTAGAACGCCTGATTTTCTCTTAATTAAGGTTATCCACCAGTCAAATACCCTTCACGGATACGGAACATCCGCCGAATGGACCCTTAATCGAACCAAACTGACTATCAGTTGCTTTGGATAGGTTGCGAAATATTATGGGAAAGCATGGTGTTCACTACAAGTTAATGGCATCATTCACAATTGAAATAAAATTCCACCATGTATTTGTCATTCATGACACCCTTAAGTGATAAGGTACCCCCGATGCTAAACGTGCATCACCCAAACAGCTGTTCGGAAGGAACCAACAACAACATGATCCGAGAGGATCTTACGTTAAGTCGTTCTAAAGGAACAAAACTGCAAAATGCAGGAAACATTTACTAATCATGCATTTAGAAGAAATGCCAAACACTGAAGTTAATCAAAAAGTGAAAAGTCACTTGAAAATATTATTATTGAACCGATTTTCAGGTTAGAAATGGGTTTATTATGCTTAATAAATTTACCAGTCCACGCTAAAATGTACTACAATTTTAAGGAATTCTTTCCCTTGAAAAACAATGCTACCAGTACAGATCTCTCTATTTACTGTCTGTCCCAACACACTACTGGTAAAGTGATTACTTACTTATTCTAACTATGAATACGAATGAAAATACGACAAGATTAAAATATAAAATAAAATTACTGGCTGACGAATCGAAACCGCATTCGCAACTCAAGTCTCATTCTACAACAC
The DNA here is from genome assembly GCF_040414725.1 of Anabrus simplex. Taxonomy (NCBI): domain Eukaryota; kingdom Metazoa; phylum Arthropoda; class Insecta; order Orthoptera; family Tettigoniidae; genus Anabrus; species Anabrus simplex. The sequence goes on from NC_090268.1 coordinate 389,478,284, forward strand.
TAAGTGTCAATATGCACACTATCAATGAAAACGGACGTCAAGACGAGGAAACAATAAAGTCCGTAAAAAAATAAATTAACATCTCGAAGTCATACAGCTTGACACGCACGAAGAAACACAGTAAAAATATAATCTAGATCGGGTCGATGTCCCACACTTGGACAGCCCTCGTTTGTCAACAGCAGTCCCGTTATCTCAATGAGAGCTTCGCATAGACCCTCTACAATAAATCATATCGCACTGTAATGGCTACCTTCAACCAGGCCACTTCACAAAAGAAACAAAAGAAAAAAAATCTAAACTGAGACTTGAGTGTGTACAGCTACCATCCCAGACCTATCGTCGGGCTCACTTGAAATCTGTACACCCTAAACCTAATCAGTATATACATGATGCCTTCCAAGTCCTATCGTCGGGCGTGACCTAGGACGTCTCATCATCAATGACTCCAAGAATAAACACGTGACGTCCTAAATCTATCGTCGGGCGTCAAAGTGGGTCGTACTACGTCTCCCTTAACATATCAGGCGAAATGCAATTCTCAAACAACTCCAACAATATCACTGAATCTGGTCAGACAAATTACGCACGACGGAACCAACGTCTCTATTATCAACTGAATGCAAGTCGAAATACAGCAAGTGTCTACCTCTCGAAAAATACAATAAGTGTCTACATCATTATAATATGTGAACTCAAAATAAATAGACGTGACGAACGATTCTCCACCTCGAACACAATCTCAGCCTGTGCACTGAAGTATTAGGGAAGCAAATGAAAATTCCCAACACACGGGTACCCTTTTAGTGGACGCCTTCAAAATAATAATCATCACCATCGCATTCGAAATTCTCAGATCGCCTATCATCAACTCCAACCATCTTATCCATGACCTCTCCAGTGAACAAATTAAATATAACCCAAACCGTGTGTCCAAAGTGCTCTTTGATCCTGAAGATCGTTCATTCTCTTATCATCCATGCGGGCTTTTCGTAACAAAAATCACTGGATGTGTACTACCCAGACTGTAACATTTTACAAGAGTCGTTTTTACTTGGAATCTTTCTATAAATTCACACCATAGTCGTCTCAAATTCGGATTGATTGCGGAAAACAATACAGCCTGTTTCACACAGCCTGTTTCTAAATACTTCCTCTACAAAAAATACAACTTGTCTCAACACACTTTCTCCTCGCTTTATTTCAGCGGTACTACTTCTCTCTCATCTCCACGTACATATCAATCCATCGCTCTCAATCCCCTTTCCTTCACGACCCTTTTTCATACTTCGATCCCCTGGTGAAAACGATAACCATCATTAGACACATCTCTTACTTTACTATTATTAAGACTTTCGGACCTCAAGAATCCAAGAGCACACATCGACCTTTCGCAATTCAAGTATACACGATGTCTCAAATTTTCCTTCCCATTAACGACTGAGACTCTAACAAATTTTATTGACATTATCTAAATATGCCTACGATCCTTGTCGAAATAACTGGTTAAATGTAATTTAACAGAGAGGAATTTCCTTATCCCGCGGTAGACATTATTATTATTATTATTATTATTATTATTATTATTATTATTATTATTATTATTATTATTATTATTATTATTATTATTATCGTTATTATTATTGACCAACATTTCTGAATGCAACTGACACCTGAAATTACAATATTCGCCACGACAAATTTACACTTATAACGTTCACAAATCCGCACTTTGAATGATATCTCATCTCAACACAAAATTTTAAGCGTCGCATTTTACCGTTCTTGACATGAACTTTACACACTGAAAATTTCACACGCTGACCAAAATTTACAACGCCTTTCGCCTGATAATTACGCATATCACCCGACAATCATCTGGAAATTTTGTTAGGACAGACAGGAACTAACTAACTAACTACATAATATAAAATAGACAGACCTGCACATTGGTGACATTCTCAGCATTCTGATTACATCATCTCCAGCAACCTCGCACTTAACCACTCATTTTCACAGACAACATTTTCATTTTCAACATTTCACTCATCCAAACACTACCCTTCACACACACACGAGATTAAAATTACCATAAATAATGCACTTTCTTTGTAACTTGCACCACGAACTTCCCTCGTTCTGCAGTCGACTCTAACTGTCTGATGCGCTTCCCAGAGTGGTTTCTCTCCCCGTTGTTTCAACAAGAACAGGTGTTCGGCCGATAAGGGAGTAGAACTATTTTGAATCGCTTCCCCCAGACCTTCTTCACTTACAAGAGTACAGGAAATGATAAAAATAAAATCTGCTGTGTAATTTTCCACCAGCCTACACCTTCCCAGTTCGTCTGCAAACGTTCACAGTTTCTCCAATCACTTTTCTTCTTAACTAATATATGGACTTTAGCCACGAACATGTATTGAATTATTGTCGGTCAATCTGGCGCGAATTTCTAATGACGACGGGCACGAGCTCCCGCGGCTTCAAGTTCCAGATCGACACTGCAAAATCTACGGTGGGGGGTTTCTTTTATAATTTCCAGAAGGACGCTATCCCCTCTATAAGGCTTGGTTGTGAAATCTGCCAAATTTGCTTCCAATAAACCGATTTTGATAAGACTTGTCCCAGAACTCCGGACAGACTTGCACTTATGTTAGGTGTTAATTTTATAATTTTCCTACACCCACAACAGGAGAAATAAATTGTTTCTGCCCGTGCGTTTCGCGCGTTTTCTTCTGCCCACGACCTTGGCACGTGTAACTAGCTCGCTGTTCTCACGCTAACACACACTTAGGCTTAACTGCATCTAAAATTGTCCCTGGTGTCACTACCTTCACAGAGGGTGTATGAATAATTTTGCTTATTTATTTCTTCCTTTACTATCTTGTCAAAATCCCTCGTTGTGCAGAATTCATTAATTTAGAAAATTGTCGGGCACTCGAGTTCCACCGAGGTGTCCCGGCAATCCACGAGCTCGCCTTGCGGGAACCTTCCCACGCAACATCGGGCTCTTGGGAGCGCAAAATGGCTGCCCTCAAACATACAGTAGTTTCTGAATACCAAATAAATATTTGGGAAAAATAAAAATTTTTCTCACCGTAGAATTATGGGTTCATAATCCACCTACAAACGACGAAATATTTACCCAGAAAGGGGAAATATTTAAACAGATATATTCCTTCAAAATTCTAAATTGTACATGGGAATTTTGATACAAATGAACCATGATTCTACGTAAAATTTCCCAGCCGATCTCACTCTTGACGTAGGGCTCTGTTACTTTCACGTATTTCCCTGTTTTCTTCTTCCAACAATAGGATTGCGTTACAGATGTCATCAATAAAGTCTTCTCTTAAGAATGAACATTGTAAACATTCAGCGTCTTCCTCTTCTTTACTCCCACTGCTTGCCTGTCCTTGGAGTGGTGCCTCGACCTGTCTTTCTCTCGACGTGACGATCATATTTACGGGTTGTACTTCTTCTTCTTCTTCTTCTTCTTCTTCGGTGACCATTTCCCCTGGTGGTAAGGCTGCGTCATCCTGTAGTGGGATTCTTTCTTCGGCTCTATGATAAACCTTTAAGTTTCTTGTTGGATTGCGGTCATCATTGAATTGGGAGTTGCCAGGAGTCTGTTCCTTGATGTTACTGATGTAATGTGCGTCATTTGGTCGTCTCTCCTTCAGAATCTGGGATGAAAGACTCTGAAAAATCTCCTACTGGGAATTTGAAGTTTTTTTTTTTTCTATCAAGAGTCGACATTGACTCTTGCTCGAAATTCGGCGCAAACGGGTTCAGACCGGAGTTTCGTTGGTCTTGCCTATGTGCCTTCTGGAATTCCAAACTTTCAGCCCCGAAACAATCGGTGTTGACGTCCTGGCGCTGTATAGCCCCCTGCCATTTTTTTCTTTCGTGGTCCTTCCTTAACCCGTCGGTGTACTGAACACGTTCACGGTACCGTTCATCCTCATCACGGCGGAAGTTCTGGGTTCGATTATTTCCCCAGTCCCTGCGGTTATTAAGTCCATTCCTGAAATTCCTCTGGTTTTCTCGGTCCCCATCGTATCGCCTCCAGTAAGGGTTCCTCCTTTGTGGATAATTCCAATTACCCCTACGCCTTTTCCAATCCTCATTTCGTGGATGCGAGGGTTCCCAGTTATTGCGAAACTCACGCCTCCGCTCAGTCGGCTGTGGTTTCCCCTGCTCGGGTGCCTCTGGACTTCCCTCTGGAACCTGGCTAACAGTGTTTACATGTTGCTCGTGCGATCGTCCCCCTCTGGGTGCTATTTGATTATGGGTATGATCCAATTGCCTAAGGATCATTTCTGCCTGCATGGGGGTCTCTACCTTTGATGCAATGAGCATCCTTTGCACTTCGGGAGGTAACTGCTTCTGGATGGCCTGTACCAACTCTTGCTCCGAGGGCGGTGCCTCAAGTTCTCTGAACTTTACCATTTGGGCAATAAAGTATTCACTGAACTTTGTAGGGCCTATTGCATTATACCGACGTGAGTATAGCTCTAATCTAAGACTCTGCTGAATTTCCGTACTCCAAAATTTATTGAGAAACGCCCTCTGGAATTCATCAAAGGTATCAAAGTGGTATCGGAAGCCTTTAAACCATAAAAGTGGTGCCCCCTCTAAATATCTTTCAGCTACCCTCAACTGACGTTCCTCAGGAATCTTGGCGTCCCGGATGTACTCTCTGAGATCCTTAAGAAATCCCTTCGGCGTGGTATGTGGACCTCCATTAAATTTCTTAGGCTGGTCCTCATGTAACTTAATCATGTTAATAACGTTGGTGACCCCTGAGCTTTGAGATCGACTGGTATCTACATTTGAGCTCTGACTGTTGCTATTCACATGACTGATATTTGGCAATTGACCACTGAGGTCAGAGTTAACAGCTGTCGAGGTTTGACTTAATACTTTGTCCACCTTGGACTGCATATCTACCACGCTGCTAATCCAACTGCTCACTTCGCTCTTAATGAACCCAACTTTCTTGTCTGTCTCTTCCTGGGCTGACGTGATTTCCCTTAAGTCCTGTTCTATACTAATTTGCCTGTCATTGAATTCCCTGGTATGTTCATTTTTCATTTCAACTAACTCCTCTTGAATTTCTTTAATTAAAGTTTCGGAGTCCTCATTAGCCGCTTTGAGTTTACTAATTGCTTCCTCATTAACTTGCAACAGTTTCTTCTCCATGGTTTCGGTTTTTGACAATACCTGACTCTCCAATTCCACACTAATTTTATCTACCTTGTTGTTCAGTGACTGAATGTCCGCAGATAATATTTGACGTTGTTCCTCTATTATGGTTAGCGTTTTCCCCTTTTCCTTATCACTGGAGATCCGCATCTCTACGACCTGTTGTGTAATGTCGTCCTTAAATTCAACCTGACTGTCGATCAGCTGCTTATGCGCCGCCTGGCTTTCCAGTAAATGCTTGTCAAGTTCCTTTCTCATCTCATCCTGACTATCACATAACCTACTGTACATGTCGTGGCTTTCGTCAAAACGCTTGTCCATATCGGTTTTTAAACTGTCATGGATTTTAGAAAATTGTTTATCAAAATCGTTCTTTAAATTGACCTGCACTTCCGCAAATTGTTTGTCAATTTCATCCCTAATTTCCACTCGGCTATCATCAAAACGCTGGTTGAGTTTACCTATCTCACCCCTAACTTCCTCTTTAAGTTCGGTGCACATAGTGTATGTCTCACGAACTACGTTCTTCAATCCAGCCTTCAACTCATCACTAGACTCTTTACACCTAGCCTGGGTATCCTCAATACTACTCTTTAACTCGTCACTAGTGTCTTTCAAACTAGACTGTAACTCCTCCCGAGTGTCTTTCAAACTCGACTGCAACTCCTCAATCTTACCATCCAAACTTTCATTATGAGCCTTCATGTCCTCTCTCAAATTCTCACTCTGGACTTTCGCGTCCTCCATCTTACTATCAAAACTTTCTAACATTTGCCCTTTCGTATCCTCCATCTTACTATTTAAATTCTCATTATGAACTTTCATATCCTCCCTTAAATTCTCATTCTGGACTTTCATGTCCTCTATCATCTGCATTAACTTCTCCAAGGTCGCCTGACCTTCCATCTCACAATACCACAAAGAATACAATAATGAGTACGCTGGCTGTTGATGCAACCAGAATACTCCAAACTACTAGGGAAAGAATTCACTACCTACTGCGTTTTCACATACAAACGCTATTATAATTTAATACCGAAACTGACAACATTCCAACAGTTGTCTCATAAAATTTTGTTTAGGTGGCTGGTATCACAAACTTGTTTAATAAAAAGAAAATTCTAAAGTTAATAATTTACTCTGGATAAATATCCCAAATGGTTTCGCTTCCGTAAATTAAGTAAATAACGAACATGTTAACGCATAAACTTTGAATGTAATTCAGCGTTACCACTTCCAAAATTTATATTGGCAACATGACATAAGCTTCAATAAAGCTTTAAGTACTGGTTTCCTAAAATGCATTGTGACTGTTATTATTATTATTATCTACCAAGTAGTTACGCTCCTCATTAAACGTGTTAATATCTAGCACTCTCCTTGGGCATAATTCGTTTAACTGTGGCTCAGCCATAATTTTCACCCGCTTGTATTATTTATAATGTGGCTTAGGCCTCAACATTACTTTATATTTTTCTAACATTTATTTTCAATGTATAATTTCATTATCGTTATCGTGGCATCGTATCGTTATCGTGACTTTGGGCTCCTCATCGTTATCGTGACATTAAAGCCCCAAAGTTGATGGCGCCACTTCTACTGAACCCTTGAACTTACCATTCCATCGTTGGTCGGCCACGGCTGCTATAGTAGAACAATTTAGAACTCTTAAATCTTGGGTCGTTGCGGGAATAAATTCGGTCACGATCTTAACCAAACGATGGGGTTCAGAAGAAAGCCTAACTACTTGAAATGAGGAGCAAAAATGTGCTTACTAACTTTTATTAAACTGAAAGAGCACGATAACATCGTTAATTTAATATGCATTCTTGCCACAAAACATAAAAACATTTAATTATTGATTTTTGAAAAGTTCCTAACACAGTCACCTTACATAACGTCACTTCGTTTCTTCCAATGTCGAAGAGTTGCTTCAGAGAAGCTAATATGTTAGTGGACAGCGAAACTGAAAAACTGAAAAAGGGAAGACCTGAAAACCGGGCACCTATCATTCCAAACGAGAACTGAGAGTTAATCCACACGATCCGTGGAAAATCTGACTTTCAACAAGTAGAACGCCTGATTTTCTCTTAATTAAGGTTATCCACCAGTCAAATACCCTTCACGGATACGGAACATCCGCCGAATGGACCCTTAATCGAACCAAACTGACTATCAGTTGCTTTGGATAGGTTGCGAAATATTATGGGAAAGCATGGTGTTCACTACAAGTTAATGGCATCATTCACAATTGAAATAAAATTCCACCATGTATTTGTCATTCATGACACCCTTAAGTGATAAGGTACCCCCGATGCTAAACGTGCATCACCCAAACAGCTGTTCGGAAGGAACCAACAACAACATGATCCGAGAGGATCTTACGTTAAGTCGTTCTAAAGGAACAAAACTGCAAAATGCAGGAAACATTTACTAATCATGCATTTAGAAGAAATGCCAAACACTGAAGTTAATCAAAAAGTGAAAAGTCACTTGAAAATATTATTATTGAACCGATTTTCAGGTTAGAAATGGGTTTATTATGCTTAATAAATTTACCAGTCCACGCTAAAATGTACTACAATTTTAAGGAATTCTTTCCCTTGAAAAACAATGCTACCAGTACAGATCTCTCTATTTACTGTCTGTCCCAACACACTACTGGTAAAGTGATTACTTACTTATTCTAACTATGAATACGAATGAAAATACGACAAGATTAAAATATAAAATAAAATTACTGGCTGACGAATCGAAACCGCATTCGCAACTCAAGTCTCATTCTACAACACTAAGTGTCAATATGCACACTATCAATGAAAACGGACGTCAAGACGAGGAAACAATAAAGTCCGTAAAAAAATAAATTAACATCTCGAAGTCATACAGCTTGACACGCACGAAGAAACACAGTAAAAATATAATCTAGATCGGGTCGATGTCCCACACTTGGACAGCCCTCGTTTGTCAACAGCAGTCCCGTTATCTCAATGAGAGCTTCGCATAGACCCTCTACAATAAATCATATCGCACTGTAATGGCTACCTTCAACCAGGCCACTTCACAAAAGAAACAAAAGAAAAAAAATCTAAACTGAGACTTGAGTGTGTACAGCTACCATCCCAGACCTATCGTCGGGCTCACTTGAAATCTGTACACCCTAAACCTAATCAGTATATACATGATGCCTTCCAAGTCCTATCGTCGGGCGTGACCTAGGACGTCTCATCATCAATGACTCCAAGAATAAACACGTGACGTCCTAAATCTATCGTCGGGCGTCAAAGTGGGTCGTACTACGTCTCCCTTAACATATCAGGCGAAATGCAATTCTCAAACAACTCCAACAATATCACTGAATCTGGTCAGACAAATTACGCACGACGGAACCAACGTCTCTATTATCAACTGAATGCAAGTCGAAATACAGCAAGTGTCTACCTCTCGAAAAATACAATAAGTGTCTACATCATTATAATATGTGAACTCAAAATAAATAGACGTGACGAACGATTCTCCACCTCGAACACAATCTCAGCCTGTGCACTGAAGTATTAGGGAAGCAAATGAAAATTCCCAACACACGGGTACCCTTTTAGTGGACGCCTTCAAAATAATAATCATCACCATCGCATTCGAAATTCTCAGATCGCCTATCATCAACTCCAACCATCTTATCCATGACCTCTCCAGTGAACAAATTAAATATAACCCAAACCGTGTGTCCAAAGTGCTCTTTGATCCTGAAGATCGTTCATTCTCTTATCATCCATGCGGGCTTTTCGTAACAAAAATCACTGGATGTGTACTACCCAGACTGTAACATTTTACAAGAGTCGTTTTTACTTGGAATCTTTCTATAAATTCACACCATAGTCGTCTCAAATTCGGATTGATTGCGGAAAACAATACAGCCTGTTTCACACAGCCTGTTTCTAAATACTTCCTCTACAAAAAATACAACTTGTCTCAACACACTTTCTCCTCGCTTTATTTCAGCGGTACTACTTCTCTCTCATCTCCACGTACATATCAATCCATCGCTCTCAATCCCCTTTCCTTCACGACCCTTTTTCATACTTCGATCCCCTGGTGAAAACGATAACCATCATTAGACACATCTCTTACTTTACTATTATTAAGACTTTCGGACCTCAAGAATCCAAGAGCACACATCGACCTTTCGCAATTCAAGTATACACGATGTCTCAAATTTTCCTTCCCATTAACGACTGAGACTCTAACAAATTTTATTGACATTATCTAAATATGCCTACGATCCTTGTCGAAATAACTGGTTAAATGTAATTTAACAGAGAGGAATTTCCTTATCCCGCGGTAGACATTATTATTATTATTATTATTATTATTATTATTATTATTATTATTATTATTATTATCGTTATTATTATTGACCAACATTTCTGAATGCAACTGACACCTGAAATTACAATATTCGCCACGACAAATTTACACTTATAACGTTCACAAATCCGCACTTTGAATGATATCTCATCTCAACACAAAATTTTAAGCGTCGCATTTTACCGTTCTTGACATGAACTTTACACACTGAAAATTTCACACGCTGACCAAAATTTACAACGCCTTTCGCCTGATAATTACGCATATCACCCGACAATCATCTGGAAATTTTGTTAGGACAGACAGGAACTAACTAACTAACTACATAATATAAAATAGACAGACCTGCACATTGGTGACATTCTCAGCATTCTGATTACATCATCTCCAGCAACCTCGCACTTAACCACTCATTTTCACAGACAACATTTTCATTTTCAACATTTCACTCATCCAAACACTACCCTTCACACACACACGAGATTAAAATTACCATAAATAATGCACTTTCTTTGTAACTTGCACCACGAACTTCCCTCGTTCTGCAGTCGACTCTAACTGTCTGATGCGCTTCCCAGAGTGGTTTCTCTCCCCGTTGTTTCAACAAGAACAGGTGTTCGGCCGATAAGGGAGTAGAACTATTTTGAATCGCTTCCCCCAGACCTTCTTCACTTACAAGAGTACAGGAAATGATAAAAATAAAATCTGCTGTGTAATTTTCCACCAGCCTACACCTTCCCAGTTCGTCTGCAAACGTTCACAGTTTCTCCAATCACTTTTCTTCTTAACTAATATATGGACTTTAGCCACGAACATGTATTGAATTATTGTCGGTCAATCTGGCGCGAATTTCTAATGACGACGGGCACGAGCTCCCGCGGCTTCAAGTTCCAGATCGACACTGCAAAATCTACGGTGGGGGGTTTCTTTTATAATTTCCAGAAGGACGCTATCCCCTCTATAAGGCTTGGTTGTGAAATCTGCCAAATTTGCTTCCAATAAACCGATTTTGATAAGACTTGTCCCAGAACTCCGGACAGACTTGCACTTATGTTAGGTGTTAATTTTATAATTTTCCTACACCCACAACAGGAGAAATAAATTGTTTCTGCCCGTGCGTTTCGCGCGTTTTCTTCTGCCCACGACCTTGGCACGTGTAACTAGCTCGCTGTTCTCACGCTAACACACACTTAGGCTTAACTGCATCTAAAATTGTCCCTGGTGTCACTACCTTCACAGAGGGTGTATGAATAATTTTGCTTATTTATTTCTTCCTTTACTATCTTGTCAAAATCCCTCGTTGTGCAGAATTCATTAATTTAGAAAATTGTCGGGCACTCGAGTTCCACCGAGGTGTCCCGGCAATCCACGAGCTCGCCTTGCGGGAACCTTCCCACGCAACATCGGGCTCTTGGGAGCGCAAAATGGCTGCCCTCAAACATACAGTAGTTTCTGAATACCAAATAAATATTTGGGAAAAATAAAAATTTTTCTCACCGTAGAATTATGGGTTCAGTACATTATCATTACTCTTATGCCTTTCAGCGTTCAGTCTGCAAGCCTATGCGAATTTACTAAACGTCGCCACAATCGTCTATTTGCAAAAGTGCTGTGGCCCCATTTAGTTCTATACCTCTTATCTTTAAATCGTTACAAACTGAGTCTAACCATCGTCGTCTTGGTCTACCTCTACTTCTCTTACCCTCCGTAACAGCGTCCATTATTCTCCTAGGCAACATACTCTCCTTCATTCGCCTCACACGAACCCACCAACGAAGCCGGTTTATGCGTACAGCTTCATCCATCGAGTTCATTCCTAAATTAATACTTTATATCCTATTCCGAGTATACTCCTGCCATTGTTCCCACCTGTTTGTACCAGCAATTATTCTCGCCACATTCATGTCTGTTACTTCTAACTTATGAATACGATATCCTGAGTCCACCCAGCCTTCGCTCCCGTAAAGCAAAGTTGGTCTGAAAACAGACCGATATACAGATAGTTTCGTCTGGGAGCTGACTTCCTTCTTACAGAATACTGTTGATCGCAGCTGCGAGCTCACTGCATTAGCTTTACTACACCTTGATTCAATCTCAAATACTATATTGCCATCCTGGGAGAACACACAACCTAAACACTTGAAATTTTCGACCTGTTCTAGCTTTGTATCACCAATCTGACATTCAATTCTGTCGAATTTCTTATTTTCTGACATCAATTTAGTCTTCGAAAGGCTTATTTTCATACCATACTCATTGCACCTATTTTCAAGTTCCAAGATATTAGACTGCAGGCTTTCGGCACAATCTACCATCAAGACCAAGTCGTCATCATAGACCAGAATTCTTGCTACATTTCCACCTAACTGAATCCCTCCCTGCCATTTTACACCTTTCAGCAGATGACTCATGTAAACTACGAACAGCAAAGGTGAAAGATTACAGCCTTGTATAACCCCTGTAAATACTCTGAACCAAGAACTCATTCTACCGTCAATTCTCACTGAAGTCCAATTGTCAACATAAATGCCTTTGATTGATTTTAATAATCTACCTTTAATTCCATAGTCCCCCAGTATGTCGAACACCTTTTCTCTCGGTACCCTGTCTTATGCTTTCTCTAGTTCTACGAAACATAAACACAACTGCCTATTCCTCTCGTAGCATTTCTCAATTATCTTCCTCATACTGAAAATCTGATCCTGACAGCCCCTCTGTGGTCTGAAACCCCACTGGTTTTCATCCAACGTCCTCTCAACTACTGATCGCACCCTCCCTTCCAAGATGCCAGTGAATACTTTGCCTGGTATACTAATCAATGAGATACCTCCATAATCGTTGCAATCATCCCTGTTCCCTTGCTTATGGATAGGAGCAATTACTGCGTATGTCCAATCTGAAGGTACCTTACCAACACTCCTTGCTTATCTTACTACTGTATGAAGCCTTGTCCGGCTTCATGGCTAAATGGTTAGCGTGCTGGCCTTTGGTCACAGGGGTCCCTGGTTCTATTCCCGGCAGAGTCGGGAATTTTAACCATCATTGGTTAATTTCGCTGGCACTGGGGCTAGGTGTGTGTGGCGTCTTCATCATCATTTCATCTACATCACGACGCGCAGGTCGCCTACGGGGGTCAAATCAAAAGACATGCACTTGGCGAGCCGAACACGTCCTCGGACACTCCCGGCACTAAAAGCCATACGCCATTTCATTTCATCCCTGCCTTCCCATTATACTTCACCATTTCAGGTTTAATTTCGTCTAATCCTGCTGCTTTATGACCATAGAGTTTATTTATCATCCTTTCCACTTCTCCAAGCGTAATTTCACCAACATCATTTCCCTCCTCCCCATGCGAAGAATAAACTGGCTAGAAGAAAATAAGGCGGACTTCCAAGAAATGAATATCACGGACGACATCATAGAAGATCCGGGAGCCGTGAGTACAATAATAGCCAAGGAAATTCGTGGAGAAATCAAGAACGAAAACTAGTAGGAAGTTGTCCAAGATCCTGGAGCCTTTAGTACAATAATAGCCAAGGAATTTCGTGGAGAAATCAAGAAAGAAAACAAGTGGGAAGTTGTCCAAGAACCTGGAGTCGTTAGTACAATAAGAGCCGAGTACATTCGTGGAGAAAACAAGAAAGTAAACTAGTGGGAAGTTGTCCAAGATCCTGGAGCCGTTAGTACAATAATAGCCAAGTAAATTTGTGGAGAAATCAAGAAAGAAAACTAGTAGGAAGTTGTCCAAGATCCTGGAGCCGTTAGTATAATAAGAGCCAAGTAAATTCGTGGAGAAATCAAGAAGAAAAACTAGTAGGAAGTTGTCCAAGATCCTGGAGCCGTTAGTACAATAATGGCCAAGTAAATTCGTGGAGAAATCAAGAAAGAAATCTAGTGGGAAGTTATCCAAGATCCTGGAGCCATTGGTACAATAATAGCCAAGTAAATTTGTGCAGATATCAAGAAAGAAAACTAGTAGGAAGTTGTCAAAGATCCTGGAGCCGTTAGTGCAATAATAGCCAAGTATATTTGTGGAGAAATCAAGAACGAATACTAGTAGGAGGTTGTCCAAGATCCTGGAGCCGTTAGTATAATAAGAGCCATGTAAATTCGTGGAGAAATCAAGAAGAAAAACTAGTAGGAAGTTGTCCAAGATCCTGGAGCCGTTAGTACAATAATAGCCAAGTAAATTCGTGGAGAAATCAAGAAAGAAAACTAGTGGGAAGTTATCCAAGATCCTGGAGCCGTTGGTACAACAATAGCCAAGTAAATTCGTGCAGATATCAAGAAAGAAAACTAGTATTAAGTTGTCAAAGATCCTGGAGCCGTTAGTACAATAATAGCCAAGGAAATTCGTGAAGAAATCAAGAAAGAAAACTAGTGGGAAGTTGTCCAAGATCCTGAAGTCGTTAGTACAATAAGAGCCAAGTAAATTCGTGGAGAAATCAAGAAAGAAAACTAGTGGGAAGTTGTCCAAGATCCTGGAGTCGTTAGTACAATAAGAGCCAAGTAAATTCGTGGAGAAATCAAGAAAGAAAACTAGTAGGAAGTTGTCCAAGATCCTGGAGCCATTAGTACAATAATAGCCAAGGAAATTCGTGGAGAAATCAAGAAAGAAAACTAATAGGAAGTTGTCCAAGATCCTGGAGCCGTTAGTACAATAAAAGCCAAGTAAATTCGTGGAGAAATCAAGAAAGAAAACTAGTAGGAAGTTGTCCACTGGAACGGTAGATGGAATAGAGTGCATTGTTGAAGAGATTTTTGGGAGGTTAAGAAATAATAATAATAATAATAATAATAATAATAATAATAATAATAATAATAATAATATAACAGACTAATAAGAATGACAAAAATAAAGAAAATGTTTTGCACATCGCACATTTTCTCCGCTACACGGAAAAGCATGAAATCACGGGTATGTTTCTGGACGAGAGAGTGAGTAGGCCTACAGATTCTATTTTGCTCCCATTTTAGTAGCCTCCTACGACATGTAGGTTGTACAGATAATGCAAGTTGCTTTACGTCGCGCCGACACAGCATTTGCCTGGTGTGGAAATGGAAAACCACGGAAAACCATCTTCAGGGCTACCGACAGTGGGGTTCGAACCCACTATCTCCCGAATACTGGACACTGGCCGCACTTAAGCGACTGCAGCTATCGAGCTTGGTGTAGAGATAGGGCTAATGCATCCTTTGACTCCACCCACACTGGAGATGAATATTGGGGATAAATCGAAAGTAGAAACGAGTGTGTCCGCAAAATACACTGAAGAAAATGGAAATTGCAACACCCAGAAGGAGTAGTGCTACTGTACCGTTCCCGTCTAAAACAATATTCTGGGCGCCTTTGGAGAGCTGCGTGTTCGGTTCATAAAAATATGATCAGTGCAAAAATAAATTAAAAATCTCAGGATAAAATATACCATGGGTATGTGAACGGGAAACAGTAATATAATTCCGAAATAAAATTCAAAATAGGGGGTAAGATAGATTTATTATCTAAGAAAACATTATTGAAACTCGAAAATAAACAAATTAATATGAAAACGATTCAAAACATGGCTCAAATAAATGCCAAAAATTCCAATATGTGCCGTGCACATACAGTAATTAGCACAAAATTATTACATGTCACAAAAGACGGGCAATGTCCCGTTTTAAAACAAAAATACTTACAAAATGAAAACAACGACCTGGGGAAGAAATACACACTTCGCATCGCGTCAACGCAGTTCAGTTCATCTTATCGAATGCTGACGGATATCGTTCAATTTACGATTATAGGACATACCATGACGGAATAAAATTATGCTAAATCCGATCCATAATTAAAAATTATATTTACAGTACTTCTCAACAAATCAGTGTTCCAGGGTACCTAACTTACAGCTACACTGAGTTTACTAACAGACCGCTCTGTTACAAATTGGATGGCTTGAAAGCCTACTTCCCAAAAAATGAGCTCCGGACCCAGTCTTTATCAACGATGACAATGACATGATCAGCAATAATACATGTAACACAAATTAATATACCGGTAAAGTAAACACTCCAAAAAAACCTGTAAAATTCATGCAAATGAAATAAACAAACATCTATGTATCCTTTATCTGAAATACAAGCAATACGATGCTAAACTCCTTCATATTAAAATGAACACGGAACTCCTGGCTCAGCTGTCCATGTGTTGGTCTTTCACTGAGCACGCTATATTATAAATCAACTGACACTTCTAATGCTCCAGCTATGAAACATCCTGCCTCGCAAGAAAAGACACTAACTAATTGGATTGGTAATTCCCGCCTGAGAGGTTCTAATATATCTGGGAACATAAATTAACGTTGCCATTCACTTCTCTGTTCATTAAACTAACACAAGGCCTCGAAATCAACTTAAGGCATCACAATACACATTCATATGGCCTTAAATACATATTCCAATTTAATACGGCTATTATGTGACATGCGGCACATCTGGCCTAACACTTCGGAGTCCATGAGTTCGACTCTCATAGTATTAATGAACACTCAAGGCAAATCAAACCTCTCTCTCTCACCATGCAGCTGCACCATTATATTTTCCCCTTTATTATATACCAGGCACCCACGTCCTGTATTAACACACATTTTAATCTCAGTATCAGGCTAATCTTGCCTTTTTCTCGTAAATTTATAACACAATACCAATTAGCTAGTTCTCTTTGCCGATCTAAAAGGTGCACTTTCACGCTGGTTACAACTGCCATCCACTCCTGTAAACATGCCATATGCTTTAAAATTATTCCCTACTAACATTTATTCCCAAACAAGCTGTAGGCTGTGCAGCCTTCTTTATAAAAGAGTCTACATCTTGTAACAACAAATAGAATACACAGTTACCTCTTGGCATACATATATCCTCATCTACACCTAATAATTTTCCTCTTTCCCATCTAATAAAAAGGAAATAAAATAATATAAAAACATCAGGGTTCAAACATGCATCTTCCCTGAAACATGACATTAAACTATAACAAGAAAACTGACATTTACAGTTAAACTACTATAGGATCGAATTAGCCTAATTTCTTCTATCTAAGCATGCCTAAAATGTTTTAAAATGAACTTATCTGGTGTCGTCTCAGCTTCTTCATGGTTCCAGGCCGCTGTGTCTACAAAATTTACGCCATTATAGCAACAAACTGCATGGCGTTACCAAATACACTGCAGGTTCTTTCTTCTTCCATCATCTCTGAAATGTGGTGCTTCGCACACACCATTAAATTGAACCGAAACGATAACGATGATTCGCACACGTTCTCAACGATAGCGGACGCGTACCGATCACAGTATTTGCACTATACTAATGTAAATTACATATACGGGTTTGGAAATATCGATAGTAACTACTGTCTTAGTTATAGTCAATCCCGTGCCACAACCGCACTCTGGCATACTGCATCAACATACGTGATCTTATCTATACATCAAAAGTAATTTTTTTGTTACTGTGCAATACACTTTCTTAATTACATTGTATCACTTGCATTTATGTAATGTATATTCTCATAAAATAACGTTTCAGCTTTCACAAAAATATGTCTACTTGTTTGATTAAAAATCGTCACTGTAAAAGTTACTTTCATATAGCACTGGCAAAATATAAGAAACACCGACCCGCGCGGTTAGCAACTTCAAGGCAGAGTGAGCTTCCCATCACCAGAAGCTCCTGCGTTCACCAAACTCCCGGTATTAGTAATATCATCGCGGATTTCACTGATGTGATGACGCCATGGCTCAGCCGCTTGCTCAGCAAAGCGATGACTCAATAGAAATATCTTAATTACATTATTAGTTCAGAATTAAATACTGTAACTGTCTACAGGTAGTTTTCAACGCCTAACTTGCTTCTATTTCATAACAAAAACGTGGATTATGGCTTTATAACAAATTGCCTGGTTAAATCAAGAATAGTGCAGCACTGTACATTTCGAAGTTGGTAATACTGACTTCATTTGTTCTGTATATCCCTTCACTCCGCAATTTCGCTTCCAGGGCTGTGATTGGCCTCTTTTGAATCGGCCGCTCTCAAACACTCTCGTGAATTCCCCGATTGAATCATACGGAATACCCGTGCTGCTCGCTGTCACTATGGAAGATAAGAAGTTATTTCTGAAGCCACGCACTGCCAAGATATTGCATTACGCAACTTCTATATTGCTCCATGACTCCTTCTTGTATTAAATGCACAGTATTACAACATATTACCTACATTATTCTTTGGGGCATATCTGACATGGCACACTACATTGCTACAATTGAACATGCGGGACGAGTGTTCGGTTGCGATTCAATGATTACACTTTCAGGTCCCTCTGACCGCAAGTTTGGACAACAATCAATACAGGATGTGCCCACCACGAGCTGCAATACATTGATGAATTCGTCGAGGCATGGAGTCAATAAGGCCCTGGATCGCTTCCTGAGGAATTGTGGCCCAAGCTTGCTGCACTGAAAGGGTCAGTTTTTTCAGAGTTGTGGGTGGCTGAGAACGGTTGGCCAGTTGTCGACCCATCATGTCCCACACATGCTCAATAGGACTCAGGTCCGGGGATCTGCCGGGCCATTCTAAGGTTGTGATGTCGTGGAGAGCTTCTCTGGAGATGCGTGCAGTGTGAACCCGGGCATTGTTCTGCTGAAACATCCCATTAGCAATGTTCGCCATCATAGGGACAACCACTGGATTGAGTAGCCTATCAACGTACTGTCGAGCAGTTATAGTGCCATCAACAAGCACTAACTATGATTTCACATTAAAGCCAATAGCTCCCCCAGACCATAATGCTTGGTGTTGGCCCTTTGTGCCTCTCGACAATAAGATCTGGGCGACCCCTCTCCCCTTTACGTCGGCGCACACGATTCCGGCGATCACTGCGAGCAAGACAGAAGCGCGATTCATCACTAAAGACGACCCTATGTCATTCGTCGACCCACGTCGATCTTTTTCGACACCAGGCCAGCCTTACACGTCGCTGTTGTGGGGTCAATGGAACACCTTCTGCAGGGACACGGGCTCGTAAGCCAGCTGCACGCAGACGATTACCAACTGTTTGTTGTGTAACGTGGGGTGCCACAGCTGCTCGAAATTGCGCTGCTGTTGCATGGGGTTCCATCCGGGCCATCCGAATGATGCGGCGATCCGCTCTCACAGTTGTCTGTCGCGCTGGGCCTGTGCCAGGTCTACGAGTGTGGGTACCTTCATTTGACCACTGCTGCCATACACGTTTTACCGTAGATACCTGTCGGCCAACACGTACAGCGACAGTCCTTAGCGATAATCCAGCCTCACACAGCCCAATTATCCGAGCCCCTTCAAACGGCGACAGTTGTTGATAGCGTTCTCTTCTCTGTCGTCGAGGCATGTTTGACGGATAACACTTCACTGCACAGACTGCAAGTCAACTACGCTACACCAGATTCCGTATACTGGAGTTGATTCCTCCGCGACCAATCACGAGGGGAGACCTGTAGCAACAATCCAATGGGTCTGAAACTTCGATCGTTTACATACCTACATGGCATATCTTGAAAATCAACACAAACGACCAATGCCTTCATGGTGTTGCAATTTCCATTTTCTTAAGTGTAAAACTCAGGAATTGTTTGGAAATGAAGGACGCACTAGATCTCGTAAATACAAAGCTAATCTAGCGCTGTGGTGTAAAGAGAGAGTGCCTGTCTCACACTTTAAGAACCAGAATTTGATTTACGCCCTCTTCAAGGATCTTAATTTGAGACTGTTTTCGTAGATGCCGAGGTGCTGGAAATATAGTCTCGCAGCAAAACCTACCAAAAAGGGACTGGCCTATTTGAGCACCTTCAAATACCACGGGACTGATCTGGGATTGAACTCAATATCCTGGGCTTGGGAAACCAGCACTCTATCACATGAGCTAATCGGCGAAGCCGCCCGAAGCGATAAGCAATTCGGTGACCATTCAGTGAAGGAGCCGGGCACACAGTGACCACCACTATGAATGCAAGAGAGCGAGTCATTCACATAAATGGGCATGAATATCAGTTCCTAGTTTGGAATGAAATCTGTATTTAACGTTGATCGGGAAATTCCAGGTGTGAATGGCGGGCATGACGGTCATATCAGTATGCTTAGTGACACGCAATATAAATGTTTGAGCTCCCAGACAGGAGACAGGAAAGTATTCATAAAATTACAACCAAACATTAATATTATTAACATTGTATATTTAATTTAATGGCGAGTGGTCTCCGGGAAGGCCTTGCTTGCAATACAGTAGGTGGCCTGCGCGTCTGCGTGGATTGAGCTCTACCTAGGATTAAATTTAATATTGAAGACAGCACACTCAAACCTAGTATTGTGTTAAAATCTCCGGCTAGGCGCGGAATCGATCCCGGGGCACGTCGACCGAAGGCCGAGAGCCTACTTGTTAACATTCTGCTCTGAAGAATGTTTACTTGCGTAATTCCAAAATCTACAAAGCAGCCCATATATTCAAGGAAGGGTTCCTGGACCTTCTACTTCGTCATAACAGAATTACAATATTCTGTGATTCATAACAAGAGAGCAATATTGAGACTATTAATGACACGACTAGATCGTGTTTGACACTTTAAGGTTTAAGTTATAAATTCTTTTTCAGACAGTCGTATAAGAAACACTATTTGACTAAGGTGTTACCTCCTATCAACGTCATTTCGTCTCATAGACACTGTGTGATCATAAACATTGGTGACATATGAATGCATTTACACTGGTCTCACCTCCTTCCTGTCGTATGCAGGCTTGCAGCTAGTTAATACACAATAATCATAAACAAGCTATCAGTGTATTTTCTTAACGTCACAGTGAACTCAGGGAGATGAATATTCGGACTCACTCTTCAAGAATATAACGTGCAAGCTGCAACGACCATCCCCTCGCAATTTGAGTTGTAATTCCGGTCCGTTGACTTTTATTACGCTACGCGTATGTTTTTCTTAGTTATTATTGAACAAACACTCCTTGCCTGGCTGTCGTTCACTTTACCAGATTTCCGAGCTGTGAAGTAAATTATATCATGTGTCAAGCAGGGCCCGAGTTCCTCAGACGGTAGAGACGCTGTCCTTCTGAACCCAACTTGGCAGCTTCGATCTTGGTTCAGTCCGGTGATATTTGAAGGTGTTCAAATACGTCATCCTCGTGTCAGTAGATTTACTGGTTCGTAAAAGAACTCCTGCAGGACGAAATTCCCGAATTTTGCGTCTCCGAAAACCGTAAAAGTAGTTAATGAGACGTAAAAACAATAACGTTATTATTATTATTATTATTATTATTATTATTATTAATATTATTATTATTATTATTTCTTCTTCTTTCTTAATCTGTTTACCCTCCAGGGTTGGTTTTTCCCTCGAACTCAGCGAGGGCAGTGTCCTGGAGCTTCAGACTCTGGGTCGGAGGATACAACTGGGGAGAATTACCAGTACCTGGCCCAGGTGGCCTCACCTGCTATGCTGAACAGGGGCCTTGGCGGGGGATGGGAAGATTGGAAGGGATAGACAAGGAAGAGGGAAGGAAGTGGCCGTGGCGTTAAGTTAGGTACCTTCCCGGCATTTGCCTGGAGGAGAAGTGGAAAACCACGGAAAACCACTTCGAGGATGGCTAAGGAGTGAATCGAACATCCCTCTACTCAGTTGACCTCCCGAGGCTGAGTGGACCACGTTCCAGCCCTCGTACCAATTTTCAAATTTCGTGGCAGATCCGGAAATCGAAAGCCGGACCTTCGGGGGAGACATAATCACAGTAACCTCTACACCACAGAGGCGTACATTATTATTATTATTATTATTATTATTATTATTATTATTATTATTATTATTATTATTATTATTATTATTATTATTATTGAGGAACTCCTTGGAAACAACTTGGCAAACGAAATGGAATGGTGAGCTATCAATATTAATTGGGCTTATGGAATAATGAAAGTAGAACTGGCTGAGTCAGAAAAGGGGATGCATCTGGATGTGCTAGGAATAAGTGATATTCGGGTAAGGGGAGATATCGAGGAAGAGCTGGGAGATTATAAGGTGTACTTGACGGGTGTTAGAAAGGGAAGGGCAGAGTATGGGGTAGGGCTATTTATCAGGAATACCATTGCACGCAATATAGCTTCTGTTAGGCACGTACTGTTTGAGCGAATGATGTCGGTAGATTTGGCAGTCGGAGGAATTAGAACGAGAATTGTGTCCGTGTATTCACCATGTGAGGGTGCAAATGAGGATGAAGTTGACAAGTTTTATGAAGCATTGAGTGAAATCGTAGTCACGGTCAACAGCAAGGATAGGATAGTGCTAATGGGGGATTTTATTGCGAGAGTTGGAAATAGAACTGAAGGATACGAAAGGGTGATTGGTAAATCTGGGGAAGATATAGAAGCTAATGGTAATGGGAAGCGTTTGCTAGACTTCTGTGCTAGTATTGGTTTCGCAGTTACGAATACATTCTTCAAGCATAAGGCTATTTACCGCTACACATGGGAGGCTAGGGGTACCAGATCCATAACAGACTATATCTTAACCGATTTCGAAATCGGGAAGTCTATTAGGAATGTACGAGTTTTCCGGGGATATTTCGGTGATACAAACCACTATCTGATCTGTAGTGAAGTATATCTAGGCTAGGATAGAGAAAGTGAAATCTGTCTGCAAACGAATAAGGGTAGTAAATCTCCAGGACGAGGAAATTAGACAGAAGTACATGGCTTTGATTAGTGAGACGTTTTGAACAGTACAATAAGCAGGTTCAGAATATAGGATAGAGATGCTGTAGTAGAAACAGCAAGGGAATGCCTAGGGACAACTGTGAGTAAAGATCGAGAAAAGCGAACATCTTGGAGGAATGATGAAGTGAGAGCAGCTTGTAAACGTAAAAAGGAGGCTTATCAGAAATGGCTCCAAACAAGGGCCGATGCAGACAGGGAATTGTACGTAGAGGAAAGAAACCGAGCAAAACAAATTGTTTTTTAATCCAAAAGGAACTCACGGGATGATTTTGGTAATAACCTGGAAATGCTAGGTCAAGCAGAAGTTAAACCTTTCTGGACAGTAATAAAGGATCTTGACAAGGGAGGGGAAAAGGAAATGAACAGTGTTTTGTGTAATTCAGGTGAACTCATAATAGATCCCAGGGAATCACTGGAGAGGTGGAGGGAATATTTTGAACATCTTCTCCACATAAAAGGAAATCATCTTGGTTGTGTTGTGAAAAGCTGAGCTCATGGGGAGGAGGAAAATGATGTGAGTGAAATTACGCCTGCGGAAGTGGAAAGGATGGTAAATTTACTCCATTGTCATAAAGCAGCAGGAATAGATGAAATTAGACTTGAAATGGTGAAGTATAATGGGAAGGCAGGGATGAAATGCCTTCATAGAGTAGTAAGATTAGCATGGAATGTTAGTAAGGTACGTTCAGGTTGGACAAAAGCAGCAAATGCACCCATCTACAACCAAGGGAACAGGAAGGATTGCAAGAACTATCGAGGTATCTCTTTGATTACTATACTGACATCTTGGAAGGAAGGGTGCGATCAGTGTTTGAGAAGAAGTTGCATGAAAACCAGTGTGGTTTCAGACCACAGAGAGGCTGTCAGGATCAGATTTTCAGTATGCGCCAGGTAATTGAAATATGCTACGAGAGAATAGACAGCTGTGTTTATGTTTCGTAGTTCTAGAGAAAGAATATGACAGGGTACCGAGGGAAAAGATGTTCGCGGGTACTGGGGGACTATGAAATTAAAGGTTAGATTATTAAAATCAATCAAAGACATTTATGTTGACAATATTGGTCTTCAATGAGAATTTATGGTAGAATGGGTTCTTGGTTCAGGGTACTTACAGGCGTTAGACAAGGCCTTTGTTCTTCGTAGTTTACATAGATCTTCTATTGAAAGGTATAAAATGGCAGGGGCGGATTCGGTTAGGTGGAAATGTAATAAGCAGTCTGGCCTATGCTGACGTCTTGGTCTTAATGTCATATTGTGCCGAAAGCCTGCAGTCTAATATCTTGGAACTTGAAAATAGGTGCAAGTAGTATGGTATGAAAATTAGCCTTTCGAAGACTAAATTGATGTCAGTAGGTAAGAAAGTCACCAGAATTGAATGTCAGATTGGTGATATAAAGCTGGAACACGTAGATAATTTCAAGTATTTAGGTTGTATGTTCTCCCAGGATGGTAATATAATAAGTGAGATTGAATCAATGCGTAGTAAAGGTAATGCAGTGAGCTCGCAGTTGCGATCAACATTATCCAGTAAAAAAGACGTCAGCTCCCGGATGAAACTATCTTTACATCGGTCTGTTTCAGACCAACATCGCTTTACGAGAGTGAAGGCTGAGCGGACTCAGGATATCCTATTCATAAGTTAGAAGTAACAGACATGAAAGTAGCGGGAATGATTGCTGGTACAAACAGGTGGGAACAATGGCAGGAGGGTCCTCGGAATGAGGAGATAAAGGCTAAGTTAGGACTGAACTCAATGGATGAAGCTGTACGCATAAACCGGCTTCGGTGGTGGAGTCATGTGAGGCGAATGGAGGATAGGTTACCTAGAAGAATAATGGGTTCTGTTAAGGAGGGTAAGAGAAGTAGAGGGAGACCTAGCCTATGATGGTTAGACTCAGTTTCTAACGATTTAAAAATAAGAGGTGTGGAACTAAATGCCGCCACGGCACTGGTTGCATATAGAGGATTGTGGCGATGTTTAGTAAATTCACAGAGGCTTGCAGACTGAACGCTTAAAGGCATAAGGATCCATGAAGAAAATGAAATGGCGTATGGCTTTTAGTGCCGGGAGTGTACGAGGACAAGTTCGGCTCACCAAGTGCAGGTCTTTTGATTTGACTCCCGTAGGCGACCTGCGCGTATAACGATCTATATTGATAATGTACGATTTCTTCTTATTCTTCTTCTTATTCTTCTTCTTCTTATTATTATTATTGAAGGGGCCCATGATGAACGTCTCACAACCTACCTCGTCTAACGTCTAGTAAGGTGAGAGAGGCATACGTGGTGCTATTACACTAAATTGGCCTAATCCAACTAAACTTCGAAAACACTACTGAATATTTTAAAAACGAAAAATTCATAACTTTTAAGTTTCTTATTCTTCTTCAAAATACGATTTGACGACCCCCTGACGTTAACGATCTCTTTGGCGAATGTTATGCAATCTCTTGTTAGATGGAAAAGTCTTTCAACACTGTGAAGTTCAGTCCATTCATTTCATGTTTCCAAGTCATGAAGTTCGCCTTCGCCCAACACCTCTTCGACCCTGTATTTTGCCTTGTACAATCCGTTGTAATATCGGTTACAGGTCATATCTGAGCAAGTGGCCAAGGTAAGAACTCTTCCGGCGCTTTATTGTTGGAATGAGATCCCAATTTTCCCTTGCCCAACTGAGTTCTACTCTGTTCGTTAGTCGAGCAACCTACGAAATCCTGTGCATTCAAGCGTTTCAACTGATATTATGTTCTTGAAGGTCCATGTTTACACACCATAAATTATAGCAAGACTGACCATAGGCCTATAGGCCTATAGCATTTGTCCCTTCTTTTCCTTTTAAATTTGGATAGTCATTACAAAAGAAAATTCCAGATAGACATTATTTTAAACAGAATCTACACTTCTTTTGAGTGATTTTACGGGAAGCAGTTTAGCATACTCAGCATGTGAAAGCGTGACTGTTAAACCTTAATGCAGCAGCCAGACGTAGCAGAAAAGTGTCTTGGAGTGACCATGCTAATCTCGTGATAATTAATTATTTACTTTCAAGACTTTTTCACTGGCTTATTTTCGCAATTCGCTAAGCTTCACTTCCGATTACGACAAACATGATGTTTCAGCTCTTACAATTGTCTTCGTCTTATCTCACTTATTTCTAGGATTACTAGAGCCATCCAGGATCATTTTGGTTTTTCCTGGGGGTTTAAGGCCTCGTGGTTTTTCTGACGCCACGTGATTTTTGGGATGGATATCTCAACCTAGGTTCGGTCGCGATTCGAACCTCAGCCTTCAGGGTGCTACGCCCTGTAGCTAAGCTACTGAGATAATCGTGGCAATATTTACTATCAGTCTATAGGTTGTAATTGTTTCAGTAGGTCTTACGCAAGCACCAGTTGCACTGCAACTCCGCATTGTTCAGAAGACTAGTGGATAGGGTCTCTTGTGTTGTGTTACCTTCACCGACTGAGTATGGGGTAAAATTCTTCTTCCTCTTCCAAGTTTCTGGTAGACTAATTTGTTACCCAATCTTTATTGCTTTATTGTTTACGTATACCTTCACATTGTTTTTTGGCAGTAAATAAGCCTATGTAAAACAGACACTGTAGTTTAGTAGTTTACATTTCCTGCTATCAATTATAAGAATATTATTATAAATTTTTTCACTTGACTGATAGGTGCAGGCATTGAGAAAACATTATTTGTACAATATTAAACATTTAATTCAATTTGTATTTATATTGTATCAAACAACATTAGGCCTATTTAGGTTTGTGTAAAATTACTATGTCTTGCTTTTATTTTTACATTTTATATTATTGAAATTATTATTGAAAGTGATTAAGTTCAGGGAAGGGCCGTGAGCCTTAACTTCGCCACAAATGTACGTAGGGGATGATTAATTTAATAATAATAATCATCATCATTTAAGTATTATTATTTAATAACTTAATTTATTATTATTATTATTATTATTATTATTATTATTATTATTATTATTATTATTATTATTATTATTATTATTATTACTTAGTCCATTTACCCTGCAGGGTTGATATTTCCCCCGGACACAGCGAGGGATCCCACTTCTACCGCATAAAGGACAGTGTCCTGGAACGTGAGATATTTGGTCGGAAATACACCTGGGGAGAAGGACCAGTATTCACCTAGACGGTCTCACCTGCTATGCTAAACAAGGCCTTGTGGGTGCAGGGTTTGGAAGACTAGAAGGGATAGACAAGGAAGAGGGAAGGAAGTGGCCTTGTCCTTAAGCTAAATTAGCTACAATCCCGGCATTTGCCTGGAGGAAAATTAGAAAACCATGGAAAGACACTTGGAGGATGGCTGGGGTGGAAATGGAACATCCCGAGGCTGAGTGCACTCCGTTCCAGTCCTCGTACCACGTTTTAAATTTCATGGCAGAACCAGGAAACGAACCAGGGCCTCCGGGGTTGGAGCTAATCACACTAACCACTACCTTACAGAGGCGGACAGGTAGACTAATTACCGAGATATTATTCATGTGACATGTAAACCTGTTTTCTAACTGATTTGCTTCCTGTCTAGTTAACGTCTCAGAGATGCTGGGAGAGGAAAGGGATAGGATTGGGAAGGTAGTAGGCCTAACTGTGGCCTTAATATTAAGGTATAGCAATGAGATCTAATAGTTTGAAAATGGGAAACCACGGAAAAATGTATTCCCGAATAGACCTACCTAATATAGAGTTCAAACCTTCTGTTTGACGTAGTACATAAACTAATGTGTCAATGCATGTATTCTCCGTGCGGGATACCTACTTAACTAGACATATTACGTGAGCGGTGTCCAGTTCCATGGCTAAATAATTAGCATGCTGGACTTCGATCGAAGGAATCCAAGGTTAGATTCGCGGCCTGATGAGGGATTTTAACTGTAAATCGTTAATTCGTCTGGATTAGGGTCTGGTAAGTCTAAACACGGAGTCTTCAACATTAGAAATCATCTTATGTACTGGCCTTCGATTCAGAGGGTCCCGGGTTCGATTCCCGGCCGGGTCGGGGATTTTAACCTTAATTGGTTAATTCCAATGGCACGGGGGCTGGGTGTATGTGCTGTCTTCATCATCATTTCATCCTCATCACGACGCGCAGGTCACCTACGGGTGTCGAATAGAAAGACCTGCACCTGGCGAGCCGAACTTGTCTTCGGACACTCCTGGCACTAAAAGCCATACGCCATTTCATTTCATTTCATCTTATGTAGGGCCCTATCCTCACAGATATACAGGTCACCTATAGGCTGTCTACTTGAAAATGGCCTGCACCAGGCCTCTCCGGAGACCTTACGACATTATTATTATTATTATTATTATTATTATTATTATTATTACGTGAGCAGTAATCACTCACATAAAATTATGTGAAATGTATACGAAAAAATAAGTTACACTTCTCCAATCTAGTAGGCTATCTTGACAACCATGTTTGAGCGCTAGTAAAATGAAAGCAAAAAAGAAGTCTAGACTTCGAACAGTCATCTCAAGTTCAGATGACCATCTCTGCAAGGACCCTATGACAGGAAGAAAGAAAGAAAGAAAGAAAGAAAGAATGAATGAAGGAAGACAAAAAAAAAAGAGCGAAGAAGGAGAAGAAGAGGAAAGTAATGTTATTTTAGATCCCACTTCTTCTTCTTTCTCTACCGCTTTTCCACACCTGTGGGGTCGCAGTTGCGTACTGTGTCGCACATGTGGATTTGGCCCTGTTTTACGGCCGGATGCCCTTCCTGGCGCCAACCCTATATGGAGGGATGTAATGACTATTGCGTAGTTCTGTGGTGGTTGGTAGCGTCGTGTGTTGTCTGAATATGAAGAGAAAATTGTTGGGACAAACACAAACACCCATCCACGGGCCAGAAGAATTAATCAAAGGTGATTAAAATTCCCAACCTGGCCGGGAATCGAACCCGGGACACTCAGAATTGAAGGCCTCAACGCTGACCATTCATCCAAGGAGTCGGAGACTGATTTTACCTCCCAGTAACTACTGATAATTTTGGAGACACCGAGGTGTCGGCATTTTGTCCCACAGTTGTTCTCTTACATGCCTTACCGACACGGGGCTGACGTGTTTGAGCAGCTTCAAATAGGCTACCACCGGACTGAGCCAGGGTCGAACCGGCCAACTTGGGCTGAGACAGACAGCGCCTGAACCATCCGAGCAACTCAGACCGGCTTTAATTTGTTGAACGTTTCTTCAAATGGTATTAATTTTATGTTACGCCTGACTGTCGAAATGTTGTCTCATTAATGATAGGCCTGAAGCAACTAGTTAGGCCTACTGTACCTACAGAGCGATGTCGCAGATTTCATTCCGGACACTAAAGAACAACTTCGATTTCGTGCGCACGTGAGGCCTATAGAAGTAAATTATATACTAACGATAAATAAAATAAGTTAAATAAAATAAATTAATTCAGTAAATATGACTTCCTTCAATATATAACATCATATAATTTCGTGGGGCTAATACAGGTAGTGAGACGACCGTGCGGTGTAGGTCTAGTGCGCCTGCCTCTTACCCGGACGACCCGGGTTAGATTTCCGGCCTGGTCAGGGATTTTTACCTGGATATGAGGGCTGGTTTGTGATCCACTCAGCCTACGTGAATACAATTGACGAGCTATGTGACGGTTAGATGGCGGACCCGGTCTAGAAAACCAAGAATAATGACCGAGATGATTCGTCGTGCTAACCACACGACACCTCATAATATGCAGGCCTACGGACTGAGCAGCGGTCGCTTGGTAGGCCATGGACCTTCGGGCCTGTTGCGCAGTAAGGAAGAACGGTGCATAATGTGAAAGGGGATGGAGTTGAAATGGTGTAGGGCCTATGGCATGTAGTTCCGCGAGTGTCCGAGGATATGTTCGGCTCGCCAGGTGCAGCTCTCTTGATGTGACACCCGTAGACGACCTACGCGTCCTGATGGGGATGAAATGATGATGAAGACGACACCTAGACTACTCCAGGCCCCCGTACCAGCGGATGTAACTAATGATGGTTAACATTCCCGACCATGTCGAGAATCGAACGTGGGACCCCTGTAACCAAAAGCCAACACGCTGGTCATTTAGCCATAGAGCCGGTCAGGGAATTGAGTTGCAGTAATGTTGGAAACAGTAAAAACACCGAGTCACTGAGCCAAGGAAATTTACTGCTTACGATTAAAACCCCACGACACCATCAGAATCGATTTCGGGGTCATGGTCTACGTTGTCATGCAACCACGGAAGCGAACATTTTTCTTCAATGACACCTTGCCACGCTTACTTGGGGTTACCCATCCAATCAGGCTCAGTTAGGACCTGAGGGCGGATTTTAGATAAGATCCTATTAATGGACCCACGTCAGGTTATCGAGATTGGAGCTCAGGACACTTGGACTGGGAACCCACAGTCTACCACACTGCTTACCCACGTTCTAATTAATAGTCTATGTAAACCAAAATAAAATGCCCGGCTCCTCGGCTTAATGGTCAGCGTTGAGGCCTTCGGTTCAGAGGGTCCCGGTTTCGATTCTAGGCCGGATCGGGAATTCTAATCGCGTCTCATTAATTCTTCCGTCTCGGGGACTGGATGTTCGTTTGTCCCAACACTCTCCTCTTCACATTCAGACAACACACCACACTACCAACCATCACAGAAACATGCAGTAGTGATTACATCCCTCCACCTAAGGTTGGCGACAGGAAGGGAATTCGGCCGTAAAACAGGGCCATATCCACATATGCTACTCAGTTCGCGCCCGCGACCCCACAGGTGTGGGAAAAACGGTAGAAGAAGATCATAGGCCTAAATAACATTCTAAAACTTCCTCTTCTTCTGATTCCTATTATTACTTTTATTATTGTACCCTATTATTATTATTATTATTATTATTATTATTATTATTATTATTATTATTATTATTATTATTATTATTTCTGGTCTTTTTCCTGTTGTGTTGGGATCAGCGCTTGAAGTGAATTTTTCCCAGCTTTACGGCCGGATGTCTAGTGGTGTCAATCAATCAATCAATCAATCAATCAATCAATCAATCAATCAATCAATCAATCAATCAATCAATCAATCAATCAATCAATCAATCAATCAATCAATCAATTAATCAATCAATCAATCTTGATCCGGATTTACAGAAGTCACACAGGTGGCAGATTCTCTATCATTTGTTTACTTAGTCTTTTCTAAGAAACTGAAAATTCATCGAACATTTCTCTTAATAAATAATTGCAATCCCTACTTCTTATTTCTGTAAATTAATATTTGCCACAGTTTGTCCTCTTGAATTCCAACATTATTTTCATCTTGTTATCTTTCCTACCTTCAAAAGCTCCATTCAAGCTTACTCACCTATTGATGTCATTTCACGCCATATCTGTGCTAACAGCTCGGAACATATCGCTTTGATGAGCGGCTCGTTTCCTTACTTCCAAGTCTTCCCAGCCCAAAGTTGGTAATATTTTCGTAAAACTACTCCTTTGTCGGAATTGATCCAGAACAAAACTGGTAGTGTGGTGCAGTAATATGCTAAGGCAAACACAAACCCTAGTCCCCAAGGCCGAAGAAATCAACATAAATAAATAGTTAAAATTCCTGGTGAGGCCGGCAATCAAACCCGCAACCTCTGAACTGAAGGCCAATACGCTGACAATTTGGTCAAAGAGCTGGACAATAACTAACTAACTAACTAAATAAATAAATAACTAAATAAATAAATAAATAAATAAATAAATAAATAAATAAATAAATAGCAGTGTCAAAGGAAAAGCGAAGAGCAGACAGAGGGAAGGAGCAAAGCTAGAAGCGCGGATGTTCAGAGATGTGGGGCGTATATCTTAATTGGGTATGTCAGCTAAAGTGCAGCCAGGACTGTATGGTGCGCGTCTTGTATCCCCTCCCCCACAGTGCGTGGGCGGGTCGAGGGCGGAGTTTAACGCTGATTGGAGCTTTACACTCGCCACTCCCACCCACACTGCCAGGCGATGACAAAAGTTGTTGTTCCACCATGATTCTGGTCGTATTAAAATCCTGAGGCCGGGTTTGCAATTGCCAAGCGATCAGTTGGAGTTTGAGGCCGTTTTCAACTCACTCAGGTGGAGCTAGCTAGTCTGGCAGTGTTTGTTGTTTGTGTAGTGTTAGGGACGGCAAAGCCAAGATTCTGTCGTCACTCGCGTTACGGCCGGGCCCGGGGGCCATGCTCAACAATATCTCCGTGTCCGCAGCCGGCATCAGTCTGGGAGGTAAGTCAAATTCCCTCTAATTGTTTGGCTTTACTCGCCGTCTCTCTCGCGCTCATTAGGAACTTCCCTTTTGATAGGTGAACTAAGGGTTTAAATTGAGTTAGGGACGCCGCGCCGCCCAAATTAAACCTAATTCTGAAGGTAGCCTATTCCAGCTCTGCCTGCTAAATGCAATCAATTTGTTGAGGAGGTGAGAGGAGTAAGAGAAGATGTTGGGCTTCGCCAGTGAGCTTTGGGTCCGTCTTCCGTGCGTGACAATGGTCAGTGTTCGTGGCTTTTCTTCGTTTTACACCATTCTCATGGTAACATGTCTTGCTCTTTACTCAGTGCGATATACGGTGTCCAGTGATATTGTAAGATCTCTGATTCTCTCATGGGTAAGCTTCAGCATAATAACATAGTCTTTGTCTCCGCCTCTATTTACACAATTTCGAAATACCCGTAGTGTTCCTTCTTAAACTGGCTTTCTTCACATCGTGGGAAATTCATTGAACTATATTCAGAACAACTTCTCATACTCAGCCTAATTAAATTCTTCTATTACGCGTAAAGTACAGCACCCTGACATAGTCTATCGTAAGAAAATTTCTACAGCATTTGTGTTCATGGGACTTTACAGCACTTCGATATATCTACAGATATTTATAAACAGTTTTCTTTCAAAACTGGATTTTCTCCCATCTTGCGAAATTCATTACGGACAAATAGGTTTACTTAATCTACTTAAATACTTATCCTTTTGGGAGTGTTTAAGGACATCTCGTAAAGTAGGGTCTTCCTACACTATTCGGTTATTATTATTATTATTATTATTATTATTATTATTATTATTATTATTATTATTATTATTATTATTATTATTATTATTATTTCGTATGGCAAAAACAAGGATACATTATAAGTACATGTAAATACATATTTCTTAAATAAGTATGTGATTTACAAGTCAGCATTTAAAACTTAATGTCCAGACTTTTCAGCCAGTCCACTGCTTCTGTAGAGGCACTATGTAATTCTTTAATGGATCCATTGAATCTTCTTTTTGGGCAGTCCATAACAACGTACACTATTCGGTGTAACATACTTATGTACTGTGGATTTTCTTATGGGATGTACAGTAACCTCTGATGAGGAGGATCAAAGACAAATTTATGAACACAGAAACAAAAGTAATATACATAATCTACATACAACCTAGCATTACATACATCTTCATTACACGCTATTATGCCTTCCAGTGTTCAGTCTGCAAGCCTATGTGAATTAACTAAGCATCTCTACATTCCTCTATTGTGTTTGCAACTAACTCTGTGACCTCGGTTATTTCCACGCCTCTTACAAAGTACTGTATAATTATTTATGCCACTCTGAGCTCGAACATACAAAGTTTCAATTTAAAATATTTGCATAAACACACATACTTAACCTACTTACTTACTTACTTACTTAGTATTCTTACATGCATTAGTGTCCTATCGTAAGAGAGAGCTGATAAGAATCAATCGGCACAATACAGTTCGCTCATTAATTGCTGGAAAGTTCCGTAAACAACAATACTTGCAGTTCTGTGAAGAAGTCAGATGTCTTTCCACAAAACGAGATACTATTGTTTTCATTTATTAGGCAAGGGATACTGTGTGGTGATTGATTCCACTACAAGATTCTGTGAAAATCATTAGCAGGTTCCATTAGTGAGCAAGGAGGAGAAGGCATGCATTGACGACGCCGGAAGGGAATACGGGATTAAAAAGTGGGAAGTCATTGGTCTTATGATTGCCGGTAGAGGGACAATTCCTAAGTACATCATCATCCAGATCATAGCGGACTTTGTACTGAAAAATTCACTGAGGATTATTACAACCCCTGCTCTGAAATAATACGTATTGCTCCTTTTCACTCACAAAAAGAACATCCGCGTGATGGTAGAGAATTTCAGGTTTTAATTTCAACTCAAAACCTGCTTGCATCTAATTAAAACAACAGACAAAATTAATTAAACGTTACTCATATGAACTGATTAGGAGGCCGAACATTTCTATTCTCAAATAGAGGAGGCTATCAGGTGGATTATCTCAGTCGATCCTTTTCAATCTTGCGGCTTAGAGGTTTGGCAAGAGCACGTAAAGTCTTCCTCACTGATATCAACCTAAGGGTGGTCGTTTAGAAGTTTCTTCTCTAGGGGCATATTTCAGAGGTTTCTTTTCAGAATTCGTCTCATCCTTGCTTAGGTAAAATGTCAGTAGTATGTCTTCGGTGATCTCTATGGATGCTGATAACCTGTAACCTTATAAATAATACGAACCAATATAAAATATGAAATTTGAATTTGAAATATGTGATTTTGTGGAAGAAAAGTAAATACCACCAGGTCTTTCAAACCTAATTCCTTGTTTAGTTTGCAAAATGGTATTTAACCAAGAAGTTTCGCGGGGATGTAGGCCTACTTGTAAATACTTTTTGGGAAGCAGTTTGGAGTTTATTTAACACAATATCTCCCTCATGCTCCATAAACCATTTGGTTGGCTTAGCCTTACTCTGTTATAGGTAAGATGAAGCAGCATTTATAACAATCTAACAAACAGGCTATTCCCAAGAAATTAACTTGTGCCATTGTATTCAATTCGCTTAAACTTACAGTAATTCAAATAAAATAGTTGTGTTGATTATACAAGTAGTTTCTTGAATGCTGTCCTTTACTGTGTGTTATTTTAGTCTGGAATATTACTAGGTCTAAAGCAAATAAAATTAATTGCACTCATACACTATTTTAAGGGAAAGTAGTTTTAGCAGTTTTCGTAGCATGTATTATTATTCAGTCATTGTCTTCCATCGTTTATACTAACCTACCACCTTATGAGTAGTAGAAACAATGAAGTAGTTTCAAATATGCCAAGTACAAGGAAATAAAATAGTACCGTAAAGTGGGGTGACTTTGAACGGCGAGGTGACTTTGAACAGTAATTTAGCGTTTTTCTAAATTTAATGCTGCACTCTACTGTGTAGATAAGTAACTGTAGTTACAAGCGTTAAAAATCGCCAATAATCGATACTTTCAGATGATTTAACAGTCGATATGAAATAACGTAGTATACCAACTCCAGAAAATAAAATACATTCTGGAAATGTCGTTCATTTTTCTAACCTCAAATACATTTGCCTAATATTAGAAGTATTTTATGTTTCAGAATTCAAAACGAGTCTT
The DNA here is from genome assembly GCF_040414725.1 of Anabrus simplex. Taxonomy (NCBI): domain Eukaryota; kingdom Metazoa; phylum Arthropoda; class Insecta; order Orthoptera; family Tettigoniidae; genus Anabrus; species Anabrus simplex. The sequence goes on from NC_090268.1 coordinate 389,513,116, forward strand.
TGTGGGCAAGGTAAACATCTTAAATGGACATTTACAGAAAGCAAAACATTGTATATTTATTCTTTGGTGACGTAAAAAAATAAAATATGAAGACTTGTCTTTTAAGGGGCGACTTTGAACCAAGCTTTGAACAGCAGTTCCGATGTCCTTTGACACTGACAGATCAGCTGTTCAGTGATGGCTGATGGTTTGTTATGATTAAAGTCATTCAATTTGTTTTCAAAAGGCCTGTTTTTATATAATTTTCTTATTTCATAAGTAGGTTAGCACTCATTTCCATTATTAGCAAAATTTATCCATAATTGTATGAAAAGATTTGAGGTCGTTAAAGAAAACTCATAAATAATACTCAAATTTTTAAAATAAGTTACTTTCAAAACTACATTTATATACAAAATACTATGCTCTTTCATATGATAGGGGTGTCATTGACCAGTACATGGTATGACTTCCACAGAGTAGACAAATGTCTCTATGTTCAAAGTGACCCCGAACCATGGGGTGAAATGGAACAGTCAAAAATATTTTAAAATAAAAAAAGTGGGGGGATAAAAACATATAGTTTGCTTTGTCACATTCAGTAACACCTCTTGCAACTTCCCAAAAAGTCTATTGTCAATATCTTGAGAAGTTTTGGTTTTATTTACAAAAATAATTTTAAAATGTTCAAAGTCACCCCACTTTACGGTATTCAATCTGTTCTACAATACTACAATAATAATTATTATAAGTTACCACATGGAAATGACATAGCGCCACTGTTTTCAGCCTGTTTTTCAATATCTACCTCTCTCTATACGTTACGCTGTCCGGCTCCATGTCTAAATGGTTAGCGTGCTGGTCTTTGGTAACAGGGGTGCCGGGTTCGATTTCCGGCTGGGTCGGGAATTTTAACCATAATTGGTTAATTTCGCTGGCAGGAGGGGGGGGGCTGGGTGTATGTGTCGTCTTCATCATAATTTCATCCTCATCACGACGCGCAGGTCGCCTGCGAGAGTCAAATCGAAGGACCTGCATCTGGCGAGCCGAACTTGTCCTCGGACACTCCCGGCACTAAAAGCCATACGCCATTTCACTTTCTTACGTTACGCTATACATATATTAACAGATAATCCTTTGAAGCTGCTTATGTTAGATATTAAGGGGCTGTTTAGTTTGGAAAATGGCAATTTAATTATGGTCATTTAAAATGGCATAGTCTAGTACTAAATACGTTTAATGCAGCACTTAGGAGTCTACTCTAACACAGTTATTCCTCATTAAGTAATCTATGTACCGTTTGAAGTACTTATTCTGTTAGTCTATAGGTAATATTAAGAAACGCCTACCATAGTCGAATTTATAGGCTGTCCTCAAGAAATTAATATAAGTTCATGTCTTTGGCTCAACGTACAATATTTCAGAATGAATGATACAATAAGTGACACAACGGGATGTTTCTTGGAAGCTGTTATCCTTTCTGTTTGGAATGCTACTGAATCTCATTCAAGTAAAGTAACGAATATAACATTTATAGAACACTTTTTTTAAAAAGAGAATAGGCCTACTTTACTTTTGCAAGTTTCGTGTTATGTGTTCTTCACTCGGGCGTGATAGCCCTGCAAAATTTGTCCCCTTTGTCGAAAATTATATAGTCCTAATACCTACAATTTCGAACACCGTAATATGGACTCAGGGAAATAGGAAGAAGCGTGCCAAATAGACATTAATAGTTCGCATGAAGTGGTGATGTCATTACGGAACACACAGTGAAAAGAGGACACGCAAGTGTAAAGTATGTAATAGAGGATTTTCACGTGGGGTGAAGCTCAAGAACTTAAAAGACACCTCCACAAATATTCTGTGGAGAAGCTATGCAAAAACGATATGTGCAGGGCACGCTTTAACAAAGAAGGAATCTCAGCCCTCCCTGGAGAAAAACTGCACAAGTGTGAATGATGTAATAACACGTTTTCACGAATACAATCGAAAGATACAATTGCAACCACTCGGCGGTGGGAGTACACAAGTGTACAACATGCAGTAATCCTCAGGATATGCTCACCTGATGAGCCTTTAGAGAATTTAGAAGTCTATTTATTTATTTATTTATTTATTTATTTATTTATTTATTTATTTAATGTGGACTCATGTAGTAAGTCTATAACTGGAGTTATTTACTCCACATTCATCGACCAACTTATTATATTTCAATATTTAAGAGATTTATGGAGCCTCCGTAGCTCAGGGCACAGTGCACTGGCCTCTCGCTGCTGGGTTCCGTGGTTCAAATCCCAGTCTCTCCACGTGAGATTTATGCTGGAAAAAGCGGAGGAGGGACAGGTTTTTCCATGGATACTCCGGTTTTCCCTGTCATATTTCATTCCAGCAACACTCTCCAACATAATTTCATTTCATCTGTCATTCATTAATCATTGCCCAGAGGAGTGCGACAGGTCTTCAGCAGCCGGCAAAATTTCTGTCCTCGCTGCAAGATGGGGGCTTCATTCATTCCATCTCTGACCCGGTCACTACCTGAAAAATAGGTTGTAGGTTTTAATTTTATAAAAGAAAGGCATTTTTTGAACACTTCTTTCCTTACAGTCCTTAATGGGTATAATTTCAGATGAATGTACACGGCACGAATTTAAATTGTTATTATCTCGACGGCTTCTTAAATTCATTTTAAATGTCAACTCTTAAGCTTTGCTTTTCCGAAATTACGTACCGTAGCCAAACAAAGGCCTACCATGTTCTTCTGCTCTGTTTACGATAATGTTAGAAGATATTTTCTGAACAAGCAAACGTTTCAAATGTCCCATTATTTTGACCAACTGGTCTTCACCTCTCCTGCATACTTTTCACTGGATCATCTGTTCTTCTTATTACCATTCATTTCATTAAAACCATTACTGTAAGGATTACTGGAGAGTTCTCGTGATCTTATTAATCAGCCATCTTCTTCCAATCTTCTGACATGAACGTTATTCTTTTGTCTGCTTTATAACACGAAATTTGTTTAATTCCCACTTCCTTCTACCAATTTTCAAATTTCTTTAGTTGATGCTAGTGTTTTTCGAGTCGCTATCAGAAAATTCCAGCTCAGTTACGCCCAAAATGTAGTGCAGTATTTATTCGTGAATTCTTTCGCACACCTACACCCAGCCTGACGTTTCTGTAGATAGTATCCTTTTAGCACGCTGACTGATTGAACAATATCCGTGCAGTCCATGTTGATCTCTTGAGTAGTAAAGGGTAAAAGCTTCTACTAAACTTACATTCAGAACCAGTGCCGATATATTGTCCCGATACTTACTTCTGATATGGACAGATTGAACATAAAGTCCAAGAACATCTCCGGAAGCGATAAACTCTGTATTTATCGACCATTTGGAGGGGAAAATTAATAGGCCTGGAAACCTTCTCAAGGAATCAAAGCACGTCTTCGGCGTATCAGATAGGCAGCTCTTCTTAGCTTGGTCAGTCCAGCCAGCTAGTGTTCTTATTTCTGCACCGCACATATTTCTCGGTGTTACAATCCCTCTATGGTATCGATATCCACGTTTTTTTTCTTTTTTACTTTTCTCATATAGAAGCAGACGGCGGTAACGTAGTTCGGTCTTAGGTTTGGTGATCAGCTGGGTATTTTAAAGCAAGAAATGTGTCCTATTTTTCTACCCAAAATAATGTGTTATGCTGAGCTACGAGTCACCTTCTGCTCGTTAACATTGAACTAGAGAGTGGATTTGTAAGCACAAAAGGTTAAATTACAGTTTTATTGAAGGACCCCTTTAGATACTTTTATCCCGTACAACAGGACATTTTCAAAGAAAAGAAGGCATACTTAAGGACCGTGCGCGAGCAAAACATTATAGGCTTACTGTAAATGTGCGTAAATACGTCATGCAAGCGTATATTCCTTCAATCCGGTACGTTAAGTTTCATTTTCCTTTACACACATGAATAAGAAAACGAAGACAAAGAAAATTGTTCTGAGCGACTGCATAATCCATGTGTCGCTAGGAGGCGGGAACCAGTCTTAAGGATAATAATGGATAGGAATAGCATTGTGGGATACGAAATGTTGTTTGTTTTAAGCGACGAAATTCCAAATTACAGAATGTAGGTCTTTGACACATTCATGAAAGTAATATTCGATACAGCCTACCGTTTAGATCTTTTTATATCCTTTCCTTACTATACCCTATAGACTATCTCTTAATTGTCATGGCTTTTTAAATTCAAGAGCATGCTAATGAATAGGCCTACCTGGGAAATTATACAAAATAATTGTAACTTATAGATTATTCTAGATAACGACTTAAACATCGAGTGTTTAAACTCTTCTCTGTACACGAGGCTAAGTCTGGTAGAGTTTGAAAGTGCTCAAATAGGCCGGTAAAAGATCTCCTGTAGGACAATATTCCCACACCTCTATAAACCGTAAAAGTAGTTTGTAGGACGAAAAAAACAAATGATATTATTATTATTATTATTATTATTATTATTATTATTATTATTATTATTATTATTATTATTATTATTATTATTATTATTATTATTATTCATCGATACGACCATCTGTGGCCCACGATTCACAATCTACCTGCCCTTTTGTCACACAGACTAATGCCCTTCTCTACGCACTCTCGCCAAAGATCGGTAAGATCTTGGCTTCTTTTCTTCCGTCGGGATGTAAGTTATGTTTCGCGGCTTGGCAGTGGCTTTCGGGTGCATCCCTAATTCCCGCTAACTTTTTCCTAAATATTGTTCTGTCCTGTATCTCTTCCTTCCCGAAACCCACTTCTACTACTTAGTTATTTGTTCATTTGTGTAAGGCACCGAGGCTGTATGTTCCACTTTTCTTGTAGAAGTATTTTGTTGGCCAATCTGCACTGCATAGCACTGTATATAGTAGATACGTGGACCATGAGAAAGAGGGAGAGATTTTCTGAAATGTGGTGTTGGAGGAGAATAGAGAAGATCAAGTGGACAGATCTTGTGACAAACGACGAGAAGAATAGGAGAGAAGATAACTATTCGGAATATAATTCTCCAGAGGAAGGCCAACTGGTTCGGACACAGACACGAGGGCCTCATTCGTGACGGCATCGAAGGAAAGATCAAATAAATTGCAGGATAAAGGAAGGAGAAGAACTCAACATCTAGATTACATGAAAGATGGGAGGAGATACAGTAGACTGAAGGAAGAAGGTGAAAACAGGGAACATTGGCGTCAGATATTCTCCGTACGAAGACACGGACCTGCCACTGGGCAGAATACTATATAAGAACAATAACATCTCTTGATTCATCCTTTTAACCCTTAAATGCACAGCATTGCATATGTTGAAGGGGAATGTACCTGCTTGTTATACCTGCTTTACGATTTTACAAGTGTGCATTTACTTTTACCTTGCAGACGAACTCGTTAGGTGTCACTAGTGTATCCTATTAAAATGAACTATCACTTAATTTGTGATTTTTCTTGCTAATTAGCTGCAGTGAAGTGTAAACTTTATACAGTTGAAGTAAAACCCACTTCTACTAGTTATTTGTGCTCTTGTGTAAGCCACCGAGGCTATATTTTCCACTTTTATTGTAGAAGGAGTATTTTGTTGGCCAACCTACATTGCATTGCACTATATAGTGGAGATGAGTGGAGAAACGCTATCTCCTTGCCGTAGACCTGTTTTAATCTCAAATGTTTTAGATAGTTCACCCATAAATTTAACTTGGGAAAAGGTATGAATAATGTTTAGTGTAAAACAGGTGAAATCAGTAGATCGCAGGGAATCACTGGACAAGTAGAAGGAATGTTTCAAAAATTTTCACAACATGAAAGGAAATCTTTCTGTTCACAACATGAACAACCAAGCTCATGGAAAGGAAGACAATGATGTTAATGAAATTACTCCTGAGGAAGTGGAAGGGATGATAAGTAAACTCTATTGTCATAAAGCAGCAGGAACAAATGAAATGAGACCTGAAGTGGGGAAATATAGTGGGAAGGCAGGGATGAAATGGCCTCACAGAGTAATTGAATAAATATAGAATGCTAGTAAGGTACTTTCTGTTTGGATGAAAAAATTAATTGCTCTTATCTATAAGCAAATGGAACAAGAAGAATTGCATCAACTATCAAGGTATTTCATTGATCAACATACCGGGCAACATGTTCGCCGGCTTTTTGGAAGGGAGGGTGCAATAAATGTTTGAAAGTAAGTTGGATGAAAACCAGTATGGTTTCAGACTAGGATTAGATTTTTCAGTATGCACCATATAACTGAAAAATGCTACGAGAGGAATAGACAGTTATGTTAATGTTTTGTAGATCTAGAGAAAGAATATAACAGAGTACCGAGTGAAAAGATGTTGGCTGTACCGACGCATTATGGGATTAAGGATAGATTATTAAAAGCAATCACAGGCATTTATGTTGAAATCCAAAGAAAAGCAGCTCGATTTGTTCTGGGTGATTTCCGACAAAAGAGTAGCGTTACAAAAATGTTGCAAAGTTTGGGTTGGGAAGAATTGAGAGAAAGAAGAAGAGCTGCTCGACTAAGTGGAATGTTCCGAGCTGTCAGCGGAGAGATGGCGTGGAATGACATTAGTAGACGAATAAGTTTGAGTGGCGTTTATAAAAGTAGGAAAGATCACTATATGAAGATAAAGTTTGAATTCAAGAGGACAAACTGGGGCAAATATTCATTTATAGGAAGGGGAGTTAGGGATTGGAATAACTTACCAAGGGAGATGTTCAATAAATTTCCAATTTCTTTGAAATCATTTAGGAAAAGGCTAGGAAAACAACAGATAGGGAATCTGCCACCTGGTCGACTGCCCTAAATGCAGATCAGTATTGACTGAAAAGTATTTGTGGTGTCTGTGAGGGTTTGACTAATTATAGTCAAGGATTTTTCATCATCTCCCTAACTCCCGCAGAACATTCATTAGCACGCCACGATCTACAGATTCATACGCCTTCTCGAAATCTACAAATGTTTAGATTTACCCTCTTCTGGTTTCTCATTCATAGTACTTTGATTCATTATTTTAGGATATGTGTAATTCCTCTGCACACGAATGCTCTTTTCTGAACCCTGACTGATATTAACCTATCTGTTTGTCTAGAGTTTTAAGTTGCGTTGCAAGGCTTGTGACAGGAAGAAGGGAGATACTGTACCTCTGCAGGCGCTAACTTTGCCGCGGCCTCCTTTTTTATACAAAGGGTGGATGAGTGCATTTCTCCAATCACGTGGGAATTTCTTCTGCCTCCCAGAGATGGGAAAATAATTCCTATAGTTTATTCACTACATTTTCACCAGTATATTTGAATAGCTCTGCAGTAATTGAGTTCTTCCCCGGAGTTTCGTTGCTTTTGTACGTTACTGAATAATTTGCGTATTTTTTTCTTTATTCGGTGGGAGCGAATCCTTTCATTTAAAGGGGGTTCTCCAAGGAACAATCCCTCCTCAGGAGGTTTACAGTTCAGAAGTTTCTGGAAATAGTCAGCCAACTGTTCGCAGTTTTCCCAGTGAGCAAGGATTATTATTATTATTATTATTATTATTATTATTGTTCTTATTATTATTATTATTATTAGATGGCAGATGGCCTACATATGGAAGACTTGCTTAATGCTTTTTACTGTATGACTAAATCTTTAATTTACGCTAATGTTATTTCTTTACCGTCCCTACGGTATAAGTGTAGTAAGCCTAAGCCTGCTTGTTACCGGGACGCCCCCGTAGGAATCGAGCTGAACAGCAGTCTCTTGGTAGGACCATCAGGGATGTAGTGCAGTGGAGAACGTTATTTCTTTCACGTCTTTTCAACTACCCTTTTTTTTTTACAAGTCGGTTTACGTCGCAGTGATACAGATAGGTCTTTGGCGACAGCGGGACTGGAAAGGGCTAGGAGTGGAAAGTAATCGGCCGTGGCCTTAATTAAGGTACAGCCCCAGCATTTGCCTGGTGTGAAAATGGGAAACCACGGAAAACCATTTTCAGGGCTGCTGACAGTGGGGTTCGAACCCACAATCTCCAGAATACTGGCCGCACTTAAGCGGCTGCAGCTATCGAGCTCGGTTTTTCAACTATTAGCGGTCCTGAGAGGCATCGCGGTGTCGAAACTTTGAGAAAATCTCGTATAAAGAGAACTTTGTTGTACTCCTTAGTCCAGAATTAAAATAGGCCTATGTGCAATGAACGGAATAGGCCTACCAGAAAATCTCCAAATTGTGCTGAATAAGATACTCTACATGAGATCGCTGAGAAAAGGGGTCATTTAAAATTATGATCTCTACAAATACACCGAAAAAATCACTGTCGCCATGCGAAAGCGAAGGATACTGTAAAATTCTATGGGCATCTAGAAAGAACGGATGAGAAACGGTTAACTAAGAAAATATTCAAGTACATAACTGGACTGAAAGCTTCGACGAAGTGTGTCGAAGAGGTAAAAAGAGATGCAATAGAATGTAGACTTACAATGGATATGATTCACAGCAGAAAATAATTTAGAAGCCGAGTAGACAGCATCAAAACATTCCAGGAGAAACCACCAAAAATATAGACCCAAATTTGTCATATCTGAGAAAGAAAGGAAGATTAGAAGTGAAAGGGTGAAGAGGCCTTAGGTTCAATGCGGTCCATATGCGGGCAAAATCAGAAATAAGAAGAAGGAGAAGAAGAAGAAGAAGAACGGAAAACCAACCCAGGGCGGTGGAAAAAGATACAGGCACAATATCTCTGCACCAAAGGGATGGGTAATAATAATAATAATAATAATAATAATAATAATAATAATAATAATAATTATTATAATAATAATAATGATAATAATGATAATGATAATAATAATAATAATAATAATAATAATAATAATAATAATAGTAATAATAGTAATATATTAATAAGGTCTAGACTGTCCTTCATTTTCTCACAATTCGGCGGAAGCTTCGAGAGGTCTGGCATCCTGTTTTCTTTGCACGAGTTTTGCAATATTTGAAGTCTGTTGGATTCTCCATGAACTTAAAGTTATAGCCTACTCTCTTTCCTAAGATACCATTCTGCTATTTTTGTTGTTGAAATTTAATAATTATCTGCAATCATATTTCAGTTCTCGCCATTGGTTTACTGTTGTAACTGCCCTTCCCTTTTCACACAATCGATTAGTATAGGCCTATGTCTAACAACCACTCTAAATTCCCACTGTTGTATTTCTGCAAACCTTCCATTGATTTCTAGCGATAAAACTTACTCCTCGTAAGTCCAAAGCTGGTAACTAATTGTTTATAGGTCCTACTAACCATTTTTTAATTTGGCAATGTTATTCTACATTTTTGTATTATTATTAGTTAGGCGTTTTCCGGGCTGAATGGCTCAGACGGTTGAGGCACTGGCCATCTGACCCCAGGTTCGCCGGTTTGATTCTGGCTCAGTCCGGTGGTATTTGAGGGTGCTCAAATATGTCAGCCTCGTATCGGTCGATTTACTGACACCTAAAAGAACTCCTGCGAGACAAAATTCCGGCACATCGGCGTCTACGGGAACCGTCAAAAACGTAGTGTGATGTAAAAAACAATAACAATTTTATTATTCAATAAGTCGGAATAAAACTAATAGCTAAATTCGATTAATTTCACACGTCAGTTTTTCGTTACGGTTACCACGATGGCAAAATTTCCTTAGCTGGTAAAACAATTGCTGAGCACTTTTTACAGTACGTTAAACTTGTCTATTCTTCTATGTTGAACACCAGGACATGCTTCAATAACGTATTACTTAGGAATATTATTTTGTCATCGATGATATTTGCTTCTTTACTTAAGAAAACCTACAACCTGTTTACCAGTCATTGACCGGGTCAGGGATGTAATGAATGAAGCAGATATAGGCTGTTAGTACGATGGGGTCGCCATTCCCAAAGTGATTTACTCATGAGTGATAGATGCTATGAAATGAGAAAGGAGAGTGTTGTTGGAATCAAAGATGACAGGGAAAACCGGAGTACCGGATAAAAACCTGTCCCGCCTCCGCTTTGTCCAGCACAAATCTCACATGGAGTGACCGGGATTTGAATCACGGTATCTAGCGGTGAGAGGCCGACGCGCTGCCGTCTGAGCCACGGAGGCTTTGTTTGCTTCTTTACTTAATGCAACCAAAATATTGCATTTTGTGTGTCAATTCCACAATAGAATTCCGAGTCCTGTTTTAGCCTTTTATACTTTGATATATTCATTCTATAATATTTGTGCCCTTAGAATTTGGAGCATTCTCGTGTAGGTTACGGAGGCGGTTTTGTAGTTCACTCATTTCCTCTAATATAAAAGTACTGGTCAACAGCGACATAACTGATCGGTTGTGAGTGTACTCTGATGCTGAAGGAACGTTAATAAACAGAGTTCTGATCTTAAAATTACCCCTAGATGTTTTCATACAGCAGAAATTATGTATATTATAACAGACCTATGGATTTCCTGCTCGCGTATTCATGCAAATAAGATCAGTTATTTTTAAAAAACCTATACGATGCAATGGAAACAAATAGTGTGTTTGATAGATGATGACCATTCACTTTTATCTTCATACAATTTGTATCAAGGCCGTTAGATCTTGTCGAGCAAATTTGTTGATTATGCATGATAAATATGATGATAATTACCATCTATAAGAACAATGCCATTGATCTTCCCACCCGTTTCTGAAATAGGGAAAAGTAGGGCCTACATTAACTATATTCCATTTGAATAGAATTAAACTGAGACACAGTATCGGTTTCCGACGTAGACCTGCACCTTTCTACAAGTTTGGGTCTGAAATTACGTTACGTTTTTCCTTAACAATTAGGCCTACTGCATTACCATCATTTCGTTCTGAAAGTTTGTCTCTGTTATCCTGGGTCGTCTAATTCGAATTATGACCTATATATCTATATCTGCATTCAGTATGAGTTTCGGTTTGTTCAAATGTTCCTCGTCATCCAAGTTAATAACACGAAGGATTAAAATTAATAACTGAATTCTATAAAATTCAGAGATCAATTTTTCATTACGAAAAATCTGCTGAAAATGAATGCAATGTCGCTATTACTTGTAGTTCTCAGTACAATAACCGAGCAATCTGACGACGCGCTTTCCGCTTCCCATAAAATAATCCCTGGGTAGCCACTGTTCGAGATTAAAACCGGTTTATGAAGCCGTATATAGATAGTCTTTCGATGTCTTTTCACGTAAAAGGAATTTTATTAAATTATCTTCAAATGATTCTTTAGATGTTGTATTTTCCAATGATGTCTAATTGAAGTGAAAATTAATTATTAGACGAATAATAAGTTTATTAAGTTATTATTATTATTATTATTATTATTATTATTATTATTATTATTATTATTATTGTTATTATTATTATTATTTCGATGTTCACGTTTAAGTTATATAAGGATTGTTTTTTCTTGCTTGTTGATGCTTGTTGTTTAAAGGGGCCTAACATCGAAGGTCATCGGCCCAGGATTGCTTTTATTTTAAATATAATTCGTATTCAAAAACATCAGAATATTAAGATTTACTGAGTAATTGAGGACGAGTTACTATTGCTTTAAAACTAGAAAACTGTTTATTTCGAACATTCTGTCCTCATACAGCTGTTATTTTTCATATTCTAAGTAAGAATGTTTTGCTATGAACTAGGATGTGGCTTTTATAAATTACCATGTAGGCCTACGAGAAGGTGTAAACAGAGAAGTTGGTTTAAGAAATAAAAAAACATGTTTTTCAGCGGCCCAAGCTCCATTATTGAATAGCGTCTATACTCCCTTTAAATAATTAAAACGATTCTCAATATCAACATATGCCTAGGGGAAAAGTTTGCTCGTGATTTGCTACTTTCTATGAATACACGACAATAATTAACGTGTTGTGACCGGTTTTCTTAAACTTATTCTGAGAAGAAACAGTAATCTTAATAACATGGCACCGGGTGAGTTGGCCGTGCGCGTAGAGGCGCGCGGCTGTGAGCTTGCATCCGGGAGATAGTAGGTTCGAATCCCACTATCGGCAGCCCTGAAAATGGTTTCCCGTGGTTTCCCATTTTCACACCAGGCAAATGCTGGGGCTGTACCTTAATTAAGGCCACGACCGCTTCCTTCCAACTCCTAGGCCTTTCCTATCCCATCGTCGCCATAAGACCTATCTGTGTCGGTGCGACGTAAAGCCCCTAGAAAAAAAAAAATAACATGCCACCCACAACAATAGTTATAATTTATTCATGTGTTAAAATGAGTTCCAATTGTTAGAGTTCTGGTCTGCGTACTACGCGGTTTTCAAGATCGATTCCTCATGGAATCTTGAAAATGTCGTTTTGAGTTACATTTTAAAATCTACAGGACACGACAATACGCTGTATGAAACTCAATTCCGAAAGCATGAAGCGCACAAAACCGAGGACTTACTGTTGCATAAGAAGCAATCACGCTGAACGCTGTACGGAAACAAGTAGATAGCATTAAATTTTAATTTTTCACCGGAAGTTACTTCTCTGCGCTATTTGTTAATAATAATAATAATAATAATAATAATAATCTATATATAAAAAAATTATGAAAACTAAATTCAGCCAGTCCGGCCATTCTGCCCGGTCGATTTCCTTCATTCTTCTTTTTAACTGAAAGGTATTCATGCATAGATTTGTCATCAGGTACTATAAATCACTTAACTTCTGCCTTCCTCAAATTATTTGATTTTTTTAATTTTTTGTCCCTTTGAAGAAATCATTTCTTTGGTTCTAATTGAGGTGCTCAATTCGTTTTGGTCTAAAGACACTCAGTGGATCAAGAGCTTTCTTTTGAGGTAATAACTACTTAAATTGGTAGGTTCTGAGAGTTATGAGTGCATTAATTGTCTCCATGGAACGTTTAATTCAATTTCTTTGTGTGATGTATTTTCAAGCGTTTTGTTGACATAATATTACATTCTATTACCACAGCAGATCATGTGCTTTATTTCATTAACTCGAAACTATGCAAGTACATCCCTGAGGATAGTAACGAACAACACCATACTTTGTACATTGCGGGCGGAGCCAGCGGGAAACTGCTAGTAATAATAATAAGCATAAGGTAGTATGTTACGTTATTTCTGATTGAGGACTGGAAATACAAGTGCCATCTTGCTTGGCACCGAAATTTATTATTGAGTTTCATCTCTATCTTATACATCCTCTTTTCACAGTAAGCAATATAAAACAAGTTGCGTCTTGTTCACGAGCGAGGCGGGGTGGAAGACAGCAGACGCGACCGTAGGAAACCAAAAGCGGAATAGCCAGTTAAGAGGGCAACCACTCAGTGTTGCCAACCTGGCGGATTTTCTGCTAAATTTGGAGGAATTAGAAGACTGTCGGCGAAGAAATATATCATTTAGCGGACAGCGGATTTTTTGGCGTAATTCTAGATTTATTATAGCGGAATTTAGTGTTTTATCCATTTTACGTTTTTTAATTTGTACTCCAGTCTGTCTCCGAGCTATTCCGTATTTCTTATCAAAAGCTAGCAGTCACGTGAGGAAAACATGGTATTTAAATTTGATGTTATGAGATCATGGTATCATAAATTTGTAATGCGTGGGGAAAGGGCAGGGTATTTATCTCTTAGTTGACGAATGCGACAGGTAATGAAACTGTGAGAGTGTAGCATTTATATTTATGCTATGAAGGAAGACCGTTTAATGAACTGCCCTGTTTTGTGTGTGTGTCCCTTGAGGTAGGGGATTCATCCAGTTTGCACCCGGCAGTAAAACGCGTACAAGTTTTAGCTCGCCGGCTCGCAGGCAGGGGGTTAATCCCAGTGAAACTCACAGGTCGGGTGACTGTAGGCATTTACTTTTATTATTATTATTATTATTATTATTATTATTATTATTATTATTATTATTATTATTATTATTATTATTATTATTATTATTATTATTTGAGGTCGGATTTCTTGGCGGAATTTTAGCGGATTTTTAGTAGTATTTAGCGGACCTTGAAAATATAAGTTGGCAACACTGCGTCCACTGTACTTTTCTACACTTACATAGGGCCTACTACGAAATACTGTTCCATAAAATAAGTATTTCTGTACATTTCCCGAATATAAATGTATGCATAACAGAATGGACTAACATGATAGGTCGTAAAATGAGATATCGAATACCTACTCTTTTCAGATTATGTAAGGCTGAGTTCCTCAGCCCGTCAGTAGCTTGGATGTATTCTAAGAGCTCCCCAGCAAACAACTTTCCAGTGAACTTGCCTCTTGAAAAGTAATTTATTTTTTTCAATATCTTCTTCCGCAAGGGGAAATGTGCTTCAGCTTCAGCTTTGAAATTCTAATTTGTTATCTTATTTTCATCAGGACCCTTGTTTCTCATTTCGCCCCTTTGAAAGTTATTTTCTGAAGTGCACGACACCGTTTTGTACATCGTCGCTTAACAAACAAAACCTTGTATCAGTGCGCTTCCTATCCATTATTATCTTTAACGTCTCCCAACCATATATGGATATGCAGTCCATCAGAACAATATATTTTTACGTTTATTTTCCTATATGAGTGTGTAAAGGAAATTGAACGATGTTATACTGTACTGTAGGAATTTGCATTTGCATGAAGTATTTACTTACTCCTACAGCACAATGTATTTAAGGTTCATTTACCTTTACAAGGAAGCGTAATAAAATTAACACAATGTAAATTGCTCTGATGGACTGCATATCCGTTTATGGTTGGGAGTCGTGACCAGTCTTAAGGATAATAATGGACCGGAAGAGCATTTTGAGTTACGAGGTTTTGTTTGTTGAACGAACATATATACAGTATACCGGGTGGTTCACCAGCCCCTTTTGTTCGGAGATAGGCAACCCAAATAACGTATAACCTAGAGATCCTTATAATTTAGTTTTATGAACACCAAATAACTTGAGAATTCTCCTATTAGTCGATAAGGCTCTCCGCTACCTGTGTGCCATCACTGTAAATTGATCCATGGAACTAGCAAGGGAAAACTTACTGCCCACAATTCCGCGCCAAATACTAAGGACCATTTTTCAGCAAACATGTGACTTTTGCGCCTTTAAATAACACAGATACCCGAAATTCGATCGAATTAATAGTTTATGCCACGTGTTCTGTAATGTAAAGAATTTAAATGAACACTGTAAACCATCATTGAAGACTGACAGGGATATTAACTTTCGAGGTGGAACGGCACATTTAAATACTAAACCAAACAGGCATCACGTATGTTGACTTCGTGGTTGAAGCGGTTAAGGGCCGGTGCGTAACGCGCGTGCGCGTGTGTGTGTGTGTGTGTGTGTGTGTGTGTGTGTGTGAGTACCGCCAGCGTGGTGTTTCAAGTCCATCATGAGGCAACTGTTTTGAACGACTGAAGTGCTCCATTTTAGGGGAGATACAATAATAATCAATGTTGTTTTGCTACTGGTTTTAAGGGGACCGCTCTTATTTGGCGTCTTTCCCTTAAGGATGGGTGGGAGGAAGGATTGGGAAGGAAATTGTCCTCGGTCTCTTACTAAGGTACCGTCCCGGCATTTGCCTGGTGGTGAAAATGGGAAACCGAGTAAAACCATTTTCAGGACGGCCAGCATGGTATTCGAATCCACAACTTCACGAGTCCAACGCACACAAATAATACTCCACACTTACGAGGTCACATCACAGTACAGTACTTATTCACTTCCTCACGATGTATTCCTATGAAGAATACATTATTATTATTATTATTATTATTATTATTATTATTATTATTATTATTATTATTATTATTATTATTATTATTATGTGCGTATGGACCCAATGGATCACGCAAAGCTCTAACGATTCTGTTTTCTGAGTTGCCAAACAGCTCTCATCCTTTCTCCGTGGATCCTTTTTCGTTCTTCTGTCCACTTTGCTCCAGTCTTCTTTTTCACTTCGTTCTCTGGTTACACTTTCCATCCATTAATTTTTTTCCTATAAAGGTTTCTGTCCGCGGTGTCATTTGGGTTTATCTGGGCTTTTTCCAGATCCTTCTTCACTTCTAGTACCCATGGAATATTTTTTAGATGTTCTATGTAGGTGAGAATCTTGTGTGTCAGTCTACTTGCCGGCAATCTGTGGACGTGCCCATAGAATTTCAGACGTCTTTTACGGATGTCTGCTGCAATGTTGGAATGCTCTTCTGTCTCTCTGCGTAACCTCAGTCTATATCCATCTTCTGTTTTTCGGGGGCCGAGAATTTTCCTCAGGATTCTCCTTTCTTCTTTTAAAATATTTTCTAGGTCACCTTTCCCGTTTAGTGTAAGGGTCTCACTGGCATATAAGACTTCGGGCTTTATTACTGTATTATAGTGTCTGATCTTTGCATGGCGGGACAAGCACTTTTTATTGTATATGTTGTGAACCCTACCGTAGGCTTTCCGAAAATTTTTGTAGGCGAATTTTCTGGGCAACCTTCTCGCCTCCCGTTGGTTCAAGTATTTCTCCCAAGTACTTGAAGTGTGGTACTCGGTTGATTTGCCCATGTGTCGTGTTCAAAGTTTGGATGTCAAGTTTTGAGCAGAAGAACTTGGTCTTTTCAAAGTAAATTTGTAGGCCAACCTTTATTATTATTATTATTGAATTTCCCATGACAAACCCTATTTTACAAGTAGTATATTAGGGTTATAGATAGTGAGACTAAGTTAATACATGACAATTCAATTAAAATAGAGATGACTTATAAATTAGATGGAGAAATTTAACAAACACTTTATAACAACATCTTCTCTGAAATACCATAGTGAGAGGTGCTTGGTATTCTATATTACACATGTTTAAATGCATTAATAATTCATATCTACTCCTGTTAAAAATCGGACACTCAAATAAGAGTTGAGGAACAGTTTGTTGCATTTCACAGGTACAAGTGTAGGGCTTCTGAACACTGATTCCAAACCTCTCGAAGTATGATCCAAACTTTCCATGTCCTGTCAAAAACTGAGTTGTAACATGTTCATGTTGCAAAAACCTACTTTGTAATCTGTCTTGGATATTTGGAAAGAACAACTCTCTTGTTAGCCGGCCATTATTGCTGGTGATCCATTGGTTGTTCCACATATCTTGTGTATACTCCCTCAGTTCCTTTTTTACATGAGACAAAGGAGACTTTTCATATATCAACAAGGCGTCAGAAGAAGTAGTAGCTGCTTTGGCAAGTTCATCAGCTCTCTCATTTCCTTCTACTCCGTCATGACCTCGGACCCATTTCATGCAGATATGGTTACTGTATCCTAATATGTGTGATCTTATATCAGGGCCTCTCAAACGCCCAAAATCTCACGCGTGCAGAGCGAGGCGCAAGAGCTCCGTGCACTGTGCATCGGTGCCGCTCGGTGCCGCTCGGTATGGCTCGGATCAACGCTTCGTCTCTGGGCTACTCGGCTATGCTCGGCTCTACTCGGCTATACTCGGCTCAACTCAGCCCGGATTTGGAGCGCTACGGCGCAAGTGGGGGAGAGGGAGACAGGCGGAGCGAGCGAGACAGGCGTGAGGAAAGAGAGAGTTAGCGCTATTGCTCCAAATCGAGGAGTGGGGGGTCTGCACTCTGGTCAACCAAGCCAAGTCGTCTTTTGCACCGTGCACAGTGCATGCACCACGCGCATGCACCCTGAGAGGCCCTGTCTTATATTAACAGCTAACGGATGAAAGTTATATTTTTCTTGGATTGCTCTCAAAGCTGCCTGAGAGTCACTCAATATTTGTGCAGCACAATTTTGTTTCTTAATCCACATAACTGCCTGTTGTATAGCGCACAATTCGGCTTGAAAGACTGAACATGAGGGAGATAGTCTAAATTTTTCAGCATGCACCTCACTGTTGAGTTGTTGCTAATTTATGGAGAAAGTGTGGTCGAATTAATATGTGTGCCACCTGTTCCGTAATTGTAAAAAGTTACAAGAACACTGTAAAGCATTATTGAAGACTTTGTCAAGGATATTAACTTTCGATGTCGAAAGGCCATATTTAAGTAATAATCCTTTAGCGAACGCAATGTATTTGTATTTGTGACTGAGTCGGTTAAGGACCGGTGATGCAAGGTATCTGAATACCGGTAATGCAGTGGTTCGATTTCAACCTTATGCATGGTTTTTTTTCCTTTTTTTACCGACAGACATTTAACGGACACACAATGTTCATGAACACTTACCAGGTCACATCACAGCACGTATTCATTCACTCACAATATATTCCAGTGACGAGGACGTTGATATGTTGCTCATTTATGGGGAAACAAGACAGAACCCAGTCCAGTCGCAACGTCTCTATCACGAGAGAAGACGACCGACTACCAACACGTTCCGAAACCTTGAACGAAGATTGCGGTTAACTGAGACGCTTGGAAGGGTATCTTTCGTTAGAGATGCTCCAATAACGTCTGGTCCAAATGACGAGGCTGTTTTGGACGCTGTCAATAATAACCCTCATGTTAGTACTTGGACACTTGCACAACAGGCTAAACCGGGCGAGTTGGCCGTGCGCGTAGAGGCGCGCGGCTGTGAGCTTGCATCCGGGAGATAGTAGGTTCGAATCCCACTATCGGCAGCCCTGAAAATGGTTTTCCGTGGTTTCCCATTTTCACACCAGACAAATGCTGGGGCTGTACCTTAATTAAGGCCACGGCCACTTCCTTCCAATTCCTTGTCCTTTCCTATCCCATCGTCGCCATAAGACCTATCTCTGTCGGTGCGACGTAAAGCCCCTAGCAAAAAAAAAAAAAACAGGCTAACATCAGCCGGTCATCACTCATGCGTATACAGCATAATTATAAATTTCACCCATACCATCTGCAGTTACACCAGCAGCGCCACGGACGTGATTTCGATGCTAGAGTAATATTTTAATTTTTTTTTTTTCTATTTGCTTTACGTCGCACCGACACAGACATGTATCATGGCAACGATGAGATAAGAAGGGCCTAGGAGTAGGAAGGAAGAGGCCGTCGCCTTAATTAAGGTACAGCCACAGCATTTGCCTGGTGTGAAAATGGGAAACCACGAAAAACCATCTTCAGGGCTACGGGCAGTGGGAGTCGAACCCACTATCTCCCGGATGCAAGCTCACAGCTGCGCGATCTTAACCGCACGGCCAACTAGCCCGGTAGAGTAACATTTTGTCAGTGGACATTACGCAGGATGACCAATAATGCAGCCTTTTTGTCAAGAGTCCTGTTTTCAGACGAATCATGATTTCAAAAGAAGGGCGTCGTGTATCGCTAAAATATGCACTATTGAAGCGCGCAGAGTCTCATTGGGTAAGACAGGACCCATTTCAAGTGCAGTGGGGAGTAAATGTCTGGTCTGGGATCTTGCGGGACTATGTCATCGGACCATAATTCTTCGATTGGCAACTAACGGTAGCATGCTACCTTCATTTTCTTTCAAATGAACTCCCACAGTTGCTGGAGAATGTGCCACTGCGGGAGCGATTGAGAATGTGGTTCCACGGATTAGTAGTCGTCCGGAACAATCTTCATGCTTCATTTCCAAATTAATGGATAGGAAGGAACGGACCCGTTCACCGACCCGCTAGATCACCCGATATAACACCACTTGACTTCTTCCTGTAGGGTCACTTAAAGCAGGTAGTGTATGCACAGGAGCCTAAATATCCTGGTCGCCCTCGGCAACTGATCACCAAGGCATGCCAACCTGTTACACCTGACATGTTACAACGTGCAAAAATGTCTTTAGAACGTGGCTGAAATCTGCATAAGCCAATGTGGTCAACATTTAGAACACTTGTTACACTGGATAATTATGCAGGATACCCTACTTCCTTTCTTTTTTCTTAATCTGTTTACCCTCCAGGGTTGTTTTTTCCCTTGGACTCAGTGAGGGATCCCAACTCTACCGCCTCAAGAGCAGTGTCCTGGAGCGTCAGACATCGGGTCGGGGTATGAAACTGGGAGGAAGACCAGTACCTCGCCCAGGCGTCCTCACCTGTCATGCTGAACAGGGGCATTGCGGGGGATGGGAATATTGGAACGGATAGACAAGTAAGAGGGAAGAGAGCGACTGTGGCCTTAAGTTTGGTACCATCCCAGCATTTTCCTGAAGGAGAAGTGCGGAAACCACGGAGTACCACTTCGAGGATGGCTGAGGTGGGAATCGAACACATTTCTACTCAGTTGATCTACCGGGGATGAATGAACCCGGTTCCAGCACTCGTACCACGTTTCAAATTTCGTGGCATAGCCGGGAATCCAACCCGGGCCTCCGGGGGTGGCAGCTAATCACGCTAACCACTACACCACAGAGGCGGACAAATAAAAATTATCTGCTTAGAAAAGGATGATATGACCGGGCGAGTTTGCCGTGCGGTTAGGAGCGCGCGGCTGTGAGCTTGCACCCGGGAGATAGTGGGTTCGAATCGCACTATCGGCAGCCATGAAGATGGTATTCTGTTGTTTCCCATTTTCACATAAGGGCCTATGACCTGCGATGTTGGGCCCCTTTGAACAACAAGCATCAATCATTTTCACACCAGGCTGGGATTGGCCGCTTCCTTCCAACTCCTCGGCCTTTCCTATCCCATCGTCGCCATAAGACCTACCTGTTTTGGGTGCGACGTAAAGCCACTAGCAAAAAAAGGGATGACATGTGACCACATTACAATCAATGTAAACGGCGTTAATCGAAAAATAAACGTGTACTAGTCTGTGAATCGAACCTACTACCAGACAGCTTGGCATATACAATAGCAGTTATGCGTGACTTAGCCACCTTAGCTGCCGCGAGCTGTGCTGCGTGCTTAACAAGTTGTAGTCCCTACAGACACTTAATTCCAAACGTGAAATAAGTGTTATTCGCAGCTGCGATTATTTTACACGTTCATTATAGTTTGAATAATAGAAGTAACACTGTCGCTAATGATTTCTACCACATTCGCGAGCATTATATAAAGGTATAGTTGTACTACGCCCATAAAGGAGCAGGTACTAATGTTTTTCGGATAACTATGATATACGCGTTAGTTGGGTTACCTACCTCGAAAAAAACAAGGGGCTTCTAAACCACACGGTATATATTGTACCCTTGAAACAGCCTAGGTATATGGGTGCAATATACCGTCGCTGCCAGGACAAAACCTCCTATGTGAAATATGTTAGCTTAGAACTTCGGCCGGTAAGGTTTTGCCGTCTAAGGTGTAATATTGTGTAAATATGGTCAAGGCATTCTCGCTCTTCAAAATGTATGATCTGCGGGGCAGTATATCTCCAAAAATATTATCACAAAGTAGGTTTTGTCCCGCCATCGACGATATATTTCTATACTTCTAAAAATCGAATACCTGTCCGGCTTTACGGATGACCATAAGGAGCCAGAAATATTTCTATACTTCTAAAAATAGAATACCTGTCCGGCTTTACGGATGACCATAAGGAGCCAGAAGGAAATTGCACCAACACAAATACTCTATACTGTATCTAATCTAAATACTTAATATTACACTCTACATTTTAATACTCTAATGGCACAATATTTTGAATGGTACCATGCAAATTGGCAATGAAAACTATTGAGTGAATCATCCAAATGCTCGTACAGATGTCATCTATCTCACTTTCAGTAATGTCGAGTTCTTTCAGGATGACTACCACGTGTTTGAATGTTCTTCCGCGAGCTCCGAATAAAAGACACTTTACAGCCCAGTGTTCGTGTTCAAGTTATAAGCCTATCCCGTACTGAAGTGAGGTATGCATGGATGATAGACAATTTTATTTTCCTCTTTGACGTGGACTGCTTGCAGGTTGTCCCGTTCCGTTTTCACCATTGGGTCTAAAAGCGGCCCTCGTTTCTCTTTCCTGTTAATACATATCATCGCTGCTGTGTCAAAACTGCGAATGTGACAATGTTCCTCCTAACCATTATTTTCCTTAAGACTTGTCACGTCTCCCAGACACATAATTATATGTAGTCAATCAGAACAATTTTCGCTGAATTCATTTTCCTATGCACGTGTGTAACGGAAAATGAACCTTACTGTACCGTCCAGTAGGTATAGGCTTATGATTAATTTACCCACTCCTTTTGTTTCTTGGCTAGTGGCTATACGTCGCACCGACACAGATAGGTCTTATGGCGACGATGGGACAGGAAAGGGCTAGGAGTGGGAAGGAAGCGGCCGTGGCCTTAATTAAGGTACAGCCCCAGCATTTGTCTGGTGTGAAAATGGGAAACCACGGAAAACCATTTTCAGGGCTGCCGACAGTGGGGTTCAAACCTACTAACTCCCGAATACTGGATACTGGCCGCACCTAAGCGACTGCAGCTATCGAGATCGGTACCCACTCCTTTTTTTTTGTTAGGGGCTTTACGTCGCACCGACACAGATAGGTCTTATGGCTGAGATGGGATAGGAAAGGCCTAGGAGTTGGAAGGAAGCGGCCGTGGCCTTAATTAAGGTACAGCCCCAGCATTTGCCTGGTGTGAAAATGGGAAACCACGGAAAACCATTTTCAGGGCTGCCGATAGTGGGATTCGAACCTACTATCTCCCGGATGCGTACCCACTCCTAGAGTATGATGTAGTAAGGTTCATTTTCCTTACACTCGTGCATAGGAAAATTAACTCAACGAAAACTGTTCTGATTGACTGCATTTCAATATGTGGCTGGGTGGCGTGACCAGTCTTACGGGAAATAACGGATATGAAGAGCATTGTCACAATCACAATCACAGCAACGATATGTCAGGTAGACGATTACTGCCAACCTCTGAAGCACAGTGCATTTCTTCATTAACCTACCAGTGAAATAAGTAGTGACGTGACAATTGAAGAGCTTCCTCTTTGATGTGGAGTGTTTTTCAACAATTCGCCTTTTAATATTTTATATTGGTCTACATGTTTAATGGGCCACCTATTTCTTGATAAGTGCAGTATTCTTCCCTCTGTGTATAGGCACTGGCCGCAGCAGAATGACTTAGTCTCATTTACGACAGCTCCACTATGAAAGCTACTATCGTATGGGTGATCTTCAGTAATGATAATCGGAGCACAATATCGGCCAATACATGTGAGACCCTGAGTTAGATTCCATGTAAAACTGATGATCTTGTGGTATATGATGTAGGTGTTTTGGACAGGACGTAAAGGAGAGGGCGTATAAGTCACCGTTGAGATCAAAATTAGAGGATGGTTATAGTGTATGGGACCCTCGCCAGGATTACTTCATCAAGACTGAAGAAGGTTCAAACGTAAGCAGCACGATCTGTTCTGGGGGATTTTCGACAAAAGATTAATTTTATGAAAATGTTGCAAACTTTGGGCTGGGACGACGTGGAAGTAACAAGATTAACATTTTGACAACGCGGGAACTTTCGTGATGTCAGTGGACACATGGCTAGGAATGATTTTACGAAGGGCGTACTATATTGCTTTTTTCTGCCCAAATGAAGTACATTACACATGAGTGTTACGTCCACCTTCTCAACATACTCTCTCTGTAACTGTATTCACTTTTGCCATCGAAGTGTCAGTCTCTCCAGACCTTCCTGAAACCATTCTTTCGGAGTGCTGCATACCCATGCCTTGATAGCTGTGTCCAGTTCTACAAAATCCGCAAAACGGTGACCACGCAGAGGTTTCTTCATGTTCCCGAACATATGATAATCACTTGGTGCCAAGTCGGGAGAGTATGGCGAATGTGGCAGCATCGTGAATCCCATTTGATCAATGACAGCGGTGGTCTCTCGGCTAGTGTAGGGCCGGGCATTGTCTTATTGCAGAAGCACACCTTTAGCCCATTTTCTTGCCCATTTAGTTTGAATGGCCCGAGTACGGACCAGTACCTCGCCAAGGAGGCCTCACCTGTTATACTGAATAGGAGCCTTGTGGGGGGGGGGGATGGAAAGATCGGAGGGGATGGACAAGCAAGAGGAAGGGAAGCGGCCGTGGCCTTAAGTTGGATACCATCCGGGCAATTACCTGAAGGAGAAGTGGGAAACCACAGAAAACCACTTTGAGGATGGCTGAGGTAGAATCGAACACCCCTCTACTCAGTTGACCTCCGGATGTTGAGTGGATCTCATTCCAGCCCTCGTAATACTCTTCAAATTTCGTGGCAGAGCCGGGAATCGAACCCGGTCCTCCGGGTGTGGCAGCTAATCACATTAACTACTACACCACAGAGGCGGACTTGCGTTAATAATTAACGAATAATAATATCTTGAGGCTATCGGTTACAAGAAGTTATTTCCGATACCATTCAGGTGACTTCGTTGTCAATTTCAAAGTTGTAATCTTCTAAAAGAGACCACGAGTCCTACAGTCAGCGCACCTAGCAGAGACTCTGAGAACTCTGCATGCAATGGTAACTGTACGTATTGGAATGCCGACAGTTGTACGCAAGGCTCTGTTCGGTGATGATATGAAGGAGATTCTTCTCTCTTAAAGACTCGAGATTTTGACAATTTTTATATAGACAATATAATATCAGACCTACAAAGCTTGTAGTTTCTCATGACTCGTGGTCATACACTTGGTATATTAAGTAAGTTATTTCACAGTCTCAAACACCGGAAAGTGATATTCTAGGAGTAGGAAGGAAGAGGCCGTCGCCTTAATTAAAGTACAGCCACAGCATTTGCCTGGTGTGAAAATGGGAAACCACGAAAAACCATCTTCAGGGCTGCGGGCAGCGTTTGCGATGAAATGAAATGGCGTATGGCTTTTAGTGCCTGGAGTGTCCGAGGACAAGTTCGGCTCGCCAGATGGAGGTCTCTTGATTGGACGCCCGTAAGCGACCTGCGCGTCGTGATGAGGATGAAATGATGATGAAGACGACACATTCACCCAGGCCCCGTGCCAGCGAAATTAACAAATTATGTTTAAAATTCCCGACCCTGCCGGGATTCGAACCTGGGACCCCTGTGACCAAAGGCCAGCACGCTAACCATTTAGCCATGGAGCCGGACAGCGTTTGCGATAACACCGACTTTTGAAAAATATTCCCTAAAATGTTTGGGAAACAGTCACCTGCCATCCGACTCGATGGCTGAATGGTCAGCGTACTGGCCTTCGATTCAGAGGGTCCCGGGTTCGATTCCCAGTCGGGTTGGGGATTTTAACCTTAATTGGTTAATTCCAATGGCTCAGGGGATGGGTATGTGTGGCGTATTCAACATCAGAAATCATCCTAGGTAGGGACCTTATCTTCACAGACATGCAGGTCACCTAATAGGCCGTCTACTAGAAAAAGACCTGCACCAGGCCTCTCCGGAGGCCATACGCCATTAATTAAACCTTGTTAACATTCGAAAATTGGACAGATTTGTTTCGCGAAATAAAACGAAATGAGACAATAACGGGAATTTGTCAACTTTATAAATCTTATATGGATAAGTATTCGTCATTAACAGAAATGTCGATTCAGCACTAGTGGAGAAAGTGAAGTCCATTCCATTCTTTAAAAACGAGAATGACTCAGTGATCACAAAAGGGCACAATGAACTTTAAGAACTAACCTGTCAAATCCCGAGATGTAAGTTCTGATTAGTTTGCTTGGCAGTGTTCCTGAGTTTAATGGCAGAACCCTCCAAGCAGTGTGGTAACCATGTGCTAATGTTGACAGTGAACGTTTCTCTTCTTCTACTCAGGGGTCTTGAGCGACTTTCATTGCAACATGAAAGTGAAAATGTTCTCCTTTGACAGTTAGAAAAGAATATGATATACTTTTATTTCATATTATGCCTTCTTCAGTGATAATTAAATGATAAAATTGTGTGTGTGTGTCTAATTAAAACTACATATTGTTCTTCAATAATTTATTTACATGAAAAAGAACCTTTAAAATCCCAAAATATGATAATAATATTATTAAAAATAACAAGAAATTCTAAAAAGAATAACTCGAAATTCTTAAAAAAATTCCCCGATTTTCACCAAAAAATTAAACGAAAAATGCAGGTCCCGATCTATAACTTAGTATAAAAAATCCCCAAATGCATATGTCGGAATTTGAAATAAGATCTCTTGGTAGAAATAACATGAATTTCTCATTCCCTTGATACTCCTCTAAATTTATCATTGGTACCTATCAAAAATCTTCCTTTTTCTACGTTATTTCAGCGCAGTGCCTGTTAACACTTGACCTGATATCACAGTATATTATTGGTAACTCGCTGTTCTTTTCCAGAGACGAGACACTCTCATAATGTATGACGCTGACCGTGTTATGGATGGCTGCAGTTACCCTAATTACAAATACTCACCGGCTGATTTAGGTAAATCAAATTATTTCTTGTTTCAGCTTCATATTAACACCCACAGCGCTTTGTAGGGGTAAATACGGAAGATGGTGTATTAATTCTCTTCTACTTCTGTAACATATTCTGAGATCTTCTTCTTATCAATTTTCTTAAGAGATTAATTCAGATTGAGTACTCAGATGTTCCTCAAGGCGGATGGGGGAAGGGATTATTTTTTATGATTGGTTATTCTAATACAACTAACAAATATTTTAATTATGTTTCCTCCTCCTCCTCCTCCTCCTCCTACTTACTACTACTACTACGATACCTGGAAGCAGGAGAAATTTTGAATGTAAGAAGCTAACAAAAATAGCCCTTAAATAATATATTATATATTGTTCTATGTTTCAAAAATGGCGTATGGCTTTTAGTGCCGGGATATCCCAGGACGGGTTCGGCTCGCCAAGTGCAGGTCTTTCTATTCGACGCCCGTAGGCGACCTGTGCGTCTTGGTGACGATGAAATGATGAAGACAACACATACATCCAGCCCCGTGCCATTGGAATTAACGAATTAAGGTTAAAATCCCCGACCCGGCCGGGAATCGAACCCGGGACCCTCCGAACCGAAGGCCAGTACGCTCACCGTTCAGCCAATGAGGCGGACTATGTTTCAATTGTCCACCTCTTTGGCTAAATATTCAGCATAGTGGCTTTCGGTTCAGACGGCCCCGGGTTCGATATCTGACTACACCGAGGATTTTAACCTTAAATGGTTAATTCCCTTGGCTCGAGGATTGTATGTTAGTACCGTCCTCAAATAACCCAGCAACTAATACAAACCAAACCCCATGGCACCACAGCCCTGGCGGGAGTTGGCCTACCAAGCGACCGCTGCTCAGGCTCGAAGGCCTGTAGATTAGGAGGTGACCCATGGTCAGCGCGAGGAACCCTCTCGGCCGTTATTCTTGGTTTTCTAGACCGGGACCCTGAAACTCATACACCACACCTAATACTATCCTCCAACTCAATTACACGCAGCTTCCTATCACAGCAAATGACACCCACCATCGCCGCAGGGTCTGCCTTACATGGGGTTCCCCAGGCTACAAATAGCCGCAGAAAATAATAATAATAATAATAATAATAATAATAATAATAATAATAATAATAATAATAATAATAATAATAATTGTTACGGAGTTATCCGTGGAAGGCCGAGGTGAAAGAAGGTGCGGGCTGGAATGGGTCTAACTACAAGTCTGAAAGATGAATTAAAATTTCAATAAAGGTTATATTTTCGAAACTAAACAATGGTGACATAGAATTTTGAGCATACAACAAATAACAGCAAGTTAAATCAGGTACACAATCAAGAAGTCCAAGATTAGATAAAAATTTAACCAGTTTCCACTAGGGGAAATAACAAAATCAGGTACCAGAGTAGTTTTTCAAGGAAAGCCCGAGTTTCGGGTTCTTACAAATCCTGGGCTTCGAGCCCCAATACGACAAACCTTGAGCTCTCAGCTCACAACCACAAAATACAAAGGGGTAGAAAACCCTTAATTATATGGAGCACTTGCTCCCGCTTAGTGATGTCAAGCCTTCCAGAGGCACCTTCCAAAATACCAGAAAGAGCTGACCTGCTCTCAATTTTACAAGCCTATCAAAGGCCACAACAAACTTTACTTCTAACTGCCCTCAAGGCACACAAAGAAACGGGGGTATTTAATACCCAACCTACAGGGCCTTCGCATGAAGAAAAAGAAGAAAAAACAGCAGGTTAAATTACTGGCCCAAAGTACAGAGAGGACTGGAGGCGTAAACTTGCACTCCTAAATAAACATTTTAAAACATAAGTGGCGCTAGGCCGATCACACAGGGGCTAATCCCAATGTATGGAGGTGACTAGTATACAAGATAAATTTAACACATTAAGAAGCAAGAGAAAAAAACGGTTATGAAAACATAGTCACCTTAAAATCAAAATGAAGAGGAGCTCGAGAGGGTAAAGCACTCTCTATCCCCGCTTTACAGTTAAAGAGATTTGTAGATTTTACATAGACTGAAAAGGGATTTACATTTTAAAGAGTGGGTTACATATTAAAGGTTTTGAACCTTCCCCGAGAGTTAAACTGCTGAGCTAGCAAGAAATACAGATGTTAAAAGGCCATTACCTTGTTGAAGAACGGCTGCCTGAAGAACGAGGCGCTTCCTGCCCCCTGCTACATATTCACACACTGAGCAAGATGTTATAAGAGTGGCCCGGAGACAAGAAAATCAGCAGTTTTTATACCCTCGCGGAAAATTCGAGACATTTCATGAGTGATTACGACCCGCCCACAAAGTTTTATTGGATAACAGCAAAAGCTTATACACAAGGCGATGAAGAAACACGTTATTGGTGGAAAATTAATTACAGAAATTCCTGATTGGCTACATTCAAAACAGGCGGAAAGAAAGGATTAATATTGCCAACCCACAAATGAGAGAACAAAATTTAGTAAAGACAAAACTTATGAATACAAAATTTCTTGAAGAAGGTTCATTCCTTCACACTAGAGTGCATAACCATACTTTTTTGGTAGAGACCTCTGTTAGAGAATGTCCACACTTCTTGATCAATGAAAGCATATAAAAAACACCTAGAGACATCTTCTGATAAACAGGAGAGTTGATTCAGTTGTTACAGTTCAGGGTTCCTCCTGTAGAGAAGTTTCAATTGGCGCAAGATTTGATCTTACGTCGTAGAGGTGTACCGCCCGGTACAATAATAATAATAATAATAATAATAATAATAATAATAATAATAATAATAATAAGAGGAACAAGAAAGAAGGAAAGCTCAAATGTTCGGGGGTGGGGGTGGGGCTGCTTAAACAGGTAACCCTCCAACCTTGCGTCCGCCTGTGAATGTGGGTGATAAATACAACAAAACATACTGAGAATATTGTAAACTGATACTAGCAGGTGAATTGTAGCCTATATATTCTCACTAAATACCATAATTATTTTAAAATTTCAATCTTTTCGTGATGAAGTGTATTAACGAGCCCAAATAATAAACAATGTGAAAACTCTAAACGTTGCCGGTTACAGTGCCTCCTATTACAGGAAAATTTAATTTGTTTTATGATTAATAATGCTGCCGATTTTACGTTCCTACTATTTTCATTTTATGAAACACTGATGAATCTTGTCCTGCAGGGCTTATTTTAGGAGCCTAAATCTACCAGCATTAAGCTGGCGTCTTCGTACACCTTCAAATGCTGTACAACTGAGGTGAGTAGGAATCGAACCGCTTTCCTGAGCTCATAAAGCAAGTGGATTTCTGTCTAAGCCACTCAGCCCGTCTAGTATTATCATAAATTATATTTCTAACGTTCGCCTCTCTGGTGTAGTGATTAGTGTGATTAGCTGCCACCCCGGAGACACGGGTTCGATTCCCGGTTCTGCCACGAAATTTGAAAAAGTAGTACGAGGGCTGGAACGGGGTCCACTCAGCCTCGGGAGGTCAACTGAGTAGAGGTAGGTTCAATTTCTGCCTCAGCCATCCTCGAAGTGGTTTTCCGTGGTTTCCCGCTTCTCCTCCAGACAAATGCCGGAATGGTACCTAACTTAAGGCCACGGCCGCTTCCTTCCCTCTTCCTTGTGAATCCCTTCCAATCTTCCCATCCCCCGCAAGGACCCTGTTCACTATAGCAGGTGTGGCCGCCTGGGCGAGGTACTGGTCATCCTCCCCATTGTTATCCCCGTCCCAGAGTCTGAAGCTCCAGGACACTGCCCTTGAGGCGGTAGATGTGGGATCCCTCGCTGAGTCTGAGGGAAAAACCGACCCTGGAGCGTAAGCAGATAAAGATGAAAAACAAGAATATATTCTCAAAGTGCACAGTGCCATATTCTAAGAAATCGTATGTTTTCTTTAAATATAACATGAGCTCACATCTACCAACGACAAAACATGTTTTTATAGTGCAAAGTGACTAAAATATATTTGTTAATTTCATCGACCAATCTCAGTCTGGTCTCTTGCTTTGATAGGAAGGGTGTGACTAACAATAGGAGGTCAGGATATCCGCATCACCGACTTTGTTCAAACTTTTTAGGTTGGTAGTATGAAATCACAAAAACACACTATCAAAGTAGTAGCGCGCAACTTTCAAACATTTCCGAAAAGAAAAGCGATTTTGAACATGCCGAGAAAAGTTATGAGAGGATTAGAATTCCAGGTACCATCTTGCGAATGACTGTGGCGCGGTGGTCGAGTGGTTAAAGTTCTCTACTTCAGTTGTGAAGATGTTCAGTTCGAGACACGCTCGCCTGAACCGTCTTTTTTTTTCTGGCATTTCCTGATCCCCTTTTTCATCGCGTTTCGAACGAGAGCAGGAGTTAGTCACTGTCTGACCGCGTTGTGTCGTGTGCGACGTTACCAGATGTGCTCGCCATAAGTTCGATCGGCATGGAGATCTCGCATGTTGAATTATGTTCTAACGGAAGTGTTCTTGAATGTGAAGCTATGCAAAGTGCAAACAACAAATAAAAAGGCAACGGCTTACGTCGAGCACTTTTTTTTGTATAAATCGCTTACTGGATCCCGGCGACTCTGTAGAGATTACAGAAGAGACCGAATTATTGGGAAATAATTTTAAAAAAATATATTTTGACAGTAATGACCAGTACCTCGCCCAGGCGGCCTGATCTGCTATGCTGAACAGGGGCCTTGTCGGTGGATGGGAAGATTGGGAGGGATAGACACGGGAGAGGGAAGGAAGCGGCCGTGGCCTTAAGTTAGTTACCATGCCAGTATTTGCCTGGAGAAGTGGGAAACCACGGTAAACCACTTCCAGAATGGCTGAGGTGGGAATCGAACCCACCTCTACTCAGTTGACTTCCCGAGGCTGAGTGGACCCCGTTCCAACCCTCGTACCACTTTTCAAATGTCGTGGCAGAACCGGGAATCGAACCCGGGCCTCCGCGGCTGGCAGCTAATCACACTAACCACTACACCACAGAGGCGGACGTTATGAATTCAAATTATGAATAAGGCACACACACCCATCCCTCGAGCCTTCAGAATTAACCAATGAATGTTAAAATCCCCGACACGGCCGGGAATCGAACCGGGAACCGCCTGTACCAAAGGCCAGCACGCTAACCATTTAGCCAAGGAGCCGGACATTATGAGAGATAAAACTAGCCTTTGGTTTGATGACACAGTCGGCGGAAGTATAATTTAATAATCTGACATTTTGCTATTTCTTTAACTTTTACACTAATTTCTAAGATTGTTAATTAATTAAACTTTTACTCCATGTGCAGCGAAAGAGTAGGCCTAGCCTATATCATAGTCTGGAAGAAGAAAGGTCAAATCAATTCTGGAGTCCATGGCAATGTCTGAATGGAAAGCTGAATGGAGGCTTTTGGCTCAGACGATCATTGGTCCGAATCCCGCCCGGGTCAGGGAATTTTTAAATGCGTCTCATTAATTGCTTGGATTTTGGTACTGGGCCGAGACCCACACTGACAACCCCCAGAAAAGCATGCAACGATGCTGTATTTCCCTCCACACATGGTTCGCGTCAGAAGTAGCATCTGGCTGTAAAACAGGGCGAAGTTCATATGTGCAAGACAGTTCGCGACTCCACCAGGATGGGGGTGGGGTGCAAACCGTAGAAGATGAAGATGATCTGGAAAATTTTTAGACATGTTCATGCAGTTATTATCACACAGTTCATCACATGAATATGTCCGGCTCCATGGCTAAATGGTTAGAGTGCTGGCCTTTGGTTACAGGATTTCCGGGTTCGATTCCAGGCTGGGTCGGGAAATTTAACCTTAATTGGTTAACTTCACGGGCATGGGGTCTGGGCGTATGTGTGATCTTCATCATCCTCATCATGACGCGCAGGTTGCCGAACATGTCCTCAGACACTCCCGGCAAAAGTCCTACGCCATTTCATTTCATCACATGAATATCATACATCGTCGCTTCTATGCCAAAACTGCGAATATGGCAATGCTCTTCCTATCCATTATTTCCTCAACGAATTTCATTCTGATGGACGGCTTGCAGGCGTGACCTGTGTTAAGGGAAATAATGTCTAGGAAGAGCATTGTCACATTCGCGGCTTTTGACATAGGAACGATGACTTAATTTCAAACATGCCGTGTATAAAATATGTTACTTGTAAGGAGATTATGTATGGCATAAATGAAAATGTTGCATCTATTACTCCAAAAATTAACTTCTCACTGACCTGACCCAACAAAGAATCTATTATGATTGATTCTTAAAAAGGATGCCACCAAGCACAGGAGATAACAATCCACGCCCCACAATGACACAAAGTATTTATATGCACCAGCTCTATTGGCTTTCATGCAGCGTGGTCTACACCAAAAGCACGCGAAGCCACTGCATTTCACGTGCACTCGATGAGCCATAGGAATTAAACAGATACAATTAAAATCTCCAGGCCTGACGGGAATAGAACCTGAGACCCTGCCTGTCGTAAGAGGACACTAAAAGGGAGTAACTCCGATAACCTACAGGGGCTCTCATCTTTGGGCTAGTTCGTAATCATGGAGCCCCTAATTTTAACATTGCCTCACCTGGCACATCACTTTCAGCGTTCCTGTACCACATCACGTGGTCAACTCCTGTTCTCTTCAGACTCCAATAGTGTAAGGTTTGTTAAGCCCAGGGAGTTTTTCACTTTCACTCTCTTCACAGCCCTTGGACCCCGTCCATTTTTTGTTTTTTGTTAGTGTAAGGGGAGGATGGTTGTCTAGTTGTACTTTCTCTTAAAACAATATTCACCACTACCACCAGAACCAGGAAGCCTTTGAAACGAAGGCCAATCCACTGACCATTTTGCCATAGAGTAAAGCACTGAAATCTGCGAATGAATGGAAGAAATGGTCCTAATTCGATCATAATGAAATACGTAGCAAGGTAAAAACAGTTATTTTCTCTATACATTTACAGAGGTGATGGCCATATTCAGTAAATTTCACCACGAATTAGAAGTAAATAATAATAATAATAATAATAATAATAATAATAATAATAATAATAATAATAATAATAATAATAATAATAATAATAATAATAATGTACTTCCCCCTTCACCGCTTTTTTTCCACATCTGTGTGGTCACGGGTGTGAACTGTGTCACACATATGGATTTGGCCCTGTTTTACCGCCAGATGCTCTTCCTGAAGGCAACCCTATATGGAGAAATGTGATCACAATTGCATGTTTCTGTGGTGGTTGAGAGTATAGTGTGTCGTCTGAATATGAAAAGAAAAGTGTTGGGACAAACATAGGCACCCAGTCCCCGAATCAGAAGGATAAATCAGACATGATTAAAATACTAGACCCGGCCGGGAATCGAACCCGGGACTCCTATGAGCCGAAAGCCTCAGCAATAACCATTCATCCAATGAGTCGGATAATAATAATAATAATAATAATAATAATAATAATAATAATAATAATAATAATAATAATAATAATAATAATAATAAGAGGAAGAAGAAGAAGAAGAAGAATAGTGGCGTATGGGCTCCGGAAAGGCATAGCGCTAGTCTTTCAAACTGACGGCCATGGGCCACCTGCGTGTCTGTGGGAATGAGCCCCTACCAATTTTGAATTCTAATATTGATGTTGGGAAAACACAATCACCCAGTCCCCGAGCCAGAGGAATTAACGACCGCGATTTGATGCCGGAATCCCTAGGATCAAAAGCCATTTAGCCATGGAGCCGGACAGGGAAAAGGGGGGAAAACACGCAGGGATTTATGAAGGCCTGCATAGTCCTAGAAAGGCGCTATCTTACCGAAGAAAATACCAATTTATGTGTCTGAGAGCAGGTCTGTGAAACACTTGAAGAAATTATATTAGTGTACATTGGTAAGGATTAACTAAAACGGGACGGCTGAATCATTGTCACTGCAGAATCCTATATGGCTGTAACTGATGGCATTGCAGCAACAAAATAGGCTTACATGGCGTTAAATGTCCTAGCTATAAAAGTGGGAAGTGTCTTGTAATTGCATGTGGCTGTATCCACATAACTACAAAACATAAACTACCAATACTGAGAGGTAAACGGCTTTAATGTTACAGAATTAATTAAGTACCTCATACTGACCGTTTATCCTATTAGCCTATGCTGCACTAACTATGTCTGCCTGCGATTTAACAGGACAGACATGTGAACCAATCTGTTCCTCAGTATTATAGCGGTCATCTCTCGTCTTCCAGAGCAGGGATTCTTAAAACTTGTTTTATGCCACGGGCCTCTTCGAGATGTCTGGTGAAACTTAAAGAACTTTACTAATAAGAACTAATACAAGCACATAAAAACAACTTTGCGGGCTATGATTCTTCTTCTTCTTCTTCTTCTTCTTCTTCTTCTTTCGTTTTGGCAGACTATGGACAACGTTAATTCGAATTCAGCTTCACATGTTTCTGGGCTTTAATCCCCGTCCAGTATTCCTTTGACTCTGCAATATCTTCTTCTGTACAGGGGGGTTGGGTACAGGACCTAATTTTTTCATGAAACCTCTTGGCACCTTGTAAGCATCCCTGTTGCTGATTTCCGTTCCTTGTATTCTTATTTCTCCAGATCTTTCTTCATTACCTGATACCAGCGATTTCAAATAATCTTCCCGGATTCATTCTGTAGATATGTCCGAAGAGTATGGTTCTCTTCTTCCAGATGATATCTGAGATCTTTTCCATCTTGAGATAAAAATCCTTGGTTTTCTTTCTTTCTGTATGATCCATCATGTGTTCTTTGGGATCCCAGTGTTTTCATCAGAATCTTTCTCTCAACCAGACCCAATTTATGGACCAATCCTTATTTCATCAGGTTCAAGAATTCAGCTGCATACTCTATTTTGTTGAAAACTGATTTTCTCATACAGTGTACGACATACACAAAGGTACAAGTAAAGGAAACAATTTTGTTCATTCATGGCAATATCTTTTCGGTGCAACCCCTCTCATCCGCCACTTGCTATCCTTTTCAATTTCACGTTAATTGCCACATCTTTGTCTTTTCTTGATGCCTAACAAATAGTCCAACCTGGATGGTTCTTTTAATTTCTTCCCCACATCTTCCTTTAAGGTTGGTGATTAAAGTGTTGTGTTTGATTGTATGTCCAGTAAACTTGCTTTTCCTCTTTGCTATTTATTTCCTTTAATAATCTTTTCTCTTTATGGATTTCCCATAAAACTTCCAGGTTGTTTTCCTTTACATCCAGCTCGTTCTTGTAATTTTGCACCGAATCCATATTTCTGACGCTTCAAGTTTACTCAGAGTCCAATTTCTACTTCGATAGAGAAATGTACTTCACATAAATGATTTTACAACAGGTTTTCTTACATCTGTAGTAATATGTTTTCTGATTAAAATGTTTTTGTTGTCATAAATGCTTATTTTTCGGAGTGCGGTCCACCTCTTCACTTACACCATTATCTACCATCCTCTGTAATCATACTCCTAAGACAGCAGCATTGATTCACCTAACCAATTCTGACGTCATATATTTATTATAGACCGTTATTCTTTTCGGTGTTGAGCCAGCAAGCCTTTGTGAATTTTTTTAAAAATCGACAATCCTGTATTTTTAACCAGCTCTGTGGCCTTCTCTAGTTACATACCTCTTTAAATCGGTATCCTTAGCACGTAAGAGGAATGATTCTCAGTGGGATATTGTGTAAGTAGTTATGCTTCACAGAATTTACCGAGCTCATAATATTTTAAGCAAGCCTTCATTTTTATAATGGTTATGGTATCTTTAATATTCTTTCGTACTACTGTTGCTTTCGTTTTCCTTTTAATTTCCATTTTTAAATCGTCTGTTAACACCTGCAACATTGTATTCATTTCCTTTCCCAAGTCTGCAACTATTACGAAGTCATCAGGAAATCTGATGCAGTGTAATCTTTCGCAACTG
Organism: Anabrus simplex; assembly: GCF_040414725.1. Taxonomy (NCBI): domain Eukaryota; kingdom Metazoa; phylum Arthropoda; class Insecta; order Orthoptera; family Tettigoniidae; genus Anabrus; species Anabrus simplex. Next base: position 389,549,326 of record NC_090268.1, read on the forward strand.
ACTTCCATTCCACTTGTTTTCTTCATGATTTGAATAGCTTCCTCAATTAAATACAAAAAAGGGATATCCTTATCTAACACCTTTGCAGATACTTGCCTCTTCCGACTCCTCACTGATATTTATTTTTGTACTTCGGTTCTAATTCAGCTGATCAATCGGTTTTCTATCGTTCCAATCCAGTCCACTCCAATTTTCTTATTTTGAAAAAGCAGTTCACTCTAAAAGGCTTTTCTCCAAATCAGTGAAGGTAAGTTCATCTATTAATGTCTTCCGGCTCCGTGGTGTAGGGGTAGCGTGCCCGCCTCTTACCCGGAGGCCCCGGTTTGATTCTCGTCCAGGTCAGTGATTTTTTCCTGGATCTGAAGACTGCTTCGAGGTCCACTCAGCCTACGTCATTAGAACTGAGGAGCTACCTGACAGTGAGATAGCGGCTCCGGTCTAAGATTAACGGCCGATAGGATTCGTCGTGCTGACCCCATGACACCCCGTAATCTGCAGTTCTTCGGGCTGAACAACGGTCGCTTGGCAGGCCAAGGTCCTTCAGGACTGTAGTGCCATGGTGTTAGGGGTTGTTCATATCCACCCTTTTCTCCAATAGCATGTCAAGCTTCTCTTGTCCCTCTGCTTTCTCCAGTATACTGGTATCTGTTCACTTTTATCCCGCCTTGAACAATATAAATGATGTTTTAGGAGGCATGTGATAAGATCGAAGGTGTCCTATAATTATCCTTCTTATTTTAGACATTTTCATTCTTTGAGCACTTCATATATTACGTACATTTTTCAGAAATTCTGTAGGATTTTCCTCCTTTCAGACATTTAAGGGCATGTTCAAATTCATCTCTCGTGTTTGGGGGACGCTGCATTTCTTTTTCTACATTCATTAATGTTTTCAGTTCAATAATTTTCATTATTTAAGTACTTATTTTCGTACAGTTCTTCTACGTACATTTTCCAACGAGCACATACCTCATAATTGTCTATCAATAATGAAAATCCACAGCCTGTTTCCAGTCATTTGACAGGGTCAGGAATGGAATGGATAAAGCCCCCATCTAGCGGCGAGTATAGGATTTGTGCCGGCTGCCGAAGCCTGTCACACTGCTCTGGGGCAATGATTAATGAATGATAGATGAAATGAGAGTGTTGCTGGAATGAAAGACGACGGGGAAATCCAGAGTTCTCGGAGAAAAACCTGTCCTGCCTCCGCTTTGTCCAGCACAAAACTCACATGGAGTGACCGGGATTTGAACCACGGAACTGAGTGGTGAGTGGCCAGCTCGCTGCCGCCTGAGCCACGGAGGCTATAAACCCTCTTTATTTTTATTACTATTACAGATTTCGTCCTTGGTTTCTAGGCGAGAGCTGTCTGTCTCCGAAGTGTAACGGTTAACGCTATTAGCTTCCGTCCTCGGTGGCCTGGATTCCATTCCCGGTACTGCACGAAATTTAATACTGGTAGGAAGAATGGTATGTGGTTAAGATGGCACTCCATTGGGGGTGTGCATGAAAACAGCTGAACCACCTCGGGACGAGGACATGTGTTTACTTTTTCCTTACTGGGGAGCTCTGATTTTCATATAAGCTTGTCTTTTTTCCTTTCTTCTTATCTTCCTTTATCGCTTCAACGTCCTCTATTGCTATTTTCTTATCTATATGTTCAAATTTTTTAAATAATGGAAGCGATTTCTCTTGTTTTGACTTAGTTTATTTATAACTGTATGACCCTTCAGTCCGCAGAAACTAATTCAGTGTAACCAATTTAGAAAATAATTGAAAAAGAAAACATTAATTAATTATTTAATTAATGTATTGTAATTAAATCAGAACGATATGTTTAGTTCTTGAAAGAACATCATCAGATTGTATCAAATCAATTTTTTTAATTTTTTAAGTGTTGGTTCTGAAATGATGAATATTGTTAAGTAAAGTAGAAACATAATCACTCGAGTCCTGTTCACGCAACATTACTACATGGTCACCACTTGCATCGCAAACATCTTCGCACGCTATGATTATCGTACTGTATGTTGATTTCTAGCGGACGAGATGGGGCACAAGGCTGCCAACCTGTCTACTCCGGAACTAATGCGAAGTGCAATGACCCTTCTTTCTTACCGGCCACTCGAAGGGAGTGTGTTCTAATGAACTACGGAAGGATCTTTTTTCTTCACATGTGATATCTTATACATGAAAGTTACACTTTTCTGGTTGTATACGGTATTGGAATGGAATCAAAACAGGTATTGTAATATTTTCGCACATACAATACTGAGTGCATTTGTAGCTGGGAGTTTTACTTTGACGTCTATGGATCTGCGTACTCTTGAGGAAGCTAGATATAGCTATCCGAAACGAATCACCATCAACAGCGTCGTATGTCCTCACTCCATATGAGCACTGTGAAAAAGGTTTGGAATTTAATCCAACATTTTTGCTCTCTTTCTGGTGATTAGAAATTCTGTAACACCACTTTCCCTATCCTGCTGGTCAACATTCTGATGGTATTCGGTTTTTAACGAACGGGACTCGAACTACACCTAACCACGATGTCATACGACATAGATTTAAAGCATTAACGACGATGGCCACCAGGTAGTCTGCTCAATGACGTGCTTCTCAATGGAGATAAACCCCAGAATGAAAAAAAAGAGAGTTTCATTCATTTGACTGAAAGATAACTTAGTGTTTTTCACTCAACAGTTCAGGTATGATGATCGTCGTTGCATTGTTCTCGTAACCATAACTGGTACCAGTTTAAGTCTTAAATATATATGTGGAAGGCAACAGAAGCCAGCATGTACGCAATTCGTCATCATACCGATGGACATATATGTGTACTTACGTCGTCATGGTGAATATGTGACGACTTCGCCGATAGAAAATATTTTTCTTTAAAAGAAGTACAAAAGTCGTAGTCTTGAGAGGTTCATTGCATTTTTCCTGTAAATAAGACATAACAGTATATAAGTGGTTCCAATTTCATCTGCTGAAGCCTTCTCGTTTTCTCAGTATCGCTGTGAATGACAGAATGAGGGATTTTATAAATAAACGTTAGCACTTTCTTCTTTCCGGGTGATGGGACCTGGACCTAAAATGGGCTTGATTCTTACCCTGCGATAGCAGCGCGTTCTATGTGGCCTAGTGGTGAATAGCTGAATTAATTTATATTAGCGCGTTGTTATTTCTATGATAATGTTTGTTGTTTAAAGGGACCTAACCGCAAGGTTTTGTCTATTTTTCCACATGCTTATCGCCAAACAATTATTTATTTATAATTGTATTAAATAATATCATCTTAGACACTTTTCAAAATACGCCAAAATTCGTAACCGATGCTGGGTAAACTTAAAAAATGGAATTAACAGATTTTGTTTTTGCAAGAAATTGGTTACGATGACTGACCTCTGTAGATGGTAACGGATCAAATGTTTTTAGCACATGATATGGTAAATGAAATTTTTTGCAAAGCGTCCACTTCTGCGAAAGATATTTTCTCGACAGATGCCATTCTTAATCAATTGATTAATTTGAAAATCATTGGGCTTATACCCAGTAGTTCGAAACCATACACTAGTGTTAACAAATTAATACTGAAGATGAAATCTAGCTACTTCAATTTCCTACGTTATTCTTGAAATTTTGGGAATTAATGATCAGCCTGCACATATTCTTATTCTAAAAATTTGAATCATAATTATGCTGATTAAAATCGGAACGTTTTCCAACGGCTCCTAAACGAAACCAGATTGGAGCCTAATTTTCTAAGAAGTATGTTCGAAACTGTTTAGGTCTGGAAATAATAAATGAAGATAAAGCTGGACAGAGAGCTCTGATACCTCGAATTTACTTAACAATATCCATTTTCTTAAATGAGGCATGAATTTCCCATTCACTTGGCAATTTGTATCACCTCAAGGGACGTGAGGGTCTCTTTTTACCTCAGCCAGATTTCAGCAGCTATGGCCGGTTAAATGTTGCAATGTCAAGAGTCCGATATTTCAGAGTTGCAATAGTGTCGAGAGATAAAAGGAATGCACCGAACAAGGGGCTGCGTTGTTCCAGTCACGTAGCTCTCAGCTTGCATTCGAGAGATAGTGGGTTTCATCCCCACTGCCAAGAGTCCGGAAGATGGTTTACCGTGGTTTTCGGTTTTCACACTAGGCACACTAGGCTACACTAGACTGTAGCATAATTAAGGCCACGGTCACTTTCTCCACACTTCTAGCCATTTCCTATCCCATCGTCATCGTAAGACTTATATGTGTCTGTGTGACGTAAAGAAAATTGTAAAGATAAGTACAAGTGATGTTGAATACAAGGAAATCCTTCAATAAATATTTACCCAATTGACCGTAATGTCTTGACGGGTTTCAGCTAGTTATTATTATTATTATTATTATTATTATTATTATTATTATTATTATTATTATTATTATTATTATTATTATTATTATTATTATTATTATTATTATTATCTACTTTTCTCTGTTTGGTACAAGTTATTCCGGTCATTTTCCATGACTTTTAGTCTGCTTGCTATTTGTGAAGTTTGGATCGAAAGATCTCCCTGAGTCCGACGTTACCATAAAATATTTTAATTAATTAATTTATTTATGCTGGTGGTTTAACGTCACACTAACACACTGCAGATTTGCGGTGATGCTAAGACCCGAATCCGAAAGGTAGCGTCCGTTGCCTTATTTAACGTACAGTATTTGGCTGGTGTGAAAATGGGAAACCTCGGAAAACCATCTTCAGGGTTATCGACGCTGGGGTTCGAACCCACAGCTACGCTAGCCTAACCGCATGACCAACTCGCTCGGTAATATGTTAAACTCCGTTTTATCTCACAGTGAATATCTGGGTATTTTTTATTTCCCGTTTTTTTCTGAGTCTGTATTATCGGACTTTGAGATCTGAGTCTTGAATTTTTCTTATGATATTGCTTTATTTTTTCTCACTGTTTTCAATGTCTGCTTTCCTGTTGAAAATTAACGTGCCGCATCCATAGAGAATTCCTGATTTAATGACCACATAGTTATATAGTTATATAGTTATATAGTTATAGTTGGGATTCAGATGCCGAGACTCCAGCCCTGACCCACAGGGGGAACTATTATTATTATTATTATTATTATTATTATTATTATTATTATTATTATTATTATTATTATTATTATTATTATTATTATTATTATTATTATTACCCATTGACAAAGGAATAGAACGGTAGTTGCGTGGACTTCTCTGCTACCTACGGTAGGTTATATAACTTGTCTGCTTCACATCCGACATAAACAGAAATCTAATCCAAATACTTGCAGATTGCGACATGAAAGCAGGAAGAGAACATTAATATTTCACTGCAATGAATAGCTTCGGAAGCTTTGAGCGCTATTCTAGGTTAAGTAGTTGAAAGTTAATAGCGCCCTGTGCTAATTGGCGATAAAAGGTTTACATGAGCCGTTGATTAGTGCCGGCCACACAGAGTGCGGGTGGTTGTAGCCTGTCAATGACAAGGAAACTAACGCCGCCATGTGTCCGGTAATCCAACCGATACAGCAAAAAGACTCTCTAGTTTAACTGTGTGATGGTGCAACGACGATGAAAAATTTACTGTAATTAAGGGGCTCGAAATGAGTTTGAATTTGGATATTTATAGTAACTTAAGCATATTCTCTGCATAGCGGATAGTGGTGTTGCTGACTGGTGATTTAAGAGTCATATTCAGGAATTTTACCTAGCAAGAGTTGAAAATAACTTGCGTATTTCAGTCAGTTAACAACAAATTTAAATACCTATTTGTCTTCAGGGGAAAATTAAATTAGTGAATATGCATGTTCTTGTTCTGCAGTTTAGCCAGTACTGATGATTTAATTTTATTGGCAGACTGACATCCTGCAATCTGATACCTTGAAAGGAAATTCAGCAAATATATTATGAAAATTAACACTTCCTACTCCGAACTGACGTCAGTTGGGAAGAAACCAAAGTATTGAATGTTGGGTGGGGAATTTTGAACCTGAGCATATAGAACACTTCATTCTCGTCGGATGATAGGAGGCCTGTAGTTAGGGGAAATCTAATGATTAAGGTAGTGCAATTTCTTCTTAACGTGTGACTTTTAAAAGGCCTGTTTTCACATGTAGGACTGTGCTGCGACTGTGCTTCGACCGTGCTGTGTCGTCCTCAATCGCCAAACAGTATAAACCATTCCATTTACATTGAACAGCAGTTGAGTATTTTCACATGTAGGACTGTGTCTCTACCGTGTTGGTACCGTGCTGTCATGGATCGCCAAGCAGGGCGATTACGGCCCACACAGTCGTCGCCTGGTCTCAGCACAACACCACATGTGAAAATTAGAAACGGTCGCCCTAGTGTCGCCAAGCCGGACTTCCGTCTTATTTCGGTGGTAATCGGAAGCACTCGGTCGTACGTAATCCAGTGACCAACGAGCACAGAATAACATAGAGTGCGCAATGCGCTGTCTGAGTACTGTGCTCGTTGGTTGAGATACATTGTGTGATAGTTTGCAGTAGTAGGTGTGGCGCAGTTGTCTTCCTTAAAGATGGACGAACAAGTGATAATTTTAGTTCAACAACATGAATGCCTTTATAATTCTTATTTTTCTTCTTCTTTTGTTGTAAAACAATGTACGCTGCACAGGCGATAACTACGTCGTCTTCGTTCGGATCCATGTCTCCAACCTGTGAGCACAAATGCAATGAACAAGGACCACATTACCACAGCACAGTCGCAGCACAGTCCTACATGTGAAAACAGGCCTTAAGTGCCGGGAGTCTCCGAAGATATGTTCGGCTTAACATTTCTGTAGCAGCTTTTCCCGGTACAGCCCAAGGTGTGAGTTAAATGTATCGCTATGTAAGGATCTTGTCGGGGGGGTGTGTAGGAGCAATTGTACGAAATGTAAATGAGAAGGACGTGGCCGCTGGATTCAGAAAGGTATCTCCCAACATGTTCATAGAGTTTAAAATGAGAAACCACGGATAATCATTTCGGGGATGGCCGACAGGGTATTCAAGTGCACCTTATCCTGAGTGCAGAGCTAACTACCATAACAGGCCCTGCAGCAATGCGCTAAGCTAACCTATCCGGTCGGGTAATGCATTAAACTTGCTGTTGGGAGCAATGGTATTCTGTAAGAAAGAAAGTAAGCTCTCAGATGAAATTTTCTTTTCAGACCGACTTTGATGTACGAGAGCGAAAGCTGGTGGACTCAGGATATCGGCGTTGTCGGGACAAAACCTCCAATGTGAAGTATTTTAGGTTAGAACATTGACCGGTAAGGTTCTGTCATCTAAGGTGCAATATTGTGTGAATAACGTCAAGACATTCTCGCTCTTAATAATGTATGTGTTGCGGGTCAGTATATCTCCAAAAATATTATCACATACAGTAGGAGGCTTTGTCCCGACAACGACGATATCTTATTTATAAGGCGAAAATAATAGACATGAAAATGGACTATTTGTTACTCGTGGGAGCAACAGCAGGATGACACTCGCAATTTAAGTAATAATGATATCGATGGACTAAGCTATGGGTATAAACCGACTTTGGCGGTAGGATTATGTGAGGCGAATGGAGGAGGACAGGTTACGTAGGAGAATACATAACTCGACCATGGTGAGTAAGAGAGGCAGAGGAGGACTAAGCCGGCGATAGCTTCATGTAGACCTACTTACATCAAAGATGTTCTTGAGAGAATTCTGCTTCTCCCAACATAACTTTATATCTATCGGTTTTTTAATCACCCAAATAATAATAATAATAATAATAATAATAATAATAATAATAATCAGATCCCTTTGCTGAGTGGTCAACGATACGGCCTTCAGTTCAGAGAGTCCTGGGTTGGATTCCCGGCCGGGTCGGGGATTTAATCGCATCTGAATAATTCTTCTTGTTCGGGGACTGGGTGTTTGTGTTTGTACAAACACATTCCTGGTCACATTCAAACAACACACCTCAGTATTAACCACCACAGAAACCCATAATAGTAATTGTATCCATCCATAAAGGGTTGACGTGAAGATAGGCATCCGTCTGTAAAACAGGGCCAAAATCCACATGTGTGACGCAGTTCACACCCGGGACCCCACAGATGTGAGAAAAGCTGTATAATAATAATAATAATAATAATAATAATAATAATAATAATAATAATAATAATAATAATAATAATAATAATAATAATAATAATAATAACAATAATAATAATGATAATAATAATAATAAAATCATCATCACCATATTGTAAATTAGTAATTTAAATTCGTGTCCTCGTCCCGAGGTGGTGCTGCTTCTTTCAGTCTCACTCGCAATGGAGATGAGTTGCATGCAGTTTCTGATATAAGTACATATTATACCTGCAAATTTGCGTTATACAATAGGTGATAGAACTGTAACCTGTAGCAACCGTGCAGGCTGTGATCACCCAACCAAGTACTGACCACGCCCAATGTTGCTTAACTACGGCGATTGGACGAGAACCGGTTATTCAACATGGTTTAGCCGTTGGCTAGGCTGTGATGAAAAGTATGGATATATGGTCAGACACTGTTACCTAGCAACCGTGCAGGCTGTGATGGATGGCCAGACAGTGTTACCTAGCAACCGAGCAGGCTGTGTCTTATGGCAAGTGCTCATTTTAAATTAGCAGCCGTTGCTGGATGGGCATGACCGAGAGACGTATTTATGATCATTTGATTTTTGCAAAGGGAGGTGTGTTTCCTTTTTCACCAAATACAAGCCCTCCTACCAATCTTAAATATATAGCTGTATGTAGAATCGGACCCGGGCCGCAGGAGACGGTAGATAACAGTGCTAAGAGTTAGACTATGGGAGTGGAAATAATAATAACTAAATTCGGCAAAATTAATCAAGTGAATAAGTTCAAGTACCTAGGAGAAGTGATTCAGCCATCAGGCTTGAATCGTGAAGCAAATAAGGAGAGAATCTCAAAATTACAGAAGCCTATAGAAGATGTACAATATTATAGGGAAGGATCCACCTTTCAATACTCCGTAGTAAGTTGAACTAAAAAGTAGTTACAACCTGTTTATTGGGACCGGTTTCAATACATTTCAAGTGTCATCATCAGCCAATTAGCGAAGATCTTAAAACAACTAATACAATGTAATAATAATAATAATAATAATAATAATAATAATAATAATAATAATAATAATAATAATAATAATAAAATCATCATCAGTTGTTTTAAGATCTTCGCTAATTGGCTGATGATGACACTTGAAATGTGTTGAAACCGGTCCCAATAAACAGGTTGTAACTACTTTTTAGTTCAACTTACTGCGGAGTATTGAAAGGTGGATCCTTCCCTATAATATTTTACATCTTCTTATTTCTCTATTCAATACGGAACAATCATGAAGTTTTTAACTTTAAATGAAGCCTATAGACTCACCTGGAACAGATACAACAAAAAATAAATGTCCAGGAACGTAAAATTAAGACATTACAACACATTTATGAAACCTGAAGCACTATACGCCTCGGAAACCTTGATCATTGGAGGCAAATCACTTATTAAAGACATACAGAAACAGGAGACACAGGAAAAGCTTTGGTCCAGTCTGCTCAGAGGGAATCTAGATGAAACGGAAGTCTTGGGAGCTTTATCAGCATTCTGAAAAGATCACCGACACCATCAGGAAAAGGCGAATAAAGTTCTATGGCCACATTCTCAGAATGAACAATGACAGGCTTACCAAAAGAATTCTCAACCTTGCTCTCTCAAAGAAAGTCAAGAACAACTGGCTTAGTGAAATAGAAAAAGACCTTCGGGCAGTTGGCGTCCCACAGGAAATTGTTCAAGATCGAATCCATCTCAAAAAAAAAAAAACAGTCAACAACCATCATTTTGCTGAGAAAATGAATACCAGGACCAATAAATCATGGACAAAACAACGGAGGAAAATGTTCAGTGCCCAAATTAAGAGATTTTGGGATAAGAAATAATCAAAATCGGCTAAATAAGTTCTATCGCACTCCACAGATGGGTATGTAAAAAAATCGTGTAAATCACGACGTTGTAGTTTACTCAAACAGATAAACATGGAATCTGAAGTTTATAGTAGAGTCTATAAGCGAGTTTTAATTAAATTTTTGCAGTTATACATCGAATTCATCACCGTATAACCTATCTCAATTGGGTCAGGTCTGACTGAGTAATAATTAATTTTTTCAGGTAAACATTAAATGGGTCACCAGATATATCGTAAATGCAGACATCGAACTATACGGAGAGATCAGTAGACTTCTTTCGCCGTTAGAATATCCAACTACTACTGCGGGGTATGATCCTGCGATCATGGGATCTGGAGGTCAAAACTCTAATACTGATTCACAGCGAAAATAACCGTATTCTTACGTGCTTATGGGATGAGGAATCTCCAAACCTCCTCATATCTGGCTACATCATCGAGGACCTATACATCAGTGAGACCTAGTATTCCATTTCTCACAACTCTGACTGAAGCATTCAATATTAGACCAGACATCCCCCTCAGTAACTGCATTTTACAACATACAGTAGTTAATTGTTTCTGTACAGTTGTTTGTACTTGTTTGTATTCGAAGGTGATAAAAGGTAACATAATTAACAGAAATTCCAACCATATTAAAAAGTAGGAAATTCTTGGCTCATGGCTTAAAAAAAATTTATGGTACTTGTTTAACACGCAGAGATACCAATATACTACATGAAGTGCATAGAATTACTTTCATCAAGGGAAAGCAACAAAATATGCCCCAACAAAATGCACACTAGCACAAGGTACGCGGCATTTTTTATCAATGCCAGTATATCTTGTGTGAGAGAGAGTATTGTAGCTAAATTGAAAAGTGAAATACGTCAAACTTTTTTATTTAATTAGTGTTGGAACACGTGACATGTCATCCCTATGGACTGAACGGCGCCCTTGTTTAGGTTTGATTTGTTGTCTATCAGTGAGCTGGACTACTAAATAGTGTAAAATATTGAAGACCATATCTAACTTACTCCATTCTGGAACATCGCAACAATATCCTTCAAACATTCTTATTAAGAATTAGTTTAATCTTCCCGACATGTACGTAATCTGGAGTATATTTAATTAAGAGGAACTGTATCTGTGATGCTATGCACCTAGAACTTTGAAATTTGTAGAGCTATTTTCGACATCGCTTGGAAGTCCACAGGGTAAACACGAACAAGCTTCCCTCAGCATGAAGTACACAGTTAAGGAATGTGAGTCTTGGACATCGTCGTAGCCGGGACAAAACCTCCTATATGATGGTATTTTGGAGATATACTGACCCACAGCACATACATTATGAAGAGCGAGAACGTCTTGATAATATTCACACTTTATTGCACCTTAGATGACAGAACCTTACCGGCCAAAGTTCTAAGCTAAAGTATTTGACGTAGGAGGTTTTGTCCCGGCAGCGATGATATCTTCGCTGCTGTGTCAGAACCGCGAATGTGACAATGCTCAGGAGAACGAACCTCCTTGTACCGTACTGTAGGAATATAAGTTTACATGTCCGGCTCCATGGCTAAATGGTTAGCGTGCTGGCCTTTGGTCGCAGGGGTCCCGGGTTCGATTCCCGGCAGGGTCGGAAATTTTAACCTTAATTGGTTAATTTCGCTGGGACGAGGGCTGGGTGTATGTGTTGTCTTCATCATCATTTCATCCTCATCACGACGCTCAGGTCGCCTACGGGTGTCAAATCAAAAGACCTGCATCTGGCGAGCCGAACTTGGCCTCGGACACTCCCGGCACTAAAAGCCATACGCCATTTCCATTTCATAAGTTTACATGACATATTTATCCACTCCTAGAGTATGATGTACAAAAGATTCATTTTCTATTACACACGCGTAAGGTATAGGCATGTCAAATCAACGAAAAGTTGTTTTGATGGACTGTACATCAGTAGGGGACTGGGAGCCGTGACCAACCTTAAGGGAAATAATGGATAGGAAGAGCGTTGTCACATTCGCGGTTTTGGCACAGGAACAACGATATATCACCTCGTATCTGACAATGCAAATTATATCCATTATTCTCCTTAGGACAGGTCACGCCTCCCGGTCATATATGGGTACGCAGTCCAGCAGTACAGTACTGTTTTCGTTGGGTTCATTTTCCTATGGTCACCCGTAGAAGAAACTGAACAATTACCGTACCGCGTTTTAGGAATGTACTGTTTGATTGCATGACTTATTTACGCACTTCTGCAGTGTAATGTATTTATGATCCATTTTTACTTTACACATAAGCATAAGTCAGATACTGGGTATTGCATTGACACGGTCGATATGTTTATTTCGAATGCTAGGGGTCTATCAACCTGTTCCAGAAATGTACTAGTAAATCAGTGAGACTAATACTCAGTAACTATGAGAAATCATGTGACTATTTCCGTGCATACCAAGAAAAGGGTCACTACTGTTGGCTGAAATGTATTAAATATGACGTTAATCCGAGAATTTTACACGGATTTCATTACTACTACTTCTACTACTAAAATGTATTCATTCCTCCCCTGAAGGGTGGGGCAGGCCACTTAGACGGTGACACTGTCTCTCAGACCGGGAGATTTATTACGGTGAAGGAGATGCTCGGAAAAGGTGAGGGGGTTGGCGGCCGTGGCCTATACTAGGAACTGTCCCGGCATTCGCCTTAGTGCATGGGAATGGAAAACCACGGAAAACCATTCTCAGGATAGCCAACGGTTGGAACCAGTCGTGAGGTCCAGCTCTGTCCCATCTCCCGAATGCAGAGGTGTAGAGCCATGGTAGAGCCGTGGCCACCACACCTCTGCTCGGTTGGCCGGTCAGAGTGCAGAGCTCTTGGACCATGGACCAGCCGTGGTCTGCACCCTACCGATCATTTCATTACCAACGTTTGAACAATAAACTCTGCTTTGTGTTGGCCAATGATCTGACACACAACAGTGTCCCTCTTGATGGGGCACACCTTTCTGCACCCCAGACATCTTGGACCAACGAGTTTTGCCACTATCCAAGAAATGCACAGGCCAATAATTAATATACAAACCTTGGAATGTTAGTAAAGAGTTGATAATCGTATGAGGAAGTAAGGTAGTCACTAGGAAGAAGATAACATAGTCATACATGTGCTCTACCAGTCATGGCTTAGGGAGAATTATATGAGTTTAAGGCAGATGATACCCCACAGAGGACGTTACAGTGGGTCTTCTGGAATTCTAGCCATCTGTTACTGCCTATATTTTTAAATTTTGGTGGATACTGCACCCGTCCACCTCCCGAGTTCCAGACTAGCATTTATCTCAGGGGTGTCGGTTCATTATTTAAATCATCAAATATAAATATAGCGGCATCAATGAACACGGGAATGAACGGAGCAATTTAAAATTAAAATGGGGAAAACTCGATTGTAAACTTGAATTTAAGGACTCCATGATAGGACTAGGAAGTGACTGTTAACTTTAAAAAAGGGTCTCATCTAACTACAATAAAAAGATTATGAGAATGGTTTCCTTTGAAATAATTTGCCAGAAGGAGCAATTTATTACGCCATCCGACGTACGAAACTTTGATACATTTGGCAACGATATTTAAATTTCCACACATGTTACTTAAACAAATCACTTGCTATACCGCAAGTGGTATCAATATGTTGCTGAGTTGCTTCTGAAAGAAATTACAATTTGAGTATAACTTACGGATCGATTCCATTTGAATCGAACCGTTGTTCAAGGATATAGCTTCCTTCTATCGGGAGCCCGAGCATAACCCATGTTACGGTCGGCTTCCCGATTTAACTAAGATGATGTACCCCGGCTATATACATTTTTCCGAGACCGGTACTCGGACTGGGTAATGTTTCTCGTGAATTACGAAAAATGGATTACACGGACAGTTCCTATCTTACGATGTCCAGCTGATGCCATACCACTGAATTAGCATTTATATTTTATTTACACATGATTTGAAATGTTACAAAGTAGCCTCAGTAGACTAGTGCCACAGATGAGATAACGAAAAGCGGTGGGAAATACCGTGCCGTTGACCTCCCCTCGCATCGCCAGCGAAGTAAACCAACACACAAAGTATTACGGTAACTCGTCCCGTGCGGAAACCGTATGATAACGAGGTAACAAATGACTATAATTTTTATCATTCTTATTATTCAAACATACGAATCGAGGGATGTTGTCACCAATTAATTAATTAATTCACTATCGTCAGAATATTCATTTATCCACGAAATTATCCTTGAAATTATTATTATTATTATTATTATTATTACTCAACGGTTCCTGGCACTGTCACGTTTGATTAATATCGTCATTATTATGCGGGACGCAAACACCAATGGTTATTACGGTTATTATTGTTAGTATATCCCTCTTGTGGTTATTATTATTATTAATGAATAGGTGACTCAAGATATTATTATTATTATTCACGTCACTCAAGATTATTATTATTATTATTAATGAACCGGTCACTTCCGCCAAAATATATTAAGATATCGGTCGCAATTACAATTATTTCACTGATCAACCAACGACATCATTACTGTTATTATTATGACAATTTATTTTTAAGCTGACCGCGATGATTTAACATCGTCCTTACATTATTATTATTATTATCGGTTGCATATTATCATTTAGATTCCCGTTTAACATCTTTATCAACGCTCAATTAATTAAGGCGGTCCAATCATTTATCTTGCAATATTTATTATTATCACGACATCATGATTGTCATCACTCGTCATTACAATGATTACACTATACGATCATTTATGTGGACTCTGAACTCTCATTATCCTTAGATCCATGGTATCTCGACGAATAGCTGTGCAGTCTATTTATTTCGTACATGCTGTCGCGGGTCCGAATTCTACCCGCTACGTAACTCAGTATTTCTCTGTGACACTGCCCGTACATTTTACACTCATTTCAATATCCTAAGTGTCTCTCGTGCGGAATTTATTTTCCTTTCTATCTCAATATTCCTTGATTCATTTATTTCTCACAGAATTATCAACTGACTTATTTATTCACTTCTGACATCGTACGACCTTTTATTATCTGACTGCAGATTCTTTAACATTTTTCTATCTCATTTTGATCTACGCCTTAGTTCGTTTTCCACAAATAATCGTAACATTTTGAAATTATATTTACCAAAATTTGACAATCATGGTTTCGTAATATTAGTCCTACGTGTTCCGGCTACTGAATTGCAAATTTAAGACAAGACATTTATTCGTAAAGAAAAATATTGGACCGTAATTTAAACCACACGTTCATTAACATGTACGGATTATTAGCACCGATCTTAAATTTCAATATTATTAATTTATCAAGTTAAATTACCACACACTTTAATTCCGAATTAAAAACGACCTCCCGTCATTAAATGATTCCCGACAAACTCAACACCTGATCACTTAAATTTATTATTACGCACGGCTCACTAAATTTCCGATATCACATGAATTATTATTATATCCAAATTTAAAAAAAAGTAAATTCTTCTTAAAAAAGTAGTTTTATTATATTTATTATTATTTTTAATTTAAAAAAATTAATTTTCGCCTGTTACATGGTAGTCCACTCTTAATATGTTTAACGCATAACCCCTTTTACAATTTCGATTTATTTTGGCACTAATCAATCCAGATATGATTTACTTGGAAATTTTATTATTATTATCGCTTCTCCCAAATTTAACAACTTCACTTTGAAAATATGAACCTACTAATCAACACCAAAACACAACTGGTATGACGAGGCTGGACTTTCCTTCAATGTCATTAAATCGCTCGTTAAAATGACAAACAGAAAAGGACATATCGGGTCTATTTAACTATAATAACCAAAATCAAATGTAAAGAAAATTATTCTTGACTACAAAGAAAATATGAATGCATGCATGACTTAACGTACTACCCTATATCTACAAAATTTACATCTCCAACAAACTGAATACATAAAAAGACCCGATTATTTATATTGTTATTATTTACTACTGTCCGTGCTACAAATTTAGGATGGGGTCGTTAAGCGACTCATCTTGTTACAGAAGGTAACCAAGTCTAATCAAATAATCCCCATTTTTCCAATCACGCTAACATTTCCCAAATATTATTTACATTATGTACTCATCTTAGTTTCTCGGTATTCCATTACAGCTTTGCAGATGAGAGGCTCCTTTCGGCCCCTCTCTGCTATTTTACTCCTCCATTCTTGATGGCGTAGTTCCACAAAAGATTTCCTGGCACATTACCATTTTACACTAATACCTTAATTATCACGATACTTCACCATTGACAACGTTAACACTGAACACTTACTTTTATAAAACAAATTAATACCCTAGACCCAAAAATTTAATATTTTACACTATTTTAATCTTTGTCCAATTACCCCACAATGGACCTGGACACGTACGACGAGGTGTCAAATTTTACGCCAGTCGCGATTTATGTCGTCCGACGCGATACGCCCGTTTCATACGGCCCTCTTGAAGTGTTCATGATAGCGGTTCGATATTGCAAAGTACAGGCTATTATTTCCTTAAAGTACTGTTCGTCACACAGTATGTTATTTACGTACTTATTGCGGTGCAATTCATATTACTCTCTTACCGTGCAATTAATTTACTTCACTGATATTTATAACTGACAAACACTGTCCTACGTTAACTATTTCCAGTTCATGTTGCTTGAGCGTGATCACATTTTATAAACACTGGCGGATGCTCGCGCCATTAAATGTTGAGTTACTGTACGCCCGTAGAATTCGAAGTTAGCTGCGACCGACGGTTCAGCTCCAGAGATTCATTTCAAGTGTGGTTGCGAGTATCCCTTGCGCTCGTATATATGGATGAAGCTTTCCCTCGCGGATTCATTGACGTCATACCCCTTAGGGAGGGGGTGGATTTTTAATATCGGTACTTGCACTCCGAATTGGACGTTAAAATTTATATCAAATTAATCCACTCCGCTAGCATATTTGCTGGATTAAATATGAATTCCTAACGATCACAGATTTAGGAGATACGGGTGGATTTAGCTCCTCACATTTCACGCTGTTGGAAGCGTCCCTTACAACGTGGTCTTCGTCCAGCCAATGACATTCAAGCTGTCTGGTTTCCAAGAAATCCAGCCTTCAATTTATTTAATTTGCCAATAATTATTGATTATTTTTCCATGCGTGACATCTAATAAATTCATTACATCGATCCGTGTACTCACAATAATTTATTACTGATTACTTTTGAAGTTACGAGAATATCTCATCCATCATTCCTTAAGATGGTATCCCTGGGTCTTCCGTCAACTTTTAGCGATTGGCCGGCAAGCGGTCACGTGATTTATATTTCCACCTGCCCGAACCTAGGCTAGCGAATGTCCTCGCAACCGCTGTAGTTTTCCATGACGTCACGGGAATCTCCGTCCGCCAAAAATATCCCAGCGCATTACCCATGTTGCGAGCTTCCTTTGTGTCACTTATCCCCTTCTCTTTCTGACCAAGACTTATTTGTGGACTTGTATTTCCCTGTTCGCCAACTAATGAGATCCCCTGCTGTGAAGTAGCTAAATGTTGTTGTGTCGAGCTAATCCGTCAGGCTCCAGTCTGTCGTCCTTCCTCGCTCATATTTCGACATTACACAGATGAAATATTTTCAACTACACTTCTGTATTTCAATAAATGTACCATTTCCCTTCATAAATCAAATCATGATTGACTTTGGGCCTAAGTCACTCGGGTTCAATACTGAGTTGTCATCTGAAAATTTGCATCACGAAATTAGCGATACAAAATGTGTGACGCGATATTACCTAGCAACCGTGCTGGATGTGATGCGAAGTATTGAAAGATGGCTATGACTGAGAAATATATTATTATGTCAACTTTGTTTTATTTCACTCCTTCCTCCACACCATATATAAATATGCATTTACGCATACGTTTCTGACTGCTGACTGCCTCTTCTTTCTTCAGTTTCGCAACCTCTTCTTCCAATTTTTTTTACCTTCTCTCCCAATATCACAATTTCTTCCTCATTGCTTCTCGATTTGGCCATTGACTCTCCCATTCTTTGTTGAATCCTTCTCCTCATATCGTCAAACTCCCTAGATTGGTCATGAATCCCCTCCTTCTTTCAGGCTTCTTTCACTACCCCCTTCACAACCTCCTTAATAACTTCGATGTCATTCCAGCTAATATTGTCACTTGTATTCGGGTCGGCGTCCAATTCCACACCCCCAATAACTAGTAGCACAGTTATCACAGCTGCCACCAAAACCACCTCTCCCATCCTTCCCAGGTCTTCTTTACAGTCCATTCTTTTAGTTGATTTCCTTGTCAATCTCCACTGCCATCTTCCAAACGCGACCCGATATTGCTCTACTCCAATCATTACTCGGCACTCGCCACTCAGCACGTCCGCTTCCACGGCTTGCTTAGGCTAGACTGAGGAACATATAGACGACTCTCTTATCAAGGAGGCCTTATTTCACCATACTCTAGAGTCATAGGTCCTGAATCACTTTTTCTCCTTACTATACACTGGATCCTGCATTTGTCGACTCCAAATTGTATACAGATGTCTCTCGAAAACAATTCGTTGGATGCAAATAAATTAATGCCCTTTCAGTCTCATTTATTGCAAAAAAGAAAAAAGCAAACTCGTGTCCTAATGACGCGGTGGGGCAGCTCTTCTCAGGCACACCCCCAATAGAGGTGAGCTGCATGTACCATTTCAACCACATAGCAGCCCTCCTGAAAAAGAAAATGCACAGCCTGTTTCCAGTCATTCGACCGGTTTAGGAAAGTAATGAATGAAGACCACACTCCAGAGATAAAAATTGAAATTTTGGTCATTTTGATTTAAGACTGAAAGTGAAAGGATTAAGATTCTTTTTTCTTGTCACGAACTTATTCCGCTGAATTCAAACAATTTATCACTGTAATAATGCTCCGTTTGCCAATTGTAATTTTAATTTAAATCCCATTTTCTCCCATTATGTTCTACCAAATGTAACAAACTTTGTATGGTATATGTATCACAGCTATTAAGAAACCTACATAAGAAATGTTTGATTGCAAAATTTTTTCAAGTAGTAGGGATTTTTAAGTCCAAAACCTTAGAATGTAAAAATTACACATACTTTAATACGATGTATCTCCTTATATAAATAATGTACAGAAAAATGAATACGTAGCGCTTTAAGTGAAATTTTATCGACCTAATTACGAATTTACATTAACATGTTAATTAAATTTCAGTAAAAAAATGGAAATAAAAATTCAAAAACTTTTTTTTGGAAAACTATTAATTGCATATGAGAGGAATTTTCGTGATATCCCTACTTTTATCTAGGTGACATTCCCACAAAATATCGTGAAAATACATGCATTAGGAAAAAATATCCTTTTATCTCCGGAATGTCGCCTGAAGCCCCATCTAGCGGCGAGGATAGGAATCGTGCTGGCTGCCGAAACCTGTCGCACTTCTCTGGGACACTGATTAATGAATGACAAATGAAATGAAATGATACTGGAGAGTGTTGCTGGAATGAAATTTGACAGGGAAAACCGGAGTACCCGGAGAAAAACCTGTCTCGCCTCCGCTTTGTCCAGCACAAATCTCACAGCGAGTGATCGGAGTTTGAACCACGGAATCCAGCGGAGAGAGGTCGGCGAGCTGCCGCCTGAGCCACGGAGGATCTACCAGCCCTCCTGCCATTCATAAATTTCTGGAAGTGCCGGGGATCGAACCCGGGACCCTCAGGACGACAGCTAATTACACTAACCGTTATGGTGCAGAGGCGTACACTTTCACTTATTGAAAGACATGTTTATGATCATCTGATTTTCCAAAAAGGAAATTTGACACTTTTATGTTTTGTTACAAGGAATAACCTGTTTTACCAGACGACGTAGTGTGGTGAGTGTCTGAAGTTTTAATGCATTTTCTAATATCCTCATTCTATTTAAATAGCTATCTTTTCACTGTGGGGTATGAATAGAGGACTTTTTTGCATATTCTTATGGTCACAAGTTGTTTAAAACTTTTCATACGAAATGAAGGCACTGATCTATTCTTTTGCTAATCCCGGAGATAAAGCGAGCGACTGACAATAGTCAGGTTGTTATTGCGTATTGTAGATGAAAATACAGACCAGAGAGGGGCAAATGGGATTGAAGTACTATATTAGCATAACGTTAGTATACATGAATTATACATTATCAACATTATCACTCCATAAGTATAGTAGGGTTTCATGGACACACGACGATTTTATTAATTTTATTCGTTATTATTCCAAACGAATTAAAATAAAATTACATCTGTGCACTTTTTAAGAAACATCATGGTGTACATATTGAGTCTTCGAGTTTTCAACACTGTTCTCTCTTAACGCACGGTATCTCCTGCCACTGAAAGCTGTAACACCCAACCAATGTGGGAGATACCGTGGAAAAGGCTCTTCAGTAATTTTAAAATTTAAATGTTAAAATAATTGTATATGCCAGTGAAACAAATTCCATTATTGAAAGAAACAGCAGTGAATTTCATCTAGTTACGTACGTATATTTCTAATATACCTCTCATCTAATTTCTGAAATGTGTGGAGTATCCCAAACCTTTACCTCAGCTTACCAGATGTATGTGTACGTTTTTGCCCGTTTTTGTCATAAAGAAAGCACATAATTTCAATTTGATTATTCAAAATATTGGCCATCGGCTTCTACACACTTCGCCCATCCTTTCAGGTAAGTTATGAATATCATGCCATTAAAACTGCTTGTCTTTTGTGGCAAACCATTTCTTGAGCCATTTTCGAACTTCCTCGAAATTGCCGAATTGCTGCTCTGCGAGCACGTTCCCAGTTGATGCGAAGATGTGATAGCCAGATGGCGCTAGGTCGGGGCAGTACGGCGGGTGTGGAAGGATGTCCCATCCAAGCGATTTCAAGGTGTTTTTTCACTGGTTTTGCTGTGTGAGACGGCGCATTGTCGTGTAACAAAATCACTTTACCATGTCTTCTGGCCCATTCCGATCGTCTTTCGATCAATGAGTGATTTAAATTAATCGTTTGTTGGCGATAGCGTTGTGCATTAATGGTTTCACCGGGCTTCAGGAGTTCATAATACACAATACCGCTACCTGATTGTGCACTGTTTTTCACATTGAAATCACCACGTATAAATGTATGAAACCGTATCTCACATATTATAATCTATGGAACGTATTCATCATACATTTTTCTACGAGCAAACTATGACTTTCCACAACATTTTCCTTTTGATTAAATAAGAAAATCAATGCGTGCCGCAAATGTTCTTTTTCACGTACAAACGTTGGTATGATCACTGAATGATATAACACAGACAGTAGTGTTTGGCGGACTCAGTTTATGTGTGTTGGTAGGTTAATATCAGACGAACAAACTGACGTATGTGTCAAATTCATACGCTTCGTTGTTTGCTGGCGCTATCTCTTACGATAATGAGACCAGAAAGGACGTATGCATACACCTGGTAGCCATTCACTGTACAAGAGTTAGGTGAAACTTGTGGTTTGAATAAGATGTAAGATTCTCTTTTCCTAAACTCGGTTTTGAAGAGAAAATCTCTCTAATCCGGATCTTGAGTTCTATATGTTTGAAATTTTTGGCTCTATGGCCCTTCATACTTGTTTTCAGAAGATAAAGGGAATTTAAATATTATCTGTTCAGCATATTGCATACATTTATATCGCGTTGATCATGTTAAATAGTGGAAGCTACGATCAAAGTGATTCGTTATGAATAGTATAATTAACCGTTTAATTGCTAGTTCCTGCTCCTTGGATTAATGATCATTGTACTGGTCTTCGGCTCAGAGGGACCCGGGTTCGATTCACGGCCTGGATGAGGATTTAATTGCGTATGGTTTATTCATCTGAATTTGGGAATTTGGGACTGGGTCTTTGTGTTCGTCGTAATGTACTTCTCTTTATCTTCGTACGTCACACTACCATACACCACAGAGGTACGCAATGGAGAATACACCTCTACACACATTATTGGTGTCAGGAAGGGCATCCGGATATTAAACAGGGCCAAATCCACGTAAGTGCCAACCCCAATAAATTGGGAAAAGTGCAAGATGATGGTGAAGAATAAGAACTTAATTGCTAAGAAAATACCGCAATACAGTATTTGTCATAGGGTATCACCAACGCAAAGAACCAAGCTTTCTCTATAAATTCATAGAAACCGAAACAAGTTTCTTTACAAATTATACCCCAATTTTATAATGAAAGCTTCCTATTGCTTTAGAAACTTCTTCCATTATCCAAAGCTCACGAGTAATTAACACAATCCCATCCATTTACTGAGTCAGCGAGTTGTACTACTTTGTTACTCTTTTCATTTTAAAGGCATCATACCGAGTACAGTTCGCACAGTATCGTAGTAACTTTTGGTTCATTTATCACCGGGTTTCGTTCCCAGCTCTTTTATAATCTCAAGAGGGCTTTTATTTAATTTTATGAAATACTTCCTCTCATGCAGAGGTTGCCTTGCCACAAAGTATACTTTTACATTTATATTTAGAAGAGAAATATATATACTTGAGAAATTTTGATGTTAACCTAATTGTAACAATGATTTCCTCGAATTATCAATGAACCCCTTTTGGCTGTAATGGAAATCTCCACTAACGTTGTAACTGGCAGAGAGATCTGTTACCAAAAATTGGCGACAAGAAGGGGAATTGTTCCCCTCACTCCAATCATCAGACCGACTACTGTATGTCGATTTCCTCTAGCTTCTATATGATTTTTCACGAGAGTTTAATCCTGATGTAAACAAATAGGCGGAGCACCTTGACTTTGCACGTGGACATTGACGTAGTTGATTGGAGAAGCAACCGTCGCACTCACTCGACTGTATGCGAGCTCGAAGAAAATTAGTACGTCGCATTAATTTAATTTTATCTTAGTTTATTACATTTAGATAGTCTGAAAGGGTACGTAATCAAATTAAAATATGGTTGTCATATATACCGGTATATATCTATATGTTTTTTAAAAATAAAACAGTGATTAAATAACGAGATATGAAGGCAGAAGGCGTGGTGTAATGCAGGAAGTCTTCTCATAGTGAGGGAAAGTCCCAAGCTGTACAGTGTGGAGATAAGGTGTTGCATCTTGCAGCGGCTGTCAGTGTCAGTATTCACAGTGGGAGAAATGGAGCAAGAGGTAGGACCATCGCGTGTAGTGAAGCACAAAAGAGGAAAACCGCTCAGAAGTGACCATAGGCAGTGCGCTGTGAATGTTTTTAATAAAATAAGTGAACAGAATCCAGGTTTAGCCGTAAAAGACGTAGAGAAACTAAGTGCAGAGTTGTGTGGTGAGTCGGCTAGTTCGGTTCATAACATGCGGACAGAGTTTAGAAAGACAGGGAAATTAACAACGCCGGGAAAGGAACGTAAACGACCTCAAAGAATCGAGAAGTATGACGATATTC
The DNA here is from genome assembly GCF_040414725.1 of Anabrus simplex. Classification (NCBI taxonomy): domain Eukaryota; kingdom Metazoa; phylum Arthropoda; class Insecta; order Orthoptera; family Tettigoniidae; genus Anabrus; species Anabrus simplex. The sequence continues at coordinate 389,572,896 of NC_090268.1, forward strand.
TCAAAAGTGGTATTAGAAGGAAAATTCATGATTTTTTTTTCGGAATGAACCACCTACTTTACGCAAAGTATTAGACTTTACCCACTTTACCCACCTTCAGTTTAACTACATTGTACAGACTTTTAAAGGACAGGGTTCCAGTTTGTTAAAAGAGAACGTAAACCTGTGTTAATGGATAGGAAGGATATTGTATTGTCTTTTTTGAGTTGTTTCTTTTCGATAGATGTTGTTACAGAATTATCAATAGTTCCGTCTGACATGTCCAATCGTGCTATATGCTCTATCATGATAGGAACTCTACAAGAAAAGAGATATACATTTCGATTCGAAAGCTGGTATTCTATTAGGTTACAGTCTACCGGGCGGACATTTCAAACAGCTGTCCTAAGATAAACCTTCCTACGCGTGTAATTTTGTGCTCTAGCCTACGATAGCTTTCTTTAATATTCAGAATAAATAAATAAATAAATAAATAAATAAATAAATAAATAAATAAATAAATAAATAAATAAATAAATAAATAAATAAATAAATAAATAACGTAGGCCCTAATCATCAGCAGTAGATGTCCCTTCAAACCCCTCCGTTTAGTTTCACACAGCTTAAAAACTGTTCCTCGTCTATTTTACGTCATATGCGCAGCACTGTATGTCCGAACACGAGACGTTGACGGGGCGGAGGTCGATTCTACACGCTCAGCGAATCACAACTCTTTCTTTGACTAAGGCGTGGACATGCCTTGTTTACATCAGGATTAAACTCTCGTGAAAAATCATATAGTAAGGAATTGTTGTTAGGTAAATATTCCTATTCTCGAGGTTGACATCTGAGAGCTGCGACTTATGGCTTTCAAAGTGAACAATGGGATCGATCATGTAACCTCTCTTCTGATTCTTGAAGGCAATGATGTCGGTCGTTTTGTGGCTTCCGTTGTCCGCTAAGCAATGAACCATGGCCTTTCAGCGTTGTCGCAATCAAGGAGCGGATGTTATGATGACGCGCATTCTTTAAAAGTTCACCATGATTACGAGATCCCAGATCGTGAGCAAGAGTTTCAATCTCCTTGAGGCAGCGTCTATGAAGGGATTTGTTTTTGTATGGCTTTTTGCATTTGGTGAATACTGAGTCAGTACCAAACATTAAAACCTTTTCAGTGCTACCTCCTCCTTCTTGGTTTATCAAACTATGGGTAGCGATTATTCTTCTCCACTCCACATTTTCTTCTGCTAGTCGTTTCATTTTAAGACAGGATCTCGCATTTACGCAAAAAGGATTTTATTAATTAATTTCAATCTTGGTCGGCCTCTTCCGTTTTTACCCTTCCCGTTCCCCACCTAAGCATTTACCGAAGTCATTACGATGGCATTCCATTCGTCTCCAGTACCACGCATAGAATACATTTACTCTTCTCATTTTATCTTTGACAAGGATTCATATTTCAGTGTCATAAATGGAACTCTCCAGACATTAGTTCCCGATAATTATGTTACCAGGTCCGTACTTATAGACACAATATAGGCTTTTGGGCTTATGCCATGTCAAAAAATAAGGTGAAATTCTTTACGTTTCGCAGAGAATTTTGCTCTGCTTCTTGAGAAGAAAATCTGTACAGTTCACGAGGAAGACTTCTCCAAGAATAAAGTTTGAATTTAGACGTTAATAACAGAAGTGGAAGTGGTATGTTCATTCGTCACCAGATGGTTCACCGTACGTGGTACAGCGCTGGCATTCGAAGCGGAAGCTGACGGAACCATCAGAATGCGTCTGAGAGGGAGTCACTTAACAGATGTACACACATATGGAAGTATGACATTGACACAAGCCTAGAATGAAACATCTGGTGATGAGGAACGTACGAATTTGGAAAACACCGAAACGAAATAACAACAGTGAAAAGACAGGGAAGGGAACTACCTACGTAAGTTTTCTTCGTGGGCGTTCGAGATATTCTTCTGGAGACGCAGAGCAAAGTGCTCTGTGAAACCTTACTTTTGTGACACGGCATAAGGCCAAAAGCCTATATCATGTCAGTAATTATGTTTTTAATCCGATGGATAGGTTTTGACATGAATACTTCTTACAAGTCAGGATGCCGGTTTGAAAAGATGAGCGGGATGAAAAAAGGAATTTTTTCAGAAGTTGCTTTGCGTCGCACGGACGATGGGACAGGAATGGGCTAGGAGCAGCATTTGCCTGGTGTTAAAATGCACAACCTGTTCCTAGTCATGAGACCGGGACAGGAATGGAATGAATGAAGCCCCAATCCAGCGACGGGGATAGGAAATGTGCCGGCTGCCGAAGTCTGTCGTACTCCTCTGGCGCAATGATAAATGACTGACAAATGAAATGGAATCTTAATGGAGAGTGCTGCTGGAATGAAGGATGACAGGGAAATCCGGAGTACCCGCACACAATCCTGTCTTGCCCCCGCCTTGTCCAGCACAAATCTCACATGGAGTGACCGGGATTTGAACCGCGGTATCCAGCGGTGAGAGGCTAGCGCGCTGACGCCTGAGCCATGGAGGCTTCATCTACGGTTCAATATTGTGCGATGATATTCTCAAGGAATTCTCGTTCCTCATGAGATGACTGTTGCGGGTCAGTATTTCTCCAATACGTACCGATAACATAGCGGTTTTTGCAGACGCAACAACGAAATGCAGGTAGGTGCGGTAAAATAACGTGATAAAATGAAAGCAATAAAATTGCGATAGTCATCTGTGGATAGCTGAAATTTCTGATATATTGGTTTGATCAATGATTCATAACAGATCCGCATTTTTGTATTAACAGGATTCGGATTAACGTTCTCCTGTATTTGGAATGCTGGATGTTTTACTTTCTCTTTTCCTATCTAAGTCATCCTCTATTGACAAGAGACAATTATTTCCTCTAGATGTGGGTTGATTTCTCAATGTTTCCACAAGTAACACACCTATAACCAAGCTGAAGATAGATTGACCATTAACTTACAATTTCCCTCCGCCTAGCAGGTAGCTGGTTGTTAACATATTTCAAACATCTCTATCGACCCAAACCCCGTATTATGAGCTCCTTCTGGTGGCTTCCCCGTGAATTATTTCTGCCGACCTATTGATTTATAGCTGTGAAGTGTGTGCATGCTAAGTCCGAGCTGGCGCTTGTAATCTGCCCGATCTTAGAGGGGCTTACAACACACTAATTCCCTTCTAATGTATATTTATTAATTAGGAGAATTGTTATCCCCCTTTCTCTTCCAGCGAACTAAAGTTATGACGATTGTAATTAAGACAGCACTTTCTGTTAATGTAACAGAAGGTTGACTGCAGAATTAGGGATCTATAAGTTACCATTTTCGCAGAAAAACTGACGTTCCACAATGAGAAATCTTTCTGTTTCTCTGCGGCTTTTGCGTAATAATGGCTCCAGTACAGGAATACATAATGTTTTGCCAGGAGTAGTTGATAATGATCAGTTCTTTCCCGACAGTAAGTAAAAAAATTTAAGCAACGAGATTTCCAATTCTGTAGAGGCACGTGCTCCAGAGGTTCACTCACCCTATACGAACAATGTTGAGCCTAAGGCGGCCGGGCATGGAGCTGGCCATTCTACCCGCCTAGTACGGAGGCTGCCAATTACTGAAACGTTCACTTTCTGCTCCTCTAACGACCATCATGACCTCTGTCGAGGTGGCTTCGCTTTGCTTGCTAAATATTTAAATAGAGCAAAATTGACGTTCCACTATTCGTCATCTCTTTCTTTTCTACTTGTTTGCAACTCTTGTATAATAATGGCTACCATGTTAGAATACACAATATAATCACAGAGCGAGTTGTATACCCTCTTTTTGATATGCAGCTTGTATTCGGGAGGTAGTGGGTTCGAGATCCGTGGTTTCCGTGGTTGCGTGGTTTCCTATTTTCACACCAGATAAATGCTGGAGCTAGTATCTTAAAACCACAGTCGCTTTCTTTCCGATTCTAGCCCTTCGTTGTGATAAGATTGGCCTGTGTCGCTGTAAACTAAAGTAAATAGCAAAAGGAATAAATAAATTCGTGTGAAAATATTACGGCCTACTTCGTCAGTTTTTATTTTTAGGTTTCCTTACCTGTAGGTCCCGAGTTCGATTACCAGCAAGGCCATTAATTTAAATACTGGACTGAGAGATGAAACGGGTCACTCAGGAGAGATTATCAGTGCGTTCATTTGTTTCATAATCTGTCATAAAGAGTCCGTCCAGATGAAAATCCAGGCACTTTCGTGTCTCGTAATACCTACAAATGTGGATGGGGGTACAGAATAACATACACGGTAGGAGACACGTACAAGACAACTAAAAGGAGCCCCAGGGGATTTTGACTGAGGAGAGTGGATTGGCGACCACGAGACACTTGGATGAGTCCCGACAATACTTCCACTTACTTGCACCAGGCTTCTCACTTTCATCTATTCTATCAGACCTTCCTTTGTCAACACTAATTCTTTTCCGACCCCGACTATATAAGGTTTCTAAGGCCTACGGAGCCTTTCATTTTCCCGCCCTTCGAGACCCTTGTCTATCACTGGCCGATATCATCATTTTTTGAAGTATCGGACTCCTTCCATATTTCCCCTCTGATTAGTGTGCACAGAGAATGGTTGCACAGTTGTACTTCCTCTTAAAACAATAATTACTACAACCACTCTCGTAAGACCAATGGTTGTTGACATGATTTTAATTACTCGGTATTATTAATATTATTGTCCGACTCGATGGCTGAATGGTCAGCGTACTGGCCTTAGGTTCAGAGGGTCCCGGGTTCGATTCCCGGCCGAGTCTGGGATTTTAACCTTAATTGGTTAATTACAATGGCTCGGAGGCTGGGTGTGTGTGGCGTATTCAACATTAGAAACCATCCTAGGTAGGGCCCTCATGTTCACAGACAGACAGGTCTGGTATTGGTACTTGGTTCTGTTAACAACGTCTTCACGATTCAGGCCATTTTTTCAGATCCTTTCTGACCTTCATGAACCACTTATCACATGTGTTAAGTCTACTACCGAGTATGGTAAAAATGTTCTTAGTCAACCGCTTGTCTTGTCTTCCATTCTAAACAGGTGGCCATAGAACTTGGGTCGTCGCTTCTTGACGGATCCTATCAGTCGTTCGGTTTTCTGATATAGTTCCTCTCATCCACGCAACCTGTATTGTCCAGCCATAGTCTTTGGGCCCATTGTGTTTCGAAGGATCATCCTCTCAAACTTCTTAGCTTCTCTCAGACCAGCCTTTCCAGTAACTTGGACGCATTCACTTCCATAGAATTTTCGGATTTAATCACCGTCTTATAATGTCTGAGTTTAGCCTGCAATGAAATTGCCTTTATCTTGTACAGGTCGTGTGTTCTGCGAAAAACTGCGGCCATCCTATCTCGCCTATTATTATTATTATGATTATTATTATTATTATTATTATTATTATTATTATTATTATTATTATTGTTACAGAGTTATCCGTGGAAGGCACAGGTGAAAGAAGGTGCGGGCTGGAATGGGTCTAACTACAAGACTTAAAGATGAAATTAAAATTTAAATAAAGGTTATATTTTCAACAGATAAAAACATTTACTGCCTGCTGTCATTTCTTGATGGATGCAGTACTTTTGCATCCATCTCTTGGCACAGGCCAGAGTAAAGTGTAGCTTCCACCGAAGTCCCAGTCAACATCCATGGCTGTGACAATATGGAAGTTGCTGGAGTATGGGTAGTGCTAAGTAATGACGTTCGGAGCACGACTAGTGCATCTGAGTGTTATGAAAGGTGTTGCTCATAGGGTCAGTCGTGCTGCAATAGTACTTTCTGATCCAGTGAGGAAAGCAATGGCAAACTACCTCACTCCTCATCTTGCCTAGTACGCCTCATTTTGGTGCTGCCATTGGTTTTTGGGGTTTCCTTATAACCGCATAACCTTTGGTGGTACTATTTGAGGATCCAACCAGCCTCTGGGCTGATGACCTAACAGACAGACAGAACAACATTTAACAATTTTCACTAAGTGAAATTAAAAAAAAATAACATTCAGGTACAATAATACTTTTACAAGCGAAAACACAAGTTAAGGTGTCTTTACAAATCCTGGGCTGCGACCCCCAATACGTCAATACTTGAGCTCTCAGCTCACAACCACAAAATACAAAACGGCAGAAAACCCTTAATTACTTGGAGCTCTTGCTCCCGCTTAGTAATGTCAAGCCTCCTAGAGGCACCCTCCAAAATACCAGAAAGAACTGACCTGCTCTCAATTTTACAAGCCTATCAAAGGCCACAACAAACGTTACTTCTCACTGCCCTCAAGGCACACTTACAATGAAACAGGGGCATCTTGTTCCCAACCTACGAGGCCTGAATAGCAAATTAAAGGTTAATTAAAAGGCCCAAACACAAAGGTGAATGGAGGCGAGAACTTGCACTCCTACACTAAAGTTTGTTAAAACCTATGTGGCGCTAGGCCGATAATACAGGGGCTAATCCCAATCTATGGGGGTGACTAGACTGCAAAATAAATTAAACAAATTAAGAAGGAGGAGAAAAACGGTTACGAAAACGTAGTCGCCTCAAGTCGAAATGAGGGGAAGCTCGAGAGGGTACAGCACTCTCTATCCCCAAATTACAGCTCCAGTTAAGTGGAGTATTTACAAAGATTGAAAAGGCTTATATACCTAAAGATATAGGTTGCATATTAAAAGTTTCGAACCTTCCCCGGGAGTTAAACTCCTGAGCTAGCAAGAAATAAAGATGTTAAGAGGCCATTACCTTGATGAAGAGCTGCTGCCTGAAGAACTAGGCGCTTCCCGACCCCTGCTACATATTCACACACTGAGCAAGATGTTATAAGAGCGGCCCGGAGACAAGAAAATCAGCAGTTTTTATACCCTCGTGGAAAATTCGAGATCTTTCAGGAATGAGTAGACACACCCACTCAGTTTTTATTGCTTGACAGCAAAAACTTATACACAAGGCGATGAAGAAACACCTTATTGGTGGGAAATTAATTACAGAAATTTAGGATTGGTTAAATTCAAAACAGGCGGAAAGGAAGCTTAATATTGCCAACCCTCTAATAACAGAACAAAATTTAGTAAAGACAAAACTTATGAATACCAAATTCCTTCAAGAAAGTTCATTCCTTCACACTAGGGTGCATAATCATAGTTTTTTGGTAGAGACCTCTGTTAGAGAATTTCCACACTTCTTGATCAATGAAAAAACAAAAGCAATCAAAAACACACAATGACATCTTCTGATAAACAGTAGAGTTAGTTCAGTTGTTAAAGTTCCGGGTTTCTCCAGTAGGGAGGCATTTTAAAGCGGAAAATTCAAATGTGCGGCGTAGAGGTGTACCAACCGGTACAGACCTCCCCCCCCCCACCCAAAAGTCCTTCCAAGGGGTGACACACGGAAGAATGTTAAAAAAAATTTCCAAAACAAAAGTCCAAATTTAGAAGAAGAAGAATTTAGAAGAGAAAATACAATTTTTCAGTTGTCGGTAGTTTCTTAATTTGTTTGATATAGATGGGTGGGACTAGTTTAAGTCCAGTTTTAGAATTTCTTTGTAGCAGTAGAATTCCGAAACAAAAACATTAATTCATGGAAGTAATATTTTTCTAAGTCCACCAAAGGTTGAATTGAAGCAAAAATGTATTAATTGCAGATATAGAGTGTCCATGTAGCTGAAGAAGTGCATTAGCTGTCGATTAATTTTGACGGCAAGACCTGTCGCCGCTGCCAAAGTTCTGTCGAGGTCGCCCGGACCCCTCAAGTACCCTGAGATACCTCTCTCCCGCTACTATGAGAGGGGTAGTCGTGGTGAAGCACTCCACCGATGCGAAGTTTGTTTACAGTCCTCGAGTAGCTTGCGGTTGGTTCGCCGCACATCAGCCTTTGCCGGAAGGAGGGCTCCGGCGCGCCGTACACTGGTTGACCTCACGGGAGTGGAGTGGGCCCGTACCCCACCTCAGTGGTGGTACGGCGCCGCACGGCTGCTGGGGCACTGAAACAGTAAGATCTTGGCGGCAGAATTTGTGTTGGACATTAATGTTTTAGGGTACTGTCTTGGTGGTGAGGCCGAGGGGCCAGCGGCGTGGAAACTTTTATTTTATATGCCACTGGTGTGGTTTAGCAGGAGACGGGAGCGTGGTAATGGCCGTAGGGGCAAGACAGCAGATCAACTATGGGGAAGGTTGTACATGAAATACTTAAATCAATAACCATAAAATTAAATCGGGGCAGAAGGCCACGGAGAACGACAAAACATAACCTTTACACCATTGCAAAACATAGGTGGCTAAGTTAACTATGATATTACACAGGTTTCACCTGAGACAGATGTACCCTAAAGATACTCTCGGTGGCTGGATTGCTCACTAACAATGTGACCGGCATAAGAAAATATAAAATAATGCACGGCCCACGAAATCTGGGTTCAAGCTTGCCCGCGGGAACAAAGTTCTTGACCATAACTTGGTCTCCTACCTTTAGATTGGTGGGCCTCCGTCCACGATCATACCTTTCCCTAACCTTTTCATGAGAAATTTTAAGGTTGGCCTTAGCCTTCTTCCAAAGATCTCTAATATTATCTGGATCTATTGTCTCAGGTAGAATATCACTAAGAGACCAAAGGTTAGAGAGCGGCGTGTTGGGAACAAACTTAAACATCAATGAAGCACGGGTGAATTTATGAGATTCGTGAACCGCCGAGTTCAAAGCGAAGGCTAACCAATGCAGGGATGTGTCCCACCTAGAATGATCTTCATGATGATAGGCAATTAGAGCCGACCTCAGGTTACGATTGACCCGTTCAGCCAAAGATGGTTGAGGATAGTACGCAGAGGTTGTTACATGAGAGATGGACAGATCGAAACAAAATTTAGGGGAGAGATTGGAGGTAAAAGCTTTAGCATTGTCAGACATAATTTATTGACAAGGACCAAAAGAAGCGAAGATGGAATTTAAACAAGAAATAGTGGACTGAGCGGTAGCCAGCCTAGTCGGGAATAACCAAGAAAATCTTGTAAAACCATCTACACACACAATAATGAATTTGTTGCCATTCCCCTTAGATTGGGGGAAGGGTCCTATGTAGTCAATATAAAGACGTCCATGGGGCGCGATGCTTCATGAGAAGACAAGAGCCCTTGCTTAGTGGACATGGTGGGTATACTAAGCCAACAAGTTTTACGAGCTTTTACCAATTCACGAATTTCATCGTCCATACCTTTCTAAATGAACATTTCCTTGATCTTTTCTCTGGTTTTGAAGATACCTAAATGCCCACCTAATGGGGTCTCATGGTAGTACTTGAAGATCATAGGTACAAGAACAGCTGGAACCACAACTTTCATTTTTTTGATCATGCCTCGACGGGCAACATAAAACACCATTCCTCAATACATAAGGGACGACATGTTCCCCCGAAGAAAGGGTTTCCATGATAGGGGCCAGCGTCGGATCTTCACGGTGATATTTTTCAAGATCCCTAAACAACATGTGAGCATCCGTTAGTATGGCATTTACGAGAGCAGGTATGGACTCGGGAAGTGAAGAACAGTCTTCCTGTTCAAGGGGCTCTACATCATTAGAAAACATACGGCTTAGTCGTCAGCAACCACGTTTTCAGTTCCTTTAATATATGCCTAATATCAAATTGGAAGGCAGAAATTCTGATGGCCCAGCGGGCTATGCGACCAGTGCGACGTGGCCTACCTAAGACCCAACTTAAGGCTTGGTTATCTGTCTCCAAGTCGAACTTGACATGTTCCAGATAGAGGCGGAACTTTTCTAGAGCAAACAAGACTGCTAAACCTTCAAGTTCAAAAATGGAATACTTGGCTTCTTGAGCCGATAAAGTTCTAGACGCATAGGCGATGGGTCGCCTCCCTAGTTCAGTCCCTTGAAGGAGGTTGCAGCCACCGACTCAGGATCTCTTTCAGATGATCTAGATGTTCTTCAAAGGTCTCAGAAAATACGACCACATCATCAAGATAATGGTATAAATACTCGAATTTGATGTCGGAAAAGACCCTGTCTAGCAGTCTCGTAAGCACCGCTGCTCCCGTGGGGAGCCCGAAAGGCACGCGTTTGTATTCGTACAAGTTCCAATCCGTGGCAAACGCTGTCAGATATTTAGATTCTTCAGCCAGAGGAATCTGGTTATAAGCCTGGTTGAGGTCTAAGATCGTGAAGAACTTAGCTTTACGAAACCATGCAAAACAAGAATGAAGGTCGGGAAGGGGCACAGGTTGTAACACCACCTTCCGATTGAGAGCCCTGTAATCAATCACAGGCCTGAAGCCACCTTGGGGTTTCTGGACTAGAAAAATACGCGAAGAATACGCCGACTTAGAGGGTCAAATTATACTATCCTTCAACATCTGATCGACAATCTCCTTCAGAGCCTACATTTTAGGTGGAGATAGCCTATAAGGTGGAAACCGGACTGGAATCGAATCCATAACATCAATCTTGTATTCTATAAGGTCAGTAACACTGAGAGTATCGGAGAAAACATCCGGAAACGACTGACACAACTTACGAATACTCTCTGCCTGCTCCTCAGGTAGATGTCTAAGGTCTAACAACATCTCATCCTGGGTAGGCGAAATAGATGAACATGTTACAGAACTACATTTTAACAAAGGGATTTTGGCATTACTATCAAATTTGAAAGTGCACTACTTGCTCTGAAGGTCGAGCACTAGACCGGTGTGAGACATGAAATCAGCTCCCAATACAATGGGGCAAGACAAGTGCTTAGCCACCAACAGTTTAATTTTCCAAGTAAATTTAGAAATGCGTATTTTGGCATACAGGGAACCTAAAATTTCTAATGGAGATGAGATAGCCGAAATGCATTGAACTGAAGATGAACAAAAATTAGGAAGTTTACAAACAGATTTTAATTTTCAGTATCACTTGGCCAAAATAATGGAACAAACACTGCCAGAATCTAATAGAGCTGTTACAGGTTCATTATTCAATTCAATTTTGAGAAATGGAACAGGTGCTGGTGAATACGCCGCAATCTTAAGACATTCTTTGGGATCTTCAAAAGATAAATTAGAAGGCTGAGTTTTCCCTGAGATTTCGGCTGGTTTACTGTGGGCTGAGCCTCGAAAGGATGAGTTAGCCGAATCAGCCGAAGCCACTAGTCACTTATGATTGTTGGTGGGGGTTGCACCCGACGTTGAGCAGGAGGGAGTGCTATTTGAATTCGGGCAATTTTTGGCAATATGAGAGAAAGCGCCGCATTAAACAGCCTTGGGATGACCCGGCTCCGTTCCTTGTCCCGCTAGATTTGATCAACGGGCACTTATTACGCAGATGATCTGCCGACCCACAAGCATAACATTTGCGGATTTGGGGAGTTCGGCGAGGTGGAGGCCGAAAATTACTAGAGGATGGAGGGGGTTCTTTCGCTACACGTAAGGTGTCGGCGTATCTAACTCCTTCGGCTGAGACAGACATAGCTTCCAACTAGGCAAAAGTTTGCGGACGCGGCGCAAAACACAAGTATGACCTGTAAGATGGGGAAATTCCTTCCACAATAGGCTGTACAATCTGATCTTCAGGGAAGTTAAGAGCAAACACCCGAGTATAGAATTTAATATCTTGGATGAAGTCGGCAAGGTTTTCATCCAGACGCTGTACACGGTAATAGTACTTCTGTATTAGAGATGACATTGCCCTAGCCGGAATGAAATTTGCCAATAAATGGGCGTGGAAGTCTTCTATAGATGATTGGTCACCAATGGCTCTTACTATTTTGTCAGATAGAACCCCAATTGAATAGGGATAAATGATCTGCAAAATTTGACACGGAGAAAGGGAAAAAACAAGAGCATGATCCTGAAACTGAACGAAAAATCTTAGGAAGGCAATAACATCACTGGTGGAATTGACGGAGAGCTTAGAAGTACCTCTGAGCAACATTGCTAAAGGGTGGGGCAAACTGCTGAAGCCAGGTGGCATAGTAGGTAGAGGCCTAAGTGGCAAAGAAGCGGTTTCAGAAGGTGCATTATTCAACGAGGTACGACGTTCAGATTCGTTGTCTAATGGGGCAGAGGTTTGTTGAGCTCCTACAGATTTCCTATTTTCTTCTCCTTTAGAAGACTCTTTCTTGCTAAGTACGTTTACCGTAGCGGGTTGGTCGGTTTTGGGAGGGACTGCCACAGTTAACAGTAGGCTGACCTTACTGGACAATTTGGAAAGGTTTTCGAGAACAGCACTGGCCTCCTTCCGTTGAATATCATTCAACTTAAGAGACAATATCACTAACTCTATTGGAAAAATGGTGCAATCTAGCTTGTACACGTTTACGTTGATTAGGTGATGGACCACCCCCTTCAAAAAACTAACTACAGATGCTAGCTCAGTAGCATTATCAGTGATCGTAGAGAGAGCGTCGTCAATCTCTTTCTCTCCCAAAGTTGGGATGGTAATAGGCAAATAAACGGAATCTTTAAGCTTATTGGTATCTACCGCAACCGTGCCTCCAGATTGAACATTTCTAATTACTAATTCATAGATCAGATTCTCCTTGCGCAAATAGCCTGGATGGAAGACGTCGCGAGGGCCGGACATGATGACAGAAACATTTAGAAAAATCAAAAATTCCAGCGACTGAACAAGGTTTAGCCGTCAAAAGGGGCTTAAATGAGACCCATTCAACCGCGCTCTGCTACCACTTGTTACGGAGTTATCCGTGGAAGGCAGAGGTGAAAGAAGGTGCGGGCTGGAACGGGTCTAACTGCAAGTCTTAAAGATGAAATTAAAATTTAAATAAAGGTTATATTTTCAACAGATAACAACATTTAACAATTTTCACTAAGTGAAATAAAAAAATAACATTCAGGTACAATAATACTTTTACAAGCGAAAACACAAGTTAAGGTGTCTTTACAAATCCTGGGCTGCGAGCCCCAATACGTCAATCCTTGAGCTCTCAGCTCACAACCACAAAATACAAAACGGCAGAAAACCCTTAATTACTTGGAGCTCTTGCTCCCGCTTAGTAATGTCAAGCCTCCTAGAGGCACCCTCCAAAATACCAGAAAGAGCTGACCTGCTCTCAATTTTACAAGCCCATCAAAGGCCACAACAAACGTTACTTCTCACTGCCCTCAAGGCACACTTACAATGAAACAGGGGCATCTTGTACCCAACCTACGAGGCCTGAATAGCAAATTAAAGGTTAATTAAAAGGCCCAAACACAAAGATGAATGGAGGCGAAAACTTGCACTCTTACACTAAAGTTTGTTAAAACCTATGTGGCGCTAGGCCGATAATACAGGGGTTAATCCCAATCTATGGGGGTGACTAGACTGCAAAATAAATTTAACACATGAGGAAGGAAGAGAAAAACGGTTACGTAAGCGTAGTCACCTCAAGTCGAAATGAAGGGGAGCTCGAGAGGGTAAAGCACTCTCTATCCCCAAATTACAGCTCCAGTTAAGTGGAGTATTTACAAAGATTGAAAAGGCTTACATATCTAAAGATATAGGTTACATATTAAAGGTTTCGAACCTTCCCCGGGAGTTAAATTGCTGAGCTAGCAAGAAATAAAGATGTTAAGAGGCCATTACCTTGATGAAGAGCTGCTGCCTGAAGAACGAGGCGTTTCCCGCCCCCTGCTACATATTCACACACTGAGCAAGCTGTTATAAGAGTGGCCCGGAGACAAGAAAATCAGCAGTTTTTATACCCTCGTGGAAAATTCGAGACCTTTCAGGAATGAGTAGACACACCCACTCAATTTTTATTGCTTGACAGCAAAAACTTATACACAAGGCGATGAAGAAACACCTTATTGGTGGGAAATTAATTACAGAAATTTAGGATTGGTTAAATTCAAAACAGGCGGAAAGGAAGCTTAATATTGCCAACCCTCAAATAACAGAACAACATTTAGTAAGGACAAAACTTATGAATACAAAATTTCTTCAAGAAAGTTCATTCCTTCACACTAGAGTGCATAATCATAGTTTTTTGGTAGAGACCTCTGTTAGAGAATGTCCACACTTCTTGATCAATGAAAAAACAAAAGCAAATCAAAAACACACAATGACATCTTCTGATAAACAGTATAGTTAGTTCAGTTGTTAAAGTTCCGGGTTTCTCCAGTAGGGAGGCATATTAAGGCGGAAAATTCATATGTGCGGCGTAGAGGTGTACCAACCGTTACAATTATTATTATTATTATTATTATTATTATTATTATTATTATTATTATTATTATTATTATTATTATTATTATTATTGTCATCATCATCGGCTGGTCTCAGCTACCAGGCTCTGAAGTATAGTCTTTTAGGTTATATTCATACGAAATTCCACGTTCTGATTTTAACCACACCTGTCAGTGAAATATACAATTTAATGGACATCTCATAAACTGAATTACTGTAATTCCGTCCAGAGGGCGTAGAGTGCACCATTACAGCTATCTAACATACCATATGTTGTGACAGTGCTATGTTATTTATAGAAATTTTAGTTCAAACTATGGTTTAAGATGACTAAATTAGGCTAAAATACAAATATATATGTGTGTGTACATATATAGTGGCCATAACTGTCAAATGACAAACGTTTGTGAGATCCAACCGTTCCACTCACCGCGTGCCTACAACCCACCTGAGAATGGAGATGAAGAGCACTGCTTCCCTTCTGTACGCAACATAACTCATGACTTGCAGGAATTCGAGTCATTTTTACCAGATGGTTGGAAATTTCCCCTAGGTGTAGCGAAGAGTTGTAATGTGGGGAGAAAATGGAAATTTTCTTCAAATCCTTTTAACAACAGGGAAGTATGTTTAAACTTCTGACGTACTATTACCTGTAGTGGCTGTTTAAATATCCAGCAATATAGAGTGATTCTACCTACTTTGACTCAGACTCTGGTTAGCCCCGAGGTCTCCAGTTTACTGAACCCTGAAGTTTTGATCCACAGTGGAGGTGGGATAAAGACATTTTATCAGAAATAAAACTATAAATAAATTAATAGAATTCATTATACTTTTTTTCAGTAGACATTTTAAAACCGAAATCCATTTTAGTTAGAGATATGAAATTCGGTCTCTAAATCCAAAATCCTGTCAAAACTGTTGCTCTAATTCAGTCCTTGAATAAATATTCTTTGAAACGTTGGTCACTCAGTTTAATTCTGTATTATGGTATTGTAAACATCAGCAAAAGAAGAGGTTTTCTCGTAACCACAGGTAGCTTCAATATCAGATCAGAAACTATGTGTTGGAGGGGCAGGAAAGTTCCTAGCGCCCTCTCTCAGAATTAAACAAGCCCTAAGAATTGCGCACTCCATTTACAATAGGCTTATTCCGTTGTTTTCCCGATAAAATGTGTTCACGTTCTTGAATTTTATAAATTTTTCCCAAGCCAAGGGCCTAATCAAGAAAAAAGATTCTTTATTTGCAATTGACTTTATACAACAAAATGGGCTTCGTCAACTAGTAATAATTTAGTATTTAATTTTAACAAGGCTAAAAGTACAAACACCTTTTGTGAAAACTTAATACTAACATTATGCATTTCTAAGAATTCAGAGGTACTATAAAACGGATTTACTATTAACCAGTCATACAATTTTCTTTTAAAATTGCAGGAGTAGACCGCTGCAGAATGTGGCAATTAATTAAATAATCTTTAACATCTGATTTTATGTGAGTGAGCAGTTTTTGACAGCCCATGAATTGGAATGTCAACGTCCACTTTGTCCCGAGTATCATGAAGGTAAATGTTTTCCCTGTTACTGAATTCATTTCTGTTGTTTTCCGTCAGACATAAATTAAATATACAAAATTATAATTGTCAGTATTCTAAACTTAATGAAGAGAGGTCGACAATGGTCAACTTCATTCGTGTCCGCATCCCGACGTGATGCAGCTCTTTTCAGGCACACCCCACAATTTTTACCATATCAGTATATGAGACATACAATTCTTAAATCTCTGACACTACCTGGAATCGAACAGGGTAAAGTAAATTTGTGTCCTCGTCCCTAGGTCATGCAGCTCTTTCCAAGTACACCCCTAATGAAGATGAGCTACATATAGGCCTACCATTTTAAGCATATACCATCCATCCATCCATTTTTAAATATCTAGCACTACCAGGAATCGAACCAGGGAAAGTAAATTTGTGTACGCATCCCGAGATCATGCAGCTCTTTTCAAGCACACCCTTAAAGGAGGCGAGCGACATCTACCGTTTTACATATACCAATCATCTTGCTATTCTTAAATCTCTGGCACTGCAGGGAATCGAACCGGGAAGAAGCAAATTCGTGTCTTCATCCATATCATCTTATATCGTCGCTACAGTGCCAAAGCCGCTAATGTGACAATGCTCTTCTTATCCATCATTTCCCATGAGACAGGTCGCTCCTCCCAGCCACATATGGATGTGCAGTCCATCAGAACAATTTTCGTTGTGTTTATTTTCCCACGATAAAGTCTAAAGGAGAATGAATCATATACCAGGTGCACGCATAAGTATTTTCCGGTTCAGTAATAATAATTATAATTTCGTGTGGCTATTTCTAGCCAAGTGCAGCCCTCGTAAGGCAGACCCTCCGATGAGGGTGGGCGGCATCTACCATGTGTAGGTAACTGCGTGTTAATGCGGTGGAGGATAGTGTTATGTGTGGTGTGTGCGTTGCAGGGATGTTGGGGACAGCACAAACATCCAGCCCCCGGGTCATTGGAATTAACCAATAAGGGTTAAAATTCCCGACCCGGCCGGGAATCGAACCCGGGACCCTCTGAACCGAAGGCCAGTACGCTGACCATTCAGCCAACGAGTCGGACTTTCCGGTTCAGTAAGAGATGGCGTCTGTGTTGTATCGTTCAGTGATCATGTCGACGTTTGTGCCTGAGAAAGAACATTTGCGGCACGCATTGCTTTTCTTATTTAATCACAAGAAAAAGGCTGTGGAAAGTCATCGTTTGCTGGTAGAGACATGTGGTGAACATGCTTCATCGTTTAGAGCAAGTGAGACAATTAAAACGATGTGATTTCAATGTGAAAGACCGCGTGTGCTCTGGTAGCGTTATTGTGCATTATGAACACTTGGAGCCCAAAGAAACCGTTATTGCACAACGCTATCGCTAAAAAATGGTTCATTTAAATGATACATTGATCGAAAGACGACCAGAATGCGCCAGAAGACATGGCAAAGTGATTTTGTTACACGACAATGCGCCGTCTCACACAGCAAAACCAGTGAAAGACACCTTGAAATCGCTTGGATGGGACATCCTTTCGCACACGTCGTACTGCCCGGACCTGGCGCCATCTGACTATCACTTCTTCGCGCATCAATGAGGCAAGCGCTCGCAGAGCAGCACTTCAGCACTTTCGAGGAAGTTGGAAAATGGCTCTACGAATGATTTGCCGCAAAAGACAAGCAGTTTTTCTGGCGTGATATTCATAACTTTCCTGAAAGATGGACGAAGTGTTTAGAAGCTGATGACCAATATTTTGAATAAACAAAAGAAGCCATTTTTCTTGAAAATTACGTGTTTTCTTGACCGCAAAAACCGGCAAAGACGTATGCTTACACGTGGTATACTCAAGGAGTGCTTTAACTATGTCATGTAAACATTTCTACAGTACGGTAAAGTAAGGTTCATTTTCCATTACACACAGAGGAAATTAACATAACGAAAATTGTTCTACTGGAATGCATATCAATATGTGACTGGCAGGCGTGACCAATCATAAGGTGGCTCATGACTGAAATTTGCGGTTTTGGCCAAAAAATCGAAGTTTTAATTAACCTAAAAATCCCCTAATCCTCCCCTTGTTAAATCCCGCTGTCAGTTTTTATTAACCCCATTTTAAACCTCTAAATACGGGATATAAATGGTAGTGGTTCCGCGTATGTAGAACAAGCCCACGCCCTTTATTTCACGCTGTCTGATAAAATTAACTTCAAATTTCTTTCGGAATACTTTTTTCAAAAATAACCCTGGAATATATTAACCTTGTGGTAGACCTACGCTGTTCGTAAGACGAGAAAGGCGTCTGAGGGAGTAATTTACACTCCAGGGCAGTTTTAATGCAAGTATAATTTCTTTAAACTTTCTGTTACTTTTCCTACCTTAAAACTTTTTCAGCTCCTTGTCAGGCATAAAATGCTCCTTACGAGAGAGTTTTTATGGGATTCACCTGAAATTCTCACAGAATGTTTGAATATTTACAGGAATTAAAATAGGCCTGCGTACATTTAGTTATCAGGTGAATATTACTTTCATATTTTTACTCCTGAAATAGCTCGAAACTAGATGTTTGTCTATTGAATGCAAAATGAAGTATTGAAAAAATTTGTCTCCAATAGTTTGTACCTGTCTGAAACACGCGGATTTTTTCTTAAATATGTGAGTATTTTTAACAACTCTGCCAATGTATAGTCCCCAAAAATGAAACCTATGGCCCAATGAGCATTTTCCATGCAATATATAAAAATAAAACTTATTTGTCAATAACTATCCAACCAATTAACTAACAAACATCAAATTTTGTACGGCGCTATATTTTATTAATAAGTGCTTGTGTTATAAATTTGGTTCTGATAAGTGGTAAATGCTAGAGGTGACCGCGTGGTTAGTGCCGCACAGCTGTGAGCTTGCATCCGGCAGATACTGGAAAACATGAAATGGCGCATGGCTTTTGGTGCCGGGAGTGTCCGAGGACATGTTCGGCTCGCCAGATGCAGGTCTTCTGATTTGAGGCCCGTAGGCGATCTGCGCGTAGTGATGAGGATGAAATGATGATGAAGACGACACTTACACCCAGCCCCCGTGCCAATAAAATTAACCAATTAAGGTTAGAATTCCCGACCCTGCCGGGAATAGAACCCGTGACCCCTGTGACAAAAGGCCAGCACGCTAACCGTTTAGCTATGGAGCCGGACGGGAGATAATGGGTTCAAATCCCACTGACGGCAGCCCTGAAGATGGTTTTGAATTGTTTCCCATTTTTAGGCCTGGCAAATGCTGGCTGGGGCTGTATTAATTAAGGCTACGGCCGCTACCTTCCCACTCCTAGGCCTTTCCCATCTCATCGTCATCATAAGACCTATCTGTGCCTGTGTGACGTAAATCAAACCCTTAAGGTAAATAATGGATAGGAAGAGACTTGTCACATTCCCGATTTTGGCACCTCAGCAACGATATGACATTAAACCAACAATTACCAATCTCTCAAATGAAGAAGAAAAGCTGGTGTTTTCATGGTACTCATTTCTGTGTTATTCCTAAAATATTAGTCTCCCGAGAAAGCTCTTGAAATGTTTATACAGACTGTGTCATAATCCTGTATGGACTACGGGAGTGTTCTAAGGGCATCGTAGTTCCATGAGTGTAGTTTTAGTATTCCGTGAAGTGAACGCAAACAGAATGAGTAAACATTAGCTTACGACCACTATGTGCCAATCCCGCCGGACAGAAATATTCAATTGCATGCTGATACTGCGTGAAATTGACGCATACAGTACTGGAAAATGGAAATTTGTTAGTCTGCTGGAAGATAATACCTCTTTTAATTTGTCGAGTTATTGAATTGGAATGATTACTTAGCCACTCGCACTATGTCCGGCAGGTGGTAAATAGCGTAAGAGCCACTACATGTAAACAAGCGCCACCCGCCAATGGCGGCCATGAATAGGTGATGAGGGCGATGACCACGCGCTCCAGCGTTGTCGCCCGCAATTACAGCCCTGCTGTGTCTGGTGTGAGGTTTGTAGAAACCTACTAACCCAGTCACCAGAGGCTGTTGGTAATTAGGGCGTATCTGAATGGTTTCAGCCGCTCAGCCGAAGTACAGTGGTACAAGATTTAGCCGTGTTTCCATGTGAACCATTCTCACAGTTTTCTGGTAATATCTGAAGCCACCTCTTTTCAGTTTTGACTGGATTAATTTATAACATTTAGGCTGTTAAACGGGTTTAAAAGTAAGCTTTAAGTTCCACAAATAGGAAAAGTCCTCTCAGTTTTAATTACTGCGTTGATGGCGTGAAAGTTCCCATTGGAGGCCATTGTAAATACCTAGTTCTTAATATAAGGAAAGACCTTCATTGGGGTATTCACATAAATATGATTGTAAAGAAAGGGTATAGATCACTGCACATGGTTATGAGAGTGTTTAGGGGTTGTAGTAAGGATGTAAAGGAGAGGGCATTATAAGACTCTCGTAAGACCCCAACTAGAGTATGGTTCCCGTGTACGGGAATCTTACCAGGATTACTTGATTCAAGAACTGGAAAAAATCCCAAGAAAAGCAGCTCGATTTGTTCTGGGCGATTTGCAAAGTTTGGGCTGGGAAGACTTGGGAGAAAGGAGACGAGCTGTTCGACTAAGTGGTACTTTCCAAGCTGTCAGTGGAGAGATGGCGTGGGAGGATATCAGTAGACGAATGAGTTTGTGTGGTGTCTTTAAAAGTAGGAAAGATCACAATATGAAGATAAAGTTGGAATTCAAGAGGACAAATTGGGGCAAATATTCGTTTATAGGACGGGAGTTAGAGATCGGAATAACTTACCGAGGGATAGGTTCGATAAATTTCCAAATTCTTTACAATCATTTACGAAAAGGCTAGGAAAACAACAGATAGAGAATCTGCCACCTGGGTGACTGCCTTAAATGCAGATCAGTAGTGTCTGACTGCAGATTGACTGTTCAGTCTGAAGACTCTAAATTTGAATAAAGAAATTTATGAACTACCTAAATAGGAAAACATATGGTAACAGTATTACACCTGAATTTAATTAATAATTAAGTTGAATTTTTTCAGGTGTAATATTGTTATCGTACCTTTTCTTATTCAGGTAGCTCCTAAATTTATTTACTCAAATTTAGTTTCGATAGACTGAAGAGCCTAAGAGTTGTACATTATCACATATCTCAGTGTACTGGGGAACGGAAGACTATTTCAATTTTAGTCGCAATTGTGTTGTTCAATATTTATTCTTCTTTGTCTTCCTGGTCTTCTTTTGGAATTTACTGGGTTGGCACTTGGAGTGAATATGATCCAGTTTTACGGCCAGATGCCCTTCCTGACGCCAACGGTGTGTGGAGGGATGCATTCACGAATGCGCGTTTCTTTGGTGGTCAGTAGTCTGGTGCAATATTGCTAGCAGACCTAGTTGACGAGTCACTAATAATCGATTCATATATCGCTAGAAATTCGAAAAAGTATAAATACTGAATTAATATTACGTAACTTATTTAACACAAGAAAGTTAATTTCAGAAATAGGGAAATGTTTTAGCAATAAATCAAGGGTTTGTAACAGAGAAATTATGTTCGTTCGTTCGTTCGTTCGTTCGTTCGTTCGTTCGTAATCTGTTTACCCTCCAGGTTCGGTTTTTCCCTCGGACTCAGCGAGCGATCCCACCTCTACCGCCTCAAGGGCAGTGTCCTGGAGCTGCAGACTCTGGGGCGGGGGATACAACTTGGGAGGATGACCAGTACCTCGCCCAGGCGGCCTTACCTGCTTACCTGCTATGCTATGGGGATGGTAGGATTGGAAGGGATAGACAAGGAAGAGGGAATGAAACGGCCGTGACCTTAAGTTAGGTACCATCCCGGCATTTGCTTCGAGGAGAAGTGGAAAGCCATGGAAAACCACTTAGAGGATGGCTGAGGAAGGAATTGGATCCCCCTCTACTCAGTTGACCTCCCGAGGATGAGTGGACCCCGTACAAGCCATTGTACCACACTTCAAATTTAGTGGGAGAGGTGGGAATCGAACCCGGACCTTTGAGGGTGGCAGCTAATCACACAAACCGCTATACCACAGAGGCGGACAAAGTGGATTTATTCCGTTTTTATAGTCATAAATCCGCTAGTCTCAAGTGGGGAAGGAAAATTTAAAAAAAAAAATTTGAAAACGAAACAAAGTATTTTTCTCTTCTGAGGATGGATAAATGAGTTGTTCTCTGGAAATCGAGTTGTCATGATTGTTTTGGTATTTTGGTGTTGATTGATAGGCAGATTATTTGCATTCCAATATTTAATTAATTATTTGATAGTAGTTGTTTCTTGTGTTTCTAATTTCTTGTATGATTTCGTTGCAATTTTTATGCTCTGCTATGTGTAATGGAATACTTTAAGGTATCGCTTGTTTACAAAATTGGAAATGGCCAACAGCTACTTCATAACAGATCTTGCCCTACGGTATCGCAACATCCACCCTCACGAAGGGAGACTCACCACGTCTTTTGACATCAGAGATTAAGTTCCTGATATCCACTGTTTAGAAGACCAGGGTGGACAATTCCATAAATCACGAGGTGAGACAGGAACCTGGGATTAAGTCAAGTCTACTAGTACAGAGTCGGTACATCCACACTACGGTGATTCGGACAGGTGATGAGGAAGGCGTCAACGAGAACAGCCCGAGTGCACTTGGATAGGGAGGTAGAAGGCAAAATGCCTGGTTGGAAGACCTAGAACCCGCTGGATGGATACTCTATACATTGACATTGCAGCGAGTAACCTCATATTGTCGTCCCGAGGTGGAGCAGCTCTAATGAGGATTAAGGAAGGACACTGGATGATGTCGTGAAGAATAAGACATTAATGGCTAGAGGAGGATGGAAGAGGCGTGTCAACAGTGTCGAGGACATTGGAACTGTAAACCGATAGTAAAGCAAACTCGTATCTTCATCCCGAGGTGGTGCCGTTATATTCAGGCACACCCCCAGTGCAGGTGATCTGCATGTACCATTTCAACCACATACCAGCCGGCCTGCTATTTTTAAATTTCTGGCAGTATCGGGAATCGAACCCGTGCCCCCAAGGATGGCAACTAATAAAACTAACCGTTATGCTACGGAGTCGGACACTGTGAACCGATGACAAGGATGATAGTGCATTAGTTCCTGGATAGGCCCTAACTGAAGGGAATACTTTAAGTTATTGACTGACCTCCGTGGCTCAAGCGGCAGTGCGCCGGCCCCTCACCGCTGGCTTCCATGGTTCAAATCCCGGTCACTCCATGTGAGATTTGTTCTGGATAGAATGGAGGCGGGACAGTTTTTTTCTCCGGGTACTGCGCTTTTACCTGTCATATGTTTTCCAACATCATTTCATTTCATCGATCAGATATTAATCATTTCCCCAAAGGAGTGCGACAGGCTTCAGCAGCCGGTACACTTCCTATCCTTGCCGCTAGATGGGGCTTCATTCATTTCATTCCAGACCCAGTCAAATGAATGGAAAGGGCTGGGGATTTTTTTTATCTAAATTTATTTACCATAATCTTGACTTTTCGTCTGATATTATAGGATCAAATTAAGAAGGATGCACACACACACACATTACATTCGTAGATCTAGCAAGGCAATGAATAACGTTGTCTGAATCAAGCTATTTGAGATTCTGAAGGCGGTCGGGATCAGACATGGAGAAAGAAGAAATATCTATAATCTTTACAGAAAACAATCCACGGTATTAAAAATCAAGGGTTTTGAAAAAAAAGAACAGCAATCCAGTAAAATGTTAGGAAAGGCTTCAGTTTATGGTAAAGGAAATCAAGGAGAATTCTGGAAAGAGAATCAAAATCAAAACAGAGGAGCTCAAAACTATGAAATTTACCCCTAAAATTGTTATTCCATCTGAATCTCCAGAAGATTTCGAGAAACTGCTGAGTGGTATGGATATGTCTTGGGGAAGGAGTGCAAGATAAATTATAAACACAAGTAATGAATTGCAGTCTAACGAAGTCAGGTGATGTGGGAAAAAAATAGATAAGAAACTGAAGTCTTAAAGGATGTAGATGAATATTGTTACTTGGGTGGTAAAATAAGTAACGATGGCAGAAGTGACGAGGATATAAATTACAGGCTAGTATAAGTAAGGAAGACGTCTTTTCCTTTCTTAATCCGTTTACCCTCCAGGGTTGGTTTTCCCCCCGGGCTCAGCGAGGGGCCCACCTCTATCGCCTCAATAGCAGTGTCCTGGAGCGTGAGGCATTGTGTTGTGTAGAGTAGATAAAACTGTGAAGGAGGACGAGTACCTCGCCCAGGCGGCCTCACCTGCTATGGTGAACAGGGGTCTCGTGGGGGGATGGGAAGATCGGAAGGGATAGACAAGGAAGAGAGAAGGAAGTGGCCGTGGTCTTAAGTTAGGTTCTATCCCAGCATTTGCCTGGAGGAGATGTGGGAAACTACGGAAAACCACTTCGCGGATGGCTGAGGATGGAATCGAACCCCCTCTACTCAGGTGACCTTCCGAGGCTGAGTGGACTCCATCCTTCTTACCCCTCTTCAAATTTCGTGGCAGAGCCGGGAATCGAACGCGGGACTCCGGGAGTGGCAGCTAATCACACTAACAGCTACACCACTGAGGCGGACAATACCTGAAAATAAATGTACTAACTGCTAACACTGATATAGAAATTAGAAAGATGTTTCTGAAGACTTCCTTCTGGAGAATGGCATTGTATGAAAGTGAAAATAATAAGCTGAAAGACAGAAAAAAGGAAGAACATAGAAAACCCATCTCGGGAGATCCTCCAGCGAAAGGCGAAACCCGCATAAAAATCTGCTGAGCGCTTCTCGAGTTTTGAGTGAACGAATATATTGTACATACATACATGCATGAGTATGGGCAAACAGATGTAGTTTTGTGAGTGTAGAGATGGGTTCTCTACGTGTCCAAAGTAAGCAGGCTACTCAATATTTAGCCCGTGCTCTGGCCTAGTGAATCTACATTGTAACCTCCTCCTAACAGAGATGATCCGGTCCTGGTCTGGACCACGTGGTCACAGGTATTGATCTGGCTTATGAGTGATAGGCTGTCAACCCGTGGACGGTGCACTAAAATATTCACCCTCTTGGCTGACTGGTTGACACTTGTAACGAAGAGCTCACGGCACTGCTACCTCGCGTTCTTCCATATCGTCCGAGCGACGTTCGACATCGCGTGAGCTACTCGTATCTGAGTGACATCTACAAGCGACGACAGTCCCACTTCCAGGTCTCCGTTCGTCCTATCTCTGCATATGCATGACTTTTTAGGTGACATTGTTTGTACTTGTCGACTTGGTTAAGGACCGGGCAAGTTACTTCCGAGCTCCGTCTCTAGTGGGAAGGGCTGAAATCCTCCAGACCACAATAATGAATCACCCTCTAGGACATCGTAAACTGAATTTCCTTGGTTCCCTGTTTTAACCCAGGCGTACGCCGCATAGGCCTACATGGGCTACGTTCTTCCTAATCTCAATATCTATCAATTAAACATAAATTACACTACAACGTACTAAGGCTGTCAATAAAACCTGAATTTTTATGCAGAAATATAATTAAATCCGATTTTATTATTCTATTCTTATCTATTATCCTCTACGGGGAAGGATCCTCCACTTTAAGCGCCGAGTGGCAACCGCAAAATCCTTAATTGACTCTTATATTTGCTTTCATTTACTTGTGCAGAGCTTGCACTCGGCAACTTAGGTATCCAACACGGCGCGGCACACACGTCACAACGCGCTATGCGATGCTGCTAACTTACGAACTTATCCCCGTCTAGTAAAGACCACTGCCTATATTGGTTAGGTCGGGTTAGTAAAAGCCCACTGCCTGTGTTAGGTCCGGCTAATGAAAATACCACTTTCTGATTTGGTTAGGTCTGGCTCTTGAAAAGCCCACTGTCTGTATTGGTTAGATCCGATTAGTGAAAAGACCACTGTCTGTATTGGTTAGGTCCGATTAGTGAAAAGACCACTGTCTTTATTGGTTAGGTCCGATTAGTGAAAAGACCACTGTCTTTATTGGTTAGGTCCGATTAGTGAAAATACCACTGTCTGTATTGGTTAGGTCCGATTAGTGAAAAGACCACTGTCTTTATTGGTTAGGTCTTTATTGGTTAGGTCTGGCTCTTGAAAAGACCACTGTCTGTATTGGTTAGGTCTGGCTCTTGAAAAGACCACTGTCTGTATTGGTTAGGTCCGGCTCTTGCAAATGACCACTGTCTGTATTGGTTAGATCCGATTAGTGAAAAGACCACTGTCTGTATTGGTTAGGTCAGGCTCTTAAAAAGCCCACTGTCTGTATTGGCTAGGTCTGGCTCTTGAAAAGCCCACTGTCTGTATTGGTTAGGTCCGATTAGTGAAAAGACCACTGTCTTTATTGGTTAGGTCTGGCTCTTGAAAAGACCACTGTCTGTATTGGTTAGGTCTGGCTCTTGAAAATCCCACTGTCTGTATTGGTTAGGTCCGGCTCTCGAAAAGCCCACTGTCTGTATTGGTTAGGTCCGATTTGTGAAAAGCCCACTGTCTGTATTGGTTAGGTCCGATTAGGGAAAATGCCATTTTCTATATTGGTTAGGTCCGGCTCTTGAAAAGACCACTGTCTGTATTGGTTAGGTCCGGCCCTCGAAAAGCCCACTGTCTGTATTGATTAGGTCCGATTAGTGAAAAGCCCACTGTCTGTATTGGTTAGGTCCGATTAGGGAAAAGACCATTGTCTGTATTGGTTAGGTCCGGCTCTTGAAAAGACAACTGTCTGTATTGGTTAGGTCCGGCTCTTGAAAAGACCACTGTCTGTATTGGGTAGGTCCGATTAGTGAAAAGACCACTTCCTGTAATGGTTAGGTCCGGCTCTTGAAAAGCCCACTGTCTGTATGGTCCGGCTCTTGAAAAGCCTACTGTCTGTATTGGATAGGTCCGATTAGTGAAAAGACCACTGTCTGTATTGGTTAGGTCGGGCTCTTGAAAATCCCAGTGTCTGTATTGGTTAGGTCCGGTTCTTGAAAAGCCCACTGTCTGTATTGGTTAGGTCCGATTAGTAAAATGACCACTGTCCGTATTGGTTAGGTCCGGCTCTTGAAAAGACCACTGTCTGTATTGGTTAGGTCCGGCTCTTGAAAAGCCTACTCTCTGTATTGGTTAGGTCCGGTTCTTGAAAAGCCCACAGTCTGTATTGGTTAGGTCCGGTTCTTGAAAAGCCCACTGTCTGTATTGGTTAGGTCCGGCTCTTGAAAAGACCACTCTCTGTATTGGTTAGGTCTGGCTCTTGAAAAGCCTACTCTCTGTATTGGTTAGGTCCGGCTCTTGAAAAGACCACTGTCTGTATTGGTTAGGTCCGGTTCTTGAAAAGCCCACTGTCTGTATTGGTTAGGTCCAATTAGTAAAATGACCACTGTCTGTATTGGTTATTTCCGGCTCTTGAAAAGACCACTGTCTGTATTGGTTAGGTCCGGCTCTTGAAAAGCCTACTCTCTGTATTGGTTAGGCTCGGTTAGTTACAAGACTATTAGTGTGGATTGGTTAAGTGCAGCTAGTGACAAAACCATAGCTCTGCATTGATACTGTTGCACTGTTGGTCACTTCGCGACGCTAACCAGAGGGCTGACGCCCAAAAAGCC
The DNA here is from genome assembly GCF_040414725.1 of Anabrus simplex. Classification (NCBI taxonomy): domain Eukaryota; kingdom Metazoa; phylum Arthropoda; class Insecta; order Orthoptera; family Tettigoniidae; genus Anabrus; species Anabrus simplex. Next base: position 389,600,295 of record NC_090268.1, read on the forward strand.
CCTTTCCTTACATCAACACAATGGTCTTGTCAGTAGCCTGACCTAACTAATTGTCCTATCACCAGCCAGAATCATCTCCGGCGATGACACAAGGTCACCTTCAAGAATCGGCCTTTCATGACCCCCACTTCCTCGCTTCTGCTACCTGAGGATAGATAAACCGAGTGCATGCGTGGAATAAACTGACCACTTCACTCAACCTCACGTTTTTGCTATGCCTTTGCTGGCAAGATGGCGAGATGTAGTATTTACAGCGCACTGTGTCTTCTAGTATGGGCTAGATCTTATCTTTGGCTTGACAACATGAAAGTGACTGAGGTATGAGCGATGCTAGTAATATCATTCCTTATGTAGTCAGACTCTGTTATGAATGGTGTGAAAATATCACTCGTAGGGTACGTTGGTGCATGCATTTCTGGGGGTTGAAAGACGTAATAGCAATTTCTGACTCGGTTGGGAAAGCAACGGGAAGCTGTCTCATTCCTAATATGCATCTTCATGGACGCCTAGGGTATCATTACAGATGTTGGCAGGGCTATGGAGGATCAAACCAGCCTTCGAGCTGAATAAACAACATACATACATACTGCACCCATCTGACCGAGATACGTACATACATACATACATACATACATACATACATACATACATATATACATACATACATACATACATACGTACATATTTTTGCTACTCTAAGTTGCCGAGTTCAAGTCCACCCCTTGTGTGAACCTCTTTCTTTTCACCATCCCTTTCCAACATATTTTGGTCAATTATTGTTGTATTTCGAAACAGACGGTATTAGGTTTGCGTAGCTACGGAGTTTTTACTTTCACGCCCGTCATGGTCCTTTCCTATACCTTCATTTTCCGAAGGATCTTCTTTCATATTCACCTTTGATAAATGTTAAGAAGGGATGCTTGCCGAGTTGTATTACCTCTTAAAACAATAATGATACTAGCACCACCATCATTAAATATTATTTAGCCGTACTATGATAATGTGATGAGAGTTGCATAAATAGTGGCATACATAACCCATTAAAGGTCATAGATTGCCAAGATTACAGCTGCCCAGCCAGATAGCCTGTAAATATTGAAGTGCCTCGTGGTCATTGGGACGACATCTTCAATTACATTCCTTGGCTTTTGTGATCAGGACCTCTTCCTATTATAAAAGACAGCTCTTCAGTTGGTCTCACGAGGCTGAGTGAACACTGTTCCAGCCTTCAGCCCTACATTAACAGCAGGAGTTCCAAAAATATGCTACTCGTAACACCCAGCCCCTGTGTATAAAGGAAAGGGTGATAGACATAAAGCTGAAAATTGCAGGCCAGTCAGTTTGACATGTGTGGCATATAATCTTTTGGAAAGCATTCCTTCTGATAATATTAGACATGTTTGTGAACTTAATAACTGATTTGATAGAAGGCAGGAAGCTCAACTTGTAGGATTCCAGCAATATATAGCAGATATCCTGGATTCAGGAGGTCAAATGGACTGTATCGCGATTGACCCATCTAAGGCATTTGATAGGGTAGATCATGGGAGACTACTGGCAAAAATGAATGCAATTGGACTAGACAAAAGAGTGACTGAATGGGTGGCTCTCTTTCTAGAAAATATAATTCAGACAATTCAAGTAGGCGAAACCTTATATGTCCCTGTAATAATTAAGAGGGGAATTACTCCAGACACTATTATTGGACATTTATGTTTTCTTATATATATCAATGATATGTGTAAAGAAGTGGAATCAGAGATAAGGCTTTTCGCAGGTGATGTTATTCTGTACAGAGTAATAAATAAGTTACAAGATGGTGAGCAACTGCAAAGTGACCTCGTTAATGTTGTGAAATGCAGCAGGCAATGGTTTGATGATGATAAACGGGGTTAAAAGTCAGGTTATGAGTTTCACAAATAGGAAAAGTCATCTCAGTTTTTATTACTGCGTTGATGGGGTGAAAGTTTCCTTTGGGGACCATTGGTAAGTACGTAGGTGTTAATATAAGGAAAGATCTTCATTGGGGTAATCACATAAATGGTATTGTAAATAAAGGGTACAGAACTCTCCACATGGTTATGAGGGTATTTAGGGGTTGTAGTAAGGACGTAAAGGAGAGGGCATATAATCTCTCGTAAGACCCCAACTAGAGCATGGTTCCAGTGTATGGGACCCTCACCAGGATTACTTGATTCAAGAACTGGAAAAAAATCCAAAGAAAAGCAGCTCGATTTGTTCTGGGCGATTTCCGATAAAAGAGTAGCCTTAAAAAATGTTGCAAAGATTGGGCTGGGAAGACTTGGGAGAAAGAAGACGAGCTGCTCGACTAAGTTGTATGTTCCGAGCTGTCAGTGGAGAGGTGGAGTGGAATATCATTAATAGACGAATAAGTTTGAGTGGTGTCTTTAAAAGTAGGAAAGGTCACAATATTAATATAAAGTTGGAATTCAAGAGGACAAATTGGGGCAAATATTCTTTTATAGGAAGGCGAGTTAGGGATTGGAATAAATTTCCAATTTCTTTGAAATCATTTAAGAAAAGGTTAGGATAACAACAGATAGGGAATCTGCCACCTGGGCGACTGCCCTAAATGCAGATCCGTAGTGATTGGTTGACAAATATTTATGCTTATCTGTTCTTAGAACAGGAGTGCGGGCTTTAACACTGATCCGCATTTAGTCCTATCACCCAGGTGTCACATTCCCTGTGAATAGTTTATTGTTTACCTAAGTTTTCTTCATTGATTTCAGAGAAGTTGAAAAGTTATCGAACATTTCCCTCTGTAGATCATTCCTATCCGTAATTCCTCTTCCTATGAACGAATATTTGCCCCAATCTCTCCTCTTGAATTAGATTTTTCCTTGCATTTAACAGCCCCTCTCAGTCTTATTCTATAAATATCACTCCACGCCACGTACGATCCCGGCATGTAGAAGATCTCTGGTTACATATTTGGTATTTATCCAATAAAAATTAAAACTCAGCCATAGAGAGATTCGGTTTACTTGACCATGTAGTAGATTCTCTCTTTATATAAGCTAGCGAAATTGACAGGCTAGCTGCCAGATCGTGTCAAATTAACAAGCTATGCTTGCATATGGTAGATGAGGCCAGGCGATTATTATTATTATTATTATTATTATTATTGTTATTGTTATTATTTTCTTTTAGTTTCAGCCGTCTATGGGCTGCGATTACGCAACTTCCATTGCTTTCTCAAGTTCTTTCTCCTTCCACTTTCCCCAGTATTCTTTCATCCGTTGACTTGCTCGTGCTCATTCTTCTGCCGAGAATACTCTATTCTTCCTCGTTTTCTCATCAGCTAGATCCTTCACCTCCCCAACTCTTTGCCTGAAGATTTTTCTGTTTGTTATATCTTCTGCCATGATCCCACATTTTTCTAATTCTCGGTGGACTTCTTTTACCCATGGGACTTTTGTCTTCCTGTTCTCCTGGAAGGTGAGGATTCTGTTGGCGAGTCCCTCTGATCCCATTCTTTTAATATGTCCGTAGAACGTCAATCTCCTCTTTCATTGTTGTGGTGATGTTTTCAAATTGTTGGTATAGTTCTTGGTTTGGTCTCATGCGAAACGTAAACTTGTCTGATAATTTTCTGGGTCCAAGAATCTTTCTAAGGAACCTCCTTTCTTTCTTTTCCAAATCCGGGAGTCCCTTCGTGGCTATTGTCTCAGCTGCGTATAAACATTCAGCTTTGACTATCGTGCTGTACTGCTTGAATTTGGGCTGGTAGGAGAGTGACTTAGATTTGTAGGTGTTCTGACATAACTTAAATGCACGTTCTTGAATTTCTGCTTACTCAGTCATGTTTGGAGACAATATCTCTCCTAGGTACTTAAATTTTGTAGCTGTTTTGATGTCACCGTACTTGGTCCTCATTGTCCAGGTTGGGTCAGTGGTATTTATGTTCATGTACTCCGTCTTCTTAAAAGATATTTGCCTGTTTTGTCTGCTGTTTCTTTGTGGAGTTCGATCTGCTCAGTTGCAATTTGCAAATTCTATTATTATTATTATTATTATTATTATTATTATTATTATTATTATTATTATTATTATTATTATTATTATTATTATTATTATTTTAGCTTCAATATTCGGGAACTGTTTGAGCATACAGACCCGATGACCGACTCTCATACAAATGTGCTAATGGTTAAAAAATATCTACCCGATGTTTGAGGGAATCATGATAAAGTTGAATACTAGCGGTATGTGAAAATGTTATTTCCAAAACGACGTAAATGCATGAAATGCAAAAATTCATAAATAAATATTTTTATATTCATATAATTAAATTCAGATATGATTATGAATATAATGTAGTTCCATTCATTGCTTCTACACACATTTTGAAGCTGTGTTTTAAAAATCTCACCATGGGAAATGGTGGTCATTTTCTCGCGTAAGTTGGAGTTACGTCGTTCTGGAACGAAACCGTTTTGAGTGGAATTTATGAACATGTCATGGTTTAATGATAACAATCTTTACGTACATTTTTAAATATGGATAATAAAGAAAATACACCAGTTATTTACATTACTTACATGAGAAAAACACATTTTAAAAGAGTGTCAATGCATTGAGTAAATTACATCTCCTTCAATCATCGCCATCACTGTCAATAGCATTATGAATATTGCCAGCTCGAGGAAACAGATGTTGACAAAACTGAATTCTAAGATGTTCTCCCGTTATATCGAGTTCATCTGGAACCATTTTTACGTCTTTTAACTTCTCCTGTTTCACTGGGTCACCTAACTGTTCTTGTCTGAGCTGCAGAGATGACCAATTTTTAACCCCCTTCAACAAAGCGTGAAAACATCCTGATTGCCCCAAAAATGTGGATTGCAGAACACATGGTTTGCACTTATCCGAACATATTTAATCCCTATCTGAGGTTTTCCTTGTGTAGAGATGTTAATGCATGCTAGGATCATGTACAGTACAGTACCAACTTCTCAAAAAATATTGTTATTTTCTGAGCCAGTGGATTGGTCAAAACGGATTCAAGACACATTCGAGAGTTACATCACATTGCAAACAAAAGTAATTTTAATATCTCTATTAACCTGGGATATAAGATGAATTGAGACTGAAACATTAGCTATACGATGAGAGAAACTCTACACTATTTTCTGAAAGCAAACAATGAAAAATAATAAATTTTGGATTTGTCCAGCTCCATGGCTAAATTATTAGCGTGCTGGCCTTTGGTCCAGGTGTCCCCGGTTCGATTACCGGGTGTATCGGAGATTTTAATCTTCATTGGTTAATTCCGATGGCTCGGGGGCTGGATTTGTGTGCCGTCTTCATCATTAGAATTCATCACAGATAGGGCCCCATCCTCGCAGACGCGCAGGTCACCCATACGGCGCGTCCACTATAAAGACCTGCCCCAGGCCTCTTTGAAGGCCACACGTCATTAATTATGTAATTAATTAATTTTGGATTTACGTCACTTTGGAAATAAGCTCTTCATTCAGACTCTATTATGGCATTTTAATGAGAAATGAAAATGAAAACTATATCAAATGCCTTCTAATAAATGTGACTGTTCGTAATCTGCTACGTGAAGGATGAGAGAGCACTGAGGTACTGGAAAGCTTACGGCGCCCAACCATACTGACGTCATCTCACGAGGAACCTCGTGTAAATGACAGCACTGCTTTTCAAATATATTACATGCTAGTGCGAGATTTCACAGTCCACGTTGCAGGAAGGAGAGGTTTTGAAACTCTCCAGAAGTAGCAGGTGGAAACAGTCATAATAGGAGTAGCGGGGTAAGGACTGCTGTGAGGTAGAAAATCCTCCATAAAAATCTAAAGGAAATAAATTTTCAAACGGACATTATTTGCGGAGAGAAGGGGAGGTAGAAGACTAGAAAGAGGAATGATATTTTACTTTGTAAACATGATGCTATTATTCAAAACCTTTGCAATATTGTCCCCCCTTACCTTTCAGCATTCTGAGTCTTCAGTCTGCAAATTGGCCGGATCCTCAATGATTCCAAGATCAGTTGACTGAGGTCGGTGATTATTGTTTTCAGAGGAACTACAATAGTGCAATAATCCTCTATTAAATCTAATCAGAAGGGATATAAAAGAAATGTGCCACTTCACGGAATGAGGTAAGGTAAGGTAAGGTAAGGGTGTATTCTGCCCGAAGGCAGGTCGGAACCTCCGCAGAGGTGTGCCTGAGCCGGAGTTTACGTACGGTAGGGTGGCCAGTTCCTTTCCGCTCATCCTTTCCCTTACCCCCACCAACAGCGCGTGGCAACCCAACCAAACCTTGACCACGCCCAATGTTCCTTAACTTCGGAGATCTCACGAGATCCGGTGTTTGAACACGGCTACGGCCGTTGGCTCATGGAATGAAGGTATCGGCAAATAAAAGGGATGGGCGATGAAGGGAGTATAAATCAAAGACTCCCTACGTCTCACATTTGGGGTAGGAAAATAACAAGAGCTGAACAAGGGAGAAGGGATAGGAAAGACTGAAGTGAGAAGTCTGGTGCAACTAAGTGAGAGCAATGCTAATCTCAGCTAGGCCCCATGGTCTCCAACCCACGCTCCCAACTTGACAGCCATAGGTCCCCTTTTATTCGCCACTCACCACAGAGTGGAGATACCGTGGATGTTTTCTTCTAACCTCCATCCACAGGAGGTTTGACTTAGTTAGCAAAGGTAACACCGAAGAGGCGCACTAAAAATAAGTTGCGAGTTAGACCTAATTACGGTTACTTCCTTCACCGAGCTTAAATGTGCTATTATGTACCAATCTGCCAAGTCTATTGAATAATATACACCAATCGACGCTGCAAGTAGTGCCTTAACATATTCTTTTCGTCACACAGAGTTACTGCATAAGGAACTAGGCTATAGACTCTTGCTACTGTAGCTCCAATATAGGCTACAAAACTTATCTGCTACTTTACATACCGTACTGTCAGATCCAAGAATGATAATGAGACAGATCAATGAACGTAATACAATTAAAGCTCTGATACAGAGCACTACACACACTACATCTTACTCGAGCTGGATATTAGGTTCGTCAAGAACAGTGACAGGTCTATTTCCAAAAAAATGTCAGGGATGATTAACAAATTCAAGAAAATAAAACGTTTCATTATGACATCTGTTTGAGTCGAGTTACATGGTTAAATGGTTAGCGCGCTGGCCTTTGGTACCGGGATCGATTCCCAGCCGGGTCGGAGACTTTGACCTTCATGGTTAATTCGAATGGCTTGGGGGCTGGGTGTGAGTGTCATGTCCAGCATTAGAATTCATCACAGATAGGGCCTAATCCTCACAGACTCGCAGGCAGTGTTGCCAACTGAGAAATATTTTATCAGCTAAATTTTAGTTTAAAATCCGCTAAATTCCGCTAAATTTCAAATTAAATCAAATTAAAGTCGACACTCGCCAGTTTTAGAATAGGATTTCATAATCTTCTTCTTTCCTGTGGTTTCACATGAATCCTTGGTACCATTCCTTTTCGAAATATCTGATGCCAATTCATGATTCCTGCAACACTTGTTCACTCGTTTCAATCCTGCTGGAATGCTAAACGATAGCGGTAGGCATTTTTTTTTACCTAATGAAACTGGCTGAGAGCTCTTTCAACAGCAGTATTAGACCAATATACTAACTCTTCAGCACTCTTTCAGAGCAGCCAAAGGAACTTCCCGTCGACTTTGTAGCTCACCAGCAATGCAAATTTTGAATTTTTAGATATATTTTGAAAGGTTTTTCACTTTCACCACAGGTTTCATTGTTTTTATAGCCACGAGATATTTAAGGAAATTTATATTTACTCAAGCCATTTGGAAAGGACACGATTTCTTGCGACTTGAATAGACAGCCATCTTGTGTTACTTTGCTGCACCTTTCCTTTCGGCATAGGAACACTGTATCAAACACAACACACCCAGCTCACCATGATTTCAGTGACGATGACAGCAGCAGAAAACAATGATGGTAAGTTCTATTCAGCAAGTATAGCAAATTTTAAAGTGAGTTCTATATTATCGTTTCTCCTTACGATAACATATGATGATACCGCTGAAAACCGTTAACAGAAGTTTGAAAATCCGTCAAAAGTTCCGCTGACCGCTAAAAGGAAATTTTATCCGCTGTTCCATTTAAAATTTCGCTAAATTTACCGGAAAATTCGCTGAGTTGGTAACACTGCCCGCAGGTCGCCTATAAAGCCTCAACTCAAAGAACTACATCAGGCCTCTTCGGAGGCCACATGCCTTTATTATTATCCCTTTAAATATCCACCGGGCGACTTGGCCGTGCGGTTAGGGGCGTGCTTCTGTGAGCTTGCATCCGGGAGATAGTGGGTTCGAATCTCACTGTCCACAGCCCTGACGATGGTTTTCCGTGGTTTCCCATTTTCACACCAGTAAAAAGGCTGGGGCTGTACCTTAATTAAGGCCACGGCCGCTTCCTTCCAACTCCTTGGCCTCCCATCGTCGCCATAAGACCTATCTGTATCGGTGCGGCGTAAAACCACTAGCCAAAAGAAATGACTTATCCATGCTTTTACTTGGACTTCGATTGTGGACACTGATGGGAATCTTTTTATCCTCACGTGATTAACTACGGAAGACTTTCCACCATGATCATTATCAAATTCAATTTGCACAACGTATATTTTTTAGTTTCTGCTCTCAGGATTATGAAAGGTGACTAATAGGCTAACAACTGCATCGGTGGAACAATTGTAGAATGTCAAACTAATGACCTCAAGATCCTGGGTTCAATCCTTGCTTGAGGTAGTCAATTTCTGAAGGACAGCCAAATATCTTGGCACTCCATATCATTGTTGTTGCCATGTTAAAGATCTCTAGTGGCGCACTTAGTATCACTTCATAAAATAAAATAAACTCATCAATGTCCTTTCCAGAGAAATTCCCTTATCATTGCTAGATGTCAGCACAATTGGAATTTCGTAATTGATAGGCAAGCTGCCAAGATGGGACCACTTTAGAAGGCCTGCACCACGGTAGCTGAGGCCACATGATTAGTTGTACTCACAACATACGTAGCTTTGGAATCTGCATTTTCATTTCAAGATGCAAAGAAAAAAACTCCACGAAGTGACGAAACCTCAAGAACAGAAACAAATTCTATTGAAATCCGATTAACAACTGAAAAAATGTACTTGTGCCAACAACTGACATCAACAAATGTAAATAACAGGGGGAAAATGTAATGTTTATTGGTCTAAAACACCCTGCGTAAAGTAGACAGTTGAAAGAACACCACCAAAAGAACATCAGGATATTTCAAGTTCCCCTAAAGCACTTTTCGAATAACAAGGATATTTTGTCAAAGAAAAGGGACGAATAAGTGCCCTATTGGGAAAATAATATATAGGCCTATATATTTACAATTAGCTTTACGTCACACCGACACCGATGGTATTATTGTGAGGATGCGATAGGAAAGGGCTAGGAGTGGGAAGGAAGTGGCCATGGCCTGAATGGTGTGAAAAATGGGAAACCAACGAAAACCATCTTCAGAGCTGCTGACAATGGGGTTCGAACACACTACAACCTGAATGTAAGGTCACAGCTGCGCTCCTAACCGCACGACTAACTCTGTGAATAATAATAATAGCCTATTAATAATAATAATCCGCCTCTATGGCGTAGTGGTCAGTGTGATTAGCTGCCACTTCGGAGGCTCATGTTCGATTCCCCGCTCTGCCACGAAATTTGAAAAGTGGTTCGAGGGCTGAAACGGGGTCCACTCAGCCTCTGAGGTCAACTGAGTAGAGGAGAGTTCGATTTCCACCTCAGCTATCCTCGAAGTGGTTTTTCGTGGTTTCCCACTTCTCCTACACGCAAATGCCGGGATAGTACCTAACTTAAAGCCACGACCGCTTCCTTTCCCGTTCCTTGCCCATCCCTTCGAATCCTCCCGTTCCCCCACAAGGCCTATGTTCAGCATAGCAGGTGAGGCCGCCTGGGAGAGGTACTGGTCCTCCTCCCCAGTTGTATCCCCAGACCAAATGTCTAACGTTCCAGGATACTGCCCTTGAGGCGGTAGATGTGGGATCACTCGCTGAGTTTGAGGGTTAAACCAACCCTGGAGGGTAAGCAGATTAAGAAAGAAGAAAGACAAAGAAATAAAGAAAGAAAGAAAGAATGAAAGAAAGAATAATAGTAATAATATTAATTTTGTTTACGACCATTTGAGTCCACGTCAAGCAACAATCACACTTTACTGGAAGGCTTCTCTGCAGCTGAAAATATTTGCATTCTTTCTCTGGCAGTATGTCTTCCTTCCTCTGTTCCCTATTCTGTTTCTCTTCGTCATGGAAACCTCTGAAGATGACGTTCACTGACCAATTCTTTGTTCGGTTTATGATGTCTTCCTGATTTAATCCAGATTGCCCAAGATCCTTTCTTACCTCCCTAAAGCATTTGTAGGAAAATCTGTGTCTACTACCAAGTGTTTTAAAAATCCTGTTTTGTTAGACTCTTCTCATCTATTCTAAACAGATGTCCATTAAATCTGAGTCTTCTTTACCTCATTGACTCAATCAGTCTTTCACTTTCCTGGTATAGTTCTCCCCTTCTTCAAAACTCAAAATGGCCATCCACGAATTTTTGGACCCATTATATTTCGGAGGGTCCGCCTCTGTGGTGTAGTGGTTAGCGTGATTAGCTGCCACCCCCGGAGGTCCGGGTTCGATTCCCGGCTCTGCCACGAAATTTGAAAAGTGGTACGAGGGCTGGAACGGGGTCCACTCAGCCTCGGGAGGTCAACTGAGTAGAGGTGGGTTCGATATCCACCTCAGCCATCCTGGAAGTGGTTTTCCGTGGTTTCCCACTTCTCTTCCAGGCGAATGCCGGGATGGTACCTAACTTAAGGCCACGGCCGCTTCCTTCCCTCTTCCTTGCCTATCCCTTCCAATCTTCCCATCCCTCCACAAGGCCCCTGTTCAGCATAGCAGGTGAGGCCGCCTGGGCAAGGTACTGGTCATACTCCCCAGTTGTATCCCCCGACCAGGAGTCTGAAGCTCCGGGACACTGCCCTTGAGGCGGTAGAGGTGGGATCCCTCGCTAAGTCCGAGGGAAAAACCGAACCTGGAGGGTAAACAGATGATGATGATGATGATGATGATGATGATGATATTTCGGAGGACGTTTCTCTCAAATTTCTCGGCTTCTCTTGACATAATAATAATAATAATAATAATAATAATAATAATAATAATAATAATATTGATCCAGTGTCTGGGCAGGTTATCATGCTACGATATCGAGAAAGCCGTTCAGCCAGCGACCCAACGCCGTGTGTTGAGTGTCGGAAGTACCCTGACAACCTGAAAGAGTCAACGGCTCCGGGTAGAGGACCTTCCTTAAGAGGGTGATGGTCCCTCAGTGGAGGAAATTCCTCTGGAATCAGCCAGGTAGCGTCTGTACTTCATGTCACTACCAGCATCGTCGTTCATCCATCAGCGGATTCAAACATATAATCACTTACGTATTTCGACGGTCCCTTTTTCCGTGTGTGTGTTTTGTAAATTGCTTTGTATATTGCTTAGTAAGTTATATACATAATGCGTTTTCACCTCTAAGGAACACGTAGAACAATTATTAAGCACTGGACTTCTTGTTCTTGTTATCTTCCCTAAACTTCCTCATCCTTTCACTATGGCCTTCCTTGTCTTCTCTCTTGTATCCATGCAGTTTTGAGCTCCAAGTTCTTGGCTGTAGGATTCTTGGATGTGATCTTATGTGAATTGATTTTCTGTCTGAATGTGATCCGTGTAGTTGTCAGTGGCTCAATATTAATTTCTGCAAGGTCGCTTTGAGTGTCTACCAACAAGCGTACTTTGGTTTGTCGGGTTCCGTTAATGATGAGTAAGAGAGAGTTGTCCATTCGTGCTGTGCATACGCCTCTTCCGTGCAACTGAGGAGAATCCAAGATTCAGAACTTTAACAATTTTGGGCTTCAAGCCCCTATATTACAATGTCAGATATACAGGATCCAGTTTACACCATTTAAGTTAAAAATTAGGAACCATTAAGGCCCGGTTTCATCAACGTGGGTTAAATATACTCTAACCCTGGGTTTGTTAACTTAGGGTTAATATATTAACTCATTCTTAAAAGTCACGCGTTTCACCAAGCTATTTCGGCAGAGGGTCAACTAACACCGCGTTAACCCTCGCAGGAAACAGCTGCCCTAATAATCAAGGAGGCAGTGACTAAAAATCAGAAATCATGAACACGCTTCTTGCGTGGTTCTTTTGTTCATTTCTTGCGCGGTATTTCGTTTTCTTCCTCAGGTCCGTGGTAGATATTATTCTTTCGTGATCTTGAACGAAAAATGAAAGAAGTGCAGAAGAGAAATAGTGGCACGAATTTTCCTGCTTTAGAAAAATCATTACTAATTGAATTAGCCACCGATTACCGAAGTATTATAGAATGCAAGAAGATTGACGGTATAAACTTAAAAGAAAAGGAGGATACATGGGAAAGAATAACAGGGGAATTTAATAATATTGCCCACGTTACAGTGCGATCTACGAAACAACTAAAACAGTTCTATAAAAATTTTAGCTTCTCTGTGCCAAGAGTTGTGTTTTGAAAGTTGGCACACCTTCACAGCAATCACACTCGAAAGTAAATAAATATACAGTTTAATTTCAAAGTGCATTTCTGTATAACCACTACGTAATACACAGTAAAATTTTCTTAGGTGTTGTACTATTGAAGTGGTGTTGTGCAGTTGCATTCCTATATGCCACTGTAGTGCTGTCGTTATCAATGTGAGGAATGATGTCATTCTCAATTCCAATATTCCTATTCCTTCTCCTTCCTGTGAGATACTGATGCAGAGTCAAATCCTGTGGGGGGAAGTTCATCTCGGGTCTCCACAGTAATATTGTGTAATACCGCTGTTGCTACTATTACGGTCACTGTAGTTTCTAGTTTAGTTCGCACGCCCAAGTTTGTTTCCATCAGCTGTGTATTCTAACCTCTCGCGAACTTCATTGACGAATTTACTGACGACGGTTTTTGAAGTCTATCGCTTCAGAAATTGTTCCTCAGATAGGTTTTCAAAGTCTTTCCTCCTTATTATAGGCCGATTTCTGTTAGGAACACCGTTTAACAAATCTAAATAAAGCAACTCTGCATCAAATGCATAATTTACGGTCGCCATTTTGCTTTTAACCTCAAATAAACAGTTTAACCCAGGTGAAAGGAGGGGTTAACTTAACTCCGGTCTTAACCTAGAGTTAAAAATAACCCTCCTTGATGAAACGGAATGAACAGTCAAATTCAGAGTTAAAACTGTGTAACTCGGGGTTAAGGTTTAACCCACGTTGATGAAACCGGCCCTAAGTCAGGGGCAGAAATCCCCTAAATCAAGAGCACTTGCTTCCTAAATACAATACCTGGCCTTTCAGAGGCACTCTTTACAACAATCAAAACTTGGAAAAAGTGCTAACAGGCTCTCCAACGTTCATCCAATATTAACCACCCGCTTAAGGGAACATTACACACAATTCTAACTCTCTCTGGCCTTCCATGGCCCAACTTACAAATTGAAACAGGGGTATCTACTACCCAAACTATAGGGCCTTTGTGAAATAAGAATAACAGGTTAAGTAAATGGCCCGAAACACAAACCTAAAGTAGGCGAACACTGCGCTCCAGACAGTGAAATATTAAAACCTATAGGGCTCTCGGCCGATGAAGCAGGGGCTATTCCCAAACTACTGAGGTGGCTAGCATGGAAATTACTTTAACACATTGCAGGAAGAGGAACAGTTAGGAAAACGAAGTCACCTCAAACCAAGATGAAGGGGAGATCAAGAGGGTAGCTCACTCTCTATCTACGATGAAGTTTTACATTAGCCAGAAGAAAATTTACATTTTAGGAAAGTCGGTTACATCGTTAAAGATTCGGATCTTTCCCCTCTGGTTAAGCTGCGGAGGTAGCTACGACAAGAAAGATGTAATTTATGTGGCCATTACATTATAGATGTTCTGCTGCCGACGAAAGAGGCCGCCCGCCTCCTGATTGACATACACTCATATAGACGACGATCAATTGGCCAAGAAACGTGAAAAGGTGCAGTTTAAAAACCCTCATGGAAAGTTCGAGATCATTCAAGACTAAACCAGCCACACCCTTTCAATTTAATTGGTTAATCTCAAAGTTACACTCAGAATCGAACAAGAAGCCTGTGATAGATTGAAAATTAATCACAGAAATTTTTCATTGGCCAAATTTCAAAACTGGCGGGAGGAAAAAGGAAATATTCCCAATCCAAAAATAAATGAACATAGATCAGTTATGGAAAACCTAGGAATGTGAAACTTCTTTAAATTATAACTTCTTTCACCTTGCACCAGGGTGCATGATCATAGTTTTTAGTAGTGTCATCTGTAGAAGAATATCGAAACTTCTTGATGAATGGCAAATAAAACAAGGAGAAATTCACTCAGTTTAGAAAACTGCACAATAAAGAAATTACATAATATTTCGGTGGTGACATCTTCTGATTAAAGTTCCTGTTGTAGTAGTTTCCACTTTTGTTCGATAGAGGAGTTCATTAAGGCGCTTATTCTGAATGCGCGGCGTTGAGGTGTACCTCCCGGTACAATTATTATTAATTGCTGTTGTTGTTTTAGCAATGTTATTATTTGAATTTATTTTATCATCTGTAGTTGGAGGAGTTAAGACTCTGTTGATGATAGATAAAAGGAATCAAATCGGTTCCCCATGTCAGAGGTGGCTGACTCTACACGAGTGAAGGCAACGGGAACCTGGGCTGTCGAGCAGCCAGACCACTGCGCCAGTGCGCCACGTAAAATAATAACAACAACAATTATATGGCCTTAGCTAAAAGGTAGCAGAGGTGTGAAATGCGGCCTGTCTATCAATTCGGATGTTCCCATTCTGTTGCCATGTAAACAGTGAAGTGCAATTCTGCTAAATGATCTCCTAGACTGAGTTAATTCTGTCTCATGGGCACGAAGTCCCCCTAAAATTATGACGTAGAATGAAAACTTTTTCCCATGCCTTTCAATAATCAACTACATCGACCAGGTTCAAACCAGCCTACTCGCAATCAGGATGCGTACATTCTAGCTATGATTGACCGATCCATTCTTTCTAATGTTATGCAACCTGTTTACGCAACAGGTACTGTAACTACATACGATACTGAACGGCCACTTTACCCAGAAATATACTTGAAACGTCCCTCAGAAACCCCACGGAGAAGCCGATCATAACAAAGAACATATGGTCACTACTGTGCCAAAACCCCGAATGTGATAATGCACTTCCCGTCCTTTATTTCCTCCCAGCCACATATTAATATGCAGTCCATCAGACCAATTTTCGTTGAGTTTATTTACCTACATTAATGTGTAAAGGAAATTGAACCTTGCTGCACCGTATTGTAGGGACGTATGTTTGCATGACATTTTTTTGCTAGTAGCTTTACGTCTCACCGACACAGATAGGTTTTATGGCCACGAAGGAATAGGAAAGGTTTAGGAGTTGGAAGGAAGCAACCCTGGCCTCAATTAAGGTACATCCCCAGCATTTGCCTGGTGTGAAAATGGGAAACCGCGGAAAACCACCTTCAGGGCTGCCTACAGTAGGGTTCGAACTCACTATCTCCCGGATGCAAGCTCACATCCGCGTGCCCCTAACCGCACGGCCACCTCACACGGTTCAAGGAGGGTTACTTTTAACTCTAGGTGAAGGCCAGAGTGAAGTTAACCCCTCCTTTCACCTGGGTTAAACTGCTAACTCGAGCTTCAAAGCAAAATAGCCGCCGTAAATCATGCGTCTGATGCAGAGTTGCCTTTTTAGATTTGTAAAATTGTGTTCCTAACAGAAATAGGCTTGTAATACGAAGGAACGATTTTCTGAGGAACAATTTCTGAAGGTGTAGAGATAGTCAAAAACAATCGTCAGTAAAATCGTCGATGATATTCACGAGAGGTTAAAATACACAACTAACCAAAACAGGCTTCTCTCTCCTATACTAAAGGTATTGATTGCATTAAGGTTTTCTTGCTAGTGGCTTTACGTCGCACCGACACAGATAAGTCTTATGGCGACGATGGGATAGGGAAGGCCTAGGAGTGGGAAGGAAGCGACCGTGGCCTTAATTAAGGTACAGCCCCAGCATTTGCCTGGTTTGAAAATGGGAAACCGCGGAAAACCATCTTCAGGGCTGCCTACAGTGGGATTCGAACCCACTATCTCCCGGATGCTAGCTCACAGGCGCGCGCCTCTAACCACTCGGCGAACTCGACCGGTCATTAAGGATCGTTTCATACAATGGTCGGAGACAACAAGGGCTATTTTTCTGTCAATTGCAGAGTAATCAATGATTTTAACGTCAAAATTCATTAGGCCTATATAGTTGCAAGATGGCCTGTAACCCTGTTATTTTTTTCTGACGTCTCCTCGTTTTCTCTTAATTTTACACCGTTAATCTTCTTGCATTATATAATGCTTTGTTACTTGCTGGCTAATTCAATAAGTAATGTTTTATTCTAAAGCAGAAAAACTCGGCCCCTATTTCTCTTCTGAACTTCTTCCATTTTTCGGTCATTGTGATCAGTTGTATCACGATCATGAAAGAATAATATCTTCACGGAACTGAGGAGGAAAACGAAATACCTCGCAAGAAATAAACAAAAGAACCACGCAAGAATTGTGTTCATGTATGTATGTATGTTCAGTCTTCAGCCCTAAGGCTGGTTGGATCCTCAACAGCTCTGCCATCAGCTGTCATAGATGGCCTAGGCATCACTGAAGAGGCGTACTAGAGAAATGAGGAGTGAGGTAGTTTCCCGTTGCTTTCCTCACTGAGCCAGAAGTTGCTATTACATATCGGTCTGCCAAGCCCACTGAAATGCATGCACCAACCGACCCTATTGGCAACATTTTCACACCATTCATAGCAGGGACTGGCTGCAGAAGGAATGGCATTACTAGCATCGCTCATACTTCAATCACATTCATATTGTCAAAGCCAAGGATAAGACAGAGACAGATCAATGAAAGTAACAAAATTGCTCTAGCCCATACCAGAAGACATAGTGCACTGTAAACACTAGGTCCTGCCAGCAAAGGCATATTGTGTTCATAATCTCTGATTTTGAGCATTGCCTCCTTGATCGATACTGTAGCTTTTTCCTGCGAGGATTAATATGTTGGTAGTTAACCCCCTGCCGGAATAGCTTGGTGAAACTGGTGACTCCTAAGAATGAGTTAAAAAATTAAAACTAAGTTAACAAATCCAGGATTAGAGTACATTTAACCCACTTTGATGAAACCGGGCCCACGAGTATGATGCATTTAAAGTTCAGTTTCCTTTATACACAAGCATACAAAAGTGAAGACAATGGAAATTATTCTGATGGACTGCATATCCATACGGGGTTGGGAGGCGTGACCATTCTTAAGGGAAATAATAGGAAGGGCATTGTCACATTCGCTGTTTTGGTGTAGCGACGATATGAAAAGCAGTTTGATGACAAAGGCCAAGAACTCTTGATTTAGGAGCATAATGCCTTCCCTCTGCGTTTGATCTGCTCTCTTCCTTGTAATCTCGATTTTCGTTATCGCTCTCTAACCATTCAAGCAAATCGCCTTCTTCTGCAATTTGCCAGTCTCCGACATTATATATGTTAATAATGACGTAATTGGGGTGAATATCCCTCTAGGTTTCGAACTGTCGTTGTCATCCAGGTAAACAATGACCTGCCCTTCACTCAGAAGAGGTTCCCATTGTACGTTGGTAATTTTTTCTGCTCATTCAGCAGGTAAGCTGGGCTGTTGCATGCTCGTCCTAGGCATTAAAATTCCATTTAACTACAGAAATGATGACCTATGACGGGATTTTTACTGTTTAAATGACAAATTTAGCAAACAGACATCATAGCTCCGTTAACTATGTACTAAGCGGGTTAATACATGTGAATTATTGGCAGTTCCCTCTACTTTAAAGTGATAACGTATGTTGTTGCAGCTCTCCATCATGCCACCCTATCCTGTGCTAACCTTATTTTTACATAACTGCTGAACCCTACATCTGCTCTAATCTGATTGTCATATTCGTACCATGGTTTACCATTACCGTTCTTACCCTCTACACCTCCCTCAAAAACCAACTGCACAAGTCCTGGGTGTCTATAATTCTATCTCTTCTTCTCGTCAAATTTAGCCACAACGATTTCCTCTCACCAATCCGATTCAGTATCTCTTCAATCGTGATTCAATCTATCCATCTCACCTTCAGCATTCTTCTGTAACACCACATTTCAAGATCTTCTATTTGCTTTCTTTCTGAGCGAGTTTTCGGCCATCTTCCACTTCCATACAATGGCACGCTCTAAACAAAAGTCTTCAAAAACATTTTCCTAATTCCTAAATCAATGTTCGAAGTGAGCAAATTTATTTTCTTAACAAAGGCCTTCCTTGCTTCAATAAAACTATATTGTGTAGGGTAGGGCTAGGAATGAGAAGGAAGTGACCGTTGCCTTAATTAGGGTAGATCCTTAGAACTTACCTGGTGTGAAAATGGGAAAACCATATCGTCATTGGTGTGCCAAAAGCGCCAATGTCGCAATGATCTTCCTATCCATTATTTTCCTTCAGAAAAGTTACGCCTCCCACCCACGTATTGATATGCAGTCAATCAGAACAATTTTCGTCGCGTCCATTTTCCTATGTGAGTATGTAGAGGAAAATCAACCTTAAATGCATCATACTCTAGGAGTGGTTAAATATGTCCTTCAAACATACATTCCCACAGTACGCTACAGTAAGGTTCATTTTCCTTCACACTGTCGGCAACCCTGAAGATAATTTTCCATGGTTTTCCAGTTTCACTGTACCTTAATTAAGGCAACGGCCGCTTTCTTCCCACTCATCGCATCGTCACCATAAGACCTATCTGTTTCGGTGCGAAGTAAAGCAACTTCTAAAAATTATATATAAAAATCCCGACCCGGCGAGGAATCTAACCTGGAGCCCCTTGAATCAAAGGCCAGCACTCAAACAATTCTTCCATTGACTCGGACGTAGAAATCGTATCACCACCACCGCCGCCGACAACAACAACAACAACAACAACAACAACACCGACATGCAGTATAGTATATTTTTCCTTTTTAATTCATATTGTGAATGAGAAAATAATTTTGTTTCAGTCAATCTGGTCATTAATTAATATAATTATTTTTGTTAACACAGTCAGAATATAGTGGCCTTCGTGGCTCAGGCGGCAGCGCGTCGGCCTCTCATCGCTGGATTCCGCGGTTCAAATCCCCGGTCACTCCATGTGAGATTTGTGCTGAACAAAGCGGAGGCGGGACTGGATTTCTCCGGGTACTTCCCTGTCATCTTTCAATCCAGCAACACTCTCCAATATCATTTCATGTAATCTTCTTCTTCTTACTCTTCTTCTTATACTACTGCTTTACCCACACCTGTGGGGTAACGGGTGCGAAATCCTATCCGCGCCGCAAGATAGGGGCTTCATTCGATCCATCCCTGACCCGGTCACTGATTGGAAAAACAAGTTATAGGTTTTCACTGAGAATATAGCTAGTGCGTTATTTTGATCTTTCGGAAAAAGTAATGCTCCTTCCCCCCGAGTTAAAAGATGAATCTTAGTGTACCGTAACGCAATCCATATCGCCGCTTAATGAATCAAGTGTCAGGTAAAGACAAAATTTTACACCAGTTAGAGAGAAACATATAAAATATTAAAAGTGGTCCTGAAGCATTCGGAATATGTTCCTTATGATGAAATAGCTCCATTAATTTGTAAGTAAGAGAAAATACGCATTTGTCCATGTTAGTTACGTGATATTGAACAACTGCATTTGGCTGTATTCTGTTAGCTACGCGGTGTTGTTTCGTAAGATATGATATACTCAGGGATAAGGCCAGCCCACAATGAAATGGTTGTACAACCGTCACATTAGGTTTGATAATCGGTTCAAATCGACTTGGACCCAAACCGATTTAAGCAAGCCTTTACCGCTGATGTAGTGTAGAACTTATCTGCTGCACAGACACAGAATTATTGGATCTGTAGGGTAGATATTGATTTAAATAACTAGACTAAATAAATTTGGCTTTTCAGATCCCTTAAGGGTCATAACCTCATGCATGCAGGGTCTCCGCTCAGTTCAACTCACCAGGTGAGAAAGTCCTAAAGTATTAGGGGTTTTGTAAATGATATTTGTTCGGGGCGTCGACCTATAGAGATCTTTCGCCCCTACTTGCACCATGTGATATGAACCTGCGTATCATAGGAATGGAGGAAGTGTAGAGTTATGAGTGTGAAGAAAGGAACGTTAAGGACGACATAAACACCCAATCCCCAGGCCAGGGATATTAATCATTTACATTTAAAAGCCCCTGACCCAGCCAGGAATCGAACCCGCGGCCGCCGGGTGACAAACGGCGCATTGCCCCCTACACTGCGGGGCCGGAAGAAAAGTATTATTTTACTGTTTTGTTTTAACATCGCTTTCATCTATCACTACCTCTGACTAACACTTACTAAATCATACAAATACACCCATACTTTCACTCAGACCGAGCTCGATAGCTGTAGTCGCTTAAGTGTGGCCAGTATCCAGTAATCGGGAGATAGTGGGTTCGAGCCCCACTGTCGGCAGCCCTGAAGATGTTTTTCTGTGGTTTCGCAATTTCACACCAGGCAAATGCCGGAGCTGTTTAAGGCTACGGCCGCTTCCTTCCAATTCCTAGGCCTTTCCTATCCCATCGTCACCATAAGACATATCTGTGTCGGTGCGACGTAAAGCAAGTAGCAAAAAACAAAAAAAAAAAAAAACAAAAAAAAAACATTCACTCAGTGAAAGTGGCATATCGCTGTCTGGACTGTGTAGAGGAATTTAAAATGACTATCAAGTGTAAACACTTATTGTTCAAAAGTGTTCTTGTGCTTTCTGTAGTAAGTTTTTTTTTTTTTTTTCAGAGAGAGCACCCGTTCAATAGAAAGGATCCTCTCCGTTCGTTTTTTGTGATCTTTACACAGCGAACGGTAGGAGTGTCCTCTATGTTGCTAGGTGTTTTTGTAGTGGACCCTTCGAGTTCAGCACAGGTGGGGAAAGTGTAATTAATCGGCCTTAATTCTCCTACCGAGAAAGGAATTTGATCAACGCACTAATTTATTGGTGGGCGTCGAACTCTGTGGTGTAGGAGTAGCGTGCTTACCTCTTCACCGGAGGTCTAGGGTTCGATTCTAGGCCGGGTCAGGGAATTTTACCTGGATCTGAGGGATGACTCGATGTCAACTTAGTCTGCATGATTACCGGCTGAGTTAGCAATGCGGTTAGGGATGCGCAGCTGTGAACTCGCATCCGGGAGATAGTGGGTTCGAATCCCACTGCCAGCAGCCCTGAAGATGGTTTACCGTGGTTTCCCATTTTCACACCAGGCGAATGCTAGTGCTGTACCTTAATTAAGGCTACCGCCGCTTTCTTCCCATTCCTAGGCTTTTCCTGTCCCATCGTCACAATAAGACCTATGTGTGTCGGTGCGACGTAAAGCAAATAGCAGAAAAACGTCTCCGTGATTACAATTGAGGAGTTATCTGACGGAGAGATAGCGGCCCCGGTCTAGAAAATCAAGAATAACGGCTGAGAGGATTCACAGTGCTGACCATCATGGACATACTGAAGGTAAGCATTTCAACCAAATACTACCCCTCCTATAATCCTCAAATCTCTGGCACGACCAGGAATCGAACCCGGGCCTCCAGGGCAGCTAATAGAGCTAACCGTTATGATGCGGAAGCGGACGTATTTGCAGTAATACATCTGCACTGTTCGCTCTACTTGCTCTTTCCACCTGACTTGGTCTTACGTAATAACTGCAGCCTCTGTCGGCTACAGTTTTAGATTATTAGTCTGCTTACCATGTAATTGGTTGTTTTCAAACTTACAGACTACAAAACATCGGATGTGGAGCAAAACTGGCAACATGAATTTCTCCTCGAAATATAATAATGTGTAGGACTACTGGTCCATCTGTTGGTGAACGAGAGTATCATTTCTTCAACAGAGCTACATTCAATCAATTTCAAATCATATTTCAAATTTCATATCTTCCGGACTTTTTGAACAGTCGCACTTGTGGTTGATCGAGATTCTACTGTGAGAATGCGGAACAGTGTTCAAAAAACATAAAGCTCGACTGCTTTACACGACAGAAACCCGAAAGATACCTTTCTTGTTCAAGTGGACCGTGAAACCGTCAATCAAAAGATAATAACAGTAAATAATAATAATAATAATAATAATAATAATAATAATAATAATAATAATAATAATAATAATAATAGCCTCCGTGGCTCAGACGGCAGCGCGTCGGCCTCTCACTGCTGGATACCGTGGTTCAAATCCCGGTCACTCCATGTGAGATTTGTGCTGGACAAAGCGGAGGCGGGACAGGTTGTTCTCCGGGTACTCCGGTTTTCCCTGTCATCTTTCATTCCAGCAACACTCTCCATTCTCATTGCATAGCATCTATCAGTCATTAATAAATCACTTTGGGAGTGGCGACCCCATTGTACTAATAGCCTACAGTATATCTGCTTCATTCATTCCATCCCTGACCCGGTCAATGTCTGGAAAGTAGGTTGTAGGCTTTCATTTTCAATAATAATAATAATAATAATAATAATAATAATAATAATAATAATAATAATAAGTAAGAGTGTGGGCAATATTAACAAGAAATGCGACATGCCATACACAATAGGCCTATGTCGCCTCGTAAAACCCCTTTTAAAAGTCTCAAATGTTAATTGTAATTTGATGTCCGGCTCCATGGCTAAATGGGTAGAGTACGGCCTTTGTTCACAGGGGTCCCGGGCTCGATTCCCGGCAGGGTCTGAAATTTTAACCAACATTGATTAATTTTTCGCTGGCTGTGGGGCTGGGTGTATGTGTCGTCTTCATCATCATATCATCCTTATCACGACCCACATGTCGCCTACGGGTGTCAAATCGAAAGACCTGCAGCTGGCGAACCGAACATGTCCTCGGACACTCCCGGCACTAAAAGCCATACGCCATTTCATTTCATTGTAATTTGATTAATTTGTAAAGTGTAATAGTCATATTAAGCTAGCCCTACGGTGTAGGGTTAGAGTACTTGACTCTTACATGAAGGACCTGGGCTGGATTCCCGGGCAGGTCAGTGATATTTACCTGGATCGGAGGGCTGGTTCGAGGTCCACTCAGCCTACGACGAGCTATCTGAGGGGTGAGATGCCGGCCCGGTCTGGAAATGCAAGAATAACAGCCGAGAGAATTCGTCGTGCTGACCACAGGACACCTTGTAATCTGCAGGGGGCCTTCGGGCTGAGCAGCGGTTGCTCTGTAGGCCATGGACCTTCGAGGCTGTTTCGCCTTCGGGTTTCGTTTTTGCAATTGTCACTTTACGTACAGGGTGATCTGTATGAACCTTTAAATATTTTAATGACCCAGCGATTTGGCTGTGTGGTTGGGGTCACGTAGCTGTGAGCTTGCATACGGAAGATGGTGGCTCCTTATTCCATCGTCAGCAGCGCTAAAGACGGTTTCCCGTGGTTTCCCATTTTCACACCAGACGATTTCTGGGATGTCATCTTAATTAATACCACGGCCATTACCTTCCCAATCCTTGCGTCGCCAAAACCTTCTAGGTGTTAAAGAGACCATAAACAACTAGCATTAAAATAATAAGAGTTTTAATGAATTGTAATCTCCCCCTTGAAGCTATAGTCATAATACTGAATGATGCGTTCTGACAGTTCTTACTGTATATGAAGATTCGTTTACTGCCTGTCCGGTTGGAGAGAAGGGAGTAGGGGTATGGTTGCCATGGAAACGTAGGTGGATCCACTGTAGTTGCCATGGAGATAAGCCTGCTGGACGGCTTGTGTTGCTTGGAGTTGCCAAACCTCTCACTTCTGAGTTACATGCAGCAGAACACAACGGTCTGAACGAACGAACAAATGACCCGGAAGAGAAGGGAAAATGGAGGAATGTAGCAACACCGTGCATTGTTCCTCCCTCCAGCGCTATCTCTCAAAATGCTTCTTTTAATATTACGGCTATGGTATACAATTGAAATTGTGGTTATTGGTACCTCTGCCATTGTTGGCAATTATGACTACTATGTTAATTAGTTCGCAGTCTCGAGTTTTTGCAGTCATTACACATAGATTCTATCTTCGGCAGTGTGTTTTTATTTTCAAATCATACTGGAAGACAAATTCCTATACTGAAATGCAGTGAGCATTTCGAAGAGAATTCGTTGTGTTCGACGTTCTAAGCAGGTCGACGATAGTATCGAAGTAAGGAACGCTGAAGATAATGGGTTCATTCCTCAGCGAGAGTACAAAATACGTACCTGAAATGAGTCAAAACTGTGTTAATGTAGTTTAAAGACGCTTACTGAACTCACCAAAGAAATCGTTAATACACCAAAAGAGACCACGGTCAGCTACTGAATTCCGTGAGGTCATTAGGAATGAAATCATTTAAATTGACGAGGATATACTTCCGGAGAACCTAACAGTATATTTTAATTGATGCTTTCCGGGTCAACCTTACTCTACCGTAATGTAGGAATGTAAGGTTTTATGCCATCACCTCCTCCTACAGTATGGTGTATTTAAGACTCATTTTTTACACACGCGCATAGGAAAATGAACTCAACGAAAATCGTTCTGATGGACTGCATATCAATATGTGGCTCGGGGGCGTGACCACACTTAAGGAAAATATTGAACAGGAACAGCACTGTCAGATAAGCGGTATTGTTTCTTTACGGACGGTATCTCAAAATGGCTGAAAATGGTATGTTTGTCCAACCCTTGTTCAGTTTTGTTACAGGTGGGTATGAAGTGAGACGAATCTTCGTAGCGCATTTTTTTTTGACTGGATGTCCTGCCTGACGACAGTCTCATCAGAGGAGTTAATGAGATGAAATGAATGCCGTGATATATGGTAGAAAGAAGGGAGAGGGTGAAACCCGGAGCCGGAAGCCTACTCTTATCGAATAGCACCAAGGGTCTGATCATAGCTTAACGTATCCATCCAACGGACGAATCACCATCAACAGCGTCATATTCCCTCACTCCATATGAGCGGACGGCTCAATAGCTAAATGGTTAGGGTGCTGGCCTTTAGTCACAGGGGTCCCGGGTTCGATTCCCGGTTTGGTCGGGAATGTTAACCTTCATTGGTAGCACGGGAGCTAGGTGTATATGTTGTCTTCATCATCACTTAATCCTTATCACGACGCGCAGGTCGCCTTCGGGAGTCAAATCAAAGGACCAGCACCCGCGAGCCGAACCCGTCCTGGAGTCTCCCGGCACTAAAAGCCATACGCTATTATTTTTACTCCATATGAGCACTACAGAGAGGTTTGGAATTTAATCCGTGCTTTTGTCACGCAGTTTAGTGATTAGAGATTGTATACCACCACTTCTCCTACCCTGCCGGCCAGCATTCTGAGGGTGAAATTTTTTTGATTATTGGAACTCGACCCACGGTGTCAGACCACATATACTTGACGCCTTAACTATCATGTACACCAGGCGGCGGGCTTCAATAGTTCAAAAAATTAAAGCACTAAAATTGTAAAAATTGATATGCAAAATATGTTTACCACCTGCGTACATTGATCGGAATACCAGGAAGGCAAATGAAGGGGTTCAACCGCGAGTCACGGTAATTATGGGGCATTATGCAGAGGGCAGTCTTTTACCCCTGTGTTGGCAACGTCACTAGATGGCTATCAGACATCTCCTCACAAGCTACCGGAGCAGTCCGTGTTTGTAGAAAATTCGCTTCACGCTGCTGTGTGAGGAGCATGATTAACCAATTAGCAATGCTCCGCGTCCGCTAATGGGAGAGTAACGCGCCTGAAAGCCGCTAACACAACACACACGTTCTGTGTCACATGTGCCGTACAACCACTACTACGCTAAAACTACATTACTGAACTAGAATTCAGTAACTTGTTGCAGCGGCGAATAGAATTTTATTTTTAAGGAAGGAGAGATTTTAGTAAAAACTTTTCAAAGATAGTAGTTTTTAACCTAATATACGCGTAAAAGTGGGGAGTGGGGGGAGGGGGAGGAGAGATTAGCTCAGTGGCTTCCTCCTCGGAAGGCTGTGGCTCGAAAACCGGTCGATCCTGGGGCATCTCATGAATCACGTGGTGTCAGGAGGGGCATCCGGTCTTAAAACCATGGACAAAACCAAAAATAGACTGGGTGGCTCCAGCGACCCCAGATATAAGAGGGAGAGGGGTGGTGATTATTGTTTTAGGAGGAAGTACAACTGGGCAACCATCCTCTATATAACACTAATCAGAGGGAACAAATAGAAGAGATCCGACATTTCAAAAAATGTCCGGCTAAATTGCTAGCGTGCTGGCCTTTGGTTTAGAGGGTCCCGCGTTTAATTCCCAGTCTAGTCGGCTCTGCGGCTGAGTGTGTGTGTGTGTGTGTGTGTGTGTGTGTGTGTGTGTGTGTGTGTGTGTGTGTGTCGCCTTCAGTATTAGAATCCATCAAAAGTAGAGCCTCATCCTCACAGATGGGCAGGTCGCCCATACGGCGTCAACTCAAAAGACCTACACCAGGCCTCGCTGGAGGCCAGTCGCCATTATTATTACTTCGAAAAATGAAGGCATCGGCCAAAAGACGACAAGGGCGATGAAAGGCTGGAAAATATGTCTCCCTAGGCCTCGAATGCTCTAATACGTCGGGGTCGGAAAATAACAAGGGTTGAGCGGATAGGATTGATGAAAGTGAGGAGCCTGGTACAAGAAAGTGGAAGCAATGCCAGGGCTCATCTTAGGACCTCGTTGTCGCCAACCGACGCTCCCAAGTTAGGAGAACTTGGGGTTCTTTGTACAGTAGTTGCCTCTTACGACAGGTAGGGGATACCTTGAGTGTTATTTTACTGTCTCCACCCACAGTACATTTACTGGTAGAAACTGAAGGAAAATGATACTGAACGCATACAACTGGGGAGTAAGTAGTTTCGTGGTCAAGGCTACGCGAAATGACATGGCAGGAACAATTATTCAAGTACGGTTCTATTTTAATAAAACCAGTGGCTGCCTAACCGAGGTGGTAAAGGCGTGCTCGTTTCAATCGGAAGGACGTATATTCGATTCTCCGTCAGGAAGACCTAAAATTTTAAAAAGTCGTTTCCATTTCTGGAGAGCCACGTGGTCCTTAAGTTATCTCAGCCTATACCAAACATGAATACCAGATTAACACCTGAGAGCAAAGGCGGCCGGGCTAAGAGCTAACCTTCCTATCCCACATACTGCGGACGTTACGAATAGAGGAAGCCTCCACATCTCACTCCTCCACGAGCCTCTGTGGACCAGTGGTAGGTTGTCAGCCTCCGCATCCCAAGATCACAGGTTCAGTTCTAATTTGGGGTAGTCAGTTTATTGAGGGACGGAAAAATGTTCATTCCATATCTGGTTAAAATTAAGTAAACAAACTCAACCATAGATCACGCAAGGAAGATCCCATTTAGCCTGCCATCTGGTAGAGTGAACCAGAACATCCAAATTGATGCACAGGCAGCCTGCATAATAATAATAATAATAATAATAATAATAATAATAATAATAATAATAATAATAATAATAATAATAATAATAATAATAATAATAATGTTATTCGGTTTACGTCCCACTAACTACTTTTAGGTTTTCGGAGACTTCAAAGTGCCGAAATTCAAGTTAGTTCCGTAGAAGTATTTTTACGTGCCAGTAAATCTACTGACACGAGGCTGACGTATGTGAACACCTTCAAGCCCAGTGGCTAAATCGTAAACACGCTCTCTTTCTGAGACAAGTTGAGGCAAGTTGGCTGGTTCGATCCCAGCTCACTCCAGTGGTTTTTGAAGGTTCTAAAATACGCCAGATCACCAACAGTACCTCTGCTTCTTCGAAAACCGTTATGCTGGGACAAGAATTATCTTTATTATTATTATTATGATTATTATTGTTATTGGATGTTTCTCTCGTCCTACGGTTTGGCTATTTGTTGGAATTAAGCACTAATTGGACGTTTCTGAACATTTAGCCATATTTTATTGGACATAAAACTGCATATTTTACCACTTTTTACTGTTTTGGGAGTATTTATGTCATTGTAGTTGTTTAATGTCCTATTTTCCACGGCAAAATAAGTTATACTGCACTTTGAATGTTATATCCGGTATTCTTCTGCTTCTGCTATTCTTAATCTGCTTACCCTCCAGGGTTGGTTTATCCCGCGGACTCAGCGAGAGATCCCACATCTACCACCTCAAGGGCAGTGTCCTGGAGCTTTAGACTCTGGGTCGGGGGATACAACTGGGGAGGATGACCAGTACCTCGCCCAGGCGGCCTCACCTACTATGCTGAATAGGGGCCTTGCGGGGGGATGGGAAGATTTGAAGGGATAGACAAGGAAGAGGGAAGGAAGCGGCCGTGGCGTTAAGTTAGGTACCATCCCGGCATTTGCCTGGAGGAGAAGTGGGAAACCACGGAAAACCACTTCCAGGATGGCTGAGGTGGGAATCGAACCCACCTCTACTCAGTTGACCTCCCGAGGAAGAGTGGACCCCGTTCCAGCCCTCGTATCACATTTCAAATTTCGTGGCAGAGCCTGGAATCGAATCCGGGCCTCCGAGGGTGGCAGCTAATCACACTAACCATTACACCACAGAGGCGGACTGATATCCGATATTGCTTGAGTAAATGTGCTTGTGGCCAAGTCTGAAGCACGGGCATCATAGCTGAATAGTTGACGCTTATTGTACTGTATGTCGCTTGAGATTACATCACCAGTTTCAGAATAAATTCCTTTAGAGTTAGGCTTGCAGTGCGGATATTTACGCCCACTGAAATGAGACCCCTGTTAAGAAAAGGAAATATCTGTTTTAGTACTTTGGGCTTGTGACTACTTCAGGCAGCTCATAAATTACCGTTCTCACTTCACATTCCTTAAATCTTAAAACAGAATTAAGGCTTCATAGTTACATTGAACGTAACAGATCTGTCACAAGATTATCTAAATAAAGTGTAGTGAAAATGTTAAACTAAGAAATTACGCGTAAAGATTTCAGCAAAGAATAATTCTCTATCTACGGAAAAATCCTCTTCTACAAAGCGTGCGAAGTTGAAAGATGTGCTGTGAAGCGTTTTAATGTTCTGCATAGCGGCACTTTTCGACACAAGAATGCTACGATAAATGCGGAATATGGGGCATGCAATTATTTCTTCTATATTTTACTTCAGTAAAATATTTTGTATCCACGATGACTGTCGAAGCATTCTTAATAACGATAACGAATACAATTTTCATTAGTTTTCAGAAGCTGCGATGTAGTATCTGTCATCAATGTGTAAGAATGCGATGTTAATTTAAAATATCTACCATACTGATCACAGTTTAATGATTGTTAATGAATTTATGATAGAGATTGGTGGGATTACGTTAAAAGAACTAGTAACTTAAGAAAAATTAGTTCAATAAAAGTGTGTCTCCAAAATCTGTCAAAGTGTAGTTAGACGTAAAACCTTATTATTATTATTATTATTATTATTATTATTATTATATTTACACCGTTAACCACAACATAAATTTTCCTCCCGATGGGATTGACGTCATAAATGGCAAACGGCCGTTAAACTGAGAGATGTCCGTATCTACGGCAAATATGGCACATGTGACCCTACCGGGTTATGAGGAAAGCAGTTCAGAAATATCTTATTTATTTATTTGTTTATTATTTATTTATTTATTTATTTATTTATTTATTTATTTATTTATTTATTTATTTAAGCTTTTGTGCAGCTTCTGGCTGAATGGTAAGCATACTGCTCATTGGTTCTGTGTGACCTGGATTCGATTCTCGGCCGAATTGTTGATTTTAACTGTGTATGATTAGACTCTCTATTCGTGTTCGTCTTAAGACACTTATATTTATTTACACACAACTCACCACATAATGAACCATCACAGACACGCGCAATTGTGAATATATCACAGATCAGCGTCAGGAAGGACATTCGGCGAGAAAACTGGTTAAAATCCTTGTCATTTCTTGACCCCATTCAAATCAGAAAGAGGCATAAAGGAAGAAGATTATTTATTTATTTATTTATTTATTTATTTATTTATTTATTTATTTATTTATTTATTTATTTATTTATTTATTTATTTATTTATTATTACAGTTTAAAATGTGATACTTTCATTCGTTATAATTTGAACGCATGTCCATTTTTTTCAATTGTTGACCTAGTGAAAAGAAGAAGTTGTGTTTGTAACTCTGAGTAAGCGACGCTGAAATGTATGGGATCTTAAAAATGTTTCTTATATCACAGATATGCACAGGTCACTCTTGAAGATGGATTTTTGTTGTGTGTCGCAGGACCGAAAGACGTGTGCGATGACCTCAAGAGGCACCACACGGACCTGAAGGCAACCTCCCTCGACCATGGGGGCAATAACGATCATCATCCAGGGGCGGGACGCCTCGGAGTTGGAGGACACTGTGAGCCACCCCCGAATCTGCAGTCGCAGCCGCCACCGGGCCACGGAGGAGGACTACCCTCTTCAGCGCCGAGTGGCTCGGACAGCGACAAACCCGTCAAGCAGAAGCGGCATCGTACCCGCTTCACACCTGCGCAGCTGAACGAGCTGGAGCGCTGTTTCTCCAAGACTCACTACCCCGACATCTTTATGAGGGAAGAGATCGCCATGCGCATTGGTCTCACAGAGTCCAGGGTCCAGGTACTGTAACATCTCTCATCCTTTTGTTGAGTTGTAATATGTACTGTTTGATGTTATATCTACAGGATTTCAGGAACAACGTCGGACGTAGGACCTAAGCAACACTGCCTTTATGACTCACAAAATCTTCATGAAAGTCTTATGAACGTGAGTTGTCATTGAGCTTCCTACGACCTTCAGCAACACGTTTATGGGCTCACATTTCCGATTCCTAAGCATGGGTTTCTTCAAGTAGATTCGATGTCTTAGAGACAAATTTATTAATACGAGAATATGAAGTAAGAATCTAGTCGATTAACAAGTTTTTTATATTACAAGTGGAAAGATAGGGACGTTCATCTGCAAAAGAGAATTTCATCTACCGTCATGACCCAACATCACATACGACGGAGATAAATATTGTTTCCCATGTGTTTTCATATAGTACGACTGAGTTTTGTCTTACAAAATCAATATTTTCCTCTAGAGGAGGGATTCTTAACTTGGGATCTATGGACCTCATGCGGATCCGTGAATGAGCTTCAGTGGGTCCGTGAAGACATTAAAGTAAAAATTGAATATTTCGCCGTTGCACCTAGAAAAACCGCTATGTGATAATATTTCATCTTAGAACTCTGACCAGAAAGGTTCTGTTATCTAAGGCTCAATATTACGTAAGGTAAGGGTGTGTTCTGCCGGAAGGCAGGTCCGAACCTCCGCAGAGGTGTACCTGAGCCGGAGTTTACGTACGGTAGGGTGGCCAGTTCCTTTCCGCTTCTTCATTCCCTTACCCCCCACCAACAGTGCGTGGCAACCCATCCACTTCTCAACCACGCCCAATGTTGCTTAACTTCGGAGATCTCACGGGATCCGGTGTTTCAACACGGCTACGGCCGTTGGCTTTTATATTACGTAAATGTCAATGAATTTTCGTCCCAACTGATACATGTGCTGCGAGTCAGTACTTCTCCCTTCAACATTTTCGGTGTTCCAAGGTGCAATGATGATTTATATTCACTCTATTTTTAACGTGAATGGCAGAAATGTATATGAGACATTTTATTTTGTCTGCAATGCACAGAAATAATTGCAAATCATAACAATTAGACTGTAAAATATAAATAACAACAATTCGAAATGGATTATATATCAAAGCTGACAAGCGTTTTGTTTTTGTGAAAGACCTTACCGCAGTTTCACCAACTTTTTCACGCCATACAACAAGGATGTTTTACTTTGAATCACCTTTAAAATACCTGAAATGTTTTTTCGATAAGATTATTTATTTGATGTATTCATGTTTTGTGCATATGTCTAAGAAAATTGGTTTTTAATAACATGCAGTATATTCATTGCTTGCAAAGATGTGTTTATATGCTTATGTTTCCTTTAATGGCGAGGATGCCCACAAGTTTCACCTGATTTTCAAAATGGTATGTTTCAAAGTTTAAGAACCTCAGCCTTAGAAATTAAAATACTTGTAAACAGTATACAGTACGTTAATGCGATCGAATTTTATTTCTTAATTCGTGGAGGTATCGTATTTTAAAATGATACTGGTTTTGATGTCAATTTCATCACAAATCAAAAATACTCTGCGTAATCAACCGGGTAACACAGTAAGAGAAATTACTTTATAAAGTGCCCATTTTCCATATCGGAATACATTTAAAAATATCTTGTTTAAAAGATTTGAAATATAATATTGTAATACAGGATAATACTGCAGGAATAGGAAAGTATATCAGGATCCCTGTTCATTCTGTTTCCCACTTGAACTAATTTAGTGTCTCCGCGTTGGACCGAATATCGACCTGTAGAGGATTACTGGGTGAGACGATGAACCACGCGGCTTGTTCTTGATTGCTCAGTAGAAGCGCTGAAACGATGCTTAAACCAGACTACTTTTAGCGAATTAAATGAGCAAAGGTCCCTCCTCGTCCAAATCGCACGATGTTCATACATTTGTTTTCAATAAGACGGTCTTGGCCCTCCTTGGGGTTGACGACAGCTGATAATTCTCCTATAGACTGTGATATCGTGTCATCCATTCGAAGTGAAGGCGTCAGGCTTTATCAGTGAAAACAGTGTGGTTTAGGAATGCAGTGTGTCTACTCTCAGATGCTGAATTTACACAATCAAAACCCTGCAAATCCATATTCACGGACAAAGCGACGGGTTGTGTGCTCGCAAATATCGTGTGTCATATCGTGACCATACATCAATTTTGAGACATCATCATTACTACCTAAGTACATTCATGATCTAATTGGAACACTCCATCACTCTATGCTTTGTCCTGGTCTTAAGTTATATCTGGAGTGTACACATCCTTCAGACAAACGTTCGCATCATCGCTTCACAACGATCTGTGAAGTTGAATAACCACCATAAATTGTAAACAAGTGATTATACACCTCGTGTTGTTACACACGTTATGCCGTCAAAAATCTCATCACACCACTCTGTGAGCTTGGAGACTTTTGCTGCGATAAGGAGCAGTGTTCAACTCATACTGAATCGAGGACACCGTACACCATAGTACTAATAATAGAATACCAGCGCATGGGCTGTTACAACATGGCTGCCATGTCACTGAACGAAAGAGTCGATCTATTATTTATTTACCACGACAAAAATGTGGAAGTTCTAGTGAAAAATGGTGAGGCCCATGAACGTACAAAGTGTTTCATAAAAGTGCGCTTGATATTAGATATTATTTACGACATTTATATGCTTTGCAAAATATATAAGTAATACTAAGAACTCAACAATTGGAGTAATTGTTCTCCATCCAGACGGAAGTGATCATTTTACTATTATTATTATTATTATTATTATTATTATTATTATTATTATTATTATTATTATTATTATTATTATTATTATTATTATTATTATTATTATTATTATTATTATTACAACTTCCCCCATGCGGAGGCTGCCACAAGGACAATGTATGTCGACTACACAGTATTTTGTCTTCTAAGTTACTGTTCACTTTGCTAGTGGCCCAGGTAGAAAAATCACCACAAGGCTCAGGAATACATTTGCAATACATTTCTTCAGATGATTACGGAGTATGGTCAGTGAACCTCGTATTGCGGCGATAGCGATGTCGTGAAGTCGTGTCCGGCTGAGACCGAGAGAATCCCATAGCCGTACAATAAATTTAGGGATTGTGTACATATAATTTCTCAGCGATCATTCAATTCCCTTAGACGACAGCTAGCTAATCACCAGTTAATTCGCTTATTCGTGAGCTTCACTCTACCAGTCTGCCATTTATTCATTCCACAAATGCATGCATCACTTCCTCTAAATGACATTTTTCTTTATGTGCAACTGAAATTTTGCAAGAGACAAGTTCTTGACATCCCCTAAGAGTCAGTTTCAAAACTTTGGAGAGCGCCAATAGAAGTCCTATTGGAAGGCAGAGGTACGGACGAAAGGCGCGAAAATGGGAACTCCTCCTCCCTGCGTTTAGCGATATAAACATGATAAACGGTGGAAGGGATCAATATCTATAGAGACATAGGGGTATATCCAGGGGAAGATCAGGTCAGTTTGTTTTGCCATTGTTTCAGTGGAAAGAGTCGCAATTAACCAGATTTTCTTCACCACGCTGCACTCTGTACAAATTAGACTACGCATGTTCTTTATTGTTGTAGTATTTCAAGCAGATCTAATCTATATTCAATTGAAAAGACACAGTATTCATACCTGGAAGTAACCAAATCAAAATTCGACAAACATTCATCGCCAAAGTCGGAAAAATAATTCAAATGGCACAAAATAATCTGGAACAGATACAATAAGAAATCTATATTAAACAATGTAAAATAATGACACTAAAACACACTCATCAAAACAGAGACACTTCATACATCCGAAACCATGACAACTGGCGTCAGTTTACAACTTTAAAAAAAATCGAAAAACAAGAGAGGAACATATCATCGTTGTCGGGACAAAACCTCCTATGTGATAATATTTTTGGAGATATACTGACCCGCAGCACATACATTATGAAGAGGGAGAATGCCTTGACAATTTTCACACATTATTGCACCTTAGATGACAGAACATTACCTACCAAAGTTCTTTCTTTTTTTGCTAGGGGCTTTACGTCGCACCGACACAGATAGGTCTTATGGCGACGATGGGATAGGAAAGGCCTAGGAGTTGGAAGGAAGCGGCCGTGGCCTGAATTAAGGTACAGCCCCAGCATTTGCCTGGTGTGAAAATGGGAAACCACCGAAAACCATCTTCAGGGCTGCCGATAGTGGGATTCGAACCTACTATCTCCCGGATGCAAGCTCACAGCCGCGCGCCTCTACGCGCACGGCCAACTCGCCCGGTACCAAAGTTCTAAGCTTAAATATTTCTCATAGGAGGTTTTGTCCCGGCAGCGAAGATTTTCAAAAAATCCTGGGACCAAAAAAAAAAACGAATTTGGATGAAAGAGAAACCACAGAAAATTTATCAAATCACATATATTCTACAATCAGAAAACGTCGGTTGAAATTCTATAACATAGATGAATTATTAAAGCAGGCTGATTAAGAAACTTCTAAACCTAGAACTATCCCTGAAAAACCGCAACAAATGGTTAGTGGAAATAAACGATCGCGATAAAACAAAATTTACAAACTTAGTAAGCAAGGATAAATTTACAGAGGAACCTAAAAGAAAATATACAAGATGGACATGGGAAGGCTGGAAGGAAGTCAGTGAACGAACGAAACAACGAAGATATATATTGGGAAGAAATTAGGAAACTTGTACTAAATATGTTCAAACGCGCTCTTCACTTAGGTATTACGAATTATTATTATTATTATTATTATTATTATTATTATTATTATTATTATTATTATTATTATTATTATTATGTTCGAGTTAAAATCCTTCAAAGGTTGTAGGATTTCGCAAGGCGGAGAAATGTCTATTCGATATCTCCATATCCGATGTTGGCGTGCAAACGTTTTGTGCTGACACATATTTGCGGATTTTTATTATTATTATTATTAATTATGATGTATTAATTAGTAATAATAATAATAAAGAGAAAATCGGTCTTGAGTTAGCACTCTGGAAAATAGAATACATTACATGAAAACAGGTAAGCACGAAAATACATGGAAACAAAATACGGAAAATCAAACGGATGAATCCCACTATTTAAATACCTCGGGGAAAGAATTCAGGTAAACTGATTCGGATAGAAGACAATGAAATTAGAAGCCCCAACAAATGGAAACAGCATATCGACCCTCCGGAAATATCTGCAACAAAATAGTACTCTCCACACACACAAAACTTGGACATCACAATACAGTCATTAAACCAGAATATATCTATGAATCGAAAAAAAACTAATTGTCAACGGCGAAGTAATCAACGAAAGCACTGAGAAAAAAGAGCAGGAAATAATAAGGGAAACTCTAAGCCAAACATTTTTAGGTGGAAAATATAGATTCAGAAACAAACGGAAAAACAAACAATTTCACATTAGAAATCAAGATTAAATTCTTATAGACACACCAAATAATGAAATCTGTTAGACTCATAAGATAAATAGTAAAATTCTATGAAAACAGGAATAAAGCAAAAATATACTCTATGAAACGTGTAGGTGAAATCAGAAACGACCTTAAATTGACTGTAATCACATAACAATGCATCAAAAACAGGGAAATATTTGGATTAAATATTAACTGATGGTAAATTGACCTGAACAACAAACCGAAGGAAACAAATGGAACAATTTGAAACAAAGTTTTAAAAGAAGCCCACAGAAGCACAAAATAAGCCTCTACGTATTTTGTGTAGTCCTAAGCTGGCTTATTCGCAAATAATAAAGGCAAATAGGCATAGGTTTACACAGTGATTAACTTTTAAGCCTCGGATCACTTAGATACATGAAGTAGCAGGTGTTAAAAGTAGGCCGGCACGTTGAAATATTGTACCTTCATACAATTTGTAGAGCCGCACAGCGGACTCCATCCAGTGGGGACCATCTCCCGAGTGGTTCGCGCGATAAAATGTGACGAGGTTCACACTGACATGTGACCGTGTACTATCTCCACATCACAGTGCTAAATTCATTAGGATTCGTTATGGATATCCATCAACGTTCGCCGATGTAACTTTTTTTATACAGGGATTTATAGCCCAGTACAAATCATACCTTTGGTCTCGGTGACATGAACTGTGACGAACTTTAATTCCCAGTGAGTGGCATTATTTTAGATAGTGCTCTTTATTTCTTCGTCTAGTACGTAAAACACAGACAGGGAAATATTTTAAAGCAGACTTTGGTGTAATTTCTGTTTACTAGTTTGAATAAAGGTGCTTGAAGAAATTTCCTGAGCTTGTTTGTCATTTTATCCGCATACCTTCCTGTCAGCGTAGTAGATTGTTGGCCTCTCGATTCCAGGATCGCGGGTTCAAATCCAGCAGAGGTTATCAGATTTTCGAAAGGCGGGGACATGTCTATTCGACATCCATGTTGCCCTGCAAAAGTTTTCTGCTGGCACATATTTCAGGATTATGTTATACTACATAGGGTAGTTAATGAATTGCGGGATTTTGAGCGACTGCGGGGGGACCTAGAAAATGTCATGAGATGGGCAGCAGACAATGGTATGATGGTAACTGGGATGAAAAGTCAGGTTGTAAGTTTTATCAACAGAAATAGGCCTCTAAGTTTTAATTACTGTGTTCGTGGGTTGGCAGTACCTCATGGAGAACACTGTAACTTAATACAAGGAATGAACATCACTGGGGTACTCACATTAACGAGATTGGAAAAAAGTTGCAGTCCTTTTCACTTGGTTATTAGGGTATTCAGGAGTTGTAGTAAGTATGTCAAGGAGAGGGAATATAAGTCTCTGGTAAGACCGCAGTTAGAGTATGGTTCCAGCGTATGGAACCAACACCAGGATTACTCGATACGAGAACTGGAAATTATCAAAAGGAAAGTAGCTCGATTTGCTCTGGGTTATCTCCGACAAAAGAGTAGCGTTACAAAAAAGTTGCATACTTTGGGGTGGGAAGACTTGAGAGTAAGGAGTCGAGATGCTCGATTGGGTGGTATGTTTCGAGCTGTCAGTAGATAGATGGCGTAGAATGACATTAGTAAACGATGGGTACTCTTAAAAAAAGTAGGAAAGATCATAATATAAAGATAAATTTGAAATTCAAGGTACAAATTTGGGCAAATAATCATTTTTAAGGCGAGGAGTAAGGGATTGAAATGAATTATCAAGAGAAATGTTAGATAAATTTCCAAGATCTTTGAAAACGTTCAATAACAGGCTAGGTAAACAAGTGATAGGGAATCTGCCACCTGGACGACAGCCCTAAATGCAGCTCATTGATTGATCAATTTATTATGTGTTTTTGCTTAAATCACCCTACAGAAATCCGGCTTACTCAGCAGTCTGGTAGAGTAAAATAGGACATCGAAATGGATACTCATGCAACCTAATTGGCGTCCAAATGAATTGTCTGCACAGCAGAGTTGATGTAGTACGGTTATTTATTATTATTATTATTATTATTATTATTATTATTATTATTATCGAGCATCCTGAAAGAACAGGAATAGACTCCAAAACGCTAAACTTGACCAAACAGACTCTCACTGACGTGAAGTCAAGAGTGAAATTCATGGGAGAAATCTCAGACGAAATCCTGATAAAAACTGATGTCCGGCAAGGAGATGGACTGTCACCGCTCCTCTTCAACCTTGTCCTAGATAAGGTGATGTGGGAATGGGAAAAAGAACTGAAAGCACAAAATAGCTGGAACCCAGTAAACATTGGGACACAAAAGAACAAGCTTGAATTTCCATGCTTAGCCTTCGCGGATGACCTTGCCTTTTTGTCCAGAGATGAAGTCACAGCAATAATGCAAGTGGAAATTCTTCATGAATGTGCCAGAAAGGTGGGACTTCATATCTCCTTCCAGAAAACTGAATTTTACTGTTCAAAACTAGACATCCATTGTCTCAATGCAAAATACGGACAAATCAACAGAGTCTCTCACGTCAAAAACCTGGGCAAAATCCTCGAACCAACCGGACAAGAGAAAATACAGTAGCCCAAGACAACCCTGTCCAAAAACTCAGAAGAGAACATGGGAGAACAAGAGAAATCTACAACAAAAAATGTACGTCTCTCCACGTTAAGATTAAACATTACAATACTGCAATCAAACCCGAGGCTTTAGATGCAGGGGAAA
Organism: Anabrus simplex; assembly: GCF_040414725.1. NCBI lineage: Eukaryota > Metazoa > Arthropoda > Insecta > Orthoptera > Tettigoniidae > Anabrus > Anabrus simplex. The sequence goes on from NC_090268.1 coordinate 389,639,400, forward strand.
CTCTAACGCTTCACAGAAAGGGCGAGCTGGAAAATATCCTAAAAGAAGAGCGAAAAATCATGAGGAAGAGTTTAGGACTAAAACACACGGAAGAAGGGTACCGCCTCCATAGCCGGAAATCCACATAAAAATTATCTAATATTGCTGTAGACCTCAGGAAGAGAAGGCAAAAAAAAATTTATGGACATGTTAAGAGGCTTCCATAAACCAGACTAACCCACCAAGTTCTTGAAAGAGTTGATAAACTGAAGAATTTTCCTTGGATACAACAAACAAAAGCGGACATGAAGAACGCACGAATTCAACCTGAAGAAATTTTGAATCGAAATATATATAGAAAGAAAATTGACAAGTGAAAAGTTACTTCAGAGAATGAAGTATCAAAAAGAGCAGGTACCAAGTAGACGGAAGAAAGGAAGAGGATCTTTAGTGAACAGATGAAAGCATCCTGGATCCTCCGCAAACGAAATCATAAATAAAGCTTCGTGTATAATAATAATAATAATAATAATAATAATAATAATAATAATAATAATAATAATAATAATAATAATAATAATAATAATAATAATAATAATCATAATAATCATAATAATAATAATAATCATAATAATATTAATAATAATAATAGCGTGTTGCCACCGAGAACGGTCTGGTGCACGTCTTTCGAGTTGACACAGTAAATGGAACGTGCGCGGCTGTGAGGATGGGACCCTGTCTATGACGAAATCTAATGCTTAAGACGGCATACAACACCCAGCCCTCGAGCCACTGGAATTAACCAATGGAGGTTAAAACTCCGACCCAACCGGGAGTCGAACCCGAGACCCCTGGACCGAAGACAAGCACACTAACCATTTAGCCGTGGTGCCGGAAATAATAATAATAATAATTTACTGTTTATGAAGATGCTTAGGTGCCGAAATTTCGTCTCGCATGAGTTCTTTTAGGTGCCAGTAAGTACACGAGGCTAGTGTTTTAAAGCACTTTCAAATACCATGGGACTCAGCTGGGAAAGAACCCGCTATCTTAGAATAGGACAGCCAACGTTCTATAGTCTGATCCATTCAGCAAGGCATTTCAGGTAGTAAATTATACATCAATTTAATCATACGTTTCTGGGATCGAAACCTTAAATTTAAAAAAATTCGTATATTGCATTCAAATCCTGCTTACTACAATGGGCTACCCTGTTCGTGGTATGGCGATTCACTATGAATAAACGAAATGTGTAGGGGCACGCCATAAAACCTAACAGTCACTGCCTGTATTCCCTATGGAGGCCGGTAATTTCCCGAAAGAGTGCGGGTCCGCGCCAGCAACAAGTTCGTTGCTATGCGGAATGTGCAGTGGTCCGCGTCATGCCGCTATGCATATTACATGTCACAAGCACGGGCTAACCTACCACGTCTTTATTTACTTTACTAGGCTCCCGCCCCTCCAACACTCCCAACACTGAGATCTCAGTGCCATTTATGACTGAGAAATATACTCTGAAGGAAGAAATCAACCCTTAATTTTAGTAATGGAACACGAGAAATCATTTGTCTGTCACTAAATGATGTGTGCGGTTCTTCTCCTCAATGGTCAACATAGTGGCATTTGGTTCAAAGGGTGCTGAGTTCGATTCCTGGCTTGGTTGGGGATTTCAATCTTAAATAATAAACTAGTGAACTCGAGCTGCTCCGCAGCATTCGTTGTCTGCACTTTTCAATAGCTTTATGAACATTTAATGCCGGTACATAATAATTGATTCATTCGTATTGTACAGTAGTTTATTGTTGGCTTTCTTAAAAAACCTCGTATGTCCCAATGATCTTCCTACCCATTTCAAGACTGGTCACGTCTCACAGCCACATATTTATATGCAGTCCATCAGAATAATTTTCCTTGTGTTCGTTTTCCTGTGCTAATGTGTACAGTGAAATGAACCTTACAATACCGTAGTGTAGGGATGTTGTTTTAATGGCGAATTTACGCTCTTCTACAGTATAATGTACTTAGGGTTCATTTTCCTTTACACACCAACGTAGGAAAATGAACACAACGAAAATTGTTCTGATGGACTGCATATAAATGTGTCGCTGGGAGGCGTGACCAGTTTTAAAAAATTCCCACTTTCAGGCACTACTGATCTGCATTTAGGGCAGTCGCCCAGGTGACAGATTCCCTATCTGTTGTTTTCTTAGCCTTTTCTTAAATAATTTCAAAGAAATTGAAAATTTATTGAACATCTCCCTTGGTAAGTTATTCCAATCCCTAACTCCCCTCCCTATAAATGAATAGTTGCCCCAGTTTGTCCTCTTGAATTCCAACTTTATCTTCATATTGTGATCTTTCCTACTTTTAAAGACGCCACTCAAACTTATTCGTCTACTAATGTCATTCCACGCCATCTCTCCGCTGACAGCGCGGAGCATACCACTTAGTCGAGCAGATCATCTTCTTTCTCCCACCTTCTCAGCCTAGACATTGCAATAATTTTTAACGCTACTTTTTTTTTATCGGAAATCACCCAGAACAAATCGAGCTGCTTTTCTTTGGATTTTTTCCAGTTCTTGAATCAAGTTATCCTGGTGAGGGTCCCATACACTGGAACTATACTCTACTTGGGGTGATACCAGAGATTTATATGCCCTCTCCTTTACATCCCTACTAGAACCACTAAACACCCTCATAACCATGTGCAGAGTTCTTTATCCCTTATTTACAATCCCATTTATGTGATTAACGCAATGAAGATATGTCCTTATATTAACACCTAGATACTTACGATGATCCACCAAAAGAACTTTTACCCCATCAACGCAGTATTTAAAACTGAGAGGACATTTCCTATTTGTGAAACTCACAACCTGACTTTCATCCCAGTTTATCATCATATCATTTCCTGCTGTCCATTTCACAACATTATCGAGGTCATGTTGAAGTTCCTCACAATCTTGTAACTTATTTAATACTCTGTACAGAATAGCCTACCATCATATTTAATTGATAGGAAGAACGTTAGGACTTACGAGGTTTTAAAAGAAAGCCATCGTTATAATAATTCTTCCCATATACTATTCAGTGTGTTTCGGCCATTCGGGCGTATCTGGACGTTAACATTTTGAAACGACCTTGGCCCGAGTAGTGGAACATATATTTTGCCGTGACTGAATATTGGTTCGCGTAAGTAGATACCCTATTTTTCAAGAGTTTATCCCTGCACATTATTAATGGTCATACAGAAGGATAGTCGACGTGATACCTTCCCGCCTGTACGTACGTAGACTGTTTTCCCTTAGTAGCATGTATGTTACTAGGAACGTTTGTCATGTGTTGAGTACACTGCATTTAGAAGCTGGGGAAGATCAGAGAATCGAAGCGCATCTAGCAGAGAATAGTATTCTGCCGTGATTAGAGGAACTGTATACTCTCTGGCTTGACAGGTAGTAATCAAACACACCGGGCGAGTTGGCCGTGCGCGTAGAGGCGCGCGGCTGTGAGCTTGCATCCGGGAGATAGTAGGTTCGAATTCCACTATCGGCAGCCCTGAAAATGGTTTGCCGTGGTTTCCCATTTTCACACCAGGCAAATGCTGGGGCTGTACCTTAATTAAGGCCACGGCCGCTTCCTTCCAACTCCTAGGCCTTTCCTATCCCATCGTCGCCATAACACCTATCTGTGTCGGCGCGACGTAAAGCCCCTAGCAAAAAAGAAAAGTAATCAAACATGGCTGTATGCAGTGATATTACTAAGGATGAAAATCACATACATCAGAAAATATTAATGAAAGTGTTAATCGATTAGCACCCCGCTAAGTACAGAATGTATTGCGGGCTAGGTTAAGCCTTCGCCTGCAATTATTGGAGTGGTCATTCGGTGATTTGCTTTTAGGATTACCCACTGAACTTATAGACCTATCAATGTCTGGTGATTCATCGGCAGATAATTCCAGAGAGAATAAAAAATAGAAAGCAAATCGGTCCAATAGAATGGCTAGACGGACTGGAGAAAGCAGTTTTTAGTAAACTTATATATATATATTCCCTTGGCTTGGTGGCTGGGTGTTTGTACTGTCCCAACATCCCTATTCCTGCTAAACCACAAACAACATTACCCTCCTCCTCAATGGCAACCAGTTTTCCACACACGGCACACGCTGCCCATCCTCGTGGGAATATTTGCCCTACTAGGCTTGCTCAGGCTAGCGACAGCCGCACGAAATTAATTAAACTACATGAGGCCTATGAGTCCACCATTTTCTAGGACTTATATTGACATAAATAAATATGTAATATGGCTGGGTTTCATTTGAAAATTTGCGTTACTGAAGTTTGCGTGATGGAAGTGTTACTCTACCAACCATGCAGGCTGTTATGTAAGGTATACATGGATGGCCAGAAAATATTTATCAGCAACCGAGCAGGTTATGTCTTATGGACATCTGAAATTAGCAGTCATTGATGGATGGCCATGACCGATTCCCTTGGCTTGGGAGCAAAAGGAGAAGTGGTGTTTTTTGATGTGCATATGTCTTATGGCTAGGGGACATCTGAATTTTTGCTTTATGGAAGTTAGATTGACGGAAGTTAGTGTGTCTAAGGTTAATGTAGGAGCCTGACTTTGTAAAATGTATCCATAAGCAGATGCCCAAATGCCTTTCTGTTGAGGTGAGCAGTCAAGGGCCGGTTTGACAACAGCCTGATACTAGAAACTAGTGCCGGAGAAAAATATCCAAACACCATGAAATAAGGAATGTATAATACGAATATTTTCGTATATATATGTTTCAAGGTAACATACAGTATTCAATTGATAAAATGTACACGACTATCATGTTAGTATCCCCGCGATAGATGCCGTCGCGAATGTGCCATGCCGATCCTGTAATATAACAGGTGTAATCGCCTGACTCTTGAATGCAGGCATGCAAAGGTGCATGCATTATGCCGTACTGGTGCCGTATGTGAGCTTATGGGATGTACTTCCATGCCTGTTGTACTTGGTCGGTCAATACAGGGACGGCTAATGCTGGTTGTGGTTGACGCTGGAACTGTCGTCGAATGGTGTCCCATACGTGCTCGGTTGGGGACAGATCGGGGGATCGAGCAGGCCAAAACAACATGTAGACACTCTGCAGAGGACGTGGGTGACAACAGTGACATGTGAGCGTGCACTATCCTGTTGGAAAACACCTCCGGGAATGTTGCTCATGAATGGCATCACAACAGGTCGAATCACCAGACGGACGTACACATCTGCAGTCGGGGTGCGTGGGATAACCTGCTGCCATAGGAAATTGATCCCCAGACCAGAACTCCCGGTGTAGGTCCAGTGTGTCGAAGCCGACGCAGCAGACAGCTGGAATGCATGTGTTCACCTGGTCCCCTTATGACCTACACACGCCAATCACTGGCACCAAGGCAGAACCGGCTTTCATTGGAAAACACAACGCACTACCAATCCATCCTCCAATGAGCTGAAGTCGCAGACAGAGGTGGTTTGGGATAAGTGGAATGCACGCTGCAGGGCGTCTAGTTCGGAGCTGTGCTTCAAGTAATCGATTTCGAGCAGGTCGTTGCGTCACTGTGGTGCGAACTGCCGCGCGAATTATTGCTGCAGACGCAGTTCGCTGTACTACAGCCATACGCCGAATACGGCGATCCTCCATCTCGGTGGTGTCATAGGGACGTCCGGAGCCCGGTCTTCTTCAAGCGTACTTTCTCGTGACCACTGTTGCCAGCACGCATGCACAGTGGAGGCATTCCTACCAAGTCGTTGTGCAATAGCGCGGAAGGAAAATCCACCTTTACGTAGCCCTATTATACGTCCTCATTCAACCTCAGTGTACTATTGATACAGGCTTCTTCGTCTTTTACACCAATTTTTATTTGAAAGCGAGCAAGCGATATGCACTCAGGTGTGTCAAGCAGCTTCAGCAAAGGGTTGTCCAGTAAGGGGGCAAACCTCGTTGCGTGAGCTCCCTTTCAACGATAAGATGACAAATAGTTGAATCATAGTATTTCCAGGCTTATTTGCGGTGTAGTTATTTGCATTCATATGGACTTTCACTATCAGGCTCTATTGCTCTGTCTGAGTTAAAAGTGCCTCCGAGGATATGTTCTACGTTAGATGAAATACGTATGTTAGTAAATGCAAATTGCGTTTTCACGCTAGATGGAGAAAGGCTGCGTGAAAACCGATATCCTGTGTGCCAACTTCATAAATAACAAATAGCATGAAGGGCCATAAAATTACGAAAGTTCCCTGATTTATTATAATAGCCGCTAGAGTAACTAACGCCAACCACCTCATTGTAGCGATTACACGCCAGGAACTACATCACACGACTGAAATCCAATCCAGTTTTCCATACACAAACCAGTGCCCACTCTAAGAATAACAGGCTCTTAATTTGAATGCTGCACTAATTCAGCTCAGCATGAAAAATGAATCTCCTTGTACACGGAAACTGAACTTGGTGCACTCAACCAACTCCCACAACAAGACGCGGGATGAGGCTACACGTGTGGGCGCGGCTGAACATTATTTATCCTACCAACCGTGCAAACTGGAAATCCCTATGGGTACGAAATTAGGGGCGAAGACGGAATTTGGACCTCCTACCTTATTGATGTTCTTGGCTTGAACATTCGTGATCAATTGTTGCGCATTCTTTTTAATTCGATTTTCATAGGGAAAGTTGAGGTTTATTTCGAACACATGGTTAAAATCTATCCCGTCCTTTTTGTGAAGTTTACAATTTACATTCAATAGAAAGCTGCACTCTGCACTTCCCGAACACTAATTTCCTGCCGTTCTCCTACGCACACGGTGAGTCATTAGCAGGTGATATTTTGCTATCATCATTCTTATTACTGACCGAGACGCAGTGGCCGTTTGTGTTAACGCGCTACGGCTATTCATCCAAGCTCTACATTCGAGAGACAAGTGGATTCGAACCACACCATAGTGAAATGTAACTTAAAAGCTTTCTAGTCGATCCAACACACAAGTTAGCACTATAACATGCTTGTAAAAAATATTATTGAACAAGGAATACAAATACACACTATTGTTTAATTGTTGAATAATATGTTACATTTACAGGTATGTTACAGTGTAATATTTATAATATATTTAACGTATGTGTACGACAGACTCACATGCTTTTAAGTTACCGTTAATAATAATAATCATAATCATAATAATAATAATAATAATAATAATAATAATAATAATAATAATAATAATAATAATAATAATAATAATAATAATAATAACTAGGGGACCCGTGCGAGGAATTTCGCATGTTCATAAAGTATGTGGTGGAGTAGCCCCCTGGTGACTTACTGGTGAACTGAGGAATACACAAATCAGTACAATACTAGGCAGTCTTACTTACCACTTAATGTAACCTTTGACTTTTTAACATTTATGGTATCCACTTGAACGGAAGCAAATACAAGTGCATTATTACACTGACGAATTTTCCGAAAGTAATTTTTGATTTTTATTATCATTCTTTCCTTAACTAATAATTACAGTATGTTATAATGGGGTAAATCAGGCGTCTCAACGACCAAAATGCGAAGTAGACGCCAATGATGGCATGTATTTTCCTACAGCAACAGTATTTGCAAATCGCACACTTTGTGCAATTAATTAAAACTCATTTTTAAAGAAATTAACGATCTTTATGAAATGAGAGAGCAATTCGTCACTGCTAATGTATATTCTATTTCTTTCGGATGCTCATTTGACACGATCGGTTATTTGCGAGCCCGGCGAAAAGGATCTACAATACTGAAATAATAATAATAATAATAATAATAATAATAATAATAATAATAATAGCGCATGGTTTCCGGAGAGGCCTGGTGAAGATTTTTCGAGTTGACACCCGTGCGTCACTTATTCGTCTGTGACGATGGGGCTAAAACCTAATGTTGATTACAGTATGACTCGCGAAACTTTTAGTGATACTTGGTTTTGCGGGGTGAGGAGTAAGGAGGGAGCTACCCTAGTTCAGGTAATACTGCTAACTGAATGGAAATGAAATCGGTACTGAATCGACAGTATGATCGATCGATATAAATTTTCTAAACCTTTATTATCTTAAGCCAACAACTGTAGGCCTATTACATACACATTATACAACATTATATAACACTTCCGATACGAATTTTGTTCCTAGGATGAATTCTACATTTTGGCTTTGCTGTGTGAACAGCAACAGTACTTGTACGTGTACGCCAAATGTCTCGTTTGTGTGTCAAAGGTTGCCAATACGAATCTCGAAGACAAACGAGGTCTACCGATCCAGCACTAGGGAGCCAAAATATCACTAAAAGTTTAGCGAGTTTCAGATTTCGAGCCAGAGGAATTAACCAATCGATGGCTTACTTCTTAATCCTCGTACCTCCCAATTCTCTTCGTATCCATTACTTCCCTTAAAACTGGACACACCTAGCCACATATGGGTATGCATCCTATCAGAAAAATTTTCGTCGGGTCCGTTTTCCTGTGCTAGTGTTTAAAATAAAATGGACCTTAAAATTCATTATACTGTAGGAGTGCGTAAATTCGACAGGCAGACAACACCCCTACAATACTGTATGGTAAGGTCTATTTTCCTACAAACTTTAGCATATGAAAAAGAACACAATGAAAATTATTCTGATGGACTGTATATAAATGTGCGGCTGAGAGGCGTGACTAGTCTTAAGGAATATGATGGGTAGGAAGAGCATTGGGACATGCTAGATTTTATAAACAAGCCATCTCAATTAAGTTTGAAATCGCCTACATAGCCGGGATTCGAACTCGTGGCACATTGCAGCAAAGACCAGCATGCTAACCAATTAACCATAAAACTAGTAATAATCATAATAATAATAATAATACTTTTTTAGAATTTTCTCTACATCGCCCCGACACACGGCGGCGATGGGATAGGAAAGGGCTTGGAGTGGGGAGGAAGCGACAGTGGCCTTAATTAATGTAATTTCCCTTGCTTGGAAATGGAAAATCAAGGGAAACCATTTCAGGGCTGCCGACAGTGGGGTTCGAATCTACTATCTCCCGAATGCAAGCTGATAACAACAAGACTCAACCCGCCAGGCCTCTTGTTCGGTCACGCCTTCAGTGAACTTATATGTATGTAGATATCTTTACATTTGCTCTTTTTTTGTTATATGAACATCTATTAATTACGTTATCTAATAAACCTTTCGTTTCCAATTATCTATGAAGCATTGTCAGGTTTCGACAGTTATAAGATTCAGGGACAAATGTGAAGCAGAATGACCTCCCGGATTGCCAATACTAAAGGAAGTAGACTGCAGGCTACTTTTATCAGCAAGTGAACGATAGACAAGGGATGGAAGTGATCAGGGATTAACAGAGAGACTGCTACTTTTACGACTCGCTGTGTCCAACACAGGAAGCACTTAGCTGTGCTGGCAGGGAGAAGGTTGGCTCTAATTGAAAGCGGCAACAGTCGCTCGCTGTAGGCCACCCACACCTTTTACAGCCCCACTGCTTTGTCTCAGGTATGTGTACCTCGGGCTCACGTGAGAACAGAGAATAAAGCCTTCCCCCAGCAGCAAAAGTCACATTTGCAGGGAAGGAGACTGGATTAAACTTAGGGCTGGAAAAGGTAAACCGTGGTAGCGCCAAAACAGAGATTCCTCTCGCAGAAACCGAGTCTATGTTCCCGTCCTCAATTCCACGATTATTAATCACAAATAATGTAATATAAGATGATCATGGGTCCTGAGACGAGTCAAATGTCCCCATAGCAAAACGGAGCAACTCTGAATATGAGGAAGGAGCCTGATTCTCTCCGTGTACAGCGGTTAACCAGTAAGAAGAGCTCAACTCAGCGCAGCGTTGTTCTGTTCACTGAAGACATAACGGTAATAATCATGTAATTGGCTTTACGTCCCAATAAAAACTTTGCAGTTTTCGGAGACGCCGATGTGCCGGAATTTAGAACAATTTCTTTATTCCTTTACATGTTCTAATGTAACTTAAAGCCCAGACCTAACTGTGGTAAGAGATCGTCGTTGCCTATTAAAATCTTATAATGTGACTTAAAGTGAATTTTACAGGAGATGAAAACAACTGTTTAATTTCTGTATTAACATCCTCTTCACACAATGAAACGTTCACATATCGTCGTCGTAAGACCCATCTGCGTCGGTGTGACGTAAAGAAAAATTGTGAAAAAAAAGTAGTTCATAACTCTTCTTTCGAAAACTTCACAATATTTAAAAAAGTATAATTTCCTTTTGGGGAAATCAATTTATATTAATACTAGCAGAAGTACCCGTTCTTCGTACGGGTTATCAGAAACTGACTTTAGTTACTCACACTATTGGTGTGACTGACTTTATTAGATATTTATATCACTGGTGTATTTATACGTACTTAAGTAGGTAGAAATTATCTGTCATGTTTGGAATTATAGTGTACCTTCTTCTCCTTTTCTTCATGGGGGCCTCTAAATATTAGTTCCTAATTAGCGTCGACCTCTAAGATCTTTTACTATCATGTTTTTCCTTCATTACCACCTAGATATACCTACTCCCTTCACAAATCTGCAGGTTTAGTGTTAGTATACTTTCGCCAGATAGTACCACAAATATAAATATTATTGAATGTATTTGTTTGATCCGACATTTCATAACTATTACAAATATGATAAAGGAAATTAGCGATGCATAAAAGAAACTACTATAATTATCCATATTTATAATTCTCAGGGCTTGTCACTCATGTCACACATCATATAATGAATCTGAGTATAAATGTTGAGAAATTTTTCAAGTCATGGGCGCACCATCTTGACAATATTATGTACAGGATATAGGTTGTTTTCATGGTTACAATGATCGCAAAAGTGCACCAAATTATCGGCACTAATAACATCAGTGATACTACTACTCCATGATTTGATAAAAATAGTTTAAACTATAGGTAACAGACTCCGCAAAATGCTGAAACCTAAGCCAGTACGTAAAAACGGAGGCCCGTCGGAAACCGCTGGTCGCTGTACTACGGAGATCTCCGGGGCTATTATTTTTATACTTCACTCCCTTTCCATCCCCGCCCAAAGGAGTGCTATGAGCGTCTTACACAACAGTTTATTTTTTCCAGATAGTAAGTCATATGTGTATCAATTTTGGTTGGCAGCTTTGCCCAAACGTACATGCATAATCTCGCTGCTGTAGAATCCTGGAGCTGACGTTGCCATGGTTACGGCCCTTCGTTTCTTTATCCGATTCCTAGAGCAGGGGTAGTGTGGTTTCAATATCTCCATAACGGTTGGTTTTAGGGCCTTCAAACATGGTTTTCGGGCCAGAAGGGTTTACCGAGTTTTGTTCTTCGCGTCAAGGGCTTAAAATGAGCTTTGTCTCGTCCTTATACGACAAATTCTATTTCGTCTATATTAGCCTATTATTTTAATATTTTTATATTCTCCCCCCTCACCCCCCTCAAATTGTTTTGAAAATAAAATACAGCCCATGTTACTCACTGGCAATGTAACTTTCTACAGGTGAAGTAATTTTTAAAATCGGTTCAGTAGTGTTTGAGTCTATCCGTTACAAACAAATATACAAATTTTTCCTCTTTACAATATTAGTATAGAAGTATAAATTACATCACTACACATACGGTTGCCGTCAGGAAGGGCATCCAGCCGTAAAACAGGGTTTAACTTACATGTGCGACACAGTTCGCACCCGCAACCTCACAGGTGTGGGTAAAGCGATAGAAGAAGAAGATACTAAGTTTTTAAAAAATCACCCGCTTTCTTGTTCTTTTCACCCCCTTAAGTGGATTTTCCAAAAATAGTGTATTCATTTTTAAAGGAGATTCCAAGTACCAATTTTAAAGTCTGTAACATCTTCTCTTTTGAGATATATGTAGGCCTATACTCATATAAATAATTCAACTCCTTCCTCACATTCTTTCACACCCCCGCCCCCTTAAGTGGCTTTTCTGAAAACGAATATTTGTGGCTTTTTTTTTTAAACGAGGTTCCAAATATCAATTTTCATGCCTGTAACATGTTAAGTTTTTGTGATATGGTAGATAATTTCGCTGCTGTAGAATCTTGGAGCAGACGTTGCCATGGTTACGGCAGTTCATTACTTTATCTGATTCCTAGAGCAGGGGTAGTGTGGTGCCAATATCTCCGGAACGGTTAGTTTTAGGGTCTTAAAGTATGATTTCGGGCCCGTAGGGCTAAACCGAGTTTTGTTCTTTGCGTCAAGAGGATTAAATTGAGCTTTGTCTCGTCCTTATACGACAAATTCGATATTTTGCCTATATTAGCCTATTATTTTTAGATCTCCACCCCCGTGCCCCCCCACCTCGAATTGTTTTGAAAATAAAATACAGCCTATGTTACTCACTCCCAATGTAGCTTTCTATAGGTAAAGACATTTTTTTAAATCGGTTCAGTAGTTTTTGAGTCTATTCGTTACAAACAAACACATTTTTCCTCTTTATAATATTAGTATAGACAATAATGCTGGTGAGATGTAGTGTTTACAGTGCACTATGTCTTCTGGTATGGGCTATATCAAATTTGTTACTTTCATTGACCTGTCTCAGTCTCATCCTTGGCTTCGACAATATGAAAGTGACTGAGGTATGGGTGATGCTAGTAAGACCGTTGCTTATGCAGCTAGTCCCTGTTATGAATGGTGTGAAAATATCGCTCATAGGGTCGGTTGGTGCATGCATTTCAGTGGGCTTGACAGACTGATAATAGCAACGGCTGGCTCGGTGAGGAAAGCAACGGGAAACTACTTCGCTCCTCATTTCCCTAGTACGCCTCTTCAGTGACGCCTAGGCTATTTATGACACCTGTTGGCGGAGCTGCTGAGGATCAAACCAGCCTTCGGGCTGAATACCCAACATACATACAACTTATGTATTTCAATAAATGGAACTAAAATTAAAAATATTTAAGCTCTTTAGATTTTTCAATCGTGAAAACCAGCGTTCCCCCCCACCCTCCCCCAGTGTAGCAGTGGTCTCGTCAGTTGGATTGCTACACCTTCCGAAGACGCTGGTGGCCAGTGCACCGTTGAAACTAAAATTGATAACGATTCATTTAATTGCATCTAACGAATTGTTTTTAAACGACATCTGTATGGAATATGGAAGTCAGAGGAGGCTCTCCAGGGAATGACACAGAGATTATGCAAGATATTAGTCCTTACCTCTTCCAGTTTTGTAGTTTAGGACCTTTTTCCTTCCATTGGCTTTACGTCGAGCCAACACATATACCCTTCTTGATTTCAGTAGCGCCTTTGACACTATAGAAATTCAGACTATGATAAAGAAAATGGAACTGCTAAATTTCGATCTGGCTGCGCTTAAGTTTTTGAGTTCTTATTTGAGTAACCGTCAGCAGCGTGTAACAGTAAACGACAAAGCCTCTAAATTTTAAATGAAACTTAGTGGTGCCCCCGCAGAGAAGTATTCTAGGCCCCTTACTTTTCTGTATTTATATCAATGACATACCATCAGTAATAGGAAATAACACACACCACCTCTATGCTGACGATCTACAAATTTATTGACACTGCAAGACTTCGGACTTACACGAAACAATACAAGATATTAACAATGACCTCCGACGACTCAGTATATATGCACAACGAAATTCTCTTATACTAAACTCCACAAAATCTAAGGCAATCATAATTGGATCACGAAAATTATTGAGCTGCTCAAACGATGTCGCAATCCCGCCTATCCTACTGAATGGTAACAATATTCCGTACAGTAAAGCGGTTAAACATATCGACGTAATTATGAATGAGACACTTGATTGGTCTGATCACACGAAATAAATTCGTAAAAGTGCTTCACCCTCTTAAACGGCAGAGGGATGTATTTCCATTTGAGCTAAAGGCCAAACTAATACAGACACTAATAAATAAATATAGGTCTTATGGAGACATTGGGAAAGAAAAGGGATAGGAATAGAAATAAATTAATAAAGGTTCTGCCCCAGCATGTTCCTGTTGCGATAATGGCAAAACACGGAAAACAATTTTCAGGGCTGCCGACAGTGGGGTTCGAACCCACTATCTTCCGAATTCAAGCTCACAGCTACGCGCCCCTGACCTCACGGCCAATTTTCTCTGTTGTGTAGTACTTTTCTGCGAAGTGAACTGTTGTACAAACACAGAATTATTGGGATTTGTTGAATAAATATCGAATTAAATAAATAAAATAAATAAATAAGTAAATAAATAAATTTGACGATGAAGATGCTTGTTGTTTAAAGGGACCTAACACCTAGGTCATCGTCCCCAATAAATAAATTTGTCCTTTAAAATCCGTTAAGGGCACAGCTTGGTTCAACTTATCAGGTGAGCAAGTCCTAGAGGGTTAGGTTAATGTTTTCTTATAACATGTTTTTTTTATGTAGCACTATCTCAGACTAACACTTACTCTCCCATACTAAAGTTATTGAACCGTGTGTAATGTATCCTACTGTCGGATATTCACATGCATGTGTTGCAGCCCAGTATTTGCAATAATCGCAGAAATTTAGCCATCTTTGTCCTAAACCTGTGTTTTCTAACCATTCTTGTTTCGGTTTATATTTAATCTTGAGGAACCCTAGCTGCTTCACACATACTGTAACGTAGGATAAAATACACTGTAAAAATGCTGTACGGTGAAAATGAAATGGCGTATGGCTTTCAGTGCCGGGAGTGTCCGAGGACAAGTTCGGCTCGCCAAGTGCAGGTCTTTTGATTTGACACCCGTAGGTGACCTGCGCGTCGGGTTGAAGATGAAATGATGATGGAGACGACACATACACCCAGCCCCCGTGCCAGCGAAATTAACCAATTAAGGTTAAAATTCCCGGCCCTGCCGGGAATCGAACCCGGGACCCCTGTGTCCAAAGGCCAGCACGCTAACCACTTAGCCATGGAGCCGGGCATGCTGTACGGTAGGCGAAGCATATTCTCTTTTGTATTTTTTCAAAACAAACGTATGAACTGTTTTGGTTTAATACACTTCATAGAAGAGTATCAGTTTTATAGTGTACAAAATCTGCCATCAAATAAGGCATGTTTGTGATCCCCATTTTCTCTTTTAGTCTTTCCTTCATTATATAAATTTGAATTAAATTCTTCTTCTAATGCATTTGTCTGGTGTGAAAATGGGAAGCCATGGAAAGCCATCTTCAGGGCTGCCGACGGTGGTATTCGATGCCACTATCTCGCGAATGCAAGCTCACAGCTATGCGACCCTAGCATCACGGCCAAATTCGCTCGGTCATTTTGGTTTTGACACTAGGTTTGTGAATTTTGAGATTCGAATATGTCAACCCATCATAAACCGGGATTCAAATCTCAGACTTTCGAGTGGGAAAGCCACTGAACATATCACGTACCCAATAAATTGAGATTAAATGACCGAATTATTTTTCAAATTTACACTGTTAACAGGTTTGTACTGAAAACCATGACTTCTATCCAATCATATATTTAGAATTAAATTAACATTAAATACTTATAATTAACTTAGTTAAGCAATTAGATTCCAGCTGAAAGTAAAATAATTATTCTATAACTGTGACTCTTTTCAGTTTATCGGAATTAATGTGCTCTAGAAAATGGAAAATAACTGAACAACAGAATGGAATGCATCGTTCTTTAGAGATCATGAGATTCTATCAAATCCAATTTTATTATTATTTGATTAATATTATAAACAAATGTAAAAACGTTTGTGTTAAAAGTATTCCTAATAATTTTTGGAATGTTTGAAATTATCGTAATGAAAATAATAATGTTAATTATTTTACATTCCACTAACTACTATGACGGTTTTACGGGAATTCCGAGGTGCTGTAATTTTTCCCGAAGGAGTTATTTTACGTGCCAGTAAATCTACTGTCAGAAGGTACCTTCAAATACCAAAATACCACCGCACTGAACCAGAATCGAACATGCCAAGTTGGGCTACTCAGCCCGGCTATCTCAATGATGTACTTCTACGGGCTTCCTCTCTCCTCACTGATCGAGACATTCTATTTTAATTAAATTATATCTTTTTCAGGTATAGTCTCTTATTAAATGATTTTGTTTTCAGATGTCTTCATATTACCCTAGCATTAGTTTCAAGACACATACATCTGCATACTTATACTTATAGATCAGCTGAGTCGGATCTGAAAGGAATTGTCTTCAACTATACTAAAAGTAAGGGAATTAGTATGCCATGGATATCCAGCTGGTAGTTATAATATTATAATATTAAGAGGTTATCCTTGGTCAAATTGGAAGAGTATTTCTCTCACTTTTTTCCTTTCATATTGTGAGTTTCATGTCGGCTGTGCCTTTAAACTATATCCAGTGAGCTGGTAACAGGTAGTGCGGTAATGAGGCCGGCACAGATCAATACCTGTGGAGAAGCGGCTTGTGGCTTGGCAAACAGCCAGCTTCCAAAAGTCATATCTACTCTAATGAATGTTCAACATCTTAGAGCTTAAAACACTTGTTAAATCAAGACCACAGGGCTAATTGTCGGCAGCGGGTTTAAACACGTTCACTGTAAATCAAGTAACACACATTATTAGTGCGTTTGAAATAGCAAGAGCATGCTTATTGGTTTACATGACTGGTGGTGTCTTCATCACAGAACCGGGATCTGTATTTCAGGTGGAATCCGAACAAGTGGAACGTGACTTTTTTCCTTGAACACGCGTCGACTGACCGGATGATTAGGAGAGAGATTGGAAGGAGTCTGTGTTGAGTTTGCCCGGGTCATGGCCGTAAGTTTTGACATAGAATATATATCGCGTGATGTGTTTAGTTGAAATAAATTATATCGTCGCAGCACCGGTAAAACGTCGTATCTCCACAATGCTATTCCTATCCATTATTCTCCTTAAGATAGGTCACGCCTCCCAGTCGCAAATGGATATGCAGTCCATCAGAACAATTTTCCCTGTGTTTGTTTTCCTATGCTCAGGGGTAAACGAAAATGAACTTTAAATGCATTATACTATAGGATTGCGTAAATACGTCATTCGTACAGCGCGGTACAGTAGAGTAAAATTCAATTTCCTTTACTCGTTAGCATACGAAAATGAACGCAACGAAAATTGGTCTGATAGACTGCATATCCATGTGTGGCTGGGAGGCGTGACTAGATGTAATGTGAATAATGGATAGGAAGGACATGGCGGGATACGACGTTTTGCCGTGCAGCATTGGAATAGTTAGAATGGGTTTGAAATGTTATTGCTGCTGGGCCGAGTAGCTCAGTCAGTAGAGCGCTGGTCTTCTGAGCTCAAGTTGGTGGGTTCGATCTCGGTTCCGTCTGGTGGTATTTTAAGGTGGTATTTGGCATGGACCCATTCCATTTATTCGCTCTAGAACGCCAGCTTCATGTCGGTGGATTTACTGGTACCTAATAGAACACCTAAACGAAAAAACTCTGGCACCTCTGCTAGTAGAACGTTAAACAAAATATATTATTGCTAAATGTTATTGCTGACTCTATTTCTTCATTTATTTCTTAATCTGCTTACCCTCCAGGGTTGGTTTCTCCCTCGGACTCAGCGAGGGATCCCACCTCTATCGCCTAAAGGGCAGTGTCCTGGAGCTTCAGTCTCTGGGTCGGGGGATGAAACTTGGGAGAATGACCAGTACCTCGCCCAGGTGGCCCCACCTGCTAAGCTGAACAAGGACCTTGGCGGGGGATGGGAAGATTGAAAGGGATAGACAAGGAATAGGGAACGAAGCAGCCGTAGCCTTAAGTTAGGTGCCATCCTAGCATTTGCCTGGAGGAGAAGTGGGAAACCACGGAAAACCATTTCCAGGATGGCTGAGGTGGGAATCGAGCCCACCTCTACTCAGTTGACCTCCCGAGGCTGAGTGAACCCCGTTCCAGCCCTCGTACCCCTTTTCAAATTTCGTGGCAGAGCCGGGAATCGAACCCGGGCCTCCGGCGGTGGCATTCTAATCATTCTAAACAAATTTACGCATCTTCTAGCCAAAGTGGATCAATATATACACCCATTAGTTCCAGATCATTTTCCTCCGCTGGGGCAGTAGATTTGCTTGTTAGTGGAAGCACAGGCAGGCGAATTTTGACATAGAAACGTGTCATGTGATAGACAATGTCGAAATAAATCGACGACTTTCTTTCCTTTTTTCTTCAATTTCCTTTACGTCTACTGACACAGTTAGGTCTTATGGGGTCGATGGGATAGGGAAGGCCTAGGAATGGGAGGGAAGCGGCCGTGGCCTTAATTAAGGTACAGCCCCAGCATTTGCCTGGTGTGAAAATTGGAAACCACTGAAAAACCATCATCAGATCTGCCGACAGTGGGGTTCGACCCCACCATCTCCCGAATGTAAGCTTACAGCTACGCGGCCCTAACTGTACGGCCAACTCTCCAGGTGGCTTTCTTTTAAAACCTCGAATGTGCTAATGCTAATCCTACCCGTTACATTCCTTAAGACTGGGCACGCCTCCCAGTTACATATTTGTGTGAAGTCCATCAGAATAATTTTAGCTGTGTTCATTTTCCCATCATAATCTGCAAATTAAAAGGGGACTTTCCATACTGTATTGCAGTGATGTTTGCGTGGCGAATTTACGCACTCCTATAGTACTTTATAATGTACTTAAAGTTCATTTTCCTTTACACATTAGCATAGGAATATGAACACAACGAAAACTATTCTGATGGCCTGCATATAAATATGTGGCTCGGTGGCGTGACCAGTCTTAATGAATATCATGGGTAGGAATAGCAATGGGAGATACGAGGTTTTAGAAGGAAACAATCGAAATAATCTTATTATTATTATTTATATCCATTCCTTAGTCTCCCTCTTCCTGGTACGAGATAGGAGATGAAATGAGATTGATACAGTTAATAATAAATAGTAATACAATTAATGCAATTTATACAATCCTTTATCCAACATATTAATTCATAAAAATTTGCCATTAGTAAGGATGTGTAGTACGTTTAATGACTTACTCAGAAACCATGGCTTAGAACTCTCAGTGTCCCTAACAGACTTCAAAAAATGCCTAGTGATTTTCTTTAGTGAATATACTTGAACAATCTTAACAAATAGCATCTCATAAAAATAAAATATATTTCATTACACTATCTCTTTGTCAATAATCCAAACGGAATTCAATTGTCTATAAACTTCAAAACATTATTTTTGCCCCTGCCCTGTTCGCGTATGTGTGCACCTGGACATTAAGTTTTAGTTCTACCTACTTATGTAATCAGGAGCCAGTAATTGCAGCAGTATCTAATCATGATCTGTATATATTGTTGTTTTTCTCATTTTTTTCTTCTAAATTTTTAATTATAATTTTTCCAAATCTGTTGTTATGTTTTCGTGATCTTTTTCTGTTTTGCAATGTATATTATTGTACAATATTCTGTAACTCCTGTTGTAATTGGAATGCAAATCTGTTACAGACACGTATCATAAATAAATAAATAAATAAATAAATAAATAAATAAATAATAAATGGCATGAATTTCCGGCCAGATGCCCTTCCTGACGCCAATCTCAGTTGAGGAATTAATGAAGATGAAATGCACGATGCTGAATGAAGTTCGATAAGGAGTTGGAAGGTATCGACTGTAGCCTATGTATAGGAACTGTTTCCCGGCATTTACTGGGAGTAAAAATGGGAAAAAAACAGAAAATCATTATCAGTACACCCGACGGTGGAGTTCAAACCCACTCGCCTCCCTAATGCAGAGCTCGACTCCATAACATGGGCGGCCACTCCGCTCAGTAACCAAGTTATCTGGTTAGTATATGCTTGAAATTTTCTTGATCAAGTTTCTTTTCTTAATTTCAAAAAAATTGCACATATTAAGGCTGAAGTGAATCGTCTACATCCAAGAGTTCCAAACCATTTTTCTGCACTGGGGCTTCAGATGTGCTCGTCAGGGGCTGTAGTAGCGAAACCTCATGACGCTCGGTAGAATTTGATAAGCCTTTTGAAGCTCGGCACCGTCTGTGGGTGGGAACGGTGGAACAATATCCACGATATCCCCTGCCTGTCGTAAGAGACAACTAAAAGGGAGACCAGGTACTCTCAACTTGGGAGCGTGGGTTGGTGATCAAGCTTCCCGTAGCCAAGTCTGGCAATGTTTTCGCTTACTTGTGCCAGACTCTTCACTTTCATCTATCCAATCCGACCTCCATTGAACAACTCTTATTCTTTTCCAACCCCGACGATATTAGTTTTTTTTGAGGCCTAGGGAGTATTTCAACTTTACTTCCTTCCTGTCCCTTACCTTTCTTTTGCCGGTACATTCATTTTTGGAAGTTTCGAATCCCTTCCATTTTTCTCCTCTAATTAGATGCACTTCCACTTACAAGAGCAGTCACCGCCACCACTAACATTTTTGAAGCTTATCATAGGTGATGGTGAAATTTATGGAAGTCTAAAAAGTCGCTCTGTGGTATCGAATGCTTTTTTTAACATTTTGCACCCATTTCTTATCAATATGCCGTGATATTTTGCGAAGGAAATACATTTTCGTACATGTTCACTATCCGATTCCCACATTCGCCGTATACTCGTACAATTCATTGAGACGAATCAAACGGCACCTCTCATGAAGTGGTACCACGCCAGAGTGCACATCTAAACTGATCATTAGCCTCGCGGTAAGGCGTTTTAGCACCTCAAGACGGCGGTGATATTGCGACATCCAGTGACGTCGTACCGAGGTCAGACACTTGTTGCAATGTACAATGTTTTTTTTTTTTTTTTACATGAATATGATTTACCGCTGGCATTAATGTGGGCAGAAAAACGACCTCGTGGTAACCATCGCAACCAGTGTTAGTGATCTTCTCACGTTATTACAGTGTGCCAGAACTCTGCCTCTTATACAGTGTGTAACAAAAATATACGGCACAAATTGCAGGACACATTTCTTATGCATAGATGAAAAAAATATATTATACGAACATGGGTCCGGAAACGCCTTGTTTCCAAGTTACACCTCATTATTTCCAACTCATTAATCTTTGGAAACACACAAGAACAGAGCGTACCGGCATAGCACATGCAACTCTTTCTCACAGAAGATGTTCAATATGCCCTCCGTGAGCTTTGATACATGCTTGTCAAGGTCATGCTGATCACTGAAACATTTGATACTACCTGTAGGCAAACAATGACGTAAGTCGCATGGCGACAGGGACATGTAAAACAAAACAAAACAAAACACTGGCAGTGAACCTACGATAATGACGCCGTTACCAGACGTAACCAAGAGTGTGTGTTTCCCGTGATTCATGAGTTGAAGAAAATGACGTGTAAGATGAAAACTAAGCCCTTCCGGACCCATGTTCATATAATATAATTTCTACGTCTACGTGTGTGGAATGTCATCATCATCATTATCATCATCATTATCATCATCATCATCGTTGACCAACTCCAGTTTCCCAGGTGTGGTATACGAGCCCCTTCCATTTTGTTCGGTCCATGAACCAATCTTCGTTCACAATCCGCTCCCAATCCTGACCTCTCTCCTCTACATCCTTCTTCACTAAGTCTGTCCACTTTTCTCTAGATCTGCCCACCGGTTTATTTCCCCTTAATTCTCTTTCATACTCGTTTCTTGCAGACCTATTGGCACTCATTCTTTTCACATGACCAAATCACTTCAGTCTTGCCTTTTGGATCTTCTGGAGTAAAGAGTCTTCTAGTCCTACGTCTTCTGTGACTTTTTCATTCCTGATTTTATCCCTCCTGGTCTTTTGGATTATCGAGCGTAGGAACTTATTTTCTGCTGCTTGAAGTTTCGAGTTGTCATTTATTGTTAATGTAGCGGTTTCCAGGCTCTATGTGAGGATAGGGGTGTAGTATGATTTATACAGTTCCATCTTAGTTATGAGTGGTATTTGTTCATCCCATAGTAGCTGTCTTACTTGGAGGTAAAATGTATTGCTTTGCTGATTCGACTGTTGACTTCATATTTAGCTAAGTTATTCTTGGACATTATACTACCCAAGTACTTCTGTGAGGAATGTGTCCTGCAATTTGTGCCGTGCGTGTTTGTTATAGTCTTTGTACATTAGGTACAAAGGGCACCATATTTTAAACGAGTCCCTCTGTGTTTGACTGGCGTTTCGTCCATGTCGTAGCAAAGCCTCTTACACACAGTAACGTCACAAAAGGCAACCAGTCTTCGTATTCTATGTGTATTAGTTCAATAGCGTAGTATGATACAGGATGGTCGGAAACAACGTGAACCTGGTATATCAGCAATAGCGGGTTGGTAACACTGATCAGTAATTAGAAAAAATGTAATTCGATATCTCACGTTGTTGTCAATTTATTAGCTGCTGAAGTTAGTCAATCAGATCGCTTCGCAAGCGAATTCAAGTGGGCTTTGTGAGCCGGTGTTGCTAAATCTACACGCAGCTTCAGTCCGGCTTGAGGGCAATAGTCCAAGAAAAAAGTTCTTCGCCAGGGCACGGATTTGAATACGGACCATCGAGCTGACAGGATCGTGTCATAGCAAAAATATTTCACATAGGAGGTTTTGTCCCGGCAGCGACGATATTCTTTAAGACTGGTCACGCCTCCCAGCCACATATTTATATGCAGTCCATCAGAATAATTTTCGTTGTGTTCATTTTCCTATGCTACAGAGTAAAGGAAAATGAACCTAAAATACATTATGCTGTAGGAGAGCGTGAATTCGCCATTCAAACAACATCCCTACAATACGGTATGGTAAGGTCCATTTTCCCTTACACGTTAACATGGGAAAGTGAACACAACGAAAATTATTCTGATGGACAGCATATAAAAATGTGGCTGGGAGGCGTGACCAGTCTCAAAGAATATAATGGATTGGAAGAGCATTAGGACATACGAGGTTTCTAAATAAAGCCAACGATATGTGTCATGTGATTTTTTGTAAATTTCTTTATTGTGACTTTGAGTGAAATTTTACGAACTTTTTTTTAATTTTAGAGTTTTGGTATGTGTTTAATTTAAAGTTTTATATTCACATTATTTTGTGTTATACTTCGTCCTTGCGGCAACCAATGTTGTCTGCGAAATAGGTAATCCTTTCAAAAAATAATTATAACTATATCGTCCCTGTTCTGCCTAAACGGCGAATGTTACAATGCTCTTCCTATCCATTATTTCCCTTAAGACTGGTCACGCCTTCCAGCCACATATTGATATTCGGTCCATCAGAACAATTTCCGTTGAGTTCATTTTCCTATGTGGGCGTGTAAAGGAAAATGAACTTTAGTGTACCATACTGAAGGAATGGATGTTTGCATGACATTTAGCCACTCCTAGAGTGTGATGTATTTAAGGTTCATTTTCCTTTAGACTCGCGCATACGAAAATGAACTCAACGAAAATTATTCTGATGGGCCGCATATCAATATGTGGCTGGAAGGCGTGACCAGTCTTAAGGAAAATAATGGATAGGCAGAGCATTGTCACATTCGCCGTTTTGGCAGAACAGGGACGATATGTATTCATGCTTCGCTCTATAGATGTGACGTATACAATTCCAACTATCATTAGGATCGTCACCAATCTGCCTAGCTATCCCTAAAACTGTGAATTCAACACTAATTCAGTCATCTTGGACATTTTACACCCTTCTTACCCCTCACCTCATTACCGATGGGGTCTGTGCTTTGACTTAAATGGCATCCAAAGTGTCACAGTTCATCACAGCGATTCCTAAAACTTCGGATTCGACATTAATATCGGACATTTTCGATTGTTTTTACGTATCACCCCCTCTCAATTCCCTAGAGGTGCTGGTTATGACTTACCCCCACAGTATTTTTTTTAGATAGTAGGTCGTATGTGTAACAATTTTGGTTGAAATTGCTTCGTGTGTTTCAGAGCTGTGTTGGAACAAACACACACACATACATCAATTTGGTATATGTAGATATGCATATGTATAATATTGGAGATATTTGTTCCATTAGTGCAAAATTTCAAAGTGTACTTAATTAGAACCATATTAATTAACTCCTAAAACTGCGTGCAGATGGGCCAAAATTACAGAGCACATATTTCTATACAGCTTCTCCCCTTGAGGACAAGGGGCTTGCTAGAAGTAGGGAGATGTTGAAACACTGAGCTCTTTCTTTAACTCGACAGAGCGAGCTTCTGAAATGTGTTTTCCTTGCGCGCTTTTTCCCACAGTGACGTTTCGACTTAAGTTTACTGTTGGTCGTTGGCAAAAGTGTTACGTGGCTGTTGTATGTTGAAGGTGGAGAAGGGAAGGCTTAGAGCGCACACAAAGAATTTCTTAAGGTAGTGTGGTATTCGGTCGTCAAACAAAATCCTGGCCTTAACTTAATGCTTGCTCCCGGTACGGCTGTCAGCCATGAAATGCACGTTTTAACGACGAGTCGGTTGACGCCTTAGGGCTTTCTTCACTCTCAAACACCCCGGAAGAAATAGTAGTAGTA